>NC_140696.1:2843384-5243384 GCF_054131305.1 Coturnix japonica
AAGAAGTGGGAGGATGACCAGGAAATCTGTTGGGTTACAAACACAGTGAGCTGTGGCAATGCTGGTCAGTGTGGTCTGGCTGCTTCGTGCTGCCATGCAAGCTAATGTTTGTTAGCAGCAATGTGCTGGGGTGAGGAGCTGAAACCTGGACCAGCTTCAGTATTTAAGCTCTTAAAATGGAATTGCTCCTTATATGTACGTTAACCAAGTAGGTGTTCAGTTGGTGCTGCTTGAAGTTTGTGGATGTGGAGAGGAACCAGAATTAGCTTCTCTCATTAGGAAAAAGAAAGCAAGCTTTGAAACCTAACATCTGCCAAAGCAAGATTTCTAAGGCTGAGGTGAGCTGCGAATTTGCTGTGTACGACATGTCATGTGCTGGTCCATGCTGTCAGAACCACAATTAGCAAGTTGTTATTGAAACAGGAATGTTTGCTGTGTTGGTCCTCCTCATTCATCCCTTTGTGCCTTTCAGTTGCTTTGCTATTCCCTCAGAGATGGGGTTTGAGGCCAAGGCAGCCCTTGTACCTTGTGCTCACAGTCAGAATGGATGCTGACGTAATGCTGCCTGGCTTCAGATTTACCCTGCCCATTGCTGGCATCTGAAAGCATTTTCTATAGGGCAAGGAGAAAAACCTCCATGAAAGCTGTTAGCGTGATGGGAGTTGCCAATGCATTTCATATTGAAGTCATGGGTAATTTCTTTTTCCTTTTTTTTCTTAAAGCCTCCTTATTTTGTTTATTCCTTTGCTTGAAACCACGTCTATCCACCAACCTTTCCAAAATGTCATGATGTAATTATTTTAACAGGCAATCTGTGCTCCTTTATTTGGGGGATATTAACCTTTCTAAACAAAAGAAATGTTAATATACATTGGAGATGCAACTAATGGGATTTCATTTTTCTTATTAGAAAGGACTTGAATTCTCCTTTTAAATTATTGTAAAAGAATTCAGCAAGTCAAGTAATTGCCTTCAGCTAATCCATGATAGCAAATTTGAACGTGAATATCCAAATCATTTTGTATGGATTGGAAGAAGCAATGTGATTTTCTTGTTTTTTATTTGCTTTGGCTAAACGGTGTTGAAGGATGATATGAATTCATTGGAGCTGGGACAAAGAAAATGCTAATTATTAATGCACCGAGCTCTGATATGCTGTAAAACGTAGTGTTTAATTTGCAAAGCCTATTGTGGCCTGTTTGTATTTCACTACATACCGACTCAAGCTTTGTGTTGGGTTCAGTATCTTTCCATGATTAGCTTTCGAATTCCAGCTTGAGCTCGTGGGCTCTTCCCTTTGGTTTGCAGATAGGAAGCAATTGAAGGGGATGATCCCTGAAGGATATGGCTATTTCTGGTTCCTTGGATACCATAAGCCAACATTTGTTTTGCTAAGTTAGGCAATAGGGTTTGTAGCAGAAGGTGATCAAGTTGGATGTGCTGCTCTGGACATACTGTATAGAGTTTGGCTCAAGTTGACTGTGTTAATTAAGTTTGCATACATGCAATCCACACTTAAAGCTGTTTGCTGGTTACCAAATAGCTGCTTGGCTGTAATATCATTTTCAGTGCAAACACTACTGCTTTTATGAGCTGATGCTGCATTTCAAGCCCTGTTTTTTTTTAACCTTATTTCCCCATGGTGCCTTGCAGTTGGGATGTGCCGTGATAAATCCATTGGAGCCTGGGATATTTATCTTTCAATCTTGATTTTAGAAGAGTATTTCAAAGTGCTCTAATCACCTTGCTTTATCTGCAGTGAACCTAATGTGTTTTGCAGCGCTCTCACTGTTTCAGCACCTCTCTTGAAGTTATAAAGAAGCAATGCTTACAGTTAACAGATACATAATAGAATTTAATATAACCCCTTGATGCATAAAGGAGGATAAGTGGAAAGCAAAGTTGATTGCATGTCTGGGAGGATATTTGTGCCTGATTTATGTTCTAATTTTAGCATTGGATTTTCTTTGTGATAGTAAAATGTCACATTAGCATGGCCCTTTTAATCTAACACGTTTCCAGTGAAAACAAACACCAGCCCTAAGCTTGTACTTCATGCTCCCCCAACCCCGGTAATCTGATGACTCTGTTAGAACATTGTCTTGCTTAAGGTAATCTTCCTTCCTACGTATACTTAGGAGTATGTGAATAATGCTCTCCTTTCTCTTTTCCCTCCTTAGTCTCAGAAGTGCCCATGGGTAAGCATGAGAAATGCTGCTCAGGGAGATGCTCTGTGTTATTTAACGTTGGTTCCTGGGTGTCATGACTTCCAATCTGACCTTCCATACTTGCCCAATGATCTGGTTGGGGCTGCCCAGTGTGGGTGCTGCTGGCTTAAGGCACTGGAGATCTAATCTTTGGTGGATCTGGAGGCTGCCTTTGGGCTAACCCTGGTATGCTGTATAACTGACAGCTCATCTTGTGTCTGTAGGAAGAAAATGAGTGTTACATTTGATTAGTAAATGACAGGTTGCAGCTTGATATTTGCATCCTTTATTAACAGACTTGTGAAACTCACCAGCAACACTACAAGCCTCTTTATTTGTGCAACTATTTTGCAGCTGCCATCGTTTTTTTTTCAGAGGGAGAAAATAAGAAATAGTGCTGATTTTCAGATCTTTGCTTTCATTTTTCATGCAGTTCTGTGCCACAGATGAGTCACTGGTGTGGTTTATCTCCTGCCTGTTCTCTGTTTGCTTTGCCAAATGCCCCAATGTTTCTTTTTGAGGTGACGTGTGGTGGTTAACTACGACTTGAATCCTGCCCATAGGTTGTGTATGAGGGTTTTTTATCAGGTGATGGAATGAAAAGCGCAGTGGAAAAAGTAGTAGTCCAATATTGCCCAATGACTGTGACCCTCAGTGCCACATCTCCACAGCTCCCAAACACCTCCAGGGATGCTGACCCCACCACCTCCTTGTGGACCATGTACCAATAAATCACTTGCAGAGAAGCTTTTCCTGACCCTCCTCCTGTGCAGCTTGAGGGCATTCCTTCTCATCCTATCTCTGTTACATGGAGAAGAGGCTGATCCCCACCAAAGGGCTGGGCTGCTGATAGCATTGGGTATTATCTCATCATTCCATGCGTAATGCTGTAATTTTGCTATGGGATAACATGACTTTGGAAATAGATGCTTGAGGAGACACTGCGTTCTCCTCACGATGGCTGTGCTTAACGTGGCAGCATCGGAGAGCACGGAGCAAACAGCAGCTGAGTGCTTGGAGGAGAGCCTGCAGGACACAGATTTTTCCTGAAGGCCTTCAGGGTGAATTTACACTCGAGCCGAAAGCGTTGGTAATAATGACAGTGCTGTCACCCTGCATCAGGAGCATTGCAGCTACAGCAACACTTGCTGGTTGTATTTGGCACAAAAAGCTGAGCTGTCAATGGCAGGGATGCTGACAAATGGGGCTGCAGCCACCAGGCCCAGGGCAGTGCTTTCCTCTGCACGGCAACAGCACAGGGATGTGTGATGCAGATGAGCAGCATGGAGTTGCGTCGCTCTCACTTGGGATGATGCTGTTAAAAGTTGGGCTGCTTTTGTAGATAAACACTAAGACATCCGCTTTCAACTTCACATTCTTTAACCTTGTTTTATTCCTTGCTGAGTGCTGACATTTTCAAGGCAGATGAAAATCGTACTAAATTTAGCCATGAGAGAAGTCCCCTTATTCTTCCTCCCCCCTCCTCCCCGCGTTCCCCGTTGCAGGCACAGCGTCTGTGTTCTTTTGATTAGTTTTGCCCTTGGTTTCTGCCTCAGATGTGAAGTTTTCTAAGGCAGAGCTGACAAGCGGTGTGTTTAGTATTGGAAGGGGCTCAACGTGCTGCTACCATCCCATGGTCTGTATCTCTCTGGTTTAGAGCAATGATGAGTTATCCTGCTTCATCAGGATAGCAATTCAAACCTGAACCCTCTGCAGAAGGAACTTTTTGAGGTGATTGTGCTTCACGGTGTTGTTTGAATCCTTGTTTTTTTTGCATTCGGACAAGCAGAGTTGGTCCTCGATAGTCACAAGCTCTGCTCCAAATAGAGGTGGAGAGATTACAGCTGCACCTGGAGCTGGCAGATAAACATGCGAGGTCTGTAAGGGAAGATACCAGAACTCCCCCTTCTTATTGCTAAAATGGGAAAAGCTCAAATACCTTGAGACTGTGTGTGTGAGTCTGGTCATCCATTCTATGGCAGGGAGTATTGTGAAGGATGTTATTTGCAGCTGCTTCATCATCACGGGTTCTGATGAATTGTTACATACAGCTGAACGATGTATTTTGTCCAGTCCCAAATAGCCAGCAGCTCATCTGCCCTCCCACTGTATTGCTGCATCTTGATTGTTATATTGTTTTCCAGCCTTTCATTTAGCCCCAGTTGTTTTGCATTTTTAACAAGGAGAATCGGGTGGTATCTAAGGATTAAATAACCCCCATCACTTGTGAAATGGAGTTCTCTTGGGTGTTAAAATGCTACTTAGCACTTTGCAGCCTGACAAACTACCTGTGTTCTCTGCTTTGGAAACAAAACTGATGCATGTTGTAGTATTTAGATGCAGGATCGAAACTTGGATTTTCCCAGCCCTAATCTCATTTCTTTATATTACTATTTATAAGAAAATTATGGCTTCTGTAGATTCTTTTGATATTGATATGTTCTTTAGCTATTACGCTGGTAACGTTCTCATGCAAAATATACCCGTGGCTCTTCAGTGTGATAAATTGTCACTGTTTTTTTAGGTCCTCTATTAACTTTGTTCTCGAGGAATTAAATTAATCTCCTGCTATAGGGTGGTTTAACATGCACATACAGCTATTTTTTATGGTCACTGTAGTTCTTAAGGTAAGTTAAAGTTATTTCAGTTGTTACTTATCTTTGCGGTGACGGTCGTGACAAATGGCTGATGTAATTTCTTTCCTTAGGAGATGGATATAAAGGGAAGATATTACACGGGCTTCTCACCCAATGCATGCATTTTTAGATTGGGAACATTGAATTAGGTATTGAAACGTTTAACTTGACAAGAAGATAGAGAATTGTTTTCTGATCTCGTTGTTATAATAAAGTGAAACTCGCTCGATGAAATTTATGTTGGCAACTTTCTGATGCTCTGGTTTAGATACAGGAAGAGCAATAATCCAAGAGATAAAGTTTGGAATTTATTTCAAAGCAGGTGTGCACGTTTGCTTTCCATGCGGTGTAAAAAGCTGTGAGTGAAGTTGTGGGGTCTCAAGTCTGTGTGGTTGCACAAGGCCTTGCAGAGGAGCACAGGGGCCTTAGAGTGGGGCAGGATGTGGGGCAGGGACCCCCGTGTTGGGTTCTTTGTCTGCCACAGTGCTGGTGGATGTGGTTAGAGTGGAGCCAAGGAACCCAATTCCTCCTTGGGATCACTTTTGCGTTCTTAAGGCTTGAGGTAACTGGCACAAGGTTTGCTGATGCACGCTTCCTTTTTCTCCATCTCCGTGAAATGAAGTTATATTTAGCGTGGTGTTAATTGGGTACTGCCCTTCAGAACGCATCATGTGATGGTTTGGGTTTTCACCATGGCGGAGAAAGGAATAACGCAGCTGAAATGCAGAACTGACACTTGTGGCTCCCCGACTGCGTCTGCACTGCTTACACTTTCATTTCTAAAAGGAAGAGAAACTTTGGCTCCGGTTTTGCCAGCTCTAAAGAAAATATTTTGATTTGAGCTCGTGAGTCATCTGAGATAAAAAGAAGTGTGAGCACTTGAGCTGCGCGTGGCTTTCCTGAATAGCAGAGCAAGGAGCGGAGCCAGGGAATGGCAGCGGGGCTGAGGAGCTGCTCTCCTTGTTCTACAGGCGCTGCTGTCCTGAGCCTGCCAGCTGTGATGCCCACTCAGTTCCCATTTCTTTCTCATTAAGAGGTTCTGCTGTACCTGCTGGAGGTGCTGAGTGGCCCCTAAGCTTCATTCCCAGTCCGGTATAGACCCCTTTCCCTCTTTCCATGGAGGTTGGAACTCTAGATGGTCTTTGAGGTCCTCTCCAAGGTGATGCATTCTGTGATTGGAAGAGACCCTCAAAGACTGCCCGGTGCCACTCCATGCAGTGCACAGGGACACCCACAGCTCCAGCAGTGCTCAGAGCCCCGTCCAGCCTGACCTTGGCTGTGTGCAGGGACGGGGCACCACCGCCTCTCTGGGCAACCTGTGCCAGTGCCTCACCGCCCTCAGTGCCAAACCTTCTTCCTTATCTCCAGACTGGGAGGTGGGATGCATACAGCACTGCTGGTGTTGTATTGCATTGAGAAGTGCGTTTCGGGTGCTGATAACTGGTGCAGCCCCCAGGGGTCCATAGGGCTCGGATGCTGCAGTGCAGGGAGGGAGCATGGAGTTGGTGCCTGAAGCAATCAGCCTGTGCTGCTCGGACCTCTGTCCAGAAAGAGAATTGAAAATAGCAGGGTGAAACATAAGCTGAGCAATGTGAAGTGATGAGATTTATTAGACTGGAATAGTCTCCCAAGAGGAACGATGGAGGCTTAATGACTTGTCATTTCTGGAGTAGACTGGGCAGAGCATCTCGGTGCACGTTACAGCAAGCAGCTCTGCAGGAAGGCAAATGGGCAGGCAGAAGCTCTTCCATTTGCAATTTCTGATAGACTGGTTTTTAAATGATATTAATTTAGTGTTCATCTTTCACTTGTTGGATAGTTGGCTGGGAAAAGCTAATTCTTTTTTCCTTGTTGTACTGTGTATGTCAGGATAGTTACCGTCAGAATTGTCTGTCTCAAGGTGGTTGAAGGGAAAATGGCTCTTAGAATCTGGTTGCCCAGAGAGGCGGTGGTGCCCCGTCCCTGCACACAGCCAAGGTCAGGCTGGACGGGGCTCTGAGCACTGCTGGAGCTGTGGGTGTCCCTGTGCACTGCACAGAGTGGCACCGGGCAGCCTTTGAGGGTCCCTTCCAGCTCAAACCATCCTACAACGTGGATATGCACAGTTGATTTTATTCAGTATAGCATTCCAAACATTAATATGGAACCGTATCAGCGTGCTACTTATATGGTGTCATGCAAATGAATAGAATCCTTTGGTCTTCTTGGGACTGTTTGTTCAGTATAATTGCGGCTTTAAACAAATTCAGTGGTCAGAAAGCTATAAAACATTTGTAGGCAAAAGCATGCTTTTAATATTCATCTTCTTTAAGTGCTACCAAGTGACATCTAAGACAAACTGGGCAGATATGGGTGCCAGGCAAAACACAGAGCAGGAAATCTTACTTGCTAATTGGTATTCTAGATGTAAATCTTAAATTAGTTTGAGGTTTTAAACTGGATTTTTGAATGCCAGGCACATAAGAGACGAAATTGATATTAATATTAATAAGCTTCCAAAGATACGTGGTGAAATATTTGTATAATTTAATTTTCTTAGTAATCAGGTCAGAAAACTAGCAAGTGTTGGAGCAAGTGACCAAAGATTGGAGTAGTCCAGCAGCTCAGTCTGCTTGCACAGAACTTTATCACTCCAGTGTGAATAACTGGGATGCCACATCCCTCTTGCACCTTGGTGCATGTCTTGGGGGCAGCGGGTGAGCAAACAGGCAAGCTGAGGTCTTGTGCTGCTTCTTAATGGCTTAGGAATTAATTAGAGCAGTTTACCCCAGGTGGAGGGGAATGGCTGATTTCCTTGCAAGCGTGGGGTCTCGTGGCAGAGTGTTTGTTTAAACAAATGAGAGCTCAGAAGCGGGAAAGAATGGTATCTCCTGCAGGCAGAAATGGAGTTGAGGGCGGTTACAGGAGGAGGAAGAGAGAGGAGAAAGTAAAATATTAATGGAGATTTAAAGTGCTGCACCTACACTGAGAGCAGCGTGATGTTTGTGCGCATCAGTTCATGTTCAGCTAGCTGGAGCTTGACATTTTAACGCTTAGGTTGGGGAGAGGGGTGAATTTCGGTGTCTGCTTATGGTGCTGTGGTTGTGGTCACACTTGGTAGCTCTGTGGGTACGTATGTGACAGCAAGATGCCATACACAAGGCTGGGGGGCTGCCACCAGAGCCCTGCAGCTCCCCTGGCTCCTCGACCAACCCAGCAGTGCCGGCATGGCTTGCTTTGCCCTGAGTTCTGCAAGGCTTTTCTCCAGTTATCTCACAGTCAGAAATGACAGTGGATTGTTATGGGGTTTTTCTGTGTGGCAAATGGCAGTGAGACGGAACATGTGATGTGCTGTGGGGTTCGGTAGGCAGCCCAGATGTGTTGCTAGCGGTACTGCGAGGCCAGAGGTACATTCAGCTCCACTTTGTGCACGTCCTCCTCTTCTCAGCAAGGAGTTTGCCTCCACCTACAGGAAGCAGAAAGCAAAAAATATATATATAATAATAATAAGATAAAAAGAAATCACACTACCTTCTACTGCCCTTGTCTTTCAGGGGAGCTCAATGAAACACCCCATCAGTCTCAAGTGTTGCACAAAGCTCTCAGGCATGGTAATGCAAGGTGCCGTGGCGGTCTGAAGGCTTCTTGCCCGTTAGACAGGTTTTAATTCACCTTTTTCTCATAACCCAAATCTCGAAAAGGAGAAGGTGTAAGAGCTGACAAGCTAGTAATTGAATTTTGGTTGGCGTTAGTGAGGCTTCCACTGGGGCTCGGGGCCGAAAGACAAAGCAGGTATTTCCGAGGAGAGCAGTAATAATGCTGGAAGGGTTTAAAGACAGCAGCTTTGGGAAGGTGGAGCATTGAGTGTTGTCCGGCTGGAATAGGCTGTAGGCAAAGCAGCACAGCAACTGTCTCAGTCTTTGTCTTGGGATGAGAAAAGAGGACCTGGGGTCAGTTATTCACAGCTGTTGTGCCAGACAGGTTGGGAAGGGGCATGAGGGAAGTGGATATATGCTGGAAATCCCTTTTCACATTGAAGTGACTGCAAAAGGGGAATGTGGGAACTTTACTGCCCATCCTGGACCCAGTGCTGAGAAGAACCATAAAGATTGGAAAAGACCTCCAAGGGAATCCAATCCAACCATTGACCTACCATCAGTACTACCCATTGACCATGTCTACCTTTCCATGTTCCTTGAACACCTCCAGGGATGGTGACCCCACCACCCCATTGGGCAGCCTGTGCCAGTGCCCAGCAGAAGGTGGTGATGCTGTCTGTGTTTGGTGGCCCCCACCAGTGACCCTTGGCTGGAGCCCCACGTTCCTTGTGCCTGCACAACTCTTAGCAGTGCCTGTGAGGTTGCCATGCTGTAGCAGCATCCCTGTTCCCTGCAATCCCTCTGGCTCCCAATGCTGCTGCTCAAGTGCTGCCCAGCCCCTCCGCTGTCTCTTGCAGCTGCCCAGGAGCTGTCTGTCACCATTCTTTGCTTCCATTCTTTGGAATGTGACAGCAGAAGCAGCCTGTGGCCAGCTTGGGCTTGTTTGGGGTTAAGTGCTGCTATTTTAGTCATGTTGCATATTTACAGTTCTGTTTCCCTTTTCTCTATGTGAATAAGCAGAAGGAAAAGGCACAAAGCATGGACAATTCCTCTATGACTTTTGTATAGTAATTATGGGAATCTGTTGGTTCCTGTTTCATTCCTGTCACTGCCATCAGCAGGGCTCAGTTTTTACCGACTGTTACACTTGAGGGGTCACTGCTGTAGAAACTCAAATAGGTTATTCCAGTGTGAATCCGGAGATGCATTTTCTCTTGTCAGCAATAAGCAATGTCTAATGGAGATGTCCCTGCAAGAAGGGATTATTCCCTGAAGGGCTTTGGGGGCTTGGGTGCCCAGTAACTTTTAAATCATAGAACCACAGCATGGCTCAGGTTGGAGGGGACCTCAGAGCCCACCCAGTGCCAGCCCCGGCCATGGGCAGGGCTGCCCCCACCAGCTCAGGCTGCCCAGGGCCCCATCCCACCTGGCCTTGAGTGCCTGCAGGGATGGGGCACCCACAGCTCTATGGGCAGGGGCATGGAGCGATATCTGAGTGATGCCCAGCCTAAAGAAACTCCAGCCTCCATGTTTTATATACAGAATACCTGACAGTAAAGCTGTGTGATGACCTTTATCTTTATGAGCTGTGAGAATTAAGGAGTTCTGTATTTTAGTTTAATTAAGCAATAAGGCGTAACAGATGGTGCTTTTCTGGGTGATTATTGAATGTCTCTGGTTTGACTGAGAAGTGCAGTAACGCCGCACGCGTGAGCGTATTGTCATTGGAGATATCTGAGCTATCTGTGAACATGTGTCTGATCGAGCTGTCTGTCATCGGCTGCGTTATCAACCAAGTGTCTGCACCTCTTCACTTTCTGCAGCGTTTTATAAACCAGTGCCGGTGCTGCAGCTCTGTGCTGCCCGGAGGTGCTGCAAGCGTTTGGCAAAGGATCATTAGGGGAGGCTTTGCCTGAGTTGCTCTTTATAGAGCAGTGCTCACAGCCCTGCTTCTGATCCGTTCTTGTCTTTACTCGACAAGAAATTGATTCCCTTTCTCCTCCAGCACTCGAGAGGTCCCGTCAGTTTGGGGCAGCTTTTTGCAGCTGGAAGAGTGGTGTTAAAAAAAACCAAGCAAAAGATAATAGTGAACTTTGGGGAGAAATAGCAGCTTTCCTCATATAGTGTGGTGGGACTTCATTTAACAAGCAGAGTTACCTTATAGAACTGGGACATTGGAAGTTGATGGACATTTGTTTCCTGTCCAGTTTAGCCAGGGTGGTTTGTTGGAGCAACTTCTGTCCTGCACCAGAGGTGTTACTGCAGGCTTAGTACATGTAAACTGGGCCAAGCATTAAAGATGCTTTGCAGTCTGATTTACTTATAGGTACACAGGCTTGAGGAGCCAAGAAAAGCCAAATTCATGGCAGGTTGATCGGCTGTTTGTTTTTTCTAACTACAAGAGAGCTTTGCAAACGTCCTGCGATTGGTGTTCTGCGCTCTTGCACCTCCCCTGTTTACTCCAGAGGATGTTAAAAAGCAGCAAAAGCAAGGGAAGAGCATGGAATTAATTGAGCAAAGCTCACCAATCTGTGGCTCTTAAAGGAGTGCGCCAGACGGTTAACTTGAGTTGCAGTGACTCCCATGGTGTGCAGTAACTTATCTAATAATGTTCCCCTTCTTTTCCTGCTGCCCCCTAACGCCGTCAGAGATGTGAATTGCTTGCAGCCTGGCACCGAGCTTGTGCTCGTGCAGTATTTTAGGTCGCTGACTAATATGCCTAGATATTTCTCATTAATGGGTTATTTGCAACGATCAAAATGAAATAGATTCACTTACTGGCTGCGGAGTTGTTATAAAGATGATCTGTGCGAAGTTTTTAATACAGCTGTAGTTCCTTTAAAGGAAATCAACCATTCATCTCCATGTGGTGCTCACGAGGAGCATCCCCGAGCATCCAGAGTTCAAACTGCCAAGGTGCTCCGGTCCCATTCAATCCCCACAGCAGCCTTCAGCATTTGGCACGTAACCCAAGGCAGCTCGTTTGCATCGATGATATTCCTGCAGAGCAGGAGTGTGCCAGGTTAATGGCAGCTCTCTGCCTGGCGTGGGCTCTCCCATAAGAAATGCCCTCTGCAAAGCCGCCGTTTCGAGTGCACTCTTTAGCAGCCGTGCAACACAATTAAAGTAAATTCTTGGTTGCAGATTAGTTGGCTTTGTGCCATTTTCGGAGACAATGTCCCACTTAAATAGCTTGGATTGGGCTGAGAAGAATAATTGCCGCTATGAAATAATTTTGCAATTACCACTGTAATTAAGGGCAGTTTGTTAATGAAAGTGCTTGGTGAATAATGACTGCAGGGCACTCCATCTTGCAGCTCCATACCAGATGATTGGTTCATGTGGTGGAAATGGTTGGGGAATCAGTGACACAGCTGTCACGGTTGCAGGATGGATGTGAATACCCGGTGCTGCTCGTGATGAAGTGCAATCATTAGCCTTCTGCCCTATGGGAGCTGGTCAGACAAGGAAAAATAAACTTAAAATATGATGGCGAACGCTATCGCTGATGGCTTTTAAAGCCTCCTTTATTTTTATCCCAACCGTGTTAATTTGCTATGCAGATGCCCTTAGCTAGTTGATCCATTGTTCAGCTGGGAACCTCTGAATCTGTTTTTCAGGAACATGAGCTTACTTGGGTTCTATTTTTGAAGCTTTGTTTGGTTTTGAGCTTGCTTTCCCACTTGTTTTCCTTATAGAACACGGTGGATTATCCCATTAAGTTAGAAACTGTTGACGTATTTGTACTTCAGTGTATGTATGCACATCTGTTGGCTGTGAAATCTGACGTCTGTTCGTAGGTAAGAACTCTTGACACTTTTGTGCATCTTCTGCTATAAGAGTTAAAGCAAAGCAAGAGTTTTAATGCACTGGAATGAGGCAGTCAGAGAAGGATGCGTTGTCCATAGCCTGGGGATCACTAAGGGCTCACTGAAGCAAACATGATGGCAACACTGGCGTTATTAGGCAAGCAATTTTTAGAAGCTTCCCATGTTTTCTGTATGACCCAGTACCTTATTTACTCCTCTTGCCTCCTCGTGATGCTCGCAAATAGATTTTGCAGAGTCAGGGGAAAGCTGGAATGGGGAGTTGGGCTCATTTCCTCCCTCTAGAGCTCCAGGTCCCCAATTGCTCCTCTGACGTCTCAGTGCTAGAATTAGGCTAAGAGTGACAAAAGCTGAATTCTTGGGGGGATGCTTCTTTTCAGGCAGCTGCTAAGTACATCCCCCAGGAGGTCACAGCCGTTGCCTTCTGCTGGTGGAATCAAAGGGCAGCCAACCTGGGGAAGAGGTGGGAATGGGGAGGATTGAAGGTACACTGAAAAGCAAAACCTTCTTGAAAGCTCAGCTGAGAAGGAGACTGTTCAAAGGTGAGGGCTGAGGGACGAGTGGAAAACCAATAGCATGGTGCTATTTTGTGTTAACTACAACCCAGGAGAGGAAACACTGTTTTTTCTGATTCCTTTTGCCCTACCATCACCCAGACAGGAAAGAGGTTTCTACAATTCTTCTGGACCGAAAGAAGCTGGTGTCGGTGTGTTTTAGAGATTGGAGGGATCGGTGGAAGAGCTACTCAGCCTCTTGAATATTAATATCGAAAGTCATTAAGCACTTAGAGTTATTATCTTTTCTAATTTACGGACCGTGTTACTGTACAGCAGTGTGTTGTGCTTTCATTGGATCAGCAAACGCAGTGAAAATGCACAATTTACAGCATCTACTTCAGCTCTTTGGAACTGCGGAGTTTGTTCCTTTGACCATCAGCATGAAATACCCCGAGCTCTGGACATCCCATTTGTTGAGACAATTTCCAGCACCATGCAATGTGTGAGGAGGGCTCTGAGCCTGTCTGCTGGTTTTTGGATCCTTCCAGGTTAGTTCTGTCTTGTGGCAGCAAGAAAAGTAAATACGAGGAAGCAGCCTGTCTTCGTTTATGCCAGGCTTGTCAAAGGTTTTATAGATCCCCATAATGAAGATGGATCAGGTTCATTCTCATTGCCAGTTACTCTATCAAAATAGTACTAATTACTGGAGTTGCACATGTTACATGCTACCACATCCTTAAGTAGCTTAAAAGCACGTTTTGTACCACTTACAACAGATAAAATTAAGGCAACTTTTTTCTGTTCTATTTTGGGTGAAGTAGTTAGTAAAGAAGAAAGAAATTGATTTTGGTGTCACAAAGGACATTTCTGACAGGAGCATACTTTGAAATGATTCAAGGCATCTGTTTCTGTTGCAGACACCCAATGCTGCTAAGAGCTGTACCTAAATTAAACTGTTTAACATGTCAGCTCTGGATGTGAATGCAATTTACATCCCGGTGGCACGGTTGGAATTTTTATCGTTTAATGAACTTTCTCACTCAATTTGTGAACACAGCCTCTCCCACGGCAGCTGTTTTTGTAGCACGTGTGAAGCTCCAGACTTGTTCTCAAGGTAGAACGGCCCAGGCTTGACAGTGACCAAAGAGACGCTGCTTCTGGCCACTAAGCTGAGCCAAGATCCAAGCAGGTTGGTGTCAGTGAGCTGCTCTAATAAGTCCTGCATGAGGAGGGGAGTTCTTCCCATGCCTTCCATTCAATAAGATGGCAAAGTTTGGCCACACCGAACTGGTTATGGGGCAGAACGCAATATGGCCAAGCGATGGGTGCCTCTAAGGGCGGGTCTTGCTCCTTCTGGTTGGGTTCCTTTTCAATCACTGGCCTGGGGAAAAAGCTTTCTGAAGATGGTCTCCCTTGTCCTCTGTTTTGCAGAAAGCTGATGGTTTCAAGGTGAGCATTAGCATGAGGGCCTTGTAGAGCTCCGCAATTAAAAGACCTTTTACTTTCCCCACTTCAGAGCAGATCTGATGGCTTATTGCTAAAGTCTTGGCTCAGAGCCTGGCTGACCTTGGATCTCTGCCTTTCAAGTATCAGCAGGGATTCTTGTGCACTGTTGTGGCCTTTTATGCTAAGAACAAGCAGCCCCTGTGGCTGTGGGCATTGAAAAAGAGCTCACGATAGTTGGTGGGGTTCACAGAAGGTGGCACACTTGATTTTTATCCCTTTTAAATGCATCTCCCACTTGTTGCTTATTATGTCAGTTGGGTTTTTGTGAATGTTTTCTATTTAGATACATATCTTGTGTTACTCCTTTATTTTGACTCCATCATTTCTGTAGTGTCCTCCATGACCACCATAAGGAGGATCTGTATGGGAGTGAGCATCCCGTGATATAGAAAGTTTATGCTTGGACTGAGTCTTTTGCTAAGAACTGGAAAATTCTGATGAAAAATGCTGTAGGTAAACACAGTGTTATAATCTGGACTGTTAAAGCAGATCATTGTATGGAAAATCCCACCCCATGAGCTTAAGATAGAGCATTGAAAGTGCCCGTGCTGTTTGTGACGTGTTAGGAGGATTGCTTTAATGCAGTTTAGGAATTTCTTTACCTAAAGTCAATTTTCACTCAACTTGAGTCATCTGCTTCAAGGGGAGAATAAATATTAGAGCGCTAACACGAGGAGCGTATTTAAGAGGTCATGGGTGACATGTCATTACCATTTGTATTAGTTTATATTGGCTGAAAGGATAAAAGGGGAAACAAGAATATTGACTTATGTAACTTAATATTGAATTAGCATCCCTTTGCAAAGGGCTGCTGGTTTAACTCCTGCCTGTAAATACCTTCCGTTCCCAATGCAGATTGCAAAGCTTCAAAACATGGGAGCAGGGATGTGTTCATTGCTTCTCACAGGTAGAGCTCTGCCATTGGAATAGGTTAGAATATATTTCTTTGCAAGCTGAGTGAATCAGTCTGTTTTACAGCTGCCACATTCAGGCTTGAGCTTCCTGGAGCTGCAGCCTTTTATCCCTGTGCTCAGAGCTGCATTCCTGTTGCAAACACTTGCATGCTAGTCAGCTTTGGTTCTGCACCCAGACCAGACGGCGCAGTGTGGAAGGGGATGAGTGCCAGTTAAAATACTACACAGGATGATAATTGTTATGCAGCATCTATTAAAAGGAAAAACAGGATGGCCAAATTCTGCTGCTGGTAAAGACATGAGGATTTCAGTCTGGAGAAGGGAGTGACCTCACTAAAGTAGCATTGCAGAGCTTTCTAGAGTTTTTACTTATTTTAAATGCATCTTTCCTCTGTCTTCACCTATGTCTGCGGGTGCATAATTTGTGTTTTAAAGAGTTGAGGGGATCCTGGCATAAACGTGTGCTGTTCTAAGTCTAAACTTCATTAAGTATGTGTGGGTAAACAGCGCTCTTGAGAGAACGGCTCTGATTTCAGCGGGCGTTTCCTGGGGGATGGAGGGAGCTGGCGGATGACTGGAATGCACATTTTCATTGTCCTCACTATGAGCAATATGGAGGAAGGAGATAAAGCAAAGAACATACGTGGTTCCAGCTTAGCTGCCCAAGCAAGATGTTCAGGAGCTGTTTGCGGTGAAACTAAGATATACAGTGCATGCAAGAAGAGTTTTGGAGACTGCAAATACAGGAGATGATATCGCTAGGAATGGAGGGGATTTGAAGTCTTTGCAATGAGTTTGTGATTGTTTTCTTTCTGTTTACTCCTTGGGTCCTTTAGTGGAGCAGCGTGATGCCGCTGTCGTTCTTTGACATTCCAGCTGCATTGCTGTCGCTGCAGAGATCGATCACAGCTGCTGCCCTGCGTGCAGTATTGACAGACAACTTAAATGCTTCTCATTCTAAGAAGTGCGGCATGGATAATTAAGCAATGCACTCTACAAGTTGGTGATCAGCTTCTCGTGGAGGACCGGTAATGAATAAAAAGTGCGTTAACCAAATTAAACTTTTGATGCCTTCAGGTCTGCGAACGTCGAGCTGCCTGTATGAAATCCATTACCATTTCTAGCAGTCGTGTTAATCAAAAGACTCACTGCAGACAGCGTCCTGGGGTTTAAAAGTTAATCTTCGTTCCGTGTTGTTCAGGATGGAGATGTGCATTGTCACTGCTGTCCTGGCTGACTTGGGCCCATCGATATAGCAGTCATTGGAATAAGCACAGGGGTCACCATCCCTGGGGGTGTTCAGGGACCATGGAGATGTGGCACTAAGGGGTATTGGTGGTAGGTGGGCAGTTGGACTGGATCACCTTTGAGGTCTTCTCCAACCTCAGTGGTTCTATGATTCTAAGGAAGGCGCCATCCTTGGTTATGTATTGAACGCAACCAAACAGATATCCCAACAGATTGCCTCCGGATCTGTAAGCTCTAACATATGTGTGCAGTGAAATTTGTATTTCTTAATGAGCGCTGCTCGAATACGCGGGCTCTGCTAAATGTCTGCCACGCATCCTGCGCACGCTGGCCATACGTATGGTGCGTTATTGAGGCTGCTTTCTTCAGAGCTTGAGTTCCTTTGAGCAGGGTGGGCGCAACACAGGAAGGTTTTCCATAGGTGTAAGTGCTGTGTGCTGCAGCGACGTGGCTGTAACTACATGCAAACACGTACTGACAGTGACCTTAGCTGCACCTTGGAAGCTCTGCAGACTCCTCAGCCAAGCAGACGCTGTGCTTGCAAGCCCTGATGTAAAGCTGTTATTTGACTGTGAAATCCATGTTTGCTCTCCTAACTTTTTGTGTGTATGGGGGGGGGGGAGGAAAACTGCCAGCTGCAAACTTGGATGGGAGCCATTTATTTGTAGCACAGTCAGTCTTCCCTTCAAGAAAACCACCAGCGAATTAGCTTTTGCATAGTGTTTCAATCAAAGCATTTGATCCTTGTTTCTGTGAGATAATCCTAAGAACTTCTTATTTTGAGAATAGAAGACCATGATGGATTTAATTCATAAAGGGAAGCAGCCGTAAGGAATGTAAATGTAAGAGGCTGATAAGGTAGGATTTCCTAGTTGCTATGACAACCCCTGGGTCATGAGCCTGAGAAAATATAAAGTAAGTCCTGAAGCTGTGAGGATGATTATAAAATTTAACTGTCATTCTTCATTTAGAGTTGATGGCAAACATTATTTACTTAAGTTTATCTCCAGGCAGGCAAGGATCCTTTCTTCCTCTTTTAAATCCGAGGCTTGGATCACAAATGACTGTGTTGTGCATGTCTGACACGACGCAGCCAACCCACTATTTGTGATTCCGAGCAGACAATTTGAAGGGAATATCCCTGTGGGTTGGGTCAGGATCCTATAGAAAGCGCCCTTTCTTCTCTCCCAGCCCGTGCTATTGCAGCTCAGTGCAGGGTAATGCCGGCCTTGCCAAAAGTCATCAGCAGTTCCCCACGTGGCGTGCTTTGCAGTTGTTGAGCATCCTCTCGTGCCCCAGCAGCACAAAGTTGTCATTTTAGGGGTGTTTCTTTATTCGTTTCCCCCCCTGCTCGGTGTTTATAGGGATCATTTTGAAGGCTGGAAGAGCTCTCTGAGTTGGAATAGAAGAAAGCGTTAGCGCGCTCCCGTGTGTGCTGCTGACATTCCTGGGATTAACTGCTTTGGGAGCTGTGCGTCATCTGGGTACAACAAACAGCTGCCTGATGCCGCTCTGCCCCAGATCCTCTGCTGCTGCATACATGCAGATTAGGTTTGTAAATGCTGTCCTAAAGCTCTCCTTTAGATGGGTATCTGCAGCCCGTGGCTTGGCCAGCAGAGCTGGGGGCTTTCTTCTGGCTGGAGGGGTAGAGCAGATGTTCCTGTGCTCACCTCCCTGTGCATAAAGCTCAGGCATCACTCCATGCCCCCTGCTCAGAGAGCTGTGGGTGCCCCATCCCTGCAGGCACTCAAGGCCGGGTGAGATGGGGCCATGGGCAGCCCTGCCCATGACATGGCATTGGAAATGAGTGATCTTTAAGGTTCCCTCCAACCTAAGCCATTCTGTGACTTGGTGTTTCTATGATGTAGTTGGATTAGAACATAAAGTAATTTCATTGGAGGCTTTTTGCTGATGGGTGAGGTTAACGTGATGCTGTTTTCAGGCTGGTGTGTCACCATTTCACTCAGAGGCTTCCATCCTTGTTCCTTCCACCCCACAGTGCTGGTAAACTAAAGAATTGTACTACAGGTCAGAGTAACGAATTATTACTGCACTAAGACAACCAGAACTCGTTACCTTTCCTAGGTTGGTAACTTTTGGATTGAACCCACCCCAATTGAAGCAACCCAATGTACTGCTCTGAGGTCTGCTGAGCTCTGTGCCCACTGCTGCCAGCTGGATGTGCTGAGGAAGAGCCAATGCATCGTGCTCATCTGTGCTGTCCCGGGGCTGTCTGGCTCCATGCTCTGCAGGGATGCTCTGCAGATGGGAATGGGCTTCTGAATGCTGTGTGCAGGAGCCCTTCTCAGAATGAGAGCTGACACTGTGCCCTGCAGGGTCACGGCTGAGCCGCGTGACTCAGCTTTATAGGACACGGACTTGGGATATCTCTGTTAAGTAGGAATCTTTCGGATAACTTTTTTTTCCTTGTTTTGTAATGTGGGCATTTTGGCTGTGTTGTAATTATATTCCTAGCATCCCCAGCTGGAGGTATAGTATAGTATGGGAAAAAAATGTCGCAAGCTGTGCTGCAGCTTTCTGCTGCAGAGCACAGCTTCCACGCTTAGAGTACAGCAGAGGTTAGGAACTGGAGCTCCCTTGCAGCTCCTTCTTCAGGTGCTTGCTTCTGTACTGCTTCTCCCAGCAGTATCTCTGTGCTCTGTATGCAGGGAGGGGGGTAGAGAAGATCATAGTGGCCCTTATTCTTGCTGTGCTGCTGCTGTTTGCTGAGCTCCTGGGCTGGAGAGCAGTGAGGTACCAGGTACTAAGCTTGTGTTGTCCTGGTTGTTGCTATCCTTGCTTCTAACATGTGCTTTGGGGGCTGAGGTCTGTTTTACCGAGTGTCACAAAGGCTTCAAGTGATACCTAAATGTGGAATAACATCATCTGTTTCCATCTTTCCAACACGCTTGAGAAACCAAGACCTCTATTGGGTTCCTGCACAGCCCTCTTATAGCAGCCAGTATTGATTCTCCATAGCCCCCGGTTTGGGAAGGTGCAGCACAAAGTCTGAGCCCTGGGAGAGGCTGTTTGCTCAGCTCCCAAGTAGAGAAGAGGGTTGAAGCATCCAAGCACAAAGCAGCACTTTTATTTGGTGTCTCTACATTGACGGGAGCTTCAGTTCTGTGCCCTTATTACCCTTAGTTTAAGATGGAAAATACTACTTTTTGTTGTTTGCAAGTGTGAAGACGAAAACCTTTGGAGTTAATTATTTGTGTGAAGAAATGAGCCGTGAGCCAAGCACTGCAGTTATCCCTCCTCAACACAACCCTGGTGCTGTTAGTACATTGATACCGCCTGACCCGCCAGCATCCAGGTAATATCAGATTTCTCTCTAAAATGGAGATTTGGAGCAAAAAAATGCAGGAGGCTG
Source organism: Coturnix japonica (assembly GCF_054131305.1). NCBI lineage: Eukaryota > Metazoa > Chordata > Aves > Galliformes > Phasianidae > Coturnix > Coturnix japonica. The sequence goes on from NC_140696.1 coordinate 2,863,171, forward strand.
TTCATGTAAATCGCATCCAGAAATAGCTGCTCTTACAAAGACTGACAGGTACATGCCATTCTCTTCAGCTGGCACATGCTGTCTGTGATACCGCTATGAGAGCTGGCAACAGCCTTGCAGTGGTGGGTGGTGAACAAAGAAGGCTCTGAGAAATATTTTTCCAGACAAAGTTAGAATTAAAAAGCACCGAGCTAATAGAAAATAAATGAAGATCAAGATAAGGATGGAGGGAGTTGCTGCAAATACATAACTAAACCGAAATTGGTACAATGAGATGTTTCTTCTTGTTGTATTGAGTTCTTTTGAGTGCTGCTGCTCTCTGCTTTTTGCGAAGCGTGAATTGCTGGTGAGCTGCTCTGCCTGCTTACTATTGATACAGCGGTGGTGATCAATAATTCATGAAGGTGGCATGGATCTGAATTTGCTCTTGAGATGAGGTCGCTTATTGACTCTAGGATGAGATTCTTGCTGGTCCATCTTGGTGTGAGCACGGTCCATGTCCTTATGTTCATCTTTGAGCGAAGCCTGTGGTGCATCTTGGGCTCACCCAAACGGCTGGAGGTGGAGAGGAGACATTCATCTGCCAGATCTCTTTCAGGAACAAGCAAAATGGGATGCAAATGCCTGCTATTTCCCTCCCACAGCCACCCTACACACTGCCTTGAGCTTTAATCTCACCGCTCATAAACACTCAAATGGTGTTGGTCCTGATAGCTCTGTGGAGCCCACTCTTCCCTCTGCGAGGGTAATCGAGTGAAGGCTGCTACTCTTTTCCTGTTTTTGGCAATAAGGAGGAGTACAGAATATTTTTAACAGATCTGTTTGTTGGCAGAACTGGAAGAGGCTGAGCCCTGCGTGCCTGTGTCCCTTTGCACAGTCCCTTCGTGGGAGGAGAACCGACTTCTAACGGGGTCTGATAGTGAGAGGACAAGGGGGAATGGCTTTAAACAACAAGAGGGGGGAGATGTTGGATGTGAGGGTGGTGAGGTGCTGGCACTGCTGCCCATAGAGCTGTGGGTGCCCCATCCCTGCAGGCACTCAAGGCCAGGTGGGATGGGGCCCTGGGCAGCCTGAGCTGGTGGGGGGCAGCCCTGCCCATGGCTGGGGGTGGCACTGGGTGATCCTTAATGTCTGCTCTAAGCTAAGCCAAGCCATTCTGTGAGTCTGGGGTTCTACAAGATGTAAGCTGAGGGACTCCTTTGTGCCATTTATATGGCAGAAGGGATCTGACTCAGCTCCCAGAAAGCCAGTTGACCTTGTGGCTCATAGTCGGATCCTGTTGTCACACTTGGCAGCAGTCATCAGAGATTTGCAGTCCTACACGGTCCTACTCATCTGCCTCAGAAGCTGGCAAATCGTCCTAGTATTAGTCACATGATGACAGTACACTTCACAAAGATGCATGCATAACATTCAGAACAGACCTAGGATTGCTTATACAACAGCGTGACAGTCATTTTTCCCTTATCTCCCTTGGTAGGTGTGGGTGGTTACCAGCTGAAGCTTCACTCCAGCCTAGTCTTAGCTGACCTGCAGGGAGAGGTTGGCCTGGGGAGCATGGCCCTATAGCACTAAGGCTGCTGGATGATGATGTGTCCTTCTCTTAGGGCAGCACCAGGAGCTGCAGGGTAGGTGGGAAGTTTGTGAGCATCTGTGGCCAAAGTGAAGTTGGACGGCGGTGGGTGTGTGGGTAGAATCCCATGGTGACATTTCAGATCCCTCTAACTAAAATAAGAGATAATTGCGAAACAGCAGTGGTAAATGTCATGTGTTCTGCTTCTGTTAAAGAGATGAAGTAGTGCAAACAAGCAGGCAAAGATCATGCAACCAGTAAAGAGCATTGTGAGTAAGCACAGAAGATCAACCTCCCCCTTTATTGCCAACTTTTTTAGCTGCCAAAACGTAACGTTGTTTTTAGATATGTGGATTTCCAAGCAGGCCGTGCTATTGGTGGATGTGCTGTGTTGGGGGTGGTGATAACTCCTCTGCTCTATCGTATTGGAGCACGGATTAGAGCTCCCACCTCAATAGTGACTGTGTTTTGTGGGGGTGGTACAGGTTTGGGTTTTCTTGGTCTGTTTTAAGTGCTGGATTGGAAAACAGGCTATGAGCATCCTGAGGGAGCTGTAGGCATCCCTGTTGGTTGCAGTGGAGTTGGACAACATGATCTGTAAGGGCCCCATCCTCAGACAATTCTGTGACTCCATCCTTACCATCACTCAGAGTGCTCTGCAAAGCGTCTGTCCCCCAGGCTGTGCAGTTCTTAGCTCTGTTTCCAAGTGTTCTTTCACCTTCACTTGGTTTCTTTGAAGATCTTAAGGAGCTGATAGCTTCTGAGAGGAAAGGTCTTATTCTCACCTCCAGTTTGCTTGCTTTGGAACGTCTTTGTATATGGGTTGGGAGGGGCTCTGTGCATCCTGGTCTGGTGGGTGGCAACCCTGCTTGGTTTGGGCTCAAAATGCATTAAATAACCCCTGCACCATCTGGTTTGTGGCTACTTTAAGGGCACCGCTGGAAGAGCATGTTGAGATGGTATCGAAACTGTGCTTAATTTATGGAAAAAGAAGGGAGGTTAACACATGAGACAGAAATCCGCTATTCTCTTTGTAAGTGAAAGGTCATGTTACTGAGCACTGCAGGGTGGATTTGTGAAAAATGAGCTCCTGTTTGCTAGGAATTAGAATGAGTATCTGATGGGCTTTTTTCTTCCCCCCCCTCACCCCCCATTCGTGACCTTTAAAGATGCTGCTCTTAGATTGATAAGCAGGCTGATGCTTTTAGCAACCCAATCCGAAATTTCTCCCTCGTAGAAAGGCTATCTTTCACACTCCGTGGGTATTTACTTCTGCAGAACATTTCTATAAAGCCCTCCAGGGTAAAAGAGGTGCGATGAGTGCGTCTTATCTGGCATAGGAGAGGAAAATTCAGGTTTGCTTTAAATGGGTAAAAAAGGCAAATTTCCTGTAGTCTGAATGAGAGGCTGTTGGGTCTTTGTGGTGTTCTTTGGGTTATGCCAGACCTGCAGATCCTGTGAGCCAGGGGTGTTGGGAAGGGACAGCTTGAGTGGCAGAAATAAGGCCAGGTAATGATGGGCTGCAGGAAGGAGCATCCTGGGAACAGGTTGCCCAGAGAGGTGGTGGTGTCCATCCCTGCACACAGCCAAGGTCAGGCTGGACGGGGCTCTGAGCACTGCTGGAGCTGCGGGTGTCCCTGTGCACTGTATGGAGTGCCACCAGGCAGCCTTTGAGGGTCCCTTCCAACTCAAACAATGCAATTATAATAGAAAAGTCCGGTTTTCTCCAGGTGTGGTGCTGCATCATCAGGATGTGCAGGGGCAGCTCCCCGACCCCGCCTGCCTCTCTTAATTAAATGGAGGGCTGCTGTTCTAGCTTGGCAGTCACACTAAGAGGCTTTCACTATGTTGATTTTATGTTCCTAGAGTGCTTTTGGCAAGTGAAGTAATGCAACTGTAGGCACCCTTAGTATTTAAATCCCTGTAACAGGGCTCTCCTGTGCGGTGCATTCTGCCAGCGCTGTCGGACGGGCAATCGCCTGCTGTCCTGGGCAATTAGGTGGGACTGGGCTTCTTAAAGGGGGAAATGTTCTCCTGAGCAGTAAATGCTTTCCTGGCAATGTCTCCTTCCATTGATCTTTCTCACTCCTTGTCTTACACTTCAAGCAGGAACTGAAGCTTTGGGTTCTCGCAGGGCTGCAGTCTCAGTCACATTAGAGCAATTAAGGGGAGCACATTCCTGTTTGCATTTCCTGGTTAGGACAGTGATGCTCAAGTTATTCTCTCACCTCAGTTCTGAGACCGTTTTCTGACCTCTTTCTGCAGAAACAGAGCAGAAATGCATTTGGACGATGCGTTCAGCATCCCTGAGCGTTATTTGTAACTAAACGGTGCGTTGAGTTCTGATATGTCAAAGTGACATGGTGGAGTACGGATCTATATATTAACAGCACTGTTCCTTATGAAGAATAGACTCCTTTCCGTGCTAAGACACGGTAGCCTCACTTCCAAGGCATTTCAGCTCGGTGCTGCTGAAGCTGCATTACAGAAAGCCAAGCTGTTTGCTGCAAGGAAGGCTCACATCGAGCTGTGATACTCTTAGTATTCATTTGTGAATGCCACCTTTGCATAAGTACAATCCTTTGGGCAGCACAGTATCAGCGTAATGGAAATCTCATTGGACCAGCCAAGTTCCTTGGTTTGGAGCCAGACATCTGGGTTTGGGTTTTTTTATTGCATTCTTTAGTAGTATTAGGAAACCTAATAAAGCCGCCTCTCCGGGGTATTGTGTTAAGAACCATATTCCCAACCAATTACAAAACTGTTCTACATCAGTAATGAGCCCCTTGCTTTGGGATGGCGGGAAGGCAGGCACAAAACTTTCAATGAAAGCTGTGAAACCTTTTCACTTGAATAGATGTGTGCCTGTTAATTGGGATCACCATCTGACGTGTTCCCTTCAGCTCCGGTGGTGTGTCAGCAGTGGGGGAGGGAGGTGTTAGCAAGGGAGAAGCGACAGAGAAGCTGATTTTGTGGGGTTTTGCTTTGGATATTTTTGTGGGGGTTTTTTGGTAGCGGTATTGAGGTGCTGTTGGGTGTTTCTCAGACCAAAGGGTACCCTAATGCTTTTCACAGCTGAAATATCCCAATGTGCAGTTGGGGTAATGACTGAATTGAATGTAGGGCAGTGAAGAGAAGCTCAGTGTTACGACCATGCTGGCAGTAGCCTGTAGGCAGTGGAGAACCCATAGAGAGCTGTAGGATCACAATGCTGGCAGTGCATAGAGCTGAAGAAAGGGGGGCTGTGTGCTTCTGGGTTGTGTACGAGCATCGGTGTCATGAGTGTTGGGTTAGAATATGGCCCAGGAGCTTGTCCTGTGGTGATGGGTACTGGCATGGTGCTGAGGATGAAGTTTGGAGGTGGTGCATTGCCTGGAAGCTGCAAGAGAAAGTGACGAGCTTAATTAATTATATGGCATTTCAGATTGAAATGAGGAGAGTGGCAGCTAAATTTCCTTCTTTCCCAATTCCCTCCCCCTTGTTTGGTTACGCTATTGTTTCTCTGGGCGTATTAAAGTAGAATTTGACTTAAGTCATTATCTATTGTCCCCCACGTTACCTCCATGTAATCGCCTTGTTGTACACTCTCAAAACCCTTAGCTTTATGCAGGAAGGTTTGTTAATGAGCAGAATGTAATTTGGTTTTTGGTTGTTGGTTTTTTTTTTCCTTTTAGGAAATGATAAGAAACAGCATCCCCATAAAATCTTATGATTCATGATCGTTTGTTTTGTCCTCATAATGCAACCTAAACTAAAAAGCCATTCATCATACTGTAAGGGCTGCTCATGGCTGTCTCTGGGTAGCACGCAAGGGATAATTCATCCCAAAGCAGAGAAAAGCACACGTTGGTTGATCCGTTTCCAGACGCGCTGTTTGGATCCCCTTATTCAGGGTTGTGTCAGGAAGATGAGCTGCTACCGAATTAAATACATGCAGTAGAAGAACGGAATCTTCTGGTTGAAGTAACCATCTCATTGTCGGTGTTAAGCATATGGCGCCTGTGTCAGGGTGTTTTTCTATGAAACCTGAGTGTTTTCTCTCATCAACCGAGCTTAATAAATTCCATTCACAGCATCTTTATTCCATGGTAATGAGATCGAAGCAGCAGCAGAGCGAGCTGGCTGTGGAGGTGAGCTGTGCTGGTGCAATGTGCTTGTTGCACGAGGGATGTTGGTGCTCCAGTCTGGCTCTGTAGGTGGAACTCATGGAGCACCCTGTGAAGATGGAGTGATTTATGGTGCTGGTGATTTATGGTGTTAAGTTGGTTTGTCATCTACCCCCAATTGTTGTGTAGTTATTCCCAAGGCAGGTTGGTTTAAAGGAACAAGAGCAGCTTTGGTACAGAACCTCCCCTAACAGCACTGCAGCAAAAGCCATCTTAAAGTTTATCAACTGGCTTTAAAAGATGGATCTGGGCTGTATTTTTGGTGACTTACTGGATAAATACCTGTGATGGAATGCACTTAGTGCTTGTAGCTCCAAGAATGGGATGTATCATAGAGTTTGCTGACAGTGTTATTGAAAGGATGGCCTTTCTGGATTTAAATGAAGAAAAAGGTGTTTTTGACAAACCTTATTAGGACGCAGAAGGTTTCAGCAGAGATCTCTGCTGAAAGAAAGTTGGCTTAATCTCCATCCTCCATTGGATGCTCGGTACCTGATGTCCCATCTATGTGCACTGTGAGAGCCAGTGCAGCATTGGTGCCATCAGTGGGTGTTTGGGAGCACCATTAAGGCAGTGGTTTCCCTGCTGGCCGTGTCCTTCCCTCCCCTCTGTGCTCACACTGTAACTTCCTAGAAGTCTGCAGTCTGTTGCCTTGCCAACACTGCGCATCGCTTAGGGGTGGGAAGCAGACGGCAGCACGGAGCCATCCCAGCAGCACAGGAGGGCGGAGGGGAAAGGGAGAGAATCTCCAATATCTCAAATAGTGCATTTACAGACTGGGGAAGTGGGGAATTAATGCAGATTTCATTAATCATTGCGGGGCTGTAGAATGGCTCAGGTTGGAGGGGGACCTTAAGGATCACCCAGTGCCACCCCCAGCCATGGGCAGGGCTGCCCCCCACCAGCTCAGGCTGCCCAGGACCCCATCCCACCTGGCCTTGAGTGCCTGCAGGGATGGGGCACCCACAGCTCTATGGGCAGCCTGACAATATTCACTCCTTGCTCCTTGTAAGGTAGGACAGCAGTGTAATTTTTTTAGTGATGGCTAATCATGAAACACATCCGTTTCAAATCGGGGTTTGTTTTAATGTCTGAAACCAGAGCTTGATGCAGTTTGCATTGAGCTGCTGTCTTGGTACCTGCTGGTGTTTACCATATGCACATCATCAGCAAGTTGAAAACTACTTCTAGTGGTCTCCGTTTGCATCTTGTTGTACTTCTCAGGGGAAAAGAGCAAATTTAAACCTGATTTTAGAAGTTCTTTAAGCTTTTAACATGCAATAGGCATGCCAGCATCTTGTAATGCACTCTGCTTGTCTTCTTCCATTCATGGTTTATCCCCAGGAAGCAGCCAAACACACAAATGGCTTTTATCTCAGCTGATGGCAGTTCCAGCTCACTGCAGAGGTGATGGTCGCATTGTCCAGGTGGGCATGGGACACATTGGTGGCACCACGCATCTGTTCCTGCTCCATGTTTCATGTTCTGTGAGCAGGATTCCTGAGCTGCTGCCAGCTCAAAGGCCTCTGGCTCTTTGTTTTGGTTTTACATTGCATTCAGCATCGGCAGCTGGAGAATCAGAGCAGGAGGTGCTGGAGCAAAGCAGGGTGCTACTGAGCAAAGCAAAGCATGCCACGTTCCATAGCACTGCTGAGTGCCTGCAAAGCCTGGTAAGGAATTTCTCCTCTTTTCACTCTGGTTTATGGGAGCAGCTGGCATTGCAAAACAGTCCAATAAAGACATAACCCTGACCCCTTTTCTTGCTCTCCCCCATCCCCAGCACTGCCCCCAGCCCCACAGCCCTCACTCCCTCTGCAGCTCCCAGCTGCTCTCTGGCTGCGGTGGGCGATGGATGAACCATCCCACTACGCAGGGGAACGTAGCAGAAAATTAACATTGCAGTCCAAAAGATGAAAATATGAAATGTGAAGGCTGAGTTTTTTGTTTTGCTGCAGTTTTGCCTTGCAGCGTGCAGCTTCAAAGCAGCAGTGAATTGAAGTCGCTAGCTGTAGCTGTCTCGTTCTGTCTCGAGGCAGTGTTTTGATAAATGTTGATGAGTTTAACTGTAAAACTAAATGACATTTATAGCACGATGTATGCTTTACCCACTGCTTAATTATATCTAATGGTGTTGCATGTAAAAGGCATTTACCACTTTACTTTTGTTTAAAACGACAATCTAAACCTCAAGGCCTGTGTTGTTTTTTAAAGACAAAGACTTAATTAAAAACTAAATACAATCTATTTCTAAAAGGCGACCGCAACTTTAATATGTGATAGAAATTACCAAGTGTTTGATATGAGTGCTTGTGAATTCTGAGCTGGTGGGCTCCTGTGCTGCAGACCAGGAATGGAACCATTCACTGCTGCATGGAGGTGCCAAGCAAGTTAAATGTTCCCTTTCTCCTCATTTCTGTGTTGCTTCTGTAAGTGCTGTATCATTGCTGTAAGTCTGGAGGCAGTGGAGGGGATAGGGCTGGTGTAGTTATAGTATGACAGAATGACAGTCGCTGAGGTTGGAAGAGATCTCTGAGATCATCTGGTCCAACCTACCACCAATGTTTCCCCACTAAGCCATATCCCATAGTACAACGTATGAACACAGTGTTGTGCTCAGGAGCATAGGATCATGGAATGGCTTAGGTTGAGAAGGACCACAGTGCTCATCTCATTCCAACCTCACTGTGATGTTCAGGATTACCAGCCACCAGATCAGGCTGCCCAGAGCCACATCCAGCCTGGCCTTGAATGCCTGCAGGGATGGGGCATCCACAGCCTCCTTGGGCAACCTGTTCCAGTGCATCACCACCCTCTGAGCATCTGACCTTCCTGGTTCAGTCATGGGTGTACTGAAAGCAAATCCCATAGATGGAGAGGGGGGAAAAGAAGCCTGCGTTGTCCTTTCCTATGTGTATTTTTTATAGTATGTCGGTTGTCTTTAAGCATAAGTCTTTTCCTGCCATTTATAAACCTGATGGGTGGCAGACTGAGGGCTGCTTCCACATGTGTTCTTCTCCCTCTCCCGTGAAATAATAAATATGGTAAAATAGCTCTCAGAACTGCCTTTATCACAGGGATGAATCAGGACAGTTGGTGTAGCAAGAGACTTAAAACTTACAAATATGTTGCCCTTTAGGCTAGCATTCATCATTGTGTCTGATCTGGAATCCAGACTAAAGCCTTTTGTTATTATATACCTTTTTATCCTTCTTTTTGGGAGCAGACGCAGGAAGGCGTTCTCACTTTGATTGTAATGCTGAGGCTTTTTTCTCCCCCTTTTTTTGGGGGGATGGAGGGGAGGAGGGTTGTGTGGCTGATAGTGTCTGTCATTCTTTCTGTGTCACAAAAGATGTTGTTTCTAATCTCTTCCTTCAGGGGAAAACGAGGAAAGAAAAATAAAGGCAACAATCCCTTAAGCACAATGCCCCCATCAAACTGTGATGTACAGATATATAAGTGACCTGTGGCCCTTAGGACTGGATTTCTCGTGCACTGAAAAGCAGCAGCAGAACTTTAGCAAAGAGATGAAGCTGGAAGTTTCTCATCTCTTTTATCAGCAGTTATTAAGTGAAGGCAATGCAGGCAACGCTGCTTATAGAAATGATTTATTAAGTGTAAAGCCCCCCCGGGTGCCACCTCCAGCCATGGGCAGGGCTGCCCCCCACCAGCTCAGGCTGCCCACGGCCCCATCCCACCTGGCCTTGAGTGCCTGCAGGGATGGGGCACTCTATTCACCACCACACTCTGTGCCAGAATGAGTTTTACTAAATAACTCCTATGCACAGCATAGGATGTGGCTTAAAACTATCTTCAATGATGGGAATGGGCCAAAATACCTCATGGAAAGTACCATGTTCCAGTTTATCATGTTATCCCCTTGTGCCTTAGGACGTTTTCAGCAGGCTTGCACATTTGTTACTAATTTAGTCATTTAATTCTCGCCTTTTGCAGTGACAGAAGTAAAAGATTTGAGAACAGCTTTAAATTACATGCGCAGACAGTGAAGGGAGATCCTCTCTATGAAAGAGATCAAGCTGTTGATCAAAATTCATCTCAGATACTTGGTGGAAATAAAGATTTCTTGGATTTAGAAGAGATTATTAAGCCGCACATTGTGACAGATGCTACTGACAGTAAAATATTATGGATATTAAAGATCTGCGAGAAATGGGTTATAGGTATGAATGCAAGAATTATCTGCTCGTTAGAATAAAATGGTTCCCATCATCTGTCTTAAAACAGTTTTCCTCATTATTGGAAAATCCCATCGTTCCATGCTGCCTTTTTGTTGGGGTGCGGGTGTAGGTCAGGTAGCATCTAATAATGGAGTGCATTGAGAAATGGGTTCTGAGAGTGATAGTAGGACATGTGGAAATCACTAAGACATCCTCATAAGTGGAAGGTTAAGCTCTGCTTGTCCTGCATCCATGCATGTTGTCCCTGCCCTTGGGGAAGACATGGCAAGGAAGCAGACCTTGCTGTTCCCTGTAGGTGATGTGTGTCCCTGGGTTCATAGGTTCAGTGGCCCAATGTATGGCCATGGGGCTGCTGTCAAGCTGTACAGTGCACAAATAGAGGTGATGATGGAGCAAGGCAGCATGTGCTGCTCAGCAGCGTTGTTCTAATGGCACCAATGTACTGAATGCACTCATTGTCTGTGAAAACTGAATATTTTATTAATGCTTCCTTTTCCTACCTGCAGCAACCTGCTGTACACTGTCAGACTCCCATTCCCCATAGCACCAGTCAGGGCAGGTACAGGAAACTCTATGTATTTTAAACTCTGGATTAATCAAGGTCTCCTTCCTTAGATCCAGGCTCCGTGTGTCCTTGATGGCGGTGTAGCTGGAAGATAAAAAGCAGATAAGAAATTCTGTATTAGAACAGCATTAATAATAAATGAATGTTGATCCTAATTGAGTATTATTTAAACATACTGAATGGAGGCAGCAGTCTGCTGGGACCATCCTATGTTGTCAAACTACATCTCCCTTGCCAACACTGCTTCTGAACGGCTCTCTTTGGTAGCACGAGTGAATTACTGGTTTTCAGGCGGTGTCCTTGACGGATGATGTCTTGCAGTGGTGACAGCGGAGCTGGAGGGGTGCGTGCACAGAACTTGTGACAGGTGCACGCGGTGCTTTTCTTTTTGTGCACTGCTTTGCCCTTTGCTTTCGTTTTTGCTTTCGCACCCACCCTTTTTGCTTCTCCCTTTTCCACATGACAGCCCCATTTTAGAGGCTCAGGGGTGACCAGCTGCTCCTGCTCAAGCAGCGGGTGACTTCCACGTCCTGCCTCAGCAGTGCCTGCACTTTCTGATTCCACAGTGCACGTCTTTGAGATGTGATGAGTGGCAGCAGTGTAAATCAAGCATCTCCTGTCATCTGAAGTCCTCACTGTTCCTAAATTGCTGTGTTTGGGACTGAGTGCATCTTGGAGCTGGGGGTACTGAGTGACCCACATGGCTGTTTGAGATGGTGTTGTTTCACAGAGGAAGTTTACTCTGTGCATCATTTTGCCTTGCTTTCTACTCTAAGCTCCTATCTCTGCTCCCATTCTGTCCACACTGGTTTCTTCCCCAGGCAGGAAGCTTCACTTTTTTTTTGCATCTTTTATTTTTTCCTATGTATTTTTGTGAAGTTGCTCCATCACAAGTAAACTTGCAGCCACACCTTGTAAATCACAGAGCTGTAGAATGGCTGAGGTTGGGGGCTCTGTGTGTGATGTGCTGCAGCTGAGGGCTCTGCAGTGCTGTGATAAACCCTTGACCTCAGCAGTGCAAAGCAATGGTTTAATAAGTGACATTTTATTGTTTTGCACTGTCCTGTCTATTTCCAGAATAGAAGGAAAAGATTGCCCTGCTCCTGAAAACTGCTCTTGTGGTGTGTTAGTTAAACAGGGCAAAGCATCCCTACCTTTTAATATAGATAAATAAAAGACTGCAATATCAATACCATTTATACATGTGAGCTGCCAGATGAGGTAAGAAATGAGTTCTGAAAGAGGAAAAATATAACCAGCAGCTTTCCAAACTGTGCTTAAGATGTCGTTGTGGTGAGTGTGACTGGTAGGTCATGTTCAGAAAGCCTGAATTTCCGGCTGTGAATTATGTTCTCTAATGAGACTTGATTTGGTTAGAAACGTGGGATGAGAAGAAAAGGATGCGTGGAACAGTGGGCTGTATTGCAACAAGCTGCACTAATCCTGAGAGCCATGACAAATTCCTGTGTGCTGCGTTCTTGTGAGCCTTGTTTGCAGTGCCCCACCGAGGGCAGTGGCAGATAAGATCTGTATTGATTCTGAGCATCCTCTGATGGTAACCTTTGAGGGGACGAGGCAATGTATGGCTGTGGAATTTTATCTATCAATATCTGAGTAATAGAAAGACAAGCGTGACATCTAATCCCAACACAGGTGACAGATGATGAATCTGAGCTGGTGTGGTTACTGGTAACGGGAGGCAGCGAGAGGGAGGGCTGGCGAAGCCGCGACAGACATGATCAAGTCAGGAAACGCTTTGGGCTGAGAGGTGTTTCAGCCGAACATGCATAGGTTTTCATTATGGTAAAAGGGGTTTCATTCCCAGTTACTGTATATAAGATCCCAGTCATTTGCGTGAGCTACGGACTGTTTGGTTGTTCCTAGCAAGTGGTGCAGTATGAAAGACCAATGCTCACTGCATGCATTAACCTCGAAGCAGATATTTTGCAGGGGTGGTGCTGGTCTGGCCCTTGTTTTTGCTCCCCCACTCCTGGATCCATCCCACGGCTCCGTGCTGCAGCAGCACAGTGTGCTCCACGCTCCCTTTGCAACCAGCGCTCTCAAAATGCCTGAGGCTGCAAGCAGCCAGTTAGAAACGGGGCACTTCCAGCAGCTTCAGGAGTAAAGAACGCTGAGAGTTTTAATAATTCAAATAGAGAGTGATTCAGCAAAGGGACTGCTCTGCTTCGGACTAACAATACTTAGCAAGCTACGTTGCTTTAGCAGTATATTTCAAATCAGTTTTCTATCTTTATACCATTCCGGTTGCATGGCAGGAGAAAGAATTCCCCGATGCAATTTCATCATGCAGAAATTCACAAATGTTTAAAGTAAATATAACCCTCGGTGTCAGTTCGGAGCTGTTGTCATCTTTTATTCCTACTCTTTAAACAAGAAAAGCAGTAAAGGTGGTTACAGCCTATCTTTTTTTTTTTACCCCCCTTCCCTTTTCCTCCAGAAATTTAATAGCTCTGCACAACTTGCTCTCAAATTTGCAGTATATTTTCCTGAAGTGTGTAATTCGTAACACAAACACGCTCCCCATAATAAGCAATTTTTTTAGCACCATCTTGCGTATTCTCTCCGAAGCCAGGAGAGGACTTGAGTGGAGGAATGTTGGCTGGGGCTCAGTGAGAGCTGGGCAGAGGGTTGCAGTGCCTCGCTGGGTGAATCAGTGATGAAAGGTGATGAAAGCATTCACACGTGCGTACACTTGTTAAAATATGTATCGAGAAGAGAAGGAAATAGGTTCGTGCAATTACAGAGGTTGACTAAAGCGTATGAGGAGAAAATTAAATAGCTGGCTGAACGGTTTGGAAGTGTTTTTGTCCCTACAGAAAATGTCAAAAATTGGCAGTAAATAAGAGGATGGGAAGACTGGTGATGGTCAGGCCCGGCGGTGGTGTGGATTGCGGTAGTCCAGTTGGATTATTGGTCATCTAGAATATGTGCAGATCGGGAGATGGAGTCTATCAGAGAAAGGCGTCATAGAATCATAAAGGTTGGATGAGACCTTTGGGATCATCCAATCCAACTGCCCACCTACGCTGCCCACTGACCATAGCCCTAAGTACTCCACCTACCCTTTCCTTTGAACACCTGGGATGGTGGTGACCTCCCCACCTCCCTGGGCAGCCTGTGCTGCTGCCCAACCACTCTTTCTGATAAGAAATTCTTCCTAATATCAAAGCAGCCCTTAGAAAACCAAGCAGAGTAAATGGAACACAATGGAAGGTGGGTGGAAAGAAGGCATCTCCCACCATTGCTGCATTTGGGGCCGATCTTGGCTCTTCTCCTAAGTACGGAGCTTTCACCCGGTCTCTCTTTTTCAGCTCATCTTCTGAGCAATGGTGAACCTTAACAAAGCATTGTATTTAATGCCAAGTAGTTCCTTAATTGATGAGCTTCATCAGTGACAGGCGGTAGCTGTGTTATTACAGATCCATGATACTGAAAGTTGGGGATTAATGTCTGTGAATATTAATCCCCCAACCCCTTTTTTCCACTGCAGAGGAACTCTTTTATCTTATGCTCTTCCAGAGTGAACACATCAGGCTCTACCAAAACTCTCAGCAACAGAATGGACGTGGAAATCAGCGCCCTTCATCAAAGAGAACCTTTTAAATTCAGCTTTTCTTTTTCTTTATTGGTAGAGGAAGAATAACACGCATGAAATTTGAAAGCAAACATGAGCGCCACGTGAGCATTACCATATCAATTTGCTGCAGCCCAAACTTCAGACACAGAAGTGGAGATGCTTATATCCCATTTCCTCCCTTTCCTTTGAGCCGCCGTCTGCTCTGTTGGATTCTGAGTCTGCAGTGGATGCTGTGCTATGAAGTAGCTGTCACTCACGATGCGTGGGGATTTTACACAGGGCACAACTTCACATCAGCTTATTGGAGATGACAGCAAAACAAACTCGAAAATGAGATTTTCTAGAGTCCTGTTTGTTTGCCAGCAGTGCTGCTTTTTTGAAGAGCTCTTTCCCACAGGAGGTACAGTTGCATTTTGGCCATACGAAGGCAGTTACTCGCCATAGAGAAGGTTTTGAAGAGACAGTAAGAGCTACTTGAATGCAGGGAAAATCTCAGAGATACTTGACTGAAGGTCACGAAAGTGGTAATTAGATCTTATTAGAGAAGAAAGTTACTGTTTCGAAGTGTTAGGTGTAAATCTTGGTTGAAAATAATATTTTTTCCCCTTAAGTTGAGAACAAAATTGAAGAAATAATAGTTTGTAAACATCCATGTGCAGCTTTGGAGGGTTCCTGTTATTATTTTTACCTGGTCTGGACATAGAAGAAAGACTTCAGGGCAGAAAGGTATCATTAATTGGCAGCCAGCTGAAGTGAGCAAACCCTCACCGTGGGCTGTTGGGGCTGAGAAACCCAATTTTATGCTAAGAAATCTCTCTTTCATGTTATAGACCAAAAACCCTTGGCTTTTCCAGAAGAAATATAAGTAACTTTCACAATGCAGCATTATTCAGTGTTATCGTCGTCATCTGTTCACAGCTGTACCTTGAGCAAAATGTGTTCTTCCCACTCACTCTGCTTTCTCCTAGGCTATGAGTGTGAGCTCTGGGCACCTTCTGTGCCCATCTCCCACCTCCCTGCTCTGTGTGATGGTGGTGGATGCAGACACATGCTCCTCTGTGGTGTTTGTGATGACTGTGGGTGCTAACCATGCTCTAAAGAGGTATCTGTGCTCCATGGACATGTGCTCCAGTGTGGAGTCTTGTCCATGACCACCAGATTCCATGTTGGAACACATCTGTGGCCACATGTGCTCCAATGTTGTGTCTGGTGGCCATAAACATGCTCCATTGGGGAGTCTGATGGCTGTGGACATGTGCTCCAATGTGGTGTCTCTGCTGGCCAAAGATATGTGCTCTAACATGGAGTCTGGTGGCCATAGACATAGTCCAGTGTAGTGGCTGTGATGGCCATGGTCGTGTGCTCCAATGTAGTGCTATGGGTGCATGCTCTAAGGTGATGCCTGCTGCACACCAGCACTCAGCCTTGCTGCTGTGTCACTCTCAGCTTTTAACTTGCAAGGCTTTCATCGTCTCTCTTTGGCAGACAAAATGGACTGGGAGATGCGAAGAGTCTAATAATAGTGCAATTACACTCCCCCAGCCTGTCAATACTAACAGGTGCCCTTGAAGCTGGTGCAGTCAGTGTCTGAGTCTAGAGTTGAGCTGCTGATGGAGGCAGAATGGTGCATCTTTGTGCAAAGCAGCTCTGATGGCACTGATTTAGGGCTCATTCCTCGAGTACATCTTTCCTATGTGCCATGAGTCTCATGCTCTTCTTGCACGTACATTTTATAGACATCCTGATCTAAAATTGCAGCCATTCTCTTGTGCATGAAAAGATGTCACGAAATTAGCTCTGTAGAAAGCAATTGCCTTTTGTTGCCGGCACAATTAGCGTGGATTGTCCATTCTTCTCAAAAGTTCGAGTGTGACGATGCTCTGTGTTAGAACACGACTGTTCTGTTGCTGTGGTCTTTCTCAAGAGGCAGATTGTGATGCTTCATGGGGATACTGATCTTTGTGATGGGTGGGAAGAGCACAGGAGCTGCTTGGTGGAATAGCAGTAGTAAGGAGACAAGGCTTTTGTTGCAGGTAGATTGCCAGGTGTTTATATCCATTCTGTAATGCTTCTTTCAACCTTTAGTTGGTTATTTAATCATTTCATTCTCCTCAGATAGCTGAAATTGGTAAGTTTTGACATTAAAATTACATTAGTTCTGTGGATTGATCATCATGTCACGTTTTTCCACCAAGACACAAACAAATACTTTGTATATTTGAGCGTAGGTTTTTGGTTGGATTTTTTCTGTGGCTTTATTAAGAGGAATTTTGTGTTTATGTAGTTAAGGTTTCATGAAAAAGACTCTTTCTTGGAAAGCATTTCTGTCTGTTTTCTGTGGATGGACTCAGCAGTGCTCTTGGCCGTGACGAGGTACCTGTGGCTGGTGTTGTGTTGGGAATTGAAGAGGCATGTTTGCAAGCACGTATTTCTCATCTTCCCATCTCCTCCCCTTGTTTCTTTGCTCCATCCCGATGTGCTGCAAGTGGAAAAAAAGAATTAATTTTCAATGTGACCACTGCGTATGATCCAAGGTCCCTGCGCTGTGCCCACCTCAGATAAACTTGTTCTAACACAATTTGCTGTTCAAAGTCTTCTTACTTTGCAGCCTTAGAAACAAATACAGCAGCTGTCCAAGGCAGAAATACAAGTGTAAAAATTAATTGTTTAGCTTCTAGCCAAAATCTTTCCCTGAGTGTGTTGCTTCCCTCCATCTTGGCCTTCATTCCAGCCGGTTTTCTACATTGCACGGCCAGAGAATTGCTTTAGATAATAAAGGAGACGTACAGAGCATTTTTTTTCTTTCCCTTACATTACAGTTACCTGTTTTGGTTATTGCACGTGCTCGTTAATTTTATGTATGTATGATGCATGTTTATCATAGGATCATAGAATGGCCTGGGTTGAAAAGGATCACAGTGATGATCTGGTTCCAACCCCCTGCTGTGTGCAGGGTCACCAACCAGCAGCCCAGGCTGCCCAGAGCCACATCCAGCCTGGCCTTGAATGCCTGCAGGGATGGAGCAGTTCCATATATGACAGTTCCCCCTGGATCCCACTCTGGCAGCTGGCTCATCTCACGTTCCTGTTTTCCTCTCTCAAAAGCGACGCATTACACTTCAGCTCAAGAATATTCTCGTATCTTACGTCAAGTGCAAGTCATCCACTGTGTGTGTGTAGGCAGCGATGAGAAGCTCAGCCCAGGAAAGCATGTTTTGAAGAGCTGCCTACCTGTGAGCACAGGTTATGTGTGTGCACAGGAGAAAAGATTGCCTGCTGAGTGTGGGCAGGGCTTAAAGAAAACTGATTTTCATTTGCAATATTTTGTTCTCTTTTTCCAAGGCCTTAATGAGTCAAGAAAATGGTTGCAGTTTTTTTTTCACTTCCACTTCTTTCATGCTAGACTTGATCTCCTTGTGTGCATGCTGAGGGGTTAAAACACCTTGTTAGGAACAGAGACTCAATTCTCTTCATAGCATTATAAACAGTGTCCAAAGGGATGTGAATTACTTGGGCAAAGTTGAGATTTAATCAAGCAGTCTTGCCCAGGTTTGAGATGTGAAGTCTGATCTTTCAGTCTGTCCTTTATGTGATGATAGAGCACTGAGGAGAGTTCTTTATCAATAAGAGCCTTCCTTTTAAAAACTCTCTTTCTGTGATTCCATACGAGATCTGTACAGTTCAAGTTGTAGATGCTGAGAAGCTGTGTGTGCCCCATCCCTGCAGGCACTCAAGGCCAGGTGGGATGGGGCCCTGGGCAGCCTGAGCTGGTGGGGGCAGCCCTGCCCATGGCCGGGGGTGGCACTGGGTGGGCTTTGAGGTCCCATCCAACCTGAGCCATTCTGTGATTCTTCCTCTCTTCACCCAAATCTTTATGCCATTAAAAGACGTTGTGGTGCTTTAAATGTACGTATGTTGAAAGTAATACTCCCCGGAATGCTTGCATAGCGCTGGTAAATATTAGTAAATAACTTCCTGAAATGTTTGAGTGAAAATGGGTCTAGAGAGTTCTCGCTTCGCATTGCATGTTTATTTAATTTGAAGTTTGTAATTGATGCTGTTCTTGGTAACTGGAAGCAGATGTGAATGCAGATAACCAAAAGTGTTAACTCGTAGTGCCTGGTGCTGCTAGTTAAAGCAAACAAATTTAGGTCAGCAGAGCAAGTGAATCTGTGCAAACAACAGCCTGATAGGATGCCCTCTGGTTCAGAATAAATACACAGAAATCCACTATGGTGGAGCTGATGGCTGTGTCAGACTGTGGGGTGTTGTCCTTGTGTGCCCTGTGCCTCTCATTAACCCCAATGCCTGCAGGAGAGCAAATATTCCTTGAGACAGATCCTGACGCCAGCCTGGACCTCGATGCTGGACTTCCAAAGCAATCAGTCAGCAGGCTTAATGTAGCAGCATTCCAGCATGAAAAGCTTCAGTGGCTTAAACTTCAAATAATTTATTTCTAAATTACTTCTACTGTAATTTTTATTAATTCAAATAGGCTTTCCAAGCTGATGTAAAACTCAGTAAATGCAAGGAACAGTTTAATGAATTGAAAATAGGATTGAGTCTTTTAAAGTAAATGTAAAAGAAAAAAATATGCTTGCAGTAATTGCTTAGATGGATATCAAGTCTTAATAGCTTTGTTAATGATTTGTAGCGAATATTGCATTTATGGGAACATATCAAGCTGATCCTTGTGCAAGAAGCTTGTTTTGAATGGGTTTGATAAAATCATTCCCTGGGAGCTGTTAGTGGTGAGCAGTGTTTCCATAGAGTGGAATCATAGAGTCATAGAATCCTTAGAGTTGGAATAGACCTCTGAAGGCCATCAAGTCCAACTCTCCTGCAATGAACAGGGACACCACAGCTCCATCAGTTTGCCCTGATTTTGGCTTGCTCTTCTGCTGGAGTATTGCAGTGTAGACAAGCTGTGAGCTGCCCCAAGAGGGGCTTTGGTTCCTCCTCCCACCTCCAACACAGCCCTGCTTTGCTGTAAGCTGACATAGATGTGAAAAACATGCAATGCAAAAAGCTTTATATATATATTTTTTCCAAATCACGATTCTCTGCATCCTTTATAACGCGAACCAGATTTCTCCACGTGCATCTGATGTAATGATTCTATTCATTAGAGAGAGAGTTTGGAGGTGGTGACCTGTAAATGATTACAAGACTCCCACGGCATAATTGCATCGAGTTCTTCTTTCCCAGCCTCTGGACATTAATAGCACCCACTGATGAGATGTAGTAAGTGAAAAGCAGCTCACAAAAGCGTATCTGCTGAAGTCAAAGGACGGATGCTTTGTCCAGCAGATCTCTCTTTCAAGGAAATTTAACCATATTCATCTTTTTTAAGGGAGGAAGGAAATCTTGGCTGTTTCCATGCATGTGATATGGAACGTCCGCTCCTGGGGCTGGTGTGAGGATATAAAGACGTAAATAAGGCCAGGGAGATTTTACCCTGCTCATCATTTTTGGTTGTTATTTAAAACAGAGGGAATGAAGTGACTTGCTTGCTCTGTAACGAGGCCGTATGGTGGTCATTTGGCAAGCAATTAGCTGTACAGCAGTCATTTTTCCAGTATTCCCACCGTGGACCTCTCTTCTAATTACTCCTCTTGAATTCACCTCCTTCTAGGACGGTTCAGCTCCTTCCTGCTGTTCCTTATTGGACTATTCCAAATGAAACATTCAGACACTGTTCATGGTTTTAATATTTCCTCTTCCTTTCCTTCCTAAGGTGATGGCCAGAACTTGGTCACGGAAGATGTGACGGTAGTGGAGGGGGATGTTGCCACAATCAGCTGTCGAGTCAAAAACAGCGACGACTCCGTGATTCAGCTCCTCAATCCCAACAGACAGACCATTTATTTCAGAGATTTCAGACGTAAGTTCCATCTTTTATTACTTGGTAACAACTTTTCCTGCTCTTTGCTCGCAGTTGGGGTAAAGGATATGCTGAGATCTTTTAATTTTATGTCGGACACTTAAAGTTTAGTCAATTCTTTAGAGGGCAGATCAGACAGGCAATCATAATCTTTCTCCTTAATGGAAACCTTGATGGTCCCCTTTAAAAGTCAGACCATCTTCTTTGCAATAGGAATTGATTGTAGTAATTCAGGGTGAATTGCAATCGAGTGCCAAATATTTAGCTGACACAAACAAATTGAACAGGGCAAAGCAGAGGCAGTGTGATGTTCTCAGAGGTAATCTGTGTGGTGGGAAGGCTGAAATTTTCAAGACCATCTCTGCCTTATTATAGCCAAAGCAAAATCTCCCATCACTGCTTTGAGGTCTGCTGAACAAACTTGTCTTTTGTTTCCTGTTGTGACTGTACCGCCTCATAGCTGCAATGAGGTGTTGGAAGTGGTTTGTAGTGTCACAGCGGGGACCAGAGACAGTGGTATGTTGTGCTGGGTGTTATAGGAATGTTCTCTCTTAAAGTACCTCATGACCTCTACCAGTATGGGCAGGCTGTAAAGCCTGGCTTGTTTCACTTGTGCTAACATTTGCAGCCTGTGTGTTCACTGGTAATATTTGAAACACTCGGTTTCCAAAGCTCTATGTAGTCACTGCTGGTCAGGAAACAAATGTTAAATTGTCCTTTTCCTACTTCTTGTATCTTTCGTGCTGTTCCTAGTTTACTCCCTACACACAATCTGAAATGCATACATATAGGAGTGGATTTTCACAATAAGCAATTTACCTGTGCATCATTAATGCTGTCTGAGTCATAGAATCATTCAGGTTGGAAAAGACCTCTCAGATCCCCAACCCATCTCACCTTGCCCACTGACTATGTCCCCAGGTGCCACAACCCCACAATTCTGGAACCCTTCTATGGGTGCTTAACACCCCCTTCAAACAACACCTCCCTATGCAGCCCATCCCAGTGCCCAACCTTTGGAGAAGTTATTTTCCCTAACACCCAGCCTGACCAGCATTGCACCTCTGAAGGTAAACACCATGTGGAAAGCCTTGGTGCTGTGCCCAGCTGATTTGCTTCTGTTGATTCTTGGTAATGATTTGAGAACAGAAGCGTTCCATAGATCCCAAGCTGTAACTCCAGAGCAGGGTTCTAGCTGCAGGCAGGAGCTGGTTTAGATGCAGCTCAGATCTCTGCAGATGTTTGACTTTGTGTTGGGTGAGGGACTTCTGCATCTGTCGCCGCGGTCGCTGACGATCCCTTTGCTCCGCAGCGCTGAAGGACAGCAGGTTTCAGCTGGTGAATTTCTCCAACAGTGAGCTCCGAGTGTCGCTGACGAACGTCTCTATTTCTGATGAAGGACGGTACTTCTGCCAGCTCTACACAGATCCCCCACAGGAAATTTACACCACCATCACGGTGCTCGGTAAGGACCCACCGGGTGCATGTTGGTAAACCTCTCTAATTGCTGATGAATTTTGTGCTTTTGGTGGTCAGACTAATCTGATAGTGCGCTAAATATTTTCTTCCCGAACTTGGGGATGTGAAGGATGATATTATAATGAAGACAGACAGCATCTTTGCCCATCCGTGATATTCCTTAAGGGCAGTTATTACCAACAGCGTAGCTCAGGAACCTCCTAGCAGATGAAGATGTACAACTTTTGCATGTTTCTCTGTTGGCTCATCCAGCAAAATGTAAAGTCAGCTAATGGGAAGCGATGGTTTCCTATTAATTGTAGCAGTTTTTTTTTCCACGTTTAATGGAACAGAAGATCTTTCAGTCCGCATCCTAAAGATGCATTGAGCAGTTGCTCAATGCTATTGGGATCTGCTGTTTGAAGAGCTGAAGTTAATTCTGTCTTGTCTCTCCCATTCCCACCAGCCAAAATACATTCACAGCCGATCATGCTGAGCTCTTGCCTTCTCTTGTTGCTTTGCAGGGCTGTGGTGGATATGCAGCTGTAAGGCTGCAGTTACCAATAATAGCAGCTCATGCTATTAGAGCTCTTTCTACAGATTAGCTGTGGCTTTTAAGATTCTATTAATAGGAGAACCTGAATCACAGAGGATGATACGATGTGAGATCTCACTTGCTGATTAGTTTAAATCTTTCTCCTTTTATTTAATGAGATTTGGCTCTTAGGTTTTTATACATTGCTTAAATAACGTTTATAAGTGATTCTACTACAGTTGTTATGTTTATCAACAGCTTTTAACTTCTAATACAGTTTCAGCATCCATGTGGATGAGAAGCTCTATTCCAGCCTTTCTCAGTAATGACACCTAAACAAAAATACTGTGTTGTATTTAATTTCCCTACTTAACAGTTTGTTTGAAATAATACTTGATTCATCTATAAGCAGGGAATGCATGTCTCCCATGTGGGAGATGCAAAGCAGTTGGCTTTTGGTGGTTTTCCTTTTTGACACACGTTAAGCTTTAGGATTCAAGGAGAAATCTGATTTCGTTCACTGGGCTTTTGCTTCAGTCCTTTTTTAGAAAGACATTCAGCATGACCAGTGTGTGTGCCTGCTTCTCCCTGGCATTCATAAAGCAGTGTGCCTTCCCTGTTCGCCTTCATCACATGCACAGGCAAAGCCATAGTTCATAGGGCAGGCAATAAAGATGGATGTTTATTATTAGAAGGCTGAGGAAGGGAGTGTTTATCTTAGCTAACGTTTGTACTTCAAGACAGGGTCTGCAAAGCCAAGGATAACATGTCTTTTATTCCATGTTATTGACTCCCTGATTAGGAGAAAAAATGGGACAGGGCTGGGGAGTAGTTATCCATGTCAGTACAGTGTTGGGATTCATTCTCCACCAAAGATCTCTTAGTCATTATTCAGTCTCCTATATAGTCTATCAAGGAGTAGTTTTGCTGATCTGCTTCTAATGATGCTCTCTTTGGCAAGCAAAGT
This sequence comes from Coturnix japonica, assembly GCF_054131305.1. NCBI lineage: Eukaryota > Metazoa > Chordata > Aves > Galliformes > Phasianidae > Coturnix > Coturnix japonica. Next base: position 2,886,113 of record NC_140696.1, read on the forward strand.
TTTGAGGCTTCCTTCTTCATAGTCAGTGTTAGAAGTGAGCTTCACGCTTTCTTTTCCTTCAGTAATGTTCTTCCCTCCTCTTCCCCACAACTTTGATGCCTTCAGTGAGACTATATGTAGATTTATGCATGCTTAATTGGAACATGTGAAAATCTCCAATATGTGGTCTGTTCTGTTCTTCTTACAGAAAAGCCACAAGTGACTAATTAGTCCATTTGATCATCTGGATGATATTTATACATATTTGTTCTTCATTAGCCGAAAGACGCGTTAGTCACATTTGAACTATACAGTCGCTTAATCATATCCACCAGAGCAAAGTTGAGTTTCCTTTGGAAGTTCTGGGTTGTTTTTTTTCCCCCTGTGAGTGGAACTCCATGCCACGTGAACTCTTGATGTTCATTTTTTCTCCCTCTCCAGCTACTGGTGCTTCCATAGGGAGAGACTCCTTGCTTCTATGTCATCACTGTTAAGCTTGTTTGTCACGTCTCAGTGTTAGGATGCATGCTGAAGCTCTGGCCTGTTTCTGAGTATTACAGCCTTACATTTCATTTAGTGGAAGACTCTTCATCTGTAGAGGAAAGTGGGCAGAATGGTTAATTGCCATCCTAGGGAGACTGCCATGCAGGGCAGGAGTCGGGCATTGGATACACAGTTGACTGTCTCCTCTTCCATTGGGCTTAGTTTGTGGAGGTAGGCAGCGTTGTTCTAAAGGTGACTGCAGTCCCACGTGCTCTTGTGCTCATTGCCTTGTGTGAGCATTTTCAATGAGCTTGATGGTCGCTGGCCTGCTTCCACTCCTTAAGGCTGAGACTTGAAACTGAACAGCAGGAGAGAAAAATTGCCTTCCGAGGTTAGAACTGCGGTAAGTAATGCACTTCCAAATGTCAGCTTTGGTGTTTCCTCTCCCTGTCAGCACAAGTCGAGAAATGTGCATGAAGTCAAACTGTGTTTTTAAATAGCAACGTACACAACTGAATGCCATGGAAGATTCAGATCCTTCTGCAGAGCGGTGCTGTGGTAGGAGGCAGAACAGAAACGTAAGGATTTGATAAGTGATAATTTGTGTAACCACTCTATTAGATGGAGACTGAAGGTGCTTACTCTGATTACTGCAAAACCATCTATCATAGGATTTGATTGATGGAGAGATCAACTAAATGCTGGTGGCTACTTTGCTTCAATAGGCTTTATGGGTTTTTAAGAAGTGTTTCTTGTCTTGTGTTAGTGATCAGAGAATGTCACACTTGCCTTTTCATCAAGTATGTGTTGTGATTTTGGTTTTTGTTTGATTTCTTTCATTTCAGTCCCACCACGCAATTTGGTCATTGACATCCAGAAAGAAATCGCTGTTGAGGGAGAAGAGATTGAGCTGAACTGCACTGCCATGGCCAGCAGACCAGCCACCACCATCAGATGGTTCAAAGGAAACAAGGAGCTGACTGGTACGTCTATCCTCCCAGTCACCATTTTCTTTCTTTCCTTTTCACGTGCTGAGGTGATTTATGTAACATTGTCTGCTTGTTCTCTGTTGCCTCCTTTAAAAAAGAAAGAAAGAAAGAAAAAAGCAAGCTGTTCTAAACGCCAGCTCAGGAACAAAGGAGTATGTGGGCAGACATAAATTATTCTTTAACACAGAAGGGCTGAACTTCATGTTGTCCTCTGCCTACCTGCCAGACTTAAGTATAAGGATCTGGAGCCTTTCTGTAACTGCAGGTGACCTCGAGGAGCCTTAAAGCTGTGCGGAGAATTTATTTCCATGGCTGTTTGTATTTTTCTGCCCTGTTTTAGGTATGAGTAAGATCATCTGTGCTTTGATTTTTTCAGTTCATCTTCATATCTCACTCTTTTGTTTATGGAGTATTTTTCCTGTGTTCAGTTGCATATTCATATAAGAAGTGTTTCTCCTACTCCCCTCAGCCTGGTTGCTCCTGGTATTAGCACAGTTGAGTCACTGACACTGATTGCATGTGTCATGCTGTTAGTTTTAAGTCTGCATGTAGATGTGAGCTTGGTTGACAACACCTTTGTGCTGAGACAGTGAAGGGCTCTCTACAGAAGTCCAGACTCATTACTTCAAATGCAACCCCCCTACAAGGGCAAGATAAAATCCTCTATTTAAGTACAACACCTACAAGCATCTGAGTATGACACATGCTGAGCGTATGCTGATAAAGGTGGAATGCAAACCTGCTGCTGCTTGAAGTGGTGCCCCACTGATTTCCAGCACCTGTTGTCATCTAAACGTTACACAGATCTTCAAATGATCTCTTTCTTGGTTTTCTTTCCTATTCTGGCAGGCAGCAGTGCAATAGTTTTTGACCCTTCATGCTTGACCTGTCCAGCTTCTTGATTGAGTTTTCTTGCGTTGGCAATTGAATCCCAGCTTTGCTTTAGCTTTGAAGACTGCTGAGCTGAGTAGTAGCTTCTTGAAATACCAGTTCACCCTGTGGATTCTTTGGATGTTTTTTAAACAGAAGTCAGGAAACTGAAATAGTGGGTTGAGAATAGAGTGAAGCCTTTCCTCTAGGCATGAGGGGATGTCACTTTCTGTAGCTCTCCTCGTGTTTTACTTAAGCAATATTTCAGCATAATATACTTGTGTTTGAAAGACCTCTGTTGCAAGTTCCTCCTAACGTTTTGACCATGCAATCTGAATCCTTAAATAAAAAGACACAGATAAAGAGCATTTGGAAGCACAGTGGAGGCACACTGTCAGCAAGTGATTGCAGAGGGCATGGCAAAATCCCCTCTCCTGTCTCTTCTTTTCTTTCTTGATTCTGTGTTGTATGTCACGTCAGCTTTCAGGTAGTAAATCCTGCAGTTACTCTCATGGTTACTCTCTCTGGAGTACTGCTGAAATATTTCAGCCTATCAATACGACTTTTAATTAAGTTAATCTGTTTAATCACTTTTCTAGCTTCTTGTTGATTCCAAAGTGGGAGGGGATTTGTAGCTCCATTGATTGAAGAGTTCTGGGATTCGGGGATGGTGTAAAGGGATTGTTAATCATTGTGATAGTGTATGGTTGATTTTAATCAGAGACAACTTTACAGAGAGGAGTGTTGCTACATCCCCACATTCCTCCCTGCCATTAAAGCCTTGTGTCTAAAGAGAGGAATCAGGTGTGTGAAGGCAGCATGTCACCTGGGCACGGAAACAAGGAAGGAGAGCATCGCCATAGATAAATCTGTGATCACTTTCTGCTCTTCTTTTCCATTTCCTTCCCAGGCAAGTCAGAAGTGGAGCAGTGGTCTGATATGTACACAGTGACCAGCCAGCTTTTGCTGAAGGTGGGACGTGAGGACGATGGGGTCCCAGTCATCTGCTTGGTGGATCACCCCGCTGTCAAAGACTTGCAGACACAACGCTACCTAGAAGTCATGTGTGAGTAGCAGAACTTCTGATGGATTTAACATGTAAAATTACTCTATGAAGAGTTCAGGAATTGTTTGCCGTGTGTTGAGGTGAAGGTGTTGATGGAGCTTATATCTCTTTGAGATGCTTTTCTGTGGTGCCACATTGAAGCAACTGGGCCACGTTGTGAATGTACTGCAAAATAAAATGGCCACTGTGTTGGTTTTGTGCATTGTGAATGTACAGCTGCCACTGTGTTTCTAAATTAGGGCAGGATGAAGTGCATAGAGTCTTCTGCTGCATCCCTGACAAAGGCCTGACCACTTTCGCTCTCATGTTCCCATCATGTAGGGTGTTAATAATGCATTGCACTTTGTTTAGGAGCTGTTCTACTGTATGTGACGTTAACAAGGTCTCTGGGCAGTTCTCTGGAAATACCTGTGGTCCCAGATGCAGACGTGCCTGACTTCCAGCTGCTCTACACATATGTTGCTGCTCAGAAAGAGCTCCAAAACCAAATCAGGCTGTCCTCACTGCATGTCTTTGGTGCCTCAGACAATCAGGGTTACGCAGATGATTCCCAGTGCTTATTTTGACAGGTTGACGTCAGCTGCAACATTAGGCTGAAAGAGAAAGAGGAGGTTGTATTAATTTTATTTCATTTGCTTCGTTATGTAGTTTCATTATGAACGTCTTGGTTACAATTCTCATATCTCTGAAACTAGCGTGAAGTTATGTTCCTGTAATGAGGAAAACAGAAGCGATCAGATACTTCCTCAATTGGCAGATACGAGATTTCTTGTGACTGCGCTAATGTGTAATTCATTTATGCAAACTTAATGTCCATTAACATTTCTTGTAGAGCTCCATTAGCTTTAATAATACATTAGCACCTTTGTGAGGCTTGATCAAATACTTAACAGGGGGAAAAAAAAAAGATCCTATCTCCCCTATTATGTTGATATTGAAATCTTCCAGAGTTTCTTCCCCTTGTTTTCAAAGGGCATCAGGGTTCTTCTAGGCCTCTTTTGAGAAGCTCCCTTGAAATCTCTGATACTTTGATGGATGAGAGAGGACCAGTGTTTGTGGGGAGGCAAAGAAAGTAGCAAAATCCCTTCTGTTTTCCCTCTCTATCAAATGAATCCCATTTGGACTACTTTCATTTGCAGTCTTTACAGGGTTGCACATACAATGAAGGCAAAGCACATGTAAAATACAGTTACTTGGATGTCCTTTGGGATGCATGTCATCTTCTTATAATGTGTTTGAGGCTTCTGCTGCAAAGATTTTACCCTTATCACTGATTATAGTGTTCCCTGTGGTGGTTCTGGCTCTGAGCATGTGCTTGTTGGAGTAGAACTAACACCAGCACCTCCTTGTGAGGGAGAGGGGGTGGGTATGAAAAGGTCTTTTGAGGGCTCTGGTCAGAACTAAACTCAAAGCTTGTTAACAGAAGCTATGTGTGTATTTACAGGGAATTGACCCTGTGTTGGTCTAGTTAGTTTTTTAGTGGGCAGGAGCAGATGGCTTGAGAAAAAAATAAAACCAGAAGAAAAAAAAACACATAACGTCATAACCTTGCAGCTCCCAGCAATTAAGTGGCTTTGGGACTTTGTGAGCTGAAGGACATCCAGACATGAGCAGTTGGTGCCCGATGTTGGACCTGAACCTAGGGTAGAAAAGGTGGTTAGAGAGCAATCTTTACCCCTGAGCTTTTCTTGCTTCGATCTGATGACTGCAGCTCAGTTCTAATGGGGAGCGTGAGCAGGAGGAAAATCTTGTCTTCACCGCCCAGCATCTCAATCAGTGCTTCTGTTGGCATGAACTCAGCCTCTTGGGGAACTTTGACAATCAGGCCTAATTGATACTTTCTCAATTGCTTTTTAGATATGGGACTTGCAATCAGAGCACCGGATCCCTTCCGATGGCTGTTGATGCACTTGCACTGACCATTTTTACTTTTCAGGCACACGAAATGCCATGTCTCCAATGAAGCAGTGATTAGCAGTCACCCATCAGGCCAATGCATTTGGTTTTTGCTGCTTCTTTTGCAGACATGGAGGCATAACAGCGTATCAGTCAGCTGCGTGGTGTTGGTTGAGTGTCTGCTGTTCCATTCTCTTCCTTTAAGTTTCACCTATCCGTACCAATGGATCCACTTTTTGGAACACCAGCAGCATGTAGTAAAGTATTTTCTCAGCAGAAGTTGTATTTCTCTGCCCTTAATGTATCCAACCTTAGCATGCTGGGGAAGGATGGGAGGATGATGGATGGAGCCTTCTTGGATAACGAGGTACTGTTGTCTGACTCGATTTCAGAGCATGGAGGGCTTTTTTTTTTGTTTTGAAGAGATGATTCAGAAGCTTAAAAACCAAATTAAACCACCGAAAACAGCAAAAATAACACGTTTTGTGGCGGGGGGGGGGGGGGTTGTCCTCATGGAAACTCCTCAAAGCGCAACCTGCAAAAGGGAACAGGCAGTGAACTCGGTGCCATTTGCGTTATGTTGAAATGAAAAAGGCATGTTTGGAGGTCATGTTCCCACACAGCTCAGCCATGTTGCAACAGAAGGTTATTTCTGCTGTTCCTCATGCGTTCCTTTGTGGAAGTGGTGCCTTTGTGGTGCTCCTGGATGGAGGAAGCAGAGCAGAGATGGGAGCAAGGTGTGGGTCTGGCTCCTTTGCAACCCAATGGGAGGGATGCAATCCTTTCTCCCTCCAGTGTTTTCATTATGCCTCCAAAACGTTGTATTTTCTCAGTCATTTCCTTAAGGAATATTGACAGCAACATTACAAAACCATGACACATGGAGAAGCAGATAGTGCTCATGAAAGACAGGCACGGTAGTTCCAGGCTCTGCAGAGTTGATGTGTGAGGTTTGTGATGATGTTGAACCTTGGAGCACCCTGTGCACATGTAGCACCAAACCCAGTGTCACCATAGCCATGATTTGATATGGCATTTGTTCTCTGTCCACAGTGTGACTTGTCTTGTTGTCCTCTTCTCTGTTTAGTTATTTCTAAGTGCTTCCTCCTGTGCTGAGCATGTAGAATCTTTAAGGATGGGCACAGTTGTTTTCTTTGTGACCTGAGAGATAGGAATGGCTGTTTTACTCCTCTTCTGGCACAATAATTGAACTGTTGCATGATCTGATAAGGGTCCATAGTACATCCTGGTAATTCATTACTGTCCCAGAAGCTAAAGTTGAAGAAAATGAATAGCAGCTTCACCCGAATCTGAGCAGTGCGTGTACTGGGGTGCAGGGAGGGGATGTTTTACTGTAGTCAGCAGAATGATGACTAAGACGTATTCATGCTGAGTATTAACTTGTCCTACTCAGGGAGTAAGCTATTTATTGCATATGTAATGTGGCACAGCCTGGCCCTTTGTGAAGCTTTGAGATAAATGTTTCCCTATGAACGCCGAGTGTGTTATTAAAAAGAAATCTCTGCAAACAAGCATTCTGTAATATTTATGAAAATCTCCTGGTAATGCTTTTTAAAAGCAAACAGAGTTTGACAGATAGCGCCGTGTACTCACAGTAACAACAACACTTTCATGCTTGATTAATAGCCAGTGAGCACGCAGCCCTTTGCAGTGGATGGCTGCAATATGTTGTATGGTGTTGGCTTGGAAATATATGTTGAGTTGGGCACAAGTTGCTTTCCTTTTGTGATTCAGATCATTCAATGAGGGGTGGAAGACCAGCATGTTGAGCGTAATTTTAGAAGGGAAATGAAGCACCAAAATGCATTAAAATATCATTAAGGAATTAAATGGAACCAGATACTCTGAAACATTTAAGTTCAGCTTTTGTGGTACTTTTCTTTATGTCATTATGTGATTGTGGAAGTCCTGATTTGACTCCTCTCTTCTCTTCTCTTCTCTTCTCTTCTCTTCTCTTCTCTTCTCTTCTCTTCTCTTCTCTTCTCTTCTCTTCTCTTCTCTTCTCTTCTCTTCTCTTCTCTTCTCTTCTCTTCTCTTCTCTTCTCTTCTCTTCTCTTCTCTTCTCTTCTCTTCTCTTCTCTTCTCATTCTGACATTATAATGAATTGCATGTTCTATATTATTTTTAGTAACCATGAGTGCACTTCTAACATATGCACCAAAGGAATCTGTTACGGCCTCTGCTGTTACGATGGGAGAATGCTTTGCACCCAATTATGTTAAAAATCAACCATATATGTATGCTGTCACATCTTCAGTAATCCTTATATTTCTATCGAGTACAAATATTAATTGCATAGTATGCAGTGAAGTGATTAACATCAATGTAATTTATCATCTGGAGGTTTCTTAAAATGAATAAATGAGTTGTTTTGTTCAGTGAGGTGTTGACCTCTTCAGAAACTTTGATTTAAAGCTTTCTTTTTCTTTCTTTATTTTTTTTTTTTTCCCTTTCTCTTTTTATAAATATGAAAAGCACCACAATCAGCCAAGTGTTCAGTTATTTGATTTTCTGGGGCATTAGCCACTCTTGTTTGTGACATTTCCCAGTTGGGTGCTCGTTTGCAAGCTCATTAATAAGGTTTTCTCAGAGGAGCGTTGTTGGGAATGAAAAGCACACAGCACAGCCTGGACGTTGCATTTTGGAAGTGTTCAGCAGGAGCGTGCAGCTAAATATTCAGAATAGGAATGTGCAGGTACAACGCAGCCTCCTGTTACTCTGGGTGTGCCTGAGCATGGAACTCTATTGGGGTGCAGACCCTAAGAGCCAGGTCCTGCCCATTGATGTCAGAGTTGGCTCTGCCCCTATTAGAGTGGGGAGAAAGACCTGGTTTGGCAGGTCTGTGCTCTGTCTGACTTCATTCCTGATAAGCAAACCTGCTTGATGTTGGGATTAAGGTGATGGTTCATCTCGACCTGTGTATGGATGTCAACACCTCTGACTTCTTTTAATATTGAAAGGTGTGTTTCTGCTGAACTCTCCCTAGTGTGTGAGCACTGCGAGATATAGAAACTGCCAGGAGACAGATTTGGAGAGTGGTTTATTACTGCCATTTCTATAGACAATGCAGGTTGTTGGTTTGAGACACAGAACAAAGCAGAGCTGAGGATCTCTGAAAAATAACCATCTTTCTTCAAATGGGCACTAAAACGTATTCTGGGTGATTTTGAAGCCAGAATTACCTAAAGTGGGCAAAAACTCTGCTTGACCTGCAGGATCCATCTCCTGAGAACACCATCTGTCATCCATTTCTGCAAAGAGGCGCACTTGGAGAATTAATTCAGTAATCACCAAATGGATTTTAAGACTTGGATCCTCTGCCTCATTTTATAGCGCAGGCAAGAGAATTTTCAGCTGAATCATTGAAAGAATCCATCTCGCAATTTTCTCAGTTGGCAAACAGGATGGTGATAAGAAACCTGTCCTTGTCTGCCATGGAGGAACTGACCACGGATCGTCACATCGTTACTTAATGATGTGTGTGTTCAGCTGCAGTTTGGTGATGGCGTGGGCCAGGGAGGGTTGGCTGCTTTGTCACTTTTGGTGGTTGGTGAACGTTAGGAGTTGGATGAGTTCAGAGAAGCACCTTTCCCGCTGAAGAAATGCTTTGCAGAATGTTTTAACTGTGGTATTAATGACTGTTTCAGTGCAGTTTTTGTGCTTGGAGTGGACAGATTGCTGCATCGTAGGAGCCGTATCACTCTGAGATTGCTGAAGGACCAGAAGCTGCTGGAGTGTGATGATTCAACTTGGAGATGACTGGCGTGGCCCCAAAGAACATCCACCTCAAGTGTGGTGTCGTTTCTGTTTTGCAGCTTGTAGCAGTGGAATTACTGGGTACAGCCACACAAATTTACTGCACACGTTTTCCTCGTTAAGCATATTCTGATTGCGTTTCACACGGGAGACATGAGGGCAAGAGCATAACCATCATTCACCTGCCTCCTTGCATTTCCCAAGTAAACCATCCTTTTATTTAAGGTCATATTTCCATGTAGGAGTCAGATCTAATATGCATTAGCATCCTTGTGTGCTGCAGTGTGTGGGAATTCAACCACGGGCTTGGCAAATGGAGAAACCCATGCTGTTACCATGCAGCACTTACTGCCTGCAGAGAGATGTGCTGCCTCCTGTGGTGATGCCGTTGGGTTTAGTCCTCTTACAAACGAGATAAATGTTCTCAGCAAAACTTGGCTGCCTTCCTTCAGTTGGTACGTTACGATGAAGGCAGAAATAGAATCAAAGAACCATTGAGGTTGAGGACTCCTAACCATGTCCCTCAGTGCCATATCTCCATGTTTCTTGAAATGGAGGTACCTATTGACCAAAGGAGCCATGAGGGGATGACATGAAGGCTGTGGCCAGCCCTGGTGTCCCAGACCCACACAGCAAAGCTGGAATTGGGCTGTGCTGGGATCAGGCTGTCCCAATCAGTCTGCTGTCACTTCTTGATGTGATGAGCTCGCCTGTCTTTGAGATCATAGGTCTGCCTGATGAAAGTAAATGGGTAGAAATAATGGGCTTAGGCTTTTGTAAGATGCTGAACTCTGTATTACATGATATCCTGACTGATTAATGAGATCTAGGCATAATCGATGGAGCGCACATTTAAATGGATTAAGAAATCACTAACTGGCAGATCTCAAAGAATAGTCATTAGGGAGTAATCAGCAAGCGATGGTATTTTTAGAGTAAATGCACTGGCCTGGGTGCTTAGCCTGATGCTCTTCAGTGCTCCCATGACTCATTTAGAAGTTCTTTAAAAATAATAATAATCAAAAAAAATCGCCGTTAATAATCTTTGCTGATGGCAGAAAACTGCCTAACAGTTAATAAGAAGGAGAGTCAAGGCATATGCAGAACGACTTGAGTGTCTGGGTGATTTCTGAACCACAGCACTTTAAAACTCTGGAAAGTGGGTGCAGCCGGTATCCCTCTAACTGCATCTTGGGAAATGGGATGGTTGGAACGCTGCAGCAGAAGCTTTCAGCAGAAAAAACCAGCTTGGAAGACCCAGCACTTTCGAATGTGCGTGAAGCAAGGAGATGGAGGTGATGGTTTTTCCCTGCTGTGCCAGTGAGTCCAGTCCTGGAGTCTTGCACATGTCTTGGTATGCAGACTTGATAGAAGTCCTGCTGGAAGATTGGATTGAGGAGAACAGTGAAAGGAACTTGACAGCCATGGACATAGGAAGAGCCTTAGTCCAACTCTACTGTAAGGGACTGATAGCACAGTAGCCATGGGGGAAGTGTGCTGAGTACAGGTTGCACATTAGGAAGCATTTCTTCTCTGAAAGAGCAGTTGAGCATTGGCATAGGCTGCCCAGTCACCATCTACTGGAGGTCTTCAAGGAAAGTGCAGGTATAGTGCATAAGGACATGATTTAATGGGCAGTATTGGTGGATGGGTAGACTGGGTTATCTTAGAGGTCTTTTCCATCCTTCATGATTCCATCACTCTGTTATTTTTCCTTTCCTGGTTGCCTTCAGGAGTATGGGAGACTGAGAGGTTTGGGCTCATGCACTCCGTAATTGATGGGCCAGGCAAGGAGCAGAGAGTGCTGTTGCCTCTCTGAAGGCTGCTTTTCGGTTGTCTTTGAGGCACACAATGCGTGTGTTGTAAAAGAAATCTCATCAAATGCAGAATGGTTTTGTAATAAGTTTTTCAAATTGGTTGCTGCTACAGCGTAACCTTTAGACTGCTGGTATTTAACCTTGTATATCACTCATAGGTTTTGAATGAATTTAGCTTAATAAAGGTGCCTTATTAAATTACTAGGGTTTGGGCTTGTGTTTTTTTTTAAGCCACTAGAAATAGGCATACTAGGAAATAGCTTGAGGTTGTTACATCTAATTGGCTGCCAATGTAGTGTATTGTGGCTCAGAATCACAGATGCAAGCATTTATTTGTATGTATTAATCCTGCATCGTGATGTTATGAAGTTCCACATTGAGGATTTCAGGCAATTTTGGTACATTTGGTAGTAAAAGTTCTGCTGTTGCCGGTGCCCTGGAGTGCTGTCTGAGATGGTCATTGCCCCACGTTGTACTACCACAGATGTCACTACTGGAACGTGGCCTTTTTTAATGGAGTGGTTAATAGGTGGCAAACCATTGGTACAGGTCTTGAAAACCATCACAAGATACTGGTGTTGGCTGCTAAATGTCATCTGAGCTGAGCTCAGGATCTGGCGTTTTACAGAGCTTTACTTAAGAGTCCATAATCTGAAGAAAAATAAGTACTGACTTGGTTTTAGCAGCAGAAGTAGAATTAAAGATTATTTATGTCCTTAAGAGAAAAGAGACACACAGTCTGTCCCAGATCCTTGGTCAAAGAAGGTGGAATTTTCCCTGTATACCACATGCCTAATTAAAATGTCAGTTCTCTGGAGTGACCGGCCATCTTTCAACATTCTGAAGTGCTTCCCATTTCCATAAGTGCCTTCTGTAATTACTTGCTTGTTGGTGAGTCCTGCTTAGAAGAGACATTCACTGTGATGACTCTATTGGGAGTGTTGTTGTCTTCACAAGTAAAACTGAGTTAATGAAGTCCAGGTTTATATGTGACATAGAATCACAGAGTGGTTTGGGTTGGAAGGGACCCCCAACACAGGGACATCCACAGCTCCAGCAGTGCTCAGAGCCCCATCCATCCTGACCTTGGCTGTGTGCAGGGATGGGGCATCACCACCTCTCTGGGCAACCTGTGCTGGTGCCTCACTGCCCTCAGTGCCAAACCTTCTTCCTTATCTCCAGTCTAGATCTCTCCTCCCCATCCCTACAGTATATTAATCCAAGAGGTATAGATTCACTTTGCTTCTTTCATTTGAGTAATGGAGACTGTGGGACTAGAAGCTAAAAGCTCTTGTAGTTTTGTAAGAGCCTGCTTAGTTTACAGTTCATTCTCAGTCAGCCTTCAGTGTATTCCTCTTGATTTCCATAAGTAATTGACAGCTGTTAAGCATCTCATTAGAAATAGGGATGTTTATCTCATTGGAGAGGCAGAAGAGGCGAGCTGCAGCAGATCTTACATGTGGCTTTCTCAGCTCAGGATGCCATGCAAGAAGGCCTCCATCCATGCAATATGTTCATTTGTAAACAGGGCTCAGGAGGTTTTCTCCTCTTTCATAGTATCATGACGATTGGGAAAGACCTCTGAGACAATCTCATCCAACCAGGCTTGTGCATTGGCCCTTAGTTATGTTAGCATCACCCATTGGGTGTCAGCTTGTGTTTAAGGCATCCTTCAGTCTCATGTTTCCAGTGGAGTTGGGACTTTGCACCTCATGTGGGACACACGTCCGTGACACCACAACCCATGTGCAGGCAATCCTTGATTCCATGGCTGCAGGAAGCATCTGTAATGGGATTTGTTCATAAAATGTTTGTGGTGCATCACCTCAGGAGAGGATTTACTGGTGTAGCTTATTTCATGACTGAAAATTAGGAGACTTTAAATTGGTCAAATCCTGACGTGCATTTTTTTTCCCTAATCTCCATTATTCCATAGGACGCACGTTAATGAGTTAAACACAGTTAATAAAATGCAGCAAGCTGATATTTTTGGTAGCAGCGAACTCTCAAAGGAATGAGAAATGTTTGAATTGTTTCAACTTTTATGCATACTGATGTAGTGGTTTTTTGCCTTCCTTTATTTCTTACAGTTGAGTGAACTCCTGAAAGATACACACGGCCTAATGGCATCTGTAGCATTGATAACATTGATAGCAGTTTAGCTACAGCTCAGATTGCGTTCTTAATCTGCTTTGCACTTATAGGAGGCAATGAATTTTTTTAATCACGGGCTCCGGCGTGTTGTGGTTGTTTTTGTGGCTTTTATTTCTCCTGCAGGGTTTTGCTGCAGCGTGTTTGAGCTGGCTGCCTCACTGTGAATGCTTTAATTCTCTGTGTTTATTTTAGCATTTAGAAGAGCTTCGTTTCGACTAACGAAAATCTTGGGTTGTTCAAACAAAAGCAGCAGTGGCTGCGATTCCTCTTTGTGTTTCTAACAAGCATCTCTTGTAAAGCCCCGATGTATTAATATGCGTGGACACAAGGTGTTGTCATACAGTAATATATGATACACGATAAAACATATCAATTCCGAGCACCGCTGATATCTCCTGTTTCACCTTAGCATGAAGGCAAATGAGTTCCTTTTAGCTTGAGTGAGTTCAGAGATAAACTCTGGTGCAGCAAAATGCCTTTCCTGGGGAATGGCGGTGCTCGAGTCGGTGCAGATCTCCTATCTGCTCACGTTCCCCAGTGCTAATCACTCCGTCTTGAAGCAAATAGCGAGTTCACGTTCTGATTAGACGAACGGCATAGAGGGGGCCAAGAGGAACGGTGGTGATGAGTGTCTTTTGGTGTTGGGTGCGTAGAAACGGGATTCTGTCTGACAAGGAAACTTATGAAATGATGTTTTTGTCATGCAGATAAGCCTCAAGTGCGGGTTTCTCAGAATTACCCAGTGCAAGGCCTCACGAGAGAAGGGGAGCCGCTCGAACTGACGTGTGCAGCTTATGGAAAACCACAGTAAGTTGGGAACTGCCCAAGGATGGACCAGGCCATGATGGAGCTGTGCCCCAAAAAACATGCGGGCATTTTCGGCCTCCTTTGCTATTGCAGAAACTGAATACACCATTCTCTGTTGCGAAGACGATGCAATAAAATGAAAGAGTGGAGAGATCCTTTCTGCACCAGAGATCGTACTGCCCATAATTCACAATATGGTTTGGGTTGGAAGGGACCCTCAGATGCTGCCCAGTGCCACTCCGTGCAGTGCACAGGGACACCCACAGCTCCAGCAGTGCTCAGAGCCCCATCCAGCCTGACCTTGGCTGTGTGCAGGGATGGGGCACCACCGCCTCTCTGGGCAACTTCTCCCACAGATCTAAATTAATTTAAATTAAGACATCAATTTTGATTTGCATTTATTCCTATATACATATATATAATATAAAAAAAGAGACTGAGGAATTCTTGTTGTTAGAGCTCCCAGGAGAGGAGCAAGCCCTCTGGTGCAGAAAGGACAGGCAGTAGCACAGGTACTGTGCAGCCGTACATCTCTTCCCCAGGGAATGGCGTAGGTGGCAATTGGTTGCAATTAATCTGCAAAAGCAAGGTCAGTGGCCTGTGTGTTGAATCCTAATAAGGTGCAAGTATGCAGAAGTATGAATGGCCCAAAGAATTGAGCACTTGTAAAGGTGGAATGGATCTGTAAGGTAAGGCAATCTGTCTTTCTGTTTGTATTGACTGTATGATAATGCTCGATTTTTGGTGACCTGTGTTGTTTCTATGAAATGCAAGTTTTATCCTTTCTCCTTCTGCCATGCCCTTGAGGCGTTCTTATATTGAGATAAGAGATTTATGCATCAGGAAATTCCTGACGAGGGAGGGTCCATTTTTTTCCACACTTCCATTGTTGTTCTAATTTTAATTTCGTTGACTTTTTTTGGTTGTTGTTTTCAATACTTCCTCTTCCACTTGGATTTATGGCTGTCAAGTATTTACTATCCTTTTTTATTTTCATCATGTCCATGAGATTTCTGCAAACATCCCTGAAATCTGTCAGCGTCTCCTTGGTAGCGTGCCCAGAACTGAAGAGTACTGCAGGTGTAGTCTAACTTGAAGTCATCCAGTTTGACAGTTCTGCTTCTGTGGGCAGGGACAGGGAAGGGCCTATGCAGCTCAGAAGCAAGAAGGCTTGTGATACTGTCATCCTCCACAGTAGTCTCCTACCTCACCTAGGTGATTTTGTTTATTCCTCCTTCCCTGTACATTAGAGGCTGGCACATCCCCTACTCCCTATTCAGAATCTGTCAAAGCCCCTTTGCATTTCTCCTCTCATGGGTAACAGCAGTTCCTCCCATTTGTTATCATCTGGGAATTTGATGAATAGGCTTCCTTACCTTTTTTCCTTTCAGGCTATGAATAAGGCATACACACATTAACTAAGACAGACACCTCTCCCAGGTGCTATGCCACTTAATGTTATGGTGATGCTAGTAATGCACTAGGAATTTACTTATTAAGTAATTTTTGCCCATGTCTCTCAGAGCAGAAGAAAATATACAGTAAAAAAATACTGTGTTTAGCTCTTTGCAGCAGTTTAGGATGAACAGAGATGTTTCTTCAGTTAAACAAAAAGCATTTCTCTGCAACATTTTGCATCACGAACGTTAGGCTAAGGGGGAAGATAAAGGAAAAACAAAGCCAGAAAGCAGAAATTTCTCTTTTGTTGTTGCCCAAGATGAGAGAATCGAAAAGAAAAACACGACAAAACTCAATGACACGAGCAGGAAGATGGTGAAACTGTCACTTTTAGGATATTTAGTTCTTGGAGAAGCAGGCTGCTGTGTAGCGCATACAGCGTGTGAAGCCCTGGGGCTCCCAAACTGCTAATAGCTCTTGGAAAACTGTAGCTAGAAGCATCAGAAATCTTTCCCTTAACACTGAGATAAAACTGCAAGCACAGCTCTCCTGGGAGCTGCTGTTGCACAGTCATGGGCATATTAGTGGTGTGCTCGGCATTAAGTGCCCATCCTGCGGCAGGTGGGTAGTGTAGAGCCATAGAAGGGCTTAGGTTGGAAGGGAACTTAAAGACCAGGGTTGCTACCCACTGAATCAGGCTGCCCAGAGCCTCACCCACCCTGGCCTTGAGTGCCTCCAGGGATGGAGAAGAACAAGGAAGAGCACACCTAGCCCTTGTCCAAAATCAGATATCAACCAAAGGGTTGTATTGACTGGAATGGCTGCTACATTCGAGTGGCTGGGAATGCTGAGAGCTGGAGAGCTTTGACTTCATTACAGCTGTTTGCCATAAGCTCGAGCTCTTTTGGAACCTTCAACAGCTCCCAGCAAAATATGACCTGCAGACTTTGCCTTTGGAAATGGGCAATCTGAAGGATGTGTTTATTGTTTAAACCTCCCCTTCTCCAGAGCTCAGTGTTTAGTCATTCTGAAAGCTTCTCTATATTTCTTGCTGGTATGGGCTGTCTCAGAGGAGTAGCTGATCTGTCCTTACTGCTGTTTAAAGATTTTCATAGTAATAATAATAATAATAATAACAATAACAACTCCCCAAGCCCTGCAGCGTTTGTTTTCCTTACTGGCTTTACCAGCTCTAACAAAACATGCTAATTTCATTCCCTAAATTATCCAAACGTGATGCTCAATTTTGGTTCCATTAAGTAAAAGGATGCAGTAAGCAGGCTGCCAATGGGAGAAGCAGAACTGGGGAGAGAAGAAAGGTGCTCCTGTTTGCTAGCAGCTAAAATGCTCTCACTGAGCAGCAGAGCCAAAATTGAAGTAAATGAGTCTATCACGTCTCTTTGTGGAGTGGTTCAAACTCAATGCAAATGTACTTGTTCTGTCACATGTCCAGATCTGCTCTCAGCACCCTATGGATGCACATGTAGTCCATAGGCCTCAAAGATTTCAGATGTACTGAATAAGCAATTGATTAACCACTAATGAACTTTCTTCCTGCTTGCATTAGTGTCTTCAGAAAATATAAGGTCTGGATACAGTTTCCTGTGGGGTTAATATAAGTTGAAATTGAGGAAGCCCGACAGCATCTGGGCTTGAGTAGTGCAAAGAAAAGAAAAAAAAGCATGTGTTATTTCTTTACAGTTTTTCTTGGTTTTGGGCTTTCTGTCTATGGATGAACTATTGAAGATGCCATCTTTACCATAGGAAAATAGTAATGTGCTTATTTCTTTTTCTCCCTCCTCTGTAGGCCTACGGACATGAGGTGGTTAAGAGTAGATGATGAGATGCCTCAACACGTTGTAGTGTCTGGTTCAAACCTTCTCATTAGTAACCTAAACAAAACAGATAATGGTACATACCGCTGTGAGGCTTCAAACGCGGTGGGGAAATCACATGCGGATTACATGCTGTTTGTATACGGTACGTGAGAAAAAACCACCGTTCTTCTAGACTCATTTACACGTAATTGCAACATGCTGCTCTCGGAAAGCTTTTAAAGAAGTTAACTCTTATTTTTTCTTTGCTTCCTGGAAGGATTACAGATAGCTTCCCAACACACCTACCTGATAACCGGGGTGGGCTAGGGGCTGGAAAAGCGTTTCTTTTGCTTCTGTGACTCTCGGTGTTGTGCATCAGGTGCAGAGCCATTCGCTTCCTATCTCTGGAGCTGTTGTTGGGGGCTCACCAAGGCACATGATGTCAGATGGAGCCCGAAACAAAGCTGGAACAGGGGCATGGAGAGAACTGGGAAGTTCTCTAGCCTGGCAGGACTTCTCTGATGATTCATTTCTCCTTTCTGTAGTACCTTTTTCAGTGTCTTCAGCAATGGTACAGGGTTGGGTTGTTTTTTTCACCCCCAGTCTTTTATTAGTGAGTTAAATGACTGAAGAGTCAGCCAGCATCCCCCGGTAATTGCAAACCAGTAAATAAACAGGAGGAATGAGGTGTCTTAAGCCTATCCGTGGCTGCTGAGCAGACACTAAAACATGTCTCAGCCTCTCTTTAAAGTGCTATTAGGTACCTACTTTAATTCCTCAGTTCCTCTACATTATTTTGCCATTGCTCTAAACCTTGTTGTACTCCTGTCACGAGGTGCTGCATATAATGGAGATTCAGAAGGCACTTGAAGAGTGATCGCTTACTTTAATTACCAAGAATTCCCCTGGGCTGCATATGTGAACCTTACCTGTTAGATTGGTTACTGAATGGCGGAGCTGAGCTTGTGCTGGGTATTGTCGGGTATTCGGATGGGACAGTAACGTGCTTTGGTTTGAAGCTCATTCTGTGCAATAGCTTCTGGAAGCTCTGCAGCCCAAATTCTCTTGTATTCCCTCTGATGCCATTAATTAGTGGGGAGCCTAACACCACCAGTGGCATGGGACCAGATTTAGGCCCAGTTTAAGAGACGTGCCCAGAGAATGAAACCTACATCAAACCTCATAGCTGTGTGCTGAAATTGGACTCCTGTACTCCTATACTGTAGCATGCAGGTAGTTTTCTGGTGTCTGTAGCTCTGAAAGACTCCAATGTGCAGTGCTTCCCCTGTCTGAAAGTTAAGTTCCCAAGAGGAATTTAAATCTTCCCAGGGGGTATTAACTTGTGGACTGCAGTTCAGGTATCCATCAGATGCTGTAGCATGTGGGAGGGCATCTCATGGTTTGTCAGGAGCTCACAGCCAAGTAATGGTTTTGCATCCCACCATGTCCTGTTCCTGCATGTTTGGCTTTGCTCCACTACGACTCAGCATAAAGAACAACTTCAGCCCTGAGTTTAGGTATGAGAAATCCAGAGCTGCTGTTGTAATGGAAGTGATTGGGCTGTGATCATCATCTGAAGCCCTCTGGAATAGAACTTTAAGGAAAACAAAAAGAAACCAGCATTGCTGTGTTGAGCCTGGAGAGGAGCTGCTGGTCTCCCTCCATGTGTCAGTGGAAAGTATGCACTTCTCCAGACTCTGCTGCATTTGGCACCTGGAAGACAGTGAATAATATATGGGCTATGGAGTCTGTATCCCTCTCTAGGTGTAGAGTGAAAGCCAGCAGGAAGATGTGCTCACTGCTTGCCCCCTGGGACTCAGTCCCCAGCTCCCATCCCCTTTGTGGGGGATGCACTCCAGGACAGGTAGGGCTGATTTAGTCTCCACACCAAAAGAGCACACCTACACTTCAATGGTATTAAGTGCAAACGATTGCCAGCAACAAAGGGCTTGCAAAAGAACTGCTGCTGATCCGTGCTTCGCACACCTTCCTCATGGTGTAAGGATATCTAATTGCACTGTCACACGTTCCTTTCATGCTTTTCCTCCCTGTGGGTAGCTGCATTTTCTAGAAGCTTCTGACACAATTAGCACACAGTCATTTTTTAGCATTTATTAAGGGAAAGCCTGCTGCACAGCATCGTCCCCAGTGCAGTTTGGGGGATGAGCTGGGTTCAGCCACCGGTGCTGGCTTGCTGGAAGGGCAGGGTCTTTCTCCCTTCAGTCCTATGGAGACGTGACAGCATCTTGGGCTTTGGAAGATGAGAAGGTTTTCCACATAAGCATGGGGATTGGGATACTTGGAATGTAGGAGCAGGACAAAATGGCTCTCAGCATAAATGACCGCTTTCTTTTAGCTGTCTCCACAGTGGAGCAAACTCCAAGGTAATGTCTCTTAACTTTCAGGAAGTTGTGCAGAATACAATAAAGGTACAGCACGTAATTAAAGTTCAGATGTATTAATTAGGGAAT
Organism: Coturnix japonica; assembly: GCF_054131305.1. NCBI lineage: Eukaryota > Metazoa > Chordata > Aves > Galliformes > Phasianidae > Coturnix > Coturnix japonica. The sequence goes on from NC_140696.1 coordinate 2,905,637, forward strand.
CTGAGAGCTTTCTTGGAGATAAAAGAGTAGCAGATGTGTTAGTGATGGAAAGCTGACGTGCTATAGAGAAAACCTAAAATCAAAAGCCTATGAAATGTTTCATGCTCTATTATTGCAGTATGAATCCGTAGTTCAAAGTCTTCCCAACTACTTAGCGCATTCAGTTTGATCATCTGGGCATTGATACATATTTTTTCCTTTTACATCTTCTCATATCTTCCTCCTCCTGCCCAATAGTTTTGATGAGGATGTGCCCACGTACGTAGTATAAATACTGGGAAGAGCGGCAGCGTTTGAGTCTGAGCAGGTCAAGTGTCTCTGAGAAGTGGTTATTAGTTACAAAGAGAAGCATCTCCGTATCTATGTTTCTCATTAACAGTGTGCTACGAGCCAAAACAAGAGCGTTAAAATAAAACTGTCAGAAGAAATGCTGACATTTCTGTGAAAAGATCTCGGTGAAATGGATATTCAGTAATGATGTTTTCATTTCTTTGTATTTATTACTATCTTTGAAATAGTTTTTAACATCCTGCTGACGTGTATTCATAGAGGAAGAATAGTGAAGTTAACAGCCCTGGGAAAAAAAAAAAGTGAGATATATTGGTGTGCTGTTGATATTTAGTCTGTTAAGCACAGCAGGGCCCCTCACACAAACCTCCCACCTGGATTTCAGATGTATATGTAGACAAACAACAAAGCACCACTGTGTCTTTCTTTGTACATGTAAACTGTTCTTTTTTTTTGTTGTTGTTGTTGTGGAAAGTGTGCAGTTTATTTTTCTTACAGCTTTCCCATTCCATTTTTCTCTCTCTCTCTCATTGACTAATTTATGCTGGGTTTTATTTGGTTTTTATTTCGTTGAGCGTTGTAAGAGGCAAAAAGGGGGAGAGTTTCTGGGCCAGGTTCTCCATCTGGACTGTCCACACTTTGCTCCCTTGATGTGGGCTGAGCAAGGGGTGACGTCCAGCTGCTGAGGATCTGGCCTTTAGTCTTTAAAGCCAGCTGGAAGTTCCCCATCTGGTTTTAGAGGAGGAAGGGCACCCAAGAGCCATGCTGCTTCTTAGCGTCCTTGTTTTTTCTCTGATCATTATTGATCGCTGTTGTGTTCTGCTTGTTTTTTCTTAATTTGCTTTTTTATTATTTTCCTTTTTATATTTTATCCAGATCCCCCCACAACTATCCCTCCTCCCACAACAACCACCACCACTACCACCACCATCCCTACCACCATCACAGGTATGGTACCTTCATAACCATTGGAAATGTCCTGAATGTTTATTGTCTTTTATGTATGTAAGCAGAGCTTGAAGCCTGGGGAAAAACAACAAACCAATCACTTGATTTTCATTCCTCTTTATTTTTTTTTTTTACCCTCAAATGCACCCACTGTGTGAATCCTAATCTGGCAGTTCAAGTTGGGGCATCTTTACTGCAGGTGTTTCTGAAGCATGAAAATCGCCATGTCAGAAAGAGCTTTCGATTCAGTTACTGGTGGCTCATACTGGGTACTTCCAAATGCAGGATGTCAAACAGCCTTAGATCTAGGTTTGTACCGGGAATCGTTTTTACCCTCAACCCCATCAGTACCAATTTCTGAGCACTTAATTACTTGGAAGCGTCAACTATGGTCTTGAGTGATTTAATTCACCTAGTGTGACTGGAGATGCTTTCTGTCATGCATCGGTGTTTCGTCTGTTTCTGTATTAAGCTGCGTACCTCACCCTCCCACAACAAAAACAAATCCCACCAGGCATTTTTTATTGAGTCAGAAAGTCTCTGTCGGAGCCTTTTTGAGGAGCTGCCTTTAAGAACGTTGAGTTTTTTGCCTGTCTGGTAAGAAAAGATGAACAAAACCAACCAACTGATCACCAGACCCCTCTATTTTACACACATCTGTCATACTCCTTCACTAAGCCTGTCTCTCTCCACCCATAACCAAAGCCCTTTCTTATTTTGCTGTATTCATTTGCATCGCCATTTTTGTTTTCCCCGATGTTTTCTATCTCAACTGCTGCTTTTGCTTTTGCTTTTTTATTTATTTGTTTCTTGAGGTAGAAGTGACAAACAGAAGGTGAGAATTTGGGTAGCAAATGACATAACGTTTATTGTTGCTGTAAACCCTCCCCTTTGTAAATACCTTCGCATTGATCTGCTTTGATGACTTTGACTCTTAAGGTCCTGTTCAGGGCATCTTGTGGCTTTTTTTTTTCCCTTCCTGAGCTTTTTACAACCAAATCAGGCTCCACTGTAGCACGGACAAGGAAGTTTTCCAATGTGCCTTAATACGCGCTTTCTGTGCGCTGTCTTTCATATGTCATTGTGTTGTCTGGACTTCGCCATATTCTGTCTTCCTCTTTCCAGGTGGTTATTAATAATCCCAAACTCCAGCACCCAGGTTCGGATGCTTGAGGACGCTTGAGTCACTTTGTTTCAGTTGTCTGTTTTTTAATATCTTTTAACCAATTTTCGTTTCAGAATAGGCTTCAAGCTTTATTATTTCAAAGTCTCCCTAAGAGCCCTTTGCAGAGAAAACTTGGTCCAGTGTGTGTCTCAGTGCAAACCAACCCGCATTCAGTTTTCTTTTGTTTTGCAGTAATTTGTACATTGTAGAAGGCTAAAAGGAAGAATCTGTCCTGATGCTTGATTGACCCCATTATGTTTACACGTCAGTGCCTGCTAACATTAACCATTGTCCTTTTCCCTGGAACTGAATTACAATCAGCCTGTCATTTCAGGGATCACCCGAGGACTGTAACAGTGCATGCCAACCTCACCTGCAGTTTCAAACTCTGTAGCAGTGGTTGTCAATGATAAACAGCAGCGTTGTTGCTTGGTCTTCTGTTACAGTCACTGCTGACTGCTTTGTAATGTGAGCAAACTCTGTTTTCTCTTTGAATAATTCTCACTCTTTCTTCTCTAGCCTGCTTCCCCATCTAATGTTTCTCATCCAGCATTCAAACCTTAGTCCTCCTAGCATAAACTGAGCTCGTGGTCCTTCTTTCAGACATGTGAGGATCACAGGATTTCCTCAGCCCTTGAGGAGCTACCAGCACGATGCTCCCCTGTGCTGTGGGGTGAGTTGTCACCATCTCACATCTCTCAGCCATCAGAAGACTTGGATATGTGCCTCCCTGGAGGCTGAAGCATCTCTAACCCCGTCGAGCTTAGCAGTGTGGGTTCTGGTTCCCAAAAGGAATTGGCTCCATGTTAACGATGGTCTTTAAAGAAGCTAAGGCCTTTGGATATGACATTTCCCAGCTGTTCCTCCTGGGTAACTTTCCATCAGAACAATTAACCCAAACCCTGCTCAGTCACTGCCCTTATGAGGTTGTTGTGCTGTAAGGAAGTGTGACTCAGTGGAGCAGCGATGCAGTGTGTGTTAGGGTTCGTTGGCGGGCAGTGCTTTGTTTCCTTTACAAACAGGACTGTGGAAGTGCTGTGGTGTCAGGAGCACAACTGCCCTGTGTCTTTATTTTCAATGCTGGAGGACGTACCGGTTTGCTGTCCTCCCATTTACAAAACCCAGATGGGTTTCCATTGCCTCTTTGATGCAATATACTGGTTTTAAGCTGCTGTTTGTGTCCCTGTCTATTGCAGGAGTGTTGGAGTAGATGACCTTCAGAGGTCCCTTCCAACTCAAAGGATTCTATGATTCTATGCTGAAGATACTGGAAATGTAATGAAAATGTAAAAGAGTCCACTGGTACCAGCAGTTCTTAACAAGAATCACAGAATCAGCAAAGTTGGAAAGGACCCCCAAGATCATCCAGTCCAACCATCCACCTCCCACCAATATTTCCCACTAATGGTGTCCTTTAGTACCACATCTACACGTTTCTTGAAGAAACTGATGAGAGAGATTTGTTTTCTTTCTGACATGGAACCTTCCTGACATGGATCTTCACGTCTTCTGCCCACATTGGTTGCTTTTTTTTCTCACAAAGAAGAGCTGAGGTTTGGCTTCGCTTCTTTGTGATTGAACGTGCATATGTATGTTTTCTGTATGTGTGTTAACCAAGTGGCATGTCTGTGTCTGCACCCCAGGAAAGCAGGTGATCCTGGTTAGACTCCTACCCCTTCATTAGTCCATAACCAGGCAGTAGGAAACCATGGGGATGTCCTTTTGTATTTCGACAGTGATTTTGCAGGTGAGAAAAAAGAAATCAGGTCAAATTAACATAGTCTGTAGAATTACATAGCGTAGCAGTGTTGAAACACTTTTTAAAACCTCGAGAGACAACTGGAAACTTAATTCCCATCATCACCAAAACGTCTGCTGTGGCATAATGGCTGTTAGCAGAGGGGAGTGTGTCTGGTTTCCACCTGCAGGCAATAGGTACAAGCAGCCTTCCAGCCAAGCTGGAAGCATTTCCTTGGGGTGAGGAGGATTTTCTGTTCTCCTTCACCATTTTCCCCTTCTTTCTGGTCTATTTCTGCCCTAGTCTTTGTCCCCTGGAACCACAGAGTACAAAGAGCTTTTTTGGTTTAATCAAATCAGAAACGAGGGAGGCAGGGGGTGGAAGAACAGAGGCCATTCTGCATCCAAAGCTCGTGTTTTTGGGTGAGCTGCCCGTAGAATGTCTTTGTGGAGTTATTCTTTTTGAGTTATTGGAGATAACCTGTTCTGGGTTCATTTTTCCCTTCTGAAGCTATCTAACAGAGCAATCTCAAAGGGACTGCATTTGCTACTCCGCATGCATGGTAAGTTACTCATTTTGAGCAGCTTCCAATGACAGGCATCTTTTGTACTTGCTTACATATAGTATTTCTAGTCGAGCTATGTTCAGACATGACAGGGAAATGCAATTCTGCCTCAAAGAGTTTATCTTTCAGTGATGATAGATGCTGCTCAGCAAATAGGAACCAGAGCAGCAGATACAGCGAATAGGAGAGGACAGGTAATGCAGTGTGTAGGTTGTGGTTTAATGTGGTTGTTATTCCCCAGCCCTGGGGTGCTGTGAGCTCCCTGCTGTGCTCAGAATCCCTCCCCAGCCCCCTGAGGTCCCTGTATAGAGGACAGGGTCCCTTTAGCAGCTGTTCCTGCTGGAGAAATCAAAATCCCATCTCAGTACTGCTATAAACTTGACCTACAAAGGCATTCTGAGCTGATAAAGTGGTTTTACAGCATGGAAGAGTTGGGGAAGATCACAGCTAAACTCTGCAAAACTAACTTCTTTTTTTCTAGGAGAAGGGAAAGCACAACAGTGGTGTAGTTTCCAAAACATCACGACCTTTAAAGCTTTTCCTCTGCCACTGTTGCTTTGCTTCAGTGTAGGTGCTTGAAAAGATTTCCTGTGTGACAGTTTGATCTTTTTAGTATATCCTCCAACTGCATTGATATTCTGACCATCCTTTGGTGTTTCAGCTGTTATCGCTGGCAGGCCCTTTTTTTTATCAGTTCAAATTGTCCTTGTGGCTTTGTTCATTAAGATGTACAATATGATACAGCAGAGCAAACCGCATAATTTGAATTACCCCTACAGTCGTTACTTGAAATGCTGGTATTGGACAGCTGTTGTTTCCTGGGAGATAAAGGTTCTTAATAATAGCCAAGCCCTCATCTTTGAGCAGAACGTCGAATGGAGTGCTTCAGCTTGCTATTTCCAGCCTTGTTTTGCTGCCTTCTGGACTTGCTTAGCACATATACTTTCGTACCCCAGGATCTACAGAATTATCTGTACGTATAATTTTGCATTTATCACATTGTCTACACATAGATCTTGCAGGTGTCTTGGCAGCTGTTTCAGTGGAGACCTGGGGGTACAACACACGTACCGTCACCACTGTTTCAAGCCTTGCACTGGGTGCTGCTAATGCTGCAAAACCCCGGCTTGTCCACCTTGCAACAGTGCCAAGCTGGCAGGTTTCACAATTATTACGTGCCCATAGTGCAGTTTAAAACCCTGTGTTAAAACAAAGACCCTTAGAATATACAGTAAGGGGCTGGATGAGCTCTCACTGAGGGGCCGTGCATTGCCCCATGGTTGTGAATAGGGGCAGAGGTTGCTTTGCCTCTGCTGGGCAATGGCTGTGGAGATGCCAGCTCTGGATGGGTGGGTGGGAAGAATGCAAGAAGTCATTCTTTGCTTGAATTACCTTGCAGTGGGTTGGTAGAAGGTGAAGAGGCAACGTGGGGATTACCGAAGTACCCACGGACTTCTCGGGCTTGGTACCTCATCAGGTATGGTTGCTTGTGTTGGTTCCTGGTGGAGGTGTTCTCACTGAGCTTTGGTTTGAAAACCTTTGTGTGGCTGCAGCAGCAATCTGCACACAGGCACTTGCAGGCCCCACTTGCTGGCCTTCCCCTGAGGTGTGGTTTTCCCTTACACTGCATTCAGGGATTAAAATAAGAACCAAACCATTGCAGAGCTTGATGGAAAGATGTGTAAAGGAGTAGACTGAGCTGCAGCACTAATTTAGGAGTATTTTTGTTCTTGTCACACACAGCTTCCATGCAGATTGTGATTATTTTTGTGAAACATCTGGTCTGCAAATCAAACTGTCTCTTGGGTGCGTTGCAACATGCCCATGCACAAATGCTTTCAGCACAAGCTGGAATTGCTTTACAGAGGCTCTTCGTATAGGATCATAACACAAAGTAGGTTTTCATCCATCCTTCAGAGGAGCATTGAAGACAGGAAGGATTGCTTTGGGTTTGCACACTGTAAGGGGGATTTGGGGCTTGCCACTTACTGTCCCACAGTGTAACTGAACTACAGTGTGGCTGTTAGCATCTAGCAGGGGTTGGAGATGATTGGAAATTCAGAAGCTTTGCATAGGTTTGTTTGTTTTTACTCGCCTTAAAGCTTGGAAATGAGGCAGGAATCTTGTGATACTGCTGTGAAAACAGGAATGTGGAGGAATCCATGCTCATCCTGGTTTCATTCACTCAGTGTTGAATAGGACAGAAAATCAGGAAGGATGAGCGCTCTGCAAGTGGGTGCTCAGACTGCATTTGGTTAAGGAACCAATTTAAAAAGCATTGCATTGAGTGGGTCTCTGCAATTATTAATGCCTCTTGAAGTTTTTTAATAAGGGTTCTTTATGAAAGGTGCTTTCTGCCTCTGCTTCGGGTAGGGGCTGTGATGCTCTTTGCAATAGCAGCGTGCTTTTAAGCTCCGGTGTGAGGCTGTAGCAGTACAGTTCGCTGGGAAGAAAGCAAATAAGCCTTCAAGTTTTGTGAATTCAATTTTGCTACCAGGGTTTTAATTTCCCTCGTTGTGTTGGAGGCTGTGGACTAATTACTGGGCTGGTTGAAAGGGCCCAGTCTGTCACACTCAGTGAACAGTTGTAAGTTGGAGAGAATCCATTTGAAAAAATGAGAAGGCATAACAGCGGAGCTCATAACTCAACTAAATGTTGCCCAGATGCCTTCATGAAGTAATTTTATGAGTGTGTGCATCTCTTATATGTGTGCACGCGGCTGCATAGCCCTTAACAAAGCAGTGAGTGCCTAAAAGTTGGGCCGTGCTTGAGTGTTCTTATTTGGCAGATGACGCCATCCGTATCACAGCACAATATATGTTACTGTCTTCATTCACTCAGGGTCTGGCCATGGTGAAATCTGTTCTTAGTGCCGATATGAAAAAGAGGGTCGCTATGAAGAGAAACACAGAGCTTTGCAGAGGCCCACAGTTCCTTTCTTGGGTTCCCTGTCTAATTAAGAATCAGTCCGTTAATGAGTTTCTGTACAGGCGGATTTCAAAGGACCGTTCTGTTGTTTTTACTCTTCATGCAGCAAATGTTGTTGGGTCTTCCTGGTAGAAATCAGGAAAAGAAGCCTTGTCTGTGTCATCTTTACCTTAATGTGAAAAGTGCCTAAGTGGATGGAGCCTCTGTCTCTCTGCTTTTCTTCATCCTCTCTGATTTGCTTTCCCACATCTTGTAAAGCAACCCCCCGTGCAGCACCAGCTCATTTGAAATGATAAGCATCACCTTTGTGCAGCCGTGTGCGTGCAGTTCACTCTTGTCACTCAGGGCTGGCTTCGCTAAGCCTCAGCCAAGTCAGAAATGCACCACGTATGTTCTTGTCACTCCATGTGAGGGGAGATGGTTTTTCATCCATGGTCTGGGGCAGAAGTCTGATCTGCAGAGGTCTGTATGTCTGGTCTGGCATATAAAGATGGCTGTTCTTGAAAATGAAGGAACAGTAAATGGCACGTAACCATTGTGAATATGAAAAAGCTGGTCTCAAGTCTAGCCTATCTGTCTTAAAATTCAGGGCTGCCTTAGCAGCAGCACTGCGGGGTCTGGAATGTTCCTTCTCACATAAGGCAGAGCAGCGGTGGAGCTTGGCGTGTGCACAGATTGGCGTGTATTCATTAATTTCCTACCAAAGCAACAATGACAGTTTTTCTCTCCTTTGCAATGTAACCCCTGTAGTAGTGTGTGTGTGTTGGGGGGTATTCCTTTGCTTTGTTTTAACATGAGATTATTCCTCTTTGGAGCACTGTGTGTGCGCAGTCCTTCTCAAGGAAGACTCTGGGATTGAAATGGACTTCAGACAACTCCATGCTAAACTTTTATCTGGTCTGTGTTCCCTATTGCAATCATCCAAACCATTTGCTAATCATAACTTTGTCATTCCAGCTGCAGCCAACATCTTGTTTGACTTGGATATTTGTTCGCACTTACAACTGCTTGAGAACTTTATTTTTTGTAACCTGTTGGTCTCTGTCCCCAGATGGGGAAGCGAGATGCACTGTCCAGTTTGCACTCTTTCTTGACTAATATCTCTTCCAGCACGTGAACACAAGTTTGCTTTCAGCAGATTTTCTATTAAGTGTAAAAACTGACGTAACCTTTTTGTTTCAGGAAGACAGTAAATTGAGACTATTTATAGATGCCAAGATGCTATCTAAGGAATTAATACACAGTTTTACAATCCTTTCTAAACGCAACTTCCCCCTTCACCTTCACCACCATTTTCCCCTTCACCATTTGCTTGGTTAAAATGAGGCATTATTTGGGGATTGCGACTTGAAAGCAAGGAAGAATCCCACTCTTGTTCTCATCTGTGCTTTGGAAGGCTTCCCTTGCAGCCTCCACCAGAGTTCCCAGCAGGAGAACAAGTGCTAGCATATTTAAGTGTGTGTTAGATTTGATTGCCAAGATGAGAACAGCCTATGTTGGCAGTGGAAACAGGCTAATGACAGCTTGATAATCTGTTATGCAAATCTTGGTGTAGTTTGTTAAATTGTGCAGGGTTTATTTGTTTTGCTTTGATAATTAAAGCACGTAGACCTTGTATCTGTGAGCATTGTGTATACCTTGTATAATTCTTGTCCTCATTGGTGCTTCAGGAAACCAGACTAGGGCTGTCCTCAGCTAAATTAAAAAAGAAATGAGTCCTCATTTTTCCACTGCTGCTTCTGAATGTGCAGGAAGGCTGCCCTTCCCAGGGTTCTCCAGACAGCATGTTAATTAGGGGAAATGCCGATGTGAATTGTCCATTGTTGGTACAAAACTGAAGTTCCAGGCAAGTTCACGGAAATACATGTGGGTAGAGTGCTTCTCTACGTGATTTTATTCATTTAAACGTTGCCTGCATCAAACCAAGTGGAGTCCTGTGAAGCCCCATCTTTGCTGTGGGTGACCACGTCTGGGTTTTACTTTTGGCTTGGGAGCATTGGTAGGTATTTGATAAGTGTGCTGAAGAATTGTCCCTTTAAAGCATGCAGCCAATGGGTGCATCTGTGTGCATTCCATCAAGGAAGAGGAGAAAGTGTAAGACTAGATGAACATTGAATTTACCAATAACTAAATAAGCCAGGACTCCAGATAATGACTGAAATGTGATTTAGACCCGGTGGTATCTGAAATAACAAAGGGCACTGTCAGGGTGGAGTTCTCTAGAAAAACCTGTGAATTTGGGTCAGTCTCTAAAATTGCACATTTCAAACACCTTTGAAGGGATGAAACCCAGTTGGCAAGGCAGCTCCAAGCCATTTCCCATGACTTGCAGTGTCAGTTTAGTAACGTGAGCTTCAGACTGACAACCACCAAAAAGCTTAAATATATTATAGCATAACAATCTGTTAACCACAGATAAAAATGATCGTTGCAGGTTGTGACCCAGTAAAAGTAAACTCCAGATAAATCAGGATGTGTTTCAAAGTATGGGAATAGGAACTATCTACCTGTATTTCCCTATCCTGGCTCAACATGCTTTGCACTGAAAAGATGGTGCATCTGATCAGTGTAGCCAATGCACGTGCAGTGTGCTGTGAGATTCTTTTTGTTTTCCAGCTGTAAATACGGCCTCAACTCAGGGATTTTAGGATGCTTGGGAGTGCCCTGCATTGGGTGGAGGAGGAGGAGGAGAAACTGAAACATTCCTTGCTTCCACAAGGTGATGGGTGCCCAGACTTGGAGGCTGGAGGAGGGGTTTTGCTGCAGGCAACATTTGAATGCGTATTATCTGTATTCCAAGTGTTAACTCTTTGTGCTGCTCCTGAGCTTCTGTTTTGATACTTAACAACAGAAGAGTTGGTGTTGGTGTTCTCCCCATCTCATGTTCCCCTGACTTTGCAACCACCAGTAATTGTTCTGGCAAGGTCCTGGAAAAAAAAGAAATATATATGTAAGACAAATTTACTGTTTTCCTCAGGCTCATAGCTTTTGAACTCGAGGCATGTCTTCTAAACAGTGCAACTCACTTCAAATGCTTTTTGCCTTTCATTTTATTATTGCTTGTCACGCAATGTTCTTTGAAAGCTTGCTCATATATTATCTGTTCCATTTTTTCCATTTTCCCTTTTTTTGCATGCTGTTCCTCCTGTTTCTTCCCTTCCTCCAATCCTCTGTTCCCGTGTGTAGACACAACGGCGACGACAGAACCGGCAGTTCACGGTTGGTATCACATTCCTGTTTATCTTATTTCTCAGCATTGCTGAGTGGCAAGACAAGCCTGGGAAGGGGAAGGAAAATAAAAAAAGAGGAAAATGCAGTCTTCAAGGGAAAAACCACGTTTCAAGTGAACTGATCTCATAAATATCACATCGTTTTTAAGGCTTGAAAGTCTGTCTAGTCTTGTCATTTCAGTTGTGAGTTTCATAACCAGTTGTCCTGGTTCCAGGCCAGAGCTGATTCCCAAACGCGGTAGAAATGACACACGTGTAAGAGGAGCACAAAGGAAGCAAGTGACCTTTTTTTAGTACTCTTTATTACCAAGGTTATCGTTTCGGACTCTAAAATGAAACCTGGATTGAGAAAACAGGAACTCAAATGATGTTTTTAAGCCATGCTTGGCATTTTCAGCCTGTTTCTTCTGTTTCAAGTCCATAAGAAATGGCCTCCAGGAGGTGCAACCAAGCTGGGTGCCGTGCTTGGTGTTCTGTGGGTGCTCGGCAGCTGAGCCCCTCACCTCGGAGATCAGGAGGGAAGTTTTTGTTATTACACTGCAGAAGGAGATTTTACAAACAAATAGCAACACTTTCTTATCAGCATAGCAGTCTAGCAAACTAACCCTTCTCATCTGCTCAAGGAAGTCTAGCTAACAGCTTGACAGCTTCCTTAGCTTCCTACATTTTCAAAGTAAGCCTAAACAGTCACTTCAGACTGAAAGTTGAGCATACAGTTTTTTGGCACAAACTCGCTTTTCAGCTGAAGAACCAAAACAATTTTAATTGACTAAACCATATTTGTGTTTGCTGTTTTCTTAGCGTTGGTAAATGGACTGTTTCTGTTACTGATGTGAAATGGTGGAAGCCAAAAGTCTGTGGTGCTGAACAACCTTATCTTCTTGCCTCCTCCCAATGGGGCACATCTTGGGCACTATTGTGTGGATGGTGGACTGAGCGTAGCTGAGTTTAAGTAGTGATTGTAGTGATGCCTCATTTCAGATTGAGGGAAAAGCAGGTTTTGCTCCAAGTAGCTTACCTACATGGATGCTTTTTTCCACCTTATTTAAAAAACAGAAGCATTTAGGAATACTTTTGCACATTGCTGCTCTCCCAGTTGTTTTTAATGTTGGGGTTCAACATCATGAGTTTGTAGCTACAGCTGTGGAAGTCATAGCAAGGTAATAGGAGTCCCAAGTGATATCTCATCACGCGCTACCCTAAAGGGGCCCATGAAAGTCAGATGAAGGCAAAATGTTAATCACCCCATCACTACCCGTGGGGAAAAGCCTTGAAGGCTTTTGAAAGCATTGAAAAAGACAATGAATATGGTTTAATTAAGTAACAGCTAAAAAAAATAGCTCTGGGTAATTGATGATAAAAATATGAATAAAATTACAGGACAACGCAGATCAACCATTTAGCATTTTTTGGGTAGGTGAGACACTTTTCCAAGACAATAGAAATTAATGGTGGCTGATTTATTTAAGCACTCAATAAATGTCACCCCATTGACTCTGCCCTTGGGGCTGTGCAGTGGGTTTTGCCATCTGTTTTTGGTCATTGCTATGCAGGGAGCACAGACCCAGCACAGAGCGGGGGCTGCTGGAGCATGGTGCTCCCCACCACAGTGACCCACCTGGTTCTTAAGCACAACTCCTGGCAGCTTTCATCTCTCACTTGTCACAGCCGTACAAATAATGCTTTTTATTTGAGGAACGGCTCTGAGTGTTATAACCTCTGTGAGGAAGGACTGCTTCTGTATAAGGCTGACAACTGAAATGACAAGCAAGTTGGCTCTGGCAAACTTTTCTGCCTTAAAAATCAAACCTGTTTTGTACTAAACTGTGCTACCTTTGCCCTCTTGGGTTCTTTTCCTGTGAAGACTCTGGGATTTCTTTCCAAGCTTGTGTTGCTGGAGTGTGTATGGGTATACCAGGTGTTTATGTACGTTGGCCATTTGTTCTTACCAATGTCCAATCGGAGTGAGCATGTATGTGAATGACTAGAAATGCATGGGCATGAACTAAAGCCAAATGGATTTTCTCCAAAAACGATTTTAAATGAATTGGGGGAAGAAAAAAAAATAAAAAAAAATAACAACAACAAAAAGTCCAACAACCAAACCCAGAAAGATTGATAGCAAAGAAAATGAAACGTAAGGCTAGTGTGGGAACCAGCACAATACTTCAATCTGGGAAAGGAATTTTGAGTCGTTTCATTTTTTGGAGTGTATCCTAGAGGACTGGGGGGAAAAGGAGTCCTGTATGTGTATGCATGTGAAAGCGGTAGCCAGACCCCTGCCATTCCTGTTCTCTGATGGAATGGAGTTAACAGCAGCAATGCATGAGTGACTTAAAAGCACGAACATTGTTAACTCTTTTTTTTGTTTGAAAATGAGAGCTTAACTGTAAATTTTCTGATGCACTTTCTCCTTTCTCTGCACTGTTCATTGCCAGAACTCCAATAACAGCATGGTCATGGCCGGCAGGAAGGCTTGTGCTTCTGCTGCACTGCACTACACGGGGTTACTGAGCGTAAACCCTCCTTCCCTTCTCTTTTGCACTTCACATGTCAGGGTGCCAGTGGGCTGACGCACCGGTGCGCTATGAAATCACAGCTCCCAGCCTACATGTAGGCAGATCGAGGGCAGGCCGTGGTGCGGCAGTAGCTCTGGAAGTTTTCCAGCCCTGGATTGGGAAAATCAGTTGGGTTTTTTTCTGTCGTTCCCTTTCTTCACTCCTGTCCCGCTCCCATCCTAAGGTCCTAATGTAAATTTGCTGCTTCCCAGACGTGATTCCTCCTCCTTTGCAGGCTGTGGAGCTCAGCCCTCTGAGGTTGCTACCCTCTTTTGTGTGAGATTCCCCAGCTCGCTTTTTGCCTCCTGTACCAGTAGAGCGCCTACAAACAGCCATGACCTCATACACCATGTTCTTTTGCTACAGCAAAAGCAACACGTTATGTTTTTTCCCCTCGACTTTTGACCCCATCCTATTATAGGCAAAGAGCTTTAATGAACCTCTTTGTGATTTTTGATGAATGCAGCCAATGCCTGTTGCAGTGAGCTGTGCTCCCTGTGTGCATGGCAGGTATTGGGGCACCTGTGTGTGCTGCACTTAGAGCACAGGCAAGAACTAATTAATGAGGAGATAGGGTGGAAAGAAAAGTCTGAGAGCACAAAGTCTGGAGTGTAGGTTAGCATTGTGAGGAGATCCCCCAATGCAAATGAGGAGTGGCAAGAAAACGCATTGTCCAAAATAGAGCAGATAAATTACTTTCTGAGATGAAAATACTTTCCTAAAGGCCCGTATGAATTTTTGGTCTTAGCAAGGTTTTGAATAGGAATATTTAACACTCCTGTGTTAAGCTCCTGTTGCTTTTTCCAGTTGCGCTCAGTCTCTGAAATGAGTTTGGCTTGTCTGAAGCTGCAGCCAAAAGCTGAGCTGTGCCAGAGCTCTCCCCGGTTTGCACATCTTGCCAAATTAAACAGCATACAAGGAAAATATAAAGCCCCAGTGCTTTCTATGTGAGCGTTATCGAGCAGCTCTGGCTGCCCAACTACCTATTTTTTTTTTTTTTCCCTTCCTTTTTAAAAATGCCCTACTTAAAAGTGCAACTGAGAGTAAATAGGTTTCTAAATAGAGACCTAATCCTTGGGGCAATTGAATAAAACATCACAAAGATCCACACGCATGTTAAGATTCCTCTTCAGTCTCGTAGAATTCTCTACATGAAATAGAATCTGGAATTGGTTATTTACTGTTTGATACAAAGGAGAACTTAGATTTTTGCTTAAAAATCAGAGGTACCCCGTGAAGAAGGACAAAGCACTGTGTTATCAATAAACCTGCCAAGAAATGTCCATTTAATTGGCCTGACGCCTGCACCAGGCTGCAGGAGGTGCAACCCAGCTCTCAGGTTGCACCTGTTTCAGATGCATTCTTCATCAGGAAGTTCTGTCTAAAAGAAGCCGCAGCAGACGCTGAGCGTGTCCTGATCAGAAGAGGAATTAAAAGGACTTTAATCGCGGATGTGAAATTTTTAAGGAGGAAAAAACAAGATGTGATTTACTGCAGGTCTGAAATCCCTGATGGGGTGTTTTAATGCCATTCGATGGCGGCTTCAGGTGCAGGTAGAAACCAAACTGCCAGATGGTTTCATCTCCTTTTGCTTCATTGGAAATGGAACGTTGTTTTTTTCATTACAGAGGAAGCGTAGCTCCCTGTAAGTGAGAGGGAAGAATACACAGGAGCAGTTCTGAAGAGAGGAGAGCTGAATGGCTCTTGCTCAGAGCACAGGTTTGCATGTCCAGTGCTTCCGTGCTCCGCTCTAATTATTTTTATAGATTACAGTGAGAACAGGTGGCTCCCTGGAATTCAGCAGCGTTGCAAAACCAAATTCCTTGCCATTAATTTGAGCGGCTTCCCTCTTTAGACGATCATTCAGGCTGTAGCTTTGAGATCACATACTTTTAAACCACATTGCTAAAGAAAGATGTCTTTTTAATGAGCTGTGCGTGTTGCTTTTAGCTTTCCAACAGGGCGCAAGCGCGCACGTTGAGTGTACTGTATTAACACCTTTGTTATTTACAAGGAAGCCTTTGCCCTGCAAAAATCCATCTTGAGCCACTGTGGCTCTCCTCCCCCACGTGTAAGAAAGAGATGGGGATGGAGGATTGCAGCTCCACAAGGTGTTTGCCTTGCTGTTGAACAAGGTTTACCCCACACCACAAATAAAACCAGAACTCAAAGCAGCACCCAGTAGCGTTCACTGGACCCATTTTGCAGAACATGGGTGAGCACGGAGCACATGTCAAGGCACCCAGTGGCTGTTGAGAGCTCAACCACCTTCTGCTACCCTCAGTCTCCCCCAAACACATCAGGGTTTGCTCAGCCTTCAAGCTCACGCTGGAATTGTTCCCATGCTGTTAGTTCACGGTCACAAAAGTGTGTCATGATCAGCTTTGAGGATAGGCACGTTTTTCCCCCCAGAAATACATTAAAATTGGGAGACTAAAATATTTTTGTCCATTTCTTTTTTTTTAACAGAAGTTACAGCCAGCAGTCTGCATCTACAGATGCCTTTCAGTTTTGAAATGTGCTCCTCAATACTTTTGAATGTATAAATTGCCATGCTTGTCAACGTTGCCCAAACCCACTGAACTTCGGTGGAAAATTGGAAGAAAAATTGACTTCCATACGCTTACGTAACCCAAATCAAACC
Organism: Coturnix japonica; assembly: GCF_054131305.1. Taxonomy (NCBI): domain Eukaryota; kingdom Metazoa; phylum Chordata; class Aves; order Galliformes; family Phasianidae; genus Coturnix; species Coturnix japonica. The sequence goes on from NC_140696.1 coordinate 2,921,701, forward strand.
AGAATTAATTGGGAAATTGCCCCTATTTGATGAGTCAGAGGCTGAGTCTGGGGGTTTCTGCATGCTGTTATGAATGAGTGACTTTGGTTCACCTCCATGTTCCATGTGTTAACAGTGTAGACTGAGGAATGTTTCTGCCAGTCTGTCAGTAATAAAGTAAATGATTGGAATCCTGATATACAAGTTATTTACTCTGCTCAGACCAGCAGAAGATGGCAAGTGATTGACTCATTTGTTTCCCTCCCCTCCCCCCAAGAAATTCACCCTCGGTTCTTAAGTGTCTTGTTTATTGTCACTTGGAGGAATACAAAGAAAAATGAGTTTGTTTTTACTTGTAAGGCTTTACTCAGTTGCCAAATTCCGCAGAGGAGCTGGACTATGGGGATCTCTCAGGTAAGGGCTAGCATCTAGGTAAAGCACTGCTCTTCTGCTCTAGATACCGGTTCCACGTTGATTTCTGCATCTTGGCCATTTTGCATTGTATAGTCGCTGTGGTGTAGCAATTAATGGCACACGGAGTCCCACAGATCAGAAGGACGTTGTTGTCTGGTGGGTTTTCCCTCCCTATTATGTGGGCTTTTTTTTGTTGTTTTTTTTGTTTTTTTGTGGGTTTTTTTGGCACCATTTTGTGCAAGGAGTGAAAAGGAGGTTGGGAGGAACATGGGGTCACCTTTCGGGCTGGCTGCCAGGCGCGCTGCCCTCGGTAACACGCGGGAGCTTTTTGAATGCTAATTTGGAGGCTGGTTGAGTTGGAATTTGATGTTTGGAAAACACTCAGCTCTGCTGTAATGTGTGAAACTGGCTTTGCAAAGTGCAACCGGTGCTAAATGGGGGCTGCCCGCTCATTGCTTGGAAGGGGAGCATCAGATTGGGAATCAAAAGGAGTTCCTCCTTTTATCAGCAAAGACGAAGGCAACTATTGAAACCTTTTCTTTTTAATCCACGGGCAACTGAAAGCTGCACAGTTGCATATTTATAGTTGGTCCTTGCAAATTCTGAATGAATAAGCAAAAGCATTTTCAATGGGTGACCTGGGGCAATTGGTATATACAAAACGAGCACCATAGCACAGTCCAAACCTCTGATCTCCGTGGTTTGGCAGGCTCCCCTTTGGGAAACAGCAGAGCATGGAAAGCACCGGTGCCTGGTCCCCATCCCAGCAGGTCTCTACCATGAGGTGCACCAGTGGGGTTTGGTCCAGCACTGTTTTGTTCTGCAGTTTAAAAACCAAAACCCCAAGACCACAGTTTTTTTCTGTAAAATGCTTTTCTCCAATGAAACTAACAGCTTTTCTTCCTGTAAGCCACTATAAGGATGCTTTGGCCAAGAGGTTAGAAATGATTGATTAACTCGATATGTATTCTAACACCTGAGCAATACTAATAATTATTATTGCAGGCCTGGGCCAGATCTCATAGGTAAGAAGCACTAGGTGTCTGTTAAATATCACTGTGTGGGTGGAAAATGACTGTTTTGCTCTGATACTCTTTATTTTTTCATTTGTTTGGTTGGTTTTTTTTTCCCCTTAAAGAAAACATACATTTTGGTGAACAAACAGAAGGATGGGAATTAATTCCACAAAGGAATTCCTCAAAATGGGTGTCTGCTAGCAACACTGCCTCCCCTTGGCAGCAGCACAAGTTGGGTCCGCTCTGCCTGGATCTGCTGTACTCTCACCATGCACTCATTCACTCATGCACCCGCTTTGCAGTGACACATCTACTTTTCTCAGAGAGTTGTGGATGTGTTGACTGCCGGAACACTGCCTATTTTTGTTCTTTTTGTCAGCTTGAAATTTAAGTTTCCCATGGGTTTTCCACAGCGTGGTGCAAGCACAGAGCTGGTGAACAAGCACCTTTGTGCGCTAACAGACGCCCATTTTGGAGCATCAGTTTTGACTGCTGATGTTTTTTTTTCCCCCAAGAATTTTGGGTTTTTTTTGCTTGTTGCAATCTTAAGTTATTTGTGTATGACCAAAGGATGGCTCTCCCAAGTCAAACATACCAATATGACTGGAAAACAGAGCTGCAGCCCTGCACTGCTTGCTGCTCTGACCAAGCTTCTGCCCTCCATCACATAACTCATGCCCAGATTCCCAAGAAACTGATATAGGATCCCGTTTTGGAGTGGTGGCAGCAGCTCAGAGGGCAGCACAGGTGAGTGCTGAGCCAAAGCCCATCCCACAGAGGTGTGTGCTCAGCCCGCTGGGCTGTTGAAATGTGGTGTAAACTGAATGTGCTGCTCCCACTGCAGTGTTTGCTCAGTGTGCTGTTCGTTTCAGGTACTGCTGTCCTGCTAAATGCTTCAACGGAGGCTCTGCCAACTGTACAAATAAGTAATGCATCTATTGCCTTGCATCCAGGTAGCTAGTTCTCAGTGCCGCGTTCACTTGTGTGTGTCTGTGCCTCTCAGAGCTGTGCTCCTAACATAGGATGTACGGGACAGAGGCGTCTGTCTCACCCTTCCGCAGCACAGATTGACTTCTGATCCTACTGCAGCCTTTTTCCAGCCCCGTAGTGTTACAGAGACAATTCCTGCAGTGCTGTGAGCAATGAGTCCAAACTGCTTTGTATTGGTGTGTGCATATACATACGCACGCATATAAATATATATGCTGCTGTGTGTGATGATTGCAATAATCCAGTTAATCTAATTCCATACATCTGTATTTCGGGCCCCTCAGGTGCATTATGGTCTTCTTGTTTGTCTCAGCAGTGTTGATACACATCTTGTAAAACACTGAACAATCAAGAAGGACCCGTGTAGCCTTTACATCTGGTTTGATTAACTAATCAAAACCTGATTAGCACCTTTGTTCAAGGGGTTGCTGATTAATCAATTACTATTGATTGTAAGTGTCGCTCCATTTTCTAGCGGAGGGAAGTCTGAAGAAACAACCAATAAACATTGAGCAGCTGTCATAGTGATTAAATTTATTAAAACAAAATGCATTCTTTTTTATGAAGCGATCTTAAAATGGGTCACTGAAGAGGAGCTTATTGATTGAAGAAGGATGAACTCCTTGAATTTCTCCAGCTTAAATTAGACCAAATTCAATTACGATACGACGAACAGGTTGACACTACTCTTTAACAGTCCATCAATAAATTAGAGTAGGGGTAGGAGCAGCACACTTAATGCTGGACTATAGCAATGAATAATATTATTGCTCATCCTGCCGTGCGGGCAGTGATTACTGTCTCCTAGCTGGTAGATGAGCACCGATGGTTATTTTCCAGTGGATCTGAACTGAAGATACCCTGTTCTCCCTGCTCTGCCCACCAAAACCCCAATGGCTGCCCTACATTTTAGTGACGTTCCTTGATGTTAGAAACATGGTTCTCCTAAAGGATTTGCCAGCCTTAAGAGCAGTCAGTGGGAAAGCAGCAGCAGCGCTAACCTGGTTTCTTGCCTCTTAGGAAAAGGGGAATGGTTGGTTCATCCAGCGAGGTAAGGTCATGGCATCTAATTCGTGCCCATGAGGGAAGTGCAAACTTGGATCGTTTTGGTGTTTTAGCTGCATAATAAGTGAATCTTCAACAAGAGGAAAAAAAAGGGAAAAAAGAGTTGGGAACTCTTGAAAGAAGTGGATTTAGGTTGTCTCTTCCCTACCGTGATGCATTTATTGCATCTGGGAAGCAGGGTAGCTGTCAGTATAGCTGGTGTGTGTACGCGTACTTGTGTGCACACACAAATTAAGCCCATGTTGTCCGACATCTATAGCTTGAAATTTTCACCAAGAAATAAAAGAGATTTTTGTGAGCGCAGGAATGGGTCTAAATATGCCGGAATTCCTGTCTGTGTTACATGCTTGTGAGAAGCTCCATCCGTTTTCTGCTTTAATAACACAAATGGCTGCAGAAAAAGAATTCAGAGCTGTTCAGGGATACCCCCAAAAAATGTCACAGAATGAAACTGCAGATCAGAACTCAGCCAGAATGGGATGAGGGAGTGGTGGAGTCGCTGACCCTGGAGGTGTTCAAGGGACAGGTAGTACTGGGTGATGTGTAGTGGGCAGTGGTGGTGGTAGGTGGATGGTTGGACTGGGTGACCTTAGAAGGCTTTTCCAGCCTTGGTGATTCTGTGATATGTATCTCTAAAAGCTCTGGTTATTTCATGTCTCTGGTATTTAAAGAAATGGAGCCTTAATCAGAGCACCTAGGTAAAACAGCTGTGCTGCTCAAGGTAACAGCGATACCAGAAAGTGAGGATTGGCTTTAAGTTGCTCCAGAGTTTTTCAGCTAAATAAAATGATTTGTTCCTAATAGCTCTGAAACTTTCAGCTCTGAAGTGATTGATATGTAATTAAAAACCAGCCAGTGAAGTCAGTCAGGTCCAATCTGGTCCTTTCTTTTAATCTTGAGATGCCAGGACTTAAAAAGAAGAGCTGCCGCCTACAACATGCATATGTGTGTATATATGAATGTATACATGTATATCTCAAAGCCTCATTAAAACCAGAATTGATTGGAGCCTATTTATTGAGTAGCTGGGAGGAGAAACGCTTTCCATAAGCTAAACCTTGCTGTAAGAGCTTGACCCACATTATGAGGATATTACTATTAAAATCTGCCAGCTTTTTTCCCATGCTCCCAAGGCTGCAGTAAGTGATCTATTTTTAAACAATTACTACTGCAGGAGTGCTAAGAGAATTTGAGATTATTATTAACACTTACTTAAAAAATAATAATAATAAAAAAATCCCACCAACCGTAGTCACATAATGACGGTTCGTCAGGTTTAAAATAAGGATGTCAGCTGAGAAGACCCATGTGAGAAATAATCAACGTCAACGTCTCCTATGGGCTCCTCGTTACCACTTCCCTGAGTCACTTTCCACTCTCAGATATTGGGGCTGACAAGTGTCAGTTTTGCCACCTGAATGGGTTTGTCCTTAAGGCAAGAGAAGGGTGAGCAGAGCACCACGGCTGTGCTGCCAAGTGCTGGATGCTCGCTTAGGACTCTGTGCATTTGATGCTAAGGGAGTTAGGATGGAGTGGAGGAGGAACCAGTCACAAAACGTCTTTCTTTGTGTAGTGCTTGAACAAATGACACTTTCTGTTTAAAGGAAAACTTCAGGATTTTTGTTGGGAGCACTGTCATTTATTTTTGTCGATTAAAGTGGCACTTGGTTAAAATAATGAACAAAAAGCTCAATTAAAAGCTCATTTAAAAGCTTGTTTAAAAGCTCCTAAAGTTTATTAGCTGCAATTTTAAATAGGACTACAGTGCTCTCTGCTGCTCCATACTGTGCTGCATCTTGTGCTGAGAAGTTCAGTGCTACATTAGGTAAAAATACGGCATACCTTTAATGAAGGGCACTGTCGTCCTCTTCTCAATACTGTACTTTAAAACAAAATAATTGACTTTTTTTCCTGCATATATTGACTTACTTTAAGCAGGCAGTGCCATTATCACTGCAGTTTTCCTTTAAGGTGCTTTGATATAATCCGCCCTATATGGATCACATCAAAGCACCAGCCTCGGAAATGGGGTCCAGCTGAGGTGCAACGTAGCTGTGGAGTAGCAGAATAGTTGTGCATGTTGTCCCCAACATGCAGTAGTGTCTCTGTGCTGACTCTTTCCATCCCTCCTTGTGTCCCTCCCCCCTCCCACACTATGAAAACACAAGCAAAACAGAAAACAGAGCTATCGTAGAAACATTCTGACTATTCGATTTAAAGGCCAGCGTGCTCCAATATATATTAACATCTTAATGGGAAAGCTCTGCATGTATACATTTACTACTCTCTGACAAGAGGGAATTAAATGTCAGAAGGATTTGTAGCATCTATAATTGAATTGGTGCTGAGAAAAGCAAATCTTAAGGAAGAATAACATATTAGGATTAGCAAATAATGTGGCATTTTGTCAGTTCCTGCCATCTCATCTGTTCCCTCTTCAGTAATAAAGTTGTGATTTCTTTTTTTTAATCATAGATATGAAGCAGGAATAGCTTTTGTGAATCGGAGACAGCATTTTAAAGCAGATACTGGTTTTTAAGATCAGGTTTGTCTTTCTTGGTACAAATTTGGGGAATGATTCCCGGCTCTGAAGTCTCAACACTTTTATTACCAAGGAAATAATGAGTGGCATCCATCACTGATGCTCATTCAGTATGAAATAATCCACAACCTGGGATTCTTTCTGCTGGGCACCACCCCAAAGTAAAGGCAGTGGGAACCCCCTGTGAGCCCCAGAGGATGCAGAATTTGTGCTGCCTTGTTCCTTCTTTCCTATTTAAAAAGGAGAAAGGATTTGGCGAGAGGGCTTTAGCTTTGAAAAATCTGATTTTTGTACTATTTTAAATTGCAAGTGGTTCCTTTGGAGAGCAAATCAATGCAACATAGGAAGGACAGGAAGAGGAGCTAATTCCAGTAAGTGCAGGGGTTGTAGCGCTTCTAAATGCGGTGTGTTTATTTTTAAACAGAGCTCCTGCCTGTTTCGTCCAGCACATTTGCAATTAGACACCAAGAGCCTTTCCTTGGGTAATTAATACATAAATATAAATACATCTTTAAAGTCAGAATTGCTCCATCAACGGCTGCACAGTTGGTTATCGCATGGTTTGCAACCACTACTGGCTTGGGTACATCCTTCAAACCTCAGCTTGATGGAGAAGGTATTTAGCCATGTACCTAACAGATTGATTCTTGTCTGAAGCTGCAGTGGCCCCAGAACACCCCAGGCTGTGGTTTTCCCTGGTTGCTGTTGCAGCAGCATCCCTGCCCAAGTCAGGGGGGTCTGCTTGGCATGGTGCTGCACCACCTCAGGCATCCTTCCCATCACTGAGCAGGGATGTCCGCCTTCTTGCCAAAGCAGCAAATGCTGGGAAGTGCTCACAACACAGTTTGTTCCTACTGAAGATGATTAAAAACCAAGGAAAAAAAAAAAAAAAAAGGAAGAAAAATGTCCTTTTTTAGAGGTAATTTGTTTGTTCTGGCAGCTTGCCACAGTGAGTAGAAATCCTTCTGTCGTGGCTCCAGGACGTGCACCATGTTCTTAAATGCTTATTGTTATTTGTCTTCACCAGAAAGCTGGGAAGTATTGACCTCAAAGGCAGTGCTTCCATTTGGATGTGGTGCTGCTGACAGTTGAAGATGTGCTCATTCTCATAGAGCTGTGCATAGGGCTTTTCCACCAAGTGAAATGTATTCTGGGTTGTTTCCTAAATAAGTTGTATCCTTTGGGTGCACTTTGTGGTTACAGCATAAGAGAGAATTTTGTGTTTCAGTTCTTCATGTCTCATTTTTGTTCTGATGGTGAAGTCCTGTGCAATAACTTGCCAGTGGTGCGTGTTCCTTTTGGTGAACCCCAGGCATTAACATGGATCCTGGCTTGCTCCTCCCACTGCTAAATGACCTGGCTTTGGGTTATGTGGAAGCAAATGCCTTACGGTTTACAGCGGTGTCTTTTTTGTCTCATTGAGTTGAGCTTATTAGGTGAGTTGTTGGAAGGGGTTCTCCCTTTGTGGTTGCTCATGGGCTGTTCTTTATTTTACCCCCCCTTCCTCTCCCCACTTGCATCAGAGCTTGGCAGCATTAAAACCATAGCATGTGCCAAAGCTGCTGCTTCAAAAAAGTTGAAGAAATACTCCAAGGTTTTTTCTTAAATTGTTTTAATTAAAGCGTGCTATACAGCGCTCCCAGTCACGAGTTATTTACTTACATCCCTTAGTGCTTCATCTTACAACAGAATTGGAAATATCGATAGAAAGCGTAAATCCTGGGCTCCTGCTTGAGAGCATTGTATCAGGTTTCAGCTCAAAAGAGCACCATTACCTTTAGCTGTCACGGATCTGTACGCTTGATCGATAAACTTCAAATATTATTAGAGGTGGAGGCTTCAGAGATTTGCTCTGTTCTTTGGAGAGAGACCGGGATAAATCTTTCTTAAAAATTGACTTGAATTTGCACTCTCAGTCTTCCTGGTAAAACGCATTTCTCTTAGGTGCCTGGGCAACTGCACGCAGGGCAGATTTATAGGCCATGTGCTTCTTGTAGTGAAAGATCTAAATGGTAAATCCTTCACATATGACTTCACAAATCATGTAAAGTTAAAAGATTTTTACCGTTTCTGTTGCTGCTGTGCTTAAATTGTAAGGTATGGCCAGTAAATCATTTTAATGGAGGTGTCGCGCTTGACTCAATAAAAAAAAGAGAGAGAGAGAGAGAGACAATGGTTTAGCTTCTATTCCAAAATGTTAATGTATTAATCAACGGGAGAATAATTGTTTCTTACTACGTTATAAATCTCGGTTGCCATTAGAATTGCGGCGAGGGTTGATGTAGCCGCGTTCTTAAATTAAAATTGTTTACACTGCTATACATTCATTTTACATGGCCATAGCTCATTCCGGGTTCATTTTGGAGTTGTTCCTCAGCCAAATAAGTCATTCCTCTCCCGGTGATGGCATCCTAAGGGAGAGATGCTTATAAAAGAAAACTAATTGCATGGTGAGGAGTTAAATAAATAAAATAAAGCAGTTGGAGGCAATGCACAATTATTGCTCACTATCTGCTTTTGAAGAGGTTTTTATAGTTGGGATTAAGAGTTTTGTTTCTCCGGACGTCATGAGCTGTAATGAACAGAAAAGGTCATGCTTAATTATGTAATTTTGAGTTCTTATTGGGGGAGATGATGGCTGTAGATGCATTTACAGAGTTTGGTTGATTGTTTTTTTGGGCTGATGTTAAAGTGTTTTCACCAGGGCACTTGTTTATGATGTCTCTCCAGAGCTAATGATTCGTATTGCCATGTTGTACTGCAACTTGCCCCTAAGGAAGGTCGGAATCTGGGGAGTATCCTAGGGGACCCTCCAAAAACTCGTGCCCACCAATGATTCCACATCTCTTCTCTTCCTTTCCCTGTCCCAGCTGTCCACCAGTAGTGGTAGTGCTGCTGCTTGTAGCGGGAGGCACCTGGCGAGGTATCGGCCAGATCAGTTCACCCTGAACTCATCTGTCTGGATAGCTCCATGCTTTATCCCTACTCCTTTGGAAAGCAGAAGGGTGGCTTTTCCAAACCAGAGGGCGGCTACAACGAAAACCTTCACGTTGTGTCGTAGTGAGTCCCCAATTCTTACTGCTCTTCTGATCTCAACAGATTCTCGTGCAGGTGAGGAAGGGGCAATAAGGAGCGTGGACCATGCAGTCGTCGGTGGTGTCGTGGCCGTGGTTGTATTTGCCATGCTTTGCCTGCTCATCATTTTAGGGCGATATTTTGCAAGACATAAAGGTAAGACAAAGGCTGCAACTGGAAAATGAACGGACTTGGCACATGCTTCAGCTTCCACGTGGTGTTTTGGCCTTCTGGGTGCTTTAGAAGAGCATCTCTTCTCTTTTAAACGATGAGAGTTGTGGCAGGCAACCAGTGTGCTGTGCTGAGTGTGCTCAGTACACAAGTTAGAGCTGAAATTTGGAGGTCTGGCTACAAAACCTCATTGACCTGAGCTGGTGCATATGTGCCAAGTGGTTTACGTTGTAACATGATGGGTCTGTAAGGCCAAGCCCATGTGTGGTGCTGTGCCCACTCCAGATAGTGTTTGCACCAAAGGATTTATGCTTACCAGCTTCACTGAGAGCATTTGGAAAAGCTTCCAGGTATTGGAAGCAAACAGATGTTGCGCATTGGGGTGTCTCAGGCAGGACTGATGAAATCTTCGCTCCACATGCTGGGGTTTGTGCTCTGGAACTTGCTTTCAGGCTCTTTCTTTCTGGTGACATTGAGTGCCCATTCTCGTGGCTTAGTTGCTAGCTCTTGCCATGTTACACAGCGTACTGCTTCCTTTGCAGGTACATACTTCACTCATGAAGCCAAAGGAGCGGACGATGCAGCCGACGCAGACACAGCTATCATCAATGCAGAAGGAGGACAAAACAACTCCGAAGAAAAAAAAGAGTACTTCATCTAGAACAGCCTTGGTTTCAATGAGGTGTCCAACTGTGGACAGATACTGACCCTATTTAAAATGCTAAAGAGACAGTGATATTGGAAGTTGCAACCAGCTTGTGTCTTTTTTAAAGAGAAACGCAAATGGGTGGAGAGCTGTGAGACTGGGAGGGTCTGGGATTTGCTGTGTAAAAATATTCTTCGTAAAGTACACTCTGCTGTTCGACACCTCAGTTTGTTTGGGTTTTGTTTTTTTGGCCAAGTCTGACTTGGGTTTAGTTTAGTGAAGTCATTTGCAGAAGATTCTGTGCCTTGTTTTATTTCTGTTTGTTTGGGTTTGGGAGGAGGCTGGGAAGAAGAGGGGCTTCTGTGTGTTAGTTCCCTTCGGGTTTCTGTGGTTCTTTGTTTCCCCTTTTGTCCTCTGTTTCTGGAGTTGCCTGCTGGGACCCCTTGGAATAGGTTGGTTTCTTTCAAGGTGTTTTTTTTTCTTTTTATCTTCACTGTTTTCTCTTCGAAACTCGGTTTCATCGGAGGAGAACCAGCACATTTTAGATTTCATAGTTTGCAATTCGCTGTACCCATATTCCATTTTCTCTATTGTCGTAAAGGCTTGGATAAACAAACAAACGAGAACCTGTTTGTGGCTGCCCGTGTTCCAAATGCTTTAGATTGATGGAGACTAGAAAATAGCCCGCAACTCAGAAAAGGTGCTGCCCGCCCGCGGTGCATCCATCCGCGCCCAGGCTCTGCTCCCAGCCAGGTGCCCTGCAGCCCCCAGTGGCTCTGGAGTGCAGGATTCACCCCATAGAGGGTTTAGGGCAGGATTTCTGCTCAGATAACTGTTGCAAACTGCTCTCTGTCCCAACTTCTCCCCAATTTGCTAGCACAGGAAAAGCCCTCCTGGAGTGCCAGTGGCTGTGAGTGTGCAGCTCTGCGCTTCTGTCCCCCTCCGCTGGCGTGGTGCTCGGAAGGCATCAGGGTGGGTATGGGGTTGGGTGCTCATCCCATGTGTCTCCAACCCCAAAGCCAACCACTGTGTCCTGCACTGTGCCAGGTCCGAGACCTGGGATGGCTGGACAGGAAAAACTGCCTTTTATTTTATTTTCATCTGATGGATAAAAAGTGGGAATTTGCATTAAAAAAATTGCAGTGCTAACTGACTTATTAAAGCCATAGGTAAAAAGGAGAATGTAGGTCGATTGTAGATTGGTGACAGATAGCAACGAGAAGGCACTATGGGAATCCTACCTGAATTTGGTGAATTACCTTGGATGTAGAGAGGTACTTTTTTTTACTGTGTTTATGTGGAACAATGCGTATGCTGATTTATTTAAGGGTAACATTAATCTTAGCGTCAGGTTTGGGTTTTTTTAAGGGGTTAGGGAGGGGGGATCATCTTTCTGTGTGGGTTTTTTTGTTTGTTTGTTTTATTTTTTGGCAGAACCATTGTAAAGCAGGATATGTTGGGAATGGGATGGCATGAAAAGTAAAAGTCCGTTCTGGAGCAGTAGTTGGTTTTTTTCCCTTAATACAAGAAGAAGAAACTCACTGGAATAGCTTTCTTTTGTTTTCCTCCTGAGCAGATTTTATCGAGCGCAGCTCTTTTCTGAGCCTTCAGCACCATTGCCAAACCACACCATGGTGAGAAGCATTCAGCATGTAGAGTTCAGAGGGGGGAGGGAGGGGGGGGAGAGGTGCGTTTTTTACTCATCGGTCACAGAATTTGACATCCTGTTTTTGGACAGCCCATCTTTGTTTTGGAAGTGTACAGTAGTGCAGTGTTACCGATGTAACTTTGACTTAACAATGTTGACATGTCTCAGGTTCATGTGTTTTGATTGGTGTTTTCCGTCTCAGGTAGATTGCAAAGATTTCGGCCCCATGCATTGGAAAAAGAAAAAAAAACAGAATAATAATTTAAAAAACCAACAAAAAAACACAGGAAATTACCAATTTTAGTTGTATATTGGTTTATGTATTTTTTCTTCAGTATACAGTGCACTGTTTGAAATGTATTGTTGAGTATTACTTTGTACAGCTTTAGGTCATTAGGATTTTTAAGTGTGAAGAAAGAACAAACACATTTAAAGGAGAATTACAAATGAAGGAAGCGTGACTGATGCTAAACAGCCTTGTTCTTTATTCACCCAGCCTTTTTATTTCTTCCCCTTAGGCCAGTTCTGTTTTAAGGTGTCCATGGAAGATGTTACAATGTAAGAAAAATACATATCCATCTGTTCCCATTTACATTTTGTATCGGTTCATGTATACCATTTTTACAAAGAAAAAGAAAAAGAAAAAAAAAAAAAAAAGAAGTACTATAAAATATCTGTCTTCTTAATAAAAAAAAGATTAATGTTACAAAACTACCTTCGCTTCTCATCCTGCACTCTTTGCTGCTCGGCAGGCGGCGGATGGAGCTCTGCATTGCAGTGGGAAGGGAAGGCTGGTACTGGTAAATTAGGGTCTAAGGACTCTCTGATCCATCTCTGTCCCTTCCTGGTTGGGATATTCCTTGATTCTGTATTGCCTGTGTTTAGGATTTGGGGCAGGAGTCCCGAGGTCACCTGCATGCCATTGCTGACGCTGCCTTCCAGTATCTTCTGCAAGTCTGAGAAGGGAGCCTTGCTCTCTAGAAGAGGTTGGCTCCGTTGGGAAATCTCTGATGCGTTTTCCCAGGCTGCTGAATCCACAAGAGCAGTGCTGCGGCTCAGCTCCCCTCTGGGAGGGGACTGCCATTCCTAACTGGAAAGCCACAGAGGTCAGTGCAGTGCTTTGCCCTCTCTCAGCACCATTTTGTAACAAACTAACCCAATTCTGTAAGGGACACATTGGCACGTGTCAATCCATTTGAGCAGTACTTCCCAAAGGGCCAAATGAGGAGGATGAAAAAGCTGCTTTAAGTGCTTGGACTGAGCATTTCCAGTTGCTGTATTAAGTTGATAGCTGACATTTAAAAGATCATTGGTTGGTTTGTTGCATTGCTTTGTTTAGTTTTGTTATGTTTTTAAAGAAAGATGGCTATCTTGAGTATTTAATTAGAGTTTCAGCATAATGTGCTGGTTGCTGAGCACTGTAATGAGGTTGCCTTGCTTCTTTCAGCTGCTGGGTGGGGGAGGATGGTCCCTGATGAGAAGCATTTGGCACACTGTGCACACACCTGTGCTCAGCAGCACGGTGCCTGCTGGCAGTGCACAGCATTTTGGTGGTGGGAGGGACATGGCAATGTCTGTTGGGACAGCTAATGCAAGCACAAAAGGTTTTGTTGCCTTGGGAGATTTCTAGTAGTCCTCAAAATGAAAGTTTTATTCCTGAAAGCCTAGAGGAGCATTCCATGATACAGCACTGAGTTGGGTCTTGGGGGGACCTTAGGAGGGTCAGGTTGGATATGAGGAAAAACTTTGTCTCCCAAGGAGTGGTTGAGCACTGGAATGGGCTGCCCAGGGGGGTTGGGGGGGGTCACTGGTCCCTGGGGTCCCTGGGGGTGTTAAAAAAAATGTGGAGATTTGGCGTCGAGGGATGTGGTCAATGGGCAGTATTGGTGGTAGTTGGATGGTTGGACTGGATGATCCTAGAGGTCCTTTCCAACCTTTATGATTTTTTATGACACTTAGATGTTCAGAACCAGGGTATAAACCCTGTGGCACTTCCTTAAGAAGAGTTGCACAGCTGTTGGTTCTTTATGATGCTGCTCACTAAGCAGCGCCTACTTCCCAATGCACAGCACTGTGAAGAACAACAGCAACACAGTTCATGAGACAGAGAAGTTCACAGAAGGTAAGGACTGAGCAGAACACAGGTGAGTGCCAGGTGGCAACTTGGGTTGCTCTGAGCTGTGTTGGATGTAAGTCCACGCCAGACTGGAGCACTGCCAGCAAAACTGAGATCCAGAACTGGGAAAAGACCTGTAAGCATAATGGTGGCCATGGAGGGCAGCTCACCTCAGCTTACACACCTGATCCCTACAGCCAGAGCTGGTGCTGAGCAGAACAAAAGGGAACCATGGGAAAATCAAAGCGTGTTAACCTCCTTCGGTCTCCGCTGCCATCCTGCACGCATGGCTTCTCCTCTGCTCATATTCCTGATGCAAGAGCCTTAAATCTTCCCTAAGTGATAGCTTCTCAGGTTAATTAATCTCCAGGCTTAAACTTGCTGCGAGCAGCGGGAAGCCCAGCCCGCAGTCAGCAATGTTACGATTGCATCTTCTAATACTGTTTATCCTGCATTAGTGTTTATTTGAGGAGAAAATTGATCTGTAACTGATATTTCAGTCTTCCAGAGCTGGTGTTGGGCAGCCCAGTGCACAACCCTTTAAGAGCAGATGGGTATTTCAATCCTGTAACGCTGGGGAGGGTGTTGGGATATGTGGTTTTCTCCACCCTATCCCTATTCCAGACTCAGTTCTGAGTATTTTCCCCATTGTTTTCCACTGAATAGATACTACAGAGAGATGCACCATCTTAATGTCTATGCATAAAGCAAATGCGCTTGCAAGTAGCTTTCTATAGCCAGGCTGGCACACCAAGGCTGTTGTTCAGTGCTTCCAAGTTGAATCCACCTCTCTAAGTAATGTTTTTCCTACAGAAGTTCTGACACTGAGCAAAAAGCTGCCCACGCTCGTGGTGTCAGAAACAAGGTTATGGAGTTGATGGGCGATTGAATTCCTTCCCCACCTGTTCCTCGCTCCCTTCTCTCTGAACGCTTTCTGGTCATTACCATTCAGGCTGCAGCGTTTCAGTCTGGCACAATGTCAATAGAACAGGTGAAAGAAAAATTCGGGAGTCTTTATTCCGCTGGGAGAGAGATAATAATTTAAGGAGAGAGAGAAATGTGCAGAGCGCAGCGAGCGCTTGGCACTGCTTCCAACAACGAGGAGTTGAAAGCGCGCTGTGGGCCGGCGGAGGCACCACGGCGGAGTGCTTGCTTGCAAACAACATCCAAAGAGCTGCATTGTGCAGGGCTCCTCATGTTGGTGCCGCGCTGCTCCCTGGCAGGCAGGCAGAGATGTTTGATGGCGAGCCCATCAGTGTGGAGATACCTAACGTGTGCCCAGCTGCTGAGGGATGGAGCTCAGCGCTGACAGCTCATCATCTTCCAGTGCCACCCTGTCTGGAGACTCCTCTGTCACGGAGAATAAATCCATTAAAACACTATAAAGACTAGGAGGAATAGCAAATTGCAGCAACTCTGTTGTCTCATGAATTTTAGCTGTATTCAGCAATGGCATCGTCTGTATTTTGCCTGCAAAGAACAGGGTGGGGTGCCAGATGCAATCCCTCCCTGCAGCAGATGTGCTTTGTTGGGCAGAGCTGCCCAGGCCCAAGGAATGTAGCAGTGAACGTGTTAACACAGCCTGACCTCTTCCATCTGCCCCAGCCCCCGTGGATCTGTTAATAAGCAGAGCAACCCACAAAAAGCCTTTTATGGCTGAAAGTAGAAATCTATACAAAAAGTAACAGGAGAGTGGTTCCACTTCTGGCTATTTCTGGGTGTGGTGGAAAAAAGAGCAAAGGTGTAATAACTGTTATTCCAGAATAGTTCACGTCTTAAATACGTGGTACCTATTTTATGGAACAGGTTGTAATGATTTTATTTCTTTTCGATAGACTGAGAATCTCATTTGTCAAGGAAGTGTTTGATAGAATCACAGGACAGTATGGCTTGGGTTGAAAGGGGCCCCCAAGGTCATCTGATTCATATATCCCTGCCTTTTGCTGTGTTGGGACACCAGAGATAACACACTAAATGAGAGACACACTGTCCTATTAATAAGCTGGGAAGCAATACATCAGTGTATATCTGCAAATGGGTAAGGTAATGCATGAAGAACAACTGCCCTGCCTAGTGCTGCAGGTTCAGTGAAACTAGGTGGACTTTCCTTATTGAGACACTTCAGTTGTCTTTGCACTGAAATCTAAGGAAAGAATAGGAAATAAAAAGCGGCATGCTCTGCTGTGGAGCCAGGACTTGGACTCAGTGATCCTTCAGCTTGGTCTGGTGGTTGGCAACCCTGCCCATAACAGGGGGTTGAAACTGGATGATCTTTAAGGTCCTTTCAAGCTAGGCTATTCTATGGTTTTTATGATCCTTTTGGGACATACTGTAGCTCTTACAGCTGCAGGAAGGAAGCTGGTACCCACCTGCTGCCATCACTGGCACCTCTCAGAGCCGGTGACATTTATCTCCATGATGCACATCTGCATGCACCTATGGGTGAGTACCTTGTGAATAGCAGAAGCTGGTTTATTCTGCTCTTCCTCTGCCACAAAACGCCTGCACATGGCAATGGGGAGAGTTCTCCATCGTGTCCCCACTGTCACTGTCTCTTTGGCTCTTAGCCCTGAGGGTGCTGGGCTGTAATTAAGGCTGCCTTGAAGCACGGCTCTGCTGCTTGTTGTGGTCATTTTCAATAATTCAGTAAGCACAGAGGCGGATGCAGGGAGCAGCAAAGCCAGCACGAGGCGAAGCTGCTGCAGGAGGTAGGGAAGGGATGGGGCCGTGTGGTTATGGCCGCGTCTCAGCTTCTGGAGTTAAAACTGATAGAAGTTTGATTGAGCGTTAATAGCCTATTAAGAACCCAGTTGTGAACATCGCTGGGTGAAAATGCTGCCAGCCCCGGCTTTTGTGAGAGCGAATAAGCTGCGTGTTGCAGAGTTCATGATTTATTTATGGACATGTGTGGCTCATTCATGCCATGCCCCAAATCGGGACATTTCTCATTATTCTTGCGTTTGCCAGCGCCTCTGTGCTGGGCAGGAGATGCAGTTGCTTTGCTCTCGGGCTGTTTACCTTCTGTGAATGTTGAGCAGAGCCTTTGCCAAGACTTTGGATTCAGCTCCTCAAATAGCCCAGCTATTTCCCCAGTCATGTGTATTAAACCACTGCTCCCTTTAATCTTGGCAATTTCAGGCTGCAGCATCCATCTGTTTGGAAAAAGAAACCCAAATAAATCGCTGCTTGAAATGATCACAGATTTACTTCGCTGTGACTTCAAAAGATTCTTATTTATACTTCATTACGTCCCGGGGAATAGGGAGGTCTGCCTGGGACAACTGGAGCTTAATCCACACTCTTAGATGACTCCAGTAGACTTGTGTCAACATCCAATCTCTTGAAGTTATCCAGCAAGTGACTGCACTATGCTTTTGTCTGGTCTTTTAGAGCCATACAGAGAAGGAGATCCACCCAGAAACCTCTCTGATTGCATTTGCTGAGGTTTAGGAAGCCACAGCAATTTTCCACGCTGCCCAGATTGTGCACCCGACATCCCCTCCTTGTTCCTTGGCCATCACAAGCCAACATGCCTTGTCATTGAACATCCAGGCATTTTGGCTCCTAGAAAGCCCTCACAGCCCCATGTTTTCCTAACAGCCCCACAGCTTAATGGGGCGGTGCTGTGCCTTAACACTTCAAGCACCAAAACGAAAGCCTTGCTGGGAAAGCTGGAACAAATAGCATGCAGAAATGAGAGGCTGCAAATCTAACAGCCCTGGGAGCCAGCTCCAGCAATGCTCCCCTTGGGCTGTGAGCCTGCTGCTGGTGAGTGCTTTTAATTAAAAGGGCCGAAGGACATCTCATGAAATTGTAGAAAATGATCATTACTTAAAGTGTAGATTTTGCCCTGAACTTAGCATTTTTACAAGTTGTGTAAGTGATTTGGAACTAATTGCGTGATTATATCATTAGGTAAGAAATACAATTCTTTATTAATATTGTTATTATTATTATTTTAACCAAGTACCAAGTGGAATTATTTTAACTTCTGATTGCATAATTACTGCCTTTTCTGCCAGGCTGGTATTTCTGGAAGTCAAGGCAGCTCCTGTTACATGAAGTAAGGAGTGATAACTGACACTTCAAATTATATTGGGTAAAAAGCACCTGAATGCTGAGCTCAGTGATTGAAATACTCTTGTGTTAAGAAAAAAAAATAGGTGGGGAGCTGGGTTGAGGTGCAAATGTCCAAGTCCACAGGATTGATCCGAGCTGGCCAGTCAGTTATCATCAGAAGTCCTGACACCAGACTAATAGGTTTTTCTGAAGATCCAATCACATTTAGCAGGCAGTGGCTCCTGGAGTGCCACATGGGATCACATCTGCTCCTCAGTGCATTGATCACGCCAAGACCTGCACTGTGCAGGCAGCGCAAGGCAAAGCACAGCAATGCAAAGCAATGTAGGGCAATGCTGGGCAAGACAGAACAATGCTGGGCAAGGCAGAGTGATGCTGGGTGATGTGGAGCAATGAAGGGCAATGCAGAGCAATGCAAAGCAGTGCAGAGTGACACAGAGCAATGCAGGGCAATGCAAAGCAGTGTAGGGTGATGCAAGGCGATGCAGAGCAATGCATGGCAATCCAAGGCAATCCTGAACAATGCAGGGCAATGCAGAGTGACACCGAGAAATGCATAGCAGTAAAGAGTGATGCAGGGCAATGCAGGGCAATGGAAGGCAGTCCTGGACAATACAGAGTAATGCAGGGTAATGCAGGTCTTCAAACACAGCACAGACACAACATCTACAGTACACACATGGAAATGGGTTTTACTTGAGTCCTGTGAGCCTGGGCAGAGCAATTCAGTCCTCCACACAGAACAAGCCCATAATTCTGGTGGTTCCAATTTACCAGCCATTTGCAGAAGATTATCTCCCTTGCACACATTATCCTCCTCTGATTTTAAATGAACCCTACGTATCTGGATAACTTCAGCAACGGGAGAAAACAAATCCCAACTAAAAAGCAATGCTCAGGCTAATAGTTTAACATTGAATTAGTGCAAGAGAGAAAATAATTTAAGTTTAATGGCCAATAAAAGTTTAAACTGGCTTTTCCTATTTCAAGAAACAGTCGTAGAGGCATTTCATACTGTATGCTGAAGGCTTTTCCTGGAAAATGTGAATACATTGCACCCAGCTGCATTAATACATTAATAATAGTAGTGGAGACACCATCACTAGAAGTGTTTAAGGAAAGGATAGACGTTGTACTGAGGGACATGGATTAGTGGGCAATACTGGCAGCAGGTGAATGGTTGGACTGGGTGATCTTAGAGGTCTTTTCCAGCCTTCATGATTCTGTGATTGAATGAATACCTGCTTTATGCTGTGCATCTCTGCCTACCTGCTGCACAGGCCCATGCCTCCCTCCTGTCTCTTATCACGTTTTGCAGAGCCAGAGCACTCTAATAGATGTAGAGTAGTATGGGCACAATAGGAATACAGAGTATAGATAGAAAGGACGGGGCTGGATACATTCATCAGTTCCTCAGCCAGCACTGGGGGAAAATCAAAGGCAGGCAGATCTATCAGGCAGATCTATCAGCCCAAGTTTAGTTTGGGGGCAACTCTGACCTCAGGCTACAAAGAGAATTGTGCTCCTTCAGAAGAGGGTGTGCGCATGGCCCCACATGGGGCTTCCTCCCATCCCAGGACCATTCCACACTCTGCCCCTCCTGCCCATGCCCCTCTGTTCCCCACACACTGCTGCTGGGGTCCTTGCCTGGGGCCCCCTCTCCCTTCAGTACTCTGCTGTGCTGCAGCTCTCTGTTCTGCTTCCATCCGCTCCCTCTGAAATAAGGAGCGTTTGTCTGCCTCTGAGTACAAAGAGGGAAGGAGTCCCTGGTGTTTAAAGCGATGCTGAGACTTGCAATGCTTGCTAAGAACAGGGCTATTGCAGGGATCTGCTGCCTGCTTGGAGCACTCCACTGTAACCGCCATTGCTTTTGCAAATCCTGTTTTCCCCTGAATGGCTTAAATAGATTTGATTCATGTCCTGCTAGCGCCGGTGTTGTCCTTTGCCTTTTCTCCAAGTCCCACCCGTGTGCCTTCAGCATCCTTTGGGATGAATGGGATTCCTCTGGCTCTTTGTAATGCCTGCTGGGTTTTGGAGGCTGCTCCTACTTCAGGTTGGATATTAGGAAAATTTTCTTCTCCAGAAGAGCACTCAGGCATTGGCACAGACTCCCCAGGGAAGGTGGGAGGGGGGGGTTCACCAACCCTGGAGGGGTTCCAGAACCATAGACGTGACACTGAGGGTCAGTGGGCATAGTAGGGGTGGGCTGAGGTTGGACTCAGTGGTCTTTTCTAACATTAATGGTTGTATGGCTCTGCTGGGGCATGTAGCTCACCCTGGGCTGGCCCTGCTCAGTATGAAGGCAGTGCTGCTGCAATCCCTGCTCCTCTCTTCTTCCTGCAGGCTGGGTTTGATACTTCTGCACCTTTCCCACCAAATGAAAAAGCAGACAGGATCCAGGTGTTCTGCCTCATTCTAAAGAACTAGAAGCAGCTCAGCTACTTATCTCCTTACTTCAGGAGCTGACAGAGCATCCCTGGAATGACAGCAAAAGCTCGTGTCCAACCTCATCCTATTGCTTCCAACACACACCAACGCCACGCTCCAGGCTCTCACATTTTGCAGGCTGCTCATAGCATTAAACATATAGAGCCCTTACAATGAGCACAGCACAGCCACACTACACACATGAGGCTTTGCAGCCCCAGAGAGCACTCCTGGCCGTGGTGATGTTCCCTTCTCTGGGCAGCACTGCAATGAGCAGGAGCAAAGAAAGTGGCCGTGTTTGTGACAGAGTAAAGGTGTACGTGGCCTTGATTGCCAATGAAAAATTAAGGCCCCGTGTCTTGCATTCATTCCTCCTTGATTACACGCCAGTACATAAACAAACCTTCAGCCTGCTGCCTGAGGGGTGTCAATGATCCACCTTTGCTTTCACTCGCCTCTTCTCCAGCAAATCTATAATGCATTTAATCTTCAGCAGTCACTCTCCTCAGTTTTTAAATGTCTAATTTGCTGCTGAGCACAGCTCCAATTCTCTCTGTGCCGCCGTTTGAACGCTCTGCCTCGTGCTTGCCCAATTGGATGTCTGCTTGGACAGACAGCACCTGATCCTTGGGAGGTTGGGAGGGAGCGAGGAGCACGCTGAAGAGCAGAGATTTGCCAGCACTGCTGTCCAAGCAAACCCCTCCATGTTTCAGGAGCCCATCTGTTTGCTGGTGCCACATTGATAGTGATGGGGCATGGGCTGCTTAGTGCCCACAGCCCTTCTTGCCCAGGGATGTGCATGCCATGAGGCACACTAACAGGGCAGCAGGGAACAGGAGCTCCTCCAAGATGCTCTCAGCATAAAGCTGGGTGCTGTCTATACCCACTCTTTACCTACTCCCCACCATCACCCCCCAAATATCCCCACTAGCCCCTACATGCTGGGGTTATAGCTATGCTCTGTGCTCCCACCCTGCCTGCCAAGCCCCATGTGTATCCACTTCCCTGCTACACCTGAGGATACTCAGTGCCCATCAAACCCCACCTGCAGCACAGGGCTGATGGGTAGAAAGTGGTGTTCCCTGGGCAGGAGTAACATGTTCCTGCACTGATGTTGTGTCTCTTTGGGATTGAACTCAGCAGGTAAGGAGGCTGTGAGATGCAGCTGGTTGTGCTTTTCTTATGGGCCGTGGGTATCATCTGATGGCTTTTTTTTTTACTGTGAAATCTGAGTTGTGTGCGCTGCTGTGGTTTCTGAGCACTGTGCTCACACATAACATTGTTATAGTGGGCAGTGCTGTGCTGTCAGTCTGCCCGAACTGTGGGGTAGTGTGTGGGAGCCACCTGGGATTTACATGAATGTTCAGAAAGCTCTTAAATAGGGGGAGAAATTAAACCTGAAGGAGCCTGGTGAGCCTCTGGTTTTCTAGTTGTGTTGCTGGAGAGCTTTAGTGCACAGAAATGCAAAGGAAAATGAGCTGGGAGATGGAATCACTGAGGACATCTGTGGAAGTTCTTTCTGTTTTTATCAGTTAGGTCAGCGTCTTTCCCCTTCTGGGAGGGCAGAGTTAGAACAGAATGAAAACCACATTTTCTTATGGCTGTGAGGTTTGAGAGACTGAGGACATTCAGCCCCGAAAGTGTTTTTATTTTTGTCTTTCTAAGGTTTGTCTCTTTGTTTATGCAGATATGGGCAAAATGAGGGTACTGCTCTAGGGCTGCTTTCATCCCCCGTGGTTCTGGGGGGCTGTGAGTTGTGGGTCAGCGTTGGGCTGAGGCTGAATGGGCAGAGAGCTGCCAGCTGCCGGGTCTGCATAATGCAGTGTTGGTGCTCAGCTTCCACATTGCTCTTCTCCCAGGATTTCTCAGGGATGTGTTTGAGATGCACTTGCATGAGAACAGTCTGCTTGGAGCAAAATATATTCAGATTATCAAACTCTCCATAAAATGTATAAGACGTCTTTCCTGTGTGTGTGTGTGTCTCTGTGCTTCTTTATTTTTCTCCAGCCCTATCGAGGTCTGAGGCTTTTCTTTCCCCTGGCTTTTATCTCGTCATTTGAAATGACTCCTACAATATTTAATCTTTATCAGAAACTGTAAGCCTTGTATTTATTTTATGGGTCGCTTCTTCATCCTTTTTCCTTGATGCTCTTAGAACTGGATTCCATGGAAAGGAAGGGAAAAGGAAAAGAGAGGGTGAGGGGGGGGAAAAAAGCCCCGCTTGTTTTTGCCCGTCAACATTTGTCCAAATGACAGGCAAACAAATCAGAGCTCTGAAGGCTAATAGCAGGAAGATAAATCTGGCAGAGAGTAAATGGTTGCATGAAGGGATGGTGGAAATTTCCATCCCCAGCTATCTGGAGAGGACAGGAAGATTGCAGTGGGGTGGGAGCACTGCTCTGTTTGCATAACCGTGGCTCTTCCAGGGGAAGGTCGGGGTGTAGGGGAAGATTAAGGTTAAAACCCACATGGCTGCTGGGGGGAGGGTCCTGTCTGCACAAGGCTGTGGGTGCCATGCAGGGACTCTGCGTCCCCAGAAAAAAGAGCCTTGAATTCCCAATACCTGACTCAAAGGCAAAATACCCTTTGCTCTCAGTGCCTTCTCCGCTATCTAGAAAAGCTTTCACTTAGACTGGAGATGAATAAAAGATTAGTGTTACAGGGGGGAGTCAGCACTGAAGGTAAAGGTGATCCACTGAATTTACTGTAGAAGCTGCAGAGACAGAGATCTGAAGGAGCAAAGTGCTCCCCGGGCATCCCAAGTCGTGTTTAGGATCCCCCATGTGGCCTCAGGTCCTTCTGTGTAGGACATTACTCCACATCCTGGGAGCTGATACAGTGCATTGATGGAGATCCAGGGACTGCGAAGGGATGGCTGTGATGTATTTGGTGATACAGAAGTGCTTACTGGTTTGTAGACCCCGTGTGTAGAGAGATGATGAATATTTCATGTCTTAAACAGTATCTGAAGCGTGGAAATGCAAAGATTCTCTTTTTCTTCTCCTTGCTGTTGTCTTTTCTTTTTTCCCCCAAAGTCAGGAAAATCTGTCTAAACATTTATCAGAAATCTGTACAAACTGGCTAAGAGCTGCAAAGAGCTAATCTGCACGGGGCTAATAAGGAGGAATGAAGTCACCGTAGACTCGCCACGGGCGCTCTCGATAAGGATTTATTGTAGGAAACTCAGGTGAAATACAAACCGCCCCAGGGAAGCGCGATGCTGATGTGCTGCTCTGAATGGCTGCAACCCTGGGGAGATGTTGGGCTGTTGGGGAGAGCAGGCTCCAGGCAAGGTCACGGCCACCTGGACCTCAGCTTTGTGACTCCTGCACAGCACGTAGAGTTGATAAAAGAGTGGCCTGGCAGCATGAGGTATTGCTACTCTCTGATGGTAACCGCTGCAGTGTGCGCCGTGTTGGTCTGCATGCTGTATGGATGTATGTGCCCCCCAGCAAAGAGGGGATGGGTGAGGAAGCTGAGGTCTGGAGGATGCTTTCCAAAGGTTCTGCTTGTTGCTGAGGTGCTCAGAAATCAGTGGCAGCAGAAGACATCGGTGGGGAGGATTGGCTTTGGTCTCTTCATATGCATACAGGCTGTTGGCAGACATCGTTGTGGCCTTCCAGTACTTGAAGGGAGAGAATAAACAGAAGGGGGAATGACTGTTTTTGTGGGTTGATAGTGATAGGAGCAGTGGGGGTGGTTTTAAACTGAGACAGGAGAGGTCTGGGTAAGATATTAGGAGGAAGATTTTCACCCAGAGGGTGGTGATGCACTGGAACAGGTTGCCCAAGGAGGCTGTGGATGCCCCATCCCTGCAGGCATTCAAGGCCAGGCTGGATGTCGCTCTGGGCAGCCTGGGCTGCTGGTTGGCGACCCTGCACACAGCAGGGGGTTGGAACTGGATGAGCACTGTGGTTCTTTTTAACCCAGGCCATTCTATGACTCTATGATACAGTACATACACAAGGAGGAGGGAGCTATTAATTAAGCCTAATGAGAGATGTGTCCAGTTCTGTGTTAATACTTAGGCTGGCTTGGGTACTACCTGTGTGCTATGAGCAGCCCCGTTCCTTCAGCCAGCAAACTTCAGATCCCTGTTTTTAACACAGATCTTGTAGTTAAGATTGCCCTGATCATCTCTGTGAGCCTTGGGGAATCTCTAGGTGGCTTGTATTTAACTGAAAATGTAAATAGTCTAATTGCTGTAGTGCTGGAATGGGCTGAGAAGCTCATTGTTTGGGAGGAGAAATCTCTCGTTCCCCCATCAATTAAACTGTGGCTGCAGGAGTCTGGAGCTCGTGTGTCAATGGGAGGACATGAAGATTGCAGGAAACCTAAGTGAAGCAATTGGGTGGGAGGAAAGGGAGGTCACATTACAGTACCACCCCCTTTCTTCCCCTCTTCCATGGCTGTCGAGAGCTCAGAACAGGGCACAGAATAAAGCTGAGCACTGAAACTGCCCCAGAACTGCTGGCCCTGCCCCAGGCAATGAGGAAGCCCACAGACCTGCTCCTGCTGGGGGCTGCCCCTTGCCTCCATACTCTCCATAGCACAAACAACTTTCCTCCTGCTTCACTTTCTGCAGGAGGCTGTGCTCCATCAGGAGTGCAACGTGCCCTCACCTCGACCTGAAATTAAATTAGAAGGAAGATGTTTCCTCTGCCAGGTGAAGAGTTGGACAGAAAAAAGAGCGAGGGCTTGAGCATGCAGTGCACTACCCCTTGTGTGTAATAGCTGGGTCCATTCTCATAACGTTGTTTTAGGTCACTTCTCTGCATCCTCCTTGTCCAATTGTGGAGAGCTTGTTCTTCTGCTTTGTTCTGTTCCTTTCATATTGGAGGGTTAAACGCTGAGTCCTCCTGTCAGCTGTCACTGTTGAATGTCTTTGCGATTGACCTGCGTGGAGAAATGGCCTGGGATCTCAGGGAAAATGGCAGTTTGAAAAGCAGGCATTTTCCAGGCTGTTAGTTCACTGATTTGCATTACTCTTAGCAGTGGGCACTGCTGGAAATGGGTGCAGCTGTGTTGTGCTCTGCCATTGCCTTTGCAGGACCCAGGCAAAGCAGCCCCATCCCAGCTGAAACGTCCCCCCTGCAGGGATTGGAGCCAAGCTTTGAAGCCTTTTGTAGCTCTCTCCTTGTGCTTCAGGCCCACATCCTCATCCTCCCCCTTGCTGCAGCCTTCTGACCTTGCAGAACTTCAAACACACGACATCCCCTTGGTTGCACTGATGGCAGGTTAAGCTTGTTGGCCTGGCAGTGGAAGCTTGCTGTGTCCCAGCCTATGTGGGCTCCTCTCTGCAAAGTCTGAGATGCACAGTGTTGTCTGGAGAGGATCTGTCTGGATATGGTGGAGACAACATTTAAAAGACCTCATTTAACACAATGAGAGGCTCTTGGGTAGAAGGAGAAGTAATTAATTTCATTCCCATGTAGATACATTTAATTAAATGTAAGAGCATGGTCTTTTAAAGTACATGGGGAAAAAATAATCCAGGCCATTGTACTGCTCTGCCTGGCAGGAGGAGGGCAGGGCCAGAGAGGGGCTTTTTGGAGCATTAAGGAGGAATCTGAGCATGCATCTGAGCATGCTGAGATCTTCCACCCTCTAGATGAGAGCAGTTGGGATGCAGTGAGGATGCTCCTTCAGTGTGGTCGTTGTGGGCAGGAGGTAGGAAGCTGTTGTCCTGACTTGGGTTGGTCCAGCTGAAAGAAAAGGCTCATTTCCCAGAGCTGAAATGGAGATAGAGGCTTCATCCTCACCTGCTTTATGTTAGGACTGAAGGAAAAATGAGTTTCTTTGCATTCCCTGCTGGTGTTTTAATGAGGGAGGCTGTAAAACAGCTGGTAGGAATAAGATTTATCAAACCATACAGCCAACCAAATACTGTTTGAGGAGGATGGACCTGCAAAATCTCCATTTGGTGCACTAAAGCATGAAGGCATATTGGTAGAGGTGAGACAGGAGATGGACGGGGAGGGCTGGTACACCTCAGGTCTTTGAGATCCCCTGCCTGTGTCTCCATTTAGGCCATCCCTGAGTTATGGCTGTGGCTGCCATGGAAACACTGCAGTACCGTCTTATGACTCAGTTTCCCCATAGAGATGGCACTGATGCCCAGAAATTTGGGTTGGAAGGGGCCCTAAAAGGCAGCCTGGTGCCACTCTGTGCAGTGCACAGGGACACCCACAGCTCCAGCAGTGCTCAGAGCCCCATCTCGCCTGACCTTGACTGTGTGCAGGGACGGGGCACCGCCGCCTCACTGATGCTAGTAGATAGCTCAAAATGCAATACTTCACCCCCTCCCATCCTCAACCCCCAGCATTCCCACCTTCTTGAGAGCAATTTGTGTCTGTGGAGCAGTAATATTGAGAAAGGCTGAACTTCAGCACATGCTTATTGCTGAACTCCCGGAATAAGCCAGTGATGATTCCCTGACTCCTGGAAACCCCAAACACCAGCAGGTGATAGATAGGCATAATTAAATATTTATGAACTGTTGGTTTTTGACAGACGTGGGGAATTCAGCCAAATATTGCTCTGTTTTCCTCTACCCTTGCTTAAAATACGGAGAAGATAAACAAGGAATGGGAGTTGTGTGTGTTCCTTCATTAGAATCCTTATTCCCACAGTCCTCTCTAGGGGAACTAACTCCTATCAAATACAGTCGGTATATTTTTCCCTCCTAGATTTAACATGGGAAAAAATAAAGATTGGAAAGCTGCTGTGATTTGCTAGGCTGAATGGAGCATTAGTGGAGCAGCGCGTGCTACTCTCAGACATTAAATATGCTCTGATGTAAACTGGGAACAGCTGGGCAGCATCCTTGATGAGGAGTCCAACCAGCAGACCTTCACCACCCCATGATTCAAGAACCTTCCTCCTCATGCCTCCATTCTTGTTGGATCACCCACTGGTGCACAGGGCTGGGTCTCCATGCAGGGCTCTGCACTGCTGTGTATTCCCAGCGTTCTGGCTTGCAGGATGCATCCTTTTCTGCTCGCTTTCTTGCTCGCTCTGCATCTTGCTCTGCCTTCTCCCTTCTCTGATTTCTTATCCTAGTAGCTTGCCCCCACTCATCTGCAAAACCTATTTAACATCAGGAAACTCTGTCAAGCATGGAGAGCTGACAAAATCATAGATGGTTCAGGCAACAGCGGCGAGATGTGCTGACTGCATTTTCACAGCTCAAATTATATTGTGTTGCAGCTGAGGCTGAAAGTGAAACGAAGCTGTATCCAAGAGAGAAGGAGTGAAATTTAATAATAGAAGTGTGAGATCTCCAGGAGAGATGCGTGGTGCTGTCTGGACGGTGCCAGCACTTTCCTGTCTTGATCTGCCATAGAAGTGCCCTTGTGCTGGGGACCCACAAGGAACTGGGGTCTTTTTCTACCCATTGGTAGGAAAGCAAACAGCATGATTTCTTGATTTCTTTTAGACACCAAAAACTCCTGTGTTTCAGGACCTCCCATCTGCCTTTTTGCATCTGTAAAACCTCATGCTTCTGAGCATCTTGCAGTGACCTGTTTTGTTGCCCTACCAGACCCTGATATGATTTCTACAACCTCAAGTTATCTCCCTGATTGTGGCAGCCTCCCAGAGTCTCCAAAATCCTCTGCTGGAGGAGGATGTGCACCTTGGTTCTATAGCAGCCATTGAGAAGTGACTCATCCCCCTCCGCCTGCAAAGGGTCAGCAGAGCTAGGTGAAAATGAGCCCAAACTGGGAAGGAGATTACTCCTTTCTAACGTCTGCAAATGCACTTGTTTGCTCAGTTTATAGGTATCCATTGGACAAACAATTTTGCAGGTGGATTGGTTGCATTTTACGAATGGTGCCAGCTGTTTGCTATCCACAGCTCTATAGTCTGTGATCCCTCATTGCACTGCTGTTATTTCCTGGCTGGATGCTGAAACCACTGTCAGGAGAATGGCAATCAGCAAAAAAAAATGCATCCCTACTGGTTTAATTTCCAAGACTCATCTGAATCTTGGAACATATGGCACCCAGTCAGAATGTTGAAGTTGAGTTTAGATATGATGATGGAAGGAAAAAACCTGAGCAGAGCAAAGTGGGATGCTTGCAGTTACATTAAAAACAAAACCTGTTATATCTATTACTGCATTAATGTTTGGGTCCATGGGGTTGTTTGGAGGACTGTTTTTGCTCACCTGGATGCTGGTTATGAAATGCAATGGGAAGGTTGGGTGCTCTTCATCGTTCCAAGTTTCTGAGGCATGGAAAACTTTATCACACCAATTAAACAAAAAAGATAAAAGACTTTGAAGGTATTTTCTTTGTTACTGACTACATAGGGTGACTAATGCAAAACACTGAGATGACACACAGCATGGATGAGTCCCCTTGGCAGGTTCAAGGTTCTTCTGTTCCGAATCGCTGCCTGCTCGCTTTTGTGTGTCTTTGCTGGTGAATAAAGAGTTGGTGACAGTGCAAGGGCATCAGCCACTGCCACGAGCTGTCCCAGATGTCAGCTCCCAGGATCTGTCCTATGCTTGGACACCCACACAGATTTCTCTGCTTGTTCTGTGCAATTACTTGTTCCCTGCTGTGGGTAGAGCCGTTCTTGGTGCTGAGAGGTGTGTCTGCTCGACCTTCCTGTGGGCGAGTAAGGGGAACAAGCTCAATTCTCCCATCTTGCTTGGGAAAGCAAGAGACTGAATCCCCATGCTGCTTAATGAGGGGTAATGATGGAGATGGCCCTTTGTATGGCCCTGTAATGCAGCGTGGGCACAGGATCTGAAGTGCCTGAGTGGAGCAGGAGGAAAGGAGCACAGCCAGAGGGGCTGAGACGCCTGGGTTAGCACATGGTTTCTGTTGCTCATCTGGGTGCTTGGGTTTTGTTCTGGTGTTTTGCTGTTGGTTTGAGGGACTTGTTGTAACAACCCCTGAGCTCAAGGAATGTTTCCAGCTTTTCCCCAGGACTGAAAAGAGCGTTGCTTTATTATCCTGTCATGTTTTGGTGAAAGGTGGGAACGCGGGTCTCCACAGCTGCCCCTCGCCATGACAGCATGCTAATGAATTGAGAAATGGCTGCGGAATTGGCTCAGGACTGCACTGCCCGCGTCACATCTTCATTAGCATCCTTCTCCCAGAGACCGCTGTGATTAACATTGTCACCACAAACAGGAAGCGAATGAATAATAATGGCTCATCTACTTGGAAGTGTTACAGGGACGGCACCTTGTGTCAAGCCGCAGAGCGGGGACCCCATGGAGAACCTCAGCTTAGAGGTTAGCGGCTTCCACATTGCCTTCATCAGTATTTATTAACCAGCTGTTGGCTCTTTATGGAAAGAAAGTCCTTCTGGCTTGGGCTGTTGCAGTAGCATTGGAACCAATGACCGCAGCACCCAGGCAGCAGCAGTTGTGTCGGGTTGAGGGGATGAAGTTGTGTAGTGGTCGCTGCAGTTGTGCAATCTGCCCACTCTTCCCTGTGGCTGGCCTGAGGCTGCCAGCTCGTCAGGCCCACTGATAATTGCAGCGTTCACATTATTTTAAATTGGAAGCTCAGCCGAGGTGAGAGCTGGGGCTCTCCTGCTGCGTCTTCCCAAGCCAGCCTTCAGCTGCCAGTTAAAAATAAACCTGGCTTAATTTGCTCAGGAAGGCAGCTTTGGTGTCAGATCCCAGGTACTCCATCCCTGACACCTCCTGCTCATCCAGCAGCTCTGAGTTCTCACCCGGGACTTGGAGGAGGAACGTGTAACGAGTCTCTTGCTTTCCCAAGGAGCTCTTTATTAGATGGCAGAGTTGAAAGCAATGAGTTGTTAGATGGGTGCTATCCTGCACATGTGGTTAGTGACTTGAGAGGGGAATAGTCACCCTAATACACCTCCACCTGTGGCTTTGAAGCGCAATAAGTAGAAAAAAGCCCCACCATATGGAACAGGCTGAAGTTGCATAAAACTGAGGAACTTGTAGAGGTCAAAAGAATAAATTAAGATAATTTGGGGTTTTTTGTGGGTTGTTTATCTCCTCTGTTTCCAAGTCAATCTAATCAAATGTGGATTTGCTACAATCATGGCTCGTGCTAACCTTCACCTGGAGGGTATTAATATGCATGACGCTCGTTAAGTGTTTGTTTAATTTTTATTTATGGAAACGAGGATCTGTAAAGTGTAGCCGAGCTGTGTGTGAGAGAGAACATGTGCAGAGACACTTAGCTGGGAACCCAATGGTGAGTGGGTTGGGCAGGTGCCATGGACAGAACAGGTTGGGTAAGCCATGTCACTGGCTCCAAACAGTGCTGTGCATTTGCAGACACCCAGTGTGGCTGCTTCAGCAGCTGCAGACACAAACAGACGGACTGCAGGTTTGGAAGCTTCTTGGCTGAGGTGATGTTTCCTGAAGTGAGTTTGGGTTCAGATGCTCGGTGTCATGGAAAGCATATCTCACTCTCTTACATGACTTTGGGCTGAGTGATGGCTTTCCAAGATAAGAACAGCCTGTAGCAAGCTGCAGTGCCCTCCATCCCAGTCAAAGCCAAAAGTGATGTTTCTCTAAACCCAAACAGAATGGCAGGGTTGTCCCCAGCCCTTCCAGGACTGCTCATGCAGGGCTGGTGATGCCAAGCAGAGCTGCCCCACTGACACCAGCAGAACATGCCCGTCTCTGTGAGTGGGGCTTGTTCTTAGGCAAGCTGAAGAGCTGGCAGCAGGAGCACGCTGTTAAATAGAACTGCTTGACCCCCAGCCCTGGATTACTGTTTAATGATCTGAACCTTGCGGGCCATTCTTTTCATCTATCGAAGATGTGCTCTCAGCTCACTTAAAGGGCGATAACGTTGTGCTCTTGAGAGAGAGGGGAGCTCTGTATAATGGGGGATTTTCCAGGAAAAAATAAAAAAAATTTAAAAAATGGTTTTTCTTTCAGAATTGGCATTAGGGAGAGGGGGGAGGAAGGAAAGGGAACAGCATGTATTTTTAGTGTGATGGATATGCAGGTAGGAAAATGGGTGTGCTTGGTCTCTCAAGCAGCCTGGGGCAGACTGCCTTGGTTTTGCTTTGGAGGAGCTGTGCTCAAACCTGGCTGAGGTACAATGAGTCCCTACCAATGCTGTCCCAAGGTCCTCAGGCTGCAGACTTGGTGATCTTGGTGATGTTAGGTGTTTTCTAACCTTAACAAAGTCCATCCCCAACCCCACCACCCCCCAAGCCCATTAACCATGTCCCCAAGTGCCACATCTCCGTGTTTTGGGAATGCCTCCAGGGATGGTGCCTGCACCACTTCCCTGTATGCGTGTATCGCACAGAGGGCAAAACAGATTGTTACCATTCTGCTCTCTGAGCACTGGCTCCAGCTGTATCACTCTCAGACTTGCTGCATGCTCTGGAAGGGCACTTGTTGAGCAAGAGGTGACTTGGCTTCAATGCAGCATCCCTTGCCAAAGAACAGCTTTCCCAAACACCAGCGTGCTCAGAGCCCATCTGTGGAGGCACTGAAGATGGGAAGATATTTGAATAATCAATGAACTGAAAGAAATCTAAATAAGCACGGGGTTATCCATTGGGCTGAAAATGTGCAAAAAATAAAAATAATAATGTTAAAAAAAAATCGGATTGTTGAGAATTATCTACTCTGCTCCATGTGTGAGCAGTTCTTTCATGGATGAAAGGCTCCACTGCCCCATTATTTAAATCAAAGAAACGTCTTCGTAAAGCCTGCCCTAATGCTTGCATTGCAAACAGCACTTATGTAAAGACATCAATCTAAGCTATAAAGGAATCACAGTCCTTATGTTTGCTCCAAGTCTATAAATAATAATTTATCATTGACCTCTCATTTACAGGCTTTATTGAAAGTTATGGAATTGAATGTTTTTACACCAAGCCCAGTGCATTTCAGCAGTCAGTCCTAATCTTGCAATTGATTATAAAGTCAATATTTGCCCAGCTTTGTTTTGATCTCCCTGTAACAGCCAGTGGGTGGTGAGCATGTCGGGTGCGTCCTGCTTCTAGGATCCAGCAACGTGATCCTCACACAATAGCAGCTGATGTTAATGCTGCTGATAGCGAGAGCCTGAAACGAACCCACGGAGCCGTCTCCTGGAAACCCTTAACGTAGTCGTAATATGAGTATTTATGTATTTGAATTAAAAATATATATATATATAATAATAAGAAAGCCTTAACCTTGGGGAGGGGTGGGTTAAAGGAAAGGGAGAAAGGTGGTGGTGATTAAAGAAAGCTCCGTTCATTTGAGCAGTATTAAATACAACCAGCGTAACGATGACTGCGAGATCTGATAGAATGTAGAGAAGGCTGAAAATAAAGGGCTTGTATTTTTCCCTGATGTAACATAATGGTCACATTTTTCTTTCACAATGGTTTTTCCGAGATAAAGAACAAATTATACTGATTTGATTGCTACTTAGAAATACTTAAAATTGAAAAAGACAGCAGGTGGGCATGGTTAGGAAGGATGGTTATTTTAGCATAACAGATGCATGCATAAAGCATTGCAGAGCCAGTTTTTTAATCGTGAGACCGAACAAAACAACTAAAAAAAATAAGTTTAAAAATTCCTTTAGGTTTTCTTTGCATGATGGGGAGGGGATGTGGAGAGTGGCTGCTCCTCCAGTAGCACCTAGGGCAAGTACTGCCCATGAGAAGCTGTAGCTGGGGGACATTGTGTGTACTGGCACTGAGCAAGCTGTCCCATCCCTGTAGGCTTCAATATGTGGTGCAGGGAGGGGAGATGTTCCAAGCAGCAGCTGGGGGTGGAAATTCTCTTAAACAAAACACACAGTAACTCTTAATTATTCCCACAACGAAAACAGAAATAACTTGTTTGCTTAGATTTAAGCAATGCTAATAAATATGACTTGGAAATTACTTAGTAAGCCATAGTTAGTTCATAAAAACGCCATATATAAAGTGACTGCGTCTCTCTCTAAATCAATTAATTTCCAGTGATTAAATACTAATTATTATCAGTTACAGGCTGGGACTCCAGTTTGCTCTCAGAACGGACACCCTTGTTTACAAGCACTGATAAATTCACCCCTCTATCATCCTGTTGTTTCCTCTGGCCGTACCTCAACCCCTCTTGTACCACCCTAATGTAGCTGGGGGTGTTTGGGTGCAAGACTTTGGGCTGCAGATGACCTCTGGTGCTCGCAGAGAGGCTGGGACTGAAGGAAAGCAGCTGGGCTGGACTGGGGAACCTTGTGTAAAGAGCAAAAGGGGAACAGTGGGGTTTGTGGTCTGTTGGTACTGCCTGAAGCTGGATGTAAGCATGATGGATGGTGCGTGTGCAGCCCTGCAGGCTGACCACAGGGCACGTGGCTCTGTAGCCCTGGTGCTGGGAGCATGGCACTGACACCGTATGTCAGTGTGCAGCCAGAACTTTGTGCTTGGTGAAAGCAGAAATCACTGCCAGCTTGGAGGTGGTGGCGGTGGGCAGTGGGTTGGGCTGGGCAACGCAGTGCAAAACTGCTGCTGGGAGTGAGCACAGAGCGATGGGAGGGGAAAGAGAGCTGCTCTGCACTGCTGAAAAACAGCAGCCGCCACCAGAGCCAGGAGCGTGAGCAGCCAGTTGCAAATAATGAAAGACAGCTGAGTTTTTGCTTTGCCCCAAAGGGGATTTCTTACAATACAGAAAGCACCAGGCACAGGAAGAGCTGCCAAATAACCAAGAGCAGGCTTCTCTGCAGCAGTGGGATCATTGCTTATGCTGCAAAAGTATTTTGGGGATTTGCATGAATAATCTAGCTACACGATAACACTGGGAAAGTCTCACTGGTGCGTTGCAGCATTGGTCCCAGCTCAGCTGGAGGAGCTGTGTTTGTTCAGTTCATTGCTGGGCTGCGTCTGCTCTGAGCGGGCCTGATAGCCACAGGCAGTGCAATCCTCAGCACTGCGGGCACAATGCTGGAGGGTTGCATTGATTTGATTTATTTTTAGGGCTCAGAGTCTAACTCAGGAACTGGTGGGCTGATGTTTGGTTCCATCTGTCGAAATGAAAGCTGCTAGCCCTGCTCTTGGTTTCATCACCATTTGAATTAGGTTTTTGAAGTTTCATGACTGAAGTTTCATTAGGTGGATGCAGATGGGTTTCAGTCCTTCCCCTGTGCTCCTCACTGAGGGGCCATGCCTTTATCCATAGGGTTCTCGCGCAAGGATGGTGATCTCCTGGTGCAATGTGCTCGCTCTGAGCTTCACGTTGGGCTGTGGCAGAACAGTGTTTGATAAAAAAAACAATCAGAGATTGTTTATAAGTAAGAACAAACCTGCTGCATGGGGTTGGATGGATGCTGGCAGGGAGCAGGTAGGGGCACAGTGGGTGCTTGCACCAGGAGGCTGAGCAAACAAGTAGGTTTGGTGTCTCTTCCTCTCTTTATTTCTACCCCCCTGCTCATCCCCAATCAGTATTTCCTTTTCGTAATCCTGCCTGTCCTGTTGTATCCACCAGGGTCTCCTATGAAAGTATGGATTTGTCTGGCTCCTGTGTTTAATCCTGAATCTGTCAAGCCCTGTTAAAATTGACAGCACTGAAAGGTCTGGTGTTAAGCAAACAACACAGTGACCAGAGCCTTTGATGGGAATCAGTCTGAAGCCTTATCCTAAGTAGTGGCTTTATCCATAAGCCAGCAGGACTTGCGTTAAGGATGAGAGCTGGCTGCTCCTTCAGACCTTGTGCTCTGTCTTTTGGAGGGAGCCCTGACCTGCAGAGTGCTGATTAATTAATGGTCCTCCTCAGTCTGCTCCCAGCATCGTCTGTTGGGTGGCACCCAGCCTGGGACAGATCATGTCTGGAGGTGTGAGGGATTGGGGACAAAGCTTCTGAGCATCCCCAGAGCACTGGGCTGCAGTTAGGCTTTGGCTGAGGGCACAGTTCTCCTATCCAGAGGAATAGGGGAGAGCTGCTGGAAAGAGCGTGATGGGATCTGGTTAAATGTCCATGCAAAATATTCAAACCCTTTGCAAAGATATGCTGAAGCACCTCCAGTGTCCAATAGCCTTCCCTAGGGCCTTGCTGTTGCCATGGGGCAGATTGGTTCTGTATTTCTATTCCTCCTTTGGTTTTGTGGCTAGTTTCTGGTTTTGGAATCTCCTGTTTTCTTTACTATGATCTCTTTCGTGTTCTTTTTTCTTTCCTGCCTGCATCAAACAAGGCTTTGTAGGCTGCACAAACCAAGCAGAAATCACTTGCAGGCTGCGAGCTCATGGCTGCTGGAGGAGAGCTCAGATAGCCAGGTATAGAGCAGAAACCCTCTCATTGCTGTAGGACAGCCCTCTCTGTACCGTGCTGCAGGTCTTCGTGTCACTGCTGAGCTGTGTATCCATTCTGGTTTCTTTGTTTGGAGCCATTTGTCAGGGGAAGTGCACTGTGGCATTTCTTTGTATTGCGGTATACGCCATGGCCAAAGGTGAGCTCTGCTGTTGCAGCTGTTTTCTCCTCTCCCTATGGAGAGAAAGAAAACAAAGAACCAAAATCACAGTTCTGTATTACAGAGTGCTGCAGAGGGCAATAAATAACTGCCAGGGGCATCTGCTGTGCAATGAGAGGTGAGGAACAGCATGCAGCCCGCACCAGCTTGCTCTGAATACCCACCTCAAGTTGTTTGCAGCTCAAAGGTACAGGAGACACCAAACCCTGTTCCAAAGCCTGGGAAGGAGGAAGGCAAGAATAGTGCTGAGCAGGAATGCTGCAGGTAGGCAGGGCTCATCCTTTAGGACAGTGCGTGACCCCTCATGTTGGACTCCTTTCTTTCAGCTATAGCCCACCAGACGGTGCATTTAATAAAGCAGGTATTACTGGTCATGTAGTTGAAACTTAAAACTTCGTATTAAACTGAAATCCAATGAGCCTTGAAGGAAAAGGAGGCGGCATCCACCCTAAGCTCCTGCCTTGTTTCTACAACTCCAGTGAAGAGCAACCCCTCCACAAACCTACCCCCACAATATTGGTTCTAAATGCACTGTACCAGGACTCAGCCCATCTCCAATCCAGCTCCTGACAGCAGGTATTAAACCATTCATTCACTCAGCCTGTGTTCCAGGCTCACTAAATGCTGACCAAGGTTGGGGTCAGGCTGCAGACATGGTACTGTAAATGGGACAGGAGGGCAGGGCTGGCTGCTGCTAGGAGCCTGGCACACAGATGAGAGCAGGAATGAAGATGTATCCTTCCCCATCCACAGAGAAAACAGGGTGTTGTGCTTTGTTGTTTTTCTCTTAAATTGAAGTAATTCATTGTGCATCTCCAGACAAATTTGAGCTAGTGCACTGTTATTAATATGGTCTCTGTTTTTAATTTGATTCTTTTTTTTTTTTTCTTCTGCCACTAATTACCTGTCAGATAAAGAGTTATCTACTGTTTCATGTGTATGGAATAGCACTTGGGTAGTTAGCAAAGGGAAAGGGATGCAGCTGCTTTCAGACCTCTTTGCTTTCTCACAGTGATGGGCATGGCGTGATCTGTGCAGCATCCATTGGTCTGGGTAAACCTCTGTGGGCATCGTGGTGCTGCAGGCATGCAAGAGAGAAAATCATTGGGCTTGAAAACTGGATATCAGTGTTTCTGAAGCACTGGGATGAGCTGCACAGCGGGCAGCAGCCTTGTGAGCCTGGAGCCCTCTGTTTGTGTGGTGAGAAACTCCCTGTTCTGCTGCTGTGCTGTCCCAGCAGCGATGGGAAGCCTCCCTTTGCACCAGGGAGATGCTGCTGGAGGTGCACAACACGATGAGATGCACGGCCATGATTTAAAGAGCAGCGGCCCAGCAGTTCTGACAATGGGCTGTGATTTGTGTGCTGTACAAGGAGCCTTGTTATCTTTACTACCAGGGGTGTATCTCCCCAGCCATCAGTAATTCCTTGATTCAGGATCAGAATATTCATCTTCCAGGTGTGTTGGGGGAGCCTCTAAGTGTATTTTGAACCATTTCCTGGCTCCTTTGACTAAACTCACTTTCTGGTCTGA
This sequence comes from Coturnix japonica, assembly GCF_054131305.1. Classification (NCBI taxonomy): domain Eukaryota; kingdom Metazoa; phylum Chordata; class Aves; order Galliformes; family Phasianidae; genus Coturnix; species Coturnix japonica. The sequence goes on from NC_140696.1 coordinate 2,958,809, forward strand.
TCCTTTGCGTAGGTTCAGAGATGTCCTTTGTTTATTTCCTCTGTTGTACTTTGGTTTGCGTGATGTCGATAAATGAACGTGTTGCCGTTGTGAGATGCAAGAGGGTACGTGTTAGATAACTATAAGCACGTTCATGGAATGAATTATGGGTACAGTTATAAGAAGTTATTGATCTGCTGGGCTCTGATCATGCAGTTATTCATCAAATGATCCACTGCTCACCCGTTAACCCTTTGCAATTGGTGCATGTGTTGAGGGAAAAGTCTTTGTTGCTGCCACACTCTCTCCTTTGGATCTCATGATAACCATAGTGGAAACCTGTGAATTCTGCAGGGATGCCAGTGCCAACAGGTGAGAAATAAGCATCTGTAAAGCAACAAATCCTTCTGACATGTATGATGGCCATCCAAATTGCTGGCCCTGCCCTGTGAGAGCTGCCAGGGCTGAGGCGAGGGACTGAGCCCTGTGCTGAGCTCCCTTCCAGTTCACTCATGGAAATGGCTTAGGATCTTGCCTCCAGGGACCCCAAAAGCTTTGTGTTTCTTTCAGCAGAATAATGCAATTCCTCACATTTTATTAACCGTAATAACCACCAGACTCCAGCCATTAATACAGCCACATATGGATATTTTTCCAGCCTTCCAATTATTTCAGCTCCTCGTACAGCTGTCAGAAAATACATTTGAGCGTAGTTAGCCAGCTTGCTGCTCAACAAGCATTAAATACTGGTGCAAGCAGAGCAAACAGCATGCAGCCCATGCTCCCAATGACCACAACATACAGGGAAACCCCACGGCTATCTGATGAGCCCCCGGTGTTTCTGTCCTTAGCACATGCTGGAGGTCACATTGAAAAACACAGAAACTATTGAGAGATTTACTCCCCTTAGAGGATGTGTGACAGCTATGCCAAGCTGGTGCATGTTTCTGACTTTTCCTTTGATGGGCACTAAAACTGACTGACTCCACAGCTTTGGGTGACTCTGCAGGGTGTTCTTTGAGGAGGACCTTCCTCCCCCCTCTCTGCTTTGTGCAACAAACACCTGATGACTCCAAGTTGCAAACTTCGGGTTAAATCATCAACCTTTTTGGTTTTGCATTACGAAAAGTATCTGAAACCTGATTTGCTACATCAAACCACATTAGTTGTGTTATGTTATTTTCTAAAAACACATTTCGGTGAAATAACTCCAATCTGTGTTGCATTTTATAGAGCAAAATAATTGAATGGCGGCTGTTTGTGATTTTAGCAATCTCTTAACCTTAATCATATTTAATGGCTTTTCTCTTCAGGCTAACAGGAGGGGAAAAAAACATATTTCAGCTCCATTATATAACAGCACTACAGTAATGCACTCTCGTCTCTGGCAGGCACTGTAAATTCCTGCTTTCTGAATTGTTGGTTCAGGACAATCATTCAGCAGGGAATTACTTTCTCATCTATGAAATAAATGAGATGTTAAACTAGTTTTCTGCTTCCTGTGGTACAAATGTGGCAACGCGCAGACCTGCGGAAGGCGAAAACAAATGCAGAGCTCCCATTATGTCAATAGAGAGTGTTGAAAAGAACCTGGGGTGAGTCGATCGATGAAATATCCGGGCAAAATAAATAAATCGAGCAAAATCAAAGCAGGCAAAAATAAAGATGTGCTTGCAAACAAGAGAACGTTTGTGAGCCTGGATGGTGCAATGTGCTGACTTCTATGGGGAACCAAAAGGGGATGGCTGGAAGGCACTGGTGCTCCTACAGGGGACACACAGCCCTGGCTCCTGAGGGTGAAAGACCTGCATGGTTTTGCTGATTGACAATCACTGTCATTGCTGGTTGAGTTACTCTTTGGTATCAAGCTCTGAAACCGATGCTTCTATAAAAACTTCTGTCCTTTTCAGGCTTTTTGTGGTGATATCTGTTGGAGTGATGAAGGGTTTGGTTTTATTTGTGTGTTTTTTTACATAGCTGACTGAGTTAGAAACACTTCTGTGATGCTACTAATTAAAATTTCAATTGCCTTTGTAATTGAAACGTGCTTCATGGATGAGCGTACAGAACTTCTTACTAGCACGTGATTGTTGCCCAGTGGTTTTTGAAGAGTTTCATCCCAAAAAGAATGCAAGGAGCAGGCAGCACGCTGATGAAGTTTGCAGGTGTTTGCAAGGAGGTCAGCTCCAGTTTGCAGAGCTGCATAGAGATGCATTTCTCTCGTATTATCTTAGATTGCACCCTGTTCCTCCTGCAGCTACTGCAGCCTGGAAGGAAGCCTGGTAAAATAGCCAGCTGTCATTGCAAAGCCTGTATAAAGAAGGGAAAGGAATTAACCTAATAGCTCGCATTTATGGGATGGATTCTGCCGCCCCTTCCTCACACCGTATATTACTTCTGTTCCGGGCAGCTCTGCAGAGAATTACCGTGCCTCCAAGAGGAATAAACAACCATTATGTCTCAGTATGAGGAAGGTGGTTAATTTTTCCCCATTGCAGCTCTGTTGCTCTGAAGCATTTTCCCATTGTAGTCATGAAAAATATGTTAGTATAATTATGGATACCAGTCCGCATAGCAAATGAAAGGCATGATGATGATTAATGGAAGTATGTGTGAGGTCACCTTTCCTCACCCTGGTACAGAAGTAAAAAGTTCTCTCTTTTTCCCCAAAATCCACAGGAACTGATTGAGTGGCAGTGCAATATCTGCGACAATGTGCAGCATTCTGTGAGAGAGGGCAATCCTGAAAAGAGGGGGAGAAATTCCCCCCACTTTCTGACTTCTCTCAGTTGGAATATTAATACCATTTAAAAGGTCTTTTATATTCCATTTCTATAGATGGATTCTTTTTCAGCGGAGGCAATAAAGAAAGGCAGACTGTCCTTCCACCCCATAGACCTCAGCTTCTGGCTCGCATCAGAGTGAAGGAGGAGACCCAGACTCAGCGACCTGCGGGATGTCACTGCTCCCTGACCCTGAGGTACAGCCTGCACTCTACCTGTGCCACTTAGGGAAGGTCTATAGGGAGAATGGAGGAGGCAAAACGGTCCACATTTCTAGTATTCCCCCAGAACACTGAAGTTTTAGAGCTGGCTTTTGGGCTCTTGCAATGCTCTGAGCCAAGGACTTTCTCACGTCCTGCTTGCAGCGCTGGATACAAACGAGCCTCAGCTTGGCCGAGCTTCTGGGGATAAGTCAGGTAAGGACACCCAGACAGGCTGGCGTTCAGCTGTAGTGCATCCAGCCTCAGAGCTGTGTGCCCCGATCTTTGGGCCACACAGCCCTGTTATGCTGTGATCTCTAAAAGATGCATGTATAGAAAATGCATCAGAAGTGAAACTCGGTGGCTGGGCCGTGCTTAAATCCAAGTGAGAGGTCCTGCAGCATTCCCTGGCCTTCCTCCCTGCTTGTGGCTGCACCTTGGTGCTCAACGGCATCTGATGCTTTACTGAAGGAAAATGCTAATTGCCTTTTTATTCATTTCAATAGCATCGTGAAGCATTAAAAATGGATTGGGTTGGTCACATGGGAGCGTCATCCATCAGTGACTCGGTGTGCAAGAGCGCACAAGAGAGTTTCTCCCACTGCAGGCAGAAGGCAATATTAAAGAAACTAATCATTAAAAAAAATTGTACAAATAACCTAGTTGTCTGGTGAGCCTAATGGCTTTATTTTCCTGTTCTCCAGTATAATGAGAGCAGCCTGGGCTGCTTGAATCTGCCTCTCCAAGAGCCTAATTGTTTTTAAATGTCTTTGCTAACCACTTCACATAGAGCCCATAAATCTGGTTTGGGGTAACTGAGAGCCAGGCTTCTGAGCTCCCTTTTAGGATGACACGTTTGTGTGTTAATTAAAAACATGCTTAGGAAGATGTAATCCTTCAGTCTTTAAATGCACTGTGCTGGAGTAGGGTCTGGGTGCAAATTATCTCGAGCAGCAGAATGACCTCCTGCTGGGGCTCGACAAAACTAATGGTCCCCAACAAGCACTGAGACATTTTGTTCCTTGCTGTGATATATCTGCCCTTATTTTGAAGAAGTCTTTGGAGATTTGATGCTTGCAGCCACCGCGCATACAGCCGTGGTTTGTTTTCCATCCTAGTCGTTCCATCATGATTATGGCGACAGAGAAGGTTGCTTTATTTAATGGTGCCCTATGGCGTGACTGCAACGATCCTCAAGCTCCTCTGCTATTTCCAGAAATACTCATTCCTGCAAGGTACATTCTTTGAAGCTAAACGGCAAAGAAAATCTGAGGAGGAAAAGATGAAGGCAATGGGTAAATATATTCAGATTTTGAAGTGTGGAAAAAGTATGAAATGAAACAATGGAGGCAAAGAATGAGAGGGGAGGTTCAGCTTGTCACCTGATTATCTCCAGATAGTGCAGAAGTGTTTCTGTGCAGTCTACCACTGAGGTCTTTGTCCACATTAATTTCAAGTGATTTAAACACTTGTGGTCTATAATGAGAGCGAGCTGGAAAATGAGGATGTTTTTCCCTGAAATGTCAGAGCTTCTGTAGAACATCAGAATGATTTTGATGTGGAAATAGGGCTGCAGTGCACAGTTCCCGTGAGACACATTCCTTGTGCATGGTGGCAATGTGTCCTGTCTGTGTGTTCAAGAAACATTTAGATGTGGTGCTGAGGGATATGGTTTAGTGGGAATATATTGGTGGTAGATGGATGGTTGAGCTGGATGACCTTGGAGGTCTTTTCCAGCCTTGGTGAGTCTATGGTTCCATGCATCACAAGAGACAAGGGTCTGATCATACTGGTGTATAGTGGAAAAGAGATGAGTGGTGGCATCTCTAGGAGCATTTTGATCCCTTGTCTCTAGCAAATTAGTCACAAGAATTGTATCTCAGATGAAAAATGTCCCCTAGGTTAAAACCCCGTTTTCTATTACAACCAGCTTTCACTGAAGTTTTCCAACCCGTCCTCACTCTGAAGCTTCTCCAGTTCATCTGCTGTCCAACAGAATGCTGGAGGTACTTGTTGAAGGCCAATATGAAGCTCCCTGTCCCTAGTTCATTCCTTTTTCTCCCTCATTTCTTTCCCATGGATTTACACCACGTTGCTGCTTCTTTTCCATGGCCCATTTCTTTTTCATTTCTAGCAGGTTTCCAAGAGGACTTGGGCAGAGCATCACATCCTGCTGCCTCCCACCCACATCTCCTGCCCATGGAGGACCCTCCAGCTTCTGGGGCTGCTCTGATAACACTGTGCATCTGTTTAAAAGCCACAGATATAGACCTTAATTAAATCTGGCCCATGTTTTCCCCCGTTAAATTAAATGATGTCTGAAATGTGTTGCAACCTTGAACCTTGGGCGGCATTTAACCTCAAACAGCAGGAAAATAACACTTTTGCTTTTTCTTTTCTTATAAGCTACAAGCTGAATATTCTCCTTGGAAGCTTAAGTATTAACTATATCTGTTTCAATGCAATTTTGTTTCAATTGCCCCTTTACCTGAACTGCGAGATGAAGCTAATGCAAAGGGATATAAATCAGGCACGACTTCCAAACAGTTTTCTTTTAAGCAGCCCGTTATACATTAACCTGCAAGACGATATGTTTTAAGAGAACCTTGTTCAGCACCTCAGAAGAGTGAAATTAACATAATATCTAGCAAAGAACAATGGGGATAAAAAATGTTAGTCATTGTTGATTGAACAGGTAAGTTTCAGTGGCATGATCTGTTGAATATTCATACTATATTGTTTTTGACATTTAAGAACTCAATTATCAGTTGACTAATCAGTCTTTTACAGTACGTTATTTCTGTGATGGAAAATGAAGCACTGATAAGCCTCAAGGGGAAAACTATTCAGTTAGATATGTGTGGTGGTTTTTTTTTTTCTTTTTAAGACAAGGCTTTTTCTTTATTAAAAGGATTAATGCAGCACTTCTATTAGTGAGTAATAGCCTTCTGGCAGGGAGGATAGCTCCCATCCAGCCTCCCTGCACAACGTGGTTCAGCTGCAAAGCCGAGCTCAGGATGGAGCCCAGGGGATGGAGCAGCAGGTGGGTGGTTTGGGTGCAGAGTGATCAGGGAATGGGGTCAACACGCTGGCTTTGGGCATCTGATATGGGACAGGTAACTCTGAGAGCCTTTGTATTGCTCTTTCTTTGGCCGATAAGGGTTAGGGATAGAACTAAGGGGGATGTACAAGAGGGGAGATTGAGACTGGAGATAAGGAAGAAGGTTTGGCACTGAGGGCGGTGAGGCACTGGCACAGGTTGCCCAGAGAGGCGGTGGTGCCCCGTCCCTGCACACAGCCAAGGTCAGGCTGGACGGGGCTCTGAGCACTGCTGGAGCTGTGGGTGTCCCTGTGCACTGCACCGAGTGGCACCGGACGGCCTTCGAGAGTCCCTTCCAACCCAAACCATACTCTGATTCTGTGTCTGTTCTTCTTTATTCCTTTTTCCCCTCATCCTTCCGGTCTATGTGTATGCTGAGTATTGCTGGGTCGTGTTTCTCACTGTGCAGCAGGGACAACCGACTTCTTTCCACACTTCTGGTGAACTGAGTCTGGAAGGGAGGTCTTAAACACTCTGCAGCACACAGTCTCTGGGCAACAGCAGCAATAGAGATGAAATACTACCAGGATGTGACACATCTTGGAGCTCTAAACCATCCTCCTACCTCCAGTTAAGCAATGTGTTCAAACTTATCTCAGAGCAACAAAGGAATGGGACCTAAGAGTTGACAAAGAGCCCCAAATTTTGTCCTATTCTCCTTCTTTATCTCTTAGCTTTATTTTTAATATATTTTGGAAATCAAGCAATAATCTTTGTGTAATTTACCTCTTTCATTGAACAGCTCAGGGACCAGATTTCCCCTTGATAGATTATTTTGACATATTTACTCATAGCTACGTCTGTCTCAGCAGCATCCAGATAAAAACCCTCAAACTTTAAATTAACATGTAAGGATTGAGATTTTTGCCTGCAGTTGAGCAATCTTAAACATACTCTCCTCCCCCTGGCTCTTAGTTATATTTAGGCCTAAAGATGTAACTACAGTAAAGCAGCAAAGTGCTCATATTTTTTTTAGAGCAAAAGTTGAGGCATCATTAAAGAGCAGCTGTCTGAATGTTGAGTCTCATTGGAAGATGTGGGTTCTGGTTAAGGCAGCTCAACGTGACCATCCCAAACTTGAGAATGGTGGTGGTGCAAGGTGAGCTTGCAGTCATGATATAACCACTGCAATGTGGCACATTGTGTGCTGTGGCCAAAGTGTGAGGGGAGATTTGTGCCCATTTAGACTCGGGGCAGCTTATTCTCACCCGCTCCTCAACCCTGTAAGGAATCTTAATGGCAATGTTTAATCACCGAGGAAGCTAATAGGTTGTGTTCTTTGAAAAGAGTCCTTCTTGAATACAGATTTGCCTCTCTCCTTGCTTAGCTTACTAATACAAACTAATTGCTTTGACAGTCTGGCCATTTTTAACCCTTCCTTCATGGAGAAAACAACCAATGGTTGCATAATTGTTAGGGTAGGGTGTGGAGGCTTGCATAAGAAAGCCGGTCCTTGGCTAACGTTTCCCTTTAAATATATCATGTTAATGAAGCGTTTTGCTGCTGTATTGCTTCAGTGTTCTGCACTGGCTTAAGGATACAAAGGGTGGGGGCAGGAGGACTCAGACAATTCCCTACAGGTTTGTTTTAATCTATGAAAGAAAGAAAGCACATTATTTCACCTTCTTGGAATGTGACAGTTATTAATAACCCTATTAAGAGCAAATACTGCTCGGCTCTATTTAAGCAGGCAGTGCCTGGGTGATTGCTGGGATGGAGGACGGCTGCCCTGCCTTACCAAGTTAACAAGATGTTGTGTTGCTCAACAATGTTTTTCTTTTTTTTTAACAAGCTGTGCTAGGGGTGTTGCAGGTCAGATCAATAAGAATGCGGGCCCCCTCCATCACTCCCGAGGAGAGGGGAAAAGGGCATCAGCAAAAGGTTTTCTTATGATTTTGCTTTTAAAACAGCTCTTTGCTTTATGTTTTTGTTTGGAAGCCTCCTGTTTTTTCTTGTTATTATGAAGCTTAGCCCTCTGATAAGCAGCATGGTGGTTGTGGGAGGTTATGAGTGGGGTTTGCTGGGTGCTTTGCTCCCCGTGGCCATGCAGGTTGGCTCTTGTAGGGATGCTCTTGGCACTGCGGCTGGCTCAATCAGCATTGCTGGCAGCACTGCAACAAGCACTGGCTTGTCCCTGTAGGGCTGCGGGTGCTCCGTGCTGGTTTGTTATCAGAGATGGTTTGCTCATAGCACTGCATACGCCCATAGTTCATTTGTCAGGTTGCTAAGGGAGCTGCAGATGTGCGTGTGGGCTTGCTGCGGTGAGGTTGCTTATGAAGGAAGAGAGAGAATAAGCCTCAGTGCACATCACAGTGGAAGAGCCAGGAGAAGCCTTGGGCAGCTCACCCTCTCCTCCCTCTGCTGCTTCCACAGCACTGCATTTCCTCTCTGCAGTTATTCGCACCAGTTTGTTATATATGATTGCTGATACAGGGGGGACAAGGGGTCAGTGACCATCAGGTGACTCTGTGGGATACACAGGCATCTCATAATGAGCACGCACGGCAGGGCTCAGTGTTTGTTTCTTTTCCCTTCGAATAAGAGGAAAAGCAAAGTGCATCATGTCTTGGGTTGTTGGTTTTGTTTTATTTGTTTATTTATTTTTGAGAGTAAAAAAGCATTCCAGTTCTTGGTAAAGCCTGTGTTGTATCTACACCCATGTATATGTGCAAGCGCTGCTTTATCTCACATGAAAATAATGATGTCTACTTTAACAGAACTTGAATAATTCATCAGCATAAACACTTTGTGCCCAGAATACAACCACACTCTCCGGAAAAAAAAGCCGAAAACAAACCCAAGAAAAACGTTGATGAATAATTAGACCTGTTGGGTTGCTGGATGGGTTTTGGAAGTCACTTTCTTTGGGAAGTGGAGGCTGAGGGGTCTATGCTCCCATTCTGCACTGGGCTGTGGGCTTTACTTTACTGCCTTTTCCAATAGGTGACTTCTCCTTTTGAAAACACACTTGTGCTTTGTTATAAACATCACTGCTTTGGCTGGGCCTGGCTACCATTTCTCTTTCCAGAGAACAATGCAGGCACTTCTTTTTTTCCTCCTGTAAATACATTTATTCTGCGTTAAGAAATCAAAACACCATTTAATCCCAAAGATTAAAACCTTATGTTGTCGAGGGAACCTAATGTGAAACACTTATTTTCTTAGCACCTATTTTCTTTCTCTTTTTTGATGGAAGCAGCTGTCTTTCTTCCTTGTCATAAGCCAGACCTCTCCGTGTTGCTCCCAGGGCTATTACTCTGTCACATGTTACCACTCTACAGGAAAAAAAGGTATTAAGCAAAATAGCATTCTCAGAAGCAAGAATTGCTATTGTTAGCAAAACAATACCAGCAAAATAATTTCCTCCTGACTGAAGCCTCATTTCTCCCAGCAGCCAGATAGGAGGGACAATTTATTAACCAGTATTGGGTTGGCTGCCACTTCTGACCCCAAGTGATGCCTCCTTGAGATGTGTGGGGGATGTAAGGGAGGGCCGTCCAGCATTGTTCTTGTCCTTTCTCATATTGCATGGATGGGAGTTGAATTGATACCACTGAGGTATCGAAATGAGGGAAGCAATCATAGAATCATTAAGGCAGGAAGAGATCTCTAAGGTCATCTAATCCAACCGTCAATAACTGCTGTCGCCTGCTCACCATTCTCTTTGCTGTTCAGGCTTCTGCCATGGTTTTGTCCCAGGTAATATTCAAGAAAAGTAAAACAGAAGGCTTTGAGTGAAGGAATATTCTCAGAAATAAGCCAGAAATAAGGACTTTTGTCTGACCCACTAAACCTGAGGTTTTTCGCTGCCTTTTGTATCTGTGAACAATGAGTTTGTGAGGATCACAAGGCCATAGCATTGCACTGTGCTTTTCTTATTACCTTCTTTGGTAGGTCACATCGCTGCAGATTTTCTCATTCATCTACCCATAGAAAAAAGAGAGTGATTCTGATGTTTGGGAGTTTGGGGTTTTTGCCTTACATTTCCCATGTCACTTCTGAAGGGTTGGAATGCTTGCATGCGAAGACATGAAGAGCACAGGTATGAGCCAGCGATGCACTGCTGACAGAACAGGATATTTACCTAAGGATGATCTTTCAGTGGAAATCCAGTGAGTTTTGACTGCCTGAGCTTAAATGAGGCCTGGCTTTTGGCCTCATCCTGAGAGCCAGCAGATGAAGTTGATGGGCAACGAATCTGGAATACACCCTCATCATTCCCATATTTTGTCTGAGTTCATATTCCAGTTACTGCAGCTTTGTGTACCTCTGTTGGTTTTAAGAGTCCTTTGTTTTGGAACGTTGAAGGGTAGATGTCATAGTTGAGCAACGTGGCTTAGTGGGCATGGTGTGATGGGTTGACGGTTGGACTAGATGATCTTAGAGGTCTTTTTCAACCATAATGATCCTATGGTTCTATGTCTTTTCCCCTGCTATTGGCTATTCAGATGTGATCTTGCTATTGTCCAGAAGCATTTATCTGAAATGAGTCATGAATTACCAGTGGGGATCCACCAGCAGTCCTAAGCGCTCTCATGCACCGAAATCATGCAAGAAAGGGGGGTGAAAAAAAGAGAAGCCTACTTGTAGCACAGGGAAAAGATGTGGGTTTGTTGGGGATTATTTTCCTGACTGTAAAAGAAGATGTCAACCCTCGCAATAAATAAGCACAGGTTCCTGCAGTGGCAGAGCGCCAGACCTGAAGATTCGCTGCTCATTTTTTCAACAACAACAATTAGCTTCTTGAGCTAATGAGGGGTTTCATAAGCAGCCATGAATAATAGTGCTTAGGGACTCTTGGCAAAAAGGTGTTTTGAATAACACAGCCACCATGTCATTAAAATCAAAGAAGAGACTCCTTGCACAGCAGTTTCCCCTCCAATTCATTTCCTCGGCAGACAGGCTGGAAACACCGTGGGCTGTCAGGCGGGGAGATGGAAAGGCAACAGAAATAACCTCCAGGTGGCTGAGGAGGGATGCAGGTACTTTGGTTACCAGTATCTCCAACACATCTCTCGGGGAAACAATGATCCGCTGCCGCAGACGCAGTGGGTTCTATTGGAATACAATGGTGGCATTAGGAGACACGGAGAGACCCTTCGATCCCATTGACGGGGGGAGAGAGAATATCAATTTTATCGTTCTGAATTAATGAACTATAGTCTGAAACTTGCAACCTGGTTAAAAACATTATAGATCTGGCCTGCTTGCCTCTCAGAGAGAGTTTCTGTTATCCCCCCGTGCTATCCACAGGATGATGGGCTTCTTGGGAAGCTTCAGCCCCACTCCCAGAGCCAGGTGCACACTGAGGACATGGGACATGCAGGGCTCCTGTCCCACTCCTTGCACCCAAAATAGCCTCTCTGGGGGCAGGTTGGTCCCTTCAAAGGGGATGGAGAGCTGAAGTATCAACCATTAGCACTTGTAATGGGGTCTTCACTGTGCAGCTTCTTGCTAAGTACGAGGCAGCATCAGCTCTCTGATTTTAATTTTATTCATAAAGCTGCTATTACTCCATCTGGATCACGCAGGATGAATACTAATGGCTCTCTGGATTGTTTTAAGTGCAGATCTGAACCTGATACTCGCTTTCATTTTGTCAGAGCTGTCGCTTTGTACAGAGATTTGTGGAGCTTTCCTTCCAACTAGCGCTGGATGTTGGTGTGTGTGTTTGTCAGATGTTGAGCTCCCCACAACTCTCTGCCCTGGGAAGGTCAAGGTGTGCCCCTATTGGAGCTCAGGATGTGACCAGAAGCCTCACTGTCCCCTTGTAGGGTACACTCTCATGTGCTCCTTCAGTAATTGCAGTGTGAGTGAGGGTGGCTGTGAGCCTGCTCTGAGGGCACTCCAGCACTTGCAATGCATCCAAGGGGGGAATTATGCCATTTAGCAAAGAGGATTAATGTTTCATAACAAAAGGTAATTTATTCAATTGTATGCAAAAAAGGTAGCTGCAATGGCATGTACAAAGCCTGCTTTATTATTGTCTATTGTATTATAAATTTAATTCCTGTGAAAACATTGCTAACTCCATTGTGTACCTTTGGGGAAAACTTGACCAGTCCCAGCCTGGATTGGATTGTCTTAATTAAACACACTTGACTTTGACAGAGGAGGATCCTGATAGGCTTCAAGGGAGGAAGCTTAAACATCTGTGAACTGCAGCAAGTGGTGGGGCAGAGGCAGAGAGCCTGGGAAGGATGCAGGGCCGGCACTTGGCTTGCACCAGGGCATCCCAATGGCAGCTCCAGGCGGCAGCAGAGCCGGCAACTTGATCTTCCACACCTCCAGTAATTCAGGTGCTGGTTTTTGAAGAGCCCCTTTGTTCTTCAGTGTGTGAACTGGCTGCTTTCAGCCTGGGAGACAGCACACAAAACCTTGCACACAAGCTCACCCGTCACTTCGACATCACTCTCCTGACTGTCATCGTCACATAAAAGGGAAAACAATATATTTTCTCCCCTCTCAGTGCGTGAGTCACTGCCACGCAGCCGGAGTTCGGCGTCCCTCGTGCACTGACAGCTTCTGGGGGTGTTGCACGTCGAGAGGGTTCTGCTGTTGTTGTCGCAGCTGTCACGCAGTCGGTCCCTGAGCGGCTGTGAGCAGAGATGTACCATGAGAGCCAGCAGCGATAGCTGCAGTGATAGAGAGAGGTGTATGGGAGCAGTGCCCACTCCCATCTCGATTCCTAAGCCCTGGCACTGAGTGCCTTCATCGTCCTTCTCTGCACCTCGGGAAGCATTTCAGGAGCTTTTGTGAGCTGTGAACTCTTGAAAAAAGTGAGGCACTGAGTGCTTCTACCTTCTGGGGAGACTGTAAAAGCCTCAATATCTGCATTGATCCAGCTCAGGGATTTGCATTAATTACTTCCTCTCCTCTAGTGATTCTTTTGCTCCCCCGTTCCTTTGCAGTACATGCAGCAATGATGCAACCACCTCCAACAGCTCCATGTGCCCACAGAGTGCTGCAGGAGGGCCCTGGGTAGGAGGGCAGGGAGCTGGGGAGTGGGCTGTGCTCTCTGTGGGTGCTGTGTGCTTCAGCTGGGCTGACACACACCTCCATCTACAACAATTCCCATCTATGGCCAGTTGGTGCATTCATCTTATCTCGGGGTGTCTTCAAACCTCCTGCCTGCTCGCAGCCTTTTGTTGGGCTGTGCTGTAGATATCTGGGCTGACCTGCATCAGATGTGGCTTATCTAGCTCAGTAGGAATATCAGAAACAGAAATAAAAGGGTGGTTTGGTGGTAGCTGTGTCCTGTGCTCCTGTCACTGCATCGTGAGGACATTTGAGAGCTGCAGAGCCATCTCCTATCATCCTTGTGAGCTCTCCTCATTGGCACACAGTGCTTGCGCTGAAGGCTGTGAGTGGAAAAGCCATTAAAAATCCCCATAAAGATGTAGCCTACATTAACTGAGTTGCAAGATGAATCTTAGTTCTGCTGAACTGGTCAAGAAATAAAAGCAATGCCATGTGACCGGTCAGCACAATTAAACACCCCATTCTGAGCTCAGGATGGCTCCAAAATGATGCACAAAGACAGCAGCAGTGGAAAGGAGTTAATTGTTGGAGGAAACCCTGGTCAGTCCATGGCTGCTCAGGCACTGAAAGAGGAAATTTGATAAAATAATTACTGGCTGGAAATCATCACGTATTTATCACAGAACTTTTCTACCACTCTGCAGACCTCAAGCCAAAAAGCAAAGCCTAAAGAACTCAAAAACCCATTCCTTGGATGTTTGGGGGCCCTTCAGTTAGTGTGCTGTAGGACTGTCCTCATTCAGGTGTGATCGTGGTCAGGTGTGGGGCACCAGCTGCAAACACTTAGATCTCATTCAAAGCTCTGAGCCCACAGGTGGGCTCCAAGAAGGTGGTGTAACATGGCTGGAGGTGTTGCTGGTCCAGGTAAGAGCAGACAGAGTGGGGTTCTGGTGTGGGTATCATGTGCTGAGAGATCCCTTGCTTTGTATTGGTTGTCTTGGAGTCATGTTGTGGGTCATTCTGCCCCATTGGGTTGCATGCCTTGCTGCATTGCTTCCATCAGCAGCTGTGTTTGCTGAGCCTGCTCTGCCCTCTGCAATCAGGGTGGCAATGCTGCAACCATAAGTGATGTGTTCATGAAAGCCAGTGCTGCTTTGTGATGTCTCTTGTGTTTCAAAGCCCTGTGTTGTTCTGCTGGGTTCTGTTGCAGAAGTGTTCTGTAGAGGTTGCAGCTATTTGCCTTGCTGTTGTTTTTGCTGAGCCTGAGGAGGGGCCCTCTGTTGGGATGCTGCTTTCACTGTGCCTTTGCAAGCTGTTGCAGCAAGGAGAATAGCAGAGAAATTGTGGCTGGGGATGATTAGAGGCAGTGTGCTGCTGGGGTTTACACCAGGGCTGCTCTGCTGTTCTGAGTATTGCACATTTATTAGTATAAGCAAGTTTGAAGACCATAGAGAGATGGAAAGGGCATATAGCAAAGCCAGCTGAAGGAGCATTGGTTTGTAGATGATGTTGGTTGACCACTGTAAAATGATGCCCACTATAAACTTAGGAAGCATCTATATGCTTATGTTAAAGAAAATCCTTGCCCTATAGTCTGAAAGGACAAGATATTCAGTGCTCTTAGGTGTAAATGGCAAGTGGGGTGGAAAATAAAGCCAGAAATCTAATACTTCAATGCAATGGCTTATTCTCAGCCAGAAATGTGTGCTGGGTTCTGACTGATTTACCTCAAAAAGAAGATTCAGAAGAAATAAAAAATGATAGTAATACTTCTCTGAATAAAATATAATTGCTCTGTGAAATTCCCTGCAACAAGTTATTACTGATTTCGAAGTGCTTGGCAGAAGTCATAGAAAAATAGATTGGAAGATACCTTATTGGTCTCAAAGTTCAGCATGCGGCACTCCACAGCACCTTTGTCATAAAGACTTTGGGTTATTTTCTGAGTATCTCTGCATAAGATAAATTGTATAAAGGAAATGAACCTTTGTTCATCAGGATAAAATGCAAACCTTGCGCTCGTAGGGCACTGGAATGCGTTTCCCTGATTTCATACATATCTATTACAAGAGTTTTTGCATTGTGCTCCTTTAAGCAGCCGGGACTGGAAGGTGTGGGTTTGGTGCTGGGAGCTGTGGGTGCTGTTGGGGGTTCAATATGGGTTGGGGGTTCAATATGGGTTGGGGGTGCAGTGCTGTGTGTGGGCTACATTCAGTGGTTACTGATAGTTTGGTTTCCTTGGTGTGTATGTTCCTTCAGCTCAATGGGGCTGCTCAAAGAAAGGCAGTAATTCCAGGGCATCTCCTGGTACAAATCTCCTCTGAGTCTAGTCTGTCCATAGATTACCGGACTATGAGCAAGGTCTGGCCTTTGGCCAGAGTGATTTGCCTGACTACAAATTCTCCCCTCCTGGTGTCTACATCCTGGTATAAATAAACAAGAGAAGAAAGATGGAAGGAAGGAGAAGGACAAAATGCCCTCCTGCGGTCTGGCAAGCTGGAAAAGTGCAGCAGGTGGACCAAGTGTCTCTTTGCCTCACTTGAACTCCGCTTCCCTCAATGCTCACAACCTGTGACATTGCCCCTCTCCTCCCTCCCAAATCCGCAGTGCCCCCAATTAAACCTCCAGT
The DNA here is from genome assembly GCF_054131305.1 of Coturnix japonica. Classification (NCBI taxonomy): domain Eukaryota; kingdom Metazoa; phylum Chordata; class Aves; order Galliformes; family Phasianidae; genus Coturnix; species Coturnix japonica. The sequence continues at coordinate 2,974,481 of NC_140696.1, forward strand.
CCACTGTGTCTCAAATGTGCCACAGGGATAAGCTACCAGCTCGCAAGATTCATGGCACTGCTTCTTCCCCCCCTCCAATAACTAATAATTCCAGAGCAACATTCAGAATTGCAATTTATTCTGGTTGTAAAACACAGAGAAGGTAAATCACAGAGAGCATAATCATTTCATTTCTTTCTTATAAATCAAGCCACATCCAATTCTTGCCCTCTGCATTCTCAAACAGGCTGTTGTATTTGGGGACCAGGAGAAAAGAAGAGGGGCAAGTTCTCATGTGTGTACATGAGTTCCAGACCCCTTTGCCATCTTGTTGTGCCCCAATGCTGCACACCTTGTAATAACCCTCCTGGACTTACCCCAGCCTTGCACTGTAGTTGGGGATCTTTGCTTTGCAGAGCATGGACACCTCATTAGGAGCCACTGAGTTATAGTGATGTGAACTTCCTCTCATTCTTCAGCATACAACTGGGGCGATGAGGGAGCTTTATCCCTTTCAGCTAAAGACTTCAAAGTTAATCTGCGTTATTAAAAGCCATATCCTTGCAGGTAATAATTAGACCCCAGTGTGTAGATAGAGGCACAGGGAAATTGTGAGACTTCTCTCGGGAGGCGCAGTGAATTGGCAGGAGAGCCAGGGGTGATGCTGAGAGGAGAGCCCTGCCCATAGCACAGGTCTGCACATCTTCATAGCAAGAAGAGATGAAAAGCACGTTCAGTCGTTGGGTCTGACTTAACCACGTCGTTATGGAACTGCAGCTTGTTTCCATGCAGCATCAAAGGGAGTAAAGCTTGCCCCAAAGACAGAGCTGAACGCCGAAAATTGTGTACTTACAGCTCAGCCTTAGGGGCTTGGTAAAGGGACAGCGTTTAAAAGCAACCAAGGCCAACTCTTACAGTCTACAGAGTCATTAGTATGCCAAGTCCTGCAGGGCTTCCCGCATCCTCTTGGACTTGATAAAATTATAAATCAACCAGCAAAATTCCTTTTGGAACAGTCTGTGCTTTGGTCCAGGGCTGCTCGCCAGCACCGTGCGGAGCCTCTTCTACCCGCGCAGGCAATCATTCGAGTTAGTTCTTTTGCTTTGGAAATGCAGTGTCATAATCAGGGCAGATATGTACCTGATACTGAGCTGAAACAACTCAATTTACTGCTAACCAATAGCTGTCAGTGCATACGACACTGTTTTCTTTTATTCCTCTTAGCCTTTCTATCCCTTTTTCTTCTGTATTTGCTCTTCCAGCACCTTCTTGTTTCTTTGCCCTCCTCTAGTTCTGCTCCCCACTCTGCCAGCATCACATGCTCAGCCTGCATTTTAGTTCCTGCCCCCATTCTGGGGATGGGAAGGGTGTTGTACTGCTGCATCCCATCCAACAGAGGACCCAAGGGCTCTTGGCCCTACTGGTATCCTCTGGCCATGGTAGAGCCTCCAGTCTCAGCTGGACCAGCACAGATCTGAAGGAATTTATATCACATTATAGCAATGAGAATGAGATAGAGATTGTTATCACTGTATCCTCACCAACCTTTGCTTTAAGGAAGTGCTCTCATCCTGTCAATATCATTTTTCGCCATCAGACGTGGCCCAGATGCTACTCCAAGCACAGAGCTGGGGGTTGAAACAATGCATACTAAAATTACAGCTTGAAAAATGATTCCTTTCCCTGCGTGGGCAAACCTCCCTGCCCCCATCACTGCCTGTGCAGCGGAGATAATTGCTGGGACGTTGCTCATGGGATAGGACAGGATTAATATGTTAAGAAGCACTCTCTGTTGGATAAGCTTTCCTCCCCTTCAAACTGATGACAAAGCTTGCGTGGCCTTCAACAGAGGCAGTCGCAGTGCCAAAGTGGTTTTGAAAACCATACCCTCGCTGTTTGCACAGCACTCTGCGGGTGTTTGGAGCAATCCAGCAGCACAGGGACAGGCTGCAGCTTTGCCATTGTATTTATGTCTTCTCCCTTGGCTTATGCCTCTATCATTTTGTAGGAAGAAAAATTCTTTCCATTAGCCAGGCCCCTTTCCTGTGCCGGTCTATGTTGTTAATGGCTGTTTTTGAAAAGAAGGGCAGAGTTGAAGTTCTTTTTGCAGGTTTACAGTTGAGTCTGCAAGATTTGAGATTCAGCAGTGGAAAGCATCCATGTTTCTCGTTAAATGAATGTGGGTTTACTGCAGAAAAGACCTTAAGTAGGGCTGCTAAAAAAAACTGAGGCAGACAGCAAGAAGACATTGGAAAATATATTCCTAATTCACTCCCATTCTTCTGCCCAGCCTGGCTGAAGTCTGGCCAGTTGGGAGTCCTTAAAGTCAGGAAAACCATTCCTCTGTTAAGTGACAGTGCCTGGGGTCTGCTTCTGCTTGCTCCACCACCTTGAGGTGTGTGAATCACGTATCTCCCCTCTTGGAGAGTGGGGCTGTGTCCCTGCAGTCCCCACACCCTCCTCTTCCTCACAGCCCGGTCCCAGCAGGAGGGGCTAAGCGGAGCCCTAATGAGCCTGGGACTGAGCTCTGATGATGGAATCTTCAGGCGTGAGACAGTAATGAATGGTAATTCTTCAAGCCCAACCATTGCTCTATTTTTTCCCCTTAACAACTGAACTGATTAGAATGAAACTTTGACTTGATTAGTGATTATTGTCTCTGTATGGCAGTTGCTTGCAGCCCTTTCATTTCCTTGGTTTGTTTTTAAAAAAACATTGGCTGGCATTTCATCCCCTGATTTAATGCTTGGGTTCTCTGCTCCATATTCATCCCTTTCTCCTTCTCTCTTCCCCTTCCTCCCACCTAAAGGGATCCAATTATTGTTTTATTGTCATTTGGTGTACAGAACTGGGACTTCCGAAGTGTCTGCTCCCCTTGATTCCTGTCACTGAAGGGGGAACAACACACACAGGAATGGGTGCACTCCATGATACGGGGCAATAGAGATGAAGCTGAAGCGGGCCCTAATTACAGAATAATATGCAAGAGTAGCTCCATATTTCTTTCTCCAGGGTTCCAGCTCACTGAACTGCTTTGCTTTTCAAGCTCCTACACGTTGGAGGCTTATTCAGCATTATTTCTGTTAATTATTGGCATTAGAAGCATTTCTAGAAATCCTGGATGAGGTCGGAGCTGTTGCGACGGTGATTTATTGCCTTCCTCATCCCCTATGAGGCAAAGCCAAAGCCAACCCTGCGGCAGCTGCCGTGGTGCTCCGTGGCACCAGACCTGATGCTAAACCCACCCCCACCTTCCACCCACCCCAATGAACACTGTGCAAAATATTGATAGAGGGGACCAGCTAGATCCCAGCTCCTTCTGGGAACGCAGCTCACGCGCTGCATATTTCAATAACAATGACTTATTAAATAATAACTGACATTTACCTAGCTGCTGCTTGTCCTCAGAGCCCCCAAGACTTGGCAAACTTTAATTAATAGTTGTTTTAATAGTTAAATAACCTTTATAACTGCATTTCATTTATTCAGAGCCCGTCAGAAATAAAGTCATAATGATCTGAGTCAAGCGATAAAACACAACATCTGGTTTAATGTTTGCAGGTTATTAATGAGCTGAGTAGCCTGGCAGATGAGCAATATATTTATTTCTTTTTTTTTTTCTTGTAAGAACCTGCATTATCAAGAGAAGTGCTGATGAGGTCCAATTGTTTTCTGCTGCAGTCCCCTCCATGCCATGCACCCCCTAGCAGGGATAGGGATGTTGCTGCTCTAGGAGCAATGTATCTCAACCACTGCAGAGCCCTTTCTTGGTTTGGTTGTCCTCACTGTGTGCCTGTCAGGGAGTCCTGCTGCATTGGAGACGTCCGTGGGCAGAGTGGCAGAAGCGCTGCTGATTTATCTCTGGATGCAATCTTTGCCATCTGTTTTTATATTGCTTTCAGCACAAGATAAGTAGTTCCCATATAGCGCGCGCTCCATAGACTGTAAAGTTCATGAGTTTGCAGAATTTATGATAAGGCAGAAAATTGTCTTAGCGCATCATTCATGTGAGCAGGGTCCAGAACAAATGTTGCAGCCTCCAGATGTTGCTTTCCATCCTCTGCCGGTGCGTGCCGGCAGGAAGATGCCCCTATCTCTTGCATGGGGTCTTTCTGACTTTGAGCAGTCACGTTGGCTCCAGCTTGCCCTGCAAGCATTAAGCAATCTGCCTTGAACTTCTGCCTTGGGTTTCTCCATCTTTCCTGCAGCCTATTAAGACTCCATCCTGACTAATGTTGCTTAGCACAGCTCCCACTCCCCGGTTCCCAGAGCACAGCCTGCACAATGAAATGAGCTTCCTCAGGCACATTTTTGGTGCTTTTTTTTTTACTTCCCCACCCTGCAACATTACCTATTAATTGCACTTAGAAAATATTCCAGGAATTTACTTATGCCCTTGAGCTGTAGTCGTGTTTATTTCCATAACTCTTTGATACAATATTTGTCTTTGCCTGAAATAGTTTGCCAAAAGGAAAGGAAAGGAAGAAGCAGCATGTGAAGGATTTGGATTACTTCACATCTGCCTTTCTTTAAGCAGCCCATATGGGAAAACATATTCTTTTGCACAGAATTTGTTAAAGGTTTCATAAAATGCATCACATACACATTTAACACAGAACCTAACAATATTTATATTTAAAATGGGTCCAAGCAGATCCATTTGGTGAGTGTTGGAAACACGTAGGGTGGCAGTGCACATTGAGAATGTAATAGTCTTGTTATCTGCTTCAGCTTGTGGGATCTGTTCCTGCCGTAGGTTTGATGGGAGGAAAGAAGTGATACAGCTTGTTAAGTATAAAAATCATAATGTGTGTGATTTTTATGAGCACTCTTCGTCTGTGATGCTCAGAAAAAGCAACGTTACCCATCATCTCCTTTAAGACCAAGTAGCTGAGCAAATGGGAGTTGACATTAGGAGATTATGGAATGTTATGAGATGGAAGGGATCCTCAAGGTCATCTGGACTCACTCCCTGCAATGAGCAGGTAAACCCCCCCTGTTCATTTTCCTGCCTTCTGGATGCTTTATGTCTTTGCTTGTTGTTGATGTGCTGCTCTGTGAACCCATAACTTCAAATAGACCCACATTCTGCAGCCTTCCTTCAAACACCCACCCCTGTCCTAGTGCTGAGATGGCCTCGAAGAAGATACGTCTTGATGCAAAACATCTTACTTCTAAATTGTCTCCAATACAATGATTAAGTGTATTTATTTTTCTCCCCCACCCCTCGTGCGTTTCATTAATGTACAGGCCCAGCATTGAAATGAGAAGGGATGCTCAGGTTTAACAAGTAAAAGGTAAAAGCAGAGACTGAAGAGAGCTAATCAAATTCGATTAGCGAGTTTCAGACTTCACTGGGTTTTGTTTGGTCTGGTTTATCTGAATCTTTATTAGATAAGCTTGAATTGGCAACACTGGTGTATATGATGCAATACCCGACGTGATTGCCATCCGAAATGCTGTGGGGCAGCCCTGCAGCATCCTCCCAGCGCTGCTCAGCTGACTCTGCCTGCATGCAGATAATTTTGTTTAATCTTGGCAATCTTCCGCTGTATACGTAAGTAAACAAAGATCAAGCTACTCACAACCTTAATTAGGCTACACATAAATAATAGATGACTGGATTAGCCAGGAGTATAGAGGAGATGTAAGCGTAAGAACAACCGCAAGGCCACTGGTGTTCTCCTTGCAGTGCAATGCACTGCTCATCCCTTTCCCTGCTCCTCCTCACTTTGAGGACAACATTGTGTGGGTTTTTTTCTGCATCCATGCTGAGCTAAGCACTGGCTTTGCCCTTACAGCCATTTCCTTTTGCTTTCTGGGTCTTCTGGTTTCAGACCCTCTGATGCCACAGGGCTTTGTCATACAGCACTTTGGAAAACATAATGGAAAACGGGGGCTCTCCAGCAGATGAGCTTTTTACTGTATGTCTCAGCTTGCTGAGTAGGCACTGATTGCAGATGTTGGCATCTTTGGGCATAGCTTTGGTGGACTCTATTGCAGAGGAAAACAGTGAGTCCTAAGAGTGCTGCCTCCCCCTGTACTGTTGGCAATGGGTGAAAATGGTCCTTTAGCACACATATTGCTCACTGACACCTTCTGCCTCCAAGTGATGGAGTGATTCAGCCGAGTCAAAAATAACTCTCTGGCTGTGGTAGTTCATCCTGGATCAGCAGTCCATGTGGTCTCTATCTATCAACGTGTGTCCTATACTAATGATGTGATAGCTTTGAAAAGTTGAGCTATTTACACAAGGTCACTTTATTAGTAGGGAAATCGCTCTTATGATAAATGAGCGCTCTGCAGCCTGTCATGGGCACGCTCCTGTCCCGCTCAGCAGCTCACTCAGCTCTGCAGCCTTAGCAAGAAAATACACCTTGGATAAGAAAACAGGAGGAAAACGAAGTGCTGGTGGGGTGTCTGCTGTCTCTTTTCCTCCATGCAGTGCTGGGAGGGAGGGGGATATCTCTGCTTCCCCAGGTCCTGAGCAGGAGGTGTAAAATACCATGAGAAGATATTTCTCAGGCAATGTGCTGACTCAGCACCCTCTCTGTTTCTTAACTGGGAGTGATGTATGAATTATCTCAACCTAAAGCCTGAAATATACATTATAGGCCGTATCTTTCTGTGTTTTATTTGGGCTGTAAAGTGAGACCTTATTATTTCTCCCTCCTGGGCATCCTTTAATGAATCTAGATTTGAAAGTGAAATATTTATTATATTCCAGGAGGTTAACAGTGGAAGGAGAAGAAATATGCAAATCTGCAAGAAAGCGTTTATATATTAACAAAAAAAAACCTTTTATTAAGAAAAAAACCTCACAAATATGTGCATCCTTCTAGATGCTGAATGGCTGTCCCTAAAAAGGGGTTTACAGGGGGATGGTGGCAGTGGGAAATCACCTCGCTCTTCCTTTTCACAAATGCTGTTTCAGTTCATTTCGTATTTATATTTCTTAAAGTCACACTATTTTCACTCAAGAATATGTGCTGATAGCACACTTGTCCTGGAAGGTGGCAGACCCCACTGATCAGCAACACAGGAGGCAAAGCTGCCTCCTGCCTTCCCTGACACTCAGACAGAGGAGCTGAGAGAAATAGCGTGTCTCAGGAGATGAAGGATCCCTGCGGAGTGACATTTTTCTCTGCCTGATGTACTGCTCTGCACCTGTTGCCAAGCAATGAGGTGCTGGGCTGCCAGCCGTGCTGCATGCAGGGAGCCTAGGGGATGAGCCCCGCCACTGTGAAGATGTGTGATGCTCTTAGGGATGCGTGCATTGCTCTTCATTTTATTTTACATATGTGAATCTATATATGTATGAGATGGTGATTAGGGATGGGCGTGATTGTTTTTGGTCTGGAAAAGGTGTACAAGTCTCGTTTCTTTAAACAATGTTCCCATGCCTGTCTGTAAAATTAATGCATAAAGCCAGGTTTGTCAGCGTGGTTAAATAGTGCAGGAAATTAGAATCAGAGAATGGTTTGAGCTGGAAGGGAACCTCAAAGGCCGCCCGGTGCCACTCCGTGCAGTGCACAGGGACACCCACAGCTCCAGCAGTGCTCAGAGCCCCGTCCAGCCTGACCTTGGCTGTGTGCAGGGACGGGGCACCACCGCCTCTCTGGGCAACCTGTGCCAGTGCCTCACCACCCTCAGTGCCAAACCTTCTTCCTTATCTCCAGTCTCAGTCTCTCCTATTCCGAGTTCTCAGTGACTCCACCTCTGCATAACCATGAGTTTCAAAAACCAGAGTGCAAAAAGAGGTCTTTTGGCTGCAATGGTATCAAGATGAGCCCCTGCTTCATTAGAACGAATGCCATTTGCTTAAAAATAGAAATATTATGCCATCCTCCAGCAGCAAAAATGAAATACGCTATTAAAGGATTATGATTCTGTGACTTCAGACCTATTGTAGTCCTAATATTTCATGGTGCATTGACATAGAGTACATAATATGCTGAACAGCACTGTTGGCTTCAGCTGTTGCAAACAGTATGGTGCAGAAATAATTGAACTAAAAAGAAATTACAGCGACTCAGAGGGGTAGCAATTCTGCTGCGCAGATGTGAGGTGGTAGTGCTGAGCCAAACGTGCTTTAATGAAGGAAAATAAGAAAAACAGGAAAAAAAAATGACCAGTGGAAAGAGTCTTTAGTAGGTTGTCCTTTTGTTGGCAGTCCTTTGTGGTAGGACCAGCACTGCTCCTGTGCAGGGAAATCTGATTTGTCAGCAATATATAAAGCTAAAGAGTATGGAAAATGAGGCCTTATCTATACAGAGGTTTGAGTTCATTTCAGGAAAGCTGGTGTGAATCTCTGTTTATGCTTTTAAGTCTCAGATGTATCATCCAGTTACTGCAGCTTAACAAGTCGCTGTTTGTCAGCTGTGCTGTTAATAACAGCGTACACACACTTAACCCAACGTCGGTATGAGGTAAAACACATCAGATTACATCTTTCATCTGTTTTTATTCCAGTTTGTTTCGATTAAAGTAGTTCCTTGCCATCAAACAGGGATGGTCTCCATCAAAATCTCTATTTGGATGGACTATTCCTGTCTTAACCAAGATGTATTTAAGAAAACTTGGGTGATTAATCACATTCAGCTGTTGCACTTGGGGGGGAACCTCCTCCTTCATGGGTAAGACATTGGGCTGCAGAGGTGGAAGCTGTAGATCCTCTCTAACTGGGCTACAAGGTAGAGCAGAGAGCAGGGTATCAGAATAGAAAGGTTTGGGCTTTGATGCAAAATGGGCAGAGGCAGCCAAGCTGAGTCCCCACAGCCCTGCTGGCCCACACCCAAGGTGGCTTTGATGCAAGGATTTGTCTTCTCCTTCTGGATGGCTGCAAGCACAAAGGAGCCTTGGCACAATAGAAGTGAGTGATGGTAATAGCAACATGTCAGGTATGTCTCCAAAATTGAGGAGTTAGAAATGTGCTTCTTGTTGCTAATAATCACAGAGCTTGACAAGCTTGTTGTTTCCACCCCTGTTCCTGTGTTGTTCCCTACACGAACTGACCTGATCCTCTGTGTATCTGCACAAATAACTGTGGGACGTCACCCTCAGCCCTGACAGCAGCAGCTCTGTGCCTGTTGCTCAGCTTCCCTGCCTCCTGTGCTGGGTTAGCTGGATGTCAGCTCTCATCCACTTGCTGCATCCCTGTATTTCTTTGAGCTGTTAAGTGCAGGCTGCCTGTCACTCAGGCAGTGACGTGCTGTCACTCCATACTTGGCATCTATGTGACATGAGCTGTGCCCAGGAGGACTCCCATGAGGAGGGGTGCTGGGTACAAAGGGACCTGCAGGTGCAGCTAGACAGACAGCTTCACTGCAACACCTTTCTCTCCAGGAACATGATGTTGCTCAAAAATATATATTTATTTTCTTTTGTTTTGTTTTTAAAAAGCCACTTTTGATCATTTCAGTACAAGCAAGAAGTACAAAAGGGACATAGGAACAGGTTGCCCAGTGAGGCTGTGAATACACCCTCCAGGCCAGGCTGAATGGGGCTATGAGCAACCAGGTCTAGTAGGAGGTGTCCCTGCCTATAGCAGAGGGCTGGAACTCATTGGTCTTAAAGGTCCCTTCCAACCCAACCCCTTCTATGATTCTATGATACGAGATGTTCCAGCAGCATCGAAATGTTTCACCAGTGCCAGATAACAGCGTGGCAATATTTCATTGGGAAATAGATTTTTCACTTGAAATTTGTTAAATGTTGTGTGTCAACCAGGAAACTCCAATGTTTTGATCGCTGGGAAGTGTCTGTTGGAAGGGTAATTTTATCTATTTATTTATTTTTCACAAGGGATTTTGAAAGATCTGATTTCTAACTTGGAACAAAGGCAGATTTCAGTGTGAGGACTGGGCACTGGGTGGGCTTTGAGGTCCCCTCCAACCTGAGCCGTTTTACAATATATATTTACCCCGTGAGTGCAGCTCATTTCTTAACAAATAGAGCTACCTGCGTCCTAGGTTGCAATGCAGCAGTCTATAATTTCAAAGCCTGAGCCGTAATACTTTCAGCCTGTCCCAATGACTGATGCAATGCTGCCAGAGCAAGTCCACATCCTGGCAGGGCTTCTCCTCTCCTATCACTGTGTTTTGGTGGCTGTCGTTCCCGTAACTTCCTCTGGAGTTTAGTCCTTTTCAAGGGCAGGCTATTGGGGATGTGTCCAAAATGCATGTTTTCTAATTAAAGGGAATTGTTTACTTGATGTAGAGGGAGAAAATAATGGTCCCTTTGGCTGGATGTTTCTTCCTGAGTAAGATGCATTAATGATGATGTTCTTTAATTTCCTTCCCTCGCCCCCTCCTAATCTGCACCTCTTCTTCTTCCCTCAAAGACCTCACTGTTCTCTTTCCTTTATTCCTCTCTTCTTTCAGCCCTTTTTACCCTCTTTGCTTACAGCCACAAATCAGCTCTCTCTGCTCCACATCAGGCTGTTTGCTAAGCCAAAACCAGTCATGTGCACTGGTCCACACTCCTCCAAAGCAGAATGTAAATTCATGTGGTTTTAGTGCAACATGTTTTGATCAAAATGTACAATTCTTTTTTGGCCAGAAAAACATTTCCTGAGAGTTTTTTTTCACCCTCATCCCCCAGAGCTGCAGAGTTTTTGCAACGCACGCATCCTTCAGACACACATGTTTAACAAATCATATTCAACGTGGCGATTTGCAAGTCATTAAGCAGTTTGACAGCCAATGGCATGAGGAAATGGAAGGGTGTTTTCAAAGCAGATCAATTCTTTTGGCAGATAAGGCAAAGAAATCAATTCATTGGGCTAGAACTCCTCGAACTGAATGCAGATAGAGAATGTGATGTATTTACTAACATCCTGAAGGAGGTGGTGCTAGCAAGATAGGGACTTATGGATAATTTTATTAGAGGAAAAAAAAGCATCCCATAAGAAGGCACATTGCTAATAGGATCTGCCAGCAAAAGATCGTGCAGATGAGAAAATGCTAAATCTGAACAAGGCTTTATGGGATTTAGAATGTAGTTTCCAGGCTTCAGTGGTAAATAATAATGGAACAGAACGCATGCACTTGTCATTCAGCTAAAGGACGTTTGTGGGCACTTTGCAATCTCAGCGCATCTATTGCATGACCACCTCACGTCAAGATTTTGCAATTAAAAATTGAAAATCAACTATATCTCTTAGAGAAGTAGGGTGATCCTATTACTGAGATGCATCCACCTGTGGCAGGGAACACATTGGCTGCTTAATCTGTGTCCAAAAACTCCACGCTGCCGTTTTGAAGAAGCAGCAAAGAATTCTGTTCTCTTTGTGTGGATGAGAAAACAAATCTGGAGGCTCAGGAGGCAATTCAACCCATTGGAATAGGACCATGTATTCAGGAGCTGCATTAGTTGTTTGGTTTAGTAAAAAGGACGCTCGGATCATCTGTTGCCTTGGGGACCCCGTCTCCTTTTCCCATTTCTGCAGCATATATCTCTCCCCATTTAATGGCATGCTGAAGCATCGTTTCAGTACCAGCACAGAATGAGAAATGGTTCCTAATGGCTGATAATGCTTCTCGTGCCGCTTGATCTTTCCTGTCTCCCTTGCTCCCATGGGTGCCTACCAGTGGAAAAGATGGTTCTGTCATCCACGAGAGGGGCTGCCCCTCCCTTTGGGAGCTTCAATAACGCCACTCCAAGAAAATGCCCTATTTGTTATTTTTGAATAGAAAAACTCAGCTTTGTGACTTTGATACTTGACATGATCGGGGTTCTCAGGAAGTGGGGAAATTGGAGAAAATGCTTTTTTTCTTTTTCTTTTTTTTTTTTTCTTTTTTTTTTTTTTTTTTCCTTTATTTGCTGGGTATTAATACAGCAAGAAGCAAGCTGGGTAATGTGAGAGCCTGGATCTTCTCATGGTCAGTCACAGTTCTTAACCTTTCTCTTTTCTGCTCTAAGTGCCCTTGGGACTGTTTGTGTTGTTATTTCAAGGTTCTCTCCATGAATGCAAACAGAAGGGGGGGGGGAGATGATCACGCATACACACAGCCCTCTGAGTTCCCTTCTCATGGCATCGTGCAGACAAAGGCAGGGCACAAAACATCAACATCTGAAGGGCCGAGGGGTTTTCAGGCTCATTTATAAGTATTGCCATCTCAAAGTTTTTGTACAAATGAGCTCGTTTTGGTAAGGTGAGCTCCATTGTTCTGCTGGGTTCACACCAGATATGAATACATACAAGATTTTGGTCATGTAGATGCTCTCTTTTAGATTTTTGTTTCTTCCCTTTATTTTTTTTGTAAAGAACACAAAATCCCCACAGGCTTCCATGCCTTACAGCATTTCTATAAATGTGAAGCTCGAGCATTTTTGGCTGGAGTTCCAAAACCTTGAAAGGTTTGGAAAGAAACAGAGCAGTGTTTTCTTGCAACTAACGCTCTGCTCCATGCCAGTGTCTCATTAGTTTTGACAGCAGAAGGAAAGCTTATGGCCAAAGATAACAAAGTTGGAGGTGTGTTCCACAGGAAGCACTTTAATTTTTCTGGGTTTCTCCTTCTCTATGTTCACTGCTGTGCAGGTGGGTGAGAGCTGCCACTGTACCACCCCAACCATTGGATGTTGAAGGACGGGAATTAATGTTAAATAGGCAGAGAGTAAGGAAGTTTGGAGCGTGCCTTGGTCCTGCTTTGGGACTGTTACAAAGGGAGATCCCTCTCTTCTTTCTCCTTCTGCTCAGAAGATGCTCACAATGCTGTATTTATCTCAATGTCATTTTCTTCGAGATGTGAGCTGGAACAAATCCGGAGCAGCTGCTTCATTTCTAAGTGTCCTTTAGGGATCCCTTCAGCAGACACTTTGCAGAATATAATGATGACATTCTAACGAGCATTAATGCACATGTTGTCATCTTTCTATATTTACACTCCCCACAGGAGGCATAGTTCTGAAAAGCAAAGGAGAGAGGGAGAGAAACTTTTATGCAGAAACTTCTGAGTGTGAGTTAGGTCTGACCAGAGCATCCTCCTAATTAACAAAGCCATAGTAGTAGCTGGATGTAGGGACCAGGCAGGAAGCCACAGACATCATGCAAAGCTTCTCCATGCAAGAAGAAAGATCCTGCCCTGCAGCACCCACTGATAAGACGAGTAAAAATGGGAGAAAGGGATTCTATTGACAGACAAACCAGGAATAGGAGCATAGGGCTCCTATTTGTCTCCTCTATAAAAGAGATGTTACAGCAGAGCCAGGATTGCTGTAGACCTCATCTGATTATTTAACTGCAAACTACAGGCGCTGTATATTCAGGCATATGCTTGCCCTCCCTCTGCCTTGCCCAGAAAGATGATGAGCGGAACATATACCTGGCTTTTGTGGTGGATGCTTGTTAGCCACATCATTAAATGAGCCCAGTAATGGTCTCAATGAGCAATGCGTTCAGCACTGACCACTCATGCAATGCCCTCTCCATGTGTTTCCACTGAAAAGACACTCCCTGAATCACAGATGCAATCAAATTCTCTTTGTCCAGAGGGTCTTTGTGGGGAAACAAATGCTATGAGTTCTTTTCCCCAACAGAAATATTACATAAATACATAAGCATGTGCGTGTCTGTATATTTATATGAAAATAAATGTTAAATGAATGAACAAAATAAGTGAAATGAAAGCACACGCACTCGGTGCTTCGTAATATAGGCAGTTGAAATGGATAAGGTCGCAGCTTTGTCCTCTGCTTACTGATCTGATCGGGGAAAGATTGTATCAAATAAATAATATATCAAAAGATTTCTCCCTTCATCTCCTCACACGTTCCGTCTCACAGTCCCCGCGACATTATCCAAATCAGGAGTGAAAATCCAGCCTGTATGATAAGTAGTAATAAATGGCTGTGCTTGTCAGTGAAAATTTTGTTGGCAAATTTCCGAACCAGATTAAAAAGTAAATTAGATTTCTTCTGGAGAGTTATTTTCAAGGGGTTTTGTCTGCTGATGTTCTCGTGTGAGATTGCAGCTTAGCCAAAGGGGGAAGAGAACAAAAGGAGAGGATAAAGAATCGAGGTTGCAATTATCTGACTGAACAAGGCTCTCCCGTGCAAGGCACCTAATCAGGAAAGTCTCAAATTTGCTTAAAATACAAGGTGCAATACCACATTTATTTATAATCTGCCTCACCTGCTCAGATAAAACTGTTTCTAAAGCCAGGCAATTGCAGGAGACAAGCTGTAAAATGGAACAAATGGAATCAAATCAGGTATTAATAACAGCAGAATGAAATAATAATAAAAAAGTGTCTTTTAGCAGAGTATAATTTCTGTTTTACAGAAAATACCAATGAAGCAGAGTGACACAGGAAAGTATTACGGAGTGAGAAAGAAGTGAGAGGGATGACAAGGAAGGGGAGGTGAGGATGGAGTTGTGTTAATCCCTGGGTACTATGAGAGAATGGGATCCCAGGTGCCTGAGGGTGAGTAATGAGGGGCAAACAACAATGGGAGCAATGGGAATGCCTAATTGGGGGCAGGTGAGGCTCATGCTGTCCTCTGTTTATGGCGCCATGCAGCTCACAGAGCTTTCCTATGAAGCTGCATGCAACGTGGTGCCCCTCTCCAGCCTTCCATTATGGGTTTGGGTGAGTCTCATTGGCTTTATTTCCTATTTTTTATTTATTTTTACAGCAAAAATGTTGTTTTCTTGGTGATTTAAAGTGTGTTTTTGGTCTGCGTGAGCACAGTGACTGTTTATTGTTGACCTTGTTTAGAAACTTGAGGTCCAGAGTAGAGGCATATTTCATGTGGAGCTGAATGTTTGTTGCCTGTCTTTTGATGTCTGGGGGCTCTTCCCTCCAGTTGGGTACTTGGAAGGGTCCTACAGCACTTCAAGAGTTGGTCATGTGGCTGTTATTTAAATCTCTGTGGTTTATAATGTGCTGTTTGCCCGTTGAAGGGCAAGTAGCTGCTGTGAAACGCTGGCATCAAAGCTGAGAAAGTGCATTTATCCCCCAATGTTTATGAAACAATTTGCTAGGCAGAGTGACTTGCTGTTGCACTTAAATGTTTGCAGAAATGGATTGATTTGCTTCTGAGTGTGCTGGGTTTGGCATATTACAGCATTATTGTATGCTGCAGAGCAGTTGGTTTAGGGCTGTTGATAAATATTGTCTGGGCAGGTGGCTGCTTAAGGCATTTGTTTGGAGATGCTTGTTTTGGATGACTCTTGGTGGTGGCCTAGAAACTCTCTGCATACAAACAGCCCTTCTGATATCTACAAGCCAAGTCTTTGGGAAACACACTGACTTCCTGCATAACCTGTGCTCCTAAACGGCTCAGCTATATTGAACATCTGAAAATAAAAACCTGGTGGAGGGTGGGAGGTGACAATACATTATTCTACTTTTTTTACCATCCTATGCTTGAGAGAAGGGGGGCTGTGCTGCTGGCTGTGGGCTGTAGTATATGCTCTTCATCCCATAGTGGGGTGATGACATTGGGTCTCTTGTGATGCATGGCTTGAGCTGGACTGTACTGGACAACCATGTCTGATCAGCCTGCAGGGTCTCTAATTGCTGTGAATGTTACTTTTCTATGCCTCTGATGTCCTACTTTTGCAAGGTCACGGTGAAAACAATTAAAATGCGTTAAATTAATGGGAAAAAACTTGAAACAGGCGTGCTCTGTGTGGCAGCTCCAGGAACCTGCAGGTGTGGGTGGTTGGGGCAGTGGGGGAGGGCTCAGCGTTGGTTGTTGCTGTGATGCTGCACTGTGCCCTATGCACACAGGCAGCCTTTGCCCAGGTCCCGGTGCAGTCAGCGCCCTTCATTTCACATGTATTTGGGTAGCTGAGTTTCCAGGCACTGAGCAGCTGCCTGCCTGACATGAGTGACGCACCCAGCCCGTGTGGTCTGACTTCTATAATTGGGGTCAATCACAGAAAAAACCCTGTCACAGCAGAAAGTGCTTCTCGGTGCTGGGGCTGCCATAGACAGCAGCACTCCGGGGACTGAGAAAGAGCCTCGCTGCCCTCCCTGCCCTCTGCTTTCCCCTCCTCTCTGCTGCTCATCGCCTGCTGTCTGTGCTCTGCTCCTTCTTACTTGCTGTTCTGCAGAGGGAAACGTGCTCACAATGTACTGGGCTCCTGAAGCAGGCCGGGTTGATACTCCCAATAAGGTCCCCATAAGGGAGGCAGCAGGGTGCAGCTGGGTGTGATGCTGAAGTCTGGGGTGGGTGTGTGTTGCTGTCAGTGAGGGGACAGTGTAGGGTTTCCCAACCTGGATGTATGCAAGGATAACAGTTGTGCCTAGGAGCGGGCTGATGATTTATTTATAATACTGGGACTCTGAAACCCTTCTGAGAGTAGTTTTGGTTCCTTCGTGGCTTTCTGTGGGGGCAAAGCCTTCAAGCTTTTGCAGATTTTTCATTCAGTTGGAGTAGTGGTTTCCCAAAGGAGGATTTATCCTTGCTTCCTGCATTGCTAGCATCTCTGGAGGTCCTCTTGGGTTAGCAATTCTGGCACGTATGGATGGATACAGTCCTAACTCGTGGTGCTCCTGAATCTGCTATGGGTCGGTGCAGAGGGCTGGTGGCTGCATAGGTGGTGGCAATTGGTCTTCATGGTGAAAAACAGTGAGGAGCTACAGGTGATGGATGTGTATAATCAGCATGCAGGTGGTGAACTCAGTAGCATCCGGTGCACAGAGTCTGCTGCTGGGGATGAGCAGCAGTCAGCGTTGGGCTCTGCCCTTCATCTTCCCCCTTCTGCTATGTGATGGGACCCACACTGAGCACCTTCCAAGCAGTGACAAAAAGAGGGTAGTGATGTGCCAAATGCACGTGGGTTGGAGCCAAGCGATAGCTGGAAAACACAGAGTGGAGAAAAACAAATCTTCAGAGAGATGTAGTGGGCTGGATTAGGAACAAGAGGGTTGCTCTGCATCTACCCTGTTTGGCTAAGTCCAGTTTCAATGTAAGAAAGGGACTTTCCCTTGGGGTCAGCAATGCTGAGCTAAAGGCTGAGTGGGAAACGTGGTCTATGCTGGAGAGTGGGAACCAGAGATCCCTTTTTCTTTGCTCCATCCGGCAGGGATGAGCAGGATTTGTGAGCTCAGGGGTGGCTCTGTTTCCTGTGGCAGTACTGTGGAAATAAATAAATAAGCATAGATCATCCTCGTTCCTTCTGCTCACCCTGCCAGTCAGTGACAAAGGAGCAAGGGACCTTTCATTGAGATAAATACAGTGTAAGTGGGTAATTAAAGTGACTGATTTCTCCGCCCTAGGAGCTTTCCAAGGCTCCCTTTCCCATCCTTGCATTCAAATGGTGGTGGAAGGAGCGGAGCCAGTGTGGTCCTGAACAGCTCAGGACCGGGGGCAGATGTCTGAGAGGGGACCTCAGCTCTCCCTGCCTGCCGACCTTTAATCAGATGTGCTTAAACAAGCACAGGAGGTCTGAAAACATTCATCTGGAAACCAGCAATAATAAGTATCTCGTTTCTCTGCGAGGTTGTGTTAGCGAGACCTTTTCTGTCTCCTTTTCTCTCCCTTCTCTGTCGCAAAAAATAGCATGGAGGAAGGATTCACAACTCTACATTGACTTGTGAGTTTTTGCCCTTAGCTGTTTTTATGCTTTCCAAAATCTGGGGAGCGGGAGTCGGGAGCTGTCATAGCTAGAGCATGGCTGACAAATCTATTTAGAAGGTGAGATATGAAAGTCACACAACTCGGGCTTTCTGGCAAAGAGGGTTTTGCAAATTCGCAAGGAGGAGGGGGGAAAAAAAAACCCAACCAACAAAACCTAACGAAGGTAGAAGGAGTGAGGCAGCCTTCCAGGGCTGCTGGCACACGCAGATAGAGCTGTGCTGGCCATAGCCCCCCATCTCTGCCAGCTCGGAACTTCCAGATCTGCTGCTTGGATTAGCACAGAATGAAGCTGTTCAGCAAAACCCAACCAGCCTTACAGTGCTCTGTCCTACTGTAGGGACCTGGTGGTCCCGTGGTCTTCCCCCTCTGCCTGCATCTATATCTCACCGGGGCCGGCAGCCCCATTGCCCCCCAGCTCTGTGTGCTTTCCCCAATACTTCTTTGTATTACTCCTTTGTCTCTGTGAAGCTTCACTATAGGTCTTCCATCACTTATCATAAAAGAAAATGTGTCTTGCCTTGTTTATGAACGATAAATGGTTTATACACTGCATGTTAATCATTGCCCTGCACCTTTAATCTGAAGTGTTATCCAAAGCTGCAACTGGGGGCTCATTTAGATTTCTTATTTGTAGCAATAATATCCTTTTAATATGCTAAATGAGAAAGCAAATGAACCTTCCTCGCACTTATGAGTTTTTAAAAACATCCCTTCTTTAGTGGTTGAAGGTCATTCTTTTGGCAGATTAATGCTTAACTATTAGGCCCTATTCATTGTCTGGGGTCAGCGCTGCTGCTGTCATCGCATATTAAGAAGTGCTGGCTTGGAACAGCAACAACAATGCTGCAAGGTGGGAGAGAGCTACAAGGCCTGGCTGAATGTGGTGATTTGCATCTCGGGCTCTCGTTAGTGTTTTAATCTGTAGGGCATTAATGAATTTTAATCCTCTCTATGCTTCACCTAAGTGGATTTCCATCAGCCCATCTTGGTGGCTCATACTTGAACTGGCACTCGTAGTGTCAGGGGGATATTGAGGCATTGCACTGAGTGAGTTTGGGTTGCTCACACACATTGTGAGCATCACCATGCTGCATCTAGATCCAGGTTCTGATAAGCCTTGTGCTGCTTCTCAGCACCAGACACGTCTCCTCTGATGCTATCACACATTCCTCTCTTTTCTCTTTGTTCTTCCTAGGAGCTGGTGTCCCGGTGATCTATGAGTTGTTTGGAGAAGCAGCAAACACTACTTACGCATTATATACATGTCTTGTCTGTTCCACTTGATAATGCCATTCTTTAATATGCTCAGCAGTAGCTTTTTAGCTGGCTCTTCCTCCCACCCCCCTAACGCCTGCCTGGCATGTGCTGAGGCCTTTTTATTCTTCAAATAATTTAGGGGATTTTATATCTAACTTTGTTTTCCTACGTCCTTACAGAGAAGAAAAAGCCCAACAAAGCAAAAATCTACCTCGGTAGCCTGCAGTGTTTCTGTTCCTTTCCTTGCAAAGACATAATGGCTCTGAGGTTTGCTCAGAGATCAAAGCAGAAAAGACAATGACAGATTAGCGCGTCTGAAGCCCAGTGCTGTGATAAAAAGGAGGTGGGGTGACGGCTCTTCTCAGCCACGGCAGTTCTGCATGTGGGTCTGAGGGTAGGTGGGAATTGCCCTTCCTCTGTGTGTGCACCAGGGTTTGGTGCCCAGGTTGGCTGTGGGGCAATGATCCTCCATCACAGACAGCCCTTGGCCCTGTGGATGCTGGGGGCTGTGCCCCCACCTTTCTACAGCTCCAACTAAATGGGGGCAGCGTGGCTGCTATGGAGGCAGAGGCTCATTGGGAAACAGAGAGTCATTTATGGGAAGGGAAAAGCTTTCCCAGCCCTTTCCATCCAGCTGAGAGGAGAGGATCTGACATTGCTAGTCTGATTCATGAAAATCACTCTGAGCTCTTGTATTGATAGCTTCAGCTCTCTGAATCTGCAGGAATCTTGGCCTTATCCCTGAACTCAGTTATTTTAGTTGTTCTCTCTCCAGATACACTAAATAAAACACTTGATGTACCGCACTTAAGGCTCTCTGGCTTAGCTTGGTACACGATGATGGCATGTTCTTTTTGATTCCTGTGTACAAGGGAAAAAAAAAGAAAGAAAGAAATCTGACTTCTGGCTTTCTGTTTGCTCATCTCTTGCGTTTTGCACAGAGGGGGTGCATATGTGCTCTCACATTGCTCATGCTTGGTGGAACGTTGAATAGGGAAGTGTGCAGAAAGCACAATTGAAATGCCCCAGGCTTGCTGGGCACAGGGACTGGTTCAGTTCCTTCTCCCTGGGCCCTGCTTTCAGTTTCTGGAGGATGGGATGAGTTGGGAACCTTCCTGGTTCGCTACTTCATCTTCAGCACTGAGGCTGCATTAAAAATGCTGCCCCTCTCCCAATATACTGCCCTTGTCTTGGTTAATTGCTAAAGGGAGAGGATACACAATGGATAAGCTTTAAAATCAAAACATCCAGGGTCAGATCTTTGCCTATAACACGTAAATAACATTAGGAGCAGACCCATCTCCCAGCTGGCACGGAGATGAGCAGCACGCTCACTGCCCTCTGATGGAGATCTGCCTTGTGGACCTGGAACCCAATAGTAAATAGGGAGCCCAACAGCTGTGAGGTGCCTCGTTGGAGAGAACGGTTCATGGAGAGCAACACTGAGGCTGTAAATCTGTTTTCTGCTCTCACGGTGTTTCCTCCTTTTATGTCTCCTGTTGGCAAACAGCTCTCTGATGTCTTATTCTGAAGGGTTTCATGCGGAAAACTATCCCAAATCTGAGCAAATGCTGCTGCGTGGGTAAATAATGCAGGAAGAGGTGGGGGGGAAACGCCTATATTGGCAAATGGAAGTGTGCTGGGGTGGAATTTGCAGGGAGCAAGGCTTTGTCCCCACGGTGCATCCTCCTCTGGGCAGGCAGCACCCAGCTGCCTGAGTCAGCAGCTGCAAAGCACGACTTGACCTTGCTGGGAAAGAGATGTCAAACAAATCTTGGTGCTCGTCACACATGGTTTGACACATGCACACAAAGTTCCCCACAAATCAATCTCTTTCGCTGGCTGGGCCACTCCATCCTTTCCTGGGGAGGGATGTGAGGCCGTGGTGCTACCCTGCTATCCCACCTCCTCCCCCTCTGCCCCAGTCATCCTGAGAGCCTGGAGATATAATGGGGTTACGGGAAGCTTCACTGAGCAGCACCCACAGGATTATGAGGAGGTCATACAAGCTCTGGCCATAATATTTAGCACTATAATAATGCCTAGAAATGTCCTTGGAGAATTTGCAGAGACACTAGAAAAGGGAGTGGAGAGGATGAACAATTGCTTCCCAAATGGTCAGATGTGCTGACTGGCCCTAAGAAACATCCCTAAACAAGGGGACAAGGATGTGAGTTAGTGTGTGGGCTGCCCCATAGAGAACAGCAGTCTGGGAGGCGATACTGAGGCTTTGGGTGACAGCGTAAGGGGAATTCAGTGGGAAGAGGCAATGGGGTGAAGGCGATGACCCCCATTCTTTATGAGCAGGATGCAAGGGGAGAAGCCAGCCCTATGCCAGCTGGGTTCTGCTATGGGGTGACAGCTGCCTTAGGGCAGGGGATGGAAGGATACTGACCCCACACAGGCTTATTGTAGTCAGCTCATTTAACTGCTGCTCCCTCTTTGGTATCTAATCCAGCAAACGCCATGGCAACGCACAAGCCTCTCTGCTTACCTGACCTCACCTGCCCCCACTGTTAACATCCTTCTTACCAAATTGCTCTAATGTGAGTCCAAAATACCACGGAGGCTCTTCTGGATGAAGGAGGAGATGGAATGCAGACACTGCAGCCCTCCCTGCCAGGCTGGGAGGCCACTTTGGCATGGGAGTGTGTGAGGAGGAGAGCTGAGGACAGCTACTGAGAGCTGCTCCATATGTGGGAGGGTGAGAAGTAATGTTCAGGGTATTGTATTTTTTTTATTATTATTACTTTTTCAATTGATGCTAAAGGTGTTCTGTTTCCATTCATGGAATGGCTTGGGTTGGAAGGGACCCAAGGATCATCAAGTTCCAACCCCCTGCCAAAGGCAGGGCCACCAGCCTCCAGGTCAGGTACTAGCACAGGTTGCCCAGAGCCCCATCCAACCGGGCCTTGAATGCCTTCAGGGACCATTGATTATTTATTACCTTGTATGATGGTACATGTGACCCAAGTGAGACCTCTCTGCTGCTACACTGCACTTGAGCGTTCCATAAGCCACAACACCATCCTTGGGGCTTTTGCAGCATCACCTGCTGCCCCTCATGGGACTGAACCAAAGCACCTTGGTATGGCTTTAGTGGCACATGGCAAAGGAGGAGGGTGAGGCATTGGGGTCCCTGGCCAGGACAGGGGTTCAGAGCAGACCCTGCTCCCTGGTTCTGCCTGTAAAACACCACCTGAGAGTGAAGGTTGGGCTCATAATGAGGTAACGAGCATGGTGAGAGCTGCTGCAGTTTCGTGTGGGTTGGATATGGCAAGGCACTTCCCAGCAGGCATTGTTTATGGTGCAGCAGCATTTGGAGGCATTACAACAGTAAATAAACAAACAGTGAGAGACACACTGTGCTCCTGAGCTCCAATGATCTTTGTTTGGGTTGAAATCCTCCCCGTGCTGCTGTCTCAAGCTTCAGACTGCACACACAGGAGGGGGAGAAAAATGACTTTAAATATATGCGCTGTACTATAAACATATATTGCCATAGCCCCGTGCAACAGAAATGTTGCAGAATCCAACACTCTGCAAATGTGAGTGCTTTTCTTAAGTTGAACTTAGCCCTCCTGTGTAACATTTCAGCCCAGACAGTTAGTTTGGCAATGTTATAAGTGATTGAAAATGGGTTTGTAATGGGAAGCGATGAGCTGCTTTGACATTAGGCAGTGCCACCAGCTTCAGCTATAATATTTCCTTTATTGGGATGCATCCAGGCTATTATAAGCAAACGGTGAAATTAGGGCAGTGTCAAACATACAAGGATAAAAGGATTTTCCTCTTGGGAATAGAAAGAGGTTAATTAAAAAGGAAGCAGAAAGAAAGCCTTTGCCCATTTCTGGTGTGATTTAAGTGCTGGGAAAACACGTTGTATTCACAGCGCTGAGATTGCAGTGCTCTATAAGCATTCCCCCTGCAGCACATCAGCAAATGCCCATGTCCCATATCTGCACCCCAGCTGGGCAATGGGTCCCTGTGCCCCATCCCAACCCCACTCTCTTCCCCCATCCCACATTGCTGTGTGCTGGAGAGGAGAATCCCTCATAGATGCCAGCTGTGAGAGCGAAGAGCAGGAAACGAGCAAACCTAGATGTTGGCGTTTGTGTAAGCTTTTATTGCTGGGCTTTACCCTCTTCCTTTTGGGACAAACTGTGATTTTATTACTTAGCAGTGAGATGTTTGTCTCATCCCCACAAGCGCTTCGCAGCCTTCCAAGTGCCCCCCAGAGCCCTCCTCTACTGATTTTTCTCCACTAAGTCCCCAGTGAAAACAAGTCGAGATGAGTTTTTTTCCCCCTTGTCAGCAGAGAAGCGGTCACTGCTGCGGGGTGCAGCTGTTGTTGCCACGTCAGGGTCTCGGTGCTTTCTGCTTGATGCGACCGCTGCATCACTGGGGACTCAGGGCTCAGAAACGTGCAGTGACACTGACAGCACCAGCAAGCAGGAGCATCCGCCTGGTGCTCGGAAATAGCTCAAAGCAGAAGGGAGAGCAGGGAGAGGGCAGCAAGGAGGGGTTGAGGCTGAGGGAAACTCTCCATTTTAGGGCAGAATAGCCCCAGATTGCAGCCATCATCAGTTGTGCACTGCACGATGGTTTGGAACTGAAGGTCCCCAGAGGGAACACTTGGTTCTCCTTCATTTTCATCCCTGTGGCCATTCTGGTGTCATTGCCTTTTTATATGGGAGAATCGGGCACATGATGTGCCTGGGCTGTGGCCAGGGCTCAGAAATGGGTCTCATTCCCAATATGGTGACTGGAGTAACATTGCCTGTCTCCTTCCTCCATTTCTTCATGAATGTTTGGGGTGGGGAGGAGTTTTAATTTTTGGGGGTTTCTTTTTGATGCAAAGACATAATTATACCTCCCTGATTAATCTTCAGACTGAGTCGAGCGCTTGCCATAAATCTTCGAAACAAACATGTCTATTTATATTTTAATTATCTTTTCTTTCCTAAAGTTCAGGTTGATTTCAGCTTCTTCTACATATTTATAAATTGAACAGTTCTCTCTTCACCTTTTCCTATGCGTTATGTTTGTGAGGCTTAATTTTCCCCTGAGATGCACCACGCTCCATAGTGACTGCTCCATTATAGAGCCATAGAACAGCTCAGATTAGAGGGCACCTCAAAGCCCACCCTGTGCTGCCCTTGGCCATGGGCAGGGCTGTTCCCCACCAGCTCAGACTACCCAGGGCCCCATCCCACCTGGCCTTGAGTGCCTGCAGGGATGGGGCACCCACAGCTCTCTGTGCCAGCCTCTCACAACAGCTTCCCAGAGCCAAACTCCATTCCCAAGAGAAGTACAGTTGGCAGAGATCCGTTCCAATGACCTTTACCATTGGTGTTGCCATCAGAAGCAGCACACACCCTAGAGCAGATGTCCCCAGATGTTGCACCCCTCTGCTCCGGGGCACAGTGGGAGGAATGGAGATGGATAGCAATGCTTTGTTTCTGGTTACCTTTGGGGCCACTCCTTTGAAGCTCAGCCCTTCCTCTGGCAAAGTAATTTAAGAACTCAAACCCTCCAGGCAAACAGCTCCCGCTTTATTCTTTTCAATCGGAATAATTAGATTTATAATTACGAACTGATTTATATCTATAAGTGCTCGGGCTCAACGTGCCTGTAGCCTTGCAAGGAGAGGTTGTTTCCAGTGGCTACTTGAGCTGGGTGAGAGAAAATCTGTCTCCCAGGGAGCGGGGATGCGAGAGCCCGCTTTCCCCGGGTAACTGTTCCAGACGTCCTTTCATTTCCAGTGAGTCGCTGTAATTTGTAAACATTAATAACCATTATTATTATTAAAAAGGAAAGAAAGTGAGTAGCCCTGTAACTAATTACTTTAAGTGTTTTCAATGAGGCACAGTTCAACTCCTTTATAAAATCTCCTGCTGTGAAGACCAGATTGTCATTATGATCAGATCTTTCCTTAGACCTATTAATTTTACCCAGAATAACAGCAGAACAGATGCGGGGAGAAGGCTAGTCTGATTAACATAATTCTTTTCAAAGACCATTTCCTCCCTAAAGGCCACCACACCAGCTCCTCTATCCTCTCTCAGATCTAATTACGTTCAGGAGAATTCAGACACTGATTGGTGATCTCGGCAGATGTCACTTCTCAGATATGAAGCCCCTTCAGGATATGAAACCTTATCAAAAAATCAATTGAAATTAACAATCCTCGCGCTGCTTTCCCCTTCTTCTGCGGCCAGATGAAAGTTGCTTCTGAACAGCAACGTCCATTTTGTAGCCAGAGAGGCTGAGCTTTAAGACCATCCATCAGCGTGTGGTTTGTTTCCTAGACTTTGAAATACTTCTCACTTCCACCTATTTCTCTGTTTTCTGCTTTATGCCACGGCTGTAGCTATAAAAGCATGAAATCTCAGCACAAATTGGCCACCAATTATTAAAAGCACAGCATCATTGTCCTGCTTCAGCTCAGACAATGGGAGCTGAGGACTGCTTGCTTTGCAGGGATTCTTGCCCTTCATTCAGTGACCACTGCACTTTGCTTTGCTGTGTGCAGCACACCATGGAGCATCCCCTGCCCTGGTAATGTTCTTCCTTTGTGGTATATCTAAAACACCATTCTGTGATGAAATATATTTACATCCCTATGCATGTGCCCACGTGCCATTTAAACGAAGCTTTTAACTGAGCATTGCAGTGGCATTTCACACGGGGGAAATTGCTCCAGTATTTACTGCTATTAAATTAATTTCTCAGTAGAGGATTTTAGACTCTTGTAATTCATGAGGATATTTTAGGTCCTGTTTACTGTCTGGTGCTTAAAAAATTGTCTCAAGCATTTGTTTGCTGAATATAACGTTGTTATTACATTAGCTTTCTCTCACAGGAGAGACAGGGGTTCATTAATGTTGATGTGGAGCTTATTGTATTGCTGAGCTCTCCAAACAGCGGGTGATTTTTCATAACATACATGTGGCAACACATAAGGATGAGCTGGAAATGCTCTCTCTGCAGCCTAGTGCCCATTATTCCCTGAAGGACAGAGATTCTGAATGGCACCAGGGGGAACACTAAGAGACCTGTGCTTGGAGGAAGGCTGGAGCAGTGGGTTGAGGCCAACTGTATATGATTCCACAAGATCAAGTGTTGGGTTCTGCACTTGGGTCGCAACAGCCACATGCAGCTCTACAAGGGTGGGCAGGGAAAAAGGGTCTGGGGGTTTCAGTCAGCAGCTGGCTGAACATGAGCAAGTGTTGTGTCCAGGTGGCCAAGACAGCCAACAGCATCCTGGCTTGTATCAAGGTGGAGTCACCGTCACTGGAAATAATTGGGAGCCATGCAGATGTGGCACTGAAGGACATAGTTCAGTGGGCAGGGTTGGAATGGGTTGGTGGCTGGACTTGTTGATCTTAGAATTGCTTTCCAACCATAGAATCATAGAATCATCAAGCCTGGAGTAGATCTCTGAGATCATCCAGTCCAACTGTCTTCCTACTACTATATTTCCCCACCAAACCACATCCCTTAGTACCACATCTAAATGTTTATGGAGCACCTCTAGGAGTGGTGACTCCAACACTTTCCTGGGCAGCCCCAGGGCCGTTTCCTCCAACCCTGGATCATTATGAGATGCTGGGGTTTGGTGTCTGGGACAGGATAGGGTAAGAATTGTGTTGGATCAAGTGTTGCCAAGCCCTGTGTGGATGGCTCAGCAGAATCTGTTAACTGGGGAGAATGTGCCCAGATTTAGACTAATGTAGAGTAGAATGCTGAAAGATGAACAGCCTGAGGTGGGAGGGGAAAAGAGTAACAAAAAAGGGCTTCATTTTAAATGTTATGAGTATCTTTTAGTAACTAATGTTTTCCCCTCCAAACCGTGACATTTCTGCTGTGGAAATTGGCAGCAATCAGAAGTACAAGTGTTGGGAAGAGGTTTACTTGGACAGATGAAAGAAAACCATTTTCTTCTAAGTGTCTGTGCCCACAGCTAGATAATACGGCTTCCTATAAATATGCAGGCGGCCCGAGATGTGCATACAGCTCCTTCTCGTGTAAAATATAACTGCTTGAGTGATATTGGAGGGCAAATCTAGCTTGGATGGAGAAAAGTGTGGGATTGTTGTTTGTTTGTTTAATTTAATGAGATTAATGAAAGGATTTGTGATAGGTGTGATTGAAAATGTAAGGGTGAGGCAAGCTGGGCATGTAGTGCTCTGTGCCTGCAAGTATGCATCCATACACGGGTGTCAGGGGAAAGCCTTGTGGAGCAGGGAATTGGCATCACAGATGCCAATGGGGAAGCCCCTTTAACCTCATGCAAAGATAAGGAGTGGGCAGCAGCCACAGGACTGCCCCGAATCATAGCTGGTTTGAAAGCCAGGTACATCAGGAGCCTGATATCCACAAACACCACCAAGGACAAGGGTACCACACAACCACAGCCCCGCTGCAGTCACCCTTTGTCTGTGAAGGCTGAGTGAGGCGTTGTTTTCATCTAGTGATAATGACAAGCTCAAATCTGATTTCTTCATCTAGGCCATCATTTAGCGCAGGGTTTTGATCAACAAAATGATGCTATTTGGATCTTCCCCCCCCTCTCCCCCCCCTTTCACCCCCTCTTTTTCCTGTTTTATTTTGAAGTAGAAATCTAAGGAGGTAGGGGAGGGGTGGAACAAAAGCCTGTGAAGACGACCGGACTTCTCAAAGCCCAAAAAAAATAATTATTATCCTCCTGAGAAAAGAGCTTTTCTCCGAGTCCTATCAAAGCCACACTGCAGCCTTCAGATGAAAGCCCGGTGTTTTTACCCCACTCCTTTTAACACCTCATTTGTTTATAAGTGCCGCTGTACCTAAATGAACAAACGCTTTGTTTGCTGCACCCAAAATAAAGGCATGAGCAAGGGAAGAGGGTGCGGGCTTTGATAGCGCTCTCACTTCTCAGCTCCCAACAACAGCATCCACAGCTCTGCAGTGCGTCCTACCACTAGATGAAAGCTTTTGGGTGTTGGCACATCAGTGTTTTTCCTTCTCATTGCCTCCTGATGGGCTGAACCACATGGGCAGCCAAGGGGCTGCAGGAGAGGGTCGTGATCTTTGGTT
Organism: Coturnix japonica; assembly: GCF_054131305.1. Lineage (NCBI taxonomy): Eukaryota > Metazoa > Chordata > Aves > Galliformes > Phasianidae > Coturnix > Coturnix japonica. The sequence continues at coordinate 3,002,387 of NC_140696.1, forward strand.
GTTGCTCGTTGTAAAAGGAACATTCTCGGAGCTTCTTCATTTCCTTATAGCGAAAAAAGAGGCTCTATGGCATATAAAGGCAGCAGCGTTTGAGCACTGAGCAACCTGAAGGGCAAGGATGCTGCAAAGTGATTTTTTTTCAGCATCACTTGTTTCCTATGAAGCCTCCAGTGTTCATGAGACTGGTAGTCAGGGATGTGGTTAGTGGGAAGTATTGGTGGTTGGTCGGACAGATGATCTTTAGCAGTTTTTTCTCCAACCTTAATGATTCTGTGATTCGTGTCTGGAAAGAGAAAGCCTGTTTAGGGTGCACTGGTGTTATGTGCCTCAGCATCCCTCCTTGTTTAGCCAGCTGCTGATGGGCAGGAGCCTGTCAGATTGTTCAAGACAGCTCAGCAAGCACCAGACAGCAGGAATTCCACATGTTCCAATCTTTTTAAAATAGAAATAATAAAACAAATGGTAGCAAGCAGCAGACATTGCAAAATGTAATTACCAGCTCATCAGCTCCTGGCCTGGGTGAATTTTGTTTGTTCGTATTGTTTTACTTGCTGGTTTTTGCCTCCTGCCACTCACGTATGATGGCTGTGGAGGGAGTGGGGCTGCCTGGCAGTGTGGGTGCAGGTGGGGCAGGAGCTGCCACATTCCCATCGCTGTTCTGCTATGGGCTCCCCTGGGCAGCACTGCCCCGGCTGTGATGTGCGTCCCAGGTGTACGTTGAAAATAAGGCCTGGAAGCTTCATTCTCTCCAAAATCAATACTTATCTTCAATCTCTTCTGGTCTCTTGAACTGAACTGAGTGGCAGATCAGAGAGGAGCAGAGCAGGCGGCATTCAGAGGGGCTTGGCAAATTGCTACATCTGTTTGCTGTGAGGCTGAGCGGTGTGATATGGGATTACTCCTTATTAAATATATATGCTCTGTGTTTACCTTTGCTAGACTCGCAGATCCTTAAAACCCTCTTTCTCTGTGTTTGGTTTCTCTTATTTAAACTGTTTTTAAAAGCGCTAAAGGGAGCAGGAGGGAAAGGGATGCAGAGCACAAGCTGTGGGGATGTAGTGAGTGCTGTGCTGTGCCATTACTATGACTGCAGGGTCTGCATCCTATGCTCATCCATCTCTTCTTCACCTCCTCTCTTCCTTCCACTGGAGAGGCCCCATTCAGAGAAATAGTAACAGCTCTTCTCTCAGTTGATGTGTCTGTGCCCTCCCAGTGATGCTCAATGTGTGGGGTGCAGAGATGGGTTTTCTTGTAAGAAACTTGAGTTTTGAGCAAAACAGCGCTTTTGCTTTGTTGCCATTTGTTTAGGCATTCTGGGAAAGCACGCAGGTTTATCTCCCATCCTTGTGTTAGGAAGAGAGCAGGAGGCTTTCAAGTAGCATTTCAATTAAGACTTTAAAACGAAGAGATCCAAGCCAGATCAGAACAGAGTCTGATCTCTGAAGCCCCCCTCTGCTCCCTGTTTGATATTCAGAAATGTCGTGTTCTGTAGTGCTGCATCTCCGACGCTGTTCACTAACGATTACATTTGTGTGAGCTTTACCCAGGAAGATCTGAACTGAAAGGGTTTGTTTCCCTCCAGCTGTCCCCCTCCCATAAGGAGAAGGATGGTTGGAGAAGAAAAACTGAGCCATGAAATTAATCATTCAAGTCCAGAGTTAAATTCCTTTATGGTTGTATATAATTTTTTAGGGTGAGCTCTCATCCTGCAGTAATATATCTATATTCTCTGTTGTTTTTTTTTTAAACTTTTATGTTTTGGGGGAAATTTTATGATTCAAGGCGTGAAGCAGACAGTCCTATAAAAGGCTGTGCTTTTAACCAAAGCTGGGATGCAGAGGGCTGTAAGCTGAACCTATTGCAATAACCACTGGCTTCCAGAGCCCTCAGCAGCACCTGCATAGAGCTCCTAGCATAGGGGCTGAGATGGGATGCTCAGCATCAGGAGCCTCGTGACACCATCACAATAGAAAGGACAAACAACAATATAAACACACAGAGTGCTGTCTGATTCCTCTCCAAATAATCTTTACCTGTAAATAGGGAAGCTGGAGAGACGTATTTCTGTAGCATAATTTATCATGAATTCAGTCTTTGCAAGATCCAGAGCTGGAGGCGAAGTTGCATGAGAACAGGGTTTTTTTGTTGTTGTTCTTTGGAGTTTCTGCTTTATAGCATCGCTTATCAAATTTCAGAGTCCTTGCTTCGGGCATCACCTGGGATCTGAGGCAGAGAGGCCACTATAAATATAAACACATATATAAATATGTGCGTGCATTGGAATGTATACAGAGTTATCCAGGGATCTCAGCCTTGTAAAGTCTTCTCCAGCTTGGTCTTTCATTTGTGTTTTGAGTGAAAGCTCTCATCCTGTCTTGTTTAAGGCAAGTTGTTTGTTTGCTGTTCGTTTAGATGGAATAATGATTAAAAAAAAAAAAAGCAGCCAGACAAAAAGCTCCAGGGGTCTCGCAGTTAATTAGTCGTACAGTTGCAAATGGCGACCACCTGTCAGTAAGATATAATCCACAAATAATGGATTAACTCAGCCAGCTAACAAACCCAAGCAGCAAAGCGGCCCCATGCAACCAGCCCTCCTGTTCTCAGCACCCCCCTCCCCACCCACAACCAAAGAGGCTCAAATAAATCTCTCATAGGGCACACTTGGAACATCTTCAAGGAGACGATCTGTTGGAGGCCAGTTCTGTTGTCTCCAACTCTACTTAACTTACAGGCTTTGCAATGCCAACTGTTGGCACGGGAACAATAGCTCTCACTGCATAAGGTGAACCAAAATCTTTGCAGCCCTGATGCATTGAAGTCCAGGATGCAGCTGACCTGCATGCCCAGAGTTAAAGCACAGCTGTTGCAGCCAGCCTGCCTTATCTCAGCTTCCTAGTGGGCTCAGTTTTGTTGCAGAGGGTATCTTGTTGTTGTCTTGTGGTTATTCTTCTCTTCTCTTTGCTCACAAATCTTCCTAAGCACACAGGGACAGCAGCCCTCGGTGTTACAGCAGCCTGAGTGTTAATCTCCTGGACTGTTTCAGCTGGCATCTGCAGGGCATTTCTGTAAGAAAGGAACGAGGAAAAGTCCCTTTATGGGTCTGTACATCCTAGGGGGATAGTGTGAAAATGCTGTAGCTGGCTTACTTGGGACTTTCCACTTTGCAGATGATGTATCTCAGGGGATAAGATGAATGTGCAGCACTGTGCTTAGATAGGAATTAATCTGTATGGCACCATTTATCTCGGGGGGATCATCTGAAAGCACCGTTTAGCAGGGAGCAGTGCACTCTGGGACCACTTCCCCCGGGATCACATCAATATACTGTGTGGCTCTTATCTGTTTTTAGGAGAATAGGTCACCTCAAGGGGCAACGTGGACAGCCCATGCACTGCTCATGCAAGGTGTTCTGTGCGGGATGGACTATCCCTGATGAGATGTGACAAAGCATAGAGTCCAGGGCTGTGCAAATCACCACCCCATTGGGATGAACCCACCCATAGGACCCTGACTCTGATTTATGGCAGTTTGAGGGCCCCAGCTCCGTGATTTGAGCCTCGAATGCACATCCCATAGGAATGCCATAGCGGCACTGGTGGGTGTCGCTTGCAGATAACCAATGAAACCTGTGATTACACCTCTTTGATGCTAACCACCAGGCTGGTGTTGTTGCTTTGTGAGGTTTGTGTTATCCTTCCTGGCATGCCTCTCTCTGCAATAAGCATAGCAATTACCCCAAAGCAGAGGAGGAGTGAGGATCAAAGGGCTCCGTGATCTCAGTTTCCCTCAATAGCTGCTGGAAGATGGAGAGGGAACAGGTAGAGCCTCCTTGCAGCCTTGGAGGTGTGCAGGTGCTGGCCCGCTCCCCTGTTTTTAGCCTTTGCACTGATATGTCACACAATTGCCCTTCACGTTTTGAACGTGAGATCCATTCTACAGAAATAACAGCATCACTAATTGCAGGTTTTGTGATGAGTTTTTGTTAGCACATATGGCACAAAAGCTCATTCTTCCTCATGAACCTGAGAGAGAGCCTTCCCAAACACCCCACCCGCAGACCTTAGGAAGGCAGTGAAAAAGGGACTTTCTTATTCTGCTTTAAGTATTTATAAGAAAAACATGAAGCCCATTTTCTTTTTTGGTTCAGCTCTTAGTGTCTTGAATTTAAACTGCCGAGGATGCTCAGTCTTTAGGCTTCTTTTAAGGACTCCTGAAAGCTGGACCTGCTTGACCTCACAGACTCATAGAACTCTCTGACTTTACTATCTCTTTTCTTACCATGTCTGCAGAAATATAAAGCCGGGTTCATTTCGAGTTGCAGGAAAAATGAGGAGTAGTGGGAAAATCAATGTTCAGCAGAGGACAGCAGTGACTGGAGGGCTGAGGGGGAGGAGGTTGCTTCCAGTTTCCAAAAGGTTATTTTAGCTAAAGACAATAAAAAATGCTCTGCAAAAAGAAAGAGCGGCTCTCACAAAGTCCACCTAATCCTCATGACGCCCATTGTGTTTCATAACTTAATTGCAAGAGCACGCGGACCTGCACAATGAATATTATTCTTGTCGTGACAATCAATTCCCATTTTACGTGCTGTAATGTCACAGTCTGAAGATTTGCTACCGCTCACTATAACCTAGTGGAAAAATCCAGTGGAGATGTATTTGATCTGCGTTGTAGGTATCGTGGCAGAAGGAGAAATGACCTAGGCTCAGAGGGATTCCTCTTCCTTTAGGATGTCTTAAAGGATCACTCTCTTTGTCATAAGGGTAATAGAAAGTAAATGGAGGATACTTGCTAAGTGCCAGCGAGTGACATTTTTATTCTGCTCTAGAGGAAGGTGGAGTCGCTCTCAAATCCTTGATGGATGAGCACGTTATCAATTCCTTCCTCAGAAGTGGGATAAAGAGCAGAATTCTACCCAGGGACAACTCCTCTGCCTACTGGAAAATGTTGTCTTCGCTCTTTAAAAAAGAAATATGACAAAGGAAATAAATTTTCCTTCTGTGATATTGGGAACAGGTTGAAAAGCGAGGGCGTCTTGAGTAGATACAATAGAAATGCATTGCAGAGGTTCAAAAGTCTTTGAGTCTTTAAGGGACAGGCTTGTTGCTGAGCTCAGAATGAAGAGAAGTGCCTCTAACAACAGGTCTAAAAAGCAGATCCTTTCAGATGTTTGCCTGAAGCAATTAAAAAATCTCAATAACTGGGAAAAATAGTTGGAGTGCCTTTTGTCAGGGCTTTCACACGGCGTGGTGGTGGTGGTTATCTGTTGTTTGAGAAGTCTGTCCCTGAGCTGTGAATAAAGCATTGTTCGGGCTTGGTGGAACACAGTGGCTCAACCACCATTACAAAGTAATAATTGTCTCATTTGAATTTTATCTGCACAATATAAATTTAATGATTTCACTGGAATGTGCCATTCACGTTGTCATAATGTAGGAATAGTTGGGAACAGTTCAGAGGTGCTTTAATTAGCAAAGTTAGTTGGGAGGGCGCGTCGCATTATCTTTCTCTTTTTTTCCCCTTCTCTCATACGCTATAATTTATGGCAACCGAGAAGTACATAAGCTTTGCTCCATGTAAAAAATAGAGGGGGTTCAAAGCCAACAGTTAGTTTAGCTTCAAAGGACAGGGGAGAAGGAGGTCACTGGCAGGCAGTTTATTAGCTGTCATTTTCTGTTCTATCCTGTGAAAATAAACAAACGTGAGGACAAGCTCTGTGCGGTGCTGACATCCCGCGGCAGCCAGCATGCTACGTTCCCTTCTCCCACTGCCATGGGTGCTGCCTGTGCGTGGCCAGGCAGTGGGGCTGGCATTGAAGCCTCCATCCCATCCATCATGTCCTGACCTGACCCTGTAATGCTGGGCGCTTCTCCCAGTGCAGAGATGGAGTGTGGGCTGTCTGCGTGCCTTGATGCTTCCTTGGGAATGTCTGTGGTACTTCCTCCAGCACAGAGACCTCTGCCAGCAGCCATGGCAATGTCCTCCTGGATGCCAGGAGGAACCGCTTGTGCGTTTGTATGGGATTCCCGTAGCCACTCTGTTCTGGTTTTCCATCTGTCTTTCTGTCTCGTGTCCCAGGCGTTTAATGCAGTGCAGTTTGGCTCAATGCCTGGCGGACTTAATGGAAAGATTTCCACGGACTTCAGTCTGCTTTGGACCAAATCCAGGTGCAGGAGTGTGATGAAGACATCCGCTTGCACTGGTGGTGACCAGTGGCCACCAGAAGGGGAGGCCTATGCTCAGCACTGCCCTCATGTCTTGTCCCCATGAGCATCACACCCCTTGAGCAGAGCTAAAAGCAATGACTTTCAGTTCTGGCATGCAGCAAAGCCTGCCCATCTCCCCACCTGGGATGGCTATGCTTAGAGCCCGGGCTGTCTGCTTTTGTGTCTCGAGTGCTTCTCATGAAGCAGCTCGCTCCTAACAAATAGCAGGAGAAGGATGGCATTTTTTCTGCTGCAGGGACACAGTGGTAGGCAAAAAAAATTCTGATTAACTTTCCCACTCCTTTTCTGTTCTTTCTTTCTCTACATCTGAGAGCGAGGAACACAACTGATTACAGTCATTGTAAATTAATACTGTAGCTAAAGCTTTAAGTGGTCAATTATGACCCACAGCGCGTGCTGGAAGTCAGATGCAGGGCTGTGCAGGAGGAAGGAGAAAGCACAGTACAGGAGCTGATGCCATGCCAGAAAAGCAATTGTGTTGCCTTCCTGGTACGTGCATTGATAGATGTTCAGTATGGCCTTAAAAAGTGGGGGAAACACAGAGAGGACAATGAGAAGGAATGTACCCCCAGGGGTGTGGGGACCCAGCTGGCTCTGCTTGGGGCTCTATAGATGCTTTCTTCTCCTGGGCAGGGCTTCAGACACATCCCACAGCCCTCACCAGACCCAAAGCACAATCTGGCCAGCAGTCAGGTGCGCATTTGGTATTCAAAGGGAAACACGTGGAGAAAACACAGAAGCGAGCAGGGGAGCAGGGTGATGCGGTGCTGGGCTTTTCTACTGGGCCAATTCGAGTGAACTCAGGCCAATTAAGTTTTGCACAGAATTGGTGCCAAATTCAGTGGGTTCCAGTGGATTCGCTGCTACTGGGGACTTAAAGGAATGAAATATGCCTGGATTGAGAGAGGAGAGAAATATTCCCACCAAACTATTCAAGGCTTTACCCCCTATAGCTCTGCTTTCATGACGATTACTTCCTCCCCGAGCTGGTGCACACATGAAAGGCTCCCTTGAAGCTGCTCCTTCAGCTCATTCATGGACTCGGATTCAATTCACCAGGAGCAAATTGAGAAGTCTTGCAGAAGAACGTAAAACTAACACCTCTTTTTTTCTTCTTTCTTTTTGGTGAAATCTGGCTCCTATCAGCAAAAGTCGAATTAGAGCAGGTTATATATATGTGTATGTATATTTATTTTTAAGTCAAAATCATTTTGTTATCTGCGTTCGCAAAAGTTAGTCGCATTTGACTGAAGATGTAATTTGACAAGACAAGTCCTGGCTGTCAGTCAAACCCAAGTGTATAACACATGGCACACGTACGACCTGCGAGTGCCTGCCAATGCCATCGCTTGTTTACGTGGAGCTGTCACCTTCGTAGCTTCAATTTCCAACCAAAAAGTAAGAAGAAAAATAGGAGGAAAAAAAACCAAAAACACCCAGGTTCTGAAGGGCAGATTTTAAAGATTGCAGGGAGACATTTAGTTATGTCGAAATAAAGTATGAATTTTAATGTGACGCATTAACATGAGCTCTTTTAGGAATAACTACAGGACTTCATGATGAACGTATTAGAGCGCTGCTTCGGTACAGGTGCCTGCCAGTCTTCATAAATCAGCTCAAACAAGTTAATTCTTTATAAAGGAGGACGAATTTGAATCGTGGGGATGGATGAGTGATACTTAAGGAAGGCAGGAGCACAGTAGGGTGTGACTGGGGAGCGTGGGATGCGCTCAGTCTGGTATTGACCACCATGGGTTGGAGTCGGGGACCCTCCACCTCCTCTGCAGTGCCTTATATCAAAGGCAAGCACTACTGCTGGTGCCAGGCAGTAAAACGCAGCTCTGGGCATGGGACAATGCTCCTTTCCACATGCTACTTGGTCATCTCCCCTACAGCATGCTTCTCATGGCAGGATGCACATCCTCCTTACCCCCACTGTGGGGCTGCTGCATTCCCCAAGCCAGCTTGAAGGCAACTGATATGTCTCCCTTCAAACATACCTCAGAGCTGAGCCAGGTTACTTGTTATTGGCTGTTGATTTTATTGATGTTATTGACTTTTTCATGGGGCACTTTGGGGATGTTTGCATGACGGCGTGTGCACGCGCCACAAATTGCTTGATGTTGCACGGTGCTTAACTCGTGCTCTGCACCAGCGAGAGGAGCGTGGTTTTATTAAGAATCTTCTGTAGTAGTTGCTATTGTTTTTATGATAAAATATATAATGCAGTCATCACTACTGCCTTCCCACTGTGGCAACCGGGTAAGGCAGAATAATGATGTGTCATATAAGCACTTCCCAGATAGTAACAGAGGAATGCAGCGTGCAGACACATCGCAAAGAGCTTCCCGTGCTGTAGAACACCGCTGCAACAGATAGGCAGCATATGGGCAATTTCATCACGGCTCAATAGAGATACAAAGCCAGGGTTGCTATTGCGTGGTTATCCCTAAGCCAAACTTCTGCAAGCAGGACTCTGTGATCAAATAGTAATTCAGGCGGTGAAAAAGGCTCTTGGGAGGACAGAGGGAACAGGGTGCAGATGGGTTTGGTTGCAGCTTCCCCTGGAGCCTGCTTGTCCTTGCCCTCTTTGCATGCAGTTCAGAGGAAGGCATTAAGTATTGTTAGCAGAGGTTGTGTAGATGGAGCTCTGGTAATGTGGTGTTGACACAGCAACACACAAACGCTATTAATATTTCAATACATGGGTAAGGAAAGGAAGAACACGCTTTTTTTTTTTTCCTGTAAATAAAACAGGATCGCTTGTTTTCTATTCCAAGACTCGCAGCCCGTCTGAGGCAGTAATATTTTAAAGTTGATTGGATCTTAAAATTGTAAGAGGTCCCCAGTGGTATGACTTGAGCTGGCATTATCAGCTCAGCCATTGTCTTACGAAGCAATCTTCTATTGAACCATTCTGTGCTCCCTCATCCTTTAAAAATGCTCAGCCCGGAAATGGCTCAGTTCTCCAAGGCAGCTCACTGGGGCTGCATGGTGATGGTGAGGAATGAAGATGAATATCTTCATGCAGGTGACCTTGGCAGCAGGCAGCCTTGTCCTTGGGGCTCTCAACACCTTGTTTGCTTTTTTTATTCACCGGGGACTGGTTGACAGTGTCATCCTTCAGTTTGAAAAATACTGTGAGGGAGAGAAGTTGGAAGAAGTGTGGCAGCATGGGGGGAAAGGAAAGCAGTGGGTGTACATGGGGGTGGATGGCAGCCTGCAGACTCTGCTCCTGTGCCACAGTCCCGTATCAAAACAGCGTTCCCATCCCTGAAAGTGCTTGAGGCCAGGTGGGATGGAGCTTGGGCAGCCTGAGCTGGTGGGGGGCAGCCCTGCCCATGGTGTGAGGTGGCAGTGGGTGGGCTTAAGGTCCACTCCAACTTGAGTTGTTCTATGAAAGCAACCTGTTGTGAGCAGGCAGTGTCCTTCTAGTGGTTTCCAATGCATGGAGCTTTAAGAGAAGGATCTTCACTTGCCTTCTGCAACTTTTGCATGGCAGAAAGGTGGTGATAGTTTCCAGGAAGAGGTGATAAATAGCTCCGGAAAAGTCTGTGCTCATCAGAGCCTTTCTGTGCTGAAAAACGACTTGGAAGAAGCAAAGCAAAGCGAGGGGCGAGGTGTGCTGTAATGATTCACAAAGGGATCTCCTGCGTTTTCTACAGCTATCAAAAGGAGAAGGCGACTTCTGACAGTAGATGGCTCTTTAATGGAATGGGAAAAGGCAAAATTATATGTAGTGGTTAGGAAACAGAGCCTAGACAAATCCAGGCTAGAAATACAGTGCAAACTCTTAGCAGCGAGGTCATAAAACATGAGAGCAGTTTACCTAGGGATGGCAGTGCAGCTTCCTGAAGTCTGTAAATCAGCACTAGATATCAGTTTGAGAGATCTGCCATAACTCAGGCAGAAGCCTCAGGGCTCAGTGCAGACGTGTCTGGGTTTGGGCCCTGCGTCTTATGCAGAGGCTCAGAATGAATGGTCAAAATGCTCTCTTGTGTCCTGAGGATGGCAGTGCTTGTTCTGGAGCATCTGGTGCTACGTGGTGGGAAGGGCAAGGGGAGGTAATTGTCTGTTTGGGAGATGGTGATGGGCTCAGTCTGGCCACAGCCATGTCACAGAAATGCCCTGAGCCAAGGGTAATTTATGGAAGGGAAGCTAATTGCATTATCAAAATATCTGGGAACAGCATACGCTTCTGTCTCTATGAGTTGAGCAACATACTTTGCTTGAATTGGAAATAAACCTGAAATTGTTTTCCATGGCATTACAAAGCTCAACAAGATTTTGCTGAACAGTGAATGTTTTCTGACCGAAAGGCAGATTTCCCTTCAAACCCATCATCCCTCTGCCTTCCATTGCAGCCCTGGGGGCCCTGCCTCTCAAGGGAACCACCCCCCATAGCACAGTGCCATGCTGCCCAGGGGACAGGCAGGGAGCAAAAGGCATTTTCTGAAGGCTGTCTTTGCTATTGCAAGGTTAACTCTGCTTTTAGTTTGGAAGAACAGAAATCCTGGCAGTTGGTTGGGATTTGTAGTGAATTTTCCCTTTGGCTTTTGTTTGAGCGCTGTGAAAACAGGGTTGTGTGTCTGCAGCTTTTATTTCTGGCTTTAAGTAATTCTTCCAAAATATTCTCTTGTACAAAAAAAAAAAAAAGAGACCAATACTTATGTGTCTGTGGTATCTAGGAGACTGGCAGAAATTGTGCTCTGTGTGATTATCCAAAGCAGTTGTCGTGTTTTTCTCATTGCTAATGGTATATAATTATGTACTAAGGCTCACTCCAGGTAGAGTATCTGAGGGCAATTAGAACAAACAGAAGAGGACACAGCGAAGACCCCAGGCCAAGGGACTTTGTCCCCTTGGGAAAGGGAAATAATAGCCCCCAAATATGTTGTGCTTTCTGAAATTCAAGTTGATCCATTAGAGAGAGCAGATCTTTCTAGAAAGACCTCATCAGAGCTCATTGGAAAGCCTACAGTGGGTGCAGAGCAGGATCCTATGGGATGCGGTGGCGGTGCTGGCTGAACCTTCACCCATAGGAACATGCAGAACTGTGCTCCTGGGAAGCAGATACAGGCATCAGCCTCCCCCCTCCAGCTGGCCACACTCCCCCTTTAGTAACACTGCCATGCAAAGCATTTGGGGCTCTTGGTGCAGTCAGGCACAGCAGAGCAGCATCCCTGCTCCGAGCCCATCAAACACACACCAAGCACGCCCGCCTCATTCTGTGAAGCTGTGCATGAAAGGAATACATTTCCACTCATCTCTCCCTCTCTCTCTCTCTCTTTATTTCTTATCCCTGATAACCTTTTGTTCCGAAGCGGGTGATTTGATTAGCCCCCCGTTTATCTACTCGTATTATTGATGATTAGAAAATTGCGCAGACCTTTTAAAAGCCGGCTGTGATATTTGACGAGGTGGATTCTTGTGGGTGTGAGCGCTGAGTTACAAATAGGATTATATCTGAAGCACTTTTTCTTCAGGGGGACATCGCTGCAGAGCTGTAGGATTGGCTTGTCAGCAGGTATCTCCTGCCCGTGCTGGCTGGGCATCATATTGTGGGTTTTTATAGTCCTGATAGATTTGAGTGTGCAAATAGAGGGAATTCCCTCTTATCAAGAAGAAGTAAATGTGAATTTCTCAGCCATGTTCCTGCAGGGAGAACAGGGAAAAGGGCACCAGGCATTGCAGGAGGACACAGACAAGAAGCTGGAAGTGATGGATTTAGTTTAGAAAGCGTGGCAGATGAATGGCTATATGCTGGGATGCACGGTCCCATAACAAATAGCTCCGGTGCGGTTCCGTCTCCCCGAGCCCTGTCTGTCCCATCCCTACAGAACAGGTCCTGAAGGTGCTCCTGTGTTTGCAGTGTGCTGCGGACGGGGCACTGAGAACTTACGGGCTGCAGAGGGCAACCAAGCAGCTGTGTGCTGCTGCATTGGGTGGGAGAGGAGGCAGCAGGCAGAAAGGCAGGCACCCAGCGCTGGGCGGGTGGGATGCCATCCCCAAAGCCACAAGCCACGGCCTCAAACGAGGAACAAAACCACGTTCCTTTCCGCAGGAGCTTCTCCCCACGTTTGGAAACAGGGAGGGGGTCTCTACCCTCACCTCGAACACCTCCCTCTGACCGCAGAGGGACCGTTCTTAAAATAGCAGACCGAGGGCTCTGCGCCGTTCTCCAGCTCCATGGCTGCTGCAAAGCCTTGCAGCACCCCCCCACATTCCCTGCTCGCAGCTTTTTGTCGTCGGGAGACACCTCAAGACCGACTGCAGCAACAGCAGCAGCGGCTCGGAGGGATGGGGAGAGCGGCGTCGGGAGCAGCGCTCGGGGTCTGGGAGCTCGAGCAGGAGGAAGGCAGGGCTGTTTGGAGCTCGTATCATACGGTGCTCGTGTATTTTTCATGCAGACCTGTCAGTGGGCTCCATGCAAAGCACCTGAGCAGCGCGGTGCGGGCAGAGCAGCATTGATGTGAGCTGAACTAAGGTTGAGGGGGGGGAAGGTGGAGATGGGGTTGTCCTGCTTGCGTTTCCCCTCCATATACACTCGTATCTTTGTGTTCTTGCCCTGTGCCGCCACGGTCAGCTCATCCTGTATGGGAATGCAAGACAGTCGGTGCCAAGCTGTGTCTTTGTCCTTCAGCCATTCCTTGTCCGAGTGCGTGGTTGTGCTGCAGGCTCCCAGCTGTGCAGCCCTGGCCAAGAAAAAAACTCAACCCAAAACAAAAAGACAGCTCCTGCCCCAAAGATCTTAGTTAGCAGACAAGAGAAAACAGAAGGACACAACAGGTTGGAAAACTCAGGGGGACAATGAGCTGATACAAATTGTCTGAATAAGCAGCAGGCAAAGCACAGGAGCCTTCCACCAGCTGTTCGCCAGTCCTCTGGGTTTATTTGAAGGTTTGTTGCAGATATCAATTCAGACACATCCCGTCCAAAAAAGGGGTTGGCATCTGCCCCACAAACAAGCTCGTGTCCAGGCGTATGCCTGTTTGCAATGAGATCTGACACAGCTGCAGCTAACGGGGGAGGTACCACTAAACACAAAGCCCCCAGAAGGGTTTTTGTGATGGTTTTTTTCTGCATGGAATGCTTTATCCCAGAGGAGACAGTGATACACACAACACCTACCCACCCTTGCACATCGAAGAGTATTTAATTGGGCCCACAGCAATCAAAACCTATTGTTTCCTTAACAAACAATGTCAGCGTGAAGTTGCATCTCGCCACAAGCCGTCCCCAAAGGGAGCCCGTGTCCGGCTGGCGCAGGATGGATTAAACCGAGCAATCAAAGCCATCATGATCTGATTCTTCCCATCTCTGTGCTGTACAGAGGCTGGCAGCCCAATCCCTATATCCCAAGCACTGCCTGCATGATAGCAAGCAGACTTGGAAGCCTTTTTCCCCCTTTGTTATCAGATGGAGTTTTATTCCAACTGAAGCAAACAATGTGAGCAGGTGCTGCTGAGAGCTGCCTGGAAATGGAAAGTTTTCTCTTAACCAACAGAGGTTCACTTCAAAAGGGGCCCGTGAAGAGATTCCGTATTAATTATGGGGAGGAAAATGGCAAGTAACCCAATTAATGTATGTGCTCGTAGTTACATACATCCACTCACACACACACACATCCCTTAGAACACACAGCATGGGAGCGCTGCAGAGAAGCAGGCAGTGTTGCGGTGATGCCGCAGTCCAGCAGTTAACAGAACCTACTCCTCTGCTGGAAAGTCACATTTCTGCTAAGCAGAAAGGAAGCCTGGTTTTATTTTTAACTCAGCTATCTAAAGAGAAAGAAGTATCTTGTGGTCAGACCTTGGAGATCCCGGCTCCGTTCTGAGCTCTGCCACCAATTCCCCATGTGACCCTCAGCAGGTCACTTAATCTCTGCGCTTCGTATCCCTTCTGCAAACTTTGGCGAGCTCTCTCCTTCCCTCTGTGCCCAGAGCTTGAGGGCAGGCACTGCTCCTGCACTGTGCCCAGCACCACTGGGACCAGGGGCTGTAGAAAACACTTTGGAGTCTGTTGTATGTGAAGATCTCTGCTGGGTACTGGGGTTGCATGATTTCATCCACAGAATGGGGATGGGGGGGAAGCAGGTCTGGCACTGATTCAGGTTCACTGCAGGAGAGCACAGCGTGGGAGGAGAGCAGTGGTCAGGAAGCAGGAGGCTGCAGGGCTGCTTCTCCCACTATGCCTTTATTTCAGAACGCTGTTTTGCAGAGATGAGGTGTTGTTTGCAGAGCAGGAAGGCGTTACATCGGATTAAAGCAGATTGGGAGTGGATGTCCTTCTTGCAGCCTGATGCGTGTAGACAATCTCTGTTGTTGTTTGCTCTCCTGTAGCTGTCAGTCTGTTCACTGTGCAACCGCTGGCTTTGCAGTAAAAGAATGGGCTGTATACATATGGAAAATGCCTCAGGTTGAATGCATGTGATATTACAGGCGTCCTGTTGGCTTTTAGTGTGAGCTGTGCTGTGGGGTCAGCCTTGCTATGGGGTCCATGGCACAGGCTGCAGCCAGGGAATGGAAGCTCCAGGAGCACGGCTCAGAGCACCTGGGTTGATTGGGGTTTGTGGCCTCAGCTCAGGCTCTGATATCTTTAGGGGGAAAAATGGATTGAGGGGAACCCCCATGCATCCCCCACACCCCATAGATTTATCAACTAAAACATCAACTCCTGTGATAAAATGCCAAATAAGCACTGTGCAAAACGAGCAGAATACCTTTAGCTTTTTTTCCTTTGGAGCTCAGGGGAAGGTTTGGGGACCAGCATTCAAAAAAGCATCGGTCTCCATGGCACTGCGAGTGTATTTGAGGAGGAATTCAAAACATCTTTAAACAGCTTTGTTCTCAAGTACGGAAGCGGGGGGTTGGAGGGGGGAAGGCCTTCAGCTCGGGCGTGTCTCAATCCCTCCGAAAAACCCCGGGGTTATTGCAGGGTTCGGTTTAGGGTTGCGGAGCCCGTAGCGCTCCCCGCCGGTCCCGGGACTCCGGGTGTAGCTGCCCCGTCCGGGTGGTGGCTCCGAATTTGCCTCACTTAATTGATTCCCTGCAGTACGTCGGCCGTACTCGGTGTTAGAGCTGAACCTCGGGACCCGGGTCGCGATGTATGGGGATGAGCAGCGGGGCTCCGAGCCCGGAGAGATAGGGAAAGGCTGGGAGAGGCGGAGCCGGCAGGGAATAGTGATGGGTGGTTCTCTGGCAAAAGGGATTTCCATGGTAAACAACTCTCTATCTTGCTGCCGACGCCCATTGATTCCTTTCCATCCACTGCTACCCATGTGTTGGGATGGATGGATGGAGACTAGTGATCTCCTCGAACTGCCGAGGGTATCCAGCTGCAATCTCTGCATAACTAACAGCAACCAAAGCGTTTGGGGATGGAGTACAGCAGGGCACTGGGAGTTGTCCGTGTTTTTATCGTGCCCAGGCGGGCGCCCATCTGTCTCCTCTGGCACTCGGTGCTGATCTCCATCACCTCTCCCTCGCGATGCCACTTGACACATGACTGACAGTCAGTGCCCTGCACGCAGCTCAGAGCCCACTGCTCGTGGCTCCTTCAGCACAACAGATAAAACATTGCTTCAGTACCCGGCAATTTATAGCCATTTTGTTCTCATCCATCACTCAGGAAACAGCGCAAAGAGGCAGCTCTGCCTGGCATAAGCAATGGGTCCCTGATGCCAGAGAGAGCCTCCATCTCCTGCTCTCTGCATGGAGAGCCTTGGTGACATCAGGCTATGTTATCCTTGGCCATGGCTGTGTTAGTGGATGGGGTTGTATGGCAGTGGCCCCCCAGGGCTGCACTGGTCCCTGTGCAATGGATAACCTGTGGGCAGTGCTCTGCTTGCCCAGCAGATATGGGGGCTCACTGCTTGCCCATTATTTGTGCTTCTCACTCTTCCTTCTGTTCTTGCATTCTCTTCTTCTACAAGGACAAAACATCAGGGCACTTGTGAATCTTTCCCATTTTAATTGGTAACAACTGGTACCGCTCGTCAGCAGTCCATGTCGTGGGAGTTTAATTTGATCTGATGACCGGTTAATGGAGGCTTTCCCATCGGGACCTGGCAGTACTGCAGGCTGCAAGGAGTTTGTGCTCTCTCCATGCCAGTCCCCTGCCCATCTCTGGGGTGAGGGGTCCTCTTTATGGCGTTCAGGCTTAGGAACAAGGGCAGGGTTTAGATGTGGTCATACTGAGGTCACACAGAGCAGGGGGGTCCATCTTGGCCAAGGCCGTGCATCTGGAACAGCATACGAGTGCCTGACAAGTGTGTTTTATCAAGGATGGGCAGGATAATTTTGCACGTCCTTGTTTTGTCATTTAGGGCACTTAAAGTGTCACTGAGATTTCACTAGCCTAAAAGCTTATCTGTCAGCATCAGTGAGTTATTCCAGTAAAAGGCTATCATCAACAGCAGCAGGAGGAGGGGGGAAACCTGAAGGTTTTATATTCCAGGTTCTCTGTGGCCAATCTCAAGCCTTTTCTGCAGGCCTTGTTTATCTGCACAGCGGTGGCCAAAGCTGGTGGGCAGCAGTGCCCAGAGCTGGGCTGCAGTCATCCAGCTGCATCCCCAATGACACAGCAGGCATTTTGCTCAGGGTTTACTATTTCTGAGCCTGTTTTAATGAGGTGGTGCTGCAGGTTGTGGGCGTGCAGCACACAGGGCTGTGTGTGAGAGACAAGGGGAAAAGGGTCACAGGGATTTCTTTGAAGGGGACAGAAAATTGGAGAGGGGAAGCCTTGAGCAAAGCGAAAGTGAGATGTACACAAGTCTGGCTCTGTCTTCATTTGCTTTAGTGCACTGGGAGATACTACCCTGATTTGTTCCTGTCTTTGGGTTGCACCCTAATAGCACAGCGTGGAAGGATGGAGGGCTGAAGGGCTGAGAGGGATGCAGGAGGGCAGGGAGAAGTGATGTAGGATGGATGGATGGGCAGATAACTGCCCACTGCCATGGGAAGCTTAAGACTCTTGTGTTGGAGCAGAGCTCTTCAATGAAGAAGTCATGGCACTGTGCTGCCTTCAGCTGCAGGGATGCTTTTTCTGAACAGTGAACTGGAAAACAAACTTGCCTTGTGCAGTAAACAGATTTTAATGTGCTGTTAACTATATTTATATGACTTTCTGTCCAAGGAGGTGGATTTACAAACATATTAAATGGTTTTCACCCTGGTACATGACTGCTATGCCATATTTCATTTACTCTGGAAATCCAGTGGCAGACTGGATCATAAAAAAATGTTGTATAAACACACATAAAATATTTGTTCCAAGCACAGAAGCAAATAAAAGAGGAGATGAGCTGGAGTGGGAGCCTGGGGGCCTGTCGAGGAGGGGAAACAGGGAATTCAGAGGGAAATCACACAAGTGCTGTCAGCAGCGTGGAGTCAAAACACAAATGTTTTTCTGCTTCTGTCTGACGACAACACCTGCAGTTTCTCTCTTAGTTTTGGGGGCTTTGGCCACCTGCAAAGCAAAATGAAGCTTTTTATTCTTTGCTTGCGTTTTGTGATATGAAAAGTAAATATTTATAACAGAACCTAAACAGTGACGTTGTCCCAACACACCTGGGAGCAGCACTGCTTCATCCCAGTGAGGCACATCCTTGGATAGCTGGAGGCTGTTTTCCCACCCTCTTCTTTTCTCTGCCATTTGGGAGTTTCTCTGTGGCCTCTGATGGAAAGCCCACACAGCAGAAAGACCCAGAGCATCACCAGCAGGCAGAGAATGGCTTTGTTCCACGGTGAGAAGGGGACATGAGCTTATCAGTGCCCTGTCACCGTGCCTGGGTGATGGATGCCCACACGGTGCTGCCCTGACCTCCCGCTGTCCCTGGTTATCTGCTGGTGGCCAGCACCAGCCTTCTGCTGGTTCAGATCTTTCCATCATCTGCACCATTAGCATCCCTGCCCGGAGCGCTGCTGCTCCGAGAGCTGGCAGCAAAAAAAAAGGTCAAAACCATTCTCTAAAAATTGATGTACTTATGACTGGTGCTTCCCCAAACGCTGAAAAGATTTTCTTTTTCCTACTTTCTTCCTTTCTCTCAACCTTCCTTCCATTTACGACAGTGAGTTGCAGCAGGAAGAAAGGAGAAGGGGAGGGCAAAAGGGGCAAAAATGAAAGCTAAAAGGAAAAAAACACCCTTTGTAGTCTTCATTTCTTCCTTTGTTGGGCTGGAGGATGGTGGTGAAAAGAGGCTTTCCACTCTGAATGCAATGAAAGCAATGCCAATGGATGGCAATTTTTGGCCTGTCTTCTTTGACATGAGCAGGGAGGAGGCATTCCTCCCTCCAGGTGTTTTCTGGAGCCAATGTGGTTTGGGCAACACCAAACTGACTGAATATAGTGACCCTTATATACTGCTAATGGGAACACCTGAGCGCCCTCTGCTCCTTGCTGGGGCGTTGCTTTCTGTTTGAATTGTGGACTATTCAGGCTGGAAAACACCTCCAAGATCTCCAAGTCCAACTCCAACCCATCCCACCAAGCCCACTGACAATATACCTGAGTGCCACATCCCCATGGCTCTGGAACAGCCCCAGGGATGGTGGTTTCCCCCCTTACCTCCCTATGCAGCCAATGCTGACCACTCCTTTGGAGATGAAATTCTTCCTTATACCCAGCCTGCTTGCTTGTCTAAAGAACAGGGTCATGCTTCTGCTGCTCCTTTCAGTGTTGTGAAGGGCGGGTGCTCCCAGTTGCACATTCAGGGCGAGGACAGCTTTAAAGCTTCGACAGAAAAAGCATTTTTTCCCTTTAAACCTCCTTTAGAACTGTATCAGTAATCCGCGGTTACTTTATTAACATGGTATTAAAAGGACTTGAGGCCACTCACCGAATTCCTATTTCAAATAAATAATTACTGGAGCCAAGATAATTTATTAAATTAAATTGAAAACCCCAGACGTGCTCTGTATTTGCCTTCAAGTGATTTGTTGTTTATTTTTTTAAATACCACATCCAAAATGATGCTGATTCTTTTCCCAGGGAGGCGGTGGAGTCGCCATCCCTGGCGGTGTTCAAGACACGTCTGGATAGGGAGCTAGGAGATACGGTTTAGTGGTTTTCTGTAGGTATGGTAAAGGGAGGACGGTCGGACTAGATGATCTTGTAGGTCCTTTCCAACCTTGTGATTTTATGATTCTATGATTCTCATGCTGCTATATACAGGGGCTCTGCATTTGGGCTAGAATGCCAATGTGGCAGCACGGGGCCTTCTGTAGGCTGTGAGGGTCTGAATGAAGCTCAGTTGCAGTCAGTGAAGGGCAGATAGAGATTTGTTCTGAGTAGAACAGTGGAAGGTCTGGGTGTGATTTGACGCCCACAGTCCGGTGCTGCTGGATGGGGTCTTTATTTTGCATTTTGTGTCCCCAAGCAAAGATGTAGATGGACTTTTCTGTATTCACTTGGAAGTAAACAAACAGAAATCCTTATCGTTTCTTACACCGAAAGTACATTGGCAGGAACCAAAGGGATGCATTATATATTATGTCATTTGCGTCCCATTTGCCTTTTAAAGAAATGAGAGAGAAAGATGAAAAGGAATGTTTGATGGTGCTTCCTATCATCTCTACAAAAGAGCTCTGCACTGAAGCATTGGGCTTCTGCAAGGAGTGCCACGTGATTCAACTTCCACACAGCACCAAAGAGCAGCGAAGGGCAGGAACAGCACACACCCCCATTTCAGCTCCTCTCATACCTTTGTGCTTGGGTAAATTAATGCTAACGTTGGCTCTTGGATGGACATGCATTACCTATAGCCCTCTGGTAGAGAGATCCCTTAATGGCAGCTTGTACAAGATTTGGTTGTATCTCATTTGTTGGTCATTTGCAAGCAAGGCTGTTTCAATCAGTTGGTAATTTTTCATAAAGCATTTTGATTAAATAAATAACGAGAGCGCAGAGCGCTGTTTTATTATTCAAAAAAAAACCTCTGCAATCATAAGTGCTCTATTGATTGAGCTTTCCAAGCACTCTGCACATAAATAACCATTCGTGTAAATAATGCTATCAAAACCAATGGTGCTGTTCACCAAAGGAAGGAAACTCTTGCTCAGGTGTGGGCTGGGGGAGGGTAATGAAATTCCCTTCTAATATTGTGTGTGTAGAGAGATCCATGTCCAATAGGAGAATGATGACTGCCAGAGACTCAAATGTTATTAAGGTGCTCCAGCAAGTGCTGCTGTTGCCTTGTTTGAAGTTGATATTGTGTTTGCTATTGGGTGTTTTTAGATTGCTGGTTATCACAGGGCTCCCCAAGTCTTATAGGGCTATAGGGATTGGCCCCACCAATGGATGGGGTGCTTTGTTGGGGTGTTATCTGTGGTTTACCGAGACACAAAATGAATCGGTGCTAAATCTGAACCTCAAAAAGATGCCGGTGTTTAAAAACAGGAAAGCTGTTGCATAATAGGGGAAATTGAGATGAGAATCCTTTACATGCCACGGTTACTTCAGAAGCAAGAATAAACAATGTTTAAAAATGTATAAACACAGATGGCATATTTTCCTTTAAAAAAAAAAAAGAGAAAGTTTTGAGAAAAATAAAAGCCTCTTAAAATAGAATAAAATATGAAAAGAAGGAGAAGTAGGTCGCCAAAAAGGAGAAAAGAAAGGGGAATTCGAAGTGAGGGGGGGAATAACAAAGTGGAAATCAAAGACGGAGCGCTGTGCAGCAGCATGGGGTTGTCATTGGGATCTCTGGGATGGGAATGGGAGGAGTGCAGTCCTTGCCTTGTGGCGATGGCGGTGGTGAGGGTGGCCCTCTTGGTCTGCTGTGCTGGGAGTTTAAAAAGCAGAGCTGCATTGCCTGGGAGTTGCTCAGGAATCAGGGAGAGACATTTGAAAAGACTCGTTTATTTGCACCATTAACCATTTTAACTGCCTCTCTCGGATAACAGTGATTGCAATGGTTAGGAGAGCAGGTGTTGGAGTAATAAGGGTGATTGAAAAGCGTTGGATGGTCATTATTATTAACTCTGGTCATAAAAAGGAAATAGGGTTGCGTATACGCCCTGTGTTCTTTTATGCCCTTCTGTTTTATGGACTGGTGGTTCTCCTACCTGGGCTGTCCCAGGGTGAGCTGCTTTGGTATGGTCCAACCTCAGCACTTGAAGGCACTCATCCCTTCATTCTCCATTCAGAATAAATAGCACGCTGTGGTTAGTTTTCTCCTGCTGAAACCTCTGCGGTGAGATCTTAGCGCTTAATAGATTCCAGAGATAGGAATACAAGCTCGTTTGGTGGTGTTAATTTAAGAAATAACAGGGATGAGTAAACACACAGGTTGTATAAAAGGACACAGACTGTGTGAAAACATGCTGGGCCTGTAAAAACAGTGCTGATGGAGCAGCACCTCTGATACTCCAGCAAGGTGAACGTGTGGAGCCTATGATGTTCCTTGGGTTAACAGGGACCCAGCGCCCAGTGGGAAAACTGAGCCAGAGAAAGGCAGCGTGGAAATACCACACACCTTCTTAACAATGAGAGTAATTAAACTCTGGAGCACGTTAACAAAGGAAATGATGAATTTGCCGTCGTTTCTGTCTTCGAGAGGAGATTGGATGGGTTCCTAGAAGATAAGCTTTAATTCGAGTGCACGATTGGACTCTGTAGTGTTAAATTATGGATAAGGTGAGAAACTCCCTCCACCAAAGGACTGAGGGGTGCAATATTCTGACATATGTTAAGCAGTAAATCAGATTAGACTATTGGAGTGGCCCCTCTTGGCCCCAGAGCCTATAAATATTCACTTCCATTATAATCAGCTCTTGCACCACTTGCACTCTGGTTTACCAGGTGACCATAGAAACATCAGAGTTCGTCGAAGCAAATCTTGTTGCCACAGGAGAAATATATGGATTGTGTCATTGGATTTGGTGGGAGTCAGAAAGGAGGCACAGCCTCCAACCCAGGAAGGTTGGGGCCTTGCTCTAATCTCACCCTTAGGCTCTACAAGGGAAAATGGCAGCTCTGGCTCTCGAGCTGCTATTTATTCATTCACACTTAAGGCTACATTTCTTGCTGAATCAAAGGCTTTAGCAGTAGATCTTGTGCTTTTAAGTCGGCTCTGTTTGATGAGGGCAGAGCGGTGGTTTCTCCTTTACTCTCCCAGCCCTGCAGAGAACCTTTATGTTGGTGGGCAGTGAGGGAGATGTGGGGCAGAGAGCTGGGGAACCACCGCACCTGGATCCTTGCAGTAGGGCTGGGATTCAGCCCACCTCACCCCCCAGCCCTGAGCATCTCGCTCTGGGCACACAGTGCCTCTCAGGGCAGAGCATCACTACATGTTGCTGCTCGGGGAGGGTTTTCATGCTGTTTATTGAAGGTGTTTTATTTCTGAATTGTAGCTTCAGGTTAAATTCCTCCCTGTTGAAGCCGGCGGCTGCAGCAGCACCTCAAAGCTGCGGAGCTATTGGATGTGAGGGAGAGACTTTCTTCTTTGCTGAGAATCAGCATTTTGTGTGGTTTGTTGCCACCAGGAGCAGGATTGGAGTCCCTGCAGGAAAACTGGCGAGAATAGTTTTCTCTTTTTTCTTTCTCTTTTCTTCTTTTTGCCTTTAAGTTGAGCAAATAAGTCAATGGAGGGGAAAATGGGGAGTGTGAGCAACCAGCAGACTGGTGAACCATCCCTCTGCCTGTCTGCTTTGTGCTCCATAACCCAGTATGGTGCAGGAGAAGGGGCACTGCTAGCACCTCTGGGACTGCCCTCTGCCCCATTGGTGCTGGGGGAGTGCAGGAGCAAGGATGCAGCCTTGGGGTGTATGGGGGGAGCAGGGATGCAGCCTTGGGGTGTATGGGGGGATCAGGGATGCAGCCTTGGGGTGTATGGGGGGAGCAGGGATGCAGCCTTGGGTTGCATGGGGAGTTGCTCTGGACACTGCCAGTCTCTATCCAGTGGGAACAGCAAGCAAGCAAACCTTGTTAATATGAATGAGCCATGAAGGAGTATCGGTGTGGCATCAGCAGGCAGTTGTGTTTAACTCAAGTGAGTACATCTCTGCAACACTGCCATGCATTTGCCCTATGCGTAGGAGATATTTGTGTTGTTATACATAGGTCTGCCATGTATGAAAAGGCATTTGTGGGTTCAGATGACTCAAGACGTGATCTTGTCATAAAAGGCCAATATGTGAAACATACACTCCTTGTGCAGTGGGAGCAGAAAAGCAACAGGTTTTCATTCTGTGTGGGAAAGTTGAAGTGCTAATCTTCCCCTCTCGTGCTGTTTTGGACATGTGCTGTAGTATCAGGGTACATTGCAACAGCAAAATGGAGACCTCTGGAAAAGCACTCCACGATCAATGAGGGGCTGCGTGCTTCTTGCTTTCTGCAATGCATTTAGCTCAAATGTGCTATAGTTGCAGTGTGTGGTTTTCCTCCTGGCCAGGCCCATGGGCTGACCCTGGGATGTATCTTGCTTGCTTGTTTGTTGCTGATAATGGCTCCTCGATTGGGATTTGGCCAACAGCTGTGATGCTGCAAAAAGCTGCACTGATGTGGATGGTGGGAGTGAAAGCAGGGAGCAATGTGACCATGTGTGGGATGGACCCAGCACACCTTCTGAGCACCAGCTTCTACCACTGTAAACCCATGTAACCTGAAGGGCGTTCAGTTCACAGGCTGCCCTTTCCATATGTGATAAGTTCATGTAGGACAGGAGACCTGAATACGCATTTGGAGTCACTGTCCCTGTAAGTGCTCCAGAACATGTGGCACTTGGGGATACGGTTTAGTGGCATGGTGTGACTGGGTTAGGGTTGGACTTGGTGACCTTGGAGATCTTTTCTGAACTTAATGATTCTGTTTATTTGGAAACAAACGGGTTCTGCTGGCTTGAGCTGAGCCGCGCTCACGCTGATACTGTAACACGCTGTGCTGTGGGTGTTCCTCCCCGTCAATTAGAGCTCCATCCTAAAAAACGAGTGCACAAAATGGTTCAATGAGCGCATAACACTCCCATTAAATCAGTGTGACTCCTCATGCACTTCAAGTAAAGCCTGTGCGCTGTTTAGCGAGCTTTTAACCTATTCGTTCACACTGCCAAGGGAGTCGTGGAAATATTAGGCGTGATAAATGGAATTGAAAAGGGGAAAAACAAGGAAAATACATCAGGAAATGAGTTATCAGCACAAAGGCACAGGGAGGTGCAGCCACAGAGTGTGGGGATGACCTGGGAGGTCAAGGAATCCTGGTGCTCACCGGGCAGCAAAACGTCACCAGTGATTCCAAAGCAGGACAAGCAGCCAGCATAGGAAAAGCAGCTGCATCGTTTTAATTGCTGCTTTTATTCGTGGCACAACCACGCTGCTTTTAAACATTGAAATATTTATCCTTTGTTTCTTTTGCCGTTAACACTTAAGTGCTTTGATCTCTCATATTGAAGAACTCCAGATTTTTGCTTGCTGTGGAACCAGATTTAATTCAGAGCAAAGACAGCCCATATCACAGCCCGTGAACGTGCGATCAAAGGAAATGAATACGTCTCTCATGAATCAACAAGATAGCAGGGGACAGATTCAGACACCACCACAGTTCTGGGCTGGCACTTCAGACCCTTCTCCACTGCTATTTTCATTAGCAAAGAGCTTAATGTTGGTAAAGCTCTGCAGTACCTTCTCCTTAGAAGCTGCTACACTGAAGTTATTACCAATGCAGCAAACACTGGGGACATGCAGACACAGGTTCCATTGCTTTTGTGGTTTTGCCCAATAGATCTTTTGCCTTCAGTCTCAATGCTTATGTCTTTGCACTTTGGGATGTTACTGTTATGCAGTGACCCACCCTGCCATGTTACCTCCACTGCCATTAAGTACAGGGAGGTTGTAAAACAGCATTTTAAGAACAGACATCTAACATAAAAGAAAGACTGTATGAAAACGTCCTCCTTCAACAGAACTGTTTTTATTGTGTAGTGAAAGACTGCATCTAAAACCAGAGGAAGAGGAATATCAAACAGCAGATTTTACCTATAGAAAGAAGCTGTTGAGATTTGAGTGTGTAAATTTCGTGCCCAAACAGAAAAGAAGAAGTGACTGGGACTTCCATCTGCATTTGATCAACTGTTAAGAAACAAGGTAACATATGGGTCAGGCGTCTCAAAAGACTGGCAAACAGAAAAGAACCTGGAGATACATCTAGTATATGCTGTGGGATGGCTTGGTGAGGTGAGCAATCAGCTGGCAGTTTTATCACTTTCTCCATTCTCTATTAGTTTCCTTTTCTTTTCATCCGTTTTCCTCTTGAAGATGCTATCTCTGTAGAACTGAAGTTCTTTGATGCTTTCCCTGATGTCATCAAGCGCTCTGCAAGAGAATTAAAGAGAGTTTCAAAATGCCTGCACACGTCTCCAGCTACATCCAGATTCTAATGCTTCTAAAAAATTCCAGGCAAGGGATAAAGAAATAAAACTCTGACATGCATGGATCACAAATCTGTCAGATATAAACACAAGCCTCGCTATTCTTCGGTACTTGGAAAGCAATAAAAGTCCACCAAGGCTGACATACCAGAGAGTAATGTACAGCTTATTAGTTTGTGTCACTGTGGGACATGGAAGCTCTCAAAAGCCAGCAGGTTCTACAGCTTCAACTATTAAAAGCAATTCACTATCGATCCAAGACGACAAAGAGACAAGGGCTCAAGAGACCTGTTTGCAGCTCCTGCTTTGCACACTCATCTGCTTTCTCCATCAGCACAGGTGACTGACTTGTTTGGACCCAGTGCCTTTTGTTACTGTGCTCTGCCTGCGAGGTCTGTGCAGCAGTAGTAATCTAACTGCATGTTCTCACTGCACAGCACACCTACCTGTGACTTCCATCTCTACAATCATCGTTCTTTCCCTTTTTATACCAGAGCCTGCCCTCCTGCCTAGCAAAACCTCATCAAAACAAAGAGGTGAAGATGCAACTGTTTCCTTTCACCGTCATTTAGGACAGACAGAGCTGTACGTACCAAATAACACCCACAAAAAGCCCAGTGTAGGTGTTCTAGTGCATGGGTGTGCAAATTTAGTCTGAGCAGATGAAAGAGCAAAATGGATACACTGTGCAAATGGGCTTAACAAAGCCCATGGACCCCAAGTTTTACACAAGACTGACAATCTCCTCTATTCACAAGAACTCTATTAGCAAACATGGCTCTCTAGAAGTTATGTGTTAATACTGCAGAGCATATTTCCTTCAAAAACCTCAAAGCAAACCCAGCTTTTAAGGATGCCTCAGATGCTGGCAGGAGTGTAACTCAAAACGAAACCTATTCACAGAAAGGAGAACAAGCTCTCTGCCATATTACTAACTCAGGAAATAGCCAGGAACAAAACTCTTATCTCCCTATGTGCAGTTTTCCAATTTTAGAGTATCTATGAACAACTTTTGCCCAATTCAAGGACAGAAAAGAAGCCCTGTTCAGCGAGCTTTTTCATGTGGTTTCTCCCCGTGATGCCTAAGAAGTGATAGATGTATCTACACTGCCAAACAAGCATTGTGGCTTGAATAGTAAACACCTGGAATCAGAACAGATAAGGACAGTTTTTGATTGTCTGTATTTTTGTAATTCCTTTCCTTACGCTACCCAGGCTTCTGGCTGGAGAATACAAACTATGTGACAAGGTGTACCATTGTACCACCTCTGCTGTCTTTTTCATTAGAACAAACATGACTGGAAATCAAAGGAAGCTCACAGCTCCACATTCTGCCCATGAGGTGCATGGTTCCTGTGTGACAAGCTATGCTTTGTTAGAGATAAAAGAAAGAACCTCACCTGTGAGAAGCTGCTTTCTTTGGTGCAAATTCGTATTCTTCTGGATACCAGCGTCTGTAAGTGGAAAGAAACCCCATTTTAAAAGGAAATTGGGATTCAGTAACACGCCCAGTGGCTGCTTTGGGTTTGTTGCAATTGGTGAAAGAAGTTCAGTTAAACTGGCACACAGAGAAGGCACAGCCCTGTGAACCCAAGTGCTACAAACGCCAGAGGATGCCACTCTTTATGGCTCAGTCTGTCCATCAGCCTGAACAGAAGAGAGGAAGATATGAAAGAAGGAGATGGCCGCGTACAGCTGTCTGCCAGCAGCCTTCAGCCTTGTTTTAAAGAGGTGCATGTCAGAGCCATGTAACAAGCTTCCCTAGATTATCTTTTATAGAGATATTCAATTTGGAGACTATTTACCTGCAAAGCTCTTTGACAGTGCTCACATCAATGATCCTGTAATGAAGATGCCGCATGAACTGAGGCATGTACTTGTCAAGAAACTTCTTATCTGCATGAACAGAGTTACCTACAAAGACACAGAACAAGACATTTCTTCAAAGGCATCGCAAAGCTACTATGAGCATCTAAACTAGAAACTGGCTGAGCGAGCTTGGGAAAGATCATAGGGTATGAAAAGCTATTCACAAGCAGCTCATATATCTCATTTTCTAGCAAATATGATTGTAAAGGTTTGTCAGATTCTCATTTCGGGATCACACATGGTTTTAATACATAATCCCTATATTAATTCTTCACTTACTACAATTTCTGCCGCACAGATAAGTATCAAAGCATTACACAAGAATCAGGTTTTCCACTGTGTGAAGAGAGGCAAATGGTATTAATTTCATTTAGCTATAATCTCAAGGCTGTATGTAAATGTCCCGAGGGCAGCGCCAGGTAACAGGACAATTGGAAGATTCATGTTTGATGCTGTTCAGTTTACAGTTCAGATTTTTACAGTCACTGATTTCTATCAGCTGTTAAGTTGCCCTTCTCGATTATAATTGTACAATGAAACATTAATGCTCAAAGGAACTTTCAGCTTCCTGCAGTAACGACGCGTGGTATCTGCTTTAGGGAATCAATAGAATAGATGATGCCATTACTAAACCTTTCTCCACTTGCAGATTTTGATTTGCATGCTAGATCTCTGCGCAGAAAACTAAAGCATCCCTGCCATGTGCATCAACCGGCCTTTCAGCATCCAGCCGGGAACTGCAGGAGGGATGACATTATTATTATTATTAAGAAAGAACCCATTTTACCTGCAAGAGGACAGAGACCAGGGGGCGTCTGTTGTCGTACAAAGGACAGGAACTCATACTCCGCCTGCTGCAATGAAATTTTACTCTCCTTCACAGCCTTAGTAAGGCCAGACTGCAAGAAAGAACCATCCGTCAGAAAGGAGATAGACATTATCTTCAAAGCCATTTCTAGAAATGCTCAGCAGCAAAAGATCAGGCAGACACGCGCTGCTTGCTCCCCAGCACGCCCGGATGAGCTAAGAGGACAAATTCACTTTGTGTTTGATCGTATTCTGGCAGATCCAAACACCTTTGTTCATTCTGCATATCTTTAGGGCACCTCTTCAAGACGTGCAAACCATCCCCAAGTAAAGGTGACCACAGAACGTTCCTAACGACAGCGACACTCCTCTGAGTTTCCTCTCTGTTGCTTAACTTTCTGTTACTCTCAATTACTGAGACATTATGCAAGCCTCATTTACACACCTGCATGTACATGATCACATTTCTGCCTAACGAGAGGCATATTCACCTCCCCAGCATAGAGTAGTACGTAGAAATAAACACAAATAATCAGAATCCCGGCTTAAGTGTTTATCAAGATTCCTATAAATCAGAAAAGCTCCTTCTTCTTTTTTTTCCCCCAATAGTTAAATGTCAAATCTGCTCTAAGTGTTCTCAGTGATTTATTTCCATCTGGCTATGCTATATATTTCCGTGACTGTGCCACAAAAATCTACTTGACAGATCCAAGTGGTGGTTAAAAAATTCATTATGTGGCTGCATTTTCATCTATATTCTAATTGCTTCTCTTTTCTTAGTCAATTAAAAATAAGTAGCTCCTCAGGAGCAGCGATAACGTACGCTACCATCTTCAATTCACTTGTGAGCTGAAGTTGAGTTTGTGTCCTCAACTGCAGAAGGGGAAAAAGCTCCCATCACAGTAAATTAATATTCATTTTCCAAACCCTTGCTAATCCTTCCTAGGGAGAGTAAGATGCTAAAGGGGGGAGGAGGGAGGGGTTGTGAGTGTCTTAAAACTTCAGCACTTAATTGAAAACTGCCTTGAATTTAAATTTGTAATCAAGGATTTGAAAATCCATTCACTTTCTTGCTGAGGGCAAGGAGGAAGTTTTCCTTGGTGACTAAAAGAACCACAAAATAATCTATTCTTGCTAAAGTTAAGTTGGCAGCGAGAGAAGAACAAAAACTAGGCTTACAGCACTGAGGGGGACAGGCAAAAATACAGTCAATCAGTCTGTTTAGTTCTACAAGTGCCTTAATTTTCACTGATAAGTTTGTTTTTTACCAGTTCTGGACTATTCTTTGCCAACTTGGTAGCTACAGCAGGTCTTGCTGTCTCTTTAAGAACTGTTCTTTGCTTATTTCATGCCACACAGAGGGGGTGTGACAGGAGGAGCCGGATGAGGAATTCTAAGGAACGGATCCCAACTTCTTCATCTCGTGCTGAGGGGCACAATGCCTTGAATGAGGCAATAAGCAACAGGTATCAGTTCTGGATCCTATTCCCAGAGTTGCCCAGGTGTATGTCTCTAGTTTGGTGTGCTGTTGCTCTGTCCCCCTCCTGCCCTTTGCTGATGGTTCTCAAGTTAGAATGCAGCTTGGAGAACTATTCAGCCTTATAATCATAGGATGGTTTGAGTATTAAGGGACCCTCAAAGGCCCCTGCAGTGCACAGGGACACCCACAGCTCCAGCAGTGCTCACAGCCCCGTCCAGCCTGACCTTGGCTGTGTGCAGGGACGGGACACCACCGCCTCTCTGGGCAACCTGTGCCAGTGCCTCACCGCCCTCAGTGCCAAACCTTCTTCCTTATCTCCAGTCTCAATCTCCTCTCTTCCACTTAGAAGCCATTTCAACAGACCCTGTCAGAGAGTCTGTCCCCTTCTTTAGCAATAAGCCAGGATACCAACCCCACAGTGTTACAGACACAGACATGAGCTGCAGTGTGCCCTAGATGACACGTAGGTCTTTAGGAACAGCATAGCTCTTCAGCTCAGATCGCAGATGATACTTCGAGTCTCTCCTCCCTTCTATCCGCTGTTTGACTGCCCAACTCTTATCCCTTCTGTAGGTGAGAGCACTGCGAGCCATGACTCCGAATGGCACCGTTCGCACGGCCTACCTTGCCATGATGCTCCTTGCACCACTCGGACATGCCGTCCAGCAGCTCGTCGGGCTGCTTGATGATCAGGTTGGGGCCCTGCAAGGAGGAAAACAACGACTGTCAGCGGCTCCCTTAACGAAGGATATCGCCCCGTGAGGGCTGGTGGTGCTGAGCCTCCCCAGGCCCGGCCTTGCTCACCTCAGCCAACACGTTGAGATCGGAGTCGGTGATGAGACAGGCCATCTCCAGGATCTGATCCTTCTCCACATCCAGGCCCGTCATCTGCCACACAGCGGAGCGGCACCGTCATCGCGGCCTCCCCCTATAGGGCCTCCCCCTATGGGGCCTCCCCGCTTCCCCTCCCTTCGACCCCCCCCTCCCGTAGTACCCCGGCACACCCCGCACCTCCAGGTCCACCCAGACCATCCTCTGTCCCATCCCGCCTCCTCCGGCCATGGCCGCCGTCCGGCCCCTCCACAGCCGCCCGCTGCAGCTCCGCAGGCGACCGAGGCCACCGCGGCTGCCGCCGAGCATCGCGGCCAGGCCGCAAAGCGCCGCCGCCGTACTACATTTCCCGGCACGCCCCGCGGCGGCGGCCCTTAGGGTGAGAGAGGGGGGAGAGCGCGGGGGTTGATGGGAAATGTAGTTCGGGCCGCGGGGGACGCCGGGAGAGGCGGGAGGGACGAGAGGTGGAACCTCCCTCAGGGCGCTGTGCTGCGAGTTTATGGTACGGCTTAAAACCTTGATTCTACCTAAAGGAAAATACATAACTGCACTTAAACCAACCTATCTCCTATTTCAGCGACTTATAGTGAAGGAACTAAAATATGGGTGAGTTGAATGAACAAAAGCAGAGCCAACACAGCGTTAAAATATGATTTATCCACAGGGAGACTGGGGGGGATTCTTCTTTGAGACAAGGCGTGTACAAAAAGGGATCGTTGGCTTAAAACCTCGTTTGCTTCTACCTCTAGGTAAAGGAAAATACATAACTGCAGTTAAACCAACCCGGCTCCTCTTTACAGCGCCTTATGGTGAAGGAATTGCACCACCAAAGGCTAAAATATGGGTGAGTTGAATGAAGAAAACCAGAGCCAACACAGCGTTAAAATACGATTTATCCACAGGGAGATTGGGGGGGATTCTTCTTTGAGACAAGGCGTGTACAAAAGGGATCGTTTCCGTATCAAAACAACACTTGAGATGCCGCAAAAGCATCGTATTGCTTCAAATCTGCTTAAAAAAGAGCTGCAGCTCCACCTGGTATCGCCTCCCTATAAAAATAACACAGGCTCTTTATCATACACAACCGTGGCACGTTTGTTTTCTTGCATCTTGTAGAGTTCACACACTAAAACGGAGCTGCTGGGTTTGGAGGATCATTGGACAATTTACAGACATTAAAATGGGACTTTGATTTCTTTTTCTTTTGCATTAAGTTCTTTAAACCCCTCCGTGTGTGTGTCAGTGCCGAGTCAAGCGCCAGCTGCCCTCTCTGTAGCTCTCTCTTCTGCTGTCGTAATCGTGGCTCCACGCATTGCGATTCCTATCATCATAGAATGGCTCATCTCTGCTCGCCCTATAGTGGTGCTCAGAGACGTGCCCTCTGTCTTCAAAGCCATAGTCATCCCTTTTGCCCCTGCTATAATCAGGTCCCCTGTCCCCCGCACGCTGTTCTCGGCCCAAATTCCTGCTGTCCTGGTAGTAAGGGTGGGAGCCCATCCTGCTCTTACGCACTGCTGCAATGTCTGGACGTCGCAGCATGTGGGAGGCTGATGGGTGAGTGAGGGAATGGCCGTGTTGGTACCCAGGAACAGCAAAGCCAGGCTGAGGTTGCTGCCAAGCGGCGCCGTGCATCTGAAAAACAGAAGGAAAAAGACTTGGTGGATTCCTGCTTTCCTGCTGATGCTCAAACTGTTCTACAGTGCAGGGTCCAGATGCATTTCAAACTTGGTCTCTAAGTTCTACATTAATCAAGCTGCAAGTGCAAGGGAAAATGGAAATGCACCAACAAGAGGAGACTGAACACAGACTGGCTGCTACTTGTAAAGCTCAAAGACCACCCCAGTGTTAAAGAGCTCAGTAGAAGGAACCATCTATCTTCTAGAGCTGTCAGTTCAACACTCCAAAAATACGCTCCTGTGATATAATATAATAATTAAAACATCTAAGTACTGAAAAGCAGCAACAGCTCCTTTGCATGTCAACATCCATCAGCAATGAGTGACTGCAGGGTTAGATCCCATGAACAGAAGAGCACAGCTTACCCCTGCTTGTCTCTGAAGGTTGTCATGAGATGGCAAAGACCTCTGCATAGATGAGAACCCTGCTGCTACCATGTTATCTGTATTCCTGTCATGTCTGAAGGAAAAAAGATTAGGAAAGTTAGTCTTAAATGATTCTAACACAAGACTATTGCCAGTCTAAGGGGCATTTGCTGGTTTTTAGGTACTGAGAATGCAGGGTACTGAGGGTAATAATAATGCAAGTGCTTAATCCATAGGGAAGAAAGACTGAACTGCGCTTGGAATGAGAATCAGGGAAGCTAAATGTGTGAATGCATTTTCCAACAGGAACGATGCGTGTGTATTTCTGGTGCAGCCTCATACCTGCTGGCTGGATGTGTTGTGCCAGATGGACCCAAGCTGGCTGCTCCGTGTGGTAAACACGACAAATTACTGTCCTGAGATGCGTGGCTGCTCCCTGAGGAGAAACATGAGATCCACAAAGACAGGTTGGAGCAACTTGGATATGAACTGAACTTGTAAGACGCTGTTTCCACGTGCTTAATTAGCTCTCAAGTATCACCAACAATCTGAAGTAGAACATAACCCAGCTTCCAACACAAGATACCTCAACTGCCTTAATGCCCAGGTGGGGAAGATACAATCAGGCTGTGAAGTTCTGGCCAACCTGACTTGCTTTACTGGAGACACATACAGCGTTTAGCACTAGAAGGGCTTTCAAAGGTACAGAAAAGAATCAAAGAAAAGCCTCAGCTTGGGTACTGTCCATACCCCAAACTGGCAGACAGATCCCCTGCCAAAGCACAAGGATAAAAGCACAACCCTATGTGACAACACTGCTCTGCAGCATCACCAGGGAGCGGGTGAGCAACACTATGACAGAAGCAAATGCAACAGCTGCTATAAGCCAATAACTGTAACTCTGCCAGATCTGAAGGAAGGAAGGAAGGAGGTGGCAGTTTTCTTTCCATCTAGTACCAAGGTTACTGAATGTTTCTGTGTACCTGAGCGGAACTGAATGTTGATGGGCCGTCCATAGAGCTTGATCCCGTTAAGGAGATTCATCCCATAGGGGACAGATTCTTCATGCTTAAAACTCACAAACGCAAACTGCTTTTGTTTACCATCTTTATCTTTAGGGATCTTCACCTTAATTACCGGACCTGCCTGTGAATTAGAAAGCAAAGCAGTGTTAAAGGAAAAACCTAAAGCAAGCAGCATATCATGGAGGAGCAAGAGGGTGACGTCTGGCTCAGAATAACTCAGGTTGGAGGGGAACTTACAGACTATCTGGTTCCAACAGCTCATGCTGCCCAGGGTCTCACAGTGTTGTGCGGGTTGGAGGGAACGGATGCCATTCAGAGGGACCTTGACAGGCTGGAAAGCTGGGCTCGGGTGAACCTAATGAGGTTCAACATGGCAAAGTGCAAGGTTTTGCACTTGGGCCAGAAGAACCCCAGGCACCTGTACAGGCTGGGAGGAGTGGTCCTTGAGAGCAGCTCGGCAGAAAAAGACCTAGGGGTCCTGATAGATGAGAAACTTAACATGAGCCAGCAGTGCGCTCTGGCAGCCCGGAAAGCAAATGGGATCCTGGGCTCCATCAGGAGAGGGGTGGTCAGCAGGGATAGGGAGGTGATCGTCCCTCTCTACTCTGCTCTTGTGAGGCCCCATCTGTTGTACTGTGTCCAGGTGTGGAGCCCTCAGTACAAAAAAGACATGGAGATTTTGGAAAGGGTCCAGAGGAGGGACAGGAAGATGATCAGGGGGCTGGAGCACCTCCCCTATGAGGACAGGCTGAGGGAGTTGGGTTTGTTCAGCCTGGAGAAGAGAAGGTTGCGGGGTGACCTCATTGCAGCCTTTCAATACCTGAAGGGAACTTACTCCCAGGAGGGGAGTAAACTCTTCGAAAGGGCTGATAATAGCAGGACTAGGGGAAATGGTTTTAAGTTGAAGGAGGGAAGATTTAGGTTGGATGTTAGGGGGAAGTTCTTTACTAGAAGGGTGGTTAGGTCCTGGAACAGGCTGCCCAGTGAGGCTGTGGATGCCCCGTCCTTGGAGGTGTTCAAGACCAGGTTGGACGGGGCCCTGGGCAACCTGATCTAGTAAAGGTGGATGTTTGGTGGCCCTGCCAGGCAGGGGGGTTGGAACTACATGATCCTTGAGGTCCCTTCCAACCCGGGTAATTCTGTGATTCTGTGACCTTAGAGATCATCGTGTCCAACCCCCGGGATTCGAGCCTCCTGTAGCAGAGCGGCACTTCTACCACTTGCGCCACAGGGGGATTCGAACCCGGGTCTCCAGTGTTGCAAAGTGGCGTCCTTAAGCACTGCGCCACCGGAGCCGCACACTCGATCCCACTGTCTGTTTGGAGCCCACGCGGGGGCGCCGCTCCGCACCCGGATGAAGTTTGTCCCTCCGCAGCCACCGTACAAAGCCAAGGCCCACCCCAATATGGCGTCGGAAGGCCGCCCGCTCGGCCCCGCCCCGCCCGACCGAGTATAAAGCGAGGCGGACGGCGGCCCCCACCTGATGGAACAGCTCGAAGATCAGCTCCTCGGTGACTTTAGGGTCCAGGTTCCCCACGAACAGAGTCCGATCCGCTTCGGCCGCCGTTCCCCCCATTCCGCGGCCGAGCCGCCCGAGCTTAACGGGGGCCGCTGTTCGCTCCTGCGCAGGCGCCGTAGGAGGCGAGGTCACGTGGTGGGCGCGTGCGCGCGCCGCCTACTTCCGGCCGGGCCGGGCGGAAGGAGATGATGGATGGGGATGGGAAAGGAGATGATAATGGGGATGGGGATGGGGATGAATGGGGATGGGGAGGATGATGATGATGGGGAGGATGATGGGGATGAGGATGATGATAGGGGTGGGGAGGATGATGGGGATGGATGAGGATGGTTATGGGGAGGATGATGGGGATGGGGATGGATGGGGAGTCGTGCCGTTGTCCCTTGCTGGTGGAGGCAATGAGCCTGCAGTGGGGCTGAGGGGAGCTTTAAGGTTCTTTCTAACTCAAGCTATGCCCTTGCCTTTGTTATATGTGTGGTGGCTGCTTAGATCATGAGCAAGTTCCTGCTGCAGCTTCAGGAGCTGGCAGTGCACTCAGTGAAGCTGCTCAGTGCAATAGGGGAAGGTTCCTGGAGCCTTCACTGATGGCAACAACAACCAGCTGGTGGCTTGAGCTGACTCCAACACAAAGGTTGATGATGATGTGCTTCCACACTCACAATAAAGGACCTTCAAATAGTTGCCAGATGGTTCTGATCAAACATCTGGCTTAAGGATGAACTAAATGGGTGGCATCCAGGTGTAGGAAAGCTTAGAACGAGCCTTGATTTCTGCAGGGTGGAGATATTAAGATGGGAAGCTTTGTGTGGCTTGTCTTCAGCTTTTCAGCCTTATCTTTCTACAGGTTGTTACCAAGATGAGAGAGCTTTTCAGTGGGACTCACAAATAGCTGTTGTGAAGCCAGGCCTCCAGGATGGAGGATAATTGGGATTTTAAATAATAAAAGGAAAAAATACCCCATAGTGTTCATTGGAGAACTGAGCACTTCGTTTCTTCATTTTGTTTTATTGCTGCAATACTCTGTCTGATCGCCTCCACCATCCCAAGTGCTGCCTCTCGTAATGGCACTAACCCAAGCGGGCTGCTTTGTATTCCTCCTTTAAGCAGCTGCATTACGCTTTAATGTGAAGATGGAACTTCTGGTTTTATGTTTGAGCAGAGTTCTGGACAGTTATCTTTCAACTAATGTATTTCTCCAGTGTTGTGCAAAATAGCTCCCTTTTCCCACATTGTTTGATTATATGGTAAGTACAGTTCTCAGCAACTGTAATCCCCTGAATGTTTTAGAAGGTGTTAGATGTAAAACAAGGATAATTTTCCATCTGGAAAAGAAAAAAAAAATACCAAAAAAGGGGAAGTTCTACTTTCATTTTTCATTAGATTTCAATGCATTATGGCATTTCCTATTTTCTTGTTTAATTAGACCCTGTTCATTTTCTTCACTTCATTACTTACTACCGCACCTAGAATTTATATTCATTTGGTTTAATCATGTTCGCCTGGTTAAATTCTAAACAGTTACTCATTCAGAAAGGAAATTATTACCCTACTCTGCCAGGACTTCCACTTTGGCTTAATTTCCCTGGAGCCTCATTTACTTTCTTCTGTGTTTTTTTTTTTTTTCCTTTACTGGGTCCCTTTGGGTTTGGCTGGAATTGGTAAAGCTGTCAAACATGATTGGCTTCCTACACGTGAGTTGGGCATCTCCAAATGGTTGTTGCACTTTGTGCTATGCTCAACCTATCAAATATGAGAGCTGCAGGATGTGGTGATGGGCTCCTGCTTGCCCTTGGCTTTCTTGTATGGCCCATACTTGATAAAATGCCCTACAATGGAAACTGCTGCTTTTGCTTGTGGATGATATCATTGCCATTTCTCAGCTCACAGTCTGAAGAAGGAGCATGGCTGCTTACTGGCCTGCCTTACAGCTTACGGATCCCCATGCCTCCCTTCCAGCACACAGGGCTCCAGCAGTGTCAGACAGTCCACAAACCCATGGTCTGTCTGTCCTATGTCTTCAGTTCATCCTCAGAGCTGATTGCACGTTGGCAGTGCCTTCCTTCTCGCCTGACTGCACAAGTTCCTCAGGTTATTCAGCTGCCTCGATGGCTTCTCCGTGCAGATGACAATCCTTTTTTCACTGCTGTGGTAATGGGGCTGCTCAATTGAAAGTGGATGCTTGAAAATTCTCCGTGCCCTGCTATCCTGCCAGAAAACAGGTGCCTGTAATTACGCCAAATGATAGAGAGATCAGTCAGACAAAGCCATCGCAGATGACAATTCTTTCGCTGGAGAGCCTGAAAGAATGGGTCACACCAGCTAATACAATAACAGCACACCTTATCCCTACATGCAATTTTCATTAGGGCCATTGAACACCTGTGACTGACACATGTACAAAGAGAGGGCGAGAAGCAGAAAGAATAGCAGCTACTAGCTGAATAAACCGAGCTGAAGCCGGGCTGCCACCTCTATCAGCATCCTTTCTCATCCTTTTACATTGCAGTGCTATGCTCAGCCTGGAACTGCCTGCACTGCTCCCACCAGGGCCTGCTCCAGCCACTGGTGCTGCACTTCATTGCTGGAGAGAGCAAAAGGCA
The DNA here is from genome assembly GCF_054131305.1 of Coturnix japonica. Taxonomy (NCBI): domain Eukaryota; kingdom Metazoa; phylum Chordata; class Aves; order Galliformes; family Phasianidae; genus Coturnix; species Coturnix japonica. Next base: position 3,040,150 of record NC_140696.1, read on the forward strand.
AACGTGATGCCCCAGCCTGCTGGCTGGGAAAGCCTTTCAATTACTCCTGACAGGTTGCAACAGAAGGGTAATTGTAGCTACAAACTTCCCCATGAAGGGAATCATTGTGCTTTTTAAACAGACCATAAAAATCTCCAGCGATGCTGATGTTCGAACAGTTAAACAGCGATTAAAGGCACCCGCACTACAAGACCTGGGCATGTTATTTGCAGAGAACATGTCAGCAGCTGCTGGATCCCTGCATTTACTGCGCCTCTGTGACAGCCGCAAAGGTCTTTATAGAAACAATTATGTTATGCTCAGCATTAAGTACTGAGTGTCAGAGAGGTTCTGAGCTCTCCCAGTGCAGTGCAAAGTCTGCATTGGTGCAAACATTACAGCACAGCATTTAGGAGCTCCTTTGGGGCTTTTTATGAAGTTCTTACCAAGAAAACAAGAGGAAACCCAGCGGAGGTGGACGAAACCCTCTATTTCCTCCCTGATCTTGTTGTGTTACATGAAGCCTTTACAATACTTGCAACCCTTGACTCATTTCAGCCTTTCAGCATCTTCATGTGCTATCACTTTATTTTATGCCGAATTGTCCTGGCAGAAATAGATCTGTGAAGGGCCTCTTTTTGTATAGATCCAATGAGAACGTTCTCAGAACCTGTATCACTTTCACAGCTTCTCTTTCTCAGCCCAATTCCTCCACCCCCCCCCCAGCAAATAAATGTGCTGCATTTCACTCTCATTCACAACCAATGCCCCCCTACCCGAGACCAATAGCCCTACATATGTTTTCTGTTGCTCTCTCCATTTCTTTTTCCCCCACCGTTTTACTTCTTCCTTAACACTTCCTATTGCAATCCCACCAGCAGCCCCTGAGCCACACAATCCCCTTTACAAATGACTGTAATTAAAGACAGTCCCTGGGAACACGTTGCATGTCTGCGGCTTTACTGTAATTGAGGGCAATAAAGCAGCGCAAATCAGCATAGCTGGGTCTGACAGCTTTGTAAACAGCGTTAGAACATCCAATATGAGTATATCTTAATAGCAGAGCTAAGTCATATGAGATGATAAAGAAGTTTTAAGGCCATTCAAAGCCCTGGTAGAGGGCTGCTGTATTCTCTGCTGGAGGAGGGGGGAGGAATCACTTCCCAGAATCGATCCATGAAGCTGGAAGAGACCTCTCAGGTCCTGAAGCTCACCCCCACCGTGCTCACTGACCACGGCCCTGAATGGCACATCCCCTTATTTCCCAACACCGCCGATCTCCGCACCCCGCGTTGTTCGCATTTGCGGCCGCACGGTGTCAGCATCGCCCCGCGCCGCATCCATCGGCCGCTCGGAACCTGCTCCAGTGCTCTGCTTTGCAATACGGAGCTGTCTGGGAGCCCACAAGCTGAAGGATCCCGACTTTGCCCTATAAATCCTGCTTCCCGTATCGTCTGCGTGGTCGGAGCTGCTGATGCGAAACCAACTGCCAAAGGTATGAGTGTTAAAATAATGCCAGCTCGGACGATGAGTGCAGTAAATGGGCTGCTTCATTATCGGGTCTCGCTGGAGCCCAGGGCTGAAAGGTCTCTAAAGTGCTCCTCCCGACCCTTGGGGCTTCTTTGCACTGGGATGTACCCATGCAGCACACTGTAAGTGTTCCCTCCTTGCCATCATGGTGCATTGGAATAAATCGTGGTGACGCCAAGGTTTTATCCCCACCAAAAGAAATGGGAACAGAGAGAAAATCATGTTCTTATAGCACACAGACCTTAGCTTGGTGCTTATGTGTACCTGTCCCCACTATGAGGGTCTGCTGGGTGTTCTGGGGCTGTTCAAGGCATTTCTGTGCCAGAGCAGCTGTTCTCCAGCCTGGATTCAGGCTGAGCTGCTGCAGGGCAGAACCAACACCTGCCTGGGCTCAGGAATGGTTCCCAAAGGGAGGACTCCTTCTTCCTGTTCAGTTCTGTGTGCTCAAGGAAAGACTGGCACGCTATGCCAAGGTGCAGCCACCCTACCTCATCCCCTCAGTTATGTGTGCCAGGTTGCAAGGGGAACACTGTCACCAAAGGGGAGATTCCAGCATCAAAGCTGATAATGAAAATGAAAATCCAGTGGTGCTGCAGCCTGTGCCCCTAAGGAAAGCACTGAGGATGTGGATGAGCACTAATATTGCCCTGCCAGCCCCCCAGAGAGCAAAGCTGGGCCTACGTGCTTGTGAACTTGCCCAGAGTGTAGATTTATTACCTTTTAAGATATTGGGCTGAGATCTGTAAAGCCAGATTGTAATTGGCAGAGGCAGGTTCCTGCTCCTTTGGCTCCTTCCCAGTGCCCTTCACCAGCACAGCTCCTATGCAACTGTCTGCAGCCTCCCTGTGTGTTCCTGCCTCCCCGCTTTGCGTCTCTATTGAAATCTCAATGCTAGACATCTGATTTCCATTTTCCCTGGTACTTTTAGTTCAATCAAAGTATGTGATTAGGGCTCTGTGGGCTCCATTGTCATCTCTACCTAAGTGCTTCTCTGATTGATATAAACAGCATTTCGATATTTACGCTGTGGTAAGTGGAATGTGTTTCTCTGGTTACTTTACTGGATAATGCACAATATCTGCCACTAAAGGGAGGAAAAATTGAGAAGGAAAGGGAAAAAAATAGTGTTCTTGCAGAAATGGCCTGGGGAGAGAAAGAACAGAAGGCTGATAGGACAGGGCTGTGTCTCGTCCTGGGTTCATCAGCATCATAAGGAACACCTGCAGCCTTGGGTGTGGTACCACTGTGGAAGTGATAAAGGGTATTTGGGAAGTAAGGGGGTGTTGCAGTATCTCTGGGCTTTGGTGGTTTGGACTCTGCTTGGATCTTGCTGCTGTGATGTCAGGACTAGCTTGGAACCGAGCTAGCTTATGTTATGCCTGCAGAGCACAAGATCAGACCCAGGCTATAGCTGAGGGTTACCTTTGAGCTTTGGCAGCTGCTGGAGCTGAACCAGGCCCTGCAATGCCAAACCTGCTGCAGCACACCCATGATGCCCTCTCCTCTGTGCAGATGGATCTTCGCCCTTGGGAAGCAGGTAGGTGGCACAGAGCTGCTTCTCAATGTGAATAGCACCTTTATGGAGTTGTGTTCTCTGTGCTGCCATCAGAGTGTTCCTGAGTGGGGGTCAGAGAACGGATTCCCTGCTGGATATGGCAATAGTGGATGCTCACCTCTAGTATGGGCTCATAACTGGGTGATAATATGGATGCTGGTTGTTCTGGGAGCCTTAAGGTTGAAGCGGTCTTAGGAAAGACTGGATGTTGTGTTGAGGGATGTGGTTTAGTGGGAGCTATTGGTAATAGGTGAATGGTTGGACTGGATGATCTTTGAGGTCTTCTCCAATCTTGGTGATTCTATGATTCTAAGTGCAATGGAAGTAGATGCCCTCCTGTGTTATATTTGCAGGAAGACATGTAAGGCACGTGCTGCAGAACCAAATGCTTCTAGTTTCAGATAATTCTAGAGGAGGGGAGCAAGCATTTGTTGAAAATGAGTTATTTGAATGACATGGGGAAGGAGAAAGGGGACAACTGTGGTCTTAAAACGTATTTGTTTTCTGAGATGCCAACTTCCACACAGCCCCTGCCATGCAGCTTTCACACACACAGGGGCTACTGCAGTTCTATAGCTTTCTCCTATAAACATCACTGGAGCTGCACAAGCAAAAGCTGGTGGCTCTATTGGCAGCAGGTTTGGGTCTCACCCTGTGCATAGTGCCAACCCTGAGGCTCGCCCTGCCCTGTGCACTTCTTACCTTTCGCCCTTGTTTCCTCTTTTACTCGCTGACAGATTTAAGCAGCTCTCTTTCTGCTTGAGGTTTCTGTGCCGTAACAAGGAGCCAGCAATTAGCTGTTGTAGGAGTGTTTTACAGTCCTGTGGAAACCCTTTTCATCCACTTTGTTTTAAATGGTTCTATCTTTTATTCCTAGTTTCCAGGAGTATAAAACTTTACTACATTTGCTGCAAACCTTCATACTTTGCTTTGCGGTTTATTGCTCCCTCTGCAGATATATCTTACTCATAAATAAGGCTTTCATCTCTACAGTGCTTGCTAAGAACTGTAATGGCTCTGAGCGGTTTCATTAATGGGGCTTTGCCGAGGAATCCCGGCGTGATTCATATCACACCTCAGCCTTTGCTTGGCCCAGTGGTGCAGAGCTCAGAGATCTGGGGCAGCAGTGAGTTGCTTGGCTGGGTTTATTAGTGCCCCAAATGCAGCTGGTGTTTGGGAGGCTGTTGGGACTTGGGCTCGGTGGATGGTTGCAGCATTGGATTTTGGTGCTGGGGTTGCTTTGGGCTGCCCACATTCGGGCATGGAGGCTGTACCCTGTGAACCTGCCGTGTGGTTGCTGCAGTCCTGCTCTCTCCTTGGTTGCAGTGTGGCACAGAAGATACGGATCAGTGCTTGTTTCTGGGTTGGGGAAGCCCTGGCTTCATGGTTTCCCCCTTAGCAGTGGGTGGTGCACCACCACCTCTCTGGGCAACCTGTGCCAGTGCCTCACTGCCCTCAGTGCCAAACCTCCCATATATCCAGTCTAATTCTCCCCTTTTAGTTTGAAACTGCTTTCCCTTGTCTTATTGCAACAAACCCTGCTTAAACACCTGCCCTTTCTTACAGTCCCCCTTCAGACACTGCCTATTTCTGTGAAAATTCCAGGGTTTTGCTATGCTTGAAATATCTGCTGTCCCATAGAGAACCACCTCCAAGTAACCCATTGCTCTGAGCTCCCCTCACCCTGTATATCATTACTAGAAGCTGCTATCCCGGACTCAGTGCTCCCTGCTGGCTCCCTGAGCCCTGCTTCCCAATGCAGGAACACTGGGGCTGGCAGGTATCACATTATCAGATGGTTTATGGCCCCATTTGCCAGTGTCGAGATCTGCTACCAAGCCTCCAAATGTCAAAGCCAGGAGTGGGGATGCAGACAATGAGAACAGGTGGGCTGTGTGCATCTCTGGGGTCCCACTAATTTGCAGGGATTCACAGGGAATAAATTAATGAATGCAGTGGATACCAAGTGCTATTCTGGGTGCAGGTGATGGAGCAACTCCCTTCTGGCAGGGGAGAGGGAGACCTGTCATAATCAGGCTGCCTCTTTTCATTGTCTGAACTAGCCTTAAAAATACCCTGCGTTCTGCATTGACTTTGCTTTGGCCGGGATTTTGGAAGCAGAAGAAAATCTTGGCTTAAAATAATGAAGCTCTGTGTTAATTGCACTGGGATGCCTGTATGCGGTACAAGGTGTTTCTTGCACATCTCCCATAGGAGACCCAAAGGTTTCCCCAAGTCCTGTAGAGACTGAGGTTGTTCAGTCTCCTGAACACCCAGAACACCCTTAGGAGTGGATTTGTTCCACCTAGAAATGAGCACCAGGAAGATGGGTGGAAAGGTGAAGTGCCAAAACGCTTCAGAAAAGGGAAAGCAGAGCGACAATGTGTAGTTAATAAGGTGTAAAACAAACCTTTTTTACCTATGAGGGTCTGTCTGCATGGTTTCCATTTTGTGTGTGCTGGTTTTTATAGGAAGTAATATCGTATTTTGGACATCCAGTTAGGATTTTCCCATAGTAGCAATGCTAGCAGGGATTATATTTTCAGCTTGTGACTCGTCTGGGAGGGGAAAGGTTAATGAACACCTGCTGTGTTACTGTTACATTCATTAAACTCGCTTAGAAATTCCATGGCCGCATTTGTACTCCAGGCAATGTCAGGTCTCCCCCTGACAAGAACAGGGGCTTTAAATCTTTCTGCTCTCGAGGAAAATAAATGCACATATATGAGCAAAGTTTGGGGTCCGCATGCTGCAACAAGGCTCCGATTCAGCGCGTGAAAAGGAGATTGGCTGTTTTATTAATTACCAGCCTGCCTGTGATTATCATGGCTGTATTTATGGTGGGGCTGGTTGGTTCTATAACAAGGCAGTGCTGTGTCCCCAATGCGGTTCTGGAGCCCTTCTGGATCAATGCTCGGTAGCTGGTAGGTGAATCTATGATATGCATTGCGACTGTTTATGATTTTTTTTCATTTTACAAGCCAGATTTTGTGGCTTATTTAAAGCTGCAAGTGGCCATTAAGGATATCGGTGAGTAAAGTCACTTGGGTGATTACATTAATAATTAACTCGGAGATCTGAGCCTATAAATGGGGCTGCAGGGAGCCCGGCGGCGCGTGCCGCTGCATGGAGGGACTGTAGGCTCTTTCCAATGCTGCCTGCAGGAAGCAGTCTGGCTCCAGGCAAACCCATGATGGGGCAGAGCAGGAATCTGAGCCATGCTGCCAATTGCACGTGGTGCACCCATGTGTGGGAAGGTTGGCAGCAGAGCAAGCTGCACCCAAAGGATGCCATGGCACAGAGAAGGCTGTGATTTCTGTAGTTGGTTATCAGTTAGGAGAGGGGAAATGCAGTGCAGGGAGAGACCCTGCTGGGCACCAGTGAACTCATCACTGCTTTGGGCTTGGGTAAAAAAGAGGGTGGTTGGGCACCCCTGTATTGCAACAGCACAGCATTGGGTGGGCATAGGATGTGTGTGCTGTGCCCCATGTTGGTGTGTGCAGCGTGCAGGGAGTGGGCACAGATGGCAGGGACATAAATGACACCATCTCGTTACTGTAGTAGTTTGGCCGTAATTCCTAACAGACATTTATTGGACGCAGCTTTCCCTCTTCCAGAGGCTGTGACTCCTTGGGCACAGGGAATTGTGATGAGAAAGGTAGAAAGAGAAACCCGACATTAATAATGAGAGCGGTGCCCAAAACCCCATCCATTCCTCTCCTCCAATTTTCTCCTGTGACAATTTATAGGTTAGTTTGATGCTTGAATAGCTGTGTCTCTCTAGTAATATGTATTCTCTGTAAGTATTCCCCGCTGTGGCATATCCTAAGAGAACTCCATCAAATAATTATCTTCCCTTTTATTTATTCACAGTCTTTTCACTCGATCTGCATCACTATAAAATATTCCAATGGTTTCCTCTTAGCACAGAGCCTTCCTGAGATTGTGAAGTGTATTTATGTACAGTATTAAATCCACACTCTGCGACTCTTTATCTTGGCACTCTCCTCATTGGATGCTATGGTTGGGCACTGGCCCCAGCCACCTTCTGCCTTTGCAGCAATGCCTTGCTCCAGCAGCAGCACGCTCAATCTGCGTTGCTTGCCCAAGGCACACAGCTCAAATACAGAGAGGGCTTTGCATTTCTCAGTGCAGCTGATGGAGCTCTGAGCTCATGCAAGGTGTTGGCATTGCCTAGAGCCCAAGGGGAAGCTGCTATTCCCACTGCTGATTGATGGGAGCAAGCACAAGCAGTGCTTCAGTTGCTGGGATCATCACACAACTAGTGTACCTGCTCTGCTTGTTTTCTGCCAGGGCTTGGAGATGCTGAAGCAGGAGGGGGGGGCTGACTTTGTGGCATCCATTCAGCACAGAGCAGGTCTTGCCTGGAGGGCTGTAGCCCTCTTGAATGAGCATTCCATAACTGTCTGTATCTTCACATGGGCTTTGGTGTACTTTGTGTCAGCCTGAAAGGAGAATATTTGGTGTTCTGGACTTGGCTTCTTTATAAAGCCCTTGTGTAAGGTGGCAGGGATGGTGACTATGCAATAGTGGGTATGCATGGACAGCATTTTGGCTTTTATAAGTCCTCCTCTGCAGGCACGGCGCCCACCTAAAGGCTTTCTGGGTGGAAAGATTTCACATTAAAATGTGATCCCATGCAATCCCAGGGAGGTGTTCAAGCCCAGGCTGAATGTGGCTCCGGGCAACCTGATCTAATGCTTGATTAGCAGTTGGCAGCCCTGCCCTCAGCACGGGGTTTGGAATTGGATGATTTTGAGGTTCCTTCCAAGCCAAAACATTTTGTGTTTCTAAGATCCTGTTGCTCAGAGTTCCTCCATTCTCCAGGGCTGAAGAAGCCAAAAATAAAGCAAAACTCCACTTGCAAGTTCCCTGTGCTACTCTTGCAAAACAGGGGAGTGCTTCACAGAGTTGCTGTGAGGCAGAAGCAGCGCCTGTGCTTTGTGCCTCTTCTGGCTGCTGTGATTTGATGGCAGCAGTTAATAAGTTGGTCACGGCGTAAAGTAGCAGTGACTGTCCATAATCATGGCTTTGACTCCCTGCTTTGCTGCCAGTCAGCTCGACTGGTGCACGGAGAGGCTTTAAAAGGCTCCTTCCTAGAAGAGAGAGAGATGCCAGGGAGAGAAAGTGTCCTGATGATGACCATAATGCTTACAGTCATTTGGCTCCGATACATCTTGAAGTGGCTTCCTATCAAATCGAGAGGAGAGTTCCCCAGCAAGGGTTAACTGAGTGTATAAAATTGATTGCGATTTTAGTAATTCAGTATAATCACAGTCTACCAGCAGGTTGCTTTTCCAGCAGGAGGGTTTGGAATTATTTTCTGGAGTTTGCAATATAGAACTTAAATTAAGCCTCAGAAGTCAGAGGAGCTCTGCTGCATCTCTAATGTGGTGCTAAATTCTCAGCAGCACATTCTCTGTATTAAAGCCTTTGCTGGCAATTAGGTTCATTAACTATCACAATACCTTATTTATTACTCGGCATGCCATATGGTTTCCCAGCTAAAGAATGGCACCCATTCTAGCACAGACCATTTGGCATCATAAAAATGTTAACAAATAATGTTATGGCTCTCAAGGGCAAAAGGGCTCACTGGGTTGCAGGTCTGAACGGCAGGAGAGAATATGAAAACATTTTTCTTCTATAGCAAAATAAAGAATTCCTCAAGACAGAAGTATTCAAAGAATATAATGCTCACATAACGCAAATGGGAGTTTTATACATGCCCATAATGGTTCTGTCAATATTTGCAGTAGGCAGCGCTCTCACTCATTCCTTTTCCTTTCCTCTCTTCTCCTCCTCCCTCTGAGCACAAACAGTTTTGGGAGGAAGGATGGAGGAGGACCCTCACATTCCCTGGCATAGCAGGCCGGGTGCTGCTTGGATGCATCCAGGAGTTCAGTGCTTCTTGGCAAAGGTCTGCCTCAGCCTTCTGTTCTTCCTCCTGGAGAACCGTGGCAGCTTTGCTTCGTTTTGATGAGAAAAAGAGTAAATTGTCAGTTCTAGGCAAAAGCAGAAGGCTGTCATGGAAGTGTTTGATCTTTGCAGTCTATTTTCCGTTCCCTTGTTGTTCGTCCCCTCCTCATCGTATTTTAGCATCCTGGGGTTTAGGTGTGTGGGTGATCTCTTGGCTTATCCATGGCCAAGCACCTGCAAGAGGAATGGAGTTATTGCAGCTTGAATTGTTTGCACCACTCTTCAGGTGGCATCTTCAGCACTTGGAGGTTGCAATTGATGGTTGAGGTTTGTCCTTTATTACAATCTGAGCTTCACCCCTGCAAAAACAGTTCAGGGCACTACATAAAAGCTCTTTGGATGCTGCTATGCTTATACGACATGGATTTTTACACTGCAAGATAACCCATAAGGGGTGAAATTATGCCAGTGGAAAGAGCAATTAATAGTGGGATGTGAAGTGAGGTGTTCTGTCTCTAGGGAGAGTACAAATTCAGTCTTGGAGTTGTTCATTGGGCTTGGGAGAAGAACAAGATGGGTGTTACACACCATACAGCCCCACCTGGGACTGGAACCTGATTTTTTCAGCAAGCCCATGAGTTTTATGTCCTTTATTGCAGCCTGTGGAGTGCAGTAGAGCCAAGTCTATCAACCTTGGCCTTCCCTCCATGTGCACAAACACTGTGGGGTTTGCTAGAGCCATCCCTCCCAGGTGCTGAGCAGTACCGATCTCTGACACACGGTGGAGGGTCAGAACTCCACTCTGTATCATTCAGTGATGGGGGTGAGAATTGCTTTTCTGTATCCTGTTTCCAAAACTTTGAGCCATTCCTTTGCCCTGACATCTGATCCACGACCAGGGTTAAGCTCTCTGCACCCAGAGCCTTTTCCCCAGATGATCATTTAAAACTCTTTCTGCCAACCTCTGTGCCCCTTTTAGAGGCAGCAAATCCCACAGTCATTGAGCACATGCTGTCCCCACTGGCTGAGCTCTGGCCAACCCCTGCTGCATTGGCAAAAGTTAACCAACAAAGCCAACCTGCAAAGGATGCCATGGTGGAGGGTTAGTGAGGTGGTGGTGATGCCTTCTGAAACAGCTTTAAAATGAGATGTTGGTGTTCTGCATTATTCATGCTGAACTATCCGCTTTCAGGCTTTTCAGTGTTTTTCTTTATTCCATTTCACACTTCTTAGAGGGAATTAATGTATGTTTCTTCATGAGAGCTGTGATTCCCTTCCCCCCCCCACCCCCCCAGGTTACCCAGCCTGAAAGGGATGTTTTAATAACGAGTCCCTTTAGGGGTCTCTGGGTTGGAGAAATGGTTCCTATTTTCCAGCTGGCACTGGGTGCAACTGGAACTTCTTACTGGAAATTAAGTAAGATGGAAAATGAATGAAATCCTGATCTCTTTGTGGCAGAATTGATATTTTCAGTATTATGAATGAAACATCTGATGCACCAGGAATGGAGGTAGAAGAGCTCATTAATGAGGAATAACAAGCTGGGATTGAAAAGATGCTTTAGAGGAACCTGGGGTGCTTGCAGCCCCTGTGATGGCCATGGTCTGCCTTGCTATCCCCACCCATCCACATCCTTAGCCGCTTGCAGCAATGCTTTGGAACCTCTGGCCCCCAGCAAATTGCTCTTATCCAGAAGCAGCTTTGCAGCACTGTTTGCTTCCATCCTTCAGAGGCCCTCCCAGCAGGGAATGCTTTTTGAGAGAGCACAGAACATGCCAGCCTTCCTCCTGCATGCACACCATGATGGTTGAGGGTGCTGCAGCACCTCCAACACAAGTGCTGCAGAGTGATGGGGAATGCATCTATTCTCCCAACCTTCACAAGGGGTTCATAAATGTCTCAAAAAGGGTCGTTTGCAAACTGTGTTGATGCACAAACGTTATCTGAGGCTTCGGTCGCTTTGGAATTTAGGGGTTGATAAGATACTGAGGGTTTATTGCATCTCCTGGCAATTATTAAGAAAATAAAATCAGTTAATATCTAACCTTGAACCGAAGACTGTAACATTTGGCTTCAGGTTTTGTCCTGCCCCATTTGTAAGATTTTAGAGTGGCCTTAGGAATGATTAAAGTAATGAGGGATTGTGTTGGAGGTGGGGATACCTTCATTATGCAGCCAGAACATCTTAGATCCCATTTCTAAAATGCTTCTGTGTGATTCAACCACTCCTCATGCAAGGAAGAAAACAAGGAGGAGCCCTTCTGACAGAAGTTTCCCCAGCTGTGTAGGCATTGAGTGGGGATCTTTAGCATTTGGATACATTAAGAAAAGGGGGGAGAAAGGCTTCCATAAGCGTGGGCTTTTGTTTGCACTGTCAGAAATGGCAGTGCGCCCTGCACGCATGCTGGCAGGCACACGCACAGGCAGATATCGCTTTGGAAAGGGGAACAGATGAGTCATGCAGCTGGAAATGGGATATGGAGCTTTGCCCTTGATAGAGGAAAGATGAAATTCAGGGCAAAGGGATCTGTTTGGTGACCAGGACCTGGTATTTGGCTTGTTCCCATAGTGTGAAAGTGAGCAAATCGCCTCAATATCTCAGCACTGATCATTGCTTTCCATAGGATGGCCAAATGCTGTTGGTATTCCTGAGTCGATTCCAAAAGTGGGTTCTATCCTCCCAAGTCAGAGGCTCTTGAAAATTGTACTATTTAAAGGCAGAGGGGGCTTTAAGTCATGTTGATGGTATATTAATCTTGTGCTCAGAACAGTGTGTGATTGATAGATCCCTCACCAGCCTGAGCCTGGCCATGATCCTTACAGAACCAGCGTTGCTGTCCCAGGGCAGGATCCTGTATTGTGTTCTTGGGGGCACAAAGCAGTGCAGGTGATGCCTGGCTTGAATTAATTCTAAGGAGAACCAAAAGTCACATTGAGATTAGGGAGATAGAGGAGAAACAGGATGGAAGGTGGAACAAACCTTATTTAAACCATCAAATATTTCCAAGGCTGGAGTGAGCCAACCCAGCAGTTCTGTAGTGAGGCTCCAGTGTCGATTCTGCTGTATTTTAAGTGTTGGTTTTTTTATCCAGGGTGAACTTTACCAAGCAGGCGTGCAGTCTCCTCAGCAGCATACAGTTAGGGCTGACATTTAAAGCCCTGGCACATCTTCCTCCTGGTCCCGTGTAGGATGTCAAACATTTTAGGTTAAGAGAAGGGAAAAAGAGGGAAAACAATTACCCTCTCCCTTTGCTTATTAAGACTTCAAAAAGTTGCTGCTTCTGGACTGAGCTATCTCAAATCCACACAAAGGGTAACGCTAAAAATAGGTACTGTACAAATGATTAGGTCATAGCCTGCTAGAGGGAGACATTTTATTTAATTACTAACTAGGCTGAGCGTTGTTGGAGGGGGGGGAGAAGCGGGGTGGGGGGGGGTGGGGGGGGGATATACATAAACACACCAGTTCAAAGCCTGGCTGCTTGCTTTGCAGCGCTGTAAAGTTGGTGCTCCTTCGCTGAGTCACTGTGGATAAATTCCCTTTTGTGTCGGGGGATTTAGCGGAGGAATGCAGGAAGGCTGGGCTGGACTGCCACCATCCTGAGTCACAGCTCACAATGATCCTCGCAGTATTTGCAGGCTTAGGGCCATAAGCCACTAATTAGCCCTATTGTCTTACAGGCTTCGCAGTATAAATAACCTGGACAAAGTGAGGGGGGGGGGCGGGTAGGGGGGACTGAGGAATGGAAATGTGCAAGCTGATGAAATGATTGTGTACATGGAAAAACCTATGGCAGTTTCTCTTCTTTCATTGGTGTTTTGGATCTTAAAGCCCACTGTGCACAGTTCCAACCCATCACCCCACTCCCAGTGTGGCCATAAGGGCGCGGTGGCAGCAACAAGAGCCAGGTGCTGGTTGACATCGCTCTGACTTGGGTTGGTGCTTAGAGCTGCAATGTTGGGCAGATATGTGGGTTTTACTGTGCTGTGCTTGTTGTTGGGCTGCAGTGCTCCTGGTTGTGCACCGCTGCATGTGTGTGAAGCTGCATGGTGGTGAGGTGGGTGATGCAGTTATCTGTACCTGTTGCCATGCCTGCATGCACTGTCCTGTTTGCATGATGCCATCCCTTCCAGAGCTCAGGGCCAGTGAGTGTAAGGAGAAGGCAGGAGCACAGGGAAAGGGCAACGGTCAGACCTTATATTTCTGTTACCTGGAGCAAATCTGCCAGCGGTGCTGTGTTGCAGCACTGCTTTGATGCAGGTTGTAAAGCACATAACTTTCAGCAAAGTGCAGGAGCATCCCTTATGCAACAGCAGCAGGCAGGGCTGCATCCCCTGCCTCCCACCACAGCCCCCAAACCAGCTGCATCCTCTCAGTGTTTCTCAGGTTCCCTTTGTGCCATGCAGCACAATAAAGGACTGTTCACCGCTCCCCCGTGCAGCCACAATGCGCTCGGCTCCGATATCTGAACGGCTCAGATGGATCCTTGTGCTAATCAATGGGTTTCACAGGATGCTTAACGCGCCGTGGCTGCACGCTGAGCAGCCTTCCAGGGGCCCGCGGCAGTTTGCTTCCCTCCTCCTCACAAACAGCTCTATGTATTTTTTCGTCGAGTCTAACACATTTAATCATCTTTTCATGAGCTGTCAGCTCGTCTCGCACGCAGGAGCAGCGTTGTACCCCATCTCAGAGTAGTGCTAATGTACTGCATGCACTGCTCTTGTGTGTGCGTAGCAGTGTGGATGCTGTGAGCCCATCAAAGTACAGAGTAATACCCCCAGACCAGTTTTCGACTTAAAGGAAAGCTGTGCATGATTCAAGTTCCAACAGCTCTTAGTTTGCAGCTCATCCCCCCCTGCTCACCTAAATGCTGAGCGACACTTGGAATCTTTGTCCCAGTGTTATGTAGCTCAGTGAGATGGGGAAACCCTCCAAAAGCCAATGGAAGCAAAACCAGTCATAGGAAAACCGACAGGTTCTGGATGAGGAAAGTCAGCACGTCCTCACCCTGTATGCAACCCAGCTGTGCTCCAAGTTATGGGAGAAAGAAGTAAGGCAGGGGGATGCTGAGGTGAGCAGAGCTGCAGAGGTTCAGCTTGTTCTGTTCCCATCGCAGGTTTTAGTGCCTGGTTGTTGAGAGAAGTAGATGTTGCATTGCATCTGTATCTGGGATATGAAGTTGGAGATATGGATTCTATGCTATGTTGCTCTATGTCTGCAAAGGGCATTTCTCTGGTGCTGCAGGAGATACAGCAGCTGTCTGTTTGTACACAGGTTTGGGGTGGCAGAGTTGAGCCAGCTGGTGGGGAGCCCTGCAGCCTCTGCTTTTCTGAGCCAAGCATCCCAAACAAGGATACTTTTCCCCTTTTTTTTATTGTCATTTTGGAGTCTTGTAACAGGAGGTGCTTGGAGTTGTTCTGATGCAGCTCCTGGGATGGATAGCAATACTTCGCATGGTCCGTTCATGTGAAGACCTTCCAAAGGAATCGTGGTAGTCTCACGAGTTTAATGCCAGAGGTTAATAATAATCGCAATAGGCAGCACATCATTGCCTCTGTATCTGGTTGAGAGATTTACAACTTAAACTCGTGGCAGAGGAAGAAATTGCCTCAATCACTTGGAGTAATGGCACATGGAGAGCCACTTGGGCGTGACTGCTATTTAACACAAGAACCCAGCTTGGCTTCATTTAGCGTGCTGGTTCCTTTCTAATAAACATGTTACACTACAAGGTGGGGATTAAGTTGAGAAAAGTAAATAAATTGGAAACTGATGGGGGAGAGATGGGAGCGAAATGGAACATCCTGGGGGGGAGTGACGGCCGATTAACTCTCATGCTGGGGTGCTGGGAACAGCCCTGCAGGTCAGTGCTGGGGCTTTCTGAGTTGGGCTTTGGTGCTTTGGGGTTGGAGGTGGATGCAGGTGTGGGTTTTTACCTAGTAATTCCTCTGTGTAGCATGTGGAGGCCATTGGTTGGAGAGAATGAGGTGTTGCTTAAGGTTATGGGTGAGAGATTTTGGCTTTTTTCCCTGCTTTATGCATTTTATGATCAGTTCACCTCCCTGATCTGTGCACACAGGTGAGTGGAGCAGTCAGAGTGGGGAAGGAAGCAGCATAAATCCCCCTGAAAGCTATTTGTAATTTGCTTGCGTGGTGTAGCTAGCTATTTCTTTTTGAGTGTGTAAATACAGGTGTGGGCAGATGGGTGGTGGCAAGCATTGCAAGAGCACCTGGGCAGCATGTGAGAAGGTGATGGAGCATCAAGGCTGCTCTGGCCACGTGGCACATGAGCTGAAGCTGTCGCTGGATGCTCTGCTCAAAAAGGATGAGTAGAGCTGCCTGACTCATCCTGTCCCCGAAACAGCTCCGGTGTGCTGACAGAGCAGCAGGGTGGGGGGAGAGCCCTGTGCTGTGGTTTGGGGAGGACGAGGGGTTTTCAGCGTTTGCTTTTGTTCAGGGCATTGCAAAGCAGAAATCCCCAAGAGAAAGGGGTTGCTTTGGGGTTATGGTTGACGAATGCAAACTGTGGAAAGATGTTCTGATGAGCTTTCCTAGCAGCTCTTGTGCGCTGCTTCATCTTTCAGCTCTAAGCAGAACAGGCTCCATATTCAAACCCTGAGCTTCCCACTAAGGTCTCCAAAGCACCAGGATACTGCATTTAGAGAGAGCTTTTCCCAGGCATTGGGCATGAAGGGGCAGGTGAACTCAGTCCCCATGGGGCCCAACTATCTTGGTTTTAATCCCAGTTCAGCATATATCAGCATTTTAGAGAGAGGCTCCTCACTTTTGGGGTGGTTGTGCAGAGCCTACAGGCGTGTTATTGTAATGCAGGTGGCAAAATTAAAGCACACACCCAGCTGCTGGGAGTGCATCTGCCTTCCTGCTGCTTCTGTACATGGTCCAAAAGGGCTTTGGGAACCAGTGCAGCACAGTATGAGGTGTATCAGTACCTGCAGCCTGGAGAAGAGAGGGATTCCTGCTTCTAGGACTGACAGTCCAGTGCTTTATTGGGAGAAAACAGGAGTGGTATAAGAAGCAAGTCTCTTAAACAACCCTGTAGCTTTTACTATGTGTATATTAAAAGCAACAAAAAGTGCAATGCTCCAGTTCACTGGAAGGACTGGGGGGTTAATTTTCAGGATGCTGCATGGGAATTTAGCCGTGGGATTTCCATTATTGCTAATGGGACTCACGCAGCTTAATTTCATGCGAGCTCCACTAAAAACATACCCCTAACTGTCTTTAAAATTTCAGCCCTGGAATTGAGCCTTTTAAAAGTTAGAGGAGGGTAAACAAACACCTGAAACCACACTGTCTTTGCTATTTTCTCCCTTTCAGTTGGTTTCAGTGGAGGGGGGTGGGGGGAAAAGGCAGGCAGTCGTAAGCAATTAAGAAAGAAAAAACATATTGCTCTCACGCTGGCTCCCTGCGTTCCCAACTTCAGCTTTCTGCCAATTGAAAGGGCAGAGTTACAGCCCTTGAGAAATTGGGGTGGCTGATGCCTTATCTTTAAGCATTGCACTGCGAATGCTGCATCATAATACATATCTAATAACCCCGGCACCACCGCCTTCAGTGTGGGCCTTCGGTTATTAGGCCATTCTTGTTAAATGACTGCTATCATCTGGTCCCAAAGTACATTAAATCCCATTATAATTATGAACACACTTCCCTATAACGTTCTCCTTAGATTACATTTGCACTGCTTTACCCCAAGGGGATTTTTGTACTAATGCCGTCCTTATTTGTTATTTTAGCTGACAGGGCCGGGCTGCAGGCTGTGCTGGCAGCAGCGATCTGTGCTTCCCCTGTCCCTACAGGTCCTCGATGTGCGATGTGCGCTGTGCCAACACTGCCCAGCGCTGTAGGTCTCTATTCCTGTGCTCCTTGGCTTTTCGTGCTTCCTATCAGGGCTCAGTGCTGCTCGGGGATGGGGTTCGGACTATCGTAGCTTTACTAAAGCGATGTTTGTGCAGCGTGAGGTTCCGCTTTCCAGCCGAAAGCTGCCGTCGGGCCCCTAACTTGGCTTTTGGTCACCGTCCCTACCGCTTCCCCTCGACCGCCGCGGGCTGTTAGAGCGGGGCCGCGGAATCGGTACCTCGGGAGCGCTTTTGTTCCGAGCTGGGGGGTGGGTTTGCCCCGGTGGGTGGGTGGGTGGGTGAGCGGCTCCGCGGGGCCGTCGGGGGTCGGGTATCGCGGCGCTGGGAGCGCGGCGGCTCGGAGGAGCGGGCGGGGGGCAGCGGCACGGGGCAGCCCCCGCTGTTGGGCGCCGCTCGCCGCCGCCTCCGGTTCATCGGCTCCCCGCGGCCACCGGCTCCTCCATGTTTGTTGTTGGCAGCGGCCGGCGGAGCCAAGCGCTGTCCAGCAGCCGCCGCTCGCCCGCTCCAGCCCCGGAGCCGCCGCCGGGCGCTGGGGCGGGTCCGAGCCGCGCCGCAAGGTGCCCCCGGGGGGTCCGCTGCCCCGAGGGAGCGGGTGGTGTAGAGTGCAGGCGGCGGAGCTGCCCGCCGAGCGGCGCACGCGGGGCCGCGCAGGATGCTCGGGGCCCCCGTCGGGGCGGGCCGGGGCGGGGCCGGGGGGGCGGCGGCGCCAGCAGTCAAGATGGTGCGGGCGGCGGCGTCGGGGGTGGGGGCGGCCTGACGTGGGCGCGGGGCGGCCCGTGGGCCGGCGCCGCGGTGATTTGCTGCTCGGCGCGGCGAGCGGCGGCGGCGGCGATGAGAGCGGGCAGTGCGAACTGCCGGAGCAGCCGCCGGCCGCCGTGAGTGCGGGCAGCGGGAGGGAGGGCGCGGGGCTGCCGTCCTCTTCTTCTTCCTCCTCCTTCCCCTCCTCCTCCTTTTCCCCCCTCCTGAGCGTGGCTGATGCTCTGCGGGCGCTCCGGTGCCTCTGGGCACGGGGCTGTGCCGGGTGCGGCGGGTCTCGCTCTGCACCTGATGAGCGCTGAGCCGGGTCCGAGCCCTGCGTGCGGGACGGGGCGGCCGCCGCTGCCTGCCGTGCCGTGCCGTGCTGTGCCGTGTCCAGCTGGGCGTGCTCGCCGGCTCCGCTCACCGGGCGATGCGCGGCGATGCGCTCCCACCGCTGCCGCTCTCCTCTCCGAGCAGCTGCCAGCGGGACCGCGGGTCTCAGCGCCCCGGAGCGCTGCGGATGCCGGCCCCGATCCGAGCGCACAAACTTTTCAGAGCATCGTGACTCGGCGCCGAGCTCCGGTTAACCACCCTCTTCTTCTCTCCTCCCCCGTCCCTCCTCTTTTTTTTTCCCCCCCTTTCTCCTCTTCCCCCCCTCTGTCTTTTGTTTTCGCAGATAGTCGGCACACAAAGCTAGACCCAGATTTGAACGACAGCAAGGCACCCTAATGAGTGAACCTCGGGAGCGCTATGGATTTGACTAAGATGGGCATGATACAGCTCCAGAACCCCTGCCACCCCACGGGGCTGCTGCACAAAGCCAACCAGATGCGCCTGGCGGGGACGCTGTGCGACGTGGTCATCATGGTGGACAGCCAGGAGTTCCACGCTCACAGGACAGTGTTAGCTTGCACTAGTAAAATGTTTGAGATCCTCTTCCATCGCAACAGTCAGCATTACACCCTGGACTTCCTTTCACCAAAGACTTTCCAGCAGATTCTGGAGTATGCTTACACAGCCACCCTCCAGGCAAAGGTTGAAGACTTGGATGATCTGCTCTACGCAGCTGAGATCCTAGAAATAGAGTATCTAGAAGAGCAGTGCTTGAAGATCTTGGAGACCATCCAGGCATCTGATGACAACGATGCCGAAGTCACCATGACGGATGGAGGTGCCGATGAAGAGGAGGACAGGAAATCGAGGTACATCAAGGGGCTCTTCATCTCCAAGCATTCCAGCGAGGAGAGTGGCTATGCCAGCACGGCTGGACAGAGCGGACCGGGCACTATGGTGGAGCAGAGCCCCTCGGTCTCCACGTCCTTTGGCCTCTCTGCCATGAGCCCTACCAAGGCAGCAGTGGACAGCCTGATGAGCATCGGGCAGTCACTGCTGCAGGGTGCCCTGCAGCACAACGTCCCCGAGGAGCCGCATGCTGCCGGCCGCCACCCCGGCCCCAGCGAAGTCAAAACCGAAGTGATGCAGGTGGAAGAAGCCTCCAGCCATGAGAGCCCACGGCCGGCGGAGTCGGGTGCTTCCAGTGGGGAGAAATCTGATGACAAGAGCAAGGAAGACCCCGGCACCCCGACCCGCAGTAGTGTTATCACAAGTGCCCGCGAACTGCACTATGTCCGCGATGAGAGCGCGGAGCAGCCTCCCGAGGCCGCCCAGGGGATGCTGGTGGGGCCGGAGCAGTCTGCAGCTGCAAGCGAGAAGCCTTTGGGTGTCTACTCTGTGCTCCCCAACCACAAAAGTGACTCTGTGCTCAGCATGCCGCCCTCCATGACATCCACCCTTCACATGCAGCCAGCCCTGGCCGTGTCTATGGACTTTAGCGCTTACGGAGGGCTCCTGCCCCAGGGCTTTATTCAGAGGGAGCTGTTCAGTAAGCTTGGGGAGTTGGCAGCCGGCATGAAAACGGAGAGCAGATCCGTGGGTGAGCAGTGCAGTGTGTGCGGGGCAGAGCTGCCGGACAACGAGACCGTCGAACAGCACCGGTGAGTCCTTACCGTGTCCAGCCCCGCGTGCACCTTCGGTTGCTTGTTTTGCTATTGCTGAGGTGTTTTCCTCCTGTTTATTGTCGTATTTTGCTCTCAAAATGAATGCGACGCTCGGGTGCGATCTTAGTTGTGGGTTTTGATTGCTGAGTGGGAGTGCTGAGGGCTTAGCATCAAATCTATGCTGCGAGCCCCAGATCGGGACGTGGAGCAGCATGCGCTCTGCCAGCCTCACACAGAGGGAGAACTGCCTTAACTTTCTCAGGGCTGGCAGCCATGCCAGAATCTTCCTTTCTATGAGTGCTGGGTGGGGTGCATAGACCAGAGGTGGCTCGAGGTGTTGTAGGTGTTTCTTGCTAGCACAAACCCCGCTGGTTTTCGTGGCTGCTGTCTGCAGAGCCCGATAGGATCGCTGCCATTTGAGTTTAGGGATCTGTGCCACAGATCCCATGCTCTGCAGATCCTCCCCCCTTGTGCTGAGCCCCTGACCCCAGTGTGAGTGCCCGGTGCTCTGCGGGGTTTGTTTCAGTAGGGGAGATAGAGACCTGCTGCGTGCTCTTGTCCTACTGCACAGATGACGTTTGGGATTGCTGTGTTGCGCAGCTTGCCGCTCCCGTAGTTTAACACCTGCTTGGTGATGTTGCTCAGCCAAACGGTTTATGAAATATTTGCACTTTGCCCAAAGTAACATGCAGGTCAGGCTGGGATTGCTCTGTCACCAGCTCCAGCTTTTACCCTCCACTGTGGGTGGGTGTGCTCCGGGGGATACCGTGGTGCTCGGTGCCTGGGGGGCTGTGTGCCGGCTGCTCCCAGCACGTGCTGCTATCAGATACGTGCTGCTATCAGATACACACCACCAGAGTTCCTCGCAGCGTCCCTAAAGTGCCTGAACTGAGCATCATCTCCAAATATTAATGAATCAACAAGTTAATTAGTCCCGATGCGCACAACATTGCGCACGCATGGGGACAGTGCGGGTGCCGCTAGCAGGGGCTGCTCCAACCCATGAGCTTGTGGCCATGTGGGTGACCCCTTTGGGGGCAGCAGCTGCTGCATCTCTGGTGCTGCAGCGTTCAGCCCTGCCGAGCTCTGTGAGCTGGCAGTGCATCACAGCTCGCCATGCCGTGCAGAGCCTGCTGACAGCCATCCCCCTGCCCCAGAGGGTCCCTCCTGCTTTGTGCACCCGTGCAGCAGGGTTCTGCTTTGTTCCCCTGCATTGCAAGCGGGAGAGCTGGGGTTTGTGTGTGTGAGTGTGAGGGACAGATGATGCCTGCCCAAAGCTTTTCACTTGGACGAAGATCTGGCCGTGCTTGCTGTAGGGTGATGCAGGCTGAACGTCACCAGGGGAGAGCTGCAGTGAATGCTCAGTGAGAATTTTAACGTGGCTTCTATCACACTCTCCAGGATCTTCCCTTCTCCCTGAGCGCAGAGCAGTGACCAATACTGGAACCGGTTCATAATCCTGATCTTGTGCCAGGGCTTCTGCTGCCCCATGCTGTACCTTGTGTTCTGCTGAGGTTTGGGGCTGATCTAACATAGAGCAGAGCAGCTTTTGCCAAAAACACAGCCCCAGAAGGATGGTTTTGAGGCAGTGCAGAACTTGGTGCGCTCCTGCTTTGAGGCCATGGCTGTGTGCAGTCACCGCGTGCTGGTAAACTTTTCAGAGCGAGCCAAATCCTTTGAGCCGTTTTTAAACTGAATTGTAAGATGGACCGTGTTGAAAGGTGTTGGGCAACAGTCAAATGAACTTTAAAAGAGGAGGAAAGAGGAAAAATGGAAATTCAAGGCAGTTTGGGCGTAGAAAAGGTTTCATGTGGCTTTTTTTATAGTGTTTGCTTTCTGATACGTGGTGAAAATTACCATTTCGAGAGGATTTGTGAGATCCCATTGTATTTATGGAGCTGTTAAACAGCATCCACGCTACGCTGGGATCTATAACTCTCTGCTGGAGCAGTTGTGCAGGTGGCGGCAGCTGCACCATGCTGCCGAGTGACAACGGTGTCACCACGGAGCTGCTGCTTTGGGTCACCTCTTTCTGCTGGGCGCCTGTTGGTCTGGTTTTGCTTTTAACCCTGCTCTGGGTGCAGAGAAGCAGCCCTATGCCCAGCTGTGTTCCAGGCTGCAGCTGGATGCCCGCTGCTCTGTCTGCTGCTGGATGAGTGCTGGTCTGCATGTCTGTTCCTATCCCATGCTTTCAAGGTGTTGGAGTGATAGGCAGATGCAGCACTTCCAGTGCTGTTGGCACTGCCTGAGCTCCTGGTACTGTGGCTTTTTGTATGCAAGAGTCCCAGCAGGGAGAGGAGAGACCAAAGCTCTCTGCACAGAGAGCACTTAATGAGCCAAAAGCATCCCAACATGTACAGTGTCTGTTTATGTTACGTGAGTGAATACATATGGTGTGTATGTTTGTTTACTCACACACGCGCCTAGATGCGTATAAATATATATGTTTAGAGTCTGAGAACCTCCTGAGCGTTGCTCCTGCCTTCACTAGTGTGGGAAATGTGTGCAAGTGGGGGAGGAAATGAAGAGCACGGTGTTTCCCTCAGGCCCTGGAGGGGCTGTGGTTTGTGTGTTCGGCTCAGAGAGCACCCAGGGGTGCAAGTCCCCATTGGGTCCCTGGTACCCCAGGAGCAGCCCTACAGCCACCTTGTGCCTCTTGGATGGCCATCGGCTGCTTTGCAATCTGTTTTCCTTGTTGATCAAGCTTATGATTTTGACTAATTGAGTGCGTATTGAGTTGCCGACTCTTGAATTTTGTCCTTTTTTTTTTTTTTTCTCCCCTTTTTTTAAATAAAAGATTTCCTTCCAGGATCAGCAAAGTTCAAACTTAATCTAATGTTAGTATTGATTGCTGCTTCTAATTGCAGACCAAAAAGCTGTAGTTCAGTGGCCCTTTTCCGGTTTGTTTGTATGAAGAAAAATCTCCGCTTCTGCAGGG
Source organism: Coturnix japonica (assembly GCF_054131305.1). Lineage (NCBI taxonomy): Eukaryota > Metazoa > Chordata > Aves > Galliformes > Phasianidae > Coturnix > Coturnix japonica. The sequence continues at coordinate 3,062,708 of NC_140696.1, forward strand.
CTGTGCTGAGCTGCTGCCTGAATCTGGGGCAGTTTGTCATCGTGAGGTTAAACGCATTCAGACTTCATAAAATGAGTGTTTCATAAATATATTTTTTCACATCAGAAGCAGCAGAGAAAGCTGTCAGGGGGGAGATGTGATTTGATGATCGCTGTGAGTGGCACAGTTCTTTTTTCCTTTGGTGCATCATCCTTTCCCTCTGCAAGGAAAGGGTTTGAAGGGCAGAGCATCCAAACCCACAATGTGGTCCTGCAGGGTGACCCCGAGCAGTGCTGTGTGTGGCAGCGTTGTCCACATGTCCCTCTGTGACATGCAGATGCCCAGATGGAAAATGAAACTGCTTTACGCCAATATTGTCTAAATCATAACCGGCACTACAATGTGCTCCCCTTGGTGCTGTTTTGGCTGGAAGGTGCCTCTAAATCTATGTTAGTGCATACCTTGGGAAACCTCTCTTCAGATTCCCACATCTGATTTTTGCATGGCTTGGAAGGTATCAAGGTTGAGCTGCTGCCTCTTAGACGCGTGCTCTGGTAGATGATTTTAAGGTTAGGTTTGCCTTGACACCATGAACCCCAAACCTTTGCTCTATGTGTGTGCATGCAGTGCAGAGGAGCAGCAGATCTGCTTGCCCTATGCCTCGCCAATTGTGCTTTGCTGGCTCCCCAAAACACACGAGCCTCTCTATGCGATCCTTGCGCTCCTTGATGCGGTGCAGTGAAGTGGAACAAACTGCGGGTCCTTAACAAAGACCTGTGATTGAACGGACCCATTGGTTGCTGCTTGTCACTGCATGCACTGGGACACCTCCAGCAGCTCTGTCTGCATGGAGCAGCGGTGCCGAAGCAAACCTTAAGTGGCTGCGTAGGGAAATATTGCTGCTTTTGGCTCTTTGCTTGCCAACCTCACCTCCATTTGTCTTCGAGTGGATTAGCTGAGCATTGTAATACTAATGCCATTAGGCACGTTGGCACCGCTCAACATGTCACAGTGAGAAACAGATGCAGTATACCATTAAAGCAATAAACGTGATAAATCAGATCCCAAGTGCTTTGTGAGATGTTATTAGTGTTAATTTTGGTAGCTGGGTACAGTAGTTGTTTTTTATTTCATTTTAAGCATTTGTCGATTTATGTTCCGCTGAGGTCGGCTGCAATCGAAACTTTAAAGAAAGGAAGAAATAAAGAGAAAAAGAAGGAATAAATAACAAAAAAAGCAGCCCCCCAAACTCTGCCCGTGATTATTTCCAGAGTTCGAAGACAACTTGGCAGCTCTTGTTTCTCGCTGATGGGCCTTATTAGTGGCACCTGGCATCATAACCGCTTAATGGAAACCAGCGTTCCCCCACTGCGTGGCCGCTGACAAGTAGCTCTGTCAGTGCGGGGCTGCCATGCGAGGAAGCTCTTATTAGCTTTATGGGCAGGGGGACCTGCCCTGCTCAGGAAATGAATGTTGCAGCCGAGGTCCGCGGCGCTGACCCCGAGCGTGTAACCTGTGAGTGCCAGCCGAGACCCCGCGCAGGATGCTTGGGATTTCGGGCTTTCTCTGGTTCTTGTCATAAGGAAAGAGGGAATACGTTGTGGTATGTTGCAGCCTTGAACTTTTGATTTATTCGGTGGGGGACTTAACCATTTCCATGCAGCGCTTGGAGCGCGGAGGGGGAAGTGGCTCTTTTTGGCTTCAGCGCTGTGCGGTCGTTTATCGCGCGTCTTGTTGGTGGATGGCAGTGCCTTTGCAAGCAGAGCTCTGCAGCTGCCCTCAGAAAACACCACGTTGTTTTTATCCCCTTGCCTAGAAATGGGCAGCAGCTCCTCAGGCTGGTGTGGCGGCACCTGCATGGGGCAGCACGCGGCGGCATGCGAGCGTTGCAGAGCTTTCACTTCTCGTTATCATTTGCAAAGCGCTGCTTGTTCAAATGGCATTTATTGGCTGCACGGAGGATCCCTCTCAGAGGGAATGCACTGTTTCAGGGTGACACCAGCAAATCTTTTGTGTGTGCATGTGTTTTTTTTCTCCCTCAATGTGTGGAAATACTGCGAGAAGCACAGGTCTGTGGCAAGATCTCTTTGCAGCCTTCTGTGCCACGCGCTGCAACATTGCCCATTCCCTGACACTGCTGCCCGTATCTGCACGGTGAGAAGATCTGCATTTTCTTTTTTGCTCATAATTAGCACGAGTTTTCTTTTTTACTTTCCCCCCCCCATCTCCCCTTGACAGCTTCAAGAGAGACTTTAAATGAGTAATTACTAAATATTTCCCGGCAGCCAAACACGGGGCCATGGCATCTCCTGTTGCAAAAGTGAAAAATATTTCTGTTTGCAGTTAATTTTAGTGGCAGGCAGATCATGTTAACTGGGTGTAATTGCTTCCAGATATGGCAGAGGGTTTTGTGTGTTAGGATGAAGGGTCTGGTAAGTGCTCACTTCCTGTGTAAATTAGCCTATTCCATTCATTCTTTCTTTCTGGGCAGCCCTGGATTGTGTCATTCTTCTTGCAATTTTTTTTCCCCCCCTCTCCGGTCTGGTGTGAGGCAGCTAAGTGCTTTATAGTGGGTTTAATTCTTCGTTTGGCATCACCTTAGCAGCGAGGCAGCGTCCAGATGCTTGGGATGGGGTCTGTCCCCTCTCCTCCATCCTTTTCCTTTGCAACAAAGCCCGGTGCCGTCCCGCTGCCTGCATGGCTTTGGGCAGCTGTTGTGTTTTTGGGGTCGCGTGGCCCAAAGGAGTACATGCTCCATAGGACAGCCCCATTTCACACAACACTACAGTGGTTTGTTTGAAGGACACATGTGGTTGTGCTGTCTGCCCATAGATTTGCTTCCTCTCTGGCTACGGTGAAGATTAGGAATTGAGAAACCCCCAGGAGCGTGGCACGTAGCAGAAATTAAGACAGAAGAGATTTGTGTCATTCAAGGAACACAGAGAGCTTTCTGCATCATTGCGATGAGTCAATGCAAATAAGGCAGTGGGGAAGGTTGGGGGACCATGAATTTGGGCTCCTGAGCTTGAGGACTTTCCGTCCCTTCATGACACCGATTTCTGTTCTAAGCCCTCAGCCTGATCGTAAAGCGCTGCTGGGGGGCACTCAGAAGTGCTGCCTCGTTATTGGCTTCAGATAATCTTTATCTGCACCACAGTGATTCTGAAACAGCCGTTATCATTTTGGAGCACCAGTTTGCACTGGCAGCGTTTCGGATCACTTCCGCAGCACAGATACCTTTACAGGGATAACAGCTGCTGCTTCACCACCAGTTGTTTGCAGATAAAGGTGTTTTTTCCTTCTTTCCATACATTTCCCAACCCAAGGGAAGTGCTGGGGTACTTTGCTCTGCACCCCACTCCTATTTGGGGTGGTAGGATCAATGGTGTTCGTGCTTTGGATGGCAGCCAGTGCAGCCTCCATCATTTTCACTGTAGTGTTCTTAACTGATTTTAAGTAGATTACGGCTGGAAACGTGCCCCACTGTGCTAGTTGAGTTTTCCATTGACTTTCTTAATCTTGTCGCTGTTTTTGTTGGCATGTTGTTTAATAAACAAGCTGGCAATATATAATTTAGGAAATATTTCTCTGTGTAAGCAAGAAGGGCATAATTCAGTTGCAACTCGAGCTGCTCATGGTAAATCCCCGTTGAATGTAGGGCCGTGTTACCTGTGTCAGCACAGGGTTCTGGTTATCTGGGTGCATCAGTGAGCTGATAACCCTGTGCTCTGCTTATAAGGGTTGGTGTGGGGTGCCCAAGAGGTGCCCGGGGTTTGTGGGGGCTCAGGGGGCACATCCAGCAGCACACAGAGGGGACGTGGTGCTGCGCTGTGATAGGAACCTCTGTGGGTGACCTATAAAGCAGTCAGAAATGGAACAAGTGGAAAAAAAAATTGCACGAAAAGAAACTAAAAAAGCCCGAAACCCCAAACACCAGAGCATTTCCATTACCTGCTTACCAAGAAGGACGGAAAGAAAAGAAATAAGTTGGAGCCAGTGCTTGGTTTTAAAGTCATTTCTCTGGTCATTTTTAGACATGAGATGTGATTCAGTTTTTGTCTGTATGTGTATCTGTGTAAGCATATCTCTGTGTGCGTGTATATATCTATATACTCATCTATCTATGTATATACATATATATTTGTGCACACAGATGCAGAACTACACAACCACTGCTTAGCATTTAATCTTGTTGTAAGGTTTGTGTTGACATACTGTGCAACACACGTGCTCTCCCTGCAGGTTCAAAGTGGTTTTGTGCCACCGAGTTTGGGGACAATGTGCTGGCAGTGAGCTCAATGCACTTTGCCCTCCGTCACCATCCCTCGTTCTTTTCTCTGTGCATTATTTATAGTAAATTATATTAGAAAGGAGTGTTAAGGAGGAAGTGTGATTCATCCTCCTTGAAACCATTGATGACATAAATAAAGGCAAAGTGCTTACTATGTGCTTTTTATTATGGTATTTAAGGGCAAGCTGTACTAATTTTGGAGTGTACAGGGTAAACCCATGAATACTGTGAATCTAAGAAATTAGATTTAACCGCAGCACGTAATACATGTTAAAACAGATGCAACAAAACCCACCTGGGTTTCTTGGAAGTGCACACACACGAGAGCAAAAGGCTTTCGGAACAGCTAAAGCATTTCCAGATTTCACTCCATCCCTCTGGTTTTTCGGTTAGCAGGTCTGAGGTTCCCATGGGTTTGCTGGGACTTTATGTGGTGTGGAAGATAGTGGTGTTGGGAGCCCTCTCTTGTTCTCCGTGGTTAGTTTGGGGTGAATGTGAGCCCTGTGCTATTGCTGCTGTCTCAATGGGAATGCAATGCTGGGAGGTGATGGCTTTAAGTTGTGCCACAAGAGGTTCAGGTTGGATGTTAGGAAACATTTCTTCTCCAAAAGAGCCATCATTGGCACAGCTGCCCAGGGAGGTGGGATGGGACACTGAGAGATGTGATCAGTGGGCATGTTCAGATGGGCTTGGAGGATCTGAGAGGTCTTCTCCAACCTGAGTGATTCTATGATCTCTGGCAGCAGGTCTTGCTCTCTGCAAACCTCACGCTTTCACTATCGCTCTGGTATCCGCTATCAGCATCAGAACATGACACTCAAATGTGCCTTAAAGCAAAGCCATGCCACAAACCCCCCCACCCCTGGGATGGCTCCGTGAGGCCGAGCTGCAGCTGGCAGTGGGGCCGGGTGCTTTATCTTATATTATGGGCTGCGGTCGCTGAGTGCTGTGCAGCACCGGGGCAATGCGTGGGAGAGCCCATGCAGCGCTGAGGTTGGGCTGTGCTTTGGAGGGTGGGCAGTGGGCACAAAGCACGTCCTGCAGCCCCTGGGGCCTCTTTCTGTGAAAAGATGAAGGGCTCAGAACCAAACCCCTATTTACTTTCTTATTTGGCACTGCTTGCTTTGGTTTTAGTATATATATATATATTTATTTTTTACCAGTAAAAACTGGTAACACCAGAGTGACTTCCTCTTTTCTTTCTTCCTTCCTCCTTTTTCTTAGAAAATATCCAGAGTGGCAAGAGAGAGCGCTTCTGCGAAGGAGAGGGGCCGTGTGGCTGCTGGGGGGGCTTTTGGTGTGTGGAACATCTATGGCCACATCCACCTGTCCTCAGGCATTTTGGTTCGCTTAAAAACCTGCCTGTCAGCCAAGTTCCACTGGTTTTAAGGGCTTTTTGTGTGTTCCGGGGGTGGAGGGCCCCATATGAAGTGGGGCACCCTCAGTTCCCCAGCACCGTGCTGGCAGTGTGGGGTGTGGGATTTAAGGATGCAGAGGCAGTCGCTGGTATTGATTTCTGGCTTATCTGACCCTTTAGCTAGAGGCAGCTCTTCCCTCAGTGTCTAACAGAATGTAGCTTAAAGCAACGAAGAAATGTATATCATCCTTCCCTTGCGTTAATTAGGGCTGGCCGATGCATTATTTAGTGGGGTGGGAGCTGAGATGGGCTGCCCCCAGAGCAGGTGCTGGGATATGCTTGGGGAAGGGGCTGCAGTGCCACAGCTTTGCACGGGATGGGGGCACCTGTCTGACTTCATGGTTCCATGAGAGTTTCATCCAGCAAAAGGAGGAGAAGACAGTGAAAGAGCAGAACTGGGCAGCTCAGAGTGGTGGGTTCAGTGCATGGTAGGGGTATTAGCATCCTGTTACGAGCATCTCCATCCCAGTACCAGCATCCCCACACATCCCTGCCACAGGCAGCATCCTCCACCCGCTCGAGGTGGAAAGCAGCTCCCTAATTAGCACCTTTGTTGCTAAGTGAACGGAACTGCCTTGCGTGGCCGGCTTCCCGATAGCGATACGTGTGTCAGGGAGGGGGGGGCCATAAAAAGCACATACAATGCCTCATTGTGTGGCCACAGGTATGAACGCACGGCAGCCCGATTGCTCGCCTCGTGACAGTGGTCAGGTAGCTCAGGCCAAGGACAAGAGGCGAATGCAGTTTGTTTTTCTCTCCTCCCTCCCACCCCCCTCCGTTTGCTTGGATGTTCAGTGCTGCCCACAAATGCAGTTGGTGGGGACTGATAAGAATCACTGACCTAAAGCGAGTGATGGAGACTTTCTTCCTGCCAGAATTACAAAGCAAGAAAACAACAACAAAAAAAAACCCTACCTAGCACTGTGTGTAGCGCAGGTCTCATGGGTCAGCATGCTGTGCTTTTTGGTCTGGTTTGCTTAAATTTCTCTTGTGTTCAGGCTGTGTATGTTGAGGTTTTGGGGTTTTCTGTTTTGCATCTTTGGTGCTCAGTCCCCTGCATGAAACTGGGAGCGAGCAGAGAAGGACCTGATGTTCAGTGCCAGGGGGTTTGGGTTCTCTTATTGATGAGCCATTGGCACGGTGTTGTCTTTTTTGGCTGCTTTTCCATCCATTAACTCTGCGATAAACTCAGGCTGCTCTGGCATCTCCTCGCCATCTAAATAACTTTGCCTTTGCAAGGCGCCTGTTATGTTGTGATGGAGCTGTATTGAAAAGGACAAAACCAAAGGTTGAACTGCACCCATTTACCCCCCACCCTCCTGATGGGTTCAGATATTTTGAAGTCAGAAAGCAACAACGTGTTGTTCATGGGTTGGTTTTCTCTTCTTTTTCTGCATGTCGACTCAGTTCTTTGGGTTATTCTCCGTCCGCTGCAGTCTCCCTTGGTAGAATTTATTTTCCTAGTTATTAACTAATGAGCTGATTCTTTCACCATTTTGAAATAGCTGTATTTTGCCTTCAGTGTAGAGAAAAGGAAAATGTCCTAATAGCATAGCACTCCAAAGCCATTGAAGGCGTGAATTTACTATTATTTCACACAAATATGTGGATTACTGCACTTCTTATTGCTTAAGCTTGAATTACTGAGTCATGGAAGCAGAGAAATAGGAAATGTTTGCATACACGATTTTGGGGAGGAAAAGAAAAGCCTGCTTTGTGAGCTGCAGGGGTGGCTGCAGGGTTGCACTGGGGCAAGCCATGCACTGGGCACAGCTCACTGAAAATGCTGTAATGTCAGACTGAGAACATCCCTACCTGCAGCCTTCCAGAGTTGTGAGCAAAGGGGGGTGATTGGACAATGAGCATTTGGGCTTTTAATGATGGGACAGGAGGTGATGGCCTCACGTTGCACCGGGGGAGGTTCAGGTTGGATGTTAGGAATAATTTCTTCTCCAAAGAGTGGTTGGGCACTGGAGCAGCCTGCCCAGGGATGCTGAGGGGGGACCGTCCCTGGAGGTGTTCAAGAAAACCATGGAGATGTAGCACTGAGAGACATGGTCAGTGGGCACAGTGGGGTGGGTTGGAGTTGCTGGATTTGATGACCTTAGAGGTCTTTTCCAGCCCTAATGATTCTGTAAGGCTCAAGACAAGACCTTGTAGACTGGCAGCTACCCAGAGCTGCCCCATCTGGGCACAGTCACCAAGTGCCTGTAGGGCTGTCGTCAGGGCCACAGCACTGCCCAGCTCTGTGCTGCTTGGATGGCCCATTCCCTTTATTTCTTCCTGCAACATATTCTACATCCTGGTCCTGTGCTGTGGAGTAGGGTTTTATTATTTTATAGCTGCTGTAACAGTCAAATAACATTGTGCAGAGGTTGCTGATGAGCTCTCTCACTCTGCTCCATGGCTGGGTGCTCTGGCAGGACTGGGAGCAACAGAACTGCTCAGCTCCCAGAGCACAGCAATACTGTCTGCATCAGCTCAGACCTTCCCATCATAGAATCATTAAGGTTGGAAGACCTCTAAGATCATCAAATCCAACCAGCGCCCCATCACAACCATGTTCACTAACCGTGTGTGCCACATCACTGTGTTTCCTGAACACCTCTTACATTCATCTTGGGTTGCTCTTCCTGGGGGAGCCCTCTGCTTTCAAACATGTTTCACTATGGGGGCAAGCATAACCCCATCAGGAAAAAAGGGCCTGCAGAGGAGCATGGAGTTACAACAACAGTGTTGTAACCACAAAGCATTCCTCCTTGGGCTGGTTGAAGATGTCTGTTTGCATTGTAGCGGGCTGTTCATTGCAGAGCAACCAGGGTAAAACATTACCTTGCAATTGCATGGTAGCAGTTTTCTAACTAGCATGCTGTAAACATGGGTCTGAAATGTTGCACGTATTGCTGGAGCAGTAGCTCTGAAAAAGCAAAAGCTCTTTCTTTAAAGCAAAACAGCCCCTCATTTGAGATTATTCTTCTGGAGAGCGCCAAGAGGGGTAAAAATTAATGCATCTGTCTTTGCATAAAGATTTGATTGTTCTTATTGTTATCCCTACTTAGCTTTGCTCTCAGAGAGATTGGACTGTCTTAAGATCTGCAAACAAAGTGCTCCCAAAACTAGATGCAAAACCGACTGCGGTTATTTTCAGTGCAATGCTGAGATGATCACACACAAAAAAATCCCATACGAGGGAGAGAAATCGTGTGGAGGAGAATTCTCACATAACAAATTATTGTTCTTGCAAGAGCAGCTTTGAAATCTATTTAACTTTTCAATGTCCCGTACCCTTTTAAATGTTTCAAGTGTATTCTCACTGATAGGTTACCTTTTCTTTCCCTGCAGGCTATAATTAGTGTCCTTTACACAGAATTGGCTTAGAATTGGATTTGAAGAAGATAAGAATCAAATTACCAGTATTTATCTTGTAAATTCCAAAAGATCTACTTAAAGACACTGCATAAAAAGGGATTTCTTAAAAGTTTGTGCTATGAAAATGCAAACTCTTAATAGGTGCAACTAAAGGATCCGCCAGCGCTGCGTTTGCAGATCGCTCTTAAATTCGTAATTGCCCAAGTGTTGGTGCATGGAGGAAAGCATCCCTCCTCCTGCTGAACCTCTGCAGCTGGGAGGCAGCCCTGCTGGCTTTCATGCCCAGCTATTTGTAGGCGATTGTGCTTTTACTTAATTGAAAGTCGCTGTCTCCAGGTGTGATCCCGTTCTTGCTGTTGCAGTAATGCTGCCCTGTTGTAGGGGCTGACTCTGCTCCTACATTGATAGAGCAGTTGTTGCTGTCTGTGGGTCCCACCCAAAGCTCAGTGCATGTAGTGGGGGCTGTCCCATATTCTTTTGCCTATCTGTGTGCAATAACGCGTGCTAGGTATAGCTGAGGTTTACAACAGGCTTGTTTCCACTACGGGCCTTGCTCTGTTAAAACATGTTAATTTGTCTTAATTTTACTGTACCCACACATCTGTTTTTGATCTTTTGTGCCTGATGCTGGATTCCATGAACTCCTCTGAAAGTGAGGGTTGCACTTGATGCATGACATAGTATGTTGTCTTCAGCTGTTTGCTTGGCAGCACTGAAGAACTGTACTTTCATAACCCGATGGGTTATGGTGTGTTTTCAGTCCCCAGGTTCATACGGTGCAGGCTGTGACACCACAGCAGAGCAGCTCCTCCAGGTCAGGGTATGGTGGTGAAGTTTGGTGCCAGTCTGGTGGAGTAATGTGAGGAGGTGGAGATGGTCAGGGCTGAGCACCGCAGTGTCTGTAAATGGTCACTTTTGGTCTTTGGTTTCACGGCTGTTCCCGGGTAGGCTGGAATAGATCAGAAAGGGCATCCAAATCCAACACCTTTCCTACAATCTCCTCCTGCTTTGTGGGGTGGGCAGTGGGATCGCAAGGCAAACCGAGCGTGAGAAATGGATGGCGGTAATTTCAGTGCGTTCTGTTTTGACAGAAATTAAGCATCTGAATTTAAATGAAGGTGATGGAGAGCCCGGGCAGCTGAGACTATATTTTCATAGCGTAAACAGTTGCAGAAGAAGATTAATAGCATCTGTGTAAACAGTTCGTCGTGGTGGAAAGGGGCTTTTTGGATAGTTGGGAAATACTGATGGCCGCGGTGCACCCCTCGCCTCCATTTGCCTGCAGCCTGCACACATTCAACCTTCCCGTCGATTCTACAGTAAATATTTCAGACACCCTCAGTCTCGCTCTCCCTTCTCGCAGTAAATTACATATTAAAGTAGCCTAGTAACTGAGCACTGGTTGCTGCGCGATAAGGTCCGGGAAATCAATATGTTTGCCATGTGCCTGCTTGTTTATGACACCTGCCTGCAGAACAGTTGAGCAATGTTCTGTTTGCCAAGGCTGCGCTTCGGAGGCTCGTATCCTCCTGAAACAGAGTCATGATCTTACAGGAGAAGGTGCAACAGCAGCTATTGATTTTTGCTCCCTCAGTGCGGTGTTACACGCACAGAACAGGGCTGTCTGACAGCCGCCCGCTGCCTCCCATCGCGGGGGAGAGGCGAGCAGTAAAATAACCTGAGTGATGCTGTTGGATTGAGTGGGAAGAGGGGTTGGGATGCAGCCTCTGTCATCTCCAGGGCTTTTCCGTGGCCCCTGATGTTGGTTTTAAGTGTTCCCATAATGTGCCTGGGAAGGGAGGTGGCTACGTGGTGCTCCGTGGGAGATGCTGATATTTAGTGATGCAGGGGAGCAGCACAGAGGATCTGTCCCCAGGTCCTGATGCAGGGCAGCCTCGTGCCATGAGCCCCTTCCATCCAGCCGAGGCTCAGCCTCTACCACATTTCAGGGCTGGGATCAGCACTGTGGAAGTGCAGGATGCTCTTTCTGTTGACTTTGGAGGTCCCCCCGTGCATGATGGAAGCCAGCATGTGGGACTGGCTGTAAGCCATGAGGATGGATGCTGCACATCACCACATGCTTCTTACAAGGCTCCTTCCAGGTGAGAAATCATCTCTGGAGGGAGAGCGATGTCCAGCTTGGACATCTCCACAAGGAATAGCCATGATCACCCAGCACAGGGACAAAATCAGAGCCCCTGCTGTCAGTGGTGTCTTCATTTGAAAAGCCATAAGTGCAGAGACAGGAGGGGGAAAAAAGCCAAAACAACACAGGAATTAAAGGGGAAATCTGTCTGCATGACTCACTTCTTTTTTTTTTTTTCTTTAATCTAAAGTTAGCAAGCTGAAGTAATTGACCTTCTGACCCAGATATGAAGTTGGGAGGTAAAAGGCACGACTTGCAAGATTTTTGTGAAACTGTTGACCTCTTACAAGATTAAGTCAGAGATAATAGTAATTATAAACAGCTTACGGTGGGTCTAATCAATAGTGAACTTTACCTCCTTCCTAAAACTGAAGGTCAGGTTTTTACTGCAGTAAAGATAGTGACTGCTGGTTTTCCCACCACAGCTAGCAGTAAATGTCTCTTTGTAGGAAATCTATGAAATGAGTGTGTATGATTCCCATGGGTGCCTGGGTGTGAGGAGGGGGAGTGGAGCTCTGTGCTCCTGCAAGTTGACTTGTGGCTCTTCTCGCTAGGGGAGAAATGAGGTCTTCAGTTAGCATTGCTGTGAGCAATCAGGGGTACTGCAGAACGGAAGGTTTCTGCCTCATCCTTCTCTAAATATCGTTGCCCTCGTGTTATTTTACAGCGCGAGCCGATTATCCTCTGTATGCAGAGTTAGATTCCTCAGCAAACCCGTCACTGTAATAGCGATCAAAAAATCCTGAAAAGCAGAGCTCCTGGCTGCTGGCCATTCCTTACTGTGCTCCATTTCGGATACAGCATTTGGCAGAAGGGAAGCTGGAAGCATGGCTCCTTTCCCTCCCTGCTTGCTTCCCAGCATTGGTTGGGAGAAGGTCGGCTCTGGGGCTGCGCTGTGCGATGCTCAGCCGGCACCCTGTGCTCCTCCACCGCCTTCCCTTTGCAAGCTGGAGCGCAGCCAGTGTTTGTGAAGTTAAAAGCAGTCGGGTATACTGTCAGACTTAAATATTGGCAAACAGAGGCAGCGTATGGAAATTTGTTGCCTGTCGTTTATTATGGGGAAGTTGTACTTTATCCATCTCTTCCCCCTTAGGAAAGAAACCGCAGATTTGCTTCTAAATAGCCATAAATACAGGCGCGATGAATTTAGCTCGTTATTGCGGGTGATGATAGGATACATACGGAGTGGTTTGCATGTGCTGTGTCATATTGAGCAGGGCTCTGCTGCATGTGAACGGTGTTGGGCACCTATGGGAGGGTCCCCAGCCCATGGGGACACGCAGCACCAGGACTGGCAGGGCTTAATGTCCACAGTAACAACCTGGAGCAGCAGCAGAGCTCCGTGCTTCCCTTGTTTGTTTGCAAAACGCTGCCCAAGCGAGGTTTTTTGTTATGTTAAATCTCATAGGTAAACTTAGAAGGAAGACAAACACCACTCAAACTGTCGCCAAGGGTGCCATAAACAGCACGTTTGGACAGTGGCACCATTGAGACGTGCGCTGGAGAGAAGTTAATACAAAGGGAACTGGGTAGCGCTGGCGCGGCTATGAAAAGGCAGTTTCTCTTCGTTTAGCTTTTAATTGCTTTCTTTCACTTTTTATGTATAAAAGATTGTCCATTTAATTAACTCAAGAATGCAATTTCAAAAACGCTAATGCTTTACACATGATGGCTTTTAAAATAAAAGTAGCATTCTAATATTGCGCCGGGCTTTTTCCATGTACACGTTAACCTTTGGGGCTGCAGATTATTTAAGAAAGGAGCGATCCCCCAACAGCCCCTGGAACAAAAGGGGATCTTGAATAGGAACCAGAGAGATGGTGAGCTTTTGATCCTCAGTTTACCTTGTTAATATTTCTGGACTGGCAGGAGCTCCCCTTTAGCAAACAGTAGGTGATTCCATCTGGTTCTTTGTCTTTCCCTGAATGTCACCTTTTAATCTCCCGCAAACAGCATAATGAGCCATATCATCTTTTCTTCTGCAGCCCTAGTGCTGGAGCAAGTGCTTTTGCATCGCTTACAAAAGATCTCGGGGTAGAGGGGAAGAGGGGTAGGGAAGCAATATGAGAAACCCTATTGCAGTCCTTGCGCCTCAGCACCAGTTTTTGCAATGCTGATGCTGCTTTGCCCTGTGCTGGGCGCACAGGAGGACACATGCATGGGTTGCAGTCCATCAGTGACCCCCAGGGGAGCAGCTCTCACTTTGGGAGAGTCCTTCCAAGCTCTTATGGTCGGGAAGGGAACTGTCTGCTTGATGTTGTTAGCATTCATAGAGCAGAGCAAATGCAGCCTCCAGCAGTGAGTCTCCAGCAACCACAGAGCTCCTGGAGGAAATCTCATCCTGCATCCCTCTGCTCCGTGCTCGCAGTTTATCTTTTATTATTATATATTTTTTTATGGAGCTGCTTTATAATGGATGCGCTCCTGAGCACACCCTTGCCACGACCCCTCGCTTAAAATACCCATTAGGGCCTTTTAAGGTTTGTTAGCTTTTAATGGACGTGTTTAATGTGTACCAAATGGGCTGGGGGCAGGGGGGAGTGGGGGAGCACAGAGGGCAGGCAATGGGGAAGGCAACTTATCCTGCTGAACTGAAACTGCTGCAGAACCTTTCAGCTACTGCACTGCTTCCTTAGGTGCTGTTCCTGCTATTGTGTGGGTATGCATCCAGGCAAAGCTTGGATTTAAGCAGCATGTCCATGCATTCTGCTTTATGGACAGACCTGGGTCACCCAGATTCGGACATGATGGTGGTTCCCCACTTGCAGCTGACACTTGGCAACATCTTGTGCTCTGAGGAGCCGGGTCAGCTGCTTAATGAGTTCCATATTGGCCTTACGAGATGATTAAAGTGGAGCCTTGAGTCCATAAATTAGCACTGTTACCTGAAGACCTCTTTATCTGAAAGTTTCTTCTTTAGCATGGAGACTTGGTGGGGAGGCTTCTTCCAGGGGATGTGCTTGACACTTTTTGCTTCCTGAATGATTCTGATTTCTCTCTTCTGACCACCTGGTTTCCTTACACAGGGCGAAATCTGCCCAAAGTGCAGCCTGTCCAGCCTCCCCCGGGGCTTCTATATCCACGGGATGCAGGAGCACTGATAAAACCCCATGTTTTGGGCTCCGAAGGGTGTTTTTGCTTTGGATTAACATGTGGGATTTTGATTTTTTTTCCACGGATCCAGGCAGGAAAACCTTGTGGGAACTTTGGAGCAAGTTGCTGGGTTTGTGTTTAAAAACCTGCACGCACACATAACCCCCCCCCCCTTTTTTTTTTCCTTCTTCCCTCTTTTTTTTTTTTTTTTTTTTTTTTGTAGCTTAGAAACCTCTCTTTGTGGCAGAAGGCTGGGAGGGTTTGAATACCACATACAAGCGTAGGAGGCTGACTGAGACCATACGGCTTTATCATTCATTAATTCCTGTGTTCATTCATCCTTCTATTTAAACTTCTCTGTAAAGACGGTAGCTACAGATGGTCTTTTGGTACACGCTTTAGCTCGGAGACCTTGGCCCCGACAAAGGGGTACAGAGGGAGCAGCAGAGTGTACAAAATATTTCCAACCATTAGAAATCAAGTTCTTATTCACTTGGCAGCGCCTGTTTTGAAAGCGAATTTATGCGAAAGCGTCATAACTCGAGAGCGGGGTGTTTCCAGGAGTTGGGCTTAATTAATAGGCAAATGCTCTCCGCACTTTGTTGTTTATTGCTGAGCTCCAGAAACGCGAGCATTTTTGTTAGCTGCCTGCCTTTGTGTTGTACAACACAAACCCCTCTGCTTTCCCTGCTCAGGTTGTGTTTGACAAAAGGAAATAAGGATTGCGGGTTTCGCGCCTTGTTTTCGTGTTGGATCGCCTCGTAGTTTCCCTTAAACCCTCTGGCAGTGTTTTCTCATTTCCCAGCTTGGGGCAATGCTGTGGTTTTGGCATCCCTCTGCCCTGCACTGAGCAGGCATTGGGCCCATTGGTTACCTGTAGAGCTGCTCATGGGCAGAATGGTGGCCCAACCCTCCTGTGCCCCTGTGGGTGCCAGTTGGATGCTGTCCATTGGTGCAGCTCTTGGGGAGCAAAGAGGAGATAAAGGTGTAAAAACAATGGAGCTCAGGGCTTTGCCAACACTTTAATCATGGTTAGGAGGAAAACATATAGCGGTCTGCCTTATGTGTTTCACAACGACGGCGTGCCAAGGGCAAGCACCGGCACTGTCTAGTTTCCTTTGCAGAGATGGGACTGGAGGGTAAAACATGCAGTGGGATGTGTGCTGCATGGGGAGAAAAGCACCCCAAGGGTCCATCAGGGAAAGGGCAGAGCTATGGGACTGGGGGGCTGTTATCAGGCATAGAGGGCTTGAGGAAATTCTATCTGGCTTGGAGACATCCTTGCCAAACCTGGACCGAGCGTGCCAGGTGGTGACAGGGATGCTTTTAATAACTCCAGTCCCAGCACTGGGGCTGAGTGTTGGGGGAGGCAGTGTGCTGTTCCCTCTGCCCCCAGGATGCAGGTTCTAATCTCGCCGTGATTGAGCTGATTTCGTTTTATAGATTGGAATTTCACTGTGATAGGAACGGATGAGCCTAATGTGAAAAATTTACTTAATAAAAAGCCTCATTACCTGATGCTGAGGGGCTGTGAAAGCAAAAGCAAGCGGCGTACAGAGCGCTCTGGGTGCATTTCATCCTTCCTGAAGGAAGACTGGGACTAAAAGTTTTCTGCAGGAAAAACTGAATTCTGCCATCTCGTTTTTACACATGCTGTGCTTAAATATTAACACCAATTGAGCAAATTGCCTTTTAACTGCCTTTATTTGCTTTCATTAACAGTATAATTTAAAAGCTCCAGAATTTGCATGGAACCTGTTGTGCATGTTGGGGAGGGGGGTGAAACCGTTCATAAATTAATTAATGGTGAGAAAGCGTCTTGTGAGAGGTCAGAGAGCACAAGGGCAGCGGTGCCGTCCCGGCGGAGCACACCGTGTGCTTTTGGCTGCAGAGAGCTGTGTCATCTCTTGGCGAACGTGGAAGATATCTGTTTATTTTTAAGCGGAACATCTTTTCAGCTAAGTAAAACTCATTACGCCGCAGCTCTCAGAGTGCTGAAGGCAATACTGTCGGTGTTGGCATAGCAGGGGTAGGACTGATGCCAGGATGTGCTGAGGAGGTTCCTCCAGTTTCACCCCCCCAAAATAATGGGGATTAAGGGAAGAAGCACCGACTTGTTCTTGTCCCCCTTTGCTGTCCCCATCCCACAGCCCTGGTGTGAGCCACCGACCGCAGTGTTCTTCCAGTGAGTGACATCTGCCCGCATTGTTCCTCCATGAGATTACTCGAAATATGCTAAAAGTTTCCAGCATGATTTCACTGAATCGCTCGCTTCCTTCTCTACAGATGTTTTTTGTGGTTTTGGAACTGGGGCCAAATCAAACATTATGAATGAGATACAGAGACCACCGTGTGCCACGCGATATTGACAGCTCCTCCGGGAGTTGGTTTCTATGAGCTATTCTGACACCTCCGGGATTCGATAGCCCGTACCCAAAAAGTATGTTTTCCTTAGGAGAGTTTCACTATCAGATGGACTTTCTGATGGACTCGTTCCAAGCATTCGCCTTCCCATTCATTCCTGCTGTCAGTCACGGCCGCTGCCCTGCACCAACAATGCGCCTTTCTCTCCCGCTGCTGCACGAGCTTCTCTTTTTTTTTTTGGCCCTAGGAAAAATATTTTCAGTAATCACACTTATGAAATGCTGATAATGAGCATTTTGTTTCTCTCTACCTCGGGAGCTTGTTTGGAAGAACGCGAGGTTTGTGGCCGCAGATCTTGCCCAAATAACCCCGATAAAAGTGCTTGTTCAGTTTCATCCCCAGCCTGGTACTCCTGGCCATCCTCCTTTTTGCCATCTTGGAGCATTGCTTGGCTGCTATCAGAGGGGACCCTCTGCGTTTTAAAGAGGAGAGGAAGGCTGGGGAGAAGCGCTGATTTCTGCACAACACTTCTGTTCCAAGCATCTGGTCCTGAAAATGTTGGAATATGTTTCTAGCTTATGCTTTCACACAGGGAGAACAGCTGATACCTCCTTAAAAAGAAACCTAACAAAGGTTACAAAGCTGGATGCAAGTGGGGCTTTGGCTTCTCCCAGTTGTGGCTGAGAGTTGGGTTGGGTGACTTGGAGTTGGGGCTGTGTCACCGAGATTTGGGTTGGGTGACTGGGGGTTGTGTTGGGTGGCGATGTGCTTGGCCATAGGTGGGCTCCCAGTGCATCATGCCAGCCAGGATGGTGCCCATAGTGCCCACTGACCCCTCCTGCTGCCACCCCCTCTATCTGGGCAGTTCAGGTTCTCTCCGGGCGAGTGTGGTTCGGGAGCATTAATTTACTAGCTCATCGCCTGGCTTCTAATTGGACATAATTAGTTCTTTGTCAGCCTTTTGAACTTGTAAGGTGACGAAGGGGAGTCAGGTGAAGGCAGCAGGGGGCTGTGCTGCCCCATGGGGCTGCCGGTGCCCCGGTGTAGCCCTATTTGCTTTTTGCCTTCCTGGCTTCTCCAGTCCTGTCAGGCAAGGTCAGCAGACCCTCTCCTTGTCTACTTATTTCCCATTGATATATGAACTCTGTCTCTTTTTGGATGGGAGTAACTCTGGTTGCATCATGGATCAGCTTGACTCTGATTGTTTAAGTAACGGCTGGGAATTGCGGTTGTGGTTTAGTGGCATTTTGGAACAATTTGTGATCCTGCTGGTCTGTGTGGACAGAATATTTCCAGCCCAGATTCCTTAAGCAGATGTGGAAAGTAAGTTCAATGCATTGTGGCTGAGCTGGGGAGGTTTCTTGCATGGGCACAAAGTGAAACGTTCCCCACTTCAACTTCTGCATAACTTATCTGCTGGAAAATGGGGGTCCCAATGGAGAAAGAGAATCATGAGCAAGAGCCAGATCTGGGACCAGTGAGGGCTCTGCAGAGGGATGCTACCAGCTCTCCTGGCAGGAACTGTGATTTCACCTCCCTCCTTGTTTGAAGACATGCCACGAAAGGACAGGGAAGGAAAAATTAATTCATCCCCCAGCAAAACCGAACTGTGGTTGAGAGGAGCCTTTCCAGGGAACCCTTGCAGGTCTCTGTGTTTTAAGTCTGTCTGAAGGTATCTATCTCTTTGGGACTGTCTGAAGAAAGGCTGTGTAACAGCCAAGTATTAAGGTTTCATTAATCAAAGACACTTCCACTGCCCCTTTACAGAAACACAACTGCTTTGGCTGTCCTTTGCTGACAGCTTGCTAATTCATCTTCCTAGGGAAGGGGAGGGGGGGAGAACCTGCTGCTATCTATTGCTGCAAAAACTTCAGCAGTTGCTGTGCTCAGTGCTGTGAGCCTGAGTGGATGTGTTTGTTTTAGAAGTTTAGCCTCTGTGCTTTGGGTGGTTTTCCATGGACTTCAGTGTTATGCATTGGCTCCCACACCTATGAAACACCCCTGTGTATAAATGGAGGGGTCTGCTTTTTTTCCCAATGGGGGAAAGGCTCAGTGTGCACCCACAAGTGCTTGAGAGATGGGGGGATGGCTGGAGGGTGTTTTAAACAGAATGAAATTTCGCCATCTTTCCTTTTAGTTGCAAAAAGAAAAGAGAAGAGAGAATGTTTTGGAGTCCCTAATAATAACAAAGTGTTTTCATCAAAGTGCTTTATTCGTATATGTGCTGACATCTGGAGAGCAGAGATAGATATTTTCCTTAAGACTGTATTTTCAACCCATGAGCTCTTCCCTTGCTGTTAATTAATCCTTTGTAGTTTAGTGACTGATGAAATCATGACTCTATGAAATTTTAATCCTTGCGCTGTATAGACACAACTGACATTATCAGAGGACCCCAGGTGTGTTCTTGAAATTAGTTTGTTGAATCTATTGCATATTTGATTACCTTATAAAAATCCCCAGGATCTGGGCCATGCGTTTGAAAGAACGCACTTTCCCTGTAATTTCTGTGTGTCTGGAGTGAATGTGTGAAGGTAGCAGCCTGGCTGCTGCCAAGGGAGGGGAGCAGGGGGCAGAAAACAATTACATGGGATGCACTGGGGATGGATGGGGGGTTTGGGGCGGGAGGACATCAGCATCTTTGCAATGAGGCGAGCTGCTGGGAAACGCGCATTTCCCTGTCGTGCCGGAGCAGCTGAGCTTGTGATGGATTTATTTCATCCAGAGCGATTGACCCAGAGGAGATGGCAGGAGGAGGGGGGGGGGATGAGCTCTGCTGTGAGCTGATGAGGTAAGAAGTGGGGTACCCCTGGTGCTGACACGCTGCCAGCCATGTCCCCATGGGCTGGGTCTGGTGGCTGCACCATCTGCACAGGGAATGGAACTACAAAAAACATCCCCCGCCCCTCGCATCCCACTCTTGGTTAAGTCTCCCCTTTGTTTTAGCCGTGCTCAGCATCCTCTTGTTTTCTCCACTCTCTATTTCCATCCTGTTTCTGGCTCGCTATGCAGTTTGGCCATCTCATCCCCAGGCACTGGGATGGTGCTGCTGTGTCTGGATGGATCCCAGGGCGTCCCTTTGGCGTCACATTTGGGGGTCTCAGTGTTGTGCCTATGGGCAGCCCGGAATTGGTCTGTGTGCATCACGCAAGCAGGACAAGCTCTTGTGTATAATTAATGGCACTAAGCATCTGAAGTCATGCCAGAACCATTACCTTCTGCCTCTGAAGTGGGACATCTGGGCAATTAGGAGCTGCAGGGTTTTTATGTAAGGAGTCCTGCACTCTCCTGACTGCTTTGCCAAAACCTGAAGTACGTGCGGTGTTCACGTACAAGCTGGGCTTCCAGCCCCTGTCTCCAAATGTCCAGAGCTTCCCCACTGGCAAATGGGGAACAGCAACCTGGTCCAAAGGGACAGCACCATTTGGAGTGGCCTTGCTTAGCATGTCCCTGTGTTCTACCACTCATGATTGAAAGCAATGGAAGGACAAACCTAACACTTCACAACTTGCAGGCTGCTCCAATGGGATCCATGCTGCTAGGGAAACCAGATGATGAATATATTTTTAAACTTGGAACCCATGAACCACTTATTATTTCTGAATTAGGAATCAAAACATGTGAATAATCACTCCGTTGCTGCAGCAGATGTATTCGGCTTTAAGGTCACTTTGCTGTTGTTTGGTTGTTTTTGTTGTTGAAATTCTGTGGTTTTAAAAAGAAGTTCCTCTGGTTCTCTCTTTGACATCCCTGACATCCATGTCATGTTTGCTCAACTTACGAGTCAAAACAAGTGTTATGCCAGGCGCAGCGCTGCAGGGTCAGTGTAACCCGTGCAAGCAAACACTATTCTTTTATTTTTCAATACATCAGTGTCACTGGATGCCCCAAGAATATGGACGATGATTTTGGACTGCCATATCAGCACTGGTTATTCCAGGCAAGGCTGTGTGAATCGGAATGCATTAACTCATTGGTGCTTGCACACTCAGCTTGCTGTTAAGAGCCACTGATGCCCAGGCACTGCCCTATATCCGCAGCCCAGGGCTCTGCTGCAGCAGCTGTGGGCAGTGGTGGGGCTGGGGATGGATCCACTCCCCATGGTGGTTCTTGGTGCAGAGCAACCGGGTTTGATGTTGTTCCATCAGTTATAGAACCCAAGAGCAAGGGGGGGAGGTATTGGATTTTCAAGGTGAATATTATGAAGTGCCAAGTGCAGCTAACAAGAGTATGGAAAAGTACTGAGAGCTCAAAATGGAGTCGATCTCCAATTTCAGAATCCTTTAGCAGTTGGATGGAGACTTAGGTGCCTTTTCTAAGGTTGTGGCATTGCTCTGAGGTGCTTCTGAGGAGCGTCTTCTGGTTTGTTGGGTTGTGGGTTGTTATTTTTGCATGTAAGATGAGGCAAAACAGGAGGAATCCGTTTCTCAACTTCTTTAGAAAGAAGGGGAAGTGTTGGCGTGCTGGTGTAATGATGTCAGCATCCTCTTGAAGCTGCAGTGACGAGCAGCTTCATCCCAAACATCGCACGAGCACTGGATTTCAGTGCCCTGTATTGATAACTATCCCATCTGCCTGCCCTTATTCCCTTCTTTATTAATTTAGGAAAAGATCTTTATTTCCTGCTCCCACAAGGTTTTATTTGAAGTGCAGTGGCGCTTTGAGGGCAACTTTTTTGTTTTCTTCTCCTTTCTAAATCTGTTAAACCGAGAGGAAGGGCTCTGCTCCCTTCCCCCTTTTCCTTATGCCCTTAATAGCTCTTTCTGCTATTTTAATCTGCTGTGTTTGGAGATGAGGGCCCTGGCAGTGCTGCAGCGGTGCCATCGGCTCCAGCCGGCACACGGTTGGATGTCATTGAGCTGTGGATATAACACTCTGATCTGAGGTGCATGCACTTGCTTTCTCCTTATCACCAGCTGTAAGCAACCATTGGGTGCTGCCTCCCCTTCTGCATCACTCCTGCCCATGGGTGGGTGCCCCCATCCCTCCCAAATCACCTTCTATTTAGGCAAGCTTGGTTAGCCAAGCTGGCACCGTGCTTTCCCCATGTAGTAACTGTTACATCCCTGGTCTCCTTTCTTATCTCTGCTCCCAGTTTCATTCACTTTTCTATTTGTAACCAATATAGAACGTGAGTTTTGTCGCCCGCATTCCACCTGGTGACCTTGGTTCTTCACGAGGTCCCCGCTGTAAATGAGATGTGGCATCGCCGCGTGGATCTTGATAAAATATATCAGCAGATTAATTGATTTTCATATTGATTCGCTGGGGCGAGAGGGGTGCGGATGAAAACCAAGCATCCCCTAATGGTACCCTGCACCAATGCCATTGCACAGTGCTCATGGGGTTGCAGTGGGGCTGTGGGGTGAGGCAGGATTGATGCTGAGAAGCGAAGGGGAATTTGGGTCCAGGAGGCACATCTGGCACGTTGTGCGCTTGGCTGCGTGCTTGCTGACAGGTGATTGGTGTTATTAGGATAAGTGAGCTCACCCCACAGAGATATTGCTGGTGCTCTCGGCGAGGAGCACGGAGGAACGTGAGCAAACCTGTTATGGAATTGGTGTTTTGGGTTTTTGCTTCTGAATTGTTTAACTTGATTTCATTTGGGATGCTGAGCCACGCTGGTCCTGCACCGTCCACCTTACGCTTTATGTGTGTTGTTTGCAGCAGGGAGAGAACACAGCAGCCGACAGTTCTGCATCTGATGGAACAACGTATTTATAGCCCGATATAAATAAAATCAGAAGGTTCCTATAAAACTCTGTTATTACTGCAGTACAAAGTTAGAAATGCTTGAGGTTTCTGCTGCTTGGCTCTCACATACGGCAATGAATATTTTATAGGAAAGGAAATACTTAGTGTCTGAATCTTTTTATAGTGCTGCTACTTACAGGGGTGGTAACCTTCCAGCTCTCACGCGCAATTGCAGCAGCTCCTCCACCTCTCACGGGGCTGTGAGATGCTGCTGCCATGCTCCAGTCTGGATGCATGCATTGAGTGCAAGGGAAATGCAAGGGGTGCTGAGGTTCATTGCTTTGGGCATGGCAGTGGGATTTCTGACTGTTGCACAGACGAAGCATAAGGAGCATCTGTGAAATGCAGAAGGGTGGATTTCTTTCCATGCTTTCTTTCTTTCAAGTCAGTGCAAGACTCTTAGCACCGTGTTAATGTGTATTTTTATCTTGTCTTTAATGTAGTAAGGCTCTGAGATGTCACTGATGCAGCCTGATCTCCCCGTTGTGTTTACAGCAATAGGATGAGAGGGAATGGCACCAAGTTGCACCGGGGAGGTTCAGGTGGGATATATTAGGGAAAACCTCTTCTCTGAAAGAGCAGCCATTGGCACAGCTGCCCAAGGAGGTGGCAGGATCCCCATCCCTTGAGGTGTTCAGGAACCATGGAGATGTGGCACTGAGGGACACAGTTTAGAGACACTATTGGTGGATGGTTGGACTTGATGGTCTTTGAGGTCTTTTCCAGCCTTCATGATTCCATTATTTCAGAGAGTCCATATGATTTTTCAATGAGCAGGCTGCCCCATCGATGGCTTTACACATAGCATCACGTCTGTTTTGCTCAGCCCTGGGTCTTCTATGGGGAGAAGCTACCACATGATGCCATCTCCTTGTTGTTTCTTTACCCCCATTTTCTACTTTCTCTGCTCAGCACAAGGCAGAACAGCCAACCTGCTCCTCCAGAGCGCGTGCGCCTGGCTCAGTGTTTATTGCTGAGAAGTTATTGTTGCCGGCTGACCTCTGCAGTGGCCGAGATGGAGGAAACCGATGCAGCTTTTCATTGCAGAGGGACGCTGGCAAGGTTGCTGGAGCAATCAATCCTGTGCCAGGGGTTTTACTGGGGAAGTCTCTGGGTGCAGCCCTAGAATGAAGAAGACTCAAAACTCTGTGTTTTGCCCCCATTCCGTGCTGTTTTTCCCCATGGGGAGTCAGGCGTGAGGGAAAGCTCCATGCACAAATATCAGAGGTGATGTGCAGCTGCTGGGGCTGCTCCTGCCGACAGCGGGTCGGGGCAAGGCTGTGCGCCCTGCAGAATGGGAAGCAAGCTCTTAACCTTGCTGTGTGTGTCACCTCGCCTTTATTTATTAGCCAGGCTCCAGCAGCGTTTCCTGGCGCTCCGCAGAGCCCTGCGCCGAGGTTGTGTTTGTGCCGATGGATGCGTGTGTCTATTTCCATCCTGGAGGTGACCCTGGGAGCCCTGGCTGCATGTCAGTGAGCACACGGGGCTGGAGCTGGAGCTTTGCTCTGTATTCAACAGGTATTTAGCTAAACTCCATGCTGGTACAGCCTTTCCTTGCCAGCAAGGCTTTTTTCCTCCTTCATCCCTGCCTTTCCCCGGTAGCCGTGCGTCCTGCCAAGTCTGTGCACAAGCCTTGAAATGACAAAGTACCCTTTAGTTAATTGCACAACGGATCGCCTAGAGTTAAAAGTTCTGATTTATATGACTATAGCTCTAACTGCTCAATAACACAGGCCTGTAATCTACTTTCATTTCAAACAGAACTGTGATTTATGGGGCAGCATGCCGCTTTAGCTCAGAAATGAGGTGTTCAACATATGCTCTGTTGACATAAATTTGGAATTTATCGCTCTTGTCAAAACTGCCTGTTGGACAAAGGTGCGTATTAAGGCAATAAATGGCTCAGAATAGTTTTCTGTCAAATTTCCTAACCATTGTATTCAGTCTATTTGAGGGAAAAATATATACTTAAAAGTAATCAAATGTCCCAAATACATGCATCTCGCTCAGAGAGGAAGGGGAAGGGGCTGCGGGGAGAGCTTGAGAGCTTTCCCTGCGTTGGGTTCTGTGGAGTGGGGGCTGTGTTTTGGGGAGGTGGAGAGGGGTGCTGAGGAAGGGAGGCGTATCAAAGCAAAATGGAAGGGGATGGGTTTTGTGTAGTGGTGCCATGGTGGGATGGGGACGCAGGCTGCCCCATGTCCCCTTTGCCACCAGCCCCATCCTTTTCACACAAAGCACCCCGTGGGGAAAACTCATAATTTTTACACCGCGCGGTCTCGACTGGCCGAGCCTGGAATTACTGTCCCTTTGAAGTGCTTTTTGCGGGGCATTTACGGGCCTTTTTAATTGCCTGCAGCTTGCGAGGGGCCTGCCTGCATCCCAGCTTTTGTCCGGCTGCACTCCCCCAAGGGGGGGGTCCTGCTGCCCCTTGGCACGCGGCTGCACGTGGGGCAGCCCCACTGCCTCCTGCCATCCATCCCCTGCATCATCCAGAGTCACCTCCTCACCTGGAAACCTCAGTTTCTGCTATTTATCCTAACGGTAATTAAAGAGAAAACTATCTTAGAATAAATGCTCTGAAACATCACCCTAGGAGGGCAGGTGTTCTGGAGGTGCCGGGCTGTTAAAGGGGGAAAAAAGAGAAAAGGAGCTTTTCCCAGTTGCTCACATTCCCATGAGCATCGTCCTGGTTAATATGCTTGGGAGCGCACGGCATAAAATTTCAGCATCAATAATAAAGTGGAGTTTATCTTTTTGTACTTAAGTTTGGGCATCGCTTCTCAGTAGTGTACTTCAATATACTTCCCCCCCACCCCTCCCCTTTATTTTTAAGGCACAACTTCAGTAAAATGGTACAAACACATATTGATCTTTCCCCTCAGATCTTAACAGCCTGAGCAGCTGTAATACCTTGCTTACATCTGCCAGGTTGGTTGGGTGTTTTTTTTTTGTGCAGTTTTGCAGCATCTCCTTAATCCAGTGAGCATAAATAGAACATTTCAATCATATTTTGCTACTAGGAACCTGGCAGATAAAGCGCTTTAAGACCTTGTTGAAAGAGCCTGTATAAGATTGCGAGCGATAAGATCGTCCTATAAGCAGCCGCCAAATGAAAAACTTTTGTTCCCTCTGAAATTTGTTGATAAAGATATTGAAAATAAATTACACGGCGAGAACTCGAGCGCTTTAAAACAATAAGCAGGTTATGTAACGACTGGAAAAATCAGCACCCAAGTTTGATGGCAGATGCAGATTTCCAGGAGCTGCGGCACCCGTGAGATTAATGGGCTCTTTTGTTGGCCGTGGCGCCCAGCCCTGCTGTTTTGCTCTATTTTGCTGCTTTTGCTGGAGGAGGTGGGAAGGAAGTCTTATTTATGAGTGCTTGTTGAGGGCTGAGTTTGGCACTGGGCGTTGTTGTTTGTATTATGGTGAGATGGGTGAGGATGCGTGCAGAGTGCAGTGGAGATCCATTCAGTGCCCATTGGTGGCTTTGTGGGGGTCCCTGAGCATCACTCCTGTCCCCTGAGCATCCCTGCTGTCCCACCCTCATCCCATACACTTTCACCTCCAGACCTGCTCTGAGCATGGCCACCCTCCAAAGAGGGTCCCACTGCACATTGGCATAGCGCACGTTCTGCTCCTCCCATCTCGACGTTCTATTCCAGATAACCAGAAGGAAATATTTCTGCTGGCTGAAAACTGAGAAGTTTGATGGCTCTTTTTGTTGGTTTGTGTTTCGTTGGGTTGATTTTGTTGTTGTTGTTTGCTTTTTTGTGCGTTGAAGATATGGAGCTCTCTTGCAGTGTTCAGCAGAAAATGTTGCCCGTGTCTCCATGCTGGTGTTGGTCCCTATGGACCAACAAGGTGGGGGACGAGGGGACAGCACAGGGCTGCAGGAGATGTGGTCACTGAGCTCTGGCAAGAGTTTGTCTTCACTTATGGGGAGACACCCATAGAAAACCAACAGTAGGAAATGGTCGTATCCTTGAAACAATCGGGAAGTGGTTTGAGTTGGAAGGGACCTCAAAGGCCATCCCTGCAGTGCACTGGGGCACCCACAGCTCCAGCAGTGCTCAGTGCCCCATCCAGCCTCACTTAAAACCACCAAAGTTTTGCTTGAGCTGATCAGCCAACTACGTTTTAACTCACTCGAAACACGTTCCAGCCCCAAAGAGGTGAGAGCTGTAACTTTGGCTGTGCTCTTCCCAGCAAAAAGGTTTGAACCTGTAGGTGCAGAACTCAGCTCAGCCTGAACCACAGAAGTGTGACAGGCATGTCCATAATTAAAAATGTAAAATTAGAAGATTGTCACTTATTTAGCTGCTTCTTGGCAGTAGAAGTCTGTCAGGAGGCTTGTGTTTTATTTATTTTTGCAAGGCAGATAAATCCTTTGGATTCTAAACTGCCTTGGCCTGAATTCGTGCATGACTCTTAATCCTCTGCTATGACACAGTGAATTCAGGACAAGCTTGATTAATAATTATATTCTACAGCAAAGTTGAGGGTTGAAACAAACTTGCTCTACTGCTTTTTGCTGTCTTGTCTTTCTCTGGGAGCATTTGCTCAGTGCTGGGTCTCTATAGCTCAGCATTCCCAATGCTGCAGTGTAGCATCCTTGGGTCTCCTCATTACCAGGCAATTGTGGGGCTGGCTGCCTTGCACGCTACCTGGAGGAGCCATCTGTGATAGCCACGATGGGAAACAACTTTCTTGCAGAGTGCATTGCACTGCTGTGTTGTCTCAAAGCAAGTCGTGGGCTTTCCTTCCTTTCACCATCCAGACTCATACAAGACCATTTCTGTTTTGTGGTTGGCAACAGCACAATAAAAATATACTTGTCTTGTTGCAAAGCAGTGATAAATGGTGGATTCGATCAGAGGTCGGCGTGTGGCTGTTTGGTGTGGTGCTTCTCCAACACACACAAATGCTTCTCTGTTTACAGAATCTGATTTTGAAATGATGCTGCTGCTATCATGAACTCTTCCTTGCCACCAATATGAAAAGTTTGGGTTATATGAGGTGCATCCCTTAAGCAAAAGCCAACAAACTTGGCTGGAAGCATTCGTTACTTGGGGTTGATGCTTCTGTCAGTTGCAAAGCTGCTCTTGTTTGCAAAAGCCTGAGCTTATCAATCGTGTGAACCTTGGTGTGGCGTGGGGTGTTGTAGGTTGCAGTTCTGGTTGTGCAGTTTGGCAGAGGCGGGTGTTGTTTTGCACACCAAGAAATGGTGAGGGCCACATTTCCTGTTGGCTGGCTGATGGTTGTTTTTTTTATGTTGTGATTGTAACAGGCCGTGTCTGGGTAGGAATTGAGATTTGATAACAGATGTGTCCAAGCAACCTCTTAGAGTTACATCGCTTTGACTTAAAGGGCCCAACACGTAGGTGGGAGTTTACCAAAAGATACTGTATGTAGATATCAGGAATGGCTGAGGGATGCAAACACATATCCCACATTCAATACTGAGAAACATAGGATCTTACATAGCATGGCCTGGGTTGGAAAGACCCTTTAAGATCATGGAACCACTGAATTGCAGAACGAGTTGGATTGGAAGGGGCTTTAAAGATCATAGGACCATAGAATTGTAGAATGGGCTAGGTTGGGAAGGTCCTTAAAGAGTGTATAATCAGAGAATGATTGGGTTGGGAAGGTCCGTAGGATGGTTGGCTTGGGAAGGTCCTTAAAGAGCATAATAATCATAGGATGGTTGGGTTGGGAAGGTCCTTAAAGAACATAAGAACCATAGAATGGTTGGCTTGGGAAGGTCCTTAAAGAGCATAAGAACCATAGGATGGTTGGCTTGGGAAGGTCCTTAAAAGAGCATAAGAACCATAGGATGGTTGTCTTGGGAAGGTCCTTAAAGAGCATAATAATCATAGGATGGTTGCATCCTGCCCTCTCCCCAAGCCCCCAGCAGCACTAACCTGTCTGTGTTTTACCCTAGGAAGCTGCACAGCGGTATGAAGACGTACGGATGCGAGTTGTGTGGGAAGAGGTTTCTGGACAGCTTGAGGCTCCGAATGCACTTACTGGCACACTCAGGTGGGTTGGGATCGGGGTGCTGGTGGGGATGTGCTCAGTGCCCACCTACTGCGACCACTTGATACATGCATTGCACCCAGGGGTGGCCTCAACCCCTTTGCAGCAACAAATGGCAAACATCTCATCCAGCACCCATCCCTTGAGATGAGACTTTTTGGTGTTATGTTTCGGGTTTGTTTTCTTGTTGTTGTTGGTTTTTTTTCACCTTGTTTTTAAAGTTTGTTTCCAATTCTGTAACTGGGGAAATATTTTCCATGCTAAGCAGCCTGCAATAACAAACTCCGTGTAGTGCTCAGTGCTCTGTGCTGCTGCCAGAGGGCTCAGGCAGTGTCTTTGCTCCTGTGTGCTGGGCATTGCACGCTGCTCCTCACGTACAGATACCCGGCGTGGCTTCATTAGCAAAACTGTTGCAGAATTAGGTATTCTCTGTCTAATGAATCTAACTATCGGGTTCAAATTATGCAGGCCCTTTAATTAAATAGATATAGGAAGGCTGGAGCACTGCGCTTGGTGAGGAGGCTTCTGCAAGTCAATTTAGCCTGATGTTCCTGTTGGGCATGCAGCCCCATGTACAGCTCAGGGTTTTATTTAATTAAAACTAAAAAAGAAATGCAGGTGGCCACTGGGATGTGATGGGATGCTCCGAGGAGAGCAATGCTGCATACTGGACTCTTGCAGGGGGATGATGCTAGGGAGCATCTCAGGGATGCTTCGGGTTGGTGGCAGAGATCCTGAGCTCGGTTGCTTTATAAAGCAATATCCCACTCTGCATGAGGCACGGGGGTCGGGGGGGGGCTGAGGGCCAGCAGCATTGCCCTGGGGCTGCAGGGTACGGACATTTCCCCTCCTTCCTCCCGCAGCGCTGGCGTGCGCGGCTCGTGTTTGTTACCGCCGCTTTGGCTCTTGTCCCGTCCATGGCTGGCTGCCAGCCGTGCGGGTACAGTATGTACAGTGAGCGCCGAGCCAAGTTTGTCATCGCTCAGGATTAATTTTTTCTCTAATCTGGCAAGGGTTAGGGAGGGGGGGGGGAAGCGGGCAGGGCGAGCTCTCCCAGCACTCGAAAACAGCCGCGGCGGATTCCAGCGCTGTTATTTATTAAAGCAGGAGACCTTTGCACCTCTCCCCTCGCCTCCCCCCAACCCGGCCAGGATGGAGCTCAGCTCTACGGGGTCGGCTTGTTTTCTCGGTCAGCTTGCTTCATACACGAGCTGATGATTGAATTGGGAGCATGCCCCAAAGGAGATGGGTACCCCCCCACCCAGCTCCGGTGCCCCCCTCTAAAGGTTGAAGGTAGTAAACTATATTTTTAATTGCAGTTCGCATTTCCAACTGTTTTGGGGAGAAACCTGATGACAAGGATGCACTGCAGCTAATGGGGAGATTAGGGAGCACGTCCCCATTGCCTCTCTGCTGCAGGGTGTGGGGCACAGACCTCATCCCCTGGCATGCGATCATGGCCATCACAGGTGCCATGGAGCTTTGGTTCTCAAAGAGCTGTGTACGTCCTCAGCCATCCCAGTG
Source organism: Coturnix japonica (assembly GCF_054131305.1). NCBI lineage: Eukaryota > Metazoa > Chordata > Aves > Galliformes > Phasianidae > Coturnix > Coturnix japonica. The sequence goes on from NC_140696.1 coordinate 3,092,687, forward strand.
ATCCTATTTTATCTCTTTGACCAAACTCTTCCCATAGAGGGACTGAAGAAGCAATGACCTTCTTCTCGAGCTGAAGTGCTCCGGCACAGAAAGGCAGGAGCCCACATGGAGTGTTGCATGTTTTATTCTCATGGCTGTTGATCACTTTCCAAACTCAACCTGCTTGAGACTGTGCCTTTAGGACTCCCCTGTGCCCCAGGGTAAAGGAGAGGGGTGGTCCTATAGGGAGAGGGGGGCCATCCTTGCATCCGTGTTGTCCTTGTGCTCTGAGCTTATGGGGGTGCGTGTCTCATGGAAACTCATTTCAGTTTGGGGTGGTGGGGTGCGGATAAGAGAATCCAACATGCCTAAACGTAATCATTCTCATCCTTATAAATGTCCAAGCCAGCCCTATAGGGGTTTTGTGGTGTGCGGTGTGACGTGGGGGTTATTCGGTGCTCTTATCTCAGCAGCTTTCAGGTGCATGATAAATACTCTGCCAAATGTTTACATTTCAATATAGGCTTACCCTTAATGAAGTGCAAAGTGTTGGTGCATGCGTGGCGTGGCTGCATTATCTCTGCCTGCTCCTAACAGGGATGTGTTTGCAAAAACTTTAAAGATTGCATTAAGAGAAGGACAGCAAAAAAAACCCCACTCATAGCCAGGGAGAAGCAGGGGGGATTTGGGGATTTACTCCTTCCCTGCTGCTTGCTTTGCCTTTGCTTCTGGTCCGAAATCTCTGCTGTGGAGATGGATGCTGTAACCACCCAGACTGGAAATGGGGACAAGGCCATGTATGCAGGCTGCTGTAATGCATGGGCAGTGCTGTGCCCTCCTGTAGCACCTGCACTGCTTGGGGGCTGCAGGGGGATGGAGGAGCAGCACAGGGAGCTGCAAGGTGCAGGGAACAGGATACAGCCCCGACCCTGCTGCAGTCCCATGGGTGGGGGGTCCCATGGGGGGCACCTGGTGGTGCTCATCCTGCCAAGATCAGGCAGTACAGCCTCATTGCCCGCTGCCCATCTCTGATGAACATCACCTTTCCTTCCTCGCTGGTTATCTCCAGCTGAAGATGTTTGATCAGAGATGGAGGCGATAGCCCCTCGCCGCGCTCCTCCCTCCATGCCCGGCATTGTTCGGTGGAAGGGAGCAGGAAGGGAAGCGCTGAAGGCTCAGCAGGGATTTTTCCCGGCCCCCCCTCACCCTGCCTGGCCGCCGTCCCGTGTTCGGTCCCCGAGTGATGTCAGCGGCCTGCCGGCAGGTCTGGATGTTCTGCCAGCATTCCTGCGTTTATGATCATCCGCAGATGTGCATCCAAGAACACACTGTACCCACAGCAGAAATTAATGCAGGCTTGACTGCCGGCCAACCCGCACACACAGGAGAGAGGAAGAAAGAAAACAAAAACTGTTTAATGCTGTTTATAAATTATACACTGGCTGATGAAAAATACATTTCTCTCTCTCCCCCCTCTACCCCCCCCCTCCGCCCCCCAATCCTTTCTGCCTCGGGAGTCTGAGCTGAGACCAGAAGAATATGGTTTGCTTTTTAGCTCCTGTTTTGGCTCCATTCCTAGACCCGGCTGCTGATTCAGAGCCAGCTTATTTTTTCCCCCCCTTTACCTGATGAAATATATTTATTTTTCACCCGTCACCGCTTCTCCTCTCTCCCCTCTTTTTGGCTGCTCTTTGTTATTTAAGGTGTTCTGCGCCGCATTATGCGGAGCGCGATGCCAGGACCCATTACAGCATAGTGCTCTCTGTAGCAAATAAATCTTACGCACATCTGTCTACATTAATACTGCTAAATATATGTGATCATCGCGGCGCAGCCCGTCGCCTTTCCAGGTTCCTCGTCGTGCATGCGAGATGGGAAAGTTATGGAAGTTCAATGCAGGGCAATGTGCTAAAGCCCCCCAAGGGGGGGTCGGGCTGGGACCTCTCCCCTTGGCTTGGAGCCGCCCTCTGCCCCATCCCTGCTCCTGCCCAGCCCTCCCCGCGCCGCTCACAATCCATTTACATGGCTTTTGTGTTTTTTAATACTGCTAATGTTTATCATTTGCCCAACAGGCTTGACAGATTTTGTTTCCTGTAGAGCATCGCGGCTTTAAAGCCCCCTTGTTGCTAAGTAGCAGCCTCCCTGTACTGTAATGGGCTGATTTCGTATTCCGTTCAGCACTGTATCTTATTTTTGTATGCAAGACAAAGTGTTTTGATGGAGGACGATTGCAGAAGTGTCTGGAGGCTGTTTGGAGTTTTATGGGCTGTATAGTACACTGTGTGCTTTCTGAACAGAACACAGGCTGTTGAATTTTGGATTGGATTTGTCATTTTTTCCCCTCTGAGAGGAGGCTGTCAGATAGAACATTACTTTAAGGGTGGAGGAAAAGTGGAAATTATGTAATAACCTTTTTTATTGTTGCTAAGCTGAAATGATTATTATTTTTTTTTAACCTGAAAATATCCCTTTCTCCCCATTGCGTCTCCCCTTGTCCCCAAGCAGCACTCCAATTAGCAGAGCTGGCTGATGAAGTTGGGATGTTGACGCTGGTGGATGCTCTCCCCACCTTTGGTGCATCCATCCCATCCCCTTATTTTCGGGTGGTGTGTGAGGGAGGTGCTGCCTGGTGCCTTCCCATGTCAGGTGATGTGGCTCAGCAGTGGGCAAAGTCCCCAGCAAGGGACAGCCTTCACCCTGTCCCCCCACCTGGAGTGGTGCAACCACTGCCACCTGGCCAAGCCAATGGCTTGGGTGCCAAAATGAGCCCAAAGCACAGCCCCGGTTCATCCCTTGCTGGCGTGTTTCCCCTTGAGCATCGCTCCCGCCCCACTCTTTGGGATGCAGACCCATTGCCTTGCAGCTTGAAGGCAGCTGCAGAGGAAGGGTTGCACTGAGCATCCCATTAGGCACCACTTGGGCACCTTTGGTTGCTCTTTGCTGACGAGCTGGAAGGAACACATAGGAAATACTTCGGTTTACATGTTCCTTCTGTGCTACCTGGCGCTGCTGTCTGCCATTTCCCCATGAAGCTGGCCCTGATAGCACTGTGGATGAGCTCATCCTTTGGGGCTGAGGTTCACGCTTGATTCAGAAGCCTTCACCTTTTATAAAACCCCCACCTCCCATTTTTATATTATCTTTATATTCAATTATTGCATATATATGTATTTTTAATGGCAGTTTAGAGAACAGGATGAAAAGAAAACCCTTTCACATCTCTCTAAACCCAAGCCTAGTTTGCAGCTTGATATTTTCAGGCCCTTCTTAGATGTCTTTTATGCTTTTAGTGGAAGGTACTGGAGGTTTTCCTAACTGTCTTTTCCACTTGGGTGAAATAGGGGAGAGGAGAAGTAATAATAATAATAATAATAACAATAATAATAATAATAAAAAGCAGCTTTATGCGAGCAAAAAGAAGAAAACAAGAGAATGGGGTAGAGAACAGGCTAAATTTAAAATTGTAATTGGCTGACTTCCACAGGCTTGCGGGTGTTTTAATGACTCATAATAACTTCATTTAAAACCAGCTGAGCAGAAAATAGATTGGAGAGGAGCCTCAGGCCATTATGGATTTGTTTTTTTTTGACAAGCTCTGTTTTCGGCAGCCAGGAAGGCACTCACGGAGGGCTCGGCTGTTTTCTCTCTCTTAGAGTTGGTGGTCTGCCCAAGAGAGATTGTATAGAAACCAGGGCTTGGATTTTTTCTTTCTTTTTCTTTCTTTTTTTTTCTTTACTGATTAAAAATAGATGCCTTGAGGTATTATTTTAGCATCACTGCGGGTTGTTTCTTTGCACTTTTGATGTGGTGAATGGAACATAAATAAAATTGTTTTTGAAATTACTGAATTAATTAGGGTAGTAAAGCGACGACAGTGCATAAATTTACTTGGCACTTCTTTTTTTAATCCATATTTTTTTTCCCCTCTCTCCACCTTCTCGCCGATTACAGCGTTTTAATAATATATAATCCCAAATTTTTATTAATCCCTCGTGCCTGAAGGGGCGGGGATTGGAGTTGGTGCTGTGTCACGCATGTAGGGCTGTTGCTTTGGAGCACACGTTGCAGTTAGGCAGGGTCTGGATGTTCTGCTGATATGGAGCCCTGCCTCAGGACCCTCCTTGAGATGCAGCACGGGCAAATACTTCTTTTCCTGTTTTCTGCCTCAAAATAGCAGCCATGTGTTTGTGTGGGTTGAGTCCCTTTGTGCCCATCCTTTGGTGTGTCGTGCTTTTTGAGTGAGAATGTTGCAAGGCTGGGCAGGAACGTAGAGCAGTGAGCAGACTTCCCACAATGGCTCTGGTTCTTCTGGCTGCTCTCTGCCATGGCTTGGGCCATGGGTGGCGACCAGTCAATGACAGGGGTTGGAGCTGTATGGTCTTTGAGATCCCTTTCAACCATCTTTGGTTCTGTGCTCCTTAAGGTCCCTTCCAACCCAACCCATTCTACAATTCTGTCTCTGTTGTCTTTAAGGGCCCTTCCAACCCAATCCATTCTAAGTTCTATGGCTCTGTGCTCTTTAAGATCCCTTCCTACCCAACCCATTCTAAATTCTATGGTTCCATGATCTTTAAGGTCCCTTCCAACCCATTTTGATTCTGTGATTCTTTTTCCTTCTGTTTTTTAGAGGCATATGAGTTCTGTTTTTAAGTACCTCTTCTTCTTATTGCCTCAACCTCCTTTCAGCTTTCCCCTGCCCACCAGCCCCATAAAAGTTTATCACAGCCAGGGACGGTTAAATGGGCGCGGGAATACAGTGGTTTAGTAAATTGGTAGAATTAGTTGGGAAGGTTAATGAGGCACAGCTCATCTGCTGTCGGAGGAGAGCAGGTTTGTGGAGGTATCAGAGCACCTTGCAAAGGTGTCCCAATGCCATCTCTGTGACCCTCACAAGATCTGTTTGTCCCTATCTATCTGTTTTTATCCTGACTCTGGAAAGACCACTACTGTGCTTGTTGTAATGCAACACCTCAGTTACGGTGCAGGAGTTGAAAATCAAAGCTTTGGAGCAGCCCAGCAGCTTCAGACCTTCTGCCTGCGCCGCAATTACGGTCTTGGGAACACCAAAGGCAAGCAGACGAGTGTCATTTTTAACCAGTTAGAACATTTTACTACTTCCTAACATCACAAGCGTTAAACCTAGAGAGCCTGCTCCTTGTCCTCAATAAAGTAATTAAGCTGAATGGGCGTTGGGAAGTATTATTAAGGCTGATAGGGACTAAAAATAGGAAGGCTCTGTTTTCAGATCTACAGAGCCTTTTCCTTACAGGTCAGAGCCATTTCAGGGCACCCCCATGCCAGGATGAGCTGTTGAGGTGCAGGATGTTTTGCAGGAGGTGCGGTCCGGCACTAAAGCTCGTAGTTTGCTGTGTTCCATGGGAAAAGCTGATCAATTGTCTCCATGTTTCACAGAGTAGATACCAGGGGGAGTCTTAAAGAAGCTGTTTTTTCTTTTAAATGGGTTAAAATAGTGGTGGGATGTCGGTGGCTCCAGGTTTGCAGTGATTTGGTGCCCACCAGCTTGGGCACAGTAGATAGGGCAGCAGTGAGCTTGGCATGGCCAAGGGGGTGCCACCTGATCCTAGGGCTGCTGTGTAGCCTGGGACTTTAGGGGGAAAAAGATGTGGAAAAAGGGGTTGAATGGCAGTGCTGCATCCATGGCTGCCCAGTACGTATTAACTGGGGGCAAAACCCTGAGCTGGGAGCCACAGGCATCGCATCCATCCTGCTTGGGGGCGATGCTCAAGCTCACCGTTTCTAGGATCTAATTTCCGAGAAACTGAGCACATCGCTCACGCCGTGTCATTAAAACAAGCATCATTCATCCCCATGTCACGGCACGAGCAGCCTTAGCCCTGCAGGGAGGAAAAACCTGTCCAGCGAGGAAAGAAAAGGGCCAAAAAGCACAAAAAGCACGTGCTGACCCCATCCCGCTGCGTGCCGGGCACTGAGAGAGCCGCTTCTCGGCGTGTTTTTGCCAGCCTGCTGCCGCGAGGACCTTTATTAGGCAGGAGCTATAAATTTGCTCGTACAGATATAAATGTTCGGTGGAGGCTTGTGTGCCAATTTACAAGGCATGCTCCAAAACACAGCTGATACTTGGCAGCACGTTAAGTCCCATCCCCTTGGGAAGATCATCTGAAGATATCTATGTACTGTAGGCAATACAAGCCGCCCGCTAAAAATACCCTCCCCAAAAACTTCTGTTTACATTTTAATGGGCTAATAGCTTTTACGGGTGTTATTTCAAAGGAGAAAAGAGTAAAATGAGAAAAAAATAGAGGGGAGAGAGGAAAAAAAAAGCCAAAAAAGCCCTGACACCGCAGCCTCTTGATGTACTGCTTTCAAATATGTCATGCTCCCTCTAATAAACATCTAACTGTTTTTTCTAAGCCCCGTTATAATAAGCTCAGATGTTGGATGACATTTTTCCTGGTGACTCACATAGTAAAATTAACCTTGAACTATTTACATATTCAATCGCCGTACTCTCTCCTCCCCCCCCCTCCCCTCTGAGCGTGTGTACATTACAGGAATTCTGGCTCCAGATCAGTTTTTGTTTTGTTGATTAGAAAAAAAATTCCCTGCCTGGAGTACACATCTACTTGAGTGAAAGAACACACAGTCCTGGCCTTTGGAAATTGGCAGGCAGCGTGCTGTTCCCTGACTGATAAGAGGTACTGTAAATAAAACTGTACAGCATAGCCTGTTGTAAAATGCCCCGTGTCTGTACTCATTGTTCTGACAGCTTATGCTTTTTTTGGGTATGCTGTTTTGGTACACTCTGTACTTCCTTATGTAACCCAGCGTGCATATCTCATCAGAACATTCACCCTGTTTATTTTAAAATCTCAAGGAATTTTGCTGTCCCCCTGCCCTCCCCGCCCCCCCGGTCAGCTGCTGGCGGGTGCCTCGTGCTTTGCTTTTCTCTGAGCTGTTCAGCAGTCCCTGTGCCTCCCTGTATCCACCAAGCTATACCTTGTGCTATACCCACCTTCCCCTCCCTATGGGTTGGCATTGTGTTGAAGCGGGGGGCCGTGTTGGTGCTGAGGACTGTGTCAAAGCTGGGGACTGCAGCTCCGTGCTGTCCCCACTGTGGCCCTGCTGCAGTGGTGGTGATGCTCATGGGGTTCTGGCCCTGCATGCTTCTGCTGCTCAATGCAGGGCCAACTTGTTGCTGCATCAGGTTGATGTAACCTCATGGTTAGCAGCAGTGGGTCTCAGAGCTCGAAGTGGCGATGGAGAGGCATCGCCTTGGCAACTGCCTGCTGTACATCAGCTGTGCTGGAGGCTGATGGGGAGGGGTGGGCGGTGCTGCCCTATTGATCAGGGTCCCATGGGTGCCTAGGAAGGCTGCCCCACTCCTGCACTCCCAGTGCCTGTCCCTGCTGCTGGACTGGGAGCTGCACCTCATTGAGATGCATGACGTGCTCTGTGCCTGGTTTGGCTCAGCGAGATGTTTTGGGTGCTGCCAACTGCCCATCATTTACCATTCGGTAGATGAGGTTTTGTTGTCACTACCTGGACAATGCCGCGTGCCCCCTGTTTGGCCCTGTATGGCATGCAGTGTGTGCTTGTGGGGATAAATGAAATTACAAAACAACAACAGAATAAAAAACAACCCAACACAGAAACTGTGGCATGGGGGCCCTGCTGGCCTTTTGGGTCACTGCTCCAGGAATAAAACATCCCAAGCAAGCTCCGGCATGATGGCTCCTGAACAGCAGTGACCTCTCTAATTATGCCGGTAATAGAGCCCAGCTCATTATTAAAGCCATCCTTGGGCAAAGGGAAGGGGCAGCTGGCATGGGGCTGTGTCCCCACATCCCTGTGTCCCCCAGCACATGGGAGCAGGGCTGTGGCCATGGCCGTGATGTCACCGAAGTGCACCTTCCTATTTATTTTTTTGCAAGCAGCCATGTGGTTTATGCACACTTGAGTTGTTTTGAATGCAAACTTGACATCATAGGGAAGGCAGCAGAGAACAACATATGCACAGTAAACAGGCAGACTGTCTTATTGATTAACAGATGAGACCTCTATTATCGATCAAAGCTTGGCAAGAAAATTTATCACTTTTAATTTCGCTGCTGCCAAATATTTCTGCCTGTGAGCCAGCCGTTACTAAGACAATTTAAAGGCGAAGGAATTCTCGTGGTAATGGATTTGGTGGTACCTCCGTCTCTCCTTTTGTTTCATTGCACTGTGCGTCCCCAGGTTGGTTCCTGAGCGTGAGGAGCAGCTCTGTGTGCCCCTGTCCTCTGAGCTGCTCCGCGGATGGGTCCCTGCGGCAGCAGAATCGAGCTTCATGATCTCACAGCCTCGTTCACAGCTCTGTCCTGGCAGCGTATGCACTGGAGATAGTGTGCATTGTTAATCTGGTTTTATCTGGAAGTGACTTATCTGCTGTTAGACATCCTGTTTTTTTTCCTTGTTCTCACCGGCACCTCTGACCCGCCGCACGCGGCACATGTTGATAGTGATTTTCTAAGAATTCCCCCAAACACCACATCTCTCTCACAGGCAAAGGAGTATCTGTGCTTCTCACTGAATGGTGTTGTTTCTGCCACGCTGCTTATCAGATGGTTCTGCCTTCGCTTTCCTCCCATCCTCTGATACTGGTGACGGCGCTACAATAGGAAGGGGCAGGAAACCAATTAAAGTTAGATCAGTTGCCACTCTAATGAAACTCATTGATGTTTAATGATTTTTTTGAAAGCAAATATTTAATTTCTTCTTGGCAAGCAACTCCTCGCAGTGAAAGAACTGTGCAACGTCAATGGTGTATCTGTACATTGTGCTGTTATTTGGAACTCAAGGAGCAGTGGCACGGAGGAGGGCAGCTGCTTCTTGCTGCTGTTTGTGGGCTATGAAATACACATCCCTCTATCAAACAAATTCTGCTCTATTATGAAGTGAATGGCTTTAAAAATGCATGCGTTCCTACAGGAGTCCTCTTCATGTCACTTTCATGCTGCTTGTTTGTGTTGGTTCCATGAGAACCTTTCTCTCCAGGAATGGATAAATCCTCCTATCAGATACTTGTTAGGAGCTTTGATTTTGGATGCTTGCTGTCGAGTTGCTCCATCCACGCCCTGTCCCCCTACATGGCTTCAGCGCTGGGGATGCCTGGCTGTGCCACCCCATTCCTTCTGCAGTGCTCTTTGCCACTGTGATTTCCCACCTTGCTGTGTGCCGTAGCTCTGCTATGCGTGCTCTCTGAATAATGCTCCTTTTCTCCTTTGTCTTTACAGCGGGTGCCAAAGCATTTGTCTGTGATCAGTGCGGTGCGCAATTCTCAAAAGAAGATGCCCTGGAGACACACAGGCAGACACATACTGGTATGTTGACTTTTCTTTTTTTGCTGCTTAACTCCTTCTCCAAACAAACAGTGCAGAAGGAAACGCTGTGCGTGCTGCCTCCGCCCCAGGCAGCGGTGCTTTCTAGGAGAGCCCTCTCCCAGCTCTGTTGCTTCCCCCCCATTGAGCCCTTATGTCCAGTGGAGTCCCACCACCCCACTTGATCTTGCCCCATTCTGTCCCTAAGCAGTGACCCTTGCTGCCGTTCCCTTCAGGGGTGCTCACAGTTAGGCTGACTTTCTGCAGTCATGCAGTGATGCAATTGATGGGGAGCGCAGTGCTTTGCTCTGGGTGTGATTGTGGTGCTGGTTTCACCCCAGTGGGTTTGTTTGTTTGTTGGGAAATCAAACTTTTGCTAAGGGGAATGGTTTTAAACTGGTTTTAAATTGGTTTTAAACTTTTGCTACGGGTACGAGGGGGAATGGTTTTCAGCTGAGACAGAGGAGGTTTAGGTTGGATCTTAGGAGGAAGTTTTTCACCCAGAGGGTGGTGATGCACTGGAACAGGTTGCCCAAGGAGGCTGTGGCTGCCCCATCCCTGCAGGCATTCAAGGCCAGGCTGGATGTGGCTCTGGGCAGCCTGGGCTGCTGGTTGGTGACCCTGCACACAGCAGGGGGTTGGAACTGGGTGAGCATTGCAATCCTTTTCAACCCAGGCCATTCTTTGGTTCTATGATTGACATGATTCTAAGCACCTGTTTATCGAACCCCATTTAGACCTAAGTTTGATATTTAAGCTTCCTTTGGAAGTTTTGGTAAACCACAATATTAACCCCTTGTGGTTCTGGCTTCTGACCTGCCTGAGTCAGAAGTGTTGCTGTTGGCAGGAGTTGCTATAGGGGTTGCAGTTTCCTTCCAGACAGTTGTTTTGTTGCACTCTTGATGTTGTAAATATGGCTCTGAAATTCAAGGTGTAACTCTCATCAGACTTCTTACTGAATGTGACCAATGCGATGGCGCCTGGCCACCATTTCAGATTTTAAGAGGAGCTTTCCAAGAGATAAATAACGTTGTCAAGACTGTTTTGGTGATTGGGAGCCTAAGAGTGATGCATTATAAATCATCTGAGAATCTCAGCCTACACTGATCATTCTCTTCCTGCTTTCAAGCATCTCTACAAATAATTGCACTGTATCTGGGGCTCTGTGTGGGTTTCACCTTGCAGTCATGAGGTCTGTGTGTCACTTCTAACGGGATGCTGAGGTGCTGAGTGGGATGAGAGCAAGACTGGGGCCCTGGAGGGCCTTAGGTCCCTTTCTTAGCACAGGAGCACAGCCCTATCTGTTATCCCAACATCACACAGTGTTCAGGCAAATAGAGAGCCATCAGTGCACAGTGAGACCCTCCTGCAAACCACTGTGCGATATGCCACGCTGATAAAGAAGGCAGCTTGCATGGCAACGTTGTCTTAGTTTCTGTGCTTTCTAAGGGTGAGATAGCCTGAGCTCCTCTTCCAGTGCAGTGTAGACACAAGGCAGTGATTCACTAAAGCACTATTGCTTTTATAGCTTAGCTCTAAAGTATGCATGTAGGAAACCATTGTGCAGCAAACACAGCGTAATACGACTGCTCCCTCTGCGAGGGAAACATTGCTCCTTTCCAAAGATCTATCAACAGTTGGCTTTTGCCACGTTTCTGTTATTGTGCTTTCCAGCTCTTTGGGTTGGATGCGGCTGGCTGTGGGTAAGCACGAGGAGCTCCTTCTGCACCATCCAGGGTGACAGATAGATGATGTAAACGCTGCCCTTCCAACCCCATAGTGGGTTTGCTATGGGGCACAGAGGAGTTCACATCAGGTGGTCCCAAGTGAAGTCTTTGAGCAACTCCTGAAATCAAAATTGCAGAGAAGAGCCCGCTCCCCTCTGTGCTATATTAAGGGCAGTTTAAATTAGAGCAAGCTAGTCTTTCAATGCTGAAAAAACTGATAGATGCTATTAATGGCTACGCTTATACTCAAAGGTTGAAATTTGATGTGTGGATGCTATGTTGGCATGCAAAACATGACCAGTTATATGCCAGAGGTTTTAATGACTGATCAGTAATATAAATTGCTGCGTCACTGAGCAGGAATAGGCTCAGCACGTCATTTGATCTGGAAACTTTGCTGGCCAAGCAGCAGGTAATAAATTTTAAAGTGATTGCCCTCTGTATTCAAAGTCATGCTACTTGAGGCTGAACTTTGCAAACCGTAATCTTTTTAGCAACTGTATACGCTGTAGGTTAGGGAGGGGAGAAAAGCTCACAGGAGCTGGCCAGCACATCAAGGGGTTGGCTTTGGGACGTGCCCCATGCTGGGCTGGTGCAGCAGGCTCTGGAGCATGGGTTTGATAGTGGCCATGTGTGGTGTCATTGTCCCAGAGCACCAGCAAATATCACACTCCCAGGGTTCTGCAACCCCTGCAGGCAATGGCTTGATCCAAACTCGTCCTGAAAACCATACAGAGCAGTGTGGAGATGGGCTGGCACTGGTGACCTTGACAGTTTTGCATGAGTCAGTGTTGCTCTGATGGAAAACCTTGGGCCCGGACCATGGCAGTCTGTGTGCGTGCCAAGGCTCAAAGGGTGACATGAAAACTTAGCCCAGCAGAACACAGCGACCCAGGTTAAACAGGTTTATCATCACCTCTGAGAGCTGTAAACACGCGCGTCTCAGTTACACATCAGAAATGGGCTCTATGGCCAGAGGAGCCCACACTCACTGAAATTAATAGCTTCCTGTTGTTGGGCGGCACTCAAATAGCGCTGCCTGTGGCATAAGAAACATTCCTCCAATACAGTTGCTATAATTAGCTCTCTTTCTAAATAATGACATCTCCCAGAAAAGGGTTTTGGAGCGTCAGTCATCCTCTCGTCCTTAGCAGCAGGTTGTTTGGCCAACTCAGTGGAAGACCTTCACACTTTGCCAGAAAGGATAAAAAAAAGCCCTTTTTTGGGTAGGTGTTGGGGTGGATGGCTTCAGGGCTGGTTCAGACCTTTCTCAGGGAGAGGCTCGATAAATAAGCTTTATAGAGGACTTGTTTGGCACAGATGTACCCAAGCAGACCTGTTTTGTTCAGAAATGCAGCTCTTATTGGAGGGTGCAGCTCCAAAAACCAACTGATGGTTGTTGGTTTTCTGGGTCATCCAAAGCCTGGGAAGTTTTCTGAAGCAGATGAGTAAGGATTCCAGTTGTTGGGTTTTTTTTCCACGTGGGGAAATGTTTCTCAGGTGAACAGTTTGGATGTAGGAATCCTCTTTTTCTCACATTTTTCTGTCATTCTCACTTCCCCTTATGAAAGGCAATGCGAAATAATAACCCAGGAGGAGCTGGACTTGGCAATCCTTATGGGACCCTTCCAACTCTACAATTCCAATTTGGTGTAAATTTGCTGCCTGGTTACTGCTGTAAAACAGTCTCTTATGGTGGAAAAATTAAGGCCTCCTTTTAGCTGCAATGTAAAATGTATTCAAAGACAAAGCTTGTAAACACAGAGATGGCCACACTGCCTATGGCCTGGCCGACTCTGGGCTGAGAGGTTCTTTCTGGGTGTTCACTTTCCTTGGCCTCCATCCTACAGCAATAGGAAAAGCAGCAACTGTTCTGGCTCATCTTCATAGCAGCGTAAGCCCAGCACCATGCCGGAGGGAGAGTGTGGAAAATTACTTACTGTGCTCTTCTAATGTAGAGGAAAAATTAAATGTATTCAGGAGAAAAGCAGCCACCACTAAGCAACGCATCCACAGATGGGCTCTAGCTCAATGTTGCCATTGGCGGTAATGGGGTTGGGGCTTGGCTGGCGTGCCATGCACTTTTAGAAGTATCAGAGGTGATATATGTAGTATTTCCTAAAAGCAAGAGGCTTCATCCCATCCCTCCTCCTCTCCGCCATCACTCCCTACTCCCACATTGATTTCATGGTGATGTCGGTACTGGGGTACAAACAGCAGAAAGGAGTTAATAAAACCAATGTGTAAATGAAAATTGAAAGGCTATAAATCTCCCTTTATTATTATTATTTTTTTTTCCTGGGATGTTGGTAGCATTTTGATTTAATAGTTGGACAAACACAAGGGTCTATTTTATTCAGAGTTTACAGGCCTCAGGGCTGTTATTCCTCCAAATTTAATAGCATTGAAATTGCAGGGTTTGCGATAATTTGCCTATCACTTTCTGCTCTCCCATTGATGTTTATTGTCAGCGGGATGGAATCTCAATCCGATTCACTTAGATAACATGTCTGTTAAACATTTAGATAATTGTGCCATCATTAACTTGTCACATTATTTTAGAGATTCAAAACAGTAACGTGGTAAGTGAAGGTACAAAGGGAAGAAAATCCTGCATTCAAGAGCGGAGTATGGGGTGAAGAGGGAGCTGGGAGGGGACAGCACTGCCCTGGGATGCTCCCACTATAGGGATGCTCCTGTCCCAGGGAGCTGGGAGGAGGCAGATATGGGGGATGCAGCCCCCAGACTCATCAACAGCTCCATCCTCTCCCCAACCCAACACGTGCAGCATCTCCCGGCGTGCTTGTGACTTTCTATTACTGTTTCACGGTACTCTGGAGGGTTTTAACAGAGCTGCTTGATTGGGCTTATGGGGAAAATACCATCAGATAGCATTTTTCTCCATAGATAGAGATAACGTACGGTAGTATTAAGTATGTTTACACATAATTATCCCTCCTGTACTCGGTTGTGTGAACCCAAGTGGAAGAGCAGAGGATGCAGGAGGCATAGGTGTGGGTGCAGATGGGTGAGTGACCCCAGTGAGCTCCGTGCTCTGGGGATGCTGCAGCACCACAGAGATCAGCAGGAGTGCATTGGGGAGCCCCTGTTGGACCATGTGGGGTCAGTGCAGGAGGAGGGCAGCATTACCAGCCCCTGCCCCATGCCCTCTGTGCCCAGCCAGAGCTGTTCTGACTGGGGCTGTCCCCATTTGTTTATTTCATTATTGGTGTTGCATTGGTTACTAGCAAACAAACAAAACAGTTACACTTAAAACCGTGCTGCAGGCTTTGGTGTATGATGCCTGGCTGAGCAAAGCTTTGGCATATCTGCCCTGTAATAGCTCCAATTTCAGATGCAAGTACAGGCAAGGGAACCATCAGCTTTTTGGTTTTTCATTAGGAAAAGAAAACTTCCCTGTGTGTTGGAGTCTGCAGAGCATTGGGCTGCTTCCTTCCTTCAGCATGAGGTGCTGGGGATGGGACATGGCGCTGCATTGGGGTTGTGGGGTGAGTGCGATGTGAGTAAAGGGAATGTGGGCAGGAGCCATTGAGAAGAGAGAGAAACTTGGGGAATGTGGATAGGAGCTTTTGGGAATAGGGACAGGAGCTTTTGGGAGCATGGTTAGGAGCCTTTGGGAATGTGAGCAGGAGCTTTGGGAGCGTGGATGGGAGCCTGTGTGACAGCCAAGCTGTTAGGGAGAGGCATTACCATTTGTCATAATTGAGCTCTCTGACCATGTGTACATCCTTACAGGTGGAAAACCATCCCCATTGCCCCAATGCTGCTCCTATGCTGCTGCTAGAGGCTGAGCATTGCCTCCCCGCACCCAATAACAAGTGAGACAAGAGAGGGTGGAGGAGAGGCCGAGTGGTGGAGTTGGAGAGTGCACAAATTGTGGATTTTTCCACAGTGAAACAAAGTTTTGCTCCTCGTGTGCCAGCAAAGAATGCTTCAGGCATCGCTGCCAAGTCTTGCGATATTTTGGCAGCTCTTGAAGTGCTTCACGGACCTGGAGTCCTATGAACACATCTGAAAGGATCGCAGAGAGAAAAACTGTAAATACGCAAGAAAACATCGGCTCCAAAGCTGTTGTTTTATTACACGGCTGTGATTTTTCTTTTGGAGGTTGGAGTGCTCGGGTATGGCAGTGCTGAGGAGACCTCATGCATGGGGCTGGGCTGGGGATGCCGGCTTTGGTCCAGGTGTGAGCATCACACGACCCCATCTGAGGAACAGATGGGAGCAGAGATGTGGGTGCTCGGTTCTGGAAGTGAACTGCAAGCCCTGAGCATGCCAAATAAATCTGGTTTCCCTCAAAACTCTGCCTTCCTTGCCGAGGTTTTAGCTGCCACATGTGGAGGGTGCGAAGATGCTTTTGGCATCTGATGTGCTCAGGAGATGAAATGGGAGTGATTGCAGGCAGGGAAACCATCTTCTGGCATGAGGTTTGCTGCTTCAATAACACAGGCACCTATGGAAGTGCAGGGGCAATCCTGAAGGTGCTTTCATGGAGGTTTTCATGGAGGGAACGTGCAGATATGGCACAGAAGGACGTGATCTAATGGGCGTTATGGGCTTGGGTTGACAGCTGGATCTGGTGATCTTAATGGTCTTTTCAAACCTTAATGATTCTGTGATTGTATGGCTTAAGGAGGAGGGGAAGATAAGTGCATAGCTGATCAAGTGGACATCCAGCCTCTGTGAAATGGTTGTTATTGAACTGAAAGCTGAGTTGTGGGCTGCATGCTTGTGTTTGGAAAGCTTTAAGGTGATCTGACAAAGGTCTGCTGCACTTCAGTGTGGGTTGGAGGTCCCAACCATGCTCAGTCCTGAGTGTTCCTTGGGGGGAGGGATGTGTTAGCTCAGATGTTTGGGTGTAGGAAAAGATGATCCAGGAAAGGACAAAAAAACATGATTTGAAATAGGATGATCAAAAAAACACTCCTGAGTTTTGGTAAATAAGAAAGATCAGCTTAGTTTCCAAACACTTTCCAAACTAAAAATGGCAGTTACGAGAGCGTAAAGAGGCATCTGTCTTAATCAGATCATGATGAGCTGATATCTTATTAACCCCAAGCTGCTTTTGGCAAGCAACCATGGCTGCAGAGCAGAGGCGCTGCCCTGGGGCTGGGAGCTGCTAGAAGCCAGAGCATCTCTCAGTGCATCTGTAGCAAATGTAGCATTTCAGATAGTTGTATCCCTTTCCAAAAGCTGCAGCACACGAGGGTCCCCCCTTTACCTTTCTGCACCTTCCCCTTGTGTGGGGCTGAGCAGTGCATTTGTCCCCTCTTTGCTTTCTGCGAAGTGATGTGGGGCTTCAAGAGCCCTTCCCAAGTTTGTTTGTAAAAGGGACTTAAAGCTGCAAACAGAGGGAAGGGTGAGCACCAGCATTCAGCTGAAGGTTTTTGCCTTCTCCTGTGTTTCCCTGCTCCTGGCCCAGGAGCTCTATGTGTGGAAGCTGATGTCTTCCAAGAAACTGGGGTTACTTTGCAAACATTTATTTCTACAAAAACAATGACTGTGACAACGAAACTTCCCATCGGAAGCCTTCTTAATTTAGGAGCATAATTCATGATGACAGTTTAACAAACAGGCAGCTCTTGCAGATAAAAACGAGCATGGGGCAGTCACTCCTTTCATGGGGTCCAGAGGCAGCAGCACAGCCCCAGAAGCCCATGGCCATGAGCACAGAGCTGCCTTTGGGCTGCCATGTACCCAAAGGAGTGTCCCCATCATCCACAGCCTGGCAGAGGTGCTGGAGAACGGCGTGTCCCCAGTTCGCCTCCCCGACGTCCTGCTGCAACCCGACCTGCAGGGTTTGCAGCCCAAACACTTTGCTGTGTGTCTTGGCTCCCTCCTAGCAATGCCATGCCTGGCATTCTCACCATGCAAACAAGTCCCACATCTCCTAGAGCTTCCCCAGCCAGCCTAGCATTTGATAAAAGCTGGAGATGTGCATTGTGTTGAATGCAGCAAAGCCAAAATTCTCTTTGTGCTGGAGGCTGCCTGTGCCCCCGCTTCCTTGCAGAGCTCCAGAGCTGATGAAGAAACAGAGAAGTTTGTTTCTTGCTGTTGCCTTGGGGCTATGCTCGGCAGCAGCGGTGTGTCAGATGCCATCAGTTTGGAAGGGACATTCCCTGCTGGATGTTGATAGGAGCTTGCTTTGGAGTAGCAGTATCTTGTGTTAGCTGAGTATATCAGTGTGTAGAGTTGGTGAGGTGCAGTGTAACCCTCTAACACCACTCTCCAAGACCCATTTCTATGACTCAACATAGCGAGTTTTCAGCTGGATGGACCCTTTTGAGTGAATGACAGAATTATAACACCCTGAAATAACCCAGATCTCTCCGAAAGCTCCGTTAGGTTTTAATTGGTGCTACGCACCGATGTGTGTAACTAAGTAAAGGAGCTAAGTAAAATTGGGCACAAACATTGGCACACATTGTAATCCATCCTCACACCCTGGAAGAGGCTCTGCCAATGGAGCGGTCAGGGTTAAAGGAAAGAGGCCTTTTAGCAGAGCACCACGCGCGCCCTGAAAGCCGCGTTGTGCATTTTTAGCTTTGGGAAGGACATCAAAAGGCATTTGGAAAAAAGTAGTGGTTGGTTTGGGACGCAGCTCCTCTAATCCAAATATATCTCAGCAGCACCACGTGACGGTGGCAGGCTGCTGTTACCTGACTTGAACTTGGGATCCTCGTGCTGCTCCGGCTCCATGCAGCACATACAGCTTCCTGTCCTTGTCATGCTTTGCCATCCCCATCTCACCTGGAGTCCAGCAGAGCTGGATGCATCCAGCCCCATTTGGGACCAAGCATCTATGAGGTGCTTCAACATTTTGCATTCTGAATACCAGAATTCACTAGTTGCAAGCCTTGGGTGTTAGTAGCTCTCACTGGAAGGGTGATGTAGGGGTGATGTATTACCCAAGGCTCCTGCAAGCATTTCTGGGTACTGCGGGTTTGCACTGTGCATTGGGAACCCATCCTCAGCTCCCAGCCCGGACCCGTGGAGCCGCTCGGATCCACAGCACAGAGCCTCTTTGTCTGACAGTAATGTTCTGTGACAGTGCTTGAAATCTGAGTCTGAGCACACATTCCTGAAACCGGGAATCGCGCTGCCTTTCAAACCCGCTTCTTTTCTTAACCTTTAAATTAAAGGAAAACAAAAATTCCCTGCCCTTCCAAGAGAATTTATAGTCGGGAGATCGGATCGGACAGGAAGTGCAGTGATGTTGGTGTTGCTGTGATCAGACACATTTGCCTTAAAAATCAACAAATAGAAAGGTAGCAGACCTGTGTGCTCGCATTTAAAATGAGCGCCCAATGGTCTACGTTTAATTTTCCTGTGCAAATACTATTTAAACTGCAATGAGAAAAGCCCTCTTGCTAAGCTACAGAAAAATCTTTCTTGTCCTTTAATTCTAGATGAAGGGGATTAGTGTGAACATATTTAACCTCTGACCCTCAAACAAAAGCATTATCAAATTTAGTTGCCAAGTGGTTCCCCATTTAACTGAACCAGTTCAGTATCTCAGCAATTTTTTTTCTCTCTCTCTCTCTTTTCCTTTAAAGCTTTAAAATCTATTGTTGCCCTCGGAACATTCAGAGGGTTTGCACTGCTCTGCTCAGGCTGGAGATGGTTGTCAGAGCACCGATAAGGGAAACCAACTTGGTGCAGTTGGTGTCAAACTCACCAAGGGTTCAAAAAGAAAAACACAAACGAAACCACCCCAAACAAACAGCGCTTGCGGTGGCCTCTCTAGGTGAGGCCGTTTGCACCTTCGTTTTCCTGCACCCGCCCTGCTGCTGGCGATGCCCCAGCCCTGCTCTAAGGTTTGCTCGCCGCAGCGCCGGTGCTTGTGCCGCACTCCCCCAGAGCAGGAAACAAAAGAGCACTCTCTGCTCTCTTAATCTCAGTTTCCCCATGCATGCAGCTGGGGCACCCACAGCCTGCAGTGCGCTGCTGTGCGCCTCGAGGTGCATTGTGCATCACCTCCTTTTGGGGTGAGCATTTAGCACCACCTTCAATCCATACATGGTTGAGCATGTTGCATTGCCTCCATATGGGGTGAGCATTCCTTGTCCCCTACATTTAGGGCGGGCATTTTGCATCTCCATGTGGCATGAGTGTTTTGTGTTGCCTCCATATTGGTTGAGCATTTTGCATCCTCTCCATTTGGAGTATTTTGCATCACCTCTGTACAGGGTGAGTGTTCTGCATCCCCTCCATTTGGAGTGAGCATTTTGCATCAGTTCCATACAAGGTGAGCATTTTACATTGCCTCCACATTGGTTGGCCATTTTGAATTCTTCTCCATATTGGTTGAGCAGTTTGCATCCCCTCCACTTGGAGTGAGCATTTTGCATTGCCTCTGTATGGGATGAACATTTTGCACCACCTCCATACAGGAGGAGCATCATGCAACCCATCCATTTAAAGTTTTCCATCCCCTCCATACAGGGTGAGGCCACGGTGCTCATGAGTGCTGGCGCTGCCGGATGTGCCGGCGAGGAGCACTGTGGGGCTGCATCAGATAGTGATGAAATGTGTAAAACTAGGTGGCCAGGGTCTCCGGCCTGAGGAAAATATTCCGGCTCCGTGGAGGAATGCAGAGAGGGGCCTCCCTTAAAAAGCTGGTGTCCATTTACAGTGCATCTCTCATAAACTCGGCCACTGGGGTAAGGGCAGGGGGACCAGCCCTCCTGGTATGTGATTGATTATCTGGTATTTATGCCATTGAGGACTTTTCAGCAGTTTAGGGTCAAAGGGTCATCTCATGTGTCTTGCTGCAAATCCGCTTCCTTTTGTACAGTGAGGGCTGGGTGAGCAGACACACAAAAACAGCTTTTTCTTTTCCTTGGGAAAAAGGGGAGGGGGGCGGGCTGGTGTCAATGAATTTTTTTTTCCAGTCTTTTCTGAATAGTGTCCTTTTTAATTCTAAAGAACTTTTAATTAAAAGTAGCAGGAAAGTTCATCTTGACAAGGTTTAACTTACCTTAACAGTTACTTTTGTGTCCCGAGATTCTTGTCCTCCCCACTTAAAAATATATAAAAACATATTAAAGAAAAAAAAAGGGAGGAGATGTTTCTATCTGTTACAGCTTCCCATCTTCTTGAGTTGGCTGAGAGATCTTTTTCATCTCTTCCCTTTTTTTTTTGTTTCCTTTTAAATAATGGCGCTCCTGGAATAATAAACGGACGATAGGAAATGTTGCTTTGTGTGTCTCAGCAGCCCCCTGTGCAGCATCCTAAGGACAATTTTATTTGCTGGTTTGGCAATCAGGGCTGCCCCGTGTTTCCTCGCTGCCCCTCAGTGACAACTCGGACAAATGCAACTTATACCATGGATATGTATGGGGGATGCTCTGTGCTGCAGGGTGGGATGGGAGTGCTGTGTTGGTCCGGGGGTGTCACTGATTTAAGACCCGTTTTGAGCTGAAATGAGGGGAAAAAGAGTTAAGATCTTGGAAATACAGTTTCCAGCTGGAAAATGCTTGAGGTAGAGATTCTCCAGCCAGAAAGACACCAGGGGCCAGCATTTAACTGGTGAGGATTTCATCTCCTCCTTGAGGCTCTTTGTGTAAGGATGGAGACCTCCGAGTGGTTTTGAACGAATTAATTGAACCATCATTCAGCAAGCAATGGGAAAAATGTGTTTTCGGCAGCAAATCAAGTTATTTTTTCAGCTGGTTCCATTTGAAATTCCTTTTGGGGAAGAGAAATGCGGGCAGCCGTAGTGGTGGCGATGAGTAAAGCAGTGAGATGACAGCTTCCCTGGTGATGTGGTGGCAGAAAACACTGTAACAGTGCTCCTTCAATGGGGAAATGCCCACTCCGAGGGTGATGCTGAGCACAGGTGAGTCTGCCTCGATCAAGTGAGGCTTCTTTCCCTGGGAAACATGGGCCAGGAATTGGGCAACCCAAGCGTGTACCAGGGCAAAGTTTCCCCAGGCGTTGGCTGCAGCCATACTTGCCATCTTTCACACCTGGTTTAAGGCTGAAATATCTTTGCTGTCTCTTGCCTGTGTCTAAATTCAGGCACGTTTGTCTCACTGAGCTTTCCCCATTCAGCTGCTGGGCCAGATGGGATTCTACAGCAGCATTTATTTCTCTAGTCAACATGCAAAGAGGTCTTTTGTAACTGCCTCAGTCCCAAATTTGCATTGTTTAGCAGCAGAAGGACTGAAACATCACCATCTCGCGCCTTTCCATCCGGTCTCTGTGGAGCAGATTATATTCCTCTCATTACAGTTCTTTTGCTGACCGTAAGCTAACTGGTACCACAGTGCCTAATGAGTGTGTTCAGTGCTGAAAAGTGGAGGTTGGCTCTTTTGATGCGCTCAGTTTTTGGCCACCTGAATGGCATTGATAGAGACTTGATAAGAAGGGTCTTGGCAGCGAGGCTTTGCAAGGACAAGGAGGCAGTGCTGAGGGCTTGGCATTGGTAAATGTCTTCAAATCACTGTTTGACCTCAGACATCGCATTACGATTGAACACACAGAGCACCGTTGGTGTGAGATCTCCCCGCTGCACTCCCAGCCTCATGCAACAATAGGAACTGGGAAACCTCAGCATCTTTTACTGCGTGGAATCACAGTAAAATGTAATTGTCCCATAAAGAAGCCATTCTTATTTTCATTTCAAAACATAAGCTTTGTGCAGTCCTGGATTTCCTCGGGAGGAAAACCTGTCTTGGCAGTGCCGGCGCTCCAGGTGGATGCGGTACACAGTTGGTGGGCTGTACCCCTCTATGGGCTTTGTGACTTGACTTGGGGAATGCATTGTGCCACAGTCCTCATCTGGAATGAGTGCCCCCTCCCAGATACACACACTGCAGCCAACGCTTTGGGTACAAACCCGCTCACTTCTGGGCAATTTTTCACCTCGAGTCCAGCTGCCGCCGTGATTGACATAAAGCCATTCTATAAATAAAGTCTTTCTCTCGTCTCATAAAGACTTTGTGGTTTAGTTTGCTTTCAAGGTCAAGATCAGACCTTTCTAAATAAACACATATCAAAGGATCATTAGCAAAGCAGCACTGTTAAATTGAGATATTAACTTCTGTCAACTGTGTGTTTCTTTTTTGTTCTGTAACTCATGACTGCAGTAGGTTTTTATTATTTTGGCCCTAGGCGGTAGCATCTGGCTTCTGTAGAGACTGTAAAAATTAAAAAGCAACACAAATCATTGCGAGAGAAAAAGCAGTAAATTCAATGATAAGAATTTAAAATTAAAATGTTTCAGTGCTTTTTATATTCCGCGAAACATGAAACGAATGAGTTCTGTGCCTGTTGCAATAAAGCTACCGCCGCTAATAGTCACTTGATGTTTGGTTGGGTTTTTTTTCCTCCCCGTATAATAATTCTTGGTAGAACGATCGCAGAAAAGTATAATAAAGAGGTAAACTGAGGAGGAGGATGAAAGGCAGCAGGGGAGGGAGAGGTACTGGTCTAGGCCTTCCCAATGGGGAATGAAGGGCTGAGAAGTGGGGATTGTGCTGTGCTAAGGTTGCTCAGCACAGATGTGGGGTGATACTGGACCCCATGGGCATGGGGTGGGAGCCCTGGCACGGTTTCCACGCGGGCTGCTGGCCGTGGCACGCAGCGAGGCGCGGGGCCTTTTGTCTCCCCCAGCCCTGTGAACTTCGCCAGCCAAAAGAGAGGTGAGAAGCGGATCCGGTCATTTTGCCTCACTAAAGGAGAATGAGAGCAAGTGTGAAGATTAGGGACGGAGAGGTCGAGCGAGGAGGGTGTGACTAATGCGCTGGGTCATTCAGATATGGGACCACATTGTTCCCCTGTCCAGATGGCCCTCGGAATAAATCACCTCCGGCGGGCGCGAGCTTCCCGGGCAGCAGCGTTTGTTCGGCGCTCGCCGGCTGCGAGACCAGCACCAACAAAGATGTCACCCACGCGGCCGCTGCCCGCTTTGCTTTTTGTGCCATCCCTCTGCATTTGGGGAAGGAATCCTCTTCTTCCTCCTCTTTAGGTGCTGTCTCCCTCCCAGGTTTCAGGCTCAGCCTGCGGTGCCTGTTTTGCCCAGCTATTTGTGTGCCGACAATCCCTTCTGACTCAGGGATGTTCTGTGATACCATGAAATCCACGATCCGCTCTTAAATATTTGAGCTTCTCCAGGTCTGATAAACCATTGCTGGTTAAAAGAATGTGTGTATGTGCTCATATAAAGCATCATCCCCATCCTCCATGCCAGGGCACCCCTCTATGCCACTCAACCTGTAGGGGAAGCAGGCAGTACAGGAGGCAGCTGCCTGTGCTGCTTTGTAAGAATGAATTTTCTGCAGTCAGTTAAACTTGGGAAGAAAGCTGTAGTATCTCTGAGTAAATAATAATAATCAAACAAATACCCCCTCGAGAGAGTTTCCCCTCCATAAAGATGTTAATTAGCATGAAAGCTCAGTTGTGGAGTCCAGAGGCAGCAGTTGAAACTGGGATGATTTGGCGATTCCAGCACAAAATGAGTCTCGTTTCTCTTTCTGCATGGGTTTTCCCTTCTCTGTCTGTGGGGCAGCCAGGTGGACATCCCATGTTTCCATTTCTAAGGTGGCAATGCCTTTGTTTCCTGCAGAAGGGCTTAGAGGAGGGTGTGATGGGTTTGCCAAGGGCCGGTGCAGCGTCCTACACAGCACACGTATCTGTATGTGTAGTGCATTCTGTATGTAGGAAGTGGTTTCCAGGACAGAGCTGTCATCGTGGGGTTTTTCTGTATGAGCTTTCTTTGGTGCTGCCAACTACTAATGCTGTTTTTCCTTTCATAATCAGGAAAAGGGATACCGAAACTAGGTTAATCTCCTTACACCAGTAGCTCATGTCTGACACTGTGGTGGGGCAAAGCACAATCCCGCTGCACTGCTGCCTTGACCAGCAATGTGCATGTCTGCCTCACCTTCCCCTATTCTCCTACTCCTCATCATCCCAACAGCATGTGCACTGCATGTCCCTGGAGATCCCACTGCCTAAGAACTCTTCAAGTATGTGCTCAAGTCCCTCTGCTCTGATAGCTTTCTGTCCTGTCCTTTGATGCTGTTCTGAGATGCGGTTGATCATTAGGAAATATCTTTGGATGTTAAGAAAAATGGGGATGAGTTGAGGTTGGATTTGGTGATCTTAGAGGTCTTTTCCAACCTTAATGGTTTTATGATCAATTATACACCGCACTTCCCCTGGGACATCTGCTCTTGGCCAACATGAGTCAAAGTCCACTGGGGATGAAGGTTACCCATAGCACCCTGATTCCGAGGCTGATAAAGACTCCCCCTAGCCCTGCTTCCATACAGTCAAACTCCAGCATTCTCTGCATTGTCCAGCAGCTGGTGGCTGTGAAGGAGCCATTGACACAGTGACAAAAAAATTCCAAACATCTCTGAAATCTAATCTTGCAAGACCCAACAATCCCTGGACTCTTGTTTGGCGTACCAGGAATTTTTTTTAGCCTTCCACTTGACTCTTAGCAATTGCAACAACAGGTTGGTGGTATTTTTTTTGCATGCCTCTATTACGTGTACATAGTTTAAGAGATTCAATATGAAGAGTGAGTGAAGACTGAGTTTTGTTGGAGGCACTGAGCGGGTGGGATCTGTGTGTGTGCTGTGTGTTTGTGTACACATGCACCTATATAAATGCATCTTTTAGTTGAGTGGCTCACAGCTGATGCTGATGCTATTGTGCTGATGTTGTTCAATGTAGGATGTATTGGGGCTGGCTGCGGGGATGCTCCACAATCATGGGAGTGGTAGAGGTGTTACCATGAAGGCAGCAGGCAGTGCCTGGCCCTGTTAGCCCTCACTGTATGTTTGCTCCCTAAAGCCCATTGTTGTGCCGGAGCCTTTGATTAAAGGTTTATAATGCTATTACTTATTCTGGTGATGGACAGACAGAGCGGCCAAGCACCAGAAGCAATAAAAACATAATGAGTGTTTCATACCTAGGGTGTATCAGGAAGAGGAGATTTTGCTTCTGCAGTCCTGGTGCCTTCTCCAGGTGCTCAGAAGTGCCCAGAATTCATCAGGTGGGCACCAAAACCCCTGCACCATCCTGCACCCAGGTCCCAGTGCTGGAGCTGCAGGAGCTGGAGGTGAGGGCTGGGATGGAGCGGCCACATCTCTTGCACACGCACACACACGCAGAGGGGAAAACTTGAAGTCAAACGTCTCAAAGTCAGATCCCTTTTTAGTATGAATTTGCTGTATCTCATTCTGAGCACTAATTCCAATTTAATTGCAAGTGGCCTGAAGCCTCTTCAATAGGAGTAACAAATGGTTTGATTTTGTAAACTTCATCAGACTGCATTTTAAATGCGACACACTAGCCCGGCTCGAATGCCAATGAAGCACTGAAGTAGCTCTCTGTTTACTAATTATCCGTTTTTACTTCAAGCCACGCTGGCTGGCTTGTCTGATTAAATCGGATTTGTGGGATAGAGAACAGCTAGCAGAGTTTTCTCTATAGTAAACGAGATTGAAACTATGGACCGCCTGGCTGCACACTGTAAATTATATTTCCTTTTAAAGGGGACGTGTCTCTTTTATTTCTTCGGCGTACCTCCTGCATGTTAAACTTTGTGGTACAGAAATGCACCGGGTGCCTTTTAAAAATAAGAGGAAAAACAAACCTTTATTCCTTGCCATATGCCTACGTGTCTCCGGGCAAATTTCATGTTAATTCCTTCTAGCGTGGAGTCAAGGCGTAGGAGAAGCGTTGTGCTTAATACTATAGAGATTTTAGCATTCCCCACCTGAAGTTTGAAAAGAAGAGTCCCTGAGTGATGGGAAATGCATCTCCCTTGCCTTTATATACATGGGGAAAAGCACTTGTTTGGGAGCCTGGAAAGCGAAGCGTGGATATCCATGCGCACAGCTGCGCTCTCAGGGCTTTTCCTCCCTCGAGCAAGCATCAGTCCTGCAAAAATCACATCTCCCATCACCTGTTATTTAAACCTGCCTCGCGCAGAGCGGGCGGCGCTCTCTTCCAAATAGTTAATGCTGTATCCAGCATCTCATCTACATGGCAGCCTGTCGCTCCTGCCTTGGAAACCCGCAGCACTGCTACACGCAGTATTAATTGTTTACTGCTTCAGGCTGGAGGCAAACAGCACATCGGCTCTTAGAGGAGAAAAAAGGGAAGATGGGAGAAGGTGGCTATTGAATGCGGCGTAATAGGGCTGTGCTTAAACCTCCACTGTTGCTAAGACTTTAATTCCACAAGCTTGACCTATTCTGCCCTCTCTCTTGGTATCTATCTTTGTGCCTAGAGCTTTTTATATTTTAATTTGCTTTTGAATGTCCTACAAAATTAATGGTATACTTTTTGCCATTGTGTGGTGTACAGTACAGGGAAGGCCCCGTGGTGTTCGCTGATAGCCGCGTTTCCCTGGAAATGAATGGTCACCGCACTTTTCTGTTCCATATTCGCCCCTTTTAATTGTTGACAGTAAAAAGCGTTTAAATGCTGCTTAATTTGTAATCATCTTCCCGAAAAAAAGGAGAGAAACCATTAAAACGTCAGTGAAATGAATAAATCCGTCTTCCTCTTTTTGTGCCTACGTGGCGGTGTTTATTTATCGGGGGTGATTTTTCTTTCAATGGCCGAGCATTGAAACGTCCCCATGGCTCCAAAGCCAACGGGGTGCCGTCGTGGGGAGGTGGGGCTTTTCCTGCATCACCCCTTTTTCTCCTTGCCAGCAGGTCCTGCCTTGCCAGCTGTTCTTTCGGAGATGGGTATGGTTGAGTGATGGAGGTGCCCGTGTGCTGTGTGATGGCACAGTGCGTGGTGGCTGCAGAGCTGCATTGCTGTGTCACCAGGCTGCAAACTCCCCGTGTCCCCATCGCAGCACAGTTGGGCACGCAATGGGATGTGTGTCCCCCACCACTCATCTCCATCCCTGTCCCCTTGTCCTTGGCCACCCATCCTCATCCATGTCACCTTATCCTTGGCCACCCATCCCAATCCCAACCCTACAGCCGTGTCCCACTGTACAGCTTAACTCCCCACACAAGGCAGCTCCTCTCCAGCACGGCGGCCCAACATAGCCCAATTTTTCAAGCGGGGGCCAATTAGTTTCACAAATGAGGGCCCTATGGTGCCAGGGAGGATTTGTTCCGGGCCTGCGCACTGGCCCGGCCGCATTGTCCTGCCCCCACCCCCGCAGGATCCCATTGTCCCTGGCCCCAGCGGGGCTGCTCCCGACGGATTGATGGGGGCTGGCGTCCCGCCGGCCGGGGCCCCCATAGCACAGCTGGCCGCGGCACAGGGGCTCGGCCCCACCGACCTCTGACCCGTCCTGCTGTCACCGTGAGAGCGCGGCCGGGCTGCATACCGTGCAGGATTTGCTCTGCACCACCCGCTCGGACGGGCTTTGTGTCTCCTGGGCTCTTGGGAGAGTTTTGTGTGCAGCTGTGAGCGAGCGCGCGCGTCCCCCAGATAAATCCGTGAGGAGGGAGGTAGCAGCATCGCCACCGGGGCCACCTCGCTGCTGTGTGGTTTTATTTCCATTTTGCTCATTTATTTGCACGTTCTCAGTGTCGCTCGCTTGCACGCTGCACAGCTCACCCAGGGGATGGCCAGCATCCCTGCACACAGGGGCATGCACAACCTGCCCATGGAGGAGCATCCTGTTCAGTGGGGTGATGCTGAAAGCAGGGATCCATCAGCAACACTGCAGGTGCCAGGAGCACACAGTGCCCACAGCTCCCCCAGCACCCCCTTGTGTAGTGGCTTTGATCCTCAGCACCCCTCAGTTTAATTTTGGCACTGCAAGGAGCAGCCCTCCCATTCTCCACAGTGTCTTAAAGGTTGTGTGTATTTGCTGCTTACCTTGAACATCTTGCTGTTGCTAATGAATTGCTAATACAATTTTCTAGATAATTTTATTTCCATAGTCCTCCCATTTTAATGTCTCCAAAAAAGCTAGCATTTATTTGCTTAATCTCCCGGTGTAATACAATTTGCACTGACTCATAGGTTCTGAACAATCAGCTATGCATAAACTAAAACAAATTGTTTAATAACACAGAGGTCTTATATTTTTATTGACTGTGTTTAAGTATCTCTATCTTTGTGTTGGTGTTCCCTTTTATATGTACTCTTCTGTTGATGCAGCCAATTTTGTCATTGTGCACGTGGCTCATAGGATTAAGCTTCTGGTGGCATTACCATTGAGGGTCTCAAGCAATGCTGGGGATGTGCATGTGGTCCTTCTGTGTTTAGTCCACTATTACCCAGAGCAGCTTTACATGGTGCTCAGGCATCCAGCTGTCTTTTCTTTGGCATTAGGAGCTCTGTCTCACACAGGTGTATGCAGCCAACCATCAGAACACAGGGAATTACCCAAGCAGGTGCTTTGCATTTGGGTTGAGGGTGTGGAGATACTAGCCTGCAAGGGATTTCCAGCTGTGCCCAATGCAATAAAATCCTCCTGCTCTCTTCTTGCACTTCCCCTCCATGCTGAAGGGCTAGAATTGCTGCGGTCCCACTGCCAGCCCTTCTGCTGCCCCCTAGGAGTGAGGGCTGCGGGTCTCTGCCCTGTGCTGGAGCTCTTCCCATCCAGGGATGCTCTGTGTGTAAGGCTGCTGTCTGTAATGAGAGTTGGTGGCTCTGAGTGGTCACGGGGGCTCACAGTGCCCTTTGTCAGGACCACCCCTGGGAGACCCCCAGGCACTGCCTCACTCCTCTGTCTCCTCTCTTGCAGGTACAGACATGGCTGTCTTCTGCCTGCTCTGCGGCAAGCGCTTCCAGACGCAGACTGCCCTGCAGCAGCACATGGAGGTGCACGCCGGGGTGCGCAGCTACATCTGCAGCGAGTGCAACCGCACCTTCCCCAGCCACACTGCCCTCAAGAGGCACCTGCGCTCCCACACAGGTACAGCCAAGGCCACTGAGAGCAGCCCTGTGCTGTGGGGTGGGGGGTCCCAGTGCTGCCTGTGTCCAAGGTGCACCCATTTGGGTTCCAAGCTCTGTGCAGGGAGAGCTTGGGACTGGCAGCTTGGTGGTACCCAGCAGCTGATGGAGAGCTATGGAGAGAGCTGGAGGAGCTTTCTTTGCTTCCAGGAGGGCTGGGATAAGGTTGTTCCTTGCTAAACTGAACTTTTATTCTTCTCTTTTATTTAATCTTAATAATATTGAGGCAACTGTCATCCACAACTGAGTTTGCTTGGGTTTAAAAAGAAGAAAACAAGGTGGGGGTGGGGGGGAAAGCACTGTGTGTGTAATAAGTTGATCCGGTATAATGTGACATGTGACCTTCTTAGGGGATGTGCCATCTTACCCCACTTCATCAGCTTAAATGCAGTAGATGCACATAATCAGCTGGTACTCGGCTCTAATGGGATTACAGTGACCTGGGCTACGTGTATATGGTATTTACACCGCACGCCCACCAAGGTGCTTTTAGGTTAAACGAGAGCTGGGGTATGAAACCAAGGATTTGACCGTGTTACTCGGTGTCCTTAAACCACCTGCCTGATGGTGGCCCTGTCCTACTGTGCTTTGCTCCTGCTGTGTGTCTCCGTGTGATAACTGCTGTGGGACTGCAGTGTAGGGAGAAGCAGTTCTTAGAGCATAAGACTGCCTCATATTGTGCCAGGGAAGGTTCAGGTTGGATGTTAGGAAACATTTCTTCTCCAAGAGAGTGCTTGGGCACCATCATAGTTGTCTGTTGAGGTGGTGGGGTCACCATCCCTGGAGGGAGCATGGAGATGTGGCACTGAGAAATACAGTGGGGTGGGATGGGGTTGGGGATCTCAGTGTTCTTTTCCAACCTTAATGATTCTCTGGTTGATCATATGTAGGAAAGAGGTGTGAGTGCATCCCATCCAAAACAGAAAGTTCCCTAGTAGATTTAGTACCTGAATATGGTGTGTTTGGGAAAACCAAGCAACACTGTAGGACTTTCCTCCTGCTTTTCTTTTTGCTATGGGAAAATAGCCCTTCAAGCTTCTGATGAGGGATGGCTTCCTGCGGTCCCCATATGCTTATGTCCTCAGGAAGGAGCTGCTTCTCCCCTTGTTCATGGCAATGAGGTTGGATCTGGAGCCTCGCAGCACCCAACATGTGCAGCAGCGTGGCAAGCCTGGGGAGCTGACCCTCGCCCAGCTCAGTGATTAGCAGGATTGTGCTGCTCCACGCAGCAGAAAGCTGGCCTGTAATTTGCAGCCCAGCTATGAATCAGAGTGACTGAAATTGCTTTTTGCAGCGGTGGGGAGGCGGGGATGGTTTGCAGGTGGGTGGAGGGAAATGCTCCTCTCCCATCTTTTCCCACACCAGTTGTGAGGCTCGTGCTCCAGCAGCACTGTGATTGCTGGGGGGAGGCAGATGCAGATTGTTTGCATCTCTTTTTCTTCCTCTTTTTAACCAGTTTCCTGTACACACATGAGCTGGGGCAGCATCATGGAAGGTCTGCATCACCAGTGCCTGTTAGTCCTGCATCCATACTCCCAACCAGGAAACCCAGAATCACACAGTGCTTACGATCCCATTAATGCTGGGTGGAGCAGCTATTCATAGCAAGTAATCCAGTGACCTGGGCTGCAGGCCACTCTGTGTGGGTTCTGCCCCCAGCCCCTGATGGTTTATTAGCTCTTGGCTTTAAAAATAAACCAGGATCCCTCAGAGCTTTATGAGTAGCTAGTTGTGCTCCGTGGTTATTCTTGGAGTGGAAGCACAATGCTGAGTCCACAGAGAGCTCATGATGTGGTGCTCAGCTCTGTGCTGTCCTTGCCTGGCAGCGTCCCAGAGCTGGGAGAGCACAGCAGGAATAGGAGGGTCTTTCTTCATTATAGAGAGGATAAAGGCTGCAGCCCTTGGATGTATCCCAGTTTTGCCAGCCCCCCTTTCTGCTGAGCGGGTCAGAGTATGAGAAAGGAGGGGATGCTGGTGTTGTACAGAAGGGTTACAATGGGGCTTCTCTGCTGCTTATTTATAGTCCAAACCATTGCACTGATTTCCTCAGTGCCAATGGATCCATTGCTCTGCCTCTATGGCACTGGGCACCAGGTAGCAGTGCAGAAGCGGGGTCACAGGTGCTGGAGGGGATCTAATTAGTCCCCTTTGTCCTGAATTTAATGCTAGGCTCATTAAGGGTTCTGCAAAGTTAATCAGTGTGCCACAAATTGGATTTTAATTTTTTTCCCCCCTGGTTCTGCAGCCAGAGCAGTGCTGCTGTGGGGATGTGGGTCCCATTAGCGTCCCCGCATTGGCGCTGTGTATGTATGGAGGGTGTGGGTCTGGCCCTCGAGATGCCGTATTTAAACTCATTTACCACATGATCAGGTTGATAATTAAATTCATGTGGATCCTGTCAAACCAGCTCCTGAGTTTAACACTTCACTTAAAGTACCAGGGTGCTGTAAAGAAGCAGCAGGAGGAAAAAAAAATCACTATTCCCATGGGTGGCTGAGGCTAAACGAAAGAATCCTTCACCTGGCTCCCATCTCCAGGTGTTCCCATAACTATTGAGCAAATGGGAGTGATGAAATGGGCAGCTGGATGTTACTTGATAGGGTGGTTCTGGTTGGAAGGCATCATCCAGTTCCACGGGTCCATTTGGTTTTAGGAATGAGGAGCCCAATGGAAAGTAGAAACAAACCTGCAGCCCGCACAGGGCAGTGTGGTTAAAGATGTGCATGTTGGTTTGGGGGGTGTGTAATGGGGGGGTGTTTGCACCCTATGGGATCGTTGCTGGTTTGCAGCTGTTGGGGAACAATGCCGTGCACAGAGCAGCAGGGCTGGGGGGAGAACAGGCAGAGAGTAAAATATCATTGCAAAGAGGAAGTGAAAGCACAGGCATGTGAGTATATAACTAGAAGGACAATTTATGCCCAGGCACGAGTGCAGTTTGACATGGGGATAATGAAAAAACGTAGGTCATTGTGGATGACTTAAGCCTTCACAGCTGAAGAAAATGTATGAAATGCGAGGAACATTACACGCTTGGCAGCTCTGCACATCTGCAGTAGGACAAGTGAAATACAGTTGGCCATTCTTTACCATAAACTGTGGTTGTAGGATATGCAGCACAGAGAAATTGTAATTACAGTGACAAGACAAATCAGTAATATTTAAATATTCATGAACAAAGTCTTGGACGATCAATCTATCTTTATTGTCCTTGCCTTCACTGCCGTAATAAATAAGTAGCTGGAGCTCTCACCTTTCATTCAAATAATTCTGAGTTTGGTGCTGAGCCCAAGTTCATTTATCAGGGTGCTGAGCAGCGCTGCGGGGCTGATGCAGGCGGAGGGCTCTGAGTGTGCAGCACTGAGCTGTGCTCCTGCAGCCCCACATGCCTGCCATGGGGCTGACCCATATGTGCTTGCAGGTGACCACCCCTATGAATGCGAGTTCTGTGGCAGCTGCTTCCGAGATGAGAGCACGTTGAAGGGCCACAAACGCATCCACACCGGGGAGAAGCCCTATGAGTGCAACGGCTGCGGCAAGAAGTTCAGCCTGAAGCACCAGCTGGAGACCCACTACCGCGTGCACACGGGTAGGTGCCGGGATCAGGGCTGGCTGCTGGGGAGAAGGAATCATTGAATGCGTCAGTGTGGAGCTATTGTAAATAGCGGATCAATAGTTAGATCACTTTTGCTGTTCATTACTTCATTATTCGCTGTGTCTGTGCACAGAGCAAGTATCGATATTGGGCGCGCTGGGCAGTTAATTACTGTGCTCTAGCGAGGCCCCGCAACCTTGCACAGTGCTGGAAGCCTGTGTCATACTGACCCTATCCCACTGACCCTATCCCACTGACCCTATCCCACTGACCCTATCCCACTGCCCTGTTTTCCACAGGTGAGAAGCCCTTTGAGTGCAAGCTGTGCCACCAGCGCTCCCGGGATTACTCGGCCATGATCAAACACCTTCGGACCCACAATGGCGCTTCCCCATACCAGTGCACCATCTGCCTGGAGTACTGCCCCAGCCTCTCCACCATGCAGAAGCACATGAAGGGCCACAAGCCAGAGGAGATCCCCACCGACTGGAGGATAGAGAAGACCTATCTCTACCTCTGTTATGTCTGAGGGACACGGAGGGGATGCGGGGCTGAGTCGTGGAGGACTGGGCAAAAAAAAATAATGCATCGTCCATGGCCTTTTGTTTCCATTTTTCGTTTGTTGCTGTTGCTGGAAGGATCCCTCACTGGGGTTGAGGATGGGGAGGTGTGGGCACGTGGTGCTCACTGTGCTCGCAGCGTGGGGGTCACACGCTGGGAACACCGGGGGCTGCAATCTGCCATTCCCACCCACAGCCCCTTCCCCTCCCCAGCCCCTTGGCCCTCTATTGGGTTGCGTGTCCCCTGACCCCACTCCCTTTGCCACCACCAACCAGCAGCCATCCCACCCAGCACAGGTGGCACCAGGTTGATTGTGTGCGAACAGCGTAGCTTGTGCCTCACCTTGACATCGTGCGTGTGAGCAGCGATTTGGGAACGCTTTAATTTCATCTTCTCCCTTCTAATCCCCATCAGTGACCCCTTTGGAGGAGCTGTCGTGGACCCCTTGGGGTGAGACGGTTACCCTTGGGTTCAGTGGGAGATCAACACCTCGCATGTGGGACAGCGCCCGGGGCTGCACTCACCCATTGGGCCCTACTGGGGGGTTCTATGGGGTGCTGTGGGGTGTTACTGGTGTTCCCACAGCTTTGACAAAAATCTGGAGTGAAGACCTCTGGTTTGTAGGGGTTGCGTGAGGCCGTGATCCTCCTCCTGACCAAAGACCTTTCTATGCATTTCTTTTTTTCCTTTTCTTCTTATTCGTGAGGGGAAGACGAAGCCTTCAGCAGGAGGATGAAGCTGGGGGCTGCGTGCTGCTCCCTGTCCCCATTGAAGCTGCAGCTCCTGTCCCACAGCATCCCTGGCCCTTGGGTGATGCTGGGCCAGGAGATTCTCTCTTTTCTTTGTGTTTTCGGGTGCTTGGAATGTGCCAATGCTTTTTTTTTTTGCCCAGCCCTCAACTCCCAGAGTCTGCAATGGAGCAGACTGTAACGAATGGCTTTGCTCTGTTTTGGTTTGAGTGTTGTTGTGTTGTTTGGTTTTTTTTTGGTGGGTTTTGGTTTTATTTTGTTCTTTTGCTTTTGGTTTATTTTTTTCAACGTTTTTGACTCTTTCTGTGTTTAGCACATTTTACTTGAAATTACCTCGTTTTTTTGTGACCTCATGAGCTTTTATTGATTTGGGGGTGGGGGGGAGGGGGGTGTTGGTGTTATTGAAGTGATGGGGCCGGCTCAGGGCCACGCAGGGGCCGGTGAGGTGGAGATGCCAGGGAGGGGATTGCGTGCTGGGCCCCATTGGCCACCTCTCGTGCATTATCCTTTACCAAAATGGTATTTTTTGGAGCAGCCTGACAGAGCCTGGCTCGCCGGTTTGGAAAGCTACCTCTTGTGTTTGTTTTTGTTGTGTTTTGACTTTTTTTTTTTATTATTATTTTTATTATTTTTCTTTTTGCAGTGACAGAAGCACAGTTTGCAATATTTGTGTTCGCTTTGTGATGCCATTTGGGTTTTCATCTCATGCTTTACTTGCAATGGTGTATTATTTTGTAATTTAGCTGCGTTTGTATTAAATTGGGGAAGGAGGGGGAGGTGGGGGGAGGGTGGGAGAAATTAGGGAAAGGTTTTGTAGATGGGAGTAAAGGGAAGAGAGCAGGGTGTCTGTACTGCTGTCCCCTGTCCCCTTGCTCCCTCACTGTCGGAAACGTGAAGGCCTTAATCTGGGGAATTCGCTGCCGTGTGACAGCGAGGTGGGGCAGGACGCAGCCCGGCGACGTGTCGGTGCTGCAGGGAGGGGAGCATGAAACTTGAATAGGAAAGTGGAGCAAGTTGAGCGCCATCTGTAATGTGAAAGCCCGGGGTGCGCTTCAGGGCTGGCGTCGATGCCACGAGCTTTTGGGGTGCTGTGCAGCTCCAAATTGGGTGGGTTTGCAATTGTTCATATGCAGAGCGTCGCCCTTTGGCCATGCACAGGGTTTGCTGGGGGGTGTTCATGGGGGCAGGTGGCTGCGATGGGGGGCCCTGAGCCGTGGTGGTGCTGATAGGGGGGTCTGTCCATGCAGAGCACCCTGCAGCAATGCCCCATGTGCGCCTGCGAGCAGCAGCACTTTGGCTGCTCCACACCGAGGAGGTGAAGCGGGGTGGATGCTGTTGTAGTACAATCCAGGATGTAACTTTGGAGAATGGCTTGTTTAATCTTTGTGCCTAAAGAGAAACACACACACACAACCAACAACAAAACGACACACCAGTTCTTTCGCATCAACAGTTGCTGCAATTTCTCACAAGTGTATGGTACCTTTTTGCAGTGAATTGGTACTGCTGGTCGTGGGTGTCATGGTACTGCTGAGTGCTCAGCTGAGCTCACGTGGCTTTTGTTGCTTTAACGTTCCCTCCCTTCTCACTGTCCCCTTCCTCCCCTAACAGACATCGGCATCGTTTGGCTTCAGAGCTCAGCATGGTGCAGAATGGGAATCAGGATTCCCATCGGCTCCCAAACAGCACAAGCAGAGTCAATGCAAGGCTGTGTCTGATGATGGGTTGCCCAGCTAGAGGGTGACGTGATGGCCAGCTTCCCTCTGCGATGCTCATGGAGAGCATGTGCTATGTGTCATGCTGAGCTGTGGGCTGTGCCATGCTGGTGTGTCCCTATGTTGGGCAGTGCAGCACAGCGCAGTGCCTCCCCCACACCCAGTCCCAGTGTTTGAGTGCACATCCTAGTATTTGTTTCACATAGTGTTACGTATGCATGAACTTCTAAGGCTGCGAAGCCATGGTAAAGCTCCATGACACCTATCCATATATATATAAGTATATATATGTATATTATAGCACTGAGGACCAACTGCCCTGCTGGACCAAGCAAACTAAGGCTTTCTTTCGTCGCTTGTCTTTTATGTCGTGACAGCCCAAGTGCCAGTCTGATTGCTCTGTATTAAAACTAGTGTTTGGAATTAATTGATGTTATAGTTCCGTCTACCTCAGCACCTCCTGGTAGCCTCATTTTAGAAGGTGCCCAATTTTTTTGTTGATGTTTCTTCAGAGTATGGGTTACTATTATTTTTTGTACGATTGTTTCCTCGCTGTTTGTTCCTTTGCAGTACTGCTTGCGAGTCCTATCTGTTCTCTAGCCACAGATGCAGTTAGCTAAAATTCCCTGGAAAAAAAAAAACACAAAAATGAATAAAAAATAAGAAGTCCCGAGTCGTGGTGTCTCCTAGTTGCAGCTCTCCGCATCTGCCTTCATTCTGTGTAGATTCAGATGCATTTCTTTGTAAAAACTTCAGTGTTTCTGACAGAGGAAAAGAAAAAAAAGGAAAAAAGAAAAAAAGGAAAAAAAAAAAAGAATATACTGCTGCAGGTTTTTTTCTCTCCATGTGTCACTAAGTGAAGTTCGTGCCTTCTATAGCAAAGAGAATATTTTTTACATCCTACTAACAGTAGATTTTTTTGTAGTGGACATTTTTTGTATTTTTATTTATAAGTCTCATAAGGAAAATAGCAATGTTCAGTTGTATACCTTGAATCTGCAGTTAGAAGAAACAATAAAGTTAATTCAGTTGTCTCAGCCTGTTGTCTCATGTCGCTGTTCTGTGCTCGGATGCCGGCCCTGGGAGGAGAATGAGGAGGATGTGGTGGTGGTAGAGCCCTCCTGTGCTGTGCTGTTGGCATTGGGTGTTCCTATGGTGCAGGTCAAGCATCCTAATCAGTTTGGAGGGCTGGGTGAATGAAGGGACCCATCTCTTCACACCCTTTGACCCAGGCTTTGTCTCAAGGGGTGGGTGCTGTGGGATCAAATCCCACTGCTGTGATCCTGGAGCATTGGAGGACCAGCGTGGCAAACAGGAGCTGCTGTTTTTCTAAGGACGTGCAGCCTGGAAGGTGCTTTTCCATGGAAAATGGAGGTATGTGATCGTGGCTCTCCTGAATTTCTTTTTCATTAAGAGCCACGAGCTCCTAAAAAAGCTTCCTTCTTATTTATGCAGGGCTCCCTCCGTGATTTGGCATAGGA
This sequence comes from Coturnix japonica, assembly GCF_054131305.1. Lineage (NCBI taxonomy): Eukaryota > Metazoa > Chordata > Aves > Galliformes > Phasianidae > Coturnix > Coturnix japonica. The sequence goes on from NC_140696.1 coordinate 3,129,748, forward strand.
GAGGGCCTTTACACTGGTGGAAAATGAAACATGCCTCCTGTTTTAAAGTCCCTTAGCATCCCTGGAGACCGTTTCATCGTGCACCGTGTGATGCTTGACAGGGTGATTTGCTGCTGTCCTTTATTTTTCCTGTTTGAGGACAGAAGCATCAGCATGTACAGCTCTGCCGTTCTGCTTCTGAAGCCAAAAGGGTTGTACCCACCCTGTGTGGGTGCTATGTCTGGCTCTGTCTTGCTGGGATGGTGCGTTTGGGAAAGGGGCAGGGCTGGTTGCAGGCTGCCTGGGTGATGTAGGAGCAAACAGCAAGACAATTATACACAGCAGAAAGCCCATACAGGGGCTCCCTGCTGCTGTGGGGTGCATGGGGTGCAGCCCTTGGCCCCGCTTGCTGCTGCCAGTGCAGGCACTGCTGCTGCACGCACAGCTCGCCGGGGAGCAAAGCGAGTTTGCCTCAATGAAAGTGAACTCGTTCATTTAAACCTGACTGCAGAGTAGTCTGGCCCCCTGCTGTGTTAATTATCCTGTAGTTCTAAACTGATTGCTGTACACTAAGCTTAAGCCCTCCTTTATTTATTTACTGACTACATTAACAGCAAAGTCTGCACTCCTTTTATGTCGCTGTACGGCATGCGGCACTCAGCCCGGTGTGCTGCAAGCTGCTCCCTCCCACCCTTGGTGCCCCCTCCAGGGGGCCAGGATGCAGTTCCATGTCCATCTTACAGCAGCCCCAGTGCAGTCACTCCATGTAACATGTCATTTATTTTTCAGGTGATGGATGCAATGCACTGGTGTGAGCGTGGGCCCAGGGGTGAGGGAGCAGTGTGCCCACCCCAAGGCTCCCATAGGGCTCCAACTCCCCTAGGACAGCTGTGCCCCATCTTCTGCTCTGTGAGTCCTGCTGCAGAGCACAGCCAGCATCAGTGGTTCCTGGCCCATGGTGGCAACACATGAGCCTCCAAGTGGCATCTGCCTCTTGGCACAGCCTCTCCTAGGGATGTGTTGGGTACCCCTGGTTGAGGTGTCCTGCTTGAAGCAACCTCCTGTCTGCACCATCCCTTATGGAGGAAGGGATAAGATCCCACCACAGCGTTTGGCCTCATACAAAGGAGTTATTATAACAGGGAAATTGTCATAGGACTGGGCCTTTGTCTGCACATTCACACAGCAGCTGGGAGTGATTATGCTGCAACAATGTTCTGTTCCATCAACATTATGTCCTCATTAAACCTTTATTAGTAGATTAGATTCAGATTTATTGATTTTTTTGTTGTTGTTTAGAGGAAAATCCAGACTCATCTCACAGAGATGCCTGTAACTTTTCCTGCATGCAGCACTTCCCAAAGCAGTGCAAGAGAAAAGCACTAATCTGAGAGGGAGAAAACCTGGATGGTTCCTCCTGCTCTGGCTTAACTTCTTTCCCTTGGCAACCTGTGGAGCAGGTGAGGTTTAGCAGCTCTGCACTGGGATCAAGTCACATCGAGACCAGGATGGCCAGAGAAGAGTTGTCCATGGGATCCATGGGAGCTGTGGTGGCACAGGTGAGCCATGGGGCAGAGGGTGTCTGTGGGGCATGGCTGAGGAAGGCGATCCAGTGGTCCCACTGACCTCAGCCCAGGTCTCGTGTAGGCAGGAGGCATCGTACACCCGGTTCAATGGGCCCATTGGATTTGTCTGTTGGAGCGTTTGATGTTACATGAAGGCAGCTCATTCCAGAGGGTGTTAATTGCCCGCTGCAGTGATCAGGTCTGTAGCACCATCGATCTCGGTAGGATCAATGGGCTGATTTAGTGTCTCACAAACTCTTTAACTGGACACCTCATCAATAGCCAGCCACTTACAGACCATCAGCACATTAGCGCTGGTCGGGGCTGCCAGGAGCCCACACCAGCCAGCCAGCAGCCCTCCTGTCACTTAGCAGGGAGTTTTCCTGCATGTGAAGGCCTTGGAGGGTGTCTGGCCTGTGGATTGAGGTTGGTGGGCTTGGGAGTGGCCACAGAGGTGCCAGACACTGTGTGATATCTGTGTTCCTGCTGAGGAGCTACCAGAGCAAATGGGATGAGGCCTCCTTTCATCACCTTTAGAGGATGGTGCCTGCGCTGGATGCTCAGGTAAGGAACCAGTGTGAAGTGCACATCTGTACCTGAACAGGGCTGACATCAGTTTGGCTTTTTCTCTTGGCAGACATCACAGCTGCCTGACACACTACCCCCATTCTGCAAACACACTGTGCAGGTATCGCATTGGGCAAAGCAGCTCTTTACAGTGTTTGGCTCTAATCCCAGTCCTGCTGTTCTGAGATGCAGGAGCTCCTTTTCTCTCCTGTTACACAGCAGCTTCATGCCTCTGCCCTGGCAGAGGTGCACAGAGAGAGCAAGCTTATATATGACAGCTTTGGAAGCCTGCATTAGTGGACAACAGGTAACCTTGTTGCTCTCTTCCAACATTGCTTTCCTATGGCAACAGACCCATTTGCATTGCTTTTTAGAGTTTTATTTGTGTCTCCCCCCAGCTAGTTCTCCCCAGTTACTGTACTGGTAGGTAGGAATGTGGAGGGGATCTGCTGGTCAAGCATGCAAAAAACACTCAGGAGAAGGGGAGACATAGACATGCAGGACATGATGAGCCCCTGGCTCTGGTAGAGCAATAACAAAGAGCGAAAAACAGATGTGCAGCTTCCAGTGCTTCGTGCAGGGTGAGTGGAGCTGGTGGAGGGCAGATCCACGTCCCTCTTCCGCAGCAGGTTACATGATGAGGATGAAGGGAAGAAGTTGGGTGACCCTGAGATGGAGCATGGAGTGGGGAAACACCCTGGGGAAGGGAGGGGAGAGGGGTGGGCTCCAGATGAGCCCCCACTGTGCAAGGTGGGGGCTGAGCCCCGACGGGAGCGGCCGGAGCCGGGCTGTGCCGGTGCCGCTGTCCGTGGTGCTGAATCGCCGGGCGGGGCCGGAGCCGCGCTGTGCTCGTGGTCTTGTCCCGGTTGGGAGGAGGAGGAGATGGATGCAGGGGGTGCAACCACCAGGGAAGCCCTTGTGAGGTGAGAGAAGGGGAAAGGAGCTCGGTTGGAGCTAACAACGGTTCGGTTGGGGTGGGTGTGCTCTGTGTTTGCTTGCTTTTACTCAGCCCTTATCTTAGTGCTCAGATGCAGCTGCTGCTTTAGAGCTACTGGAAGTGGGGTGATTGAACCAGTCTGGATCCCTGTACTCAGAAAACACAGATGGTGATGAGTGCAAGAACCAGGGAGTTCTGTTCCAGTCTTCTGGAGCTCAGCAGCATCTGAGGTTCTCACCTTGCCTGCCCCAAAATTACAGCTCAGGCATATTGCCACACCGACCAGAGGGTGCCCAGCGTGATAGTGTAGGCCAGGACAGCCACCAGGTATGCTCGGAAGAGCAGGACATCCAACACGTAGCCCACTTGCAGCCACTCACGGGCAACATCACGAAATTCATCACGCTTCTCAAGGAACTGGCGGATGGTGGTGATCTCGTGCAGGATGCTGTGAATGAGCAGAGAGCCCTCTGCTGGAGTGGCAAAGGCAGGGGTTGGCCTTGTGCCCCCTGCCACCTCTCGCTCCCGAGGGTCTTCAGAACTGTAGTGGTTCAGTTTGGCTGCAGGATTGAGAGAGAGGAGTGGGAGAGATCCATTTAGAGGCAGAGCTGAGACTTCTGCGTGTGATCTGGACATCTGGATTGCTGTGCATGTGCCACAGTGCTCCAATAGAGATGGTGAGAGCTCACTGAAAGAACACCTGCTAGTTCTGATAATACACTATTAGAAGAGCTTTAGGCTTAGTTTTGCATAGGGTTCATTTCCCTTCTGCTTCTGTAAGATCTCTCTCCGCAGTCCTTACCTGTGCTGTCATTGTTCTCCACGTGCCTGGAGATGTCTGAGCTCTGTGTTCTGGTTTGGCTGAATTTCTTCCTGTCCCAGATGCAGAGCAGCGCAGTGGCACGTTCCAGCAGTAAGTGCTTCACCCAGCTGGGGACGTGAGGCTGCAGGTCTTGCTTGTGTACCAGGCGCACAATGAAGATGGTCTCCATGAGGCTGATGACGAGCAACGCCATGCACACCACAAAATAGATGCCTGTGGAGATGCCAGCAAGGTGAGTGGCCTGCAATGGCCAGCACAGTCTTTAGATCAATACACAGTGCAGGAAGGTCTTGAGCGAATTCTTCCTGCCAAGCCCTGCAGCAGACCTCTGGTCACATCATAGAGCTGCAGCTCCTGTAGCTCCAAGCCTACAACTGCGATTGCAGTTGCTGTGTAGCCCACCCCCTCACCCCCCATTTGGCAGGATGACATTCTGTTCTCTGGGCTGCTGTGCAGTGCTCACACAGCCATTCATCTGCTCCAACACAGGAGCTCCAGTGCAGCTCTGTCAGATACATGGGGTAGCCTTGATACCTCCAAATCCTGAGCTACATTAACAGCCCCCATTTCTGTACTGACCCACATCTCCTATTTCTTGCTCTTGTGTGAGGAGCTCTTGCCCCAGCACCAGCTGGGACTAGTGGTGCTGCCGTACCTATCAATGGGGTGCCAACAGCAGTAGCTGGAAGCGTGTCGGATACGATGATGAGGAAAACTGAGTAACCCAGGAGGAGAGTAATCTTGAAAGAGACCCTCTCGCCGCTGTTGGGAGGCAGGTAGAAGCCTACAATATCCATCACCATCAAGAAGATACTAGGGAGCAGCAGGTTGATAGTATAGAAGAGAGGACGCCTCCGGATGACCACCTATTGGGATACAGAGATGTAGGAAAGGTTTAGTGAAGGCAAGAGCCCTGCTTGAAGGGTGGGCTTGGGCTGGTCTGGGTCTCTGCTAAGGCAGGCACGAGTGGTGGGCTGTACTGCCCAGAACCTCAGAATGGCTGAGGGATGCACCTCAGCACGGGGCTGGGGAGCAGCTTGGTGATGAAGTAATGGGACCAAGGGCAAAACTGTGCCATGATGCCTCATCTCTAAGAACAGCAGCACTCAAAGCAGGGCATAGCATGACATGGGGCTGCAAGAAGCTAAGGGCCCTTACGTAGAACTTCATCTCGGCGTAGCTGTCGCTGCTTTTGACACTGAACTCCTGGAAGTGGCTGAGTACGTAGAGCAGCTCCCACTCTCCTTGGTTCATGAAGACGCTCCTGTCGAATTTCACCAGCTCCGGCTGCCGCCACAGCGAGAGGTTGATGTCGTGGACTGTAAAGGAGGCAGGGACCGAGCTGCGGGCTGCCGGGCACGGCATTCCCGAGCCGCTGGGGCCACCTAGAGGGGGGATGCATCCCCTGCACGGAGCCTCCCGTCCCCGAGCCCCCCGAGCTCACTGTTGTGCAGCCAGCTGGTGAAGGTAAGCGAACAGTTCTGAACGTCGAAGGGGAAATTGTAGATGTCCAAGCTGCAGGCTGTCACCACTTGGATGGGTTTGAGGTTCTGGACCTCTCCGTGGTGGCGAACGTAGACGTAGGGGACGTCAGGGGACTTCCCGACATCCACGCTGAAGGGCATAGGGACAAAGAACATAAGGGTAGGGAGCACTTTAGGGAGGGCTGTGAGCAGCTGGGCTCCTCCTGTAAGTTGTGTTTGGGATGGGGACTGCCCAGCGCTGGGACCCTTCCTTGCTGTTCTGCCAACCTGCTCTATTGGAAACAAGTGGAGGTCAGGGGAAAGGGCCAAAATGTCAGCAGCACAATGCTCTGTGTGGGCACAGCTGCCCCATTTCATTACCGTGTTCCCCATGCTCTCCCAGGGCAGCGCAAGGCCAGTTGTGGCTCTGCCTTGTGAGGGTCTCTGCAGCATGAGATGGTGGGAACACCTTAAATCCCAGCAGAAGTGGGGGTGGGGAAGGACAATGGCTGGCTTTGCAGGGAGGGCTGGCAGCTCTGCAGCTGCCCTTGCATTGTGCTTCCTTAACAAAGCCTTTCTCCAAATATCTGGATCCCACCCCCAGCACAGTGTGGGTAATTACAAATGTTTGCTGTTAGCCAGCATTGGAAATGTCCCAAGTGCCAAGCCGTTCCCCATCTGCAGCCCACTGCATATGGGGGGCACTGCCAGTTCTGTGCCAGGAATACAGAGCAAGGCACAGTGATAGGGAGATTAAAGCCCCGAGCTCTCTTTTGGTGTTTCTTACAGTGGGGTTGGGGCTGTGCTGTACTTACAACTCGTTGATGAGGATGTCAGGCACCCAGATGCTCTCTGCAGGGAGGGAAATCTGTGTGATGTTGTCAAAGTGTGCAGGATCCCACTGCAGGAACTCATCTGTCCAGTGCTGTGGGGGTAAAGCAAGAGGGGATCTGGAGGGTAACGCTGGCCCTAGCCCTGCCATGATCTAAACCTAATGCCAGCAGCCTGCCACAGAAAGAAGCCAAAAATGCCTTGTACGAGGGAAAGGAAAGCCCAAACCAGAGGTGAGTGAGTAGCTGAGCAGACAAGGAAGCTGTCTTTATGGAAGAGGCTTATAAAGTACAGTGTGAACTCAAAGGAGATTTTCCATTCTGTTGAATTTAGTGCTCCACAGCCTTCCTGAATCCAAGGGAGATTGCTGCTGCTTTGGAAGGAGCCACCGCTCCAGGACCTGTCTGCAAGGCTGGGAGCTGGGATGTGGAGGTAGGCAGATATCAGGGCTGGCTGACAGCAGCCTGTGTTCCCCCATGCACCCGTCCTGGGACAGGCATATCCCTGAACACTGTGGGGCTGAGCCTCATTGCTGGCAGATGGGGCTGGAGGGAGATGGGGTCAGCACGTGGGCTCACCTGTCTGTACCAGATGTAGGTGGTCAGCACCTGGTTTTTCTCATCCTGTGGGAACAAAAGGAGGAGTGGTTGGAGCAGGGTGACAACAAAGCATTGCTGGTGTGGGTGGATGGAGCTTGCAGGGGGAATTCATGCAGCGAGCATCACTCCTTTTGCAGAGGAATGAGCAGCAGCACAATGCTGTGGGGTGGAAGGGGAGAAGCTGGCTGGGAATCCCCATCAGTGCTGGGATGGGAGGACAGGAGACTCACCACGCTGAGGATGGCATACACCATGACATCAATGGCCACAGTGGTGGTGGTGCGCCAGTCCCGCACGGGTCGGACTCCCCTCCTGTAGTGAGTCAGCAGCTTGTCGGACAGACGGAGCAGGGCTGGAGTGGAGGGATCTGGCTCTGGGCTCCCCTGCAGGGCTCCTAATGGGATGGGGAGAAGCAGCTCATGTTTGCTGTCTGCCCCCTGAATCACCCTGCCCTTCCCTTAGACTTCTTGAGTCTCAGATGGCCACGACCCACCTGAAGCTGCTGTCTGCCCCTTCTCCAGGACTGACATCAGGACAACTGAGAGGGAATCACTGCCCCAAGATGAGTATTCTAACTCTTATTACTTGGAGAGGCGTTGCTTCTTTAAACTTAGCCTTCAACTTCATTGTAAAGATGAACCAAGATGCTAAATTCATTCACTAGGTAATGAAGACTAAAACCTGTCTATACCAGATTAAAAAGGCTCTTGTGTTAATCCTTGGAGGGCTGTACCACGTGTCACCAGGCTTTGAATTCAGCTCCCTGGTGCTTTCTATGGCACAAACGCCTGCAAATGCTGCTAGCCTGGAAAGCGACTGCAGGCCAGCTGGGTTTTTTTGGCTATTGGTCAAATATCTGTTCCTTAGCACATCTTTGCTGCCCCAATGCGTTCATGCAATGCTGGTAAGGTTCTGTGCCACTCCTCCGTCATTTGTGGCACTGAATGGCGCTGCGTCAAGGCTGAGTATTGGACAGCACATCTGTGTGTACAGATCTCATCCCCTTGTGGCGCATGTGAGAGTTGGATGCTCTGAGCCCACAGAAGGAGGAGGTGCAGCACAGGGCTGTGTGATTAGAGCTGGGATAGCGGCACTCTATCTATATATATATCTATATATAGGGCTCCTCCTGCCCTATATGCATATGGTGTATGGGCTGAAGCTGAAGAAGGACCCACAGAGCTGGTGTACTTGTGTGCATGCAGCTTTGGCCCTGTGCTGCTCTGCCAGGGTGTGGGCATTGCATCTGCATCTTCAACTATGAGTGCCATCACTTTATTGTGCAGGAGCAATGTTGGTGTTGGTATCTCAACCAATAGAGCCTGCTCTGTGTGTAATGAGAGGCACTCATTGGAGTAGGTATGCAGGAATTTGGGAAAAGCTGCTTGGAAGGAAGCATTCATCTTTCTTTTCAGCTAAGAAAAAGCAGCCCCAGCCCCTCTGACTTTATATACAGCACATAATGCCCCAGAGCTGGCTGTGCTCATGACCCATGTCAGCAGCTGGAGGCAGTGGGGGGTGAGAAGCAGCAATCAGAGGGATGGGAGGAACTCAGGTGCTGCTGCCATTGCACCAGTGGCTCTGGCCAAGCTGCAGCTGCTCACAGCTGGCTCAGGGCACCCGTTTGCAGTGTATGGAAAAAGCCACATTGAATGGAGCTGGGCTCACTTCTCAGTCTCAGTGCTGGTCCCAGGGCTTGGCTGGCTCACACCACCTACCACGCTGCAGGTAAGTGCTGTTTGCTCACTGTTTTCCATCTGAACTAAAGGGGATTCAGCCCAGCCCCGCAGTTGGGCCGTAGCATGCAGCCATGCCAGCACTAAAGTGGGGTCACAGCACCGTGTCTGGGGATCCTTCCTTAGGATCCAAGTTGCTCTGAAGCCCCTGATGTGCCCAAAACTCAGCGCTGGGTTCAGATAAGCCATTACCTCCCTCTCTTCCCAACCACACTCAGTCAAGCGCACAGTGCCTTGGAGCTCTTTCCAAGAGGTTACCCATGGTTGGATTTATCCCATGGATATGGATTTTGAATAACTTAAAAGATACTTAAAAAAAAAACCCAAACAAACAAAAACACCAAAACAACCCTAAAGTTTGCATGTTCTATTGCCATTGCTAACATGAAGGTGCTCCAGCTCCTCCTCCCACCCCTGCATGTTTTCCCCATCGTGTCCTTACCTGCATCCTGCAGCATCCACACCGGTGGCAGCAGTGCCAGGAGCAGCAACACAATGGGCACCACCAGCACCATGGTGCCCCACGTCCCCGGCTCCGTCCTCAGTCTGCTCTCTCCTCTAAGTGAACCCAATCAGGGAAGCAGGCAGCACTTTTTGCTCACTGTCCCCCAGCCGTCAGGTTTGGGAAAATGCGTAATTAATCTTGCAATCAGCTTCCTCTGCTGCATCGAGTTTCAAGAGGGGAGGAGGGAAGGAGGAGGCTGCCTGCCCCACAGCTGGCATGCAGCGAATGCTGAGTGTATGAGCCCCCATGCACAGCGCTGGGGGGAAGCTCTTGTTTCTTGGAGGGGTGGGAGCTGGTTGCATCATCTGCGGGTGACAGCAGTGTGAGATCTCCCCATCACAGCTGTGTAATGTGGGTGCTGTGCAGGTGAAGGATGAAACCCTTGTTATGCACTCAGCCTTTAGCTGTGCTGATTTGTCTGGGGGAACTGTGAGCCATGGAGGGAAGAAGGGGCTGCAGGAGGTGTAAGGGGAGCAGTTCTGGTGATGGGGAGAGCCACAAGGCTGTGCCAGGAGTCCATTCATGGCCTGCTAATGAGACAGGTGAGATTATTCCAGGGGCTTACAAAGAATAGAGCCATCATAGAATGGGTTAGGTTGGAGGGGACCTCTAAAAGATCACTGCACTCCAACCCCTGCCAAGGTAAGTTGCTGGCTACCCAACCAGGCTGCCCAGGGCCCCATCCAACCTGGCTTTGAGTACCTCCAAGAGTGGGGTGCTTGATGAGGGTACAGCCAGAGCTGCTGTGGGGCAGGATAGGCTTCCAGCAGTTCTGGAGCTGCTCTGAGCAATGCTGGAATTGGAGTTGCCAGTTGGAGCAGGGAGGGAAGCCTTGATGAGCAGGGCAAGCTGAATAAGGGCTTTCCTTAAAGCCTCACGGTGCTCCCAGCTTCCCCAGAAGCTCCCCCATACTGGGAGGGCTGGTGAGGCAAACAGGCAGGATCAGAGCCCTCAGCTGTGGCACGGAGCAAATTGCATCAGATGGCAGCGTGGAGTCACTTAAACGAGATAAGAATTAGTGCACAGCCCTGATGAACTCCCCCTTGGCTGCCAATAGCGGTGTCAGGGAAAGAGAGAGTGTAAAGCTGGGGCTAATTTGATTTCTCGGCTCTGTTAGCGGATGGTAAGTCACCTCCCGGGGAGCGCAGACAGCTCGGAGCTGTTTGCTGTTATTGAATCTGGATAATAAAAATCACGGGCAGAGCCGCAGCGGTGCTGGGGACCGTGCCCTGGGCTGCAGTGCTGGGGAGCATGTAGAACCTGCTACCATCACCCTGTCCTCCTGGCACCTGCAGTGAGTGGGACACAATGCACTGCTCAGGGTCCAACCGAGGGTCCCAACATCATAATAGGGTCTGGGATGGAGCGGGACGGTAAGGAGCAGTGAACCGCAGCCTCAGCGGCAGCATCATTAACTCTGTATCCTCTCCCTTGGGTTTTATGTCTTCATCTTAAAGAGATTTTAATGTAGTTCCTATCAGGCCTCCTGTTATCGGATATCTAATTAGTGTGATCTATTATAGCCTTGTATTACGCGCGTGCACACACAGCCTGTACGTTGGGGGCTCTTACGGGACTTTTTGTGGGATGTCTGATATAAATTGGCAGTATCCAGATCAGATTTACTTTCTGAAATGGTATAATGGGATTTTATTAGCTCTGTAATCTGCTGCACAGTAATTGCTTTTCTGAGAATCGAAGCGCTCGGCATCTCGAGTTTCCCTGAGCTCAGCCCGGCTCCCTGCACCTGCAGCACCACCACAGCTCTGGAATCATTCTGTGCACCAAAACCTGGTGAGTTTTCCCTCCTTAAGGGTTAAGGATGGTGCTCAAATGGGATCGACCCTGGGGTGCTGCATGGGATGGGTGCTCACTGATGGACGCAGCAGAGCAGGAGGGGCAGGGAGGTTACAAAGGCAGAGCGATGCTTTGTAGATTGCAGAGTAAAGGGCCATTCCTTGCTTCTATGGAGACAGTTCCCCATAAAGGCTAATAGGTTTTTGAAGGATACAGAGCACGGGGGGATCTGTTGGCTCTATGAGGCTGTTCTTTTAGTGTAGGGAGCGAGCTGGGTGCCCAGTGAAGGGTTCCCTCCTCCAGAACCCCTATAGAGCACATCCAGGATGCAGATGGAGCCAGGAGCTCCACTTGGTTAATCTAATCACCACCATGTGGGTCATTGCAGATCCTGATAGCTTTGCTCTGCACAGGGAACTGGGCTGATGAACACCTCACTGCCTCATTGTGAACCCATAGATGTCCCTCAGTAAACAACTCCACACCTATAGAGGTGGGTGCAGATAGGGCCGCACTCAGCATCAGCAGTGCTGCCATCCCAGAGCCAACCTCCAAGCCTGCATTAAGCAGGTAACACTGAGATCATAACAGAACAACTACAAACGTTTCCAAGGATCTCACCGATGCACTGATTAAAGCAATCACTTTTCCCCTTGTGGGTATGCATTGCAGGTAAGTGGTCCCTGCCATGGTAATGCAAGTGCATGACAACAGCAGTGAAGTCAAAGTGTTGGTGAAGTATCCTGTTAGGAGGGGATGAGGAGGTGACCCACTTGGTCTCCTCCATCTCCAATTCTTGTTTCCTTTGCTCATCTCAATGAGGGAGTGTGATTATGTGACTGCTGTAATGAGTTTAAATTTATCTCAGCACTGCTTTGGAAATCAGATTTTATTAGAGCGATAGGAAAGCTTCCCCAACTCCTGTCCCCATCCTTACCAATAAAAATGCACAGGAGCCATAAATAAGCAGCTCTGCAGCAGCCAGGAAGGGGAGTGCTTCCACAGCCCCACTGTATTTCATGGTTTAATTATCAGCAGCACCGAGTTCTGTGGGCCTGGAGGGGACAGTTAAAATGTCTCTGCAGCAAGTGCTCTAAAGTGACGCTCTGCAATGAACGTGAGGCTGTCTGACAGTGTAAGAGAGTGTCTCCTGCGAAGCAACTTGGTTTTAATCTCCTTTGAATGCTCTTTGATGAATGGGCCGGGCTGCACAGCACAAAGTGTTGCTGAAAGGGAATAACTTTTGTGCAAAGTCATCTGTTGGTTTTCGAAGCCCTCTGGCCATGAGCACTGAGCAGATGTGGGTGCTGCAGGTTGGGATTGAGGTTGGAACATCAGTGCAATGAGGGAGCAGCCCTGGGCAAGGTGTGCAAAAAGGTCTTAGTGCAAACGTATGGAGCTGTAGCAATGCTGGGGTGTGCAGCACTGTGGGGCACAGCAGAGAAACCTGCTCCCAAATCTGACCTGCTCCTGAATCCAACCAGCTGCAGGGTGGTTTTGGGGGATGGAAGGGTGTCAGGATGCAGCTGATGTTGCTCTCATTTCATTAACAGCAGCAGAAGCATTTCATGGGCAATTGGAGATAAATACCAGCGCTGTGCAATGAGCAGTGAGAGACAGCTGCAGGTAGGGGCTGGGGCTGTGCCTGTGCAGAGTGGGGGGGAACTGTGAGCTCTCTTAGTGCCCCCAGCCACACTCCTACTGCTCACAGGGCTGCAGATTACCCCCTGCCACAGGGCTGCCCATAGGACAGACAGACAGCTGTGGTGATCACCATACACAGGGTGCTGAGCATCCCTGGGGCAAACAGGAGGATGGAGGCAGGAGGAGGGGGTGGAATTTTGGAGCCCAGCAGCCAAATGGGCACAGCTGTAGCCCGGTCTCAGAGAGCTCAGCAAAGGAGGGCTCACTCTCTGCAAGCTGCTCGTATTTACTCATCTGCTTAATGAACTCCACTTGGAGCAGCTGCAGGGATGAGTCACGCTGTATTTCAAGGCAGCAAGTGGTGGTGGTGCTGTGCTGGCGTCAGGTGCAGCTCAGGCCAGGGGGAAGGGAGTAGCCTTGCAGTTTGGGATCTCATTCTTAGCACTGTAAGCGGAGGGAGGGCTGAGCAGTGCTTGTTGTATGGGTGTGAGCCCCTTTTTCCTCCTTGTGCTGTGACAAAGTGTGAGCCATGCCCTGCTTTGCTGTGGACCGGTGCCCCAACGCAGCCCCTCTGTTGTGCTGCCCTTGGGGATGTGCTGAGCATGATGGTGACCTTGGAGCTGTAGCTGGTGGCAATGGAAGATGTCCAAACCCACAGCCCCAGGGAGGATGCTGGGATCCCTGTGCTCCCAAGGCTGGGAATGTAAACCTGGCAGAGAAGCTCGATGCCTTTAAATCCCCACATCAAAGCACTTTCCCTTCAGTTGCATCCACCATTAGACACCCTTCAAGTGTTAGCAATATTATGCCACAATTTCATTATCCATTAAAGCCAGGTAATAATAAGTACACCAAGGTATTTGGAGCCCATTGGCGTTAATGGAGGAGATCCATCTCATTCCGAGCAGGTACAGCAGCCGTGCGTCAGAGATGCGATATTACCCAAGGTTAGGCAGGAATTGCCTTGCTGAGAGCAGACCCACCGGTATTTAATCTTGCATGGCTGTCTTTATGGCACAGTGTGAGCCTGGTACCTGGTTTGCTGCTTTTCTTTCCCTTTTATTTTGCTGCTGCAACTTCCTGACCTGGTTAGGAGGGAACACACCCCCAGGACAGGGGCATTTCCTCCTTTCCTTGCTTTCTGGATGAGGTTTAATGCATCCCCAGCAGTTGATGTGCACCAGGAGCTCTGCAAATGCCAAGCATTTCAAGGCACAAGCGTTCCAAAACAGAACTTCCCATCAGTGCCTGCTCCTTTTAAACATGACCCCAAAGTGTTTCTGGGAGAGCAGGTGAGGATTATTTGCTGTCTTATAAGGGCAAGTGTTTGGTGTCCATTTAAATCCCCCCACCCCCAACTTATGCTCTCTGGTAAACATTTCTGGAACACTTTTTAATTCTTTTTTCCCATTGAACAGTGCAAATTGAGTGCTTCCTTTTGATAAAATCAGGCTGTATGGAAAGATCTGAGGGTATGGAAGGAAGAGGGATGGGGACACACCATCAGCTCCCACTTGTTCTCCATCCAAGAGCACATGCCCCTCACCACAGTAAATTATCTTTGATATAATGACACTTGTACTGTGCTTGACGCTACAAGAGAATCACCAGTATCCGTCTCGCACCCTAATTAGTTACTGTGACATTAATCAGGCTGCTCAGCATAACACATACCCTCAGCAAACCCAGAGCTAAAAATACGAGGCTGAGTTTATATAGGCAATCAGGACATTAATAATGTTTTAGAGGGAGTTGTCTCGGCTGCTTTAGGCAGGCACTTGTGTTCAATCTCCATGCCTATAGATTTTCCTGCTCATAAAACAGACAAGAGTGACCTCAAGGTAAGTGTGTTTTGTATGAAATGATGCACGGAAATCTCCTTCTCTGGCTTCTCCCAGTGGCTGCAATTGTGGCTTTGCTGTAAGGATGCACTGGGCTGGAGCTCAGCTCGGTCCCATGACATGATGGTACAGACATGTCGTGTATCTCCTAGTAAGATGGTGGTGAAATAAAGTGGTGATGCAGTGGCACATCTGCCCAGGGTGGTGTTGGATTCACCATCCTTGGAGGTGTTCAGAGCTGCAGAGATGTGGGACCTGTGGGCATAGTGGGATGAGTTGGGTTGGATTTGAGAATCTAAGATCCAACCTGAATGACCCCCTGACTTTATGATTCTATGAAGCTACAGGAAGCCGTGGAGGAGGAGCAGCTCCTTTCTGGCCTCCTCGGGGTTGGCCCAGAGCATCCTTACATGGACCACACAGTCTGGCTCCTCCTTACCAAGTTAAGCACCAAGTTTAGCAGTGCCAGCTGGCTGCTGTAATTGGCTCTCTCGTGGCGTTATTCACAGCTCTTCCCTCTTTCTTTTTCCAGCTACCTTCCATCTTGCTTGTTAAAAGCCAAGGATATTTCGTACAATTGGAATTCATTAGTCTTCCTAACAGAGGGAGCCTACTTAGACCTAAATTGGTGGTTAGCAAACGCGGAGATAATTCCCATGCGTTCTTATTTATCTTCCCAGTTCGGCAGCGTGTCGAGACAGCTGCCTCGGCGTCTGTCGGGGAGGCTCCAGCCAGCGGAGGGGAATACAAAGGTATCTGCCTTCTGCAGTTGGCGAAACTCAATATAAGCAAATTGGAACTCCGACTCGATTATCTCCCCGATCAGATTTCCCCAAGGCCCAAGCAATAACTTGATATTCTCAGGCAAGACTAGTCTTTTATGTGAGGGAAACAGGAGGCAAAAAGGATCACAACAGAAGTCGGAGATGGGCCGGGAGCTGAATGGCTCATTGCTCAGCGTGGGCACCAACCGGAGCCACAGTAACAGCCCCCTGCCTTTGGGATGGGGTTGGTTCAGGTGCCAAATCTCAGCATCTTGGCTCATCTCCTTCTTCAACTCTCCTTTGGGTGCAAGAAAAGGGCATCTCGTATTGTTTGGGTTGGAAGGGATGCTCAGAGGTCACCTCGTCCAGCTCCTAGAGCTGCTCTCTGCTCCCCTGGTAAGGATGGGTGAGGTTGTGCTGAGCAGGTACCCATAGGATGCACTTTTTCTACCCTAAACTTTGCATTTCCAGCTGCTCTGAATTGCAGCTTCAGCTTGGTGGGGAGAAGGAACTCAATATCAGCGCTATGAGAGCTAATTACAGTGCTTGCAGTTATTCATTAAATTCGTGTAGCATATTTCCTGTAATTAATACCATGCCCACGCAGCCCAATGTTATCACACTTGCCAGCACCTGGGCTGTATTTTAGCAGCTTTTGGGATATCAGAGTAGGTTGGAACAGCACAGATCTGCTGCCGGGCTGAAGGGGATGCTGCAAAGCATAAACCCAATAATATCAACTCTGTTGCTATGAATAAACCTTTAGATATATGAAATCGAGTTTTTTAACTCTCCTTTTGAAAACACCCCTACGGATACAGCTCAAATGCTTTTTTCTCTCGTGCTTGGAGCCAAGATTGACCCTTAAGAGGCTGCGCTGATGCTCCCACACCTGCAATGATGTTCCAAGCAGCCGGAGAAACGAGGAGCTGCAATTGCATGTGACACGTTCCTGAGTGCTCCTCCATAGATGCAAAGAAGGAATTTGGCTTCAGCCCCCATGGGAGCTGAGCCCCGCCAGGTCATTGGGCCGAAGCAAATTGCCAATGTGCGATGCTGAAATCTCATCTGCCTTGTCCTGTGTGTATGTGTGTGTGCAGCCGGGGCTGGGTGAGCTGCTGACAGCCCTTGTGATGAGATGCTTTGCATCCCAGATCCAGCAGGAAACTGTAAATGAGATCTCATCTCAGCTTCGTCCTAAGCAAAAGTCACACAAATGAGGGTTTATCAGAGCACCCCTGCCCTGATGTGCAACAGAGGTCCTATATGCCCTGCATTGCATGCACCTGACTTCAAGGCTCATTATTATTATTAATATTATTATTATTAAGGCTCGTTCTATGCATTGCACGCACCTTAAAGCTGCAACGGAGCATCCCCGCCCCCCGCCCCTCCCCGTTGCTGGGCGGCGCATGCGCAGCAGGGAGGCGGTGAGGCGGGCGGGCGGTGCGACCCCTCGGTGCTGGGGGGTGGAGGGGGGGGGTTCGGTTCGGTTCGGTCCGGTCCGGAGGGATGACGGCCGAACTGCAGGCCCAGAACGGCGGTACCGGCGGCCTCGAGGCGGTGAGAGGGCGTTGGGGGGGGGGTGGGGGGGTTGAATGGGGTGGGAGGGGCGGTTCGAGGCCTCCTGGAGCTGGGTGGGTGGGTGGGTGGGTGCGGGGTGGGCTCATATATAGGATGTATGGGGATATAGCACACACAGAGAGAGCAAAGGGATACAGCACGTGGAGTGGGGATATGGCATGCACAGGGACACAGCGCTTGCATCACGTGCATAGAGATATAGCATGCATAGGGACGCTGCTTGCATTGGGATGTTGCATGCATGGGGTGGAATACACGGAGGGTTTATAGGGATGCAATGTGCACAGCACACACTCAGCATGCACAGAGATGCAGTGCAAACAGGAGCACAGCATGCACAGGGACTTGCACAGGACACAGTGTATGCACTGTGCAGAGGGATGCCACGCACACAGACACTGCATGCACAGGGATGTGGGCTCATCATAGGGGAAATGGTTTTAAGTTGAAAGAGGGAAGATTTAGGTTGGATGTCAGGGGGAAGTTCTTTACTAGGAGAGTGGTTAGGTCCTGGAGCAGGCTGCACAGGGAGGTTGTGGATGCCCCGTCCTTGGAGGTGTTCAAGGCCAGGTTGGACGGGGCCATGGGCAACCTGATCTATGGGGTCTCTATGGGGACTATGGGGTCTCTGTGGGGATCTATGGGGACTATGGGGTCTCACATCCATTTTCCCACTGGGATACAAAGCACAGCTGGGTTGCTGTGGCTGAAGGTCGTGGGCTCCCATCCACGCTGCTCACTGATGCTCCACGTTTGCATGTGTCCCTGCTCTCAGTTTCTCCCCCAATCCAACCATTGCTGCATGCTGAGATTCATAGGGTGCAAAGGAAAGCAGCAGAGCTGCTGCTGTTATCGCTCGTTAGCTGGCCATGTCATTATTATCTCCATTCCCTCCCTCTCTCCCAGCCCCTTTTCAGCCTTGTCTGTTGTTTCCAGACTCTTAACACCAATATCACTGCTGGTGTGACTCCTATTTTTCCAACGTGTTGCATTTATTCTTTGCTTTTGCTCTTTTTGCAGCCAGCCTTCAGCTCCTGCTGTCATTCTGAGCCCTAAAGGCTGGTTTGCTTTAAAGGACCAAGGAGCATAACCCAAAAAGCAATGAGACAAACCAAAACCAATAGTGCTCCCCTCCATACTTCACACATCAGAGGTGCAGAGCGTGATTCCCAGCCACAGCATGTGTTTCTTATGAATGAAACAGCCCTGCAAACCATTTATTAAGTGGTGATGTGAAGCTGTGGGCTGGTAATTAGTTTGACTGTGTTTACTCTGTGAGTTCTTCTATTGGTGAAGAAGGAAAGGTCCTGAATAACCACTCCCTGTCCTCCTTTGGATTGTACTGTTGTGATGTGGTTTTGCAATGTGGCTTCCTCTCCAATGGAAAGACATGCCCTGCAGCATCAGGTGGGGTTATGCAACCAGAATACAGCGTGGAGGTGGGAAATTAGCAACGTGGTATAATTAATGTGCTGGGAGTTTTCCTGTCCTGAGGCTCCTGGGTGTGCAGTTCTCATCATGCAGAGCTGGAGCACCCCAGGTGTGTGTGTGTGTGTGTGTGTGTGTGTGTGTGTGTGTGTGTTGCACAAGGAGCTCCTGCTGTTGGTGCAAACCTCTATCCAGCAATGCATGCAGACACATAGGGCTCTTATCAAGTGCAGGCCCTTTGGGATATTGACTTCTGTAGCACACGTGCTGATCTTGTTCTATTGACCTTGAGTGCATTCCTCAGCTTTGTTACCTTCTGGGCAATGAATGCCTGGAGCAAAATATCTTTCACTGCTCTGTAATTGAGGCTTCTTTGTGTCCCTCCTTGGACATTTTGTGTGGCCAAACCAAGGCTGCTTTTTACTCAACATCCCCCTAAATCCTTCCAGAAGTCAAGAAAGAAGTCAAGCCTGGAGCTCCCTTGATGTGGGTAAGAAAAGCGATGGAAGCCTCTTGGGCCCTTCTTCTGTCACCTCATTGTGAGTGAGAGGTGACGTGCACAAGTGGCATGTGCAGCCAGGCTTAAAATAGCCCCCAGCAGCCCACGGGGAGCCTTATATGTCCTGTTGCACATGCTGGGCTTGGGGAGAGGGCTGCCAGGGCCTGCCAGCATGCTCCTGAACATACAACAGGTTGTAAGTTAGGCTGGAAATAGCAGAAACTAAGAGTGGTGTTCAGACTGATGTCAGTGGTACTGTCTGTGTGAGTGAGTTTCCATGTCCACCCGTCAATGGGAAAGAAAGAATAAATGCTTCATTGTGAGGTTGGCAGATGTTTTAGGGATGGGTTGATGTGGTCCTGGTCACCTTTTAACAGGAGGTTTCTTTGTTTCTTGACTGCAGGATTACCAGGTTTTAAACAAGATGAAAGAGATAACAGGAATTCAGGATGCTGATTTCCTTCACGCTGCTCTCAAGGTTTGTATGTGCTGTCAGTGTCCTTTTGAAAGGAGGCTGATGGTGTTGTATCAGGCAAGTCCAGGTTCTCTTATAGCATAACTCAGGGCTGGTGTGTGCAGGATTTTTTGTGGGCTGGTAAGAAGGTAGGGAAGCCATTGTGTGGCCTGTGATGGTGATGCAGAGTGTTTTGATCATTGCCCTGAGATGTATGGGCAAGAGATGAGTTGCATTGTTTGTATACATAGAGAGTTACTTATGAAAACAGGGAAGTAATGCCCACAAAGTGTTAACAAACATGGACTGAAAGGAGTTTAACACTTAACTTTGTGGTATAAAATGAGATAGAGAATGAACATGGCCCTGTGGCCACGTGCTTTGGTGCACTGCAGACCAACAGCTACTTGAATCTCTAGCGAGGGAAATGAAATTAGATAATGGAGTCTATATTGTCCTAGTAATAAAGGCAAAGTGCTTTCCATCAGATAAGTTTTAGCCCTTATTGTTTTTGTTTTTACTGCTACTTGTCACCAATAGATAGATGGCTTTCTCTGATGGCCAGAGGAAGCCAAGCTGGAGCCAGCGCGCCTATCTTTGCCACGGATGCATTGAATTTCATACAAATGCAGGTGAATAACTATGGATTTTTTCCTTGTCTTTCTCCTAGGCTGCTAAGGGGAACCTGATGGAAGCACTTATCGTCCTCACAGAGGAGCGTGATCAGGAGCCTGTTCAGAACACAACTGCTGCAGAGCCGTCCTCTTGGGAAGGCAGCGCAGTGGGCAAAGAGCCCCCACAAGGTAAGAGCCCATCTCTGCTCATGCTGGGTCTCCTGAAGGCTCATTGTGTCACCTGAGCTGAAAGGAGATCTGTTGGTGCTCCTGCTGGAATCCCTCCTGTTCCAATCCTGGCACTGATTTTGCTGGTGTGGGGAACTAAATTGGCAGGAAGCACTTTGGTGTTGGGAAGGCTTTCCTAGAACCTGCTCACCTTTGGGTCAGCCAAGTGCCAGTTTAAGGAAGGGGAGCAAGAATGCACATCAGCAGCCTCTATCAAATACATGGATTGGGTGGAACCCTTTTTCAAGCAGGTTTCATGCTTCTGGAGGGTTTATTCTGACTGTGTTTAGTATTTCTTGATGAAGGAGGAGCTGAATCAGAAAGGAAGCACTTTGTTCTGCTGTCTAAGGCTTCAGCCTGTTCCAGAGCTGCTTATTTTCCTTTCCCATCTCTTCTGTAGCCAGTAAATGAAGTGGCTCAGTTAGCTGAGCATCCTGAAACAACCAAAGGAAGCTGATTGTATATAAACATGCAGATTGTATTCAATGAAAACCCTTTATTTCTTAACACAGTGTCAGTTGTCAGCACTGGTGTCAAGGCGTAGCAAATAGAAGCAGCAGCTGGGGGTCCTGATTCATTATCTCAACAGGTTCGGAGCATTCCCACTAGCTCTGAATTGGGATGTAAGGAAATCATGGCTGCGTAATCCTAATCAAGTGCACTTAATGGGAGCTTTGATTTTATAGTGTGAGCCAAGCTAACAGAATTTGTATTGAAATTTCTGGGGTTCTTTTTTTTGCTAGGAAAACCTTTCCTTATGAGGTTAAAAATTGGAGTGTAATGTTGGAGGAGTGTAATGTTTTCTAGAAGCCTCTTTTTAGAGGAAACATTTACCCACTGGTGATGGAAGATTGATCTGAATGCTGTCCTGCCTCCAGGTGGTGCTGCATTCGACCCTGAAAAGAAAGGAGACCACTCAGCTGTTGCCTACAGACAGCTGGAATCACCAAAAGCTCGCGCTGCTGAGAGGTTGGTGATGCTGTAGGTTCAGAGCTGAAATGTTTTAGGATGAGATGCGTGTTGTCTGTAGTGCCAGGTGCTGCCTGATAGCTGAATGCATCCTGTCCATGGCTGGGGTGCAAGGCCCAGAGAAGGTGGTATTTCTCATTGACCTTCCTGTGTTGTGACAGACCGCAGGAGGTTCATTCTCCTGAAAGCAAAAATCGCTCCAAAAGGAAACGCTGCGAAGTCTGGGGAGAGAATTCCAAACAGAGTGACTGGAAAAGAGTGGGTGATTGGCCCGTTGGGATGAAGAACATCGGCAACACGTGTTGGTTTAGTGCTGTCATACAGGTAATGTGGTGGTGGGGTTCTTCTATCACTGCTGTAGTCTTGGAGACAATATGTCTATATCACTTAGAATTTAACATTAAACATGATGTGCTGACGTGTGTCCTCAGGGAGAGATAAAGAATATCTTTATTTTACATAATTAAGATTTCCTCTGCCAGAAGAGCACTTAAATGGAGACTTTGCATCAAAAGATATGGATGCATATAGTCTGTGTGCATGTGTGCAATCGGTCTTTCTTGATGCATTGATGTACAAGTGCTTATTGAATGACAGAAACTTGATTGGAACTGATGATGTAATTATAGTGATGTTATTGTTAGCTCCGTAATACGTGGGGTATCAGGTTCTGCTTAATGGGATACAGTGGCACAGACATTGGGACTAATAAGCAGCTCAGCGGTGTGTATTATCAGTGATAGCCTAAACAAGAAGAGACAACAGTAAGTGGAACTGGGCACGTTTGTCTCTTGTAACCATTTCACATCAGCAGATAAATGCTGATCCATTGGCTCCCCATCCTTGAGAGGAGGTAAAGTAGCTGCACTTGGGCTCCTTTCTCTGTGTCACTTGCTCCTGTGTGCTTTTCCTTATACTTCTTCCTAAGCCAGTTTTATAGCCTAAGGATGGGAGGATGAGACCTTTGGGAGGAGCACAAGGAATCCATGAGGTAGGGCTGTGCTGCTCTGCCACTCCGGCTGCTCACTTAAGTGCTTTCTTAGTGTCCTGAGGCCAAGGGAGAATGAGGAGTGAACAGGGAAGGCTGCGGGGTGCATCAAACTGCAGTGAGTCAGCAATGTGGAGATGCTGATGGCTGTTTCTCTCTCCATTCCTTTCAGTCTCTTTTCCAGTTGCCGCAGTTCCGGAGGTTGGTGCTCAGCTATTCCTTCCCACCCAGTGCACTTGAGAGCTGTCGGACGCGCACTGTGAGTTTTCTTCATGTAAAGTTCTGATGTTTCCCTCTTGTGCTGCCCTGCTTTATTTCTTCCAGCAGATTACATTGGGAACAGGCTATCTTAGACCTCCCTGTATTAATGACTTCTTAACCATCGAGCTGCTTTTTTAAAGACAGAATCACTAGAAAGAAAAAACAGACGAACTGAATGATTCCCATCAAGCTTTCCTCTAAGTGAGGGGCAGGAGAAACCCACTGCCTAAAGCTTATTTGGCAGCTCCAGGTTGTTATTTTTGTTCATGTTCATCATAGAAGAACTGGTGTTTGAGTCAGTGAGTGTAGTGTTTTCACATAGAGGGTGGTGACACACTGCAACAGGTTGCCCAATGAGGCTGTGGATGCCCCATCCCTGCAGGCATTCAAGGCCGGGTTGGATGTGGCTCTGGGCAGCCTGTGCTGCTGGTTGTTATGTGTATGTGGTGTTCTGCAGCACCTGGCTTACAGTGCAGGAAGGGTTTGTCTTCTTTTTGTGTTGCAGGGTAAAAGAAATATTGCATTCATGCAAGAACTTCAATGTCTATTTGCTTTAATGCTGGGAACACGTCGGAAGTTTGTGGACCCTTCTGCAGCACTGGAACTCTTAAGGGATGCATTTAAATCAACAGAGGAGCAGCAGGTAAAACCATGTTACAGAACCAGCACTTGATACAAGAGGAACCCTGTGTGGTTGCATCCTTTCCTTTCCAGAGGTCTCTTGGTGTGTTTGGCAGCAGGCAGACAACTGTCTTTGGGTTGTGTGGGTACAGCAGCATGAAACCACTTTCTGCTCTGTGTGTTTGACTCTCTGTCTCTCTTGCAGCAAGACGTGAGCGAGTTTACACACAAACTGCTGGACTGGCTGGAAGATGCATTCCAACTCGCTGTGAATGTCAAGTGAGTTTTTGAAGATACCAGGAGTTTGACCTGTCGCTGAGGAGAAACAGATTTTAGATGTGACTGCTTAGTGCATGAGATGGGAACTAAGGAAAACTTGTTTGCTGGCTGGTGGTGATCCCCCTTCAGCCTGAAATATGCCTATAGAGCGTTAGATCTACATCTTGCCTAAGACTGCATTCAAGGCTATATCAGCTCTAAGGGAACTGGTGTAAACAAATGGATGTGGCTTTTAGGAGCTGTGTTTCCATAAGACAGTGCCTGCATATTTCCTTCCTTGCCAACATAAGTATTCCAGTGTGCTTTTGAGTATGAGAACATATGACGAGCTTCCTCTGTGTTCTGTGCTGTGATAAAAGCATTGCTTTTGATCGTAGAAAGATTCCCAAGCTGAGGGCTGGATGATGAGTTAGGACTTTTTGTTTTGTGACTGTATGGGACATTGGTAATCACAGCCTGAACCTCTGATTAATCAGCTGAGGCAAGTGTGGGGTCAGCTGCGGGAGCACAGGTGAGAGTAATGGAGCTGTGCTCCCGGGAGGGGTGGAGCTCGACTCCACCTCCTCTGAGACCTCATTTAAGGGCTGACCACCACTAAGGCAGCATCTCTTGGAGGTTGCTCCTTGGTGTAGATTGCCTCAGCTGTTCCCAGCAGACTGAAGGTTTCTATGTGGGTGAGTTTTTCCTGTAAATAATATTTACAACTCCCATCTTTTCATTATTATCACCATACAGTGACCTGCAAATGAATTCAGTGCTTTTTTTTTCTTTCTGAACCAGAAGCCCTGGGGATAAATCTGAAAACCCAATGGTCCAACTTTTCTATGGGACTTTCTTGACTGAAGGTGTCCACGAGGGTGAGTGAAGGTTCTGATAATTCCACCTTTTAAGTCCTTTGGGTGCTTTGATGTACATCAGTACTGATGCATGTTTTTATTGTACATCCTTGTTGGAATTGCCTGGATTTTCATTGTCACAGTAAACCTGCAAATAGTCTTTTTTCCTTATAGAATTGTCTTTAACATTTTTATAATACATCTTCTGATCATGTTTAATGTGCTCACGTATTTGAAAGCACTCGTATAGGAGGAGGCTTACCCTGAGAGATGTGCATAGAGAGCTATGAGCTCTTCATTTAATGCATCTAACCCAGTGTTTACAACAACCTCTTGTGTTAATGGGAGTTGCTTTGCTCACTGCAGTTAGTTCATGGGGTTTTGTATCATTTTCATCATTCAGGCAATACTTTTTCCAAGATCGAAACCTTTGGTCAGTATCCCCTTCAGGTAAATGGTTATCGAAACTTGAATGAGTGCTTGGAAGGAGCCATGGTGGAGGGAGAGATGGATGAGGAGACAGCATCTCAGTCAGTGAAATATGTACAGGAGGTTAGTTGGAAGTTTTGTTGTTGAGCTTTCGGTTGCTTTCTAAAGTAAAACTCAATGTGTGTAGCACAGGTGTGTCTCAGCATAGCGTGCTAACTGTAAATGGCAATTGCAAACAGTCTATGATTGAACACAGCGATGCTTTCTGGCTGCCTGGGATCTCACGTTGCTGTACGTCAGCTGTGAGATGCTGAGTCTGCTTGTTTGTAAAGATGTGTTGTCCTGTATAACCAACTCAGGGGCTTTGTTTTAAGATAAAAAGGTAACCGTATGCTTCTGATGCAAGTGTGATAAAGTCTCTCTCTTTCTGTTGAAGCCTACCTGTACCTGAGTAGGGGGAGAACCACTGCCTCCTTATTTTCGGAGGGTAAAAGTACAGTGCTTATCTCTATGGTATGCCATTTGGAATTTGTATCTTTCTCCCTATTACAGTGTGTGTTCTTCTCATTTTCACTCTTCTGACTGTGCTGATTTATTTAATTTCCTTTTTCTTTATGTATTTTTTCCTCTCTTCTTTAAACCCACAAATCACAAACCAGTCATAAACGCAGTAGAAAGCTGAGATGTCCCATTGCATTCAGCATCCGGTGTGTATTAAGAGCAGCTGAAGGTTGGTTTGAGAAATGCACAGAGGTGTCTGGCTTAGAAGGGACAGAGAAAAGTGTTTTTGTTCTGGGAAAACAAGTGGAAAATGTGTTGTTACTTCCTAGGAGGACATAATAGGGGGCAAAGAGGAGAAGGTGTGTTTTGTTGTGTGAGTGAGTGCATCAAAGCATCTGTGGGGTTAATCAGAACCTAAGTTTTTCCCTTGGTGGTAGGTGTGAAAATCTTTCCTTCTCTATTTTTATGTTTTCTTGTTCAAGGCTTTCCCTTTGCTGACTGCTTTAAAAAGCATTTAAAAAAACAACCCAATCACCTCCACTGTAAATATCTTAGATCTAAAAAGTGCTGTGGCCCTTTGGTGTGGGGCAGATTTGCTATGGGGGGGGTGTGAGATGTGAATCATGCAAAGGGAAATGCCCTCATTGTGTTCACAGTGAGTGCTGTGTCAGGTAGGTGGAGAGTACTTGGGGGTGCTTGTGATGCTATGAGCCCAGAAAGGCAGTGGAAAGAGAAGTTTAACTATGAGTCTTTCTTCTTCTGTGGCTCTTTGCAACAGTCTATTAAATGTATGGGTAGTGGATTTCTTGTCTGAATCTCCTGGATGGGGTAGTTTAGAAACAGAGATGATAAGGAATAAGGCGCTGCTTGAGGACTCTTGTCTTGTTACTCATCATTGCATGTGATGTATGTTGGGAAGCAGCTGTCTGTTGGAGGCTCTGACATGCAGAGCTGTTGTTGTAACTTTTAGTTAGTAAGCTGTGGAGCTGGATGTGTCAGGCAGTGAAAATGAACTTCCTTAAGGCAGTTTAGAGGCTGCTTGGGGGTAAAAACATAAGCTGGAAGCAGAGAGCTTAATCTCACATAACACAGTTTTCTGCCTAGTCACTCCATAAACACAACCTACATCCAGTATTGAGAGATGTTTAGGATGGGTTTGAGACGTGATGCTGAGCAGTCATCTTAAAACAAGTCCCCCTTGGGGGTGTTTCTGCTTCTGTTGCAGCGCTGGTTCACCAAACTCCCTCCTGTGCTGACTTTTGAACTCTCCCGATTTGAGTTCAATCAATCCCTGGGACAGCCAGAGAAGATCCACACAAAGCTGGAATTCCCTCAGACTATTTATATGGACAGGTGAGTTACTCTCTTGCACAGCGTGTTGAAAGCTGGCAAGCAAGGATGGATCTGAAGTACTTAAAGAAGCCCACGGTGAGGCTCTTTGTTGCCTGTTTAGGTACCTCTACTGCAGCAAAGAGCTTATTCAGACAAAGAGAGAAGAAATGAAGAAATTGAAGGAGAAAATGCTGATTCTGCAACAGAAATTGGAAAGGTGAGCAGTCAGCTACAGCTACTTTTGCGTTGTGTTCCTTCACACAAAGTGGAGGAATCGTTTGGAGCTAAGGCTTTATCTGTCAAAAAAGCAGCAGCACAGGATTTCATTTAATGAATAGAAATGGTTGAGAAATATGTAAGTAGTGCCTGGTGGGATCCCAGAATGGCAGCTTTGGGATGTTCCATGGGCAAATGCATCCTAAGGTTTATCTGATACCAAATGTATTTTCCAAACAGACCTAAAAAGAAATGTTCTATCTGTAAATAAGTGGTGTCACAGCCAGGTTTGTAGTTGCCTGTTTGTTGTTTGTCTCAAGTTTAACCAGACAGCTCTATTTCTTCGTTAAAGGAATGTTTTGCTGTCATTGTAGGTATATGAAGTATGGCTCTGGCCCTGCACGCTTCCCACTGCCTGACATGCTGCAATACGTTCTGGAGTTCGTCACTACGAAGCCTGCTGGAGCTGTGTCCTCTGCGTGTGTATCTTCTACTGAGGACTCTCAGATGATGGACAGGCAGTCCCAGGGCGAGTCACTCATTCTGGGGACGCCTTCACAGCCTGACAGGTTGGTAAATGGAAGTAAAAACCATTTTTTGGACATGTTAACTTTCAGCTAAGTGCTACTGGTTTTGTCTATCATTAACTGTTACGTTACTGCAGTATAGGCTGATGATGAGGCTGCTCAGCTTACAGTTGGCTTTTGCTTTGCAGCGTGTTTGATGGAAAGGATGGTGAGCCTGAAGATGAAGCTGCCCTGCTGGCAAATTCCTCACCACAGCAGCAGCTGAACACACCTCTGCAGCTTTCTGGTCCACCAGCAGAGATATCAGACTGTCCTGCTCCTCACGTGGCTTCTGAGGAAGAGATGAACCTGGTGACAACGTGTCTGCAGCGATGGAGGAAGGAGATCGAGCAAGATGTGCGAGGTCAGCCCTAAACGTCGGTTGTGGTTTTTGTGTTTTATTGCCAGCCTGAATCCCCCTCTGTTGCTTCAGCTGAATGAATCCCGAGCTGCACCTTCAGGTCTTTGTGCTCATCTAAAAACAACTCGTTTGTATGTTTTGAGGTAGATGTTATATTGGTATATCCACCAGCTTTACATCTACCATCAAATAACCATGTATGGGTTTCAGCTCTGCTATTTGGTGCGTTCTGTAGTTACTGCCTGGCTTCAAGCTTTCTGTTAATGGTGGCGTTTCCAGGTATTTCTTTGTAATTCATGGTGTCCTTGGCAGATTTGAAGGAGTCCATTGCCAGAATCAGCCTATCCATTGATGAAATGTACAGCGACCCCCACCTCCAGCAGGTAGGAGATGCCACTTCATGTAGTAAATATTAAACTGATGATGCTGATAGTGCGTCATTACTTGTCAGTTCAAATTACCCACTTTCCTGTATGTTGGGAAGATCCCAGTGTTACAATAGAGGTTAAATTACTTTTTCTTTTAGAACAAATCCTAACGTTTTTGCCATTAAAAGCCAGCTCTTAGCAGTAAATCGCGTGTGTGAATCAATTCTTGCACAAGGCAATGGCTGTGAATGTATTTTACATCATCTTCATAAAGTTCAGACAGATTCCTTTACTAAAAGTAAGTCTGAAAGCTCTGTCCATCTGATCTTGCAGGTTCCCTATCATTTACACGCTGTCTTGGTGCACGAAGGGCAAGCAAATGCTGGTCACTACTGGGCCTTCGTATATGACCAGTCTCGGAAAAGCTGGTTGAAATACAATGACATCTCAGTGACAGAATCGTCGTGGGAAGAGCTGGAGAGAGATTCATTTGGTGGCCTGAGGAATGCCAGCGCTTACTGCCTGATGTACATCAGCGATAAGGTGTCCCATGTTGCTGCAGGTAGGGGAGCTAAAGCTGTTTTAATTCTGATGCATTGTATTCTGTCTAACCTGCATCATTACCAGGTCCCTTGGTGTCTGTGTGTTATGGCATTACCCCCTGTCTGCAGATGCAGAAGTAGTGAGAGCAGCAGGAAAGGGGCTACAACTTGGGTGCTGACAGGAGAAAGGACCATCTATGGAGCACAGCCAGCTTGTCCTGGTCACATCTGGCTGCAGTGTTTTGGACGGATAGCTGAGTGTAATGACTGTATTTGTTGCCTCATATTCAGACCTCTTGTTGTAGGAGCTGGCCAGGCAGTGAGCAGATGCTTAGAAGACAATTCACCCAACATATCCATAAAGTAGTTTGTTCCATTGCTGTTCTTTTGAGTCTTTAATAGAGGAAAAAGGGGAAAACTGAAGTTATAACTGTGCTAATACAACACTGTGTATACTCTCTTTTTGCCTCCTATCTGACTTAATCTTTAGTGATATCATCACCCTGAACCCACATGGAGTCTTTGGTTACACAGCGTTCTCTATTACGTGAGATGAATTATTGGTGGTTGTGGCTTAGCCCTGCAAGCCTGTTTGCAATTGCCAGCATATAAATAGTTACATGGATGAATTATTGTGCACGTGGCACTATACATGGCCAGCAGCTGGAGAAGAACCTAATAATTTCATGCGTGCTTCATTTTGATGTAATCAATAGCAGCAAACAATAGAGGACTGTCGTTCTGTTCATTGCTGATGAGAATTTGGAAGCTGTTCTTTGTGACAGGTCTGTTTCTGGACCCATAAACTGTTTTCTATCTGATACCATTTCTGCTGCTTTCTTTTACAATGAGGGCACAAAGAAAGATGGCTGTGATAGAGGGAATTGTCATTCGTTTTGCATAGTCTCAAGACTTGTCGAAAGCTGATGTTGGGTGGGTTTTGTGTTATTTCAGATGTTGGTATTGAAGAAGATTGAATTGAATCCAGCACAGAATTCATACTTAGGAGCCCACATTGGCTCCCTGCTTTTATATGATGCTGTAGATATGTTGTCTCAAGCCTTACTGTGCCTGCAAGCAGCTTGAGTGCTGCTCTCTGTACAGTGGTAGCCTTTGGGTACAGGCCTGTTTCTGACCTTCTTCCAGGTGAAGGTGAAGGCTCAGAGCTCATGCAGCTCCAGGAGGAGGTGGAGGCTTTGCCCCCAGAGCTGAGGCGTT
Source organism: Coturnix japonica (assembly GCF_054131305.1). Lineage (NCBI taxonomy): Eukaryota > Metazoa > Chordata > Aves > Galliformes > Phasianidae > Coturnix > Coturnix japonica. The sequence continues at coordinate 3,159,093 of NC_140696.1, forward strand.
ATATCCAAGAGGACAACTGGCGGCTGGAGCAGGAGGCAGAGGAGTGGGAGGAGGAGCAGTCTTGCAAGATACCTTCAACTTCTTCTGAATCTCAAGAACTCTCTCCTGAGTCGGGTCTAGGTGATGCCACGTCTGATTTTGCAAGCTGTGTTGAAATGAATGGTCAGAAAGATCACTGCTGTGGAGCCTTGTTTAATATGGGGGTGTTTAAGGGGCTGTTGAAGTAGCAGAGGTGCTGGTGGGAGCTGTGTCCTGGCAATACAAAAGGCTGCTCTCGTGTTTTTGCACAGTTGTGTTTCCAGGCTTCTCAACAGAAACAGCCTCTGAAAAGGTTTCATGGGGTGTGTGTGCATGAGCCCATGATGGATCAGGTTCATGTGGGATGGCTGTTCAGTCATGCACAGAAGTGCTTCAAAACATTATAGAACGAGACAGGGAAAAACGATATAATGGAGAGCAAATGCTCATTGTGATATTGTATTTTGATGGAACTGAGCAGCTCAATCCAGACTCAGACACAGTGTTAAATTAACATCTTGTATCACGTCATCTGGTGGTGCAGCAGTTTAAGATGTTAATGAAGCCATTACTTTATCTTGGGCCGTAATTCCTAAGGATGTGCACTTCTGGTAGATGGTTCCATCTCATTAAGGGCCACATAACACACACATAACGTGTGTGATTGTGGGGTGCTGTGTACAGATAAAGAAGTTGGTGTGGATGCTTATGAGACGTGTGAGAGCTGCTTCACCCTCGTGCACTTCTGTTCACCTTTTACTCTGCGCATTTGGACTGAGCCCTGCAGTTCTTGCTCACACCACATCTCTACCATGACAGATCTACCTGCAGCCCACGAGCAGAGCCTGCGCTCTCTGTCCTCAGAGCACGCCATGATTGCAAAGGAGCAGACTGCCAAAGCTATTGCTAATGCAGCTGATATCTATGAGAAGAAAGGTGTGGAGGCAGCACTCTGCGAGGTAAGGACACAGCCCAGGGAGTGACCAGCTGCTGTCTGTGTGTTATATTTCTCAATCCACACCCTGGCTTTTTCATTTCCTTGTGATTCTGTAGCTGTGCCGCGTTTATTTCAGCCCATCTTCTGCTTTCTGCTATTTTGCTTTTGTATTTCTTATCCTTTTTCTTTTTCTTCTCGGCCACAGCCAAAGGAGGTAGAACCAATGAAGGCCCAACCGGGTGAAACAGCCTTTACAATTCAGGCAGAACAACCTCAGGATGTGAAAGAAACAGAGTCTGCTGCCCAAAGTAGCTCACAGATCTCAGAAGTGGAAATCCCCAGTGTGGGGAAGGTTCCTGTTAGATCTGATGCAGATGGATATAACGAGGAGGTACAGCTCCCAGTGCAGGCACTAATTGCTGTCCATCACTAACCTCTGACTTCGTAGTGATTGACTCACTTGTCTGTCATGGAAGCAGTGCTGTTTTCAAAGTAAATTCTTCCCCCTTTAGAAGTGGTCGGGCCAATTTGTTTTGCAGCTCCTTTCCTAAATGCCATCAGAGGAGCAGCTCTGTAGAAGCATTCAATCATTAGATTCACTGCAGTGTTCCTGTTGGAACCAATTGGTCCTAGATGTACTTACAAACCTCCTTAGTGTCTTCAGAGCTTTGTCCTATGTATGTCAAAGGGATGGAGCACTCGCAGTACTCGGAGTATCCCAGCTCCTGGTCTGTTGAACCTGGTTAACCTCACTCACACACACAGTTGTCTTTTCACATTCTAGAAGTGGAGTTCTCTTAAAGGAATGCAGAGATGGGTACTGCTGGAGTATATTTAATGCCTGCCTGTATGAACTTAGCACAGTCCTTTGCCACATGCACTGCTCTCTTGTGTTGGTGAGGGAAACTGAGTGGGATGCAGAGGGGTTATGGCTGGTGTTCTTCACGTTCCAAGTTCTTTCCTTTCTTCACCGTGTTTTCTCTTCTCCTCCTGTCTGTTACTGTTTTCCTCGTTCTCGTTTGTGTTTCTTTTCCTGCTTTCCATGGCAGGTGATGCTGAGTCCAGCCATGCAAGGTGTCATCCTGGCTATTGCAAAAGCCCGCCAGACCTTTGATCGCGATGGGTCTGAAGCAGGGCTCGTCAAGGTATCCTCATCTGCTTCATTTCCACAAGCATGGAGATCTGTGTTCGCAATATGAAGGCTCTGTGCTTTGTATAAAGACATACCAAGCAAGTGAAAGGAGAGGGCCAAGCAGTTGTTGTTCTAGATAATGGCTTTTCTGTCCTGCAGTTGTGCTTGTGCTTGCATAACGCCACATCCTTGCATCCCAGCTTGTAAGAGCTGCCTTCTCCCAGAAGGCTCTTTGCTGTTTGTGCTGCTTATTCTTTCAGTGTTGGTAATTTGCTTGGTCTGGGTTTAAAAGTGAGGCTTTCTTTGTCTTTCAGCATCTGTTGCACGTCCTTGGTGCTGTTGTCAGGACGTGAGCACTCATGACATTAGTTGAGCTCTGGAATGTGCATGCTCATGATAACTTGCCTTGCAAAAGGTGAAAAGAGTGCATGGAATGGGGGGATCTGAAACAACACAAGCTGCCCAATGTTGGCTCTGATGGTTTTACCACCAGGTAGATTTAGTTAAAAATACAGCACGGGGCGAAATCTCCTGTGTTCTTTATCTATGGGAATATAAATGACGATACACTCACAGATCTAAGAGCATTGCAGTTGATGTTGACAACTCCTTTGCTCACATAAGAGGATTACCAAACTTGTTTTGTGTATCCCACTCTCTCAGGAAGCCGTTCAGATACCTGGATGCTTCAGAAAACCTCATGTTTGATGCATGTGCTTCTAGTTTGGAATACATCGTTCCCAATGCTTATGAGCTTCTAGTCACCAGCAGAGCACAGCTAAGCAGCAGAGATAGTTATCCCATGTGGGCATCCCATCATTCTAGGACAGTTTTAGGCTCCACATCAGCCACTGCAGCATTCAGACTGGTAAAAGGGTGGATGTCTCAATGTGTGTGTGCTTTCTTGCCAGGCATTCCATGAGGAGTACTCCAGGCTCTATCTCCTTTCCAAAGAGACCCCAACCCCTCAGAACGATGCCCGGTTGCAGCACGTGCTCATTTACTTCCTTCAGAACGATGCTCCCCAGCAGATTGTGGAACGGACCCTCCTTGAGCAGTTTGCAGACAGGAACCTCAGCTACGACGAAAGGTTTGTTCAGTGGGTTCCGAGATGAAGTTTCACTCATCTGGAAGCAACTGAGGCCGTCCTTCTCATTTTCTCATCTTTTCCTATGTGGGGCAGGTCAATTAGCATTATGAAGGTAGCACGAGATAAACTGAAAGAGATCGGTCCTGATGAGGTCAATATGGAGGAGTATAAGGTAAGTGCCACCTTTTGGCCTTCTTGCAGTCAGAGCTCGTGTCTCCCAAACTGGGAATGTGGTTCAGAGCAGTGCATGCATAGAAAGCAGGAGGGAATTAGCTGAGCTTCAAGGGATGGTTTGCAGTTGACTGAATCAATTTGTGGCTTCTGAGAGAATTTTAAACTCTTCACAATGCACTTGTGAGTTGTGAAGGAGTGTGAAAACGTGTTGGAAGTGACACTGACGTTGTTTCCTTCCTCAACAGAAATGGCACGAAGACTACAGTCTTTTTCGGAAGGTGTCTGTTTACCTGCTTACAGGGCTGGAGCTGTACCAGAATAGAAAGTAAGTTTATTTTAATGGTGACTTTAGACAAGATAGTCTCTACTTCTGGGCTGGAGCTTGTTTTGGCAGGACTACTTCTTTCAGACCTGTGATAGCCAGTCTCCATTCAGCCTTGTGATGGAGGACAGTATAGTTTATTCCTGGCTCGCTGTTTGCCCTCCCTTGAATGCAGGGCCAGCCCTGGTTGTACTGAGTACACTAGCGAGGTGTCTGTTCTTAGCATGCCCTCATCTTTCTCTCGGTGAAGCTGTACAATTGCCGTCACTTTTTGGCCCTTTGGACTGCTGTACTAAAACTGAACTGTCTTGAATTAGGCACTGTAATGGGTTTAAGCACATTTTGGAGTTCCAGAGCTTGCAAGCTGGACGTCTAACTCTTTTCTTGTAGGTACAAGGAATCCCTGACCTACCTGATCTATGCCTACCAAAGCAACACCGCTCTGCTGAAGAAGGGAGCCAACAGAGGAGTGAATGAATCGCTGATCACCTTGTATAGAAGGAAGTGTCTCTTGGTGTGTAAAGGAGGAGCTCTCGAGCCATTTGGGAGGGTTGTGGAGGGGTGAGAGCAGCCCAGGAGCTGAGCTCTGCGCCTTTTCTCACAGCACGCTGATTATCAGAAGACCACGATGGCTTTTTAAAGAGCTTTCTCAGATTCTCTCTCCTCTCCTAGAAGCTGAATGAGGTGGCATCATCTCTGTTTGTAAGCTGCGAGGAAGCTGACGTGGCAGAGGGCATTAGCATCCTGAATGAGCTGATCATCCCCTGCGTGCACCTCATTAACAACTTTGACATCTCCAGAGAAGACATGGATGCCATTGAGATCATGAGAAACTGCTGGTGCTCCTATCTGGGACGAGAAGACATGGACGGTAGGGAATGGTGAATGCTCACCTGCATTACCTTATTTGTGCTGTTAGTGGTTAGGGCTGTGTCTAGGCCTTAACTAGAAAAGAATGAAGGGGCTGCTTAAAGCACTTCCTTAAGGATCTTAAAATTAGTGTCGTAGCACATTTGGCTATTTCTGTTTCAGTCCCATTGATTATGATTATATCACTCTCCTCCCCCTGCAGCAAGCCTGCAGATCAGGCTGGGTGAGCTGCTTCCCCGCCTCCTCGATGGCTCCACAGAGGTGGTGATACTGAAAGAGCCCCCAAAGATCCGTCCCAACTCCCCATACGATCTCTGCAGCCGCTTTGCAGCAGTGATGGAGTCCATCCACGACGCCTCGACCGTGACTGTGAAGTAGATGGCAGAGCTGGCACCTCGGAGTGACACACTGTGAAGCATCCGTGCACAGCATCCTCCTGCCAGGTGGTATTTACAGAAGGGAAGAGGTGATTTCGTGTTGAGACCTGTGTGCTTTGTAAATAGGAGCGATTTAAAAAGCAATATTGCACTTTTGAGATAAGATGTTAAGTCGGAATGCAAAGGATGTGAACCACTGTACTAAATGGCACAGCAGGTACCTGGCAGTTCCACCTGCCTCATTTTCTTAGGACCAGATGAGGATATCTTTACTATTGTGGCAACTTTGTATGCTGTCCAGCAAGCACACATCCATGGGAATGACATCAACAGCAGAGGAAGGGCTTGGTTTTATCTGGTGAGCTGAGCTATTGGCTGTCATTGATCCATCAGACACGTTTACATCTTCCTAAATTATTAGCTGCCTTATTTATTCAGATCTTGCCAAACTTCTGTCTGAGAGGAACAGCAGCGCTCGCTCTGTGTGTTGTGTGCAGCCACGCGTTCAACTGCATATTTCAGATGAGTTAAACAAGCATTTCCCTTTTGTGTTCTAACTGGCAAAAGAAAAGGAGCAGGATTCTTCCTCTGAGAAAAGCACAATCAAATAATGGCAGTGACAAGGGACAGGATGGAGCTGGATGCTTTGAGTGCTGCGGTGTTAGCTGGCTGGTTCAGGGCATAACAGGTGTATTACCCCCTTGGGTTTGAAAGTGAGCTTGTTTCTCACCTCTGTTGGATGTTCGGTGCTGGATGAGTGATGATAACTGCAAGGCATAGAATCAGCCCCTTTTTAATTAACTTCCTGTAAGAAAAAACGTTGCCTCGTTCGGAGTTCCTTTTGCTGTCAGCCTCTGATTGTGTTTGAACTCTTGACAGTTGTTTAAACCAAACTGGGTTCTGGGTAAGTGGAGGAGGAAGCCTGTTTGTTAGGACTATGCAGTTTCTCTAAAGGTGCAATAAAAGCATTTGTTCTATGTTAGAATGAAAAAGTTCCCTCTGTGTGTTTGTGTGTTGTTCTTTTGGTTTTTATTTCCCCTCTGTTTGTTATGCCTTATGGGGGTTCCTCTTGGCTACAGCAGGAAGAAAGGGAAGCAGAGGAAAAGAAATCAATTGGCAAAGCAATGCAGGAGTGTCTGTCCCTGGATGCGGCTCCAGGTGTGAGCACTTGATAGCTCTGCAGTGCTGTGGTTGATGGCTCCTCTTTGGGTCTGTAACGGCAATGAAGTGCTTGGGAGCTCAGAGTTCTCTCCTGCTGCTGTTGGGAGTGTGGGGGGCATCTGTGTGCTTTGATGGAGGAAGAGTTGAGTTCACTGACTGTGAGCACAGTTTTGTTTGCTCTTCAGACCTGGCAGCTTCGGCTCATCCCTGAGAAGGCAGGAATTCCAATGAAATCTACAGCAGCACCTTGATGTTGTGACACACAGAACAGCCAGGTCGTGCTATGCCCAAGGGTTAAATACAGCTCACAGCATACACTGCAGCTCATCTAGTTTGTGGCTGATGCTTCCATTAGCCAAAGCGTGCCACAATGGGAGCACTGGCTGTGATGCATCTGACCGAACCTTTAGTTAACTACAGGTGGGACACACTGTGCCGGGTTACGGTGCTGTCTGGTTTTCTATCTCACTGTTCTCTATTTCTGTTATTCAGATTGAGCAGTGTGACCAAGGGTTCAGCTCGGTGCTGCTGTAACTGAAGGCCATGCACCCTGCCCTGCTGTGTCTGCAGATATTGATGTGCTGAGAAGGGCTGTGCTTCCCCTGGAGCTGCAGGGAGCTCTGTGTTAGCTGGTTTTGTTTTAGAGGTTGGGGATCTGCTGTTCCAAAGCAAGCAACAGGAAATAATGCATTCACATCGAGTTAGTAAAGAGGAGGAAAAATCCATGTTTTCCAGCAGCCAAAAATCTCTATTTTCTCCATTAATTGGGGAAATGAAACATTTAATTGCATATTGAGCTGCTAACGTGATTCTACGTTATAATGGAGCCTTTACCTTCTGTCATCACGCTGAGAAAACACAGATTCTTTTCAGCAGCTGAGGAGGAAAGGAGAGAAATAAGGGTGTTTTTGGCCAAATGGAAGACAGATGTTTGTGGGGCTTCTTCCTGGTGCAGCATTGGTTGTAATTAGCAAAGCTGTGTTTGAGTGAAATTGTCAGCCAGGTCCCATTGCTCCATCAGTTCCTATAGAGGAATAACTAACCCCTATGGGAGTTGGTTTATCTTGAGTTCTCTTGAAGGCTGGAGCAGCAATCTGTAGAAACTCAAACTCAAGTGAGCCAAGCCTGTTGCAACTAATGGCTCATTGCAACTGATGGCTGTCACAGAGCAAGAGCTGCTGCTTTTCCAGCCTTGCTACCTTGCTCCATGCTGTTGTGATGGAGAAGACCCTGGAATGATGCTACTCTGCTTTATATCTTAGGGTTCTAGGGTTTATAACAGAGCTCTTGGTGCCACGCTCTCCATCACTGCTCACCCTGCACAGCAAGGAAATGGCCACAATTTCAAGGTAAGTTTTGCAATATTGTGTCATTCTAAGGCATTCTGACTTCCAGGTGACCAGGTTATTTGCTGTTGTTCTCCCTCCCCCTGCTGTGTCTTCATTTCCCAAGGGTGTGGGTGATGAGTTCAAGTCAAAATAGAGTCTCTGCTTCATGGGTTTGTGTAACTCTGAAGAAAAATCACCTGCGTTTGTGTCTGAAAAGTGCATTCATCAGGCAAGAATGCTGCCCTTCTGGCCCCTCCGTAGTGCACACTCCATTGCTGTGGCTCTTTGGGTCCCTCTGAGCTGAGCTGTGCCCCCAGCAATCCCTCCACCAGGTGAAAAGTGTTTGGGAATCGTCTCTTTTCTTCCCCCACGTGTTTCCATTTTTGACTCTTCGCCGGACCAAAGTGCGGATTTCAAAATGGGGCTTTTGAAGAACGGTGAACTTTGGTTCCTGAAGGAGCGCTGCTGTTGGGCGGAGGCTTCCTTTATTTCAGCTGCAAATAGCTCTGTGACAGCGGGCTTCCTGCAGTGGGGGTTCTTGGTGTTAGCCCAACCTGGTGTTCGGTAGCGTTAGGAGCAGCTGTAGAAGCAGGTTTAGTTTCTTGTTTGAGCTGAATCAAGAAATTGGGGGTGAGATCCTCACAGACACCCACAAAATAACACCTTTCTATGGTCTTTGACTCTGATGCCCAGGTAAACAGTTCTGCTATAGAACCTTCTAAATGAAGGTCTCTGCTACGTTTGCATCTTGGTCAACTGCAGTTGACCATCAGCTCGTGTTTGTCTCCCCTCTCTCCCCTCCATCCTTATGTTTCCCCTTGAGCTTTGCTCAATGAACCACTCAAGCAGTGGCCTCGTTCCCTACAACCCACACCCTTCATCCCTGCTCTTCCCGTGCTCTCATCATCACACGCTCATCCCATGTGGGATGTTCTGCTCTCGGAGCACAGAAACGCACTGCTGATGGCTGAAATAATTTATTTAGAGTACATCAAAATGAAATGGACATTCAAGGAACGAGCTTTTCAGCGCGGATAGAGGTCTTACAGCAAATACATTCCCAGCCATTGGGGATTCCCAACACAGTGTAATCAGTGAGTATATTGCAAATGTAGCCAGAAATACAAAGTGCTCTTTACTGCTCTGTTTGCCTTTGTGGCTTACAATACTGGGCTCAGTTTGCAAGCATTGCTTGGAAAAAGGGGGGGGAACCCAAAAAGTGAAGCAGACAGACACAGATGGAAGAAAACCAAGCTGCAATGTACAGTCTTAGGAATCAGCAAATCATCCCTTAACATGTGAGAGCCGTCTCTGAAATCCAAACAGCCCAAATCCACAGTCTCAGATTACCAGGTCGGTGTTTTTGGGGTGTGAGGGGTGGCTGCACGGTGACATCGTGGCTGGGCTGTGTGTCTCTGGATGCAGCGGGCGAGTGGCTGGAGGTACAGCGGGCGTCCCAGTCCGGTTCAGGCAGGTGCTGTAGATAAGAAGCAACCCACCTGCCATGAGGAAGGACCCAGCGAACCACCCCAGGAACATCGCCTCGCCAAACTCCCAGCGCGGGACGATGTCGGGAATGGCTTCATCCCAGAACTCAAGGACTGTGGTGTAGGCGACCCAGGAGACTGGCACGAGAGTGGTGACCCCTGCCATGCTGAACGCTGCTCCTCCAGCGAGCAGAAACTGTTTCTTGGCATTGGGTTTTCCTTCGCATGTCTTCCAGCAGTCCAAACCCACGCTGGCAAATACAAGCGCCAGGAGCCCCAGCCCATTGGAGAGGCACATCAGGACGCGGGACACGCGCAGCTCCAGCGGCAGGGCGAGAAAGGAGTCGTGGGTTTTACACTCCGTGGCCCCCTCCTCCTGCATGATGCACACCTGCCACAGCCCCATGGTCCAGATCTCCAATTCATTCAAGTCCAGGTTGAAGTTCTTCCAGAGAGGCACAAAGGTGGTGACGCAGGATGAGACCCAGCCGAAGAGTGCCAGCAGCATCGCTCCCACCTGGACCCTTGCATTGCAGCTCCACGCCATGCTCACACTACTCCTGCAAGCTGTGTGCTGGCTCCGCTGCTGGGGCTGAGATAAGCTGAGGTGAGCAGAAGGCTTTTGGCATTAACGCTTTTGGAGCTGTGTATTTGTGGTGAGGATTTCCATGAACACACTGTTTCAGTTGGCGGTCACGGTCAGAGCGCTGCTGTTTGTTCCTGCCTTTCAGAGGAGTTGTGTGGGGGGAAATTCAGGCTTATACCTCTAATTCCTGGGTGTGGCCTCGATCATTTTCGTGTCTTGTTGGTTTTGCTGCGATAGAAGAAGGCACCGCTGGCTAGGCAGGAAAAACTGGGTGCAACGGAGAGCAGAGCTGCTCTGAAAGCCATCGTCAGCCCCACGCTCTGCTCCTTCTCCCCTACAGACAGTGTTTTAGCATGGCCCTGCTTTGTGTGCATCACCAATCACCCCATTCCTGCAAACTGGGGGATGCTCTGGGCTGGCTTCTGGGAGAGGACACCTCCAAGAAACAAAGGGTTTTGTCCCCTTGCATGGCCAGCATTGCTTCAAGGGAAACCCATCTTACTGGCTGCCTCTCCCTGTACGCAGGAGGGTTAAACAAGAAGCATGCAAATCCCCTGAGCCTCAGGAACCCCGAGGAGAGAGTTGGCAAGAACAGCTGCAGGTCTGGCAGGGGAGAGGGGCTGTGGGCAGAGAATGCGGTGCCTGGGTTCTTCCCAGGAGGATTAAAGGCCCCAACCCTCCTCCAGCCCTTTAATAAACACCATGAGAGGTGCTGCCAGTTGTCCCTGGGGCTCCCATAGAGGAGCAGTGGCCCAGAGGCTGCTCTGTGTGCTGAGTCCCTGCTCCAGGAGACAGAGATCCTGGAAAGTTTCCGTGTTGCAACGGGGCTGGACTTTATACCGACCTCCTCATCCTCAAAAGCACTTTGCAAACATTTGTACTCTGAGCAGCCGCTCCCAGGGGTTACCTGGAGGAGATGGGATGGAGGCAGAGCTGGGATGTCACTTGGGGTACAGCGTCGCTGCAAGAAAATATCCTGCTGTAAAAAATAGATAGGAAAAAAGGAGAAGAGGAAAGCAGTAACTTTCTGATGACACTCATTTCCCATCTGTTCCAGCCCAGCCACACGCATGGACCCAAGGTCCAGCTTTTTAGATTCATCTTCATGGGGGGATTAGTGACTAATCTCTCGCTCATCTGCTTGCTTTGTTACCAAGAAGGATACGAGGGGGCCAGGCTGGGAAATTACTGCTGCTTCCTTAGCACTGTGGGGGCTGTGCCCAGCACCACAAGCCATGGCCATGTCATGGGCTCACAAGGAGGGGGCTCAGTATTGAATGGGACCTCCATGTCCCCCAGCGCCACTTCATTGCCACTTTCCTGGCACGCAATGATCAGAGGCCTTTAGAAAAGGCATGAAGACACTAGAATCTATTTGCTCTAAGGATGGGGAGCTTGATCCCTTGGGTACACATCCTGCTCCCATCGCTCAGTGCCAGCTGAGGGCTGCTCTGCTGCATCCTCTCATTAGAACCCTACAGCTGGGCACGGTCGCTGCTTTCTGCCCTTTGTATGAAACTCAGATGTCTGGAAGCTGCCTGCCCTGAGCATGTCCCTGTGGTCCCACCGGTTCCAAGCTGCCCCCAGGCGATGTCTGCGGCCGCTGCTTGCACTGCTGCAGTCCTGCTGGGGACAGCTGTGTCAGCTGCAGGAGGAGCGGGTTGAGCGTGAGTCCAGTGCTGCAGTCACGAGTGTGGTTGGTGGAGTTGCGTCGTGCTGTGTTGGTGACCCCAAGTCAGGCTGGACCTGAGCACTATTTATAATCTCGGTGCTGCCTTGGTTATTTTTAACCCTCCTGTTATAGGGATCCGGCTTTAAATATAGCACAGAGGATGGCCCTGAGATGTGTTAACTTGGTTCTGTTCTGCAGGACAAGGTGCACCAGGCACTGAGTTAATGACTCACACAGGCAAAAGAATCCACGTAAATATAGACAATGTCTTGAAGCCTTTGCTGATGACCCCATCCCTAAAACCATGGGGAATAGTGTGGATGAAGGCTGGGATCCTCCGGCAGGGAATGCCCCCACAGTGCGTCAGCCCCCAGCCCTTCCAATTAAATCATCTTGAGGTAATGCTGCCCGTCATTGAGGGGGATTAGCGAGTGACCTTCTTCTACTGGAGCAGGATTGGAGGACGTGCCAAGCTCCCCTTCTTTCTCCTAAGCTCCGCGGTGCAGCCAGGACGGGATTTCCCCCCAGAACTGATGGGAAGATGCCCAGGAGCAGACAGATCAGTGCCCAGGAGCAGCTGTAGGGGCAGGCAGAGGCCGAGGGGCTGTGCCCGGAGATGCGGTAGGTGCTGAGGGGCTGCGAGCCGGGAGAGGGTCATGGGCAGGGGGAGATGGGCAGGGATGGGGGCAGGGGCACAATGCTGGGGGTATCTGTGAGGTCACCCACTCTATGCTGGCTGCTGGGCATCACCAAGTATTTGGGAGCCGTGCTGTGGGATGGGGCAGCAGCTGTGGGACCACGAGACACATCCCTGCAGGAATAGGGCTGGGATTGCAGCAGTGCAAGGCAGGAGGGCTCAGTGACGGGCACAGAGTGGTGCTGCAGTTCTGCTCGTCCTCATTCTGAACACGAGAGCTCCATGCATGGGCATCTCTACCAGCGCAGCGTCTGCAGGCATCCCAAATTCACACCCACGAGTCTCACACAGCGTCTGATATAGGAATTACAGCTGGGAAAGCTCTGAAGTATGAGGAACCGGCAGGAGCTGCTGCTGTAACATAGCAAGAGAAACCACGGAATCATTGAAGTTGGAAGGAACCTTTAAACATCATCACGTCCGACTCTAAATCACCTTAAAAATCAGGGATTCAGACATTCCTGACTTTACAAAGGGTCTCACCCATGATCTGCTGCTCTGTGCTTTCCAAACCCATTGGCTCTCCTGCACTTGCTGCTGCTTCCCCAGCCCCACACCCGGGCTGTACAGATGTCAGCTCTGAGCTGCCAGAGGAAAGGAATAATTAAAGCAGATAATTATTTCTGAGATAACACTCTTCCCCCAGGGCTCATTAGCCCAGTTCTCACAGCCTGGCCCAGGCAATGCAGATCCACAGCACAAGGGCTGGTGCTCAGAGCTGTGCTGGGCAGTGATTGCTTTCCATATTCCCTCTTCTTTATTCGTTTTTGCTGCAGGGTGCAGCCGGGATGGGGTTGTTCTTTTCTTTGCAGCCAGGATGGGGTTGTTCTTTTGCAGGATGCTCCCATGCAGAGATTTGGGGCTGCCCGGACTGTGGCAGAATTGGTCTGTTTGCAACTTCTCTATCCAGCTGCTCCAAGAGCCGAGCCTGCGGGCCACAGCGCTGCTGGACGGAAGGACGGAGTGCCCGTACCAGGACCGAGCGGCCGGGGCAGAGGATGCTGCATGAGGCAGCGGGGCCCCTCGCCTTGTCCATGGGGGGACCAGTGCCAGGAGCCGTGCTGGGGATGGTCACACTGTGAGGCTGCATCCTGCTGACGGGGAGGGGGATCCGCCAGCCAGGTACCCCCACACTCTGCCCCTATGGTTGGGTCCTGTGCCTGTTCATTCCTCCCCCTCCTGAGTTATGTTTCTGGGTGGTGTTAAAGCTGTATTCCAAGGGACAAGCTGCAGGTAGTGACCACTGAGGATGTGGAGCTTGAGGGCTGCACAAGTGGCTGAACGGGAGGAAGCCATCCCCAGGTGGTGCAATGCAATTAGGGCGAGTAATTGGCTTAGCCATCTGGTGCTTCCTGCCCAGCTCAGCTCCATCACCTGACTGGGACACAGCAGGAGATGGTAGCAGTATGCAGGTTGTAGCTGTGCCGGGCTCCAGCCTCTGTCTCTGCCCAGGGCTGCTGTTTGCATTTCGAAGTAGCACTTTGGGTCACATCCAACTTCCCTTCTGGTGAAAACCCGTATTAAAACAAACATCTCCTCTTCAAGTGAGTGGGAGATGATGGCCAGACAATGTGCTGGGGCTGTCTTGACGTCAGCAGTATGGGTGAGGGCTTTGGGTCTGTTTCCCACCAATGGAATCCTTTCCAAACCCCTCAGGGGCTGCTGTTAGTGATGGTTCTGCCTCATCTTTAGGAGTCCCAGTTCACCCCCAATACCCTTCCCTGCCCACACAGCCCCACCTGACAGTCCTGCTCTGTCCCCACAGCACCCTGCACTATGGCTGCAGTGCTTCCTGCAGGCAGCAGCATGGACCCACAGCACATCCTCTGCACCCACAACAGCATGGGCAGCAGCTGGCTGCTACGCGAGGAGCCCCGGGGCCGCAGGAACTCCATCCCACCCGTGCATGCACCCACTGCCAGGCACATGCTGGCCTATCTGCCACGGCCACCCAGCGACACCAGCCGCTATGGCACCTTCCCCCAGAAGGTAGGACCACGGCCCCATTGCTTTGCTGTGCTGAGTGATGGCACGGAGCATGAGGAGGGTGGTTTAATGCTAACTGGAGCCTTTCCCCTTACAGCCTGAAGTCCCAGCTGCCCCTACGCTTCTCATAGATGCTGCTGAGAGAAGCACTCTGGTTCCAAACGACCTCTCCCCACCCTGTAGCACTGCTGTTCCTAGTGACCCAGCTCCCACGCAGAGCTGTGTGGACTCAGAGGCTGTAGGACCCACCAGGCGCTGGCCCAGTATCTCCATTACCACCAGTGACATGCCCAAGCATCGCCGGACCTCACGCCAAGACCACCAACCCACTCTGCATGATGGCACCTCCCGCTGGTACCCACGGCAAACCCACAGCGTGCCCAGCACCCTCAGCCCTGCACAGAGCAGGACACCCAACCGCAGCATCGTCTCCATCCCCACCTCTGAGAGGCTCCAGAACCGGCGTTGTAAGCTGATAGAGGATGAGAGGCTGCTGGGTTTGGCTGGCAAGCAGCAGCGCCAGCGCTACGTCACCAAGGTGGGCAAGTGCCAAGTGAACCTGGGCAACATCCAGGAGAAGAAGAGGTTCCTCTCAGATATTTTCACCACTATCGTGGACCTTAAGTACCGCTGGTTCCTCTTTGTGTTCATGATGTGCTATATTGTCACCTGGGTTGTCTTTGGCACCATCTATTTCTTCGATGCATGGGTAAGGGATGACATCAACCACATCGGGGACCCAGAGTGGAAGGCTTGCATCGAGAACGTGGACAACTTCATATCTGCCTTACTCTTCTCTGTGGAAAGCCAGAGGACCATTGGCTACGGCTCCAGGATCGTGACAGCCAACTGCGCCGAGGGCGTCATCCTGCTGATGGTGCAGTCCATCATTGGCTCCATGATTGATGCCCTCATGGTGGGCTGCATGTTTGTCAAGATCTCCAGGCCCAAAAAGCGTGCCCAGACCTTAATCTTCAGCAAAAACTGTGTCATCTCCCATAGGGATGAAAAGCTCTGTCTGATGTTCCGCATTGGGGACCTCCGGGAGAGTCACATGGTGGATGCAAAAATAAGAGCCAAACTGATCAAATCCCGACAGACCAAAGAAGGGGAGTTCATCCCCTTGGAGCAGTCGGAGCTGAATTTAGGCTACGACACAGGGGAGGACAGGTTGTTCCTGGTGGAGCCCCAGATCATCTGCCACGTCATCAACCAGCACAGCCCCTTCTGGGACCTGTCGGCGGAGTCGCTGAAGAGGGAGCAGTTTGAGATCATCATCATCCTCGAGGGCATTGTGGAAGCTACGGGTGAGTGAGGAGGGGTTGGGGTGAGGCAGAGCCGGGTATGAGGGACAGGGAGTGGGGTCTATGGGCAGCTGCTTGTGTTAGTGTGATGCAAAGCCCATCTCACCATGTCTCTGCTGCAGGGATGACGTGCCAGGCCCGCACCTCCTACACTGAGGACGAGATCCTGTGGGGGTATCGCTTCGAGCCCTGCATGTCCCTGGAGAAAGGAGCCTTCCACGTGGACTACAGCCGCTTCGAGCTGACCTTCGAGGTGCAGACGCCAGCAGTGAGCGCCAGGGAGATGCAAGAGATGGCGGAGCTGGAGCGCAGGGACCGCTCCACACCCAGCCTGTGCTGGGAGCTGCCGCCACAGCCCTGTGGGCCCTGACATGGAGGCTCAATGCAACTGTTGTTGTGTCACGGGGCAAAGAACCCCTCAGCAGGACATTAAAAGCTGTTCATTGCAATGGTGATGTGTGTGGTGTTGGCTTGGAGCATATAGGGCTGCTCAAAGGGCATTTCTCTTCCTGGCCCCCTCAGCCAACTCAGCGCTATTGGGACATGGCAATGGGATAAGGCCTCATGGGTGGGGTGGGAGGGAGGTTGCAATACACACACATATATAGGATCATAAGAGATCAATGAGTCCAACCCCACTGAACCACAGCCCTAAGCACCGCATCCCTACGGTTCTGAACACCTCTAGGGACAGTGACTCCAATGCAAGACATCCATAAATCAATATTATATCCTAAGTGTGCGAATTCCAACATAAACTAATTAATTAACTAATTAATTAACTAATTAATGCATGTGGGTGGCACCAGTTTTTGTTTACATGGAGTCCTCCAAGACGCCAGGGGGAGCTAAAGCACTGCGACACCCTCTTGTATGGCCATTAAATAACGTCATTAGTGTGCGACGTGCTGACTGAGTAGGAGCTGAGCGCGGCGGTGCCGGGCCTGCCCGGTTCGGTTCGGTTTAGTTCGGTTCGTCCCCGCAGACCGGTTGTGTCCGTCCCGCATGGCGCGGCGTTGAATGGAGATGACCGATCAGGAGAACAACAACAACATCTCCGGGAATCCTTTCGCTGCGTTATTCAGCTCCATCGCAGACGCCAAGCAGTTCGCAGCAGGACAGAAACAGCAGCTGAGGCAGCTGGCAGGTCAGGGCTGGGCCTGTATGGGGGGTAAACGAGGGGTAAATGGGGGTAAATGGGGGTAAACGGGGGGTAAATGGAGGTAAACGGGGTAAATGGGAGGTAAATGGGGGTAAATGGAGGTAAACAGGGGGTAAATGGGAGGTAAATGGGGGTTAATGGAGGTAAACAGGGGGTAAATGGGGGGTAAGGGGGGGCAAAGGGGCTGCTCTGTGTCCCTTCGTGCCTTTCCATGTCTGTGAGTGCAAAGGAAGAAGCTCACTCAGGAGGTTTTATTTTGCAGGAGAAGAAACTTCGGTCAGTCAAGATGACTCTGATAACAGCGTGTCCGAGAGCCTGGATGATTGTGATTACTCTGTGGCTGAGATCAGCCGTTCTTTCAGGTCTCAGAGGGAGCTGTGCGAGCAGCTCAACATCAATCACATGATCCAAAGGATCTTTCTCATCACTCTTGATAACAGTGAGTGCTCCTGATGTCCTGTGGTTGTTGATCTGGCTTCTATATGGCCTCAAGGGGATGGGATGCTGGTGCTCTGTTCTCTGGGTGAGCAGTAGGAGGCATAGCCCCTTCTCATACAGCAAGCTCCACTCTGGTTCTTGTGCTGGTATAAAACAACATGGGAGGAACACAAGGTGGAACAGCTCTGTGTCCTCGAACCACGCAGCTGCTTCACATTTTATGTTCCCAGAACCTTGAACAGAGCTTGTGTGTTTGCATTGTACCTGAAAGGGTGAGAGAAAACAGCATTACACAACTGCTGTGAAAGGCTGTTTCTGCCTCTGTGCTTGAAAAAACAGGCTCTGAATGCAGCAAATGGAAGTGTCACTTAGTATATCTCACATCTGGCACTATTGTGTTGAGGAGCTCGTGCTGCTCATGTTGAATGGGGCTGCATGGGGCAAGGATGTGAATAGAGAAACTCCCTGAGAGCTTGGGGCCTTGTGACCCCATGTAATACCCCAAAGCTTATTTCCTACAAGTGATATCAGTGTAAGAGTGCAGCTTCTAATGATGTGGGGTCTGTGCTTGCTGGATTCCCTAATGAAATGTGTTTTAAGCAGGAGCTCATCAGATCTATGTGAAATTGGACAGGGATGCTGGGAGGTGGGCAGTGCTTCCCTGCAGCAGCCAGCAGCAGATGACTGTCTGCCCCAGGCAGGATCCTGCTTGCAGATTTCACTTCTTGCAGTTATATTCTATCAGCTGTGACTACAGATGATTTATATTCTCACCAGGTGATCCCAGCATGAAGAGTGGAAATGGGATTCCAGCTCGTTGTGTGTATTTGGAAGAAATGGCTGCAGATCTGGATGACCAAGACTGGCTTGACATGGAAAACATCGAGCAGGTATATCTCATGCATTGCAATGACTGTCCAAATTGAGACTGCATCAGGGCTACAAGAGAGATGCTGATTGTAACTGGCCAGACTGTTAAACTCCTGGCTTGCAGGAGCTGTTTCACTTTCATGGTGTTTTTTTCTTGTATCTAGGCACTGTTTACCCGCCTGCTGCTGCAGGAGCCTGGAAACAACCTGATTTACATGACTTCTGCTGGCACACAGAATCTCTCTGCAGATCGAGATGCAGGGGAGAAACAAATCCTACGCTACCTCTATGCCTGTTTCCAGAGGGCAAGAGAAGAGGTGGGTAGAAGTTTCTGAGAAGGGAGGTAACTTTGTTATCTAAAAGCTGATCTTTGTTATCTAAAAGCTGATCTTTGTTATCTAAAAGCTGATCTTTCCATGGCAAGAGGTGGATATGGAGCCTCTGATCTGTTCTGTTCTTTCTGTGCAGATAACCAAGGTTCCAGAGAACTTGCTGCCCTTTGCTGTGCGCTGCCGAAATCTGACTGTGTCAAATGCTCACACTGTTCTTCTCACCCCGGAGATTTATGTCAACCAAAATGTGTATGAGCAGCTGGTGGATCTGATGCTGGAAGCATTGAGAGGAGCACGTAAGTCTGAACTTAATTAATGTCTTAGTGAGGTTATTGTTAAGAGCTGTGAGGGTTGTCAGTAATTCCCTTGTGTCCCTTGCTAGATTTTGAAGACATGACTGAGTTTCTTGAGGAGGTCATAGAAGCCTTAACGATGGATGAGGAAGTGCGGACGTTTGGGGAAGTCATGGTTCCAGTGTTTGATATTTTATTGAGCAGGATCAAGGACTTGGACCTTTGTCAGATCCTTCTATACACTTACCTGGATATGATCCTCTATTTCACAAAGCAGAAAGATATAGCAAAGGTATGTGCTTTTCAGTTATCAGGAGCTGTTGGCTGCTTTGATTGTTACGGGGAAACCCAACTGGTTGGAATTGTATCATCTTAGTGTTGTCCTATGAATACTTCCGTAGCATTGCTCAGAAAGACAAGAGGTAGAAGAAGTGGGAAAGGAGTTTGCACATGACAACAGGGAAGCAGACAGTAGTCCTAGAAGCAGATACTCTGTGGCACTTCTTGTGCTCTTGTTTTTAGGAACTCATCTTTACAATGTAATTCTGATTTCAGTTTAGGCTGCCGCACGTTCAACTGTTTTCCCTAGGTTTTTGCAGGGTATATTCAGCCCAAGGATCCCAGCAATGGACAGATGTACCAGAAGACTTTGTTAGGTGCCATTTTAAACATCTCCTGCTTGCTAAAGACTCCTGGTGTGGTAGAGAATCATGGGTATTTCTTGAATCCATCCCGATCCAGTCCACAAGAGATCAAGGTGCAGGAATCCAACATTCATCAGGTGAGACTGAAGCATAACATTGCTGCTTAATGGGGTTCATTGGTCTCTGCTTCTGGGTTCAAGTGAGAAGACTGGATATTGGGGTTGTGTTCTTTAGCTGGTTCTTTAATAGCCTGGCTTGTGGCTAAGCAAGTCATAGAACTACTATAGCCTGTAGATTCCATCTGTAAGATCTGTAAGGTGTAACTGCTTACTCGGGTTGTATCCAAAGTCTTTATATTGACCTCGTGTTTCTGCTGCTTAAGAAGTCATTGCTAGGGTACTTGCAGGGCAGATCCCAGCACCAAAGTTTAAGATGGTATATGGAGATAATCTACCTTTGTTGTAATTACTGTGAAATAGGTTTTCCAGTGCTTTTCTGGTCATTAAAACATTGGCTCACAAGCAGATAGAATGACGAGCAGCACTTTTGCTCTATGAAATTAAACAGCTTCCCTCCTGAGATCAGCAGTTGCTAGTAGGATCCTGAATTGTTTCAGGAGAGAGAAGCATCACAGATTAAGGCACAAACACAGCCCTCGTTCTGCAGAGAAGCATAGTCAGGTGCGGGTGCTTTTCACAGAGAATGAGATTTCCAGCCGTACATTCTTTCAGGGTCATCATTTCTGCCACGAATTTTGCTTGTATTTCCCACGGAACCAACTTGCATTTCAGTGTGTTGTTCATTATTCTGGCCTCAGGTTTTGAGCTATTCATAATACAAGTGTCACAATGGTAATTTACATTGGCAATCCTTCCTTTTGAAGGTGGGAAGTTGTCTGGACATGGGACAACTCTGGAAGCATTAATAAAATAGTCAAAAGGAGCCTTCAGGTCATGACTCCTTCAACCATTTTCTGTTCCCTGTAACAGTTTATGGCTCAGTTCCATGAGAAGATCTACCAGATGCTCAAGAACCTGTTGCAGTTGTCTCCAGAGACGAAGCACAGGATTCTCTCCTGGCTTGGAAACTGTCTGCACGCTAACTCAGGCCGTACCAAAATTTGGGCTAATCAGATGCCAGAGATCTTCTTCCAGATGTATGCCTCAGATGCCTTCTTCCTCAATTTGGGAGCTGCCCTCCTGAAGCTGTGTCAGCCCTTCTGCAAACCAAAATCTCCTAAGCTGCTAACCTTTAACCCCACTTACTGTGCCCTGAAGGAGCTGAATGAAGAGGAGCGGAGGAGTAAGAATGTACATATGAAGGGTATGTCCAAAACCTGTGGGAGCAAGTGAAGTAAAAAGGGATCTTCTCAGTTCTTAATCTCTCCAGTGCACGCTTTCTGTACATTGGTAAAGGGTGAGTTAAGTGAGAGACTACAGATGAAAAAGTGGAAGGGATAAATTCAAATGAAACACTGCCCAGGGACACTTGTAGACATTTCATATTATCAGGAGGAGCTCTCTTGAGCCCCTGTCAAAGCTTAATGCAAAGATGCTTTTGATTCTAGGTTTGGAAAAAGAAACGTGTTTGATACCTGCTGTGACTGAACAAGAGCCAGAGTTTGCAAACAGCTACAACCTGGTGACAGAAAACCTGGTTCTGACACAGTATACCCTTCACTTAGGATTCCACAGGTAATAATTCTAGAGCTGTGTGTGTTCTTACAGAGCTGGCTGCTGGGAAGGTGTTAGAGGTGCTACTGAGACATGCACTCTGAGAGAGGTTTTATGTCTTTGGGCTTAAATAACTAATATACAGAATACATTTTGACTGACAACTTGAGCATCAGGCTGAATAATTATGTTCAGAGCTAACAGCCTTAAAGAATCCAATAGTATTATAGTAAATAGTATTTTAACAGCTAGGTGCTGCATTGGCAGCGCTCACTCAGTTCTGATACCTTCTCTGGGAGATCAGACCTCTGTCCTTTTGCTTATCTACTAAAGAGCATCTCAGGAGCAGTGTGAGGTGTCAGAACTGCTCCACTAAATTGATTTTATTCGAAGCAGCAGTGCAGGGTAACTGGCCGTTTCCAGGAAACAATTTTCTGGACACCAGAATGCACTATTTTTATAGCTTTCTTCTCTAAATTGTTGCCTGGATACTATGAGGTCACCACTGATTCAAGCATAGTCCCCTTCTGGTTTATTATCTAAATATAGAAATAGATGAAAAAGTTATGCAAGTGGCTTGTTGCTGGGAAACCGAAAATGTCACCTCTCAGGCTTTACCCACACCCTGACCTTGGGAACCCAACAAGGTTTGCAGCTGCGTGGGCTCGTTGTCTGCACCACTGCAGAGCGCTTCGTAGGAGCTGCTGCTTTACCACGCTGCTTTGCAGACCTCTGTAGTATGTCAGGAGGATTTCTTGTCCTCTCAAGCCCTGACTTGCCTTTCTTTATGCATCTCTTGCTCCTGACCCCTTGAAACAGCTATTTCCCTGCAAATAATCTTAAACAGAAAAGGTACTTGCCTGCTGCACAGAATGTCTCTTACAAATAAGCTGCTAGCTAACAAGCACAGTGACTTCTGCATTGCTTAGGCAGTCTGTACTGAACTTAATTGCATCTTGTCTGATCTCTTGCCTTGTTTTCCCCTGGTAGGTTGCATGACCAGATGGTAAAGATAAACCAAAGCCTTCACCGCCTGCAGGTAGCGTGGCGAGAAGCTCAGCAGAGCTCCAGCCCTGCTGCTGACAGCCTCAGGGAGCAGTTTGAACGCCTGATGACCATCTATCTCTCCACGAAGACAGCAATGACGGAGCCACAGATGCTGCAGAACTGCCTGAATCTGCAGGTGTCCATGGCAGTTCTCCTGGTACAGCTGGCTATAGGAAACCAAGGAACTGAGCCTATAGAGCTGACGTTTCCATTGCCAGGAGTGGAAAACAGTGCATTGGCCTATGTACCAGGTGAAGCCACTTCTCCTGCTGGTTTGCGCTGCTGCACGTAAGGGTCTGAATGTAAAGTGGCTTAAGAAGTGCTCTGTGCAGAGTGTTTATGCATACGTGGTATCTTATTCTTTAAGATTCCTTAAGCACCAGGGTTTCCTCTTAATTTTTAGCTATGTGAAGGGTGAGTTATAGAACATGTAAGAGAGTGTAGCGTGAGTCAGCTGCAACTTCAACATCATCAGCGAGATCATAGCATCCAAACAGGCAGAGACCTCTCAGTTAACCCAGCAAGCTAGTCCTGGTACTGTCTAGATGAACACTGGAAGTGCTGTCCGAGGAAGTGCTTTGCTTTCCAGGGGAGAGGATCCAGTGCTGTTGCTGGTAGCATTTTTCTTTGCACACAATATTCTCTTTGAAGAGGGTCATTAACTCTCATAACACTTGCAGCTCTTTCAGGGAACACTTCAGGTTTTGTTTGCTGCTGACCTTTTAAAGATCCCATGCATTGCCATGTTGCTAAGTTTGACCAAATCCTGCCTTGGTTTCCTGTTCTCCCTGTGCACTGAATTCTGTTGTGTTGAGACTCTCTTCCCTCGAGCTTCTGCTGTGTAGCAGTGCATAATATCAATGGAGAGCTGCTGGGTGTCACCCTGTATAGTGACTTTTGAGATGAGCAAAGTGGATCCTGTGCATTCGATTTCTTCAGGCTCTATATTCATTTTGGTGTTCTATTAAAACATGCTGTGTGAGCTGCTTGATGAACTCACATGCAATCTCTCCTCACAGAATTCTTTGCAGATAATTTGGGTGATTTCTTCATTTTCCTGCGGCGTTTTGCTGATGACATCTTGGAGACTTCTGCCGATTCTCTGGAGCACATCCTTCACTTTGTTACCGTTTTCATGGGTGATGTGGAGAGGTACGTGCAGCCCCAGATGTAAACCCTTTATACTTACTGCAAAGCACCTGGATGGAAGCAAAAAGGTAGGAACAGTTAGAGGTGCCTTGGAGCTCGGCTCATGCATCTGTAGGTTGCTTGATCTCTTTGGAAAAATCAAATTCAGCTCTCAGA
This sequence comes from Coturnix japonica, assembly GCF_054131305.1. NCBI lineage: Eukaryota > Metazoa > Chordata > Aves > Galliformes > Phasianidae > Coturnix > Coturnix japonica. The sequence goes on from NC_140696.1 coordinate 3,181,998, forward strand.
AGGCACTGAAAGCTGCCTGAACAACTCGTGCTTCACAGGAAGCAAACAGAACATTCAGCATCTTAATAGTTATACAGTCATACCGTTTGGGAGCGTGGTCACCCATAAACAAAGTGCCAGTGAGCACTGAGCAAGGAAGGTTTGGCTGTTGCTGTAACAGTAACTGCTGCCCATCTCCAGATGTTGTTGAGTTTTTCCAACACTCCCAATACTTCTTATGACCTGAAGAAGTTACTTCTATGCTTTCTGGTTACCCTGGCATTCTCATCTACACAGATGGCATATGGCTGCAGGAGCACTAAGGGTATGGATCAGCTGGAAATCACTACCTAATCTAAATGTACTTGTAAGGTTACTTATTCTGCTGCTTCCCATGGTGCTGTGTATGTGAAAACAAGCAAGTATGGTGCTGAGTCAAATTGAGATGCTAGTTGTGGTCATCTGGGTGTGGATTAAAGCGTTGTATTTAACAATTCTGAAAGGGTTTTGAGTGGGAGTTGGTAGTGATGCAAAGAATCAGATGTTCCCACAACAACCTGCCTATCTTTTAACATGGAAGCTTTGATTTGTGCTCCTATATGGCATAAGCAAGTGCTTTGTTAGAGGTGTTTTGCTAGTTGCTACAGGAACATCTTGGAGTTGATCTTTAAGTATCCCTTTGAATTCTACTGTCTTTTCACTTGCAGAATGAAAAATCCTCATCTGCGAGCCAAGCTGGCAGAAGTGCTGGAAGCTGTGATGCCTCATTTAGATCAGGCCCAGAATCCACTTGTCTCCAGCGTGTTTCATCGTAAGAGAGTGTTCTGCTCTTACCAGCATGCTGCCCATCTAGCTGAGGCACTTATCAAAGTCTTTGTGGATATTGAGTTTACTGGTAAGCATGGAAGGGGAAGAAGTCGGTAACAGGTCTCTGACTTCTCCAGGAGTTGTTCTTTATAATCCCCTGGAGAGCAATAGGAAACACTTGCTGTTAGAGGAAACGCATATGTGTAGCTGAGGCGGTCATTGTCCTTCCTATGGGGTTCTGTTGGACTCTGTGAGTTTCTTGCTGCCCTACATACAATTGGCACTTCCTGCTCTTTGAAAACAGAGAATTACTCAAGAGCTGAAGTGCTGCCTTTCTCATTTGTTTGTTTCCATTTCTGCCTGGGATGCTGTCAGGCACAATGTCTATCCATTGGCTGCACCCTCCTGTTGTAAAAGTATCCCAGCTGATCTTAAGCTGTGATCCCAGCAGCCACTTGTGCCTCCCCCTGGCCCTTGATCCACAGGACTTGCCCATTGTACAGCAAACACTATAAGGAATTAAAAATCCCTGCCTGTGCCCATGGCCAAAACATGATGCTCTCACTTATGTTTAGGTGACCCCCATCAGTTTGAGCAGAAATTCAACTACCGCCGTCCAATGTATCCCATCCTGAGATACATGTGGGGCACGGATTCATACCGACAGAGCATAAAGGTAAGACAAGCGGTGTAAATGTAAGCATGTCTGTGTGGCTCCTTACGGAGCATATAGCTTTGTGTCATGCAGTTTGGACTGTGGCAGAGCAGTAATCATTCCCTTGTTATTTGCAGGCTTTGGCTGATTATGCCTCAGAGAACCTGGAGGCAATGAATCCCCCTCTTTTCCTGCGCTTCCTTAATTTGCTCATGAACGATGCAATTTTCCTGTTGGATGAAGCCATACAGGTGGGGTTTTGTGTCTGTGCTGCAGGCGTCGTGTAGAAATGGTTCTTAATCCCTTTTAGATGGCTGATTACAGCAGTGCCCTTTTATCTCCAGAGCAATATTAATATACTTGTGTTCTTTGGGTGAATCCTCGCAGTAGATACATGCTGGGAAACTCAGCTGAGCCAGGTTCATGATCTTGCAGGCATCAAATCTGGTATAGTGAAACCCATGGTAGAAGGGATTATGGCAGAAGTATGGTGGGGTCTGGGCCAGAGCTCACAGGGCACTTGATTCCATTCCCCTTCATCTTGGGGGACGGATCAGAACAAAAGGAAACAAAAAAAGCTTTCTTTTTTATTTCCCAGATGGAGAATGAAGTGCTAACAGGGTCGGAAGGAAATCTGCCTGTTGTTAATCTGGATGCAGCCAGGCTTTAAATGAGTTGTGCAGTTTTTGATTATCAAATCCCCTTGGCCTTTCCTCAGGTGGTGTTGGCTAATAAGGACCTTTTGTCTCTAGGCAATTTTCCATTAGGTTTACAAGGCAAGTTTCAGCTGGATTTGTGTCCCCGATATGTGATGATTTGTCTCACCATGCCTTCCACAGCCTCTTGGTGCTGCCAGAAAGTGCTTTTGTGGAGCTTTTTCCCTGTAGCAGAATGGAGTCTGGCAGATCAGACAGGTCACATGGATATTGCACGTCTGGTTTTGAACATCTACAGACTTCATACAATTTGTCACTATGAGCAGCTGTATGTTTTATTACAGTTATGCACTTATGAGCCTTTTCAGGTGCTCTACCTTTTCCTTCCATAACTGGCCTCAGAGTGGAGCAGATAATATCTGAGGTCTTGCCATTAAGTTCCTTAGGTTGGTGAGAAGGTATTATGACACAAGTAAGCTCTTATTTCTTGCTTGTTAGAGCTTTTGAAACCAAATTAATTCACGGCATCCCACTCTTGAAAAATATGCTTTGGTTTTGCTGCTTCTGTCTCCTGATGTCAGGCAGAGGAGCAGTGAGATTCGATGCTTTCTGCTAACATTGCCTACATGTGTTAAAGTGGGATTTGCCATAAGAAAGGTTGGTAACATTATAATGATTCACCAGAGGAGATGATGTGGAATGTGGATGCTCTCTGTGCTAAGCTGAGATGTATTCCATGCTCCTCTAACAAGCACACGTGCCTCTTCTGTGCCCTGAAGTGACTGGCTGAAAGGAAAGCATCTTAGTGTGCTTTACTCACACAGCTGCTCCCATATGTTTCCCTGCTGTGTCTTTACAGTACCTGAGCAAGATAAAAATTCAGCAGATAGAGAAGGACCGTGGTGAGTGGGACAACCTGTCCCAGGAGGCTCGTCGGGAGAAGGAATCCAGCCTGCAGATGTTTGGTCAGCTGGCTCGCTTCCACAACATCATGTCCAATGAAACCATCGGTACTCTGGCCTTCCTGACATCAGGTAGGGAAGAGCAAATCCTGCCTGCTGGGACCTACAAAACTGCATTGTCTGGGAATTGGGCAGGTCTAAGTAGTAGTTTAAGTATTGTCAGACAGGGACTGGATTGCCATGAAGCTCAGGGAACTGTTGGTTTCTGTTCCAGAAATCAAGTCCCTGTTTGTGCATCCCTTTCTTGCTGAACGCATCATCTCCATGCTAAACTATTTTCTGCAACACCTGGTTGGCCCTAAAATGGGAGCTTTGAAAGTCAAGGATTTCAGCGAGTTTGACTTCAAACCACAGCAGCTAGTTTCTGACATCTGTACGATCTACCTGAACCTTGGGTATGTGACAAGGGAGTGCTGGAGGTGGGATGTCAGAAGTGCTCGTGGAGAAGAACAGCCTTTGGGTGCTTTGAAGTATAAACAGGTTTTTGTCTGTCGGACACTGATGATGTTTGCAAGGAATTGGAGCTCTAATTTGGCCTAAAGTGGGACTAGATGTGCTGTGCACAGCTACTAGGAGTGGAAGTTGAGCGTAATCACAGTTAAATTCATCCCATGGGTCTCTTTGGAGATGACCTGGGAAAAACAATTTGATTACAGTCAAGCTTTTCTCTCTGTACCCTGTAATTCGAGTTCCTTGCTCTGGTAACACAGCCATTGAGGGCACTGATTTGCAACCAGATGAATATGAATTCTTAAACTCTTGCTTTCCTTTCACATTGTGGTCCAGAGATGAAGAAAACTTCTGTGCCACGGTACCGAAGGACGGCCGTTCCTATTCACCAACACTCTTTGCCCAGACAGTGAGGGTTCTGAAGAAAATCAATAAGCCTGGCAACATGATAGTGGCTTTCAGTAACCTGGCTGAGAGGATCAAGGTGAGAAGCAGATAGGATAAAGGCCAAAAAGAAACAAAACTGGCATCCTTTTCCATCTGTTTCTGGCTGCACCTTTGCCATGAAGCTGTTCTGGGAAATGGTGCTTTACCTGAAGTGTATGTTTGGACAGCTGAGAAGGCTCCTTTATGGCACAGACCTCTATAAGTTTTTGCATGCAGTTCTTTAATGCATTTACAGATGTATGAGTATATAGCGTGAGAGAAGAAACACATGCAGGCTGATAGTGAGGCTTGTCAGCTTCAAGTGGCAAATGTGTCTGTGTGTTAAATCAGGCTCTCCAACCTGTTCTGTGGTCCCATGAGGTGCTTTTTCAGTCATGGTGATGTTCAAAGCAAACCTGTATTTGAAAGAATCAGAACAGCACTGGGATCTCTTGGGTTCTAAAAGCTGTGTGTGCCTACCAGTCTCTTGCAGACCGTCAGCAGCAGGAGGAGGAGACATACGCAGATGCTTGCGATGAGTTCCTGGATCCTATCATGAGCACTCTGATGTCTGACCCAGTAATCCTGCCATCATCACGGGTCACTGTGGATCGCTCGACCATAGCCCGGCACCTACTCAGGTATGAAACGTAGGCTTAAGTGCATCCTTATGTATATTAAGCTATATTAAGCTTCCTTTGGCACTGACTGTTTTTCATGGGGCTTTTCCAAGTTGGAAGCTTGGGATAGGGGATGGAGTTATGCAGTCTTGGGGTGATATGTTTCACTTATCTCATGGTATCCAGTGACACACGGGCTCAGTGTTGGCTGAGTAAATGGGCAGTCAAGGTAATCTCCTCAATGCTCTCTTTCAGTGATCAGACGGATCCTTTTAATCGGAGCCCACTCACTATGGACCAGATTAGACCAAACAGGGAGCTTAAAGAAAAGATTCAGCAGTGGCTCGCAGAGAGAAAAAAGCAGAAGGAGGAGCTGGAGGACACACTGAACTGAGAACAAAGATCTCCATCCCCAGACATGCAATCATTGGCGACATGAATGTCCTGCAGTGATGCTGGCAGTTTCTCCAGAGCATCCATGAAACTTGCCACGTGAATGAAGAACACACGCAGCGTATTACACCACATCTGGAACCTCTCCTTGTATCTTCTTTTCTCTCTCTTTCTGTCTTTCCTTTTAAGAAATACCATTGAATACCAAGAATTAACACTGCGCTGTCGCTTCCTCACCTCTGCATCTTTGGGAAGCTCTTCTAATTATCCTATTACCCCATCCCTGTACTAATTGTTCTTTGTGTTGGCTAACAACTGCCATGTTACTTTAACAGTGACACCAAAAACCTCCTTTGCTGTCCCAGCCTCTCTTCTGTTGCTGTTGACTCCCAAGTTGTTTAAATGATGTGATTATGCATCTGTAGGTCTGCAAAGTTCAGATTGCAGTTCTGAAGTTCAGATGGTGGTGGGGGGCATGGACTGAAAGGGGACAGTTATACATAGATGGGAATAAAGGGTGATGATATGCAATATACTTGTACAGGTCTAGCAGCTCATAGAGAGAAATTAGTTACAGAAAAGCTGTTTTAGCACGGAGGGATGACGAGGCTGCTCGTTCTATAGGAGGAGCTTGTCATTAGCGGTTCCTAATGGTGAATGAGAAGCGGAATGGGAGCACCCCTTGTCTCAGAGCTCTCCCGGAGCCGCGTTGTGATGAACGCTATAAATCTCTCTGCCTTCACTCCGTCCCTCGTTTGGTTTCTGGCCGCGTTCTGGGCACACGGGGACGAACCGGTACCGTGCGGGTCTCGAACCCACAGACCTCCGGCAGGGCCCCGCCTCACTCACGTGTTGCGGGTCCTTGTGCGGGCTGCCCGCTGCATCCGCCTGCAGGGAGAAGCAGGCGCTGCAGACAGGCGGGGTCCATTGGAGGCAGCGGGGTGACTTTCAGACATGGCGCAGGCCGCGCAGAAGCTGGTGCAGAGTCTGACAACACGCGGGCCGCAGCTGCTGAGCGGTGAGAGCCGGGGGGGATGGATGGATGTGGGTTATCCGCTGGATGTGGTTCTGAGCCGGCTCCGTGTGCTGTGATGGAGGGGAAGGGCCTGGTATGGGGTCGGGAGGGGCTGACCTGGCTGTGTGCTGTTCGTTGTAGCTGCTGTGGCCTACTCCAAACCTCGCCTGGCCACGTTCTGGTATTACGCCAAGGTCGAGCTCGTCCCTCCGACCCCCGGTGAGATCCCCAAGGCCATCGATAGCATGAAAGACATGGTCAGGAGCTTCCAGTCCGGCCGCCTGGCGCAGCTCACGGTCAAGGTAAGGGCTGGTTGAGTTGGGTGGGTGTAATTAAACCGTGTGTGCTTCCATTCAGCCATAGCCAGCTTTCAGTAGGGCCGTGCTTAGCAGTGTAAATCCAACCTGCATTATTGCTTCTGCTTCTTATTGCTTCTGCTTCTCACTGTCTGCTTGTAGGACCCTTGAAGAAGCCACAATCTGAGCTCAGAGCAGTTCCCAGCTCAGTATGTGCTCAGCCACACATCTGTAGTTATTGCTGCTTCCACCCTATTGCGTTGATATTAGTGTTCACAAAGGGTTGGTCGTTGTGGTTTGTATCTGCCACAGTCCTTCTGTCATTTATGGGTGTTTCTGGACGTGACCTTGGTGTGTGTTAATAACTGTGTAGCAAACAGGCGTTGGGCTTGTCTGTTTTCTCCTTCCTGGTATCTATTAAGGTGCATTTAACCTCCACAGTGTTACATTGAGGTGAGGTTTAGGGTCTGTTCTGAGTAATTCTGATCAGGCTCAATCAAGGGGGAAGACAGGGATTGTCTTTGGATGTGTCTTATAAGGAAGGTATTTTATGCTGCAGTAATATATGGAGATGGGAGCTTTAACATACGTGTCTCATGCTGCTCTCAATGAGTTCCTGCTCAAGCTGGGCAGCCTGTGTCCTGCTTGGTTTGTTAATCCTCATATAGTACAAATCAATGTGCAGCTCTGGTGCTGCCTCCCTGCATGGTGAGCTTCCATCTCATTGCCTGCATGGCCATGAGGGAGCTGAGGATGCGTTTCCTGCCTGGATCCTGATGTTAGATCATCTGCTACTGCAGTTTGGCTGTGTCTTTATTGGTCACACGCTCCCCAAATCAGAACCTTAATGTATGTGATCAACTAGATAGGGAACAAATGAGGTACATTGGCCATCGCTCAGGAGAATCCCTCATTTTAGATGAGGTTTTTGGTAATGCTTGAAGTCACTCAGGCACATTAAGGCTCGTGTTATTCCTTGTGACCATTTTATTCAGCCATTATGAGGTCAGCTTATTTTCACAGTGTTGGTTTCTGCTGCAACCCTTGGATCATTAACTTTTCTCAACCATCTACCCATGGACCTTTCCCTGTGTTTCTTTCATCCCATTGCCTCAGCACTCTCATGTTTTTAAGGCTTTATTGCTGCCTTTCACCTCCCAGGATGGAAGAGTTCTGCAATCTCTCCAGGCTCTGGCAGTTGCAGTCTGTGAGCCACAGGCAAAATCAGCATCAGGGTGGTATTTTCAAGGCACAGCTTCACCACCAGCATTGTAGCTTGACATACTTGTACACCATGAAGAACAACTGAGCTGCCGTCAGCTGCCTTTGAAGCTCAGAGCACTTATGGGTCAAGAGTTGAAGGTGTTTTAATGTTTCAGCATCGTTTCAGCTCTTCTACAACTATAGCAGAGCTGTGCTGTGTTCTCTGGGCTCACTGCTCAAGTGGAGAGAGGAGGGAATGGATTTGCCCAGTCAAAGCTGTGTCACCTGTTTGGTGCATCGCTTGGCCCTGAAATTCAATTCGTTTCCTGCAGGTTTGGATTTAGAGCCCTTTAAGATCACTTCTGAAATAGAACATCAGCCGATGCAGCATTTAATGGTTTAGAACCATTTTAACAGTGTGGATGAGGGGTGGATGAACGTGGTGAATGCTCACCTGCACATCTGGTTTTGGCTTAAACTGTTGTCTTGCCCATCGGATGACTGCTTTGCTAGTCATGCATGCTGTGTGAAGACAAGGGCAAGAAAGGAAGCTGTTGCAGGAGCAAATATTCTAAATTGTGGCTTTTTTTTCTTTCAGGAAGCGCTGAGGAACGGTTTGGTGGCCACAGAGGTGCTGATGTGGTTTTACATTGGTGAGATCATAGGCAAACGAGGCCTGATTGGATACAACGTTTGAAGACTCGACCTCAGTAACACAGTGTTGGCTGCTGCAGCCCTGAGCCTGTAACACAAATAAAGCCAGGGGCTGATGTTGAGTTGTTGTGGTCTTTTTGCAGTGGTTGGGATGTGAGCCTGGCTCTGACCTGGCGATGTCACCAGTAGCGGGGAATGGCTTCTCTAACACAGCTGCCTGAAGGGCATCTTAGCACAGCAGGATGTGCTGGTGGAATTTCCTTTCCTCTGCCCCTCCTTTAACATGTGGGGCAGCATTAAAGCTGGCTTTGGTCAGTAGTGCTGCTTAATCATTGTTTCCATGCTCAATGTTAATGGTAACCTGTATGCAACAAGCTACAGCACTGCAGAAATGCAGAGACTGGCCATTTCAAACTGACTATACAAATACTTTCTCTTGTTTCTGAGTATATTTAACACCAGACAGGCTGTTCTCAGGTGCTCTTTTGATCCCCTGGGCCCTGTGTTAAGCTCCTTGGTGACCCTCAGCCCTCCAGCCTGGCTGCCCCACCTCACACAGCTCTGGTGATGCTGTACTTGTAGCAGTTATAGCACTACTGTCTGCAGCAGCCTCAACTCCCCCAGCACTTTGTGGCAGGAAGAAGCCTTGCATGGTCTTTGGGATGCTTTGGATAGGCAGCACAAGCAGCAGCCACAGGCAGCAAGTAGCACGTTAGAGAGGTGCAGGTGTCACACTGGTTATTTTCCAGAGCTGGTCACTGGAGTGGAACTGTGCCTGCATTTCTTTTGACTGTGGGTTTCAGATCATGCTGTCTGCTTGGTATCCCAGCAGGCTCCCAACAGACAATGCATTTCTATTGCACAGAAGGGTCCTTGACCCAGCAGCTGTGGCAGTGCTGCTGAGAAAGTGGAGCACAAGTGGAGCCTTGAAGAAAGATACTGATGGGCAGCACTGTTTTCTCTTGTAATCTCCATGTGCTGCCCATGTCCCACCCTGGAGGCCAATGGCCCAGTGTTGAGAATTCACCACAGAACAGAACTGGATCAGTGCTGTTTGAAGGGAGCACAGCTTCATAGGGAGAACCTCCTGTGGCTCCACACTTGACCCAGAGTAGTACCAGGCAGCACAGGATGGCCTGCAAAGAGCACAGCTCCCAATGGCAGGGCTACAGTAACCTCTGAGTGTGACTAACAAAGGGCTGAAGCCTGATGTCCCAGCTAAGCAGTGAGTGCTTTCTCCTTGCTCAGCAATACCTATGCACATCTTAGTGTGTACTGTGTGTTCTGGGGCTGATGGCTCTGTTTCAAGTAACTGAATGGTACTTAACTTAAGCACGGCTGTCTACAGGTACTTGGGAAGGGCTCTCCTGCCTCTTCTTCCACACTGCTCTGCTGTCAGATACTTGGGATTCACTGCATTCCCCTGCAATGTGTGGTAGTACACAGTGGGTCCGATGTGTTGGAGGAGCCTGTTATGCAAGTAAGCACACGGTTAATGGGGGGGGAACTTGGGGTGGGTGCTTGTTTCTTCTGTTTCTGAGTGATTGTGAACTACTGCTGGGCATTCCTGATCTCCCAGCTCTATAATCCATCACCCAGCTGTGAGAGGTGGGCTGTAACACATCTACTGGGTAGCAGAGAGGTCAAATGTGGGATTAAAAGCACGACTGACCTGCAGAAGGTTTCCAGCCCCAGCATAAAGGAACCAACCAGAAGGCAAGTCTACAAGGACCTACTGTGCCACCTGTGTGTGCTGCTTTTGCCAGGATGGAACTAAATGCAACTGAATTGGGCAGCTCCGTGCCCTGTGCTGCAGCTTGCCGTTGGATTGCAGGGGCTGTCAAGCTCCCTTCATCAAGAACATGAAATTAAACTTGACTAGCAAAGGCTTGGCCACGCTCCAGTCCTCTTCATGCTCCCTGGAGCGACAGAACCCATCTTATTTTAATAGACAACGAGGGAGGGAGAAGGAGCCCTAATGAGAAGCCCGACCCTCAGCCCTGCACCCCAACCGGCCTCTGCTCGTTTTCTTTTGTCATTTACCACCCAGCCAACGCAGCTCGCTCGGCACCAGGTATTTCCCCTCCCTCACACACCGGCTTTTCCTGACAGCAGCTGCTCGTGTCTGGGCAGCGCCGTTTTCCAAGGGAACAAAGCGGCACTTGTAGGAATTTAACCCCCTTCTCCCCACACGGCGCAGCGCTGAGGTGAGGCCGCTCCGTGACATCAGGGCTCCGCATCCAGCCTCTCCCGGGCACCATCCCCGCTCGTTCCCGGCCATGACAGCGGGAGGAGCCCGGCAGCCCCGGGGAGCGGCAGGTAGGACGGAGCGGGGCCGGGCTGTGAGGGGGGTGATGGGGGCGGCGGGGCCTGGCTGCCGTGAGGCACCTACCTGCGGGTGGGCCGGGCCTGCTCACAGCCTTTGGGCCCGCACCCGGGCTGTGGGGAGGACGAGGCGGTTCCGAAGGCTGGTTCCAGCCCCTCCTCATAGCAGCCCCTTCCCCTTCCCGTTCTCTCCCCCTCTGTGAGGCCGCAGCCGCCCCCCGTGCCCCCCGGCTGGGCACCGATGCGATGCGGGCCGCCCGCCCCTCACGCCCCTATGCCCGGCCCGGGGCTGCGCCGAGTTGAAGCCCCGCACCCCGCATACGGCCCGGCGTTATGCAGGGGGCTCGCGGGGCGCGTTATGCTTTATGCTCGATCCCGGGCTGCCAGGACTCGCGCTGTCGCTCGGCATTGCCATTACGGTTATGTGGGTTGCTTACGGCCGCCTTATGAAACAGCCTGTTTCCGGGGCCGGCGTGCGAGGAGCCCCGCAAGCTGTATAACGCTCCGGGTTATGACGAGCTGCCGCGGCGGCTCGCTGCGCTATTCAGGTCGAGGGGGCGCGCTGGAGCCTTTGCCCGGTACCCTGTATATCGCCCAGCGTTATGCCGGGCTCTCACCGGTCGCGTTTGGCTTATCCACGCGCCGGGGCGGCGAGATGGCGGCGCCCCGCAACCAGCATATCCCCGGCTCTTATGCAGGACCTTCGCGGGCCAACGACGGGATATGCAGGGCGCGGGGCGCGGCCCGGCCCCGCTCTCTGGCTCGTCGCCTCACAGTAAAGATGGCGCACAGCGGTCGGTGGCGCTTCCCTGCCCGGCCCGGCAGCGGCGGATGGGGCCGCCGAGGGCTGGGGGGGTCCCGGCTGCGGGTGCCGGCCGTGCGGAGCCTGCGAGCGGCCGAACCGGCTGCCCCGGAGGCGGCGGGCGATGGGGAACGAGGCGGCCCGTGCTCCGGCGTTGGGGCGGCGGGAAGCGGGGGAGGCGGGGCAGCGCCGGGATCCGGCGGCTCCGGGGGCCCCGCGGCCGGGGTGGGACCGGGATTCGATGCGGCGCTTCAGGTCTCGGCCGCCATCGGCATCAACCTGCGGCGCTTCAGAGCGGCCTGCGGGGCCGAGGCGGGCAGCGGAGAGGTGAGGAGGGGCCGGCGGGAAGGGAGGGAGGGAGGGAAGGAGGGAGGGGAGGGCGCGGCGCGGCCCGGAGCGCGGGTCCCGGCCCAGCATCACACACACAGAGACACATACATACACACACACATACATAGACATATACATACAGACATACACACACACACCCCCTGCCCGCACAGCCACGGCCCGCAACGCCGGACACACCTACCGCGCACAAAGGGCGCGCCCCGCCGCCGGCTGCACAACGGGGGTGATAGTGGTGATGATAGTGGTGATAGTGATAGTGATAGTAGTGATGGTGGTGGTGGGGTCCCCGCCGGTGGTGCCGGTGTCTGCCCCCCGCCCGCCCCCGCGCCGCACGGTCCCTCCCCGCGCACGCGACTTGCCGCCGGTGTGTGTCCTCCCCGCCGCCTCCATTATCCTCATCCCGCGGCTCCTCCGTCGGGAAGGGCGGCAGCACAAGGTGGGTGAGGAGAGCGGGACCGGGAGGGATGGATGGAGGGAGGGGCCGCTGGTAACAGCTGTGCATCTCCCCTGAGGAGCGATGCTCGGAGCTGTTCCGGCCTCCGCTCCTTCGGGATCGCTGGGATAAAGCGTTAATGGGGGAGCACGGGTGGGCAGCAGCTGTGTCCGGACCGGGGAACGGGCGCTGGAGCGGAGATATCAGCGCCCGCCCCTCCTGGTGCCGCGGGCACCGGCCCTGCCGTGCTCCTCCTCCTCCTGCCGCCCCCGGCTGCACCTGGATACTGAGCTGCACCCCGGGGCAGCAGAGCCTGGCAGGCAGAGCTGCTCGGTATCAAGCAAGATCTGTGCTCGCCTATTCGGTTTGTCTTTATTCAGTTGTTCTACTTGCCTTCGTTTTGTTTATTTAAGCCATTCTAATGCAGCCAGAGCAAGTGTCTGACAACAACCCACCTATTGACAGAACGGGGAAGACATGATGGGGATGTGTTACTTACTACAGGCTGCAGCGTTCTTGCTTTGCATGGCTTGTTAGCTGTGTCCTTGATGTGGCAGGAAAATCCTTTGGTTTCTTTACAATAGGCGGCTTTTATTCTTGCTTGCTTTTCTTTCCTGGGAGGCATGTTCTGTCTGTGGCTCCGAGGGCAAACTGTCAGCTGTGGAGTGCGTGAGTGTGTCATGTTAAACAGCAGCTACTTTGCTTTATCATCACTGATTGATAGTAATATCAGAGGTGATGAAAACACATATAAGGGTGCGTTCTACTTTGGGGTTTGCTCTCAGGGCTTTCTAGCAGGTGATGTCATGCAGCTCTGAGCTCCTGCTCCAGCAGGCAGTGATGCTGGGGGCTCAGAGTCACCAACTCAGAGGCAGTTTGGAGATGCTGTCAGCCTAACAGTGCTTGGAGTCACCTACTGAAGGCAATACATGCTGCCTGCTAGCATCCATTTTGGTTGGTACCAAAACCTTCATGGTGGTTATACAGGTATATAGACCCAAGATATTCTTGCTCTGACACTGCAGTGTTTTCTTGTGTGTGCATTGGGTTCAGGTTGTCTTAAAGGCTGGTTTCTTTCCTTCATTGCTCCTATAAGAAGGTGCCTTTCCTTCTGTGATGCTCCAAGTATTTTAGCTTCGGATGTTCTTAACCACTGACTTGTTCTGTGTGTTGCAGTCATAGTGAAGAGCACAGCACCAGGAAGCCTAGGACAGACTCTTCTCTCGCACAGCACATGTTTCTGTATGGCAGGAGCAGAGGATGTGAGAGGAGCTCCAATTCACCTGAGCAATGAGTGGGTGCTGCCTGTGGTCTCTTGAGGAGAGCATGGCTGTGTGTTCATGGTGAGGTTCTGGTGCCTGCGTGGTACCTGGCTGTGGGTGCATCCATCTTCTAGTGAGGGGCTTCCATGAGTTCCCTCTCTCTGGGCTCATTTTGCCCATTGGTGATGCTGGCATCGCTCACTATGGGGCTTTTTGTCCTCCCTGCACCACATCAGTATCAGAAGTCAAACCTGGATGTTTAATCAGTGTTTAGCTGACTGAAGTCACGTGGATGAGGCCTGCTTGTGTTTTTAGGGACATCTATTTTGTAGGCTTCATTTCTATAATAAAGCTCTCAGTTCTGGGATGTCATGACATGCTCCCCAGGTTTCTGGTGGTGCTGTGTGTGTACTTCTGTTGTAGTTCAGTTTTTCATTGAGTTATATTGAAACCATTGAGCTTTAAGAGAGCAACATTGTGATACTTGATTTTGGCACAGCAGGAGCTGGCAGAGGGGGTTTTTGCATAAGCAAAGCTCTCTCAGGTTGAAAACAGTGACGCTCATAGCGAGTGTCATCCTTTCTGCTTGGTGGGAATGACACTTAAGTAATAAGGGGAATTTGTTTGTGTTTTCTGCCCGTGTTCTGTTAAACGTGGTATAAAAGTGAAGGTGGTGTGTGGCTGTTGAATATCTGTTGGAACTGTCACTGCGAGCTCCCTCAGCATCACTGCAGTTTAATTGAAGCTTCAGGACATAAAAGCTGACAGTGTGTCGGATGTGTGCTGACAGTTTACTTCATAAATCTGCAGCACTTGGAAAGTTAAAGCTAAGTTGCAGAAACTCGAGATTGGAAACGGGATGTAATAGCAGCGATAGTGTCTCTAGCAGTGCTGCTGTAATTATACATGGATCATAATGTTTTATGGAGTGAATGGTAGAGCCTTTGATGGTGGCTGATGGCTGGCTTGGTTTGTGATGTGCCACAGCGTGTGTGGGGAGGGGTGGCTTCTGTGTCAGCCAGCTCAAGTATGGATAACTTGTTTCCTCTATGAGCATCACAGTTCTGTCTGCATTGGGATTTCCCTTCATAGTTAGTGCTGAATAGTTACTGCAGAGCTGGGAAGCACGGGTCTGCTACAGTTAGTGTTATTAGTGACTGTGAGTTGGGGCACAACTGTTTCCAGGTATGATATAAAGCAAAAGGCCTGAAGATGAAGGTGGGACAGATTGCAGCCTGAGAGCTGTGCTCTCCTTCACGCTTTCCTTTCCTTTCTGAAGGGTTAGGAAATCATTGTCAGAAGTGTGAAAACAAGAGTACGGTTTTTAACCACCCTGTTTCTGAAGTTCAGTCAGCGTTAGCGAGTACTCAGAACCCTCACAGTATCGGTTCTGTCAGGTTTTTTAGAGGACAGCAATTTGGATTTCCCCATGAGAAGCTGTTTTCAATGCAGTGATACTCACTGCTCCGGGGGTTTCTTGGTGCTGGAAAACTCAGAGGGCAGATGTTTGCAGGAGTATCTCTTGCTGCCTTTTGTTGTACTGTAATCAAAGTGCTGAACTGCAGCTTTTACTGTACCGCAGGCGAAGGAAATGAGAGGAAGCTCGCTAACTCTGAGTCAGTTGTTCATCTCCCAGCCCCTTTAGCTGCCTTTCAGGTGCTTCCCAGCTGAAGCAGCGTCCTCCTGACCTGTTGAATGCATAGGAGACCACTTGTGGCTTCCAAGAGCAAGCGGTTGCTTCTCTCCTGTGCCTGCACACAGGGGAACATGCTGCTTCTCTCTTGGCCTCTTCTATTAGAGCACCTGAGTATAACATACCTGCCATGTATTGGATGGCATCCTGATATCAACCAACCTTTGACTGCAAAGCCATCAGATCAGGAGGCTAAAGGGTGAGTAGAGAGAATCACCATGCAGTGCTAATCTTGCTTTTTCCTTCCAGCATTAGTGGCTGCTGAGGATGGTGATGGAGAGAAAAGCATCTTGCAAGTTGTCCAGTTGTGTTTTACTGACAGCACTGAAGGGTCAGCCCACACTTCAGCCTTGTGCACACTGACAGCTCTTGGGCATGAAGTTATAGAGATGCTGCAAAAGGTCTGGCAGGAAGGTGTGCTGTTTGCACTGAGCGAAGCAAGAAAGCAAAAGAAATACTTTGTAATACTTTTGTGCTTCGTTAGGTGGCATGCATTTCTTGAGGAGTGAAAGATGAGTCATTGTTATTGAAGATAATTTTTTTCTTATCCTTTGATACAGCGACTGCAGAGCATAGCTGTGTGTGTGCAGAAGTGTCAGAAGCACTTCAGGCCATGTTTTGGTGTCTGGGCAGTGTGCTGAGCTGCGTCTGCTTTTATTTAACCACAGCTTTGCAGTTCTTTCCATCTCTCAGTTGTGGAAGTTCAGCTGAAGCATTGCTTCCTAAGTGTTAGTTGTAGAGCACAGTGCCAGTGCTCTGTGAGCTGCAGACTGAGGCTCTGCTGTTGCCTTTCTCTTGCTGGATGCAAGTTGAACTTCTCTACACAATAGTACAGCTGACGCTGAGTGGTGGTATTGCAAGTGAAACAAGAGCATTTCTCAACTGCTTTAAGTATTCCTACTGTGCATCACAAGTCTTCATATGGAGTATTGACTGATGGAGTCGTAGCTGGGCACATGGGAACCGCCTGTGTTTTGTTTGTGGGCTGTTAGAATTGAGCCTGTTGCTTGTGGTTTGGGCCAAATAGTGACAGCCTGGCTGTGTTGTTCCCCCCTGCTGCTGGATATTGGGATTTTCCTAGCAAGCTGGCAGTGCTGATCAGTGCACCCAGGGAGACTGTTGCAGTTGGTTGCTCTGTGTGATTCTCCAAGCATCTCCCAGCACTACCGGGGGGTCCACCTGCCACAGAGCAATGAGTGCCCCCAGAGTTGGGCTCTAGGGCTGCTCATTGCTGCCCTCTGAGGATGCCCGTTGCTTTGGAAGGAGGCCCTGAGACACGGTGCTGTAGTTACCAAGCATGCTGCTGAATGAGCTGCTAAAAATAGCTCCTCTCTTTCCAAGAAGATGAGGTGCTGCAGAGCTGGGGCCAAAACCAGAATGGTGAGTAGGAGGAGAAGCGAGGCAAGGTTCAGATAGCTCTGCTTTTAAGCAATACAAGAGGTTTGGGTTTAGTGATTCTGACATCATCGATGAGAGACCTCTGCAGTTTGACAGGTCTGTGGTGGTTTGGGTTGTAGTATTACTCAGAGATCAGAAAACCAGTTCGTTCAGGACAGTTCTGTGTCTGTAGCTGGGTTTTCCTCTGAGAATCTTCAATCAGAAGTTCCTTGAAAGGTCATTTTGCTCCTGAGTTCAAACAAGGATGTGTCTGGGACTTCCCTGTTCTTGCAGGAACCAGGTTACTTCAAGGGAAGACTTCACTCATCTGCTCACAACCTCGAGGTCTAACCTGGGCTGTGAGTTAAGTGTTGGGTGGGAAGGTGCATTGGAAGCTGGGCAGCCCCTGCATGCAGAGCTGTTTTGAGCCTTGTCCATGAGGTGAGCCTGTCCTCATCCCGTTACTTATAATCCCGCTGACCTTTGTGTTGCATTATTCTTTCTCAGGTAAATGAGGCCATGTGCAAAACCGTTGTGGTTTTTAATCACTCTCCATCTGTCGTGTTTTATAGCAACTTTGGGGGAAAAAAAGAGGGGAGACTTCCTTCTTTATTTGTCTCCAAATTCAGTTTTGCCATACGACTGACCGAATGGATAACAGCCACATTAATGCATACTGGTACTTAGCAGCCTCCTCCATCATCGCTAATTTGGCTGAATTTACGTGACCTCCTTCTTACTTTGTGAGAATGACCACTCTGAGGTCAATGATACCCTCGTGAACATCACCGAACAAACCTGAATGGCGTATTGGACATGGTATTTCTGAGAATGGAGCCAAAGTAATTAATTTTTTGGAGAGCCTCTTCACTGTAGACAATTCTTGTGACTGCTTGGTAGGAAATAAGAGAGGATGATCATTCCCGGGGTACTGGGCTGAAGCCAGAGTTTATTTAACCCATTGCACTTGTCTCTTAATGGTGGCCAGGTTCTGATTTGTGGACTGTTAGACAGTTGGTTTTTATCCTACTTAATTCATGGCCCCAGACTCCATGTATTTGATGAGAGGTTGTGTGTTTCCAAGTTGTTTTGTGATGGCTGGGGCAGGATAGTAGCTCTGTGATATCTTATGAAGCTTCAGAATAGCAGGAATGGGGATTCTTATTGCAGAAACTGTGCGTGTTGCCTTGAATTTTCTCCACCTTTCCTCCCTGTGTGGTTGTAAGGAAGCTCTGACCTGGGTCAGACCGCAGGGAAGCAGATCTGAGCAGACTTCTTAGGGGAAGTAGAAGTGGTGCTCAAGTCTTTATTTCTTTTCATTAAGCTTATGGAAAGGTGGAGGGGGGAGGTCACAGACTTTCTTGGTGGGGCAAGATTTTGCTCATGTCTCATTTCTTTTTGTTCCATACGAAGAAGAAACCCCAACTTACGTGACTGTACTTTCTGGGATTACTTACTTCCATCTAGGACAGGTTAGTGTGAGACATGAAGACATAATATTCCAGATGCTTTTGGTATTAAGAGCCTTAAAGGTGTGCTTTTCACACAGCAACACTGTGGGTCCAGAGCTGCAGCTGTGAGCTCCCCTCGTTCAGCACTGTTTCTGCACAGCAAATGAATGAAGCACTGGGGGTTGTTTAATTGGAGCTGAGAGACTTGGAACTGAATTGCTTTATGGAAAGAAATCATTGCTATCTTTTACACCAAGTGGTCTTTAGGATTAATAGTTATTGTTAGCCTTCCTCTCAGCAAGGAGTTTAATTATTTTTTCCCTCAATTTAGCTTAGCAGCCCCCTTATGAAGCCTCCAAAGCCTGTAGCTGTCAGCTTGTTTCACATACATCCTCCACAGCTCCACACGTAGTCTGTCTTAGTGCTTGAAGAGGCAGATAAGATGTTGGGGGAACAGAGTGCAAACAAAATCCAGAGCAGGTCAGGTGGATGTGCAGGGAGCACTGCTGGCCTGGGAGTGGGAATGGGTGGTGTGGCTGTAATAATGGCTTGGACTTGTCCAGAGGGAGCATTGCAAACTGCGTGGGAGCATCGCTTTTGTGATCTGTTCTTGTAAAACAGAAGGACAAGGGAAGAAAGAATTTAAAGCTATTGTAGTGGGAGTGACAGTTACATTAACGGAGATGTAAGGGAAGAAAGGAAGGGAACTGAAAACCATTGGAAGTTCAGGGCCAAATGCCAATGACTGAACTTTGAAGGCACTGTTTAGAGGAGAGATTGGGAATGATGGTTCAGGGGTTTGGTCTCCCAGAACAGCTCTGCTCTTGTGCTGCTCCCCATTAAACCTATAGGAGTCAGGCTAGCTCAGCTACCCAAGTGGAATTGGTGTATTTTAGGTTTGTATTTCCTAATACCTGAATGAATTTTGTATTCCTGGGCATGGTCATGCAGGTTACCAGCATGTGGTTCAATTTCTTTAAAACTAAACTGTTGTTTCAGCAGTTCAGACTTTCTGATCATAAGTGAATTAGGTATTTAACATATAAAGCACAAGATGGGAAAGAAGCGCAGTTTGAACATACTCTTGAATCAGCCCAGAGCTCAATTAAGCAGTTGTTGTTGTTGATTTGCGCTGCTGAAGGACTCCCCTTCTGTAGTATTGCACCTTTTTCCTTTCAGTATACTATTTTTCAAGTGCTTCCTCTCTCAGAGCTCATTGAAGACTCAAGTTGTTGCCATTAGAGCTGTGGAACCTTCCTAGTAGAACAAGAAGATACTTTCCAGCATGTAGCAAGGGTGCACAGGTGCTTAAAGAAGCAAGCAGCAAGTGGCAGAGGGAATTCAAGAATGGGGAACGTAATTGCTCGAGGTGAAATTGCACCAGGAAACACAGATCAGCATAAAAATAGAGTCACAAACATTGGTGGCACATCACGAGGATTTACATTTGCATACTCCATGAGAAAACAGACTTAACAGAGTGCCTTGAGCATTGCCTTGGGGTATTGATTTGCTTTGCTGTATTGAAAGTGGCCATTTCACAATTCAGCAGCTTTTTGTGGCATGAGCCTTTTTGCCAGTTGTGATTCACCTTATGCTGGTGTTACTTCATTTGTTATCTGCACCTTATCTTACAGCACTTGTTGTAGTGTTTTTTGTTGTTGTTGTTTTTCCTGATTCTTTTTGGTTTCTATTGTCACCATCAGGGTAAAGAGTAAACCATACTGGTTAGTGGTGTTTCCATATACTCAGTGCTGTTGCAGGGTGCCAGGGCTGTTGAAGAGAGAAGGATGCCTTTGGGATTGCTCTATCTTCATGTCAGCAGTTGGAATTCATTCCAGCCTGTTGCTCAGCTTGGAGGCCATTGGGTGGTAGAAGTGTTGGGGTAGGCTACATCTGGAGGCCTGCGGGATTGGCAGAAGCCCTGAAACTGTGCTTTCCTTCCAGGGGCTGTGAGCACCTCTTTTGTGGGAGGAGGGGGAGGCTGCTCAGAGTGGGGGGCTGAAGGGAAGTAAAGGCCCTGCTGAAGTTCCCAAATGTTAATCCTCTTTTTTTTGTTGCAGGATGAACAGTTCCTAGGTTTTGGTTCAGATGAAGAAATCAAAGTACAAAGTCCCACCCGGTCCCCCACAGGTATGTTCAAGTAGCAGGAATGCATGTTGACTTCCTGTGCCCCTTTGTGATGCTGTTCTCATGTCTTTCCTGTTTCTTGTCTTAAATCTCATACACCGTAAAGGGCATTGGATGGTCCTTGGAATCAGTTTAGTTTTGGGTGCTGTCTGTCACTGTGGTGTCTTTAGGTTTGATCTGTTCAAGAGGTAGGTTGAAATGACGATGGGTCTGAAAGCAAATGAGTGGTTTTGATTTAGGTTCTCATCAGTAATTGCTCTCGCCACAGTACTCTACTCATTCACCACAACACTGTACTCAATTAAGCCTTGCCAGTGAATTTTATTGTGGACAGCCTTGCTAATAGGGTATTTCACATGAAGAATGAAGCATGTAGTGAGAGCTATGTGAAGACCCAGAAGTGGAATAGCTGGGTTGGTGGGTGTGGATTGAGATGCACTGGTAGAGGTGAGTAATCAAGTCCCACGTCTGCTTGTTGATTCTAACTGGAGTCCTGAGTGCTAGATGTATTTCAAAGCTAAAACTAGGGGTTTTGTTTTCTTTTGTATTATTTTACTTAGAGATTTTGAAGAGATTATTTTGTGATGGAATTCTTTATCTATATATTAATAAATGCTATTTTTATTTCTTAAGGAACTGAGATGTTTTAGCAACTTGTCCAGTTTATGTGATTTATACCGAGTAAATACCTTTGTGACCTGGACAATGCTGATCTGACACTCAGGGAAATTTAATGTGTACTCTGCTTTCTCTACTTCCCTCTCAGTTAAATCTAGTCCACGAAAACCTCGTGGGAGGCCCCGGAGCAGTTCTGACCGGAGTTCAGCTGTATTGTCAGACTCTTCATCAGTGTGTTCCCCTTCAAGCAAGTCTGAAACCACATCCATGGAGAAAGTAAAGAAGAAAGAACTGAAAAGTGGGGAAAAGAGGCGAGGAAGACCTCCAACACTTACTAGCGTAAAGTTCAAGTTGTCGCAAGTTAAGGACACATCAGATATTCAGAAGGGAAACAAAGAAGATAAAGAGAGTCTGAAAAAAATCAAAAGGTCACCGTCCACTACGTTTCAACAAGCAACTAAAATTAAGAAATTAAGAACTAGTAAACTCTCCCCACTAAAATCTAAATTTAAGCCTGGGGCAAAAATTCAGATAGGGAGGAAAAGTGTTCAGATTGTGCGCAGGAGGGGAAGGCCGCCATCTTCTGAACGTTTGAAGACTTCCTCAAGCTTGGTCATAAATTCACAGCTGGAGAAACCCCAAAGGATACGTAAAGAAAAGGATGGCACACCGCCTCCTACGAAGGAAGAGAAGACTGCTGTCAGACAGAGTCCACGCAGGATTAAGCCTGTTAGGATCATACCTTCCACAAAAAGGACAGATGCAACGATCGCTAAGCAACTTCTGCAGAGGGCTAAGAAGGGGGCACAAAAAAAGATCGAGAAAGAAGCAGCCAAACTGCAGGGCCGAAAGGGGAGAACCCAGCTTAAAAACATCCGACAGTTCATCATGCCAGTTGTAAGCGCTATCTCTTCACGGATTATTAAAACACCCAAACGGTTCATTGAAGATGAAGACTACGACCCTCCTATTAAAATATCCCGACTAGAATCCACGCCAAACAGCAGGTTCAGTGCTACGTCTTGTGGATCCAGTGAAAAATCCAGTGCTGCTTCTCAGCATTCATCTCAGATGTCTTCAGACTCCTCCCGGTCCAGTAGCCCAAGCGTCGATACGTCTACAGACTCTCAGGCTTCTGAGGAGATGCAGACGCTTTCCGAGGAACGAAGTAATACTCCAGAAGTTCACACACCTCTACCCGTTTCTCAGTCCCCTGAGGATGATAACGGCGACAGGAGAAACAGAAGGTTTTCGATAACAGAAAGGAGTTTTGGCCAGAGGACTGCTAAAAAGCTGTCAGCCTTGCCAAGTGTGCCACAGCAGCAGTCCTCCTCCTCTCCTCCTCCCCCTCTGCTCACTCCTCCCCCACCACTACAACCTGCTTCCGGCATCTCAGACCACACTCCCTGGCTTATGCCTCCTACCATACCGTTAGCCTCACCCTTTCTTCCCACTTCTGCTGCACCAATGCAAGAGAAACGTAAATCAATTCTGCGAGAGCCAACGTTTAGGTGGACCTCTCTAAAGCATTCCAGGTCAGAACCACAGTACTTCTCATCAGCAAAATATGCCAAAGAGGGTCTTATTCGCAAACCAATATTTGATAACTTCAGACCCCCGCCGCTGACACCGGAGGACGTTGGCTTTGCGTCTGGCTTCTCGACGCCAGGTGCTACGGCTCCAGCACGTCTGTTTTCTCTTCATTCTGGAACAAGATTTGATATGCACAAGAGAAGTCCTCTTCTGAGAGCTCCGAGATTCACTCCAAGCGAGGCCCACTCCAGAATCTTTGAATCTGTAACTTTGCCCTCATCCGTTGGTCGAACCACTACGGGAACTTCTGCAACAGGTGTCTCTTCTAGGAAACGAAAGAGAAAAGTGTTTAGCCCTATCCGCTCAGAACCCAGATCTCCTTCGCACTCCATGAGGACAAGAAGTGGGAGACTTAGTACCTCTGACCTGACAACTCTCACCCCACAGTCTTCTGTCTCTTCCTCATTAACTAGCATTTCTGTTAGTTCTCTTGCCACTAGTGCCTTAAATTCAACTTTTACTTTTCCTTCCCATTCCCTAACACAGTCTGGGGAATCAGCAGAAAGAAGCCAGAGACAAAGGAAGCAGACTAGCACTCCAGCAGAGCCTTTCTCATCTAGTAGTCCTACTCCTCTCTTTCCTTGGTTCACAACAAGTCCCCAGACAGAGAGAGGCAGAAACAAAGACAGGGCAACAGAGGAACTGTCCAAAGATAAAGACGCTGATAAGAGTGTGGAGAAGGACAAGAGCAGAGAGAAAGACAGAGAGAGAGAGAAGGAGAACAAACGTGAGTCAAGGAAAGAGAAAAGGAGAAAAGGGTCAGAAATTCAGAGTAGCTCTGCTTTGTTTCCTGTAGGTAAAATGCCCAAAGAAAAAGTTGTCAGTGAAGATGTTGCAGCATCATCTTCTGCAAAAAAAACTGCCGGGCGGAGGAAGTCTACAGCAATAGATCCTGTGGCAGATGTTTCCACTGCTGCTCTGGTAGATACAACAGCCATCAAAACCAAAACATCCAAGAAAGGTAGAGGAGGGTTAGACAAATCAGATCTGGAACTCAGCCCTGCTGTGCCATCTTTGGAGAAGGAAAAAGCTCTGCGTCTCTCTACTCCTGCTTCAAGCACCGTTAAACATTCCGCTTCCTCCATCAGCTCTATGTTGGCTCAAGCAGACAAACTGCCAATGACTGACAAAAGGGTAGCCAGCCTTCTGAAAAAAGCAAAAGCCCAGCTGTACAAGATCGAGAAGAGCAAGTCCCTCAAGCAAGCAGATCAGCCAAAAGCACAGGTATTTTTGTCCTTTTTTTGTGTGTATATGTTGTTTTGTTGTTATTTTTTTTTGCTAGGGTCCATCTTGTTTGGAATGCTCAGTGAAAATCACGAGCAGCTTTCATACCCTGAGCGTGAAGAATTAACATGCCAGGCTAAGAAGCTGTTAGTGCAACAGATGGTAAGGGATCCAAAAATGAGAAGGCATGGGCAGAAGTTGAGGGGGAGAGAAAGCTGCTGTGTACTCAGCTCAGGGGAGCTGGGTGCAGTTTTGGACAGCAGTACAATGGAGCTTGTTATTAGGTTTCTCTGTACGCATCTAAGCAAAGTGAACATCAAGGGTAATATGCATTTTTAAAAGCACAGTTCTAACAGACTGCAGTCTTTCTGAAGATGAAGTTGATCTTGTTCTCTCTTCTGTAACTGTTTCATATGATGATCTGGTCTGTTACTTATGGGCAGAAGCAAAATCCATTGGGATTTTGCGTCTGGCTGAAGAACTGCTTCCTACTGCTTTCTCAACATTTGCCCCACCACAAACCCTCCCTGCAGTCTATTTAGGTATCAAAAAGGTAGGTGTTATATGATAGCAATACCTTTCCACAGAGTATTTCCTTTTTATTTGAACTATTACTTTCCCTGATAATGTTAATGTTAGAAATTATTAGTTCTTCTCTTTTGTCCCCATATGAAAATGTATGTGCCTGGCATGCTTACATTAGGAAACCCAGACCCTTGCAATTAATTGTTTGGGGGAGTTCTTTTATTAGGATATATCTCAGAATGTTGCATTGAAAACATGGAAAATAGCACTAAATTGCTGCATTTATCACCTCAGTAAACACAGTGCCCTCATCCTGGCAGCTCCAAAGCTGTCAAAGAGCCTGATTTAAACAGCTTGACTTTCTTCTGTCTTCTGCCAGATCAGTTTGTACCCAACGTTAGTCTGTTTATCCTGATTCCAGTCAACTCTGGATTTCTAATGCCATTGCTTTGATAACATATGGCTTCAGGAGTGAGTTTGCTTTTCAGTAACAGGTAGAATCTTTGTAAATCCATATGAGCAAAACTTCTTGTTCTTTTGAATTATCTTCTCTTGGGTATCTGAGGCTTAGAAGGCTGAGAGTCTTTATTTTTACCACAGCTTTTACAAAATGCAAGCTAGGATGTGCTTTAATTCTTCTTAGGTTATTTAGAAGTTTCCATTGCATGCATCACAGTCCCACTTTTGTACCTTTCTTAGGAACACTGTCTGTTTTCATATCTTGAAATCCAGGGACAAGAGAGCGATTCATCAGAAACGTCAGTCCGAGGACCACGAATAAAGCATGTTTGCAGGAGAGCAGCTGTTGCCCTGGGCCGAAAGCGAGCGGTGTTTCCTGATGACATGCCCACTCTGAGTGCCTTACCGTGGGAAGAGCGAGAGAAGATACTGTCTTCCATGGGGAATGATGGTAAGGCTTCCAATTTTCACTTGTGGATTCATGGAAAGTCTGCTTTCGTTGACTAGTTGGGTTAATGGCATCTTTCCGTTTGTATTAAATACAACTGAAATCACATCTGAACCTGTGAGGATGAAATCTTTGAGCAATTCAAATGCCACTAGGACAAGGTTAACCCTTTTAACCATCGTTAATTTTACAGACATCTGTTATGTGCTGCACTTGAGGTCTGTTGAAGGCGGTGTGTGTGTATGGACCTTGTATATATGTGTGGCTCTGAAGATGAACTTAGATGTAATAGAATGGATTCCATGAGCTCATTAGAAACTTCAGAAAGGTTATTTGACTTCTATGAATTCACAGAATTTTTTATCCTAATAGACAAATCATCAATAGCTGGCTCTGAAGAGGCTGAACCTCTTGCTCCACCTATCAAACCAATTAAGCCGGTAACCAGAAACAAGGCACAGCAAGAACCTCCAGTGAAGAAGGGCCGACGCTCGAGGCGTTGTGGGCAGTGCTCAGGCTGTCAGGTTCCAGAGGACTGTGGTGTCTGCACTAACTGTCTGGACAAACCCAAGTTTGGTGGGCGGAATATAAAGAAGCAGTGCTGCAAGTAAGTCTGAGTGTTTGAGAAACTGCTTGGCTAATCTGTGTACGGAGCAGGATAAGCACACCCACGCTCTGGGGTGGGAAACAACAGGCTTTGGATGAATTTGGCCCATGCTGAGGCTGGATCACTACAGGGATTTAAAAGCAATTTAATTTAGGAGTGTTGATCCTGATTGAAGGTGTGCTTTTCGTGAGCTCTTTCTGAAGTTCAGAAGACACTGTCACAGAAGCACTGAGAGCCATTTGAAATGAGACCAGTGACTTTCATTCAGCACTATGGGTTATTCATAGAATCATATAATGGCCTGGGTTGAAAGGGACCTCAAATATCATCTAGTTTCAACCCCTCTGCCACAGGCAGGGTTGCCAGCCACTAGGCCAGGCTGCCCAGAGCCACATCCAGCCTGGCCTTGGATGTCCGCAGGGATGGGGCATCCACAACCTCCTTGGGCAACCTGTTCCAGTGCATTACCACCTTCTGAGTGAAAGATGATTATTGCAGGAATGAATGGCAATGTATGCAGATATATTTTATCTTTTGTTCTCCTAGAATGTGTTTATGGAGAGCTTCCTTTTTCCAAACAAAGTTTATCTCATGAATATACGCTTCGTATAACAAAGATGTCTCTGGATATCATTAGGAACTCCATTACTTAGTTTTCCCATCGTTGTATTCATATCACTTAGTCTGAACCTTCTGCTTTTTTAATTGCTGTATCAAATTGATTTTTCCAGACTAGATAATCTGTCTGAAAAGGCAGCAAATGAAGTGGTATCAGAAAGATTGTGATATAAAAGCTATTTATAAAGTGCAGCTCTGAGAATTGCTATAGGGTGCTCATCTGTGTGAAAGCAGTCAGCAGACTTCTGAACATAAGTAATTTAACTCCTAGCAGCTTTGCCCCGGCCTTGGGCTGGGTTTCAAAACCACTGACTTTGCTACAAGAATGAAGGCAGAAACAAAGACTGTTGCTCAATATTTAGAAGACAACGTGCATTAGACATGAGGAAAATAGGAACTGAATGCTTAAAAAATATTTGGTCGCACTTAATCCAATCCCACTCCATGGAAACAGAATATATATGTATTTTTTAATCTGAAATGGCCTGCTTGGGTTACATATAACCTACTGGTGAGTGTCTGATGTTGTTTTAGAGCTCTTAGAAGTATTCTGATACTTAACAAATTCCAGATTCTAAGAAATGGGATCGATGGGGTATTTACCAGTGAAGCAGTGTTTTATTATCTTCAAAACTGTGTAGGTGGGGGGAAAGAAAATACAGGAAAATAAGATGCTTTTAAATGTTTCTGAAGAAGGAGAAAACAGTTTAGAGGAAGTTGGTGGATGCCTTGATGATGGTTTTCTTTCCTTTTTTGAATCATGTTGAATGTTTACAGAATACCTTCCTAATGTCTGCATTTTTCTTCTGATTTCTGATCGGGTGACGTGTTCTTTCTTTGCAGAATGAGGAAGTGTCAGAATCTACAGTGGATGCCTTCAAAAGCATATCTCCAGAAGCAAGCTAAAGGTAGGCTGAGAGGTTTGGCTCAAGTGCAGCATGAGAGAAACATTCGTACCTTAAATTTTGCTCTTTGTGACTGCATACGACTGTAAAAGTTTAGTCTGAAACCAAATGCTAACAGGGAACCTGGCTGTTTTGTTGGGGTTGTGTGATAGTTGTAGGAGAGATGCGAATACAGCAGGCAACTATAAACAGAGACAGCTATTATCTTTTTCAGCCTAGACTTGTAGTTTCTCCTCCTTTTTGTAAGGAACGGCTGCTGGCAGCTGATGAGCCTTCCCTCAGCACTTAAGCTCAGCCAGTTCTCAGAGGTTTGTTTCTTTGTTCCTAAGTGATATGAGGACTGATAAATCCCTTGGCACATCCTCATCTCTGACATAAGCCTTAAGTGAGCCGTATGTACATTGTATGTGTTTTCTTAAATCCCTGCATCCTTGGCACTGGACCTCTGGAGGTTTGCATGTTATTGTCACGTTGGTCAGGATGCTGAACCTCCCTCAAGATACAGTTTTAATATGCACTTGAGTCATCTGAAGTTGCACAGTTTTATATGTGTTGCTTTACTGATGCTTTTTTTCTTTCTAGCTGCAAAAAAGAAAGAGAAGAAATCCAAGACAAATGAAAAGAAAGAAAGTCAATCTGGAAAGAATCAATTGGACTCTGGACAGAAACCAACTCCTCCAACTGTTGTACCAAGAGAAGACAGTGCCGTAAAGAAGAGCAGCGAACCTGCTCGTAAACCTGTGGAGGAGAAGCACGAGGATGGGAATTCCTCTGTTCCCCCACCAGAGCCCAAACAAACCCCTGCATCTGGTGCCAGAAAGACTGGCAAACAGGCAGCCCAGCCAGTACAGCTCCCTCCATCTCAGCCACCGAGCTCAGGACCTTTGAAAAAGGAAGCACCAAAAGTTACCACTTCTGAGCCTAAGAAAAAGCAGCCTCCACAGCCAGAAATAGGTAAATGGGACTGTTTATCTTCAATATGTTTGAATCATGTTAAGTAACAGTATTAATGCTGCTAAAATCTGCTGGATTTTAAAACTGATAAGTGCTTTATGATCTGGTGAAATTAAAGCAAGTCATTTTGGTAATTTTGTTTAGAACTGGCTTCCTTTTATTGAACTGCGTAATTTATTGGGATGGGAAGAAAGATAAGTGACGACCTTTAATGTGATTTTTAGTTATACTGTCTTGAAGCGTATTTTCAATATTGTTAAGTTTACTGACAGTCTGAATGTTGAAACAACAGGAGCGTAATGTCTTAATACAAAAACATAGCCTAGCATTGCACATAGTACAGATCGGCGTGGACAGTGACCAGAAAGGCAGCTCCAGGACTTCTGTTGCTTTACACATGGAACACTTAAAGAGTTTGAGCAGACCAAGTTCGACTGGCCGTGCCTTGCAGACTGCCCCAGTCATAGCTGGTGATGTACAGTCACAAAGATGGTGGAAAAATTCCAGTCTAAAATTCATCTCTTTTTACACAGCTGTCTTTTTTTTTTTTTCCCTTCTCTTCTCTACAGGTTCCTGTTAGTTACTTGAAATACTCATAATTTTTCCCCCCTTCCTAGGCACAGAACAAAACAAACAGAAAAAAATTGCTCCCCGTCCAACTTTCCCTGTGAAACAGAAACCAAAAGAAAAGGTGAATACCGTTTTTTGTACACAGTCAATGAATTTCGAGAGCATCCATCTGTCTGTCTAGAAAGTAAAACTGTATTACTTAACCCTTCTGCAGATTTCTGTGTACTTGAAATACCTGTGGGAGTTCAGTTCTTCTCCTTTTCCTTTGAATGCTGATTTCAGACCGATCTAACTTGATTCCTAATGCTACTCAGGGTCTTTATGGTATTTGAGAAGGAGGTTTTCAGTCTTGTCGATGAGAAACATGTAATTTCTTGTGAGTTTGAGCAGGCTGTACAAATGTTAGGCTTTACCTTGTGCCAGTATGTGGATGCCAATTTATCTGGCCTATGACCATAATTCAGCTTAGGTGTTAATTTTCACTGAGATTTGTGTGTTGTGGGGTGGATGTTTGGTTCATCATTTAAAAAACAAAGCAACACTTAAATCTGAAAGGGAAATGTGTTGGTAATAATTACACCAAGAGTTGCCCCACTGGGACAAAGTAAAAAGATAGCACTGATCAGAGAGAATGACCCGATGGTGGGGGGAGAAGATGCAATAAATTGAATTAGAAATGCAATTGTTTATGGAGTGCTTTGGAAATGGATTGCAGAATGGTTACTTTCTTGCAACTTTTATACACCTGTTGATTCTGTGATGGTATGAGTTGGGTTTTTTTTTGGTGGTTGTTTTTTCTGGTACATAAATCATGTGCGGTGTTGAATTACTGTTGAAGTTTTGATGTCTGAGGTTGGGATTAATGCAGGCTCCTTTACTTGACTAGGAAAAGCCCCCTCCTATAAGCAAGCCAGAAAGCAGCACGCTGAATTTGCTCAGCACTTTGACTAATGGGAGCAGTTCCAAGCAAAAGCCACCTACAGATGGAGTCCACAGAATCCGAGTGGATTTCAAGGTAGAGGACAATATGTTTTAAGTATTTGAATATTAACTGACTCTAAACACTGGAAGTAGAGTCCCTCAAGAATGCTGACAGTGACTTCTAAGTTTGTGTGTCTGGTCCTGATCAGAGAGAACTGTAAATAGGAGCCAACCTGACTCGGTTAATCCTTAGAAGTTTATTATGCCTTTTTTTTTTTTCCTTATAATTAGAGTACTGGATGAAGAGACACTTAAAGCTTTAAACCTTAACTCTCAATGTGAGGATGAGCAAGAATTTGAGGTTTATGAAGATTGATTCCATTAAGATGGAACTATAAAACCTTACCTTGGGTCAACAAGATTTGGGGAAAATGTTAGTAATTTGTAATTCACAGTATTTGGGGGATATCTGGGGGTTTTAACTGAGAAATCATGTACTATTTTGAACAGCGATGTTGAAATAATAAAAATCAATTATTTTCCTAATATTTTTTCAGTCATTTATATAAGTGTTAATAACGGGGGTTATAGTGAGACCTCGTAAGTGTTTTGATACAAATATGGATTTTTAATAAAGTTTAACTATTGTGAAATTTCGTTTTTAGTGATAAGCCATTGTGAAGAACTTTCTCATGCTTGTTAGGCTTGCTTTCTGGAGAGGGAAGGTTAGTGTTTGATTGAGCTCGCTTGGCAGGAGAAGCGCTGAGTTGTTCCTGTTCCAATATATAAGGTAGACCAAGGCAGAAGTTAAAACGATTTCTGTTTTAGAAACGCTTTATTGAAGGCGCGGTGCATAAAGCAGCAATGTGAGCACTTTATACTGATGTTGTATTGCCTTGTTCTGCATGGTGATGTATCCTTTTGTACTTTCAGGAGGACTGTGAAGTGGAGAATGTTTGGGAGATGGGTGGGTTAGGCATCGTGACCTCGGTACCTATTACTCCCAGGGTGGTGTGTTTTCTCTGTGCCAGCAGTGGACATGTGGAGGTAAAGCATTGTGTTCTGCTGTTGATGACTTAATTACAGCACCATATTGTTACCAAAAAGAAAAGAAAGAAAGAAAGAAAAAAAAAAGCATAAGAACCGTAATCCAGAAGAGATTAAAATAATACCTGAAAACCTGTCCTTGCTAAACTTTGTCCCAAGATACTAAAGTGAAAAGCATACAAATTGTCTTTGAGGAGTTCTGTGGTGCTTAGTTTATACGTGAATGCTGTCAGCTGTAAGGAATGACGTTTTCAAGAGCCCCTGCATCTCTTCTAAAATGTAATTTGGGATCCCACAGCTGAGGTAAAGCAGGGAGTTTGCTTTCTCTTTGCTTGAAGCTAAGACATCTGCTCAGTAGTTTTGAAGTGCTGTTAGGCAGTGTTGATTTTCCCTGGGGTGCCCCTATCTCCAAAGAGTTGCAGATTGTTGCTGAAATGTGACTGGTGAGGTTTTGGTGCTGCATAAACACCTGAATTTAGGCTTGAGTTTTGGTAACTGCATTTCCAGGACAAGGTAGATGTCTTCTCAGAGTTTTCAGCCCAGACATCCTGGGAAGGTGATGGTAGCACTCTAGAAAATGCTCGAGTATGAGGAGCAAACAATACTTGAGGGAAATGGGGTTAAGTTCTGTGTGTGGACATCAGCGTATTTGAAGATCACAAGGGTCCAGTGGCACGTGGAGCCAATCCCCTTCTCTGTCAGGTTGCTCAGGTGAACCATTCTTCTGTCCTGTTTGAGCCTGCAGTGTTTATGCCCCAAGGACTGTTCTTTTTTAGGATGTCCAGCCTTGCAGAGGATACTTAGAGCTTTCCAATGAACCCTCTAAGCTAAACAGAGGGAAAGATGTCTATCTGCTCCATGTGTCCCTTCCTTCTCTGCTAAATGTGTCTTCAGTTCTGTTGGCTTGTGTTGCAGCGAGGGAGGGAAGTCCTGAAGAGGCCTATAGGCCTTTACCAACGCTCAGAACATGTAGACAAAAGGTATCAGACTCCTGTTTGCTGCTAGATGCATAATCTAGATAGACAGGTGTATATTTAGGTGCTCCGAAGTACACACACCATTTCCCCAGTGAAATATACCAATAGATGGCCTTGTTCTGTTAGTTGTAAAGCAGGATTCAAAGTAGTTTGGAGTGCGAGCGGGAATTCAGGAAAGCTTTTGACTTGCTAAAACCTCCCTCTCCCCCCCCTTGCAGTTTGTGTATTGTCAGGTCTGTTGTGAGCCTTTCCACAAGTTCTGCTTAGAGGAGAGCGAGCGGCCCCTGGAGGACCAGCTGGAAAACTGGTGTTGCCGTCGCTGCAAGTTCTGCCACGTGTGTGGGAGACAGCACCAGGCCACCAAGGTACCCCCGACCTCCGGGCAACCCAGCCAGCCTTCCCTGTGCTGCTCCTCAAGCTCTGCTTGCTCTAACCCTCAGCTGGGAACCGGGACAGCAGGTGGTGGAGCGCTGCCTCATGTGGTTGTGGACTTAGCTCAAGTCGCTTAGTTGCAACTTCCTCCTACTGCTCTGAATAAGAGATTAAATGTACAATGAAAATGTCCAGAATTTTGCATTCTTTTTAGCATCTTTGTTCCAATACTTTCTCCCATTATTCTTGTAGCAGCTGCTGGAGTGTAACAAGTGCCGAAACAGCTATCACCCTGAGTGCCTGGGCCCAAACTACCCAACCAAACCCACCAAGAAAAAGAAAGTTTGGGTGAGGTTTTTTCACATTTCTTCTTCGGTTAATTCCCCTGTTAACTGATCGTAACGCTGTGGGCCAAAGCATTCACTTAGCAGTGTGTGGAAGGGTACCTGTTGCATTGGCAGGTACGCTTGAGGATAGCTTTCTCACTGAGGCGGGTTGCTGCTTAAGCAGGTGGGGTTCGTATGAGAAGGATTTTGAAGGTTTTACACCGTTTTCACTTGGGATAACTCTTCTGATTGTAGTCTCAGAAGGTAGAAGAAGTTTGTAAGAATGGAAGCAGTGATGTCATGAACACGCTTAGCGCTGAAGCTTTGCCTATTAGTGTATTTAGTACTAGTTGTTTTTAAGTGCTTCTTCTACATTGTATTCAAAGCTGGAAAACTGATAAAATATAGTGTTGTATTTTAAGTGGAAGAAATGCTACAACTACGTAGGCTTTATGTGAAGGGAAAGGTGATATTTTCTCAAGTGTAAATATGAAATGTTATTTTATTTCTCCTTTTCTAGAATTAGCACCATCTCACTGTAAGGGGAGGGAGCTCTTTTCTAAGTAGTGGGAGACCTGGTGTTTGAAACTCATTCTGTTGTGTAAGCTTTCAGCTCTCACAAAGGAATAAAACCATTAAATTCATCATTAGAACAAAGGAACAGAAGCCCCTGGATGAAAGCAAATAACAAACGCATCCTTCTTCCAGATATGTACCAAATGTGTTCGCTGCAAGAGCTGTGGATCCACAACGCCAGGCAAAGGGTGGGATGCACAGTGGTCTCATGACTTCTCACTGTGTCATGATTGTGCCAAACTCTTTGCTAAAGGTACGTAAAGTTGTAATTGTTTATGGTAAGTACCTTCTCAGATGCTGTTTTTAATGAGATGGTGCAAGTGTTAGTTAAAATGAAGGCCTGATGAGCTTGCCAGTGGTACAAACAGGAGTGAAACTTGGTGTCAGGGTCAAGAAGCAGAGCATAGTTTGAAAGCTATGTTCGTGAGCTTCACAGTGCATAGCAAAAGTCACTACTGTTACATTGGGAAAGTGTGAGACTTCAAAAATTAAGTTCCATACCATAGAAAGGGAATTACAGACCTGCTGGTTCAGGACTTCAAGTAGCTCGTGAGGAAAAAGATGTTTTGAAGGTCTCCTGTCTTAAAAGCAGCACATTTCCTATTGTAAAATAACAGTTTGTTCTTGTGTTAGTTATGAGGCTTTTGAACCTAGGAGAGATCACTCCAGGGAGAAATCTTGAGTGTCCCTCCTACATTTTTGCCTGTGTCATTCTTGTCATTTTCATTCTACTCTGTAAAGCTGATTCACTTAATCTCATTGCCCCACATGCCTCCCCCCAGGAAAAAAAAAAACAAACACAACATCCCCACAAAAAAAGGATAACTGGTCTTTCAAGCAGGTTATTTTTGTGGCCATCATCTTCAGTGTTATAAAAGTAGATGTAATTGTATTGGCAGCTTACCATTGGGAGGTTTCAGAGAGCTTCTTTCTTAGCACACTAGTAAGTAACCATCTAGCCTTTAAGGTCTGTGTAGCAGTTGAACCTCTGATTAAAAACGTATCTCTCATTTCTTGTTTGCAGGGAATTTTTGTCCCCTCTGTGACAAATGCTATGATGATGATGACTATGAGAGTAAGATGATGCAGTGTGGAAAATGTGACCGCTGGGTACACTCCAAATGTGAAAACCTTTCTGGTAAGGCAAACTCTCATCTCTTCAGCCCCTAAGAGCATGAGGCAGCAGCAAACGAGTCCAAAATGGGAACGCTTTGGTCTTTCTCCTTGAGTGTTGCATTAGCACTCTCACTTGTCATCTGCTTGAGAAATACCTAACTAACGTCAGCAATAACCTGAAAGCTTAGGTCTTATTTCAAATGCAGTATGAATGAGTTACACAAGATGCTTTAGTTGTATAAAGGGTATCTGATGTAAACAGTATGTGCTGTATACAGGGTAAGGCTTTTCCGCACGTCTGTTCTTGACTAAATTAGTTCAGGTTGTTGTTTTCTTTTTCTTTTTATCCATCTCCAGATGAAATGTATGAGATACTCTCTAACTTGCCTGAGAGTGTAGCATACACCTGCATTAACTGTACAGAGCAGCACCCTGCAGAATGGCGTCTTGCACTGGAAAAGGAGTTGCAGGTTTCTTTAAAACAGGTTTTAACAGCCCTGTTGAATTCTAGAACTACCAGCCACTTGCTGCGTTACAGACAGGTAAGCTGAAGCCTGAAACGTATTCGGAAATAAGACTTTTGAAAAATGAGTTTGATCCTTATAGGTGGTCACTGCTCTGCCATGTGCCTTACTGATCAACTGCAGAAAGCTGTTATTTTTGTCCTTATGTTCTGGACAGGAATTCCAAGCTTGAGTCTCTTTTATGTTAATGGGAATCTCTGTGCTTATGAATGGGCAAGGGAGTACGTCATGAGCAGCATCCGCACTTCAGTGGCTAATATCTTTTTCTTGATATTGACAGGCAGCGAAACCACCTGATTTAAATCCTGAGACAGAGGAGAGTATCCCATCGAGAAGCTCTCCAGAAGGTCCCGATCCTCCTGTCCTGACAGAAGTCAGTAAACAAGAGGAGCAGCAGCCTCTGGATATGGAAGGAGTGAAAAGAAAAATGGATCAAGGAGGTTACGTTTCTGTGGTATGTCAGAGTGCTCCATTCTATTAATAGGTCCTATGAACTGCTTAATGACCTGTGGTATTTATAACTGAGCATGCTTAAGCCTTTTCTTAATGAACAAGAAAACAGGCTAATATACTGCTAAAAATAATTCTTTCTGGCACTCATGTTAGTGTTGGCCCAAAGACATGTAATTTACACTGTTGTATGCCTCTCTTTAATGGGCAGCGATGCTTGGTTAAACTGCTTTTGCTCTTAGTTATTTATGTTCATGGAACAGGATAGGTCATCCTTTATCTGCAGATCCTAGCAAGATTTTGGCCAAATGCCGGTGAAATAGCTCATGTAGTAGATGTGAAGTGTGTCAGCAGCCAGGTCCTGCTTAAAGAAAGGAGGGGAAAGATGATGGGTTCATTTGCACAGCCATTCTGCAAGCCAGTTTGCAAATACGCAGAGCTGCTTGCTTCTTTACAGCCAAATTCAGGCAGAATTCAATGTTCTGGTTCAGTCGTTTTGTCACCTGGAAGTTCACTTGATGCCTTAAAAGTAAATGAGTGATGTAGCTGTACAGGAGATAATCCTGCTGATCAAACAGTGCTGTGTTTTTCTTGCAGTTGGATTTTAGTGATGATATTGTGAAGATAATTCAAGCAGCAATTAATTCCGATGGAGGTCAGCCAGAAATTAAAAAAGCCAATAGCATGGTCAAGTCCTTCTTTATTCGGGTGAGTGGGCCTACAGATATTTTTAAGTCTCCTTTGTATCACACAGCTGTTTGTAGCTGTTGGAATCCAAAATGTCCATCATGCACATTTCTAAGAAGAAAACAATAACTTGTCAGTTGTTAGTGTTACTGAAATCTCTCTGGTTTCATAGTAGATCTTGGCTAAGTTTCTTTGGGTTTCTAGGTGCACTGGATAAGATTTCTAATGGAATGTTGTTTTCTTTCAGCAAATGGAGCGTGTTTTTCCATGGTTTAGTGTAAAGAAGTCCAGATTTTGGGAGCCAAATAAAGTAACAAGCAAGTAAGTAGTTGTCCTGGGTCTGACTGTGATACCGTGTGTGGTTTGCCAGCTGTCCAAGCAAAAAGTATTAAGAGAGCCTGTTTGTGAGGTTGGCTTCTTAATGATAATTATGGTGTTGTTTTTAAGAAGTAATCACATTGCCATTTTGTTTTATATACATGTCACTGTTCTGAAGCAGGGAAATCAAAAGTGTTACTTAGTACTAAGTGTGTTGTGTGTTGGGTTATCAGTCATCTCCTTTCTTACCTTGACCCTTCTGCATCTGTTTTCCTCCAAAGAAACACAGCTGTGTCACAAACTTTAAATGATAAGTGATTGATCTTAGCCTTTGTGAGAGCATGTTTAGACTGAAGGTGGTAATTAAATGAGCTGATACAGTATATTGAATGTCTGTAGTGCTTGCATACAGTGCAGAAGTTCATCTGGTGCAGCCAGGTCTAATGGCTGATTCCTTTTGTCTTCAGCAGTGGTATGCTGCCAAATGCAGTGCTCCCTCCTTCCCTTGATCACAATTATGCTCAGTGGCAGGAGCGTGAAGAGAACAACCACACTGTACAGCCTCCTCTGATGAAGAAAATCATCCCAGCTCCAAAACCCAAAGGGCCTGGAGAACCGGATTCACCTACTCCTCTACATCCTCCTACACCTCCTATCTCTGGTGAGAAAATAGATTGCAGAACCATTAGCCCCAAACTCAAAGTGCTTCACTTTGAGCCCTCTATTCATAGGGAGGGTGGTATTAGTTCTTCATGTGATTGAGGAATTCTGGAGACCCGTGTGACCTGAAATCACTCAGAGACTGTTACATATTGATATGTTTTTGAATAGAGCTTTGGCCCAGAAAGCCCATTCACCTGCCCCTGTTTCCCCAGGATGAGAGCTGTGTAGAGGCAGATACCTGCTTTTCCTTGCTTTACAAGCTGGTTATTCAAACTCTAGGCTGCTATTTGGCTCTTCTGCCCTGTTCACTTACTGGTAATTTTTCCAGATAAGTTTTGTCCTTCCTGACCTTCAAAAATGAAAAGCATTCTTTCTTTTAATGATAAGGTTCTGACAGAAGCAGAGAAGATAGTCCTGAGCTTAATCCACCTCCGGATGTAGAAGACAACAGGCAGTGTGCCTTGTGCCTGAAATATGGTGATGATAGTGCTAATGTGAGTATCTGGCATGCACTCATTTTGATAGTAGCTGACTTAAGCAGTATTACAGATTTAGTACTGTGAATAGGTCAGATAAGGGGTAGGGTAGGGGGTGCTGGTTTTTTGTTTGTTTTTTTTCTGTATCTTGGCGTGCCTTCTTTGGAATGAAAATGACCTCTAGCTGTCCTGTTGCCTAGAAAACAGCGTGGCCTTAATGTTAGACATGTCATTAAGGAATTCACCATGTCACTTTGCATCAGTTATGTGAACTGCATGCATTTCTTACACTGAAGCCTCTTGCCATTTGTTCAAGAACAGAATTTTTTTCCTTCCTAAGGTTCCTTTTTATATCATGTACTTAGCTGCAATCTTCTCTGCCTAGTTAACATCTCTCTTTCAAACTCTAAAAGTAATGCTGTCTTGTTAAACTTTCACTGGGGAAAGATTAAATCCAATGCAGTTGAAACCTACAAGGCTTTTTGTGCATTGCTGTGTCTTGTGTAATGTTTAAGGGAGAAAAAGAAAACGGGAAAAAAGGTTTCTTCCCATTCCTTAGGATGCTGGACGCCTTCTCTATATTGGCCAAAACGAGTGGACACACGTGAACTGTGCTTTATGGTCAGCAGAAGTATTCGAAGATGATGATGGTTCTCTGAAAAATGTGCACATGGCTGTGATCAGGGGAAAGCAGCTGGTGAGTATTTGTGTTCTGCAGAGGAAGGCACCTGACAGTTACGGTTGACCCATATTAGAATAAATAAACATTTACCTTTGTTTTTGCATTTGTAGAGATGTGAGTTCTGCCAGAAGTCAGGTGCCACAGTGGGCTGCTGCCTCACTTCCTGCACGAGTAACTATCATTTCATGTGCTCACGAGCCAAGAACTGTGTTTTTCTGGATGATAAGAAAGTTTACTGCCAGAGGCACCGTGATTTGATCAAAGGAGAGGTGAGATTCATCTTTCACACTTGCTTTGCTTTTGAAGGTGGGGACAGCCTGCAACTACAAACGTTTCTTAAGAGTTAATGTTGAACGTGTTCCTTGTGAACAAGTTACTGAGATGTTTTGTGGGTTCTTGCTCCAGGTGGTTCCTGAGAATGGGTTTGAAGTTCTTAGGAGAGTTTTTGTGGATTTTGAAGGGATCAGTTTGAGAAGAAAATTTCTTAGTGGCTTGGAACCAGAGAACATCCACATGATGATTGGTAAGATCTTGTTCCTGAGCACTTGTTTCATCTTTGGCGCTGGAGCTCTGTTCACAGAACTTTTCTCTTCCTCTCTCTGCTTAGGTTCAATGACGATAGACTGCTTAGGAATTCTGAATGACCTCTCAGACTGTGAAGATAAGTTGTTTCCCATTGGCTATCAGTGAGTATAAGCTGTTTCTTGACAGTGTCTTTTACTATGTCAGAAGTCAAACCGGCACTGAGGTAACATAGGTTGAAATCTACTGCAGCTTTCATAAACTCTTAACAAATCTTGTGACTAAGCTATCTGTGCTGTATGTTACACCAGAAAGCCTTTATCCTATGTAAGTTCAAGAAAATGCATACATGATAGAATGCCAGAGCTTACTTGACTGTTGAGTAAAGATTTTATGTATGTCTGTATTATCTTCCAGGTGCTCCAGGGTGTACTGGAGTACAACAGATGCCAGGAAACGCTGTGTGTATACCTGCAAGATCATGGAATGCCGACCACCAGTCGTAGAACCTGATATCAATAGCACTGTAGAACATGATGATAACAGAACAATTGCCCACAGCCCTGTTCCCCTTACAGGTAATGTTTGAAGGACTTTCTTAAAGTATATATTTTCTACGTGGAATTGCTATAGTGTATTCTTACCAGAAAGTCAGATAGTAACTAGGACTTTCTGGCTTTTAAATCTGATTTGGACCAGAATCCTGTTTATGATTACAATGTTGAGTGCACTGGCAACTTGGTAAACAGGACCCAAGCAGAGACTACTGTAGTAGTGCTTTCTAGTCAACAGAGCTGAGATTTTTCTAATGGTCTAAAACATCATAAGTTCTAGTGTCAGTTTTCACATGCACTTTGTGGGTCGATAGGTAATATGTTGATGACAAGTATTTTATGATGTTCTTAGGGAAAAAAACATCAGATGACAAGGAAGCAGTAGTGTTTGATATTGTGTCTAACAAATGCCCGGATTCTTCATGTGAAACCCTGAAGGCAGTATATGCTTAACCAGGTCATAGTGTTAGGGTTCAGTGATGACTTACACTGTTGTTTCTCTTTTATGCAATGACAGAAACTTTGTTCAAAGACAGCAGAAATACTCCTGAAATTGTAAACCCACCATCTCCAGATCGTCCCATGCATTCTCAGACCTCTAGTTCCTGTTACTATCCCGCCGTCTCAAAGGGTCTCAGGATCAGGACACCAAGTTATCCATCCACACAGAGGTCTCCTGGCTCTAGGCCTTTACCCTCTGCAGGTATTTCAAGTGTTGTTGACTTTGATTTCTGTTTTGGTGTTGTTTGCTTTTGAGATAACTGTTGGTGGGTTGGTTCAGTGTCTTTTTGTGACTGCATTCAGAATATGGTGTTTATTTTTGTGTTTCTGAAGAACATGAAAAATGTTAATAGGTTTCAGAGAAGGAACGTTCTGAAATGTGCGTAGTTGATATGACCAGTCAAAAAACATGTGATTGAAACAATTAGGTGTGTATTGATTTTGAAAGATTCAGATCTCTTGACAGTCTTCTTGTTCTATTTTCTCAGGAAGTCCTACCCCAATGACCCATGAAATAGTTACAGTGGGAGATCCTTTACTATCCTCTGGACTTAAGAGCATTGGTTCTAGAAGACATAGCACTTCTTCTTTGTCACAGCAGCAATCAAAACTCCGGATGATTTCGCCTACACGAGCTGGGAATACTTACTCCAGGCTCAGTCTGTCTTCAGTTTCCAGCATAGGGTCTTCTTCAGAACATGAACAGAGTACAAAACCTACTGACCACTATGTGGGATCTGTGAATTCAGGTACCGCAAGCGCTCCAGTTCAAAGCTGCTCTTCCAGTTCAGGCTCCCAGAAAACAGCAGCTACAAGTGGAACTAAAACTTACCAGCTGGATGCATCTCAGCCTACAGAAGGAAAACATCCTAGCAGTTCAGATTCAATAGCCAAAAGCACACCTTCAAAGGGAGAGAAGATGAAAACACTGACCTCAAGGGACCCAGACTATTCAGCTCATAGTTTTTCTTCTGGAGGAAACTCCAAAACATCAACTCAGCCAAACTGTTCGTCGGGCACGGAAATAAGTGTTAAAATAGGAACCTTTCAAGAATCTGCAGGATCATTTTCTTCTAAAGAAACAGTATCCTTTCCGTCTTTGCATCAGAGAGGCCCGAGAAAAGACAGAGATCAGCACTTGGAATCTGCACAGCCAGAAAAAACAACTTCAGTTGATGAGATGGATGCAAAGATGCTGAAGTCTGCAGGAGTAAATAGCAGGTCTCCTGCAGCAAGCGAGCAGGCAGTTTCTGCCTCCAGAGACAGGCGTCAGAAGGGGAAAAAGATAGTGAAAGAGAGTTTTAAAGAGAAGCTTTCTTTGAAATCTCTTACAGATTCAAGTCAGGCAGTAGGCAGCGATGAAGGAAATCTGGCATCAGAATTCGGTAATCAGGGTTTGGTGACTGAACAAATTAGTCAGAGGTTATGTAATAATATTCCTGCTGAAAAAAATGTTGAGAAGTCTCCACCTTCGCAGGGGTCGTCTAAAGGTTCTGCAGTGCTGCCTGAAGTGGCCTCTAAGGAATCACAGGCGCCCAGAAAACGCACCGTCAAAGTCACTCTGACTCCTCTCAAGATGGAAAGCGAAGGCCAGTCTAAAGCTGCACAGCAGGAAAGTGATGCTGAATCTCAGCCTGCAGAGGCAGAGCTTGCCACTCCAACAGAGCCCTCCTCAAATTCTGAAAGCCTGGAAGATAACTCTGTAGTTCAAGGAAGTCCAAATAAAGCACCAACACAGGAATCTCAAAATAATGCATATGAAAACTTGCCTGTTCAAGATAACAGCTTGATGCTTCAGGATGGGACTAAACCTCAAGAAGAAGGCTCATACAAGCGGAGGTATCCACGTAGAAGCGCTCGGGCCAGGTCTAATATGTTCTTTGGACTGACTCCTCTGTATGGTGTGAGGTCTTACGGAGAGGAAGACATTCCATTCTACAGTAACTCAACGGGGAAGAAGCGAGGGAAGCGGTCTGCAGAAGGACAGGTGGATGGTGCAGATGATTTAAGTACATCAGATGAGGATGACTTGTACTACTATAATTTCACTAGAACAGTGGTTTCCTCCAACACTGAGGAGAGGCTTGCGTCCCATAGCTTATTCAGGGAGGAGGAGCAGTGTGATCTTCCAAAAATCTCCCAGTTAGATGGTGTAGATGATGGGACTGAAAGTGATACAAGCGTCACAGCCACAACAAGAAAAGTAAATCAAGTAACTAAACGGAGTGGTAAAGAAAATGGAACGGAAAACTTAAAGCTGGATAGAACTGAAGAAACTGGGGAGAAAGTACAAGTCACAAAAAGCCCCGCTGTCCACAAAGCCGATCCAAAGATGGATAATTGCCATCCCGTGAGCAGGGTTAAAACACAAGGTCAGGATTCTCTGGAAGCTCAGCTGAGCTCTTTGGAAACGGGCCGTAGGGCTCATGCCAGCACACCTTCTGATAAGAACTTACTGGATACTTTTAACACAGAACTTCTGAAATCTGACTCTGACAATAACAACAGCGATGATTGTGGAAACATCCTCCCTTCAGACATCATGGATTTTGTACTGAAGAACACACCATCCATGCAGGCATTAGGAGAAAGTCCAGAGTCTTCGTCATCTGAACTTCTAACACTTGGAGAAGGTTTAGGTCTCGATAGCAACCGGGGCAAAGACATGGGCTTATTTGAAGTGTTTTCTCAACAGCTGCCAACAACTGAGCCGGTGGATAGCAGTGTTTCCTCGTCCATATCAGCAGAGGAGCAATTTGAATTACCGCTGGAACTTCCTTCTGACCTCTCTGTTCTGACTACACGCAGCCCTACGGTGCCCAGTCAAAATCACAACAGACTTGCTGTCATTTCAGAGTCTTCGCTGTCCTCCTCAGGAGAGAGGTCAATGCTTGCCTTGCCCTCCACGGAATCTGGGGAAAAAAGAGTTACGGTCACAGAAAAATCCACCTCTAGTGAGGGCGATACAGCTCTTCTGAGTCCAGGAGTAGACCCGAGCCCTGAAGGGCACATGACTCCTGACCACTTCATCCAAGGTCACATAGATGCAGAGCATATAGCCAGCCCGCCTTGTGGCCCGGTAGAGCAAGGACATGGCAGCAACCAGGATTTAACTAGGAACAGTGGGACTCCAGGTATCCAAGTGCCCGTGTCACCCACAGTTCCCCTGCAGAACCAGAAGTATGTTCCCAATTCCACAGACAGTCCCGGCCCCTCTCAGATTTCTAATGCTGCAGTACAGACAACACCACCCCACCTTAAACCAGCTGCAGAAAAGCTTCTTGTAGTCAATCAAAATATGCAGCCACTCTACGTGCTCCAAACTCTTCCCAATGGTGTTACTCAAAAGATACAGCTGACACCTTCTGTTAGTTCAGCACAGAGCGTAATGGAGACGAATGCCTCAGTGTTGGGGCCTGTGGGGAGCGGGCTCACGCTGACCACAGGATTAAATCCAAGCTTGCCCTCATCTCAGTCCTTATATCCTCCCACTAGTAAAGGGTTGTTGCCCATGTCCCATCACCAGCATATACATCCCTTCTCCACGGCCACTCAGACTGGCTTCCCACCAAATATTGGCAGTCCTTCGCCAGGTCTCCTTATTGGTGTGCAGCCACCCCCTGATCCTCAGCTGCTGGTGTCTGAAGCTAATCAGAGGACTGATCTTGGTACCACTGCTTCAACACCAGCCGCAGCCCTGAGCAAGAAACGGCCAATATCTCGACTGCAGTCAAGGAAGAATAAGAAACTGGCTCCCTCTGGAACCCCTTCTGCAATAGCTCCTCCTGATATGGTCTCAAACATGACTTTAATTAATTTTGCTCCCTCCCAAATTTCCAACCACCCATTGGATTTGGGAACCATTGCAAATTCAACGTCCCACAGAACCGTCCCCAACATTATAAAAAGGTCCAAGTCTGGAGTAATGTATTTTGAGCAAACCTCTTTGCTGCCCCAAAGTGGGACTGCTGCTGCAGTTGGCACATCTCCTAGTGTTATTGGACCAGATGCTGGTCACCTTCCAGCAGGGCCTGTGTCAGGGCTAGCATCGAGTTCCTCGGTACTGAACGTGGTATCCATGCAGGCCACGGCAGCCCCTACTACTGGTGGGTCAGTTCCTGGACACGTTTTGGGACAAAGCTCAGTGACGTTAACTAGCCCTGGATTATTAGGGGACCTTGGTTCCATAAGCAATCTCTTGATCAAAGCTAGTCAGCAAAGCCTTGGTCTTCAGGAGCAGCACATGACTCTGCCACCAGCTTCTGGGATGTTTTCGCAACTTGGAACATCACAAACTCCATCTACAGCAGCAATGACGGCTGCATCGAGCATCTGTGTTCTGCCTTCAGCTCAGACTATGAGCATGACAGTTGCCCAGTCATCTTCTGACCCAGAAGGCTCTTATCAGCTTCAGCATATGACTCAACTCTTGGCCAGCAAAACTGGGATTGCTTCCTCACAGCTGGACCTTGGCTCAGCTTCAGCAACAGCTCAGCTGTCAAGTTTTCCACAGCTGGTTGATGTTCCCAACAGTACCGGACTCGAACAAAACAAGGTTTCCTCATCTGTGATGCATGCCAGTTCAGCATCTCCTGGAGGCTCCCCGTCGTCTGGTCAGCAGTCTGCAAGTAGCTCTGTGCTTGGCTCATCGAAAATGAAGCCAAAAATCAAACGCATTCAGCCGTTAGAGAAAGGGAATGGAAAGAAGCACAAAACTTCTCACATGTGGACTGGCTCTTCCGAAGCACAGGTTCCTGATAGAGGGACCACTGCTGCACCCCAGGTCTCAGCTGCAAGGTAAGAGAAGTGCATGCTTTGCTCGTCCATGAGATTTTGCAGCAGTAAAAGAGAAAATGTTGCACCTGTATCTACAGCAGATTTACCTTTTGAATGATAGTTTCTAAT
Organism: Coturnix japonica; assembly: GCF_054131305.1. Classification (NCBI taxonomy): domain Eukaryota; kingdom Metazoa; phylum Chordata; class Aves; order Galliformes; family Phasianidae; genus Coturnix; species Coturnix japonica. The sequence goes on from NC_140696.1 coordinate 3,226,076, forward strand.
GTAAAACCTCACCTGGCTTCAGAAAGCAGATCTCTGAAGAATTTCTTAGAACTTTTGCCTCTGGAAAGTGAAGGCTGAGAAACTTGAGCCTTTGAGGATCAGGGTGAGGAGGGCTTCTATTCACTGTTAGCACCTTAAAGATTGCACCCCTTGTTTTCAGTTCTGGCTACCTTAGTGGTTGGTCCTAAATTATTGCTGGTGCTGAAGAGCATTAACATTTTGGTAACTGAGAAATATTGCACGTGATGCCTGTGATAACTTGATCGTCTTGATGTTCTGAAATGAGCCTGATTCTTAAACAGCAGATTCAGAACTCTTTAGATGGCTTAACCTCTTAACATAGCTTTTGTTGAGTGTGTGTAGTTGATTACTTGCCAATTTGATTCAATCTATAAATATTTGCTATAATTGTGTCAACGTTCCACTGTACATCACTTGACCCCTGAGCATGTGGCTTATGGTTGCTCAGAACTGTTCCTCTTGAATCTCATGCAGTGCTGGGAATGTGATCCATTTTCTCCTATCACAGGAGCAGCACAACTACTGAAGCACTTGTTGCAACTCCCAGAAGATCTATTGCTGCCTTCCAGTCTCATTTATAGCATGTGTGATTTGGAAGGTAGTTTGAATGTTCCTAACTCTTTTTCTTCCAGGGCTCCTGCTGTGAAGACAGATATGCAGGATGCAGCAAGCACAGATCAGCCATCACAAACACAATGTGGCCAGTCTACGGGGTAAGCATGAAGTACACCTTTGTGTCAGGTTTTGGTGGCCTGATCTTAAATAAATAAATGAATACATAAAATAGTCCGGAGAATGCAAGGAGTCTTTGCTATCGGGTTTATCTTGGAAGTTTTCAGTCTGTAATGAGCAGCCATGTTTTTTATTTTGTTTTTAATATAGCTGTGGGAAATGCATTTCTTACTCAGGCAGATCCTGTGTTAGCATACAGGGAGCAGGACTAATAAGAACGACAGATCACAGGTTCTGTTAAGTCAGTCTACTGACTGATGGAAGCCACAAAGATAATTGCAACTTAATAGAATCCTCCTGTTCATTTCCAATTGTGCTCACATTAGAACATATTTAACAATGGGTGTAGTAAAATGGTTATTCATGTTCTTCATTTTCACCTCCTTCCCTCTGAAGGCAAACAGCAGTTATCCCAGAATCTCAACCAACACAGACCTCGACAAATGAGCAAGAAAATGCAGGTATGTTGTTTCTTCACATGCACCAGGTCCTGGGGCTCTCCATGACTGGGAAACTGGTACCTTGTTGTTCTAATTTGTCTCTCTTGTTCTCACAGAGAAAAATCTCAGAGCTAATAGTCTTGTTATTCATGCCTTGAAGGGAGGAAAGGTTTGTTCACTATTAATAAAATCTGCTCAAATAGTTGTTTCTATTTTTTAGCTGGTGGGAATTTCAGTACTTGAGATTTTACACTATGGTGCTGTCTGGAATTTTTTCCTTTGAGTAAAATCTCTTTTTGGAATCTTGGTTCTTAGAAAGTATATTTTAGTTTGACTGCCATATATGAGAGCTCCGAGGCCTTTTTTGAATGTTTCAAAGTAAATCTGGAAATGTAGACTGTTGTCTTTCATATCTTCCCAGTCTGCTGTCACTTACATGCGGTTGCAGTAGCATGAATAGTTCTCGCATATAAAATAATAGTCTTTCTGCTCTTTGTCCTTACTGCAAATGATGATTTGTGGAAACCTGGTTCTCCTGTAATAGCTGTTTAGAAGCTACTAATGTCATCTGTTGTTAAAACAGCTTCAGAATGAATAGATTTTGTCCCTCTGCCAAGATGTGAATGTTGGTAAATTTGTACGAGTCCTTATGTGAGTGGAATTGTTATCTGAGTTCCATAGGTTCTTCTTAGACACATTACTGACTTGCCATTTGACCACTAAATAGAAGTAATTGATTCAGCTGTGGGGGGGAAAGCTTTGTTCTGCTTAATTTCCACCTTCATACTAGCTTTTGTCTTTCCTAGGCTCAAAAGCTATCGAGGAAGAAGAGAGCACTTTCAGCTCCCCACTTATGTTTTGGCTGCAGCAAGAACAAAAGAGGAAAGAGAGTCTTGGTGAGAAGAAACCCAAGAAAGGTTTGGTTTTTGAGATCTCAAGTGATGACGGCTTTCAAATCTGTGCAGAAAGTATTGAAGGTGAGAACTGTGCTTTTATTGTTGCGTTGGTTTTAACTTTCCCTACCAGAAGTTAAATTATGACTTCTGAGAGCGTTACTTATTTTCACAGATCTTTAAATGAGAAACAACAACTCCTAATTTACAGCCCTGGTTCCTTGCATTACATGGTTTCTGTTGGAAAATATAATATGTCACTATCCCATTTTGGTTTATCCATTGACCCATGGTTTTGAACCACGTGTTGTAAAGAAACAGCATGACTCAGGCTCTATGACATTTAGACTTGTCCTACAGTCAAGTTACTGAAGAAACTCATTTCCCTTCAGCCACAGTGAGTTTGGAGTATTTGTAGTCCATTAGATGGGATGAATGCTTTACATTATCTGGTCATTATATAAATATCAACATTTTTTAGGAAAACAACATACCTCACATGTACATAAATGTCTTGTTGGTAGTGCCAGAACTGACAGCGAGGCTGTTGTTACAGCACTTCTCAGTGCCCAAAGCTTGGATGCCCTTTCACAGTTTTGTTTTCTGTTTTATGTAATTGCAGATGCCTGGAAATCACTGACTGACAAGGTTCAAGAAGCCCGTTCCAATGCCCGCTTGAAACAGCTATCATTTGCAGGTGATGTCCATTGCCACCATTGTTTTTAATGTGCTTTTGAATGTAGAAGAACAAACAGGTCTTTGGATTCACTGTCTTAAGAGTTTCAGTTGAGCTGCTGTTTTTTTTAGTGGAAAATAAAGTCTAATGAATTGATTAAAATTGCTTACCTGGAATGAGCTAGTTAGTGCTGCTGTGAAAACTTCAGGCTAGCACAGGTTTTGTTTAATGGGCTGCTGTATCCTCCCAGTATGCTTGGTCATTTCTGTCATTCTTGTGCTCTGTTTCCTGTTCCAGGTGTGAATGGTTTGAGGATGCTGGGAATTATCCATGATACTGTTGTGTTTCTGATTGAGCAACTTTATGGAGCAAAGCACTGCCACAACTACAAGTTCAGATTTCATAAACCAGAGGAGGCCAATGAACCCCCTCTGAATCCACATGGCTCTGCTAGGGCTGAAGTCCACCTGAGGCAAGTGTGAGCTTTGCAGTTGTTAAGGTTAACAAGGACACAAGCAAAAAATCTCAGGAGCACTGAGAGCGCTCAGTTTATGAGTAAATGTAAACAACTTTCTCCTGTAAATCAATGATACTGTATCTTCTTTATCTGCACGCTTTGTTATGCATTTCTTTGTTTAATACAGCCCTCCTGGCTGGTGCCTTTATTCACAGTTCTCAGAAGTTGTTGTGTGTTATCCTGATGCATAGAAAGCTGTGAAAGAGGACAGACTGGAGAAGGTGTAAAACAGTAAACATGCCAAGCTGTTCTGCCAAACAAATGTTTACATTAATTTCAGTTAGTAACACAAACTTCCTTTGTTAAATTACAGGAAATCTGCGTTTGATATGTTTAATTTCTTGGCATCTAAACACCGACAGCCACCGGAATACAACCCAAATGATGAGGAAGAGGAGGAAGTACAGCTGAAATCAGCCCGGTATGCGGTAGGATTTAAAGGTTTAAAAGGGAAGAAACAAAGAGATCAGGTTTAAGTTACTTATTGCTATTTTTTGAGGTAGTGCTCAAGAGTTCAAAGCTACCAAGTCCAACAACAACAAGGGAGATTGCTGCAGTCCTGCACCAGCTGAAGGTGGTCAGCCAGTCCAGTTGTCTTTTCCACTTTTTCCTGCTGACATGAGAAGTTTTGTTGATAACTCGAAGAGGAGAATTGATCTGCATTGAATTTTTAAGAAGATTGCTTGTTAGCAATTACAAATTTGTTAGAATTAAGATGCAGAATTAAGATCAGCTCTACATTTAGTGTGTGTGTGTATATGCATGCACTTATATTACCCTGAATTTTGATGGTGTTCTCAGTGGGCTGCAGTGGTTGAATCTTGGAAGCTATCCCAGATGATACCTGACATGGGCTCTCATGGATGTCATCGCTTAGAGTTGTCTCTTTCTTCTAGGAGAGCAACAAGCATGGATCTGCCAATGCCCATGCGATTCCGACACTTGAAGAAGACTTCCAAGGAGGCAGTTGGTGTCTACAGGTATGGTTTTGTTCTGCCACTCTGAACTTGACATCTGGGACAGAGGAAGGTTTTTAAGGTATATATTTGAAAAGTAAAGCTCAGCACAAACAACTGTTCCTTCTGTTATGCCTTGCTGACAACCAAGGCATTAGGAGAAACCTACTGTTGTTCTCATTGGTGTTACGTTGTAGAAGTGAAACAATACTGCTGTGGTTCTGATCACGAAATAACTTGTTTTCTGCAGTGCTGGTGCAGTGTTTTTGAGCTTCACTTGTATTGTTTGAATATTCTCTCACCCTGTTGCTTTTCTAGGTCTCCCATCCACGGCCGGGGCCTGTTCTGCAAAAGGAACATCGATGCAGGTGAGATGGTGATTGAATATTCGGGCAATGTCATTCGCTCCATCCTCACTGACAAACGAGAGAAGTACTATGACAGTAAGGTGAGTTAAGGGCTTTCACTTGTTTGTCTAAACAACACCAGGACAAGTATAGTCACAGAATATTTAGAGTTCTCAAATGTGTTTAGCGTTAGTATTAGTGACTTCAAACAGTTTTCAGTGCAAAGTAGTGATGTATATAAGATGAAATAAATCATTGTCAGATGTGACTGGTGAGATTATTGTGTACAGAGAGCAGTTTGGGTGAACTAAGAAGTAGCCGTGAAGGCAGGACAAGCATAGGCCATGTGAAAACTGCATTTGAAACATGGTGATTTGGGATTAAGGAATTCTCTGTGTGTTTACCGTATTTGCTGGAGCTCCAGAGTCATTTTCTCCCATGGGCAGGGAAAGATATCAGTGTGGTCTCACACTGCAGCTCCAAAGAGAAAAGGGGTTGAAATAATTCAAGCGGGCGCTTATGAAGGCAAAGGTTAGAAGGGTTGTAGATATTCTTAATGACTTGACTCTAAGTGTGCAGCATGTTGCAATAATTAAGCAAGACTGTCATTAGTGTATCTATCTCTTGACTTCCCATAACTGTCTTCCTGTTCTCTGTGTGTAGGGGATCGGTTGCTACATGTTCCGCATTGATGACTCTGAAGTGGTGGATGCCACCATGCATGGGAATGCAGCCCGCTTCATTAATCACTCCTGTGAGCCCAACTGCTACTCTCGGGTCATCAACATCGATGGCCAGAAACACATCGTCATCTTCGCCATGCGCAAAATCTACCGAGGGGAAGAACTCACCTATGACTACAAGTTCCCCATTGAAGACGCCAGCAACAAACTGCCCTGTAACTGCGGCGCCAAGAAGTGCAGGAAGTTTTTAAACTAAGAACTTCCACGAGCTGCAAGTGAGCCCTAAAGGGCATGGGGCAAACCAAAGCTAACAGCAAACCCCTACCCTGCCTTTCATGAGGGGAGGGGAAAGGACAGAGGCAGGAATGAAGATCAGCTGGGCTCAGGGACCCAACTGGCGGCTGTGTTTCTCTGTCAGAGTCCACATCTTCATGTCTTGCATGCGCACACTTACCCTTACGAAAGACACGGGCGACTGGAGAAGATCCTCAATGTGATTATGTTTTTGCTATTCTCTTTCCCACCCCAACCCCCCCCCCCCTTCTCAGAGTTTGTTTCTCAGAATGGGGCTAATGAGTGGGAGAGGGGAGGGAGGGCAGACCCGGACCCAAGTGTAGAGGGCTGCTCACAAATCCCATCCCTTTGAGCTCCCTTGGCTCAAAGAGGTGGATGTGGAGTTCTTGTTTTCCTTCGGTTGCTGTGTCAGAAGTTTCCAGAGCACAGTACATGACTGCGCCTTTCTCCTAGGGAGAGAAACTGTACCCCACCAACCAGCTACTCTGAGAACTTTGTGAGAGTCTGTGGTTCCTTGTGCTATGCATCTCCAAAACACTATCTGTGGGTTGGTCGGTGTACTGCGTGGTGTAGGTGGCCTGCTGTGCCGTGTGGGTCCGGCTTATCTGCTTTAATCGAGGAAGACTGAACGGGGGTGAGGGTCATACAGCAGCTGTAAGTAAAGTGAGAAGGATTTGGGTAGTTGCACTCTGAAATTCCAGCTGGAGTGCAAAGGGAATTCCTGGCATTCCTTAGCAGAGAAAAAGGCTTGTGCCAACTGGTTGCAGAGCTGTAAATCTTTGTGAGCAAAGGCTTTCTTTGAGCAGCACCCTCCCCCTGCTGTAAAGGAGGGAAGCAGTCTTTTCCCATGCTTCTTCCTTTGGAGGCTGCCTTTCTCCTTTGACCTGGGGACTGAAGGGCTCGGCTGGTCTCAGCTGTGTCTGCCACCGTGAGGAAGGAAGCAGTGATGGGAGCTGCTGCTGCTGTTGGCTGTCAAGCAGGAGCTGGGGGAGGTGGGGATTTGTGTGGAGCCCCATTGAACAGCATCCTAGGGAGAGAAATAAGTGGCTTCTGTAGGCACATGCCTGTCTGACCCATCGTATCGTAATCATGCATGAAAGGCACAGGAAGAGGCACCAAAATGGAGTGCAAAAATCACTGAAGATGCAAGGCCAAACACTAAGCAGCCTCGGGTGCTCCTTGCAGCACTTAAAAACGCACAGGAGACAAATAGGCGATGGGCACGGTTGGAAATGGCGGTAGCTGAAGAGTCCAACGTAGAATCAAAAGTAAATGGTTCAAGTCCTGGTTCAAGTAAATGCTCCTCCCTTTTGGGTCTGCTCCACGCCTCCAAAACTTAGAAAAAAAAAGAAGAAAAAAATAGAAAAAAATAGAAAAAAAAAAAAAAAAGAAGGAAAGAAAAAGCCCCAAGCCTAACAAATAGAGACATCGGATTTTACTCTGTTCTGTTTACAGTTTAGTATTTAAGGTTTTATAAATGTAAATATATTTTGTATATTTTTCTATGAGAAGCACTTCATAGGGAAAAGCACTTATGACGAGGCTTTTTAAACAGTGGTATTATCCTAATTTAAAAGAATCTGTTTTTAATAATTTTCTTTTTTATTTTCATAGGACGGTTATAGGAAATATGTGGCTGGACACAGTCTGAGTCTGATCCTTTCTCCAGAGAGAGGGGTACACTTTATTTTTGTCCTTTAATCTTGTTCTGCCTTTTTGACTTGGGTAACTGTTTCTGTGAGGTTTGGCTGGACCTTCAACTTGGATTTTTTTTTCTTATCCAGATTGGGGCAGGAGGGAGAATTGCCCGGCTTTGTTGGGAACTCTGAACAACTGCTCGTGCCCTCAGGCAGGAGGCATGATTCTGCCTTGCCACACACCAGTATCCTGTGTGTATTTAAGGAGAAAAGAGAGGGAAAAGAGAATAGAACTGACCTTAAATAGCTTCACCCCTTTTGCCTGGTGTTCAGAATGAGTGTTTCGGTGGGAGGTGTGACTCTTCTCACCCCAAAGTGTGGGGAGTTGGATGTCGGGGGCAGTGGGGGGCTCTGCTGGCCCAGCCTTGTGGTGCCTGTGGGGTCTCAGCATCCCTCTTTTGTCCAGAGCAGCTTCCCTTTCTGCTCTGGGTAAACCCACATCTTTCCAGACATGGAAATGCAGTCCTGTGGAAGTCTAGCGAAGCAATAGGGCCCCAGACCTGCCACCCAGGGCAGCATGGGGCTCACACCCCTATATGTGCACTCCTCGTCCCCAAACCAAACAGAGAGTAGTTTTTGCCTTGGAGTAGTAATTCCTTGAAGCAGCCTTGCTTTTCTAAGCTGGACCTGTGGGTAGGCGAGCTGGCAAATGGAAAGGCTGCTCTGAAACAGCATCAGCAGTTGGTAGGGAATGGACCGAACTGAGCGATACCCCCAGTGCTCGTGATCTCACGCTCCATTATCTGTGCTCTTCAGGCCCCCAGACCTCTTCCTCTGACCTGGGAATGACATAACAGCTCTCACAGGGTCAGGAACTGCTGGTTTCCTTTCTTTATTGCACTGTGTGATTATTATTATTTGGTAATAACTGTTGAAAGAAGAATCCAATCGAAGCTGCATTTGTTACTGAAATGATTTGATGCACTGACAGTTTGGGAACGCACATACCTTGAGAAGGCCAAACAGCACGTCTTGGGGGGGGGATCTTGGATCTTGTATCCACAGACACGGCTGCTCTTTGTCCTTTATCCTTAGCTTGTTTGGGATGGCAGTGCTTGGTTAAACAGTGCTGTGAGTTGCATGGCTCAGCCTGGTGGCCGCGCTGTGTGAGGATGGAAGCCCCAACAGTGCTCCTATAGGAAACACTGGGAGAAAGAGAGAGAGAAAAGAGGGGTGGGGAGGAGAGCCGTGGGACCCCCAAGGAGCTGAGCACCAGGAAATCTCCTCCTTTGAGGACCGGCCGAGCAGAATGGGTCCTTGAGACCCAGCTCGCTGTTTGCTTTGCTGCTATACCTGTGGCGGTACCGCCGTGGCCAGTGAAACTGTCTGTACCCAGAGGAGGTGAGCTGTGCTGCTGGGCAGGGCCCCGATCCGCTGCCACGGCCCAGCGTGGGGGCTTGGAAGGGAGGCAGGGAGAGAAGCCTTGGTGTGTTCTCTATTAGGCAACCACAAGGTGCTGGTTGGCATGCCCTGCCTGGGCCGACAGTGAGCACAGCACAGCTTCCCATTATATGAATGTATATTTTATAAGGACTGACACAGATCACGCTATCTGAAAAAAAAAAGAAAATACTACAAAATGGAACTTTAGGGCGTTTGTTTTTTTTTTTTATTTGTTTTATATCTTTTTGTGTGTCGTGTGTAAAGGAAAAGCGGGTCATTGCAAAGGGCTGGGTTATCTTTCTGTTAATTGTTCCTTCTTTCGTTTCCAAGCAATACCGGGTTCTTCAGCGGATGCTCTTTGTGCAGAATCATGCCATTCAAACCCCACGCTACTGGTCCACACTCAACACCTTGCAAGCTGTTGGTTTCTTTTCTTGTTATTATTATTATTTTCCTTTTGAATAACTATAAATACGATATATATAGGAACTAATATAGTAACGCACCGTGTAACGAAGCCTAGTTCAGTATCGGTCCATGGCTTTTAATTCTCTTTAACACTATAGATAAGGATTGTGTTACAGTTCTAACAGAGGTAGGAACAACCCAGGCTGTGTGTTCCCATGTAGGTGCCTGGTTGGAGGTTGGATGGTGGGCATTGCTTGGCAATAGGCAGCCTATGGGGGGATGTTTCCTGCCCTTTCTTGTTACCAGTTGTACAACTCTGGTTTCTTTCCTTTCCGCTCGTTACCTTGGGTTTGTTTTTTGGTTGGTTCTTTCTTTTCCCTTTCTTTTTATTGGTGATGAATGTTGGGGGTCCCACCTGCATATATAGGGATAAAAGAAACCCAATACCCCAAACCGACGTGCTCTGTGCTTTCCTGGTTATCTTTTTAAACAAGGTTACAGTAGCTTTTTGTCTTATCAACCGAGATCTATACTTGTGGTGTTTCTTTCATTGAACTTAAACAGTCTCTTTAGTAAATACAGGTAGGTATTGTTAAAAAAAATAAGCAAAAAAATAACTAAAAAAAAACAGAGAAAAAAAGGCAAAAAAAAAAAGACCAAAAAAATCCGCCATGTTACGTTCTATGATTGCATTTCTTGACGGCTTCTCATATATAACAACAAAACCTCCCTTTTGTTTTCCTTGTGTTCTGGTTTTCCTTTCCGGGTTCAAATCAAGCAAACAAAAAAGCAAAGCAAACCGCGTCTCGAGTTGCATCAGTGTTAAAACTCCCTGACAAGGGAAGAAGGAAATACTTTAATAGCTAATTAAAAGAGAAAAAAAAAGATAATAATTAATAATAATAATTAATGGCTGAAAGCTCTGCAAAAAGACTGAATGTAAAAAAAATAAAGTGTACATAGTTGTAAAAAAAAATAAAAAATAAAAGGAAAAAAAAAAGGAAAAAAAAAACGGTGGGGAAAAGAGAAAAAAAAGACACACACAAAAAAAAGGAGTTTTTAAACATGTTTATTTTCTATGCACTTTTTTTTATTTAAGTGATAGTTTAATTAATAAACATGTCAAGTTTATTGCTGCAGATGGCTGCGGGTGGTTCCTTGTGCCAAGGGGGCTGCGGTGCTTGTCGGTAATGGGGGCTGATAGGGGTTAATGGGGGCTGATAGGGGTTAATGGGGGCTGATAGGGGTTAATGGGGGCTGATAGGGGTTGATCTCCCTTCATTGACCCACTGTGCTGTTTGTTGATGGGGGAGTTGCTGTGTTGGTGGGAGGAGCTGCAGCCCCTTTGCCATAGGAGGGGATGGGTGAAGTTTAACCAGCCCGCTGGGTGCCCTCCTGACCCCAGGGCTCTCAGTGCGCCATGGGCAGCGCTAATGATAGAGCGGTGCTGCAGACCATCTTCAACCCCAGCACACCCTTTGGGGATGTCCCAGGGCTGGATGAGGATGAGGACGTTGAGCAGGAAGGTGAGAGCTGGATGTGGCTGAGGATGCCCGCTTGGAGGGGTGGAAGGGGATCTGCTTCCCCTGGGTGGTGTTGGGGAATGGAGCTGGGGGTCACTGTGTGACAATAGCAGGACACGGGGAAATGGTTTGAAGTTAAAAGAGGGAAGATTTAGGTTGGATGTTAATGGGAAGTCCTTCACTAGGAGAGTGGTGAGGCCCTGGAACAGGCTGCACAGGGAGGTTGTGGATGCCCCGTCCTTGGAGGTGTTCAAGGCCAGGTTGGATGGGGCCATGGGCAACCTGATCTATGGGGTCTATGGGGATCTAAGGGGTCTCTATGGGTCTCTATGGGGTCTCTATGGGGATCTATGGGGATCTTTGGGGTCTCTATGTGGATCTATGGGGTCTCCTGGGCAACCTGATCTAGTAAATGTGTATGTTTGGTGGCCCTGCTAGGCACGGGGGTTGGAACTACATGATCCTTGAGGTCCCTTCCAACCTGGGTCATTCTGTGTGATGGGATGGAGTTGTTTTCCATGCACAGAGGAGGAATCGGCCTTTGCTCCGGAGCTGCTGGAGCAGGTGAAGGACCTGGAGCTGCAGGGTGTTTCTGCTGCCGAATCCGGAGACCTGAGCGCAGCCCTGGAGCGGTTCAATGTCGCCATCCGCCTGCTGCCCGAACGCGCCTCTGCGTACAACAACCGGGCACAGGCGCTGCGCCTTAAGGGCGATGTAGCAGGTAAGGAACGTAGCACTGGGTGACCAGCACGGCCTGGAGCCACCCTACATCCCCATGTTGCGTTTTGTCCCATCCAGGCGCATTGCGGGACCTGGATGCCGCCATCCGCCTGGGCCGTGGCCGTGGTCGCGCTGTGTGTCAGAGCCTGGTACAGCGCGGGCTGATCCACCAGCTGCAGGACAGACAGGACGATGCCCGGCGGGACTTCCAGCAGGCGGCACGGCTGGGCAGCGCCTTCGCACGGCGCCAGCTGGTGCTGCTCAACCCCTATTCAGCGCTGTGCAACCAAATGCTGGGAGAGATGATGGCAAAGCTGCGCAACCCTGATGTGACCGGCAGTGATTGAGGCTGCCCGACCCCCGTCCCAGCTGAGCTGAGCTTGGAAGCATCTGAAGCTGCTCCCCCCAGCTCCATGGGGTGATGCCATGGGGGAATCTTGCTGCTGCTCAGCTTTGTGGCAGCTCTGTCCCATCACAAATAAACCTCCCTGGCTGCACAGCAGGGCTCTGGTTGTGGTGTTATGGGCTGATGTAGCATTGCTGAGGGTGGAAGGAGAGAAATGGGGTGTGGAGGTGTCCATCCTGTTCCTGAGTGCTCTGGGTTCTGGGTGCTGTAATTGGGGTGCAGCAGGACCTGACCCCAGGGACACAAATGCTGCTCGGGGCCTGTAAGGTGACAGCACTGATGGTGAAGGGATGCTTGGGGCCCACAGGGTGGCAGGGTGTAGGTGATGCTCCATTCAAGCTCCTGGCTCCCCTGTTATACCCAGGTAAGCCAGATTCCCACTGCTTTGCTTTGGAGCAGGTGACCCTGGGCTCCTTCTGCTGCTCCCTGTGCTGGTGCCCACCAGCATCACCTGCACAGACCATGATGAGCACAGCAGCCATAACGCCTCTGGATTCTTCCACCTGGATGGATGCCACAATTTGCTCCATCCATCTGCAGGCACCTCCGTGCCGCCTCCAGTTCTGCCTCTCAGGTGGGTGCTGCAGGGGGTGGGCACCATAGAGCCCCATAGACACCCCATAGAGCCCCATAGAGACCACATAGGCCACCATTAATCCCCATAGACACCACATAGACACCCCATACAGCCCCTTAGACAACCCATAGAGACACATAGAGCCCCATAGACACCTCACTCTCAGTCTGCCCCCCAAGTCCACTCATCACCATCTGCCCCCCAAGTCCAACTCACTCCATTGCCCTCTTTCTGCCACGAGATGGTGCTGTGAATCAGACCGAAGGAAAACCTCCTTAGCAGGCAAAAGAAAGATAAACCAGCTGCCAAAACCAATCGGACAGCAAAGAGCTGGGTGAGGAGCAGCAGTATTTCCCTCAAGGCACACGGGGGGAGGCTAGAACAGGGCTTCCAAATCTCCTGTTGAAAGCATTGGGATAGATGAAGGCTCACCCTGTGTTCTCCAGTCTGTCTCGTTCTATACCTCAGTGATGTCCCTGTTGGTTGCAGGGGAGCTGAGCTTTAAGGGTCCCTTCCAATTCAGCTGATCCTATGGCTCTATGAACATGGCTGGAATATCATCCCTGGCCCCACACGGCACCTTTGGCTCAAACCCATTGCACATATGGAGCACAGTCAGGGTTAACGCTCTGTGTCCACAAGCCAGAGCTGCAAACACACCTTTTAGACGCTGGGTGCTCAAACCACCTTCTCTATTTCCAGCCTTCTTTTCTTTTCAAAGGATCATTGACTTGCTTAGTGTTCAAACCCAGCAGCGTGGCTGGCAGCCAGGCACAGGGCTCAGTTTCTCCATCTCTTTCATAACTCTGCCTCTCCTGTTGTCTCAGTCCTACCCTTTATAGCCCTATGCTGCTCCTTGAAGTGCTTTCCCCTTGTCCCATCAATATATATTGATAGGATTTGTTCATGTATGGGTGAGGAAACCCACCCCAAAGCTCCCCATGTTCCTTAGTGCTTTCCCCATTTGTCATCCTGCATCAGAGCAGCTGAACCAAACCAGAGCTACGATGGCCCTAACAGAGCATGTTCTCCCATTAACCACAAATGAGCTCCGTAACAATTGGCTTATTTAAGGTTAATCATTAATAGGAACGCCTGGAGTGGAGATAAGCAAATAAAGGCCTGAAGTCCCTTTTATTTTCCCCCTTCTGAACTAAACCGGGTGAGAGTGGCAGACAACAATAGGTGTTAAATAGGGTCAGGTTTCCCAGTCCCTTTCCCATACCCATTGCATTCCCTATGGGCTTCACCCCATCTGTTCCGCAATGGGGGCAGGTAATGGGCAGGTAATGCTGCCCCAATGTAGATGGGGTCAACACCTCATGGTGAAATGGGACCCAGACACTTCTATGTTAATCTGTGGGCAATAACACAATGAATAAGAGCAGAACCCTGCAAAACAGGTCTGAGTAACCGCGGGGATGATTGCGCTGCTGTATTTGCTCAGGGTCGTATGTAGTATTTACTCTTGGCTTTGCTTTAATAATTGTGACATCTGGTATTTATCTGGAAATAAGGAAGTTTTACCTTCTTAACCAACAGATCCGAGGGGCGCATCCAGCTGCCTTCAGTCCCATGGACAGGAGACAAGTTGTGTCCTTCAATTGCTATTAAGCTCAGGCAAGAAACGAGGGCGCATAAGAGAAACATCATAAGAAATGGGGAAGAATAAGGGAAAATTGGTCTAAGAGGGCAAATGGGAAGAGTGCTGTGCTTGTGTAGGTCTAGTTTACAGGTATATATGTTCATATGTAATTTGGGATTGGTGGTAATTCAGGTTGTTCTTGCTCTGTTTGTGAATCAATATGTGAGCGCTACGCTGGCTGTAGAGGATGGGACTCAGATTGAACCAGTTTAACGCAGGGATTGTTTGGGTTGGTTTATCGCCACGTTGGTTTCTCGTTCCCAGCTGACAAGTTCCCATGAAAGCATTGATGTCTTCCCTTTGAGCTAAGCTTTCATTCTACATCTGCCAATGAGTCAATGTGCAGCATGGGTGCTGCACTGCTGCATTCAATGCAGTGGTGCAGCTCTTTGTGTAGCTGCCTGGCTGTGAGTCTGTGCAATGCAGGCGTTACTTGGAGTTTGAGCCTCTTTATCCAGGGGTTATCAGGGGGTTAATGGAAGCACAGCGCCCGCAGCCAGGCGGCCTTACCAACAAGAGCAATAAGGAATTAAATATTTAGCGGGTGAAAGAAATGCCAATGGGCAGATTGAGTCACGCAGCCCCTTTGTTGTCATTCCAGTAATTCCAGAACTAAAATAGTCAGAGCCAAACTGGGAACAGAAGCTCTGGTGCAAACCTTACACTTGTGCAAAGCTGGTGTGTGCCATTGGATGTACCAAGGATGTTGTGCTTGGAGGTACAAGAGAGGAGATGCTCATGTGGCTTTGAACATCAGATTTGATGATCTTTTAGGTTTGATCTTCTAGATTTGATGATTTTTTAGGTCTTTTCCAACCTTGATAATTCTGTGATTCTTGTGCCCCCTTTGTTAAGGATGCACACAGCGCTGGCATGCAGACTTCAAAAGACAAGTGTTTTCCTACTAACACTTGAGCTCAATGAGGCATTGGAGTGACCCTACAGCCCTTAATAACAGAGGGCTTCATCCCACACCCCATAGCATTCAGACATTCTGCTTTCCCCTGGGCCAAACTGTATTTTTACAGCCAGCTGATACCATCAGGAGCACTGGGAGCAACAATTCCGCAGGGCTGTAACTCACATGGGCTGCTGTGTTTGTTCTTCCCAGGGAGAGAAGCCCTTTAACAAAGGCATGGACCATTCTGTATGTATTGCTCAATAGGATCACTTCTGCTCTCAGTTTACAAGCCTGAAAACAAAGTATATACGATACCATCAAACTGCTTCATTCCAAAACCTGCTGCTCCTTCAAACGTCAAGGCTGTAACCTTCAGACACCGCTCTGAGCTCTGAACCTTTGCATTCATTCCTGGGGATGCTGTTTAGACCTGGCTCTGCTTTAGGGCAGAGGGAAACCCAGCAGAGGAGGAATGATGCCACGTGATGCTCTGTGTGCTGCTGAGGACTTCATTCCCTTTGCAGCCTATTTCTGAATCTTAAATATACTCAGCTCATGTTTGCAAGTGCTTTATGCTTCAAGTCTTGGCCTTCTTTAATTAAATGGAGATTAACCGCAACCACTTGATTACAGGTGTGGGATCTTTAAGATAAACATCACCAAGCTTTGAAGACATCATGGCTGGGGATGGAGGTGAGGTTCTCGCCTGCTGAGGTGATGTGTGATATAGCAAAAGCTTTAGAATAAATGACTTCATGTGGCCCTGAAACAGCACAAGTCTCCACTCATTTCACATCTGATGCCCGAGAAAAGCTTTGCATTGGAGGAAAGAGGCAACAGATGGTGCAGGAGATCATTGCCCCAACCAGGGAGGTGTAAGGTCCCATCCATGGGAATCCTGCCTGTGTTTGGCTGTGATGTGGTGGTGGTGATGTACCATACGAGCAATCAAAAAGCTGGTTGAGTTTCCGTATATACACTGACTTAACAACAGTGCTGTGCCCTGAGCCTTTACTCCTCCCTTGCAGGGCTGCATTGCCCCATTTATTCAGGCAACGCTTGAATTCTGACTAACTGAGCACCGACATGGGGCTTGCAAGCAAAACTGAAAACAATGCTTTTCCCTTCATGAAAACACTGAGCCTCTCGGTTAATTTTATGAGTGTTTCTTCTTTTGTTTCAGATGTGCCTTTCAGATGTTCGAAGGAACAAATAATTGAGTCAGAATATTTTCACAATATTGAGATGTTTGGCTGGGAAAGTCCAGGTTTGCCTCACTGTAGCGACTCATAATTGGAACAGCATGATCCGATTTGTTTCATTTTTCTCTGATGTTATCAGATAAAACAGAAGATATTAGGTAAGTACTGGGGAACCTTAAGGACCTCCAGCATAGTGCAGGTTCATGCCCTATGCTGGGGCATCCATTCCATTCCAAGCAGACAAAGTTCATACTTCAGTCTGATTCCAACGAATGTTGTGGCTTATCCTTGTCAGAGGGTTTTGGTGGTGATAAATGGGATAAAATGGGGTGTTGGAAGGTGAGCTGAATTTTTGCCTCTGTGGCTGCTCAAGGTTTTGGCCAGGAGTGAGAAGGAAGACAGGCGTACAAAGTGTGATCTATGGCCGAGTGTTTCCCATAGCCTTCCTGTCTGCTATTGGCAGCCCCGTCCTGAAAGCTCTGAATTTATTCACCTGGCTTGGCACGCTGCTGGACGATGCACTTAAACTCCAAGGGACCCAGTCTTTGTAAGGGGATAAATGATTATAACAGTTTAATGTGTAATCCAAACCGCACGGTATGAAAATCCAACCCTTCTGTAAACACAAAAACGACTTAAAATGCTTTCTTTGGAAATCACCTGGCCGGGTCGAGGCTGGAAAAACAAAAAGAGAGCAACAAAACCACAAAGGACTCTTCATATTTGGCGTAATGTTTGGTTTTAGGTGCAGAAATGGATAGACGGCCCCATAGTCCAAAGAGGAATAAGAGTATCTGAGGTCAGGTGTCTTTATTGGACATGGAACTCTACAGGCCAACATTCATTGTGGATCTGTGACCAGCTCAGAGCGTGTGGAAGTGAATTAGTGTGGAATTAGTGTAAAAGCATTGAGTGCAAAACCCCATGACTGGTAAGCAAATGAGACGCGATGGAGAGGGTCAACTGGGACCTCAAGAGATGCTGTTGGTATTTCATGAGAAGCACAGAGTACAAT
Source organism: Coturnix japonica (assembly GCF_054131305.1). Lineage (NCBI taxonomy): Eukaryota > Metazoa > Chordata > Aves > Galliformes > Phasianidae > Coturnix > Coturnix japonica. The sequence continues at coordinate 3,243,112 of NC_140696.1, forward strand.
AAGGGCTGGTTTCTGCACCTGCATCTCATACAATAGAATATTGCACAGTGAGAATCTCACTTGCTGGAAGAAAAGAGAAGGTTGTTGGCACAGCTGAAGGAAAGTCCCTCTGTTTCCAGGGAACAGACGGTACCAATGGAGTGCAACTGGAATGGAAACATCCCATAACTCTGCACTCAGAAATACATAGCATAGATGGTTAGGGCTGTGTTTTAAGTGACAGAGTCTTCATTTCCCCTTCAAGGCACCATTGTGATTTCCTCCCATGGCTCGTCCATCCGCTGAGCCTTTAGATCTCCATTTTGATGGGGGTTGGATGGAGGCTGCGGGCCGGTAGGTGGCAGCTTCTCCCAGCGGATGGATGGACGACAGAGGGGACACGGTGAGTGCCACCATCAGCTGCTGCAATGGGATTCTCCTTCCTTACCCTAATACAGGTCCTGCAGGGCGATGGAAGAATCCCAGCCACCAATCCCATTTCACTTTAGAACAGACCCTGCTTGTTGCTCCCATGTCAGTGACCATAGAATCATAGACTGGCTTGAGCTGGAAGGCACCTCTCAGATCATACAATCATGGGATGGTTTGAGTTGGAAGGGATCTTTAACATCATCTATTTCCAGCCCCTCTGATATAGGCTGGTTCCAACCAGAAGCGGCCATTTCTTCTGTTCCTGCTAACCACAGTCAGTGTTCATTGCTTCCCTCTCAGCCACATGCATGTCTTTAAGGCAGGCAGTGATGCTTCCACTTTACCACGCTTTAAATTCTACCTTTCAGTCTAGGTGCTGGTTTGGGGTGGGTTGTTTATCTTCTTTTTTGAGTTTGCTTTTGGTTTTCCCATTCTTTCTGACCAGAACCAGCCCAGATTCTCCCTCTGTGTCCAACTTTGCAAACTGACCCCAGGCGTAGCTTAACCATGAACCAGAGCTGGGGACGTGTTTAGTTTCTTTTCCTTCACGTCAATACAAAATCACTTTGTAAAGCTTGCAGCCTCTCTTAAGCACGAGGGCCAGATGAAGATGTAACCCATCTCCTTGTCTAAACTGAATTCAATGCTCTTAGGGTGCGATCTGTGTTTTCAACCTAAGCCATCCTATGATTCTATCCCAAGGTCCATCGGTGTCTCTGCAGGTCGGTGGCACAGCTCCATCTTCCATGCTGTAATGATGAGAAGAGGCTGATTAGTGCTGCTTTCAGTTAATCAAGTGGAGACGGGCTTGAAAGGCCATCTACAAAACCAGTGGCCAGCAAAGAAGAGGGAATTTTTGCCAATGAATTATTAACTGGATTATTAAAGGTATAATTTAGGCCTGATAGGAGCTCCCAAGGGAAAGAGCAAAGCCAAAGGCCGAATAGGATGGGGAAAAAAGCCTGTCTGGAACTGAGACAGATGCCAATCTATGGGGGACAAGGATAGGAAACCCTCCCAAAAAGCTTCATTTATTTTTCCTTAGACTTCCTAATGCTTCCCCTAAACCAGACAGGGTCAGTCTCCTTAGTGGTGAGCTGGGTTGGGATCTGCAGGTGGATTGCACCTTGCCTGGGGCTTTCCCATGTGTTCCAAGGAGGCCACAGTAAAGCAAGCACCGAATGACGCAGTGGGAACTTCTGTGCACATTCACATCTTGCCGTGGTCCTGTTGTTCTCTGCAGCTCTCTGCCCACTCCTCTACAGCTGAACACTGCAGGTTTCAGGCTGAGGATGCTGTGGAGCTGCTGAGTCCTGTTTCTTAATGAAACTCTGGGGCCAAATGTGCTCAGAATGAAGCAGCGAGAGGCAGCCCCATGGTGTGGTTTATGGCACAAAGTCTGATCTGCAGGTGGCAGAATATCAACCAGCAGCTCAAAGCTGTTGGGTTGAAAACCAAGCAAGCCTGGCCCAGCATCTCAGTGGTGAAAGAGATGGTGAAGCCTCTGGTTTGCTCTACTGAGTTTAGGCCCGTGGCTTGGTTGGATACGGCTTTTTTGGGCCACTGGTTGTCATCTTTGGGTGTTATTTGCACTGTGTGAGCTCAAAAGCACGGTGCCTTTCTAGGACGTGCCATGCAGTCAAATGAGAGGCCCTCAGAAATCGAGTTTCATCTGAAATCCCTGTCAACTGTTAGGCAAATTTTGAGTGAGAACAGCTTTACAAACTGTGAGCGCTGGTTGTAAGAAGCATCGCTGTTTTCACATTACACAAAGCCTTCCTTGTTCATCTGCTGAGCTTCAGTTTTGCTTCAGTGAGGGGAAAGAGAGGTTGTTAATAACGTGTTCTTGTAAAGAAATGCTGTTGCAGGAGACTCAGAAAAGGGACCTAAGCCTTCACTGTGGTCTGTTTCTGGCTGTTATACAGGACCACTATGCTGGGACACCAATGGGATCAGCCCTTCTGCTGCACTGCCTTCATAGCTGCAGAAACCTCGTGCTTCCAGAGCCAGTCATGCGACCCATGTGAGTAACATGCAATGATATTCTTGCTCGTACTTTTCCCTTGGTGAATCATTTGAGATCTTCATATTTCTGCCCGTTTTCAGGTTGATTCTGGGGGGTGGATCTGTGTGTAGTTAGATAGATCGGATGGGTGGTTTTCTTTGTGTTGGTGCTCAAGCCCTGGATGCCAGCAAGACCCAGGGCTGGTGCTACTTAATATAAGTGGGGAAGTTGGAAGATGCTATGCTCCTTCCCTCTTTTCTTGCTTCAAAGTGAGCATGTCTGTGCACATCAGCTGCATGGTGCCCATAGCACCATCGCTGCTCTTCGTCCTCTTACCAAGGGGACAAACTCTGTCCACAGTTGCCTTGCATTACATGAGCTCACAGTGTTGGCTGCTGCTGTTCCCACTGCCTGACTCAGCGCCGGAAACTTTTAAGCTCGGCGTGACTGCAACTCATCTGCAGACAAACACCTGAACGTGTGAGTGAGGAGCAGGAAGGGAGAGGCAGGAACAGGCGAGTGCTGTGCCTGCTGTGAGCAGCTTGCAAGTCAAGCTTGGAGAAGTCAGCAAACAAGTTTGTGTTGGCTCGACTTATAAATGTATTTTTAATGTCATTTCTAGCCTAGAATGCTATTGAGGATACTAGGGAATAGGGTCACCTGTGTGCAAAGGTTCTGAGGGCTTTCAGGTTATCCTCTATGTCTGATGTTAGGTGTGAGCAGTATGGGGCACTCAATAGGACGAGCGAGAAATGATTTCAAACTCAAAGAGGAGCAATTGAAATCAATTCTGTGATTTCTGAGTGTGAAAAAAACACACGCAGCAACCATGGAGTGGATGTGGAACGTCCTCAGCATGTTTGACAGGTCATGAGGGTGATGGTGCTTTACACTGCCCAAGGGCTTAATGCTGCTGATTGCAGATGGAGGATGCCTCATTTGTTCCTTATTAAAACTGAAGCATGAATCAGAGCCTGTTTCAAAGGGCCAAGTGGGAGGTGTGAGGCTCACGTAGAAAAATAAAAATATTACAGAGCTGCTTGAAGTGGAGCTCGTTGTACTGTAGCTGCTTTACTCTTATTTATAGTACTATAAGAAAACAGGTGATGCTCATATAACCATGGAGTCGTTTGAGTTGGAAGGGACCCTCAAATGTCACTTAGCTCAACTCATCAGCAATGAGTGGAGACACTGCAGCTCCACTGGGTGCTCAGAGGCTGTTTGAAGGATGCTGGTAATGAGGGGCTGACGTTGTGCATGGCTGTGCTCAGAGCAGCAGCATTCCAAGGGAAAACCAGACAAACATATGAGTGCTGCCATCAGGTTTCTGCTAAACAAGTGCATCTTTGTGTTTCTCTGGCTCTGTGACACACGAAGATGATGGAGCAGGCTGTGCCAGTTGGGAATGCTGCCTTTCCCACTGGGATCAGGACATCAGAAACGTGTCTGTCATTTCTTTTAGGCCTTCCCATTGTGGGGCATAGAGTAAAATCTGGCATTACCCAGAGAGTTTTGATGAGATTTAAGACTAAATTCACCCTGGGTCTCTCCAGCCCTGCTCAAATTGTGATTTCCCTCCTGCTGTGACTCACACAATCCTGGTAACCCTCAGAGTTTCTGCTGAAAATGGGAAAGTTTCTTCTATTTTTCATTGCTCAGGGGGTTGGTCTCATTGCTTGAAGTCACCTTTTGCATTCTAAACATGGGTTTGAGGTGTCCTTCGCAGGAGCTCCCAGAGGTGGGGATGCTCCCAGGCTGGATGACACAACTCACATCAGTGAGATCAGATGGATCCTGGCCCTGTGCTGGATTGTCTTTCTGTGTTCTCACATACAACGTCATTCAACAGAACAAAGATGTGATGTTTGCAGTCTGAAATACCCACCCTGGTTCAGGCAGACGTTATTGCCTCAATCAGACTCAGCTTCTCAGTCTCTGTTGTCTGCCCTGATGGATGGAGGAGGAAGTTTCAGAAGGAAACTTGGCTAAGCACGGTTGTCTTTTAAACTCATTCAGAGCTATGAGATAGAGATCCTCTTATTAAGTTCATTATTGTGTCCTCAAAGTCAAATGTTTGTGCTTGCAGACCACAGAGCTTTCTGAAATACCAGACTGCTGCTTGTGTGTTCTTACTTCTGACATTGTATGGTAGGATTAAAGCACCAATATTGACACATGTTAAAAAATATATATGTATGAAAGGAAATCTGTCAACAGCATTAATCCACTTTGGGAAGATAATTATTTATGAGCTCAACTGCTGTCCTGGGAATGAGGCAATAATAAGGAGAGAAGGGGAGGGAGTGCCTAATTCATAACCTGCAAGGTAAAGCTGAGTATCAGATTGTCAAACACAACTTAATCTTATGGAGGCATCCCCAGCAACATCCCCATCCCTGCAGGCACTCAAGGCCATGCGGGATGGGGCTCTGGGCAGCCTGAACTGGTTGGGGGCCAGGAGATGGAAGGTTCTTCCAACCAAAGCCATTCTGTGATGATTCTATGATTCTGTTTTGTTTTTACTCCCAGAATTGTGGCAGGACTGTGTTGCCTTTGAGTCTTTTGGTCTGTGGACACGACTCAATGTGTAGCCACCAGGAACAAGAGAAATCTCACCATGACTTGGGGCAGAGATGCTCCATGCTAACAGAGATCTCATTGGCTCCAAGACATTGAGCTGGTTGCTTTGGTGGTGAACTGATCGAAGCAGGACTGGGAGGCATAGAAACAAACATCAAAAGTTTACTGACTGTGGGTATAAATGGGTGATTGTCAGCCACCAAAGTACTGCCAGTTCATTTACCTGTGGATATCTATGCCCTTTTATTTGCAACTTCCTCATTTTAGGTATTTATCACCAGACTTTATCTGGTTTCATGTTTGCAAAGACCTGGAAAACAGCTGAATCCTGAGCAAGTCCGTTTTATCCTCTGCATTTCTAAATACAACTACAGCATGGGTTAATATGAGATGCTGGGTCTGGGTGTCAGCATGGGACCATGTTGTGTGCGATCCACCTTTGCATGCACTGCCAGTCTGTTGTGTATGAGTCTCAGGCAGTGCTTCTGCAGATGTACACAGGGTGTGTTCTCATGTTTAAAAATAGAGGGCTCATTCGTGGCAGAGACCTGCTGGAGGCCTTCCTTGGCTGTGGTAGAAGTCAGGTGTATCCAGAAGAAAACTGCAGCAGAGCACAGTCATAGGATATCTCACATTGGAAGAGACCTGTGAGGATCACTGAGTCCATCTCCTAATTGTGTTCACTGTTTTCTCATGCACTAACTCAAGCCAAGTGCCCTTAACTTCTACCATTGCTTTCTAATACTGCCCTGCACTGTGAGCTGTAAGGAAATCTGAATAGCTGACCAGGCAGTGGTATTTGAAGCACATCATTTGTGAAGTAGAGGTTTTGCATCGTTAGAATGCAATTTTAATGGATGTAATGAAATCCTATAATTGCATTATTTTGGGGAGAAATCCAATAGTTACTGTACCAGAGATAGTCGAGTCCACATATTATCCCAGTGTTAGTGCAAATGAAATGGCACTGAAGGTAGTTCCAATGTTGTCCCTCTGCTCATCCAGCAGCACAGAGCTGTGAGCTGAGCCCTCCCCTGCCCATCAGTGCAGTGTTAGCTCACAGCATGCCTGCTATTACTAAGCACTTTGACAGCAGAGAGGATATCACAGCGTGCAGCTGGTAGTAAGAATGAATGCAGATATGCAAAGCGTGGCAGAACAATGCTCAAGAGGTGGGGGCTATTGCTGAGAGCAGCAGTGTGGAGCCGTGTGGTCTCTTGTGTCACTGCTTGGTTTGGAGGTTCTTTGTTGGGCAAGTCTTTCCTGTTCAAGAAACATTTAGATGTGGTACTAACAGACATGGGTTAGTGGGGTTATATTGATGGTAGGTGGATGGTTGGGCTGGTTGGTCTTGGAGGTCTTTTCCAACTGGGTTGATTGTATGATTGTGTGATCTCCATTCTGTGAGTCCATTGGGGTTTTATTCTGTTTGCTTGTTGGTTTTTGTTTCACGAAACACTTGCCAAATGGTTTGCAGTATGAACTCACTCTCAAGACACGTTGGGCATCTTTGGATGGCTGAAATCCCTTTGACTTACTCATGGCCAAAAACAAAGGCCAGACCTCATCTTGTTCTTTTAATGGGAATGCCAAGTGGCTAAAGAGGTTGTATTCATGCAGCGGTATGAGCAGATTAGATGTAATAGTGTTGTTATTTATAATGTTCAGAACAAACCTGAGCTCCTATGGCAGTCTCTCAGCCTTCCTTCAGCTCTGCAAGGCTCTTTGGAAAGGCCAGCTCTTCCTTGGTAGGAAGTGTTATATTTTGATAAAAACAAAACAGAAAAAGGAGAGGTTTCTTTTTTAAATGAAGGACGTCCTCGTTTAATGAGGCTTGAAGTGTTTACAGGTGTTTCCTCACAAGTTCAAATTTAGTGGCCCCAGGGAGTTGAGATTCTCATAAGGCAGGGGCGAACGCTCCAGTTTTGTGTTTTAAAAGCTGTGGGCATTTAAAGGGCCCTGCAGACACAGAGAGTGTTCAGTCTGGTTGAGTGTCTAGAGCCCATGACTACAACAGGATGGCCATTGGATTTGGTCATTCACAGTGCCACAGATGGTCAACGCCTTGTTAAAAACCCCACTTGTTTTTCAGCTGTGTGACCCCATTTTTACAAACCTCCATCAAAAGCCCCATAAGAGGCAAGTTCCAAGCTCAGTAGTTTGTTTAAATGGATCTTGGTGATCTCACGTGCTGCTTGATGCTTAATATCTTCCAGAGCGCTTTTGGGTCTTGGAGGAACTTTTTAGCGTCATGAAGAACAACACAGAGCAAGGGAAAATATAGAAGTAGTTGTGGTTGGAGGATGTGATGACATCACAGAGTTCAGCGGGAACACGGGGCTTTTAAAAAGCTGAAAGAAACATCCTGAGGCTCAGAGATCGCAGCCCCCGAAAGGGAGTCAAACCCACGTTGGCTCTTCAAGAGCCCGACTGTCTTCGGCTAAAGAGACACAAGGCTCCGTCCCACCACTCAGCATGCACTGGCAAAAATGTAAGTGAGCTCTGATTGCCTTTGTTTTCCTATCTGATATAAAAGGTGTGATGGATAAGTGAGTGTTAACATAGCACGGTAGAGATGCTCAGGATGAGGTGAGCGCTCTCAGGAGAGACAAATGAGAATGTGATGCTGATTTTCCAGCAGGGATATCAAGACAAGGCAGCAGCGTTGCTGCTTTGTTGGCATTCATCACTATGAATCAAGTGGAAGACTATGATTCATAAAAACAATAACAGGATGCAGGTATTATATCAAAGGTTACGGTGGTTACATACCAGAGAATTTTCCTTTTTAAAAGTGAAACCTGTGAGAAAGCTTATTTCTGTGTCTTTTTTTGATACGTACCTTTTTTTTCTTCTCCTTCTTCAACTAATAATAAAGATAAGGAGGGAAGGCAATACGGTTATGAGTTTACAGGAAATCAGTTTTCTTGTTTTCAAGATAACTTCACTGCTCTTGGCCCACCTTTGTGCAGATAATTTGCCGGTCCCAATGCAGGTAGGTGTTTGCTCTGCTTCTGCAGCTCTTTCATTCTCACTGTGCGGATCTGTAGGTTGGATGGGGCCCTGGGCAGCCTGGTCTAGTGACCCACAGCGTGGGGTTGGGACTGGATGGGCTTTGAAACCCCCTCTAACATAAGCCTTTCTATGATGCTACAACCAGATTCATTTCTGCAGCTGTGCTGCCATCCTTGGCACTTCACCATGCCGCCTTTTAGCCTGGGATAATATAATATATCCATCTGGAAGAAGCCTCTTAATAATGTCTTATTTAACATGGAACTAAGACCAATCTTATTCTCCTTGACATTGCAGCTTGTAGGTTATACAGAGATGGGTTTACGATGCCCCCACATCTTTCTGAACTTATCAACATTTAATTTCTCCCTGCTAAAAGCTTCTGTTACTCTTTTCACTTGGGAACTTTGGAAGCTCAAATGTGTATTCATGAAATTACACTGTGCAAGTCCTGAAGTAAGAAGCCCTGGCTCCTTACACGGTGCTGTTTCAGTTTGTGTGATGAGTAGTCAGCAGCAAGCAGGAGCACTATGGTAACACACCTTGTTTCCGATGATCTCGTGCTGTTTTCAGTACCAGTAGGTATATGATGTGAAACATGTTGCAAGGGTCAGATGTTATCTTCCATCTGAGAAGCCTATCCATCTCCTTTTTATGATTACTTCTCTTCTTTTTTCTTTTTTTACTGCAATGACAAAGCAATACTAACCAGCTATGTTGGAGGTAGAACCAAACTGGCAACTGATAAGGTGTTTTCCCCATATGTTGTTTCTTTAACACACTCAGTGCTTTCACAGGTAAGCAGGAATTGCAAAGCCTGCAGCAGTGGAGATCAAAACCTGTGTTTCAAAGTCACTCTCCCCACTGTGAGTTTCCACCCAACACCATTTCTGCCCATCCATGCCCCTGAACTCCCAAGGCTGGACTTTCCCATTGTAGCAATGCTCCCTGCTGCTCTGAAAGACAGCAGCTGCCTTCATTTGGCTTCTCTTGCTGCAGAAGGAGTTTCCCTCTGCCCCTGGGCTGGTTGCTGGATCAGCCTGGCTTTGTGTTAATTGAGACATGGAAGGAGCTGAGAGCAGATTGATGCCTGGTTTGCTGTTGGTGTCTGTTGTGTCATGGCATGGTTGGGGTTCCTCAGTCTTAGAGACCCTTGAGTTTTTTGCTAAACCTGAATATAGTATCATTTGTTTCAGCATTATACTGTTATCCTGCTTTCCTGTTCCGCTGCAGTGATGGATCACTTTGGCTTCAGGTGTAGCCATAAGCAGTGCTGGGGTGCGTTTACCTTCTCTGTTGCTGAGCGTGGTGTTGGGTCTCAATGATTTCAGTGGAAATCAGACTTTGTGATAGCTCTGCGAGTCCCCATTTAGTCCCTCTGTCTTCTGCCAGCGTGACCAGCTGTGGGCTTGTGTTTCCTGCACCTGTGACCACACGGATGTTCCAGTGTCCTCGTGCAAGTCACAAATCCATCAGTAAGTCCAGCTCTGTGTACATCATGTGCTGTGCCTGTTGCATTTCAGAGAATGGGTTGGGTTGGAAGGGACCCCCAAAGGCCGCCCGGTGCCACTCCATGCAGTGCACAGGGACACCCACAGCTCCAGCAGTGCTCAGAGCCCCGTCCAGCCTGACCTTGGCTGTATGCAGGGATGGGGCACCACTGACTCTCTGGGCAACCTGTGCCATTGCTTCATTACCCTCAGTGCCAAACCTTCTTCCTTATATCCAGTCTAATATTGGCTTTTCACAGCTATGTTTGCAATTGAGCTGAGGGCAGTGCCAGCTGGAATGCGAAGGTAGAGGCAGAAATGTTTGCTCCATCTGTACCTGCATGGAAGTAGGCTGCACAGAACTCCTGGCAGCCTCCTCCATCAGGATGCCATTGGTATGGTATGGTATGGTGTGGTATGGTGTGGTATGGTATGGTATGGTATGGTATGGTATGGTATGGTATGGTATGGTATGGTATGGTATGGTATGGTATGGTATGGTATGGTATGGTATGGTATGGTATGGTATGGTATGGTATGGTATGGATGTAAATGGGTTTTTAGCACAAGAGGAGGTTTCAAAAGGAATGGTATCATCCCCATATTTACCACAGCCATGAAATAAACAAAACCAAAACAGCCAAAGATCAAAACAAACAAAGTGAAAATCGAAGAGCGACGCCGGTGATTTGAATAGGTGTCACCTCACCAAGAGGGCATTTCTTGTGGGCACTTCTGAAGGGCAGTTTCCTGCTTTCTGCAGAGGACCTTTCAGCAGAAAACCCTACAGGAACAGGGCAGCCCTCAGCCCTGCGGTGACCAGAGGCCCTCATCCTCTAGGGAGTCTCGCATGGCTGGAGATGCGCACTGTGCCGTGACCCTGCGGGAGCTTCTGTACAGGAATGGGGCCCAGAGCTTCCGCTGAGCAAAAGGCACGGCCTGAAAGCATCCCCTCCCACGGCAGGAGCAAAGTGACTGTAGGGGCTTCCCAGCTTTTGGCAGGATTCTGCTGGATGGGAGCTGGCTGCTCGGCGGGATGGGTAATTTCTATTGCGCAGCACCTTTCCTCTTACGTGTCGCTATCTGCATACGGACTCCGTGTTGTATTTTGATGACAAAATGAACATACTTCTCATGCAAATTACTTCTGTTATGAGAGGGTATGCGAGCAGGTTGCAATTCGGCAAGTGTTTCACATTGACGTGGTGTTTTTGGTGAGGTCAATAAGCTTTGGACACTCAACTCCTACTCAAGTCTTGTGGGACGGGTGCAGGTGAGGCAGGATTCCCGTGCAACAGAGAGATGTGAATCTTCCCCTTTGCAAACCTCTTCCCAAACGCTTTTTAAGCCCCTGAAGCCTTTTCTGCCCTCAGCAGATGTGGGGCTTTATACTGCCTTTCTGAAAGTATCAGATAATGAGACTGAGAGGTGAAACTGCAATATGTCACATCTTGTGAGTCTTAATTTTGGTAAAAACCCCACTGGGAAAGATGGATAGCATGAAAGTTGAGTCCATCCATGCTTTACAAAGCAGGTGTCGGGCTCTATGAATGACCACATTGTCAATTAAATGGAAAGCCTGCATTACTAAAATGGAAAGAGTATTCTGGGCTGGGAGGAATTAGGACATGCAGGGTGAGACTTATGGTTAAGCCACTTTCTGTCTATCTCAGCTTCCCCTTTGCAACGGGAGTTCTCTTATTCTGAAAGAGATAATTTTTGGCAGCCCTCACCACCACAAAGCTAATGCAGCCATCTCCCTGTGCTGTAGCAGAACTCAGTTTCTGTACAGTGCTCCTATGGCTTCCACTCCTTTACATCTCCTGGAGGTGTGGAGGAGACCTTTCCTACAAGGGCAGCATGCTGGAAGGACTCAGGCAGGGTATGATGGCACATGGATCTGCTGGAACACAAGGTTGCTTTTGTTCTTGGACATCTTCTTACTGTAGATAAACACCCATAGATGAAGGGACTGGGCATAATTGTGAAATATAGTACTATGGCAGTAATCTGTTTCACGCCATTGAGTAGTTGTCGTGCCAAGCAACTGAGCAGAAAGAGACCAAATACTGCTCTGAGTTGTTGGTAAGCAAGTGAAATAGTTAGTCTGTTGATTTAATTACACTAAGGACCCTCCCGGGTTCATTTCCTTATGCTGAGCAATGAACCATTGCTTGTCTCTTTTGCTCTTGCTCTGAGTTTTTCTGTTTATTGTACAGCAGATTCTCTGCCCAGATGTTTGCTTAGCACTTTGCATTGAACTAAATCCTCACTGAGGTACACACCCTCGGTGTGACAAGCGGTGTAGGAAATAACCTGCTCTGGTCCAGTTCTCTTAGTCAGGGTTATCTTATAAAAAGAATAGCAACACCTTACAGGAGATCTGGGATGTGTCGGAAGCACAGAGTGCCTTTAGGCTTCCAAATGGGCGCACCATGCCAACACTGTGGCCTTTGGGTGTCATTTCAAATGGAGAGACCACTGATGAGATGGCACAGTGGGCAATGACCAAAGGCAATGCGGAGAAATGCCATGTTTGGAGTTACTTTGTGGTTTATTCAGCATGTCAGTCAAAGAATGGTCTGTTGGTCATGACTCCCAGTGTCTACCAGCCAACCCGACCTGTCACTACCAACACAGCTCCCTTACAACTGTGGCCTGTCTGCTTTGATCACAACTCATTTCCAAGCAGCATCTGTTGCAAACCAATGCTACCAAAAAGGTTTGGGTTGGAGTCAAAACATCCAAGCAGTGGATCCAAAGCTACACCTCTTTTTTCCCCCCCACTACTCTTTATAATTTGTAATTCACCAAAGTTCACTGCACACCATAGCAGTGTCAGCAACTGCCCTATGGAATTTTCAAGCCCAAAGGCCAAATGTCAATGGTTTGTTAAGCAAAATGCCTTTTTTTCTTGTTATCCAAGAGGAACCGTTTGCTTTTTGGCGTTCCTGTAAAGATGAAAAAGATTTCTATTGTATTTATTTTTTATTACATTGGAAGGGAAAGAGCAAAATGTTTGCACTGGTTGCACTGATTGGTTGATAGCTTATCATACAGTATAAGCACAGGGAAAGGAAACCTTGTGAAGCGGTGGTCTTTTGCTTCTCTGCAATCTCAGCAAGCTGAATGGCTGAGCAGCCTTCAACACCTCTGTGGGCTTTTTGCTGTTGTCTGTGATGCATAGCACTGCAGGGAGTGCTGTGTTTGGTACCGCTTGGTGCTCTCTATCCACTTTGAGACATTGCTCCGAAGGGTTTGGGGTTCATGCCAGGCTTTTCTCAGCAATCAGTAAATGCACTGAGTGATAACATTGATGAAAGGAGCTTGGGTTTGTAAGGCGGCCTGACCAAAGCGTTGTAATGAGCTCAACTAAGTTTGCACGCAGAAACTATGGTCAATCCTACTGGCTGGGTCAGGTTCTCTCTCTTCTCTCCATGCTTTCAATGTTTTGTACTGCTCCAGCTTCAGCAAGCAGCCACAAATTGGGACCTAGTGCCTGGTAAGGAGGATGTACGGCTGTTGTGCTGTGCACCAAAGTACACCTGATGCTGTTCTTTATCTGTTTTGGGTTTGTTGGTGCATTGCAGCTCAGTGTAGCAGTCTTTATTGAGTACAAAGTAGGCTTGATAGTTCATTAAGGCAACCCTTAGATAGAAACGGCTGGAGAGTGCTCAATCCAGCTACATTCTGCTTAAGGTTATTGGTCATTAATTTAATGGTCATTAAAGATCCAAAAGACTTGTAAAAGATCACGTTATTTTGCTTTATGAGGAATTGCACATTGGAACCCAAGCTCGTCTTGCTCTCTTCTTTCTGCACACTTGAGCAGTGGAAAAGCAGCTGTGCTAGCATTATTTATATTTCTGGAGGTCAGCTTGGGGGGAACCGAAATATGTTGTGCAGACTTTGGTTTTATTTCTTATCTTTCTTTTTTTTTTTTTTTTTTTTTTTTTGGGTTACTCTGCTTACACCGGAAACTGTGAATAGGTATATTTGTCAGCTTTTACAGTAAATTTCTTCTCTCCCATCCCCCCAAACCTGGAGCCAGAAACTGCCATCCTTCCCCACCCAACCCTGCAGAGAGGAGCTGTGAGGGCAGCTTGCCTTGGGGATAGGGCACTGCCAGGAGGGACGTTCTGCTCCTCTTGCACCCTACAGCATGTTGGCTTTGGCTGAGCCGATGGTTTTGCTCAGCTTAAACAACAGCAACACCCAATTCTGAGACGTTCTTGGTAAGGTACCAACAATGCATCTCTTCCAAAGAAATGTCATGCAAGAGCAAAATAGTGCCTATGGGATGGGCTTCATTTCAGACCTGTCTGGTATTCAGCTCATTTTCAGAGTTGTCATTGTGAAGAGTCAATTGCAGCCCACAGCATGGTGCTCTGTGGCACTGCCTTTAGTTGTCACTTAGAGAAATGAATGCCAATTACGCTGTAAAAGCAAAGCTGCATTAAACGAAGTGACCTTCATTCCCTTTGCTAACTGCATTTCCAAAGCCACAGGAGTTATGAGAATGCAGGCAACCCGCTTTGAAGTTCCACAAGGAATGGTCAGATAGAACAAGTACACATCAGGCAAAGGCTGAGGAATCAGCTTTCCTTCACCTACTGCTCTAAAGCATGGAATTTTCCCTATATGCATAAAGGTAACAAACAAAGAGAGCAGTTCCACACATAACTGTGGTGTTATCTGCTGCCAGAAGTATTTATAATGGCCTCTCAAGATTTCGTGATTAAATGGTATGTGGTGGGGCTGAAAGAGCAAACTGTTGGCGTTTCAAAGCTGAGGGAAAATAGGGATTTCATTTTTAAAAGAAATCCAAGCAGAAAAGTCAACTCTGTCAAATATTTTTGAGGCTCTCTTGCAGTTTTAGACTCAGCTTTTCATTTCGTTCTGCAGCGCAAAGCACAGAGCGTAAATCTGAATCAACGCTTCCTACTGGGATGGTGCTTTATGCGGATGATTTGAGCTGGGTATCCAGCTGGGCTCCTTCATAAAGCCAACTGCAGTCCTCAGAAATGGAAACTTACCAACTGATATGCTCACAAATCGAAGGGCCTTCCTGAGCTTTGTTATCCCGTGGTCTCCTGCTCTAAACTGCCTCCAGTGACTGTGTATAATGCAGGGTGATAATCTCTGCTGATGAAGAACGGTTCTTCCTCTACTCTTGTTGTCTTATTATGTATCTTGCTGAGCCTGCTCCCAAAAGCCATGAGGCATATGTGTCCAATGGGCAATGGCTGCCCAAATGGGGATGTTCTTCATGTTTGCTTCTATTTGCAGCTTGCTTCTAAATAGGGACTATAACATGACCCTCTTGAATATCTCATCAACCAACCTGCAGGTTCACTCAGTCCCGTTTGCCCTTCAGGTGCTGTAAATCACTGCACTGCACACCTGTGCCACAGCAGCAACAGGAAGCAAATAGACCAAAGGGAAAGGGCATCACGTAGGAACGTTCTGCAGGAAAACAGGGGCAAGAAAAGAAAACAAACACCACCTGTCATGTGTGTTTTTTTTCCCCTATTTTTACAGCTTCTGCTTCAGAACAACAGCCGCAACCTCGCCCCTATCAAGGGGTCCGTGTCAAAGAGCCAGTGAAGGAGCTGCTGAAAAGGAAAAGGGGAAATGTCCGTAATGCCACTGCAGCAGCAGCCACGACGGTAAGAGAGATAAAGAATTGCAGGAGCAGAGCTGGGTTGGGTAGTGAAATAACTGAGCTGCCCTGGCATTGCTTGGTGCAATGAGAGAAACCTTTGTATCACTAGTGTTCAGAGGTAGCAGAACCTCTTGATACCTAGAGACACTATGATATATTTTAAATGTCATTTATAAATCAGATGTAAATGAAGACCAAGTTTTGAGCAATGTGGTGTAGTGGGAGGTGTCCCTGCCTGTAGGGTTGGATTATATGATCTTAAAGGTCCCTTCTGACCCATTCTATGAAATAAATGCATTTTTGCTTTTAAGGTACTAGGCAGCTTCAGCTGCCATTGATTTGAAAGAGATGCTGCTGCTTATGGTATTAATCCTTGGATATTTTTCTTCCCTTTCCTAGGTTGTTTTGCCCCACCAGCCGCTCCCTTCCTACTCACCAATGGGTAATGCTTCCCTGATTTTCTATGTATTTCTCAACCCTGCTGCAGGGAAAGCCATGCAGAACTGAGCTGTCATCCCCTCCTGTCTTCCAGGCCAGCCATGTATCGATGTGGATGCTGCTGCCCCTGCACTACCCAGTGCAGAGGAAGGAGCCCTCTGTTCCAGCTGGCTCTCCCAGCCCTCTCCATCATCCCTGCAGCCTTTGACTCAGTGGACCACTTACCCCGACTACGTGTCCCACGAAGCAGCCAGCTGTCCTTACACTGCAGACATGTACATTCAGCCCATGTGTCCCAGTTACACGCTGGTTGGACCTTCATCTGTGCTGACCTATGCGTCTCAGCCACTGATCACCAATTTTGCAGTAAGTCAAAGATAACTATGTATAAATGATGGCTAATCCCCACCTTCCAGTAAGCATCAATGGGGAGTGCAGGATATAACTCATATAATTTAACAGCAATAACACAGTCAGTTCAGCTTACTGTTGTCATTGGTTCCAATTGGACGAGGGGTTCTTTGTCTTAGATTTGCAATAGCTGAGAAAGCTGTGGTTCTGAATGGGTTTACTCTATGGTCCCTATACACTGTTGTCAAGTCAAGGACTTAGAATCATAGAATGGCTCAGGTTGGAGGGGACCTCAAAGGTCACCCAGTTCCAACCCTCTGCCATGGGCAGGGCTGTCACCCATCAGTTCAGGCTGCCCAGGACCCCATCCCACCTGGCCCTGAGTGCCTGCAGATCTGGCAGTCCTCATGAGATTCTTCACTATTTAATTCCAAATATTTGGAAAAGAAAGAAAAAAAAGCAAAAAGTGAAGAAGGGAATTCTAGGAAATACCTACTGGACGTGCCAGGAAAATGGCTTGGTAAAAAAAAAATGCTGCCAAAGAAGGCAGCATTCAGTATAAAGTGAAGCTGTCTCATGGCCTTGCAGTGAGGGTGGGAGTGGGAACAGAAAGCTGAAGGGAACTAACTCATCATGAGCTCAAGCTACTGCCCGCGAGCACCTGGGACACCCACAGCCACCGCTCTCATGGGAGCCAGCGTGGGAAAACTGCCACCCTGGGTGTAAATCTTCCCCAGAGAGACAGGAAAAGGGATGTTCAAAGTGAGACTGAGCATCCTTCCCCTCATTTTGTGTCCCACACCCCACCCAATGGCCAATGGTTTGATTCTATTAAATGCCTCTCCTTCCCACCAGCCCCGAAGCAGCACCCCGGCCGTGGTGCCTCAACTGGAGGTGACGGAGCAGCAGCCACCCCTCACTTACTTCCCATGGGCACAGCCGCTCTCAGCATTGCCTGCCCCAACCCTGCAGTACCAACCAGCCTCTTCCACGCTTCCCACACCGCAGTTTGTGCCCCTGCCCATCTCCATCCCTGAGCCGGCCCCGCAGGAGCTGGAGGATGCCCGGAGAGTCATCGGCACGCTGCCCATAGAGAAGCTGCTTCTAGAAGATGAAGACAATGATACGTATGTGTTAAACCACGCTCTCTCTGTTGAAGGGCTTTAAGTTGTTCATCTTGGATCCAGTCCTCGTGTACTCAGTGCTCCAAGTGGAATCACAACAAGCATTGAGTACAGAGGAAATCTGGCCCAGGGGGTGAGGGCAGTGAGTTGACTTGAAGGTTTTATTGTCCACTTCCAGCGCAGCGTGGCTGAGTGCTGAGTGAAACTTGCTTTGTCCTGGGGCCCAGCACCCAAAGTCTGTGTTGTTACAGCCCCAGCACAAGGTGACTTTCATCTCACAGCCTGAAATGGGCAAACCACAGCATAGCCATGGCCAGTGTATGGTGAGGGTGCCCTCGCCTCTTAAGTGTTGGCATGACCTTTCCAGTAGGACTGCTTTGTAGAGCTCAGTGTAAATGCCTTGTGTGTCCCTTTGCTCTGTCTGTAGAGCTGTTTATGCCACTAGAAAATGTTCGGGGGCCTGAATTGGTGTTTTTTGGACTCTAAATTTCCACCTTGGAAATGGGAGGCTGGTTCTGTGGCTGGTAATGCTGTGTGTTCTACCAATGGACAGATCCTGGTCCCATTGACGTCACTGAGAGTTTTGCCTGAGTCAGGATTGCACAACATGGCCCCATATCAGCAAATCATTGAGAAGACAGGGTCTTCCAAAATCTGGACTTCAGCCTAACAAGAAATTCATGACATTACTATTAGCTGGCAATGCTTCTGTTTCTTCTGTAGCATTTGAGAATGAAGTTGGTGGTGTGCTGAGCCAGGGAACCTCAGTGACCTCTCTTGTGCCTTACTGCTATGGAAAGTTCCTCTTCACTGTAGTTTCCCAAGCTCACAGGTGCACACATTCTCTTTATGGCTTTCTGGTTTGCTTTCCCAGACAGTGAGTAGCTTTACCTTTTCCTCTGATGCCGCTGTTAATATGGTTGTTGATGTCCAGGAGTGCCGTGCCGCATACATACTTGTAGGAGATGTACCCCCTTTTGAGCTTTGTTTATCATTACCTTAAGAAACCAAACGAACTGGAGGCTCTTGGCTGATGAACACAATTTCTCTGGGTTTTTCTGCTTTCTGAAGCCCAGGATCTTTAACTGAATTCAGTGCTTGTGAGATTATGCAAAGTAATTTATTGCATTGCTGCCTGCCTGGTGCCTAGCACTCCAGTTGCCACCCAGGCAATATTTCAAGTAACCTTAATGGTTTATGCCTGAGTGAGGTTTGCAAGATCAGAGCAAAAGTCTTGAGGACTTTCAAAGCATATTCCACTGCTTAATATTCACCAATCTAGAAGACGTGAGCAGTAGATCACATAAGTGATCATAAAGTCACTTGAAAATAGCAGTAGTCCAGGCGCATTGAAATTAGTGGCTTATATTAGCAGAAAAACCCAGCAAAGAAATGAATTAGAAGGAGTTTGGTTCACCACTGCTTACTCCAGCTTTACGAGCACAGAATCACTCAGTAAAACTGGGATAATAGGTGTGTGAACCAAGCCCGTGGTTGCTAAGATTGCATTTGATTTCCTTTCACTTCAATGTATGTAAATTCTCTGTGTGGATACCAAAGATGAACTGCTTCAGAATTTCTTTCTGGGTTGTTCTGGTTAGAAAAAGACAAATTATTCTCCAATAAAGATCTATAGTAACTTCCATACGCCTGGAGTGTTTTATTTCCTACACAGAAGTATGACCCAGCACGCTGGGTTAGCGATCAGTCTATGAGTACAGCCCAGAGCCCAAGGAGCTGTTGGGCTTTCTGCTAGTTTTGCACACTGAGTCAGGCTAATAGAGGATCTCCATGGTCTAAATGTGGGCTGGGAGCACTGCTTGCTCACTGACACGAGCACTGCTGCTGTTTGGGTGTTGGTTTGATCACAGTCATCTGCTATTGGTAACCATGGGGATGCACAGTGTGCACTCATAGCTCATGCTGAGCTTGACTGCAAACCAGACCAGCTGTGAAGTTGCATTTCTGCTTCCTAAAATTGCAAGCTGTGGCTCTGGGGTACAAAATTACCTGGGGGAAGAAGCGACTGCCCACCAGTTTATGACTAAGAAGTGTTGAGAGTGAGCAAATTGGGCTGCTAGGGCTGCCTTGTGCCTTGGTTTTATGCTACACATGGCAGTGTGACCCCAAACCAGTGGGAGCCCCAATGCTGAGTTTGTGTGGGGTTCTGGTACATTGTGGCACAAGTGTCAAGCTCACCTGAGGGATAGTGCTGGTGTAGAAGGGAGCCAGCATGGCAAAGCTTGGGGTGCTGAGGGATTGGGAAAGCAGCAGTTATGTTGAGGTAGGAAACTCAGTTCCTGGAAATGGGTTTTCTGAATCTCAAGCCTTTGGGGTTATGGATGGGTCTGTGGGAACTCTGGATGTAAAACCCCCGAAGCAGCACTGTTACCCTGTAAAACTGTTTGCTTCCAGGGTGATCCATGACCAAGCAGTGATCGATATCTTTATTTACTGTCTTAGAATTCTACATATTTATGCAGCTAAAGGTATGAGGGCGTTTACGTTGGCAGCTGCAGAGCGCATGAAGGAGCTGCGGAGACTTGATGCCAAGGAACACAGAGGAAAGGTAATGCTGACCATCTCCTCTTGCAAACAGCATTTGGGATGGGCACTGGCTATAAGGCTGAGAGCAAGCGATGCTGTGTTTTCAGCCCCCCTCAGCCTCTCTGTTACTGCAGGAGAAGCTCTGAGCAGTGCTATGCCTTGCTCTGGCATTCTGAAAGTGCTGCACTTGCTTTGCCATCTGAATTAAGAGAGCCCAGCAGGAGCTGGGAAGTGCCCCTCACTCACAGTTCTATGGGATTCCAGATCTGCCTGTGAGCTCCCCTTGGCTTGTGCACCACAACCCTTGGCCTTCTAGATCCCATCCAACCCAGTCTGCTTCTGCCTTTCTTCTCTTTATGATCACATCAGACTCTCAGGGCTCTCTGCTGTGCTGCCCTTTCCAGACCCCGCTCCTGGTGGCCGTCACTGCCCGGCAGCCAGCAATCGTCCACGATTTGATCCAGGCAGGAGCAGATGTCAATGCTATAGACAACAAAGGGCAGTCAGCTCTGCACCTTGCTGCAACATATGGGTATGCCCACGTTCTCCAGGTAGGAAAAGCTTTTATGGTTTCATTGTTAGCAGTGTAAGCCTGTTATCGTCTCATTATCACCATCTTTAAACAACTCTTTCAGATGGGAGGATGATTGTAAGCAGTTCAGATTTTTAGTAGAGAAAAAAGTGTATCTATCTTCTTGCATGGTGGGCTCGCATGGGTTGAACAAGACTCTGCAGGGTGTTGGATAAACCCTTGGGTTTATATTGGGTTTATATGGGATATGCAGCTCCAGCGGCCATCGGTTCAGCCTGGCACCCATCCCAGGAGGGCCAGCAGCAGTGGTTAATGTATAACACAGGCAGTTCTTTGGAAAGCAGGTGTTTCATTTAAAGTGCTGCGCGTTCAGATAATTCCATCAGTGCCAATTGGACTAGTGGAAACGAGTCTTTTTATTATGTGTTTGTTTTTTAAGCATAAAAAGAGGAATCAGATGGAGCAAGGAATAGTGCACGTGGGTTTGCTGCTCTCCTGGGTCACAGGCATGACATGAGACGGTGTTTTTTGGTTTTCTTCTTCTTAACACCTGAGACGTCTAATCTCTAAACATCAGGCAGCTCAAAGCCTCTTGTCAATGTTTGCTCTGGGTATATTATATTCTTGTTATGATAAGAGAGCACAAGCCCTAACGTTTCTGAGTAATCCTCCTGTGCCTTGTCCAGCATGACGGGGTTGGGATGAGTCACCGTGCAGCCACATCCCCATGCAAGATGCTGCAATGCAAACAACGTTCTGCATTCAGTCCAGAGCAAAATATGCATGAACTGTGGTCATTCAGACAAGGCTGAAGGTCTGGCTGCATGTCCTTGGGTTACTATTAGGGGACTTGGTGATCATCTTGTGCAACCCTGAGTGACATCCCTGCTTGGAAATAGGACTCAGAGTGCCAAAATCTAGTGCCAAACTGCTTAGCCTACAGTTAAATCATAGTTATCTATTGTCTAATTGCTTCTTTTGGGAGGGTTGGGGGTTGGTTGGTTGTTTTTTTCCCCATCTTTTGTTAGCTCCAACCATTGTGGTATGGACAATGTTCTGCTGAGCTAAAATTGCCACATTTCTCTGCCACTCCCAGGTGATACTCTCACAAGGCCTCCCTCTCGATTTAGAAATGAAGGATTTTGAAGGTGAGACCTTATGCACAAGTATTTTATAGTGGTCCTAAAAGAAAAATGAAGGGAAGGAAGAAGTGATACCAGCAATGTCATGGACTGATGCACATTGGGGTTGGCTGGTGCATGGGGTGATGGGCTCAGATGCATCAGTGCTGGAAGCTCAAATGCCACAGGGCTCAGTGGTATCTCAGTGCACACATGGAGCTGAGTATGCACCAGAATGCCCCCAAATTGTTTGTACATCCAGAATGGGACTTTTGGAATTAGAGAAAGGTCTCAGGGCTTAAGGATGCCCTTTACAAGATATGTGCATAGTATCTTTTAAGGTTTAAAAGACCCTTAAAGGCTTCCTGGTCCAACCTCCCCTGCATTGAGCAGGAACACCCACAGCTCCATCAGGAGCTCACATCCTCCCCTTACGGTGTTGCTCTGATGGAGACCATCATCGCTCCCTCCCTGCTGTGTCCTCAGGCCATACCCCGCTGCACTGTGCTGTCCTGGCCCATAACACACTGCTACGGGACCGGAGCCGCCTGGCACTGCTGGAACAGCAGAGTGAAGATCTGCAGCACCAGAGCTGGGAGCTGGAGAGCTGTGTGCAGCAGCTGGTGCAGGCAGGAGCCTCCATCTACAGCCGGGTAGGAACTGCTTCTCCCCATCCTTCAGTTGTCCCTCTGCTGTTTGCTGGTATGGGGACTGTGCCTTAAGTTGCTCTGCAGAAAGATTCTCATTTGGTGATGTCTGTCTGCATTTAAATAGGATGTGAAAAGCAACAAGACAGTTCTTCACTACACCGTCCAGGATGGGAATGTCTCCCTGCTCCGCTATTTCCTGGAGCTGAATGCTTTCAAATCCAAGGACTTCATCAACAGCAAGGTGAGACTGGACAGAAGCAGTGCAGATAGCACTGGGGTCCTGCAGAAAGCACTGACTCCCCTCCCATATATGTTATTTGAGCAGCAAAGAGGCAGTACAAGGGATTTAGTGCAGGGCTTGGGCTGAGCCCTGGCAGCAAGACAGATAATGGGGGGAGAGGGATGTGGGATGTGGTTTCCTGGGAAGGGATGGGAACTTTGTGACATTGGGCTGAAATCTGAGCAAACAGCTCAGCAGTGTTGTGATGCTTTGCTGTTGGCAGTGTTTGGAACAGCTGTGTGTTGGTAACCTTCCCCAGCAGAGCCCTGCACAGCAAGGGACAAAGCTCCAGTGCTAAATGTTAAATGGATTCAGGCACTGTGTAGCTCTGCTTACAGAGCTGAGATGGATGAGCTGGGAGCTTTCCAGCCCTGCTGCTGTCACCCACCCCCTGCCTGCCCCATGCTTCACCTCTGAGCAGACACAAAGCAGTGACACTATCTTATATCTGCATCAGCTGCACCCATCCTCCTAAGCAGAGATCCTGACATTCCTGTGTGTGCTGAGCAATTGCCCTGCACCATCAGCCTGATATCCCAGCAGCTGCCACCTCTGTGCAGGTCTGGGTGATGATTTGGGTGCTCCTGCAGAGCTGAGCTGTTTGCTAGGGCACCAAATCCAACCCGTTGGGCTGGAGGATGGAGAAACAAGTTTGGTTTAGTGTGCATGCACAAGTAATTATACTGGGTTTCTATTTTTCTTTTACTGCATTCTTTCTATATCTTTGAAGAGCCATCAGGCACGTGCTATCTTGTCCAGGGGAGTCTGCTGTTGTCTCTTGATCACAATGCTGGGAGAGCTTCTTACTGCGATAGGATCGCTTGGAGCTTTGTTGGTGGGATGCCTGGGACAGGAAGAAATGTAGTGGCAGGGTTGGCTGGTCCTGTCTGATCTTCCAAGCAAAACAGAGGGAAGAAAAATGGAGACTCGTGTGTTTTGGCTTTCCTGGGTCACCCTTTGCTTGCTGCAAGTTGTCTCATTCCAGATCCAGTCAGTTGTGGATTTCACAATGAGAAAAGCATTGAGAGCTTTGAGGTATTTTTCATCTCACCCACTTCTAGAGCTCAGATATGGAGCACTGAAATAGTGACTCACACAAGTCCCACTGAAGTCAATGGAGGGGCTTTAAGATCAAGCGCTGCCAGCTGGCCTGGTCCTCATAGCCCTGTGCCTGGGTTTGGAAGCTGTCAAGTGCCTCTGCCACCAAGATGCAGCAAACAAATGCAGATGTTTCCTTTTTAATGAGAAATCGTATAAAGAGTTTATAAACTATCTCTGGAGTTTATGGGATGGTAAAATTGACAAGCGCCTGCTTGTTGAGTGCTTGTAAAAATGCCTTGCCTAAGAATAACTATTGAGATTTCCATTCTAATTCGCCGTTTTGTTTTGTGCTTCCACATCTCTTATGTGTAAACAGGAGGTGAAAATCATACATATCCCTTTTCACAGTTGGAGTAGTGATGCGCGGTGCCATCTGGGCCCGTCTTTCCCAAACTCATCAGCAACGTGTGATTATTTCAGTGAGGAACAAACAGATACAGCTGCCACATCGAGACTTGGTGCCGACTAAAAATACCTCTCCTTGTGCATCTGCACGCTTGCTTCTCGCCGTGTAGAACCGTTACGGGTCATACCCCACTGGGCAGCATTAAGGTTGCATGGGCAGGTGCCATGCCCTGTGCTGAGCCCCCCCTGCTCAGGTTGTGGTGTATGGAGGGATGTGAGCTAATGGAGCTATGGCTCCATGCACAGAGACAGGCAAAGCCTTTCAGAGGGTTGTTCTTTATTTTTAGGCTCATGGAAACACAGCTCTGCACATGGCGGCTGCACTGCATGGTGACAAGAACCAGAAGGAAATCATCCAATTGCTCCTGGATCACGGGGCAGACCCGAGCATCCGAAACTTAGATAACGATCAGCCGATCCACATGGCTCCTAATGGGAAAGCTGGGGACCAGGTATGTGTTCCTGCTGCACCAGTGCCCTCTGCCTTTAATGGAGGAAACAGGGAGGACATTGTGTGTCAATGGTGTTGGCCAAGTGGGGCTGAGCTTGTTGGGGGATTCCTACATCAGCAAATTGAGGAGCACAAAGCAGGCTTTGGAATCAATGGGTTGTTAAGGTTGGAAAAGACCTTTGTGATCATCCAGTCCAACCATCAACCCACCACTGAACCACGTCTCCAAGTGCCACAGCTGTGCTATACCAACCTACAGCTCCTTAATGGCAGCATGACTCAAAGGAGGATGAGGCTTCATGTCTATGGGCATGAAGAGGCTCCTGGAGCTCATTTTAGCCTTAGTGTGTTAGGATGTGTCTTTAATTATGCCTATACATGTATATAATGACGTGTGTGTGTGTGTGCATATCAGCCCCCACAGTTTCATGTGGTGCATTACAAACCTCTGCATTTCTTTGGCAGATCAGGCATTTGCTGAAGAGAGGGAAAGTCACATCAACATTTATTTCCTGTTGCCGGAATGCCAGATCCTAGGTTGCCTGCAGCTTCTGGAACAGCTTCAACTTCAGCCAATGGCACAAAGCCCCATAGAACAACCAGGAGGATGGTTAACCAACCCCCAGATTCTATATACTGGAGTGGGATGGGGGAAGACTCAGACCAAAGAGGTCATGCCAAGACTGCAGAGTTTCCAGGGGCTTGGCTGAACAGAAGACCTCCAAGTGAGGGTTCCTGCAAGCTGCTGCTATCCCTGCTATTAGCACTTTGAGGAAGGAAGCTGAACCAGCTCTCCATTGCCCCCCTCCTTTCACCCTATGAAAGGAGAGCAGATGCTTTTAAGGGCAAGTGTGTGGCATGGGTTCTTTCCTATCCTCATCCCATGTTAAGTTCTTATCCTTTCTGTGAAATGATCTGTGAATTGCTGTGCAATCAGCTGGCAGTGTGTGGGGCAGGAGGAGTGAAGGCAGGTGCCTATGGGGGGTGAGAGCTCTGGTAAGCCTTGCAAACCTGGACTGCTTCAATGACTGTTCTGCAGACCCAAACAAAAGAGACCTTCTGACTTCCTCATCCCTCCTCTTTACTGGTTGGCTACTGCTTCTCACTACATCATGCCTACAAACCTGCCAGCTCCCTCTGACAAAAAAAAAAGCAGACACATATTTGCATGTGTTTGCATAAATTTGCATGTAACTGGGCACTGGCCGGCTCAAGCATGTGCTTCCTTGCTTTGGTGGGATGCTGTAACAAGACCCAAATGAGTGAGAACCGCATTGACGAGGAAAAGTGGTCAATAAATTCTCTCTTTCTCCACCTTGAGACGATCCCTCCCATGGCTCAGCAGTGCTCCCTGTGCTGTTCTCTGTGCCAAGATGAGTTTCGTCCCTTTGTGATCGCAGCATCTCCAGTTCTTGCAGCTGTTTGGAGGAGGAATGTCCCTTTTATAACAGCAGCAGCCCTGGTGGTGTGCGATACCCTTTGTTTGCAGGCTTTATCTCTTCCTACCCGTGGCTTCAGATAAGTCATGGAGAACAAAGGCTCGTTATCTCTAAACAAACGCTTCCAAGTGGCACCATGGAGAAGCCATTGAGCGGTTGGCAAGGAAAGCTTTTTGATCAGATCCTTGGAATGACTGGTTTAAATAAGAGCCCTTTATTCTCTCTATAACTGCAGGCTGCTGCTGGAGCTACTCGTGGCTCGGATTGGGGTGATCCTCATTTCTGCATGCCCATGTGTTTATTGCACCTGGCAGGGCCTGGCATTTGGTAGCGCTGTGCCAGTTCTGTTGGAGATATGGCACGAGCTATTCCCATGTTATCAGCTTTTACAAGGAAGGAAAGCAGGGAAATAACAGGCTCCTCACAGCCAGAAAACCCACAGTCAGCCTTTGAATGATCCCCCTCTGTTGTTTTCTTCCTTCTAGTTCACAATCAGCCCAGGAATCCTTGTGTCAACAAGGCACAAGCTTTGGCTTGCACTGCACGTGCCACCTGGAGCTATTGACACAGCACTGGGGGCTGGTGTCTGAGATGTGTGCACCTCCCTTGCTATGGGGGACTGCAAAACAACATGAGGAAGTGCAGCAGGGAAATGGGAGATGGCTGCCAGGGATGGAGGGTGACTTAGCTAACAGATGGGAATAGTGTCAGCCTTGCTGTGCTAAGGTGGGTGCTCTCCTTGTTCTATGCTTGCAACCCATTTGCACGTGTTCTTTGCTGCAGGAGAACACCCTCTGGTAGTTCTGCTAAGCTCAGACTAATGCAGCCAGCCCATGGGGACGATGCGGTCATCCCATTTCCACCAGCAGCCTCAAACATCCTCATCCTCCCATAACTGTTTAATGTTGGTGAGGATGGGCTGAGAGCATCCAGGAGCTCAGCACTGCTGGGGCAGGAGGTGACTGTGCCCCCACAGGGAACAAAGCACCTCCAGCACCACTGAATGACGCCTGTAGGAGCATCACGAAGGTGATGGCAAAAACACAGCTGCTGACTCCTGCTTAGAACAGATTTAATACTTGGGCTGTGAACCAGGTGAAAACAGAGAAGAGGGGAACACATCACTGAATGTCATGGTGAAGGGGATGAAATATTGGTTGGGTTTGTTGTTGGGCTTTTGGTTTGGTTTTGGGTAGAATGAAGGAGCTTCTCTATCTGCCAGCAGTACATGTGTTGCATCCCCATGTGTTTGAGTACCTCCAGCTCTGGGCAGAGGAAGCTGTTCAGTTGCAAGAGCCACCAGAGAACATTACTGTGGTTGAGGACTTCTTCCCCATGTTGGTGAGCCTCCATCATTAGCCAAAGAGAAAGGGTGATGTGAGTACCAAATGATTTATTTGTGACACAAAGAGCTGGTGTTGGTGATGTGGGTTTGGTAAGTCAGCCGAGGGGGAGTCCTTACAAACAAAACCAGGAAATAAAATAAAGACCAAATAATAAAAGCCACCCCCGACCACAGAAAACAGGAGGATGAATGTAGTGACAACACCGGGTGTGAGTAGTGATGAGTACATTGGAGGCAGTGCAACCGTGTGCAGTTCCCAGGCAACGATGCCGACATGAAGGCAGCGTGCAGCCCCCTCCCCATTAGCTGTAGCAGATGTCCCAGCTCCTGTCCCTCCTGAAGAAGTCGTCAGTGGGCGGCAGGCAGCCCGAGCAGTCCGTGCCAGGGCAGGGGAAGCGCTGTGGGACTTTGGGGTCGGTGTGTGGGGGGCTGCAGGCGGCACAGCAGCAGGCGAGGGGAGTGTAAGGGGATGGGGGGTGGCAGGGCCAGCCCTCTGCTGGGCAGCCGTAGGGAGCAGGGTCCAGGGCAGGGGGTGGGCTGTGGGTCAGGGGGGTGAATGGGGGCAGCTGGGGAGCGGGGCAGCCGTGGGGCAGCGTGTTGGGAAGATCAGCTGGGCTCGGGGATGCTGTAGCCTGCAAGGGAGAGAAATGAGAAAAGCAGGTTTTGGTTTGGGGTGTTGTCTTGGGGATACAGCTGGGATTGCTGCACTGCTGCACACTCAGAGGGTCTGGATGCACAGAAGGTGGGTTGGCCCTTGGAGGACGTCCTGGTTTCAGCAGGGATGGGGTTGATGTTCTCCATCTTGCCTGGTGTGATGCTATATTTTGGCTTTAGGAGATCAACCAGGTTGATAACACACCAGTCCTTCTAGTTGTTCCTGAGTATTGGTGCACAGAGACAAGGACATTTCAACTTCTCATGCTGTCCTGACGGTGAGGGGACTGAAGGACTTAAGGATTTGGGAGAGGATGGAACTGAGACAGGCAACCTAAGCTGGCCATATGGATATTCCATCCCATGTGGCATCGTCACAACAGCAGACTAAACCCAAAAGGTGATTCAAATACTATGAGCACTAACAGAGACCTTCTCTGAGCTCTGTGAGATCTCCATGCAGAGCACCATCTGTGTTGTGATATCTGAACCCCATTCCCAAATCAGCTTGCTGCTGCTTTACCCCATGCTGTGACCCCATCCCCAGCATCCCTTGGAGCACACGGCGCTTACCAAGCCCTGGTTGAAGCAGAGTGGGACTGGCTGGAAGGAATCAGGGATGTAATGCGATGGTGTCTGCAGAGTGCCCAGGGATGGATCAAAAGCTGCCTCCGCCTGCAGGTAGGAGTCCACCAGCTGCTCCAGGTGGCCGGGGCTCTCCTCGCAGGAGAAGCAGTTTGTGAACTGCCTTGACGGGCAATAGTTGGGAGCTGAAGAGATGGGTTCTGCATCAAAAGGTGCTGGGGGAGAAGGTAAAGCAAGAAGCAGTTATTCAATATCCAAGGGCAGCGTTTGCAGGTGCAAGTAGAAGTGTGTAGCTGGATGGGGGAAGGAGTGAGAAGTACCCAAAGTACATCAACAGATGGAGATTTACCACCCTGAAAGACCTTGAGTACATCTCATGTTTCTGTATTAACATAAGCAAATTGATTCCTAAATATTGATGATTGAATCATTTCCTTGTCCACACAATGTATATATTCACACCTGCCCAACCCTTGAGGTCTCTTTGCTTTGGCTGCAGAACACTTGAAGGACCTGAAAGCCCCGAGCGCCCTTCCCCCTTTCCTTGGATATCCACTGAGATGGGGAAGGAGCTGAAAATCTGACACTCCTCTCACTGCTGCAGGGGCTGCCAGCAGAGCAAGAACAGCCAACAGTGCACAGTGCTCCCAGGTAACGACCCATGGGCTGCAGCCCAGGGACAGCAGTGCTCTATGGGGCCGAGCATCCCTTGGGGAAGGGGCTCTGCCTTCCTGCAGTGGGAAGCTGTCCAAGCAGAGCGTTTGATGGTGATCCTGCAGAGGGGAATATGTCCCCTTTTGGCCTCTCGGCATCTTCATCTGCATTCCATGGGCTCCGTTCAGGTGCTGATTGGCTGCACCGCTGGCTTTCTGCATTAGCCAAGGGCTGTGGGGATGGCTGGGAAGGGACACTCGGGAGGGTTCTGTACCAACCTGGGTGAGGAGGAGACACAGGCTCTGCAAACTGGATGCTGCTGCTGCCCCAGGAAACCTGGCAAAGAGAAGGGGAGAGGAAGGGTCTGGAGGTGCTGTAACACAGGAGTGTCTTTCTGCACACGGAGGTAAGTCATTTTGCTTCAAGCTATTGATGTAAACCTCATTTATCTTGGGTAAGCTCCTCTGGAACTGACAGAGCAACATTCTTAGCCTGAGCTTGTGTAGATAATGGGGCTGGAGGAGCAAAGCAGCAGCCTGGTGCAAAGCTTTCAATATAACATCACCAGCACACTCTGCCTGCTGCCTTGCTGCTGTCACTGCAGCAGAGATGGGGCTGCCTTGCAAACCTCCCCACGTTGATGTGTTCATTCCCAGGACTGTGGATCCGTGTGAACTTGCAGGGATGAATATGATGAAGAACAAACCATTAACAAGTGCAGCAATAGCTGCCTTGAAGTGTGCCTAAAGGCATTACAGGTGTCCCCACGGCCAGGCATCTCTGGATCACTGAGGTTGGTGCTGATGCTGTTTGAGATACAGCGTATCTCCCCCTAACACAGCTCTATGCCCCCATGGGAAGGGATGGGATTCCCAAAGGATGCTGCAATTTAGAGTTGATGGGTCTGTGTTTGTTACAGGAGCTTGGCTGGAGGGGAGATATCTGCCCCAAATGCAATGGGAGTGCTGATGCTTGTGCTTTGGGGTCTAGGATTTTACGTTGCAAATGCAAACCCTTTTTCCCCCCCACCTCAGCTGTAACTTACACAGACTTCCACTTCTTTTCCTCTACTCAAAATGCTGATAGCTCATTTCCTTACTAACAGGGAATCATTAAACAGTGGCTGCTCTGGGTGCCTGTAGGTCTGCCCCTCCTGGCTTTGGCTGCAGATGTGCACCACAGCACAAGTCTTTGGATCCAGCTCAGGCAGCAGCCGATCCCTCCAGGACAACGAGGAACCCACAGTGGGAACCTCCCACCCCATTGCCTCCAATGGAGACCCTCCATTCCCAGAGCCCAGCAGCTCTGTGTTCTGTCAGCCCCGGTTGCTCCACCTGGCTTCCAGCCTTGTGCAATCAGCTGCCATCAGGTAAAGGAGGTGGGAGATGAGATCTGAGAGCCATGCCAAGGCGTGGTGTCATGAACCGGGAAGCAGGAATGATTTATTGACCTTTTTTTATGCAAATCCCCAGCGTGGCTGGAGCTGGAGGGCTCTCACAAAGATTAGGGAGAGTTTGAGTGCATGCGCTTTGCACACAGGTGAACCCACCTCCTTCCTTCCCCTCTCTAAGAAGGGACGGAGCTCAGGTCGTGCCGGACAACACAAGAGACCTGGATTCCCATATTCCCAAACCTTGTGTGGTTTCAGCATGGCACACATTGCATTGGGCAGCATGCCACAGACACATCCACCACCTGCACAGGGCTCAGCCCAGCACCGGTTTGCACCACTGCTGCGATCCTGGCTGAGTTTCCTTCTTCCCTATCACCCTGCCGTGCTCAAACCCCACGTCACATAGATTACAACCTTGGCAAGAGCATTAAACAAACGATGAAGGGAGGAGATACACAGCAGGCACCAAGTGGGTCACTCACCGCTGCTCCGGTTGCTGCTTGTCGAGCCCTTCTCTGCTGCAGTAACTCCTTAACAGTGATCTTTACTCTGACACCTTGGTACACTTTGGGCTTTCCTGAAAGAAAGGATGGAAAGACTCTCCTCAGGACGGGATTAATCATATAGGTTTTATTCTTTGGTATCTCTTATTTTCCCCTCCAGGTGTCCTAACACCCAGCTCCATCTGGTGCTGCTGCTACATCCATTCAAATCCCCCTTGTGTTTGCTGCTCCTGGGACCTGAAAATAGAAGTGGGAACTGCTTCGTCTGGCAGATGAAGGGCAGGAATCAAACAATACAGATACGTGGGTGGTTATTCACAGGGTTAAATAAAACACAAATAAAACGCCTGCTTTCATGCCTCCTTTTATTCTTTTTGTTTTGCAAAGCCTCCATTATCTCTTGGGTTCACCCATTCTGTGCAGCTCCCACTGCCTTCAAACGAGCTTTTAGGATGCCTTTAATCCAGCCCCAAACAACCATCAATCATCAGTCACTACCTGAGGAGGGATTTTGAGTACAGGAAATGGCAAAGAATTTATCTCATCCGAAGAATCACTTTCACCTGTTGTACTCATGCTGAAATCCTTCCATTGAGCCTCTGGCAGTTCAGTTTCCGTCCTGACTTTCTGCTGTTATTTCCATCCCACAGCCAATCCTATGCACACCAGCATGGTCCCAGCCCAGTTCTGCTTGCAGGCTCCCTGTCCCACTGCAGGCTGTGCTCACACATCGATCACACACTCTGCTATAACCCCCTGCTATAGCCTCTCCCTGCTGCTGATGGACATGCAGCATCTCTCCATCCTGTCTGACCTCCCCTCCGAGCTGTGGTTGAGGAGATGCTGCCAAGAAGTGCTGGGTCACCCTGGAAGCAACTCAACAGCTCAGCTGGGGCTGCTTTTAGGAGAGACTATGCTGAGCTGCACCCTCAGCTGAATTTAATGAGAACTCCCTTTAGCAGATAGGGATAGTCAGGAAGGGCACCCACCCTCCTGCGAGCTTGGGATGTGAGTACAGGGAGGCAGGCAGGGTTGTCAGCTGCACCATGAGAGCTCTCAGGCCAACCCCAACAGCTGAGACACGGCCTTATTTCTAAGCTGGTGATTGACTGGGGGGGCTACACCCCGAGAAGCGAGTGTGGGTAAGGCTGCCGGCTCCTCCGGGCTGAACACGGAAGGGGCAGGGGATGAGGAGCCAGGCTGGGCAGAGCAAGGGCAGAGGGGGGCGGCTGGGTGAGCAGAGGGTCCCAGCTGTGGGGCTGGGGATGGAGATAGGGTGGGATGGGGGCTCCGTCGAGCAGCTCTGCCCGCTGCGCTCCGCTGCGCCCCGGCCCCGTCGGGCAGGAGCCGCTCGCTGCCTCCTCCCCGCTCCCCGCCCTCCCGTTTCCTCCTCGCTCCGGGGAGGCGACGCTGCCTCCTCGTACACCGAATGACCCCATGGAACAGCGAAACGGCCCCAAACCGGGCTGGTTCCGTGGGCCGGGGGCTTACCGGACATCCTGAGCGGCGGCGGCAGCGGCTCGCCCGGCGGCCCCAGTGCAAACGGCGGCGGCCCCGACCCCGAGGCGGGGGATGGGAGCTGGAGGTGGAGGGCTGCGAATTGGGGGGTCGAGGGACCCGGCGGCCTCGTGGCGATGCCAGGTGGTGCCCGCTTAAATATTATTGTTTTATACCTACTGGTATAAGTTTGAGTTTTTCTCCCCTAATGCCAAGTATTTAAAACCTCTAGAAACCAATGATTTGACAATCAATGATTGCGCGATACTTTCAATTTGAATATTCAAAGGCTCCACAAAATGGGCTATCTTTTGGTGAAACCGAGCACATCCCCATCTAGCAGAGGGTCTGGGGGAATAAGATCCGCTGGGGCTGCCCTCCTCACTCTGTGCTTTTCTGACATTTTCAAGGTTTTCTCCATCTTTCCCCAAACGAAGCAGATGCTTCGAACCCAGCTCAGTGTTTTCCCCTCAGAGGTGCAGGCTGGGCTCCAGCCCTCTCATATTTCATGTGCTACCTGCAGAGAGGACACAGCAAGGGACCGAGTGGTTTTTTGCACTATTTGGCACTTTTTAAGGGTGAATACTCTGGATTTTGGACCAAACTGTCACTGGGTGGATGTGGCCAAGCAGGGAGGCCGCACTTGGCGTGCTGATGGAAACCACCCAGACCCTGTTTCTTCCCACATTGCTCCTTTCTCTCTCCCTACATGCTGGCCTCATACTGGAGTTTACATGCATGTGCCCCTAAATCCAGGCTGTGTGCTCTCCCTGCACGAGGCAGCCCCTCTCATGGGTGCTGCAGCACTGGCCTGCCCCATATGATGCAAGCAGATGGGCTGCAGCCTGCTGGGATGATGCAGGTTTTGGGCAGCTCCATCCCTGCTTTGTAGTGATGTATTTGGGTTTTTTTGGTTTTAAGTGGTGGTTATTCTTTACCCTGAGCACCACAGCAGTGTCGTGCCTCGGGAATAGCTGGCTGATGGCAGCAAGCAGGCCGGGCTGTTAATCATCTACCAGCTGCTCACTTGGGGTTATTGTTAAGGCTGAATCTCGAAGTAGAACAAATGCACTCGGATTTGGGGAGGAGTGGGCATGGTGGGGATCCCTTCCTTTGCTCTGTGTTTGTGCTGGGTGTAGGGACACTGCCCCAGCAAGGAGCCCTCTCCTTGTCCTGTGATGTGACACGGGGGGGCTCAGTGGGGGCACAGGGACCTCCTGATGAAGCTAAGTGTATTGAGGCCCTTGCATTGCAAGAGATGCTTCCCAGAAGCCACAGTGGTGGTTGCCTTTGGAGCTGGAGATGCAGAGGGGAGCCTGCTCTTGGGTTAGGAGCCTTGGTGAAGAGCTGAATGGGTCGGATGCATCCAAAAGAGCCCTCCCGGTGCTGGCCGAGTCTGTCTGTCCCCCCACCCTGGGCAAACATAAAGGTGCGGCCCCAGGGCTTTGGGGCACGTGGAGCCGCGGGGGTTTGCGTTTCCCAACAGGTCTGAACAGGGCTGGGGAATCAGGAAGCGAAAACGGGGAGAGAAACCAGGGCAGGACCGGAGCCCGGCGCTCCCGACCGGCCGCAGCCGCACAGCGGGGCTCTGCCGGGGGGTACCGGGCTGCGGCCGTGGGGCTGGGGGGTACGGGGACACCTGAAAGCAGCAGAATTCGCCCCATCTCTGGTTGGGGGGCTCGTGTGGAGCCCGTGCTTATGGAGTGTGGGAAATGTTGGTGGGCTGAGGGATGGAGGAACGCACCGGGGCTCATGGAGGGTCTCCTGCCCTCTCCGCACATCCGCGGGTGCTGGGATTCAGCCGGGAGGGTTTCGCTGCCTCTCCCGTGGGTACCCGAGGGAAGGAGCAGAACCGAAGGGCAGCGCAGGACTCGCGTGTTCGTGTGAGCAGAGCTACCTCTAGCGGCTGCACGCAGAGCTCGGCACCGATGTCTGCTCCGGTACCAGCATGGTACCCCATGATACCCCAGGATGGTGGTTCCCCTAATGGAGCACTATGGTGGGGCTGGGGGTTGTCCGTGAGAATTGCTTTCATAAGGTGGATATGGTGCATCAGTGCCTCTGTTTGCATCTTCTGTTTGAAGGACCAGCTAGGAAAAAGCGTACAAGTAACTCATTTGCTTCAGTAACAAACTATTTTCCTTCTCCAGCTCTTGGAGGCCTTAGATGGGCCTTTTATCCTCCTTTGTCCAGACAATGGTGTGGTGAAGGGCTGGAGCTGGTCTTAACTGGGGAAAGGAGCAATGAGATGGGAACAATCAGAAAGAAGAGGGTGGTGATGCACTGGAACAGGTTGCCCAAGGAGGCTGTGGATGCCCCATCCCTGCAGGCATTCAAGGCCAGGCTGGATGTGGCTCTGGGCAGCCTGGGCTGCTGGTTGGTGACCCTGTACACAGCAGGGGGTTGAAATGAGGTGATCATTGTGGTCCTTTGCAACCCAGGCCATTCCATGATTCTCTGAAAGTTTCTGCCTGCCAGTAACCAGCTGGGATGAATAAACCTGCTGTGGGCAGGAGAAAGGGATGGATAAGGGAAAATCACACCTGGGCAACCACAGTGCCCCTCTGCAGGGGCCAAGCAGAGCCCCCTCCCCAGACAGGAGAGAGTCTGGCTTAACCAGGAGCATCAGCCTGGAGCTTGTAGCACCTGAGCCAGCACATCTCCACCTGCAGCAAGTCAAATGAGCCTGGAGAGAGAGGTGAGCTTGTACCTAGCAGCAAAACCTTCTGCCTCTGTCGTTTTTCCTGACCCAGGACCTTAAGGAACAGCACTGTCAGCTCCTGGCTTTGTGCTTTCTCTCTTTGGGTCTAGGGAAGACACAGAGGAAGAAGGGATTTTCCACATGCCATCTCCATCAAAACAGGTGGGAGCTGTTACCTCTCCTCCCATTGGGGATTTCACATCAGGCTATGGGGGTCTTCCATTCTTTATCACTGCTTTTGGGTTAACTCCTTTAAATACTTTCCTCTGGGACTATGTTTTTCTGTCCACCCAGCACAAAAGGCTTTTATTTATTGGTGAGGAGGGAAGGGGGGCAAAAAGATGACAGAGTTGCGTTGCCACTGACCCACAAAAGATAAAGGCATGTTACCAAATGTCTCTTCAAAGCAAGGTAGTTCTCTGAGCACGGAGCTCAGGAAGGTGTTGGCGTGGCTGCGATGTGCTGCAATGAGCCATAGTGCCATCACTATGGGGAGATTATCTTCGAGATTTCAAGCCTGGGGCCTCTGAGGTTTAGCAGATGTAGGCTAAGAAGAGATTTCAAAGGACTTGGGCAGAGCTGGTGGCAGAACTATCAAGATAACTGTTTTCTTTCCCATATATTTCAAGGTCCTTCAGCACAGCCACAATGCTGAGCAGTTCTTTTGGTGTCAGCACAAAACGGGTCTCGGTATAGTCGATATATAAGTCCTTGGCTCATCAAAACAGGCTGAATCTGCATGACCAGCTCTGTCGTGCTGCATTTCCCTGCTGCAGAGCCTCTTGTGCTGGCTCCTGGTGAGCTGGGTATGGAGGCAGTTGTCTGTAGCTCCTGGCTGGGTGGTACAGCAATGCTGAATACAGTAATAACAACAGCAATCCCCTCTTGGCCCTGAGGTACAGGAGAATTAGCCCCGAGTGACCCTTGTGCTCAGGGTGGTTAATTCCTTATGTGCACTGTGGCAAAGACACCTGCTCCTCGAGGGCAGAGCTCATCCATGGGGCTGTGTCTTGCTCTGCATCTACACACTGGCTGGTGATGGTTCCATGGCTGGTGATGGTTCCATGCTGTGTTCAGTTTGCATAGTGCAAACAGGAGGTTCCTGCCGCAGCAAGCAACCAAATTCAGAGGTTTAGATTTGAATTAAATTTGCCAGCGCTAAGACTTCCTTTTGGTGCTGAGGGAGGCTTGCAGCTGCTCCCTGTTACGGCATGGAAATGAGTCCTGAGCCCACACAAGTTGCAGGAGGTGGCAGGAAGGAGCCCTGTGGCCTCCAGGCAGACAAGATTCACCCCACAGGGTCAGGGCTGCACCTGCCTGGGTGTCTGCATGGACCTCAGTGAGATCATTGCTCCAGAGCTGGAGCTGCCACATGCAAATTGGGGCTCAGCAGATGCCCTTCTTGCTATGTTTGCTTCTGCCTGCCCGTGGCTACAGCATCGTGCTGCCTGCTTGTCTGTATTCTCTTCTGAACCTTTGGCTGAAGGTAATAGTGCAGCCCTCTGCACGAGGGTTTGGGCTCCAGTCTTAGTAGGAAGCAGCCCAGCTCTGCTGTTTGACACCCCTAACTCTGCATTTGGGGAGGGCTTCTCCTCATTCAACCACAGCACCTCTGCAGCTGCCCACCCTTGGCTTTCCCTGCAGCGAGCACACTCATGTTGCAGGGAGCTTGATTTCATTGCCTCCTGGCTCCTTATCGGGTGATGAATGGTGCGGCTTAATTTAAGCCCATTAGTCCATTTCCTCCTGCATGACTTCCTCTCAGTGCAGTGGGACTGGGTTTGCTGGGCTTCTGCAGCACATCTGCTTAGCATCACTGCAGCCCACACGTGTTCAGCTGTCAGAAGCCCTGGCCCCACACACACACTATAGACTTTTCCTTGCACAACAAAGATGTTCTGTTTTTGGAGGCAAGATCACGCTCAAGTAAAAGGTGCCGCTCAATTAGGCGGTGTGATAAATATACAAAGGGCTGTTTGGTTATCTGCTGTTTGCTTTGAGTCTGGATCGTGTTATCTGTCAGATAAAGAGCTGCTCTTAGGGCTGTTTGTTCCATGATGTGTTGGGTTGCATGTGCCCTGCACAGCAATGTCTTTTGTCTATCAGAGGGAATTAGCAATAAGGCTGATTTTTGCATGAGGTCCACGCACCTACTGAGCTTTGGGGTATAAAGCAGGGGTCAATTGAGGAAGCAATGCCTGTTTTGTAGCTCTTTGTGCTTTCCATTGTGCTCATTAAAGTGCTGAATGGAAAAGCTGCCTCCAGAAAGGCAGTGAGTAAAGCTGATAGTCCTCAGGGAGGATTGAAATGGGTACAACCACAGCCATTCCTTCCCAGTGCTCCCCAAGAAGTCTTCCTGAATGCCTTCCTGCTTTTCCAGGTTCCCATAGAGGGGGATCCACTGCATCCATGAGGATCAAAGCACCCTTCAGCCTGGTGCTGCCCACCACCCCTGAGCAGCTCGGTGTTCAGCTCTGTGCCTTGGCAGCCCCACAGCAGGTCATTGCTTCATTAGCACAGCTGAGCCTCTTTAGAGATGGCACAGGGCATTGATAGACGTCCTAAAACCTTTCCAATGAGGCTTGGCCCTCTCAGACCAGGATGTCCCCATGGATGTCCTACTGCAAGCCCAGATGGCTGCAGATGTTTGGTGGCGGGGGTGGGATGAAGATTGCCTAGACTTTGGGGAGAAAAGCCTGTGATTCCATGTCTGTTTAACATTATTAGCACATCATTTTTCAAAGGTTTGGTCATTTTGGACACTGTCAAGCTGGGGAGGAGCACATCCAAACACTGCAAAGGTTGGACACCCTGAAATCCCCATGCTACATAACTCCCATCTAACAGCATCAGAGCTCACAGCAGCCTCACCTGAAGTCTGTGGGATGCTCTGGGCAGGAAACTGAGGCCCTCTGCCCTTTGGGGTTGGGTCAGTGCTATACAACATGCTCAATGTGCAGGTACATGTTTCTTGCAGCTGGAGGAACTGCTGTTATATGCAACAGGCTGGTGCGGGCTTTGTGGAGATGAAAGATGGCACTGAGTCCTTTATGGGCTTCTTTTTTTGTCTCCTTTATCCGGGCTGATAGGCTGTGCTATGCAGCTTGCACCTGCAGGACCAGGGAGGGGTGTGCAGATGGGCTTTTGTTGAGATCTTCCAGAGAAAAACTGAACTTTGAAGCTAATCCCTTGGATAACACCCAGCTGCGTTCTCCTGGGAGAACACAAACAGCCATTCCACAACTGCCACGTTTGATGTCTCAAAGTGGGGTTTACCATTTTGCCTGGCTGATTTTGGCTCCATTTACCACTTGAATTCATATGGCATTGTATCCCCAGGTGCACAGGTACGTGGAGAGCTGGGAAGGGATGAGCAGAGGGTGAAAGTAATGCAGGATCTCAGTGCTGGCTTCTGGTTACCTCAAATGTTTGGTGTTTGGATACTGAGCAGAGGGAGATTTCAATCGAGTCTGGGCACAAGGCACCCAAGAAGCTTAGGATCATAATAGTCAGAATAGAAGTGAGTGTGGTCTGTGTACTGACCAGTCAGCATCTGGACACAGGACACAGCCAGAAATGAATATCACCCCTTGCACATGGGAGGGAGAGAATATCCCTGGTCACCGTGCTATCCAGTGCCTTGGATCTGGTTGAGAGGTGCCAGAAGGGCTGTGAGCACCAGGCAGTTTGGTGAGGTGCAGGCAGATGTGGGGTCCCATCAGCAAGGAGCTGTCTCTGTGATCAGCAGCAGGCTCAATTTGCCACCTGGCTCCTGGCAGGCTGTTTTTTGTCTCTTGTGCCAGATATTTATGTACTTTGCTTTGGATAGGATAAAGAAATCAAATCCCTGCTCTATCCCAGCTAATAGCTTTGCATTATCTTGGCCGGTCCAGGTGTTTTCTGCCCCACTTAAGAAACAGTAGCATGGAAAACAACAGCAGATCCTAAAGCAAAGCATTGAACAGAGATAAAACAAAAACACAGCTTGAAGTTCATTTGACAAAGCATCAGATCCAGCTGTTCCATGTAATTCAGTGAGTTGGGAGGTGACGTGTTCTGTGTATACAGCAGGAATGATGGAAGCAATTGCGTGTCGATAGGGCATGTTTTATGGCCCCATCTCGTTTTAGTGTGGTATCTCCCTGTGCCAAAGCAAACTTTCCTGGGAATCCTATCTCTATTCTGAACCTCAGAAGCTCGGGGCAGCAGATGCAACGCTTCAATGGGGGGTTGTTTGTTTCCAACCGCCACTTCAGCCTGTCTTCTCCTTACAGAGACTGCGTTGCATTGTGTTATAGCAGGAACCAGGCTGCTGATCACACACACACAGAATCACACAGAATGACCTGGATTGGAAGGGACCTCAAGGGATCATGTAGTTCCAACCCCCCTGCCTGGCAGGGCCACCAAACATACACCTTTACTAGATCAGGTTGCCCAGGGCTCTGTCCAACCTGGTCTTGAACAGTCCTCCATGTATGGAGCCTTGCTGCAACGACAGAAGGTTTCTAATTCTCAGTGTAGGTCGGTCCCAAAGGGCAGCACCCACTATGGCTCCCCCGGGCAGAAATGTCCCCGGAACCTTTGTGCTCTTCCTCTTTGCCGGCGGACGCTTTGTGCCTTCCTATGCGCTGATTGGTCAGCGGTTCAGTAGAGACGGCTTCTATTGGCTGAGCTTGCGGCGGTCCTTTGTTTTCCGGTGTCCCCCTGTGAGGCGCTTCCGGTTCGGGCAGGGTGAGGTGAGGCCTAGTCGGTTCCGGCCATGGCGCCCGTGAAGGCCGGCGGGAAGGAGGCCTTGGTGCTGCAGTGCGAGTGGGAGGCGTGCAGCTACGTGGCATCAGCCATGGAGGAGTTCTGCAGCCATGTCACACAGCACCTCCATCGGCACCTGCCCGGCGAGCAGCGGGACGAGCTGGATCCGCTCGGTAAGGATTGAACAGCATTGAGCTATTGGGGATTGAACTGCAGCTCCC
Organism: Coturnix japonica; assembly: GCF_054131305.1. NCBI lineage: Eukaryota > Metazoa > Chordata > Aves > Galliformes > Phasianidae > Coturnix > Coturnix japonica. Next base: position 3,283,022 of record NC_140696.1, read on the forward strand.
ATAGAGACCCTTATAGGTTTATGTACAGCCTCAGATCCTTATGGTCTGTGTGTCTCCTTCTTGTATTGCCCTCAGATCCTTATGGTCTGTGTGTTTCCTGCTTGTATTCCAGAGGAATACACGTGTCTGTGGCAGGAATGTGGTTTCTGTTCCCCTGAGAGCCCCGCCGACCTCATCCGCCACGTCTATTTCCATTGCTATCACACCAAGCTGAAGCAGTGGGGGCTGAGGGCCCTGCAGGGCCAGGCGGAGCTGAGTCACTGCCAGCTGGACTTCCAGAGCCGCAACATCATCCCTGAGATCCAGGAGAACTTTCAGTGTCTATGGGAGTACTGCGAGGTGAGGGCTGAGACCTCGTTCTGCTTCCCTGAGTGGTCTCTAACATGGGAGCTGAGGGGTGGGGAGCTGCTTTTGCCCTGTGTCATGGCATGTGCTGATCTCATTGCTCTGTCCTTCCTCTCCAATAGAGATCGTTTGATAATCCCGAGTGGTTCTATCGGCACGTGGAGGATCACAGCTTCTGTTCTGAGTACAAGGCAGCTGGGAAGGAGAACCACGTGGTGCTCTGTGGCTGGAAAGGTATTGGGTACATGCATGATATCTCCAATGAATATTGTGTGGCTCTGTGTGAGCAGCCTGCCACATAGTGAGGCCATAGATACTTGGCCTGTCGAGCCCTCAAGCTGATGATCTTAATGTCATTCTGTTGTTCCTCTTCAGACTGTGACTGCACCTTCAAAGGGCGCTGCAAGCTGCGGGAGCACCTACGCAGCCACACACAGGAGAAGGTGGTGGCCTGTCCTACCTGTGGTGGGATGTTCGCCAACAACACCAAGTTCTTTGACCACATCCGCCGTCAGACTGCACTGGACCGTAAGCTCCTGTGGGCAGGGGATGTGCGTGGTTGTAGCTCCATAGATTCTACATTGGCAGCAAAAAGAGGGTGCATAAACTGAAGGCAGAATGGGCCTTGGAGGGAAGGGTTCCTAGCTCCACTGTAACTGCATCTTTTTTTCCACTCATTATGTTGCTCTTTGCATTCTACTCTCTGCTTTGGTCCCTTTCTTACTTCTCCCTCCCCTCTCATCCTTGTGCAGAGCAGAGGTTTCAGTGTTCTCACTGCTCCAAGAGGTTCGCCACAGAGAGGCTGCTCCGTGACCACATGAGGAACCACGGTGAGTAACAGCCCCCTGGCCCAGCTGAGGCTCTGAAGTCTGTGTTCCCCCCTCTCTGAGGTGGTTTGCCCCCAATTCTTTCCCACAGTGAACCATTATAAGTGTCCTTTGTGTGACATGACCTGCCCACTGCCCTCCTCCCTCCGCAATCACATCCGTTTTAGGCACAGTGAAGAACGGCCATTTAAATGTGACTACTGTGACTACAGGTGAGGTGTCTTCCCTTCCTGTTGGTAGAGAAGCATGTGTGTGGTGCACAGTATTCAGCTTTGTTCCTTTCTTTTGTCACAGGTGCAAGAATCTCATTGACTTGAGGAAACATCTGGATACGCACAGCAAAGAACCAGCCTATCGCTGCGAGTTTGAGGCTTGCAGCTTCTCTGCACGTTCCCTCTGCTCCATTAAACTGCACTATCGAAAAGTCCACGAGGTAGGGAAGGAGCAGAGGGTGACTGCTGTGTAATCTCTTCTGACAAGGCTGACAAGCTCTAAATGCAGTGTGGTCTGCAGAAGCAGAGAGCCCCAGGCTGACCAGGGCTGTAGGAGCATGAGCTTGTGCAATGACAGCTTGTGTTGATCTCTGAGAACCCAGTTCTTTCCTCTGTTACATGTATAGATACCAGCCCTCCTGATCAGCCTTGTAAGGTGTTCATATCCCTCTCTCTGCCTTTCAGGGTGACTCAGAGCCCCGCTACAAGTGCCACGTCTGTGACAAGAGCTTCACACGTGGGAACAACCTCACTGTCCACCTCAGGAAGAAACACCAGTTCAAATGGCCCTCGGGGCATCCTCGCTTCAGGTACTGCTCATCCTTAGCTCCTTACACCCTCTAGTGCAGCATCTGGAACCACATCCTGCTTCTTGCCAGAGCCAGCAGAAACATGACAGTGCTTGGGCCCTGGTGTTTGCCTGTAACGTGCTCAAGGCTCATCTCCCAGTGGCTGGGAAGCATTTGAAAACAACTATTTGTTGGGATCTGACACAGCAATGGAGAAGTGCTGCGTGACAGTTCCAGCAGTGGGTCAGTGGTGCCTTCATAGCTTCATCTTATGATACACCTCAGTGTTTGGCAGGGGCCAGGTCCAGGTTGTACCACTTAGAAAGAGCTGCTGCAGATCAGTCTCCTGACAGTTGTTTTTCTGCATTATCTCTAGGAAATTCCCAAAAAATCGGGGATGGGGAGAGGCTGAATTTCAATTGCTCCTGATGAAACAGAATGGGGAAAGGAGATGGAGTTGAAAGATGATAAAGGCTTGGCTGAATTCTCAGAAGCTGCTGAGCAGATGTGCTTTTTGGGGCTATGGGTTTGTTTTTATTTTACATGTCTGGTGTTGGGTTTGTTGTGCTGGGAGCCCAGAATGCCGCGCCCCTTCCTTGGCTGCTGCTTCAGGTTGTTGTCCTTCTCCTTGGGCCTTTGTTCAGGTACAAGGAACACGAGGATGGCTACATGAGGCTGCAGCTGGTGCGTTATGAGAGCGTGGAGCTGACGGAGCAGCTACTGAAGGATGGAGAGAAACAGGAGGAGGCGCTGGATGGCTCCACTGATGGTGTGGTGCTGTCTGAAGGTGAGGCCAACCTGCAGGGCATCATTCTGGAGGCTCCAACAGAGGCTCCCTCTATGGAAAGCAACGTATCCGAGCCACACATGGCCCTACTGCATCCTGCAGCCTGCTCTGCCAACAGCTCTGAACAAGCACAGCCCAGTGCCCTCTCAGGAGCAGTGCAGCCCTCAGAGCAGGAGCCCAGCACCCCAGCCAACCCCATCATCCGTGTGGTGAACAGGACCAATGAGCATGGGGAGAGTGAGACTGTGTATTATATCATGGCCAACACGCCCTCAGAGGAGCGGGCGGCAGCAGCCAGTGGGCTGGGTATGGAACTGGAGGAGAATATCATGGACCGTCTGCAGAAGACAGCTGAAGAGCTGGGTATCCATATTGTGTGAGGTGCTCACCTGCAAACCTTGGGCTTCTGTGGGACGTGGTGCAGGGAGAGGTTGGGAAATGTGTAGGGGGAAAGGGTCCAGCCTGTCTGAAAGGGTCCAGAGGTGTCTGCACTGCCATTCCCATTTCATTGCATTGATCTCTATGGGAGGAGAGGACTGCAAGAAGGCACTGGCCCTTGCAGGCTACTACTGCCCTGCAGTATGGGGGTGCTTGGGGCCTTCCTGCTTTTGTTCTTCCTTGAGTTTGCTCCCCACATTGGGGGGTTTGGGCTCCTGGTTGTGCAGAGTGTACTTTAGAGCCAAATAAAGGTCAGACTGCCAGGCCAGCCAGCATTTGGTGTCTGTTTCAGCCACATTCTGTCAGCTGAAGGGTGTTGTGAAGCCAAGGTTTGTAGGGCCTGCAGAGCTGCTGGGATCTACGGGCACATCCTGTGTGCTGCTGCTTGGTGCAGCTGCTCCCTGCCTGGGATGTGCAGTTCCACATCCCCAGTGGTGGCACTGGAAGGCCAGGTTTAGTTTAAGTCCTTGCTCTTTGCTGTCCTGTCATGGATTTGATTTTTTGCTGCCTCCTTCTGGTCATCAGCATCAGCTGCCTGCAGTGGTGTTTGTGTGTTTGTTCTATATCTGAAGAGTAGCCTGATCTTGTGAGCTGAGCCAGCTTCCTCTTTTGTACCTGATATGGACAGTGTGAAGCTGGAGTGACCCTTGGATCCTCATGGCACTGCATGTGGAGGTGATGTGCCCTAAGGGAGGCAGGGAGGCAACCTGGCTGATCTGAGCCAGATGCTGACTTTTCCCTTCACTTCCTCAAGCAGTTCAGCAAAAGCTGCTGGAATTCCAGGTTAATGGAGAAAATCACTTGATGTTAAACCCTTGGCCATCTGCTCACTTTCTAATTACAAGCACTGTGGGTGTGATCCGTGTTGATGCCCTTGGCCAGGAGTGATGAGAGCAGCCCCTTGGGCCTGTGCCCTGGTTGAGATGAGAAGCAGAGCCCCCTGCCCCAGAGTAAGAAGGTCTTGTGGGGCTACATGCAGGTATGAGAGCAAGATTCCTTCCTTTGACCAGTGCAATGCATATGAAGCCGTGACTCTTGTGCTTGTGCCCTGGCCTTGCCCAGCCTTCCCTGCTCGGCGCCTGCTCACTGTTGCTTGGCTGAGCTGGGGCTGCAGATACCTTCGAGAGAAGGAACTCGTGCCAAGTTTGCATTCGCAGCACTTCCATCTTGGCTCCCCTTCCAACACATGAGCTCTGCTGCCAAAGCTGTGGCTGCGCCGCTGCTTTCAAGCTGCAGCATTCTTATGCTACCCAATTGTTTGGTGTTACGAGTGGGGTGGTGCCCGAGGAGAGTTGTCCCTTTAAACACTGGGTCCAGAGAGGGTAATCTGCCAGGGATTATCTGATGGGGAGAGGATTGGCATCAACAGGAGTCTCCTCCCTCCCCTGGGCCCTACAGCATGCCGGCCTGTGTGTATGGAAACCAAGTTCACTTTCTCCTTGGCAGTGTTCGGGGGTGAGGGGAGGAGAGCAGTGCTTGCGCTATGGGGCTGGGTCTTCTCTTCCTCATTGTGTTGGCCACGCTGGTCTCCTGTGAGCACCCAGAAGGTAACAGGGTGTTTGGGAGAAGGGTTGCTTACGGGGTGCCCTAAGGCTGCTGACACAGCAAAGAATAAGCCCATGTGCTGGAGCTTGGTGCTGGAGGTGCCGGATCTGGGGGCTGCGAGTGGATGTGCTCCTTGCTGCAGCAGGGCTTGAGGCTGTGCCACCTACAGCAGGGCTCAGGGCTGAGATCCTCAGCCCCAAACCCTGCTCTGCCTTGCTCCCATGGCACCAGGAGACCTGGATACCTACTGGTCCGGCACTGCACCCATCTGCGTGGGGGGCTGCAAGGGGAAGCATAAGGAGCTGAAGAGGAGCCAGTGTGGGAATGGCAGCTGCTGCTGGCTGGGCTACAAGTCCTTCTGCCGAGGTACGGCCACTGCGGGGAGGTGGGGGGTTCTGAGGGTGTGGAACCTCTTCACCTTCCCATCACACTGAGCTCCCTGCCCATGGGATCCTCCCCATCCCCAGTGAACTGCGGGCGGCCCGAGGCGGATTTCAACTCAGTGGTGTATGGCAATGACTGGTGGGTGGGCTCCGTAGTGCGCTACAGCTGCCGGCCCGGCTTCATGCTGCTTGGGGACCCAGCCAGTGCCTGCCAGTCCGACGGCCGCTGGACGCCCAAACCCACCTGCCTGCGTGAGTACCATGGGGTGGGATGGTACTGCTGTTCTATCAGCCCACCACGGGATAAAAGGGGCTGGTGGGCACAGTGGGGATGTGCTCCAGTCCTGCTCTTGCAGGGATCTGCCTGCGAGGTCGGATCGAGATCAGCGAGCGGGACATCAGTGGGAGCTGCTCATCATCCTGCAGCACCCAGAGCCACCTGGGAGCCTCCCTGCACCGTGGCTGCATCAAGATCTCCTCCTGCAGCACCAAACGCTCGGGCTGGGTGCGCTGGTTCCTGCGCTGCGATGTCTGTGAGTGTGACTGCCACGTGCCCTGCGGGGAGTCCTGATAGCGGTGCCCACCTCAGGTGAGGGGCTGATGCTGCCCTTGGGGAAGGGGTGGCTGCAAGATAAGGGCTGCTGAGCAGCTCAACATCTCTGTTCTCCTTCCAGCTTCCTCCTGATAGAGCTGAGCCTTCTGCACTGAGCTCTGCTGGCTACACATCTCCAGTGCTGGGCTCTTCCTTCCCGTAATCTCCGTCCATCCTGAAGCTGTCATCTGGGGGAAGAGGTTTGGGACTTGCTGCCTTCCTGCCTGGCTGCATCACATGGTGTGCAGGGAATGCTGTGGGCAGCAGGAGCTGGGCAGCTGCAATGAGGACTTGGAGACCTCAGTGTCTCAGCCGTTCTTCCTGGCTGCTCCCTGGAGAGGCTCACATCCTCTTCTAGCAGGGAGGCAGCGCTGTGCCTGTCCTGCAGGCTGCTATTTCTCTCTGCCAGCTATTTCCTGCCCCTGTGTGCTGTCAGCAGGACTGTCCTGCTGTTCCATCCATGCATGGGGGTTGCTGTGCATGGTGCCCGCAGGGTGGGGGCTGCTCCTTCCTGCAGTGTGTGATTTGCTCTGAGCCCCCCCCCTCCTCCCCAGGGACATCTCTGGGGTAGCTGATGCCTTGCAGCCAGGACAGGTAAGGAGATGCAAGGGGCTGTCCTAAGTGCTAAAGACCCCTCCTTGGTCCTGGGTTCCTTGGGATCCCAACCCTGAACCCTTGATTCTGTCCCACATCCCCTCATGTCCCATTGTTGTGATGGTCTCTGGGTGCCACGTGCTCCCCATGGACACGCTGGATCCCTCTGGAGCAGCAGTGGAAGAGCCAGAATAGTTATTCCCTGGGGAGGAAGAGGGTGCAGTTATACATGAAGGTTCTGCTGCCTGTTCCAACCCCACAGCTCCACACACAGAGGGCAGGGCCAGGACTGGCTCTCCGAGCCCCAGGTGTGAATGTCCTGGGTTAGGAGGCAGTGTGATGAAATAGCTTTGGGATGAGCCCAGCACCTCTTCTGCTCCACGAGGAACTGACTGCAGGCCTCGATGTTGGGCTGACTCTGATGTCGCACCCTGTCCCAGCTCCTCCTGCCTGAATCCTAATCCTAAAGAGCCGGATCCCTGTCCCCAGCTCCATCCCAGCCTCAGTCTGACTGTGGGAGGGGAAGGATTTCCTTAGCTCACCAGATGGGTATTTTAATTAATACCATTGTCAGTGCAGCTCGTTTCCATATGTCTTTCATGTTTAAGTACAGGGGTGGGTGAGAGGTGTGAGCAGCAGGAGGGAGCCAGGTACAGCACATGGACAGCATGGAGGGGAACATGTGCTGGGGGGGCAAGCTGAGGGGTGGGCACCCTCCCACCAAGGACAAGCTGTGCCCCCTGGCCCTTGATGCTTGCTGTGAGCTTCCTGAGCAGTGTTCTGCCCTGCGGTGGAGGCTGTTGGCTGCAATGCAATGCAATGCAATGGCAGCTCAGTGTGTGGCTCGGTGAGCCCTGGGAGTGGGCTTTGTGGTGAGGGGCGGTGGGTGTGGGCTCTCTGCTGTGTGAGAGGTGCTGCTGTGGGACCACGGGGACAGAAGAACGGGGGCTACCGACCCCTAAGTGTGCAACCGAGAGATGCTCGGGGCCTTGTGCCTGCCACGCAAAGAGTGGGGAGAGGAAATAGAGCCGGTTCCTTTAAGAGGGTTTTTCGCCGCCTGGCAGCGCCGCCCGGGCAGCCAATTCCCACCGACCCGACGCACAACGACAGCGGAGACAGCGCCGGCGTTGGGGGGCACAGATGGACCCGGGGCACCAATACGGGAGCGGATAACGGCACGGATCCGGTCTTCCCACCCCTCGCCTCCCACCCCACCGCCCGCCCCGGCCCTGCCCAGCCCAGCCCTACGGAGGGATGGGGAGCGCATCCCGCTTAGGGGGCAGCGCTCAGCCCGGGGAGCGGCTCTGAGCTCCGGCCGCCGCCCGTTCTCCTGCCCCGCGGTCCGTCGGGGCGCACCGGGGGCTGCGGGCGCTCGGCCCCGCCGCGGGCATCGCCCCTTTGTCCGCAGGGGGGTGGGGGGGGAGCGGCTGCGGCACTGAGCGGAGCGGCGGAGGCTGTAGGGAGCGGAGCCCGAGATCGTACAGGTGAGAGAGGAGGGGTCGGAGGGGTTGGGGTGCGGAGGATGGAGGGAGAAGGGATGGAGGAGGAGCGGCCCGGGAGATGCCCTCGCCTCCGGGGTGGGGTGGGGTGGGGAGCGGCTCGAGGAGTCAAGGTGAGCCCGAGGGCGGTCTGTGCCTCCAGCAGCCCCCCGTCCTGCTGGCCTTATGCCCCATGGATGTGGGAAGGGGGGACCCAAAGCGTTCGGAGGGAGGGGCGGTGATGGGATCACGCAGCCCTCGCTCGCCCCTTTTCTCACACAGAGCTGAGGCTGGCTTTATTCCAGCCCTGAAAGGGATCTGTCTGCATCGGGGAGAGGGCTGGGAAGATCTCGGAGCAGCTCCTCGCGAGGCCATCCTCCCCTTCCAGGGGATTGTGTGTGTGCATTGCAGCTGCGGCGAGGAGCTGCCTGCAGCCTGCGGCTCAGCTAAATGTAGGTTAGCACGGCATTAGGACCCCGGCCCTGCAGGGGAGGGGGGGGGGGGGGGTGCTGAGCTCAGCAGGGCACGGCTCAGCCTCCTGTCCTCAGCACAAGGAGGGACCCCGAGCCCCATCCTCATCTGTGATGCTGCAGAGGGCCTGGGGTGCAGCGTGTTCTCTACCTCACCTGGCTCAGCATCCCCCCATCACTGCAGAGCCCTGGTGCCAAAGATCCAGTGGGTCCATCCCTGTGTGTTCCCTATAGAGCAGCACAATGGCAGAGAAAGGCATGGATCCTGCGTGCGTCTCCATCGCCCTGGAGGACACGGTTTGCCACGCCGGCCCCCCGGATGCTCCTCTCCTCACCACCCACTTGAAGAAGGTGGAAAACCACATCACAGAGGCCCAGAGGTTTTCCCACCTCCCGAAACGTTCAGCTGTCAACATCGAGTTCATTGACCTGTCCTACTCTGTGCGCGAGGGCTCCTGGTGGAGGAAGAGAGGTAGGAGCTGCCTGTAGGGCTGGGGACCCCTGAGGCTGCCATGTTTACCCCCCTCCCCCAAGTCTCATCTCTCCCAGACCCCCTGTCCTGGGTCCATCCCTCTTTGCTGATGCAGTCTCAGCTCTGCAGTACTTTGGCTCAAAGCACAGCAGTGGGAAATGCTGGAGCTGCTCACCCCGCGGTTCCCTTTGGCCACCCAGCCCTGTGATCCCCAGGGGATCCCATCCTAGAAGCTGTATGGGGCAATCAGGGCTGTTGGTCAGCTTGATGCTGGAAGGGTTTTCTCAGTGTTGCTGTGCTGGCAATAGGAGGCTCCAAGGGGTGCCCCGCTGTGCAGGGGGGTGCTGGGCTTGCAGGGGGTTTCCTCTTTGGCAGCTCCCTGTGTGCGACTGCGGCCAACAGCTTGGGGAGGGGAGGCAGATGGTGGCTGGTGGGTGGTAGTCATCTTTAATTAGCTCTGTTAGTTAATGGGATGTCAATCAAGTTGGCCTTGTGAGGTGGAAGGGGGGGGCTGATAGGGCTGAGTGGGGTCCTGGGGTGAGCTGGTTAAGGGTGTGGGGTCCTTGCTGCTCCCAGCTAAGCTCTGCAGATGGGGAAACTGAGTCACTGATGGACAGCAGGACCAGCCCAAAGCCCCCAGGGTGAGCTCTGCCTTCTTAGATGCTGGGAAGCAAAAGATGGAGGTTGGAGCCAGGGATGCCTGAAGTGTTTGTGTACGCTGCGATGGGGCAGCTGGAGCAGGGGGGTGCTGGGACTGTGGGGCTGCACAGGGGGGATGCTCTTCTCCCCTGGACCACAAACAGGAGCCAGTGTGGAGCTCCAGGTGCCTTTGTGCAGGATCCGGCTGTGCTGCCGCTCGCTGCTGAAGCAGGAGGTTACTGGCAGTCAATGAACGCGAGTAACCGCTGCGCAAGCTGCAGTGGCACCGACGTGAGCAGCATGCACTGCTGAGGATGAGAGCGGGGCTCGCCCTGCTGCCGTCACACACAGCATCCTGCTCACACCTCCCAGCCCCCAGAGCCCCTCTATTGGGGGTGCCTGACCCCAACGTGTGCTGCTGGGGCATTGGAAGGTCGCGGTGCTGGACCCCATCCCTGGAGGGATCCCCTATCTTATCCTATCCCTATCCCTATCCCTATCCCTATCCCTATCCCTATCCCTATCCCTATCCTATCCTATCCCTATCCTATCCTATCCCTATCCTATCCTATCCTATCCTATCCTATCCTATCCTATCCTATCCTATCCTATCCTATCCTATCCTATCCTATCCTATCCTATCCTATCCCCTCCTGCTTGTTTCACTGCCCTGATCCCAAGGTTTGCTCCAGTTTGTGGGTATTGGGATAGATGTGTTGTCCTTGCATGATGCCAGCTGGTGCTATGGGGTAAGGGGATGTATTTCCAATAGGGAGACGCTCAGACCTGGTTTGTGGTATCCTGCCCATGCAGGGCTGTGTTTCAGGGCAGTTTCTGCCAGCCTGAGGCTGTGCCTGTTCCGTGCTCCTGACACATTGCGTTCCTGCTGCCAGAAAATGCTAATCAGCTGCCTTTAAAGCAGAGATAATTCCAGGTCTGATTAGCAGTGGCTGCTGTTGGGTGTCATGGCATGAATGCCAATGAAGGCAGCAGCCAGGCATTCAGCGGGCACGGGGGCACTGCTGCCCCATGGCACCTTGCTCCTCAATGCCTGGGGAGCAGGGCACTGCCACAGTCTGGTGCCCTTCCTCATGCTGTGTCTCAGGAGCTTTCTGATCTTGTCTGCATTGGAAATGGATGAGCTGATGGGGAAGCAGGGGTTGTATTGAGGGTGACAGACGTGATGGTGCTGATAGAGATGGTCCCTTGGTGCCGGGGTCCAATTGCAATCCCACTATGCTGCTCTCTCCCTCTAGGCTACAAGACCCTCCTCAAATGCCTGTCAGGGAAGTTCTGCCAGCGAGAGCTCATTGGGATCATGGGCCCATCGGGTGCCGGCAAGTCCACGCTGATGAACATCCTGGCTGGCTACAGGTAGGGCTGGACGAGGGGCTGGGTGAGCAGGACCTGGGGGCTGTGTTATATCCTCTGTGTCCTGCAGGGAGACGGGCATGAAGGGTCAGATCCTGGTGAATGGGCGGCCGCGGGACCTGCGCACCTTTCGCAAGATGTCCTGTTATATCATGCAGGACGACATGCTGCTGCCTCACCTCACCGTGCTGGAGGCCATGATGGTGAGAGGGGGGTTAGGGTTAGATAACCTGCAGGGTATCCTGGGGCAGTGTTCAAGGCCAGGTTGGATGGGGTCCTGGGCATCCTGGCCTAGATAGATATGGAGGTTGGTGGCCCTGCATGCAGCAGGGGGGGTTGGAGCATGATGGTCCCTTTCAACCCAAGCTATTCTATGATGTTATCATCTCCCTGTTCATCTTCTCCCTGCAGGTCTCTGCTAATCTGAAGCTGAGTGAGAAGCAGGAGGTGAAGAAGGAGCTGGTAAGTGAAGAGGAAGTGAGTCCAGGGCCCCTTGTATTACCCCACGGTAATACCCAACAGTGGAAAAGGGAAGGAACCATGGACCCTCGGTGATGGGGGTGTGGGAGGAGGTGATGGGGGATGGGTGAGGGTCCATGGGAGCTCATGGTGAATGAGGCTCCATCCCTCAGGTCAATGAGATCCTGACAGCCCTGGGGCTGCTGGAGTGCTCCTACACCCGCACCATCTCGCTGTCGGGAGGGCAGCGCAAGCGCCTGGCCATCGCTTTGGAGCTGGTGAACAATCCTCCAGTCATGTTCTTCGATGAGCCCACCAGGTGAGACTGCAGGGACTGGAGCTCCCCAGCACTGGGATTCGCTGGAGGGGACCAGAGCCCTTTGGATCTGAGAGGGGCCGTGGGGCACCAAAGGGACTAGAGGACAACAGGGCTGCAAAGTGATGCTGTTCTCCATCCTTCAGGCAGAAAGAAGGTGCCTATGTGGTGGTGGAGGTGTCTTGGGGACATCCATCTCGCTTTCTCAACTCTCTCCTTTTCCCTTTGCCATCTCTTTCTTCTCTCTCCCATCCTGCAGTGGTCTGGACAGTGCCTCCTGCTTCCAGGTTGTCTCCTTGATGCGCTCCCTGGCTCAGGGTGGCCGCACCATTATCTGCACCATCCACCAGCCCAGCGCCAAGCTCTTCGAGATGTTTGACAAGGTTTGGGCTGGGGCACAGGGCTCTCTGTTGGGGCAGGTCATTCTGACCATGCTGAGAGGCTGTGGGAGGGGTGGGTGCAGGATGCTGACCTGGGCTCTTGTGGGTCACAGCCCTGATGACAGGATCTGGAGCAGGTAGTGATGTCCTGGCTGCTCTGCACCTGCCCCATTGCTGATTTCTCTTGCAGCTCTACATCCTTAGCCAGGGCCAGTGCATCTTTAAAGGCGTCGTGACCAACCTCATCCCTTACCTGAAGGGCCTTGGGCTCCATTGCCCCACATACCACAACCCTGCTGACTTCAGTGAGTGGTCCCTCCTCAGCTCAGCAGTGTTGGGGTTGGAGGGTGGTGAGGTCCAAACTCACATCCTCCCATTGGATGCAGTGCTGTGGGTGGTGTGACGCTGTGGGGTGGGGGCTGCATTGGGCTCCCATCCCCTGACTATGGGGAATCTGGGTGACCTGAGCAGTGTGATGGTGAGGGCTCAGTGCTGCTCTTGGCTCTTGTGCTCTGCAGTTATCGAGGTGGCCTCAGGAGAATATGGGGACCTCAACCCCGTCCTGTTCCGCGCTGTGCAGAACGGCATGTGCACCATGGCAGAGAAGAAGAGCAGCCCTGACAAGGCGGACTCGTCGTGCCCAGCACACTGTGTGACAGTGAGAGCCCAAGAGGGGACACCATGTGGGAGGTGATCCCTGTCCTTCATCTGCATCTCTGACTTGAGCATCCCTTTGCAGGACGTGGACCACATTGAGAGCCACACGTTCGCCACCAATACCTCCACCCAGTTCTGCATCCTCTTCAAGAGAACCTTTATCTGCATCCTAAGGGACACGGTGAGCCAACCCTAAAGGGATGGGAGCTATTTGCTGGGGGAAACCCTTCTCTGGGATGCTCAAGGGATGTGGTCCTGCCTCCCTGATCCCTTCTGCCCACCTATAGGTGCTGACCCACCTGCGCTTCATGTCCCACATCTGTATTGGGGTGCTGATTGGGCTGCTCTACCTGCACATCGGCAACGACGCCGGCAAAGTCTTCAACAACACTGGCTTCCTCTTCTTCTCCATGCTCTTCCTCATGTTCGCTGCTCTGATGCCCACCATCCTCACCTGTAAGGAGCTCCTCGCCCCACCATTCCCACCCTGGGTGTGAAGGGGGGGCTGTGTCCATGCGAGAGGTCCAATAGATGCTGTATGGTGGAGACAGCTGAGTTGTGGGGCAATAGGATAGGGATGGTAAGAATACAAAGAGAAGGATGGAAGCATTTGCATCACTTGGAGTACATCCCCCAGCTGCCATTTGTTTACTGTCTGGTTCATTTATTGCCACTCCTTACCAAACGGCTCTAAGCAGTGTGCTGAAACTTATTTATTTACTTATTATGCTGAGAAACTGACTGCACAGCTGCACTTCCAGCTGCTTCAGATCTCCCTTTCACTTCCTCAAAAAGCCTGAGCAAAACCCCCCTGGCTGAGCTGACTTGTCCATGTGAAGGTTCCCCTCTCGCTCTCGGTTTCTGTCCCTGGTGAAGCTCCCACCCGTGGGCTGGAGGCTGCAGGGTGTGCTGGGGCATTGCTGACTCCTTCCTTGCTTCCCCACAGTCCCCCAGGAGATGTCTGTATTCTTGCGAGAGCATCTGAACTACTGGTACAGCCTGAAAGCCTATTACCTGGCCAAGACCATGGCAGATGTGCCCTTCCAGGTGAGCTTTTGTGAGATGGCCCCTTGGCACAGAGGATTCCTGATGCCCTGAATGGGCTCCTTGGACTCTCCACCCATGGGGAGGGTCTATGGGACCAGGACAGCCATGTAACCCTGCTCACCCCTCTCCAGGTGATCTGCCCCATTGCCTACTGCAGCATCGTGTACTGGATGACAGGCCAACCTCCCGAGGCCACGCGATTCCTCCTCTTCTCTGCCCTGGCCACTGCCACTGCTCTGGTAGCCCAATCCCTTGGGCTTCTCATTGGAGCTGCTTCTACCTCCCTGCAGGTCAGGCTCTGCCTGTGGTGTGGACATGGGTGTCCCAAAGAACCACAGATGGGGAGTGCCATGGACCACATATAGGATGTGGCACCCAATTGCCTCTGCTCCATAGGTGGCCACCTTTGTGGGACCCGTCACTGCCATCCCTGTCCTGCTCTTCTCGGGCTTCTTTGTCAGCTTCAAGACCATCCCCACCTACCTGCAATGGAGCTCCTATGTCTCCTACGTCAGGTGAGACCCCACGCTCTGTCCATGGGGTGGGAGTGGGGCTACGTGGGATGCATAGTGACTGTGCTTTGCCATAGGTATGGTTTTGAAGGCGTCATCCTCACCATCTACGCCATGGAGCGCGAGGACCTGGAGTGCCTCGAGGAATTCTGCCCTTTCCAAAAACCCATCAAGATCCTGCAGGAGCTGGACGTGGAGGAGGCCAAGCTCTACCTGGACTTCCTCATCCTGGGCATCTTCTTCATCATCCTGCGGCTCCTGGCGTACCTGGTGCTCAGGTACAAAGTCAAGTCGGAGAGATAAAGGGGCCCGCGGGACCCCAGAGCTGCCCCCAGGCCTGAGCTGCTGCATGGCAGCCATGGACCATGTCGGTAGGTGCCAGCCAGGCCTGGCTCAGTCGAGAAGGGTTTTGAGACATCTCGGAACTGTTTTAACCTTTCCACTCACTCTTCATGGCAAACGTTTTGTACAGCCCCATTGCGTGTCCCCCCCAGTTCTGCCTCAGCCCATGGAGCTGCATCCCTCCGCTCACCATGACTGCCTATGGGTACAACAGGGACCGTCCCATAGAGGCAGAGTGGGGCTGTGGGGAGCTCCAGGCAGGAGAAGGAGAATCAGGTGCTGGGGGTCTGAGCCACGTGGGGACACACACAGAGCCGTCGCATAGAGAAGAGCCCAAAGCCACCATAGACCAAGTTGCACAAGGCTTCTGTGTTTCCTGATGCTGCTGCAGCCACAGATTGCTGCCTCCCCTTTTCCTTCCTGCTTCAATCCTCCCTTGACTTTTCCTTTTTATTTCTTTTTCCTCCTTTTCAATTATGTTTAAAACCCCACTTGCATGGAGAGAAATGGGAGCAGGGGGCAGAGGACTCGGGGCTCTCCTATGCTGCTGCTCAGTGCCATCCTCAGAGATGGT
The DNA here is from genome assembly GCF_054131305.1 of Coturnix japonica. Classification (NCBI taxonomy): domain Eukaryota; kingdom Metazoa; phylum Chordata; class Aves; order Galliformes; family Phasianidae; genus Coturnix; species Coturnix japonica. Next base: position 3,298,031 of record NC_140696.1, read on the forward strand.
CTCTGCTACCTGGGGATGCAGCAGTGTCTATAGGAGTGGGGCAGTGTCACGTTCAATCTTTGGGATCTGAACCAAGAGGATAAAAGTGATCAACACAAAAAGAAGCCACCGTCCCATCAAACCCCATATGGAACACTGTGCCATCACCGGAGCTCTGCTGGGCCCCTTGTTCCCTTTCCCCAGCACAACCATGCAGGATGATCCCCATCCCACCCTCCCTCAGCATCAGCTGGGAGGGGATGAAGACTATGGGCACCCACCCATTGCAGCAGGACTGGTGGGTAAGAGCATGGACAAGTGGGTCCCAGTGGTGCCGGAGCTGGAAGGCAGGTGAGATCTGACAGCAGTTGGTTTGCATTGAGCCGCCCTGATGCTGGGACTGGTACCAGGAGAAAAGCTCCTTTTGGTGGTTCCTCCAAAGCTCTGCAATCTTCAGGGGGGATTTTAGCACCTTGTTGGCTTTCAGAAGGAGTGGAACTGGTGGGGACAGCACGCTGGCACTGCTGTCATGGGGCTGCATGATGCCAGCTGAGCCCACTGCTTGCTGGTGAGCATGGACATGGCAGAGGATTGGACTGCAGAGAAACTGCAGCAATATCCCCTGAACTCTTCTCCTGGTTTGTTGGGACTGCTTTGCACTGCAGGGTCTGGATGGAGGGCAGAGATGGAGGTGCTGCTGCAGCAGGGCTGGGTTTCCCCTGCATGGATATGAGGAGCTCATGCATAAAGGCTCTGGAAGCAGGACGTGCTCTGATGCTCTTCCAGTGCTGAGCATTGGGGTTTCCCCAGGGGAGATCTCAGCTGACTCATTGCTGTGCCCCATAAAAACTCCCCCATGCTCCCTTCACTATCCCTGCGCTGTGCTGTGCAGGGGATGGGAGGGCTGCAGTCCCCACATCTGCTGTGCCACCAGGCAATGGCAGAGCTGCTGGCTGTCCCCTACCATCATCTCTTGTCTCTGGGGCTGTTGGGCTACTTCAGTGCCCCACTTCTGCCCTGCTCTCGGATTGCATTGTGAGGTCATAGGAGATCCGTGTTGATTTTTGCCCTGTTTAGGATGTGTGGGGTGAGGATGCACTTTATTGGAGCAGGGGAGTGGGGCTCTGGGTGCTTCTGGCTGCAGGCATCCCTCCAGGGAACGCGTCTGGATAATCACGAGGAGTGTGATGGAGGAGAGCAGGCTTCTCCCCCTCCACCTCCTCTCCCTTCCCACCCCCTCCCTTCCCCTGCGATGCACTTTGAGTGCATTAGGATGAGATCTGGGCTGTATCTGCAGCTCTCTGAGGACGCCAGCTGAACTTCAGCCCATCTTGAACTGCTTCAGGCCCAAAAGCTCAGCCTCCCCCTTGTGTGCTATGAGCAGCCCCCAGCACGCTGCCAGGCACACAGGGACTCGGCCTCTCCCCTCCACGCATGTCCAGGTCACCTTTGTCACATTCACATGAGGAGCAAACACATCCTCACCCACTGGGGTTTGCTGGAGGGCACAGCAGGGCAGCACAGGGGGCAAAGAGCTGCCTGCGGGGCCTCACCCACCCCAAACAGGCAATAAAGCAGTGTTTCATTCTCTCTGTGTGTGGACACCATCCATCCTGTCCTGCTGGGGGCTCCTGCCGCCTCCCTGCCCCTCTGTGCTGCGTGTGTGTGGTTGTGCAGTGCTGGGTGTGCATGTGGGTCGGGGTGAGCTGTACTCTATGGGCCCATCGACCAAAATAACATGCAGACAGCAGCTCAGAGCATGAAGGAGTCTGCTCATGGGGCTGCGGCTCTGCTGTGCCAGGGCTTTGCCAGCGGTGGGTCCTATTGCCTTGCAATGGGGACACAGAGGTATGGCCAGGCCTGGGGGGTGGGGGGGACATAACTGGGCTGCAGGGGGGGCGCAGGGCAGTGCTGTGTGCAGGTGAGTGCCCGCTGCCTTTGGGTCCTGGCTTCTGGGCATCACTCTCGGTGGTCGGATGGTTGGTTGCCGCACGGCTGGAGGGGTCGCGGCTTGTCACGGTGTTTCTGAGCTGCCAGCTGTACTTTCACACATCAATAAAACTTATATTTATAGTGTATCCCTTTGCTTCCTCCCTTAGTAGCTGTGCGGGTCCGCGTTGTGTCGGAGCACCGGGATGCAGATGGATGCTGAGCACGGGCGGTTCTCGGCAGGGAGCAGCCCGGCTTTGGGCACCACCCCCGGGATTACAAAGCAGCTCTGCCCCCGGGGCCGGGGCTGAGCTCACGGGTGAGGCGCTGCTCTCAGCCGCCGTGCGGGGGCGAACCGGGCCGTGCTGTGCCGAGCCGGGGCGGTGCTGCAGGAAGTCACCGACGTCTCCGAGCCCTTCCCGGCCCCGGGGGAGAGGAGCAGGGCTGTGCTGCCCTATATAGAACCCAGGGGAAGGCGGCGGAAGGTGCTGGCGGAGCAGAGGGAGGGCAGGGAGCCGGGTAAGGCGGGGATGGCAGCAAGCAGAGCGGTGCGAGCCCTGCTCGGCCTCTGCTCGGCTCATCGTTTGCTGTGAGCTGGAGTTTTCTTACTCCCTGTGCCTCAGTTTCCCTTGCAAGCCGGGCGTGCTGCGCGTGAGTCAATACGGTGGGAGGTTGGGAGGATCCCCCCCGAGCTGCTCAACCCCTCGTCCGCAGCTGGGGGAGGGCGCAGAGAGCCGGGCTTGGCGCTGTTTCACCATATAGCGCTTAAAACGTCGAGCTCCAGCGCTTTTGCTCTCCGGGATGCGGCGCTAAAGCTGAATCCAGGTTGACGGCTTTGTGGATCGGGAGGTAATGTTACTCTGCCCCTCGTGCCCTTGGTGAGTTCTGTGGTCCTTTGGGGGCGGGTAGGCTCCCCCCTGAGACATCCTCACTACTCTGCTTCTTCTCAGCTGACCCCTCTGTTTCAGGCAGAAGATGTCCCGGGCCATACAGTGCCATGGCTGCCTGCCCTGGGGCAGCTGGATGCGGCTGTGTGGGTCCCAGCCCGGCTGCAGGGCAGTACGGTGTGTGTACCTCTGTGCTGCTTCGGGGCCAGGTGAGCTGTGACCCCAAACCCACGCTATTCCCAGGGTTGTGGTGTCCCTGCTGGAAGTCCCTCCCCAGCTCCACAGCCTGGGCAGTCTGTGTGTCACCTCTGCGGGGTGCTAAGTCAGTGAGCTCGGAGGTGTGAGCTCTGCTGGGCTGGGGGAGGCTGTTGGTGAGTGGAGGAATGTTTCATCCCTACAGGTGTTGCAGGCAGCTGCTTCCACGGGAAGATCCTCCATGTGGCTGGCATCTCCCTCCCCAGGTACAGTGGGATGTGGGTGGCTGAGCTGCTGCCTCAGGACCACTGGGACTCTATGGGAAGAGATGCTGCTTTGCCTGCACAAACAAACCACCCAGAGCCAACTCCCTGCCGCTCTGAATTCAGGCACTGCCTCATGGTGTCCCACCCTGCCCTTGGGGCTGCTGGCCCCTGCCCACCTCCTGATGCTTTCTCTCCTGTAGCAGGAGCTGTGTTCGGTACAAGGGAGGGACTCAGGAGAATCGAGCCCAGCGCGGCTCCTCTCAGCATGGCCTGGACCATCTCAGGAACGTGGCCTCATCTGGTAAGCTTGCAGCCTTGTGCCGAGGAGGATGGATGCCCTGGGCAGTGCAGGGTTCTGCCTCCTCCCTGCACTTTCCCAAACTCCTGCCAGTAAGGAGCCGTTGTATTGCCAAACACCTTTTTCCTCCCAGATGCTATTAAGAAACACCAGAAGAGCCTGTCTGCGTGGTTCAGCAACCAGCCCAACGAAGAGAGGCAGTTTGGCCCTTCCTTCTCTCTAGACGCCGTCCATGTGGACCCAGTGATCCGGGAGAGTTCCCTGGAGCAGATCCTGAAGCCCTCACCTGACCTGACTATCCAGCACCAGCTCCAGCAGCCCTGCAGGCGGGTCATCAGCCTCCAGAACCTCTTTGATGTGGATGCATGTGGGCGGCAGGTGAAGAACGTGGTGCTGTACGGCACCGTGGGCACAGGGAAGAGCACCCTCATCAAGAAGCTGGTGGTGGACTGGTGCCATGGTCTCCTACCCCGCTTTGAGCTGGTCATCCCCTTCTCCTGTGAGGACCTGTCCCATAGTCACGTCCCTATCTCCCTGAGACGCCTCATCACCAAGAAGTACCAGCACCTCCGAGATGTGGTGCCACTTCTGGGCTCTTCCAACCTCAAGGTGCTTTTCATCCTTAATGGACTGGAGCGCCTCAACTTGGATTTCCGACTGGCTGGCACTGAGCTGTGCTGTGATGCCAATGAGCCTGTGCCTCCATCTGCCATCGTGGTCAACCTGCTGCGGAAATATCTCCTGCCAGAGGTCAGTGACTGCTGGGGTATTGCAGGTTAAAGCCTTGTGTTAGTTCTTGTAGCCCAGCTTGGCTGCTAGTCAACTTGCAGTTTCTACACCTGGTGGGACTCTCTATGCTGGTTTGTTGCTGGGGAATATTTGGGAAGGCTGATAAGACGAAGAGAATCAGTCTGCAGGGCTGTTGCCTTCTAGACTCAGTTTATACCTAGAAAGGGATGTGGAAAGCTCTTCTGTCCCCTCTGTCTGGGCCAGGTTTGAACCAATGCCCTTTGAGCAGCAGCTTCTCAGAGCCCAGCTCCTGGGTGCTCCTGGATATGGGTTGTAGGATTGGGATCCTGCTGAGGTTAGATCAAAGGCACCTCCAAACTCACCCAGCCCTCTGCTTCTAGGCCAGCATCATCGTCACCACGCGCCCATCTGCGGTGCGCCGGATCCCTGGTAAGTACGTGGGCCGCTATGCAGAGATCTGTGGCTTCTCAGACACCAACCTGCAGAAGCTGTATTTCCAGCTGCGCCTCAGCCAGCCTGGCTGTGATGGAGAAAACAACGTGGCCAGCCGCTCAGGAGAGCAGGATAACTTGGTGGAGATGCTGTCGAGGAACCTGGAGCGCCAAAACCAAATTGCTGCCGCCTGCTTCTTGCCGTCCTACTGCTGGTTGGTGTGCACCACGCTGCACTTCCTATACTTCACCAGGACGGTGCCTCCCAGCCAGACACTGAGTGGCATCTACACCAGCTTCCTGAGGCTCAACTTCAGCGGGGAGGTGTTGGATAGCACCGACCCCACCAAAATCTCCATGATGAAATACGTGGCCAAGACGGTGGGCAAGCTGGCCCACGAAGGGGTGATGTCCCGCAAGACCAGCTTCACAGAGGAGGACCTGCAGCAGTGCTTTGAGGTGGAGATGAAGACTGAAAGCGAGCTCAACCAGCTGGAGGTCTTCCGCAGTGATGTCTTCCGCTTCTTCCTCACTCCGTGTGTGCAGCCAGGCAAGGAGCACACCTTCGTCTTCACCATCCCTGCAATGCAGGAGTACCTGGCGGCCCTGTACGTGGTGCTGGGCGAGAAGAAGACCCTGATGCAGAAAGTGGGGAAGGAGGTGTCGGAGATCATCGGGAAGGTGAGCGAAGATGCTGCCGTGGTGCTGAGCATCATCTCCAAAGTGCTCCCGCTGCGTTTCCTGCCTGTGCTCTTCAACCTGCTCAAAATGTTCCCTCGCTTCTTCTCGCGGTTGAGTGGGAAGGGCCGGGACACCATCGCCCGCACCATGGCGGAGGAGCTGTTCAAAGAGGAGGATTACTACAATGATGATGTCTTGGATCAAATCAATTCCAGCATCTTGGGTGTGGAAGGCCCCATGCGGCACCCTGATGAGGCCGCTGACGATGAAGTCTTTGAGCTCTTCCCCATCTTCATGGGTGGGATCCTGTCCCGCCGCAACCGTGCCATCTTGGAGCAGTTGGGCTGCTCCATCAAGAACCTGGCGGCCTTTGAGATAGCCAAGGCCATGAAGAAGACTGTCATCAGGAACAGCCGCAAAGGGCTGCCCCCCTCCGAGCTCATGGACTATCTCTTCTTCCTGCACGAGTTCCAGAACGAGCGCTTCACAGCTGAGGCCGTCCGCTCCCTCCGGACTATCAACCTCTCCTCTGTCAAAATGACCCCTCTCAAGTGCTCCGTTCTGGCTTCTGTCATAGGCAGCACCAACCACGAGGTGGAGGAGCTGAATCTGACCTCCTGCAACCTTGACAGCAGCAGCTTGAGGACTCTATTCCCCATCCTGCTGCGGTGCAAGTTCCTCCAGTGAGTACCCCCTGCTGTGCCCATGGCAGGGATGCTCTCGAAGCCGCGGTGGAGGCAGGGCATGGCTTTGTTTGCAGTCAGTGCTCACAGCGGGGAGGGACTACAGCATCCGACATGCAGTGCTCCACCGGCAGCCCTGCTCAGGCACTGCACGCTGGGACTTGCAGTCCAACCCCCCCTTCCCAAGGCATCGGTCTGCGCCTGGCACTGCGGGCTGGAATGCGGCTCCCTGCCCTTGCTCAGCACCATGGGCCGCATTGCATCGCTTTGTAGCTCGCTCAGGGCAGGAGACACGCAGCCCAGATCGTCCCGGTCCGTTTGTAGAGCTGCAGTCTGCTCATTGCCCAGGGGGTGGCGAGCCGCGCTCGGCAGAGATGGACGCAGCTGTGCAGCTGGGCTGTGCGGTGCTTCCTTCCTGCGGATGCTCTGGACGGCTCGGTGGGGTCCTGCTCCCTCCTGAGACCCTCAGCCCCAACAGCGGCAGCCGGATCCCCCTCCCGTCCTTCACTTTTGCTGCTGCTGGCTCTACTGGCTGATGCTACGTGTCCTCTGCGGTGGCTGCTGTGGGCTTGCTTGTGGATAGGGAGCCTTGGGTGACCTTGTATGGGGAACCCAGGTAGGATGGTGGTGGGGTGAACGGCCCCACTGCTGATGCTTTGGACTTGCCATCACCCCCTTCTTTTGCTCTGCACCAGCCTGCAGCTCAACAGCCTGGGCCCTGATGCCTGCAAGGAGATCCGTGACCTGCTCCTGCACGACAAGTGTGCGGTGAACAACCTGCGGTGAGTACTGCCCCATCCTCACCCCAAACCCCTCTGCATGCTGCAAGCATCACCCTGACCTCACATCCCTGCAGGCTGGGGAACAACCCCATAGGTGAGCAGGGGGCACAGTACCTGGCCGAGGCGCTGGCAGGCAACCGTTCCCTGACCCAGCTGTCCCTGCTGCACACTGCATTGGGAGATCGTGGCGTGGAGCTGATTGCCCAGCACCTGGCTGAGAACCAGCAGCTCCAGGAGATCAACCTGGGCTACAACTCCCTGACGGACACGGCCGCCCTGCGTGTGGTGGAGGTGGCCAAAAAGCACACAACGCTGGACAAAGTGCAGTGAGTTCACCCCGTCCCTTTCCTTTGCTCTTGCAGGGGATGCTGCGAGCCAGCATCCCTCCCTGCAGCAGCGACCCCCTGCATCCCTCCTCCCAGCCCTCAGCGTCTCCTTTTATCCCATAGTTTATATTTCAATGACATCAGTGAGGATGGCAAGCGAGCACTCGACAGCCTGCGCATGGACCGGGACGGCGTCAGGGCTCTGGTCTTCCTCACAGCAGGCACTGATGTCTCTGATTACTGGTCCAGCATCCTGAACGTGGTGCACAAGAATCTGCCTTTCTGGGACCGTGAGAGGGTTCGGCAGCACCTGACCATCATATTGCAGGACCTGGAGAGCAGCAGGAGGCAGACAGTCAACCCCTGGAGGAAAGCCAAGTTCCTAAGGGTGGAGAGTGAGGTGAAGAAGATGCTGGGGAAACTCCAGCATGGGACCCTTTGAGCCTCATCGGTGCCATTATCCCAGCAGAGATGCCCAGCAGTTGGATGCTGCTGAAGCTGTTGAAGGTGCTGGGTACGTGGGGCCAGGCTGAAATATGGCATAAAGCCCAAGAGTGAATGGGACTTGTCTTCTGGGCTTGGACTCAAGCTTGCTTGTGAAACCCTTGGTAGCATTAAAGTGCACCACTTTGTTTCCTGGTGTCCATCTTCCTACTGTGGGACACCCAGGGGTTGTCCCTGAGCCCCAGGTGCTGGTTGAGCTCTTGGCACTGCTGGGTGAGGGCTGGCACTGCCAGGACTGGGAGGGCAGGGGAAGCTTGGGGTTGTTTAACCATTAAACATGGGGCGTCTTGGAGAAGGCGGGGACGCTGTGCTTCCCTGCCACTTCACCCTGTACCTTGCTCCCTCTCGAATTCACTGCGGCCATGAAACAAACAGAAGGTATGTGCTGGGGCTGCAGGGCTTCGTCCTGCAGAGACCCTTCCCCATGTGTGCGTGTCTCCAGGCTCTGCTTCTTCATGGAGCAAAAGGCTGTCAGAGCCATGGAAAGAAGCTGTGGGCACCCAGGAAAATGCCAATGGGCTGTTGGGGGGGTGTTGGCACGAATCCCCTCTCCAAGGGGTTGATGGTGTTGGAGGGTTTTGGGGGGGGTTGTGCAGGGGAATGCTGCTGTCTCTCTCTTTGGGGCCCTGGTTACTCTCTCAACCCAAAAGTCTTGAGGGGCTGCACAGACCTTGCACACCGTGTGAACAGATGAGCCCTGAGCACCCAGCTCTGCGCTGACCTCTCCTCTCCCTCTGCAGGGCTCGAGGGCGACAAAGCATCCATCATGTAAGTGCTGTGCTCCCTCCCGGCCCCACAGCTGGGCAGTGCTGGGGTGGTGGGGGCTATGGCTGTCTCTTGTTTCACAACAAGAGAGTTACAGGGGCAATCCCAAAGTGACATCCCTCCATAGTTTCCCCTAGACACTGCTGCTGTGGCCCCAGCAGGAATGGGGCTCCTATGGGGGAGCAGGAGAAGGTGATGGGGCTGCTCTAATGTGGCCTCTCCTACCCTTTATCATTGCAGAAAATTTGAATTTAACCCCAAAGATGGGATTGACAACCCCGCCTTGTCACTGGCTGAGGACATTGGTAAATATGTGGGTTTCCCCCATCAGTGTGGGGTCAGGGCAGCTGTGGTCACCCCTGGGCACTTCAGGGAGGCGAATGCTTACAGTAGAGAGCAATGGGGAGACCATGGCCCTGTCAGCATCCCTGCTGCCCTGCTCACAGGCAATGTCCCCATGCAGATGGCGAGACCATGGGGGAACCCCGCTTCTACCTGCTGAGCAAGGGCAGCACAGAGACCTTCGGCTTCAGCCTACACGAGGAGCTGGGCTGCCAGGGCCACATCATCCGGCAGGTCGAGCTGGGGGGGCTGGCCCAGCGCCGGGGGCTGCAGGATGGGGATCGGCTCCTCCAGGTCAACGGCCACTTTGTGGACCACATAGAGCATCGCCGGGTAAGCCGTGAGCATCCTGGGAATGTGGGAACACCTGGGTACCCCCAGCTGGGCACAGAGTGTGGGATGCTGGCCTCACTGGAGGAGAACAGGTCTGCAGCCTGGCCCCTTGCAGGTGGTGCAGAAGATCAAGGCCAGCGGGAACCAGGTCCTGCTCGCAGTGCTGGATGGTGACTCCTACGAAGCAGCCAAAGCACTGGGTAGAGATCTGTCCCAAATGCTGCCCGCTGACATCCGCCCGCGCCTTTGCCACATCACACGGGATAAAAGCGGCTTTGGTTTCAGCGTGTCGGGTCCAGAAGGTAGGAAGGCAGCCAGCACCACCAGCCTGCAGCATCACCCTGCCTGGAGCATCGCCCCACTCACTGCAGCCTTCTCCTCTTGCAGGTGTTAAGGGCACGTTCCAGCTGTCAGTGAGGCAGGACGGGCCTGCAGAGAGAGCTGGAGTGCCATCGGGCTCCTGGCTCTTGGAGCTAAATGGGCACAGCGTCAGGAACTGCTCACACACCCAGCTCGCCCGAAAGGTGAAGTGTGTTCTTTGGTGCAGGGCTGGGGCTGGTTGTGGTGCTGAGCATCATGCGTGTCTCCTCCAGCTCAAGCAGAGCGGCAGCAAGGTGACACTGCTGGTGGCATCCAGCCCAGTGGAGGAGTTTTACCGGCTGCATGGACTGCAGGCGACAGCTGCCCTGGCGGACACCTCCTGGCTGCCCTTCAAGGCTCGGGAGCTGCACATGGTGAAGGGTGCTGCTGGTTATGGGTTCTTGCTCAAGGAGGATGACTACGGCTCAGGGGAAGTAGGTAAGGGAGGCGATCCCACCTGCACTCAGACAGCAGTGCTGGGGTGCCCCTTGGTGAGCATCTCTCCTCCACCACCCCCACAGGCCAGTTCCTATGGGACATAGATGCGGGGCTGCCAGCTGAGCAGGCAGGGATGAAGGAAGGGGACCGTGTCCTGGCTGTGAACGGTGAGAGCATCGAGGGGTTGGACCATCAGGAGACTGTGCTGCGGATCCGTGCCCACAAGGAGCAAGTGACACTGCTGGTCATTGACCCCGCCAGCGATGCGTTCTACCGCTCGGTACGTGCTGGGGAACACTCAGTCTGCAAGGTGGATCCCTCACCCCCAGACCTGCAGAGTGAGGTTCCCTTCAAGATCTTCAGCTTGCCAAGGAGCTCCATGGCTCACCCGTGATGCTCTTGCAGATCGGGCTGTCCCCTTTGCTGTTCCTTGATGGTGGTGACCCTGCCTTGGGCTCCTGCACGCCCTCCCTGCCCTCTCCCAGCAACTCCCCTGGGTTCCATCACATTGATGTGGGACCGAAGGGACCTGGCTCCTGGCTGATGGCTGCTGCCAACAGTATAACCATCACACAGGTAAACCACTTTCACCACGCTGCTCTAAGTCTGGCATCCCCCCTACCCTGTGCCCTCTGTGATGAACTCCTGGCACAACTGTGTCCCTGCAGAGCCCATGCAGAGAGGAGCAGAGGCGGCTGCGCCATGCGTTCTAACAGCCTGGAGCACCCTGCATCCAGCCAGGATCCCACGCAGCACTGCTGATGTACCCAGAGAACAAAATGATTGTCATTATAGACCGCACTGCATCTCTGCTCCTGGGGTGGGACTGCCAGCATCACAACTACCAGAGACTCATCTCCATTGTCCATAGCTGGCCTCAAGCTTTTATTGAATGTAGCAGGAACCTGAGGACAGACCTACACCTCCAGGGGTAACTGAGGACATAATGCCCAGCTCCAGGCTCTGGATTGCTCCCAGGAGAGCCAAGGCACTGCCCTCCATTCCATGACCCAGGGGGTTGGACTTTGGGCCAAGGGGAAGAGGGTGCTGGAGGAACCCCCCCAGCTCTCATCTGGGCTCAGGTCTGCCCTGCATGGACATCTCCCTCTGCAATCTGCTGGGTGGTACCTGCACCCATCACAGCACTGCTCCTGTGTCACTGCTTTGGTGAGTGATTAAAGGACAAGTCCACGCTGCTGTTCATGTGAGTGGTGTGCTGGGGGGTCTGTCACTCAGCAGCATGTCCCATAGACAGACAGAACCCTGGGCCAGCTGTGCTGATAGAGGCTGAGAGCCTGCCCTCTCCTGGGGGGCCCTGAGTGCTATATCTCCAGGGGGTTGAGGCCGAACTCCTGCAGGTGCTGCTTGTACTCCAGACAGATGGTTGTGCCCTCCTCCTTCCAGTGCTGCCTGGCCTCTGCCATCTTGTCCAGCACCAGGTCCAGGCTATCCTAGTTGGGGGAGAGGGCAATGAGGAGGGGGAACTGTGCTGAGGGGAGCCACCCGCAGCTGCGTCCCCACTCACATGGAAGATCTTCTTATACACCCTCTGCATGATGTCTATTCTGCCTTGCAGCTTGGCGATGGTCCTGTCCCTCTCTGCAAGTGCTTTGGTGGCAGCCTGCTGGGTGTGCTGGCTCTCCTGCAGCATGGTGGCTGTGGGATGTTGGGGACAAAGGCAGGGGACACAGAATGTGTGGTCATGGAGGGTGCTGCACAGCCCCCACCCCAGGGTTTGGGATGGTGTGGGATCACAGCATCCCCTTTGCAGTCAGTATTCCAAGCTCAGGGATGCACTGGGAGTAGCATCAGGCTTTGCCTTCAGCTGCTGCTTGGCAGACAGCACAGGGTGAATATCTCCTGTTTCCCCTTACTCCCCCAATGTATACCTTCCTGCCCTGGGGTGAACAAACCCATTCCCATCCCACTAGTGACAGATGCCAGGGCCATACCCAGCTGTTCCTGCAGGCTTTTCACTTTTGCCTCCAAGCGCTGGCTGTATGATGCCGTCTGCTTCTGCAGCTCCTGGTATTGCCGGGTCATTTCTGGGAGCCAAGGAGAGGATAAGGAGACAAATGGAGGCAATAGAAGGGACAAGCAGGCAGTCCCTGTGCTAGAAACCCAGAATCTGTGGCCAGGCAGGGCTGCAGCAAGTGGGAATTGAGGAGTAGCCATGTCCCCTGTCATGCTGGGCTGTGGCAGGGGTAGGAGGGAGCCCTGGGGAGGGGGGTGGGAAGTTAGTTCAACCTCTGCTGAGCGTGGGAGAGTGAAAATGAGCACGGAGTTTTGCATGTGGCAAAGACCACAAACCTCTGGCTGAGGTTTTACCTTTGCTAAAACCACCTCCTTCTCAAACGCTGAAGGAAGTGGAGAGGCAGTGACTTCTACAGGCTCTGGTTTGCTCCGTGTCTGAGCACAGCAGTTAGGGTGCAATGAGTGCACAACCAAAGCCTTGGTGTGCCAATAGCATGAGTGCTTTGGGGTTGAGCAGTACAGGATGATGGGAGAGGTGTGGTGAGCTTGGCTGGCATCCCTGGCTGGCACTGAGGTGTGAGATTCCTGTGTCTGCCCCTTCCCACCCCGTCTGTTACCTGCATGCATGTCTCTCTTGTCTTCCTGTGCCCGTTCCAATGCCTGCTCCAGCTCCCACAGCCTCCTATGGAGCCCATCACTGTCAGCCCTCACCTTCCAGACCATATCCCTCCAGTGAACTGCAAGACAGAGAGCTGCTGGGGGGGACCCATGGCTGTATCCAAACCATGAGACAAGATGCTTTGCCCATCACTGGGATCCAGCACTGCATCTTTCCTAGCTTCTCCCTGCTCCCAAACATGCTCCTGGCTCCTCCCCATCTTACCTGGGTGCTCTTGAAGCCTGTCAGCTTCCAGCGCTGCTCTCCTGGATGTGGCTGCAGCTTGGCTTTCTGCTGCCAGAGGGGAAGAAGAAGGGACAAGTCAGGAGGAGCTGGTTGGTGGGGCTTGGCCCAGGGATACCAGGAGCGTTAAATAGCCTGGGGGCAGCCTGCCTGGAGATGTTCAACCCAGGAAAACTTGGCTGGGATATGCAGCCAGCTGAAACACCAGTGCTAGGGCTGTATTTGTGCAGGGTGTAGCCAGTTTGACTTGAAGCCTCTTCCCTGGAGAGTTGGGATCTAGAGCTGAGATTTCATAGCAAAGATGGGGAAGTAGCTGGACTCACCCGCTGCCTTTCCCTTTTTGTGCTGTTTCACTCCATTTTTCCTCTTTCCTTTGCCCTTTGGGGGCATCCTTGAGGCAAAGCTGGGAGCACAGGGCTCAGTCCCTCAGCACACGGCAGCTGCCTCCAAGCCAAGCTGTTGTTGTAGCAACTGTGTGTGCAATGAGGGCAGGTTGCCTTGCAGCAGCTGAGCTTGTGGTATCTTGAAGCTGCCCAGGGCACCCTCCGGTGGTCAATTCGGCTTTGATTATTAGCCAGAATCTATTACCATCTAATGGGAAAAGCCTCAGGAACACATTGCCTCAATCAACGTCGACATATTTGAGGTCAATATAATCCTTAAGAAAATTTACCCAGGTAATTAAAGCCAGACAAGGAGCTGTGTCAGAAATACACACAAAAGGGAGTTAAATTAAGCCTATATATGGCGTTATCTCCTTGTTCCTTGCTCTATGTCTTCTCCTATGCCCTGTGATGGAGGGAGATGCCGCCATGACACCTTAGGATGGCACAGCGTGTCCTGGGGGGCAATGTCTGCACACATTGCACTCCCTACTTCCCATTTTGAACTTGCCACTTCTGTATTTGGGGAATAGAGAAGCTGCTTTGTACAAAGGGGAAACCATCTCTTGTGCAACCAGCGGCCTACGGGCAATAATACACCAACAGAGGGACCCGTTCCCATGGCAACACCGCCCGCACTAAACATGGCCGCCATTCCCTCCCTCACTAAACATGGCCGCCGCGCCGCCATCTTGCCACACTGCGCATGCTCCGAAAAGACGAGGCGTGGCCTGCCGCTCAGCCCTCCTCCCATCCCCTTCCTACTGGGCTCTACCGCCAGCCAATAGAAAGCGGCTCCTCCCCGGAGGACTGGGCGGAGATATCCAATCAGCGTGCGGCGTGGCCGGGCCGGAAGGCGGAGCGGCGCTCTAGCCGGGCGCCCCCCGCCGCCACCGCCCGCGGCTCCTTCAGTCACCGCCCGGTTCGGCCCGGCCCGGTCCAATAGCGTCCCACAGCCGGCAGCCCCTCAGGGCCGCGGCCCGGTGCCGTTCAGGGTGGGGGCGGCTGTGGGTTCTCAATCTGCCGCCCCCGAGCTGCCCTCATGTCGGCTCCGTTGAAGAAGGGCCCCGGGGGGCTGATCGGGTTGATGAAGGACGCTTTTCAGCCTCATCATCATCATCTCGGGCCGCATCAACCGGGAGCTGTGGATAAAAAGATGGTGGAGAAGTGCTGGAAGTTAATGGATAAGGTGGGTCCGGATGGGGGGGACACGGGGGGCACTCAGAGTGGGCCTGGCCTGGGGGGGGGCTATGGGTAGATATGGGATGAGGTTGTGTGGTATCCTTCAGTGCTGGGGCCTCATTGCTGTGTCTGAGAGCCACTAAACGCTGTGTAAAACCCTTTGCAAAAAGAGAATCAGATGTAATGATAAGCAACCAGCAGGGTGGGAGTGGAGAGAGACCTATTCCAATGCAAGGCCTTGGAGTTGGGGTCAGACACTCCCCTCCTGTAGCCTTCAAGCCGCCAGGAAATTACAGCCCCCAGCCTGGAGCTGTGGCCCTGTGTGCTATTGGGAGAGAACGTGATGAACAGCCCGTCATGGTGTATGTAGGATGGCCTGGTAGGTAAGTATAGCTATCGTGTGATGTGTCTTTTCCATGTGATTGTGATAATCCTTATTGCTGTCGGGTGCTGAGGTTGGGCTTCGTGTGCTGCAGGCTGCAGCGTGTGCTGGATCGTGCTGGGTTCAAGGCAGGAGCAAATGGGATCCTGGGCTCCATCAGGAGAGGGGTGGTCAGCAGGGATAGGGAGGTGATTGTCCCTCTCTACTCGGCTCTTGTGAGGCCCCATCTGTTGTACTGTGTCCAGGTGTGGAGCCCTCAGTACAAGAAAGACATGGAGATTTTGGAAAGGGTCCAGAGGAGGGACAGGAAGATGATCAGGGGGCTGGAGCACCTCCCCTATGAGGACAGGCTGAGGGAGTTGGGTTTGTTCAGCCTGGAGAAGAGAAGGTTGCAGGGTGACCTCATTGCAGCCTTTCAATACCTGAAGGGAACTTACTCCCAGGAGGGGAGTAAACTCTTGGAAGGGGCTGACAATAGCAGGACACGGGGAAATGGTTTTAAGTTAAAAGAGGGAAGATTTAGGTTGGATGTTAGGGGGAAGATCTTCACTAGGAGAGTGGTTAGGCCCTGGAACAGGCTGCCCAGGGAGGTTGTGGATGCCCTGTCCTTGGAGGTGTTCAAAACCAGGTTGGATGGGGCCCTGGGCAACCTGATCTACGGGGTCTCTATGGGGTCTCTATGGGGGTCTGTGGGGATCTATGGTGTCTATGGGGTCTCTGTGGGGGTCTATGGGGTCTCCTGGGCAACCTGATCTAGTAAAGGTGTATGTTTGGTGGCCCTGCTAGGCAGGGGGGTTGGAACTACATGATCCTTGAGGTCCCTTCCAACCCGGCTCATTCTGTGATTCAGGAGGTCAGCCCTAAGGAGCAGAGCAGCCTCAAAGCAAAGAGCCCAGCAGCCCATGGGGAATGTCACTCTCCCCCAGGAGCACAGTGTAGGGGCTGAGAAC
The DNA here is from genome assembly GCF_054131305.1 of Coturnix japonica. Taxonomy (NCBI): domain Eukaryota; kingdom Metazoa; phylum Chordata; class Aves; order Galliformes; family Phasianidae; genus Coturnix; species Coturnix japonica. The sequence goes on from NC_140696.1 coordinate 3,313,752, forward strand.
ATCCCTCACCCTATTATTCCTCACTCTATCACCCTGTTGGCTTATGCATTTCACCTCTTTTCTCTCTTTTGCATGCAGTGTCTGAATCTCCCACAGTCAGTGCTGAGGAAGGCAGGGTGGATGACTTTCTTCAAGACATATTAAATGATGCTCATGCCAGGAAATCACTTTGCGTTGGCTGGCTCCACAAAAGGCACGGGTTATAGTTGCACCCTGCTGGGTTTGTGATGAGCTTTGATCACCTCCTGTAGAGAGGGACTGGGATCCAGAGTGAAGCCTTTTGAGAAGCGCCAGTGGCTGCTTCTGACACACACTGAGGGCATAAGTATAAGGGCTAAAAGGTGGGAAGACTGGTTTGAAGATGAGCCCAGAAATGGGATTCTGTTGGGAATAAATTCAACTTGTAGGAATGCAAATCTTCCTTCTTGCTCCTGTGATATAGAGGTGAATGTCGGTCTGTGTTTGCCTTGGTGAGGTGGGCTGCAGATACTTATGTGTTTTGGGTTGTGATGGGCTGTTTGGGTGTGCACTCACTTCAGATCTATGGGACCTTGGCTATCCCCCATCTCCACCTTGAAATCACCAACAGAAGAGCCAAGCCATGGGTATGGTTGTTTGCCTCAAGTCAAAGGAAATTGTAAGAGCACCAGCTTCCCATTTTTGCTCCTAAACAACACCTGAAAGCTCTGGCTCTAGGCTTAATTTTTGCAGTCTTAGCTTGTTGTGCAGTGTGATGGGGGCAGGAGGGAGATCTGAAAAGCCTCTCTGATTCCAATTAACCTCACTTGTGTTAATGCACATTTAGAACTGAAATGTTGTATAGGAAACTGCCAGGCCTTTGTACAGTGGTTGTGGATTCAGTGGTGAGAAGGGGTGCGTGGGAGCTATCAAAAATAGGTTATTTTTCTGGGCCAATTAGATGAAAGTACAGGTGCAACTGAAGAAAAACAACTTGCGTGCATGTTTAATAGATGATGTTTTCCTTGCAGAGATGTGTGCTGTGCATACAGTGCATTCGTGGCCTGATTCCTCAGCCTGAATAACGAGCAGGGGTTGTCAAAGCAATCGTGCATCTCTGGTTCTGGATGTGACTGATGAATTTCCTATGCAAGTTGATTCTTGTCCAAATACTTTCCCCATAATGTTCTCCATAAGCTGCCTGATGTATTCCTGCCTTTCAGATTCTTTAACTTGAAGTTCTAATTGTGAGTGGGGGCCATTGCACAGGACGGCCCTCTGTGTCACTGCACACCTGCACTGAACTAGGTGATATATGTGCATTTATCTCTGTAATATCAGCACCCTTCTGAGGGTGGGTTTGTTGTCAGGCATCTTGTGAGCCTGCACAAACAGCACAGTAAGTAACGCAGTCACTTCCTTGCAGCGTGGTGTATAGGTTGGTTCAAGTGGGAGGAACTGCTTTTCATTTGTTTTTATCACGCTTGCTCATCTTATCGCTGTCTTCAGCAAATAAAGCAGTGCTCAGCGTAAGGAAACATACAATGTGATGGCTGGTGAAATCAACTCTTTGTTTCTTACATGAACTGCTGCAATTGGGAATTGCTTCTCCCACATGTGGAGGGGCAGCAGCTGATGCAGAGCACCTGGGATGGGTGTTGTGGTCCATGAAGCACTTGAAGCAAGGTTTAAGGGATGCAATACAGTGCAGTGACATCCAGCAGAGGAAGGTGAGCTTATAGGTAACTCAGAGCAGCGTGCTGATGTTAGTGAGCTCCTAAAGCTGATACTGAGAACCGCCTCTAGGTCACCTTCCTTGCAAATAGCAGAGAGGCTGGGTACAAATGCAGCAGGAGATAAGAGGAGTTTGAGTAGCTTTTCTTGTATTGCTGTGCCAAGGTGAGATGTCGCTTCAATAGAACTTGCTTTTAAGGAAAGAATCGTAGCGTTTCTGAGCTGTGCCATGGTGCAGTGGTTCCAGGGGCTGGGCCTATTTAATGTGGCTTCCTTAGAAGAACTGCTCTTGTTAAGTTTTTAAGCCACAATTTCTATAGAGGAAGCGATTTTGCTGCCTGTAGAGCATATTTAGGATCAGCTCATACCATGCAGTGAAGCTGGTTTTATCCAGGGAACGATTGTGTTGACTCAGTTTGTTGATGTGGTTTGTTGTAGTGTTCACAGGCTCCAAGGAAGCAGCAATTGAGGCATCCAAATCAATTGGCAAAGTCAGCTGTGTGACCACCCGTCTGCTGGTCGAGGCTTCTTAACACGCACAGAGGGGCCATTTTGGTGCTTTTACTTCCATCTCCTCTCAGGGAGGGTTTTCTAGGCAAAGAGTTCTCTAAATGTCAGTCAGATTCTTCTGTTTGTTAACATACAGTGTGCCCATTTCTTCAGTGACACAGTCCTTCTCAATCAGCTCGCATTGGAGGCACTGCTCTAAGTCAGATGCATGAGGACCCCTGTATACTCTTGTGTGTGTGGCTGTCGTTAATAGACCTCATTACTGTGCTTTGGTATTAGGTTGTCAGATAACTTGCACTTCAGCAAAGAGCTTTAGGAAGCTGGATGCCTATTTAGTACCAGTCTTCTGCTCGCTTTTGATGTAAGAGGCTAAAGATGGAAGCAGGACAGGAGTAAGGCTGGACGAGCTGCTTCCTTAGTTCTCAAACTTCTGAAACTGGGCTTAAAACAGAATAGCAGAGTTTTGGTTCTTCTTACAACTGACAGTAAAACAATTGCCATTTTGTCCTTCTTTCTCCCATCCCTTCTCTTATTCTACGTTGGCAGTAGTGAGTGGCAGAGAGGCTTCTTTTATTCCCCCCAGTCCCAAACCTGTTATCATGAGCCATTGGCATATATAGTGAAAACCTATAGTAAGCTCAGCTTGCATCCTGATACACTTTGGTCTCTAGGCTTGCCCAGTGACTGAGGCTCCCTGTCTGAACAAAAGAGATGTGGTTTGTAAGTAAACATGGTCTGGAAGTGACCGATGACTTGCTTGCTATTATTAAGTTTTAAAACAGAGTCTTCTTGCTGAACCACAGGTGGTGCGACTGTGCCAGAACCCAAAGCTGGCCCTGAAGAACAGCCCACCCTACATCCTGGACCTTCTGCCTGACACCTACCAGCACCTCCGGACCATCCTGTCACGCTACGAAGGGAAGATGGAGACCTTGGGAGAAAACGAGTATTTCCGTGTGTTCATGGAGAACCTGATGAAGAAAACCAAGCAGACCATCAGCCTCTTCAAGGAGGGGAAAGAGCGGATGTATGAGGAGAACTCTCAGCCTAGGTAATGGGGAAAAAGGCATTCCAGTATTTGTGATACTGATGTGCTGGGTGACATGTCTGTACATGAGAACAGGCTGGTGAAATTTAAGGCTAAATATAGAGTTTCAAGTAAAATACACTTGGTTCTATGGAGATCAGAGCACAGAGTATGTGTTCAGAGCCTGCATTGCCCTTGTTGTTGTGTAGTTCAGGTTCATTAGGTGCATGTGAGCAATAAATTGTGCTGTGAAAAGGTCTTTCTCCTTTCGTAAAGGATGATAAGATTCAGGATAACCTTTCTGACAGTTTGAGGAAACAGGAGAATGTTTTGTATTACGTAGCAAAGCAGTTATCTATAGGCTTTGGAACCTGAGGAGTGCTGTGCTGTACTTGAAAGGCTGCATCATCCCTTCATTTGGCTTTAAGGAGAGATAGGGTGACTTGAGAGAAGGGTAAAGCCTTGGGAAACATTGATCTTATGCATTTGTCCAACTGTTGGCAGCAAGATGTAGAGGACAGAGGCAGACAAAGAGTGCACTTGTCATTTAAAACTCGTTTCAGCTTTTTGCAGTAAGCACTGAATTAAGAAACAGTGGAAAAAAAAGTGAAACAACTCAGTAGCTGAACGTAATTGCTCTGGGGAGAATATGTGGTTAACGCCCTGGCAACTACTTGCTTGAATTACTTTGGGGTGAAGAAAAAAGAGAAGTGCTGGCACATGTTTCTGGTATATATTGAACTCTCTGCAGCATATTCTATAATGTTGAACTCCAGCAAGTCTGTTAGAGTGCCTGGGGAAGGTGCTGGTCGTGTTGTTTGATTTCTTATTGCCAGTGATGAAGAATGAACTAAGAAATGAAAATCTCTTTTAGATGTGTTGTTTAGCATCACTTTGTCAGATGAGCTTGTTGGAGATGGGGCTTAAGAGTGCAAGTATGGCATCTTCATGTGGTCTCATTGTCTCCTTTAGAAGAAGCTGAGTTTGCTATGTAAACCCACAATAACTGAGCTCTGAGTCTCCTGCTTATTTGATTGGATTCTTCTTTGAGATGGTGACAGATGGATGATCACTGGAGATGGTGACTTTGCAACGCAACAGGTTGTTCCTAAAATAACTAAAGTAGCAGTTATTGCTTATGGTTTGTATGTTGCTGCCACGTAATATGGGTGATGTTTTCTAGAACATTCACTGTTGCCTCCAGAAATAGGCTGTGAGGGTATGTGAAACCCTTCAGGGTTTATCTGATGCTTGTTCTGTGTGTGTTGTGATCTGCCTGTCGTCAGTGTGGAACATCTGATGAGCAAATAGAGGATAGCTGTGTCAATAGTAGGTTCAGCCTCTCCCCTCCTGTCCATTGGTATTTCTGAGGGAAGCAGAGCAATGTTTCTGCAGCGTTAACCATCCTGGATAGGCTCTTCATTTTGTCTGTGCTCAAACAAATTGGGAAGAGGAGCAGGAGGATCCAAATGAATGAACTCAAAGAGGATTCCGTTAGAGGTGACAGGAGTCTCTGGGGATTTGCTAATTGTAAATAAACAATTTACAAGAGAAGCAACTGAGACTTACAGACCTAAGTGTGAAAGCAGAATTGTATCCCAGCTGGTTTCATGGCATCTCCTCCTGCCTTGTGCTCAGCCCAGGAAACAGCAGTTACTGTTTTGGCACAGAGGGTAAAACACGATTATCCTGGGGCTGGTAACAAGAGTGGGAACCTTCTCAGTTCTCTGTTTTGTTATAGAAAAGAGGTCGTGCATGTGAACCATATGCCAGTTTAAGAGATAGCTCTACCCAAACAATGCTGCTGCTGGTTCAGCTATAGGGAATCTGCTAATTGCTGCACTTCCAGCATCCGTGTGGCCTTTTAGGAGCTTATAACTAAATGCTGTTTGTTTGTTTCTTCTTCAATTTGCTTAAAAGCAACATTGCCATCAGTGCACCTTTTGATTTAAGAGGTAAGAACCTTTTGATTTAAGACGTTCTTACCTTGTTAGGAGTTGAAGACAAAAGTGGTGTGGGTTTATGTGTGTGTGTTTTATGACTGTAAGCATGAATGAGTTCAAATATCCAAAGCGTGGGAGAAATTTTCTGGAAGCTTGTCAGCATCCTGCAGTGCAAACAAATATAACTCGGATCTGGTATTCATTGCAAAGCATGCTCATGGCAGCGTGTGTGTGCATATGGATGGATATATAAAATATCTGTCTTGATCTTATGTAAGCTCACTGCTAATGTTAGTCTACAGTGTTTTGAAAACATGCCTTTAAAAACCTAATTTGATGCACTGAATAATCACTTTTTCTTGACTTTTTCTAGCTTTTCCCCCCCCCCCTGTTGTCCTTGAAGCTTTTTTCTTCCTGTCTTCCAGATTTAGCATTCAGTTTGTTTCCTGTTGTGTACGCTGTTGTTTTCCTCCCCCCGCCCCCCAACAGAATCTCTTGATGTAAAGCAAATGCACTGTTGTGCTATTTGCATAAGTAGCGTGCAAACCATGCAGGTGTTTGCTGCTAGCAAACGTGTCAGCCATTAGAAATGCCCATAGCATCTGAGGTTGTAGGAGCACATTTGTCTTCGTGTTGGAGCATCAAAGCGACCAAAGCTGGTTTTCTCATTTCTAAATCTCTCTGTGCCTTTGCTCAGACTTTTCACAGACTCTCGTGTGCATCCCTTTGCAGTGGGCTGAGGCAGAACTGGAGCAGAGCTGCAAGGAGCATCGTGTCTCGTGGCTGCCCATGCTGCATTATACATCCCTGCAAGATGTGTGTCAGGTAGTGTCAGTGCTCTGCAGGCAGCATGGGAGCAGAGCACTGATGCTGCTCAGGGTTTGCTGTAAGGCAGACTTAGTTTAGAATCCACAAGTAGAAATAAGGTTGCGTTTGGACATCAGAAGGTGTATTTGTGCAGAGCACAACATGAGCCTTGGTGTATTATTCTGACTTTCAAACACAAGCAGGGTCAGGACGGGCTCGTGTGCATGCCTGCTTTACTACGGATGTGGGTGAGTCTTTGTTCCTTTAGTTTTAGTCCAGCTGCAATGGTAGAGCTGTTAAACGCTCTCCTGCGTCATACCTCAACGGTCAGCCTGCTGACAGCATCCCACATTGGGCTGTCCTCGTGGTTCATGCACTGCTTCCTTTCAGTCCTTGGTTGCAGTCATTCAGCTGACACTGGTACCAGCTTCCTCAAACCCATCCTGCAGTTCTTGCAAGGGGAACTTGCTTGTTTATTTCATTAGTAGAGCTTTAAAGATAACTATTTAAAATCTGCTTTAGGTCACTGGCGTTTCTATTTAAAAACCAGCACTGTTAAGGGTGCTGTGTGTGCACTTCCTGACTAATTGAGTACGCGTGGTAACTTCTTGTTTCTGCTTATAGAACGAGTAGGCACATAGATATGCTTCAATGTGGTGATTTCTGAGTAGGGTTTCCTTTGTAGCAGAGATGCAGTGTTAATCTGAGCACTGACTGTTGGCTGCTGGTTGTAGCCCCTTGCTAATGGGGGCTCTTCAGTCTCTGAAATCAAACTGATGGTTTGCTAGGCTACAAAGTTAACATTGCAGGGTTGGGTATTGGGATCAATAATATCTCGGGAGCTGATCTGTCATTCTTGATGCTTTTTCATGTGCTGAAGGTGAGGTGCTGAGCAGCTCTCTTGAGGATGCAGACACTTGTGAAACTGCTGGCTTGTTTTCTCCATAGATCCCAGTTGCTTCCTGACACAGAAGGTATTTAAGACTTGCTAAAAATGAGGAAGCAAACCACCCAGAGGTGAAGCTTGTCTGCTATACAGCCACAGCAATGCAACAAGAGCAATTCTGCACAGTTCAACACACAAAGGACCTGGAGTGGCAACCCTCTGTTACTTGGGAGAGGATAAATTAGGGCAAAGAGTCGCATTTTCAGTCATGAATCAGCTCTACTGAGTATATTAGAGCATCTGCCATGAGGGGAAGTTCAGATAAGTTGTTTCCTGAAGAAAATCAGACCATTGTGAACGTTTCCATGTGAGAATTGAGTCAGTGGGTGGGGGCAGGTGAAGGGAGAAGTAATTACACAGGATATCGACTGGTTGTTTAGGAAATAGCACGAGTGAACTTGCAAGCTGAGCTTGAGCGCTCTGATAAGAGGTTAACAAACTTAATGCACTTGTAGAAGAGAAAATGGGGTTGGACAGGGAGTGGCGTAAACCCTGCCTGTAATAAGGGAAGTTTTGGGAAGTCGTCTGTGTTTAACTGTTGTCTTCCTGACAGAAAGGATGCTGGCTCAGCAGGATTTTGTATTCTTCTCCAGCTCCAGCATAGAGACTGATTTACACAGGAAAAAAGCTACCGGGATTTAATGTGTATTCAAAACGACCCTGAAGGGGAAGGAAATGCGTGAAGAATGACTTGGAAAAAGGATTGGAATGTAATAATTCGGAAAGCATTGGTGCAGTGCCATGACCCAGGAGAGCCCTCCGGAGGAGGTTCTGCTCTGATCACGTATTTGGGAGTGCTTGCACACCCACACACACACAGTCTGTGAGCCGATCCTCCTGCTGCTGCTTCCTTCCAACACAGCAAAGACTTTGAAACAAAACCCACTAGTGTGAAGTCTACATCTGCATTTAAATTAGAACATCTTAAAGAAAAGAGCAGGCTCCAGAGCTGCCCACAAGAAAGGTTTCCTTGCCAGGCTCCAGAGTATGAGTGCTAACTAACTGCTTATTACCCAAGGAGAAATTCATTATCATTTAAATGTTGTTGTGGAGAGGAATGTGAATTATTTCTCTTTAACTCTGCTTTAAACTGCTAGTTGAGGTGATCATTATGGAACTCAGATAAGGCTTCATATCATCGGCATAAGCTTGCATTCATTTTATTCATGGCAGAATTCACATGGATGTCTTGCAAATCTGCTTATGGGCCAAGGTAATCTTCCAGCTTATTGCACAGTGGGGAAGTAAACTTATTCTTCTCAGGGTCAGTGTAGAGCTTCATGCAAGGCCAGCTCTATGCATTTGCATGGTGGCTGGTGGTACCATCATGCTGCTTAGTCGGAAGGAATGACCTCCTAAATGAGTTCTGATGCTGGCCAAGTGTGGTTCTGCTTCTTGTGCTGTGTCCCTTGGGTGCTCAGCTTGCATGCACAGGGCCAGGCCGTTGTGTTTGGGGTCTCAATGGATTTGAAGAGGGCTGTAGTTGGGGCTCTGCTTGCAAGCAGCATTGCATTGCATGGAGCATTACAGGACTGGAGGGCAGCACTGACGCAGCTCCACTCACTCATGTCCCAGCACCTTCTGCAGTGTGGGTTTAGTGAGGGAAGACTCAGAACTGCAGGTTGGATCAGCTGTTTTTATAACTTTATAAGGAACCAAACAGCAAAGCCTGCACCCTTTTCAACCAAAAAGTGAGTTAGAAGTGAAACTTGTACCAACAAGTCATGATAAGCATTTTGCTCGCTTCCTTTTTCCCAGACAAGCTCCTCCACAAAACCAAGGTGGCTTAAGCAGAGTGTGAATAAAGCAGTGAATTCCCTGCTGGGAGATGCCTGCATGCTGCTTGCTGTGTGTTTTGCAGGTCAGGGCTCATTGCTGCTGCAGAAGGTGACTTCTGTTGAACTAGCAATAGTTAAGTGGAATTTCATTCACTTCCTGTGTTGCAAGTTTTGTTGAAAGTAGTTCCGTTGTAGCTATTTTTAAAGCTGATCACTGTGCATAGAGGGCTCTGAAGCTGGTTGAGTTATGAAAGTCAGCTTGGGAGCACCTCGAGCATTCCCACTTGTTGCTGATTGTGCACGGTGCTTTGTGCTGACACAAAGATGAGAACCTGCTGCAGTTGTTCCTTCTGGGACCAGGTGCAGCCACCTAGCTGCCCAAATGGGCTGGAGCTGCTGCTGGCTGCTGCATAGCTGCTAACAGCTGAAACGCATCTGTTACATGATAACCTCATGCCTTTGTGGTTTCTGAAACGTGAGTTTGACTTATTGGAGAGTTAAAAAAGGCTGACTTATTCAAACTCTGACATATATAAAGTAGTTGTCTTTTTTTTCCCCCCCTATCTGGCTGTTTGCAGGACCCCAAGAGCTGTGGTTTCATTATTTTCCTTAGTCCTGAAGCTTGTGCTTCCATTTACCCACATGGATACAAATCCTGTGTGCTGAGTGTCGTCCTGAATGTAACTATATGTTGACTTACAGAGTAAGAGGGTAGGAAATTTGGATTTCTATGGCTGTATTTCCTTGAAGCAGCACTGAGTGGACAGTAATCTTCAATAATGAACGTGTGATAAAGGATTTTAGATTCTCCATTCTAGTTTCCAGCACTGCCTTTGCTTCAGCTGCCTTGCCTGTAAAATAAGGTAAATCTCTGGGATTTTTTGCCTCTTGGAAGTCCAGTATGATCTTATATTCACAATCATAGAATGGCCTGGGTTGAAAAGGCCCACAGTGCTCATCCAGTCCCAACCCCCTGCTGTGTGCAGGGTCACCAACCAGTAGCCCAGGCTGCCCAGAGCCACATCCAGCCTGGCCTTGAATGCCTGCAGGGATGGGGCATCCACTGCCTCCTTGGGCAACCTGAAGCATGTCCAGGTCCTGAAGGAAGCCTTGTCCATCAGTGGGGTCGGTGGCATGTCATTACAGGAAAACAACCCCACGGGGTACAGCCATACAGCTGCAGTGCTGTGTGTCCTATGCACTTTATTCCCAGCAGCAAGGAATAACTCAGCCATCAGAGCTCTTTACTTCGCTTTAACAGAACAATCATCTCCTTTCCAGACCACCGCAGTGATGCAGAAGGAAAGGGAGCAGTGTGTGGGAGCTGCCCAAGGTGTGTGTGTTAGTTCTGGGGAAACACAATCACAAACTGCATCATCTCCCATAGGAGCCCCGACTTGCAGTCAGTGGGTTAGTATTAGCTGGCAGACACTCCCACATCCTCTCTTATGCTTTTCTTCTTTTCCTCCTTAATTTCCCATCAGACTAAAGAAACTTTGCTTTGCTTTCTTCAAAAACACTCACCACTCATTTGTTATTTTTCCACGGGCTGAGATTGCGTTTTGTGTTTCAGGTCGTGCCCTTTCAAACAGCCAAGTTTGCATATAGAGAACCTTCTCTTCAGCTTTGAGTAGGGTGGTTTGACTGAAACTTAGGTGCTCTGATTTGAGTTTATTGCCCTCTTAGTTTTCGTCATTGGTTTGTAACTGAGCTCAGCTTGCTGCTCATCTTTATGCAATAACAGCATTGAATTTTGTTTCAGGGCTGAGGTGCAGGAGTGGCTGCCTTCTTCCCTTGAAGAATCCTTGCTAAAAGCAGCCTATACCTTAAGATGCTGAGCACTGCTTGTACAGACCCCCTTCTTGCATCAGCAGGAGTGCCAATAGAAAAGCCCTCTGGAAATTGCCTTAGATAAGAAATGCACGCAATGACTTCCAGAGCTGTCTCATGGCAGCTCCTCATCCCTTCTGCTTTGCATGGTGTAGCTTTGCAGCCCCAGTGCTGCATCAGGGCATGTTGGTGCAGTACTGAGCCAATGGAGGAGGAGCAGGATCACCCCATGCCCATTGGTTTGCTGGGAAATAGCTGAGAGATGTTGGAAGACAATGCCAAACCTCTGGCTGGCACTAGTGGAAGAGGCAGCGCTGCCTTCACGTTGCCTCGAGGTAAGGCTGAAGTAGTCCTGAGCCCTCCAGATGCTGTATGATTGTAACGTGGATTAATTGAACTCGTTGCATCACTGCAGCAGCAAGAGGCAATGCTGAGATTACAGCGGTCCTCTGCTGTTAATGGCTTTGCAAGACTGAGCCTGTACGGAGGGAAAACGCTTTGTCCAGCAAACAGGAAACTGGAGGAGAGAGCTCTGCTTGGGCTATGGGGGAGGGAGCAGCCCTGGTGTGCCTGGAAGTGCCCGGCCGACCTCCAGGCTTCCGCTGCGATGTGTGGAGCCGAGCAGGAAGGAAGCAGCGACCGCAGCACCGGGGGGACGCAGGGATGGAGCCCACACAGCCACCAGCTGAGCAGGGCACTCACAGCCTCCCCAAGGGCATCATTGCACACCAGCATTGCTGGAGCCGTTGTTGCTGTGAAGGCAGAACGGTGTAACAGCAGCTGAGGAAGCCCTGTTGGTGTTGCTGGTTTGTTGCTGCTTGTTAATGGCCCTGTGCAAAAGCTGCAGGTGTTTCTTAGTTATATGTTTGGTTACTGTATTGAGTGGAAAAGTGCTGGGTTTCCACGCTTTCGTTCTGTGTGTGTGTGGTTGATTCTGTGCTTGCAAGCTTTGCATACATGTGTGAAGCTGCTCATAGGGAGCATGAGATCCCACCCCAGCGGAGCTGTTGCTCTGCCTCCAGACCCAACCGCTGCGCAGAGACGTGCTGCAGTTCTTCTTTTGAAGCTGGTGCAGGTGTTGCCTTCAGCTCGTTGCAAGCAGGAGAGCCCATTGATGTGGCCTGTGCTGCCTGGGTAACGTTTAACAAATGCCTGTGTGACGGGTGCTGAAGTTCCTCTGCTGGCCAACAGGATTTAGGTGCTGAGCTGTGGCTGGCAGAGCTCTGGGGCAACTCTTAGTAGCAGCCTTTGTGTTCTGTTAACAGTGCAGCAGGGGCTGTGCTGGTCTCTAAGAAACATTAAGGAACCCTGCAGGTCCTTGGCCAAAAAAGATTTGGGATTTTATGACCTAAATTGCTTAAATGTTCTTTGAAAACATTGCCATGTTGTGCGGGTGAACACTTGTTTCTTGTTGAGCTCCAGAGATGAGGACAGTTGATGTTACTAAAATCAAACCCCATCAACATCACTAAACACAGATACATCAATAAAAACGTGATAACAGGCTGTAAACATCACTGTAACTTTAAGCATTCACTTGGTCTGTATTCATTTACAAACATATAACTTGGCTTGTTCAAATAAAGCAGCGTTATTTATATAGGGAATGTAATAGTAGCACAGGGTTGGTCACTGGTTGCTGCGTGCCAGCTGCTTTCTAACCTAAAGCCTTCAGTAATCTGCTCTTCTTTGTTTCCAGCCCATGCTCTTCCTGTTTTTGTTTACAGGTGATATGACTCAATATGAAATGATGGCAACATCAACCTAAGACCTGAAAGCGTTTAAGGCCTCAGAAACCTTTCTGCAAGCCCCGTGTCCCTCAGTGTGTGTGTGCTGTCAAGTCATCATTTGTTTATCCACACCGGAGGCTGCTGAAGGAAGTCATTCTTGTGTCTGCTCTGCTCATTGCAGGCACTTCCTGAAGCACAGCGAGGGGAGGGAGCTCTCATAGTGAGCACACACAGCAATGCCATTTGTCTCCTTGCACTGCACCCACTTGCTTTTTGTCAAGCCATGCCCTTGTTCCTGTAGCTTGTTTCTCACCCCATTGTACCCACCCTTCCACAGTGTGTGGGAATAAACACCTGAAGTGATGCTCCTTCCTATTTCTGAGTGTTATATGTGCTCACTCCAAGCAGGACTAGGATCTTATCACAGATAAGATGTGATGGTGGACCTGGGTGCCTCCAGGCTTCTGCTGCTGCAGGACATGGGATCTCACAGCAACGTGTTGATGCTGCTTTGCATGCTGAGGTTGCATGCAGACATTGCTCCCTAACCCATTCAGGAAACCCTTCAGCATTTTCTACAGACTGCTTCCACATCAGCTCACGCCTGTGGTTTTTATCAATGGAGTGGATACAAATTCCACCTCTCCTTTGTTGCCTGAGTTGAGATTAAATGGCTCACAATAGCGCGGTCTTTGCATTTCCTCTGTGTTCTGCCATAAACTCATTTGTCTCATTGTATGAAGATGAGAACTTTAGGGAGAGGGCTGGAGGAGCAATGAACACAATGATAGAATGAACACAACACGTGGGCTTCCAAAGGGATGAGCTCTCCATTAAACCCTCGCCCCTATAGGACAAAGGATGTGCCCCCCTTACCTGAGCCTGCCTTAGGGAATGCAGAGGTGTTCATCTGCTCCTGGAAAGAGGGCTGCACCATTTGCAATGAGTTTACACTGACATTTACAGTCATGATTCTGATCACATGGGGATCTCATACCTGGTTGTTTGGGTGCGGTTCACTGAGTTGCTTTCTCTCATGCACAGGATCCTGTGCAGCCTTTTTGTGATACCTAAGCTTTCCTAAAGCTGGGGGTGGGGAACAGAGGAAGCAACATGACTGGGAAATGGGACAGCAATGGGTTGGGGGCTTCCCATATCACCTCTCCTGGAAGCTAATGAAGGTGAACAACAAAGACAGCTTTTAACTCTGTTTGTAGGATCAAATCAAATGTTTGCTTTGAAATACTCATGTTCTGGATGCATCCAAGGGGGGGCTGCTGAACTGAGCAGCCTCATGAAGAGCGTCTGGGTGGTTTTACTTGCTGAGCTTTGCAACCTGCAGACTGTTGTGTCAGCCTGCTTGGTGTCCCACCAGCCTGTGCCTGTCTGTGTGGTCTCCTGAGCAAACCCAGTGTTTCATTAGTGACCAGAGGAGAAGCTGTTCTTCCCCATGTGATACTGGTTCCTTCTTTCTCCTCCCAGCATGTGATACGGGGCATAAGAAATGTCTCTGGCCTAGAAATACCCAGCTCTTTTTCTCTGCCCCTCCGTTTCTTACAGGCATTATTCCCACAAAACCACATCTTTCTTTCCTAAAAGAAACATTTATTTCTGTGATCCTTTGTAGGCGTAACCTGACGAAGCTATCCCTGATATTCAGCCACATGCTGGCAGAACTCAAAGGTATTTTCCCAAGCGGCCTTTTCCAAGGAGACACATTCCGGATCACCAAAGCTGATGCTGCAGAATTTTGGAGGAAAGCATTTGGGGAGAAGTAAGTTTCGAGTTGTTCTTAACATCAGAGCTGTGACCACACACTGTGCACAATGTATTATGTATATAGAATGTGTATTGTTAACGTTGATCAATGGGAATGAACAATGGAAGAGATCTGTCAGGTCATTTTGATCCACTGTCTCAGGTGGGGTACAGAGTTGTTCCTACACAATATTTTCCACTTCTTTGTCCTGTGTTATTTTAGATGTGTTAAGTGATGGTCCTTCCTAGCAGACTTGTACTGTCATAAGGTTTCTCTGGTTTATTCAGCTTAAATTTTCCTCTCCTTAACTTAGTTCTTTAACTTCTAAGTGAGCTCCACAAACAACACAGAATAACCTTTCTTCTTCCAAAGCTTGCTGTGCCCCCAATATTAGCTGTCCTCAAGCTAAGCCATCATATTAAATACTTTCATCTTCCCTCCAATTAGTCTTTCCAGTCACTTAGACACCTTTCTTCTGCATCCTCTGAACTCGCCTCAGTTCACATGATGGCTTTGATAAGACAGAATGAAGGAGAAAGTGAAGCACAACGTGTATTTAGGTGTAAACAGTTGAAATGTCAGCTTTAATTTTTGTGTCTAATGAAATGCTATGGAAATGAACCTCAGAGGTGTTCGCAGCAGTGTATAGGGATTAAAGTTAATGGAATTAGGCACGGCTTTTAAGTGAGGTACTTCACATAAAGAGTTTAATTAGTAGCTGTCAGAACAGAAAGCTGTAATGTATTTACTCACGTATTCGGTTGTCTGAAGCTGGACACATTCTTTTCATGTTTCTATTCCACTTGATATTTTAAAGGAAGGAATATATTCCTTTCAACAGGAGCCTGTGTTTGGGTTGCTGATTATCTTCCTTCTCCTGTTAATGCCTGTTCAGAGAATTGCTTGCAGCCTTTTTTTTTGGCTTTTTTAACTGTCTGCACCTCTACTTATTGTTAACTCCTTCTCTGCCAGCTAGAAAACCATTAAACTCGTACCAAATGACAGTGATGTGTACAGCCCATGTTATATCTCCATCCAGTCACATATGGCTTGTTTTCCCCCAGGACCATTGTTCCTTGGAAGAGCTTCCGCCAAGCCCTGCACGAAGTGCATCCCATCAGTTCAGGGCTGGAAGCCATGGCCCTAAAATCAACGATCGACTTGACGTGCAATGACTACATTTCAGTATTTGAGTTCGATATCTTCACACGACTCTTTCAGGTAAGTGTAAATCACTTGAAATCTATCTCAGTGCTTCAGCTTCGACTTCTCCAAAGTTAAACCATATTTTGCATGCTAAAGTGGTATTTATATTGCAAAGGATTTGGTCTTCTTGCCCCTCATCCCCTGACCAGTTCTTAACTACGCTCGGTAGTTAAATCACATCAGAGCATTTGATATATTTGGTTGAAGAAGAAAAAGTTTTCTATATTTAGATTGTAACCAAATGTAAGGCACATTTTGTTTCCTCCCATGAATCAGTTTTTCCCCTTTCGAAGGTCATTTTTAGACCAAAGTTCTGACACAGCTTCAGGAAATGTGAAGCTGAGTTTATCAGTTCATCTTTCCTTGTATCCATTTCTTTTCTTGTCAGATTTATTTTCCATAGGGGAATGTTCAGGATGGATCATAGCATGGAAATTTAGGTTTCCTAGCTTTTGAACTGACACAGCCAGGATGTTGCAGACACGTTCTGTGTGCAAGAAGCATTTGTGTGGCTGAAGGGATATTAATAGCAAGTAGAACTCTAGCCCATGGTCTTTAATAGTGCTGGGCTCTGAAACACAGCTTTTGATGGTGCAAATGGGTGTTTACAGGAACAAACACTGACTTCTTTGGCTCTGGCTTGCTTTTTCCCATGTGATAGGATGGGTTGTAATTAAGAATCATCTAGATGAAATATTCCCATGTTTGGTGTTGCAGTGTATCTGATCTCATTCCTCACTTTGCAGCTATGCTTCATAAAAGAGAGAGTTCTGTGATTTCTGAGAGATACAGAGTTAATAGGGAGAGGTGGCATTTGGGGCAAGTTGAATAGTTTGGGAATGTTGGATGAGATTTAGACATCCCAGCACTTCTCAGAATGGAAAGCTTTCAAACCATCACTTTCTGGGGGAAAACCTAACATGTATGTGCTGGTTCATTGATTCAAATCTTGGACTAGGCAGCAGCCCATGCCACACCCAAGCGAGGTTAGGTAGTTCGAGTCACAAGCATCTTACACACAGTGAAACCATGACAGAGAAGGGAGGTCACGTTCCTGAGGCCATAAGGAAGTCAGGGATGGGATCAGGCTGGTTGTGGTTTCTGCATAATCTTCCCAAGTTCCCATCTCTGTCCCCGACTCAGGAATGAGTCATTTTCTCTGAAGAAGCAGTAACACTTGGTAGTTTTTCATGGGCTTTTTGTGATGTCAGTGACCTCTCGCTCATTTTTAAAGGGGTTTTGATGAAGGTCCTTCTCAGCTGATGCTTTTATTGCTGACCAGAGCAAATCCAACACAGAGGTGCTGCAGGAGTTTGTAGGCTTTTGGTCATCTGTGGGATTTATGGTGGGATAAGAAACCTATTGTTCTAAGCAAAGCACCGAGCCCTTTGATTAAGGAGTACTGTATGTCTTGATGCCTTTCAGGTTAATATATTACTTTGTTGTTTCTCTAGCCATGGTCCTCTTTGCTCAGGAACTGGAATAGCCTAGCAGTGACTCATCCTGGTTATATGGCATTCCTAACGTATGATGAGGTGAAAGCCCGGCTTCAGAAATTCATTCACAAACCTGGCAGGTTAGTGCTTGGCCTTTCAGGTAGCTACTGCTAACGCTACTGATTACTGCGCTGGTTGAGGAGATCAGTTTGGTTTTGTCTTTGTCCTTCTCTGTTAATTATGCAAAGCTCCATCTTCTCCTGTGTTCAGTAATTCTCTGTGTCATGGCTTACCTGCACAAGGTTTATAGCAGCATCAGGGGTGAGCAGGACACATAGATCTGTAGACATGAGTAAATTTGGGCTGCCCAGTGCCCTGGGTAGAATGTGGTGCAATGCAGCAGAGCTGACAGATCTCTCTTTATGGAGAGGAAGGGTCAAGTGTTCCCTTCTGGAAGCTGTTAGCGTGTTTTTAGTTCAGTGTAGGTTTTAAAAATGGAAACCTTGTGTAGATTGATTTATTTTTTATTTTTTTCCTTTCGGAAATTAATTTGAAACAAATGATTATGAGGATGCCAGAGTTTCTTCCTACGGATCCTGTGTTTAATTTCACATGGAGACCATTGCTTGGATGCTTTTCTCACTTCGTATCAGATTGCAAAGTTCTCCTTTGATCTGCCTGGGGGTAAAGTGAGGAAAGCTGGTATAAATCATCTGGTCATTCCTACTAGTTTTTATTTGCTGTCTTGAGATAGGCAAAGACTTGCTTGGCATCTCACGCTTTCTGCCTGTTTCAGTCCAAACTGAAACTCTTTTTCCTTTGTGTTTTCAGTTACATTTTTAGGTTGAGTTGCACCCGACTTGGTCAGTGGGCCATTGGATACGTCACTGCAGATGGGAACATTCTTCAGACAATCCCTCACAACAAACCTCTTTTTCAAGCATTGATCGATGGCTTCAGGGAAGGCTTGTAAGTAACTTTCTCTGTTCTCTACTGCGAGTTTGTTTTATATCTTCTTAATCCTGCTGCCACAAAGTCAGCTGAATGGTGAAGTGCACCTGCCGGGTGATGACATGTTATCCCTCCTTGGGAGACACAGCTTTTTGCATAGGTCAAGCAATCACTGTTGACATCACTCAGCCCCTTCTGAACATCTCTCAGCTCTTCCTTTTTTATTTAAACCTTGATTCAGGAAAACACTTCCAGCAAATGAATTGGTGTCAGTGGAAAAATTTGTATGCTTTGGCACTTGAGAGTGCTCAGACAGCTGTCGTTTGTACTGGGAGCTGTATTGCCCTTTGCAAGAGCAGACAATAAGTGTGTGCCAGTGTTTTCCTCATCATAGACTCTTCTGCAATTGGCTCCTTAACTTGTGCTTAACTGATACTATGACCTCGGTTTTCTCACTCTGGATAATTACAATTTCACTGTGGAATGATTTAAGAAGAGTATAATTGCTCCCAGGAAGGAAAACAAGCTTCTTTCTGGAGTAAAGAATGGCATGTTTGTTTTCTGTCTGATAAGGAAGTTCTTGCAAAACTTCTTTTGAATTCACACTACCTTGAATTCCCACCCCTTTGTTCTCACCCTCATTCCTCCTTTCCTCCCCCCACCCTGAAAAGAAACCTTATGTGCATGTGTATGTGTGTATATGTACATATAGAGTGAGATATTGTTTTTCCTCAACTGCTTACAGTTATTTATTTCCCGATGGCCGGAATCAGAACCCTGACTTGACTGGCTTGTGTGAGCCCACACCTCAGGACCACATTAAAGTTACGCAGGTGAGTGAAATGCTTTCGTGCTCAGTATCCTAAAGGCTTGTTTTTCAGGCTGCTCTGTTTTATCTTTTAGGAGCTGCAGAGCTCTTTGAAAGGTAGGGCTGGGCAGAGAGAGATTGTAAAGCTTTCTGCTCACAGACTTTAAATTACTTCATTAGAGTGTTCTGCATCAGATGGATTCTTCTGTGCTATCCACCATACCTGCACCCACAAACCCTGCATTCCCAGGCTGTTCTTAACACATCTGGGAAAACCCAAAGTCCTCTTTCTTCAGAGTAATCTGTTTCTTTTGTGCCTATTTTATGTTGGATTTCTTGTAGCTACAATAAATCCTGCACATTGTTTTACAATGTCAACAACGTCTGTCCATCTTTTCTCCAAGGAACAATACGAATTGTACTGTGAGATGGGCTCCACGTTCCAGCTGTGTAAAATCTGCGCTGAAAACGACAAGGATGTGAAGATTGAGCCGTGTGGCCATTTGATGTGCACGTCCTGTCTCACTGCATGGCAGGTGAGGTGTTGCCTCTTGTTTGTCTCCCTGAGTGCAACTAATTGCTTTACAACAGAAACACAGTGTGTCCTCCTGTTCTGTTTCCTTCAGGTATGGAGATGAGGGAACATATGCTCCTAGTTCAGGAATATCAGTGCTAGCTTTCCGTGCCCAGGGAGAAGCTGCTCAGATGCTCTATCTCAGTATATAGCCAAGAAGTGCAAGGACTTGTTAAAAAGTTGTTTTTGTACTCCAAAGAGAAAATCCTCCACATTTCTAGTGCAGTTTGCATTTCTCTCTTCCTCTCTGTACCTGCCAAAAAGCAGGCTTCAACCTGCCTGTATATTAACCATGCATTTAATTTCTGCATCTTAATGGTGGTTGTAACAGATCTCTCCTCTGCCCTGAAGGAATCAGAAGGCCAGGGTTGTCCTTTTTGCCGCTGTGAAATCAAAGGCACGGAGCCAATTGTTGTAGACCCATTCGACCCCAGAGGAGGAGGAGGATTGTCACGGCAAGGTGCAGAAGGAACTCCCTCACCCAACTATGATGACGATGATGACGACAGAGCTGATGATTCCCTCTTCATGATGAAAGAACTCGCTGGTACCAAAGTAAGGTGGCCTCCGTGTGCTTTAATTCCCTCATATCAGCAAAAGTTTGTCCATTTTGTGCAGTGATGACTACAACCAACCAGACACAGTCTTCCCAAGGTCATGATGACTAACAGGTTAGAGGGCAGGGTGTTTTGCTGAGTAGGACAGTTTGACTCTCATCTTTTTACATGATGTCTGATAAAACTGTATAACAAAGGTCTGATAGCTCTCTGCCATTATTAGTGCACCTTCCTTCCAGGATATGTGTGCAGGGCAGGGATGCTTTATGGATCTCTCACCATTCTTTTCTCAGTGTGTATTGCTGCTCTTGCACATCTGCAGTTTTGAAGCATTGTTTTGCTTTACTGGAAGGTGGTTTTAAACTTGGCTCATTTTCCATAGTTGAATCCATTAAAAGAAGCTGCTTTTCCTGCTCTACACTGTTAACCTATGGTCAGATTTCTCTTTAGCCTCTACCCTGTGAGATCCTGTAAACTGTATTCCTGGGGATTGTTTTTGTATACATAGGTTGGGGAAGCAAAGCACAGTTTCCTTGATGTGACATCCTGTTGCGGTTTGCAGCAGGCTAGTATTCCATATTTGTTAGCATTAGTGAGTTCAAACACGTATAAAGACTCTCAGGGTTACCAAGCACTAACCTTGCTCACAAAATAAACAGAGGAGAAGAAGCACTGTTCCATTAGGTATAAAAAAAACAGCTTTCCGGGGACAAAAATGGACGTTTTGGTGCACACTAATGATTGCTACAACAGCCATGACACTGTAGTTGAGGCAGCTTGCACAGCAGCGCCTGCAGCGATAAGGAGGTTTTGCAGCAGATCGTGCCCTCTTGTGTTGAAAAGGAAGCAAGCTTGATGCTGCTACTCAGGGCTCAGTGAGCAGCAAAACAGCTTGTCTCTTATTGTGCCCCTGCTAAACGTGCGTTTGTGGTTGTTTGCTGCAAGTCAAATGCTGTTGTGCTGTGAAAGTACCTTAATTTACTAGTGTATGGTTGTTAATATAATCATTTGTTACCATTTGTGATACCAAAGCCTATAAAAGTCACAGAGCTTGAAAGCCTCTAGAAAAGAGTTCTGCTGGGTTTTGTCATTCTTTGATTTTCCCAATCTTCTCTTTCAGGTCGAGCGTCCTCCTTCCCCATTCTCAGTAGCTCCACAGGCCACCCTTCCTCCTGTGCCACCACGACTGGATCTTCTGCAACAGCGAGTGTCCAATCCACCTGGGGCTTCCAGCCCCAGCACCTCTTCAAAGGTAAAACACACTAATTGCCTTTTTCAGGTGTGATTTTGGTGGGGCAGATGGGAAGGAGAGCGTGCTGCTGAATGCTGTGTGTTCTCTGTGCCATCCCTCAGTGCTTACACACAAGGCTTTGTATTCTTTCTGTCAGGCCACAAGAGCTCTTCTATTCCCCACAAGAGCTTAGTCTGTGCTGAAAGTAAATGCTTCCTTCTGGAGTGGTCTCTATTTCCTATTTAGAAAACCTGTCTTTCTTCTCACTCATCCAAACAGTTGACAGAAGGAAGATGGTTCTAACCTGAAGCACTTGATCACATAGGGTGAACGACCAAGTGATCATCATTGCCTTCACTGATTTTCAGCCCCAGTACTGGATTTTTTCCAATCCAATACTGCCTTGAGAGTGTTTTTTCCTTCAAGAAAGATGACCTGGTGTGTTCGGTGCCCAGCTGTTGTAGCAGCATGTAGTCACACTGTGTTGTCTTCTCAAGCTTGTAGAGAAGGTGTCTCTGGAGGGTTAACTTGGCATTATTGCACATCCATTGAG
This sequence comes from Coturnix japonica, assembly GCF_054131305.1. Lineage (NCBI taxonomy): Eukaryota > Metazoa > Chordata > Aves > Galliformes > Phasianidae > Coturnix > Coturnix japonica. The sequence goes on from NC_140696.1 coordinate 3,335,090, forward strand.
ATAATTTCGTGTAAACAAACAACAAAAAAAGAAACAAAACCAGACTTTCTGCCACCCGCCCCCAACCTTGTTCTGTTTTGTAGCTGAACTACCTTTACTAAGCAATGTTTTCACATTCCTTTGCCTTCCAGGCTGCTCCTGGTACCCTTCACAAAGACAAGCCTCTGCCCATCCCACCCACGCTCCGAGATCTCCCTCCGCCGCCGCCTCCGGATAGACCACATTCCATTGGGGCTGATGCTCGGCCTCAGAGGCGGCCCCTGCCCTGCACACCAGCAGACTGTCCTGCAAGGGACAAACCACCCCCTGTGCCCTCCAACCGTCAGGGGGATCCCTGGCCCTCCCGTCCGATTCCAAAAGCCCCATCTGTAGCTCACAGCCCCAGTGACCACTGGCCTGGGAGAGAACTGTCAAACAGGCACTCGCTTCCTTTCTCCTTGCCCTCTCAGATGGATTCCAGGCCTGAAAGCCATCGGCTTGGGAGCACGCTCAGCCTGGACAACCCAGTGGTGAGTGGATCTAGTGGATGTGAAGGCAGATTGTGGGGAACTGAGTCATGCCCCTTTTCTCATATGCATCAGAACAGGGCATTCCTGTGCCAAGGGAGAGGCAGAAAGGAGCTGGTGATTGCCAGGCAAGGGGACTTCTTAGGGATGTGTTTTCCTGCCTCTTGGGAGCAGGGCTGAAATCTCAGCGTGTCATGCACATTTAACTTCAAGCAGTCCTGAGCCACAGTTTCACAAACCCTGTCCACATTTGGATTATGAAAAACTGAGTCTGTTTTGCATTGGTGTGCTGAAAATGTGTAATTCACACATGTCAGATTTCAGTCGTGTAAAACCTGCACACAGTAGCAATGATCAACAGAGTAAAATCTGAGTTACATTTGGGTATGTTACTGTTAGTAATGTCATGGTATGTAACTTGGTGGTCCAACATACTGCCCTCTAAGAGAAACCTGAGGCAGTTTGGCTTCCTTTGATTCCATTTGCTTACTTTTTCCTTTTAAAATCTCCATCGTTCTTGAAAAACAGAAACTGAAACAAGTACATTTTTTAGCCAGATTGTCTAAGAAATTGACACCAGCGCAACTGTCATTCTGTTGCACTTTATTGGACTAGATGATTCTGTGATTCTGTCACTGTGTGTATATATGCTTCTCTACATCCTTTTGCTCTTTTCCCTTATTAACATTTTGACCTTTGGGTCAATTTCAGCTGAGTCTAACAAAGTCATTGGAGTCTCAAAGATAAGAGTTCCTTTGGTTCTTGTGTAAACAGGCAGTTGGCTGGAGGAGAAAAACTCTGCTTGTGCTTCTCAGGAAGGGAAAACTAACACAGAACTGCTGAATTTCTTAAGTATCAGCGAATGTTTTTGGATAAATGAAGGTGTTTCATTCCCCAAGAGGGCATGTTGGGTGGCTGGCTGACAAGTTTTCAACTGCATTGGTAGACCTGGCATTGCTAATTCCTGGGTTGGCATTTTTCCTTTCAGAACTTGAACACTGGTCCACCAGCAACCTCAGAATGTGAGCATCCCAAAATTAAACCCTCCTCGTCTGCCAATGCTATCTACTCCTTAGCTGCCAGGTATGCTCTTTGCTTGCAAAACGTGTTCTTTCATAAGTTACAGGAAGGTAATTGTAGGTCTCTGCGTGCTGGTGGCAGAGGGAGAGTCTGACATAACTCTGTCCAGCCTTAGTTTCATTCTGAGATGATGGATTCTTCCAAACACACAACCAAGAGAAAGGAGGTGAAATCAGCATCCAGAGGTTTGGGGCTGAGTGCTTACCTTTGGCTGTGGCAGTAGGAAACAGGCTATGGTTGCCATTAGCTCTATCATAAATTTCCTTCTGAGCTGGCCTTTATAAATGCACATTGCAAAGCAGGTGATGTATGATGTGCTGTCAACTGCTTTTTGCATAATGACCTTGTGTCAGTGAGACTTTGCAGCTGGGCTGCTGAGAATACCAAAAGCCAGATTATTTCTCTAGACAGTGTTAATGTAACGTGACTGCTTGTTCCTTCAGCTCTGGCTTTGAAAGGACACGTTGATATTAATTAGATTTAATGTAAATGTTTTTTTTCCTGGTGTTTATATCCTGTTTATTCTGCCTTCAGACCACTGCCCGTACCAAAACTGCCTCCTGGGGAACAGTCTGAAAGCGATGAAGACACTGAATACATGTCACCCTCCTCTCTGCCAGTGGTGCCTCCAGGTCCTGCTGTACAAAAACCAGAGATCAAAATGCCTTTGGAAATGACTCAGAGTTTGCGGTGAGATTCTGTTTGCACTTGCTGTGCTTCCTCCTCACTGCGCTGGGGAAGCGTATTTGTTTAGTAGGGTGGAGGTTTTGTCTTCTCCGTTAGCTGAATTTCCCTGGTGACACTCAGCAGAGTGAACTAGAAATGAAATGTGGCTGCTGCTCACTTGCAGAATGTGTGTTCTCTCCCTCAGAGCTCTGGAGTGTGACCGGCAGGCGGATGGCTGTATGTATGAAGCAATGTACAACATTCACTCCCAAGCAGTGCCCTCTGCTTTTGAGACCATCAACGCTTCTGGTGAGTGGGTGTGCTAAAAAAAAGCCCATCAAAACCAAACAGCTGAGAAACCAAGATGCAATATATTGACCCCAGTACCAGCTGGAATAGCATTTAGCTTCTTGTGCTGAATGTTACTTGCTTTTGCTGTTAAAATAGCCATGATGTATATGGAAGCATTTGTATAAGGGCACTGCAAATTGCGTGTGGGGATGCTGGGGAGAAGCATAGCTGGAATGTACTGTAAAATTATCCGGCAGTTGTTGAACAGAATTGCTGTTTTGAAGACTTTGTTTTCTGGGCTTAGTTGCTGTAGGCAGCTGCAGCAGTTGTCAGCCCACATATATGGTAAATATTTTTCATCACATACTACCTTCTGGAAAGAGCTTCCATTGAATATGGGTTCTTGGCAGCAGAGCTTTAGTTCTGTGTCCTGTCAGTGTTTGTGGATGCGGGAACAGAGTCTGCCTTGAGAGCCAAAGGCTCTGTTCGGCCCCAGAGCTCAGACTGCTCCTCTTGTTCCAGATGAAGGGGATCTGGCAGCAGCCACTGCCAGCAACGGCCCTGAGGAGTCAGAAAATGAAGAGGATGGCTATGATATCCCCAAACCACCACTACCAGTTGCTATTGCTCGTCGCACACTGTCTGATATCTCCAATGCCACACCTGCCTTCAGCCGAATGTCTTTGGAAAATGACCCAGTAACAGGTTAGAGAACAGCTGTATTCTGGATGTTCTTGTGGGTATTGATGGCTTTGTGTGCAGGCTGTAAAATCAGCTTTATGAAGCAGAATTACTGTGGTCTTTAATTGCATAGTTTGATTTATGACTCGGAATGCACTGCCTCGCTCATTTAAATCACTTAACTAGCAAATCGTGATTAAATCACAGTTAGCAAAACCTATTCTCAGCCCGAAGGATATCCTTAAGCCACTGAGTCCTGTAGGACATGGATTCTTTATGTACCATGGCATGAAGCAGAACTTTAGCACTGCTGCTCACATATGGGATGACTGGCCTGGCTTCTGCCTGGCTTCAAGGTGGTGGCTGCCAGCAGATGGCACAATAGCACTGCTTGATGCTTTCAATGTCTTTGATTGAGGACTTGGTGGCTCAGCGAGGTCAGCTTTTTGTCCCCAAAGAAAAAGCAGGGGACATCTTGTCCTTCTGGCTGAGACACGTTCACCAAGGGGAAACCAAAGCCTCATCTCTCCAGGAGCATTCATGAATAATGCTTGGCTTCATCCCTACAACTGCCCTGCAGTGCAAAAGGAAGCTTTGAAACTTCCTGTTGGGGTGCTCTGGGCTTCAGCACATCTGAACTCTGGCCATTTTCCAAGTAAAAGGAGTGAGTTTCTTGTTCCTTGAGCTTCCCGTACCCAAGGCTGCTTGTCCCTTCTATTCACCTGCTTCATTAGTTCCCTCTTTTGGAGCTTTCACTTCCTCAGCTCAGCTCAGAGTTTATTAGATCAGATACATGTATTAGCTGCTGCCACTCCTCTCTGCTTCCTGCCTTTGTCACCGTGTCTGTAGAATGTGGCTGGCAGGGAGAAGAAGTGCAAAGGGAGCTCACATGCTGCTCCCAGATGAACAACTGAGCTTAATCATTGACCCTTCCTTGTTTATACAACCCTGAAATGATAGTGCTGTTGTTCTGCTTTGTAGTGGTAGGAGATCTGCTCATGAAAAGTGCTGATGTTAGTTCTCTGGGAAGCATCTGCCGTTGTCTGAATTGTTGGGTATTGGCTGCTGCTGAAGCCTGGTGCTAAGCAAGCCTGACTTCTATGGGATGAATTGTGGCATATTGATGTTCTCATACATTGTGATCTACAATTTAGTTTCTTAATCATTTACCAAAAAAGCTGAGCTGGTAGTCGCCCTTTGAAATTGACCCACGGTGCCTGAAATTGGAACCAGCTGAAGCTGGAACAGCTGTTTCAAAAGCCAGTTTGGGGGAGAGAAGCGGGTAGTCCTTTCTCTCCAATGTACAAAAAGCTTTTTATGAGTAAGAAGCTCGTACTGCGAGGATCAGGGAGATGAACTGCGTTGTGGTTGGTGAGGAAGCCTCAGTGAATTTGTTTCCTTTATCTTAGTGCTTTTGGTCAGAGTCTTTTAGAAAAGCTCCACAATGACGGCTTCATCTCTGCCCACTCCTAAAGAGGGATTGTGTGGGCGTTCTTAGCCTTACAGATCTGAGTGCAGAGAACTCCATCCCGAGTACCTCGAGGAGTTATTCTGGAAGGCAAGTTCAGCTTTCTTTAAGGTGCTGTCTATTCATCATTTGCAAAGTAGGTTTGGTGCAGTCTGTTATGCATTCTCTGTGCTGTTTTATCACAGCAGGACTCTGTCTCACTCTAAGACTGATCCCTCAGCTCTGCTTACGTGGATGCATACCCCCGTGGCCAAATTTTTCTTCAGTTTTAATGTAATAAATGGACCTGATGTACCCATCAAATAATGAATCCCTGTGGCTGCTATTGCACACAAGGAGGGAAGCTGATCTGATCTGTGACGCTGCGTGGGACGATGGGCTGACTGGAGAAAGCAACACCAGCTTCGGTGCTGTGTTTAAGTGCCACTTACCAGTCTGATGTCATCCTGTGTTCCGAGCAAGAGTCACGTGCCCTTTCCCAAAGTGACGCCTTTATTTCTCCTTCCAGGTTTTTCAGATGGCTCTCAGGTTCCAGAAAGGCCTCCGAAACCGCTGCCACGAAGAATCAATTCCGAGCGCAAAGCAGGGAGCTGCCAGCCAGGAGCAGCCAGCAGCAGCACCGGGGCATCACTGCAGCTCTCCAGCGAGATTGAGAACCTCATGAGCCAAGGCTACTCATATCAGGACATTCAGAAAGCTCTGGTCATTGCACATAACAATATTGAAATGGCCAAGAATATTCTCCGTGAGTTTGTTTCCATTTCCTCCCCTGCACACGTGGCCACATAGCACATTACCTCCACACCTAGAGCTTCTGTGGACCAACTGCCTGGGCAGCCGTAGCCCGGCTACGCACCAAAGGGGAAGGGGGTTCCTTTAGAGACTTCATGCGGAGGTCAGCCCTGCCTCTTAAGAGAATCAGTTATCAGGTTTTTGTGGTTCCAGATTTCAAAGCAGTGAAATGGAATGGAGCGGAATGGTGTTTTATAGAGTGTGTGTCTTGGAGTCCTTTACCCCTACCTCGTGTTTGAGAGAACAGATTTAATTTCCAGGGTGTCTGTAGAGGAAGGTTTCATTAGGAGGGATCCCAGAGCTGATGCCCTGGAGGCCGGGGGGAGTGTGTTGTGCTGTGAATTCTAAGTGAGTGCTCTGAGAAACAAAGTCTCCGGGTCGGTGTAGTGTGTCCTGTGGTTCATGGTACTAGGTTTGGTCCTGTTCGCTGCTGTGTATCTTGGCTCAGGCTTTTCAGAGCAGTTGAGAGGTCACTTTCTGCTGGGAATAAATAGGAGACCTTGGAAGAAATCTCTTGATTGCTTCCTGTTTGCCACGGCGTTTCCCTTTTACCTGTAACAGTAGCATTTATTGCTTATGATTTGAGTTGTCCTTTTCTGCTTGGAGATAGCCTGACCAGCATCTGCCAGGCGTTTTGGATCTTGGAGCTGGATTGCTGTCGTAAGTGTCCTCGTGCCAGCTATGCTGGCAGCGCCAGATTCCAGGGAGCAAGATGTGCTGAAAGCTCTGCATGTTTTGGAGAGGTGGGAAGAAGCTGAGCCGAGAGCAGAGAACTGGCTGCTGCTGTTCCTTTTGTAGCCTTGAGCCTTCCATGCTTTCGGTGCTCCAATTGCAGCCCTGTTGGGCTTAAGCAGCATCACCAGGCACTCACTCTTTCTCTAGGAATATTGCACCTGGTAAATACGATGTGTTATTTATCTTAACTGCATGGTGGCTGTCGCAGACTCGTGGCCTTCACGCACATTCCGTCGTCTCCTTCAGACATCTTTCTTTGTGCCAGGCTGTTGTGTGGGGCTGGTAGATGCAGCTGATGTATTTGTTGGTATCTTACCTGCTTTGAAGTAAAATAAACTCAGCAGTTTCTCTGCATGGCTATCGAAACAACACGGGGGCTCTTTGCACTGCCCTTACTCCCAGGAATTACCAGAGCTTGTGTTGAAGCAGATCTGGGAAACCTCTGCATTTGTAAAACAATCACACTGAGCTTTACAAGTCAGAACTGGGCAGTTACTTCACAAAAACCTGACTTGCATACTCAGCTACTTAACTCAGTGCATAATTTGCCTGGAGTGTGAGAAGCATAGTTCCTCTGGAGGGGATTTAAATGGAGCAGGGATCCGCAGGTCACAGCCTGCTGCATGAAGGGTGCTCTGTGCGCACCAAGGGGCTGCTCGCCTTGCACAGCATGTCCTGCATTGCTTGCATCACTGAGAGGGCAGCAGCAGTCACTGGGCAAAGGGTTACGACGTGAAATATTATTGCTGGAGTGCTGGCGGTTGTTGGATTCAGTTGAAGCTTTTAAAGGATCTGGTTGCTGCTTCCAGATCTGAGCGAAGCAACTTGCAGTTTGCAGAGGGGGACTTGACCAGTGTTAGCATAGGAAACTAAGCATCAAATGTTTGTTCTGTGTGGAGTATTGGTATTTCTCTAAATCTACAGCTTTGTAAATTGATGATGTGGGGTCCACGTAGTTTAAAAGCATGAGCTGTCTCACCTCACTCCCCTCCTTTCTGTATTTCTCTGAAGCTGTAAGGAGATCTCTTAAGTGCAACACTTAAGGCCATCACTGCTGTTGCTATTTTGGGGCTGGGGCTGAAATTGCAAATGCAGCACGCTGCTGAGATCGCTGTCAGCCAGCAACGTGCTCTGCAGTGCTGCAGAGAGGTCAGGCAGCCAAGAGCAGGGTCTGGCCTGGCAGGGAGGCTGATGTCTGTGCATGCTGTGCTTGGGGAAGCAGAGCTGCTCCCTCTCCTGTGCCCACAGATGCAGCAGTTGTGAGCCTGACCATCCAGTCCTACTGCTTGGGTGTTATTTTCTGGCTTTCTCCTGGAGACCCACATAAAAGAACGTGTTGTGAGGGAGCAACTGCTCTGTATTTCCCTCCTCTCCAGTGCTGCCACTCACTCCGTGTTGCTGTTGGAGCCACTTCAGTTCTGCCTTGCTGTGTAAACTCAGCCTAAGTGTGCTCAAGTGTGGCGTGAGGCTGCAGCACACAGGCAGGGCTGCTAGGAGCCAAGTGCAGCCAGCTGGAAAGCCTTAACTCTTGTCCTGCACAGCGTGTGCCATTGGAGTAGTGATGCCCCATCCTCTGCTAGCCCTTGATTCCAGGCTGGCCGTGATGCTGAACGACCCACACGCAGCAGAGCTTTATACAGGCCTGTCTCTGGGGCTGTGTGTGCCAAGGGATGTTGTTCCAGGTATTAGAGATTAGAGAGAGCAATCTTTGTGGCATGTATCACTAATTCTTCTGCATGTGTCTTTTCCGTGCACTGTTTGTGTCTCCAACTGAGTTAAGAAACTTAAGCCTTGGCTTTTCTTCCTTAGATGTGTGTTTGCTTGCACCACTGAAGTGCAGCAGAGTCCTGCCTGTGTTTTATGGCTGTGCTCTGTCAAGTCCACCCAGGCACTGTGTACAGTGTATTTTTCTTGCTGTTTTTCTTTCAGAAAGGTGAGCCTGATGCTATTTTCTCTTCCTTTCCCTTCACCTCCTTGTTCTTTATTCTGAAGAAGTTCACTTTGTGATGCTACTTTTAAACAAGAGAAACCCAAAATGTCTTGTGCCTTTCTTAAGGGAACGCTGTGTCACCGGGCTGGATCTGGGTATCCCTGTGTGGAAAGGAAGAGCCCTGTGCTGCCTTTGAGATACATTATAAGGTGTGAAAAGGAGGGGCGAGAGAGGTGGGCAGTTGTCACTTCAACACTGTGTTTTGTAGCATTTCAGCTGTGGAGGTTTCCTACTCTACCTATTACTAACAGTGACTTGTCTGCACTGGTGCTGCACTGAGCTCGGTGTGAAGAATTGGAGGAACAAGATTGGTTTTGCTTGTGATAAAATACAAGTTTTGCTCATGATTAAATATACTGTTTTTCCCCCCCAACCTGCCAAGCCAGGACACAAAGCAAGCAGAAAACCCTTTGTGCAGTGAGGGCTGGGGCTTTGGGAGCAGCAGGAAAGCAGCACACATCATCTATCTGCCCCACTGACTTGGTGAGTCGGATGCCACCGCAGCTGAACGGGATCCTGCAATGAGACATATCCTGTCAGGAGTTTGCTTTAGCTTCATCTGCAGCACTGCCCTGCTCTGCATGTCCCTGCACAAGCTGCAGGTGGAGGTGTGCAGCCCCTGCTGTCTGCATAAGGGCTCTGCTGCTCAGTGTGCTGCTCCCTGCATGAGGCTCACTGCATTACTGCAGCCAATCCCAAGGTAGGGTCATTACTGTACATGGTTTTTGTTCAGTTGGTTGGCTGTTTATTTGTTGAGCAATTACAAAATGCAGCTCCCAGGGCACTGCCTTCAAGGTGCCACATTGGAAATGAGAGGGGAATAAGGACACTTAAAAGTTCCTCCTTGAAATGGTTTTGATTTGAAACTCCTGCCAGGGAGCAGCTGAATGACAAATACCCATTTGTATAATATCAGTGTTAAAAACGTTGAGATTTTCACACACACACAAAAAAAAAATATTTAAAAAAAAAACAAAGTATAATAGTGTCATTAATATAAAATATAATAGCAGTATTTAATCCTTTCAGATCTGTAAAGAATAAGGAAAAACAGAAGGTAAATATTCTTACAGAGAGTAGCTGAGCTTTAAGGTTCACTTGGTTTAAAGTCCTCATTTTGTTTGCAAATGCATTGTTAATGTTTAGAGGTTATACTAATGTTATTTATTAATTGTTTCCATTTCTTGTGTGCTGCCCACTAAAGAGCTTCTTTGGGATTTCATTCACCTTGTGTCGGTTAAAAAAAAGAAAAGAGAGAGAAGAAAAATGAAACAAAAGTTTTATTTTTAAATAAAATTTCCTTTGTTGTAGCAGATGGGCTGAGTTGTGTTGGTTCTGTGGGTCCTGGAAGAACATCCAGCTGGAGTCAGCCTGATCAAAGCAGCCGAGCCTGGGATGGTGCGTTAATGCTATTAAGTCTATTGATAGAGCACATCGTATTGTACTAATCTTGATGAACAGGTTCTAGAATCCATAAGAATCTGTGAGACAGAGTCACATCAACAACTTTATTTCTCTCCTTTAAGGGTACAAAAGGAATCTGGTCTGTAGTTGGGGGATCCTTAAGCATCACAGCCACTCTACTAGAGCCCATCTGCCTCTCATAATGTCCATTAGTCTATTGCAGTAGGTGCTGATCTATTCTTGCACTTGCTACATCTAGTTTATATATCTCTTACATGGTTGTGAACGCAGAAGATCTTGCAGTGTCAAAGAAGCATCTGGATAGGGAGCTAGGAGATATGTTGTTTTATGTAGGTATGCTTAGTTGTTTTATGTAGGTATGGTAAAGGGAGGATGGTTGGATTAGATGATGTAGGTCCTTTCCAACCTTGTGATTCTATGTATAGAGATCAGAAGTGATGGGTATAGCTGCATCATACAACATACCTAGTGTCCTCATGAGGTCTAATTAATGCATCGTGTCTAATGAACCCTGCAGGGCCTTGGGGCTTGTACAGAAGCAAAGATGTGCTTAGAACTGCCTGCCCTGAGTTGTGTGGACTAGATAAATGGGAGTAAAATGAAGATACAGGGCGCAGAGGGGCTCACATGAAGTCAAATCACATCAAATAAGTGGTCCTAAAGGATCATCATAACCTCAATTGAGGTTAATTGGGGTCAGACGAGGACACAGAGGTCAAATGAGGACACAGAGATCAAGTGAGATCAAATCAAATAGAATAAGCGTTCCTAAGGGTCAAACGAGGTTAATTGGGGTCAAATAAGGACAGAAAAGTCGTATGGGGTCACAGATGTCATACAAGGTCAAATCACATAAGTGGTCCTAAAGGTCAAATGAGGTTGATTGGGGTCAAATAAGGACACAGAGGTCACATGAGGACACAGGGGGCAAACAAGGTCAAATCACTTAAAATAAGGGATCCTAAAGGTCAAATGAGGTTAATTGGGGTCAAATGAGGACACAGGGGTTGAACTGGACGTGAAATAAGTGGTTCCAGTTGTCCATGTTGGTTTATTTCCCCCTTACAATGATGGAGGGGGGGGGTTGGTTCCCACTTTGTATCTCAGGCCCCACGAGTGGCTCATGCTATAATAGAATCAATCACCTTCAATTATTACCTACCCTAATTCTGTTACAATCTGAGACCTGTTAGAATTTAGTCTCACATCTATGAGAAACTGAACGTATTTGTTCAATGGATTCAATGGAGAATGGATGGATCAGTTGCTATTGAGTGGGTACGGATCCAGTAGTTGGCCATTCCCACCATTGAGAACCCCATAGAACAAAGCAGAGCATCCCCCCCCAACCCCAACAAGGCCCAAAGCAACCACCACGTGTTGAACCCGGTACTTTATTTTCACATATATATATATATATAAAAAACAAAACAAACCTTGCAAATATCAGACAAAAAAAAAAAAAGAACTCCTGGAAATGTACACACACCATCCAACAGAAATATATATATAAACTGAAGCATCTGTTTCCACAACGTTTGCAGCTCTGGAGGTTGAATGAAGAAGGGGGGGGGGGAGGTTTCCCTCCTCCCAGTGACCTGAGGTCCTGCTGCAATGCAGGGTAGGGGGAGGAAGAGCTGGGGGGGAAGAGGAAGGGATGGGGGGGAATGGGGGGGCTCTGGTTGTTCTGATCCCTTGTGTGGGGAAGGTGGGGGGAGGAAGAAATGAAGTAGTTTTCCCTGGGGGTGATTTATTGTAGGGGGAAGAGAAGAGAGGGGGAAAGAGAGGAGAGGGGGAAGAAGAGAGAGAGGAGAGGGGGAAGAAGAGAGAGAGGAGAGGGGGAAGAAGAGAGAGAGGAGAGGGGGAAGAAGAGAGAGAGGAGAGGGGGAAGAAGAGAGGAGAGGAGAGGGGGAAGAAGAGAGGAGAGGGGGAAAGAGAGGAGAGGGGGAAAGAGAGGAGAGGGGGAAGAAGAGAGGAGAGGGGGAAGAAGAGAGGAGAGGGGGAAGAAGAGAGGAGAGGGGGAAGAAGAGAGGAGAGGGGGAAGAAGAGAGGAGAGGGGGAAGAAGAGAGGAGAGGGGGAAGAAGAGAGGAGAGGGGGAAGAAGAGAGGAGAGGGGGAAGAAGAGAGGAGAGGGGGAAGAAGAGAGGAGAGGGGGAAGAAGAGAGGAGAGGGGGAAGAGAGGAGAAAGAGGGAAAAGGGGGGAAAGAGAAAGGATAAGGGGAAAGGAAAAGGGAATAGAGAGAAAAAAGGATGGGGGGAAGAGCAGGGAGAATGAGGGGGAAGGAAAAGAGGGGAGAAATGGGGGGTGGGATGTTTAGGGGGAAAATGGGGAAGGAGAAAAGGGGGGAGAAGAAGAGGAAGAGGAAAGAAGATGACAAAATGAAGAAAAAAAAATAAAGGAAAAGGGAATAAAACAACAAATCCAGCCCTGAGCCGGCGCTGCCTGGCGCTGCCCTCGCATTCCTTCGGCTCACACCCAAACTCAACCATCCCACCTCCCTCCCTATTATACACAGCCCCAAATATGGGGAGCTCAGAGCTCTGGCACCTGTCTGAGAGCAAAGCCCTCCCCCACATCCCCTAATAGAGCCCTTCCCCTCCCAGCTGCACACCCCCCAATGTGCCTATAGACTGCCTGGGGCATCCCGCTGCAAAAGCAACGCATCCAAACCTCCTCACACACGTACAGAACAGGTTTCCATTACAAAAAAAAACGAAACTAAAAGAAACAAGAAAAGCCTCCAAACCCTTCCATCAGGTAGATAAGCCGAGTGGGGTGTGAGTATTGCTGTTGGCTTCTCCGTAGCAGTAAGCGAAGTCTGCTGCTGAGCCGACAACCCGTCAGCCCCGCTGTGAGCTGTCGGGGGGGGTCGCTGCCTCTGGCTGTGCCCCCCAGGTGTGGGGCAGGGGGGGGATAAGGCCATCCAAGAGCAGGGAAGGATCGAAGGATGAAAGCACTTAGGAGATCGCCCTCTCTTAGTTTCTCAGATCGATGTATTTCTCGCTCTTCAGGCCAATAGAAGAGAAATAGGGGGGGGGGAAGGAGGAAAGCAGTTAGTTAATAAAACAAAACAGGTGGGGGTAAGAACAGGAGTGTGTGCCATTCCCAGGGCATGGAGCAGTGAGCTGTGCTGGCAGCAGGAGGGGCTGGGGCCATTCTAATCTAATGCTAACAGGAGCACAGCCTGCTCAGTGCTGCTCTATGGGATGAGCACACAGAGCCCAGCCCTGGCACAGTGACAGCCTGGCATGGGCACTGGGGGCTCTGAGCCCTGGGAGAGCCATCTCAGCCTGCAATGGGCTGAGCTCTGCCAGGGCTGGTCGTGCAGCCGCTTCCCCAGCACCCCTGGGGCAGCCTGCAGGGCTCACAGCCAGGCAGCTGTTTCCTGAAGTGCTCAGGGCTGGCACAGAGCAGAGCTGGCAGAGCAGCCCTATATATCCTCAAAGCAGCACATCATCCCCTTCCCCTCCCTCCCAGCCCCTCCTCGAGCGCTGCTGATGGATGATGGAGGCCCATGCAGGGTGGGGGGAGGCTGCGAGAGGAGGAAAGCGTTACCTGGAGCACCTCTGGCTGCTGCAACAGCCCTGGCCCCAGCTCACGATGCTCGGTCCTACCTGGTCAGCAGCCGACCTCTTCTCTCCGTTGGCACCCTGCAGGAGCCCAGCCTCTTCGGAAAGTTTATCTGACTTAACTTCAACTACATTCTTGTCTTTACGTGCCTCTGGCTTTGTGCTAAGGGAGGGAGGTGACAACTTTGAGACATCTTTGCCATAGCCAAGGGCACGTGGCTGGGGGATAGAGAGGCAAACCGAGCCCCCAGGCTCCACCTTGGGGGATGCCATAGGGCAGGGGATAGCTGGGGACGATGCTCCAGCTGGGGGAAGCCCTGTGCTGTACAGCCCCTCCCTGGGGATGGGTCCCTTTGGCTGCTCTAAAGCTCTGCTCCTTCCTCAACGCGGGAAGCTGGAAGCGGCCCAGCCTGCCATGCTGGGCAGGGGGAGGTGGGATGGGATGGGAAGCGGTGGTGATGGCAAAGCAGCTCTGCCCCGAGGGCGGCGGTGCTTACATGTCCTGTTTGCCGCTGCGGCCACATGAGATCTTGCCTTTCTTGTGCAGGAAGTAAATGATGGAGCCCAGCACGGCCACCACAAGGATGCAGACGATGATGGCCACGATGATGATGCCTTTGCTCTCTGATGTCTTTTGATCTAGACAGGAGAGGAGAGGAGGGGGGTGAGCGTGCATCACATCTGTGCTCCCAGGGGTAAGAAAGGAGCTCCTTCCCCAGCAAAGCACCAGCTGCTGCCTGCAGGACGCATGGAAATGACAGAACCATGAAGGTTAGAAAAGACCTCTAACACCACCAAGTCCAACCCCAACCCTGTCTCCAAGTGCCACGTATCCACAGTCCTTGTAGAGCTCCGGGTATGGTGACACCACAACCCTCCCAGCCATCCCTCTGCACCCTTGCTGGCTTTGCTGGGCAATAGAATGAGACCAAGCAGCAGCTTTTTCACCCCTGCAGGTGGAGACAGAGCCTCATTCCTTGTCTGAACAGGGAGAGGAGCAGCAGATGCAGGAGGCTCCCTCCCCAGGCCAGACAGCAACATGACTCTCAGTGTCACAGAGCAGAAATAGGGGCAATGGGGCTCACCCAGCAGCTGGATGTGCTTCTCGCTGACCCCCAGAGCATTGGACACCCGGCACGTGGCTCCTGCCCGCAGCAGGTCGTGGCTCACACGCACCGTCAGGTTGCTGGCAATGTGCTTGTTCTCCATGTACTCGTGGGTCTGTAGGGATATGGGAAGCACAGGGCTCAGCACCCACACACAGTCCCCATCCCGAGAGCCACCCACAGCCCCCACCCATCCCTCACCGTCCCATTGATGCTCCAGTGGATGGAGGGCCGGGGGAAGGCGATGGCCTTGCAGGTCAGGTTGATGACTTCATCCTGCCGCACGTACAGCGGGGAGCTGATGGCCACAATGCGTGGTTCCCCTGCAGGGAGAGACAGCGAGTGTCTGCATCTCCCCATGGGATGGGGCTGATGGAAGCAGCATGATGCTCATCCCATCTCCATCCTTACCCCGCACAGCCACAGCCACCTGCTTGCTCTGCTCCAGCCCTGGCACGCTGCGAGCCTGCACTCTGCAGCTGAAGTTACTGGAGGTCTCAAAGGTGAGGTTGCTCAGGTGGAGCTGGTTGCCTTCCGCCACCTTCCTGCCCTGTTGGAGAGGGAAACCCAGGGCTGGGGGTCAGCACCTCCCACATCCCATGGCAGGAATGGACCCCAAGGGGCAGCCCAGCACGCCAATACCCGAGCATTGCTCACCTTTGCATCCCTCCATTGGTAATCCAGGGCCACGGGGCTGTGGGCGTTGCAGCTCAGCCTCACACTGTCCCCTTCGTGAAGGGGTGAGGATGGCTCCATCTTCACCTGGACCCCTTCGATGTCTAGGAGAGGGATGTGGAGCAGGGCAGTGTGAGCAGAGGGATGGGGTACCACCCGCAGGGTGCAGTGTCCCGTCCCCCAGCCTTACAGTTCACCATCAGCTCCACATCCCCTTCATGTTGTGTCATATCATCCAAGTCCAACGTCTGGCACCTGTACAGCCCGCTGCTGCTCTTGTTAACATCGTGCAGCATCAGCACCCCGTTGTTGGTGTCAGCCAGCGAGGTCATATCCTGCCAGCTGTCCTCCAGCTGTGGGGACAACACAACCCTCAGCCCCTCCATCCTGGGACAGGGGATGCCAAAGGAGAGGGGTCTGACCACCCCCTGCCCCCCTTTACCTCTCTCTTGAAGAAGCTAAAGACAGGGGCCGGATTCCCATCAGCATCACAGACCAACTTCACATCATCCCCTTCCTTCACCATCCCCGAGTTGCTCACCACGCGCAGCTCCACATGCTCCGTGGGGTCTGTGGGAGGAGGGAGCAGGCAGGGTGGGTGCGGGTCCCGACCCACAGCACTGCGAACAGCCCCTGCCCCCCAACTCACAGAACACGGTGACGTTCACCCGCTGAGAGTCCTTGGTGAGCATCTGTCCCCGCAGCCAGTAATGCACAGTGCAGTGGAAGAGGGAGCTGCGGTCCTCCCTTGTCACCTTGCTGAACAGCGTGCTGACCACCGTGTACAGCCCATTCGACTGGCGGACCAACGTGGTCAGGATCTTTGTCTCTGCAAGAGATGCAGATGCTGTTCCCATCCCACAAACATGGAGGGCACAGGTATCCCGTCCCTCTGATGGAGGGATGCGGTTCTCCATCCCCATCCCCAGCCCAACTCACTGTCCTCCTCCTGCAGCAGCGGCTCCCCGTTCTTGTACCAGGTGATGTTGGGGGACGGGAAGCTGTTCTCGCTCCTGCACTGAGCAATCTGCAGCAGCAGGGAGCACCATGGGCACGGCACGGCCCTGGGGGTGCCCCTATGGGGATGGGGAATTGGGGACCTCTCCTCACCTCCGACATGTCGCTGTTCTGTGCGGGGATGCCGGCCGAGTTGGGTGTGATCTCAGGGGGAGCGGGGACCTCTGGAAGAAGCCACTCCATGTATTAGGAGGAGCAGGACAGGATCCCCCCCACCTCACACCACGGCTGCCCTATCACTCACTGTATGTGTAGAGCTCGGTGTGGTTCTCCCCCACACCCCGTCCGTCAGCCCCAACCCGGCAGATGAAGGTCCTGGCGTTGTCTTGCCTTGTCACCTTGCTGATGGACAGAGCCTTGTCCTCCCCCACCGACAGCCTCTCGCCGTACTCCGTCTCATCTATCCGTGCCCCACTGGCGGTGATGACGCACAGCCTCACCCGATTGGAGTGCCCATGGTTGACCTGGGGACCAGCCCGATGTAGAACCCGTTGGACAGCCCCAAGTTTGGCCACCCAACCCCAACATCACTCACATAGAACCACTCGATGGAGGTGAAGGAGACGTTCCCAGGGATGGAGAAGCCGCACTCCAGTCTGGCTGTGCTCCCGATCTCCACTTCCAGCACTGCTGGCATGTGGACCTCCAGCCTGCCAGATACACCTGGGGGAGGAACAGCACCCTCACATCACATCCCCAGCACAGCAGGGATCACCCCAGGTCTCCACCCTAAGAGCCAGCAACCCAAGCACCCTCCCTGCAATATAAAGGTGAGCTCCTTGTTATATCCCTGCTTGCAGCATGGGGGCCTGCAGTACTAATGGAGCACCTGGCCTTGCTCCAAGGTAATGGATATCGATCCAGAGCCCGGAGCTGCCCTGCACCGAGTCTGAGCAGCCCCAGCTCAGAGCTGTGTCATGGCATGGATGGCACAGCAGTAAAGCAACGAGCCCCAGGATGGGATGGCAATGGGGAGCCCAGGAATGGCTGTGCCCACCACCCAGTATGAGAACGGGAGATAAGAGGGCTGTAGGAAGGCAGCTGTGTCAACAGCCACCTGATAGCACTGCTTGGTGACAGCCACACAGCAGCTTCAAAGGGTAACGCCGTGCCCATAAAATGCTCTGTGTGAAGTGGGCACAGCCCCAAAATGCAGCCAGGAGCCCTTATCTGCCATATCCAAAGTGCTGGCTTACACCACCAGCACAGCTGGGACAACACAGCAGCCCACTCCTGCCCCTCAGCCCTTCCATAGGCACAGCACAGCTGGCACTAAGCAGAGGGACAAACAGCGTGCAGGAAAAGGAGAAGTTGGAAAAACAGGTGAAAGCCCCAGAGATAAAGTATGGAATGGGATCAGGAAACTGCACTGAGTGCAGAACAGGAGGCACCTGGCCCTGAGCTGGCACCCACAGACATGGGCATGTCAGGCTCTGCTCCCCAGCCCCAGGAAAGCTGCAGCTCACAGAGCTCACCCACTCAGTGTGACAGCCCCCAGCCTGGCCGCCAAGCAGCCGAAACCATGAACTCACAGCTGGGGAATGGCTGGCATCCCTGGCTGGCAGCAGGAACCCCTCCTGCTCCATTGGTTGCCCTTGAAGAGGCCAACAGGGAGACTGCAGCCCCCTCCCCACCTCTCCTTGCTCCCCACCTCCCCCAGGACAAGTTGGATACCCAGGGTGAAGGGCTCAGCCAGGCTCCAGGCTATAAGGAGCAGCTGGTGACACCTCAGGCACTGCTGAATGGGGACACAAGGACAGACCCCCCTCAACCCAGCGATGGGTTCTCCAGTCAGGCTGGAGAACTATTGGCCATGCACAGGCTGCAGAGCTGAGCTCCAGCTCTTAACACTGAGCCCTGAGAGGCTGGCATAACTCCAAAGGGAGACCTCGAGATGCGGAGGGGCCGCCTGCAGCAAGTGAGCCGGGAAGGGAGGAGAGCCCCCGTGCCTTTCCATCTGGCTGGCGGACAGGCGGCCCGCAGCCAGCGCTCTGCAAGAACAAAGATTTGCTTTTAGAGCAGAGGAAGGGGGTGGGGAGCAGCACGGCCCCTCCAGCAGCCGACTGCAGAGCAGAGGTGTGCAGGCAGCACACGGAGCTGAAGGGCTTGGGGGGGGGATGCAATGGGGTTCTGCTTCCTATTGGGGGGAGATGGGGATGGTGATGGAGCCAATGCTGTGCTGCCATCCCAAACCCCCCAGTAAACTTCCCCAATGGGAATGGCAAATCTCACACTCAACCCCAACAGCCCCACTGCATATACCCCCATGTGAGGGTGCACAGCAAGCCACCATCCTGCCTGGGAACGGCTTTGGCTGCAGCCCCTGATGGTTCTGGGAAGCATCAAGCCCTTCATAGCAGCTCTGCTCGCCAACACCATCGTGCTGCCAACCAATGGGTGCTTCACTCGACACGTGTGCTGCGAGGAAGGGGATCCCAGCACGGGTTGGGGGTGGGAGCTCAGCTCTCAGCCCAGGCCTCAATCAAAGCAGGGTTACCCCTGTGTTGTGCTGTAGGGAGATAGGGGTGAAACATGGGGACCCCCGGTATGGGGAGGGCACGGTGTGGGGCAGGAAGCACAGCCCATAAACCAGGGCAAAACGGACTGGAAAGAGGATAAAAAAAGAAAGAGTGTAAAAAGCCAAAAGAAACACGGCGCTTGGGGAAAAACTCCTTAGAAGGAAAGGGGTGGATGCTTCCTAACGGCTTGACCGAGGCATCCCGTGCACACGGGACACACGTGCGGGCACACTGCCCTCACCTCAGCCCCATAGAGCACAGGGATGGGGCTACCACCAACCACCTGCCCATGGGGATACAGAGGGCATCCCTTACCCTGTGCTGCTTTAGGGGGCTGCACGGGGCACTCCCAGCTCTGCACACACACGTACATACATCCATACACACACACATCCACTCCTGAAGCGGAGCATGGGGACTTGTAGGGCGGGGACGGGCTCGGGGATGGGGGCGGGGGCTGCTCCCACCCCGCTCCCCCGCAGCACGGTTTTAGCATTCCTGGACTCTGGCCAGGCGGTGCCCGAAGGGCGTCAGCTCCCCCCGGCTGTCAGCACTACAGCCTGAATGGGGAACGGCCCATGGGGCCCTGCAGGGCCATTTGGGGAGGGGGAGCAGCACAACCCCCAGCCCCACACATCCCAAATGCAGGAGCAGGGTCTGGCCATATCCCAAGCACGGGGAGAGGTGGGGAAGGGGACCCTGGGAGCACCATTTCCCAGCACTAAATCAACTGCGCCCTGCTCCTGTCTCACATCGGGCTGCACCCCGCAGCACGACCCCAAAAGCAGCAGCATTGCACCCAAAGCAGATGCACTCAGCGCCCTGCTGCTAAAGCGGCTGCACCCCATAAAGCCTGAAAGCCAAATGCACCCCACGAGCAGCCCCACCCCACGAACACCCTACAAACCAACCTCATCCCAACAGCGAATCAGCCCGTCCCACCCAAAGTCGGGCTGCATCCCCCCTTTCTCCCCCCCAGGTGTTCCCGGTGCCACACCCCACAACCAGCCCCGCAGTCCCGCAGGTGCTCCCGGATCCTCCCGACCCCCAGCCCCACTTACCGCAGCACAGCAGGAGGCACAGGAAGGGCCAGCAGCCCCAGCCGCCCCTCCAGCCCCAACCGCAGCTCGGGGCCGCCCGCCGCCCCCCAGCCATGCCCGCTGCCGCCGCCGCCCGTCCGCGACTGAGCGGGACCCGCTGCCTGACGTCAGGAGGAGGAGGAGGAGGCGGAGATGAGGAGGAAGGCGCGGTGCTGCTGCCCCCCACCCGCGGCCCCTTATCCCCCCCCAGCGGTCGCGCGGTGCCGAGCTCCGCTCCCCTTTTTCCCCCTCCCACCGCCCCACCCCGATGCCGACTCGGTTCGGTTCCGGAGCCGGGTTCCTTTAGCGGCTCATTCCTGCCGCCCCGCCCGCCCTGCCTGGGCTTGCTCAGGTTGTTGGGAGCAGACAGGGAGGCGCTGGAGGTGGGAACCCCTCGGGGGTTGGGGGGCGGGGTGGGAGCGGGCTGCTGTTCTATGGGAATAGCAGACAGGGGCTCAATCCGCCCCATAAAGCAGCCCCCAAAGCGGCTCGCTCACCTTGAAGGCACGGATTGGGGCACGGGAACAGCGGGAGAACGAAATACCTTTTGTCGTTACCAGCCCATACAGACCCCCATCCTTGTGGCTTTGCCCCCAGACCCCGCTCTCCGTACTGGCAGGGATGCTCGCTGCCAACCCGCGTCTCTTCCCTATAGCAAAGCCCCACGGAGGGGCCCCATGGCACAAAGCTGCCCCCCAACCCCCGCGCAGCTGCTGAATGGGGCGGCTGTGGAAGAGCCGAGGTTTGCACGGCCGGGGCACAGGGCTGGCTGGGGGCCGGACGGGGGCGGTGGGGCGGACAAGGCTGCTATTATCCAGGGGAAATCACCCGTCCCCAACGCAACCCCACTGAGACCCATTCCCAGCGCAAGCCCAAAGAGCAGAGCAGCCCTCAATCCGTGCTGCAGCCCGTCTGTGCCTCAGTGTCCCCATTCTCCATCAGATCTAGGCTGGGGGATGAAGCACCAGGGCTCCCTCGAAGCCCCTCCTGCCCTCTCCCCATCTGCACCCAAAGCTCGATGACCCTTATCCTGCTGCAGACAGGGTGCCCACCTCCAGCTGTGCCCCCCTGTGCTTTGATTCTGCAACACAGACCCTGGGGGCTGCCCACCCCACCCAGCCTCTCTTTATGCCATCAGTCCCCTCAGCATCCCCATTCTCACCCACCAGCCCCTGCAATGCCCCACACCAGCCCTCACCATGCCCCCTCCTTGCCCCCTCCTGCCTTGGCTGAGTGCCTGAGGAGCCCCCCCCCCCCAAATACCCTTTCCAAGCCAAATGGACTCGATGATTCATCGGAAATGATTAAATTCTTTCCCGGCGAGATTAGTTACTTAAAATGGCAGCGCTGGGCAGTGATAAGGCTCCTGGTCTGGCGCTGCTTGTGTGGAGGGGCGGCCCTCCAAGAACAAGTGCATGGAGCAGAGCCTCCTCTATGGGTTCATCATGAGGATGCTCACATAGGTGCCCAGGGCTGGGGGTGTCTGGGTGCTGCACCACAGCCCCGTGCTCTGCTTGTTTAGTGAATGAACCCCAATGCCACCCAGTGAGGGCAGAGAAAGCACCCAGAGCTGCAAGCAAACAAGTGGGAGAGCCTGGCTGCCACGCTGCTGTGCCTTCAGTTCCACTGCGAGCCTTTATTCCACATTAAAAACAAAGCAGAATGAAAACTCCCAGCCCTTGGGAAAAGGGCAACGTTGGTCCCATGAGCAAACAGCCTGGCAGCGGGTGCTGTGTGCCTCCTGCTTTAGGGGCGCTTTGCTTTGAAGAGAACTTGTTCCTATGGTGGTTGTTGTTTCCCAACCAACCTCGTGGTTCTAATGGGTTTGAGAGGGAGGCTGAGCATGAAATCACCTGGCACCCAGTGGGTGAAGGCTCAGCAGGGAGCACAGCAGGCGGGCTGCCTTCAGCTGCTTTATCTCACGCCTTCTTATTTATTTGCTTGCTTAATGGATTTGGCTTCGGCTCCTGCTCGCTGCTATGCAAACAAACAGCATGCGCCGTGCCGTGGGGACACCATCCCGCACACGCAGCCGGAGCAGGGAGGTCGGTGCATGGATCCTTGCTCTGCTCGAGGTGTGGGGCAGCCCCACAGGCTGTGTGCCCACAGCAGGGCTGTCTGAGCATCCCCAGCTGCAGGCGGGTTGTAATTGCATTTCGTTCCTCCTGTACCTGGCTCTGTAGCTACAGGAGGGGCTGTGTATGGGGCTGAGAGCCCTGTGATGTCCCATGGCTCAGCAGAAAGCTCCCTTACTCGGCTGGGCTCCCAGTGCTCCTTTATGCCTCCGCTCTCCCTTCTTGCAGGGATTACTGACCATGGCTACGGGGCTTTGTTTAGCAGGTGGAGGGAGGAAGGATGTGAGAGGAAAGGGGGGGGAAGGAAGATGACATCTGGATTTGTGCACCTGGGGATGGATGGAAGGCGGCTTTGCAGATGGCGAGTAGTGGCAAAGCTCCCATAAAAGGAGCTGAGATGGCAAAGGGGGACACCCAGCCCCATATTTGCCCTGGGGATGGTGGGGAAGGCTTTGGGGCATGCAACCCTGCTCCAAGAACACACAGCTCAAATGGACAAGGACAGCTGGGGAGTGAAGGGGAAACCCTACCCGGCTGGGGGCATGGGGAAGGAGCCCTATAGCCAGGGCTGGATGCTCACCCCATATCATGGATGTGGGCTCCCTGCAGCCCAAAGCAGGTGCAGCCCTGCATGGTGTGCAGATGGCCACGTAGTGCCCTATCACTCGCAATGTGCACAGCCAAACTGGGACGGTCCATCACGTCTGTGCCTGAGGATCCTCTCTCAGTTGAGAGGGGAAGGCTTTGGGGCTGGGGGAAGCCGGCAGAGCGGGGACGGCTATTTATAAACAGGCCTTTTCCTTCGGAAGATGCTGAGTTCATCTCCCCCTGGCTATTGCCGGATGGAAAAAGGCCCCATTGTCTTGGCGCCAGATGGGCCGGGGCCGGGCACCCGCCTGCACAATAGGGTGGATTATAGGACTGGATGGCGGGGGGTCCTATGGTGCAGGGACAGGCGGGGGCCCGGCTGTGCTCCATGTTTGCCCCCTGCTAATGCTGCAGCTCCCATTGGAACGGACACACTCAGCTCACCACGTCACCGGGCTTCCCCAGTAGGAAGGAAGAGCCCAAAAATCACAGCGTCACCAGATTTAGGAAGGGGGTGGGGGGTCTCCGTGCTGTGCAGGGTTTGGGGCTGCTCAGAAGAGGACAAGGGCAGTGAGGGGGGCTCTGTCCACATGCCACCCCCCTGCCTGCACCCACCACGCTGGGGACACGCCAGGCCACTCGCACCCATGGGAGCTGTGGGGCCGGGCAGGGATTTCTCCTCGCAGGACTTTCCCATGGATGAGGACTTGCTTTTCCCAGGGCTGCCTGGCTGGGCTCCAACAGGACAGAGAGAGATCCCAGCTCCGTTCCTTATAGCTCTCTGGGCTCCCCATCCCCACAGCCTATAGATGGTGGGGATGCTTGGGGACGCAGCTCCTTCCCACCCGGAGGTGGAGGCTGGGGGAAGAGCGAGGCACAACGCTTTGGATCGGAGCCCAATTGGGGACGGGGATGGGGAACCTTCCTGGAGCGGATGTGCTGAAATGAGCCATTGTTTGAGCCTGACCTGGAGCTCGGGGCTGTGCCGGGGCATTCAGCCGGGCACCTTAAGCAGCCACGTCTGGGCTGCGTGCTGGTGTCACCGTGCTGTGCTAGCAAGGGGTCAGCACCCTGGGGACAGTTCTATGGGCCCAGCCCATAGGTTGGGAGCGGGGGCACGATGCCAGCAGGACCCACACCCCAGCACCACCCTTCCTGCCCCCATGCAGTGCTGGGAGGAGATGCTGGGGCCGGGGAAGCTGTGTCCTGCTACAAGGCAGCGTAGGTGGGAGCCTTGGCGGCCCCCGGCGCCGTTTCCCCCCTCCTCAGCATCATTTCCCCCCTGTGCAGCTGCAGGCTGAGCTGCCAACCCTTTGTCTCCCTGTTTTTCCCATTCCTCTTCCACCCCCACAGCCGCACGCTGGGTCCCACACGCCCCACAGAACCAGGACAACCAGAAAGCTCCTCCAGCATTGAGATGCTTCATCTCTGCTTATAGCCCTGGAGCAGCCCAGGCTGACTGCTGCTGCTTCCCGACACGCTGCGGTGAGCTCAGAGCTGGGAAGGCAATGATGCAGCCTCACAGCAGGGCTGGGTGCCAGCATAGCCCCGGGTATGATGCACCCACACTGTGATTCTTACACCCCAAAGGTACAAACACAGCCCTGAGTCAATGAGTGCAATGAGGTCTGAGCAGCAGGAGCCCGCCCTGCTCCAGGCAGCTGCTGTGCACAGCTGGGAGGGTGATGGTGGCATCGTGCCCACACCTCCAGCAAGTGTGGGGACAGCTGGGGGAAAGGGGGGGCTGCCAAAGAGGGGTCATACCCCACAACCCCGTATAGGCCCCACAACCCCATATTGACCCCATAGAACCTATATGGGCCCCATTGACCCCATAGAGGCCCCACAACCCCATATGAGCTCCATAGGCCCCATACAGGCCCCCCAACCACATACAGGCCCCGCACCCCCATATGGGCCCCGCAACCCCATACAGGCCCCACAGCCCCATATGGGTCCCACAGATCCCATATGGGCCCCATAGACCCCATATTGGCCCCATAGACCCCATACAGGTCTCACAACCCCATACAGGCCCCATAGACGCCATAGAGGCCCCACAACCCCATATGAGCTCCATAGAACCCATATAGGCACCACAACACCATATGGGCCCAACAGAACCCACATAAGCCCCATAGACACCATGCCTTGCAACTCTTGGCCCTTCTGTGTGCCCCCCCCTCCTCTCCAGCAGCAGCAGGGAAGGGGACACAGGTGCATGGGGCTTGCAAGGCCCCTCCCCATGGCATGGGGTGAGGAATGAATGGAGCACAGCACACCCAGCTCTGTGTCACCCCCCCCCAATCTACTGTGTCTTTTTTTTGCCTCCTGGTAAAGCAATAAGAAATCCAAACATTACCATAAATGCTCAAAGCATCTTGGTTCCATCACGTGGGCACCGGCACACACCCAAAAACCCCTGAAACCAGGCAGGCAGGGAGGGAACGGACCTGAAAACAAGCAGGACAGACAGACAGATAGATAGACAGATAGACACATGGCTTTGCTATGCAGTGGAAGGGGGCTGCATGGTGGAAGGGGGGGGCTACTCCAAGGGGCTGCCACTATGTCCAGGCACTGCCCAGGGCCTTGCATGTCTTTCCTATGGGTCATCTTGCTCTGTCCTTCCTTAAAAAGCCTTGGGCACGATGCTGGGTGTTCCTCTGGCTGGCGTCACTGTACAGGCAGTGTCTCCTGGGGATGCCCAGCCTGGAAGCTGGCAGGAACTGCTGAACTACTCCATGGCCAAACCTTGGCCTTGGGATTATTCTGAGACCTGTACAGGATATGGAGCGAGCAGCACCGCCTTGTTTGACCCTGTGTTGGACAACCAGAAAGCGCTGAGACCGGCATCAACTCATCACACTCATGACAGCGACGGGTGGGGGGGGGGGGGGGGCTGTTAATAGGGTTACTGGCCCTTTAAATCCGACCTAACCACCGAGTCCCCGCCCACGACAAGATGGCGGCGCCCATAGCAGTGCGGCCCAGCTGATGGCGGCCATGGAGCTGGTGCTGCTGCTGCTGCGCGGCCTACGCCTGGCGCTGGACCTGCTGCTCCTACTGCTGGATCTCAACTTCTTCCTCGTATCCTCGTTGGTCACAGCCTTAATCTGGTTATTCACCACCGCT
This sequence comes from Coturnix japonica, assembly GCF_054131305.1. Classification (NCBI taxonomy): domain Eukaryota; kingdom Metazoa; phylum Chordata; class Aves; order Galliformes; family Phasianidae; genus Coturnix; species Coturnix japonica. Next base: position 3,360,488 of record NC_140696.1, read on the forward strand.
TCCAGCCTCCCCGGAGCTGCCACAGCTGGAATATGGGCTTGTTGGAACGGGTTGTTAAATGGATTGTGTGGGTTGGTGCTGGGGGTCGTGCAGGGGGTGGGTGGGATGCTGAGGGGCTGCTGTAACGTTATGGAGGGGCTGAAGGTGTTGGGTCACCTGCTAACACACATGGGATTGAGGGGCAGGGAGATGCTGCAGAGAGGGGTGTGCAGCCTGCTGGGCTCGGGGCAGGCTGTATTGAGAGAGGCAGGGGAAGGGTTGGCCATTGGGATCAGTTTGTTGGCTTATCTGGTTAATAGCGTGGTTAATTTGTGTTTGCTGGGCACGCAGAATTTGTTCACGCTGTTGTTGGCTCTATGGGATGCGGTGACCAGCCCGGTGTTGCGTGTTGGTGAGTTGTTGGCTGCCTTCCTGGCACATGTTTCTAGCAGTGCTATTGCTGTATCCATCTTGCTCTGGTCTCCCTGTCAACTGGCCTTCGAGCTGCTGGTCTCCACCACCGAGCTGCTCATCGGCATCTTCTTTGTCAACGTCTATGGGTTGGCTTTGCTCGTCGCCATCATTGTGGTCAGCGCTGTTATCTTCAACCCCGGGCTGCTCCTGACATTTCTGGGCCATGTGCTTGGCTGCTTCCATACGCTGCCTGCGTATCCCCGGCTGCAGCAGGAGGTGTGGAGGCTGTACCAGCTGGCTGTCCTGATGATGGGCATGGCCATGACCTCGCAGACGTGGCGCAGGTTGGTGGACTGGAGCCTGCAGGTGACCAACTGGAGCCGAGGGGGCAGAACGATGAACAGAGAGAGCGAGAGACGAGGGGCGGCTCAGGTGCTGGGCAGGTTGATGCTGGAAGAGGACAACCATGCTGCAGCACAGCAGGACGAACAGCCAGATGCAGAGCAGGTCCCGCAGGCACATCCAGCTCTGAATCGAAGCGCTGTGTCTGGGCAGCGTCTCCAGGCATCCAGGGATGAGCCAAGCACCTCCTGGGGGAAAGCACCAAGGAGAGAGCAGCTGAATGCAACAGCTGGGGATGGAGCAGGAGCTCCGGACAACGACCCCTGGATGCTTCTGAAAGAACAAGAGGAACGTAAGAAATGCGTCATCTGTCAAGATCAAACCAAGACAGTCCTGCTTCTGCCCTGCAGGCACCTGTGCCTGTGCCAGGAGTGCACAGAAGTCCTCCTGCAGCAGGCGATCTACCAACGCAACTGCCCGCTGTGCCGCCAGATGATCCTCCAGACGCTCAACGTGTACTTGTGAACTGTGGGGGTGGGTAATACGGGTTGTTTTACAGGTGATTGAAGACGCCTCTGCCTCATGCTGGAGTGCAGGATGGCTCTTCCCAGGGCTGTCCTGAGTTGTTTCCAAAGAACTAAGGATGGTGCTGAAGGACCAAGAGGCTGTCAGAGGTATCTGTCAGCCATGTTAAGTGTACAACTAGGCTGTAGCTCCTGCTAACAAGCACAGCAGCTGATCTCTGCAGCAGGCTGAAAGGTTGGGGTTTTTTGTTTCTGTATTTGACAACTTCTGCTTCAAGGCCTGTTGCCTTGATCTGAAACAAAGCACAGATCTGGTTCCTCCTAGCCAAAACTGATGGAAGGATAAAGGCTGTGCTGCCTTGGGAATTACTGGGACTGGTGCAAGGCAAAGGAGTGTTTTGCTACCAAGGCTTGGCCAAAAAGCTACCTGGTGGACTGCATTTACACTCTTTCTTCCTCCTGCCATTTAAGTGGGGCAGCTCGCAGGGCAAGGATTTGCGTGCCCCTTTTGCAAGGCTCTAGCAAAGCACACTTGAGCTTTTTAGGCTTTTCTACCAAAGGGCTGAGCCCAGCTCTCAGCTGGAGGACAGCAGGGTTTCTGAGGCACCTTAATGTCCCAGCCACCACGGCTTTGGTGTCCCAGTTTTCCCTTGCCATTAGGAGCCACAATGAGCACGATCTCCCTGCAGAACAGCTGACTGCAGAGCTCAGTACTGCTGCTGCTTCCACACCTATGCAAGACCAGCAAGCACATACCGTGTTACTTGCATGAAGGGAGTTTGTTACCTGCTGCCTGGGGAACCTGAGCAGCCCTCAGGCTCCCTAAGGCTGGAGAGCATTTGCTACATCCCAGGCTGGGCAGGCAGGAAGGGGTGGCTCTTTGAGAGACAAGGGGACACCCCAATCCTTCTTGAAGCCCACTGAGACATTCCAGCTCCAGACATAAGTACTACAGACCTTGTGTGCACGGGGCAGTACCAGGACCACAGCTATGTTTGTTTAGGGCAGGGTTATACTTCTGCTTTGTCTGCAGTGTGAAATACAGTTTGTTTAATGTAAGCATCCCATGATGTCTGACAAGGCCGTCCATTCCTTGCTGGGGAGGGCTGAGGTGCCTCATCCCAGCACTGTTCCAAGAAACTGCTGGGCTGCAAGAGAGCCACGCGCTAAAAAGCTTTCCCTTTTTCAGTTTGCCTGTCTGGGGTCAGCCATGCATCAGAGCCAATTTTGGCTGGAGCCAGATTGGAAGGAGCCTTGACTTCTCGACTGCAAGCCAAGAGCCTGGGGGCGGCTGGCGTGGCTTTCTCCATTCTCCTGCTAACAAATAATTGATTAGTAAGTTAAGCCAAAACAGAGGCAGCAGAGAGGCCAGGCCATGCTGGGAGACAACTCTGCACTGCAAACTTGTGCTGCGTCGAGGACTGATGGTGTCTGAGAGCGGCTCTGCAGGGACTGCTGTGTGCTGGGATCTCTATCCTCACCTCCAAGCCACCTCTCCTGCAGCTCAGATGGACTGACTGGGGCCAGCTGGTGATCTTGGGGTGCAGTGTGTCCTATGTGACTTTCAGCCTTCTCCAGACTGCAGTTTCTCCCCACGAGTCTTTTTTTATTGTTATAGCAGTCACTGTTTTAGGGGCCCATTTGTTTTTTTTTTTTCGCCTGTTTATATAAAAAAAGAAAAGAAGAGAGAAAGCTTTGCCTTAAGTTTAACTCTTTGCACTAGAAATGAGCAGATTAAAGTTTCCTCTACCAAAAGCTGCCTCGTTCTTGGGGTGGGTTTCCCTTGGGACCTCCTCTCTGCTTGCAGTCAGGCTCCATCACTAACATAGAATTGGATTCCAAGGCTGTTGTCACTATGGGCTGCTCAGAAAGGAAGAGAGAAAGCAGCCTGCTTTGCTTGAGCTGCTCCTGGAAAGAAATCTGTGCTTCTCTGCCCTGAACCAAAGCAATCTGTGCTTGGCTATTCTAGAGCTGGAGCAACCCAAAGCAGAAAGGCTGAGACTTCCCAGGCTGGCAGAACAAAGCGTGAGGATGCATAATCCCAGCTCCCGTGTGTCCTTGGTGCTTCCACACCCTGCTGCTTGTGACAGAGGGTGTTGGCAAGCCCCGTATCCTCAGGGGTGGAAGCAGAACAGGGGCAGCTTTGCCTCACAAAAAGGCCAAGACGGGCTCAGCTGTGCTGAGCTACTGCTGAGCAGATGCATTTGCCGCACAGTTATTCCCTGGCCCCGATCTGAGCTCTTGGCAGGCTACTGTGTGCTTTTAAGCATCCTTGGCTTCTCCAAAATCCTTGCAAACTGTTTGGAAAATACATTTCAGGAGCCTGATGGGCAGAGACCTCAGGAGTTTTGGCTCACCCTGCCCTGAACTCACCTGCTTTGGTAGGGCTGTGCCAGCAAACAAACTAATTTTAATGAGGAAGCTCATAAGTCCTGGCTGAAAGTCACACAAGGGGGATTGCAGGCTGCAGGAGTGCAGCTCAGCCAGGCATAGAGCCAATATGGGGCTGCCAAGCCCTGCAGGGGACTGGCTGCACCAGGGGAAACTGAGGCACAGCCTTCCCCTGTGTCCTCAGGGAGCTGAGGTGGGCTGGGGGATGGGGCTTGGCAGGGAGATGCTCTATACAGTGGGCATCCAAGCAGAGGATGTAGAGATGGATGCATCCACCTCATCCCACTGTGGTCAAGTGAGAACAGGATGTAAAGGACACAGTCTTCCCCTGGGAGCTGTCATGCACGCACTTGGCTCACATGCAGCAAGCAATTACAAGAGGAAAATGCAACCAGCTCCTGGCTGATGGCAGCCTGCACTGTCCTGATATTCCTCCAGCACCATGGAGCTGGTGTGGGGCTGCAATGATGCTCACAGACCAGGCATGGGCACAAAGTTTGAGGTCCTGGATGTGTTTCCTTCTACTCGGTGTGGTGCTGCTGGGTAACCCCCATTTAAAAGCACTGAGGTGGGGGGTGCTGACAGCTTGCTGGAACTGAAGCCTGCCCCAGGCCTTGGGAAAATCTCTGGCATCCCTTTGTCTGCCCAGCTGCAACATCCCAGCCCTAATGAGCTGCCATTGCCTGTGGGACAGCGGGGAGCTGGCATGACAGACACGCACTGCAAAGCAGCTCACAGCCCCTGGCCGATGGGGAGGGAGCAGGTGATGGATCAGCAGCAGAACCACGGGGGGCTTTTGTCTGCTCCCAGGCACCAGCTTTGCTCCCTCATTAGTGGCTCAGAACATGCTGCACAGGGCTGTGCTCAGCTGGGATGAGGGTATTGTCATGAATGGAAACTCCCTGCTGCCTCCACAGGGTTTCCATCCCATTGAGGTGCAGATGGAAACATCACTTGGGCCTGGAGGAGGTGATTCTTGGTCCTGTTGGTCCCCTTCTACTCACCAGGACATGGGATTCTCTCATGCTGATCCCTGAAGAACCTGTTGTCTGCCCTCCTGAAGCCCTCAGCTGGATCCTCCTTTGGTCTTGTCCCCTTCTTTCAGCTCCTCTGGTTTGTAAGGTCTTACCCACCTGAGCTCTGCTCCTCAGCCACCTGCTGCTGTGAGCTATTGCCAGATACCAAGGTGGATCCCATTCCCACAAGGACCAGTGCTTTGGTTGCCATTACCCCAATAAGACTGCAGGCACACAGAGCCCACAGGTCCCTCCTGTTTGTCCTCACACTGCTGTATAGGCACTTTAGATACCCCAACAGGGTCCCATTTCCCAGCACAGCCATGAGAGCTCACACACAGTGCTGGTGTGGATGCTATGGATCGACCCCTCCTCAGCCCAGGTTGCACACTTGAGCCCTTTCCTTGCCTCCCCTAATTGAGGACAGCCCCCATCCCCTCCCCCAGGGTTGAACTTCTTACCAGGTCAGCCAGGAGACACCAGCACAATCTTTGCTACCGAGGGCATTTCCATACTCTGCTCCTGTAGTTGAAGGTTTGGGCTCTTGGAGGAGATGACTGATCCATCTTCACCTCAGGGCACACACACAGCACCAACACCTCTTGCAAGCTGCACATGGTAGCCCTGGATTGTTGCTGCAGAGCCCCAGCCCTGCTGGGTTCAAGCCTCCAGCTGGAAACTGTGACCTTACCGTGGCCAAGAAGCAAAGTACTGCACTGGGAAGGGCTGCCAGATCTTCTTCTTTTCTTTTTAATTGAATAAACATTTCTGTTCCAGCTGCCACCTCCATCAGCTGCACAACAAGACCTACCTGCTCACCCTGCTTTTATAGCAGCTTCACCCTCCTGTTGGCCAAAGGGGTGGTGGTCCCTCCCTAAACTGTGTGCAGCTGAAAAGGGGCTGTGGCCACTTCTTCCTCAGGGGCAGCTGAGCTTGTTAGAAGCCGCCAGGTACTACCACAAACCAAAGCATCTTGTGTCTCCCCTTAACCCTATCCCCTCCTTGTCCTCCTCCCTAGGCAGCTGAGGGCACCCCTATGGTGCTCAAGGGAGGCCCCAGCATCCCCCACTGACCCCATACAAAGCACCTAGGAGATAAAAAGCATCCCAAGGAGAGCAGAGCTGCTGCACCAAGTGCTCTGCTCCGCATCATGATAGAGCCTGGAAGATGCTCCCAACCCCCACGTACCTCCCCTGGCCTCATCCCAAGATAAGTCATTTTCCTCCTCCCAGAATAGACAGTTCCGACCATCGATCTGCTCTGCCACGTTGTTTATCCCTCAGCAGCTCTGCTTACAGAAAAAAAGCCATCTTCAACCCAAACAGCCGCTTCCGCTGCAACGTGACCCTGTGGTTGGGGCTGGGAGGGAGCTGCAGGGCTCCCATGGGGAGCGAGCCCTCACCCCTGGCCCTATAGATTCTGCAAGTCCTTGTGGGGCTGAGGGTGGTCCCGGTCATTGCTGTGTGCCCAGGTGTGATGCAGTGATGTGCCCTTGGCTCCTGCGTGGTCCCAAGGTCTGTAGGGTTTGCTCATTGCATTGTGGGGCTGCTCATCCTCAGCCTGATGGGCAGCACGGCTGCTGGGTGAAGGAGTTCGGCCCCCAGCCAAAAGCCCCCTCCCTGCTCGTCCCTTATCCCCGCAGGACCTATTTTGGGCAGGAATGAGGAAACTCTTCGTTCCACGGCTAAAAATAGGGACCTTTCTCCCAAGCGGATCACTGCTCTCACACTGCAGCCCGGGATGGGAGAGAGCTGGCGAACTCCCCAAGTCCTGGACACGGCAGAGGGCAATAATTCCCCCTGCTCCAACCTCAATGTCTCCAGCCCTGTAGGGGCTCCCAGCCTGTCCCATGGCACCAAGGGGAGGGGGTCCATGCGGGGACGCGACCCCCAGACGCAACGTCGCGCACTGAAGTGAACTGAAATCGGGGTTTGGGAGGGGAGTCCCGCCCCATCCCCTCCCCTCGATGATTTTAGGGGAAGGCGCACAGGGAGGGAGGAAGCAAATAGATGCCGATGCCTCCATCTAGCGGCTGTGCTGGCTGCTCTCGTCTTGTCCTCAGCGCTGGGATGCGGCACAGCTCCGTGCAGCCCCCCGAGTGCCGCCCCTCCAACCCCAAGGCAGGGCCGAACAGCAGCAGGCGCAGGGATGAAGACCCCTTTTATTGCTGGTGAAGGAGGAGATGGGCGGCTGGAGGATGGGGGACATCAGTGATGCAGGCAGGATGGTTTGCCCACCCTGGGACATGGCAGGATGGGCCCCTCGCCGTGCCAGCGGCCGGACAGCCCGCAGGGAGAAGCTGACCGGGGGGGGATGCTGTGTGCTTACAGACAACGCGGCCATCGGGTCACTGCAGCTCCCAGAATTTAGGGCATAGAGCCCTAAAGCTGGGTGCACACAATCATGCTTAGCTCTGGCACAGCGCTGCATGGGGTAGCAGGGACAGCGTGCCCCTGCCTGGCATGAGGTGATGAAGCCACAGTAGGGCAGAGGGAGGATACTGAGCATCCCGGCTCCCATATGGCCAGATCCCATCCCCAATGGGTGCCCATGGGGTCCCCATCCCCAGCCTCACGCTCAGGCAAAGACAGCTGAGTTCTGCCAGTAGGAGTAGACGAGGAAGCCGGTGAAGGTGCTGTCTGTTTTCACGCTGGCGTAGAAGCCGATGTAGTCCCCGACTCCCACCTGCACCCACACCTCATCCTCGGGCTCCAGGCGAACCAGGGCTCCCCCTGAGAGCGAGGTGGGCTTGGGCCAGTTCCCGTAGTACTGGAAGAAGGAGGCGATGGAGTGCCCGTTCTTCATGATATCAAACTGCAGGCTGGCACGGTAGACAGTGGCATGGACGGCGAAGTAGTAGAGGCCGGGCACCTCGCAGGTGAACTTGCCAGTAGCGGGGTCATAGTGGCCTTGTTCATTGACCAGGACCACATCGAAGCGGATGGGTTGGTCGGCCAGAGGTGGGCTGCGTGATTCGGAGCGCTTGGCACTGAAGGCAGAGCGGGGGGCCACTGCACACTCACCCTGTGCCCCCTTCTCACCATGCAGGCCATCCACACCGGGGCTGCCCATCTCCCCACGGGGTCCAGGAGCTCCTGGAGGGAGCACAGAGGGGACAGTGTAACATTCGAACTCCCCCAGCTCAGCTGCCCAGACCCATCCCAGTGGGGTTCAGCATCCCATGGGTGCTGCCACTCTATCTGGGGGTGCAGCATAGGCAGATCAACCCTAAGGAGCCAAGGAATGGATGCTGTACCCACATTGGGGTTCCTGAAGCAGGAGGTGGAAGGAAGGGAGAAACACAGTGGTGCTGGTGGCAGCAAGCTGCTGACTCTTGGAGGGCCATCCATGCAGGGGAAGAAGGGTGGTGGCAGCACAAAGCGGGGGGGTTTTGTGGGATTTCCTCCCAGCTCAGCAATATAGAGTTGTGCCAATGTTCAGACACAAGCTCATTCCCATGGTGAGGGTCCCCTATTGACATGACCCCTTACTTACCTGGTGGGCCCATCTCGCCCTTCTCTCCTGGCATCCCCATCGCCCCATCCCGGCCATCTCGTCCATCTCTGCCTGGCAGACCCTGACCCCCATGCAAGCCTGGGGTGCCTGGGATGCCCGGCTGCCCTGAGCACTGCCTGGGGATCTTGTTGTCTTCAATCTGCACAGAGCTGCTGATGAGCCCAAGGAGAAAGAGGAGGAAGAGCTGCTTCATCTCGTCTTCCATGCAGGAGCTGGGAGGGGGCACAGAACACAGCTTACAGTCCTGTGGGCACCCATTCAGAAGGCTGGCACCCTGCAGCTGCCCTCAATTCTCTCCTAGTTGCCTTTTTGGCAGGCACTACCTGCACCTGCTGCAACATCCCCATTGCCCACCCAGACCGTGGCGGTGCCAGAAACAGGAGGGGACCACGCAGGGGAGGTGATGGCAGTGCACAGCTGCATGCCGGGTTCAGGGTGGTGGGCTCTGCTGGCAGGATGCTCATGGTGACACCGTGCATGGGCTGTGGTTTCAATAGACAGCATTACATGGCAGGGCGGCAGCTCGGGAGCTCCAGTTGCATCGTGGCCCTGCCCTTGGCAGCATCCCCACAGCCAGCTCTGCTCCGAGCCACCCGGCTCCCCACACAACCATCCAGGGCTACAGCATCATCGCATGGGGCTGTGCTGGGACCACCCCAGTGCTGGGACCACCCTACAGCCCTCCCATCCCCAGCACAGCCCCCAGCCCATTCCCCATGGCCTTTCCCTTATGAAATCTCTCTCTCCCCTCTCCTGGATGTGACGGCTGCAGTAAAGAGGAAAAGGAGGAGAAATGTGGCTCCTCTTTGCCCCATTGCTGGAGCTGGGACCCCATTATGCCCATGCCCCCCTCAACTCACCAGCTCCTTGTCCCCACAGCCCGCTGTGCTCCGCTGGGATGGCTGCAGCTCTTCCTGACCGCTTTGCTCTGACGAAGGCCCGAGGAGAGGCTGCCTCTCCACCTCCCCCCCCCTCCTCCCCACGTCTCTCCTCCCAAACTCCAAAGGAAATCACGGGCCCTGGGAGCCAAAAGCTACAAGACAAGGGGAAAAAGAAAACTAATCCCGCGGTGTCGGAAGCTCCGTAAGCAGGGGGAAGGGAGAGGCAGACAAACAGCACAGCGGGGCGAGGGGAGGCGTGGGATGAGAATCATCAGCGCTGAAGGCATCTGGGCAGCAGGACAGCAAGATGGAATGGGGAATGTGAGAGAAAACAGAGGGAAAGCAGAAGGAGAGAAAGGAAAGAAGCAGAGTTAGAGAAAGGAGCAGGAGCCCTAAAGGTGTGTGATGCCCTGGCTGGTGCTTTGTGCCTGGCAGAAGGGATAAGGCAAGAGGAACAGTGAGGTACATGCACTGTGGCAGTGCCAGCACTGCGGGCTGCAGAGGGTGCAGGGATGCATCAGGCTGCAGGTGCAGGCAGCGAGACTGCAGGCATGCAACAAAGCTGAGACAGTGCTGGGCTTTGCAAGGCACTCCCAGCTCTCCTTGAATCCATTCCAGCACCGAGTGCATCCAAGGGATGCTGCAGGGTGCGGTGCTGTGGGTGACACTGTTGGCTGAGCCTTCCTGGTCCACATACCTAAAAGTCATGTGCTTGCATGCGGCCTGGCTGCTCCCCCCCAGGTGTGAAGGGGCTGTTGGTTTTGGTCAGCTGGGAGCTGGTTTGTGGCCACAGGGTGTTGCCAGTGGGGTGGCCTGGTGCCAGCATGGCCAGAAAGGGCAGAGCCCTGGTTGGAGTGAGTTCTGCTCCCTGCACCATGGAGCTGCCTGCATGACACTCTCCAAGACCCATTTATCTCCCATCCCATTGAGGGTACAACAACCAGCCCATGTCATCCCCGCAGCTGGGACAGTCCTGTGCCCTTTTATTCCAGCCCACACTCCTGGCTTCCCTCTCTTAGCCCATTCCTCCATTTCCCTAGTAATAATCTGGTGGGACCCATATGCAGACCGTCTCCAAATACATCTGCTCCATCACTTCATCAGCTGCTCATGCTCTTTATTCTGCTGGTTCTGGGACTGGGGGACAACCTGCAGCCTGGTCCAGCCCTGCTCCATTCATGGAGCATTAACAGCTCTGCTGCTGAGGGCTCAGAGTCTCTCTATGGGAAATCAGTCCTGCAAAGAGCCCGTGGCATCTGGGCACTGAGCTGAGCACAGAGCAAACTGGAAGGCCTCAGTGCAGGACATGTTACAGCTGGAGTAGAATGGAGGTTTAGGGCAGCACTGGGCTCTTCTGCAGCTCCTACTCTTCTTTCCTTGCCATCTCAGGGCTGGAAGCACTCCACGGGGTCATTGGAATCAGGCAGGATGTTGCAGTTGATGGGCCAGAGGATGCCAAGGAGACCCAGGGAGTGCTGGCAGCGCAGCTCAGCAGCCAGGCAGACAGCACGGCAGGGCTGCAGGACACCCCCATCCGGAGTGCACTTGGGCACAAAGAGGCTGCAGATGAGCAGGCGGAGGTGCTGGTAGCATGCAAGCTCCATCAGAGTCTGCAGGAGAGAAGCAGTGAGAACAGGATGGTGCAGAGCATCCACCTGCAGCCCAGCACCTCACCTGATAGTCCTGCAGCACCTCAGCGGCTCCTGCCTGGTCCGGGATGGCCAGCCAGATGTTGGGGAAGGAGGTGGCATTGTAGCCCAGCCCCAGGCACATCTCCACCTCCACAGGCTCACAGATGGAGCCTGAAGAGAGAGATGCAGGGTTAGGGTTAGAGGTTATATATCACAGAGGGTCTGATGGCCTCCAGGTGTGCACCCGGGGTAGGTGGGATGTGGGATGGCTGACAGGGGGTGTCCCCCAGCCATGGGCACTCACCAAATGCAGGGTAGGAGACCCCGGTGCAGTTCAGCTCATCGGTGCCATCAGGGCAGTCGTGCCAGCCATCACACACAGACTCCAGTGCCCGGCACTCGCCATTGCCACAGGAGAACTCTGTGGGGCTGCAGGTCTCTGCCAAGGCAGGGCATAGGATGCATCCATCTCCCAAGGATGGAGACCATGCAGCCCCTGCTGGCACCTTGCTCCCTGTCTGGCTACTTACTCTCTGTGGCATTGCGGGCTTCATAGGTGGCAAAGAACCCAGTGTCTGCTACTCCTTCATCTGCCACAAAGAGAACTGTCATGACGTGGCGCGATGAGGTCAGGGTGGGTGGCAGCTGGTGGCCACAGAACCTGCAGGGACATGGGGTAAGAGAGGACACTGGGTATGTAGAACCCTAAAGCTCATCCTCTGGCTCACTCCAGCAGCCCATTCCATGCCTCAGTTTCCCCAGCTGACCCACAGGACCCACACCTGCCCATCAGGCTGGCAGTTCCAGTGCCTGCACTGTCGTGAACCTCCACGAAGTCAAAGCTGCAATCCTCGTGTGACTCCAGGCTGAAGTTGTGGAAGTGCAGGTCTATGACGTGGCCCAGGGGCACAGAGATCTGCCAGAGGCACAGCTATGGGGACAGCCATGAGAGCCATGAAGCCAGACAGGGGCACAGGAGGAGGAGGTCTTCCTCCTGCCCTCCTCCTCCTCCCAGCATCCCTTCTCTCACCTGCTGGTGTGGATATGGCTGGGGGTGGCTCGGGGTGGAGAAGTGCCCCTCCAGGGCTGTCAGCGGCCCCCCACACTCTGGGAACACACAAAACACACACACACGGCAGCTGTGCCCCCATTTCCCTCTACCATCACCTCCCCAGGGCTGGGGGGGGGGCACACGCTGCCATCCCACCTTTGTGCTTCACGCTGCAGTTGGCCTCATCGCTCCGATCCTCACAGTCATGGAACCCATCGCAGACAAAGCCCAGGTGGATGCAGAGCCCCTGGTCACAAAAGTGCTCATCCCATGCACAGCTCTCTGCGGGGTGAGTGCAGGTATCTGGGCTGGTCACCCATACCCATACCCATACCCATACCCATACCCATACCCATACCCATACCCATACCCATTCCCATACCCATACCCATATCAATACCCATACCCATACCTATATCCATACCCATACCCACATCCATTCCCATATCCATACCCATACCCATATCCATACCCATACCCATACCCATATCCATACCCATACCCATACCCACACCCATACCCATACCAATACTCATACCAATACTCATACCCATATCCATTCCCATTCCCATTCCAACATCCATACCCATACCAACCCCATACCTGTACCCCTGCGTATTTTGGGGCCAACCCACATTATGTACTCACTCTCACTGGGGGCCACAGCCCGGTACCGAGCATTGAAGCCTGGTGCCCCCACACTGCCATCAGAGACAAAGGTGACACGCAGGTGGTTGGAGATGCTGTTAAAGGTTGGGGGGACCACGCTGCCACAGAACCTGGGGGCATAGTGAGGGTAATAGCACTGCTTGCCCCATCCCTGGATATGCCACCCCCTCCTTGGGCACACACAGCCCTACCTGGCAGTGCCCCCCCGGGCTCCCTGCTCCTCATAGAGCTCCAGTCGGTCGAAGAGGCAGGAGGCAGTGCCCTCCACACTGAATGCATCCATGGTCAGCTGGATGGCCATGCCAGCTGCCACCTCGATGTGCCATATGCAGAGAGCATGGGGTGGGTATGGACCAGGGTGGTTGGGGGAGCTGAAGGAGCCCTCGGGGCCATACAGGGTCCCACCACACACTGCGTATTACAAATGGGTTTGGGTTAGGGGATATGGGGATGTGGCCACCATAGTGTGCAGCCCATGTGGGGACTTACCCAGTGCTGGAGTGCTGGCTGCAGGTGGTTGGCCATGGGTTGGGGTGGAGGGTTTGGAGTCCTGGGGGTCTCTCTGGGTGGGTGTCACAGTGGTGGTGGCGGAGCTGCGGGCAGGCAGGGCTGCAGCCGGGGAGTGGGGTGGTGGTGGGGATGTCAGCTCTGCACCAAGGGGGATGGATGTAGCATGGGGAGGGAGCTCTGGAAGCCCACCCAGGTCACAGCACAGTCCCCCTGCTCTCCCTGCACACGACACTCACGGTGGATGATGATGCCCAGCAGGAGGGAGATGAGGAAGAGGAGAACGGCACTCATCAGAGCCACGCAGAGCCAGGTGAACCTGCAGTCAGCTCGGTACTGCCAGCCTGCCTGCACCCAGAGCTGCCGGCCTGGGGAGGGTGAGGAGAGTGGGCAGAGTGGGGTGCTGCCATATCCCCAGCCCTGTGCCACCCCCTGAGCCCAGCTCTTTGTCCCCAGGGTGCCAGCAGTTCCCCATACATCCCCACACCCCCATGGGTGAGCTCCTGGTGGCCCCACGGACACGGGCGCATGCACAAACCCCACGCAGGTACCGAAGGCATCATGGGGTGACGTGGCTCCCACCCCATCCTCATCCAGTGGCTGCTCAGCTGGAGGCACTGCCAGGGGCTCCTCTCCCTCAAAGACGGGGTTGCAGAACTCAGTCTGCATGAAAGCAATGATGCACAGCACTGTGGGGACTGCATTATGGAGACCCATCAGGTGGCACCCCTACCCCAGCCCTACCTCACTGCGCTCCAGAGCCTCAGGGCAAAGAGTGATTTCAGTGAAGTCCTTCATGGTAGCAGCATTCCTGGTACAGAGCATCTAAAAGCCCCCCCAGAGCTCTGTGCTCCCCAGCATGGCCACATGTCCTTCCACCCACTGCTCTCTGGATGTTCCCATTGCATACAGTGCTGGCTGTGCCCGCATTTGCTCAGCCCCACAGAGCCCTATGGCCGTGTGTGGGGAGCCCTGGGAGGCCCTGCTTCCCTCAGCGGGCCCCTTCCCTCTGCCCCGTTAATCCAGCTCAGCTGAGGATGCCGAGGTCAGACCCTGGCACGGAGATCCCACATCTTAAAGGGGAAAGTGTGCTTGAACCAGAGCTGGAAGGCTGTCCCAGGGGTTGGGGACACGGCTTTCCAGGAGCTGGTGGGAGCTGGGCAGCCCAGGAGGGTCTATATTGGGTGTGCACCCCTCCTTCCCTCTCATCCCCCCCTTGCTGATATCTGAGCACTGCTGCCTGTGTTCCTGCTGCCCCTTAATGCCACAGGTCTGTGCCTGAGCTGGGCAGAAAAGGGCCTTTGTTCAGGGCTTTGAGGGCAGAGACAGGGCACAGAAGGAGGAGAGGCTCCTTGTTCCCCATGGACACACCAGCCACCACATCCTCTTGCTGCAGGTCAGCCCCATTCCGTGGTTCCTCCTAATCCTGACTCAGTTTCCCTCCTGCTTATGGAGCCCCGAGCCAAGCACACAAACACAGCGCTCTGTTCCAGCTAAAATTTATTCCTACACGAGTCTCCCTTGTACGAGACACATCCTGCCCATCTTGCTTACACAGTAAACAAGCCACCTGCCGAGCTGCAGCACTACCCCAGCCCGGGACCCACCTCTACCACCCAACCCTGCCTGGATGCCCCTGGGGGATGTGCTCGGGGCAGGGGGGCTCAGCCCATGCCCAAAGCAGGATGGGTGCTGGGTTGGACTGGGGCTGGGGTTGTCCTGGGTCAGTTGCATATCCCTCCCCACCCCCAACCCCCATTGCACCTCGGGCAGGGCGGGATGGGGAGGAGAATAAATTAGAGAAAAGGCTAAAAAGGCCACTGGCGTTTGCTAGCTAGAGGATGGAGCAGTGGGGCTGGGTGAGGGGAGCATCTCTGGGCACCCCATGGGGCTCCTGGTGAACAGGGGAGGAAAGCCCCAGTACTGGAAAGGTGCTGCCCACCCCCCCACCCCCCATAGGACGGACATCCCTATGCACCCCAAGGGCCTCCCGTGCCCCGAAATGGTTTAAGGCACCGTCGTATAAGGAGGTGGGTCAGCCCCCCCCTGGCGTGAGTCCCTGGGCAGCCAGGAGGGATGGTCCAGGCTGAGAGAAGTCCATGATAAATAGAAAGAAAATCCATGAAGCATTGTCCTCCCTCTTGGCTGTGAGTCCGGGGCTGATTGGAAAGCAGATGGAGGTGGGATGGAGGCAACCAAAGAGCTGCAATCCTCACCAGGAGGTTTGGAAGAGCTGGGAGGAGGCTCGTGGATCCTCAGGGATGGCAGAGTGATACGGAGATGCCAGAAGGGACCCACTTTTGGGTGCCCCCGAGGTCCTGGTGGGGGCAGGCAGCCCCATGCCCCTTGCTCAGTATTTTTATTACACACCAGAAAGAATGAAGAAAAACCTACCCCAGGGTAAAAAGCAAATGCCAGCGGCCTAGAGGCACCAGGGCTGCCTGGGTTCTGCCCTCATTACGGGGCTTTCTGCTGTTCTTGGGGGGCCCAAATCCAGCTAGGAAGCTCCAAGGGGTGCCCAAGGGCTGGCTACATGCGTGAGGATGGGCTGGCCAGCTCGTAGAAGAGCAGGTAAGCATCACTGCTGCGCACGTGGCTGGAGGACATCGGGGTGACACTGCAGAGATACAAGGAGATGCAATATGAGCAATGGGATGCCCACACGAGGTCCCCCTCCCTGTGCCACCTGCGCAGCCTCACCGGGAATCATTGAAGCTGTGCCACTCGCTGGAGATGGGGCTCTTGCAGTAGGCAGTGTAGTGTCCCCCCATGGTGGTGCCCGAGTGGTTGGAGATGGCATAGAGGTTGTAAACAGCGTGGTCTGGGGGAACAGGGTGAGGATCAGTGGTGCCCACACATGAGCTCTGAGCTCTGCCCTCCCAGCACCAGCACTTACTGCAGCTCTGCGAGGCGAACTCCCTCAGGTCCAGGTCCTTCAGTGGGAAGTTGACAAAGGTGGTGAGTTTGCTGGCTCGTATCCTGGATTCTGAGAAGCGTTTCAGGTCTATGGAGGGGCCCACGTCAAGGAAATGGGGAGCAATAGGGAGCCTGCAAAGAGCTGCCACCTTGCACCAGCCCCACCAACCCCATTTATCAGTACAAAGGATACGGAGCACCAGGATCTTGGGGAACTTCTGGATGCTGAATTTCTTCGTGCACCGCGTCCTGGCTTTACAGCGACAACACGTCTGCAGGCAGTGAGCAGTACAGTGAAATCCCATCCTACACCCATTAACTCCCTGTGCCCCCATCCCACACCCCGTACCGGTTTCTCATCCCCATCCAGAACATCTTCTTTGGTGAAGAGCCGCAGGCAGTCCATCAGGGTGACTTCCCCATAGCCTTTCTGTAGGAGGAGGGCACAGTCAGGGGCACAGGGTATGGGGCACAATGTGTGGGGTGGGAGGACAGGGAAGAGCACCTCACCTTGGGGATGGGCAGGGAGAGGTCCCAGAAGGGATCAAAGGCTGTGGAGCAGTAGCCGCATTCGCTGCAGGTCAGCGAACTCTTCAGCTGCCCAACAAAGAGATCTGGGGGCGAGAGGATGGAGAAGGGTGAGACCCCCAGCCCCAGCCCCCTGCCTGCCCCCTCCCCTCCCCATATACTCACCAGTAACACGGCTGTCCTCCCGCTCCTGGTACCTCCGCCACATCTGGCGGCTCTTCTCATCATCACTATGAGACAGAGGGACAGAGCTGCTGAGCCACGCTGGGACCTCCAGGCATCCAGCCCCCACCCCACTGCCCACCCCACACTTACGGGAGGTGGTCCAGGGTGTCAGCACTGGCCCGTGGCCGCACCAGCACACGGTTCACCTCACTGTGCAGCCCATCCAGGAGGAAGCGCAGGAACTCTTGTGCATCCTGCTGGCTGTAAGGCAAAAGGAGACGGATGTGAGACCCCCATGAGACCCACATTACCAGCCCCACACCGCCGGTCCCTACTTGTATCCAACAAAACGTGGGGCGTATCTCTGGATCTGCGTCTTGAACTCGGAAGGGCTCACGCTGTCATTGGGGGATGAGGTCCAGAGCAGCTGGATCAGCTTTGCAAACTCTGCGTACAGAAAGGAAGCTCAGCGATATGGGGAGGGGGAATGAGCCCCACTGCTGTCCCCATCCTGCCCCCCTCCACCCCCAACCCCACTGTTGATACCTGACATGAGCGCGGTGCGCATGCGGCTGTTGTTGTTGAGGTCCCGCAGGTACTGGTTCTGCAGGCAGTAATCCCGCAGCTCCTTGGTGTTGCTCAGGCACTGCAGGATGGAGTTCATGAAGCACTGGGGGAGGCAGAAAACCATGGCAACGTGAGGCGGAGGGAGGGAGGCGGGTGGTGACAGGGGGGGACCTTGGGGCGGGTGGGCAGGAGATGGGGACAGAGCAGGGGGGAGAGTGGGGAAGGGTTTGTCCACCTGCACCACTGGATGCTGGGGTCCTTAATGTGCCCATAGAATGGCACTTTGTGGGCTGGGGCTGTGCCTACAGAAGGGGATGAGCACTCACCGTATTGCCGAGGTTCCGCAGCCCAGTCAGTCCCTGCACCGCCTTGGAGCTCTGCAGAGAGAAGGAGCAGGGCTGTGACAGGCTGCCTGTGAGCAGCCCGTGGGGCCACCAGCACCCCTGTGGGGCAGCCCCACATGGGCATGTGGGGGCATTTGGGGCGCTCTTGGCACTGCCATGCATAGGAGAAGCCTGAGGACCCATTGCTCACCCAGCTGCCTGGCCTGGGATGACTCCCAAGGCTCAAAGTCCTTCTTGCTGCCCTATGCCCTGCAGGCTACACTGGCCACCCCCTGCCTCTCCCTGCCAACCCTATGCCCTGGGAAGCCGGGGGTGGCTGTGCTCCATGCCTGCCCTATGGCTCAATGGGGTGTCCTGCTGCTGCCCATCCCTCCAGGGCACCCCATACATGTGCCACCCTCCAGAAGCATGGCTGTATTGTGGGATAAAGTCCAGAGAAGGCGTTGACAGGGCGAACCTCCCGACCTGCACCCATCACAGCCACAACTCCCGGTCCACCCCCAGGCGTGAGTTGGGGGAGGAGGAGGAGAGGAGGGGGCTCGTCAGCTCTAAAATAGCAGCAGCTGGTGCGCGTGTGGGAGGTGCTGAGCACCCAGCCCTGACAGCAGCCCAAAATAACCCAGATACAGTTACACGTGTGCCATAGCGATGCTGCAGGCATCACCCAGAGCAGGGGCACAGCACCGATGGGCACCCAGGTGCCCCATGCCGGGCACACGTGGCTCTGCATGCAAACCATGCCCGCAGCACGGAGCTGGCCCAGCGGCCCCACAGCCCCCATCCCTTTCCATGGGGTAAGGATGCACAAGAACCCCAATGCCGTGGCCGTGGCTGCACCAAGGTCAGATTTCCCCCTCACGTTTTCCCTTCCCTGGGTGACTCAACTCCAGCTAATCCCCCTCGCCCGGCCGGGGCTTTATCTAGGACACGGCTGGGCTCATAGGAGGCAGAGCAGAGCTGGCTCACGCGGCAGCGGCGGTGGCTGGGGAGTCCCTGAGGCTGCACTGCGGGAGGGGGACAGGGGACAGAGAGCGGGGATGGGGACGGGATGCGGGTCACCCGCACACCAGCAAAGAGCTGGAGAAGCCCGACTTATTTAAGTGCCCAGACCCTGACCTACACGGCCCTGCTGTGCCGGCTTTGGGGGTCCCGGTGACACCACCATCACGCTGTTATATGGCCACCCCCTCCTCCCTGCCACGGGGGCATGGGATGGGGCCAAGGTCACGGCTGGGGCAGCGCTGGCCAAGGGACTCTGGTGTACAGCCACGTGCTTTCACCTCCCTTCCTGCTCCCTGCCTGGGAGGTGCCATCCCCTAAAGCCGGTGGCATCGATGTGCACCCAGTGCCAGGCACCCCATCGTGCAGCAATGTGAGCCCCGGGGGGCTCGGCACTCTCCAAAGCACACAGCAGGTTCCCCTTCCCCATCGTCCCCTCCTCAGCCCCCATCCTCCGGGCTGCTCGTACCTTGGTCTTGTTGAGAACGAGCCCGACGAAAGTAGAGACCAGCAGGGAGCCCGGCATGGAGGTGCGGGGCCGCAGCTCCTTGTGAAGGTCGGGGAGCACGGGGGGCTCCTCGGGCAGCGTCACCGTGTACGAGTCCCGCATAGTGCCCCCCGAGAGCAAAGAGAAATGGCGAGGGGACGAGGAGGGGTGGGCAGGAGGGTCCCTTCTCCTCGGGCCGGCCGAGGGCACGAGTATGGGGTCAGGCCGGGCCGGAGAAACGCCGTGGCCGGGCGGTTGCGGTGCCGGAGCCGATGCCGGCTCTTTGGAGCTGACGGCACCTGAGCAGCTCTGACATCAAATGGGTGGAGAGGCAGCAGCAGGGCTCCGTGACGGCCAGCCCCCGCCGCACCGCGTGGTACAGCCAGCTCGGAGCCAGGGGGGCCCGCGAGGGGCGGCCGTGCCCGCGGCCCCTGCTGGGCTGGGGACAAGGCACCGCTGGGAGGACACACGCGATGTCCCCCCTGAGCTCCAGGGCTCCGTCTTGCCACCGGCACGGCATAATGTAGGGAGCACCACCGGCACGGCCCCCTCCCCTCCATCCCCGGGGCTCTCAGAGGATGGAAAGTTGCCCCCGAGCCATGGAGTGGGGCTGCAGGGCATCCGAATGGGATGCGGAGCTCACGGGACAGTGTTAAGGGAGAGAGCCAGGGCAGGGAGAGGCAACCCTTTGTGGGGCAGGCTGGGGAGGGGGCTGCATTAGAACTGGGCTCTGAGGGTCGTTCTCAGACTTGTTTCACCAAGGCATGGAGCAGGGACCCCCCCCAGTCACTCCCCTTCGAGCACTGGAGAAACTGAGGCACGGAGCAGGCAGGGCTCCAGCTCTGTCCCTGCAGCAAGGGCAGGTGAAAAGGCTGGAAGCGAGCCCAGCTCTCCGTCCTGCATCCCCAACCTGCGTGCATCCAAACTGCATCCTGCTCCTGCATCCCCATCCCTCATCCCACCGCTTCACCCATCCATGCCCTGACCACCTGCACAGGGAAATTGCCAAGGGCTGTTATGTAGCAGGCATGGAGTGAGGCTGCTTTACCCCCTGCCAGCCCCCAGACCACACTAGAGGTGCTTTTTGTACCCCCCGTGATGCAGCTGCAGCCTGCCCTGCCTGCGGTGCACAGCCACTGGAGGGGATGATGGGGGTGGGAGGGGGAAAGGAGCCTATTTTTGGCACCAGCAAAAATATCTGAGGAGGCATCTTGCAGCGTTATTCATCTGCAGGGCCAGCGCTTTTTGCATCACAAGAGGAGCCCTGTCGTAATCTGCACTCGTGTATATATATATATATACACAGCCTGTGCTGTGTACACTGTACACACACAGGGACACGGTGTGGGTGCACACCCCGCTGGGCTCAGACTGGGTGTATGATCCCACCCATATGGGGCATGGCTGCACATCAGGGCTGAGGCTCAGCACCCTGCCCTGCAGCTCAGCGTATGGGTTGGGGTCAGGACTGAGCTTGCTGTGTACCCCAGGTGCTGGTGCATCACTCCCCAGGATGCTGGATGGCAGAAGGGCTGGCATCAGCCCTGTCTCATAACCAACCTCATTCCCCAGTGACTTTGGTTGTTCCTATAGCTGGAGAGGGATGCAGGCTCCTGGGGCAAGGCTGCAGTCAGAAAGTGAAGGAGCCAGCAACCCGTCCTAGTTGTCCCCTCGACAGCAGTGACCTTCTGCCATGAGCAGGCACTGCAATAGCAGGCAGGGCCGGGACTGGCCAAGGGCCAGAGCCATCAGCTGCTCAGGATGGGGCTGTGCAGAGCTGCCGGTGATTCTGTGGCTGGCTTTGGCCTCCTGACCCTATGTCCCCACAAGGCAGTTAATGGGGTGGCACAGCACTACTCCTTCCCTCCCTGGCACCATGGCTGCTCTGCTGCAGCTGCACAAACCTTCCTCTGCTCCATGGGATGACAAATGGAGGTGCCAGGCTCCTCTATTCTGTGCACTGGGTGAGGGGATGGGAGCAGGCGTGGGGACAGCCCCATCCATGCCCTGGCTGCAGTGCTGCCCCTGAGGCTGTGTAATGGGGTAGAACCAATGGTAGCATTGGGTGCACATGTTTCCGGCACCTGGCATGACTGCAGGCACCTGCAGTTTGTTTTATGACTGGTACTTTTGCTTCCCTGCTTGGGAATGGGGGGAAAAAATGCATAGGAATGGAAAATAGCAGGTGTGCACATTAAAGGCCAAGGAAACCTCAGCTGGTGTCAGCGATCTGACTCCCTGTTTGCCTGCTGTCCCCTGGCACCTCCAGAGCTCTCCCATGGCACTTATCCCAGGTGTGTGGGTACAGGGGGGGATTGGAGCTTGAAGGGTGAGAGCCCCTCGTCCTGCTCTTGGGGATGCACAAATGACACCCCCAGCCCTTATCCTCCCTGCTGGGTGCACAGCACTGGGATGAAGCTGTGGGTCAGGCACTAAGCTGAGGGGGACCGACCTCCACCATGGGGTGAACTGAGAGACAGCATGGATAGAGCCTGACGGGATCTTGGAAAGGGACCCAAGTGGAAAATTACCAGCGCTGCTGTAAGCACCAGAGCTGGGCTGAGTGTACGATAGCTGCTCCTGCCCTGGGCCATTGCTCTGGGGATGGCACAGCACCTACTGGAGCCCCGAGTGCCTGTCACTGCAGACCATTCACCCTACTGGCATCACATCACCATCCCACCGCGTGCCACGTACCGTGAGGTCGGAGCCATAAGCATCATCCCTTTCACAGAGCTGGCTGTCGGAGGGGCTGGAGGTCAGGCTGCAGTGGCTGTTCTTCTCCAGGTAGTCATGGACGTAGTCGGAGCGCATGGCAGCCTGGTACAAGGAGGAACTGGGGCTGGATGGGTAGGCGCTATCTGAAGTGTGCAGCCCTGCAAACTCCTGGGCCAGGTCCGACTGGCTTATGGCTCTGCGACGGCTGAGAAGTGTGGAGTTGGACACGTAGCCAGAGGGGCTGCCGGGGGTCCCAGTGAAGGTGTAGCATGAGCCCCCGCTCAGCCCCCTGCCCGGCTGTGTGCGGATATAAGTGGGGCTCAGGCGGATGCTGGAGTCGGGGTAGAGGGGCAGGCGGCCGCTGTCATAGCAGCTGGTTGGGGACAGTCTGCTGTGGTGGTACCGAGGGGAGGGCAGGTAGCTGGATTTGAAGCCGATTTTGTCTCTGTCTGCATAGGCATAAGTGGAGCCGTAGGAGGTGTAGGAGCTGTAGCCACTGGGCATCTTGCTGTAGGTGTTCTCAGCATAGCGGGACGAGTCAACGTACCGTTTCAGTGTGGAGGAGAGCTGGGACATGCTGGAGGCTGGGGCTCAGAGGTCTTGGAAGGAGGCATGGGCTGCAAGAGAAGGGCCTGGGCTCAGCTGCATGGGCTATGACTGACACCAGACAGTGCCCACCCCAGGACCCCCACCTGGAGACCCTGTGCAGGGACCTGATACCACTGAATTAGGGCTTCACTGGGCATGGCAATGGGCACTCATGGTCAGCCGATGCCTCTGCATCATCATCCATCCCTGCTCCCTGCACGGTGCCTGGGGCCAAGCTGCAGCCACCACCCACCAGGGGGCATTGGGGACAGTGGGGACAAACAAGGGACACCGTATTGCAGCATACAGCCTGTCTGCCTGCCATGCCAGTGCCCTGCCTGCCTGCCATCAATAATTCAGCAGTGCAGGTGACCGCTGTGTCCCCGTCACCAGGCACAGCCAGCCTGCAGGGCAGTGTGACAGCCAAGCACTGGGTCCTATGGGGGGTGGTGGCTTCTCCCACACAGTGACCCATGCACAGGACAGGAGGGGGAAGGAGGCACCCGGAGCAAAGAAGGAACCAGCACAGAGTCAAAGACAGGGCAGCAAGAAACCTCCCACAAACAGGGAGGACAGCTCTCTCCTGTGCTGATGCAGGTCTCCTACCTGTCCCAGGGCTGTGCTGCCTCACATCCCTTCCCTGGCCGGACAGTGGTTCGTGTGACTCTAAGAGTCCCCTGTCACCCAGGAGATGACCCAGCTCAGAGGTTTTTCCCAGCCCTGCTGGGGCGGGCACTGGCCTCACTCCAAGGCAGCGTGGAGGTGATGGGATGGAGCCTGGCTTTATCCCTTCCATGCAGGGCACAGCTGGGCATGGGGATGGTCACCGAGTGCAAGCACCATGGGATCCTCCCTCCTCGGCCCTGGGCTGTGTCCTGGCTGCTATTGCTGAGGGAGCAGCAAGAGGAAACTATTTACAAGCGAGAGCAAGCCAGAGCGCACAGACCTGTTTGGGAACTGAGGCCGAGGGGTGAATAATCCCCTTGCAGGCAAACAAGCCACCAACACCCGGCTCTCCCTGGCCCATCCGTGCCAGCACTGGGAGGGCCCTGGAGCTGCTCTACCAGCCAGGATCCAGTGCATACTGTAGGGTTTTGCTGGGGGATGTGGGACCCAGCCAAGGACCAGCATTCCCATGGACATTGGGATGAGGGTGCTGGAGCCCTGTGGCTCCAACGGGGGCTTTCAGTCCATGGGATTAATCCCTAGAGGATACTGCCTGCCCTGGGGGTGTGGAGAGCTGATGTGCAGGGATATGGGGCTCAGGAGGGGGATCTTGCCCTGGACATAGCGGTGAACCCACTGGTATCATGGGAGGAGAGGTCTTACCATGTAGGGCTGCTGTGTCTGCTAGGATGATCTGCACCGTGCTGTCCCCATGTCATATCGCTGTGGACCCCAGGGCTGTGGGAGAGCGGAGTGTGCCATGAGCCCGAGGAGCTGAGGGGGTGTGAGAAAAACCCCGGTTCCTCCCATCGCTTCCTGACCTGCCTGGCCCCTCCCTGCCCAATAATAATGCTGAGCCTTTCTGATGCAAAGCAAAACCCTGAGGCTGGCATGGCTGAGTCAGGACTCCTGCAACCTCATCATCCTCCCTGGGGAAACTGAGGCACGGGAATGTCCGGTCTGTGGCCATGTGGCCATGAGCACTGCAGGGATGCTCATGTTGGGGAGCTCATTCCCAGCATTCCCAATAGAATCCCCATTGGTCTCCTAGGCATTGAGTGAGCTGACATTCACACTGGTGGCCCCGGTGGCAGCTTTCCCCCTTGGTGGCTGCAGAGCCCCAGGGTGAGCTCAGCTTACACAGCCCTGGCTCCAACCGAGGTGTTACGGCTCAGCTGCTTCTCACTTACGCAGGCTGTGAGCCCTGTCCCTGTGCCCTGAGACACAATGTCCCAGCCTGGAGGTTAATGCAGAGCTCCCAGCATGATGCCATAGGGGAGGCAATGGGGGGGATCCCATGTGGAACACCCTGCCCATTCCAGGCTGCTTTAGGGCTGAGGGTGCTGGGAGGGAAGCAAGGTGGGGGAGCTTTCCCCATGCAGTCACAGGTTGAGAATGCACCCAGCTCAGCACATGTGTGTTGCAGGCCTGGCGTCACTGCGCTGACACATCCCCACCTGGCTGCTCAGTGCTCCAGGGCCACCCCAAGGCAGCAAAATCCCAAACCCACAGTGGAACCCTGATGGAGGGCCCAAGGTGACTGCTTTGAGGTCTGCAGGTGGATAAAGAATAGGGAGCCTGGGGGGGGAAGTGGATGGGACATGGCTGTGCTCACCCAGGGGCCAAGTGCCAGGCATGGTCCCACCCTCTATGGAGATAGAAAAACATCTTTCCCATGGCTTCACCCCAAACAAAGGGAAAAGAGGGCAGAGTTAAGGGTCCCACTGACATCCCGCAGCCCCCTCCCCATTGCTGCTATCCCCCTGTGCTCCCTGCACTCACCAGTGGCTGCGCGCTCAGGGGTGCGAGGTTGGCACGGTGTGGGGTGAATGGAGACTCATGAGGCTGCCTTGTTTCAGTCCTCCCTCCTCGGGGTTCTTCCAGGGGCTGGAGGAGAACAGGGGGGTGTTGGGGGAGTTGTGGCAGGGTCTGATCACCCCGAGGTTCAGTTGGGAATGGTCCGGAGGGGCCGTGCCGGAGGGTTGTGGGGCAGCGTAAAAAACACACAGCAGAAATTCAGGGCTCAGGTTACCAGCTAGATAAATATAGAGTCTTTATCTGACCTCGCGGGGCGCCGAAATGCTCCTCTCGCATTCCAGCTTCAGGGAGGCTTAAAGGGGACGTGAGCCCAAGGTAAGGCCCACGGTAAGATGGGAAGGATGGGGAGGGGAAGGGGGGTTGTGGGGGTGAGTGAGGGGAGAGGGAAGGAGATGGGGGTCCAGGAGGGAATGGATTGATAAAGAGTAAGAGGGGAACGGGGAGCTGCTTTGGGTTTTGTTACATGGAGAAGAGCCCTGTGGGAGGGGGCCAGGAGCACCCACCCCTGTAACCCCATGGTGACACAGGGGGACATCAGGGCACAATCCTGGGTGCCTCTCCCTGACGCCTGACCCACCCCGTGAGCCGGCACCGCGGTGCCTGTGACTCAGCCAGCACCTGCTGACGATAATTAGGTGCGGGATGCAATTATGGTGGCATCTTCATCCCCGCTGCCCAGCTCCAGCCCCAAAACAGGGAGGGCCGATACGTCTGTGCTTGGGTGTGACTCCCAGAGGCTTCTATGGGGTCACCCATAGGGGGATATGCCCTGTGTCCAACCCCACTCCCACTCACTCCCTGCCCACTGGGCTGCCTCCACGCTGCAGGCAGGGCAGGATGGAGATGGGGTGCCAAGGGAGCCTGTGCCCATATGCCCACGGATACCTGGTGGTACCTACCCTGCACTGCCCCTCTCCCCATAGCGCAGGTGGCCCCAACCCTGAGCTCACAATGAGCCGAGAAGGGTTCTCTGGTATAGAATGGAAGCGTAGATGGGTGCAGAAGGGGGTCACCCCCCAGCAGGGCAAACCGTGCCCTCCCCCCCTATAGCCCCTCACTGCACACACATCTCCAACACACAACCTAAGGTTTTATTGTGCAGACAGAGGAAAACTCCCGGAGGACAGGTGTATTGTTGTTATCGTTATTGTTGCTTTTCGTAAGGTTGGCTTTTCTTTCTTTTTCTTTTATTTTTTTTTCTTTTTTTCTTTTTTTTTACCTTTTTTTTCTCCTTTTTTTTTCTTTTTTTTTTCTCTCCTTGACGACAAGCTGTGGAAACAACTACAAATGTTCACAAAAAGAATGAGACTTGGGAGACGTGTCCGCGTGGTCGGCCGGGCTCTGCCCTACCCCTGGCCACGTACAGCCTGGGCAGCACTAAGACAGCAAAGCAAGCGGGCAGAGACGGGCAGGAACAGGCATTGGGGTGAGAGGCATTGGGGGTGGAAGGCAGATTTTGGTGGCCGGAGAAAAGCAAGGAGTGGGGACCAGCTGCTGGGAGTTGCTCTCAGCTGTCAGGCACTGCACGTGGAGATCAGTGTGGGGTTTGCTCCGCAGAGCTGATGTTCTTGCCAGCATCTCCTCCTACCCCATGCTCTTTACTGGGAGAGCTCTTTGCTCATTCACTGGGGTCCCGTGGTACATGGGGACAAGCTGTGGCTGTGCTTGGGGTCCCTCTCCCCACTCTTGCTGACCACTGGGAAACATCTTAGCTTGATTGAGGATGGCCTTAGCCAGCCTTTTCTACCCCTAAATAGAGACAGGGAGATGCTGAAAGGGAACAGGGAGGTGGAAGGGGGCACACGGGCTCCTCCCAGTGGCCCGATGGGGCTGGAGGACAGGGATATGTGCCATGGGGAAGGATGGGGAGCTCAGATGTTCCCCAGATGTTCCCCAAATGAAGCTGAGGGGTGCTGCGGAGGAGCCCCCTCCCCACCCAGGCTCATTCCCGTGGGGGCACTGTGTCTAGCTCAGAGAGGCTCCACAGGCCTCACTGTGGGGCTGGCAGCACTGCTCTCATCACAGCTACGGGCTGGTCCCCCCCCTGCCCAGCTCCAGCTTGGCTGCAATGGATGGAAATCACTGTGTTCCCTGGTGCTGCAGCCACAGCGCTGGGACCCTTCCCCATGCTCTCCCATCACTTCCCTTACCTGCTCATCCAGCTGTCTTTTCCCTGGTCAAACAGAACCCCAAAAGCTAAGGGGTGGGAGAAGCACAGATCCCCCAGCACCAGCCTGAGCGCGGGGAGGGCACGATGGGAGCAGCGATGCTGCCTAGCAGAGCCACCATGCAGCAGAGCAGGGCGTGATGGCAGGGCTGAGCACAGGACGGTGGTTAGCATTAGATACACGGCTATATAGAGATAACATAGAGAGAGGTTTCGTGTGTTCCAAATCTTCTCTTTCCAAGGGCTGCGCTCTGGCAGGGGAGGCGGGTTGGCTGGGATGCTCCGTGGGGGTGCAGGGGGCTTTTCCTTTCACAGGGACACGAAGTCCACAGCTTGCAGGAGAGGCAGGGAGAGGAGGAGCAGCAGGAGCCACGAAGTGTTCTGGATCAAGAGGCTGAAGCCGGCGCACTTCTCCAGTTTATCTGCGAGGATGGGGAGCGAGGTGGGAGAGAACAATGAGATCTTACAGGAATAAGGTTAGGGTTGAGTGCTATGGGGTGCTGGGACCCTGCTGCTCGTCTTTGCCATACAATGCAGCCAGCCCCACTGCCCATTTCCCCTTCAACCTCATGGAACAGGAGAGATTCAGGGGGAAGAGACCCTGGGGAACACCAACTGACTGTGCCTGGTTTGGAAACATCCACAGTGGGATGTGTCTTGTTTTTCTGGCCCTGCAGAGCCCAAGGCAGGTAGGAAGGAAGAACTGGAGGCCAAACCCTACTGCACCCTCACCTTTGATAACAGTGATGTTCTTTATCTGGTTGCCAGTGTAGTCATTGGTAGCCTTCAGCTCGCACATGTAGACCCCCTCATCGCTGGTGGTGAAGCTATGCAGGTAGAGGCACACCAGGTTCTTATGCATGGTGACGTTGGCTCGGTTCCGGTAGACGTTCTCAGAGACGCTGATGGTGCTTTGGATGACGTGCTTCCTGTTGTCCTTGGTGAGGCTGAATTCGTAGGTCAGGGGGTTGCTGGTCTTGTTCTCATAGCGGCAGTCCACACGCAGGCTCTGGCCCAGCAGGCAGGCGCTCAGGTCCCGGATCATCTGGCAGTGTGCAGCCTGCAGCACTGGGACAGGTACATATAAAGGGGAAAGGTGAGTAATGGGGACACCCAAGCAGCCCCCCCAGTGCCACCCCACAGAGCCTTACCTGTCAGGATGACAGCAATGCTGACCGTGGGGTTCATCTTTTCGAGGATGAGATGCCCAGAGGTTGATGCCAACAAGAAATGAGCCTGGGTGGGGGGAGAGATACGGTGAGCCAGGCAGTGCTATGGCACACAGCTGTGCTGATGTGGGCTGGAGGCTGCTGCATCTTGTACCTTAGGGATGCCAGCCACGCTCTTTTCCCTACATACATACCCCATAGCAAGCATGAAGCACAACACAGACCCTCATGCAGTGCCCGCCATGAGCCTGTGCTGGGCTGGGTGCCTGCTTGAGGACTGGGCAGGAGAATGGATGCTCCTGGTGGCTGCGCAGCGCTGTGCCAGGTGAGGGATCCAGACTGCCCCCTCCCCCTCTTCCCCAGCGGGTGAGCTCAGCAGAGATGACTCATTGCGATGCAGTGAGGGAAAGGGGCCAAGAGCAGCAGGAAGGACAGACACGGCAGCCGGACACAGAGCTGAGATGCTGAAGGATGGCACCCAGTCTCTAGGGGCTGAGCCCGGCTGCTGGGTGGAAGGGTTTTGATGTCCTGTTGGGTCCCTATCGTCCCTACAATTCAGCCTTCTGTGGGCTGCTTGTGGTTTGCGTGGGTTTGGAGCTAAACCCCAGCCCTGTTGATGATCTGATCCAACCAAGAGGAATCAATTAAAGGTTTGCAACCCAGCCAAGCAATTGCATGGGAAATCCAGCCGCAGACATGCAGAGCACAGGGTAGGGGTGGGGGAGCAGCAGAGCAGAAATGGAGCTGAAGGCTGCTCTGCAGTGAGTCCTCCTAGAGGGGACAGGGGGACATCCAAGAAGGGTAGTGAATTGGCACCCATTGGATCCCAGTCTGGCAGAGGGGAGAGAAGAACCTGGAGAAGCATCCAGGGAAGAGCCAGGAAGCGCCTGTACCTCAGCCAGCTGGACTTTTCTTTTTAGCATATTTTGGGTCTTTCATATAACATTCAAAGAGGAAATACCAAAACCATTCACTCACTCCTCAAGTTCTCTATTGCACAACCTCAAACCCCAGTGAAGCACAAAAATTCCCTTCTCTTTGGTATCGATCATCAAGAGGTTATAAAAGGAGATGGAGGCACAACAGACTGAGCCTCATTCACATTCCTCTCGCCCTTTGCTTTGCTGTTCCCCACCTCTGACTTGCTCCTCCTTGAACATCTTGGGACACCGCCTAGGTCACAGCCACATCAGTTCAGATGTGCTCCCACTGATGCATCAAAGCACTCTGATTTTCTCAGCTTCCTATCCCCCAGGTCCCTTATATCCTGCAGCAGGAGCAGAGCCAGGTATCACCCTGTCCTGGGGTGTGAAAGGAGACAGGACTCACAAGGGCACGGGCATCCGATGGACTCCATCCAGCCCTGCAGTGCAAAGCTTTGCACCGTGCTCTGTACCACTCATTATTAAACGCCACGGTGCACCTCCGTGCCAAGCAGGGGGTCACCGGCTGGGGATGGCACATGTGAGGACATCAAGGGTGTGAGACACTGAGAGTGGGCAGCAATAGAGGATGTGCGGGGGTCTGCGGGGTTCTGAGCGCATCCGTGCAAGGAGCAGAGTGCGGGCATCCGCCCTTGCAGGGATGAAGGTGGATGAGCAGCGCCGCAATCCCGACCCTCTGCAAATACAAGGGATGAGGGAGAGGGAGCAGTAATGCGAAAAATCAAGAGCATCTCCCTCCATCCCCGCCACCCCCCAGCTCCAAAACCCCCCTCCCCGCTCGGTGCACGGTGCAAAGCATCACCGTGGCACACCCGAGGACCCCCAACCCGGGGTGGGGGACGGCTCCCCCCGGTTCCCTTCTCTGCCCTGGGGCTGCATCCCCCGCGATGTCCCGGTTCTCTTCCTACCTGCGGCGCGGTGCCGCTGCCCGCTGCTCCCGGCGCTGCCGCCCGCTGCTGCCCGAGGCTCCCGGCGGGGTGTGGGAGGCGCGGAGCTCCCGCAGTTTGGGAAGGGCCGATCGGGCGGTCCCAGCAAATCACGACCGGGAAGCGTCACGCAGGCTCAGCCCCCAGCCCTGCGGTGCTTGAAGGGGGGCTGCTTCTGCAGCTTTGCCTCTGCCCCGCCCCGACCCCGGGTCCGGGTGTTGTGGGGTGCTGGAAGGCCAAGGGAGCCTCGAGGCAGCCCCTCAGCATGGTTAAGTATGGGTAGGGGGGCTTGTTTGGCACCCCCTGCAGCCCACCACCGCCCTTCTCCATCTTTGTGCAGGCTGGAAGGGGTGCTGGATCCCCATTGCCATGGGAACGTGGTATTTTGCATGCCAGCCCGCAGCCTTCCCTGGCAATGCGGGGGTTTTTTGATGTAAAGGAGGGTGGAATGGATATGGGAAGAAGAAGAACTTGGGCTTGGCTTTGCTGGGGAAGAGAAGAGATTCCCTTTACCCAGATGCATTGAAGTCAGAGTCCTCACCAGTGCAGCCTGCTCTAATTCAAGAACCCAATACTTGCCTTTGTTTAGGAGGTGGTAGTAGGACCAGTGGGGACACTTGGTGTCAGAAAGGACACAACCAAGAACCATTCTCTTCTGTCTCTTAGCACTATGATGGGAAGGGTCTAAGCAGAACTACTTCTGCACAGGCAAAATATCTTTGAAGCCTGAAAGCAACCAGGCAAAAGACATCCCCCCTGTTCTTGGGCAAAGAGATGGCAGCACCAGGGAGCTGCTTGCCTTCAAGTTTGAATCCTAAGGCTTCCATGGAAGGAGCACAGGCATGAAGGGGTCCTGCTTGCTCCTCACCTCCTCCCATCCCTGGTTGGGCTCTGCAAAAAAGGCTGGCTTGGTGAAAGACGATCTGGAAAGCCATATTCTGCTCCAGCAAAACCTGAGCCCAGGTGACATTCAAATGCTGAGGTTTTGCAAACTGGCTGTGCAGGGGAGTTTTTGCTTATTCCACAGAATCTAGGCTGGGGCTGCAGGGTGTGCTGCCCCAAATGGGGTCTGACACCCAGGCTGGAGGATTGCACCTAGCTGTGTGCATGCATCAACACAATAACAGCAGGTTAAGCTGGTACAGACTGACAGTGCTGAGCAAAGGAGCAAAGGCATGGCAGACTGGCACAGAAAGCCAACATTAGCAAGACTGGAAACAGATTGATGCCATGCAAATTCACACAAACACTTGCATGTTGCTACGAAGTCATGGTGCAAAGCAAAAAACAACCCCAGAAACCCAAGGCTTGCATCCAAACAGGGCTGTGATGTAGGGCAGCACATGTAAGAACACACACACCTTTGGGTTCTTTTCCATTTAGCCCCACTACCATTGCAAGTGATGTCAGCTCCCTTTAAATCTCTGGCTGCTGGTGCTGTGGAAGCAATGATTGTGCAGTTTCTGGGCAGTGCTGGCAGCAAGCATCCTGAATAGGTGATTTGCAGAAGGCTCCTTGCAGAGGTTCTCCAGCTGGATGCTCCCTTCACTGCAGACTGCAGTCTGGATGCTATCCATAAAACAGAGAAAATCAGACCCAAAAACCAGACCCCAAGTCATATAGGGGCAAAGGGAAAGGAAAAGAGAGTGGGGATGAGAAAATTTAGTGATAGGAAAATAGACTGGGGGGTAGGTAGGGTGTGCAGGGGTAGGTGTCAGGCAGTGACAGACAGACAGACAAGAACAAGCAGGGGAGGGAAGCAGCTGGATAGAGTGCAGTAGTGCAGGCAGATATGAGCAGGCAAAGATCAATGCAGCGGGACAAGGCACTGCCAGCCCTCCTGAAAGCTCAGATCAACCAAACTGCCCCCAGTTCTGCATTGAAATCCATCCGGTGGGGAATGTGGGGGGTCTTCCTGCTGTGCTGAGGTGCATCAGGGGCAGCGCTGCTCCTGCAGCACCAGGACAGTTGCAGCACAAGGCTGGGAGTGGAGACGCAGAGGAGAACCATGACTCGGGTGTCTGGTGCTGCTGCAGCAATTAAAACCTGGCCTTGACCCAAAGCACGTCTGCTGCAGCACATTGCCCTTCCAGGAGAAGGCTGAGTGCACATCCTTCCCAGGAAGAACACCTCTCCCCTGCTCTCATCCATTCTCAAGGCATGGAGAGAGAGCATCCCTCCTTCCTGCTCACAAATCACTGCACAGCTGAATGCTGTGGGTCTGACTCACACCTCGCCCACACCACAGCCTCTCCCTACCAGTAACTGTCCACTGCTATTGCTGGGAATGGGAGGCAGGAGGGCCTGGCCATCATCTCCCAAGAAGAGGTCCTTAGCCTCCTCCAAAAGGCTGTTAGAGCCAGAGTTATGGGATGGAAGAGCAAGAGAATGCATCCAAGAACCATTATGATTAATCTAGCTGTGCCTCCAAGGACGCAAATATCCACCTGCCAGGCAGCACAGGGCTGTGAAGGACTTGTGCTTACTGCAGAACCCAGGCCCTTCCATCTCAGTCTTCAATAGATGAGGAAGGGAGGCTGCAGAAGAGCTTTGCCCTTGATTGGAGAGACAGAGCAGCCCCTGGGAGCCCCAAGGATGCTATATGGAGCACGGCCCAGATACAAAGCCCATGGGCTTTGTGGCACCGCTGCACAGAGCAGGGGTGGAGGAGACTGCACTGCCACAGAAACAGGGTGTGCAGGGCTCCTGCTGCAGCACTGCTGGGGATGCTGCACTCCAAGCAGCCCTGAGAGCCCAGAAAAGGGAAGGGATGCCTCATGCAAAGCCCCAGCATAGGCAGGGAGGTTTTGCTACAGGAACTGTAGGCACTGGGTGGCTGGGATGTGGTGACATGCACTGTGGAGCAGCATATATGATATTGTCTTTGAAATCAAGCTGCTGTAAGTCCTACGTGGGACTTGGATGGGAAAGAGAAAGCTGCAATGTCCCCATGGTCAGGGGCAATGCCACCATCCATCCCTGAGGAGTCAGTGGCTTTTAGCTGAACTCTGAGCCTGAGATTATGATTACTGTATGGAGAGCTGATTAGTTTGACCCGATCTGTAACAATTCTAGGTAACAACAAAGCTATGCTGATTACTGGAAATTCTGGGCAACTATAAGCTATACTGACTGCTCACGGTTGTAGATACCAATAATCTGCTCAGAATGCCAACATTTATATGTGATAATAAAGCTCTAATTATAACCACAGCAATGTGGGCTGTCCTCAATACCAAGGATCCCTAAAAGAACCTCTCTGTTCCCACAGCACTGGGTGATATCTCCTTGAAGGAAGGCCTCTATCAATGACCTGAGAACCCACCAGGCACTAATAGTCCCTGTGCTACACACAGTGCTGCTGCCTTATCAGAGCAGAGCAGCCCTCCTTGCAGCCCACCTTCCTGCCTAGAGCTATAAAATCTTCCTGCAGGAGCCTCAGAAATCCTCGTGGGAGCCAGCCAGGATAACAGGAGCCTGCAAGAGGGGGCTGTTGGAAGCATGGAGCTCTGTGTTCACTCCATCTGCTCCCCAGCCTCAGCAGGAGCAGAGCTGCATTGCCTGCGTCAGCCGCCTCCTCCTCGCTGCCTCCCGTGTGATGCATCCTGCTGGTGCTTGGCAGGGGTTGGGTTTTTCCCACCCAGCTGCTGGCTGCCAGAGCTGCTGTCTGTATTGAGCAAACCTGCTGTGTGCTGAGCTTACAGGGACACTCATCCCTAGGGAAGGAGGGACATCTCTGTCAAATGGGCCTGTCTGGCTTGGCAGATAGATAGCTGCTAGTTCAGTTTGCAGATCTAGGTCTGGCTCTCATAGAGTGAAGCCAAAGGGCTTGTGTAACTGATTTCATGTGGAAAGAGAACTTAAACTTGGAAAAGCTGCTGTTTCAGAGGGTTGGATCTTCCCTATATCTCCTGCTGAACCCAGTGACACCTATCCCTCATTAAGCTGGGATTCAAGGGGAGCACACACAGGATGATGCAGGGTCGGGAGACATTACAGGACCTGGGCAGTCAGCTGATGCTCAGAGCTACTTTAGACTGCTCTGTTTTGGGGGAATTTAGCTGGAAAAGAGGAAGCTGCTGAGCAGAGGAAGGGTCTCAATGCACAGCTCTGCTTCTGCCTTCCATTCTCAGCCAGGCTTTCTGCTTTCTGTCTCAGGAGAGATGAATAATGCAAGCTACAGCAAATGGAAATAGCTTCCCTGTATTCTCTCCTCCTACCTGCTGGGCCTTCAGGAATGGAAACTGTTTATGAGCATTGCTTATTTATGAAGACACCATCAGGACAGGATGGTTAACTCTCAGCATGCAGGCTCTCAGAGAAGAGCAGCCAACTGGAAGCAGCTGCCTGCAGGGATGCAGGGTACCTCTGTGATCTGGGTCAGCTGCAAAGCTCCTGGCTCTGGAAAGAGGTGGGTTAAAGATGGGCAGGAAGGTCTGGCACAGAACAGTTTTACCCTGGGGCTGGGGACTGGTGGGAGAGGGATGCTCTGGCCTGGATCTCACCCTGGCAGCAATAGATGGGTAGGGGATGTTGCTACAGTACACACAGTGCTCCCGTTTAGCAGCCAACCAGCTGCTCCCTGCACTTGGGTTTGTGTCATCGGCTGCAAGGCTCGCTCATCTCCCCCATTGTTAGCTCGGACAATGGCAGTGTGTATCAGGGCTGGGCAAGGAGATCCCCCTTGCACCCTGCCCTCCCTCCAGCTGATGGCAGATAGTGGGTTTGCCCTGCCTGAGCCCCCCCAGCCCCAGGGACACCCACAGTGTGGGCACAGCATTGCCTACCCACAGCCCAGTGGGCTCTACTCCAAAGCACACGTTACCCCTTCTCCCATCACCATCACCCCTGGAGCCACAGCCGTCCACTGAACCAGACTGCTGTTGCACTTAGCAGTTCTCCCCAGTCCATAAAGACAAATTGTTTAGAGAAGAGGGCAATTTGCAAGCACTTCCCAGGCAGCTTTTTACCCATTGTTGTCTGCTTCTGCTTGCTACAAAGGCTGGAAAGCTTTGTGTTCCTGTACTCAGGGCACAGCCAGCAAGCTGGATCCCCTGTCCCCGTCTCTTCCAGTTCTCTCCAGAGAAGTTAAGTGGGTCACTGCAGAGAAAGCACCAAAACAGAACACCTTAAAATAAGAAAGTAATGGGCAAAGGCTCAGTGAAGAAAGGAACTACAGGTACTGTGACCAGGCAGTGCTGTCACTGCTCTTTGCAAGATCCCATTGCAGCATTGCAATAGATGTCAATCTACTCGCTTAAATGACAGCAAATCCCCTCACCAGGAGTTTCCCATCAAAGCTGTCACTCACCAAACAGTGGGTTTATTCCAAACCCTTCATATTTTAATGGGCTAAGCAGGGACGTTGGAGACTGGGGCAAGCTTTGCTGCTCTTTTCAGAGCCTGTTTTCTCTGCTACTGACAGCTGACAAACGGTGCAGCCACATGCTATGCACTTCTGTGCCATCACTAAAAACAAGTGAGGCGACGGATGAAGATCAAATCCCTGCCACTTTTAGAAACCCTTTATTGGAAGAGAGAAATGCTCCCAAATGTCTGTGTTTACCAGAAGAAATCTCTCTGTGACTCTCCAGGTACTCAGCCGCTCATGTTCAGCATCAGAAGCTCCACCACACTTGGCTAAGCATTGATTCCTAATGGAACTTGGGATCCAGCCAGCCAGCACTTGATTACAATTAACTACCTCTCCTATTCCTTTAAGATAATTTAATTGGTTTATTAATCTGTGTATTGCTTCTAACAGCTTAACAATACGCTCTATGTTTTATGCACGGCTTTGTGTTTTTCTGTAACTGATGCACTCAGGAATGGGCTGTGACAGTGTGCATGCATCCAGGAGCCTTTTTTTGCTAATCTGGAATGGAAGCAATGGGTCCATCCCATGGTCTGTGCAAATTGCCTGTGACAGCTGCTGCATTAACTACCCCTTGGGGAGCTCCACTTCCAGGCCAGACAGCCCCAAAGCATCTATGGTAGAAAGGGATCCAACCATAGGATCATAGAATGGCCTGGGTTGCAAAGGACCACAATGCTCATCAGTTCCAACCCCTGCTATGTGCAGGGTTGCCAACCATCAGATCAGGCTGCCCAAAGCCACATCCAGCCTGGCCTTGAATGCCTGCAGGGATGGGGCATCCACAGCTTCTTTGGGCAACAAGGCAAAATTATAAGGATTACAAACATTGCACATGGGCAGAGGAATGGCCATATCCCTGTGCAGGTGTGGGCAAACCCCTCTGTTTCAAGAGATGCTCTGTGACCAATGCAATAAGGGACAGTGTCTCTGCAATCCCCATCTCTATTGGAGGAAAGGGCTGATGTTATCCCTCCCCCTTCATGCATGTGCAAGTGCTGAATCTCACCTACTTCCATCTCACATACCAACATATGTGACACATCCCCTCTTTGCAATAAACAAAAAGGACCACAACTCAACAGCCAGCTGTGCATCCACCACCTGAGTATTACCAGACCAGTTCCTATACTGGTAACCCAGTTCCTATACTGGTAACCCAGTTCCTATACTGGTAACCCAGATCTTCCTTCCCTGCGTATCCAATCTCTCTGTCCCTCTCCCCATATCTCTTGCCTTTTTCTCTCCCTAAGTGACATCAGAATGTAACACAAGGCACATCATCATGGCTTATTGCAATTATGGTGCATATATATAAATATATATATATATATATATATATATCCTCCTCTAGAACTCCACAGCACCCTCTGCAGCAGCTTCTTAGGCTCTTCCCTATGCCTCCACCCCATCTGCAATGGAAAATTAGGCACTCCATTGTGATTTCCCCAACTTTTCAACCACAGAGCACTCGCTTAAGGTGGATTTTCATTCTACATAAAGCATCCTCCTTAATCTTGTCCACATTTGTTCTGCTGCTCCGCCACTGAGGGCTCCAAAGGGAGTGTGTGCTGTTTTGCACTGGAATGAGGTCACACAAAGCTACAAAGCTGAGAAAGTAAGAGCGTTCCCTATGCATTTTAAGCCTTTTATAGGTCTTCTATTTCCACCTGGGCAGAAGTTGTCTGTGTTTATGGCAAAAGGACATTTTCCTGCAATCAGAGCCCTGCAGCTCACCTCCCTGCACCCAGCCAAATACTGAGCCCTATCTAAAGCTTTAATCCTGAACACAGGCACAAAGTCAGTGCTGTTTTGCAGTAGTCTCCTAGGTGGCACATTGGAACAGGTTGCCCAAGGTTAAGGCTGTGGATGCCCCATCCCTGCAGGCATTCAAGTTCAGGCTGGATGTGGCTCTGGGCAGCCTGGGCTGCTGGTTCATGACCCTACAACACAGCATACTGGGTTGGAATGAGATGAGTATTGTGGGCCTTTGCAACTCAGGCCATTCTGTGATCCTATGATACGATTCTATGTGTTGGCTTCAAAGATTTAGATGGAAAACACAGGCTGTCAGCAGAAAGCATTGCAGCTATAATCACACACACGCAGACACAGGGGAAAGCTCCACTTCCATATAAACAAACACTTAACAAAAAGGGGCATTTCTTGAGCATCACAATGCGAGCTGCTGTTTACCACAATAGCAGTAAGTGAACGCCAGGAACCGAACCACCTCCTCTTAATGCATCCATTGGAAATAACAACAAAAAGTTCCATTCAGGTGATGTTTGATAAATGGGAATCGAATGGAGGCTGAGTTCCCCACCTACACAGCAGCATTGGGGTGCAGCTGCCTCCATTCCCTCCATGGCACAGCAGTTTTGCTGCACCAATCCTGCTTTGCAACTGCAGCATCCCTGGAGAGCAGCAGGCAGAGCGGCCGTTCCCCCAGGCAGCACCAGAGGGTAGCATTGCTCTTTGCTGCAGAGCTTTTGTCCTCCAAAGATGAGCACTGGAAAGCAAAAGTGTTTGCAAAATAAAAATAGCACTTCTCTGCTTGGGGTGTATGGGGACTTTGCTTGCCCTGCTTCAAGCCTGGAGTGAGTTCTGTGCAGGTTAGAAGCCCCTGAGCTTCAAGCCTTGTGATGTTGACAGACCTTTTCAGTGTGGCTGCTGTAATACCTCCGCTTTGACAGCAGAAAAACCACGCATCTATCTCAGGGGATGGGATCAGAAGCAGAGATGCCAATTTTCAGCTATTGGCAGGATTGTGTGTACTTCACAGGAACCTTTATCCAGCTAAGGGAGCCAAAACCTTCCAGTGCCTCTTGTTGTGGCAGGCTAAACTCAACATGAGCAGGGCAAACGCACTTGAGACTTGTCAAAGCTGCTGTCTTGCTGCAAGCCTCTGATTACCCACAATAAGCACAGCATCTCTGCTATGGAACGGTGACAGGGGCTGCATCACCTACCCAAGAAGAGCTTGGGAATCCTGCTGGGATGGCATTGATGGAAGGCAGGGCTGTCCAACCCCCCCCCCCCATTCCTGGTGCCCTCTCCTTGGCGTGTTTTCCACTGCAGCCTTTAGTTCTTCTTTATCATAAATCCTGTAGGATTTAACTTCTAGCGACTGATCCTTTTGACAGTAATGAACCATTAACTAACTAGACATAAAATTGAAAGTGTAAATCCCTCTCCCTTGGGGAATTAGAAAGCAGGTTTAGGATGCAGGCCATGAAATACAAGAGTTCATTGTAATCACAAACGAGGCCTGATTAAGTCTGCCTGCCCAGCATCCCCAGCTCTGTGCCAGCTGATGGAATAGGAAGCAGAAGCTGAAGTAGCATTGCAGAACCATTTGCATCTGCCAGGAGAAAGCCTTGAGTATTAATGTTGGCTTTTGGTTATCCTATTGTCTGCTCTTCCCTTTGAGACAGTGAGGGGAGCCTGGATGCTAAGGAATGATCCTTAGATTGATGCCTTTGATTTCAGGCTTGGTGTACTCTCCTTTTTGGGATGGGGCGAGAGGAGAAGAGCTGCCAAGCCTTGCTCTTGAAGGAGAAGACTGTACTAAGTGTGTTTGCCCCATGGAATGGCTCAGCATTCTGGCAGCAGGGAGTGGGGTGGGATGGTGCAGCAGCTCTGCAGGTTGGAATGGGCTGAGCCCCATCCTGAGCACTGGGCTCCCAGTAACGTGCCAAGGTTCCACTTTGTCTGTGGGAGTAACTTTGCAGCTGCTGCTTTTCTCTAGACCTTGAGATTAGTGCCCACTGATTAAAATAATTAATTACCGTCCTCTTGCAGGACTGACTTCACTTGCGAGGTCTCCCAGGCCCTTAATCAAGCATCTTCCTTTGAAAGAGCTTTTGATTGAATTACCGTGAGTCCTCATTAGAGCCAGGCTCTCCAGGTCAGAGGAGGGTGAGTCCAGAGACCTGACTGGTCTCTCCTTGTGTTGAACAGAGTGTTTCCAAACATACCTCCAGATTAAGTGACTGAGTCAGAGAAAAGAATTGGGAGAAAACAGGTTCAGAAGTGGTTTAGCTACCCAGAAATTAAATGGCTTCCATTGGGAGCTGGGAATTGACAGCAGGAACCCAGACAATTCACTACCTCCCATCTCACTGCTCTGTGGGACCAAAGAGGGGACACCCAGAGGGACCTGGCAATGGCTGCATGCTGTGCAAGTTTAGCTCCTGCTGGCCCTGCATGCCTCTGCTGCCCTGTGCACGCTGTTGTTTTACCTCCTTACCTCCAGCCGTGCTCTTGCAGCTGAGCTTTGTGCTAGTGCCCATGCTGCTTGTCATACCAGCAGCACAACAACAGGGGAAAAGTGTCTGGAATTTATCACCCATGGCAGGAGCTTTTGTCTGCAATGAAAAACATTCCCCCCCTCCCCCCCCTTCTGGTGCTTTCCCCCCTTCTCATTGTTATTATTATTATTAAGAAGCTTAATGCCATATGTCTTGCTGTTTCATAAATAACCCCTGTAATCAAGCAACACTGGGTAAATGGGCAGTCCAGCTTGTGCAATTTGTTTGACAAAATGAATCCAG
Source organism: Coturnix japonica (assembly GCF_054131305.1). NCBI lineage: Eukaryota > Metazoa > Chordata > Aves > Galliformes > Phasianidae > Coturnix > Coturnix japonica. Next base: position 3,400,341 of record NC_140696.1, read on the forward strand.
AAGAATATGAGTCTGTGGAGGAAAGACAAATAGAGCAGCTTGGATAAATGTGTTAACCAAGAGAAAAATGGCTTGGCAGAGCAGTCGATGCTATATTTATCCATGCAAATGGAGTTCGGGGCTAATGTATTAAAAATAGATTGTGGAGCTCACCAGAAGGGTCAGCATCTCATGGGAGGGATGGTAAGGAGCACAGTGCTGCAATAGCATTGGATTTGATCTTAGGGAGGGTTGGGATTGTTGGTATATGGCTCTGTGGGGCAATGATGCTCTGTGGGCTCCCAGCTGAAGGACTCAGTGCTGCTGGCAATGCACGTAGCCCTGCCCTGCTTGAGGTGCTGAGCAAACCCAGAGACAGAGCTGCCAAAAAAGAAGTTGTAAAATCAATGTGTTCAGCAGGTGCTTGTTGACTCTTTGATCTCCTGGAGGTTCTTTTTTTGTGTGTGTGTTTTTCCTCTGAATCTCTCAAAGCAAAGAGTAGATTTTCATTCAGCATCACTCCTTTTGCTTGGCCTTATCGGTGCATTTTAATGCCTTGCTGAGAAAGTCAGGGGATCTGACTCCCTGTGCTGAGGTTATGGATGCAGCATTGAACTCCAGGCTGGGCTGGTGAGCTTTGTGAAGCTGTTTCCTTTTGGGGTCAGAGAGAGCATGCAGGTGAGCTGAGAAGAGACCACCAGAGACCCACAGAGGGATGTAGGAGGAGGGGATGCAGCACCCTTAGTGTACACTGGGCAGCCTTGCTGTTATTTGGGCTGAATGAACCCTGCCAGTGCTGCTGCAACACAGTATAGTGATGGTAGGTGTAAAAGCCAGCAGAAGCCACAGTTCTATCTCTTCTCCAGTGCTGTCTCTATGAAATCCTTCGCCTGGGGGGTGCTGCAAGCTCAAGAAATCTCATACTGCAGCAAGCCTTGCTCCCTCTCTGCCATCAGGCGGCAATGCAGGCTCTGCTGATGGCGAGTGGGGATGGAGGGCAGCATCTTTCATTGATGAGAAATAGCCCAGCTGCAGCTCTCTGCCTCTCACCTCTTACAGATTTACCCCTTGGCCGTGGCAGTTGGAGAGCTGAATTTTCAATCAAAGCAGTGATTGTGCTTTTAGGTGTTCGTGTGGTTGTATTGCTGCCTTCTCAACTCCTTCAGCCTTTGGGCTCTGGCTTTGCAAATAGAGCCGGGCTGCAATGGAAGCCTCTGGGACAAGCTGGTTGCAAGGTGGAAAAAGCAGAGGCTCTTTGCTCCTGCAAACCTTTGGGCCTGAGCAATGAGAAGGAGGGCTGCTTGTGTGACAAGCAAGGAAACACCTCTTGCTCTTGCTACCCTTCCCCTCTTCCAAGCTCTCCTCCCCATTCCCGGTGTGTGTGAGTATTCTTTTTTAAGTGGCAAGCTGAATATTTTAAACAAACACTGCTTAAAATCTATAATTTATGGGCGAAGCTTCAGAAGAGGAGATCAATCACTGCCTGGTGCTCAGGGTGGCTCTCCATCTGCACAGCCTCCCCTGCTCTGTTCCCAGTCAACCGGTGAGGCGGAAGGGATTAGCCTCAGGCACAGCAGCACCCAAACAATCCCCACCTCCAAAGGGAGAAAACCACATTGCCTTCCATTGCTGGCAGGAGCATCGCTGAGCCCTGTGCCAAGCATTTCCTCTGGGGAACTGGACCAGGATCAGGGCTGAAAATCACTGGTGGTCAATGGGAGGAGGCAGGTGCTGGGAGAAGTCCCTGCTGGTGCTTGCTTCTGTGCCCCAGCTTCTTCCCCATGCTGCGTGAGGGAGGGTTGCAGTTTGTTCTTTAATGGGAGTGGAGAGACTTTTGCTTCGATTAATTAATTTGCTGCTTTTCCTCATTTTCAGGACCATCTTTTATTCATGGCCGAGCGGCACAGACGCTGCTGCGCTGCCTTCTCGGGATGCTGCCATTAATATTTCATCCTGGAACCAGCTCGTACTGAAGAGCTCATGTCCCAGGTACTCACCCCTTCCTGCTGGTCTGCTGCCCCAGTCACTCTCTCATCCCCTCCCCCAGGCTGGCTCTCCCCATCCCTTTGCCTCATCCCAGCTCTAGTTCCCAATTAAACATGGCAGCTTTAGCTGGGGGCTGCAGCATTGTCCTTGGTGCACGGGGTGCCTTGTTGCTGCTGCAATAAGGGGCCTTGTTTTGACATAAAGCAGCAGGGAAGGAGCAACCTGAGGTTTCTGAGCTAGTGCAAGGCTTCACATTCTGGCAAGTGGCACAAAATGTAACTCCTATGGATGCAGGATTTCCTGGTTTTGCTTGGGCTTCGCTATTTGTTTTCTTCTTCACTGGAAATTTTAAGGATTGCACTGATTTCAGAAGGCCTGAGCTCATTCCCGGTTGCCCTGCTCAGTGCCAATCTATCCTATGCTCATCTCACTTGAGGCTCTCGGCAGCGTGCTGATTTCAGGCTGTTGCACTCAAGGAGGCAGATTAATTATGGTTCCATTTGTTCCAGTTCAGCTCCAGCTTCCAGGGGTGCCTCTCACATCACAACGAGCTGCACACTGGGGAAGATGCATTTTTTCCTCCTTCCACACCTTGCAGAGGAGGACAGAGTGGCGAAGGGGGTCTCCAGAGATACCCAAGCAGCCTTTGCTTAGCAGGGAGGCTGCTTTGGAGCTGTTTAAACTCATTAAGAGCTGATCTTGCTGAGGTTTTGGGATGGTGAGAGCACTGGGGCTGGTGGAACGCAGTGTGGGATGTGTGCTCCAGGTCCCATTGAGATGGCTTGAAGCACTCATCCTGACAGGGAGAGCTTTGCAGTTTGGGAGAGTGGAGATGCTCATGAGTGTGCATCAGTACATGTGGATGGGGACGTGCTCAATTAAGGGAGTGTGGCTGCGGGATGCAGGATGTGGAGGCTGCAAGTGGCAGAATCTCCACAGTCTCATTAAGCTCTTGTATCCAAATTAAATGTCAGATTTGCATATCGGTTCTGTGTTTTCAGGCCCATTATGCAGCAGCCGGGAGGGATGGGGGTGCTGTGGGAACCCAGCAGGGAACAGCAGCTCCGGTCATAGGGACACACCATGGAAAATGCCCAGCAGCAGCAGCAGGAGGAGCTGGGGAGATCAGCAAGTGCCAGGAGTTTTGCTGGGGCTGCAGCTTGCACTCTTTGCTGGTGTGCTTACCAAGGGCTTAGTTTGCTCACTGATGCCTCACTTTATGGTTGGAGATACTGAGGCATGGGGAAAGGGGCTGGCAGATTCCCCTAGCAAAGCATTGCTGGGGATGAGCAATGTAGTTCAGTGCTCTTTATGGTCCCAGCTGATAAGGTAAAATGTAGGATGCCATGGGGGAGCTTTGGTTTCCCATTTGTTTTCATGGGGCATAGAAAGGCGCAGGGCACTGCTTGGGCATTGGTGTGGAGCTTCATCACCTCCCAAAGCTCTTTACAATTCCTCCTGGGCTGGATTACAGTAAGATCTTGTTTTAATCCAGATTTAATTACCTGTAAAGACAGACAAGCTTCTCTGCCCCTTGGGAAGCCCAGCCAGCAGGGTAGCTGCAGGTGTTGGTATAAAGCCAGGCTGCAGCCAGCTCAGTGAGCCCTGAAGTGCAGAGGAATTTCCCTCGTCAATGGAGACAGGAAAATGTGTCAAGGGAATGAAATAAGCAGAGCATGGCTGGAGAGTGTCCTTTCGCAGGAGGAAAGTGAGACAAAGCTTCTTCCTCCAGGGAAAGATTCAGTCACCTGGGTCCCATGCTGTGCATCGCCACGTGCCCTGCTGGGAGCTGGAATCCTGCTGCAGGAGGAAAAGGAATGAGGTCCCTATTGCTCTGCCAAGAAGGAGCCTTGTATCCTGCCCATCTGCGGAGCATGTCACATCCTTCATGGGCCAGATGCTGAAAGATGCTGAACATCCTTAGAAGGTCAAACTCAGACGGCAGAAAGCCCTTCTGGCTGATGGTGGGATGTGGAAGTGACAGCCCTGACACGACAGGAGCTGCCTGGGAGGCAGAGAGCTTCTGAGTCAGCCCGCTCTGGAGGAGGGCTGGGCAATGGCTGGGCTGGTTTCCACCAGCTCTGCAGCTGGTTGCGAGAAGCATCTCTGTGTGTCTGCATGCTGGGCCCTGCAGGGAGACGGGTTGCCAGGCTGCTCCTTCCTCACTAGGGCTCGGGGTCCCTGGATCTCAACCAGGCACTCTTTGCACTGCAATGCTGTTATCCCAGCAGGAGGAGGGGTGAGCAGCAGGAAGGCTTTGGGGCAGGGGGGATAGAAAAGCCTCAAGTCTGTCCACTTCTATACCTGTGTGCACAGAGTGCAGCCCTGCAGCTCCCTGCCTCCCCGCAGGCTGTTGTGCAAGGACCTCCAGGGAGCAGCTCCTGATTTACTCAGCTGTAAAGGATGCAGCTTTGATTAAACCCCATTCTGAGCCCTGGATGGGGCAAGGTGATGGAGGACGGGAATAAAACTCTGCCATAGGTTCCCTGTAGCGCTGTGAAGCAGTCATATAATTCCACCCAGTCCCAATTCTCCTATCCATAAAGCTGTGAGCCTGCTGCCTTGCCTATGAGGAATGCAGACCTCACAGGGCTCAGCCTTCTCCTGCAGACCTTCACAGCATCCAGGAGAGCCACGGCGCTCCCATTGCCTCTGCTCACAATAGAAAGGAAACCTTTTTTTCTCTGCGTCCATCCTTCTGTCAGAAAATCCTTAGCTCCTGAATAGATTTACTCTCCATTCTATAAGCTGGTTACTACAAAGCCTGTCTAAGGAGAGAAGGCGAATGAGCCTTGGAGGGCTTTATTGGCAGGACACCGCAGCAGGGTTTGCTCTGCTCTGCTCTGCTCTCTGTCACTGCTGCAATGGTGAGGACACGTCCTTGGCTCCTGCAGAAGGGCTCCCATGGGGCTGCTCCTAATGCTGCTCCCCAGCTCCTCTCCTCCTGCTGAGCTCGTATCATCCAAAGTTGTAAAGCTGTTGACAAGTCTGCGGACCCAAACGGGGAATATACGCAGCATTAAGATTAAAAATGGGCCAAAACTTACCGCGCTGTCTTCATTAGGTTGCTCTGTTTTATTTGTGCGTTTTACTGCCTAATAAATAACCTTGCAGGTGAGTTAATGAGGCTGCCCTTGGGAGCACAAGGTAGGGGGGGAGATGCTTGGGGGGGGGAGTTGTGCCACAAGTCAGTGTCTGAGAACTGCAAGACTGGCATGAAATCAGGGTGAAAACCTTATAAACCCTCCCAGCACTCATGAATCAGCTCATTTCTGCATTACCAAAATGGCAAATACGCACCATAACTTTCTGTTAGAAGGCATTGAGGTACTTAACTGCTGCCACAATGAAATCACAAAGGCTGAGCTTGTGTTGGTGTGGGTAGGGAAGGAGCCCTCCTCCTGCTGCAGCAGTTACACGGAGCTCTGCTGAATGAACCTCAGCCTTCTCATACAAAGCAGCTCTTTTTCCTATCCACCCATAGGCTTCTAAACACTGTTTACTGCAAACGCAGCTCTGCGAGCAAAGCCCATTACATGTTGTGTGCATTACAGCAGACAATGGGAATGAAGAATAAACAGCATGGAAATGGGTTCTCAGCTGTCAGGCACCCACTGATCCGCTCCCTGTTTTGGGGGGGGGGGGAGGTGGTGGTTTCATGCTGTGTGAGGCAATGCTCAGCTTGGTGCTGCTCCTTAGAAGGGGCAGAGCATCCTATATGGGATGCCAGAGCAATAGGGTATGGGGATGTGCAGTTATAGAGCTTTGGATGGAGATGTTGGCCCCGTGGTGGGTTGGTTTCTTGGCTCTAGGTTTGCCATTTCGAGTCTTCATCCCAATTATTGGGATAGAGATAGAGATAGAGCAGGGTGAGGGCCCCTATCTGGCAGCAGCAGTGGTTATCATGAGGGAGTGCCCATGCTCTTCCTCTGTGTGCTTTCTCCCTGCCAGAAAAAAACCACCATCAAGAAAAGAAAGAGGGGAAAAAAAAAGCCTTTCCTTGGCTGCCTTTGGCTGTCAGGGCACGAGGGAGCTCCATGACAGACATACCAGCCCATCACTCTGGAGGGGCACAGCACGAGCAACTGTGTTCATCCCCAGCTGTGCTGGTAAGGAGGCGGTGCTCGTTTGGATAATGACCCATTGTTGTGGGATTTCATGAGCTGTGGTTTATTCCCCCCCTGGCGTACAAAGAACATAATGAGGTTTTAATTTCTTGTGTACAGTGAGGAGGTGGGGTTTTGTTCATTGCCTCCCACACCTCTGAAGGGATGGGATGACACCGAAGTGACAGCGTGGCTTGTGGCTTTAATGTGTGCCGTGCCTCTCTTAGGGGCACGAGGTCTAGGTGACATAGGTTGGACTTTGGCTGACGTGGGTACAGAACAACGTGCTGCAGGCATTGGGTGGCTCAGTGACTTGTCCTTGGTAATAAAGCCAAATAGATGCACGATTCCAGGCTCACACCCCATGCATGTCCTGGCAGGAGCCCACGCTTAGCAGAGGTGTTGAAAGCAGGGATGGAGCTCAGCATGGGAGAAATACTGCTGGAAATGAGATGCTTGGTGTCCTCCAGCTTGGAGGTATTGGAAGAAACTTGTGCCCAGCAAAAAAAGTACAAGAAGGATGATTCATTTTGAATGGGTTGCACACCCAAAAGAAAGCAAGGAGTGAGGAAATGACCACGGTGTCACCTCTGGAGGCTGCTGGGGGAAAGACTTGTTTATTTATTTCCTTTAGGAAACAGAAATATCAAAGAGAAAAGGATGAGGAAAGCTGAGGCTCTGAGGTGAGAGGGAAACCAAATGCAATTTTCTCTTTAAAGCTCTTTCTGATTTTAAAGTGACGGAGGGAAAATATAAATGGTTCCAGAAAGCATCACCCAAAATAGAGGAATGAGAAAATAACTCCGGTGAAGGGCAGTATATTGAGGATCATATCTGCCTTCATCTCTTGTAGAACAATATTTGCTGCAAACAGAGGCGCGGAGGTTCTGGTTATTTATTGCCATGTCAGGGAGGTAATATTAAGAAAGTAAAAAATTATAATATACCCCCTGGATGTGGTCTGGTGGCTGAGAGAGAAGGGAGAGAAGTGGTGTGGGATCAAAGGGTTTGTGCAGGAGATGCAGTGGGAGATAGGAGCTGATAGACCTGAGCATGGCTGAAGCCTGCTGCTCACTGCTGTCAGTGTGATGATGTCAGCCCTCCTTCACTCTGAATTGGGTGCTCGGTCTCTCCCCATCCGGGCCCACAAATCACCCTTAATGCCTTCTCTTCACGCAGTTGGTATTTGTCATTAACACGTTTTATTAGTCTTTGTTCCCCTTCCCCCCCCACCACCAGTAAGAAAAAGTCTTAATAAAATGCCAGAGCACACACTGAGCAGAGGAACAAATTGTGAATGCGTTCATTAAACAAATACACTTCTCCTCCTGTCTTGGGATAGGAATTAATTACACTCTTGGAACATCAGGCTGGATGCCCAGAGAGCTGTGGGTTCCCCATCCCTACAGGCACTCAAGGCCTTCTGACTTTGGTGGTGGGTTTGTATCCCATCCTAACCATGAGAGAAGGCCAGATTTCATCTGTATTGCTGTATGGTGCAGGCTGAGCACAGGAGCAGCTCAGTGCTTCAAGGATCTGTGAAAATACTGGCTGTGCTGTAAGCTCCCAGGATGGGCACATAAACAGCAAAGTGCACACATTAAATTCTGACTGAGTGGTGCTTGGAAGGGAATGAGACAGTTTTGCAGCAGCCCCTGGGCAGGTGGATGTGTTTGCCTATAAATCCCATTTTTGCTACGAGCCATTGGCTGCGAGTGGGTCAGTATTGGGCTCCTGAGCTGTTTGTGCACATCCCTGTTGCCCTTGGCTGTGATGCTCTGTATGGCTGTGGCTGTGGCTTGGTACAGGTGTGAATGGGACAAAGCATTACTTGTGCTGGTGTGGGGGTATTTCTGCTGCAGGAGGCAATCAACTGGTCTCTCCCATACCCCCCATCCCCTGCTTGGCCAAGGCAAGGTAGAGGCATGGCCAGAATGCTTGGGGCTGCTAGAGAAGCTTTCAGGGCTCGTCTCCAAGGGAACACACAGAAAAGTTCAGGAGCAAACCAGTGTGTTCTGTAAAGAGGATTAAACCTGATGGCTTTGCCCTGAGCACAGGGTCTGGCACAAAAGGCTCTGTTTAACCTCTGGTTGCTTTCTTGCCCTTGCTCCTTTCACCAAGTGAGCACCATCCCCTTGCCCACATCTCGATGACTGGAGAGCCAAAAGGTTCATGTGCTTTTATCCAAACGATGCATGCCCTTCCCTTTAGAGGGTATAAAACACCCAGCAGGAACCCAAGTGTATTTTGGGGTGGGGGGCGAGAAGCCTTGCTGCTTGATGCTCCACAGGAGGATGCTGTAGGTGTTAGCATTAGCAGCAGGGCTGGGGATCAGATAAATAAGGTTTGTGTGATGCCCTCCAGCCTGAGATCCCAGCTGCCCTGCTCTTTTGCAGCGGTCTGGAGTTGAGGCTGCAGCTCAGCTCTGGTGCAGAGTCCCTAATGTGATAACATAACGAGGAATTATCAAGTGACTGCACCTGGCTTAGAGAGCTCCAAGAAGGCGAGTGAGTGCAAAAAAAAAGGGAAGGCGAGGCGCTGCTGGTTTATGAAATTAAAAAGTTCATGGGTGCCAAATCCATGAGCTGGGAAGGATCTGAGAGATGGAAGAAGTCTCAGCGCCGTTTTATCAGCAGGTAAGGCGAGGAGATTGGAGTTGAAAGCACAGTAGTGCCTGATTTGCTATCTCTCCTCTGCACCTTGGCTGCTATTTCTGCCTTTGGGGCTTTGTTAGCCACCTTGGGTGAGAAATTTTTTGTGTGTATTCAGTGGTTTCTGCTCGCAGAGACCTTACTATGCATGAGGCAGAAAACCTGTCTGCAGAGATCAGATCAAGTGTCCCTTGTTCCCCACCACAGACAAAAACAGAGAGGAAAATGGACACAGTGCTGTAACATGAGCTCCAGGCTGGTGAGGGGGAAGGTTGGATGCTGAAGGTTAAGCTGCTGGTGGGAGCTCTAGTGGGCACAGCAGAGGAGCGATGTCACAGCTGCTCTGCTCTCCAGCTGTTGCCCAAATAGCGGCTGCGCATGAGAGGCCTTTTTAGAGCAGAAGGTGCTCGCTGGGAGATCTATCAGCCAGATAGCAGAGGTTCTTACCCCATAGAACAGCATCTTTTTGGGGCTGGATGGCGAGTGCTCCTATGGATCAGCTGCAGCATCCCTCCTCATCTGCTCCATGTGCAGAGCTGCTCTTTGCATGGTAAATGTTATTGAGTTGCACAACAGCTTTTTGGTGAGGATGTATCAGGGTCACGCAGGGGTTCATCTCAAATCAATTGCCTGCTGGGCAGGAGTGTGTGTAGGGAGGGAGGAGGGACTGTACCCCTCCTGAAATACAGAACCCTGCTCTTTCTGAGAGGCGAGAAATACTTGGGCAGATCTCTTTGTGCTGAGAGGGGGCTCCTGTAGGTATTTATGCAGGTAGCTGGGAAGGAAATCAGCAGTGTATCAGCCAGGTCCATGCAGTGTGGGCCTGTATTAGCCCAGTTGTATGGGCTAATACATAATAATATGTATGGGTTGTATGAGCTGGCCCAGAGCTCTTAGCAGAAGAGGCCAAAGACATGAAATGGTGCTGCCAGAAGTGCTGAGGTTTTGTTTAACGCATCATGAAGATGGATCAATTTTCCTTCCTAAGGTCAAACCAGCATCGCCAACAGAGAGCTAGATCTCTCCTAGCGTGCATCACGTCCTCCTTTGCTTTCAGAGCCTCATCTCTTATCGCATCCTCAAAGGAAAGGCATCCTTTCACCACTGAAGACTGGGAGCATTGATGCCGGTGTTGTTAGATGCTGGTGGTAATAGTGATGTGGTCTGGTCCTGTGGATGCTGGTGCTGCGTGGAGATGCTTGGTAATAACATCACGGCTCGCTGGCAGTGGCACAACAGGAAATTGGAATAGTAAAATATTTCCCTCCTCACTGCGTCCCATTTACATGTTTATAATGGAGGTTTTTAAGCCCCTAATGAGAAGGAATGCTCATTGCTGGGAGATGATTAAAGCAGAGACAGCCGTGATTGCAGACAATAACAAAGGGATGTTAATTACATCAGAGGAAGCAGGAGGGCAGTGCAGCCGGATGGCTGCTGTTTGCTGCCTTGTGATAGGGGCTGACCTTGTCCCCTGGTTGTGGCACAGATGTGCTCAGCCACTGATTCCAGACCTCAGTGAAAAGCAGCTGGGATGCACATAGGGGCGGATGAGGACAAAGCAAAAAGCCCCCCAGCAAACAAGCGAAAAACCTCCATCCAGCTGCAGTCTGCAATGAAAAGGAGCTGAATTTGTGAGTGGAAAGCTGCAAAGCTGGACTCCGTGCACAGAAACTGTTCAAAGCAAGAGGGAAGATGCTCAAGGGAGGCATCAGGGGATGCTCAGGGGTTTCTCCAGAGGGCCCTGGGGGATGGCTGGGAGCTCAGCCCATTAGGAGAGGTGGGGTAGGAGGGAGGGAGGCAGGTTAACAAGCTTCTGCTGGGCGCCCATCAATCAGAGCAGCCTTTGGAGCTGAGCAGAGGATGCTGTGGTTGTGCTTTCCTCGCCAGCCAAGCTCTCTCCCGATGCTGATTTCTGTTGCAGCAGTGCCCAGGGGAGCTGCCTCCTCGGCTGGAAGTCTCCATCTGCTTCCCATGGGAGCGCAGGGCACGATGCTGCTTTGGAAGAGGTGTTTGAGGAGATGTACGTGTGGTGACAGGAGAGGGATGGAGAGAAAGGGATGAAGGAAGGCGTATATTTTGGCACAAAACCAGCGTGGGAAAGAGTGAATCTTTGAGGGAATGCATAAATGAGCAGAAGAACAAACGAAGGAGGCTTTTAGTAATTGCACGACGCCTAATTTAAGCGGAATAAGCCAGATATTTTATCTTGAAATAAATAAATCGGCAGAGCCCAAAGTGTTGGAGTTAGCTCCACTCAAAGCCTCAGCATCCAACTTTCATCTCGTCTTGACGGAGCAATTAAAGGGAGGGATACAGCTCTGAAATGCAGCCCAAAGGAGCGGGCTGAATATTTAATACCGTTCCAAGCTTTGAAAGCCCCCAACAAACCAGCAGAGTGGGGAAACCAATGACAGCTTCATCTTAATAAGGAAACGGAGGGAAAAGCCCGGGCAGCACGTGTTATGCAAGGAGGGAAGGCCTCATTAGAAAGGAAGGGAAGGCAGTGTGAGAGAATGGGGGGCTGGGGGACGATGTCCTGTGCCTGTCTGCTGGCTCAGAAGCCTCTCTCTGGGAGGAGAAGGGTGGAGGATGTGTTAGCATGCAGGTTAGCTCAGCTGCCAGAGCTGCAGCAACTCATTAAAGGGATTAGCCACCATCCCTGACTGGATTTAGGATGGTGGCTGTTGTTATCATTGAGTAATCCTGTCTGCAGTCCTCCCTAGTGGCTTGGGGAAGACAGAAAGAAGAGGAAGGGTGGGAGGGAAGGGAGAAAGCAAGAAATGAGAGGGATGGCTTAAAGGCGGTGCTGGAGGCAAGGAAAAGTCATCCCTGGGAGAGAATCCTCTCTGGCTGCTATGGGGCAAAGCTCTGAAGGCCGTGAGCTGGTGAGGACCTGGGGGTCAGGCTGCTGGGGTGTAATGCACAGAGCCCTGCTCTGACACATAGACACGGCCATAGAGGTTGGAGGAGGTGCAGGGGGATGCTGCCGAGCTGTGATGGGGAGATTGAATTTTGATTAGCTCTGACACAGCTGCTTATAACCTTTTCATTAGGAAATTATGTTTAATAGAAATTGTTCTGACACCTCTCAGCAGCGTTTTTCTCCTAATTTATTGCAGACTCGCGTGGTGGGGAGGGAGGGGAGGTGAATGGGAAGGTATCTGTGTAGGCATCTCTGTTTGGTGGCAATATTTACACTCAGAGGGCTGTGGTGGGAAGTGATGGGAGGGCAGGAGGTGGTAGCAGGAGCAGAAGGAGAAGGAGCACAAAGGAAATCCAAGTGAAAGTTGTTGCTTGGAGCCTCGGAGGTTGAAGAGGCAAAATAAACTCAATGGGAAGGGGAGAACAGCTGATGGATCCACAAACTGAACCCAGGAGATGGGAGCAGGATGGAGCATCTGCTCCACTTGGGGACCCCAAATGGGTCTTTCCAACATGGGATGTTCTACATGAGTTCTGTAGGATGGGAGGGAAGGCTGCAAATGGGAATGTAAGGAGGAACAGTTATTTGTACAGCTCTTTGAGATCCTTGAAGGAAAACCCTGGAGAGATATAAGGTATTATTACAAGGGCTGTAAGTTCTTTTCAGGCAGTTAAAGGGATAATAAATTCATTGCCCAGGAGATTGGGTAGTTTAAGTTCTGTACAGAATATGGTAAAAAGGTAAGGTTGCTGGAGACCGGGGGCTTAAAGGCTGATGCTGAGCAGGAGGGCAGTGCAGACTGGGTTATCCTGGTGCTGGGTTAAAGCCAGTGGGATCAATGAGGAGTCTGAGAGGAGTCGGTGCATTCCATGTGTGTGGATCCCATCCCCATGGATGGGGAGGGGACAGGTGGGTGCATGGGGCTGGGAGCAGCAGCATGGCATTGTGGATGGGTATTTCTGGAGCTGGAGGAAGGACTGTCCTCCCAGCAATTTGTCAGCATTTAATTATGTTGTATTGAAACAGTTTGGCCTGAGTTCTCATTTGAATTTCCCTGCCTTCATCTCACAGTCATCGGGCTCCCCTCGTGTCTCTGGTGGCAGATTAACGAGGCCTTTATTACCTGCCATTGTCTCCCCGTGAAGGTTTTTATCTCTTCCAGTCAAGTCACTTCTCCATCTCTGATAAACTAACGGATGGAGCTCTCATGTCTCCCCAGGGAGTGATGGATCAGTGCTCTCTGTACACTGCATCCTCCATTGCTCTGCACTGGGGGAAGCTTTCCGCTCTGCGTTCTGCCCTTCTTTGTTGCCATCCATCTCTCCTCAGATCTCTGGGTTTCTTGTGCATTTCATCAGTATTAATTTGACTTTTTCATATCAAGATTATTGAGGAAAATTGAGTCCAAGCCTGGAAATGTGGAAGGAGCACCACTTGTGCCTCCCTTCATGGTGCAGTGATTCCCCTTTCCTAGGAGCCGACAGATAGCTGCTGCTTAATCCATTTAACACGTGCTCTACTGATATCGTATAGAGCTAATTTTTTAATCAGAAGGTTACGAGATACAAAGTCAAACCTCTTACAACTGCCTAAATATATTACATCTCTGCAGTTACCCTTATCAACCAGACCCGTAATCTCATCAAAGAATGAAATCAGATTTGTCCGACAAGGCCTATTTTCCATGAAAACCGTGTTGACTGATGTTAATTATATTTCTCTCCTTTAATTCTTTATCAGTTGGATCATATATCAACTTTCTGTGGCTGCTTTGCCAAGGCCAGATGTCAGCTGCCCTCAATTCCCTGGTTTGGCCAACAGAGGGGTGGATGTGGGTCATAGGGATGTGGTTCATAGGGGTGGGCTGGGGTTGGATTTGGGGATCTCAGAGCTCGTTTCCAACCTCCTCCACTGAATGCAAAGGAGAACAATCCATCTTCGCCACCAACCACAGTGCAAATGTGCTGCAGCACTGCAGTCCCCGTATTGCTTTCCCTGGGAGCTCCCATGCACCAGCAGCAACCTGCTGCCTGCCACAGCTCTGGATTTTCCTACCTCTCCTGATAAGAACTAACCCAGCGTTTTACAACTGTATATCTGAAATTAGTAGCAGCTTAATCTCCCTCTGCTGGATCACTCAGAGGTGTAATTGTGCAGAAAAAAAAAGGGTATTAAAATGCAAAACGCTTTCCTGGTACTTTTTCATGTTAAATCCCTTCTTCCTTCTATTCTTTTAATATCACAAGAGGGTTTTTGCTGTTTTTTCCCCCCCCCTTTTTTTCCCCATATACGTGTGTCTGTGTTTCTTCATAAAGAGAATGAGCTGGGCATACAGAGAGAATGATTTCAATTTCGACATAAATCTCAGAAATGAATACTTAAATGCAAGCAAGAAAAAAATAAGGGGAAAAAAAAATACATTCTTACACCTTTAATTTCCTCTCTATGAAGTATAATGAAAAAGCCTGATTATTTTTAATTCTTCCCTTTAATAATTCAGCAGCGGAGTGATTTAAAGCAGGGGACGATAATTACCTTTTCACTTCCCTGGTAAATGGAGTTTTAATAGAAATGGAAGCTCAAACGTTGGAATTAATTCACACAGGTCAGCGTCAGGTCATCCATAGCATCTTCCATATAAATCATTTATCTGTTAAATGGCCCCGCTTCTCAGTTTCACAGGAATCCCTTCCCAGAGGCTACACTGAAAAAGAAGATGCGGTGTTTATATCTTGTAAAGCATGGAAAGGAGGGGGGGGGGAAGTGCAATCCACATCATCTTGGAAGGATTTTTTAATGCAAATTAAACTGCTGGTTGAAGGACAGGAGAGCAGAGGCTTGTCTAGATTAAGGAAATTCAGTTGTAGCTACAATGATCGTTTACTGCGGAAGCTTATACAGATCCCATTATCTGAGCAGTTTGTGCTCCTCAGTCTATTTATCTCCATGCTACACCTGCTGCTCTGCTTTATGGATGTGACTGGAAGCAGCATCCAGGGGGAGAATGGCAGCTGAGCTGGGGTCCCAAAGCAGACAGGATGCTCTATTCACTGCCCTGTGTGTTCCTTAGGAAGAGCTCAGCCATCCATGGAAATGTCTTGTGGAACCCAAACCCAAGCCAAGGTTGGAAACATGGAGTCATAAAGGATGGAGAAGACCTCTAAGAACCCCAAACTCAACCTCAATCCATCCCACCACATCCCTCAGTGCCTCATTTCCACAGTTCTGAGACCCACCAAGGATGGTGACCCCAATGCCTCCCTGGGCAATGGAGCCAGTGTCCAACCTCTCCTTCAGAGAAGAAATTGCTCCCAATATCTGACTGAAGCAACAGCTGGCAAAGCCCTGTGGGTGCTGACACTACACTGGAGCACCACATCTCCTGCTATGGAGCAAAAGCTCTGATGGATGCTCTGAGTTCTGGTATGGGAGCAGAGCACCCCTGGAGTGGAAGATGTTGTCCAAGAGCAGTGTTTGGAACTTGGCAAAGCATCCAAGGGTTAATTTAGTTTTTGTGAGAGCTAAAACATGAGCTGCCTGGTCTCTAATTAAGCGCTGGGACGGCGGAACTTTAAAGCACTCCATCTCTGATTCGCCACAAGTGCGTGGTAATGATTTCTCTTCAAATGTCAAGCAGTTTTGTTTCTATTTCCTTTCGTAAATAATTGGTGCTGAGCCGGTGGCACAGCAGCACCCAGCTGGAGACTGCATGATCCGCTCCCAGCACACAGACATGATCCCTATTGGATTTCATTGGGGTGCTGCTCTATCCTAGGGCCAACACTGGGGAAAACCCTTCTCCATTGGCTGGAAATGTGCTGATAATGCAAGAAGCCATTGCATTATCCTTGAGGTTTCCTATTATCTATTCGTTGGGGTTTTTTTCTTCACCATCAGCCCATCAAGCACTTACTGGTTGTGCAATGGCAGGGAGTACAAGCTCTGCCCCTTCCTCCTCCCTTCCTGCAGCTCTGCCCCCACCAACACTTCTCTATCCATTACCATTTGCAGCTGCCTATCATACACCATTGCCTGGGGAACTCAAGCAAATGATTGCATTGCTGGAATCTCCAGCCTTGTCGGTAAATACAAACACAGCTTCCAGATTTAGGCAATGACCCAATCAGTCATCAAGTCAATGAGTTTGAAGTGATGTCTTCTTTTGGGGGTCCTGCTTAAAATGCTGCAAAGATGCTGGATGTTGTCGAAGATTTGCAGCTTAGACTGGCAGACCCCACAATCAGAAGCCAAATAATGCTCTTTTTGCTTTCCCTCCTCCCTGGTGTCTTCAGGGTTGGCATTGGCACTACTACAGATGAGAAAGGCATTCAGTAAGAAAGAGATTTCAAGACTGAAAGTGCTTTGGAACTCAGATCTCCTGGCAGAGAGGTGACCTGCTAAGGGACATCTTGCTCTTATTGCAAGGGTGATATTTGTCAGTTGTCTTCCAAAGGGATGCCTGGAGCTTTCAGATTCCCTGGGCATATGCAGGGAGTGGAAAGCAGGTGCTCAAGCCCTTGTTTTGCCTCCTCTTTGCTCTGTTCCTTATGTAGCTCCAGAATTATCTGAACTGACCGCGCTGCCTCTCTGAAGAGAGAAGAAAGAAAATAAGTCAGACAAAACAGGAGCTGGGTCACTTGCTTCAGGCTTGCCAGAGGAGTGTGTGTGTGCCCTTCTGCCTCCGCTGCAGGGCAGTGCCATTGCTGATAGCTGCAGCTCGATCCCACATGTCACATCCCCACTGGGGCTGCTGAGGGTGGGGGCAGGCGCTGCTCCTATCCCCTCTCATACTGCAGTCACAGCATTTACCAAGTCATGCACATCCATTCTCCTGTATTTTTCAAGACCTGCTTTTGACATCCTGGCCCAGCACCAAAGCAGGGATAGCTTCTGCTCCCTGCCCATCTGTAATCACCCTCACAGCACCTCCAACCACTACCCCCTGCCTTTGATTGCTGCCCTTCACCTTCAACTTCTGAGCTGGTTTATGGCTCTTTGGGTGCCTGGATGGGGAGAAATAAGTCTCTTGCTATGGAAACATGTTGAAACTCTGAAGTGATGCTCTCAGTTCCCCCTATCCCACCACTGCCCTGAATGATGCCTGCTGTCAGGGCTCAGGATGCTCTGCCATCCCCATGCCTCCCCCCTGCAATGACAACATGCCCTGCAGACACAGAAGCGGCAGAGAGAGGTAATTTATGAGCACTGAATCACTCGAGGGACTTCCATGCCCTGTTCCTCCTCTGTTGTTGTCCCCTGGGAAAATGCATCACCCTACGCACACACTGGGAACAGCAGAGTGGGAGACCCTCCTGGGAGACAGCCCTTACATGTCCCCTTCCTTCATTGCATATTGGTCCCTCCAGGCATCTCTCCAGCTCTGTTCACACAGCTCTCTCCCAGCCAGCCCTTTCCATGCTCTGCTTTCTCTTTGCTCTGCACCCTTCAGCTGTCCTGTGCTCCACCATCACGTTGAGTTTCCCCTAAGAGCACTCCATCTCAACAGGAGATGGGAACCTAGGAATTTGCCTTTAATATTTCATAAGCTTCCTTCTAAAATGTAAAGCGTATTTACGTTATTTGCATCAACTACCAGGAAAACAAATGCCTTTGCTTTGCAAGCAGATCCTAACCTGTGCCCATTTTTTCCAGGGCTGAGCATAAATAACACAATTTATTCAAAGGAACCCTTTCTCCTATTTACATTTATATTGAATAATTTAAAACACCTTCCTCCATTTCCATAAATTCTTCCTCCTGGAGGGGGGAACCCATCCACGTCTAAGGAACGTGCTTCTATAGGGAAACTTCTAATTGCACGAGCACACGTGTGTGCTCACAAATCTGCATCCATCCTCCAGGGTGCACCAAAACCAGCTCGGCTCTTTCTGTTCTACACCTGAAGGAGGGGTTGAAAGCAAAACACATTGCCACACTGCTGCAAGAACACAGAACAACTCACCACGCTCTGCAGCCTTGACGCTGGTAGCAAAGGCTTGGAGGACTCAGCCTGCAGAGCATGAGGGCTGAGCCCTCCCAGGGAGGCAGATCTTCAGCTGGTGTCAGTCTGTGATGATCAGTGAGTTGATTTAAACTCAATGAATCTCGCTTCCCCGCTTTCATTTCCTCTCTCCCTGGACAGGTTTAGACTCTTTGTCTCTTATCTCTTTCTAATCATTTATATTTTCATCACTTTCTCCTCCTCGGGGTTTCTTTGGCAGCATTCTCTTAAGTTTAGTCTGTTTGCTAGACATAGAGTTAATGTTATTATTCTGTGCTGGCTTCCAGACACATTGTCCATCACTTAGGCATGATGGGGAAATGAGCCAAAAATGAATCAAGCTATCACACCCCAATGGGTGGGGGAATGTCTCTTGGAAACCCAAACAGGAGCAAGCAAGCAGAGAGGAGATTATATGGTAAATCACAGCATGGGAGTGGGAGTCTAGATTAATTAGTGGTGGAGATGATGGAAGCTTGAATAATGGCCCAGTCTAGCATCTGTCCCTATTGCACTCAAGACTCCAGGTTCTCTTTCTGGCACAGGGAATGTTCAATCCCTACTCCGTGCTTTGACCGTCCAATGACCTTTTTTCACCCTGTTATTAAAGGAGATTATGTATAAATTTTGGCTTTCTTTCATCTCTGCTGATCTCAGCCCATTGGTCCTTAACTCATCATCCACAAAGAGCAATTTGGTACGTGACCCCAAGGTGGTTTGTACATTAATGCGCTGGACCAGATCGCAGAGAGATGGAGCTTTTGGGAGAGCCCAAGCAAACCTCAGGGCTGCTACCCACACATTGCTGTGAATTAGTAAGCTGAAGGCACTCCTCAGCTATTTGGGTAAATCTCCTTTTAATCTGGTGTTGACTCCATTAGAAACAGAGGAACCTAATTTCAGTTTGCAGTGAAACTAAAGAGAGCGGCTGGCAAATCAAAGCTGATAGAATAACAGAAGGGTTAGTCTTTTAATTGGAAGTGGAATAAATCCACCTGCATATAATACCTCCCTGGAACGTTTCTCCTTAAAGATAGCTTCCTTTTCTTTTCTTAGCCATTACTAAAATTTCAAGGTTAGAGATTAATTATAATGGTAATATTGCCATTAATTTCACTGCCAGCTGTACAGGGAGAGTAGATCTAGCCTGAAAATAAATTGTGATTACTGTGTCCACACTTAAAAGCTTGTGATACTGCCCTGGTATTAATGAAATATTATTGACTAATTCTATTGAATTTGGCAAAAGCCTTCCTTTGCTGCTTGCACTGCACTGAAGATACTGCATCTAGCAAAGAGCTACATCAGAAAAGATAACGATGATCCCCTTTTCCTTTCTCCCCTTTAACCCAAAATAGCTTTTCTCATTCTCCCTTCTTTTGTCTCGTTTATTTCTCCCAAATGCAACACTCAGCAGGTGCCTCCTGGTAATGTTTTATGTTTAAGGGCACAGATACCCATTTAATTCACTCCATAATGATACGGTAACTGCTGTCCTTCTGATTGCGCAGCAAGCAGCGTAGATTAAGACAGTAATTTCATGGTTATTTCTGTCTTTCTCGACTGCTGGTCTCTTGGGAGCAAATTCAGATGGCTCTTAGAAAGCTTATAATTAAGCAAAGCCTCTCACTCAGGACAGGAGATGGATACATCTCAGGGCATCATCTCTGTGCATCACTACACCTTTATCCCCTGCTCCTCTCCTGGCTCTCCCAGCTCATCCCAACTGATGTGCCATGGCCTTGGTGTGTCGCAGAGGAGATTTCATAGCCTGGAAGAGGATCAGCAATGAGAAAATCACATGGACATCATGGGCTGTTCACTCTGGGGCTGGCCTGTGCTCCTCTGAAACCAACATGAACTCTCCTCCCATGGGATTAGAGGACATCAAAAAGCAAATACCTGATGCCATGTAGGAGCAGACTGAGAAGTCCGCATGGCTGGGCAAACACTGCTCTCAATGAGCATTGCCTGAACCTGCAGCAAACCCAGTGCAAGATTTAGGGTTGAGATCCACTGGGTAGTTCCCTCTGGATCTTCATCTTTATTTATGAGAACATCTGGGGTTTGTATGGTACCAATGACACTTGTCACAGTGTGTTGTGCTGGAAATTCTGCTTGGGAACCAAAATCAACTCTTTGTTCTGGATACATTTCCCAAAGACCAAACTTGTGCTATCCCTCAAAGCACCAAACTGGGGCCCGTTACAGCCCTTGTGTTTGAGCATTTGAAGCAATTATTCACGTTCATCCAGCTCTGAATCGCTACCAAACGCCATGTGTTTTTCTTCAGTGTTAATAAAAACCTAAATGATTCTTCATTAAGGAGCCCATTAAGACGACTGCAGTTTCCTCGAAGCTCATTAGAGGATACTCTCACCACTAAATTATCACACAGGAGTTTTATACAAGTCGAAGGAAAGATGCCCTATTGCGATTCATTCATGATAAATCTTCACTCCTTTGCTCGCAGTCTGTTCCCTACATTCACTTTTGGGTGACGTGGAGGATGATGTTGCTGGACCTCTATTGTTGGATGTCATTAAGCCACCCATGGGCAATCCCACATGTGAGGCTTATGGGGTTGAAGTAATTTTCAACCAAGATGATTTTTAAGGTCCCTTCCAACCTAAACCATTCTACAGTTCACCATGTGCCCTCCCCACAGCAGGTTCTGATGGAGCCAGTGGCAAGTTGCTGGAGCTGGAGTTCCAAATGTGAGAACGTGGGCTGCTGTAACAACTCAGAGCTGCTCTAACCTCCCACTACGTATCAAAATCTCATTTTATGGCACATTATATACTTGGCCTTTGGAAGAATCAATGGCCGTAAATGGTGTTTGCATCCTGAAGCCAAATCTGGGGAAAGAACAAGAGATAATCCGTCTGGATGCGGAGGATGGAGCAGGAAGGGCTAAGGCTGCACAATTATTTATGTCTGTTCAGAGACACAAGGAAATTAAGTGCATTAACAGGGCTGCCAGGCCCTCCTCAGAATGGGGCTTTAAATGATATTGATGCGGTGCTAATAGGTGCATCGTTTGTCTTTGGTGTGCTACAGCTCAGGGCTTGGAACAGGCACAAGGAGGGCTGCACATCTCTTTGGGAGGATTTGTCTGAGGATTGGGAACCTTTGAAAAGCTGCAGAACCTGAAACCCTGCAAGGTGTGGGATGGCCCAGATTGGGGTTAGGGTTAGGGTTAGGGTTAAGGTTAGGGTTAGGGTTAAGGTTAGGGTTAAGGTTAGGGTTAGGGTTAGGGTTAGGGTTAGGGTTAGGGTTAGGTTTAGGGTTAGGGTTAGGGTTAAGGTTAGAGTTAGGGTTAGGGTTAGGGTTAGGGTTAGGGTTAGGGTTAGGTTTAGGGTTAGGGTTAAGGTTAGGGTTAGGGTTAGGGTTAGGGTTAGGGTTAGGGTTAGGGTTAGGGTTAGGGTTAGGGTTCAGGTTAGGGTTAGGGTTAGGGTTAGGGTTAGGGTTAGGGTTAGGGTTAGGGTTAGGGTTAGAGTTAGAGTTAGGGTTAAGGTTATAGCCCACCCAGCCCCAACCTCACGAGGCATTGTGTATTCCCACTGCTGCCATTTCCTGGTGTTGTTTCTTTTTTCTCCCCTTAGATTTTGGAGAGCTATCTCCTATAAGAAAGCACTTTATCTCAGTTGAAGCAGGAAACTTCTGTCCATTCAGACTGTGTTTCTGCCCTTGTACATCCACCACGGATATCTCTCCCACCCATGGTTAAACATTCCCCAACTGTGGCCTCTTCCTTTCAGCTTTAATCTCCAGAATCAGCTGTTAAATCAAGAATACGTGCAATTATCTGCTGTCATCTTTGAAGGGAAAAGGTGCAGGGTTGGATGGCAGTTGCTGTTTATTCATTCTGCTCCTCCTGCAGCTCCGGCAGCAATCCTACTCTTGGCACAGAATTAGCAGAGGAAGGGCAGTGCTGCGATTTGTTGGCTTGATTTGACAGGCAATTTTCAGATCTGGATCAGAAAGTTACAGTGAAAGTTTTAGAAGCTGCTGCATTTGGGTTTAGCTTTTTTGGGGGTAAGGGGGGAGGAAGGCATTATTTTTACATTCAGAGAAAAGACATGAGTTTTCAATATGTCATGTCAGATTTTAATGATTCAGTTCTATTATTGTAGTGTCAGCTGGAGCGAGCTGAGACCAGAACCCGGTTGTGTTGCATTGTGCAGGCATGAAGCAACCACAGCCCCTCCCCAGATCTGCTGATAAATGTAAAGAACAGCTGGGGCCATGAGCCAATGGGGAATCAATCATAGGGATGGATGTAAGTAGAATCAGAATCATGGAATCCTTAATGTTGGGAAAGACCCCAGTGATCACCAAGTCCACCATCACATCCACTCATAGAATCACAGAGTCATTACGGTTGGATACTCAAAGATGATCAAGCCCAAATGCCAACCCAACATAAGCAGCCAGGAGAGTGTGACAGTGACCTAAGAACCCAGGAAGAAGAAGCCAGGCCAACAGGGCACGTGCTGCATATGGTTTTTCTCTTTCTCCATGAGCAGAGATAATTATTTCTGCGTGTCGTGGTTTTTTAAGCAAACACCCGTGATCCTGGTTCTGCCTCTTATCACGAGGCAGCTGCCAAATTGCTTTCAAATTGTTTTGCAATTGGGTTTTGCTTGTCAGGCTCTCACTTGAGATGGGCAAAAGTGAGATGAGAAAAGAGGTTTGGGAAGATGGGGCAGGCAAGAGCCAAGAGGCTGAAGGCAAGAGGATGCAGAGAGGGAAGGAAGCATGAAGGGCGCTGTTTGGGTTGGGTTGAGCATCCACTCAGCCTGCTGTCTTTTCTCCATCAGTGACAAGAGAAGGGGAACTGCAGCTCTACTGTGAGCCAGTGTGGTGCCCTGTGAGAAATGGAACCCTCCAGGTGAGACCCTGCCCTCTGAGAAGTGAAAAGCAATTTTTCTGCTGACTGCACCTGACCACAGCTCCAGACTCCTCCATCAGAAGCTGAGCTGAACTTAGTGCTACCGCCAAGGCATTTCCTCACAGTGCAGTGAAAAATGAAATACTGCCTGATCCAGCAACCCCATTAGCAGTGGCTTTGTTTAGGTAACTTTATACTGAATCCTAGCTCTATTCTCAGTAGGTGTCTCGGCTATAGTATTGAGGAGTAGCAACAAGATGAAATAAATCAACTTTTACAAACTCATAAATGCATAGGAGGGAGTGTAAAGCAATTTCTGATCTAGTCGGGGTGCACTGAGATTTCAGAGAGTGGCACAAAGCTTGAATGGATGATGAAATTGCTCTCCAGCCTGTGAAATCATCCCTTCTTTCTTTTCTTGGCCAATGGAGATGCTGCCCTTAACCCTTTGGAGGCTGTCATTGCATTGATTCCAGGTGTGCTCCCCTACCAGCTGTGCTGGGGCTTGGGACAGTGCAATGCCCAGAGCAACACATCCATCTCTGCTCTCCAAGGAAATTCATTCTGGACTTCTGTTGCATTTGGTATTTGGAGAGGAGCTGATGGGATGTGAAAGGCAGGATGGAGTTTTACTGCATAACAGTTGACCTTGCTCCGGAGATATCACTGATCAACAGCTGCTATTCAACATTTCAAAACAATATGTTCATTATGTGAATCTGTCTGCTAAGAGAAGCAATTAGGCTTCAGTGCAAGGATGATCCTCTGTATAAATCAGGAGCTGCAGGCACCGGTGTGTACCAGGGCAGCCCACCCTCTGTCCCAGCTGCTGGGGGCACATGAGAGCTACTATTAAAGAGCAAAGCCCCAAAGGAGGCAGCAGGAGGTGGATGGATGGATGGAGAGCCCTGTGTCTTCCCAGCCTGTGTCCCACTTCACTCAGCTGCTGCAGAGCAGGATGCTCAAAGTGAGGTAGGGGCGACAAGGAAGGTTTCATGCTTACCAATGAGCTGGAATTATGCTGCAAGTCCCTATCACCGACTACACTTGTTCTGCTTGTACAGCACAGGGCCGGTGGCTTGTTTAACAATGCATGGCGCATTGTTCTCACTCCAGCCCTTAAAGCCACAAAATTGATATTGCTTTTCCACGGGCAGAGAGATAAGACGTGTTTAGTGCACTGTCAGGGCCACGATAGCATCACCACACAGGGAAATTAAAAACCCTGACATGGCAACAAAACCCCTCTCCCCTCCTCAGCACATCTCCGGGCTGCTCTTGCTCTCAGTTGGAACAGCAAGCAAGAAGTCATCCTGAGGCTGTGACAGAAAACAGCTACACCTTGTGTAGGGGAAGATGAGCTTGTACCTAGGTCTGTCCATGCAGCTGTAGGCTCAGCTTTAATGCATAAAGTGCCTTTTTTCCCCCCATGCAACTTCAACTGCACACAAAGTCTGGGAGAGTTTTAGCTGCAGTGTTCCATTTCACTTCAAGTTTAAACTTATATGCTTTAAAAAAACAGCCCCGAAGCTCAAAATTGAAATGGAGCAATCTAAAGCTATCAGAGTGAAGTGTGGAGTGACCCAACCTAAACTAGATTTCAATTGGCCATCTTGGGAAAATTGGCAATACTTTGGTTTCCTATCTCCATTTGAGATGGTTCTCTATAAGAGAAATCTTTTTCCACCCTGTCCATCCCAGAGCATGAGGGATGGGATGGGACCGTGTGCAGTGATAAAAGCACACCTTGCACAGCATCACACACACGGCTTTGGCAGACAGATGGCTCCAGGAGACCCATCGGTTCAGTACGAGGAGAATTAATGTAGTTTTAATTAAACTGATTTTTCTGCCTGTGCTGGCCTAGGGGAGAGGAAGTGATCAGAATTTAATAGTGAGGTTTTCAGCACCTGTGGGTCTGACTCCTGCTCCATCTCTTCCCTTCCATCTCTCCTTTGCTTTGTGGCTTTGTTCTGCAGTGCTGAGCAGGAGGCAGTGGGAAGCAAAGAGAAGTTGTAAAGGGGAAGAGCCAAAAGTGGAGCTCCAAAAATGGGGTGAAGGTATGAGCCACGCCATGGGATCACCCCCAGCAACGTGTGGATCACAAGGCAAGACCCGAAGCTGGAACACAAACAGTGGAGCAGAAGACATTAGCAGGGACAGAAAGAAGCCAGCATGGGCCTTTTCCAAATATTTCCACACTAAAATAAACAGAATTTGTTGTCTGTGACTCCTGGCTCCCTCCAATCAAATCCTTCCCCCTCCCTGTCGCTATCCTGTTAATGAAGTTGATAATGAGCAGAGCAAATCCTACTAGATCAGTAATTAATCAGGGTGCTGCAGCAGCCGAGCACCATTTGTTTTTGCAAAGCCAGAGATCTCTTGGCTGAAGAAACCCCCTCGACATGGATGGTGGGAGGGCTGGGGGGGCTACAGGGTGCTGGGAAAGAGCCTGCAGGGGCATGTGATCTCCCAGCAACCGTATTCTTTTTTGTGTAAATAGCAAATGAATGCCTAAAATGAAGGTCTGAGGGATAATGAAACCCTGTGGCATGTCTACATATTTGAGCTCTAAACACTCGCTTTTGTAAAAGGCAGAAAATGGCATTTGCTCGTGTCTGACTAAACTTTGCCAGCTCTCATCTTACAACCACGAGCTGTCATCTAATGATAGCCTTCACCCCAAGGGAAACAGTGCAACAAAGGGGTGGGCAATCCCGCAAGGCAATCCCCAGAGCCAACCTAAATATTCGGACTTGAACATAAGGACATTTCAAGTTGACCTGAGAGTGAAATACAGAGTTTGTCTGCTTCATCACCAGGAAATAGGTTTCCTTGGGCTCCTCTACTGAGCTGAATCAAGTGGTGATGTTGGCCTCTACTGAACTGAACCCTTGGCCTCCAGCTGGTGTACAGGGCAGAGGCTGAAACCCCATTGTGCCACAGAACAGGGATCCCCACCCTGACTCTGGGGTTGTGCTGTGCCCCAGGGGCAGCACTGCCATCCCTGGAGATGAGGAGTTGATTCCAGAGCTTCTGCTTTACACCAGCTATGACTCTCTGTAGCATTCTCCTACTCATAGATTTACTGGCTTAGAATGATAAGAGCTAGTTAATTATCCCGTATGAGTCTGCCTCTCCCCCCCTTCCAAGCCTCCCCATGGCTATATATTTATCTTTTGTTAGCTCGTTTGATTTGAAGCTGAATAAATTGGAAAAGCTGGAGTGATTCATGTACTGTGGATTGCATATTGATCTGGCACACTTTCCTCCTTTAAGCCCCCATCCGTCACACCAATCAATGGCTCCTTCTGGTCAGGCTCAGCATGTCATGGTCCGGGGGAGTCAGAGCTCTGTGCAATCCCACCCCTACTCCTCTGCACCCTTTCTTGCCATATATTTGGATGCAAAAAGCTTTGTTGAATCTCTGCTGCATCCCTGCATCTGGATGGATGGCCCAGGTACTTCAGGGGCATCTATCTTGCAGCTTTGCTTTGGAGAAGTGCTGACTTGGAGCATGGATCGGGCAGTATTTCAGGTGCTCTAAGGCTTGTGCAATATGAAACTGGATCCCCATGGGGGTGGTGGAGTCACTGTCCATGCAAGTGTTCAAGAAAAGAGTAGATGTGACGCCTGGTTAGTGGGTATGATGGTGATGGGTTGAACTAGATGATCTTAAGGGTCTTTTCTAAGCATAATGATTCTATATGTCACCCCATTTCTGCATCCCTTTAAGGGATTCCCTGGCTGATAGTGGGTATATTCACTGCCTCTGTCTCCATAGCAATATCTTAACCTTTAACTTAACTTTTAGCTTGAATCTCCTGGATTCTCATGTGAACTAGCAGTGCCTGAAAGCACTCAGCAGAGCAGCTAAAAACTACAAGTTTCCAGCTGCTCCAGGTACAACAAAATCCAATTTCTCCTTGCCTGCTGCAGAGGCAGACAGGCACATTCACCTTCATTTATGGGTCGCCACGTCTCCAGGCTGACAAAGGGAATGAGCGGTCCCAACCTTGTGCACTCAATTGACTGTGCCCTCCTGGTTTGGTCTGAGCCACTTTCCCTCAGGGCTGTGTGATGCCATAAAGGAATATAGGATATATAGCACGTTTTCCAATCCCTGATATCAGGAAGCAGTTTCCAGGTGGCAGACCCCAAAGTGCTGCAGGTCAGTGGTTTTCAACCTGCTGTTTGAAGACTATTGGGGGGGTCAAACAGATTATATCTAAAGAGCTGTAAAAAGGAAGGGAGGAAAGGCAACTTGTTGTCAGCAGCTTAACTGAGGTGTTTGGGGGTCAGAGAAATGATTCCTCTGTGGGAAATTTAACAGGATCAGAAAGTTAGCAAACAGACTGAACACTCAGTACGTGACAAGACAAGTGCTCAGACATGAGGATAGCAAGGAGAGCCCTTCATTCCATTTAATTCTAATTTATTTATAGGGCTTTTTTTCCCCTGGAATTATCAAGGAACATTCATCTTTTGCTTTACTCTCACTGCAGCCCCTGAGTTCCCATTGCACCACCATCTTCACCCAAAAGGGCACAGGAGCTGCCCATGATCCTCTCTGTGTTCATCCCACCGGGTCCCCCCTCTTTGTGTATGCACCAGATCCACAGCAGAAGGGGAGATGATATGTCAGGCTGATCAAACCCTTCGGCAGCTTCAGATGTGCTAACACGTTCTGCCTGCCAAGCTTGGGGTGATGGGAGCATCTGACAGACAGCAGCTTCCCCGTGTGTTAAACATTAATAGGTTTCCAGCTTTGCCTCTGGATTTTCTGTTGCTAAGACTCGAGCTGCCTCTTTGGAGGTGTCAACCCACGACACAGCAATTACTGCCCAAGCTCTAAGCTTCCTAAGGAACCCAACAGCACAGAGGGGATGGGTCACCCAGTGGTGATGAAAGGGAATATTGGAGCACAATGAGACCTGAAGCACAGAGGGCAGGTGCTGGGATGGGGCATCATTCCATCTCCAAGATCAGAAAACTCATGGGAGCTTGGGCACAAATAGCATCGCCACCTTTGTCATCTGTCCCCTCTGCTTCCCTCATTCCACACCACATCTCTCTGCATGCACCTCTGCACCTTCACCTGATGCACTCCCTGTGCCAACCTTGGCTCCCTGTGCTGCCATTCTGGGGGGCTGCTTAAGGATATGAACATGGCAGCGCTGTGCAACATCTCAATAGCCTTTTTTTCACTCCCCTTTTGTTTCTCTTCTTCTGCTTCCTTTGTATATGATTCACAATTTTGCCTTTTTGGGAAGCTCGTGCCAGTGAAATCTGTCTGCTTGGTGAGATTTAGCCAAGCAGAGGGTTTTCCCTGCTGAAAATATCTGAAGCTGCAAATGTTAGAGGTTTCAGTACAAATCTGCCTTCATCATTTTCACCATTTGGAGCCCATTCAAGATCTTCTTTGCAACCATGTGATCTTTCACACAGGCTAGATCTGAAAACAAACCCATTTTCTCAGCCAAACAGGGAGGAATCCTCTTCATGAAAACAGAACAGGTTCCAATGCAGCAGCGATCCATGTAAACACCAAAATACAGGGTTCCATCTCCCATAAATCTCGGCATGAAAAGATCAGATGACAGAAAATGGCACGGTTGCTTTCAAGCCTCCATCATTTTGCAGTGTTGCACTGGAAAACATGGGCATGTGGAATCAAACAAGCAGGACACAGGTGCTAATTACTGGAGGAGAAGCAATCCCTCCTGAAGCAGTGTGTGTGTCTGCAGGTCCCCATGTCCCCCTCAGTCCCACTCCACTGCCCACATGGAAGCCCTGCCCATCTATTCCCACTTCCTATGACTGTGGCCACTCTGTGGGATGATACGGCCCAGTGGTTCCATCCATCTGCTTTTCTAGTGCTGCTGCTTCAGAGATCAACCCCACAAACTCAGTTCTGTGTTTCCTTCCATGTGTTTCTTCTCACTCTTCTGGCACTGAACTCTCAGCTCAGGGCACTTATTGCCACCGAGCCCATCAGACACCAGGCTGCTGCTTTGATCTTTAGATGAAGTTTTCTTCCACTGTCCTCGCCCGATACACACACTTGATTATAGTGCAAATGAAAACGTCTATTAATTTCTCACTCTGTTGTTTATCTGGTGAAATTACTGGAGGAGGAGAGAGCGGGTAGATGCTCTCCTGAATTGAAAGAGTTTGGGCGGGGGGGTTGGGGGGGGGTAGGGAAGGAAAGAAAGAAAGAAAGAAAGAAAGAAAGAAAGAAAGAAAGAAAGAAAGAAAGAAAGAAAGAAAGAAAGAAAGAAAGAAAGAAAGAAAGAAAGAAAGAAAGAAAGAAAGAAAGAAAGAAAGAAAGAAAGAAAGAAAGAAAGAAAGAAAGAAAGAAAGAAAGAAAGAAAGAAAGAAAGAAAGAAAGAAAGAAAGAAAGAAAGAAAGAAAGAAAGAAAGAAAGAAAGAAAGAAAGAAAGAAAGAAAGAAAGAAAGAAAGAAAGAAAGAAAGAAAGAAAGAAAGAAAGAAAGAAAGAAAGAAAGAAAGAGAAAGAAAGAAAGAAAAGAAGAAATATCTCTTTTTTCCCCCCTTGTATTTCTCTTTCCAATAGGAGAGGGTTCAGCCTCCTGCAGCATCCCCAAGGCTGGGTGCTCCACTATCACCCTTTCTGACCATGGCAACTTCGCCTCTGATGCTGAGGATGACCTGAAGGAAATAAACACAGAGGGAAGGAGAAATAGGGTTACATATTTACCAGCCTGTTAATATTTATGAGGACTCTGAACTAAATTAATTTCTATGCGCCATTTCACCTGCAATGCTTCCCTTCCATATTTATGTAAGGGGTAAATAAATAAATGAACAAAAAGGAGTCCAAATATCTCACTTCTTTTAGGTGGTGCACAAATTCCCTGTCACTTAAATCAAGATGCTCCTTGCTGCATGGAAATAGTCTTGCTCTGCTTCTTCCTGGCCAGTGGGAATCATGTTCTTCATCATCACATTAGTTCTACAGGATCCAGATACCCTGGGGAGTTTGTTGGGAGAGCCAACAGTATTCTCTATGGGATGAAGCTCCTGTAGTAGATGAGATCCCGGACCAGTCATTAAATAAGAGAGTTTGTGGCTGCAAACAGCATCAAAGGGCTGAGAGTGTTGTTTTAGGTGCAAGACAGCCAAAGGCAGAGCTATTGTGTGTCCCAAGGGAAGCCAGCCCTGCAGGCCAGGAATGAGCCTTCCTTAGAGTTCCAGAGGGGGAAAAACAAAAGCTGGGCCCACAGCAGACCCACAGCACTGCACTATCCATCCAACTGCACTTCTTCAACCTAACCCTATGTGGGTGTAGATCTGTTCCTTGGAAATCCACTTCTGTTGTACGGGTACTCCCATTCCCCCAGGGAAACATTTCCTCCTCATCTCCAGGAGAAACATAGTCAAGTCTGTTCCTAAAGCCATTTAGAACCCTCCGCAGTTTACATTTCCACTTACAAAACCTCCTGTTAGGGTTATTTGATAACGCAAATTCTCATCTACTGTCTTAATAGACCCTTCAGTGACGGGGTGGGTTTGGATTTCAATTGCTTCTGTTCTCTCTTCTTCCAGTAATAGGATCTGCTATACATATGACAGATTTGCCGGTGGAATTTTAACAAATACTATTAAATGAACTTTAAATGCCATTTGTATCGTCGGTTTTTAATTTCCAAAGTGTCACCCCATTGCATTGGGGGAATATGTAAATTAACTGCTCACCTCTTAAATTTTACGGCAGCCCAACGTGTCTGGAATACTCTGTGCTGATAGTTCTGCTTATTTAATCCTTGCGGTAGAAGGGGAAGCTTAGCTGTTCATATTTGGTATGTTTGTTTCATAACGGCTTGGGTTTGGTTTTCTTTTCGTTAATGAAATGGAGTTATGCAAAGCAAGGTATGGACTGTATTGGCTATGAGTTG
The DNA here is from genome assembly GCF_054131305.1 of Coturnix japonica. Taxonomy (NCBI): domain Eukaryota; kingdom Metazoa; phylum Chordata; class Aves; order Galliformes; family Phasianidae; genus Coturnix; species Coturnix japonica. The sequence continues at coordinate 3,430,801 of NC_140696.1, forward strand.
GGGGACAAACCATGGGCTGAAGAAACAGAAAGATATGAGTGTGCAGCAGCATGCAAGAAGTCTTTAAGAACCCTGCTTTCATCAGGCTTTGAATGAGATATGTGAAGTCATGGGTCTTCCCATTGCCCATCCTTCCTTCTTCCATTTCCCATGCATGCTACATGGCCTATGGGAAGTGAAAGAAGGAAGGACAGACAATGGGAAGACACAGAGAGGTGTACCCCCATCCAGACACCCAAGGAGCACTGCTGTGATGGGGCATCGCTTCTCCTATGGCACAGCAGGAGCCCCAGGGACTTGCCAGCAAACCTTGAGGTGAGTCTCCATTAATTACCACGTGCTGCTTAACATCAGAGCAATGATAAACGCTGCTCATTTGTTACTGGCCACTCATTACAGCTACAGAAGGAAAGGTGGAGCAGAAGGGAGTGCAGAGACATCAGTTCCGTTACGGTAGGTGGCAGATGATGGCACACAGCCCAGCTGTGTAGTGCTGGGCATGCAGGTCTGTGCAAATGTGATGGCAAACATATGGGCAGAGACCCTGGCTTTTCCAGTGCAGGAGGTGACAGAGTTGGGTGGGTGTCAGACTGGGGACACTGTGTGTTCAGAGCTAGACCATGTCCCCATGGTGGCATGTGAGCATGAGATGGCAATGGATGACACTGCAGCAGCAAGCAGGAACGCAGCTCCTTCACATCCAGATAAACAACTCCCTTTGGATCACTGTGTTACATCGACTTCATGACCCATGCCAACGTGCTGGAACACAAGGAATCGTCATGTTAATTGCAGTCCTCTTGTTATGCAAAGTCATCAGCAGCCTAATGTCCCGTGTTATTGCCAGGAACTGCAGACACCTCCAATCAAACAGGACTCAGGATGCGTGCAGAGGCAGGAGCGTGGCAGAGCTTGAAGGAGAACACTACAGTGCTGTGAGGACCTTCATCTGTTGGGCACAGCCTTCCTTAGGTCTCTTCCCACCTGAACCCTGGGGCTGAGAGCAAAGGGACAAACTGACACCAGGGGCAGAGGGACACACAGACGCCTTTCTGCTGATGCAATTGGGTGGCTCTGCGCATATCAGAATGGCACTGGGAAGAGCCCTTTGAGATCCAACCAGAAGCTCTGGATGAAGCATTGCTTGTGGTACAGCCATTGTGTGTGATGGCTGAATTGCAAGGACCAGCTCATGGGGTGCTTGTATTTCCCTCTTCATCTCACAGCCCTCTAAAATTCATGACCTTCCAGGCAGTGGGATAGGAGCAATTACCCCCCTTCTCTTGGTCCTCCCCTCCCTGCCCTGCTCACACACAGTCCATTTATCTCTTTCTCCCTCTCCTTCTCCCCAGCCTTCCTTTGCCTTTTCTCTTTAAGTCACACTGGTGGCAATTGGGTTGTGGAAACCTTCCATTTCCTATTCAGAGCACCACGGAGCGGTAATTTTCTACACTTCCATAATTAGGGGAATTTTAAGCAAACTATCCTGTGGATGATTACAGCCGGATTCAATTTCTCTTGCTTTGATCACCAAAGGACGCAGACGCCAGTGAATATTTAGGGATGTGCTCTGCCTAGAGAAGAGATCCGCGCCAGCTGCCTCCATCCTCCCTTCTCTCCCCACCCCATTGCATTCACCCCCTGCACAGGAACAGTCCTGCTGCTTCTCCTGGAGCTTGAGTGGAAGTCAACATCCCTTTCTGACAGATGATGCTCTATTAAAATCAGGCTGTTTTCCCAGCCAACTTCTGATTGTCAGTGTATAGCTGAAGGAAAACACAATCAGGGAGTTACATTTCCAGTGGTGTTCCTCAGTTTCCCCATCTATAAAATGGCAGGGCTGAGGGACAGGGCATCCATTGGATACTTGGCTTTGCTAATGCTCCTACCTGCTCTGTTCCAAGAGTTGGAATGTTGGGTCTGCGAGTTGTTTGGGAAACCCTATGACGTGAAGGAGGCTTTGAATTGGTCATTGGTTCTTCCTGCTTTTTAATAGGTTTAACACCCAGGAGGGCTTTTGCCATCACCTTTTTGCCTTGGCCACATTCTGGCTATCTCCCAGATCATCTGCTTCATGCTCCAAGGCTGGGAATTCAACCAGCAGAGAATGGCCCCATTCAGTGTGAAATGGGATCCAGCTCTGGAGGAAGAAGAACTATAGAATGTCCAGCCCATGCCACACGTGCCCCTGTCCCTCACAAGACATGGGACAGTCCCACCTTTGCATCCACAGCTGTCCCAGCAGGAGATCCCCTCTCATTCTGCCCCATGAGCATGACAGGCCGTCAGCTCCGGTGTATTAATAGACTATTAGCGCTTCCAAGTTTCCCGAGCTGTGTGTATGGGTTTTCCATAGGTTAATTAGGCCATATTTCAGGATAATTACAGCTGTATATTTCTACGCTAATTAAGTGGCTTTAAAACATACCCACAACGTGGCTCACTGAATCATAATTAAACTTCCTCTGCCTCCTGCTATACGCTATGGAACTAATACCCATAAAAGACCCAAACGCTGCTCCTTGCCAGCAGCAAATTAGAGCTCACAAAAATAATCTCGTGGAATGTATCGTCTTTTTTTATATAGAATCATGTACGAATTAATTCCAAATGAATATTACATGAGTCATCAAAACGCTCCGGCTTCTTTCCCCCTCCCCCTTTATTTATATTTATCCTCCCACGTGTAGTGTCACCTGGGGGGACGGCGGGGTGAGGGGAGGGTGACTCATTGAGGCAGTGATGTGCTTTCCTCATCCTGCCGTCAGGTTTAGGGGCTGTGGGTAGAAGGATGGAGATCTGTGCCGACAGTGGATGCAGTGAGATGAGGGGCTGCCATGTGGGCTGTACCCTCCTCATCCTCCTTTAGCTCCCCACCCGCCCATGCTGAGCCCTGGTGGCTCTGGCAGCACAGCAGCTCCTTCTTTATGGCCCAGCTGTGAGCACGAAGGTTGTTCTCTGTTTGCTCTCCCACTCTGTCACCGTTTACCTCGAGGACTGAAGCACCCTCCTCCTCTTTCTGCTGCTGTTTTTAGCGGCAGACATCAGCTGCCCTTTCAGCCCCCACTTTTGTTCAGTGCCGACGCCAGCTCCTCTGCAAGGCTCATCATCCCCCAAACAAGCCCAGCAATCCCTTATCCGTGCTACTTTCCTTTATGTGTCTCAAGACATCATCTCTCCCTTTCTCTCTGCCCACTGGAAATCCACCCTGTTGTCGTTTTTTGCTCTCTGCTGTACATGCAGCACCTGGGCGTGCAGAGGGGCTGCAGAGCACACAAAATCTCTCCACTCCTTTGCAAGCAGCTTCCCCAGCACAACGTTGTCACCCCGAAGCAAATCTCCATCTCTTTACATCCCCCTGCCCTTCTCACATAAAGGTTTCCAGCCCCATAGGGTTAGATGAGAGGAAGCATCTTGACCAGCAGACTGCAGACAGGATCTGTTTGCATTGTTCAGCTGATTGACTCCCGGTTGTATCTACATGCCTTTGATGTGAGCTCGCAGCAGCCACTCCAGTGGATGAATTAATAATTAGACAGAGCGGTGATGGGTGCTCTAGAAACAAAATTAGATAGATAGACAGATAGATGGATGGATCCGTCCGTCGGGGAGACGTGCATTTTAAGCAGTGTTATAGCACATTAGTGGAAATCAAATGTGATATTCTTATTCACCCTGGAAACTCATTCCAGCCTGAGTTCAGCTCCTCGGGAGGCAGATCCAGCACCATGTGAGTAGTGTGGCCAATCCAAAGCAGCCCTGAGATTTTGCAATGAAATTCCTCCCTGCAAAGCAAAGCAAAGCAAATCCAAAGTTCCCACCAGGGCCAGGTTTTCACGCCTGGAGTCCCTCTGCCATTTTCATGAGCAACCTCACCTAATGAATAGACTCTGGGAGAGACATCTCTATGCTGAGAGCTCCCAGATGGGAGCAGAAGCCAAATGTGTAGGGTTAGCAATGAATTATTCAGCCCACACTGCCCTGAATGCTGACTGTGAGTCAGGAGCTTCGTGCCCTGCGGTGGTTGGGGGAGCACAGATCTGGCAGTGCTGGTTTATTATCAACACACTGCATAAATGCCTGTTGCTCGTGCAAATCAATTGTCTCTAGGTCTTTGGCCTTCATCTCAAATGTTTTGGGTGGGGTTTGTTCCCTATGGATGGTGTTAAAAGTTCATCTCCTTGTGCGGGACAACTGCTCTGTTCATGGCTTGTTTATCCATAAGAAGGCAAGGAGGAAAGAAATGTGACAAGGCAGCTCAGGTGAGGCGTAAGGCAAAGCTTTCTAACTGTGAAAGGAGGGAGGTGTGGGAACAAGGCACCCAGGAGTCATCACATCTCTTCCTCAGGGGCTTCTGAAGGTGAGCCCAGCTGGTGCACAGCAATGGCATTGGGATGCAATTGATTGTGCCTATGTGAAAGAGGATGCTCACCAGAGGCATGAGAAGGGAAGAAAGTTAAAATACGGGTCAGCAGAGCGAGGTCTCTGTTATGATGAAGATGTTTTAGGCACATCACCAAGAGTGGAGACATCAGCACATGGATTCCCTTGCACGGGTGGAAGCGGGACACACATCAACAGTGTGTGGGGCTGCCTTAGGGATGGAAGTGGGAATATCTGAGGCTGTTTGGGTGCTGAGCCCCCACCTGCTGCACTGTGCTTGTCTCAGAGCTGGTTTTCCAGCTCCAAAGCTGAGACTGGGAGTTGCAGTGAAAATGTCAGCCATTATCATTAATCGCTCCTCTCCACGCTGCTGACTTCCACATGGCAGGCAGTGCCATCTGTAACAAGCTATGTCACTGTAATGGTGTTCTGAGCAATTGTGGCTGAGCTGGAGGGGAGATCAGAAGGGTGAAGGCATTGGCAGCTGTTGAGAGGGCTAAAGAGGGGGCTGAGGTTTTGCAGTTGCTGGGTGAGCCTGGCAGTGGGGCTGGGGGTGTTGTGTCCTGCAGGCAGCCCTGCTCCCATCCCCATGGGTGAGGGCACAGCTCCTATGCAAAGCACCACTGCATGCCTGTGTCCTGCCCAGAGAGATGCTGATGGATTGAAGGAGAGCGGAGGTTTTGCTCTATCACCTTGGGCAGTTTTAATAAACCAATAATTGAATAAGGAGCGGAGTACAATAAATTAACACCTTTAGCAGCAGCAGGCCAGGCTGGATGCTCTTAAAGCCAGCAATGCTGTGAGCAGTGAGGAGGGAGGGCAGAGGAAAGAGCAATAAGGGGAAAAGTGAAGGGGGGGCAGGGAAGAAGCAGCATTTAACCCTGCTTGTTAGACTTGCAAACGCTGCATCTTGCTTCCAATGGCCCAGCACTGTGTGTGAGTGCTGATAAGGCCCTGTGTGAAATTGCTGCAGCGTCCGCCTGCCACAAAGCCCTCCTTGTTTGCAGATAAAGGAGCGACGCAACCACCACCGAGCAGGAGAGGTGGGGACAGCAGCGCCTTCCCATTCGGACCACTGCTGTGTGATGAGCAGGAGTGGGTCCAGAGCTGTGTGCATCCTGGTGCATCCCCAGCTGAGCCCACAGCTGCTCTATGGGATGAGCAGAAAGGTGTTCAACCCTCGGGTTCTTCTGAGCGTTATTAATAAAGATTTGTTACTTATATTCATCAGTTGTGAGGTTGGAACTAGACAGCCTTTGAGGACCATTCCAACCTAAGCCATTCTATCATTCCATTCTATGAGATATACTATATATTTTCTACTTTGCCCAATACAGTTTCTCTTCACTCAGTGTGGCCCAGGCAAGCCAATAAGTTGCTCCCCCACCAGTGATAGGATCAACCCAGCTCTAGGTTTCTTTTCTCCCTCCTCCAACCAAGTGAACCCATTCCAGCACCTCACAGCCCAATGCTGTGCTTTGTGGCTGAAGGGCTTCCAACTGTTGGACCGGTGCACTGAAGCAGAGCAGATGGCCATATTAGCCCTGCAAAAGAGCAGCGCGTCTCGCCGTGCACCAGCAGCCCCCATCCAGACCTCAGCCTTCCAATTTTCTCTGTGAGCCTTTGACAGCTGCTCCTGGGGAAACTGCACTCGTGTGGCAAGCAGGGGCTAGAGAAACGGAGCCCTCACCTCCTTTTCATTACCAATAAACACGTGCTCCCTTTGTCTTCTAAAGCAATTTCATAGCTGGTGCACAAACACGGAGCCATCAAAGGAGCCTTTGACTGGGCTGGCACCAGAGACAATGGGAAGCAGATACACCTTCATCAACAAAGAGACGCATTTCCATTTTGATAACAAATGTCTCTGGCTCCCATTGAACGCCTGCATCTTGTTTTGCTTCTGTTTTCTCTCTCCTTCCCTGAGCCAGCAGAGGAGCCGCCAAGCAGCGCCTTGCACAATAGCACCTTCCCTTTGCTTCCATTGCCAGTTGTGCTGACAGATCTGATAGGCCTGCAAGCTGCGGTTGGCATCGCGTCCTAAATAGGAGAGAGAGGGGGAAAAAGGGCTTTATTTTCCTCCCTTTGGTGTTATCTTCCTGTTTCATGTACTCATTACAATGCCACCGTGGCAATAGAAAAGGAGAGATGGGGAGCTGCTGCTGAAGCAGCTCATGCCTTTTTCTGCACATGGGTGTATGCACATGTGGCCATGTTGAAGAAGATTTAAACCCTCTGCCTCTTCATCCTCTTGCTGGGTTGCTCACATCCCAGAGCCAGCCTTGTGCTGTGGTCAAGGTATTTCACACTGCCTGGGTAGTGCGTGATTGGGTTGGCATCTTGGAGCTCATCTGTGCCACAGACCAAGAGCCTGCTGCTCTGCTGGAGAGGAATATCAGCACTTACAGCCCTCCTGGTACAGCTGGTTCCCAGCCCTTGCAATATTCATGTCCCTGTGGCTGGAGGAGATGTGGGCATGTTCCCCATGGGGTCTATAGGCAGAGGAACACAATTGGTGAGCCAAAGCCAATGGGAACTGGGTAGTCAAACTGGGCGCAATCCTGTTCTGAGTGTTCAGCTTCCAAATGCTGTCTTGATTAGAGAATGCTGCAATTAGTCCCAGCCACTGGGGATGGGAGGGAAGGCAGGAGAGGGACTGCAGAGCTCCAGCCCTGCTCCCTGGGGCACCTGCTGGGTGCTGCGGTGCTCCCTGATGTGAGAGGATCCTTCAATGTATTTCAATGCTGCTAGTAGGTGGCAATGCAGAGCAGGGCTCCAGTGCTGGGATGAGCCAAGAGCTGCTTAATTCTCCTTCCCACCAATGTCTGGTAAGAAAATGCAAGAGAGCACTGGGAACTCCCTCTGGTGATGGTAAGGAGTATGTGCATACACCTGCTGCTGGTCCTAAGAGGGTGGCAAATATCCTCCCTCAAAGCTTGTTCTTATGGGCTACACAGCACTTCCCAGCACCTGTTGCTCAGCAGAAGAGCAGTTTCCTTATCAGAGGTTGCACGGGTGTGTTATGCATCCCAGAGCCTATGGGTGACCTGAGGGATGGAGGGAGGAGAAGGGTTGGAAAGAGGGGGGAGATGCAGAAGGAAGAAAGAGAGAAATGTGAATGGGTGAAACCAACTTTAACCTAAGGAGAAGTGAAGGAGGGAGAGAGCTGAGTGTGGGGAGGGTAAGGAAACTCAGGAGAGCTTTCTCTAAAGGTACAAAGGAATAAAAGAGTGGCAAAGTGATGAAAACAGAACAGGAGAGGAGCATTGCGTATGATGGATTGTTCACCAGGAGTCCAAGATCAAAATGCCAACTAAATTAGGATATTATAGGTCACTGAGCAGAAACTGCACAATGGCTGAGTCTCTAACAAAGGTTAAAACACGGAACAAAGACAAAGAATGACACAATCCAGAGGCAGTGACCATAAACTCCAAGCAAAAAGGAGGGCAGAGCGGAGATGATGGGAAAGCAGAAGAAATCGTTGCTTGCAATCAGTGCTCAGTGGGTCAGACTGGAAATAAAATGTGCTTTTCAGAGCTGGCAGCCGGGATGCAAACATGGGGATGCATGTTTGACAACGTCTGCCAGGAAAATGAATGCACTTAAAACATTGGGTAGGAATGAGAAGTCAATGTCAGCTTATGAACAAACAAAAACAGGCTTAAAATATATGGATTTCTGTTTCAGCATTAGAAAGAGGCATCATAAAGAAAGCAAGCTTGGTTATTCTGAGCTGTTGAATAAGGCTGTCTGGGAATTTGTCAGTAAAATCAGACTTTGGCTGGAAAATAACAATTTAGCTAAATTGAAGTCCTTTGAAAAGGGCCATTTTTGCTCAACTTTGGGTTTAGAAAACATTCATAGGAAATAATTGAAATGGGGGAAGTGTGGCACTGTGTGCTGGGTTTCCTGTGGCGAGGAGCTTGTGAGATCACCCCATTGCTGGTGTGTGTGAGTGAAGGAGGTTGGATTTCTGCCCCCTCTGAAAGGCTTTGATGGAATCTGGTTGAGGGACGGTGGGCTTTGGTGGTGATCAACTCATCATGGGCTTATGTTGGGGGTCACTTAGGGAAGACACTGGGAGAGCAGCGGGGTTGTGGCATGAAGAGCAGCCCCTCCATTTTAGGGGCTCATTGCTGCACTTTGATTGGGAAACTGAGGCATAGGGAGAGGCTGCATTGCTCTTGTTGCTGTAAGTGCTACATGCAGAGCCCAGCTGTGGTCCTGGGGCTCAGCCCACCCCCAGCCTGGGCTGAAGGGCTGGGAAGTGAATGAAGGATGTGCAACACCAGCCTGGATGCTGTACATCCAGTCCTCTATATGGTGGTCACTGTGTCTTGTCTCTTTTAAGGACAATCCTCTCTCTGCTATATGGTAAAAGCAAATGCTGCCCCTCTCCCCTTTAAAATCCCAGAGAAAAAAAAAAAAGAAGAGATCCTGCTGCTTGTACTTAAGCAGAACTTAATAAATGCTGACATTTTTACAGAGAGAACCGTCGGGGTACTTTATTGGTGTTAATATGATCTGCACAGGATTAGCAGGATCACCAAATAGTTACTGCACCCTGCGTGTAAAAGCAGATCTGCTTTCGCCTCTTGGTTTGGATTTGATTGTATTCTCCCCTTCCCTCTGATGGAGCAAGGATGGTTCTGGGTCCTCCCTGCCCTCCGAGCTCTCATTGCCTCCCTGTTCCTTCCCAGCTATATTTCTCCCTTTCCTTTCTCCCATACCTTCCAGCTCCCTCTCACAGCTCTCTGAGCCGCATATTTCTTCAGCTTTGATTGTGGCAGCAGAAGTAGCAATAACGAGTGCAATTTCCAAGCTACGTTTCGTGAATGGTTTGGAATAAAGAGCCCTGCATCAGCCTGAGCGGGCACTGCAGCACTCACAAAGCGGCTGCTCAGCACACACAGGCACTGCCCTCTGCCCTCTCCCTTGCTTATAGGAGCGAGACACCATCAGTCAGGCTGTCCCTGAGCTCCTGTTTACCCCTCACACCACCTGCAAACAAAGCAGCCCTGCAAGGAAACAGCTGCTTTGGACACCAGCATCCTGCATCAGCTCTAGAGATGAAGGCTCCTCCTCATCTGATGGTCATCCTGCATGCACCATTACCCCACCTGCTCCGGTCCCTCCCAGGACCCCATTCCTGTGAATGCAGCCACCTTCCTCTCCTCTGGTTCCATGGAGGCTTCTGCTCCACAGCCCAGTGCTGGTAAATCTCCTCCACTTGCTGTTTATTCCCTGTCAGAGCATCTGGAATTTGCAGCTCTATAAAACCCTCTGAGCAACGCCAGAGCCCCAGGCACCCTTGTGAATAATGTGGCTCAGGATGGGAGCGAGTTAGCTGGGGAGGAGAACAGGAAGATCCCCTGGGCTGCCTTTGTTTGGGGTGACTCCATGTATTCAACATCCTCATGGATTACACCAGGCTCAGCCTGGCTCCTCTGTAGGGTTTTACATCTATAGCATCACCCTGCATGCAGGGAGGATGCCTGTGAGCCTTGCTGCTCCCCCCGTGTCCCAGCCTGCTCTCTCAGATGCCTGCTCAGATCTCAGCACCTCAAGTGGGTGAGCAGGGGAGGACTGAGCCAGGGCCCCACCAGGTCTGCATCCAGGGAAACAGAGAGGTCTGCACCTCATTAAGCAGAGTTAGGGAGTGTGACGGTGAGCTGCAGGAGGCTGGGCAGCTGTGTGCTGAAGGAGGGCTAGAAACCTTGAAAACAGCAGCAGGAGAAGAGGGCTCTTGATGGAGGAGTGGAAACAAAGCACAGATAAATAGCAAGGCCAGCTCTGCCCATGGCCTCTGAAGGATCTCTCTGTACATCTCAGGCTGTGGGAGACGTGCACACCTTGCACTTAGTGCCACAAAGTGGGATGTTCAGCCAGTGCGTGCTCCTACAGCATCCTTAGTATTGCTGCTGAGTTGGTGCAGAGTCAGTGCCAGCTGTCCTGGTGTCAGAAGGTTTCTTCTTGCTCAGGAATCCCTGGCTGTCAAGCTGATGGACTGAGAGCTGCAGGCATCACCTTTGCCATCTCCTACCCTGATGCCTGGAGCAACATCTGCCTCAGTGCCATGGTTTTGCACAGCAGCAGCTTGCCACAACGGGACGAGCATCTTGGCACGGGGACTGCTGGGTGTGCAAAAAGAGCCCAGCAGCTGGCAAGGGGCTGAGGCCAGATGGTGGGGAGGATTAGAGGCACTGGATTTTGAAGAATGCCTCGGAAACCTAGATGATCTAATATTGCTCCAGATGTGTGATGCCTTAAGCCACAAGGAGGAGCTGGTTTTGGGGGGAAGGGATGCTCCCTGCCAACTCCCTTCCAGGAAAGGAATTCCATTGCCTTGCAGGGGGCAGGGGTCTGGCAGTGCAGGGAAGGCAGGAAAGCACGAAGCTGGCTCTTGGCTGGCAAGCCAGTCAGAGCTCCCATGCCCCTCCACACAGTCATCTGGGCTATGAGATATTTAAAAAATGCCTTTATTACAGGGATTATTGTTGTAAGTAGGTTAAACCATCGCTGACAATGCCAGCAACCCTGAGGAGAGAAAAACCAGTGACTGGGAGACTTGTGATTTCAGCCAGCTGCCCACCTCCCCTCCCAACCCCACAGTGACTAATTCAGACCTCAGGCAGATGCCTCTTGGCTACGATCTGCAACGCACACAAAAAAACAACCAACCTTATAAATAACCCCTATTGTTCCAGGACTGCCATCTCACTCACTCCTTCACTCTCTCTCTAAGGCAGATTCCAAGACCTGTGTTTGTGCTGGGGCTGCTCACATCCTTCCTTTGCTTCTCTCTCAGTGCACGTGGCTTTGCTGGGGTGAGTGGCCCCAGCAGCTTCTCCCTGTCAGAGTGTTTTCCAAGGAGATCTCTAGAGGAGTGAAGCAGAGAATCCCCCGGAGCTGGCTGATGGTAGTTTTACACTTACCAGCTGTTTGCACATGAAATTGTTTCATGCGATTAGGCAGGTAACAGCACCTTTAAGCCCTGTGTCAAATATTATTACACAATATAATAAAACCCTGAAGGAAATCGCCTTGACACACGCCCTGATTTACACCCCGCACCGTGAAGATAATTACATTTCAGTTTGATATATAAGAGGCAGTGGAGGAAGCCTGCGAAGGAGCTGCTTCCTGCAGTATATGCTCACTGTTGCTGTGCAGGAGCCAAGCAGGGGGACCAGGGCCTGAGGTGACCAAAATGCCCATTCCCCACCACTCCTCCCAGTGGAGAAATAGTGGCCTGAAAGCACAGCTTGCATGGAGCAGTGATGCTGCCCAATGCTGGCTGTGAACTGAGATGTGCAGTCTGTAACCCTTCCACCTTATCAGCCTCTGCAATCCGTCACTTAACGCAAAGGAGTGTGGATGAGGAATAACTGATTGCATGCTGGATAGAGCCAAACCTTCCCCATTTAGGTTTGGGTTGAGGCTGCAGTAGACCTTGGTAGAGGCACGTGGTTGGTGTGGCAGCACTGCAGCATCCATCAATGCTCTGCCCTGCTCTCCCATCTGCCTTGTATGAGCACAGGCGAAATAAGCAGTGTGATTAGCAAGAGAAGAGGAGAGAAAGAAATTAATTACTCATAAGAAACTTTTAAGATCATGGGTTAGACGCTGCCTTCTTAAAAGTCTCCAAATCCCTACGATAAGCCAGGTCCAGGCGACGCACTCTACATACTAACAGAGTCTTAATTCCCTGTCTGATAAAAGCAGAAGGAAAGATAAAAAAGCCTGAAGGCAAATAGGATTAATTGTGTGTCAGAGGTGCCTAATTAGAAAGAATGATGGGCTGGAAGGCAGCACACGGGAGGCAGGAGCCAGCCTGAGCTGCTCTTTACTGCCTTTCTGCCAATGGAGGCACCAATGCTCTGACACCGAGGTCCATTTTCTTGGCCTGACCCTTCTTCCCTCAGGAGCTGGGATAGTCTTCCCTACTAGATTCCATATGTCAGTGTGACCCACCAACCCTTCTCCTGAAAATCAATGCATTGAAGGAACTTTGATGGCAGAGAGGGAACGGCCTCAAGTTGCACCAGAGGAGGGTCAGGTGCAACTTGAGGCCGTTAAGTTATTATTATTATAGGATAGTTAAGTTATTATTATTATAGGATATTAGGAAACAATTCTTCTCCAATGGGAATGATGCTCTGGTTCTTCCCTTTCCAAGCCTGCCCTTCCTTGCCTTCTTTCCTGCAGTATTTGGGGCATCTAATCTTTCTGAGGTCAGAGATACTGAGACCTGCCCAGACTAGGGGTACCCCTTGGCACCATCCGATGGCCATTAGATGTTACCCAGAGGAGAGCAGGACACGCACTGTGGCTCTGGAATATTCCATAAGGAGAGCAGCTGGAGGGGATCCGGTTAGTACATGTGATGGGCAGGCTCCAGTCTCTCTTGCTTGAGGGCTCAGAGAGCATGAGTGGGACTAATTTCATTTCACCTAAAGCATTCAGTGAATCCTTTTCACCATGTAAAATCCATTGCAGTTTTCTCATTAATCCTCCAAAGCACAGACACTTACTCCAGGCCTAATCCCACTATGCTATTGTGCTTCTCCACTGCAGCTTTCCCTCATCAGCTTAACAAATTCCCTCTATTTCAATAGAACATCCAAAGCCGAACATGCTGGGCATTAAACTGAAAACATCTCCCAAGGGCAGCTGCACCTTCTTCTTCACGAGCCTCATTTCCCAACCAGGGCAAGGAAGAATCCTGTAAGTGGGCAGAGAGGCGGAGGTCATGAGCTGTGACATTAAAGAATTGCTTCTTGCTGAGCCCGTGTCAAGGAGAGACCAAAAGAAATATGTATTGTGTCCCAGACAAATTAGAATTGATCGCAGCTCGGTTCGGGTTTGGGATTTCTCTCCCTTTGTCTCTCCATCCCAATCTCAGGTGAGGATATATCTTGAGAGCCCACGCCGGTGATAAGGCGTCGAACCTAATTAAAGACTTTGTCAAAAGGGCTTTGTTTCAGAGGCCCAGCACCAGCACATCTCCATCCATCAATTTCTGTGCATAGACACCTACCTGGGCGCTGGTTCCTTTCTGCTGTGCTGCTTCTGATTTCCCTTCCTCCTTCCCAGGCAGAACCTGAGCTCCTCCTTCCCTTTGGCTGCTGGCTTGGAGCAATTCTGATCAGCACAAGGGATTTCAAGCCAAGAGGAGCCAACAATCTCTCTGACCCAGCTGCCTCCCAAGATCTGAGCCATGAAGAGCATTCTTATAACTGTTCACGTAAAGACCAACTAATTGACTGTTACTAGCACTGATTCAATTGCATCCTTCCCAACACTTTGCTTACTGTGAGCACATTCAGCACTCGCTGGGGACCTGACATGCTAGCAGCTCTTTCTTCCCATTTCACCTTGCCCTACTTTAGCTCTCAGGTAAATAACGACACTCCTTGTTAATACGGGCTAATACGGTTTGCTGTGTTTCTATTTGCAAGGCACGCTTCCCATGTAAATGTTTCAGCTGGTTGTGAAATTACTTTGATCTCTTCCCATTTTTTTTTCTCTCTTTCTATTGCTTTCTGGGATCGTAATCCTGCTTTATGTCCAGGTATCTCCTACATAGGCCAAATACCTGCGTGCTCTTGTGTTTTGGTCTGGTGTTTGCTACACAAGCAATGCTCCTGAGAGGAAGATTCACAGTGGAAATGAAGCACCAAGGCTAAATGCTGCTGTTGAACGATGAGCTGCTGTGTTGCTTTGTTATATTTTTAAGAGCACTTGGAGGGAAATGGTCCCTTTCTAGTTTAGTTCTTACAAACCCCCTCTGAGGAGCCATGGAAGATTGCAAGAAAGACTTGTCTGCTTTAATTCAGGCGAGAAGGTGGGAGCAAAATAAACCCAGACGCAGCCACACATTGCAACAGGGCCAGGAGCATCCCACCAGCAGGGAGCTGGGGGTGATGGTGTGACACGCACAGCAATGGGAGAGCATTGCCTACAGTGCAAGCCTGTGGTCTCAATGTGTGCTGCCAGCAGGTTGAATTCACCCATCCCACCTCTGAGCGGGTGGCCCTGAGCTTTTCTTGGAGCATCCATCTATGTTGTTTGGGTGTTTTTATAGACTTACCCACTTAGGATACACACTGTGTGTTACACGCACGCGTCCCGTTGGCTTTAATTTAGTCCTCTCCTTCCCTGCACCCCATCATGACTTTTAATAAATGACCGAATAAATGCATTCAGATAGTGCTGTAATGGAGAAAAATTCAGTGTCTAATGAAGGGATTGTTCCCATCCCCAGACTCTAAAGATGAATGATGGCGACTACGGTTTGAAAACTCCTTTTAGTTTAAAATATTGCTCCTTGGTAAGGGAGAAAAAAAGAAAGTACAAAGAAAAGAAAACCACCCAATCCTGGATAGTTTTTAACCAGAAAAGAGCTGCATGCTCACAGAACAGAACTGTCGCAGCCAAAATTGCATCGTATATCATAGCCCAACACTGGGCAGATAATGGGAAACAAGTTCTGATCAGGGAGTGATTATTGCTCCTTGCTCCAAGCGCTGATGTGCGGCGCCAGCTGACTACGGCTTGATTTCCTTTAACTGAGCTGACCTTTGGAGGTTGGAATTAACAACATGAGCACACTGGCCGCTAAAATGAGGTGTCAACCTGAAGGAAAAGTCATAAAGAAATGCGGCTCTTCCTCCTGCACGGCTCCTTTTTCTGTTCGGAATGGCTATTTCTCTTCTTGTGTTGTTGCTGTAACGCGCTTCGTTCTTAAAGGAATACATTGAAAACTTCAAGGAGTGACTTGTCACTGACTGTGTGATGTGGTCTCATGATCACTGTACCCCTGGTGGAGGTCTGCAGTCAGCTGAGCTGTCAGGTGTTGCTGCTTACAGCATGGGGTTGGAACCGGATGATCTTAAAGGTCCCTTCCAACACAACTCATCCTGTGATTCTATCACTTCTGGTCCTGTTAGAGATGGAGGGAGTTGTGGTGGGATCGTTCAGCCCATGGATGAATCACAGAACCATGACGGGGGTGGAAAAGACCTCTGAGATCATTCAGTTTAACCATCCAGTGTTGCCCACAGTGCCACATCTCCATGTTCCTTAAACACCTCCAAGGATGGTGACTCCTCCACCTCCCTTGGCACCCTGTACCTCTGCCCCCAAGGCAACCAGAAGTCAACTTGCACCTTTCTTATCTAACAGAGAGCATTAAAATTAATGGGATGAGCCCTATAGCTCATGGAAGGGATGTTCTTCCAAGGCTGTTCAGCTTCACCCCCGTTTCCCCCCAAGATGCTGTTGTGTCATTCAGCTTCACGCTGTAAAGCAGAATGAGATGCACAAGAGCTGGGATATGCCACCGTTTGTTATTGAGTTTGTAATGTGCAATTGTGGGGATGATTATAATATCACCAACTGGATTTCATCTGTCCCTGTGCATTCAAACAGGCAAGCCTAAATGAACAGTGACAGGAAAATGTTCTTGTTTGCACACAAATACTTTAATAACCAGCAATTTTGGAAAGATGAAAGTAGGAGAAAAAGAAGTTGAAGGCCGAAAAAGCTCTTGTATTAAATCCAGCAGAGAAGTTAACTCTCAGGAACAACATCATTAAGGCTCTACGTGTGGCCTGAAGAGTGGTGAAAGCAAGCAGAAGGGTTAACTTCCCCCCCCTTATATCTCTCACCCAGCAACCACTGCTTTGCATGCCTTTTAAGGCAGCCAGGAAATTATATTAATTTCTCTAATGCGTGCAATGCCATAAGTTCCTTTTTTAATTATTATGATCAAAATATTGCTTAAAATTAAAGGCAGCTGCATTTGTTTCTGACGGATATCATAACTGCAATTGTAAATTGGGAAATGTAATGTTTCCTGGTGCTGCTGTGAGTAATGGCTCTGAAATCATTATAGATAGGTAGATATAAATAAACCAGGAGATCTGTGAAAATAGAGCAAAAGCAAGCTAAAAAGGGTAATTAGCAGAGTGAATAAGAACAGAAGAGTGCAACGCTCAGACAATATCTACACATTCAGTCGAGTCCTATGGCTGTATTGGTAGGAATCTGCAAAATAATAATATAAAGGAGGGGGGAAAAAACATAATCTCAAACAGAACAAGAATGAATTTGAACACTGGGTTTACCATTAAGATTCCTTACTGTCTTTTATGCCCTGCAGGGAAATAATTTTAAAGTCTTGGGGTATTATTCTTGTTATGGGAATGGAAAATAAAGGTTTTCTGGTGCTGAGGTCCAGGCAACAGTAAAATGGCTGGTGTTGCAGGGATGTGTAGCAGTAGACCCTGAGATATAAGGAGTAATTGCACTCCAGCTGGCTCATAGTCAATAAGCAAGGGAGGAATATTGGTAATGGTTGTGTAGGCTTTGGAAGGAGCAGTGCAAAAGGAGCAGCTGTGAATTGGAGCCCTCAGCCCGGGGGTTGTGGTCTCTGAGTTGGTGTTGCTGGATGTGCAGCACGAGAAACATGATGGAAATTGTGGACTGAGCTGATGACTCAATGGGAGGATAAACAGAGGTGGGAAGGATGTCAAGAGCTGTGCAGCCCTGGAACATCTCCAGTTGGAAACGCTGACCGTGGGGCTGCTCCTGTTGCAGGCAGAGTGAGAGGAATGCAGAGATCAAGCTCTGTTTGGAAAATGCTTGTTATGGGCATGGGAAACTGCAAATTGCTGTGGTGCTCTGATGCTCTGGGTCAGACCAAATGGGACTGCCTTGGTTTCACCCACAAGGTCTGCATGGGTAAATAGTGCTGAAGAGATGCATGTTCCTGCACATGGAAGAAAACACTTTGACCTCTATTGGAGCAAAGCTAAGGCTCAGAATTGGACTAGCTGGGCAAAACTCCAAGAAAAGCCAGTCCATCCCATCAAGCTGATTACCCTGAACCACTTCCCATCTAGTGAGGGCAGGGGCAGAAGCTCAGAGTCTTCTCAGGGTTCATTAGAGAGATAGGACCATTATTCTCCTTCTTCATCTCATAGAATCAGCTCCTGGAATCATCTCCTGGCTGCCAGAACCGAATTTAACAAGGACACTGACCGATTGAAGAGCCCTTGTGCATTCTGTAAACAGTATTGATTTTCACATTCACAGAGAAATGAATTAGATGCCAATTGTATATGAACTGAGCCACAGTCTCTTGTACACAGCGTGTCTTCCTACCTGTCTGAATAGAAGCACATCTCGGTGCCCTTAAGGGAAAAAAAAAGAGGTTGAGGGGAGCAGGAGTAGAGCTGTGGGACTAACAAAGCTGTCTCCAGCCCTCTGCTATTGTCAGCCAGCGCCTTGGGGAGTGCGTTGCTAAACTAATCACGCTGCTGTATAAATCTGTAGAGAAACAGATTTCAGCTCCATGGTCACCGTGGTATTGACATACATGGTTATAGACTAACCTCAGTCCTCCTAGCTCGAGGGGACCAGAAGAGAGAATGAGTGATGGACATCAAGTGAAGAATAGGATGCTGAACCCCTTCTGCTCCACGGGATGTTTTCACTTGCAGAAATCCAGCTGCATTTTTATTCTGGTGCTTGACAAAGGACAAGATAGGCACTCAGGCTGTGAGCATAGCCATCATCTCTGGGCTAGTCCCAATGACTTATCACTGCCAGAGCTTCAGAACTGCAGTTCATGACAGTGGTCCATCTCTGGGAGATGGAGGGATGCTGAGGTCCTGCAGAATGAGCAGGATTAGCTGCTGTCCCTCCTGGAATGGCCACATTTGACAAGGGCATGGCCTCATGTCATGAAGTTCCATCTCCTGCTCCCATCTCTATTGCCAAGAAGAAGCTCAGACACTGAAGCCAGGAGTGGTTTAATCTTCTACAGGCCTCTAATGACTCTGAACCCTCTGTCTAACATCACTCAGCGTGACTGCTTAATTACAGTAATTAGGGAGCGTGGTACAAACCTGCGCAGTGTGAATGGGGCCCTGCTCTCAGGAAATGGATTCTCTGTCAGCCAGGCCCATTAGGAGGTCAGTCTGCTTGTCAGCCTCCATCTCCTGGAGCAGCTGTGCTGGATGTGGGATGCCATGAGGCACCCTGTGTCCTCAGCCTCCCTTCCTTCCCACCTTCAGGGCTGCTTTTAGGCTCTGACATCAGCAGCAATGAAAGAGCATTCCTGGTTACCCTTTGGAAGAGGAAGTGTCCCTAGGTGGGATGGTGGCACCATCCCTAGGTGGGATGGTGGCAGTGGAGCCTGCTTGCCTACCATCACCCCCATCATTAAGGTTGACAAAGATATATCAGACCCCCAAGCCCAACCCCATCCCACCTCCACCACCTCTAACCATGTCCCCAAAAGCCCTATATCTAGAGTTCTTGAACACCTCCAGGGATGGTGACCCCACCACTTCCATGGGCAATCTATGCCAATCCTGTCCTCTCTTTCTGAGACATGGACTCCAAGACTCCTTCTCTGCACCCATGATATCTCCATGCCTGCACACACAGCTTTGTTCCCACCTCAGATAGAGATGCTGAGCAACCAGGGATGTGGATGAGAACCTGCCCCCAGCCAGGACAGAAATAACCCTGGCCCCACACCGCTGCACGAGGAAGGAGCTCTGAGTTAATGAACCATAAATTCCAGCTTAATGAGTTTTATACTGAGGAGAATAATTAATGTAATTAGTACTGATATGAAAATGATGGTACTCGAGCCTGGATTACAGGGGGGAGGGGGGAGGGCTGGGAGGAAGCTTTCAGTCTGGGGTGCTGCTCACGTGGAGGAGTGGGGCTGGATGCGCTTCTAGCAGATTTTAAAGCCTCACCTCCTGTCTGCCATAAAGAGAAAGAAAATAGAGCATGACAGCATAGCAGAAAGAGATCAGCCATCCCTGTTTGCCACAGAGATATGGAATCTTTAATGCAGCTCTTCTCCGCGCTCTCCTTTAATTTGCAGCTCCCCCATTCCACTCCATGCTCACGGTGCATCGTCTGCCCTCCACGGTGCCTATTTTTGCTGCTGTATGAAAAGCTCTTTATAAAGCTGGCTGGCTCCGAGGATAAAGCAGCATCTCTTTCAGCTATAGGAGTATTTTGATGCATTTCATGTATTTTGTGCAGCCCAAGTGTTGGGAAAAACAATATTTTAGTTTCATACATATAGAGTTACAGCCACATTTCTGAATACATCCTAAGTGCTTTTGCAGGAGGAACTTTCTTCTCAGAGAGGCATCAATTGTAGCACATGGACATGAGAGGAAGAGACCTCAAAGCTCATCCAAAGTGCTGACCTGCTTCCACACCCAGCAGTGGAAGGGGAATAAGAAAACAAGCTGTGTTTGGGAGCACCTTTGTTTGAGCAGCATCCAACCCATGCAAAGTGTCCCTGGTTGCAGCGTGCATTTTGGGGTGCCCCAATAGTGGGAGCTGCTGTGCAAATGGCACCAGGCAGAGGTGAACTTCTTTTCTCCAAACACAATCCCAAGGGGAGGTGCCAGGTTCTGGTAAGACAGGATAAACCGGTCTGGCTTAGGGCAAAGTGACAGCAGCATTGCCAGCAGTCTGCTTTCCACATCCTGTGATTGGATTTATGTGTTGACCTGGACTATGGGGCGAGTGGGGGCTTTCCTATGTCCCTATACTATGAGAAACTGCCCTCTGCCCACCCAGATCTGGAGCAGAACTGTTTCAAAAGGTCTTCATCCAGAAGCAGAGGTTCTGTCCACGTGCAGTGGAGCTTTTCTATTAAAAATATACCCTGCGGATTTCCCATTCTCACCATTAGGGTGCTAAAAATTCTCTAATGGTGTATTGATCAAAGCTGTCTGATTGGGCACCTTGTAAGGAAGGGCTGGTTTGGATTCACACCCCAGAGATGTAGTCATTGCTTTCCCTGTGTGATGGATGGGGCAGAGGGGAGCTCTGGGCTCTCCCATCCCCTCCAACCAAAGGCAGGTGCAATATGTTTGTCACCTTAAGCATTCAACTCACAGCCAAGTCAGGTTGATATAACTCTTCAGTTCACTTTTATTTAAATTCTGTGATCAGTCGCTTCCATCTGCAAGAGCTCTTGTGTCAATGCCACCGGTGCGTGGAACAGAAATTGCCACATTTCACCCCAATACAAAGCAACAGGAGGAATGGCTTCATGTCTCACATGGGGAATAACACCCAGTGCATGCTGCTAGCACAGACTCAACCAGTTTCCTGCTCGACTTGTTCAGCAATCCACCCAGCAATGTTTCTGTTCCCAGTGTGGTATCTTTGCAAATCAGCACAGGTCGTGGCAAGAGGGGAACGCCTCCCATCAGCACTGCTGGGTTTGTGCTCCTACAACACCAGCATGGGCAGCCTTAGCATGGAGCAAAGCCAGTGTTCAGCCCTTAGCATAAGGTCCAGCAAAGTTTGGAAGTGGCCATTCGGCAAACGTCGTGCAACCAGGTGGGAAGGCAGGGAGGACTTGGAGCAAAAGGATCACAACATTGCTAAGTGTGGCTTTGTAAAACCAAAACAACCTCTGCTACCCCATCCTCCTCAAAGCTGGTGTCCTCCAGCCACTAGCAGCAGAGGAAACCACTTGCTGTCAACCAGCCATTTCCCCTAGCTTTTTTTTTCCCTAATGCACCTGAAGACCTGACCATATTCCACTTCCTATTTAAATATGTAGATCCGGCTGAAGCTGCAGCAGATGAAGGCTCCCAATCAAATCTACTTTAATTGCTGCTGTGCAGGCAGCATCCTGCTATTACGGGCATGCAGACAAGGAAATGTGGAAGGTTTTTCTCTCAGCAGTGGTGCTGGGTTGGCTCCGGGAAGTCAGAGACCCCAGGGTTTTGCAGCACCACTCCATATTTCTGAATGGGGTGACCAAAAGCAGACTTGGCAGAGTCCAAAACATGGTCTCCCTCATTGGGCTGGATGTGCTGCCATAGCTTCAGCTCAGAGCACACCTGGTTCTAGCTCTGTGATAGCCAGAAAGTGCTCTAAGGTGTGTTGAGAAGAAAACTAAACGGGAGAAATACACATTATCTGAAGCAAGACACATAGCACTCAAGCCCATTGGTGTAGGGACGTGCCTGGCTGAGTTCTCTGGAGACTGAAATAGGAGTCCAAACGACTCCAAAAAAGGCCTCAATCAGTCAAGACTGATAAGGTGGCATTGGAAAAATCGCACCTCATGCTCTAAGGCGACGTCCTACCGTTCCTGACCCTTTGGGCATGGGGGAACCACAGGCACTGGAGCACAGGGAAGCTGCTGTGCTGTGCAGGCATTGCCTATTGCAGCTGGAAAAGGCATCAGCATCCTTCTGCCTGCACCCTGCCTGCCACCCAGGCAGGACCCTCAGCCACCTCCCCATCTATTATCTATGCCTGCAGGGACTCGGTGAGGCTGTGCTTCTCTATGCAGACAGGGGGACAAGCAAAGTGAGTCCCATTGCTGCTCGAGGTGATGGGAACAAAGAAAGCAAAGTGCATAGAACAACTACGGCTGCTTAAATTCGGATATACAAAAATAAAGAGGTGCCAGAGTGCTTGGGCAGCACACAGGACTGCACCCAGGTCAGCACCCTCACCCCCTGCAGTGAGCTGGGCATAGGGTGGGCTGCTCACTGGTGGAAGTGGCACTGGAGCTCTGCTTGGTGTCTAAGCAGCAGGGTGGTGGTATGGTTCCTTCCACTCTCCCCACTCTTGACTCTGACATCCTCATGGTATACAGTCCTCAACCCAAGACAAAGCAAAGCAAATGCCCGCTCCCCAAGAGGGCACACACTCTGTTCACAGCTGTCCCAGCCTCACCTCTTCTCTGCCAAAGCTGGGTGAAACAGGTGAAGGTTACCCTCAAAACCAAGCTCTTTTATAAGGTTTTCATTCCTTTTTCTCCTCTTCTTTGCTTTTATATACATATAAGTGTATCTCTATAGTTATTTGTCCTCTAATACAAGTGAACACAAATGTGATGTGGAGAGAAATTCCCTTCTCTTGAACACTTCATGGTTGCAGGAATGTACACGTTTGGATTTACATACCCACACACATTCCAAATATTAGAAAAAATATATAACCCCCAAACTAAGATGCTTTAAAAAAAGGGTTCAAAGGCCAGATTCCTCTGTTGGCTTTTATCCTTCATTAAGTGTAAGAAGATTACCTGAAATCATGATTTTTTGTTCATATTCTGCCTGAGTTCATTTTGAGATTCCAATCAACAGATGCAAGGAGAAGAGGGGGAAAAGCTAGTGGGGTCTGAAAAGGAAAACGAGAGAGATCGTTTTCTTTGCTAACTTTTTCCCCTCTGTTTCAGGTTATAAGAAGGTTATTCAAAGGATACTTTCTCTGATGTGTTTGCTTTAAATACATCCCAGTCCAGTTTGGGTTAAAGAGCCAATCCAAGCAGTTGGAAGTGGGAGTAGGAGGGAAGAAGGACAAACACAATCACTAAACCAAGCCCTCCCTTCACTTCATGGGTTGGTTTTGAGCATCTTTCTTTAGAAGCATCTTATTATTTGGTTCAGTAATCTTGGCTGGTTATCTCTTTGCAACAGGGATCTCCTATCTGCCAATGGGGAAAACCATTTTCTCCCGAAGGGGTTGTGAAGAATCCACACCTGGCTACTCTGGTGCAAGCTGTGGAGATGGACACAAGGGAACCTATGGACATTTAATAGAGTTGGGCACATCCCATCCCACACATGGCAGCTGCCACCCACATACACATGCACGCACATAGCCAGCTTGGTACAGGAGGGCCAGGAAAGAGAGACTCAGGGATGGGATGAGATGTGGGCAAAGGCAGAGTGTTCCCTTGGGCATGAAACAAGCCAGGCAGACACTTAACCTAACCAAGTCACTTACAATTGCACCCAAATAAAAATCAATCGACAAATAAGCAAATGGCAAAGAGGGGTTTAAAAGGCCTTGGTTGTTGAGTGATGGGGTCGGGAGGAGTGAAAACCAATGAGCGTCTTCGTTTTCGCTGTGCTGATGTTTAAACATACTGTTCCTTAGGACAGATGTACGGAGCCCGGGAGCCGGGAGGAGGGCAGCAGAAGGAGATGTCAGGGTGGTGAGGATAGAGATCTTGTGGGAGGTCTGACAACGGTGCGTAGACGTGGGGGATCTTCTGCAGGTACCGACCGTCATGTGAGTAGCAGCGGGTCAGGTAATCACTCGCATTCGGTATCTCTGAGTGACACTTTCCAAAGTTCTGTAAGAACAGGCAAAAGTCAAAGGGTGAGAACTCTACCGGCCGTCAAACACGAAGCTCAGCTCCTTGCTGAGGTTCACATACAGCAGATAGGATGGGAAATTAAACAGTTCTGCTCCGCCGCAGTTCCTGTAATATCCATTGGGCTGAAGAATAGGTTTATGTTTTGCATTCTTTGCCCCTTGCCTGTATGGTCTCTGCCTCTCTCAATACAGCAGGCAGTAGGGAAAGGAAGGGCAGTTTATTTACAGCCTTCCTAACTCACCCACACCTGAGTTTTGTAAAAGCGGTGCTGGTACGCATCGTTAGTCCAACTCAGACCTGTGATCTTGTACAAAAGGGCACATTTATCTGACCAGCAGCTCTGGAAGTACAATAGGTTATTGTGCCCTATGTTTACCCAGCAGCCAGGAATGCTGAGCTGTACCTGTACGAGCAGATCCTTTGTCAGCCTCAGCACCAGGCTTGTGAGTCAAAGCAGCGGTGGAGAATGTTAAACATCTGCAAGATGGGAGCTCAGAGCAGCTCTAAGAAATCCCTGCTCCCCATGGGGTGGCAGAGGTGGGATGCTCCCTCCTGCTCACTGCCCCTTCCCTGGCTGAAGCCATGCAAAACAACCCAAGCAAGATTGACCATGACCTTGCTCTCACCATAGGCTAATCTCACCTCCAAGAGGCAGCAAAGCCACCAGCAACAGCCTTTTATGCCCATGGTTTAATTCAGGGCTGGCTGAAGCAAGTAACTTGCCCTTGAGTCCTTCCTTGCTCTCTTTGAACATAGCACAAACAGTTGGTTTAGTGAAGAGGACAAAGATTTGACCCTCAGGAGAAAAAGCCTGAAGGAACAGAGCAATCTACTCAACTCCTCTGCTGCCAGTTCCTGGATAAATATTTCACCAGGATGCTTAATTTATTGATGGTTCAGACTGCTGTGAGAGGCAGCAGGGTTGGAGGGCTGGTGCTCTGAAAGTAGAGAAGGCCACACGAGGGTGGGGGGGTTGGAACACCGGTACAGCAGCCACAATGCTAAGGTCAACCTGACCTTCTTTTCTCTTTTAGTTGGCAAAATGGTGTGTCCCACTGCTTGGGATTATTGAAGTCAGCTGTTTCAAGATGTACAGGGACACCCACAGCTCCAGCAGTGCTCAGAGCCCCATCCAGCCTGACCTTGGATGTGTGCAGGGATGGGGCACCACCGCCTCTATGGGCAACCTGTGCCAGTGCCTCACCGCCCTTGGTGTAAAAAACTTGCTTTACAATGAACCATGTGCAATCCCTGTGACAGCACACAAAGAGGCAGCATATATATGGTACATCTATACCAGTTACACAGCATCAACAGGGACCCACACAGTAAGGGAAGAAGGGAGAACAGCCAATTGCTATTCCTTTGATTGTATCAGGTGATAAAAAGGGATAGGGCAGGGTTAGCACCTAAGGACATGCAAAGGTCCTCTCCCTGTATAATCTGTGCTCTGGGCTCTCTGAAAGCAGCAGAACACCTTTATGTGCTGGTGGGGATGGAAAAAGGTGTCAGCTCTGATCTCCTCCTGCATGGTGAGTTACTGGTGGGTAACATGAAAGGGAGGCGACCTCAATGATTGAACCTTAGTGAGATATGGCAGGCAAGAGGGGCTCTTAGCATGGCTGGCAAACTATTATTGTTCAAAGAGGAGGGCAGATTTGTATGTGTTTTGGGCATGCAATAGGAAACACTCCTACAAGTGTGAGGGCTCAAAAGGTCTCACAGGCAGAAAGGTCTAATGGAAAAGATGCTCTCATTTAACACATACAGATGCTTTCTGTAAGCCGAACTGGTTGTTAGCAGCCAGCAGTAAGAGGAGCAAAAGGGGCTGTGAGAAACAACATTATTGGCTGCTTATGGTCCACCAAACCACATATCTTTCTGTCTGTCCAGTATGGGCCTGAAAGAACCATCCTCATAGCCAGGCTGGAGAGAACCAATGCCATTCTGTCAGCACTTCTGGC
The DNA here is from genome assembly GCF_054131305.1 of Coturnix japonica. Taxonomy (NCBI): domain Eukaryota; kingdom Metazoa; phylum Chordata; class Aves; order Galliformes; family Phasianidae; genus Coturnix; species Coturnix japonica. Next base: position 3,456,334 of record NC_140696.1, read on the forward strand.
CGGGTGAGTACAGATGAGCTCTGCTTTTCTTTCTGGCTGTGTTTTGTGCTCAGCTCTCAGAGCAGGGCAGCTGGAAACCCCCAGCCCTGGGGCAAAGAAAGGGGTTCCCCATTTGCCTTCACCTTTCTCAGCGTGTGAAGCCAGGAGACGATCACTCCTGCATTGTTTTCTTCTCTACTTAGCAATAGGGATGAGAACAGAATCAGCCTGATGTTTATTAACATGTTTAGCAGCCGCTGCCCTTTGACTTCCTTCCCCATTCCCACTGTGACTTTTTTCCAATCTAATTTATCTCTAACAAAGTTTGAAATTAAATTAGGGATAATGAACTAATTAAATTGAACCGGCACACAACTCTGCCACCTTCCCCCACCTGACTTCTCCTCATTGCCTTTGTTTCCAGTGTGGCTCTGTAAAATTCTTCATTATCTGGGTTACATCCTTCCCCCTCCCACCCCCAGTTTTATTTCCAAGAGCTTTGATTGAAGGGGATGTCAGGAATCCATCCGTTTCAGACAGCCTGGAAGATTACCTTTAAATGGTCTTGATTGGATTGAATTAACTCAAACCTTGAACTGAATTGCTCTCAAACCTTCCCCATTTCCTCTTCACCTGCCTTCTCCTCTCAGGTATCTCCGTGGTACTTGTAGCTCCCTCCAACCTCACCCATAAGGTTGTATTCCATCAACTCCAGCTACTTACCTTCTCTCTGTTCCTACAGCATCACAGACCATCCGTAACCTTAAGCATTGACTCCCATGGTGTTTCTCTATGTGCCAACCCCTCTATTCTTTATCAGGGTTGGAATCCTCATTCTACTGATGGGAAGCTAATAAGGATCCACCTCCGTGCTTTGCTTTTTCTCCTGCAGATTGGAGATGGTGCTGTTGAATGGGGGATGCTCATGGATCCCTATGACTTTAATGGGGAAGAAGTGGAGTAATTGGGAGCTGAGGCAGCACTTGCTGATTGTCTGATATCCCCAGCTCAGTATTATGGTGGGTTTATAGGGATGTGGTATTATAGGAGCGTTCAGAAAGCAAAGCTGGAAATCTGAACCCTGCTCTCTAATTGGCCAAGATCTCAATGCGAGTCTCATGGTTCGAGCTGTTCTTGCTGTAACGGGGACAAGAGATTCCCAAATAAAGCTGAGAACAGGAGAGCGGGGAGGTGAAGGGGGAGGAAATAATTAAAGCAGCACACAAAAATCACCCTGATCTGCGGTGTGCCTTCGCAGGGAGATTTTGTGGCGGTGAGATTACACCTTCAAAGCACCATATGACTGGCTTTATTTTTGCTTCAGAGAGACTGGGAGGATTTCCAAATTTGGATTTGGAGGATTACTGTCCTTTTGCTGACAATAAAATCCCTCCCACCCTGGGAAGGATGCAGTGAGACCTCCCAGGATGGATTAGGTGGTGCCTGCCTTGCTCCTGTTTGTGCCAGCGGGTCCCAGCATAGCCAGGAGCTGCTGGGAGGTGGATAAGGGGAGCAGCCCAATGGCTGAACCAGGCAGACAGACCCCACAATGGAGAAAAGCAAAAGCAAACCCATCCACAACTTACTGTCCGCTCTCGCTCGTTACGTCTACGAAGACCTTGATCCTCATTCTGGGAGCAGGGGTGGGCGAGACACCGCAAGAGAGAGATGTTACCACTGGGTCCAGCACCTGGCTGTGCAGACACTTACCTAGGAAGGCTTTTGCTACAGCAGGGGAACTACAGGGCTCCTTCCAGCATGGGAAAACCAGGGGGCACAAGGGTAAAGCACACTGAGCTGCCCCACTGCACGCCTTCCACCCAGCTCCATCACCCACCTGCTGGCACTGATGCTCTCAGGTTGCAGTGAGGCTCTGTGCAGATAGAACTGTGCAGCGGGGCTTTTCAAAAGCAGTTTTCTTCCTCATCCCCCTGCATGGAGCTTTTCTCATCCTTCCCAAGGCCCTAATTCCTTTGCCCATTATGATCTCCTTCTCTGTTCCTAACCTATTGCTGCTGTGTGCCTCCTCCAGTCCTCCCTTTGCTTCCTTGCTATGCACTGAGAACCCTGAGAGGCAATAGCCCCATTGACCCCACAACACCTTCCTCCCAGTTATGAGACAGCAAACTAAATGGAAAAGAGCCAGATAGATGCTGTGGTCACCACACCATGGGAGACAGATGAGGACAAGGAGTGAGGGAGCTGCCTTAGTTGTTTTGTGGGCCAACAGTTGTGAGTGGGAAGGGGGAGCTTGCTCTGTTTCAGGTGCCTTTAATACCTGAGAAATGGGTATGATCATGGGGTAACGGGAGAAGACTTGAAGTCACTCCTCCCTTTGCAAATACCATTCTGCTTCAAAGGGTTTCTAGTACTTGGAACCCAAAAAACCACTGGTGGGTTAAATGTAGTTGGAGCCCTAAGCAGCCCCTGCTGCAGGACTTGAGCTCTGAGGATGATGCATGGAGTGGAACAAACAGGGAAGTAAGTCATGTCTGATCTCTGCTTTTGAGAAAGAAGGCACCAAAAGAAATAATCTTTCACCCCCTCAAACATCAAAACACGCTGTCTGCATCAGCCCTGTGCAAAGCAGCCTCTTCCATTCTGCATGCGCCATCCGTCCCTGGCTGCTTCTTATTCCCCCACTTTCAGATGCAAGAACCTTTACGTGTTCCCATTTCTCTCACGTACTCTCCCACCTTGTTCTTTCACACATGCACATATGCTCCCTCTTATCTATAGTCTCTTCCACGCACACAAACTCTCCTTTTTTTTTTTTTCCCCCTATCTAGTCCTCTTCTTTCCTTCCTTTCCTCTTGGTAGCCTTGAAAGGCCCTTTTAACATCTCCCAAAGTTTTGGCCTTCTGATATTGCTGCTTTGCTCAGCAATGTGGCCCCAAATCAATCTGCACCCCTCAAACCCACCTCTTTTCTCCCTGTGTCCCCAGCCAGGCTGGCTGCAGAACCCAACCATCAACCCTTCCCTCCCACGTGCCTCACCTCCGTGTAGAAAGCAAAGGACAACAGAGAGCATGCACAGAAGGCAAAGGCATTCCTCCAGCCCCCAAAACAAGGGCAGCGTGCAGGAGGAGGAGGGGGTGGGTGGGATGGGTTAGGAGCACTCCACGACAAGGACAAGGGGATGCAGAGAGGAGCACAGTGAGGAAGGCAGAGTGCAGTTGTGTACCTTGAGGCCAGAATCTGAGGGGAAAGGGCCTAGAGTGACATGCGCTAGCGTAAGTTGGGCTGGATGGTTGCATACTCGACTAGGTCTCCGCCAGCATGGATGGAGGTCCGAGGACTGGGTGACGAGGCCAGAGCGGCCGTGTCCAGCTCTGCATAGTGGACATCACAGTCCTTGGTGCCAGAGTTCTGGAGAGAAGAGAGTAGCGAGGCAGTGGGGGGGAATAGGAGGAAGGGTTTGGGGTCAGGAGGGGTGAGAAGACGAGAGCCGAGCCGGAGGGAGTGAGTGGATGATGTGGGATGGGGTTTGAGTGAGGGGAAGGGAGGGAGAAAGAAGAAAGAAGGGTGAGAGGGGAGGAAGAAAAAACAGTTAAAAAGAGGGAGGGAGGGAGGGCATGAACAATCAGTCAGGTAAAACCATGAATTAAGCCCAAGATCCCCATGGCACTATTCCCCAAAGCTACCTGCAAAGCCCAATGACCCAGCAGCCAGGCTGGCAGCACCCACACGAGATACCTGAACTGTCAGCATTGAGCCAAGAGTTTGGGGTTCAGGGGTGATAGTGATGAGAAAGGATTGAGTCTGGGGTGTCAGGATGGAATTAACCTGCAGCTGTATTGCTGTAGGGAAATGGCACTGCTTAACCAGTGCTGTTGTGTTGCCCTGGTGTGGGGGCTATGATGGCTTTTCTTATACACCACATTTTTTGCACCAGGCTTGACTGCACATTATGCTGCAGCAGATGAACTACGCAGCGTGGTTTTGTGTTATAATGTCTAATAGATGCCAAAAGCATCCTTCTTTGGCGTGGAAATATTGATGGGCATTCCCTTTCTAAGCAGGTTTATCAGCAAGAGCTGCATGAGTGGAATATTACCCAGTTTGTCTGATCACTCCCATCCAGACACTGCTCATGCTCTGCACACAATTGTGGTCAGAGGACCTTGGAAAGCAGAGTGACCCAAAAACCTCAGCACTCGGAATGGGGGGTGGGGGTGGGAAATGAATCCACAGGAGGAGGAATGGGGTGTTTGAGGGACACCCCTGGTGTCAGAGGCTGAGGTGTGAGGTGCCTTCATTCCTTTCCCTGCAGAAGGTCTTTAATTTCTCTGCCAAGCACCTGCTGAGCCTCTCTGAGAGGAGAGAGCTGCTTCTTCCAAATGGAGAAAGGGGAAAGCTATTCAAAAATGGCTGCATCATACAGCTATAATGTGGTCGAATCTGAAAATTCTTCTCTGCCATGTGTTTGGAATGCCCTCAACCCAGTGCCAGCTGTGGCACAGACATTAGCAGAGGCCCTGTAACCTTGAGCTCCTTCCCATCCTATTTTGCCCAAGGAGGCTGTGGATGCCCCATCCCTGCAGGCATTCAAGGCCAGGATTGATGTGGCTCTGGGCAGCCTGGGCTGCTGGTTGGTGACCCTGCACACAGCAGGGGGTTGAAACCAGATGATCATCGTGGCCCTTGTCAACCCAGGCCATTCTATGCTGCTTTCCCCTGGAGGTGCTTGCTCTCTGAGGAGTCCCCTTGCTCTCTGCTGCTCTTGGGCTCGCTCCCACTCCCTGCTGCTTGTTGGGAGCAGAATTTATTACAATATCAATAATGTGGCTTGTATACAAGGTCTAGCACCGCTACGTGCAAGCGCTCTGCGTAAATCACCATCGGCACCCTGGTAATTGCCCTGTAAAAAGGAGGAATTATTCTGCTGTCTGGAGCAATGAAACTTTCCCTTCTACCTGTGCAAATGGGCATTGCTGATGCATACACTGATCGCACCGCTGCTCCTATGCGCGCTCTGATCCCACCTCTCACACTCCTCCTTGCACGCAATATTTGCATGACACTGGATGCTTCTGTGCACATGGGAACCAGCACCCAACCTGCAGCATGTGTGCACCTTCCAGCCCATTCACTCTTGCTTAAATACCTTCATGCACACCAAAGCTTTTGCCCTACAAGGGCTCAGAGACACTACAAGCAACACTGTGATCCCTTGCATGCTTTCGTACTCTTAATAGTCCATGGCACTACCCTTACACATATATGCCATCAGCTTTATGTTCATATTCTTTCCTATAGCCATATCCACTTGTATTCCCCTCTTCCAGCACCTGCAGATGTGCCCCATCCCTTCCCCAGCCCACACATCCCTACCTGTCTCCCCCACCTCTCCCACCTCCCCCTCCCTTGTTCTCTGCCATCTTTAATCACTTCCCAACTCCCCTTCTTGTGCCACGAAATTGCCCTCCCCAGGTGGTGCCTTTCACACAGCTGAGTGATGAAAGCAGTTTATCTTAAATTAGGAGGCTTCGCACAATTCACTTAAAGCACAATGCATCCACCCCATTTTCCTGCAGAATTGGTTCCCTTCAACTCTCATCTTTTTTTTCCACAGGCTACTTCATCAGATTTCCTGACGAAGCACAAGCAGAACAGGAATATCCCGTCTTTGTCTTCCCCCTCTGAAGGATCCCAGATGCACATCCCTATGCATACAGCAGTGCTGCTGCTGGAGAAGGATGAGGAGGGAATGGGGCTGTGTTAGGCTGGCAGAGACCCAGTGGAGCTGTAGGGAATGGGTACAAAATGGCCTTATTTGAGTGGTCCTGGAAGGAGCAGGGCAGGAGTTGGCTCTGCAAGGCATGGATGAGCAGCGTGATGCAGCCTGGCCCCATCTATGCCATTCGAGCAGCACTCCCAGCCCTGTTTGGCACAAAGGGTCTCCTTACTTCCCATTGCCAGTTGCAAACTGGCACAACCTGCTGCCTGCCCAAAGGATGCGGTGATTTAGCAAGAAACGAGAGCAAGCTCCGGCTCGTTCCTGGGGCTCAAAGCCAAGATGCAATGTGTGCAGTCAATGGGAGCTTGGGAGCATTGCAGGGGCTGCCAGCCTCAGAGAGCACAGGGCAGGTCCCAACCCAGCTGTGCCACACAGCTGTAGCAGCTGACTCACCCAGACCCCATGTCCCCAGCACTGAGGGATTCTCTTGCTGAGCAGAACTGCAGCCCACTGCTGCTGGGCTGGGAGCGAGGGGGTAAGAAGCAGAGAGTGCCAAGCATGGGATGTGGAAATGCATCTTCTCAGACCAGGATTGAGTGCAGCAAACTCTGTTCCCATGGTTACAGAGCAGCTACCCATCAGGCCCCATCTCACATCACTAACTCTGCCACTTAATTAACTGACTGCTCGTTATTTCCCAAAATGAGCTCCTCCATCCTCCTGCTTGCCTGAAAAGCTGCTCTCAGCTGCTCTGTCTGCCTCGATTGTCCCATGCTTTGTTTCCAAACCCACCTGCCTTGCTGCAAAGGGCTGGAGACGAGCCCAGGGCTGAGGGAGGGCTCCAAGAGGAAGTTTTTCTTTAGGGACATCAGCCACTTTCAGCTTGGCTGGAGTAAAGAGGATCACATTGGCATGGCTGAGTGCAGAGCCATTTTATCACTGATGCCCTCAGCATCTGTCTCGCTGCTGGCTAAAGGTCACTGGGCCCCATCCTTCTGTTATCTGTATGGGAATGCACATCGAAGGGTCGTTCCAAGATGAACAGGAGGGCTGCAATAATTAGTCACGTTCATCAAATATCCCTCCACGTTGGCTGGTGATTATAACGCCTTGGCAAAGAAGCAGGTTCGTGTGCTGATAAGTCGAGGCATCTGGCTTTGATGTTGAGACCTGCAGCCCTCATGTGAGGTCTCATAGAGGTTGTAGGGCTGTCCCACGCTATGGGGTGGGGGAGGGATGGATCTGTTTCCCATGCTTTGCCCTCTTGTATCTACATTTTCTCCCCTATCCTCACCCCCTGTAATTCACCCTCCCCTGCCTGGCTGTAAGCATCTCTCCCTGACCCTCAGTCTCTCTGCTGCTGCTGTCTCACGTTAGCATCTCCCTCTCTGCCACTGAATGAATCCATACAAAACAATGGGCTTTAAGGAGTTTTCCAGTGCAGAGTCAAACCCTACCATGCTCTGCCCGGCCAATAATTGCTCTGAAAAGCTTTGCTGCCAGAACCCAGGAGGGTGATGGGGTGGGATACCTGGCTTGGCTGTCACATGAAGGCTGGATTTGTCATGGGGTGAAGGATACTGGGTGAAAGCAGTGAGGCTGAGCTGGGTGTTCTCAGCCCTCTGCTCCCCTTACCAGCTTGTCGGTGTAGGCAGAGGGCTCACTGGGTGCCATGTCATAGTATGGGGGCTGCAAGGGGAGCTTCTGGAGCTCTTCCTCATGCTTCATGTTGTCCAAGTGAACAACCTGTGACAGAGAGAGGAGAGGGGTGAGGAGAAAGAAAGGCCACTACTGAGAGCAACCTCTACCTTTCCTCTTGCTTCTGCCATACAACTCACCTTATACAACTCATTCCCACGTTCCTTTTCTCATTGCAGCCTCTCCTGTTTGAAATGGTGGTGATGCTCAAACCCTCCCAGCCCAGAGCCCATCTGGACACCACATCAATCAGAATCCAATCCCTCCTGAAGGGAGCAAATGGGGTCCAAACTACAGCTCTCTATCTGTGCCCATCTTTGGGAACCATGGACAAACAAGTCCTCACCCACTACCTCCCAGGTTTCTACCTTTGGGGATTGGGTAGATCTGCTGCCCCCCAAATCCACGCCACGGGCTCTTGGGCTCCTGCAAACCCTGCAATCCCAAATCCAGGCTCTGGGGGCACTGTCAGGTCCCCTCATCATAGGAAGGCAGCAGCGCTAGAGGCGTACCTGGATGTCTTCAGCAGTCAGGTGGCTTTTCAACTCCTGCTTCCTCTTCGGCGGAGGGGCAGGTTTGTGGGAGGGAGGCAAGTCAATGCTAAGGGGAGAGAAGAGGCAGCTGATTAGAGAGCAGGAGGAAGGGGTCTGCCTGCTTTCATGTGCCACAGCAGGCTGGATCCTGCACACACTGAGGGTTGGACTGCGTTTGTCACCAGACTGTCAGTATAATCATATGGGTTATACTCAGCAACTCCCCTCTTTTCTTTCTCTCCTCTCACCCTGATTAGAATTGTTAAACAGAAACAAACGCCCTCCTAGCACCCTGCTCCCATTTCCAAGTGCTTCCCTGTGTTGGATTGCAGATCACGGGGGTGTAGCTGGGATCCCTGTCTCTCAGTGCTGTTTCGAGGTGGCTCTAAGCATCCCATGGGATGGATGCTCATATGGTGGCTGTGAGCACCAGCAAGTGCCATGTGCCAGTGCAAACCAATGAGGTCATGGTAACACCTAGGAGGGGACTTATATGGGACTGTAGCTCCTGCTGTAGGTGTTCCAATGGGAGCTGGAATCTCCCTCATCCCCATGCTATGCCATGCAAGGGGTTTAGCCCTGACCCCAACTCAAGGGATCAGCTTTTGCCCCAGAGCACACGGGGATTGGCAGCCGTTATAATCCCAGCCCAGGGCCTGTCTCTGCACATTCCATCTGTATGCACAGATGTGTCTAATCCTTTTACAAAACTTATTAAAACTCCGATCCACTAATTAGCCAGCTTCCCCTCCCTTCTCCTACAAACTTCATCAGATCTTCCGATTGGGATGGGCGACTTTCTTTGGCAGCGCAATGAATTCCAGCACTGGATTGGGGCTATTGGTGAAGGGAAGGGTACATTGGGCTCCAGGAGCTCTTCAGGATGTTGACTTTATGACTCCAAAGAAAAGAAATGCTCTGAATTTTGCAAGACTTATGACTGGGCTCCACCACCCCTTATGCTCTGGGGCACCGCTGTGTTTCTATTCTTGGCTAAAGTGACTCTTCTTTGTGTCTTCCTGGAGGGACACAGTGGGAAATGGATCGTCTGAATGCATCTCTGCTATAGGGCTGATGCTGTTAGTTTCACCTTCTGGTGCTATTCTTTCTGTGTGTGTGTTTGCCTTTCTGTTTTCCCCTGTTCCCTTCCCTCCGTCGCTTGCTGTCCTCCCATGCCCTCTCTCAAATGGGATTAAATGGAGCACAAAATGTGGCCAAATGTAACAGCGATGGTGGGGAGGGCTGGGGGGTGATAAAAACAACTTCCAGCCTTGGGGGCTTGGTGCCTCCCTGAGAGATGGGAAGGGAGGGGTGCTCCTGTGATGAGACAGAGCTGTGTAGGGAGTGGCTGAGAAGGTATTTCTGGATGTTCTCATTGCACTGCAGTGTGGGGCAGAGCAAAGAGAACGGCAGCAAAAAGGCTCTGTGTGCTCAGGGAGCAAAGGAGACAGAAGCACTCTGTGCTGCCCCATCCCACAGCTGCTGTGCTCCCTGCCAGCCCAGGGCTACTCACAGGTCATGGTCTGCCTCTGTGCGGTCCTTCTGTTGCCTCCTGTAGACAATGAAGACGGTGACAGCCACGCCAAGGATGAGAGCTGCAGCGATGACACCTCCCACGATGCCAATGATGCCTCCCAGGGCGCCCTGAGGTAGTGGCTTGTCTGCAACACAGGGAAGCACAGGGGAGAGGGTTAGGGCATCCAACAGGGGCAGAAGTGGGCTCGGGTGTTGGACGAGCCAACCCACTTGGACACTTCATTGAATACTGCTGGAACAGATGAGAAAATAGCTTTTAAAGCACAGCTTGGGAAAGCTGAGCACCAATAGGCAACGCATTGAGGTAATATGTGCCACAAGTTACCCTGAAGCCTTACAAAGCTGAGCACAGGGTGTAGGGATGAGTGAGATGGATCCTCTCTTGCACTCAATGGCTTTAGTGCTTGGTGACATGGGACAGCTTCTCAGCATCTGACATAGTCCCCCTGCAAAGGAATCCCATCCCATGGGCTTGATGGGAAAAGCGCTTTGAAACGTACGATAAAAGGATTTAATTTGCTCTACCTTCCAACCTAATTAAACTTGAAAACTAGCTAATTGGTACTTTGTACTTACAGCTCCGGCACTGATGAAAGAAGGAGATAATTGGAATGGAGGAAGAAGGAGGAGGAGGAGGAAAAGGAAAAGAGATCCAGGAGAAGGGAGCGAGACAAGGATGAGGGGGAAAGGTACTTTGTAGAACGTGTCTGTCACACCTCATTCTCATATTTTCTTGCTGCTCTGGCTCCTGGCTGCTCTCAGAGCCTGGATCCTGGACTGTACAGCCTTAGTTCTCCCAGAGCTGGGTGGCCACCCATCCCCAAGGCTTCAGAATGGTGCCCACATAAGAAACATATAAGAACATATGCCTGAATGACACAGGACCACTCATGCAGGTTTTCTACCCTTTTCACCATGGGTTTAGCTGAAGGTTGGACACCCCTTCACCCCACCATCCTACATGGGGCTGGGTCCTTTCCAGCTGCCCCATTCCCACCCAGCCAGCCCTTACCACCATCCAGATTTGCTGCTGTCATGAAGGAGTGAAACAAGACATACAAACATTTCCCAGGGTGCTGCTCTTTCTGGTCTGTACCAGAGAATTGAATAGCACAGACCTGGCAGGTTTACTGCATCAGTGCAGCACATGTGAACTCACAGCACAATGACAAGACGTTGGATGTAGAATTTGCCCTGGGAACTGTCTCAGCACCGACCCCCCCAGCCCTTCCCTACAGACTCTATGTAAACCTGCTGAGGACACCCCAGAGCCTGCATCAGCAGCATCCCATCCCCAATTAAGAGCTCAGAGCTGTATGTCTTCCTGCAAACGGCAGGATGCTGCAGTCATCAAAACGCCCAGCTCCGCTCCCCATGGGCAGTCACTTTTCCCCCTCTTCCCTTCTCCATAAGCCACATTATCTTGTAAATAATATTTCTGCCTTGAGACAGCTCTCTTGCAGCCGTGCTCAGGCTGACAGCTGCCACATCGCAATCCAAGCCCCCCAGATGGCAGTTGTGATTGTGATGGTGGAGAATCTTCCAGTCCCTTTGGCTGGGGCATATCCTTGATGGATTGATCCCTAATGGCTCTGGGGCTGCAGGTAGGGAGCAGGAAATATCAGCCTCCTGCCAGCACTGTAAATCAGCAGGTGTGTGCTGGTACCCATCATAGCTGCTTAAGGCAACACTGCATAGCCAGGCAATGGCAAAACCTTGTGACAAGCCCTGTCCCTTAAGGTGCAGTTCCTCTCCCAGCAGAGATGCTGGATGCTGGAGGAGCCCAGTTAGGAACAGGCAGAGAGATCTCTTCCTTCTGCTTCCCCCTCCCTCCTTATTTCCTTTTTCTCTCTTCTGTCATCTACCTCCCCAGCTGCTCCTTTCCTCAGTCTCCCTTCCCCTGGGCAGAGCAGCAGCTGGTGCATTTCATTAGGCTGCTGACCCCAGTGCTACAAGATGCTCCCTGCCTTTCTAAGGGCACGGCAGCTACAGGACAGTGCTGGGAACCCAACACTGGGCACTGGGAATGCCTTGGGAGCAGATGATAGGAACCGACAATCAAGGATTTGGTTACGCTGCCAAGGCTTTCGGGCAGCCCTGGGAAGATGTTTGCAAGGCTTGTGAATCAGGATCGGGGTAAATTGGCAGCACAGCTCAGGGGCCTCCGGAGTGGAGTGGGAAAAGACTTTGTCAATTAAGAATGCAAAACCCCCCTGCTCTGTGTCATGCTCGAATAATTTAAAACTCTCCAAAAAGTTCATGTTGGCAGTGAGGCAGGTACCGGAGAACCCAAAGGGGCTGAGCGAGCAGCTCAGCCTTATCTGGATGTCGAAGGGCTGCTGGGAACTCCACATTCTGGCTGGAAAAATGAATTAATTCAATGTATTACAATTAAGGAGAAAAGAAGGACACCCCACCCCCAGCTTCTTTTGGAGCAGTTGGGTATTGTTGCTTTGTTCTCTTCTGGAGGTGAAAGCAGACAAGGGAAAGGAAGAAGCATTGGCAGGGATGGAGCCGTGGCTGTGATTTAACGCCCGCTCTGTGCGCACGGCCATGGTTGTGTTCCAAAGCATGAGACAAACAGACAGAGCTGTCCGCACGCGCCATGCCCACGGGGTGACACAGTGCAGCTGCAAAGCACGGCAGTAAATAAAAACAGGGGAACAATGAGGGCTTTGGAGAACCAACTCGCAGGAGGGGGAGAGAGATGTTCCCAAAGGGAACTTGAAGTGAGGCAAAGATGGAGCAACTGGAAGGTGTCCAGAGGAAATGGCTCACGTGATGGGGAGGATGCTGTAGAAGCACCTGGCTGATCTTGGGGTTCAGGCTTGAGAATGGGGTACGGCGCATCCCCACCATGGGTCTGTGCTGCTCTTGGGCTGATATTTAGTGCAAAGCTCAGACTGGATGGGCAACCTAACAACCCACAACCCCTCCAGAACACCATTTGCTAAAAGGCATTCCTGCATCTGTAGCCAACTGTCAAGTAGGGTTCCCTCTGTGTTTATCCCCACCCCGCACAAAACAAGCTCCCATCTATTTCATGGCTGACTAGCCAAGGCACTGAGCACTGTGCTCCTTTGCTTGCTAACACATTGCAAATCAATGGGGAAGAATCACTATTCCCCTCCTTTTGTTAGGCTGGCAGCTCTGAAGCTCTGTTAGCTGCCAGCCTTGCTAGAGTTAACATAACCTTGGTGCTCCCTGCTTAGGCACGTTCAGCCTACACGGTTAACACAGCGTCCCAGTGCAGTGCCAGCTCCAGATAAGCCTGTCTGTGACCCGGCTTGCTGTCCTGAGCCAGAGGATAGAGGTTAGCACTTACTGGGCTTCTTTCCACCCACTGAACCTTCGAGCAACACCACGAGATCGGATGATGCATATTTATAATGCACCCCACCTGACACATTCCAGTGAGCCTGAGACACGGCAAGTTTGCAGAGCTAAATTAAACGGAGCTGAAAAGCTTGGCAGAGCAAACACGTCCCCAGTTAGCTTCCAGAGATGAACAGGATTGGCTGATTTGAGACACGCTGCAAACAGCAGATCCACCCCCGGGCACAAGCTGGTTTGGGGGTGATCACATCATCCCTGTCAGATCTTTGCCCTTTTATTTTTCCCTGTAATTCTGACCAGCCCTAACCTACGCAAACGGCTGGCTCACCTCTGCTGGGAGGTTTCATGCTCCTGGTGTGCAAGCCAGCCCTCCGCAGGGTGCTGCTTTGAAAAGCATGCCCAGCTGCAAGCTGGACCTGCTGGGTTTTAGTGGGATTTCACACACATTCCTGCACAGGCAATGGCTTTGCCATTCACTCAGACCGGTGTGTATCAGCTCTGCCCTGCACTGAAGCAGCAGTGGAGCCATCCCTGGTTTAAGGGCTGCTGGCTGCAAAGCACGCCTGGAATGTAACTTTAACCCTTGCTGACCTCCCCTGGCTGCCTCCCTGGGTCTGCTGGTAGCTGGGGTGGAGCTGGGATAAGATGTGGCACATTAAATCACAGCAAAGATCTCATCCTGCACTCCCCCACCTGCTTGCCCATGCTTTGCAGCTCAACACATCTGTATGGACACTGCCTGGCTTTGGGTAGAAGATGGGCCCTGAGTTCTCCAATGTTCCCTCTGCCTCCCAGCCCTTAATTTTAGTTCTGCTTCATTTCCTTGCAGCTCAGCAGAGTAATGAACAATCAAATCCCTTTGGTAATTTATTTCTTCTGCTGTAGAGGAGGTGATGACACACGAAATTGCCTCTCCTGGAGGAACAAAGGGGCCACATCCTGACTCCCATTACATCTCTTGATCTCAGCAGCCTGCTCTCACCAACCAGAGCACGGCAGCTCCTGTGTCCATGCTGAAACAGAAGCACAGCCCTGCTTCCTTGATGAGCCCCACACTATTACAAGCAGCCACCAGACAGACTCTGGCAGGGAGAAGGGACGTGGACTTCAGCTCACATGCTTCTCATCTGCACTGATAGAGTTAATTTGCTCATCAACCTTCAGCATCACTCCTGGGGATGTCTCACTCTGCTTGACCACGTACCATGTTTGCATGGTTTTGCTTCCAGGGTGCTTTCACCATGGGATGGTGAATGTTCCCAAAGCTGAGATCAGCTTCGCATGGCTGCAAGCTCTTGCACAGAGTAAAGAAATGCTCATAACACTCATTCCCTCCTGACTTCCCACCACCTCTGCCTTAACCACCAGTATTTATCCACACAACCATATCCAGCTGAGCATTTGTTAGCTTGCAGAGCTTTCCCCGTCTCCGATACAGATCAAACAGGAGAGCTGCAAAGAGAGAGACCTGTCAGCGTGAAAGAGAAGCTGCAAAGGTTGGTACAACAGCTAAGGTCACACAGGGGAATGCGACAGGAACAAACAAACCCTTTGCACTGCTCTATAGGCACTTTACCAGATGGAGAATGTCAAGAGGGCAGTCATGATTTAGAAAAGGCAAAAGATGTCAATGACTATTCATGATCCGTCTTGGAAACAGACATTTGTTTGTGGTTTCTGGGCTACAAAGCGATTTCTGCCTGTTGGAGGATGGCAGAACCAACCATCTTGCCCTGGGCACCATTTGGGTACTCTCAAAGCAGATGGGTTGAAAACTCAGCCAGAGAGATCCCGAACTGTTAGTTTTTAGTGTAAATTGGGCTAGTTAAACCCTAAAAGGATGCAGAGCAGCTCCCTGCTTCCTCCTTGCCATCTCTTCTGCTCTGCAGCTCAGGTAGCACCATCAAGGCAGGTCCTCCAAGCCCATTTTTAGGTCAGTTATAATTGGGAAGCCTCGTGTGGAGCTATGAAACATTGGTTAATACGCTGGAACTATCTAGTTAAATGCCAATTACAAAAGCCCATAAGCTCCTCAACTCAAATATATTAATAACATAATTAAACATTTATTGCTTATGCAAATTAAAAGTTAAGTTAATCGGACATCAACGAAACCCCAGGAAGTGACCATTTAAGTAACTAATTTCTATTTAATTACGATTCCTCCCTATTATCAACCCCCCACACCATTATTTCTGGACAGCTCTGTGGTGTTTACCCACACCATTCAGACTCTGCATTCCCACTCTTGTATGTATTCATAATCCCAGACAGCTGCTGCATTCATATTGCAGCCGTGGAGCTGGCACAGCTGGCAGCAGCTGGACTGGGTGCTCCTGTTTCTCCTCCCACCTATTCTTGGCTAAGGAAGGGCACAACCAGGGCTAAATCTCCACATCCAACATGGGAAGGGGGATGAACTCGTGGGAAGGCACCTGGTGGGAATAGAAACTTGTGTTGGTGTAGATCCCATAGGCAGAAGGTAACGCTTTAGCCCTGAGTGCCTTGCCCCAGGTTCCCTGAACAGTTTTGCTGTTATCTCCTTATCACCACTGGGAAGGGCACTTTTTAGCCCAGCAGGGATATTGTGGCCCTCAGAGGATGAGTGTTTCATGATGAGCTCGGCTCCTCGGGTGGACAAAGCTGTGTGCCAGCAGAAAGCCACTGTTCATTATTATTGTAAAGTGGTAATTGAAAGGGCTGGGAGCTGGAGCAGGGCGAAGAAATGAGGCCAGGAGATGGGAAATGAAGCATTTCGTTCCTCGAGGGATGGAGATGTTCCCCTGGTGAGCTGAGGCTGTGAGGCCAGGGCCATACGGATGGGCTCCCTCCCCCAGTGCGACAGGCAATCAGTTAAAGCTGACAGGTGTGAAGTTGGCAATTTTCTTTTCAAAGCGGTGAGATAAACAGGCTGGAGGGAGTTTGAGAGGAGCAGGGAGGTAAAGGGGAACAGAAACACGTGGGCACCTCTCTCCTTAGGGTGGGCAGATGGATGGAGGAAGAGTTTGGCCCATAGCCTCTTCAGTGGCTGTACCCATCAAGCAGGACCTTTGGAGAGCTTGGGTGACACAATACTTTTATCATATATTTAAATGGGCTTATTAATGAATGTGCCTTGTAGGGAGGAGGAGCCTTTGCCTTCTGCCAGGCAGCACGGAGGGCATCTGAGGCTCAGCATCACTTTGCGGTGCTGCAGGTCCCCCAGCTGGAGTCCATTTGCATAAAGCAATTTCCTTCTCACAAATATGTTCATTCAAATCAAACTCAAGTTTGCAAATAATCCGAAACCGTGAAAATAAATAAATAAAGAAATGAATGATCAAACAAAGCTGTTGCTACAAATAATTTACCCTCCTCTGAGCCAGCAAATTTCTCCTGGTTCACCTTTTCCAGCACTAGGAGACCCAGCAGTACCTGCAACCTTGAGTGCTCCACCTCCCACCTCTTGCCTCTCAATGACTGAGTCAATGACTCTGACCCAATCCATCCCCAGCAATGCTGGAGCTGCTACTCCTTCCAGCCAGCCATCTCCCAGCCTTCCTGCCTTCTTCCCTGCCTGCTGGCTGTTGTCTTTCTGGCATCTCTGAGTGTGCCATGCATGTGGATTGCTTGGAGATCCAGCTGTCTGCCAGCATGTTCCTGGGTTCCTGTGCCCAGGGGTACCAGGCAGGTCACCTGCTAATTCCCTCCTAATGCTCGTCTATGTCTCACTCTCTCTCACTTCAAATCCTGTTTAGGTGATGTTAATCTATGGGGGTGGAAATGAGCATAACTCCATTGTAATCAGTTACTGGATGTGCTCACAACCAGCTCGAATGGCTCCATGCCTTCACCATGGACATTTCAGCCCTGTGCTCCATGCACAGCTGCTTCCAGGCAGGCACATCTCCAATGCTTGCTCTGTGCTGGGCTGGCAAAACTCACTCCCTTTGCTCAACCCTGCTGCCCCACCGAGCTCCTCCTCTGGCTCTCTGCTGACTGACAGCACTCTGAAGCTGCTTTGTAGCCAGCGGTGCTCGCCTGCAGAGATGTGGCTTTGAGAAGAGATCCAAGCCACGCTGCCATCATTCCATGGGCTACATGCATTGCTGGCATTCCTGCCCCCAACGTGTTTCTGTTTTGTTCCAGAGAAACACAATACTTAGGGGCACTGCATGGGAGTCAGCTCCCACTGCGTTCAGCTCTCTGCAACCTGAGCTGCTGAGAAGAGGCCCCATGCAATGGGTTTTGTCCATCATTGCCTAACTGTGGCAGACACGGCCTGGGAAATCTATACAGCATTTCCCAGCAGGACCACGGGGCAAAGGCAGCCCCTCGTGTCCTTCTTTCCATCCCATGTGCTGAATTCAGGTGCAAAGATGCTTCCCCAGGAGGATTCTCCAGGCCAGAGGCAGGGCAAAGTGCCTGTTGATACCTGCACAAGGAAGAGTGTGTACGTTCCCTCTGATCACTCACTTCCTTTGTCTCTCACTCTCTTGCAAAAGCCTGGATCTTGCAGAGCTGTCTGCTTTGATCTTTGGGAACAAGGCTGCCTTTGTAGCGTGTATGCACAGCAAGGAAGCTGGAGGAAAGGGAAAAGGCAAACTGTTCTTCACGATGCAGACATCAGTCACTGAGATGCAGGGATGCAGCCTAACTGATCTTTTCCTTCTAATGGGCCCTTGGCATCCCTACAGCATTCAGTAGGTTTCGATGCATCATCACTATGGCAGCTGGGTACTGGACTACAGGCACATCCTATCCATCCTATCCATCCTACTACAACCTATCACATCCTACCACATCCTTCTACACCCTACTCAACCTACTTATTCAATCTATCCCATCACATCCTCCCCATCCTAAACCCATCTGACCAATCCTATCCTACACATCTCACCAATCTTTACCCATCCAACCTCCTCCTACATCCTACCAACCCTACCAACCCTACCCATCCTACCAACCCTGACTGAGCTGACCACATCCAACCCATCCTACCCCATTCCACCTATCCAACTCACCCAACCCATTTGAGCCATCCAACCCATCCCAACACGTCAACCCGAGGCTGGCACATCCCAGCCCCATTGCAGCTGACTGCACACGTCTAGAGAAGATGTAAAGAAGAGCAGGTGTGACACTTCTCCAATAGCCTGTCCCCTCTGCTACAGCTAGCGGCAGCTGAAGGACTTCACGAGCTGGAGAATGTCAGAGTTTTTAATAGACTTTGATGGATTCTTTCTGCCATGGGCAAAAACGCTTTTCAGCTCAGGCTACCTGTTGGCCTCAGCAGCATCCTTTGACAAGGAATTTCACCCCCTCCCTTCCTTCATTTTGAATCTACTGCTCAAGAGTTTCACACACCACCACCAATGTCAGCGGCAAACACCAACGTTCCCCATCCTCCTCCTCCTCCTTGGATATCCCTTAAGCCTCAACCTTCCACCTTCATCTTCAAAGCAACTCCCAATGCCAAACACAGTCCATCACAGCCACTTCTACCACCGCCATTGCTTACATCTACCAACCCCAGGATGCGGAACCACGCGGTCGCAGAGGTACCAAAGAGAGGAGAAAAATTCCTTTTTTTTTTTCTTTTAAAATTCTTTATTTATAAAAAAGTACATTTGTTTTTTTATTATTATTTTTTTGCTTTTTTTTTTTTTTTTTTTTTTTTTTTTTTTTTTTTTTGCTTTTTAATTCCACAGCTGAGCCGTTATTATCTGCCATTGCTTTGGGGGTTGGGTTTTTTTTGTTACTCTCTTGTTTTATACAAGTCAAAGGAAGGGTGCTGCAACACCATTATACACCAAATTATAACCATGAAAACGCAACTTCCCCCCTCCCCCTTCATCCTCCCCCGGACCTCAAACAAAATCATTACAAAGGGATGGCAAACAAAACCAACCAAACAAATCATTAAAGTCCATTACATTATTTTTACCATTTATTTTGTTGTTTTTTGTTTTTTACAAAAGCACTTACAGCACGGATTACAAAAATAAAAGAAAGAAAGAAAAAGAAACAAAATCAAATCAGAAAGAAAAAAAAAAAAACAACGGGGTTTTGGGGTCGTTTGTCCATTATTCCACAATAATTACAGCAAGAGGGAGGAGAAAGAGAGCGAAAAAATCACTGGAGTTAAAGAGCCACGTCTAAAGAATGAAAGAACGAGCAGCCAAAGGAAAGAACTGACCCTCAGTGAGGATACCTCCCCCCACTGCTGCTTTGTGCCGTGCTCCGACTCCTTTTGCTCTCTACATTCACCCCAAGTGCATCACACGTGCAAGGCACACAGGTCCCATAGGGTCTCCATCCCCATTCCTACAATGCATTCCCCACCTCCTGCCCTTTGCAGGCTGCTCCAGGAGCCTCGAGGTGCACACAACCCCCATGGACATGCACTGTGTGGGCAATAGGGGAAAGAAAACAGCACAGGAGTGCAGCAACCCTGTTGTTAATTGCGTTCCCTTCTCTAATTGCTCCAGGATCAATCTTTGGAGCCGATCATCTCCCTGCAGCCCTCAGTGATTTCTGCTGAACTGTTTGTTTTCCCTTTTTGTTTTTGGACTCGACATCAGGAAAAGGCCTCCCTTTGTCCCTTATTGCAATCAATGCTACCACTGGGGTCTGATTGGTTTATTTATTGATTGATTGAAGCTAAAGTAAACTTCAGGCTTTCGGGGTTGTCTTGTCTTGGATGAAAATGATGTAACAAAATGGAAAAGAAAAAGCATCTTGTGATTAAATAAATGAAAGCAAGAACATCCCTAGGATGGATTGCAATGAATAATCCAAGAGGGAAATGCCAGCAGAACAGTCTGCACATAAAGCAGGGGCTCATGTGGGGCTGTGATGCTTTGAGGCAGCTCTCAGGTGAAACATCCATCTGTAGTGTCCTCTTGGTCTGTTGGGTTGTTTTTTCCTCCTTGCTATAGATGGCTAATCACCTGGCTAATTACCACCCCTATAAGTCTCTTGCTCAATTAGCTGACCTTGCAAGGAACCTTTGCAGAAGCAAAATGATCACTGCAACTCCACGGTGATGATGGACAAAGCAGGGGTGAGGAGCAGAGGGAAGCACTATGCGCCTTGCACAGGCACAGCACCCACACTGAGCCTAAGGGTCTCTGGGTGGAAAATCCTCACCTGACCCTCTTCAGATCCACATCATTGTGCTCCTGTGGCTGAGCTCCTTCCTAGACCTGAGTTGCTGAAGTGTCTGCACTGATATGGGACAGCAAAAGGGGAAGCTTGGCAGCACTTGGCTTGGAGATACCATGTTGCTGTGCTATCTCTTTACTCCTTGATTCTCCATACCCCAACATGGTTAACTATAAGTATTGTCTGTGTGTGGGAAACCTCAAGACATGACACCTTCAAGTGAAGGCTCATGGCTACCAAAGCATGTTTCCTTGCAAGCCTCTACCCACTGCCCTCCTCTCCTGCATGCCCCCATTGCAGCACATCATACCCATAGTCTCATAGTCTCATACGGGTTGGAAGGGACCTTAGAGATCATCATGATCTTTGGGACACAATTTCACTCTCCCACTGGCAGAGCATCATCAGCCCTGGGGACGTCTGGGCTTGCAGCACCACACAGTGCAAGACTGGGACTGACATGGCATGTGAAAGAATCCCTGCTGGACACAGCAGTTTGCAGGGTCAGATATTTCATCCCCTTCATTGGGGACACAAAGCTTCCTGTGGCACGGGGCTGCTCTGCCAGAAGCCAGGAAGCAGGGAGGGCTGGCAGGAACAGCAGAAAGATTACAGCACAGCAATCGGATTTCCCACTCCCGCTCACCACTAACGCAATAAAAGCGAGCTGCAGCCTGTGAATACGAGCTGTGTTGCCCTGACCTTGGCTCATCTGCATGGCTTTGGCTCCCTGCTCTTGCTCCTGCAGCAGGATAACACCGGGGAATGAAACCCAATGGGTAAGGCAAGGGGAGAGCGAGTCCTGCTGCTTTCAGATGTGCATTTCTTTCCAAACCAAAAGATTTGTTTCTACATCAAAAAGAAAGAGCAATAAGCCCCGACCCAGTGAATGGAAGCTGGATAAGGTCAGTGTCAGGCAGAGGGCCCTGGAATCCCATCTATCTGCAGAGCAGTCCACAAGGCAGGGGGAAGGAGGATGCGAGCAACACCCCAGCACCCTCCTTCCTTCCTCTCCACCTCCTTATCTATGAGGCTTTGCTTAGAGGAGGGACAGGGCATTGGGAAAGTGGCAATCAATGCAGGCATGCATTTGTCCCTGAGGACTGGGGGTGTTGCTAAAACAGAGCGAGCCACCTGCATGCTCTGACCGCAAGAAAGAAGTGTAAACACATGACGATGAAGTCTGAGTGGTATCATAAAACATAGGGACCCCAAAGCCATTGGTGGGCAGGAGGATGCGCACCGGTGTGCAATAGGGCTGAGGAGAGCCAGCACCTCTCTGAGCCATCACAGAGGGAATGTCAGCAATAAATACTCCTTTTCTTTCTTTTAAAACATGCTCCAGCAAAGGCAGAAATGAAAAGCCGGGAGGTGATGAACGGCAGGAGGGAAATGGCAGCTCTGTTGCTCTTCGCTGCTATCAGCCCGTGCACATGGGGTTTGTTCAAGGGCTTTTCTCCCCCATCATCTACGTTATTGAGCCATTGGGACCTGGGAGTGGGTCCCCAGTGCGGTGGGAACATCCCACATACCTCAATGAGAGCAATGGCTTCCCTCAATTCTGGCACCTCCACTTCCTTTGCTGTGAGCTTTTCTATCCCCTGGACCCCCTCCCGAGGTTAAAGCAAAGAAAAGACGACGACATACAAACAAATTCCAGTGTTTCAGGGGGGGTGGGAGCAGGAGGAGAAGCCTCAGGGGGGGATGGGGGCTGGGGGGGGGCACTCTGAGACACGGAGACACAAACAAGAGTGTAATATACAGGCTGGGCAACAGTCGTTAAAGCAAATAGTAACACCTAAGCCACCGACCAATACAAACACCACAGAAGGGGACGAAAAAAGTCATCAAGAGAAATTAAAAAAAAAAAAGCCAAACCAAAACCAAGAAAATAATTACCCGACCTCCCACCTCCCATCCAACCTCCCTCCCCTTCCTCCCCCCTCCCCAATAAACCAAAATGATCTGTAAAGCAAAGCTGCCCCCGCCCCGAGCCCCCTGTCCATGTACATGGCTCCGCTCGGGGATGCGCGTGAGTGTGTATGTCTGTGTGTGTGTGTGTGTGCATGGCCGGAGCCGGGGCGAGCCGAGCTACACGTACCACTCCTTTTTGGAAATAAAAGATCCGTCGTTCTGCGAGACCATGTTCTCTGCTATGTCGAGCTGCTCAGGGTCGTACTGGAAGCCGAGTGTCCTTTCATCGTAAGGTTCAGGGTGAGCTTCCCCTTCGTCTACCGTGAAGTACGGCCGCTTGGCGTCCTCATCGTATTTGTTGGGGCAGCCCAGCTTGCGCTCACCTCCCGCATCCTCATCCTCATCCTCGTAGGTGCTGCCACCCAATGGACCCGGCTTCTTCTCGTCGTCCGAGTCGTCGGGGTACTGCAGGTTCTGGGCCATGGGTGGGTGGTGCTGAGGGATGCCGGCCTTGCTGTAGCCGTTGCCGTACACGTGCTTCTTTGTGCTGTAGTCACCCTTGAAGGTGTGACGCCGGCGGCGGAGCACCACAAAGAGCACCACGGCCACCACCAGGACCAGCGAGACTCCTCCCACTATGCCCCCAATCACAGGGGTGGGGATGTTCGGCTGCACCATGGATTTGCGATCATCGATTGGAGACGGGGTGTAGGGAAATTCTGGGTAGGAAAAGACAGATGGAAGGGGGAACAGTGTCAAACCATGCGGAAACGCGCCCTCCCACCGTGCTCTCATCACCGATTCGTTTCGTTTTGGGTGGAGGGGGGTGAAGGGGGGGTGGGAAGATGAGGGTAAGGAACAGGGAAGGGAAAAACCAGGGGAAGGGGAGAAGGGTGCGTCCTGGCAGGGTCAGCACATGGGAGCTCAGTGCCAAGCTCAGCAAGCTGCATGCAGGAGCCCAGCAGTTGGAAGCGGTGTGTCCTTCCCACCCTACCCAGATGCTCTCAGATCCCACACGCCCAGTGCCACCAGTCCGGGTGCAGTCTGGTTTATGCTCCACCATTTCGGGTCCAGTTTGCCAACACGTATCGACGGCCCCGGGATGCTTCCATGCCCACCCAATTGTCACGGTGCTTTGTGTCCCCTGCTCAGCATCCCATCCCATCCTGACCCACAATGCCACTGCTCACGTTAATCTCGTTCCTACAGATACCGTGACCTATTTACATCTATATAAATAACCCAAAGGAGAGGAAGAAAAGAGATGGGAAAGGTACTCTCTTCTCTTTCATGCAGTTTGACACACGGGTTTTGGCACAGATAAAGTTTGATCCAGGATTTAAGTCAACCCTCCCAGCACTTCCTTGGCACAGTTACAACCCTTGGCCAGACTCAGCTTTCTCTATCCAAGTGCCCATTGAGCATCAGTGTCCAGGCAGCATTGGGCTGCCTCAGTCCTTCACCTGCCTCTGAATCTGGTGAGCAGATTAATGCCCATCAGCATCCCTCAGCATTGCCAAGGAGGATGCCCAGAGCCATCCTGCTCAGAGCTGTCATAGCTGCTATGCTGCATTCTGGCCCCAAGCTTTCACCGCAAGGACAGGACAAGCAATGTGAGCACAGCCTACAACAAGGGCAGCCGGGATGAAAGGAAGCAGAGTCCAAAGGAACACAAGGCAGTGTCTGCTTTCTGTCCCCTGTGCATGAGCTGGCGGCAATGCATCCTGCTCCAGCCACGTTTCTATACTGGGGCAGGGAATCCTGAACAAACGAGGGCAGTGCAGGGGGTGGGCTTCCCTACATCACACTTCACCCAGCTGCTAAGGAAGAGAGGGGAAAAAAGCTTCCCCTGGGTACACACAGTTCCAGAAACAGCTGCAGAGTTTGGACAAAGGTTCTGAGTTCAAGCAACCACCGGCCTGATCTTTTTTGGCACAAGCATTTTGCTCGTGTCTGAGAGCTGCTTCACTCCTGCCTTTCCTGAGTCATCCCAACAACAGCATCATGGTTCCTGCAGAGCGAAGCCTCACGAGGCAGCAAGAGGCAGAGAGCAGCACGGCGGGCAGCAGGGCTGGGGGCAGGCAGCTGGAGGGCTCCCTGCTGCAGCCAGAACAAGGAGAAAGGCATTGAGCAGGCAGGAGGCAGCAGCTCCTTCCAAAGAGCAGGAGCAGGGCTAAGCATTTCAGTGCAAGGAAGCTGGGCTTGGGAGCTGGGAAGCCAAAACCACATGTTGCATCAAAAGAAGGCTTGTCACAGCCAGCTGGTTAATGCAAAAGCTCTTTGCAGAGACAGCGAGGAATGTCACGTCCGTCCCCTGGTAGAGCTGCTCAGCTTCAGCCACACACACACATCCACACAGCACCCACCCTGCTCTGTGCCAGCTCCCAGCCCAGCCCTGCAGTCCCAAAGCTGTGCACAGAGCAAGGGCTCACCTGGAGGGGTGCAGGATTTGAGCAGCAGGCTGGATATGTCCGTGGTGTTTTCCCAGCCCACAACTCTGATCTGAAGCCTCTTCCCTACCTGGCATTTCCTAACAGCAAGGCTGGTTTTGTGTGAAGGACCCCACTTTGAAAAGCCTCAGGGTCCTTAAAGGTACAGTGATCCCCTCTGCCTCCCAGCTCTGGAAAGCGGACACCTCCAGAGCAGAAGGCTGTGCACACCTGCAGAAGGAGCTTGGCCCACTTTCCCATTGCAAACCTCACTAAGAGCCCAGCTCAGAGATATGAAAAGACAAGAGGATGTTTTCCTACCTTTCCCACACATATTTAGCTTCTCATGCCCTTCATGCCACCCCACCCTGCAGTAACACCCACCTCCCTGCCACCCCACGGTGCTGCAACCACCACCATCACATTGTGCTCACAATTCATGTGGGGAAGGCCCTATTTTCTGTTCAGATCCCATCCCCACCCTCCTTGCAACCTCCATGCCAGAGAAAACAAACCCAAACTGCGGGAAGAGAGACGGCAAGCCCCAACCCTCCGAAACAGCTCCCCTCCCTTCACACACCGCCTGGCAACGGGGCTGCAAGGAGGGGAGGGTATAGGGGTGGGAAATGGGTATAGATGGGGTAAAGGAAGGAGGAGTGGTGGGGAGGGGACGCCTGCCACAGCCGCTGGAGGGCGGTGCAGACCGCAGCTGCCCATCCCCGCATCCTCTGAGCTCCGATGGGGGAGAACTCAATGTGGTGCCCCGGGTGAGGGGGGTGGGATGCTGAGGGTCCGGCTTGGCACTGGTTCCAATAGATATTGGCACAGCTGTTCCCTACCCGGCGTTAGGATGGGTCCAGCTCGCAATGCTGACGCCCACCCACCCGCTTTTGTGTCTGCGATGTAAAGAGGATCGTAAGTGTGTCCTGAGTGGGGGGGTGGGTGTTGTGGTGGTGGGGAAGTGTGGGAAAAGGAGCCCCCTTTTGTGCTCGAGGGGTGCGTGAAATCTTTGGAAGCCGGTGCGCTGCCTCTGAGCCCCATGTGAAAAATCCATTAGGAAGAGTCTGGGGAGAATTAAAGCCACTGTGAAAAGCGGACGGGAGAAACAGGAGACAACGGAGCACAGGGAGGGGGGGAAACAAGCCAGGCTTTAATGCCGGCACAAAAAGCCTCCCCCTGGCTGCTGCCCCCAGCCCTCGTAAAAACAGGGAGTGCTGTATGAATAGGAATTAGAGCAGCGATGCTCGCTGCCCGCTCTGCCAGCTGTTGCATTCAGCTCAGCTTCCTGTCCCTGTGCCAGCTCAGGGCAGCAGCTGGGAGCCCAGTGACAAGGGACAGCCCTGAGCTTTGCTTTGATCCCATGGAAATAGGGAGTGGGTCCGGCAGTGCCCATGGGTGCAGCAGCACCAGCCTTGGGAAGATGAAGGTGCCAATGCCCATCGCAGGGGTGGCTTCAATATACAAGCCCTATCTTGCTTTTAATGGTCGGTTTCTGAGGAAAAATGAGACCTATGCAAATCGTGCTGCCTGTCCATCAATCCCTCCTGTATGGCTTTTTGAACGTGGTGGCTGGCTTCAGTACTGAGAAGGAGCCAAAATTATCCCTATCATAGAGCTCTCGGATAGAGCGTGGGATCTCTGGCAGAGATGGGACCTAAACCTCATTAGACATCAGAGAATCCCCCGGGGCAGGAGCTGCTCCTGAGGGCAGGAAGGGCCTAGATCAGAAAAAAACATATTTTTAGACACCAAATAATCTTCCTATGATAGGCAGGAAAGCAGCTTTTAAAAGCCCTCCTGCACATCGCGCTGCCGAGATATCTTATGCCTTTGTGGGCACATTATTTTTTTGTTGAAGCCCCATTTTGATCTCCTTTCCTTCAATCCTAAGGGACAAGGAAAGAGCCAGCACCAGCAGAGAGTCTCAGGAGCCGGAGGCATTGAGGGACATGTGTCAACCCAAGCTGCTCCCTGCATGGAGCTCTGGTTTCCTCCTGCCTGGCCAAGCCAAGCACCTGCTGCAGCACAGCAGGATGGGGAGCAGGAACCTGAGAGCTCCCGGATGCTGTCAGCAAACATGGCAAGGATCGTTGCATTTTATTTCTTTGAGGAGACAGGTTGCAGACGGAAGCCTTTCCACCCTCCACACCCAAGCAGTGCAGGACTTTGACCTGTTCTGTTTGGCAGACCCGTGCATGAGTCAAGGCAGGAGATAGCAGCAGACTGGGCTTTCATTTCAGAGCCTGCCTGCTTAGAGCCTCCCCCCACCTCCCCTGCTGCAAGGGGTCCAGCTTTCCTCCCAGCTGGAGGATTCCTGTGCTGGAACAGGATGGGGAAGGAGGTGGAAAAACCCCTGGCAACCCATGCAGGAGTTCAGCAGCTGCTGCGGGTGTGTCAGAGTGTGACGGCTTTCAGGCCAGATGCCAAATGTGTCTTAGGCTTTAATCTCTCTGTCAGGTCACCTATCGCCCGTCAATCAGGCACTGCTCCCGCGGGGCATTGGCACAGATGCCACTGGATGGGCTGCAGCGGATCCTGCTCACCACCATCCACTGGATCAGCAGCAGGTAGAGCCCCCCACCCTCAGCCTCCCCTGAGCTGGGCTGGGGATGCAGCTGCTGGGGATGGGACCCTGTGCTTTGTGCACAGTGCTTTCTCTTGTGCTCAGAGCCATCACAACCCCGCCGGCTGTGTGCAGTGACCTTGCTGTGCTGGCATTGCTGGCGCTGTGTAAATAACTCCCTGCTGCGAGCCAAGCAGAGTGGGGGGAGCTCCTGCAACCTCCCTCCCCGTCCTGCAGCCAAGGCCAAAGCTGCAGAGCTGCCCATGTGTGCAGAGCTGATGTGTACACGTGTGCCTACAGACCAGGAGATGCACATATATTGCTGCACTCAACCACATTGATGCGTGTGTACTCACCCATACCAGTGCACCAGTGCTCATGCATGCATGGCTGTGCAGCAGGGCATCCCCATGCAGGTATAAAGCTCTAAGGGGTCCATCTGCATGTTGGGACAGATGTAGATAGGGAATGCACACAGCTGTGTGCATGTATGTGACCTCCTCTCTGTGCAGGGCTGCCACGCATGTGCATGCAGACCCAGGCAATCCACACTCACTGCCTTTTATAATGTCACCCAGCTGCCCATAATAAATAGTTACATGTCACACTACATGGCTTGCTTGCGACTGACAAAGGTCCTGCAAGGCAGGAGAAGCTATTACAGGAACAGATTGCGGGAATAAAATATTAAATTTCCACTTATCAATCTCCTTAATGTGCTATAACTCCAAGAGCACCATTCAGCCTTCTCTTCCTGAACGAATCGCCTCCCAGCTGGGGCTGACCCATCCCTGCTCCTCCTCCCTGGGGCTGGGATGAAGGATGCTGGGGTGGGATGGGTAGGAAGGAGGGGATGGCTGCTGCAGGCTTTTCTTTGCATCAGCCTTCTGTGTTGTGTGTTTTTTTTCACTCCCGAGGCTGGCTGCTCACTAGATTGAACTCCATTTATTGCATGCATCTCTTGAAAGAGGTTTCGTGCTCCACTGACAATCCCTAAATTGCCTGCAAGACCCAAACAAATGTACCTGTAATAGCTGAGTGAGGAAGGCTGAGCCCTCCCCAGCACTGGCCTAATCGCTCCAGAGGGAGAGCTGGATAAACATATTCAGATCCAATGAATTATTAACAGTGTGGGGCTTTTCTTACACGATGGAGCCCTGGCTTAACATGTCAGCTGCTCATCCCTCATAAGGGGCAGTGGATGCTGTGTCCCTCCATCCTTCTCATGCAACCTCAGCACCACAATTCTGACTTTTGGGAATAAATTGGGACTGTGGGCAGGCACCACTGAGTCATCCCCTAGAAAACTTGCCCATTTTCCCTTTGCTGATTGTTAGAACCTGTCCCCTGAAAACCACCAGGTTGCTGTCCCCAGTGACCATAAACATGATGATCTGGAGGGCATCTTATATAGGTTATAGGCTATAGGATATAGGTTATATAGGATATAGGTTTTGGAAATGATTTTTGAGGGCTTGGGGCAGGGATATGGCAGGGCAGGTGCTGCCCCACATCTGTGCTCAACACAGAGCTCTATTGGTCTGATTCCTTCCACCAGCAAACAAAAAGTCCCCGAGAAAGAGGCAAAACAACAAAGCAGGCACGGATCCAGGACAGGAGGTGCAAATTAAAGGCCCTCTACAACAATAATGATCATAAATAAATACTTCATAAGCAGCATCTACTCAGCACATCCCATCCACTGACCTCCCAGCGCTCAGATAGCAGAAGATCATCCCGGTTTCCCCACAGTACAGAGCAGGGAACTGAGCAGTGAGGTGCCAATTGGAGGCTCATTGGAGGTCAGAGCCCAGCCCAACTCATTCTGCTCCCCAGCTCCTCTGAGCAGAGCATCCCCAATAGCAGTTACTCTGCTCCACCTGCTGCTTGGCCACCGTCCCCTTGGGATGCAGGGGTATCTGATAGAGAGCAGCACGGAGCCCCCGGCGCATCACCCCCCATCCTGTTGCATCCTATGACACCACTCCATTCTGGAACCCAGGTAAAGCTGTTCATGGTGACACACACAGCACAGAGGAACATGGCATTAGACGGAACACAATGAAGAAATCACTGAGTTGCCTACAGTCAGCAGCACCTGAACAAATGGCTCGCCCATCTCACTGTCCTCTCCCTGTTCCTCCTGCCTCCCAACAAACACATTGCTGACACATCTTGGCTTTTAGCGTGCCCTATCTGAGTCCAAAGCAGAAAAGAAGACAAGGGAGAATGAGACTGAATGCACCTTGGTGTGAGAAAGGAAAAGACGACGAGAGGAAAGGAGAAAAACCCAAGCACACCAGAGCAAGACCAGCACAAAGCAACGACTGTCCCCATTCCCTTTGCACCACCAAACTCCCCACTGCTGGAACGAGACGCTGGAGATTGAGATAGACGTTATGACAACATTAAGGCTGGTAGAGGTGAGCAGCTCCCACCCTCCTCTCCCACCTCCTCCTCTTTCAGAGCAGCCCACGTGGTTTCCTACCTGTGACATTGACTTCCACCAAGCCCGACCGTGTGCCGATGGCGTTGGAGGCCTCGCAGATGTAGGTGCCAGCCACGCTGTAGGAGACAGGGCCCTTGAAATAGATGGTGTTGTTCTGGATTTCCACACTCCCTGGCAGAGTCCCGTTTGGCCTGGGGGAAAGAAACACCATGGTAGACCCCCAGGATGGAAAACATAGGAAGGGATTCCAGCCTAACCCTGCTTTATCCTCCTTTCCTGTTCATTGCAACCTTGAGTCAAGCAGCACTGATTTACAGCCTGGCCTGCCCATGTCAGGAGAATCAGGTGAGTGTGGAAGTGGAATAATGCAAAACTACATCTAGAGGTACATAGGATAAATGAACAGAGGCAGATAAAATAGAGTATTGTGTGTTAGGAAACGACACACATGGCCTGGTTATTCTTAATTACTGAAGCAAAGTAAAGTAATTACTTCTCTTAGGCAATTAAAAATTACTCAAGTAATTCTTTCCCCTCCTCTCGACAAAAAATGTGCCATATTGTCGGCAATTTGTAAGAAACAAAAGGGAATAATGGGGTATAATTACATTTGTAAAGTGCCTAAATGCAGACACATACATTTTACATGCCTGCATATCCACATGGGCACACACACGTATGGCAGATTAGTCAGAAAAAGGAGCATTCTTTCCCAATGAAGAACAGAGAAACCTAATGTTGCTTCTCTGCCTGTGGGTGACTCAGGGTTCCCAATCTACAAGGAGTTCCAGTCTATAAAGACCTGGAAACTACTGTGGGATGCAATGGGAGGCTGCCATCCCTCTAACAGCTCCATTGTTGCTCATTACTGCCATCACTCTGCTTTTCCTCTCCATCCCCTTTCAGGTCAATAATCCTATGTTCAGTCCTAAACAACCCGTTAAATGCGCAAAAGGGAGAGGATGGGAAATCGGATCGAAGCACCGTCAGGCTCAGAAACCTGCCCTCATTAATTCCATGCTCTCCTCTCTATTTTTCTCCCCACAGGTCTTTCTCAAAGGGAAGCAGTGATGCTGCTGGAAACACTCAAAAGGACAGCAGGCTAAAGACAGGCAAATGGATACACACACACACACACAGAGAATTCAAAGGGCAACTGGCTGCGGTAACAGGGATGCTGGTGCTGTTGGCTGAGTCTGAGTGTGGTGAGAGCTGCCCAGGAGCACAGCAAGAGCTCAGGATCCAGCTCTACACGTGAGAAACTGCAGAACAAAGGGATGAAGCCACTTGCCCAAAAGCAGAGAGAAAACCTTGGCATCTCTTCTGCCTCCGGTGCCACACGGGGTATCTTTTACCTCTAACACTTTCCTTGGCAATGTTGAGAGGAACCCAGAGAGTCCCCTCGGAGCTTAAGAGAGCTGGCAGAACCAACAGAGAGAGCTGGGGATGAGAAGCAGAAGAAAGGCAAGAAAAGAAAACAATCCTCTTCAGATTCGTATTGTGAACAGTTTGATCTGGAAGGGAAATGAGAGCGAATGCGCCTGGCTCTTTGCAAAGCCATTTTGAGAACCTCTTTCTGACAAACGCCAGCTGAAAAGAAGAAAGCATCCATTTGATCTTCCCTTTTTTTGTGAGCTCTTAAGGGAAACAGAAGGAGAGAGAAGCACCTCGGGTTCCATCAATTCCCACCTGACTCCCCAGGCACCCCTCGCTCACTGCTTGGTCCCTTTGGTGTGCTCAGCCAAAAGCTGCAGCCCTGGAGGAGGAGGAATTGCTTCTGCTTCACATCAGATGCATTGGGATGTGTTTGGCACCATGACCCCAGTGGGACCGGGAGCTGAGCAAGCAAAGGGGCTTCAACGGAGGTTCCTTGTACTTACAGCTTCCATTCATAGGTGTGAGCTGGGGGGTTGGCATCAGACTTGCATATCAGTTTGACATCTTTCCGATTGAGGAACCAGTTGCCATCGAAGCCCTCGATGGTGACTTCTGGCTCATCTGCAGAGCGACGACAAAGAGAGGAAGAAGGATGGAAAAGGAAGGGATGGCATTAGGGAGTGAGAAGGGGGCAAGGAAAGGGAAGGTGAGTGAAGGGGAGAGATAAAGGGAGGAACAAAGGGACATGGCAGAGGCAATGAGGGAAAGAAGGTATGAGAAAGGGAAACCATACGATTACTCCAAGTGTTCTCCCTCCATAGAAAAAGAGTAACCCCCACTGCCCCCCTTGCACCAGACCAGCATCATCCCTTCACAAAACTCATTTCCCCAGCCCTTCCAATCTCCCTTACACTGCACGTTGAGGGTAATGCTGTCCGTGAAGCGATCCAGCTGGTAGTTGACCACACACATGAGCTGCTGTCGATGGGCTTCGCGGCTCGGAACCAACCGGTACCGGCTGATCACTGTGATGGTTCCGTTGCTATTCCGGATCTCCTGAAATTCTGCTTCCCCTTTCAGCTTTGTGTCCCAGGTTACAGTGCTGGGGGGCTTCCCATTGGAGGAGATGCAAGTGGCTACCAAGATCTTTTCTGTCCTGCCAGACTTGGCGATAAGTGGCCGAGTGGTGCCCTCCATCCAATTTGTGGGCTTGGCTGCAAGAAAGTGCAGAAAAGAGAAGGAGAGAAGAATACAAAGGGGTTAGAAAACCCTCTCTGCTACAACCCAAGAGACACCAAGCACCACTATGACAGACCTTGTGGTGTATGCAGAGCTGCTGCTGGACCTGCCCTAGGTGCACATACATGAAGGAAAGTGAGTCCCTTCTTGCAATAGGTTTTCATCCCTATGTTAGTATGAGAAACCCAAATTGAAAAGCAAATGAATCATGCGGACATTGGGTGGGGCCTGTTCACTCACAGCCCTGTACTCCAAGGACAAGCTCTACTTGTGTTTAGGATCTGTCGTCTCACCTCTCTGTTCACCTGACAGACACAAAGTGTTAAAACTCACCATGCCCTTAAGGGACAGGTCACTCTTATTCTACCTGCATTAAGGAATAAGGTAGCTGGGGTCTGGGAAAAGACATTCCCAAGAGAACCCAATGAACCACCTACTCTGGCTTCCCTGCTCTCCACCTCCTTAGGGTCAACGTGAAAGAGCACGATAGATGAAATTCACACCAAAGGCTCAACCTTTGCCCTGAGTGCCCAAGACGGGAGTCTCAGGTTCCTCCAGACCTGTTTAGCTGGAGGCAACAGTTTACACCACGGACTGACCCAATAGCTTACCCAGCACTGTGAGGTTCAGTTGACTTTCCCTGTTGCCGGTTGGGAAGGTGGCAAACTCACAGATGTAAACTCCCTCATCCTCCAACTCGAGTCGAGAGAGTTGAATGGTGCCATCTTTGAAGGAAGGGTTCCGGAAGGTCACCCGTTCTTTGTAGGGTGAGAGGATGGAGACCCCCATAGCGGGGTTGTAGATGGCCACATTCTGCTTGGTGTTGTTGGTGACTTTCTGCCACGTGACCTGCGTGATCTTCACATTGGAGAGTGGGTTGGTGAAGGTGCAGTGCAGGACCACGTCTGTCCCAATGAACCCCGAGACTGTGTCATTGACTAAGACAGTCTGAGCTTGCAGCCCTGCAAGGACACAGGAAAACATATAATATACATATAAGTGGCCAAAAACAAGATAAAAAAACATCAGTTCTTGCATGCTGGGCCCATGAACAGCCTCACTTATCCCATTTTCTTCTTCTAGTGTTCAGTATTCACCATGACCAGCCCTAAAGCTCTACAGCTACCAAGGGCTCCAGGTTGGATCAGGAATACTTTCCTTTTGCCTTCAACCTCGGAAGGCACCGCATCATTTAGTGTAAGTACACAGAACTTGTGTATCCGTAGGCACACAAAGGCACAGATATCTATCAGCACAGCATGTCCCAACATATGCTAACACACACTCAGACACCCATTTAATCCTATTGGAAGTGCACCAGTAATTAAATGAGCTGCAGAGACCGAGGCCCTGATTACAGAGCAGCAACAGCTCCCACAGAAGAACGGATATATGGCAGTGCCTAAACACCTTGCATGAGCTACCTGCATGATCTGGATGGTTTGCAGTGGCCTTGTTATTAAGGTGTTTAGCATCCATCCATCTGGGCTCTGCAGAGTAAGGATGGAAGATGCTCAGGAGAAGCTGTGCTCCCAGCTGCTATTCTGTCTCTTTTGATTCCTCCCCTGCCAGATGGAGAAAATATCTCCCACCAGACTGACCCTGAAATTCATCTCTGGCTGCCGCTGTGTCTTTCCCTAATCTGTATGTTTAGAGATAATGCACTGATAATTATACAGCCAGTATTTCGATGCGAAATACAATGGGGAAGGAAGGCGGCGAGAACGAGAAAAGCGGGTTTTGCTCACTGCTTCTGGCAGCATCTGAGACTGGATGTATTCTGGGAGACAGAGAGGAAAGGGAAGAAAGAGGGGGAGAAGAAAAAGAGGTACAAAGAGGGAGAAACATGGAAAGAAAAAGGACATGGATAGACAGAGAAACAGGGGATGTCTTCCAGCTGATAGGACATGAACACAGCCATGCGTGTCCCCTTCCTGCAGCTTCAGCCCTCATTCCCCTTCTCCTCCCCTGCAATGCTGAGCCCATGACCCCGAGGACAAGCCTCAGCAACCCAACCCAGCCATGAGACGCCATCAGCTGACCACAGTCGGCAGCAATTAAGACCGAAACTCGGTCTCTGGAGCTTTGTGTGGACTTGCTCCCTTTCCTGAGCCAAACACCGGGCTCCCCCACACCCTACACTGTGGCTGGGTGCTGCTGAATGCTTCCCAGTGCTGCTTACAGCCACAGCAAAGCACTGGTGCCTTCGTGTGCCTGCGTGCACAAAGCCATTGGGTCTTAGGGGTTGTCACAGGGCTGCACCTTCCCCTCGTGGTGTGGACAAGGCTTCCCAGATGCCATGCATGTCCCACCAAGAGACAGAGGGAAGGGATGCTCCTGCTCCAGTGCTGTCACTGCTGGATGATGTCTCTCCTTGACAAATGGGGGAGGATGTCCAAGCAGTGAGACCCCACAGAACACCTTTATGACCTGATGGAATGAGGGCAGCGGGTGCAGAGCAGGGCTGGATCTGGACCATGCAGTCCTTGGATTCCGGGAATGAACAGGCGGGTGTGGAGCAGGGAGAAGCCTCCGACTTGCTTTGCAGCACAGGCTGCTCCTTCTAGCCTGGAGGTTTAAGCCCACACCTACAGAGGTGCACAGCAGCCCTGCCAAGCACCCTGGCTCTGAAGCCCTTGCAGCCTCACAAGGCATGTGGGAGCTTGCTGGAGAGCAACAGCAATCACGTAGCAGAGGCCCTGGGAACAGCCTGCACCCAGCTTGGGGCTGCCTGTGTGCTCAGCACACTGCTCCTTCCTGCACTGCAGCTGAGTGTATTCATTGCTTCCCCCCTATTCCATACAGAACTCATGCTCCCAGGGCTGGGGAGATGGTACCACTGGCCCCATGTCCACACCAGCATCATGACCACCACCCCCTCCTCCCCAAGGTCCTCAGCTGCTCCTTGGGATCCCAGTGGAAGAAGCCACATTGGTGGCAGTGGGAAGTGGTGGCTCTGTGCCTCTGGATCTTGCAGAGAGGATGGAAAGCCATCACGCTGGTCACCTTGCTGAGCATCCATAGGACAGCCCGGGCTCTCTGGGGTGGTGTGCCCCTTAAATAACAATGTCAAAAATGCTGGTGGTGCATATCACAAGAAAACCTAATCCACCCCCTCACCTCTGTTACAATGTTCTTTACACTATGATTTTCCCTGCAAGTGAATGAATGACCCTTTTATGAACCGAGTGGTTGTCCTCTGCCTTGGGTGGGAGGAACAGTTCCCAGCTCTGAACTCCCCCTGCCATGGGATCCGTGCATCAGCACAGACTGTACCGGGATAAAAAACAATCTGGGTGCTGATGGAGCTGACCCTCAGCTGGTGCAGTCCCTCCTCTTCCCAGGTGCAAAGTGTCAGGCTCTGGGCTGGGGAAGAAGCTGGTGCCAGCAGAGATTGCCAACATCACGACGCTGCCAGCACCGTTTTCAGGCCCCTACATGCAACAGCTTTAACAAAAACACATTCCAAACTTTCTAAAGGCTTCAGGGGAAAATGAGAAAAAAAAGCCCAGCAAACACTGTGCGGAAATCATGTTTCCTTTCCAGGTGACTGAATAACTCGTGGCTCTTTTGCAAGACGTTGTAAACTCCTTTTGTTCCGCTCCTCCAAGCTTCCCATCAGGGGAAATAAAGCACCCACTGCTCTGCACTGCTGCAGTAACACCCAAACCTCAGCACAGACGACAGGTGACATAAAGGGGTTTTGCAAGGTGCTGGATCAGCATCCCATGCTCTCCATCAGGAGCCAGAGGGCAAACTGGCTGCTGCCGTGCTCGTGGGAGAGTTGGTTTGCAAGGTGACTGAGCTGGGCCGGCCCCGTTACACACTCAATAATTCATAAGGGCAAACGCATCGCTTATTGATGGCAGCGAGCGTGCAAGCCAAGGCGAGGAGGAGAAAATCACATCAGCAATCAACATACAGAGAGGTTCGAACATATTAAGCAGGATGTGTGCGTGCACGTGCACCTTGCTCCTGCTTTGCTGAGTGATGCATGTGGTCGACATGGCAGAGGAAAGGATTTGGGATACACCCTGCATTGCATTGCAGTGCCCACCGATCCACCCCGCCAGCTGCACATCAATGGGGAGCCGTGTAGGCTGAAGTTTGCTGAGTTGCACTTTACTCATTGTTTTCTTTGACTTTTTGCTTGTTGCTGTCATTGCTTTGGTTGTTGTTGTTGTTGTTTTTAAGGTAGAAAAGGCCCAGCTGAGCGCCAAAGACATGTTGGTGCCAAGCACTCATTAGCGGAGACCTCTGGGATGCTACTCCTCCACCTTGGCTTCTGAAGTGGTTTGTGCTGGTGCCTTTCCCCACGATCCCAAGCCCAGATAGTCACTGGGTCATGCCAGGCCTTGGGGGCCCCGTGCAGAGCTCAGGGTGCTTTATATGGGGCTGAGCACCCTGGGTGTGATGTGCAAAGTGTCTGCTGACCCTCGAGGCTTTGCAGAACGTAGCAGTGCCTAAAATCTTACAATCATTAAGCTTAGAAAAGACCACTAAGATCTAATCTGACCATCGACCCATCAAAGGCAGCAGATCTTGCAAGCGTGGGATCAGGTTCTTGCCCTTCCCCATATAGAATGCTCTGGAAATGATCTCCAAGCACTGCACTCTGTCACAACCGAGCCTCCGATCAATGCCTCTTTGTTAAGCACCATGTGAACTCCGCTCTGCTTTGCACAACCTTTGCAAGGTGTCTCACCCATTTCTCCCTCCTGTTCCCTGATACTCATCTCACCCCAAGGGCACTGAAACAGCCCTTGGCAGCACTGTGCTGAGCCGCCCTTTGCTGGGGCAATCTCACAGCTGAAGCAAAATGTCAGAGGAATCAGCCCTAATAGACTTCACATCACTTAGAACTGAAGGGGATGTGGAGGTCACAGCAGCCGGGCCTCATTAAAGGGCAAAGCAATGCATCATGTTCCCACCTATAAAAGACCTTGCGTCAAGCACCTCATTCTCAGTTGGCTCCTTGCAATATGAGCTCTATAGGAAGCACACTGTCCCAGCTTTGGGTTTGCATGCTTTTAGGTAAAGATATCCAAGAACTCCTTTGTGGAAGGAGAAATGGGACAGAACTTTCTTAATCTTAGTGAGCTTTGTGGTTGTATTATTTTTTCCCCCTGTATTTCTGAGTTCCTATTTCAACCCGTTCGTATTTTTACATGGAGATCAAGGTTTGAAACGAAGCCTTCCCAAGGCAGAATGCAATCAGCCTCCAGCAGCCCAAGGGAACACTGCAGTTGTGTGTCAGGCAGGGTGAGACATGGGAAAGAAGATCCCAGATCCTGGGAGGGGAATTTCAGGTGGCAGGATGTGAAGGTTTGAAGTGGTGCTTGGCTGAGGTGTTGGGGTTAATACCTTACTTCTTACCAAGGAAAGAGCTGGTATGAATTGCCAGGCCCTCAGAGCAGTGCTTGCCTCACCCTGCTTAGTCAGTGCTTGCAGCCCACTGGGAAGGAGTGCTGCCTTTGACTCATGGCCTCTGCTTCCTGCAGCAGCACACTTTTACACTGGAAGTCTTTGTCATGTGCTGATTCACCATAGCCCCCAGTGACTCCCAAAGGCAATAGGAGGGAAGGGCTGCCTTCCCAGAACAAGGGGATGGGGCCACGCACAAGAGGGCAGCTCCAGGTGGCGATGCTGCATATGGATGTTGAAGGTTGGAGGTGGCACTGCATTGCAAGAGCTGGAAGCCCAAGCATCCCTCCCCCCATCCAAGAGCTTGATGAGGACTGACAGGAGGTAGCAGCCCTACAATGGCCCGGCTGGATCTCATCCAAACCTTCTCCCCCCACCCCCAGGGGAAAAAAAGAAGTGCTGGCTTGTGAATAGGAAATAGGGCTTTGTACTGTAGGTCACTGGTTCTTATCTAGCACCAGCGCATTGTGGCAGTGGGGATATTAATATCTGAGAACCAGTCAATGGATTGTGCTGAGTGAGCTTTCTAGGCAGCCCTTTGCTGGCTGGCTGCTGGGACAGGATGAGGAGAGGCTTTGGGATAAAGAAGGGTTGCCTTCTCCTGCCCATGCAGCATTTCTTCTTTGGAGGAATAAAGTGCAAAGCAGCCTCAGGGTCCACTAGAATGAAAGATGCTTCCCAGAGGGTCTGCTCCACGGATGCTGCCCTTGTTCTGTTGAAGGTTTAGGAAGTCTGCTCATTGAGCCATCACAAAGGCCCTCAGTGAGACCAAAGCCACGATTGTCCTAGGTGTTCTTCATAGGGAGAGATGAAAGGAAAGCAGATGACAGGGTGAGAGCAGCCATAGATCAAACAGCAGAGCTGAGCACCAGACTAGTAGCTCTTGCTCTGTGCTTCCACCTTGCAAACAGCCCAGTTCTAGCTCTCTAGAAGGGCTGTAAACCCAAGGAGTGGGAAGGGAACAGCCATGCTTCTTTGCTCCTGGCATTCTCTCATTGCTGCTCCTCTCCTGACTTTCACACAGCTGTTTTGCTTCACCCTCAAGTCAAGGGGAGGGGAATATGCCCTATGGCAGGAGCAGGGAGGCTGGCAGAGCAGGGCTCTGGCTGCGAGTGCTGACACAGCACTGGGAAAGGCCTTCCTGCAATAAAGCCACGAAATCCCATGCTCAGCAACAAAGCACAAAGGCTCTCAGTCATGGTGGAGCAGTCTGCTCCCACTGTCCCGCCCCGCTGGCACGTCAGCTAATCCCTGGTGATGCTGCTGGTTCCCACACCTGAGCACCAGGCTGCCTCTGCCTGCTGTGCCCCAGCAGTTGGCTGCTCACTGTGCACCCTGTCCCTCCAGGCCTTTGGGTTGGACCTTGCTCCAGCTCCTTCCTCAGCTCTTTTCCCACCATGTGTGCTTTAGGACTCTCATCTCCTTTCCCTTGAGGCTTTAAGTGACTTATCACAGCGGGTCATGTTTCTTTCCTGCATGCCAGCTGGTCTCCATCACCAAGGAGCCCCTCAAGCTGCTCTGCGGGGCTTATTTCCTCCATTTGTCTTCTCTAGGTTTCAGCCCTACCCATTTTTCCATCCTTCCTGTATCTCTTCAACACCATCACAACCCAGTGTCTCTGCTTTTCCCACCTCTAGCCACTACATCCTCTGGTTAGGACCACGGTCCTGCACTAGGTAGGTGGCCAAAGAGTGATACCTCAAAGCCCTGCATCCCAGAGTCATCTCTTTGCTCATCAGTGAGGAAAGAAAACAGAAGTCCTCCCGTGTGCTGCCTCTCTATAAGCAAGAGGGAAGGTACCCAGGCATGTTTGATGGCTTGAGATGGGGCTGCATTCATAGCCATTGTTAATTGAGAGCTTGGGTGGGGAAGTGAGGGCAGGAAAATGAAATATGGAGGGGTGGGAAAGAGGCATTGATTAATGGGAGGGTAATTCAGCTGGGAATGTCTGGAGACTTTATATTGATGGGCTGAGCCCCAAATATGTGTGTTCATTGAGGTTGGACCACCAAGGTCATCTAGTCCAACCACTGACCCATCCTCACCATGCCCTGTACTTTCTTTGCTTGGTCTCTCCCTTGGATTTCTGCATTACCTTGGATGTTGTTCAAAGAGCCCCGGTCCAGGGCTAAATATTCTCCCTATTAGAGCTCCCCAGGTGCTGAGGAGAGACTTAATGAAGAGCTGTGAAGAGGGGATCAAGATAGCAACCCATAACGAGCCTCATTTCCTAAACGAGGGAACTTGAGTCTGAAGAGATTCAGTAAAAACCAAAATAAAACTGGATGGCAACAGAAAGAGAGCATCCAATCCTTCCCTTCTCCAGGCTGCCAACACAGAGCAGGAATAGGAAACGGGAGCTCTCAGGGCTCGGCTGCTGTGACTCAACCTTCATCCCGATGGGAACGCAACAAAGCCGAAACTCTGCTGACTCAGGTGTGATGAGGAGCTGCTGCCCCTGCCGGCCTCACCGCCCTCATTCCCTCTGTCCTGACTCAATTCAAAGCTCTTCTATCACTGGGCTCCCAGGGAACGACCAACAGAGTCAAACTCTCTGCTCTAATGCCCGAGATGTGGTGACAGCCCCATGCCAAACCACACTGATGGTGACCAAGCCTGGGATTTTTGTGGAGGAGATGAAGATTCTCATTTTCCTGTAGTTTAAAGACTTGCTAACCACACACAGCTTTCTGGCTGCGGTCTTTGCTTTCTTCTTGTCTTATCCTTGGGGTCTGTCATGCATTGCTGGCAGTTTCACCAGCTCCTTAAGTTAAGAGAAATGTTTTCTACTATTTCAAGTGGGAATGCCCTGCTCTGTGCTGCTATAATTTGTCCAAAGATAGAAACAATTAACATTGTTTTGTGGGCCAGAAGGAAACCAGAAGTTCTGATGGCTCCTACCCCATCAGAGCTGGCAACCAGGAGTAATCTTGGCCACCAACATGGCACCAAACACCAGGGATGGGCACCCTTTGTGCTGCCTGTGCTCTCTTTCTTAATGGGTTTTCTCTTCTTTGAGGGGTATTTCTCCATGAGAGTGGAAAAGCTTCAAAGCTCCCAAGGGAAGAACAACATCTACAACACACACAGTGCCCCCTGCTTGACTCCCAGCCTGCTGCTGAGCTTTCTTATCAAGGCTCTCACTTTACATATTCCTCTCTTATTCCAGCTTGGTGATCTCTGCAGCTCATGGGCACCCTGCATCAGTTCTACCTGCACCTGCCTGCAGGAGCTGGTCTGCATGTTTATGGAAAGCGCTGAGCCTTCAAAGGGCTTTTCTGAAGGTAACTAATTAATCCTCACACATCCCAGAGGCAGGTAAGTATTATTACCTCTGCTTTTAGGGATGGGGAAATCGGAGGTGCTGAATGACAAAGAAATGTGCCCAAGGCCACCTAGGTAATCTCACCGGCATGGCTTGGGTTAGATATATGAGGCTCTGCATACTGGGGTGATGATTCTCACCTAAGTAAGCAGCATGCAGGCATTGTGGTGATGCTTTGCAGCCCTGAATGGAAAAGGTTGCCCTCATCTTTACAGCTGGGGAAACTGAGGCATGGGGTGATGAAGAAGCAAACCAACGGACAGAGCCTGGAAGAGAAGCTAAACGTGATCCACATTAGCAGCTAGACTGAAGTTAGCAAAGCATGGCTTGAGGATGGGGACCCTTGGCTTCAAAGCCAGCAAATGCTGTGGGGAGATGGGCTCTGTGAGGGCTGTAAACAAGTGACAGGACCACTCATAGGGCAGCCTGTGCTGCCCTCAATCACTGCATTGGCAGGAGTGAGGGTCAGGCCCCCCATTGGGGGTCAAACTCCCTGCCTCTCTGGGAGGTGTGAGGCAGCAGCTTGGCTCTGCTGGTGGGGTTAAGGGAGACCAACGCAGTTCCATCCTTGCTCACAGCCAGTGCTCAGGGCAGGAGGAGCAGCAGTTCTAAGGGACTTGGGCCAAAAGAGGATCCCCTCTGCAGGGAGGGGCTTACAGCACAGGGACTGAATTTGGTCACATCTCCAGGAGAAAAGCTCACCTGTACTGGGGTGAGCAGGGATAACTGGGGACTTTGACTTCTGAATTTTATGTACTCGGTGATTGTAGTGCAATGGGAAAGGCCAGAAAACTTCTGGGGAAGAAAAACTAGGGACTTTCTCATGCTTTGTTGTCCCTTCCATAGACAAGGTGGCTTTGTGCTTGCAGGTAGCTCCAGGGTGGAGCTGGGCTTGGTTGGAGCATCCAGGTGAATTTGATGCTCAATACCTTTGAGGAGGTGGGATGAAATGCTCTCATGGGGATCCTTACTGCACAAAGCTGGCCCTGCATGTGCATCCTCCAGGCATCTCAGCATCACCCACAGCCCCATGGATGTGTCAGTGAGTCCTGGGCTGGGGGCTTAGCATGCAAACAGAAGAGGTTCAGTGTCACTATTTTCTTCCCCAGGCTGGGGGTGTTGGAGCAAATAGGCTCTAAGGGATATTAGCAACTGTGACAGGAGCTGTGGGCAGCTACAAGGCTTGAATCTTGATGGAGCGCTTCAGTCACGTACTGCCTCTAAATCCCACTGTTCCCAGTGTCTAGGTTTATGATACAGACAAGCCAGAACCAAAAACCAATCGCTTCCCTATAAAGATCTATTAACAGGCAACAAGATGGGGCAAGCCAGGAGTCAACATCCCATTTCCAGCCTCATAGTGGAAAAACTGTGCCCAGAGATGGAGGGTTAAATAGCTCAGTTGGCCCTAATTGGCACATTTCATTGACTTTCATAGCTACTACATTGACTGCTGTTGTAACTGCATCAATGCTGGGCTCCCCGCTTCCTTCCTACACACAACAAGCTGTGCTCAGATGGGAGCAGCAGGCTCTGAATTTCCACCCTCGCATAGAGAACCCCATCAATTCATCCTGAGCTGCTCCAGGGGTTGGCTGCTCCCCTGGGACATCAGGTCCAGGCTGAAATGAGGGGGAGGGGGCTGACAAAATTGCCACAAAAAAGGGTAATATGATGGGGTGGGGGGGGGAACCAAACCTAGTGGAAAATTTCCCATCGCAGCATGTTGTTCTGATTGAAAATAACATTTGGTCCAAGCCAAAACTATCCATTGGAACGTGCTGATTTGGACAAAACTCATTTTACGAACTAGAAAAGGCCCTCAAGATAAGGCTGAAATGGTTTGTGCTAACCTTGGAACGGAATGTTTCCTTTTTCTCGTGGTGTTCTTTTTTTTGCCCGCTTTAAATCCAGTTCTCTTTCTATTATTTACATTTAAAGGCTCGGGTTTATTTGAGAACGACTTCCTCTGTATTCTCACTTCTTCCAAACGGAGCCGCAACCGAAACCAAATGCTTTTGGTTGGAAGGCAATGGGACGCTTTGGATAAAGCCAGACCAACGCTGTCTTTTCAAGTGTTATTTCTGTGTAAATTCTCAAAATGCCAATTTGTTTCCAAGCAGAAACACCCAGTCATCTCCATGGCCAACATCTCCAAGAGCTCAAAGTACAAGCTGCTCCTTCCTGCTGGTTCATCTCCCTGCCTTGGCCTGCTGTTTGTATCCCATCCCCATCCATCCCCTGGGTCAGGAGCTACTTGGGGCTGTGCAGTGCATCTCTGTGCTCCCCATCCTCTCCTTGGAGCTGACAGACGGATCTGCTCCCACCCTCCACCTGCCCACCATGCCCACCTCCTCCTCCGTCTGCTGTTTGTGTCTTCCCACTTGCTAACAGCTACCCTTCAGGCTGCTCAAGGGAACGCGTGTTCTTCTCAGATGGAAGCGAGGGGGGGGTGGAAAGAGCAATAACACAAAGCAGACTAACATGGTTTTTTAGCAGACATGACAATATGGGCACAGTTCCTGCAGAAGACTCTGTGTTTGGGTATATAAACACTCTAGGCACCTTAATGCCAGGAACTCTTTGTGCTGTCCAGGTGATCCAAACTGTACAGCCAAAAGAGAGGAAGAAGCAGGAGGACTGTGGTTGCCCAAGGATGCTGTGGATGCTCCATCCCTGCAGGCATTCAAGGCCAGGCTGGATGTAGCTCTGGGCAGCCTGGGCTGCTGGTTGGTGACCCTGCACATAGCAGGGGGTTGGAAATGGATGAGCACTGTGGACCTTTTTGACCCAGACCATTCTATATGATTCTCTTGGTGTTTCACAACCTGCTGGTACAGCAACAGGGCTAAAAACTGCACAGCAGTTGGGGTGTCCCTTGTTTGCCACCCCTGCTCTACAGCAGCCGCTGTGGGAGCTAACAGCTGTGAAGAAACATCCTCACTTGTTGCTATTGCCAAGGTGATAGATATAACACAGCTGGATGCTCGAGTACCTAAGGAGACAGATGGAAGGATATAAATAGTGTACAGAGAGAGAGAGGACAAAAAGTACCATCCTCAGTTCCGTGTAAAGTGACCAGAATAGTAGTGGAGAGGCTTCCAGAAATAACCAGATGAGCACTGAATGAATGCAAATGGAATCTTTAAAAGAAGGGGGGGAAAAAAAGAAGCCAAGGGAAAAAGGGGATATCAATGAGGGCTGCTTAGTTTGTCTGAGCTGCATTTCTCCCGTCAGTGCTGGTGTCATCTGGATGCCACGAATGGTTCTGGCTGTGAGATACAGGGATGCTTCAGTGGGGCAGGCAGGGAGAGAAAGATAAGTCTCCAGATAAGTGTCATTAACTCCTATTAGTGTGTGTCAG
Organism: Coturnix japonica; assembly: GCF_054131305.1. Taxonomy (NCBI): domain Eukaryota; kingdom Metazoa; phylum Chordata; class Aves; order Galliformes; family Phasianidae; genus Coturnix; species Coturnix japonica. The sequence continues at coordinate 3,500,326 of NC_140696.1, forward strand.
AGAGTTCAGAGGGTCACCCTTCAGATAAGGGTGGGAGCCCCATGGGCTGTGTCTGGCAGCAGATTCCTGCCTGGCTTTGCTCTTTCAGTCCAAGACAGAATGAACAGATCCTTGGGGCTGAACCTCCAGCAGATCAACAGCACAGTGAGTATCCAACCCACAGGTAATGGGAACAGCTCAGAAGGATGGGAATGCTGTGCCCCAAAGGGAAAAGAAAGGGCTTCATTTAGGGGTGTGACAGCTCTCATCAGAAGGAAATGACACCCCTGAACTGGAGAATAGCTGCTGCTTTGCAGGGCTGAAGGCAACCTGAAAGGCCAGCCTGATCCCATCCCTGTGGCTGCTCCCAGTGCCAAGGGAAGGACTGAGACAGCAATAGAAGCCCGACAGGAAGTTTACAGTGATCTCAGAGCAGTGAGTGTGGCCTTTCCTGCATCCCATAGGGAATGAATAGCTCATGGGCCAGCCTGCATGGGGCCTGGAGGGCTGACATCTCACTGGCACAGCGTAAATCCAAACTAATTGCCCTGTTTGCTCTGGGAATAGTCCCGATGCACTCAGCACAACTGAGAAATACTCCAACTCTCTCCCATTGCTCCGCTCTTCCACATCCTTCTAGCTAAGATCTGTATTGGCTTTTTTCTGTTTCCCCTCTTATCTCATATTCCTTTTCCTTCCATTGTCCTCATTCTAGGAAACCAACAATAAAAGCAGGCAGGTTTGAGATTCTGCCTTCGCTCTGTTCCATGAAATCCTTGCATCCTTCAGACTTGCCTTGCAGCTAACGAGCACTCCGGACCAGACGATGAGGTAAGGGTCCCTTGGGCAGGAAAGCGAGCTATCTGCAGGCAGCTGTTGGGCTGCAGGGCGAAGCCATTTTAATTACCTGGCAGCAGAGCACCAGCAGAAGAATGGTCAATGTGTAAAGCAAGCCCTGCTGCTCCAGTGGGGCTGGGATGTCTGCAGAAGGCTGCCTGCTGATCTTGGGCTAGATTAAATTCTTCTGTGAGGGCTGATCACAGCTTTATGGCAGTGGGGTTGGGTTGGGGCAATGCCTGTGCCCCCAAAGCAGGGCAATTGCAGCACCCTATGCAAGACCTGTGGCTTCAACAGGAGCTGAAGCTGTTGCTTTTCTATCCTTAGCATTGCAGAGGGCAGACCCCACCTCATCCAAGTCCTAGAGCTCCAGGAGCCCATGGGTTGTGTCATCTCTAAAAGGGACATTGCTGTGCTTGGAGTTCAGCACAGTGCCTGGCCCCTACAACCCAGAACCTACTGGATCCCCAGCAGGTTGCTCACACCTCTAGGCTCCATCTGTCCTCATGCTGCCCTGGGCTCCATGCCTCCTTCCCTGCTCACTCCCATGGGATCCAGGGGCCACAACATGCTCCCATTCTCCTCCATGCAAGGAGCCGCACCTCAACCCCATCAAGCTCTGACTTGCTGGAAGAGCTTGGGCTGGTTCTGGGCAGGACATGCTGGAACCTGCTTCCTCCTCCCGGCCCTTGGAGCAGTGACAGGGAGGCTGCTGAGCACGCTGGATGCAGCTGTGCACTACAGGATCCAACCCTCAGACTTTGGTGTGGAAAAGGTGCAGGTCCGTGAGTCACCTGGATTTAGTTTCTGCTCCCTTCCCTTGCTCTGGGGATGGACGTGGTCTCCAGGCTCCAATCCTGCCCCTCCTGCTCCAGGAGCTCTTGGGGGGACAGATGGGAGCTCGGATCAGACCGCAGGGCAGATGTATGTGGCTGCAGCCATTGGATCCCCCATGGCCAAGTGAGGGGGACATCCTGGTGCCATCTGGTGTCCTTTGGTCTAAGGGCTGTCACAAGGACGTTAGGGTTAGTGCATGATACACTACTACATCCCAGGGCTCATTATGAGTATTTCTGACTTGCACAGCTACAAATCCCCCTCCCTTAAATGCCATGTTTTTATATCCAATCCAGCCCAAGCATCCTAGCTGGGCTCACACATGGGCAGCTGCCCCCACCGCTTCCCCCAGAGGAGCTCAGGTGAGCACGACACAATGCATAATTAGGTTAATGAGCTAAGCACGGATTTTAATTGGGATTCCCTGATTTACTGGTCTGTCTCCTCCTTTTGTTTTACTGCTGGTGAAGGTTCCTAAAAGCTGCCCTTGCTAATGGCTCTGATATCAGAAAGGTCTTACGGATCTTTAATTGTATTTAATCATCAAGGTAATTAATGATCCTTGAGCAAAATGGAGATTGCATCTAGAGGAGTTCCAGTCTTGCCCTTCAGCTTCTGTTGTGTCTGGGTAGAGGCATCCTGCAGACATGTAGGAAATGTAGGGGGGGGGAGGAACAGGGAAAGACAAAGGGATGAGGAGAGAGAAGAGGCATGGGAAGGGTTGGGAAAAGGGCCTGAAGATGGAGAAGGAGCTGGATGGAGTTCATGTATTCCTTACATGAACACTGTGATTGATGTGATGGAGGGAACCCTCAGCCACAGGTGCAAGGATCCCCATCTCCTCCTCTCCTCTACCCTTCTACCATGAAATGCCCAGCTCTGCCATTGCAGGGGGGTGGTTGATCACCCCACACCTCCAACCCCAGCCCTGTGCTCATGCTACAGCAGGTTGATTCCCGTAAGCCAGAGCCACCTGTTTCTGCCATTCCCCTTTTTCCATCTCTGTTTCCCTCTGGCACCGTTTCACTGCAGGAAGACATCTCCCAAGCTCAAAGCCCTATTGGGGAGCAGCAGCAAGCTGCAGCATGTCTCCAGTCCCAGCCACATCCAACGTCTTCATCTCTCCCTGTGTGCCCAGAGCCGGTCCAACCAGTACCAGCTGCCTGCTCTGACTCGTCCTAGAAATGCAGCTTCAGTCAAATGGCAGCAGGGAAGCAAGCAGGGCTATGGGGTGAGTCCTTGTGGCTTGGGACCATGCACACAATAGGGATGGGGCTGTGCTGGCTGGCTCCCAGCCCCCTAAGCTCAAGGAGGTGGTTTAGTGCAGAAGAACCATTGCTCTTCCCTCCTGCAGCCCCAGCAGGGGCTAAGCACGATGACTTTGGAACTGGTAGGGTGATGCTCTGGGCTGCACAAAGGAAAAAATGCCCATTAACAAGGCTTCCTCTCTGCTTCCTTTTCTAATGGGCTTCCTGCAGCAGTGCACAAGGAGCCCTGGCACAGTGCTGGAAGGAACCTGCTCTTATGGACCACCATAGTGCAGCTCCAGCTGGGAGCCAGGTGAGCCCAGGGAGCTGTGAGTGAGCAGGGCTCTCAGTGGAGCAGCCCATAGTGATGGTGCAGGGCTGGGAGCTGAGCTCCTTTCCAGATATGGCTCTCCTTGGAAAACTGAGGCTCCCATACCATGAGAAAGAGCCTATGTTGAGCTGGTTGGGTTGGGAACCTGCCCCTTCCTGCTCCCCAATGAGCCTCCTTGCCAGGCAGGTTTTAGCTTGCTGGGGCTGTCAGCTTGGCGGCTCTCACTTGTAGTGGCTTTTTCCTTCTTTATTGCTTACATATCCACCCCAGGGCTTGAGAAAAGGCTGCCTCCTTTACAGCATTAGCAAACATGGCAATTTTCCCCACTCAGAGTATTTCATCTATGGGCCCTTTTCTCCCACGCTCACTCCTCATCCCCATAGCACTGGATTACCCAAAAGCAAGCAAATAAGGATGCGAGGTGTGAAATACAGGGAGAGGCAGAGCAGGGAGCTGCAGACCGAGGGCTGCTGCAATGAACAAGGGATATTGAGCAAGCCAGCCTGGTGCACAGAGAACAGGAAGGGAGGAAGCTGCAGCTGGAGTGTGCCTGCTCATAGCAATGGGCTCCAGGAAGCGTCGAGAGAAAGAGAGGAAGGAGAGGGCTGACACACTGGGATGTGATGGGGTTTATAGTGTGCTCAGCTCTGCTCCACCAGAACATGCCTTCCCTGTAGGCAGAGCGGGATCTGACACCCCACCATGCTGCTCCCAGTCTTGGGAACTGGCCACGCTGATTGCAGCAGCAAAGATGTGGATCAGCCCTTCTCCTCCCTCCTGAGGCAGAAGATTGTGTCACTTATTCCCCTGTAAATAAAGCAGCCAAAAGAGAAGCCCAACCCAGAAATGAGAAACCTTCCTGGAGCTGCGGAGCAGTGCTGGGGCTCCATCATGTGAGCTTGGCTGTGTGACAGCTGGAGCACAGCACCCTAAATCTACAAACAGCAGCAGGTCCTCATGTCCTGCCTTGCCCTTGTGCTTCCCAATGTGGGTTCGACCAGCAGCAGTGGGGCTCAGGATGCACTGGCTGCTTTGAATGAATCAAAATGCTCCTCCAAAGCCCTGCTGGGAATTAAAGTGCAATGTTGGGTGATGTGCTCAGCAACACCTGCTGCACCCAGTCCATCACATTTCAAACTGTCCTCTGCTTGCTGCAACCAGATATCAGCAATTTGAGGTGCTGGTAAACATCATTAACAGCGGGGCCAGGAGAATCTGATGCAAACAGAGCTCATCTGCTTGCTGACTTCCACTTGTGTTACAGCACAGCTTTGTTCCGAGCAACAAACCCCTGCTGGTTGTGGGAGCTGAGGCTGGAGCATGCAGTCAGTGGGGCTGTGTTGCACTGAGCACAGCCCAGGGCTCTCTGTGCAGCTGCTCAGTGTAGCAGAAGTGCCTTCTCCCTCCTCTTCCCTACTGACCCTGCAGTGAAACGTCTGCACAGCATAAACACTGATTGTGAAGATGTCCGGCATCTAAAAGCACCACCAGAGCCCTTCCTCATCAAAGAGCCTGAATGCCTTTGTTTGCTGCTGCCTGCTGAGGAAGGATCAGCCCCAAGGACCCTTGCAGCGCACACAGAGCTTGTTTGAAAACTGATCTCAATCCGCTGCCTTCGTTTTGGTTTTCTATCATGTAGTAACAGAGCAAAAGATGTTGAGGGCTGCGGGGAAGTTAATGGGCACAGCCTACAAAACCTCGCCGAGATGCTGTGAAACCTTTGAACCGCTGCTCAAATAGATTATTCAATAGAGTCCCAGGCCTCGATGCACTCAAGGTGATGAAGGAAATGAACCAAGAGTTTGGACGGTGCTGTGCATGGAGGATAAACAGCTTTCTCATTGATAATGCCAGGGGCTGAAGCCAAGGGATTCATCAGCACATTTTGGCACCCCAGGGGACTGCAGGACTCTGTCCATCCTCTTGTTAAATCACGCGTTACCAGGAGTGGGTATGAAGGAATGTGAGGGTTGCAGCAGCTGGAAGCCCATCTTGCAGCCCAAAAAGCTCCTGAGCATCTCTAGGAAATGATGCCGACCTATGGATGTGGCTGCAGGGAGGTGAGAGGGAGCAGTGCTAACCCAGCTGTGTGTTTGTTGCATGGGAGGAATCTGCTCTCCCCATTTTGATGCTGCGAGGAGCTGAGCTGCTTCCCATCCAGCCAGGACTGCAGAGGAGCAGGAAGGGGAGGAACCTGGAGATCCTACTGTGCTCCATCGGGTCTGCTCCTAGCACATCCCCTGCATGATCCTGTACCTCCCCACTCAGCTAGCAATGTCTTGTTGGCAAAAACAGAGGCAGAAAGACATGGGGTTTCTCACCCATAACATGTGGTTGGAGCAGGACGAAGAGCAATTTGATTGCAGAAGTCTTATCAATAACCAAACTACTGATCAAACCGTGCACCAAGGGACCACCACATCCACCTGCTGCAGCACTAAGCCAAAGCTTTCCCCCCTCGTTGCTTCAGCAAAACAGAGGCGAATCCCCTAAAGATGGCCACGACCCATTGTGCAATAGGCGACCTATATTCAGGCCACATACCGCAGGGAAGCAACAACAAAAGGCAGCAGCAGCTCTTCCCTGCCCCCTTCCCCTCTCCCTGCAGATGTCTGCTGGCTAATCCGCGGGGGCACCAGGACCAACCCTCCCCCCACCCCGGCTCGGTCAGCGGTGTCACAGCAGCCCCCGCAGCCCCACCCTCATCCCTACCCCCACCAGCTCATCACCTTCATCCCGACTCCCCACCCTCATCATCTTCATCCCCACCTCCCTCTGCATCCCCACCCTCATCATCCCTATCTCAACCCTATCTCCATCATCTCATCCCCCTCCGCGTCCCTACCCCCATCCTCATCATCTTTATCATCCCCACCCACCATCCCATCCCCCTCCTCACCCCTGCTCCCATCTTCATCATCATCATCCCTTCCCCCATCCCAGCCCCATTCTCATCCCCTCATATCTCCGTTCTCATCACTTCCATCCCCATCCCCCCTTCTCCTCCCCATCCTCTCCCCCTCCCCCCGCACCCCATAGCCGTGCAGGGGATGAGGCGGTGCAGGGGAGGAGGTTTGATCGCGGCTCACGCCGTGAGCAGGAACAAAGCACCGGGGCCAGGAATGCAGAGCAACCAACAGCATTTCTATGCTAATAAGCTCTCCGATCAGATCCCACCGCCTGTGGCAAATGGAAGTGAAAATCCAGGCTTGAAAGGACACAACTTTTATGGCCGATGGAGCGTCGCTGGGCTCCTTACACCGGTCTTGCTCCCTCGGTTTGATTTTTAATTGACTTCCACCGAGCCGGAGTGCTGCTCGTTCCAAATGGAAACAGCTGTTGGAACTGAAAATCAGCATTGTAAAGCGCGGACGTGTGCAGTTTTATGCTGTTCGCTCCCTGAGTTCTCCCCTCCCATCCCTCAGTGGCCCGACCCGAACAAAGGATGCTCCGGCACGGAATTAACCCCTCCTGCATCCCCACGTGCTGTGTAGGATGGGATGCGTCCTGCACCCAGCATCCCATATGGCACTGCAAGGTGCAGGATGGAAGAAATCCATCCCATGTGCCCTTCAGGGCATGGAAAGGACCTCATCTGCTTCTCCTTTGGTATCCCATGGCAGCTGACTGGCACCAGTGCTATATCAGTGGGGCAGAAGCAAAGGCCCCACCTTTGCACAACCATCCAACATCAGCTCAGCACGCAGAGCCCTGCTCCATCAGCAACAAGACCTGACAAGGCGCTGGCCCCTGGAGGTGGACGGCTGGACTCCCTGACCTCATCCAGTCACTGCTTTTTAGCAGGCGTGATGTTCTGATCAGCAGGAAACGGAGCTGACGTGCTGCTGCTTGGTCCCTCTTTGCAAACAAACCATGCCCTCCTACACACCAAAAACACCAGCTGGCGAAGCTTTGGCCATCCCGCTGCTTGTTCTCAAGGGATAATGATCCAAAGGCCTCGTGTTGCAAAATAAACTGGAGATCCCCAAGGATTGCCAAATTCCCGCAGTCAACAAGGAAACGTTGCGCATGGGAGAAACCTTGGCTGCGCAATGCAGGGGGGCGAAGGGCTGGGAGCGAGCTCTGCTGATGCAGTGCTCACTTTGGATGAGCACAGAAGGTGTTCTCTCTTTTTGTGGACCGAAAGCAAAGCAGCCATCCAGATGGCCCAGCCATAGAGCCCAAGTGTAGGTGCCGGTGTTGATGATGGCAGAATTAAAGCTCTCCATGGGGAGATGGCAGCAACAAAGGGCCTGGATGCCCTGTACCAGTAGAACCAGAGGGAGGACCTGCTAGCAAAGCCAGCCCCTGCTGCATGAATGATATCCCTCCTTGGTGCCATAGAGCAGAACCCAACCGTGTGTGCAGACCTGCAATAAGACCCTGAGAAGGAGGAGTGAATGCGGATAGCACCTCTTGTATAAATACTGTTCCTCCTGCTGGGTGCCAGTCACTTCAGATGCTTGGGTGTTTTTTAAGGTGGTTTGCTGGGAAAAGAGGTGTTTAGAAAGCCTGTCACTAAGCAGCACGCTGCTATCTTAAAATAACCAATTAATTACAAACTGGCCCTGAGCTTGTTGGGTCCTAAAAAACAACAATAGTGGGTTTTTACGCTTTGCCAACCAACCAAAGGCCTCCGATTAAATATTAACTGCTTCATTCAGACCACAAGCAACATGCACAGCTATTTACTGCTCCAAAGGCAGCTGCAAACCAAACAAACCTATCCGGCGACGGGCGGTGTTGTCCACACCAGCAAGTTTCCCATGTGTGCCTGAGTCAGCATGAAGCCAGGAGGCATTTCAGCACACGTTTCATTGGGCTCAGCACTCGGGGCCCTGACTGTGGGTGCAGCTCTCCAGGAGCGCGTGGCTGAGCTGCAGACAGCCCCATCCGTGGGCTGCTGACGTCAATAGTCGCCTCTTTGGATCCCGCTGCATCAGTTTGGTGGCTCTCTGATTTATGTGCCTTTCGTCCCCTTTTCAAAGCCCAGTGTGGGACCAGCAGTGGCTTGAGAGTGACTTTATGGATGCACAAGTCCATGTGGATGCCCTTGCTTAGCCCTGGGTGGTGGCAGTGGGGACAGACACATGAATGGGAACCAAAGCCAAACTAATGCTGCAGGCTAAGACAGCCCATTCCTTGCAACCCAGCCCAATGCCCCAAGCCCCAAACTGCCCATTCCTTGCAAACCCAAGTCCATCTGCAGTGACCCAGCCAGGCTGCAGCACTCCTCTTTGTCCCATTAACAGCTAGGTAATGGTACCACCCCTCTCATGCTCCGTGCCAACTTTGAAGGCTTTCCCCCAGGCTTCCTAGTGTCATTTGATGCCCTGGAGCAACAGGACAAACGGTGATTGTTCCCCATCTTATTTCTAATTATGATTAGGAATAAGAAAGCAGCTGTGCTCCTGGTTGGGCCCCCAGCCAGCCCCATCCCTCCCCCCCCCCCATTTCACAAACATACACTCGGGTTTCTGATGCGCCGAGATCAAATAACCCATCACTCAGGGTAAGATATTATCCCCCTATTACCAATTCAATGCAAACAGCTCTCATCTTCCTCAGATTAAAAGCCAATTAAAGAGCATTGCTTTTCAAGGGGAGAGGAAACTGAGAGGTGGGGGTGTGTTTTTTTGGTGGTTTTTTGTTGGTCTCTGGCAAGGAAGCAGCATCTCTACCGAAGGGCTCTTTTAAAGCCACATTGATCTTGCTTGGAATATTTTGGGCCTCTTGTCTGCACAGGAAAAGGGAAACACAGTAAGGCCAACAACAGCACCTCAACAACCCGTGGCCTAAAAATAAAGAGAAAAGGAAGAATTTGGACTTGCTGGAGGATCAATGGTGTTTGCTTGAGTCAGCAATTGGTGTTCTGGGTTTCAGAGCTGTCTCGGGGCAAGGCAGCCTTAACCTCAAGGTGAAGAGCGAGCTCATAAATCTGGGAGAAACTTCAAGCCCAGAATGTGCTGATTCCCCAATGCACGGAGGGCAGAGCCAGTGGGAAAAGGGCACGGACATTGCAAATAGAAATTGGGATGAGCGCTGGTAAGTCGTGAGGTGACATTCAGCCCTGGATCTGGGCTTTGAGAGGAGGGAAAAAGTGATTTGAAGCCAGTTCTGTGCTCACCAGGGCTGCAAGGCTGATTGTCTGCTTCCCACCGAGGCTGTCTGCAAGCAGCTCTGACCTCAGACACCTCCTCGTGCCCTGGGTGCAACACAGCCAGCAAAAGACAGAGAACCCACTTGCAGCCTGCAGGCACTTGAATGCCCCAGGCTTACGCTTGCAGCTCCTGTTTGCTGCTTATATGCACCAGCGCTGGGTTTGGAAGAAGGGCAGAGCACACCCATCCACTTCATTGGGGAGGTAGGTGACCTAACGAGCTCCTGTGCAAGCTGAATTATCTTCTGTTTCTGTAAGGATGCTAAAGTAGCACGAAAACATGTCTGTCAATCTGTCAGGCTGCATTTTCATCTGTCACACGTTAGCCCAGATCTTCCTGTCTACAAGCAGATAGTAATTTGTTGCTTCCTCTTCTGTTTGCTTTTTAAAAGCCGTTTCCACCTGGATTATACACAGACTCACATCCATACACAAACAGCAGCCAGCCCCTTTCTCTGGGCTCATCCTTTATCCTGGGCTTAGCGAGGCAGACCAGGAGCATCGTGCTTTGAGCATTGACCCTCCCCACAGCCCAACCCTCAAAGGCAAAGCAGGGGGCTGGGCTGAGCCTCCCTGGCCGTGGGGAAGCTCATCCCAACCCATGCCAGCCTGCACTTGCCCACCTGCAGAATGTTCCCATGCAACCACAAGTTTTGCATGGGGAGAGGAGGGGCCCGAATGCAGCAAACCCCAAATCTTGCTCCCACCGTCCGGGCTGAGCGTGAGCACCGACACGTCAGAATCAACCCCATATCCCATGGGTTCAGCTTCGGTGACCTCTGAGATTGTGTGGCCGTTCCCATCCCTCTTCCCTTTCATTTCTGCCCAGGAAAAGGAAGACTTCTCCCTGCTTGTGTGCTTTCTTTCCCAGCGTTCCCCCAGCTGCAGCTCGTCTCAAGCCACCCCGTTGCCATGACAGTGGGCCGAAAATGAACAGATGGTGCTGGGTGGCCGAAGCCCCATGGAGGGGGAGCAGCACGGCATGGGGAGTGAGCACCCAGGGGACAGGGATGTCATCCTTTGGCCACGGCACGATGTCTGCACAGCGTCACCCCATTGTGGCCCTGCAGGATGGGGAGGGCACAGATGTAGGGTGGCACCCACTGAGTGTTCATGGCTTGGATTTCCCCAGCTTCAGGTACTTACAAACCCATAGAGCATCACCAAACATCACCCCACGTTTCAAGGCGTTGCAAAGCATCCTCCATATGGATTCATCCTGAGCAGGCGGGGTGGTGAAGAGCAAACTCAGCGCTAATCTCTCCATGGATTAATTGTCCACATGGGGCTTTGGAACAGACAAACAGACCATGACAAAGGTCCCCACTACTCCTGAGATAGCATCCATCTTTTGCTTGGGGGATGCTCAGGGCTGAGCCCACTCCCCCTGCTCTCTGTTCCTATGGCCCTGGCTCAGGCTGACAAGGATCCTGGCCTCAGGGGGGGGCCCAGCCCGGCTCAACCGGCTCCCAGCCCACACCCGTGAGAAGAGCCGGGCCCCTCCTGCCTCCCAGGTGTGGCCCTGCCTGCGGGCAACCGCTGCTGCCAGCCGGGATGCGGCTGTGGCTGGGAGCAGGAGGAGGGGGTGGGGGGGAAGAGCAGGGGGTGGATCTGCAGCTCGGTTTGCTGGATGCCCGCAGCATCCCTCATTATTGTGTTTTGTTTGGTTTGGTTTTGTTTTCAGCTCATTTTGGGTCCAGACCCCTTGGAAGGCTGTAGCTCAGTGATGCTCCAGGTGATGCTTTCCCCCAGCTGAGAAGCGACCAGCAGCTCCCAAGCCCAACTCTTTGTGCTCCTCCACCACCAACCCTTAAGAACAGCCTCCCACAGCCAGAACCCCCCCTGTCAGAGGGAAGCACACAGCCCCCAGCAGCCCTGGAGCTACTCCAACCCTTTCTTCCCCAGCCCGGCAAGCCCTAACCCACAGCTCTGCAGAACAGGTTGGGTGCAGCTCAGCTGTGCCAGCTTCCCACGCACAGCCCTGCCCGCCCGCACCCCCCACCCCAATGGCCCTTCTCTTTTTTTTCCCTATTTTATTTCCCGGATCAAAGCTGCCTCCCCTCCCTGCATTACAAACATTATTCAGCCCGAGATAAGATGCTCTCCAGCAGCTCTTTATTAATCCCATTGGAGGCAGAACGGAGGCAGCGAGATAGGAACTCAGCGTGGCCAGGACAGTGACAAATGTGCCACAAAACACCTTTGCAAAAGAGAAGTTCCATTGTTTTGTGTGGGTTTGGGTTTTTATTTTAAAGCCAGAAAGTCTCGTGGGAACTGTGGGTAATAATTAACAATTATTGAACTTTACACCCACCATCTCTCTCTCCATCCTGGCTGGCTGCTATAATAACACCCAGTGCTGTGCTAGGGCAGGGGGGGGATGCACCAAGAGCCACCCACCCTTCCTTTTTACAGCATGGATTCCCAGCAAACACCCTTCACCTGCCTTCACCCCCCTCACCAGATAATGACTGCAAACCAGAAGTGACCCAAATACCAAATGAGCAGAAACCAGGCAGGGAAGCCAACAGACCAAGGTACATACAGATGGGTGGCAATGTGAGCAGAGCAGAGAGGAAAGGCACGTGGAGGTGAAGGGAGCTGGCCAAGGGTATTCCAGGGAGCGTGTGGCAAAGCCAAGAAGTGCTGGCAGCCCTTCGGAGTGCAGCCTGCCTTTGCCATCACCTCCAGGCCAAGCTTTCCCTTGAAGTAAAAGCTGATTCACGCCAGCGTTGTGGCTGCACATCCTCCTGCTTCCCCATGTGAGAGGTGCTCTGCAGGCACCGGGACACCGAGAGCACAGAACAGACAGAGAGCTAAAAAGGATGCTTTTAGCTTTATGTTTCAGAAGCGAATATAGAACCAGTGAAAGGCCTCAGATCAATAGTAGCCAAGCTGCGAATCGGAGTCCACCCCCTCAGCCACAGAGAGGGTAGAGCTGAGACAGCATCTGCACAGAGTGTGCCTAGAGCTGACCTTGAGGAGCTACAAGAAGGGAACTCCTTCCTCCTTCCTTCCCTCTCTCCATCCTCACCCTTCCCAGCTGACTTATATCACTAGGAGATGAAGCTGAGTCCTGACAAACTCACTCCACACCGCAGGTTTGCAGCACATCCCATCGCACAGGTTATGAAGCAAAACCTGCTGCTACAGCTCATCTCCTAGGCTGGTTCCCAAGATACTCTGCTACACACAGGTCCTCCTCCTGTCCTGCTGCATCCCAAGGTCTCAGCCCCATCCCACACCTTATTGTATCTCCCTGCCTCCTGTGCACAGCCCAGCCTGCCCTGTAAGCTCAAGCCAATTCACAGAGCCAGGCTGAGGCACAGCCGTGATGGACCTGTGATTTGTTGATCATTACAACAAAGCACTAATGCAGGGCTGAACTACCCAAGGAGGCAGAGATCGGACCTACTCGCCTCTCTAGAGGCTGGCCATAAACAAAACTTAAATAATTAGAGTGCTTGGGCGGAGATGCAGCCTTTAAGTATTCTTAGGCTCAGGCAAATAAAGGAAATAAATTCTTGGAAGGTGCCAGGAAGGATGGGGCAGAGGGAGGCTCATTTTCCACATCACTTGAGAGCAGCCGTTATAAATCTCACTGAGAGATGCACCTCCCCAGGCTAGCGATATATTTAAACTCCAGCAGAAAGGGAAGAGAGAGGGAAAAAAAAGCCCAACATAACCCCACATTTTTAGTATTTACACCACAGGCAAAAAGAGTATTTAAAAAGCAGGATACGGTTCTGAAAGTCTGTTCCTGCCATGCGAAGAGAGAAGGAATATTCTTTCTATAGAGTGATAACTGGAAATATCAGCCCTGGAGGATTCATTCTTAACCACCATCATTCTCTTGTAGGCCAACTCCCAGAAGGACTCGGGGTGGAGAAGGATGAAGGCAAAGGATGGGGTGCAGCGCTCAGCCTGCCAGCACCCAGCCAACATAGCCAAGAGGGGTCTGGGGTCCCATGGAAACAAGCAGCTGATGTGAATTATAAGATGGCAGGGATGCTGCTATGCGACATATCCCTGATCCCTAATGACCATACATGGGCACAGCCTCAGCTCTCCCCTGCTTGCTGAAGATGCCCCATTCTGCAGCTCGGCGCTGATAAAGGGAAGAACATGAGCAGCCCCAGCAATGAGCAGCTCCTGCTGCTGTCCCTGCTGTACAAAGCCAAACTCTGGCTGCTGCCTTCTGTTCCAGTCCTTAAAACAACACTGCTTCTCAAATGACACACGCCTTGGCTAACTGGGTAGGGTGACATAGGCAACGCGAGGGCATCCTGTGTGCTCCGACCTCCTTGGAGCAGCAGAGATCTTTTTCCTCTGTGCATTTATACAGCCCCTAAACTGCCTTTGATTACTCATCCTTAACACTTCCTCCAGGGCAGGAAGGCCCTCAAACACAGGTGCTCAGCTGGGGATATGTCTCTTAGGGTCAGCAAACCCATCTCACCCAGCACACCTCGTGGTCCAGAGGGGCACTATATGCTGTGGCCACATCCCCTCTGCTGCCAGGCCCAGGAACAAGGCTGGTTTTGCTCTCAGGTGGCCATGGGGTGTTGGGTGCCAGCCTCACACAGATGAGTCTTTGTGCCCCGTGCTGTGCTCGCCTGTCCCCAGAGCATCCAGCTGCATGGCCCTGCTGTCACGCCTGGCTCTGCCTCCGGATGCCCCACAGCAGCACAGGGGGAGGAATGGATCTTCCATGGGAAAAGAAAAACAGAGCAGGGATCTGTCTGACAATGGAGTTTTCCCAGGTAGAGAGAATGCTGAGAAGGGAGATGGAGGCAGAGCTTGTGACTAACCAGGCTTGGGAGCACCTTCTGTCTCACAGCCAGGTGGCCCATCTGGTACCTGCCGCTGCTTGGAGGCAGGGATGTGATTTGTGGGTCCTGTAATGTTCCTGCATGGCTGGGAGCAGACGGAGTCACTTTGCTGTCTCCTGCAGTCAGAAAGGTACATGGGAACCCTCAGTGCTACACGGTGTCTTTCTTTATCACTTTTGTAAGCGCATGACGGCTCCAAAGGTGGGAATGCAGACTTTAACCCAGAGAGCACAAAGGGTCAGAACTCTCCATTTGAGCAGCTTGGACAGGAGTTTCTACCCTGCAATGAACAAAACAGGCTGCAAGGGTACATCTGTGTGCAGCACATTCCTCACCTGGGCTGAACCTTCCCTGGGAGAAGCAGTGAAAACCGAAAGGCCAAGAGGATATCTGCACTGCAACAGCAACCAGGAGGAAAACAAAGGGAGGGAGCAGGAGAGGGTTTGTGCTTTAGTTAAATATCATTCACCTGGGCTTGGGAGCCTGAATTCACTGTGCTGGGATGGCTGAGTTCTGGTAATTAATACTGGAGGTGTCTCAAGTGCAAACTGGGTCCCAGCTCCAGCAGCAGCAGCTCACCCTGCATCGCAGCTGCCCTGATTTCATCTGATGGAATTAAGAACACAACATCTCTATGGGGTGCTGAGATTGGAGTACCTTTGTCCCCCTCTCATTGATTTCTGCACTTTGCACCGTGCTATCTAGCCTGGGAAAAAGCCTGAGCAAGAGCCACCACAACCTTAAGCAACGATGTTGCAAGACTCAAACCTTTTCTCAGAGCTCCTGAGGACTTTGGCCATCCACGTAAAGGCTCAGCAGCTCATCTTTGCAGTGCTCACACTCTTCCCTAAAGGCTGATGCTGTCCCCATCTTTGCTGTGGTGCTGCTGGTGGGAACAGGCTGTCCTCAGCCATAGCATCCAGAGCAGAGGGCACAGGGGAAAGCAGCTCACATCAACCGGCTCTTCTGGTTCCCTCTGTGATTCAGCCCAGCTGTGCACAGTGCCCAAAGGATCCTGCAGGAGCCTCCCTGCAAACTCAGCTGCAGCTCAGAGATGCGTTGGGCTCTGCCACTATTGGAGGCTCGTCAGCCACCAGCTCGTTGCTAATGCTCCTCCACCATGTCCCTTTGCAAACAGGGCTGTGTGTGCTCGGAGCTGGGAGCTCCGCAAGGAGCATCACCACAGCTTTGAGCTCAGCGTGCTCCTGTCACCTCGCCCATGCTGACACAGCCACGAGCTCACACTTCAGGCCAGATTAGAACCCGACAGGTTGGTTCTGTGGCAGTGAGTGAAGTTTAATGAGAAAACAGCAGCAAAGGACACATTTTGCTTCCTGAAATAGCCTGACGTCGCTGGTTCTGAGCTTCAGGTAGGGCAAAGAAAAAGTACCAACCAACAACTCAAAGACTGAGCAAAACATGGGCAACTTTTTGCCTTCTGTAAGCTGCTCTGGGATGTGAAAGCAGCTTTGCAGGGCACAAGCTGAACCAGATCCTGCAGTGACATGCAGTGATGCTCCCCACAAAGCAGCCCTCCCTGCTGCTGCAGCCAACACTGCTTACAAGCACCTCTCCCTGCTGAAGATCCCAAAGCACTTTGCAATGAAAGTCGAGAAACCCAAGAGGTGGCTTCGGGACAGCAGACGGCAATTTATCCCTGTGCAGAGGGAAGCAGTTGGGGAAGGGGTTTCTGCCTTGCCAGCAGCCCCCATTCATGCTCACAGCCTTCAGTTGGCACCCAATTGGCAGCGGGTTTGCATGGAACCTTGCACTCAATCCGTTCCAGCTGATTGAGTTGATGGCGTTAAAGACACAGTAAGGGCCTCGTTACGGGTTTTACAGCGGGGAACTTTTATTTCCTTATCAGAAGGAAAGCTAACATTGTCGGAAGGTGGAGGTAGTGTACATGGATGGGAACCGAATGAAATGGCACTGATTAGATGGGCCACTAAGGGCTTGCCAGGAAACAGGCAGTGCCTCCTGCCTTCCTCCTATCAGCTGCCACGTACCAAAAAGAAAGAAAATAAAGAATCCACAGCTTCTAATTCACTTATAACAGAGAATCCTCAGTTCCCCCCTCAGGCATCTGCACACGAAGCATGGTATATTACATATATATACATATACCTTCCAGCTTCTGCTATATACACCCTCAGCTTCTTTGGGAACGACCTGCCTCAGCACAGCACTCACACCCTTGTGAGCCCGTGGTGCAGCTCTAGGTGCACCCATGGCACAAATAAGCCTACGGATGAATGGAACAGATAAATGAATTCAATACGTAACAGAGCAGCAGCCATTCCTGCAGAGGTGCTGCATCCACTGTGACAGCAGCTCAGCCCAAAGCATCACCCACACAGGATGTGGGGCACTCAGTGGTCATTGGTGGGGTCAGGATGATCGTGCAGTGTTGCCTGTCCCCTATGCATGGCAAGCCGCTGCTGGATGCTCTGCTGCCTTTACCCAGTGGGACAGTGCAAGACAAACTATGGGGCTACTGCAGAGCAGCAGGAGAGGAGACTGACCACTAACAGCACAGCAGCCAGAATGGAGTAGAATTGGCAGGGAAAAGGAGTCTCCTGGGACAGGACAAGGTGAAACGCCCTCCATCACTGCCTGTGTATTCTCAGAGGGGCTGGAGGAGGATGAAACCCTTCTGTGTTATCCTGAGCAACAGCGCTGCACCCCCAGAGCATCACACAGGGCTGCAGGGAGGCTCCTACCCAGGAGAAGAGCTGTATGGGAAGCTGGAAGCCTCATTGCCACGAGCAGAGCCGAGCCTGGGAGCACAGGGAGCCCCAGGCTGTCCCTTCCACCGCCTCTTTTTGCAACGCACAGCCGATCCCTTTGTCCTGGGAATAGGGAGGCAGACCCAGACCTGGATTCCCTTCACTGTTAACCTTTCCTCTCTCGCAAACTCTTCCTGGTTTCTTGACCAGCCCCCACCTCACCTCTATTTCCCCCCCCACACACACACTTTGCTTGCACCGTGCAGCCTCCATGCACTGCCCATTTCCCACGTGCTGTGTGATTCAATCTCCGGCTTTGCAAGCACCAAGGGACCCCGGGCCATGCCGTTCGCTCCCGGCCAGCCCTTTATCTCAGCCCTCCCAACCCACAGCGCAGCCATTCCAGCTGCTCATCCAACAAGCTGCCCCAGCCCGAATTGAGGAGGTAGGGGCTCCAATTCCACCCTGCCCTCACTCGTGTCCTGCCGTCCGGCTCATGCAGGCACTCAATGTCCCTTATCACCACCCATGGGTGGCACATGTGGCCGCCGCCACCATTCCCGACCCGGTCACCTCCAGCCCTGCCCCGTAAAGGCAAGCAAAGCTTTAGTTTTCCTTTCTTAGTTCATTCACCAGCGCTGTTTAATCCAGTCTGCTGGTCACCCTTCCGTATGAACGCCTCGGACAGCCCTCCCGACTGGAGTTAACCCCTTCGGCGCCGGAGAGGAAGAAGAGCACCCTCTCCCCAACCCACCCCAGGGCACTTCACGAAGTGGGTCACCCGTCCGATGCCAACAGCTGTGCCATAGCTCGGGGCAGAGCCGAGCCCCGATGGGGACACACAGCCGGGAGGGCTCCAGCGAGCCGGGGAGCTGCAGATCCCCATCTTTGCCCATCTGCTCCTTTTCGAGGAAGCAGAATCAAGTACAAAAGCAACGAAAGGAAGGTTTGAAACGCGGCAGCAGTCCAACAACCCCCCCCCCTTCCTCCCTTTGCAAAGAGCCCGTGGGAAGTGTGTGTGTGTTGAGTAGGGGGGGGGGAGATTTCTTCAGGGCCAGCTGAAACCTCCTTCTCTCCTTCCGAAACATCTGTGTTCACCGGGTCCCTTCCCGGGAAGGCTGCCTGCTGTGCCTCGCTAGACGCTGCTCGATCCAAAGAGCAAACAAACCGCCTCAGCTCCCAACACTCCGGAGCCCACTGCCTGCAGCTGCTTCCAAAACAAACGATCGTCTTGTTCCTCTCCGGGATGAAACCGGTCCCCGGCTTTCTCCCACCCTCAGGCAGATGCTTCCACACCTGCTCCAGAGGCGCACCCCAAAAAGCCGACCCCAAAAAGCAGACCCCATCCTACCCCCCCCCCCCCGCCCTCGGGGGCCGCCCCGAGCCCCGCAATCCCGGCGTGGTGGGGGGGAGGAAGAGGAGGGGAGAGGGGAGAGGGGAGGGCCGGCCGGCAGCGACTCACCTGGAAAGAGCGCGGCCGCCAGGATGCAAACTCCGATAGTCCACCAAGATGCACGGCAACTTGTCTGCAGCTGTGAAGCCATGAGAGTTCCTTCGAAGAAATAGGCGAGGGACGGTGTGGCAGCGTGGCTGAGCCCCCCACCCTCCCCGCCCCTGGTGATGCCGCTCAGGTTTGCTTAAAAACCTTAAAAATAAAGGCGCAGGAGGATAAAGAGGCGGTGCGGCCAGAGGCTGGAGGAAGGGCGGCCGGAGGAGAGCTTCGCACATCCGCGGGGTCCCCGGGGGTCGGTGGGGCCCCTTTGGGCTGCTGGGCAGCGCGATGCCTTCCTCCGGTAGAGAGAAAGGGGCAAAAAATAAGAAGGAAAAAGCAAAGTGCTGGGGGTGGGGAGGGGGCAAAACAAATAAAGAGAGCCCTCCTCGGGTTGCTGCTGCTGCTGCTGCTGCCGCCGAGCGCAGCGCGGCGGTGCCGTGGTTCCAGCGGTGGGGCTCGGCAGCCCCCGCCCGCCGCCCGCCCTCCGCTTCCCGGGGCTCCGGGTAGAGCGGCGGCGGAGGAGCTCAAGCGGCGGATGAGAAAGAGAAGGGCCGATCGAGGAGCTCCATGGCCGGGCGGGGGTCGCGGGGCCGGCCGCGGGGCGGGGGGCTGCCCGGGTTGCAGGGCACCGCCGCCCGATCGCACACACACACACACACACACGCACACACTCCTCCCGGGCGGGGCGGTGGCGGCGGCGTTCTCCCCCTCCCCGTGATGTCAGTGCTCGGAGGAGGCAGGGCGCTGCGTTAACTCTTTGCCTGCTCCTCGTTTAGTGCCTGAGCCCCGCCGGGTCTGTCCGCTGGAGCCCCGTGTTGTCAGCAGGGCACCCAGCATCTTCCCCCTCCTCGCTTCTCCTTCCCTCCCTCCGGCTGCCGTCTTTTGTTCTGAGGAGCCCCGGGGAAGGGGATGGTTTCACCCCGAGGTCTTCAAGCAGCCGGGAGTTGTGGCTGTATGAATTTCATCCGCCTGTTTAGCCATTCTTACACCTCACACATCGATCGCGTGGGATCTCAGCGTGCGCTCATTGATACACTATCTTTGCGTGCGGATCCGAAGTGATACATTGCGTTTTCATGGGGCCCGATGAAAGAAGGAGCTTGTTCTGGACACGTCGATAAACGAGGGGATTCAGCAGCAGCACAAGGGCTGCCGCACGGGAGGAGGGAGGCACTGCTTTGCTGCTCATTGTGTCAGCCCTTATTTTGTGGACACAGATGCTGCCTTTGTGGATCTTTTGCTAAGGAGGTATTTAGGCTGCAAATGGCAGCTCCTGCTCTGCCCCGGCCTCGACGAGGATGCCGAACCCCAAACAAAGATGTGAACAACAATGACAACAACCGGCAACAAAGTCATGTTGATTTCAAGCTCCATTAGAACAACACGGGAACAAATCAATGCCTGGCAAGCAGAAAAGGACAGAAAGCAGTGGGGAAGGATGCCACACATGGAGGGGAAGGGAGGGAGGGGGGCAGCCAGCAGTTATAGAGATATACCCCTAAGGACCCCTTCAGCAGTCGCCTCCTCCTTTTAATTCCCTTAGAAGTTAATTCCTGTTCAAGGCAAGGATGGGCAGCTCTGTAACAAAGCGGATTAAGCAGATAGAAGGTTTGTTCTAAAATAACAAAAGTTATTACGTAGTAATGAGGTTCGGTGAATAGATTCGCAGACCTCCGGGTGCTGTGATCACAGAGCAGGGGTGCTGAGCTGCCCCAGGACCACAGCATCCAACACAGAGCTGCAGCCTGGAGTGCACAGCAAGGTATGGAGAGCCCTGGGCTTCCTTGCAGCTGTTGTGTCAGAGGTTGGTTTTCCAACCTTTGCAGTGTTTATCTGGCTAGTTTCACCTTTAATCCATAAAATCTCATTATTTCTTTTCCAGGCTCCGTTTAAAGAGATGCCTCTGGTCAGAAATGCCTTCCCTGGGCAGGTCTCCTTGTGTTGAAATCAAGTCCCCCTCATTGCACAGCGTTCCTTCTCCCATTGTGATGCTCCCCCTTGCAGCACACAGCTGCGAGGTGCCTCTGCTCAGAGCTCAGGCCATGCCTTGCTGCGGTGCCAATCCAAGCAAGGCTTCAGTGCTAGATTTAGGGTACAACCAGCATTTCCCTTCAAGAACAGAGGGAGATTTCAGACAGCCTCAGGCCTTGGCCTCCCACATCACAGGTCTCCAACTCTTGAGATAAAAACATGCATCCATTAGCAGCAGCAGCAGAGCATTGGCCTTGGTGCACCAGGCCCGACTTAGCGAGCCAGCATGCATTATTTTCCTGATCCTACACAAAGCAAAACCCATCACATTTGGCACAGTTCTGGCTGTTAACTTCTAAGATTTATTACACGGTGCCATGGGGCCCCTGTTCTGCAGCTTTTTGTGAGTCCAAAATGTCCGTGAAGCCCAAAGGGACCTTCTGCATGAGCAGGGAAGGCAGGAGGAGCAGAATACTTCGCTTTGGCAGTTTCTGTTATTTCTAAGGGAGGAAGATCGTAATGTGTAACATATTTAATTGCATCATGCTCGGTGTTTTGATTTGGGGAGGTCTCCGTGCTCACAGCCTCTGGGGGCTGATGGGGCTGCCTTCTGCTGGGCTGGATCAGCTGGGTTAGCTCATTCCTTGATGTTGGTGGAAGGATTCTGAAGTTCAACCCAGCCAAAGAATAGGAGCAGGAGGTTTCCTACATGCAGGTGTTGCAAAGGTTGTCTGTCCTTCCCATTCCTAATACAGTACAGAGCAGTGATATTTACCCCTTCCTGACACCTAGGGAGTCTCCTTGCATCCAGCCATATGAGCAGGGACCCAAACTCTGTACCACCCCTTCCTATACCCCTGTGAAATCTGTTTTAGGCACAGATACTAGAAGTGGTGTAGTAACTTGGCCGGCCCTTATATAAGTTGTCATGCTCATATACTTCTTGAAAATCGCAATTAAAGCATGAAACAACACTTGGCTAAAAGAGAAGAAAAGAAAAGAGGAGGAAAAAAAGCTGCCTTGTAATGGAGCTCTGTTTTGTTCACCCAGCATTTCGGCTGTTCCACCAGCACAAGTTTTCTGCTGATGCTGACATGTGAAGTAACATCTCTACAGCAACCTGTACCTCCCCAGCCCCTTCCCACTGGCTGATATGGCCGAACACAGCGTGCAGGGTGGGTTTGGGGTGGGCTCTTTGGGAAGGGTCTCACTTTGCACACTGATGCTCATCACTCCCCACACAGCACATACATCACTTCCATGGCTGAGTAGCTTGTCAGGGCATGAAAGCTCGGCCACATCTTTGCAGACACAGCTCCTGTGTGCTCTGGGGCTGGGGCACAATGGCTCTGGCCCCCCAGCAGACCTCAACTTTGCCATTTAGGGCAGGAATTTCCCCACATCATGAGCCTGATCCCCCCAGTGTGGGGCAACGTGCAGCTGTGCCCTGAGCTGGGGCTGCTTTCCATGCATGCCCACGCATCGTGCCCTGAAAGGCTCAGCAGGAACAACTACCATATATTATTTTATACGCCCATCATTACCGAAGGAGGGGGGGAAAAAAGGGGAGGGAGAAATTGCTCTTTAAAACATTCCTCTGTGTGGGGTTTTGTTTTCTTCAGCTGCTTTTGTTTGACGAGGAGCCCACAGCAGAGGGTTGTCACCCTGAGCCAGGAGTGTGTGTGACACTCCCGTCTCCTCCGTGCACCCGGTGTGTATTTGCTGCAGTGCTGATTACATTAACTTGTGTGTTTATAAACATTTGGAATTGGTGCAGAAAGCGGCGCTGAACAGAATTTTAAAGCCAGCCTCGGTTTTATTTCTGCTTTTTCATCTGTGAATGCACATAATGTGTCTGCGGCGCAGTCAGCAATGAGGGATCAGAAGTGCAAAGGGCTGATTCTCTGCTCGGCTTCACTTCTAGGCTCTCTCCCAGCCTCCTGCATGTCTATACCAACATGCAAACATGCATCCACACTGATGTGAGTCTGCAAGCATCACCCATCTGCAAGGCAATTCTGTGCTCCTGTCCTGCTGCTCTCTGCACAGAGAGATGAAATTCGAGCTGAGCAGGTGAGAGAACTGCCTCGCAGTTAAGGGAAGCTGATGCAAGTTGGAAGCAGCCTGCAAACAGCGGTGGGTTTTCTGTCTCCCTCTGCGGAAGGGTTTATGATGGCCTCGCTGCAATGCTATGTGAGTGCCCTAACCCTCTTAATCCCCACAGCACCCCCTTGTGAGGCAGGAATTAAACCCATAATCCTCATTATACGCGAAGAAGCCCGTGGAGATTAGGAATCCCAGCCTTGCAGAATGCAGGGTGAGTTCTGCTATGGGATTTCAATGCAAGCTGGGGCGGGGGGGCTTGGGAGAACCCCCACTTCGGAGCGCTTCACCATCCAACCAGCCACAAACTGAGCCGAATTTGGGCTGCAGTCTGCATGCTGTGCATGCATAGCCCTAAACAACGCCTGCTGCAGCTCTTCTGCTCTTTCTTTCTCTCCTTTCTGCCCCAGCTCCACCTCTAACACTGCGGGGCGGAGTGGGGATATGGAACAGCAAATAGCCCCGGGATTCGACCCCGGGCTGCTCCAAGCGCTGCCGCCGAGCACCATCTAGTGTCGGCCGGGCTGCTCCGCCCAGCTGCCCCCGGGGCTTCGGGGAGCACACGGGTGTATATCTGTGCTGGGGGGAAGGTGATGTGCTGTGATGCAGTGGCGCAGGAAAAGGAAACAGAAGGGAAATACAACATAGAATCAACATAAACACTTCCAAGGGCACTTGTTCCCAGCATTGTCCTACAAGGGAAATGGCCTCTCTTCTCATTTTATCTCCAGTGCTGATGCATCTTGCACGTTCAGCTCCAAAGCGATGCATGCTGCAGCCCTGGTGCAGCTCACACATAGTACCTGTATCAGAATACAGCATGCTTTATTGAACAGCACCACAGCTCTGCTTTCCCGAGAGCCTTGGCTGTGTGTCTGCATGGCAGGGAAGGCAGGACACCGAGTCCCCAACCAGTGCCCAGAATAGCTGTGTGACAGAGCAATGCAGGAGGTGCTGTGCAGTCAGCCATGAGGGCAAAGCCACTGAGAGGATTTCTTCTGAACTGGAAATTCACTGACACGCTCTGCTTTGGATTTTGAATCAGGATTGGATCTTGTTGTCATTTCCAAGTGGAAATAAGCCTTTTGCATTCGGTGGTCGGACAAATGGGCTTCTCTTCGTGCATAAGCTCTGCTGGAAGGGTGAGAAGTCAAGAGGCATGTGGGGCTGTCTCATTTGGAGGCCCTCAAGTCAATAGAATGAGAGTGTAAATGTGATGCTGCAGCACAGCTACTGCTGCAACGTGAAGCAGTGCCCCTGCAGGCAGTGTGAAGGGGCACGTTGCCATCAGCAGGGTGACCCCCCTGTCCCCTATAGGAATTGCTGGGGTCAGCCCCCCTGTCCATGTGTATCTTTGGAGCTGTTCCAATGCATCACCCGCAGCAAATTCAGGGTGAATCGAGTTCAGGTGTGGGGATCTGCAGTGAGCATATAGCAGCCTGTGTATGGGGCCAGCATGCTGCTATGGCAGGATATGGGATGGTGCACCAAGCAGGTGCCTGCTTTGTTATAGAATGAGAAACACTGCTGCTGCCTGAGCTGCTTCCCCATTTGCACCTGAGGCACATCCAGCACAAACTATCCTCTCCCCCCCTTTCCAAGCAGGCTGTGTGCTTCCAGCTGTCACAGCTGAGCTGCTGCTCTGTGAGCAGGGCCCTCTGCCCCCCTCCACCCCAGCATCAGCCTTGTCAGCATCACCATCGGCCGCAGGAATCAACACATCCCGGTGCTGCTGATTTATCGCCCTCTAGGTTGTCAGCATAAATACTTGATAAATAGAGAGATGAATAATACAGCCTGAGTTTACCTTGTCGGCATTAATGAATCTCCTGTTTGTGAGTTGGGGGGGGGGGACGGGGACGAATGCTGCCAGGCTGTGCACACTGTGAATGTCCCCTATGTCACCATCGCAGGGTGGGCTAGAAGGGCTTCCCAGGATGTGGCCAGGTTGCAGGCAGGTTTGTAGATGCTAAACTGGGCCTGGCTGGTATCTATTCAAACCAATTTTGCTGCAATCCGAGGAGTCAGCGGTGTGAATTTGGAGGGACTCCAAGGGAAACGTTTCCATCAACCTGGAGCAGCTGCAGTGGGGCAGAGCGGTGACATTCCTCTCCTCCCACAGAGGACAAAGCTCTCCTCGTGGGCCAGCTCCCATCTCAAGCTCTCTGGAGGGAGCAACCCTTCTCCTCCTCCTTGAGCTGCTTCCCCCTGCAGCTGCTGGAGGGAGGAGGTCACCTTCCCTTTGCTGAGCTCTTGGGAGGTTCTGCAGGGCTGGGTTGGTGTGGTCTGTGTTTCTGGGGGGAGATGTGGAGATGTTTCTGCCTCCCCCAAACCCCCTCTCATGAAGGATGGGGAGGGGGAGTGGAAGGGAAGGGGGGGTTTCATGGTAGTGAAATGCAGCACATCTCCTCCAGATCTGTGGGAATGAGGCAGAAATCTGTCAGCTGCAGAAATAGACTCTCGAGCATCAGCCTCTATTTCTGACACATATTTTCCTGTGTAATCTTCTGTGTGCTGCTCAAGGCCAGATAGGGCTCGCGTATAATTTCGTGCCCTGATATGGGCTACTGGGATGAGAATTCACTTTGCAGCAGAGATACCAGCACCTGCCTATGATATCTGCTGTGCTGATGTATGCAAGCACTTTGGTACAGTCCAAAGGCTGAGCCTTTGCTATCTCATGCCTCAGTTTACCACCAGACAATGGCAATGTTTGGGGGCCAGGAGCAATTAGTGGCTGGAAAGTGGTCAACTTGTAAAAGAGAAGACATAGATGGGCTCTTTCTGGAGCTTTATAGGAAGTTGGGCCTCTTTAGAGCTGAGGTGTTGAGATGGATGATAGCAGAGATGAGCTGCTAAGGGCTCTTTGCCCTTCTGTGGGCTGCAAAGGTTTCTTCTATCTGTTAAGATGATCTGAGAGGAGTAGTTCTATGGGCTCACTCCATTTGTCAAGTAATTTTTTAATGCATTTAAATACTTTTACAGCATCTGTTAATGAAACTTTGGTGACCCTGAGGCTCCTGAGGGAATCCATCTCCATCTAAGTGATGGAAAATGAACTCATTAATGGCTGGGGCCCCTTCGGTCCATGTGGGAAATCAATCCCTAGTGAAGAAGGGCTGTATGGGAAGGGGCTTGGCTGAGTGGGCACTGGGGTGGGGATGGATTGGAGTTGGGCCTGGGGACCTTAGTGTTCTTTTCCAGCCTTCATGACTTTATGCCTGGAAAACACGTGGAAGCCAATGCAAGATGTGGTTGCACAATCCCCTATGTGTGGGATGATGATGAACTGGAAGAGGGAGAAGAGCAGGAAGCTCGTTGTTCTGCATGTGGGGATATTCTGTGTGCAGTCCTCCAGTACACACAATCAGTAAAGCCATTTGGGGTCTTTTAAGAGCACATCTCTGCCCTCTCATCTCTCACGCAGGGCAAAACATGCACCACGGAGCCTCAGACTGTGTAAATTGGTCCCATTCTGCCAGTATCCACAGGGTGATGCTGATTCTCATTATGGAGGCGGATGGCCCAGCGAGATCAGAGCAGCGGGGTTGGCTGCTTTCACTCAGGGTCCCTTTGCACCCCCTGCTCTGCTCTGAAGGGATCGCCCTGATTTGAAGCAGCTGAACCACCAGGGAAGGCTGGAAATGTGAGCAGAACCTCCGCAGCTCTGCAGCAGCCCTGTGAAATGCCCAGAGCTGGGCACTTTTATTGCCGTGTGATTGGTGCTGTGCCCTTCAATCATTCGCCCATCCTGTGGGTCAGATCTGCTGATAAAAGCTGGGGGAACCAAAGTGATTTATGACAGCCAAAGATCAGCTGCACCAAGCCCACGTTATGCCACTTGATGAAGAGCTCTCTCTCTTCTCTCTCCACTTGCCTTGAGTCACTAAAAATCTGCCTCATTAACAAGCTCTCCCTAATCACTGCAGAGCACTTTGCCCAGCGGAGCTCTGCACGAAGCTTCTGCCCATAGACCTGCTCCAGTGAGTGCAGTGTGCACGTTAATGACTCGGCTTCTCCTTAGCGAGTTGTTGGGAGGAGATGGAGCTGTGATTGTGCAGAGCCCACTGTGCACCAGTGGGCAATGCCATAGGCAATGCAGAGCCCTGGGGTTGGGGGGAGGATGCCTGTGGGCTGCTGGGGGGGTAGGAAGCCTCAGGTTGCTCCCACACCCCCCCCAGCCCTCTCCTCTCACCCTTCAGAGTGTCTGAAGCCGACTGCTCTGGGATGGAGGGGATCAATCAATGGCTCTTGAGTCGGAGATGTGGTTGAAAGCCAAGGAGATGAAGGCTTTGCCGTCTGTGAACAAGTTGTTCTGATTGAATTAGGGAACATTTAACATCCACAGATAATTAGAAACAGCCACCCATTACAAAGGGAGCGAGTGAGAAGGAGAGCTTTGAAAGGCGATCGGCAGCTCCTTGACACATCAACCAGGGGAGCTGCTCAGATACCACTTCAGAGCCTTCCTGAGTGCTTTGTGCCCATCACAGCCCCACATCTCAGAGCCAGGTTCCTCCCGGCATCTCTTTCTTCTGCTTTCTTCATTATTTCTTAACCCTTTTATGATGGGGCCATCAGCTGTCAAACCTCAGGCAAAGAAACTGGCTTTTCTGCCCCAGAACCAACACAGTCTCCTTGTCCTGGAGTTAATGTGTTACTAGAGGTAATGGCCTGAAAATATACCTGGAGGTGTGCAGGATATGGAGAGATGTGGCATGGTGGGTATGGGCTGGGCAAGGGGAGCTTAGGTGATTCTATGATTCTACCTACAAACTGTGTCCCAAGGGGAACTTCTCAAAGCTCATCTGCAAAGAAACCAGAGAAGAGCTTATCTTATAGTCCTTCCAATTAAATAAAAGGGAAATCAGGATCTACCAGCGTCAGGAATGGTGTCTGGAGTAATAAACCACAGAGCAGCTTTCTGCTTACGGGAGAAGAAAGGAGAGCTCTGCAGATGAGCAAAGTGCTTTCTTAGAGAGCCAGACATGAAGGCAGGGCTGCAGACAGCTCACCCTGCACAACCCCATCCTGCTGCTGTTGGTGGGAAGGTGATGGGACGTGGGCAGCCCCGCATCACAGGGGACGGTGAGCTGTGGGATCGGCACGTGCCCACATCTGGGCTGGGAGCATGAGGAAACACCCCCGGGGGGTGTCAGAGCCGGTTACAGTGACACGTGATATTTATAACAGAGTGTGGAGGAGGGTGTCACATCGCATTACGCTGATGCTCCGGCACCAGAGACGTGGGGACGATGCTGTGGTGTGGGATGGCTTTGTGGATGCACAGATCCCACTTGCTTTCGCATCAGTGCATGGAAGCTGGTTCGGGAGCTCAACCCTACTGGGAGACCTTCCCTCCCAAGCCAACATGGAGTGCTACAAGCTTTGGAATAGCTTTGGTGTTCTCTACAATTATCACTATGAGCATTTGGGGTTGAACAGCTCCCTCCCTGCAAAGTGAGGCTCTGAAAGCACCCAGCTCTTCTGCATTACTGCAATTAGCCAGCCAAGAATTAGGAAGTGCAATGCAAGGGCCAAGTCTTAGAGGTGCAGTTTCCTGGTGCAGCGGGGTTGGCTGCTTTTGCATCCTAATGCAAAAACCTTGTCAGCAGTTGTGATGAGAGCAGCGTGAATCCCTTTGCACACACAGGCACACTCATGTGCACGCAGCTCCTGCCCCTTCCTCCTGCCTGGGCAATGGTGCTGTTAAACACAGATGCACGGAGCACAGCAATCAGAGCCCTCCTGGGGCTGATTGCTTGCCTCTAACTTTTGTCAGCTGCCATTCCTTGCTCTCTGCTGATATAAGAGCATCTCCTGAGAGCAGCCAGCACATGGACAAGCAGCTGCAGCCTATTGCTCCCCTATCTTGCTGGAGAAGGTCTGCAGTGCATTGCTGTAGGCAGGTAAGCTCCATCCCCATGGCCCTGCACTGTGGGCAGCACACAGATGTGCTTTGCTTTGCTTTTCTTCCCAGGGTGTGGGGTGTATGGTCCCTTTGCACAGTGCTGTTGCCCTCATTCATTATGGAAAGGAGTGACTGTGTTCTTAGGAACATGGGCAGTGCTGAGCTCCTATGTACTGCTCTTGGTGTGCAGGGGTTAGGGAATGTCCTTGCACACAGCCCACCAAGGCACGGAGCACCTTTAAGAGATGTCCTTAGTGCTGCTGGCAGCTCTTGGCTGCTTTTGGGAAGCAAAGGTGCCCCTGGAAGCAGTCAGGTTGCTAAGAGAACAATTAAGCAGGCTGCAGGCCTTGGGATAAGGGGTATGTGTGTCTGTATTGCTCTATAGGCATTGCTATAGACTGTATCACACCCACCTGTGATTTCCTTTCATGCAGCTGTGCCACTGGCCAGCACTGTACCTGATGCTTGAGTGTGCCTACAGGGATATGCATTTACACAGGGTGCACCTTCCTGTGCTGTGTTTGCACTGGGATGGCCACACAGATACAGAAAATAACCACATCCCCATCTCCACGTGTGGCTGAAGCATGTAAGCATCCTGCCCTGACAATACTTATGCCAGTGCCTGGATGCAGACGTCACATCCACGTGGTGCAATGGGCTGAGGCGAGATGGCATGTGTGTGGCTGCAAGGCATCATGTCTCCCTGCACCCTGCTCTGCAGACGTGTTTGTCTGCAGATCTCTAATGCGTCACGTGTGAGCCAGTGCTCGCATGAGAACCAAGTGATTGCTGTGTCCCTGGATGAGTGTGTGGGGTACATGCACCCCATGTGCACCCATTCTGTGTGCTCTGTAGCCCTTGTCCCATGCAGCTGATGACAGAGGCAGGCTGGCATTTACCCAGGATTTATGTGGATGCTCTAAAGCCAGCTGTGCATGTTTTCTTTTTCTATTTTCTCTTCTGTTTCCCCTTTTGGTCTGCTTTATTTTTGTGGCTGACTTTATGCCCTTTTGGAGATTGCTTATAACCCCAGTGGAGGGGAAGGACCAATCCTCTCTGCTTCCAGGGGAAGGAGAGCTGTGCAGCATCCACCAGATGCAGAGAAAGAAGCGAGATAAAAACAAAACCCAGCAGAAGAGAACAGCTCATCTCAGGCATTGTCTGTGGCGTGTTCTTTGTGCAATCCCAGTTGACTTTTTAGGGAGAGATTTATTCCCTCTTTCTCCATGACAGCGGAGTTTCGCATTGTTCCTGCAAGTTTGGAACAGCCCAGATTAACTGTGCAGCTTCAGTGTCTGATTAGCTCCGTTTGCTGTGTTGTTATTGACCTATGCAAGAGAGAAACTAGGTCAAGCCGGGCTGATGAGGCTGGATCTGGCTCTGTAACATAAATCAGTACAAACGAGGCCATCCGCTCGCTGAGCCATCACACCGTGCTCGGGGGTGGGTCGCCTCCAAAGTGTCCATGGGATGTCATTAGGAACTTTCCTGAGCAATCAGTCTGAGTGAAGCATGCTTTGGAAGTGGTGGGGGTGGGTAGGTTTGTTTCTCTGTTTTTAAGGTGAGGGGCATTATATCAGCCTTGGAATGGTTGCAAATTGAAGCCTCTGTGCCTCTTGCAGATGGGGTGGGGGCAGAGCATCCCGCAGGGTTGGGATGAAGGTTTTTTGCAGGAGGGCAGAAGCTTTCAGCCAGCTTCCTTGCAGGCAGCCTTGATTGCTGTAGCAGCTTGGTTTTCTTGCTGTGCACAAGCAAGGGCTGTGCAGCCAGTCTCTAACACAAAGACTTTTAGCTCCTTGTAACCCTGAATCTCCCCCAATCCTGGCTTGGTGGGATCCTATTCAAACCCATTATGCTGCTGCCGCTTAATTGTTCCTTTCCAGGGAGAAAGGAGCATCCAGTGCCCATGCCAGGCTGCCTGTAGTTGCATTGCCAAACCCCTCCATCACCCTGACAAAGCTTTTTGAAGGCAGAAGTGACTGGCTGGTGCTGAACAGGGCAGGATGCAGGGAGCAGCCTCAGCTGGTCTAGTCCCCTGGTGCATGGTGTGCTGGGAGCCAGACGTCACCCCATATTAACTTCACTGTGTGGCAGCCAGGCTGTAATGGTGTGGGGGAGGCAAGGCAGCAAAGAGGGGGTCAGCCCCAAATGGGCTGGGAGAGCATCATTATAGGGGATCACCTGCATAGCGATGCTGCTAAGGAAGCAGGTATCAAACATGCAAAACATGCTGTTCCTCTGGGCCAAAAAAAAAAAAGGGGAGCATCAGCTTTTATGGGGAAAAGCAGAGCTGATGAATCCAGGCTGTTAAAAGCCTGCTGGAGGTATCCTCTACTGATCCCAAATATCCATAGAGCTGAGTCAGCCTCCAAGGGGATGCTTCGTGGCCCATCTGCAGGATGATGGTGACGCACTGATGCTGCATCACTGCAGGGTTGGGGTGGGGGGGGGAGGCTGTCACAGCACCCCCTGCCCTGCAGCACCCAGAGCTGAGCAATGGCCCCAGCTTCCCGGCTGCATTCACATTCCCTTTTTGTGCTGTCACTTTTTCTTCTTTATGTCAGTGATTTGCTGACGTCACAGGTGTGGTACTGAGAAATTGGATTTACGGGAGGTTGAAGGTGGCAGTGAGGGAAATGAACCCTTCTGATACCCCTGCAGAAGGGCAAGAATGGCCATGGGGAGCCCAGCAGATGGGGTATCAGCTCCCATAGGGTTGCTGTGTGATGTGTTTCTGTTTTGGGGCAGTTTCCAATGCATTCCCAAGCAGGCATTCCTCAGCCTCTCTGTCTCACATCACTCCCTTCCATAACTTTGCTCTCTTTCTGGCTGGATTTCTGGATGAAATAGAAGGTCAATAAGGCAAAGGAAGAAAGGAATCAGAAATGAGAGTGAGATAAACTCCTAGCAGGGCACGGCTCCACACAGCCTGCAGCGTGGCTTAGCTTGTGCCTGGGTCTGTTGGAATACCTCCATCCTCAGGAGCTAATTTAGGATGTCCTCTGCTCTCTGCCTGAGGAGGAAACGGCTTCTGTGCAGAAGGCACTTGTCAGTGACAGACCTCTTGTAAACAGCACCATGGCTGCATGTCAGACACGCTGAGGACATCTTTATCAGGTGCTGTGCCAAAGCCCCTGGGGGAGGCTGCAGGACAGCAGAGATCTCTGGGTGTGCACTGACAGAGCCCCGTGTGCGAGGCAGGGGCTGCTGCCCATTAATAACTGAGGAGCTCTGCTGTGCTGCCTCACCTCATTGCTGCTGCTGCTGTTCGGCAGAGGAGCTGTGCTGAGATACTGCAGGAAAGATGAGATCAAAACCAGAGCAGGCTGGAAGAGAAGCTTTCCAGCTGGGGGGAGGTCACAGCTTTTTGGGTTTTGTTTTCCTTTGCTACTTTGCCAGCAAAATGCCCCTTCACAGCAGCAATCCCCAAAGCCTTGCTTTAAAATCTGCAAGAAAACCAATTGCTTGCTTTGTTTTTTTTTTCCCCTAGAATCATTATCAAGCAAGGAGAATCTGCTTTCTTTTCCTTTTTCCTTTAATTTCCATGAGTAATTTTGGGTTCTGTTGTTGGATTCAAGCTGAAAGTGGGGTAATTTCAGTGGGCATCAGTGTCCCCCTGGCACTGTGCTCCTTCCTGCTGCCAGCACTTGCCTCTTGTCAGCTCTTTGCTGGAGCTGAAATGCACTGAGCTGCAGAAGGAGCCCGTACAGCAAACAGCTCATTTATTGATATTTTATTACGCTGTTTAGCAGGACCCTGGTGCCTGTAAGGAAGCATTAAGGAAGTTCAGCAGCGCGTTCTCATTGATCCCGTTCAGTGCTGCGATCTTAGCGTGAGGGTGGTGAAGAAAAGAAATGATGTTGTTCCCTTCCCTCCCCCATATCAAGCTGATGGTGGAAGGATGCTCATGGCCTGGAGCTCAGGAGGGATGAGCAGTGATGATGCAGGAGAGCTCAGCATGGCGGTGGAAATAGTGTGTGTTGGTCCAGGTAATGACAACAGCAGCCCTTAGGACCACTGGGGGATGATGGATCATTAGTTCCCAAAGGCCTGCACCTCTCATTTTGAGCAAGGAAGGAGGAATCCAGCAACACCTGCCTGAGATTCTGCCTGGATTAATTAGCTGCCATTTGCAGAGTTGTTTGAAGCTTCAAACCTATTCAAGTGCAGGCATTATTATTAAACAGTGATCCATTAGTTCTGATTGTCGGCTATGGCCTCTCTGTAGTGTGCCTCTCGGGTGTCGCTTTCTCCAGCATCCTATATTTGTCTTTGCTATTCCAAATACATCTATTAACGAGGCATTGCAGCAAAAGCATCCACAGGCAGCTCTGGTTTAAGTGCATGAATAAGGGCTGGGATTGGAGCCCTGCTCCCATCCTTGTCCTGTGCCCCTGGGCAAAGCAGGGCACATGCAGAGATGGGGGGAGCTGGGATGGGGCTTCCAAGCTCCTCCAAGCCAGGAGCAGCTGCTGGACCGGCTGAGGATGCTGTGCAGCTGTGGCTTCACTCCTGGTATGTACCAATGGGATGAGATCAGAGCCTCTGGCGTTGATATCTATATGCGGGTGCATGTTGCTAGTTGGGATTGAGGTTTTATTCCTGTAAACACTGTATTTATTATTTAAAAAAATAAACACCAACAACATGCAGGCTGCCGAATGCATATTGCGCACAAAAAAAGCCATAAAACTCCCAGTAAAGAGCCAGGAAAATGCTATGAGGAGAACAAAGCAGGCGTAGATCACTGTGTTTGGCCAATCTTAAACCTAGTCACGGCACCATGGATAGAATACACACGGCTTCTCCCACCACAAATGCATTTCCAATCAGAGAGAAATGTATATAATGTGAAATGTGTGATCTAAATCGAGATGAGACTGATGTTCAGAAGCCACAGAGATACAGAAATCTGGGCAGTTTCTGAATCATTTGGGTCTCCAATGGTTCTTCAGTTGTTGTATAAGGGTATGTAAGCACCTTCTTTCTCATACACAACACACATACTTAGTGCATATAGAAAACATGGTTGGTTTTTATTCAGTCTGTTGGTTTAAAACAGTGCTCTGTGTGTCTGTGAAGGATCCAGGCTGCTTTGAAAGGATCTACCAAAGTGATCAGGGAAAGCAAAGTGCAATGTTGCCAGGCTTGAATTTGCTCCAATGGCTCCAGATTTCTATTGGTTAACATGTAAGTGTCTGTAGTTCAGAAGTGTTATTACTTGAACGTCCCTGATGCTGTCTGACCCAGCTTATCTTAATCTTCATCCCTTAGCTGAACCATTGGGATCATTTCTAGAGCTGTCCTCTAAAACACCTCACTTATGAGCTGTTATATGACTTTGGATCCATGTTCACCATAAGGGTTATGGGATGGTGGCAGTGGGTACTGCTCTCTCTTGCTGCTGGAGAGGCCAATTTTACAAGCAGCTGGTTTTGTGTATCAGATGGTTGGTCTATGAGCCCATGCATTTGGGTGGTGAGCACTTCAAATGATGTGTGTATATGAGTTGCTCCATGTTGAGTGCAGTAAATATTGATGGCTGATGGCTCTGCCAGTGTTGGGGTTGGCCAGTGTTGGGACTGGCCAGTGTTGGGGTTGGTTGTTTGCACCCACTATCCCTACATCCTTTGGTTTTCCACCTTTTGGCCTTTGTATTCTAGCATAGTGCAGTGTTCATCTGTCCATGGGAACTTTGCCTTCCCAGGTTCATCTATGCCTGTGCTCGCAGGCTGGTTTCTGAACCACACAGTTAGAAACAAGGCTGCTGCTTTTCTCCTTACTCTTGGAGACCCTGCCTGCACACATGTGGTTTCAATATAAATACAAGCTGCCAGGAAGCTTTCTTCTTGCTCCGGGAGAAGGTGTAAACTCTTGCAGGATAAACATACCTCCATCAGTAAGGGAGAATGACTTCACTTCTGGCTCACAATCATTGCGTATGTGAGCTTTAATCATCCTGCTCTTTGTACTAAGTGAAGCCCTTATGATCAATCAGAACTTTGAAGCTTTGTTATAAAAATGTAAATGAAATGCATTTCTAAATGAAGCCTTTCTTCTGCCTCGTGCCTCTCCATTCTTCCAGGCACTCCTAGGTACACATAGCTCTGATAACAGCACCAGCATTGCTCCCTCCCTGCTTTTGCTCCATAGCAAATAGAGAAGCAGAGCTGCCCCTGGATGTTTCTAGATATTCGGATCCATTTGGGACACAAAATGTTCTCCTGATTGCATCTCTAAAAATAAGCTGGTTGCTTGCTAAACGTTAAACCTGAGTCCCCATGGAAAGAAGGTGCAGGTGACCTGCTGGCTGTCTGCGCGTCTGCTTTGCTCCTATAATAAATGCTGGTCCCATTGGCCCTGTTCCCCTGATTCATAATGAGAGCAATGTCTCAGTGGAAGGAAATTCCCACCAGTTGCAGAAAATCTGCCTGCTCAAGCATGCTGGTTGTGCTCCAGTATTGGAGATGTGGTAAAATAGATGGGCCTTTCCAACTAATTCTTATCAGCCTGGCCTTGGAAATGTCCGGCTTTTATCCATCTGGCCATGTCCTCAGAGGGGTTGGCCAAGATCTGGTCACAGAAAGAAGCAAAGCAAGGTGGAAGGCAGGGGAGAGAGACACGAGTCTACCAGTAGGTGGGTAGAGATGCCTTTCCTCTCTGCTTTCACCTGAGTTTTATTTGATGTTTTAGAGCTATGGGCTCTGCACACACACACACACAGCAACTCCAGATGGGCTGTTCCCTTTTGCAGCCCTTCTTATGGCCTGCTCTTGAGCTAAGCCAAAGAGCCTGGAATACCTGCAGTCACTCTGGGAAGCCATAGGGCAAAGGGAAGAGCAATGCCACTTCTTTTTTACCTTAGATTTTCCCTTGCTACAGCATGTTTTCAAGGAGCTGGAGTGATTCTGAGCAGGGCTTGGCCTTACTGCAGTACACACAGCTTTGCTTTCTCATTGCTGTGAGTGGCCTCACCTGCTCTCCAGACACTTTGGGAGACTCAGTGCACACCTCCACATGCTGACAGGGCAAACCTTCATCCCTCTGTCTGTAATTGGTATTGACACAGCACTGCCATAGCCCTGGGATGCTCTGGAGCCAGACACATGCTGCAAGCTTTCAAAGTAGCCAGTTTGCTTAGTAAAGAGTTCCTTGAGTATAAGAAGGATAATGCCTTTTGTAGAAATGCTTATTGATGTTTGCATTCCTAATCCAGCAATGCCATTTAGTCCAGCTATGCGAGCAGAGAAGCTCCCCAGGGCTGAGGCCATCCCATTTTGTTACCCACATCAGACGCGATGCCTTAGAGCAGGCTTTGATTTTAGTGTGGCTCACGTGTAGATCCCAACATCCACAGATAATAAGGCTGGGGGGAGAGTTGGTAGGTGCTGGTTGGTAGACTCTACAGATTGATAGCACAGCATCCTTTCTCTGAGAGTATTTTAGTGAGCATTAGATTTATGCTATTTACTGCTTTTCAGATAAAACAGTCACCGCGCTCGAAACCGCTGATGTACTTAGAATGGGGAATGGACTGGTTTAGTGGTTGCTGGATCTGATTGCTCAGAGGCCACTTTATTTCTCGATTGGGGAGATTGTGTTCTAAATAACGCAGCTATGGCTTTATGAATTGAGCAGGGCATGAATTAAGCAGGTTGGAGGCTGCCTGTGTTGACTGGTGGCTTCGCATCTTTCAGGACGAGGTCAGCTCAAGTTCATTGCGTTGGAAGGAGTTCATGATTCCTTTGTTATGGAGGTTCAATAGGGATTGATTTTAAAATGAACATTTTTGGACTAATTTAATAAATTCACTTTATTGTTCAGGTTTTGATGTTTTTTTTTCTTTCTTATTTCCATGAGGTCAGCATAAGGCATTTCTCCTTGCTGTGCCAGTCGCTCTGAGTGTTATTTAGACCTCATGGCTCTTCTCTCCTCATCTAAAACTCAGTCATGAGATGGACAAGAACCTGAATGCATTATTAACCATAACTGGCACAGTGGGGTTCTAGGGATGAGCTTTTGCATATCTTTATTGAGGGTGGTGATGCACTGGAACAGGTTGCCCAAGGAGGCTGTGGATGCCCCATCCCTGCAGGCATTCAAGGCCAGGCTGGATGTGGCTCTGGGCAGCCTGGGCTGCTGGTTGGTGACCCTGCACACAGCAGGGGGTTGGAATGAGGTGATCATTGTGGTCCTTTTCAACTCAGGCCATTCTATGATTCCTTAATGTCCCACACTCTGGCAAACTGCCTGATGCATGGGGCCGTCCCTTGTGGTTGCATTGCAGGAGGAGCGTTTACTGAGCAGCACAGCCATCATTTGAGTCCTTGAATTGCTGCTTTGCATCTGACGTCCCACTTGGGGCTCCAGTTTGCAGCTCTTTTGGGGTTGTAGGTGCAAAGCTGCTTTCACATCTGCTCAGCTCTGCCTTCTGCCATCACACAGCTGCGTGGATAAGGCGAGATAACTTTGTGTTGCTTCTCATTTTCTGTCTTGTCTGCCTTCCTCCAGCCTGCAGTGCTCAGGCAGGCCGTGGAAAAGTGCAGCAGATCTGTCAGGGAGATAAGTGTGTTTTAAAGAGCAATGATATCTGTCAATGAGACAGCAGCTGCGCAGAAATTCGTTTCCATCTCTGCCTCCTGATCTGCCCTAGAAATGTCGACACAGCACTTTTCTTTCCATGGTTATTTCTTGAGGTGTTGTTTTTTTTTCCCCTCTGCTCTCAGTGTATTTAGGGGGAAAGGACATAAAGCTGCATAAAGCTCTGCTGTCTCCCCTCCCTGGGCTTTTGTCCTCGATGTGTGGTAGCAGATGAGTGGAAGTTTACTGAGGTTGTGCCTCAGGAGGTCTTACCTCGCTGTAAATAGCATGGAAGGGAACAGCTACCAATGCAGGCAGATGCCCATCTGTTGGCTCCATACTGGCAGCAGGGCACAGGGCTGGGCATCCCCACATGGCTCAGGGCTTTGTGCTGGGGTGAGCAGTGAGTAAATGGTTTTATGGGGGGGGGGGTGAAACACACAAGGGGAGCTTCAATGTGTGCTGAGGCCATTTGACCCGGCAGCTTTCCTAATGCTTTTCCCACACCTCTGTGTCCCGTCCTTTTGCACCTCCCAGCCTCTCAGTGTGCTCGTACCAGAGATGTCCATTAGCACTGTGTGCTCCCCCAGCTCCCATCGCTTCTGAGTGTGGCAGCTGTGCAATGCAGGCAGCATCCCGCTCCCCTGTGGAACCCTCAGAAATCAGGGTGGTCTTAATAAGAACAGCAACATCATCATTGCTCAATGCCTTTTGCTGACCCTCTCTATGAGGATCAGGACAGGGACCCCAGGATTTGGCAGTTAGATGTTGGTTGGCCATCAGCCCTCTGCATTTCCCGATACCTGCGTTAGGCTGAGTGTTTGCCTGCTTGCTGCAGAGCCAAGCCGTGGTGTCTGATAGCTCCAAACACCCCCAGCTGATGTTGATTGAAGAGGGATGGTTGGAAGGTATTTGCAAGTAGTTTGTGCAAAAAGGGAGAAGCTGCAGCACACAGAGCTAATGCAGGTAGCAGTGATTAAAAGCAATGGGCTGGGGGCTCGTTTCCATGCAGCATACTTTCCCAAGTTACCTACTCTTTCCACTGGTGCTGGTAGCCAAGATTGAAGGTTCATTGTTTCCATTCTTTGCTAAAGAAGATTTAAAATGCATGGTATGGGGTATGTGTGTGTGTGTGAGGGGGGAATATGGCTTTATTTATGTGTGCATTGGGAATTCACTTGGTGGCTGTGCTCTCATTTGAAAGTCTTTTCTTTAAGCACCTGTCCTTTAGTCTGTGTTGCTGCGTGCAGTCAATCATTGCGGTGCTGCTCGCTGCAATGCAAACAACATACATCATATGACAGGGGAAGTTACGGCAGCACTTTGTTACCTGTTCCCAGCCATTTGCAATGCACAGTAATAGCCGTGATGCTGATGAATGCGCTGAAGGGTTTAAGCACGAGCACCGCTGGGGTGATTAGAAATGTTTGTTCTGCAGAGTTAGCAACGTGTCCACAGGCAATAGGTGACATTGCTCCTGCTTGGAAGGGACACACAACTCACCTGGTGCAGGTGGGGAGCAGCGCTGCTCTGCGGTTGCATCGTGCACAGCTCAGCTCTGAGTGTTATCATTGCGCTGGAACAAGGCTGATTTATGCCAGCAGAAGATCTGCTTCTAAAACTGTTTAAAGCTTAGCGCCTCTCTCTCAGCATCCCTGGGAGATAAGGATTTATTGCAGCTGTTTGAGAAATGCAAATTTTTTTCTATATATATATATATATTTTTTTTTTTTTTTTCAGGAAATATGCTTTTCCATAAAACTGCTTTTTTCAGACAGCAAATATATTTCACGAGCATCTTTAAGGCTTTGATGGCAGATAGAAGCCCAGACAGCAGAACGCTGTGAGCAGAGGGTTGGTCTGTTGGCCTCAATCATTTACATTTGCATCTGTTATAACCTATAAATGAAACCCAGCAAGTTTCTGGCTCTTGTAGCAAGTTGTACTTTGGGGGGGGAGGGGGGAAGCATATTTCAGCTTGCCCTCGTTACAAGGTTCCATCCAGCTCTGTGACAACTGTAAGATCAGAATGAGAAAATCCCGTGTTCAATTTGTATTTGCTTGATTACTTCTTTTTCTTTACATTTATCAGCTTCTGTAGCTGAGTGCTTCCTTCCCCTCCTTGTTAAAATCAGGATCAATGCCCGGGAAGGGTCAACCAGTTTACAATTCATTACATGTACGCGTTTCTAACTGACAATGCAATTCTTGTTTCTCATTTTTCATGTCAACTGTTTCTTGGAAAAACAATAAAAGAAAGAGAAGCAGGAAAAAGACAAAGACAGATTTACCCAAGTCATCAAGTGAAATGGGAGCTGACAGGTTCTCTAATGTTACATGCCCAGAACAAAGAGGATTCCTCACTCTGCTCTTCTGCAAATGTTTGAGAATCCTTTGTGTGTAACTCTGTTATTCAGTGGGAGCTGCAGCTCCAGGCTTCCCCTTCATTCCCGTTGTATTGTGCCCCATGATGCTCCTTGGCCTTGCAAGGATTGTTTTTCAGATCAAAGGGAAGCACGACCCAACTGTTGGATCCCTTCCTGTTTTTGTCACCGAATGCGCCCGGGTTCCCCCAGGCTAATCAATGCTCTCTTGCATCAGTTACTTTCCTTGCTGTATAGAAAGAAGAAAGGCGACTTTGGGGATGGGAAAGATGCAGAATTTCAGTGGAAAACCCCCCACTAGTGGGATACCCTTCTGCTGAAATCACTGCTGATTTAAGTGGGCTGCAGTGACCAAGTTTTAATCCAACCCCCCAATGCCTCCAGTTCAGATGGAGTGGATTTGGAGGTCGCAGCCCCTCACGTAGGGATAGTTTGAAGCCGTACATCCAGGAAAAAGATCTTTGGTTTATGGTTCTCACTTGGGCAGATGGATTTGTTGGTGATGGGAGTGTCAGAGGCTGATGGGAACATCAGCCCAAACTGGGGCAGTGTGGTTAAGGGGAGCTGCAAAACGAGGTTGAAAGATAACAGGAGAGTTATGGAAATGCTGGGCTGTCTTTCTGCTGCGGTGCCAGCTCTGCTTTCATTGACAACATTCCCACTGATTACAGAGATGGAGGCTGGGATGAAAAGCTCATTGATCAGAGATAGAGGTTGAGTCTGCATCTGTTCTGCTTGATCTGAGCAAGTGTCTGGGAGGGCTTGGTTAGAAGAGCTTCAACCTTTGCAAAGGGCAGGCAGACATTTTTGCACACTATCTTCCTGATGGATCTTGTTTTGAGCCAGACCTAATTTATCTGCAAAGGCCACAAGTAAAAGCTGTAATGAAGCTGTTCCAATTGGGGCCGATTTGTCACTGTTTGGTTCCGGCACCGTAGATCCCTTTTTACTTATTGCTGCCTCTTCTCCCCTTACTTTCCACCTGGGAGCTCAAGCAGTGAGGGAACGAGGGACAAAGAACCTCCACAGCCTTTTCTACCTCTTCCCTTTGAGACAGAGCACACACTGCTAACCTGGATACACTCCAGCACCCAGGAGAGATCTGTCATTCCCAGCACAGACTGGAAGTGACTCTGTGCTAGAAAGCAAGCTAAGCCTTCTTTTCCCTGTCTCAGTGTGACAGCATCTCTTCTTGTCCTTACAAGTTGACTCCTATGGGCAGAGGGTGCAGGAAATGAATTCCAGCCCCCAGTGGAGGCTTGCTGTGGGTTGGGGGGAGAAACAGAGACCCTGAGAGCTGATTGTCCTCATTTCTGCCCTGAGAGTGAGAGCTCATTCAGAGAACATCATTCTGAGCTCCTGTAACTGAAATGCAAAGCAGAGTTTCTGGGCTGAGCAGGTTTGAAGGCAGTGCCCAGCTGGAGTGTTCTCACTTGCTTTGGAGGGGGAGGGAGAATGGGGAGATGCTGCACAGTGCTGAGTGATGGGGAGAGGGCTTTGCATTTTCTAGGTGGGTCAAGGAAGACCAAAAGTGGATGAATTAGGCTGCGTCTTGCACTGTATGAAATGAATCCCTTAAGGGCTTGCCTGCAGGGGAAGGAAAACACTGCACCATCTGTCCCCCCCCTGCTGTTCTCCTGTTAGTAATATCTGCACTGCTGCTTTGGGGCATCAGGGTCACAAGGTGGTATGGAGTGGGACTTTGTAGTCTGGTGGCTCTTGCTCATGTGCTCAGGGGTTGGTGGGACTGGGGAGGACATTGAGTCCATCCCCGACCCTTCTTGGATCACACCAACCTTGGCAGACGTCCTCAAATCCCCCCTCTGAGAGCCCCCTGTTGTGTGCCATGTAACAGTGTTAATTCATCCTCAGTGCTGGGATGTTTATCATCCTATCAACAAACCCAAATTTCCCTTTTTGGTTTCTTCCTCCCTTGCAAATTCACCTCGTTTTCCCCTGTTCTGCCTCTAGTGGCTTGAAGGATAATTGCTCACCTCTCTTTTCACAGCAACCTTTTGCATATCAGAAGCCTGTTATTCTATCCCCAGTTCAGAAAGCCCTTATCTGGACCAAGCAAACCTATTTCTTCTGCCCTTTCTTTGAGGGCTGTGTTGTTTAAACCTTCCATCCCATCTCCTGGGTGAGCTCAATGTGCAAGTGGTTGATATTGAGTATGATGGGAGCTTTTGCTTACCAGAATCTGACGCAGCAAATTACTTCCCTGGGCAGACAATCAGATGCATTTATGGTCTTATGCTAGAAGCCACATTGCTGTACGGCTGAGCCACAACTCAGCTGCTGTGCAGCAGAGCAGCTCACTCTGGTTGGGGTGGTCCAAGCGGTCCCCATCTGGTGTTTGTTTGGCACACAGTGCTTTCCCATTGTGACAGAGCTGGGTGGTGGGTTCCAACTCAGGTGTCTGCAAGTTGGGCCTCGTGGATGCTTGATGGAAGGCTGTGGACATCTGGCATCTCCTCCATCCCCCGAAGCTTTGGCTCAGGTACTCTGCCTTCATCTTTGTCCAAGTCTTTCTCGGTTAATTACAATCCCTATCGCTGTACACAGATGCAGATTTCTATATTGACTGAAAAAAAACCAAAACATGCAGGGATACCTCATTGTGGCCTTCCAATGCTTGAAGGGAGCACATAAACAGGAGGATGAATGGCTGTTTATGAGGGTGGATAGTGATAGGACAAGGGGGAATGGTTTGAAACTGAGACAGGGGAGGTTTAGGTTGGATCTTAGGAGGAAGTATTTTAACCAAGAGGGTGGTGATGCACTGGAACAGGTTGCCCAAGGAGGCTGTGGATGCCCCATCCCTGCAGGCATTCAAGGCCAGGCTGGATGTGGCTCTGGGCTGCCTGGGCTGCTGGTTGGTGACCCTGCACGCAGCAGGGGGTTGAAATGAGATGATCATTGTGTTCCTTTTCAACCCAGGCCATTCTATGAATCTATGATAATACCCCTCATGCACCCCATTCTCTTACAGCAGCATGACTTTGCTGTCATGTTTTCCATGTTTTCTCCTCATCCTCAGTGTCTGCAAGTCTCTCTGCTCTAAGCTATGTCAGCTCCAGGCCCAGAGCGTGGAGCAGCTAGTTTGCACTGTCTCCCTCCCTCTCTCCTCAGCTTGAGTGTTTAATTTGCTCCAGACTCTGCTTGAGCAATTTTTGGAGAGCGGTTTATATTTGTGTATGCAAATAAGCTGAGCAAATATGCTAAGGAGTGCCAAAGATAGATCAGTGCACTTAAAGCACATGCCAGCCCACAGGAAAATCATCCCAGGCCATTGTGGTCTCACTTAACCCTTCTGCCTTCATCACTGCTTGGAGTCTGGCCAGCAGGCAGTGCAGGAGAATGCATGCCCACCTCTGAGCAGTGCTAGAGCTGCTCTGCACCCTGAGCTGGCAACAGAGCACAGCATTTTCGGTGCTTGTCTACCCAAATATTATCTGCCTTTCATGTCCTTTTTATTGTCAAACGAGCAGCTTAGGAGCTGTGTAACCCAGCCAGCTTTCCTTCAGGCTCGTGATTGGTGCTGGAGTCTCTGGTGTGTCATAATGTGTGTTACAAAGCTTTGCGTGTGGCTCGAGAGTCCATCAAGGCACTCTGCCCTGTGGATGCTCTGACAGCTGACAGCACAGCTGAGCTCTGCCTTCTCCTGAGGTGCAAAGGGAGAGTTTGCTCTTTCTCTAATGCTATACCAGTGGTTATAAAACTTGTGCAAAAATAATATATATATATATGTGTGTGTATATATATATATGTATATGCACATATATAATAGTTTCCCTTAAACTGGTAGATCTGTCAAACGGGTTGAAGCATCTCCTGAAGAGCACCAGGTTTCCTAATCTGGCATTCTCCCTGTAGGAGGGAAAGTGAGAGATCATTGTCACTCGCTGGGCTTGCCTACATTGGGGAACTGACAGGAATTGCTATTGCAGAATAAGCTGTTCAGCCGGAAGCCGTCCAGAATAGCTCCTTGCATGGACACACTTCTGGTACATAAGTGACTTTGCTGTAGCATAATTACTTCACTTTGGAAGGATGCTAATTACTTTGGAGTGTTTTTTTTATTCCGGAATAAAAACCTGCTGTCATAACGTCCTTTGGGAGGCGTGGTGAAGTGGTTTCTCCATCAGTCACTGCTCAGACATCTTCCTCATATAGATAGATGTGCAGAACAGTTGGGAAGGGCAGCGCATGTTCTGTTGCCAAACCTGAGTGAGATG
The DNA here is from genome assembly GCF_054131305.1 of Coturnix japonica. Classification (NCBI taxonomy): domain Eukaryota; kingdom Metazoa; phylum Chordata; class Aves; order Galliformes; family Phasianidae; genus Coturnix; species Coturnix japonica. The sequence continues at coordinate 3,543,960 of NC_140696.1, forward strand.
CAAGGAGGGACGATCAGAGCAGGTTTTGCTGATGCTTTTCACACAGGGTCTTTCATCCTTAGAACGTGTGGAGGATGATACAGCTTCTCGTTGCATCTTTTTTAGCGTAGTTTTTAAAAGCAATGAGGCTTATATAACCCATGGCTATACACATGGTGCTTAATTTCTACACCATTAGACCATCTCAGCCACGTTTGGCTCTGTGCAGCTGTAGCATGGAAGAAAGGGAGGGAGAAGTCCTTGTTTGCAGGATCCCATTGCCAGAATAAGATATTTTGGTTGGGATAAGTCTTGCTTGCAGTGGTGCATTGAGGAAGGTGGTACCTATGGCTACACCACACTGGTCATTGAAGACTACTTAGGGGCTGGATGGGATGCACTGCTCCCTGGATATACCTGCTTCTCTTAGGTAACTGGAGGAGTCTGAAAGGAGTTCGTAGTGCACTGGGTTGTAGAGAAGTAGAAATAATTTGCCTAAGCTTATGCTCAATGGTCCAAGTCTTAGTGTGAGCCTTAATAATTTTAATGCAATTGCCCTTAGGGTTATGGTCTGATAAATCAGTGCTCAGAGCAGTGATAAGGAAACATTTGGGTATGTTTGCTCTGCTCTTTTTCCCCTCCCTTTCTGACTACTGTGGGGTGTGTGGGTCCAACCCAGCCCAGCAAGATGAGCCTGCAATGAAGCCATTGACTTCACCCTTATCACTTATTGCACTGACAGTCTGAAATGCTTTGGTATGGAGTACTCAGGCCTGGCTCTGCTATGTCTGCTGTGATCACAGGCAGCTTTTGACCTTGAGAACACATTGGCTTCCCAGAGCTTGTTTCTCCACCCTTGGATGGGAAACCTGGATCCCACTGCAGCTGACGGGCTTCAGCTTGATTGGTTAACACAGCTTGTACGCACTAAGTAAAACCCACTCAAAAACTTCTCTGCGAGGAAATTATTGGAGTAGAGTTTGTAACCTGAGTTCTTCCTTCTTATCCCTACATCTTCAAGCACCTACAATTTGCTCTGCAAGACCCATGGCTCTTCCCGTGCACAATAACAGACGATGGTAACTGCAGGGCTACTCTCAAGCACTTCTTTGCTCCCATCACCAGCTGTCTGTCTGTATGCATTATTTATGATGCAGCCTCTAATCCCTGCTCCGACTGCACCGTGCTGAGTTTCCACCAGAGCTTCACCATGGCGCAGTTGTCAAAATATCAGAGTGCTTTGCAAACTTTAATGAATTCCTATTTGCAGAGACGCTATATTTATTCTTTAATTATTTTCCTTCGGTGAATTCCAATTTTCTAATGTGTCTTTCTATCAGCAGAGAGACGACGGTGGTAATTCAGCCCAAATGTAGCTTATTTCTTACTGTAGAGTGGTGACGCTTTGGCACAGGCTGCATGGGGAGGTCGTGGAGTAATACCATTGAGGTGGTAAAGTAATATGGGGATAGAGTACTTAAGGACGTGGCTTAGTGGACACGGTGCTGATGGGCTGATAGTTGGACTAGAGGATCATAGAGGCCTTTTCCAACCTTAAATCTTGCAGCAGAGTATCCACATCTGCCCCCAAACCAAAATGAGGGACGTGGGGGGAGGTGAAGCCTCTCTCAGGTCTGTGGCCAATGGCCAGAACCTACCAAAACAACGTGGCTGTTTGCACCAACGTATGTCGAAAGGATTGATCCCTCCTGACAGGCTCTTGTAAGAAGCAGGCGGCGCATGCAAGCCAGTGCTGTCAAGGGAAACTGGAGCTCGCTGCTGTTTGACAGGTATATTATTCCAGCTGCCCCAGACTTATTTACAAAACAAGGTGCTGTGATCCCCGATGTGGTGCGAGTCAGCGCTCCGGAGCTGCAAGGGGCTCTGTTTTTTTAGCCCTTCAGAGCTGGCCTCAATTTGTTTGACATGTGAAATGGATGATGGTGGAGGGGGGAAAAAAAAACCAGAAAAGCCATCTTTGCTTCACAGCCTGTTCTTTCCTGGAGACAGACACAAATTTAAGATGCAAAGTGTGAAGGAGCTGAGGTTACTTTTCTTGGCTGTGCCGTATACGGGTGATTCCAGTTCCTGGTGCCATGTGGGGGAAGCTTTGCTGCTTGTCCTAGTGCAAAGCATTGGGCTCTTGGTCAGGGGGCCCTACTGTGCTCTGCAAATCCTTTGGTGGGAGCCTGGATTTACGGGTTTGGCCTCGTCCTTGTCAGGCTTAATGCTCTTCACTTCCCTTTTCAAGCTCTCCAATTTCATCTCCCAATCTCCCTTATTTCCTTTATAGCTCTTATTTCTGGTCCATCTTTGGCCATCCTGACAGCTTTTGTAAATCACCCTCGGTGAGAGTTTTCTTCCCTGACCACTGAGGGAGACCAGAAACACTCCTCTGCAGTGCCCATGGGTAAGTGATGTGAATACTTATGCTCCTGCTGCGTAGCTCTCTTCTTCCGTGCTTGTTTTCAGATAGCTGAAGCTGAAAGAATTGGTTTTGAACAGTGGCTTGGAGCCTGCCTGCTTGAGGGAACTTCAGTGTACCCTTGAAGAATTACCTAATGCAGTGAGATGCAGTTGTCTGGTTATCTAAGTGTTTCTCCCCACATCCCGGAGAGGAATAGTTGAGCTCTAATCTGCATTTGATGTGAAATCTCCTGCCTTTCCTAATGCAGCTGTTTCCTGAGCTGGGAACTTCAGTGTTCGGTGTGGATGTGACACCAGACCCTGGGGGTTGTCCCTTGTGCTTGGGCTGCTTTGAGCCTGGCTGTTTGTGGTGGGAGTGGGGCTCTGAGCAATGTATATAAGCCTGAGTGTCTTCTTCCACAACAGCAACCCCACATCTCTTTACCCACATGCTTCTGCTGAAGGTGGTTTTCCAGTCTCAGGTGTACTTGCCTGCACAGGCAGTGGAGAGAGGCAGAGTCCTTGGAGGATATGGGATGATTAAATGAAACATTCACCTGTATGTTCCTGGAGAATTGAAATGGGAATTGGCTCTGACTTCGTATCATATTCAGCTCATGCCTCCTGTCTTCCCACTCCAATGCAAAATTCATCAGGCATCAGGCTGCAGAAAGCAACTGAGACAGCCCAGTGGGTGCAGAGATGGGCCCGTCCTGAGAGGAGGAGCACAGATACACCAGGAAAGTATCTAAATGAGCTCTTGCTTTGTGGTGACAGCTGGCAGGGAAGCGTTGCAGGTACAGCACAAGGACACACAGCTGGGAGTGCATGCAACACTATGGGAGCGATGCTTCCCTTCCCATCTAGGTCCTTGGAGCATGGGCATCTCTTTCCTGTTCAGCAGCAAGCTCTCTCTCTCTGAGGCTTGTTGATGATAAAGGTTTGTGATGCTCTTGGTTTGGAGACTCCCAGCCCTGCAATGAAAGTGCCATCAGTTATTTCCCTCAGATGAGTGGCTGGCTGAGAGATGCGACAGAGTTCTGTTATATCTGATGGCAATGGGTTCTCCTCACCTCACGAGCAAGGGGAGAGGAGGCAATGCAGCCACCACAATGGGTTTTCATTACAACGTGTGAGAAGCCTTGCTGCTTTTCCTCACCAATGTGAAAATACATATACATGCACCAAGACCTGGTCTCAGCCCTGTAGGCAACAGTCTGATCAGAGAGACTGAATAAATAGTCACTGATGCCACGAATGTGCTGTGCTCCTGGGCTGGAGGGTTTTCCTGCTCTCAGTGTTTTGTCCTTGCAGATGGGGATGCTGCAGCCTCAGTGCTTTGGTCTGTGTGCAAACTGGAGGTGCTCAACCAATGCCTACTAAGATGTGGTTTAAAGTATCTGCTGGTGCCTCAGCAAACTAAAGTACAGGTTGTTTCCTGGGTGGAAAGCAGGCTTGCAACCTGTGCTCATCACTGATGCTTATGGGAGTTTTTAGGCCAACACACACCTCTGGATGCTACCTTGGGATCTGAACACGTCTCTTTTTTTCCCTTTTCTCCCTGTTTCATAGCTCACCTTTAAAATTTCCTTAGAGAACAGAACAGGCACAAAGGCATCACAGAGAGGCAAGAGATGATAGCATCCTTAGTGTCAAAAATAGCCACATGAGAAACTGTTCATCCCGCTGTTTTAGGCCAAATTATTGCTGTCCTTACTGTCCATCCCCCCACTGCTTCCCCCAGCCTTTGGCAGCTCCAGGGCTTGTTCCTTTCAGGTCCTTTTTCTGTGTGTTCCTGCATCTCTGATGCACTGGGGACCAGCTGGTACCCAGTGCTGCAGCTGGAGGTGGTGGATGCTGCAGGCTGATCAATACCTGAATCGACATCACGTGCATCGTGGCAGCTTCTTTGCTCACCTTAATGGGGAAGCAAAGATTGCGAGAGATTAGCTGGAGTACTTAGAGCCTCGCTTTATGAATAATTAAATCAATGAGCAAAGGAGGAGCTTGGAGTGTAAGGGAGAAGGAGTGGGAGATGCATGACCGCCACTTTCAAGCTCAGACAGACCCCGGCAGCAGCTTTCATGTTGGAGTGTGTGATGCTGCTGCTTCTGATCCAAGGCAGGCAGCTGGGAAGCACAAAGCTCAGCCCATCGGTGCAAGTGGTGACCACTGGATTATTTATGTTCCCTCCCCCCCACCCTCTGGCAGAGCTGCCTTTTAACTGGTGTTAGAGGCTTGTTCAGAATGCCGGCCACGCTGCTCACAGCAGTTGCAGGAAAGCTTCCTTTGAATTGTAATGAAAGTCCTGGGAGCGCTGTGGTTTTCTGTACTTTTATTTTTATTTTTTTCTTTCCTTATACAAAGAGAGCTTATCTCTGTCCATGATGTTCCAGACATGAGATCTAACAGGAAATGGGAGGTTCACGCTGTCTCAGGGCTCCTGGAAATCAGTCTGACAACCTTCAGGTGCCCCAATAGCAAAACTGCTTCAAGGATGGGCAAACTGAGACGTGCACACTCATGAAAGATCTCCTTGGGGCTGCTGCTCGAGGAAAGAAAGGAAATGTTTGGGGACGAGCAGGGTTTGTGTGAATTCAGGACTCTGAGGATAAACGTGTGGGACTCAGGAGGGATGCTCTACCTGCATCCAAGTGTTCTTTTGGAGTGAGATAGGAATGTTCTTATAGACAGAGAATTAATGGAATCATGGAATGGCCTGGGTTGAAAAGGACCACAGTGCTCATCTAGTTCCAACCCCCAGCTGTATGCAGGGTTGCCAACCACCAGACCAGGCTGCGCAGAGCCACATCCAGCCTGGCCTTGAATGCCTCTAGGATGGGGCATCCACAGCCTCCTTGGGCACAATTAAGTGCAAATCAACATAGATAAGATCCCAGTCCATCCAGAAAGCATGTAGATGGGGAAGGTGGGGTTCCTTGTAAATAAACAACCTTTGTAACCTTGACATGTGGCTCAAATAGAGTCTGAACAGGGCAGCATCTCTCTAGAAACCCTCCTAGGTAGCATAAAATAAATGCTGAGCTGCTTTCCACATACAGAAGAACAAGTGCTGGGTTTCTATTGCTGCTGTCTAGAAGGACTCTGTTTAGACTTCACTCAGAAATGGAAGATTGTGATGGGGATGGGGTTCCTCCCAGGCAGTCTCCCTGCTCTGTCTTGGTGGGGTGATGCTTTTTGATCATTTTCTGATTCCATCTATTCTTCTTGAGGAGTTTGAAACTGCTTATGAATTGCATTGATGGCTGGAGGGAGAGCACCTATAGCCTGGCATGTGACCAAGTGATGTCAACCAACTGATGGCACTGCTCACACCTACCCAAGTCAGCGTGAGCTGCACCTAATGTGGCATCTTAGAGCTCAATGGGCCACGCCACACCTAAACCATCACATTACCTCCTTCAAAGCACACTCAGCCCTATTTCCCTCCAATTTCCCACCTCTTATTTCAACGCAGCCTTTGATCCATTGCTTTCCTTCTACCCCAAAAATAAATTGGCCTCCAATTAAAGTTCTTACACCTTGGGGAACGTCCAGATAAAACAGCTCTTACTTCCTGTTTCCCTTGTCATAGGAGGTGATTTCTTTTTTAAACCCCTCATGCAAACGGTTCAGCTTTCGCTGCTGTTCAATAAAGTTGATCATTTTGCTCAGGAAGTATCAATGCAATTTTCCACGCCACTAACTTAAAGATTGCATCTCAGTAAAAGGCATCCATTCTTTTTTTCTCCCCCTCTCGTTTACGTTGCGAACAAACAAAAGGAATAAGAAAATGTCTGATGTCTCCCTGACAAACGTATTAGTGGCTTATATAAATTGCTTCGAGTCTGTCCAGAATAGACACCACCAATGCGTTTCTGCAAGTCCCCATTCCATCTGTCTTTGCTAGCAAAGTGATTGCGGAGCTGGGGAATGTCTTTCCACCCCATTACATTTCCCGGTGAAGTATGTGTGAATTACCTCTGATGTTAGCAGGAAGCCATCAGGACATAAAACACAGAAAATGAAATATTAACTTTGCTATCCAACCCCGGTAAAGGGGCTGTTATGTTTTTGTATTATAACACATTAAGGTGAAGTTAGTGAACGAGAAATAAATAAATAAAGATTCCCCCCCACCCCCCTTCCTGCTCGCGTCGAGATTGCAAATAAACGGCACTGACGGGAGATGATAAAATGGGAAAGTTGGGGAGAAAATATAATATATTCACAGTTTAGATGACAGTGAATATAAAGACAGACTGAGCTTAAGTGGAAGTTGCAAAATATCCCCGAGAAGTCTTATTCCCTCCAGATTGCTGCCAGTTATGCCAGTACCGCGTACTGTTTGCAACAGAAGAGAAGCAAAACCGTATGGATCCGTGCGCTAAGAACACCTCTGTGTAGCACCACTCAGCTCACTTGGTTTGCTAAAAGGATCAGTGTTTGTCGCTATTCCTGCCAGCTCCCTTTTGCTATCTTTATCTTGTATTGGTTCTTGGCTCGGTTTCAGGATGAGACCTGGATATGGGACCTGTAAGCACCTATTCCATATTTGGGGTGGGTAAATGATGCTCTCATTGGCTGCTTCTCCATTTTCACTTTGAACATCACATCCTTGCTGAGCTCCTTTCAGCACTTCAAAGAGAACTGGGAGATGATTCAGTCCCCATCCTGTCTGCCCATTCCAAACCATTAAATGTACCCATAGCAAAATGAAGCTGGTTTCAATAAGCTAATGCAAAAAGGATAGATGCTGGTTCATTATCTCTAATTAATTGCCCCGTTTTGTTGCCTATTCATCCATTTGGGTAGACAGTACTTCTGTTTGGGGTCCTTTGGTTTTAACAGTAATTTCCTTGGTAGAGAACTCTGCTTTTTGTCTCGGGAATAATAAGATTTAAGGCCACATCCATAAAGATAGAGCGGTTATCTCATTTCAACAGGAATTGTACATGAAGGGCCTTTAAAAAAGCTCTTCCTGAAGGTCTGCTAATTAAACAACCCTGAGATTGCAAGGACCAGGGAGAGAAACAGGTGATAAACATCGCACAGCTGATAACATTGAGGATTCAAAGCGATCCTCAATTAGTCAGTGGGGCACCAGGTGTTCCAAAGGAGCTACATAAAAGATGATGTGGAGGGCACACATTTGGTTTGCTGGGATTGGAGATTGGCCTTGGAGCATGAGCTTGCATCTGCAGTGAGGAGTCAGCGTTGGGCCTGGTGTTGTGGAAGCCGTCTCAGCAGGTACTGCTTTTTTTTATGGATTTAATGGATTTAATGTTTGCTTGTGTTTTAGTTGCTGTATGTTAGCATTGTGTTCGGTTGCATTTACCTTGTGGAAGGTGGAGAGATGGGCAGTGGGGGCAGCTGCACACCTATTTTAGTAGGAGAAGGTTCTGTATGGATCTCAACAAGGCTTTGTAAATTGGATTCTGAGATTTGTTGTCTGCTGGTTTTGCCTCCTGGAGTTTGGTGGCTCTGTGCAAGTTATGAACCATATGTGAGCTGTAGTTCTTCTCCTATCACCTGCTGCTCTCCTGGGACTCCCATTGCCTCCATCTCCTGCTTGTGGAAGTGGAGGGCTGTGCTGGGAGCTCACAGTGTAGGTGATGGGGAATGGGAAAATGTGTTTTAGCTCTGTCTGTTTCCTCCAGAATTCAGACTAGCTCACAGCATGTTGTCTGCAGCGATTACCTTTGTCTCTGGCTTCCCTGCTGGAGGAAGAGCTGAACAGAGCTGGTAAATTACAGAGCTCTGTGTTGGAGCACCAAAGCGCTTTCATTGCTACAAGTTGTTCTGCTCGTCTCTGGCCCAAGACAGTAAACAAATCTCAGATCATGGCGTTAATGGTGTGATATGCAGCTGTCTCTCCAGCAGAGCTAAGGAAACTTGCTGCTTTGGCCTTTCATCTGAGTGCTCTTGACAGGCAGTGTTTGACAAATGGTGGGAACCTCCTGCTGCAGTGCTCTGTCTTGGGGGCTGCCGGGAAGAGGCACAGATCTCATTCTGTTCTATGTGTGCAATAAAGATGCTGCACTTCTTGAGCCACAGATCTGAAAATAATGCTGGTAGATTTCTGCATTGTGGTGTGTGTGGGGGGGGATTGGTTTTGGAATCTGATTGTATCCTACCCAGAGGTGAACCTTGCAGAAAAGCATAGTAATTGTCTATCAAAGCTTGAAGCTTCATTGCCTTGGTGTAATAGCATCTCCTGTTTGCCACTTCTGGGGTGTATTCCTGTGAATTCAGCCCTTGGAGTGTTAGTTCATGGATTGTTTTAGCAGTAGCATGAAGGTGGTATTCATCAGATGATGCACACAAAGATACGGGATGGGTCATATAGCATAGGGTTATGTTTGGATGCTTATGTGCACTCCGGTTCTGTTGTTTGACCTCCTTGATCCATTGGTTTGCAGTCAGCCCCCAGCAAAGGGGTTGGAATTAGATGATGCTGAAGGTCCCTTCCTACTCAAGCCAGTCTGTGATTCACCTCTGTGTCAGTACTATCCCTTTCCTTCATGATGTTGCTCCTGGGCCACAGCTGCTGACTGCAGTAGGGGGAGGGATGGTAAATGCAAGGATCTGTCTACATTTGCTGTCTCACCATCCTCCAGGACTAGTTTGTTGGCTTTTTTTTTCCCTCCTCAATATCAGTCTGCAAATGTTGGCAGGGAAAGGTTCTGAGTGCTGCGTGGTAACTGTAATAAAACAGCAGGGTTGCTCCAGCCTTCTCTGAAATCCCAGCCCTGCAGGCACTGAGCACTTCTTGCTGATCTGATTAAAAGGAAAGCATGGTTCCTCCAATTAAAGGATGGCTTTTCTTGCTTTGCTACCACACCCACCCATGTCTGTTTTCCTCCTCACAGATACTTCACTTCAATTACCCCTTCCTTGACAACTTTCTGCTGTGATGTCCGATGGGCACTGGAACAACTGCTGGGTGCTCTTAAGCCCATTTGAGGAGAAGCAAGACACAAGCAGGGCTGTAATTTACATGTCAGTCTGAATAGACTTAGTACAGGGTACACTGACCCATCCAGCACTTACATTGCCAAGCCTCTGCTTTTACAAGCCCTTAATCAGAACACAGGGGCTGTATATTCTATCTAATGATCTATACGTAGTTCTTTGGAGCTGTTGCAGTTGGCTTTTTGTTATGTGTGTGATGTGATTTACTCTTCCCCTGTTTTACCCCACCAGGTTGGCATCAATGGGTTTATCAGTCTGCAGCTCCATGGGGAATGGGGTGGGCTCTACCCTGGTGCTATGTGGGGTGGTGCAGGTGGAAGCTCATTAGGGCCAGGTGTGAGAAGGGGTGAAGGTGGTTACCCTGGATTGCTGCAGAGCCTTCCAGCTGCTGTCAGGCAATGGGTCTGTGAACTCTCTCCTTTCCAGATTGGTGTTCTGTAGCAGCCAGCCGGTTTCTGAGAAGTCAGTCTGTTAAGAGAAGCCATAAAGATGCTGTTTAAACTAAAAGCATCATCCATAATTTCATTTGAGGCCTTTCTAGGGCATGCTTTGTTCGCATTATGCTCCGAAATCCATTTTTATTTGGAGGCTTCCAGGGGGATAACAATAAAAAAACAAATAAAGCTATGGGAAAGTGCAGACAAAAGCTACGTTACAAATGGTTGTTGGAGGCAGTGTAGGGTCCTCCAGATTTATCAATGACCAAAGCCTTGCGGGTAATGAGTCCCACATGACGATAGCTCTGAGAAATAGCATGTTTTGGAAGTAAGCAAACAGCGTATGTTGAATAGGGGACTGTTTTACAGGCGTTTTATCTGCTGTTAAGGACACAAGTTGGAGAAGGAGATAACCGTCCCTATTAATATTGATTACTCCATTATATATCTGAAAAAGTGATTATAGTTCGTGGTGCTCTCATTTCCCTAAGGGAGAGGATGCTCTCCTGAAATCAGCGCATCCGTAAGCACCAAGTTGCCTTTGACAAGTGGTAATTTACAACACAGCTTGGCTGAAAACAAGCTCAGGCTATGGCTGGGAAGAGGAGAAGGCTGCTGGGGAAGAGTCCTGTCTCATCTCAACCCTCCTCACCTGCTCTTGGTGGGGCTGCCAAGCAGACCAAGCCTGTGGCCAGCAGCCTGCAGAGAGGTGCCAAGGGATTCCCACTCTGTTCTGCTCTTGTTTTCCAGCTTAGAGCAGAGAATGTTTGCCAGCAACGCTTCCTAATCTCTTGTTAGCTTTGATTCCTGGAATTATAGCTATTCTGATGGCTGCTGTTAAGGATACACTGAAAGCCCCCAAAATAGATCTGCAGAGGTAGAGCCATGCATGTAGTAGAACACACGCTTGATAGTAATATCACAATTATTACTATTTATCACTGTTGTTCTGTTGTCCTAACTTTGTTTTGACAAATAGTGCTGTTGTTTTGCATAGAGTGTCTGCCCACGTATTGCTGCACTATTGCATACAGAGGAGCAGGCTCTGTAGGGGGGTTGTGTTTTTCTCATGGGCATCCTCCATCAGACCAAGTAAAACTGTATCTTTTCTGGCCTCTCTGTGAACACTTAACAGGAGCTGTGGCATGTAAGGTAGAGCTGCTTATCCTTGAATTCAAACATCCCTGCTGCTTCAGAATGAGTTCTGGTCTCACCATCCAGAGCTGAACTGATCAAGCACTGGTGGTGAGTTCAGTGTGTGCACCTGGAGCTAAATAGGGCTCAAACCCACATCCCAGAGCTGGAAGAGTTAATGTGCCTTCTTACTGTGGTCTCAACCCCAAAATCCAGTTGAACTTAGCTTGAAGCCTCCCAGCACCATTGCCTTGCTTGCATGATCACCTGTTGCTGAAACAGAAAGGGTACCAGAATAGGAAGGATAAATGAAGTTGCAAGGGAGGTGGGAAAATGAAGACATTAGTCCTGCTTTGAGAAACCAGCCTGACCTTGGGCTGGTGGAAAGCAGAGCCAGAATGGACCTTTAGTGCTGCAAGGGTGCAGAAGTGTTATGACCATTGCTAAAGCCATGTGGCCTCTGTATTGCTTGTAGCTTCTGAAGGTAGCTGCCTATGAGCCCGACTTGAGATGCTTTAACTTGATCTGGCTGTGTGGAAAGACTGTTGCTGTACTGGGTCTATGGAGGGCAATATTGGGGACTCCTTCAGTGGGGTAGAGAGTGCTCTGCTGGGTGTGAGTCTTCCTTGTCATGGGCAGCTGGTAACTGCTTATAGAGGGGGTTCTAAGGCCAGAAACATGAGTATGGAGCCAGCTCTGTTACAAGCCTGCACTCCAATAATGGTTGTAGAGTTATTCCCCCTTTAGGTCTAAAATTATTACATGAATACTTTATCCCCATCAGCACCTGCTGGCTGCATCCAAAATGGGATTCAACAGCAATAGAGATGGAGATCTACAGCTTTTATTAGCAGCAGTGCAATGGGAAGGGCTCCTAAGGAAACAGATCCATATCCCCCAGGTAGTGAGTGTGGATTTGGGCAAGGCTGCTGCTGGAATCACTGCTTGGGAGCAGGATGAGCACAGCATGGAGCTGGAATTCTGCTGATTGCATGCAGGCATGTTATCAGCTCTGAATTTTGAGCAGGCTCATGGTGCACTTAAGAGTTCAACTGTGCTCCTTTCTTTTTTTTTAATATATTATTATTATTTCCATTCCTGGTAATGCTTTACATGGAATATTGATTGCATTTACTGGAGGATTCCTTTCTTAAGTATTTTTTACATAATGTGGCTTGTATGTGTGTATAAGTTCTCCTGAAATCCTTGTATTTCAGTGGCACCAATAAAGCAATTTAGCTTAATTTAAATTGAACTCATTGAAACAGAATGGGAATTTAGGAAGGGATAAAGCATAGGGTCACACTGGGGGTGGAAGGAAGTCAAAGGATAAAGGGCAAGGAGAGAGGCAATAGGATGAAAGCATCCCTTCTATCCAGATACATACAGGGGATGTGTTGGGCTGTGCAGGAGGTCCAGTGGATCTCAGAACCAGTCCAAGCTGATGATGGTGGTGCTCCTGCTGCTCTCCAGGTAGTTCACATCTTCCTGTGGGACAACTCAGACCTGGGAGTGCTTTAGACCATGCTGTACAATTTGTTTGCTTTTGCTGTCTGTTCCTCTTACTCTTTTATATATAAATTTTTTCAGCAGTCTCATTGTGAGTTTGATCTGATTTTTCTGCTTAATTGATGGGGATTCAATTATCCTCCTGAATAGGGCTGTCACTTACTCAGTAACTGAATTGTCAGGCATCTTGGGAGGGATGGGGGGGGTTGAATTGAGTGTCATATTTCCATCCTTCCCTGCCCCCTCCTATTCTCTTGGGTTTGCTTCCATTCTCAGGTTCTGTTTTATTGTTGTTTCAGTTTGAAAACTGTAAAAGAAAACAAGGAAACTTTGCATGATGAGACAGTGGGAGCAGCTTGGTTTAATGGGCTCCCCTTGGTAAGGGCTACTGTTGCCTGAGCAGAACCACAACCCCACAGGTGAGGGCTGTGTCTCTCTCTGGATCTTTCCTGTAAGCTACTGTCAGGGAAAGATCTGCCTTTGGGGGTAAATTACTATAGGTTTCTAATTCTCAGCTTTTGTAGCTCAGTCCATGCTTGCTGCTCCATTCACATCTGCACCTAAGGAGCAGCCAGAGGCTGTTTGTGTCTTGGCTGTTGTTAATGTGCATCCTGCTTTGGGATGAAGAGCACACAGGGAAACACAAGGCCTAGAAGGCATCCTGCACCCAGCCCTCCTGGCCATGCATCTCCCAGCCTGTGCCTACTGTGGGGCTGGATATGCCTCCCAAACAGCCCCATCCCCACGGGCATCTGCAGCAAAGGGAGCTGAGACAGGGATGCAAAGAGCTGGGGAACTGCCATCATTCCTCCCATTTACTTCCTGGAGGGTGATAAGAACAGCTAATGGCATCTTGATATTTAAGAACAGGCAGGAGTTGAAGCATCTTGGTTTTTACTAGGTCTCTGACATTTCAGAGAGCTGTTGTTGAATAAATGCTCAGGCAATTAGCTGATGAGGTCTAACTACCTCCAGCTATGCTAAGATCATTGCCCAAGCTAACTGGTTTAATGACAGCTGGGGCTTGTCTCAGCAAAGCAGTGCAGTGCAAGTGATGTTCTTGGGATGGGGATCAGCTGTTGCCAGCAGCATCAATTCCTTGCTGTGCTGGAGTAGGAATGCAGGCAGGGCTGAAGTCACATAAACCTAGAGCATCTTCTTTCACAGCTCCCAGAGGCATCTCTGCTCCTGGGTGCTGCACAGCAGCTCTGCTTTAGGTTACTTGAGTCCTTAAAAAGGAGAGAGGTGGCTTAAAGGTGTAAGAGAAGCACAGAAATCTATGTCAGGGCCTTGGCTTCCATGCTCTCAGTGTTTCCATATGCCTCGTAATTAAATTGTAAGTAAAAATAAGGAGCTGACTGCTCCGCTAATAGCGACGAAAGGAGGCAATCATGCAACTTCCATCTGTCTGCAAATATAGTTTATGGTGGAAATACATTAGCAACCTGGAGCTGCGTGCCAGGCTCAATTAGACTAAACAGGATCAAAGGGCACCGTGGGTAATAAATATCTGCGTGGCATAGAGTTGGAGTCTTTCTATTTATTGCTGGAGGAGGTAATCATTAGTGAGCTGAGGTGAGATGCAGCAGGCAATGAAAGCTGGGCTTGGGGAGGGAGGGATGTGGTGTTAGAGGGTAAGGAAGAGTGATTCCTCCCTGGGATTATGGACAGAATGGATTGGCTTTTGTATTCCACTGGAGTTTGGGAATGGAATAGAGCCCATATATCGATTGGGGGACCCTTAATGGGAGAGAGGTGGCTGAGGTAATTGGGGAAGTGTTTAAAATGTACACTAGGTAATTGAAAGCTAATATCAGAACCCAGCTCAGGCAGAGAAGAACCTCTCTTCTAATGAGGCGTAAGGTGAGAGGAGATTGACTCTGACTTGTATTGCTACTCCCAGAGAATTGCTTGGTACTGCTGCTTTCAGGTACCTCTGTGTGTGTGTGCATGCTCCTGCTTTTATTAGCACCTTCATAGATAACATTTCCGAGTCAGCAGCAAAGCTTCTGTGGCATGCTGGCTATAGAAATATCTAATACCAATTGTTTCTCTTTGGTCATGGCCTTGTGGAAATAGAAAACGCTGAACTAAATCCTCTTCTACTTCAGGAGCAAATAAAGAGGAAATCAAAATATTTTAGCATCAAAGCTGGCTCTTCTTCTAATTTCTTCCTGCTCTTAAAAGCCAAAATAACAACAAAGGAGAACTATCCAGAGGGAAGAGGTATTCTTAAGCTGAGCCTGTTAGGCTTTCTGAATTGAGGATGCAATGATCCGGTTATTCAGGTTATGTTTTCTGCTGTTGTAATAGCTGCTAAGGGAAGAACAGCACTGTGATGTTTCAGTGCCTCTTTGTTCTTCCCCCTGAGCTCAGTGCAAGTCTTAAGGCAGGTAGCTAAATGGCCACGACTTCAGCAGAGGGAGGCTTTTCAAGGGTGCTTAAGTGATATTGGGCCAAACCCCATCATACTGCATGGTGGTCAACCTTTAGTGCTGGGATTTTGCTAGGACTTGGCTCTCCCATCCCATTGGATTCAGCACACGAGCCAGGAGGCATTGCTCGCTCCTTCCTTTCCTCTCCCTTTCTGACTTCCAAGGCCAGCAATTAAAAGAACGCAATAAACACTCTGCAGTGAGCACCAAACTGCTCCTTCCTGGGGCTAATCTGCTGCTCTGCAGAATCTTCCTCCTCTGCCCATCTGTCTGCTTATGCCATTTGGCTGCAGGAGAGTACTTTGCTGTGTTAGCAATGTGCAGGGGAGGGCAACACCCAACATGTGATTTAGAACTTTGGGAGGTGATCAGAGTATCTGCACCTTGATGCAAACACCAGCTTATGGTGAAGGACAATGCATCCTCATTGACTTGATACACCTTGGTCTACCAGTCTGCCTTAGTACTTCCACAATTAACCTCTTAGTGGCAGGTAGTGCACTCCTGCTTTGCACAGTGCCTTTTTCCAAGGGCTGTTATGTTCTGCTCAGTGCATATGGTTACACTGACAGCGATGCTGAGAACAAGTGAGATGTACACAGCATCATGTACATCACCAAGGCTGGGAAGGACCTCCAAGGTCATCCAGTTCAATCAAACACTGGTATTTCCCCACTAAACCATGATCCTTAGTACAACATCTAAGCACTTCTTGAACAGCACCAGGGATGGTGACTCTACCATCCTCTTGGTAGCTCATGTCAATGCATCACCACTCTTTTGGTGGTGTTGTATATCTTATATATATATAAGTTATATATATTCCTGATATCCAACCTGATCCTACCTTGGTCCTGCTGTCTTAACTGTTTCTTTTTGAGTCTCATTCTTCAGGCTTCCTGCATTTCTCTTGGTGTAATTGCTGCGTCGTGATCACATTTGCACACCAGCTTGTTCATGCCCAGTTTTAATCTGCTAAAGACCATTGAAGCAACTTATTCCTCCCCATGCAGCCACTAGGTGCGCTCTATTTCCTCCCTTTATATGTACTCTGAAGTTATTTCTTCTGTTTTCAAAGTACAATTCAATAATTCTTTCCCTTGCAAGTAAAAGATTGCTGGCTGTCCTGAGATAATTGACTTTTCTAGTGAGATCTTCAAAAGTAGTTATATTTGCTGGCAGAAAATCATTACCCATCCAGTGCAGCACTGAGAGTGCTTATGGGGAGGGGGGGGAGGTGGTTTGGTGAAGGCTGTTGGCTTTGGTTACATCCCACACTCCCATGTTGGCCTCCTCTGCACTTGAATGTGCAGGACAACAATAAATAATTGATAAAGCCAGGCGCAGCGTGGTGGTAAGCAGGGCTCAGTGCTCTAAGCTTATTTGTGGTTAAAGAGAGAGAATATTGTTTAACCCTGAGCTTTTGTATGTCAGAGGTGAAAGATTCCACCTGCTGGGTTATGCTTTTGCTTTCTGTTGGCTCGCTGTTCAGACGTATTGGTGGCTGTTCTTGTTGCTGTGGATGCATTCAGGTAATAATTGGCTTTGTAGACTTCCAAGTGTCTGACGCAGATCTATGGAACTATTAATGTCAGATGTGAATTCATGGGATCAATTGGAAATTGATTTCTATCTTTCCCGAGTCCATCAGCAGCACACAGTGGTGGTTTATTTAATGACTGCAAGTTTTAATCGCTTCCCTGTTTTGATGCTCTTAGGTGGGTTGTTTTTTTTCCCTCTCTCTAATTGGAGTTTCCCTTTTAGCCATAGCAGGGAGATGGGGGCATCCTTGCTTTGTATCAAGGGTATGCTTATTAAAAGGAATGTAATTATGGGAAAATAGGAAGAGAATGGCAAAAAAAAGTAAACCCTGATTCAAGTGGTGGCCCAGGGCAGGATTTCTAGATGAGATCAAACAAACTCTCAGCTTGGTCAAATGTTTTCCCTCCTTATTGATTCAACCCATCCTTTCGGTCTCTTGTTGAATGGTGAGTAATCTGAAAAGTACTGCAAATGCTACCTGCAATTTTCTTACCTTTTCACAAAGCCCAGGAGCTCGAATGGTTTTAGGCAACATTTTGTTCTTAGTCTGTTAGAGAGACAAGCACAGCTTTTGCTCTTTGTTTTGCTATGGAGGTAAATGATATGGGGGGGTGGCTCTGAGTTTCCTCCCAGGATCTCCAAACTGAAGCGTTCCCATTGCAAAATGGTCTCAGTGATGCCTGTGGGTGTTGGTTTAGCAGCAGGTTTTTGATGGTGGTGCTTTGCCCTGTCGTTTAGCCCTCTGTGCTGCCCCTGGTTAAGTGGAGGGCAGTTTTCATAAGCATGTTTGGCTGTTTTGGTACTTAAAGAGATGGAGATGATGCAGTCAGGCTGCTGGAGGAGATAGTAAGGTTGTGGAAGGGGAAAGCATGCTGCTGTACATGTGTGAGCCTCAGAAAGGGGTGTAAATAACTCATCCTTGACGTTACAAGATCCAATCCACCCCAAACACCTCCTTGGCATCCCAATCTAGGGAGACTTTCTGCTTTATTTCTTCCCATTGTCTGTTTGTATGGAGTAACGCTCATCTTGCAGTCTCCGAGGGGCATCTTTGATTCTCTGCCCTTCTAATTAGAACTGATTTAAGGACTGGGGGGGGAGGCTGAATATTATCCTCTGCTGGAAAACACAATTTGTTGACTGGAGCTACTCATGAGCTCACGCCACATCGGACTGATAGTTTTCAGCAGAGAGGGAGAAATGTTGCACTACTCCAAACAAAATGATTATGCATGTAGGGGCTGAAGGGCGAGGGGGGAGGCCTTATTTCCATGAACAAGTGGTTTATTTTCAGTAGATGTGAAAGGAGCATATTTAGACGCTTCACTTCTGGCTCGCGTATCAACATAATTGTTGTTCATGCTTTACGGGTTCTGTGTGATAACCTATTTTAGCTGTCATGGGGCCAGTGTGGACTTTGCACACTGAATATTCAGGGATATTATTGCCATCCCCTTAGGGAGGCTCTCAGAGTAAATCTTGACCCAGCACCCAGCGCAAATGGGGGTCAGATCTTTGCTGGGGGTGTCATCATAGAACCATAGAACGGTTTGGGTTGGAAGGGACCCTTAAAGGCCACATCTGGTCCTATTGCAATGAACAAGGATGCCCATAGCTCCAACAGGTTCTCAGAGCAGCTTCTGTGTTATAGTAAGGAAAGCAAGGGTATGTTAGGAGCAAACAGGAGTGGAGCTGGAAGCCCATGCCCCTGTCTGACCCAGAGAGCTGTGCCTCTAGAGGCAGATCAGTGCTGCTCAGCAGCTCTGCCAGCCAGCTGAGCCACTGGGGTGCTATTTCTGAAGGCTGATATATGCTCGGGCTGTTCTGCTCACTGAACTGCTGAGACATGGATTCCTGACAGGCACAGAGCGAAAGGGAAATTAGCAGTGGATAAAGTGAATTAAACATAATAAAAATAAAAATGTCCAGCCGGAGCATTCATCTATTATACGAACAGCTTCTCAGCTTGGGGAATATTTGAGGCGGAGAGATGTTACATAATGCAAAAGGCAGGGCCTGGATTGAAGGAGAGCTCTTAGGGCTGTCTGTTAAAGGGCTGCTGGTGTTGGTGCTGAATAAATTGGGACCAGGGAGAGCTGGCCAGAGGTAAAGGGATGGCTCCAAGCATCAGACTCAGGTGTTTAAAGGGATTTAAAGTGGATGTAAGGAAGAAGGTTTGGCACTGAGGGCGGTGAGGCACAGGTTGCCCAGAGAGGTGGTGGTGCCCCATCCCTGCACACAGCCAAGGTCAGGCTGGACGGGGCTCTGAGCACTGCTGGAGCTGTGGGTGTCCCTGTGCACTGCACAGAGTGGCACTGGGTGACCTTTGAGAGTCCCTCCAAACTCAAACCATCCTATGATCTTCCTTTTCCTGAGGCCTCTCCCCCATGTGAAGTCATCCTCAGATTGCTTTCTTCCTGCCTGTACCTAAACAAGTTGTGCTTCTAAATCCCAATGTTTCTGCCCTCAAATGGCATCACGTGGCAATTCCAGCATCCCTGGGTCTGTCCCACTCCTGCCATTGAGCTTCAAGCTGCCCTTGACTGAGGCATTTGTTTTATTCTCTCTTAAATGGCAGGGTCAGCTCCTGAGACAGATATACAGAGACCCCAGGGCTTCAGGGCTTTGATCTTGTCAATGTTCTTTTAACAAAACCTGGCCTTTAGAGTTATGGATTGAGGAGAGGAGCCCTCTGTAGCCTGACCACCGGAATAATATGAGCTACAGAGTTTTCCCCAGTGATCGTTGTCATGAAGGGAATCACTCTTCCCTCCCACATAAGTGAATGCTCTCAAACCACCTCCTTGCAGCCTGTAATTTTGTGCCCATCTTAGTTGTACTTTGGCTACAATTTATAGCACAATGCAAGCTTATTTTGTGTAGCATCTCTCGTACAAACATTATCCCCTGAACTCTACTTAAGGGCCAATAAAACAAGTTGGTACAGGGCATAAATTAGAGCCAGCAGTGGTTTTGATGTTGGGCAGTGAATACATTTAGGGCATTCAGTTATGACTGGGAGATGAAGGAGGGAATCTGAAGCATGGGGGGAAAAGAGTACATTCAGTTTGGAAGGGACATTCAGATAACAGCCACATGCCTTACATTGCTGGAGACGTGAGGGAGAGGTGAGCTCTGAGCACAAGGCATCATTGCTGCTCCCCCATGCTGGGCAGGCTCTAACATTGGAGTTTATCAATGTTTTTATGTGAAACCTCGCCATGTACCTACGAAGACCTTCTTACAGAGCATGTGGTTTGCTTTCTGAGGTTGTTTGCAGCACAAGTCCTGGCTGGGACATAGGTACCCTGATGCTGCTCTTTCATCCCATTGCAATCACACTGCCAGAGGAGATGTGTAGGAGGGCTGTGCTGCATCCACCCTTAAACCAGTGGCACTGCCCCCAGGGAAGGATCAGCCCTCTGGAGGTTGCTCTGTGTCCCTGAGCAAGGCTCAGCCAAGTGGCAGTGTACAAATGTAAAATAATGAGGTAGCTGCAGAGAGTGTCTGGAGCAAGCGGGGAGGAATGAAGATGGATGACTGTAGCTAAGAGACGATTTGAAAAGGGATAAATACAGGCAACAAGTTATTCACCACAGCAATTTGTAAAGAGTGCTAAAAACCTTCAGACAGGATTGTTTCACATCACCTCTCTTTCTATTTGCAGCCTGACAATTCTCGTGTAAATGGGGCTGATGGATGGCTGCAAACCAGTCCTTTAATCTGTTCCTCTGGTAGTGATTAGCACAACTCCCAGCATCCAGGGCTGGGGGGGATTTGGGCTGGCTGAGAGGCAGGTGATGGAGTGGGACGATGAACCTTTGGGGGAAGAGTGTAATGGGCAGGGAAGCAACCAGCTGTGGTTAAGAGTCAATGGTCTGAAACACAAGGAAGCGTGAGCAGGAGATGGAGCACTTTCTAATGCTGGTCCTGCAGGTTCTGTGCAGTTTAGGGCCTCTCACCTCAAACCCCATCTGCTTTGGGAACATGGGAGTGCTCTGGGTCTGACTCTGGGATCCACATGTGCTCTTCCATCACTTGTTCTTCTTGTGCCTTAATTTCTCACGTGTTGGGTGAAGCATTGTAATGCATCCTGACATCCAGAATACACTTGTTCAAGTGTGTTAGACTTGGATAATGAAAGGGAGGCAGCAACCATCAGAGCAGAGAAGTGAAGTGTGACAGTGGGGACAGAATGCAATTACTTGCTCTGGGAGCTGGCTATAGCATCTAAGTTAATCTCTTGACAAATTACCTTTGGATTTTTAATTAATAGAAATGCATAAGGATTCTGGGGGCTGGAAAGGAGCTTGTTTTGTTTCTTTTGCTTCCTGTCTCTGAAGACAGCATCTTTCCCATCTGAGCTCTTCCATGTGTAGGCAATGTGGGCCAGCCCCAATTCCAAAGGCAGAGCACTACCTGCTGAGCTTGGAGCTCCCTTTGGTGGCTGTTTCCTGCTGTGCTCTGGGCTGACCTTCCTACAACTCTGAGTATGTTTGGTAATGTACAAAGTGAGAGCTGGGTGTTTTGTTAGATTAAAGTATTCAAGCCCACGATTGGCTATCAAACAACAGCTGGAGATGAATGGGATGCTTCTAGACTGACTCGATCTGTGATATTCTCCCTCATTCAGAAGAGAGGCTCTGAGAAGAGCTTGTTAATTATCTTCAAGACTTGGAAGCATGTCAGCCAGCCAAAGGTGAGGTCCTCACTGTCTTAGGTGGAAAACCATTTTCAATCAGCCCTGCTTGCAAATTCTCTTCCACCAAAGAGGTGCTTGGGCTGGAAACAATAAAGCAGATTAGATATCTTCAGTGAAATTGCAGAATTGTCTCCCAAGTGCTTAATTGACCTTGTTCCTAGAATCACAGACAGAATGGCTTGTTAAATACTGCATGAGGAGTGGATCTGTCCCCCTGCTGTCCCAAGGTTTGCTTTCAGTGTATAGACCTGCACATTTCTCTTCTGCTGTCACTTCCAGCAAGATGCAACATGGTTTGTGATGCAGAAGTCTCTGTCAGTCAGGTCACCTTGCCCTTTGCTGGGAACGTGACTCACTGCAGAAGCTTTTCATCTGGCTGTGACTCAGCTTTGAGATAAATCCAACCCTTCCTTTTGCCCTGCAACCAGCAGCACCCATCTGCTGCTTTGAGAAGAGGCAGCCTGGTACAAGCTGTATATCAGGCCTCTTGAGCAGCCTCCCTCCAGTAGGAGCAGCCATAGTAAGCATCTAAGTGTGGTTTCTTGAATGGTTTCTTGTGGTTTCTATCAGCACTGCAGAATATCCTGGCTTAAAACTGGTCCAGAACTTGCCTACACCAAAGTAGTTCCTCAGAAGCCTGCAAGCTGTTATGCCACAAAATGAATCAGACCATAGCTGTCAAAACAATGCTCTCCTAAGTTAGTCTGTCTTCTGTGCTCATCCTTGTTTGCCTATCGAGTTATTCTGTGGAAGGTTCCTCCTTCAATCCAGTGACAGTGGTTTGAGTCCTTACTCCAAATGAATTATTCTCCCAAGGAGGTGAAGGGTTTGCCATCTTTGGAGGTGTTTCAGGATGTGCTTGATCCTCTTTGTACAACTCCTATTACTTCCATGATCCTTTTAATAACTTTTAGGTACCAAGCAATGTAAATAATGTTCTTTCCTACATGAAGCCTTCATAGACTCAACTTTAGCTTTATGGAAAAGCTGATTTTTCTTTCTTTTGGCTCTTGCTAGAAACCCTTGCCAGCCTTTCTGAAGGCAAGAAGGGTAACATGAACAGGAGGCACAGGAGGTGGAAACTGTCTGGAAGAGAACACGCAAAAACAAGCAACCTTAGAGAGCTGTGGTCAATCCTACAGCAAGCAAACTGACCTTGTGTCGAAATGGTTATTGTGCAGCCTTCAAGGGGAGTATTGGCTGCAAATATATTGCTGACATAATTAAAACATAGTGACTGCCTGCTTTTTTGGAGCAGAGCAGGCTTGATTAGGGTGGCAGGCACCTAGATGTGGAGTGGGAGGAAGTCCTCCTCACCTCAGCCTTTCCCATTGCTATTAATTTTCATTACAGAGGAAATGAAATTCAACCCAGGAGACCCCCCTCCCCATCCCCCCCGCCTCTGGTTCCCAAGGAAGAAAAGAGTCTCACTTTATGGCAGGAAAATGCACTTTAAGATGTCTCTAAGTCCCCTTGTCCACTGGTTAATGATTCAAGTCCCAGCTTGTGGATTGGCAGAGAGCTGCTGCTTCCACTGGTCAGCCTTTGCCTACCTCTGGTTTCTCCCTGTGGTATTTATCTCCATGCTTCAGGGCATCAGGCAGCTTCTAATTAATTGGGGTCAGGAAGAATAGTTCCCTGGGGGGAGATTTTATATCCACCTGCTGCAATGCAGGGTTTCCTGAGCCTTCCAGTAGAGCCTGTATTGCTGGCTTTGGGCAGACAACATACTGGGTTAAATGGACCTCGTATGTAACCCAGCCTGACAGCTCTGGGACCTGAATGCTTTCCTAATATCTCATGGACTTCTGTGGCTTTCACTCCTGAACCGACTACAAATGCAGTAGACAGCTCTGATCTTTGAAATGCTGCTGTTTTTGTAGGGGGGAAGAGACCTTGCTGATGAGGCTCTGAGGGATGCTAAAGACATCCAGAACTCAGTCCCATGGAGGGTGAGGGCTGATGGTTTGCATTGCTTTGCTTGCCTGTAAGAACACCCCAGAGGCAAGCAGGGTGAGGAAAGAAAGCTGCATGCATCCCCTTGGGGGGCTCTTTCCAAGCCACGCATCAGCAGTGGTCACCAGTGTGTGTTGGGGGCATTGCATAAAGACAGCAGGGCAGGGGTTCACCCTGCAGGAGCCAAGGGCTGGGTTGCAGCTTGAATGGTGACTATAGGCAGTGCCAGCAGCCTCTTGCTGCTCCACAGTCTGTGCTTTGGTAGGAGGTGTGTTTTCTGTGCTGATAAGCCTCAGTGAAGGAAGGGGGGAGAACAGAGAGAGGGAAGGATGCTGCTGCTTGTTTTACAGAGCTGCAAAGTGACCTGTCATAGTCACAGAGGGAACTGGATAGAGACGGGTATAGATCTCTGCTATCTCTATGCAGGGCTTTAGCCCCACAGTCATTTCTGTTAGTAAAACAAATGAATGTTGCTCCTTAGCACCTGACGACTGATGCCTTCCCTCAACCCGTCCTTTCTAATCTGCAGGGGAAGGGCAGGTTACCTCTGTCAGGTTCTTAATGATGATGGAAGCTCAAGTTTCCCCATAGCCGCTGCATTCCATCCTGCATCCCACGGTGCTGCGGACAGAGCGTTCCAAGAGCTCTTTCAACTGCCAGGGAATAATCCCAAGGCACAAATGTGTCCTTCAAAGGCTCTCAGGAGGAGCAGCTTGCTCAGAGTTAGTGCTGGCAGGAGCTTGAAAAAGAATTTTTAAGAGAGCTGCTGGTTTCTTCTCAAACAGCAGCAGCCTGAAGTTCTGCTTTAGCGAGGTGTCCGTTCAGTTAAGACCTGGATACAGAGCTGGTCCCTATTGCACCCACCTCTACCTGGTCCACTCCCTTTGTGGATATTAACATCCATTCCTGTCCATGCAGAGCCATGTCCTGACATGGTAGAGGCCGCAAACCTCCCTGCACATGCTTCCATGGCTCAGGTTTGACTGACAGCTCAAGGGAGGACAAATCTCCCTGATATTAAACTTAACCTTTATGGGCTGCACTTTAAACAGCTGTGGAATTACACTGTCCCTTCCTTTAATCACAGGAGGTTTTAAGGTAACATTTTGCTGTTTAATGCTGCAGCCTACCCAGATTTGCTTGTAATGGGATGCAGAGGGCACGGGGGGGGGGGGCAGGGAACAGGGAGAGCCCTTGTGTGAAAGCTGTTGTAGGCAATGCTATGAGAGCAACTGAGGTTTCAGCAGCATCCTGCTTGGGGGTGTTTATTTAGGCTGGAAGGGTGTGAATGCCCACCTCCAACACAAAACCTCCCCATTGCCACAGATCCTCTCCCCCCCTAAAAGTGCAGCCCATGAGTGTTCTCTGAACAGTATCTGAACGTCCCCACTTTGTGCTGGAGCCCTTTATCTTTAATTAACACTCCCACATTCTCTCTTCCTTTAGTTCCCAGACTTGTTAATATTTCTTGGATCTCATTAATGGTTTATTTATTTATTTTTCCTCTGCAAATTCATTTTTCTTTCCAAGTCAGACATTTGAACAGATAATGAGTGTAGTTTATATTTTTGGAGGGGGAGGAACCCATCTAACCTGCTGTGCCTTAAGTTGCAATTAAATAACATAGCAAGAGGCTGTAAAATGAGGCCAGAAGTGGCTGTGGGGACTGAAGGAGGCTGTATTTCTCTCTGCTCAGTTCTTAGAGCAGTGATGTCCCCCTTTGTGTCTGTTACAGCATCCCAATCTTGCTGCCCTGCACCTTAAGGACAGGGGAAGGAACAGTGAGAGGGCTGCAGATCTGCTCGCAGCCCAGAAATGAGCCATGTATTATTAGAGACTTAAAACTTTAAATACCAGCCCTATAAATAGCTGCAAGGTGAGCTGGCTGCAGAGCAGGGAGGAGCTGGCCAGTTCCATTGCTTGTGCTGTCCTCATCCAACCCTCCCATCTCTGGGCTGAGGGGCTGCTGTGTATACTGTGCCTCCAGTTGCAAATGGATGTAATCCTATAGAACATGCACTGGATGAAATAGAGCAGTTCTGCTAGAGACCATCTACACTGTACATTGTCATGAGGAATGAGCTGTCTGGGAATCAGAATCCCTTCTGTGTGTGTTCACAGTTAAAAGGGCAGAACAAGGGGGAGAGTTTCACCACCAGACAGGGTGCAAAGCAGCTGGGTGCTGAGCAAGCAGTGGATGTTGCAACCAGCCCCATGTATGGTGATTTGGTGCAGGGTTAAAGCTGGGTGCTATGAAAAGGCTCCTGATGGGGGATCTCTGCTCAAAGGCTTTTTGGTGTTCTGCTTCTCACCTGCCAAGAAATGCTCCCATCCTGCCATCCCTCTCCCCATCGGGATGATGTTTATGGCTGCAGTTTGTTCCCTCCTTCATGCTGCAAATTCAGTGATCCCAAGGGCAATGTGAAATTTATTGCCAGCTCTCAGCAGGTGCATCAGGCCACCAAGTCATCCCCATGTGAGCCAGATTGGGATCAGGCCCAGCTCTCCTGCAGCAGAACCTCTGAAAGGCAAATGAGGCAGTGAGGGGATTGATGCTGCTTGAGGTGCTGAGAGAGGAGATTCACATAGAAGTGAATTGGAAGAGATTTTCAGAATCTGGGAAGGCAGATAGATCCTATTGTTTGGTGCAGGGCTGCTGGAGTGAGGCTTTATCTCCAAAACAGGCACTGGTTTGTTGTGGATGGGATTGAGATCACTCATAAAAGGAGAGTGCGAGGAAGAGGATCAGGGCTAATGCAGAGAGCTGAGAACAGGGATGTGTCTGCATCAAATCCATGGGCCTGGATTTAATGGTAATCATTGACCTGGCACTTCTGCTCATGGCTGCTGTCTGTATGCTGAAATCCTGCCCAAAAGGATGGGGTGATGTGGGCAGTGGTCAGTCTGGTTTCTCTGCTATGCTTGAGCCCTCTGCATCTCACCACCTCTACCTCACAGCTGGAGGAGCCTTGGGGACCTGAGGACAGGCTCTTTGCCAGCTGCTGGTTTGCCATATAGCAAGGTGCAGCTCTAACTGGGAAGCTGAGCTCCGCTGTTCTGCTGCACAAACCTTTCCCAGGCTGTGCTGCCTGTGAATCAGTGAGCTCCAATCCTTTTGCCAATGCCCTTCAGTTCTGCTCCTGCTGGGAGCTGGAAGTTCAGCTCAGTGCAGATGTACCCAGTACCAGCTTGCTGCAAACCCAAGCAGAGCAGCAGCTGAGCCTCAGGATGGCACCAGCTTTGGGGAGAAGCTGTGCTTGGGAGTGTGTGACTGCAGTAGGTCTGCAGAGCAGAGATGTTTGCTCTGCAGAGCTCTGTGGACAGCACAAAGAATTGGATGTCCTCGTCCCAGCATCACCCCGCTGCTCTCCTGCTTCTCTCAGGGATAGGTCTGTGAAAGCAACTCTGGGTTGATGCAAAACCCCACAAGCAGCAGAACTGAGTAATTCCAGAGGTAAAGAGAGGAAAGCACAGATATGGAACTGCCTGACCAGATGAGAGGTGAATGTCTGAACTGACAGAGAGCAGACCAAGGTGTAAGGCTGTAATCAATAGCATGGCAGCCCGGGGAGGAGGAGATGGGATTCATTATAGAAAGGATAAAACAGATATTACCCAAGGAGCCTATAGGATGTGTAGGAGAATTAAGATTTAACTCTCCAAGCACTGACAACAGAAAGGAGGATTTGCAATAGGTCAAGTCCAACTTGCATAGCTTTGTGAAGACTTAAATGGGATTTCTTTTCTACTGGACAGCTTTCTTTACAATGTGTTCCCTGCTCCGTCCTCTAATGCTTGTATCCTTATCTCCAAGTGGTTGGTGGGGAAATGCTTGGTTTTATTCTTCTCCTTTGATAAGATACCTAATCACTTTTCTTGCAATGCTTCCATCCCCCTGTCCCATAGATGAGTATTTGGAGCCCTACAGCCAGAATGATGAGGATGCTGCCTCTATCTATAACAGGTTCCCATTGATGGGCCAGTACTTCAGTATGTAGGATCTGAAGCTTCCTAGTGGGGATTGCCCTTTGTATGGGAGTGCAGAATGTCTTTTGATGCTCTCTGTCCCAAATGTCAGCTAGTCCATCCCACGCAACTGCTGTAACAGTTGTAACAAATCTTATCTACTGCTCTCACATTTAGCAGGCTCTGGTTTGAGGCCTCAGGAATCTGTGCTGCAGAGCAGGCAGTGCTGATGGCAAGGAGGGAGGGAGAGAAAAGCCAGGGAGAGGGAGATGCACAGAGTCAAGTGCACTGAGCAGGGGAGGCAGACGCTGCAGGGCCCCATCTGTTCTTGCTCTTGATTGCTACATGCAATGGAGATGATTTCTTATTAGTGGGGTTGGCTGAGGGCTTTGCTGAGATTCCTGATGAGCTGCCCTCTCTGGCTGCACCTGAAGGCTGGGTTTTGTACAGAAATAACTCTGTTGTTAAGATAAAAGCTGACAGTTGAACAAAAGTAATTCTGTCTTTGTGTTGCAGTGTATGCTTTCTGGTAGGAAAACTGGCACCAATTCCACGTGCATCCTCCATTGAACTGGATGTGTAAATGCATTTCAGTGCTGACTGCCTTGAGCTGGGAGGGGGAATTTGTGCTGCCAGCGTGGCATCCCATAGCACTGACCTGATGGCTGTATGGTTCCCTTGGCCAGAGGGGATTCAGAGAGCAAATCTGGCCTCTTTGGGGCACAAATAAAGGCTATGAAAAAGCCATTCTCTACCCTCCAGCCATGATCAGTAGTGAGGATGCTGCTGTGATCAGTTCAAGTCTGAGCTTTATACCTAGCATGGAAGAGATGCAGCTGCTCGTGTTGTCTCAGGGTTGCTCTCAGAACAAGGAAGATTCTGGGCCAAGTGGCCTTTAAGATCCATGTGCTTCCTAATGATGCTGTACCCATGGGGTCTGCAGGGCGGTGTGATGGCTTCTCCTTTGCAGCTGCACTTAATCCCTTAACAGCCTTCATTAGGGTAAAATTAAAGTCATTCTCCAGCTATTCCTCCCCAATTGAGGTGGGAGAATGGGAGATAAAGTATTAGGAGGAGCAAGGGAGGGGTAACCATGTAACCGTGTAGCTGGATAAGTGAGGGTGCTTAAGGTGGAGAGGAAGACAAAGAGACATTAATCTGCTTCTGTCTGAGCTGGGAGGTACAGACAGATGGATCCAACTGATGGGCTGACCTTTGTCTGGAGCTCCCTTTGTACCTTCCCCAAGGGGTGGCCTCATCTCCCTCTTCCTCCATCCCCAGTGATGAATGGAGTGGTTCCTATTTATTCTCACATTTAGTTGTAGATGCCCAGACCTCTTCACATGCAGAACAGGACAGACTGGGGGAGATGGATGGCAGCTTTATATGGAAGCTCATGCAATGTCAGCATGGTGAGTGTTCTCAAGGCCTCAACTCCAAAGTCTTCTGCCTGCTCCTGCAGCAGGTTCTTGGGGCTGTCCTTGTTTGGGCTGTAGTGGAGGCTCAGGATGTAACTTATGTTACAGGGGAGTTGGGCCTTGGGGCTTTGGAAGAAAGGATCCTCGCCAAGCAGAGATGGACTAATGAGGCTTTGTGCAGGGGAGCTGTATTCTTTCAACTGGGCAACACCTGGGATTTCTTCCCCTGCCACATCTACCTTTGATTTTCCTCCATTATTGATGTGGCAGGAGCTCCCCTTCCTAGGAGAGCTGTGGCAGCCTCAGCTAATACCTGATTAAACATGTTTCCGAGCAGAGTACGTGCATCCTGGCTGCACACAAATGCTCCTACTCCCTTCTGTAGAGGCAGGGATGGGTGAGCAGGCAGCAGAGCCCTATGGGGAGCCATTGCTCCCCTGGGACAGACAGTGCTGCAAAGCCCTCTGCACATGCAGGTGGTGGCAGCTCCCTTTGCTCACACTGAGCCTCGGGCTTCTGAAGTCCTTCTTTGGCCTTAGCATTTCACAGTAGCTGAGGATGACATTTCCAAAGCAGCCTGTGGACATCAGGTGGATGTATCCCACCAGGGGATGGATGTGGGTGCTGCTCAGACTGCAGTGAGCTAGTGGCTTTGTTCCTTACCCCATGTATAACTGTTAATCTGGCCTCATCACAGGCCTCTTCTCCCTCACTGTCATACCTTCACCCTCTAACAGTGCTGTGCCAAGGGTCTTGTGGATCTGTTGTCCATAGGATTGCATAGCCATATAGCCATGCTGCAGCAGGACCCCTGCTGCCTTTTGTTGCATCCCATTGGCAAGGAAGATGAACTGCTTTCTGCAGCAATTCCTTCTGTATGTGCTAAGGTGCCTGGATGAAAGCAATCACTGTTAGCCACTGTGAGGCTCCAGCAAGAGCATGTTTGTTCTAGGAGTGTTAATCTAACACAAGGTCTGGGAGCAGGATTTTGTACCCCTGTGATATAAACGCCAAATGGAATTAATAACGAACAAACCCAGTCCTGCTAGATGCTGAACGAAGGAAGCAGCTGTTGTTTGCTTGTTTTTAATGGCTCACAGGAACAGGCGGCCATAAACAGTTAAATTTCTCTTGACAGCTGGGGAGTGCTTTGGATGCCTAACAGCCAGCGCTGAGGGTTCTTTGGCACCTCCGCATATTTCCCCTGCAGAAGCTGATGTTTTGCTGTCCATCGCTTTCTTGCCTTGATCAGAGAGAGAATACAAATGACACCTTGATGATTACTCACATTTTCAAACGCCATCCAACAGCCAGAGCTGTCGTCTTTCATAACTCCGTGTTGGTCTCCCACTGCATCGCTTCGTGGCTTGCCCACATCTCTTCTAACAATTGAGCCCACACGTGTGATTTCTTGCAGTTTTTGGAGTGGTTGTGGATGAATATCCTGTGTTGAAGTGTGTTGGGTGTCAGTTTCATGATTATTGCCTTAGTGCTAAATCCAGCAAGTAAATGGTCTTAGTAGTGGGGAAGAGGAGTTGGACGGTGTGTGGGTTCCCAATGGAGCTGATTTGGTTCCATGATGCTGTGGTAAAGTCCAGGTGCTGCAAAAGACAATCTCAGATGCAATGGGCAGTGAGGATGGGCTGCCTTCAACCCAAGGTCCTCACGTGCCCTCAGCCTCTGAGGTGATGTGCCTGAGCCAGCCTTTCTTTTGACATTTCTATTCCCAAAGATCTCCTTCCATCACTCAACCCTCCTTCCTCTGCCTTCGGTTTCCTGAGCGTAGTTGCCCAATTTCTCACTGTCGTGAGCAGCTGAGGCCTCTGGAAACAAATTGAAGTGTCTTTGTTTCTAAGAAGTGATGCATTGCAGCAGCCAGCTGCCCTTCCTCTGCTCCTGTGTCCACACACATGCTCGCACACACACCTTGACAGATGGCGATGCTCTGAGCGACTGCTTCAATTTTTACTCTTTTCTATAATCCATGGCTGGAGTGCCAAATGCTTTAAAGCTGCTACTGCTCCATAGATCACCCCAAAGTGTTAAAGTCCGGTGCAGTTAATAACCCTCTGGAAATGCTATCAATCAGCAGAGGAAAACCATCTAACAGCACACTCCTTAGTGCCCAGCGTACCTGCTCATGGCAGAGACAGATGGGGCCGCAGAGCTTTGCAGGGCTGCTTTCCTCTTTCTTTCTCCCCAAATCCTATTGGTGTTTTGCTGCCTGGTGTTTCTAGGCTCAGTGGTTGTTATCTCTTCCCCCAGCCCTGAGTGCTTTCTCTATTGAAAGCCAAGCTGTGTGCTATGGGGCAGCAGTGCTGCCTCGCTGCTCAATTCATTTCCCCTAAATAAGTCCTTTCACCTACTCTGTGCTCATCTCCTCCCACCTTCAGGCAGCAGACTCAGCATGCAGGGGCTGTTCCTGCCTACATAGGAACAGTAGTTCCTGCAGTGCATAGTGCAGAAGTTCTTTTTAACTTTCAAACCATCTAGAAGCTTCTAGAATGGATTCTGCCTCGTGGTCTTGCTCCTGTTTTCCTCTACAGACACAATTTCTCAGCTGGGTGGCTTTGTGTTCTTTTATCTGTAACAGCCACTGTGGTCTTAGGTGCTGAATGCCATGGTACACAATTGTCACTGAGCAGAGCAGCGATGTCCCTGTGCACCCTTCTTGCAATGCATCCTCCCTCTGAATGCCCCCCTGCTGTCTCAGTATGGTGCTGGGTGTAAGATGCAGGGCTTGGAGTGGACTCTGTTCCATGTATTTGTATTCCAGCAGTGCTGCTGGGCTTTGCTAGAAGCTGGGATGCTGCTCTCAGCCACTGTAATGAGAGAAAGCAATGTGTGAACAACACAAGGGCAAAAAAGCAGAAAGGGGTTTTCTTTAGGACAAAATGGGGCCCATAAAGTCCAGGCTGGGTTTTACTTTGGGTGGTCCCCAGTTTTGTTCCTTGTTGCCAGCTGCTGTGTGAGCACAGGTCCTAAACTCACCTCTTCATTCTGGAGGGTGCAAAATAGCATCCTGCTCTGTGTTGTCCCACATCTGAGTCTGAAGAGCAGCTGCCTGGAGGGATGGAAATCAAGGGAGTTACTTTGTGACTAACCCAATGGGTTAAGTTTACTTTGGAGTCAGCCCCAACTCTCAGCCTTCTTTGTTTAACTGGGCTGGAGAATGGTACAAAGATCTACCCATCTGCTGGTGAGCACATGGGACTGTTGATATGTTGGGAGACCCTCTGACAAGCTCACACCCCTCTATGCTCTTATCTTCCTGCTCCAGCCAAGGGAAGCTCTCCATGCCCTTTCCTTCCCATGAGCTGCTGGAGGGCTTTTCTCTCTTCTTCCCAATCCTCGTGCCTGAAGGAATGTTGGGCCAGATGGGACCTGTGCAAAGGAAGGAACAGCTTGGCTCTTACTGTGCTTGAGTAAACAAGTGTCAGGCAGATTGTGGTGGGAAGTGATACATTAACCAGGTGACCCATGCAGCATCAGCCTGTTGCGCTCCTCTCTCAGCATATGATACCTGCTATTCCAACCTGCTTTTTCCTCCCTGCCAGAGAGGTGTGGGATATCTACAGGTGCTCTGCTTTAAGACTTGTAGGCCAGTTTCCTTGTCTTGCCCTGCTTTGATGGCTTGCTGATGGATTAACAGCATATTAGTACTGCACTGTGGGCAGGATGCTTGTGATAGCTCTGAGCCCATTCTGAGTGATTAGGAACAGGTTTTATTGGTCACATCACTTCTCTCTCCCTTTGGCTTCTGTAATGTTTGTGGGATGTATTGTTCATTCACCTTAAACAGCTGTGCATAAAGGACTTCCAGTCTTTTTAAGTACTTGCTATTGAAAGCTCCGGCCATACAGAACTGGATCCACAGATCATTGTGTGCAGTATAAATAACTACAAAGCTAAGCCACTTAATTAAGAACTGTCTGTGCCTGGTAGCACAGGAAGCCTTGTGCTGTATCAATATGTGTACAGGATGAGCAAAAAAAAAATCTATATCAAACACCAGAGAAGAAATTCCTCTGGATTTAATGGAGTGGATGTAATCTCCATGCCAAATGTCATGGCTTTGGGAGAGCAGGAGGGAATATTAGTTTGTCCTTTAGTGCACCTTTTTCTGCTATCCCTATGCTGTACGGTGTTATGCACTGAGCTGGGCAGGCTCTGTAGCATCAGCAAGGAGCTCTGCTGGTACCTGTTAGGTTTTCTAACAGCTGCGTGGTTTTATTTGTTCCTAAATACAGACAAAACAAGGTGCTGAGGGAAGACTGATGGCTTCAGAACCACTGTAAGCCCAGAGAGAGGCAGAAAGTCAGGGCAAACTCTATAGCTGAATCTCTATCCCAAACCCTGCTGCCTAAGCTCCATGATCACATAGATCTCTGTTGGCTCTGTGTTCCAGCTCCGTTTTCCAAGTCAGGTGCATGAAAGCCACTGTTGCTCATCTACTGAGCTGGGCTTTTAGTGAACAGGCACTGTCTGATAGTTCCTTTGTCTTTACAAAGGCAGCAGGGAAGTGGCTGAGCAACTGATGTACTTGTCTGTGTTGTTACGGGGTAACCATAAATAAAGCAGATAATAAAAGCAGTCGTTTTCACTCACTTCAAATAGTGACAGGAGCTTCCTAGAAAATTACCTTTTTACCTTTTTTTTTCTTCTTTTTTTCCCCTCTGAGTACAAGTTAAAAGGGTTTAGTATTTCTCGACATCTAATAAACAACCATTTTCCCCTCATTTTCCTTCCACTGAAGGAGAGGTAATGAATGCATTTTATTACTGTCTCAAGAGAAGACAAAAGAATCAAGGATCTGAAAGCTTTTGGCTTTTGTAGGTGGAAGTTGACTTGGAACAGGGGATGGTATCTTCCATTCCTGCTATCTGGCTTCATAGGGGAAGGTGTACACAGCAATCCCAGTTTTCTATCCAAAAAAGAGAATGTCTAGTGAGAATGCCCTGTTTTCAGTGGGGAACAACCTCGCATGTACCATTTTTAGCCCAAATGAACAGGTATCTTTGAGACTTCCTTGCTATAGGGGGTGATAAATACATAAATACTCCCAAGGCAGGTGGCACTCCTGCTGCTGGCTGACACTTGCAGAGAGCAGAGTGACAAATACAGATGCATCAGCAGGCAGCTGGGTTGAACTTTGAAGGCACAGGGGTGTGTTTTTCCATCTAGGAGCAAAATTGTTTTTGTGTGAGAGTGGGTGACAGCACAGCAAGGAGAGGAAAGAACCCCTGAGCTGCAAGCCAGGAGTTAACAGCACCTATTTAGCTTTGTGCATCCTTCCCAGCACTGCTGGGATGATAGGAAGGTGGCAGCAGGAAAGAGGATATGAGGATTGAGAAGGGGCTGGGAGGTCTGTTACTCTGCTGTGCTGTCCCTGGTAGTTTGTGCTGTGATGAGGTGGAATGAGAGGGATGGGGAGCTCTACAGGAGAGATAGTCCCACTGCTGGGTGTGCATCATTTAATGTCTGACCCTGATGCTACTTCTTGGGTTGTGAGCATCTCACCTGTGATATTCAGCTCTCATTTTGTCTTAAGGAACAGCAGTTCTGGCTCTGTTTGTGCATGCTTCAGCCTCAATCACTGTGGCCATTCGTGCTCTATCAGTTCTGCAGGCTCCCAGGGCACCATACCTCCATCTCATGGAGTGCTGCACCCATACAGTCACAACCACAGCACAGACATGGGCAGTGCCCACTCATCCTGCCATAGCCCTCCTTGAGGCTGGAACAAACATGACCTTGATCCATGGGATTGGTTTCATATCCAGCATCCTCTGCCAACATGTGGCTGTCATTAAAAGGAACCAGTTACAGCTCCTGGAAGGGATGGGGCTGTGTGGCCCAGCTGTGTGGCACTGACATTTGTCAGTAGAGCTGTGGCATTCCCAGCCACAGTGCCACCATGGGCTGTGCTCCTCCGAGCCATTGGGCCTGTAGGACAGTGCTGACATGTCAGGCTCGATAAGTTCAGAGGCTCCTCATGCTTAATAACAGCAGAATGACCTTGCAAGCTGCTGTGGGGTGAGCAGGGAGCTATTCCAGCCTGACAAAGCAGGTTTTCTGGGCTGGCCAGCTGAAGCAGTGTGTTTCTCCCCAGAGCAGCCTCGTTTGACCTCAGTTCTGTCTCAGTGAGTTAAGTCAGCCCAGGCAACATCCCCCACAGCCCCTCTGTTTGTCTTTGCTTGCATCATCCCTCTTCCAGCTGTTGGTGGTGATGGCCCTGTTTGTTGTTCCCCTCTGGCCAGGAGCTGCTCCAGGCTATGCTGGGAGTGAAGCTCATATATTTCAGAGGTGTCTGTAACCCTCTCAGGGCAACATTCTTATTCCTGCAAGGGCTCTGAGGCTCTGTGCAGTTTGGGAGGCCAGGGATGCTGAACTCATCCCTCTGGTTCATTTCCAGAGGCATTAATGGGTTGCATACAACCACCTTTGGTTTGGAAATGGTGGCTTGTTGTTGTGCATCAGGTGCATCTCTACCACCCTGTGCTTCCTTCACCATTAATCCTAATCAGTTGAGATGGTTTCCAGTTTGGAGTAGTTATTTAATCGAGTGTATCTGAAACCTTAAGAGGGGACCATGAGAAGTGAGGGGGGATAAAAAAAAACTGATGCTGTATAATCTTGAGTAAGCTCCATCTGTCATATCTGGCCTTTTACTGTTTTAATACCACTGATGATTCCAGGCAAATGCTATTGAATTTCTGTGGTCTAATTAGCCAACGACTTCAAATCCGTCTCATTGTAAAAAGCAATAAACAGGTTCCACCCACTTAGCTATTGCTAAGTTAGCATCTGTCAGGAGACAGGACGTTAAGATCTGAAGGTAAGGACTGAGCAAAACCATGCTGCTATTCAGAGGCTTCCAGATTCATAAGAACTGGGTGACTTTCACTAAAATCTATGGAGAAATAGCAGGGGGAGAGGCTGAATGGGCCTTTTCACATTGTTTTCCCATTCCTAAGTGAGGGGTGCTTCTAGGCTGCCCTTGGACCCTCATGATTCCCTCCCATCTCTATAGAGAGCTGCTCAGTTTAGCTTTGCCTGCTGCTTGCAGTGCTCTCATTCTCCAGAGCATTTGTCAGTTGCTCATTACCTGAAGACTGAGATCGTGATGAGCACATCACATTATCTATATTATGCCTTGTCCTTTCCATTGAGTCTTCTCTAATGTTCTCTTTTATTGGTATCAGACAATGAAGTTAAGAAATGCTGTCAACCACGGTTGTTTCCTTGCCTGGTTAACTATGGCTGCCCTCTGCTCTCCACCCAATGCTAAGCCATCCGCTTTCCCTGTCACCATTGAAAAAGCAGATAAACTGGGGGCTAATTTGGGAAGAAACAAGGGTGATGTTAAGCATCGTTGGCTGCATTTGCTGCAAGCTAAGAGCACGCTTGACTGCCACGCAGTAATGCATTAAGCTGTGCTGATGTAACCACGACATTCAGCAATACATTTTGCCCTGGGAGGCAGAGTTTCTGATCTGCTCTGTGCCCTTGAAAAAGCACTCAGGTTCTTGGCTAAAAGAGAAGCAAGAAGGGTTTAGTATTCACTTTACCCCCTCATGCTCTCTGTTCCCAAAGCTCAGTCCCCAGCTGGGAACTGGAAAGGCACTGGTCAATACATAATTAAGTGATGCTGTGAAATAGAATCACGGAATCATTAAGGTTGGAAAAGACCTTTAAGATCCCAAGTCCAACCCATCCCACCATGACCATGTCTCCAAGTGCCACTTCCCCATGTTTCTTGAACACCTGCAGGGATGGTAACCCCAACTCCTCCTGTGCCAGTGCCTGACTTGTCTTATTGAGAAGTTGTTTTTCCTACTATCCATCCTGAAACGCTAACCAGGTTTCATTCTTAGTGGTGATACTTGGTGTGGGAAGGCAAATAGAGGTGTGTTTTAGCTGCTCTCGCTTTGCTGTTGGCTGTGGAAGCAGTGCTGCCTGATTGTACCTGTGTCCATAAGCAAATATGATATTTCACATGATGCCATCTAATTAAGAGTGGTAATGGGGAGATAATCATTGCAATTGAAAGCTATAACCCCTTCACTTTGTGGCTCTGGAGGAGTACTGGGGGTAAAGGACAGTGCGTGGTTTGCTGGCTCTGAGTTACGTTCTGAAGTGCTCATCTCTTGCCTAGAAGTGAAACAGCACAGTGTCTGCAGATTAAGGAGCTGCCTGAAGAACAGCTTTAGCTGTGAGTAGGGAGTTAATGTATTTTCCTGGCTTCTCTGCTGCATATTAATGTCTCATCCCTGGAGCAGTGGGGTTTAGCGCAAGGTCTTTCTGCAGGAGTCCTGTTTGAGTGCGCTGTAACATAACTGAGAGCCCAAGCATGAACAAGGAAACTTGTCAGAGGGTTTTATTTGTGGCTTTGATGAGAATAAACGCAGGCATATGAAGTGTTTTGGAAAACATTCCCAATAGCTGCTTCCCAGCAGGTCAATCGCGAACTGAGTGTTATAGATGGGTGAGCACTGAAGGAGGAACAGGTGTGTGCTTTGAGGAGGTGTAAGAGCAGTTTGCTTCCTATCCATCCACGGTTTGCTGCCATGCCGGTGGGATATCTTAGCATTGCCCACTGAGCAGAAATGATGCTGCAGTCCCCAGCCCTATGGACAATGGGGCTCTGCCCCATGGCTGCAGTTGCCTTTGGTTTGTGAAGGCAGCTGATGGCAATGCAGCACTAAACCGAAGCCCTTTAATCCTCTTTGGTAATACAGGAGCCATTCTTTATGCATCACGTAATGAAATTTCTCTGGGTTTATCTGCCGCTTGCAGACCTTCCTCACCCTTACCTGGGAGCAGAAGAAGATATCCCAGTGACTTGTCAGACCAACCATGTCCCATTGTTACTGTTTGTTTGCTGAGCGCGAGGGGTGGAGAGGCATAAATATTAAAATATACCTATTATACAGCCAGGTCTCCATTGATAAATGACGTATAAAATCAATTTACAGCTTAGGAATAACAAACATCCATGGAAGCGGTTGGTAGCTCCAGGTACTAGGAAATTATTCCTCCATAACTTGCTCTGACTGGAACTCATTATCCACACGTTATCCACAGAATGATTTTATTGTTACAAACTCTGTCACTCTACTTATTCATTCCCTCTCCTTGCAAAGACTTCTGAAGTTCCCATTGCCTGTAGAGCAGAGGTACAGTGCTGTCCTGGGCTCAAATGGAGCTGTTGGTTCTGTATGCAGTGTTTTGTTTTAGGAAAGCTTGTTCTGATAGCTCAGGTTGGAGAGATGCTGATGGATGAAGAAGGGAACATGGGTTATAGTACCTGAATCCTCCACCAAGGAGTGCTTTCCTGCCCATCTCAAGGTGCCCCTGACATCCAGCTGTCCTGTGCATACAGCCCTACTCTCTCTTCCAAGACATATGCAAAATGGAGGCGTGAAAACCTACGGTAGGAAACGAGGTGTTAATTTAGATTCTCCGCCTTTATGAGAACATCTACATGGGTAGGTGCAGTCAGACATGAGCTCATTCTGCCCTTGCTCTGATCTGGCTGGATGCAAGCCAGCCCTGGTGTCTAGGAGCCATAGAGCTACATTAGCTAATAAGGCCTTTTGAAAGACGAGGTGTGTGTGGTTGAGCATGGCACATCAAGGTGCTCATGCAGCTTCCAGCCTCACTGCAGCTGCAAACCCATCGCAGCCCTCACTCTGAGGTTTGCCAGGGTAGAAACAGTCAATCCAGGTGTGGGGGGAGAGAGGCAGCAGTGAAAGCTCAGACCTGTGGCGCGGAGCAGAGCAGCTGATCTGGTGCTTCAGATGCAAATCAGAGGCTGGATGCTTAATTCATGCAAATCAGCGTCGTTTCCTCCAGGTAGGTCTTGTCAAAAGAAGCCGTTGTCTCTTTTGACAGGTGTACGGATCTGGTTGATAGAGCAACAGTGCGTCGGTGGCGTATCCGTGGTTTCCTCTGAGGCATTTGGCTGGGCATCACCTGACGTTTTGATTAAGAAAAACTTTCACGAGGGGAAATGAATAGGGCACTTTCTGGATGGATCACAGCCTGGCTCAGCGATGGAGCTCAAAATGCATTTGTTCAAGAAACAATATCAATAAAGAAGGGTTGTTTCAAGCAGGTTCCCCAGGGATGGATTATTTTGGTCCATGGCTATTCAATACTTTTATTAATGATTTAGCCAATGATCCATGTCCTTTGCTGGGCTGGATTGCAGATGAGGTAAAGATCTGTGATGTTGCAAATAATGTAGTTACTGTTACAGGGTAAGGTGAATTGCCTGGTTAAATGGTTGCAGTCCAGCAAATGGGATTCCGGCAGCTAAAAGCATCCAATGCATCTAGGAAGTGAGATTTCAGGGAGCTTTGCAATTTACCTGGAAATAGACCTTCATGCCTTGCTGGACAGTGTTTCAGCTGCTCTGCAGCGCTGCTTCCATCATAGAAACACTGCACAATACTCTGGTGTCAAAGCCTCACTATGTACCAAGGCTTGATATGCCCTGGGTTTGATAGCATCCTGCTTAATCTCCATCTGTGTGGGGAGAATTCAGCCCCTGAGATGTTCTCAAAGTCTCTATGGCCAGGCAGTGAAAACAGTGGTGTCTTTGGAAGAAGCAACAGCCTGTGGCTCGTTGTGAAGTCAGCTGCATTCTAACTGGTGGCTCTGAAAGTTTCAGCAGCCAGTCAGTGCTGTAATTAGTCTCTTTAACTTCTTGGTTCTTTGGCTTGTTCTGTTACAAAAACATATCCAGTTAAATGCAGCAACAAAGCTCTGTGAATTAAAATCAGTGCAGTCTCCTCATCTCTGTGCCCTAGCTCCAGGGGTGTTTTCTGAGCCCTAGGCAGAAATCTTTCAGAGAGGAGCACTATTTTGTGCTGAGATACCATTTGAATAGCCAAGGAAAATGAGCAGGAGAGAAGGGCTCAGAGTACAGATGAAAGCATGTCTTGTTGGCCCCGGAGTAGTCAGTCATCGGCCTGTCATCTCAGTGTGATGGCAGCATCCTTGGGCTAAATCTGTCCTGTTTCTCTGCTCTTCAGGGATTTCTGTGCACAGCATGGGGGTTAGTGCCACAGAACTGGCATAAATTAAGAGCTTATTTTATTGAGGGGTGCAACTGGCCATTAGAACAGCTCTGACGTTCCCTCTTTGAAGAGGTACAATTGCATGGAAATCCTCCCCATGTTCATTTCTTTTTTTCTTCTCCTCTCAGTCAGGGGTTCGTGGCATTCACCTTGTTAAAAAGCCATTCTGCTGTAAAACAATATCCTTGATAACTGTATTAATTTTAAATGCCAGTGATATAGTCATAAAATTTCCTTGTAGGTTGCTACAGCCATCCAGCCCTTTATCTGGCATACTAGAAAGCTTCAGCCTTCTCCCAAGCCCCTTCCTCTGCTGGTACTGGTGATAACGAGTGAAATATTTTACAGCAAGCACTTGGTTTGAAAAGGTCAATGGCTGACGTTATACGTGGAGGGAGGGAGAGGGATTTTCCAGTCCACCCCATGCTGAGTTACTTCACTACTGCACCTCAATGGAAAGGTTTGTGCAGTGTGAGGTGCTCCGTAAAGGGTGGCTTCAAAGTTAACGTGACCTTTTCAGTGCAGAGCATCTTCTATGTTTCCAGCAGCCTCCCATGAGCTTGGACTGCTCCCATGCACTAATACTGGTTCACTACCATTCACTGATGGGTTCTGCCTCAACCCCACACAGCTCCTGGTGCTCAGATCCTCCCTCTGTTATCACATAAAGCTTCCCTCTGTCCAACCTGTGTCAGCCTTGCAGTCATTTAAGCCAATCATGAGCTAAGCAGAGAGGAGACGGTGACAGTGTGACCCTGCGTGGTGGTATTACCTCCAGTGTCTGCAAGCCAGACAGTGCAGAAGAGAGAGTTTAACCAGGGATGTTGTGTTGATTGGTAGAGATGAAGGAGGGCTGTTTACTATCAGGGCTGGAAAGAAAGAAAAAGCAATTAAACTAATAAGCCAACTCTGTTGCTATTGAAATACGTCCTCCACTTTGCCAACATAACTCATTCCTATTTCAGACAGTTCTGTTTTTTCATGGCAGCACCTGCAAACGAGTCCATGAGATCCTTTATTGAACAGTAAGATGCTAAGATGTACCAAAGCCCCTCAGAGCCACTATTGCTGACATGGGGGCATGGCTGGGCATGGGGATGCTCCACCACCACCTGCAGAGCTCAGGCAGTCTGTGGGGGTAGGAGCTTTTCGACTGGATAAGGATGTCTGCAGCTGCTTCTTTCTTGAGCCAAGGGAATAAATCAGAGAGCTCCAGACACCACATCCAGATGGGCAGCCCATGTGTGCTCCAGTTGTGCTGAGCGGGAGGTAGGGGGAAAGAGTGAGACCTGCAGTGAGCCCAAGCATATGCCGTGATTTCAGCCAGGAACATCACAAGTCTTAATAACCACTCTGACTTCCCCAGGCTCTGCGCGTTATGGGACTAACAGCGAGTGCTGTTTTTCTGATAGCTCACATTTGCTAACCTTGATTTTTTCCAAGCTGGTCTTAAGCCAGAACAGTGGGTGATCCAGACATCAGCTTCACTTTCTGCAGATCTGGAAAAGCAAATGGGAACAGTTAGGGTCGTGTATTGTGGTCTGCATAACCATGGCAGGAAGCACCTGCCTGTAATTCCTGCACCTAGTCCATCCTGTTTCTTTGTTTAAGGTGGAGATGGGCAGATTTTACTGTAGAGACAAAGGGACGCAATCTCCTGCATCCCTTAGGCCAGCTGTTCCAGTGGCTTATTGCATTTTCTGCTAGGAGGAAAAAAAAAAAGAAAAGTAAATAAAGCATGTCCTATTTCCAGCCCGAATTGCTTTAGCTTCAGCTTTAAGCCACTCGTTTTTGTTGTGCCTTTGTCTGCGGGATTAAAGAGACCTTTGCAGTCTCGGAGGTGGGTTAGAAAGGGCAGCAAACCCATTCGTTCTGTCAATAGACAAATAAAGCCTGGCTTGGTTTGAAGTTCAGCATCCCCGAGGCTTGCGCTCACTGCTCTGTGCATGACCATGATCTGGACATCCTCCTTCAGGTGTTTGTAGACGTGGGGGCTCCTTGTGCTGTTTGGAGGGGGGATCATTCAGCTGGTATTTATACAGCGAACAAAAGGGGGAGGTTGGCAGCAGGAAAATAGCGGGTCTTTTCCACTATCCTCTCCCGTTACCTGTGAGAAGTGACGCCCCGGGGTTGGGATTGTTCTGTGTGTTGTCAGCTGCTCATCCCCAGAAAACCGAGTTAATTGGAGCATTTCAAAGCTGAAGTGTAATAGATAGAACCTTATTTTTTTTTTGTCCCAGAAGAGCCTGTCGGTGTTCACAACTTTATGCCATGAATTGCTCAGTCAAGTGCCTTTTGCTGACATCTCCCACATCTCACCTCGCAAATTCACTTTCTGGCTGCCAATTTATTGCTGTAAGACCAAAAGGGAAGGACAGGAGGCACCTAATCAAGGACAGGAGGTTGTCAAGATTCCCTGGAAGTTCAGGGCTGTCTGTGTTCAGGTCAACTTGCTTTAGAGCTGCTTGCAGGGCAAGGAGGTGGATGTGGGCTTTAGATGAGCGCTGGTGCAGGGAATTCAGGTTTCTACAGTGTATGCTTTCAGTTGGCATAGAGGTGACACACAGCGGTGATGTGTTTGGTTTGACACACGTCACCGGTGTGTGATCCTACATCAGATTGGCAGG
Source organism: Coturnix japonica (assembly GCF_054131305.1). NCBI lineage: Eukaryota > Metazoa > Chordata > Aves > Galliformes > Phasianidae > Coturnix > Coturnix japonica. Next base: position 3,586,133 of record NC_140696.1, read on the forward strand.
GCAGGCAGAAAAGGATCTTAGTGAACGTGCTGTTCAGTCACAAACATCCAGGGCTTTGTGGTCAGCGTTTTGTTCAGCTGAGAGTTCTGTTGTATCAGCCCTGAAAGCCAATCATTAGGTGTTGGCTGGGTTGTAGTCATAGGGCAAGGAGTTATTAACCCACTGTGATTGCTCTGTTGCTAGTCTTCTGCTCGCTCCCTTGTGTAGTACGTGGCCTCAACATGAGCCTGCGTTTTCAAAAGACATGTTAAAAACCAACTGAGATTCTTGTCAGTGCTCTTATCAAGGGGAGTCTCTTTATATCTGATGTTCTCCAAGTGCTTGGCACGCTGTCCATGTCCTCCATCCCAGCCATAAAGGTCTGAGATAAAGCCAAGCACCATCCTTTGCCTCCTTTCTGTTAACTTACTCCACCTGTACACCAATAACACACTGTCATCTATCAGTTATCGTTCCAGCTGCACTTCCTTTCTACACATTCTATATTTGCCTTGAGATGCAGAGCACTCACGTGGGTGTGTATGCTGTCCATATGGGGTAGACAAGGTTATCCTTTGGCATTTGATTCACTGCAGGTGGTCTGGACAGACCTGTGATGTGAAGTGCTTCTGCTTATGATATGAAGGCTGTTGTGTTATTAGGGACCAAAAGTTAATTTGATGGGCAGGGAACAGTGACACAAGTGCATCCCTGTGCTGCAGGGGGAGTTGCAATGGAACATGCAAAGGGATGTGTTAATGGAATCAGCTTTACAGCCTCTTCTGGAAAGTAGGGGAACCTCTTTGGAAATAAATGCAATAATTTTTGGCTTTTGGAAGCCCTTTAAAGGCAACGAGAGGAACATTGAATGCCCATATGACACCACTGCCCAGCTCAGATGCAATTGAGGTGCATGCAGTGCTGGAAAGCTGGATTCTGCTTGTCTTCTCAAGGCTGCTTGGGCTGAGCCATCCCATGGGTCTGTGAGCTTGCCCATCCTTCAGCCTCCCATAGAAGCTGTCTGGGAGCAGCTGAGGGCTTTAAACAGCTCAGGAGGCTGGGAAGGCATTGCCATCAATGATGGTTTCTCAGCAGCAGCCTCTTTCCCCCAGCTAAGGGCAGGAGGGTTATTTCTTTGAATGGTGTGTTGTGAGGAAGGAAGGGGAAAGAAAAAAAAAGAAGGCACTGAGTCAGATATAATAATTTTCAATGTGAGAGTTATTTAGACTTTGTGTGTCCTTTGCAAGACACAGAAATCCTCGATATAAGGTTTAATGGCTCAGGGGCCAAGAGAAAGAGGTAAATAATTCTTACTCTTGATATAGAGATGGTTTTCTCCTTGTTTGTCAGATATGATAGATGTCACCCAGTGGTCCCCTATTGTTATTCTGTTGTCGCTTGTCACAGTCACACCTTCTGCTGAATCCGATCCTTCTCTTTTTTCCCCTCTTTCTTTCTCTCCTGGCACTCGGCTCACGAGTAATTTATGTATGACAATATGAGACTAATTCTGTTATTATGTCAAAGGGAAATTGAATCTGGGGCTTTCGAGCTGCATCTGGGAGAAATCTTCAAATGAATCTGGAGTGCAGGAAAACTCCGTGTTCGATTCATTCGCTTGTCACGCTGCCTGCCAGATTAAGTCATTATGAAGGGCAAAGGAGGAGAAATGAGGAAAAAAACCACTGGAGTTAGACTGAGGGAAAGGAGGAGAGGGCAGAAAGAATGAGGATTGAAAATAGAAGGGACAAACTGAGATGGCAAACGGTAAACTCGTAATGGTTACCGTTCAGCTGGATAGTGAGGCGTGATGTCAAGTGAAGCAAAACACTGAGCTGAGTAAAGGGTTTAGTTGGGTTTTGCTGTGTTGGTGCAAATGGGAGCAGAAACTCAGGGGTTGATAGAAGGGACAGAGCAAATGTAGGTGTGTTTGTGGCTGCTCTGCTGGAGGAGGGTTTCTTGCATTGCCCAGCAGAGCTGCCGTCATACAAAAAGCATCACCTTCATGCTTCTGTGTTCAGTAGGATTTGATTTGTTCTGTAGGATTTGATTTAATGTTGGTCCTGCCTTCATTCGCTGTTATCTGAGTGGTTTCTGCAGCTTCTCTTCTTCCCTTTTCAAAGCATGGAGAACCACAAGGACACATTCAATCCATAGACACAGTGACCCCCACCTCACTTCTCCCAAATACAGCTCAAGTATACCTCCATCCCTTGGTCCTATGTTGGCCTTGGGGCTGGAAAGGAGGAGGTAAGGAGGATCTTGGTGACCATGCAGCTTTGCAGACAAGTGAGAGGCAAGGCAGCCCCAGGACCAGAGCACTTGAATTGCCAGGTTTTTCTAGACTTAATCCAAACCAATAGATCCCTCTATGACTTTGAGTTTTCCTGAAGGCATCTCATGCTGAGGAGCCGGGTCTTGATGGTCCAGAGCCTTAATTGCCTGCTTAGAATTTGGAGAAGATAATCTCTTCCCTTTTTTTTTTCATCTCTTTTAGCCAGGCCGCCGTCTCTGTGCACTCAGGCTGTGCTTTCACTTTCTTTTCTGTGAGATGGAGGTCTCTGCTGAGATGTGATTGTACAATAAAGCGGGGTAATCAGCGTGGAAATATGTTGCAGGGAAGACAGGCAAGACAGTTTCTACAGCAAGAAAAGGAGACTATATATACCAGGTCTGAACTGACAAATTTCTCCTTTTCCCAGCAGCTGGAATAGTGAAGGAGATCCTCCATCTCCTTTGCCAGGTTGGTTGTGCTACATTAAAACCACAAGTCGAAGGAGGAAAAACTCTTCAGTGTCCTTCCATTCCCATTTTCTCAGTGAGGTGTACTTTCTCTTTGCTATGCTAGAACTACAAACATCATCCTTCTCACCTTGTGTATTGATATTAACGTGGTTCTTCTGCCTCCTTCGGGGGGTGCTCAGGAGTAATTTGCACAAGAGAGTGTGCGTGCATGTGAACATGATTAATTACCATGAGTTTGTTCGTGATGCTGTTTGCACAACCTTGCCCCCCCGGCTATTGTAGAGCTGTGCTAATCCCATGTGTATGAGGATCAGCTCTACCACCTCCCGCACTGCTCCTGTTCAGAGCCATCCATCACTGCGAGTCCCGGTGCTGTTTTACTATTAATTGGCTCATGTAATCTCCGAGATTGTTATTTATTAATAGATTGTTCTGACTGTAGGAAAGTTCATCGTTTAAAGAGGAACAGATGGATACGTGGAAGCATCAGAAGAACAACTAGTTAACATTCTAGGCATGTGCTGAGCTTTGACAAAGGATGGAAAACAGAATCAATCATCATTATCTAGGAGAAATGCCATCAGGCTGTGGTAAAAATAAGCACTTTGTGTATCAAGCCCACAGTGCCAGTCTTCCAAGAGTTGTGACTGGTGGCTGCAGACCCCAGGGTTAGGCAGCTGACTGGGAGCACTGAGCAGCGGAGGAATAGGGAGGAACAAATGGAAGCCTGAAAATGCAAAGAGTTGCTTTTGATGTCCGTCCAGTTCTGCTTGGCTGTAGACAACGGTATTCATTTATGACTGTGTTAGAAAAGTCCGCCCCAGAAATGTTAGTGCTGTCTAAGGCTACTGCAAGCCTTTCAGATGGTGTTTAAGGGATGCTTTGTGCATCAGCTGTAGAAAGCAGGCTTGGAAAAGACCCTTAATCTTTATCCTAATGAAAGAACTTCCCCATTTGAATGATTAGATTTCCCAGCAGGCTCCTCAGCTGTCTTGGCAAGGTGGATTCTCTATGGAAACCCTGATAATTGTGTGTGCTGTGAAGGTGTCACTACCAAACAAGGGGAAGTGTCAGAATGAAGTGCACGTTCAGGAGTTACTAAGGAGTGCTGAGTCAGCCCAGCCTCAGGGATGGGTAAAGTGAGTCATAGCAAGGCAGAATTATTGTCATACTGGGCTGGTGACGAAGGTGACAGTAGAATTTCAGGCTGGTAAATCCTGGACTGTTTTCTAAACCACTTTTTTCATACTATTTTTTTCTTAAGTTGTTGTTCTGGTACTTGCAAACAAAAGCTTTTTTTTTTTTTTCCTCGCAACTAAGAAAACATTAAACATAATATCTCTGTTGGACCCCTGCATGTGAAAGCAAAGGTCAGATCCATTCTATATTACTGCTAAAATGACTCTAATTGCAGCCAATTTCCCACACGGGAATTTATCTCCCATTAGCAGGCCCTGAAATATTTGAAGGTAATAGTCAAGCCAGCAAGCAGTGCTGCTCTCTGCTGCCTCTCGGTAATTGGTTAATAGCAGGGCTGTTGGGTAAGAGGTAAACAGATGTTTTATTGTAAACCTAAAGCTTATGCCATGGCTGCTCCTCCAGACCAGGTTATTTCTGGCTGTATTTGAGTGTGCTTTCATCCTGAACCCATCGTGTTTTTCCAAGCCAATGTGATGTGAGGCACACACGGCATGTGCTTGCTTTTCCTTGCTTGGTTCTTGTGTCTCCTGCCATGAGCATCTCCTGCCTCCATCCCTGGAGGTGTTAAGAAGAGAGTGGATGTGGCGTTGAGGGATGTGGTCATTGGGCATGGAGGGTGTGTTGATGGTTGGACTGGGTCATCTTAGTAGTCTTTCCAGCCTTTAGGATTCTATGGTTGTATGACATGAGTGGCTTTTCTTTGGGATGGTTAAATTGGTTCATAGAGAAACCAGAACCCAAACCCAAAGCGTGTAATTCCCCAGAATAAGATCTTTGGAGAGACCAAATGGAAAAACACCACCATTTCCTTCTAAATGTGGAGATTTCCTGGATGTAACCTGGTAGGCAGCAACGCTTCTCCCTCCCCCCAGTAAGCATTGCTCCCTTGGAGCCATTGATGGGCTTTTAAATTCTCCCTGACTCCTAAGCTGCTCTCTGTATTGCGAGGGTGACGGAAGATCAGCTAATAATGTACAATTTCACTTCTTTACTTTTTTTCCCCCTCTCTTATTGAGCGCAGACAGATTGCTCTTAACCTACGTGTCCCCTTTATAACTGGCTTCCTTTTTCTACCTGAAATGTCAGAAAGGGAGGAAATGAATAATGCTTTGTGTTTGTAACATCTGCATCTTTTACAAGAAGGGGGTGGGGAGAAGCATTGTGAGAGTTCTTTTTTTCTACAGATCCTTGCAGAGTTTCTGCAGGAATTAAGGTGATGGATTCAGAACTGTCAGAGCCATCAATGCTTTCATGAAACATTTGGCAGAGCGCAGCAAAAGCAAATGATAGCTGGACATGTGGGAGACGGATCCTGAAACGCTTCATTCCTTGCTTTCTTTTAGTCCTTGCTTGGGGCAAAACTGTGGCTTTCCATGAGTTATTTTTCTTCCTAGTGCCAACTTTGGGAGCTGTTCTTGCTTAGGATGGAGCAACGGGGAAATAAGTATTAGATACACAGAGCTGCTTGCTAAAGTAGGCTTGGGATGCTCAGCTTGCCCAAGGAGGCTCTTGCCCTGTGTCCACCCTAGTAGGTGGAAAGCAATACTTGCAAATGCTGCCAATCCATCACAAAGGCAGTGGATGAACCCAAGTCCCCGTGCATCCTTGGCTCTCATAAACCATTTGGCTGTGGCCCTGAGAGACAGGATGGTTGCTTCTCCTTAGCCTCCCCTCAAGGGGAATTTGAGTGGGATTGCTGGGGGTGATGGATGGCAAGTTTAGAAAACTAAGTCTGAGAGATCAATAGGAGAATATACAACCAATGCATCATGCAAAGCTCTTCGTGTCTGTGCAGCTCTAAATCAAAAGTAATGAATGGCAGGCTTTTCAACCTTGGCACCTCCAGTCTTCCCCAGTGGAAAAGCATCCAATGACTGATATGGATTGTGCAGCTTTCTAGCATATTTCCTATGCTTTCCTAATAGTTCTGGCATTGAATCATGACGCTCTGTTTTTAATATTCTTTCCTTCCTCTAGTGCTACCTACTTCTTTCCCCATGTAATTTCCATCTCGCAGGCACTTTGCCCATCTTTAGTTCCCTTTGCTCATGGTCTATCCAGGCAGTCTATTGCAGGCTGGGTTCCTCTGGAGCTTGCGCTGTTTTTTTTATAACTCATAGTTTCTGCATGAGTTTCCCCTCCCAGCAAACAGGAAGGGGAACTGACTGCCCTCTTCTGTTATCCCTCATCCTTTCACAAGGTCATTTACACCACGGAAAGCAATTCCCTTATTTTATTGCGTTATATATTTGTAATAAATGTTCTTGGTAGCAGCTAAAGTGACACTGATCTAAGCACTGAAATTTTCCTGGATCAGATCTCTCTGCTTGCTCCGGTGGGAATATTTACATCCTTCTGTACAGCTCGCTTGGCCCAGCTTGCAAATGACGAGTGTCTGCTCTTGTTCTGGTCTGCTCGTGACGTAAATCAGCTGTAAGCTTTGCCCAGCCAGTAGACTTATGCCATTGCGACAAGAGCACATGGAGATACAGTCAGAACATTGGCTTGGCAAGAAGGATGAACTCCTAAAGGGTGATGTAGAGGAAGCTGCGTTGCTTTGCACTGAGAGCTGATCGGTTGTGTCACGTTATGTATTATGGAAAGCCAGGTCTGTGTTAAAAAAGAGAGAACCATATGGGAAATTTCTGTTGTATGTCTGTAATTACATCATGACTGCCTTGAAAGCAGCAGCAGAATTCTCACAGGTTACTTGAAGGACAGAACTGAGCAGCATCTTAGGACACAAGTGTTGCAAAAGGTATTTATGATAGGATTGGGACAATGAGAAAGGGGACAAACCTGATTCAGGATGGTGACAACAGCACAGCCATGGGGAGAATGCTGAAAACACATGTCCAAAGCTAAACCCCAGCAAGGGGAGAGACAATAAAAAACTATATCTGGATTTGGCTCTGAGTGAGATCTTCTAGAAAGAAATAGGAGATGATCTGCATTACCTATCAAGTCAATTGATTGTTGTATCCAGAGCTTGGCTCAGTAATAAATGAGGATGCCACTCATCTGGGTTTCTGGTCTATTTAGAATATTTTTAGAGCTCTTTTTTTTTGAGAAATATTCTGATTAATCTCTTGAATTTCCCTTTGCTCACCAAGACTTAAAGCAACATCGGATGTAATTATACTGTGACTGGAAGGGATGTAATGAAAGCAGATACAAATCCTTGTGACAGCTTAGAGTGGCGATGAGGATATTTATCCATCGAGGAACCAAAATGATGAGCGCTCTGTTAGTGCCTGAGCCTTTTGCAAGCAAAAATGGGATTTAGCTGCCAGTGCGGGCAAAGCTGTTTCTGTTTTGCAAACAGAGAGGAGCCAAGGTGAAGCCAGAGCATGGGAAAGATGCGGTCACAAACCTGTACTGCTGCAGTACTGAGTTCTGATTGCTCTTTCTTCTCCAAAAGCGTGGTGCTGCATTGGCAAGGCTGCACAGGGAGTGGTGGGGTCACTGTCCCTGGAGGTGTTTCACAACTATGAAGACGTGACATTGGGGGACATGGGCTGGGGTTGGACTTAGTGATCTCAGAGGCTGTTTCCAACCTTCTTGATTCTATTAGAACATCTTTGTGGCGGCCAACAAGATATTGAGGGCAGCAGTGTTTGCAATATGGATCGCAGGATAGGGTGTCTGAGCAGCTGTGTCCTTCCATCCCATGTGCACCCAGCTGTTCCCAGCACGTGTCAGTCACCTCCTGCACCCCAGTGCAGCTGTCTGGCTGGGAGCTGTGCTTGGCCATCCCTGCAGTGTGTCTCCTGCAGTGAAGGAGAAAAATGTGTGCTAAACCGCACCTGCTTGCTTGAGTAATTTCCCACTAAAGGAAGCCACTTACCAGTAATTCATTACCAAACCTTTATTAACATAAACAAGGCTGTGAGAAGTAAGCATAGATTTCCCTGTTCCTGACTGTTTATCTGTTGTGGTTTCTATTAAGAGTTACCAGTACATCTTCCCCGCTCTCGCTTTCCCACGTCTCAGCTCTGCAGCATAATCTTGTCATGTCGTGGACATTTATATCTGTTTTCCTGGCTTGCTTTTTATGCAATAGTCAGGGGGGGAAGGGAAAGTACAACAAACCCAAACCAGAACAGCTTTCTCATTTGGAGGAAAGCAAATGTGCAGGATGCAGCCTGATCAGCAGCACCTGGCGGGAGGCACAGAGCCATTGCTCAGCATTTCTCCCTCCTCTGCAGTGCCTTTGCTGCCATGGTTGGGCCAACAGGTGGGATGCCCTCTCTCCCTGTGACTCTATTGCTTTGCTTCCATTAGAAAACATTGAGGCATTTGCTGTCCTTTCTTCTTGTGACTGCTGGCAATTTAGGAAATGCCAGCAGTGTGGCTTGAATTTGGCAAATCTATGCTGACTGGAAGGTCCCAGAGCCCATTTTGAGGTTCTTTTGCCACGAAGTGTGAATAATACATAGGGCAAAAGGCTTTTTCTGTTTCATGCTTGAGTTTCTCTCAGATCAATTAGTCTCCATCAAGCTTTTCTGCAGAAGAATTGAGCTTTGAAATGCTTGGGCTCAAAATTAGCTGAAGTTCTGGGGAATGGAGGGCAGGAAGTTAAAAGGAAAATGCTGATGCGTTCTACAGTGTAGTTACTCATATAATTAATCACTTGCATCTTTAGAAGCTCTTCATTTTTTTCCCATTGTGGTCAGTGTTTATCTCAAGTAACGATCCTCTGCTGCTCGAGCTGAAGAGATGTTGGCTTGTAAATGGTGTGGAATGAGCACAGAAGAGAGAAATGATGATGGTTGCATGCTCTGTGCTGTTGTCACCTCTGTTCCAAGCTACAGATGGTATAGCCTTGACTAACTGTAATCCCTGAGTTTCATATGGAGGTTATGTCAGGGATTATTGGTGCACCCCCTGCAGATATTAACTTTGTCCTGGCTTGGTGGAGTTGATCCTGAGTCCTTCTGCATGGACATGTGTTGACTTCCAGAGTCTGTGCTGAAAGCTGAGGAATGAGTGGGTTTAAAGAAGCTGCGACAGGAGATAGTGGCATCCTGTGAAGCTGCTGCCATGCTACGTACCTGCCAGGATGCCATGAGAATCATCAGAAATACTCACTCTTTGCCTTTTTCATTTCTATCTTTCATTTCTGGCTTTAAACCTGTGCCTAGAATGTAAGACGCTGCTTGCTATTTGCTTGTGCTTTTTGTTACAGCTGTCCCAAGTGCAGTGTCAGGCAGAGAAAAGAGCTGCAGCACAGCAGTGTGTAGTGCAGGGAAGTCTAGGCACCATCTGCCCTGTGGTTTTCTTCATCTGAAGCTGTGCTGCAGCAAATGTAGCCCCTCACCATGAAACCAATCCAACCCCAACCCATCCCACTGTGCCCATTGGTCATGTCCCCAAGTGCCACGTCTCTATGGGTCTGGAATGCCTCCAGGGATGGTAACTCTCCCACCTCCCCGGACAGCTGTGCCAGTGCCTCACCTTGGTGATGATAGGATGAGCTTTTTGTTTCACCTCTTTCAAGCTGTTGTGATGCGTGAGAAGAACCATCCTTCACCAGTCTTGTCCTTTACATTGCATTAGCAAGTCAGGAGCATTGCACGAAGAGTCCCCTTCCATCTGCAGATTCAGGATTGAAAGGAATTCCTCCATTGATGATGGAGGAAGGGGAACATTTTCAGTGCTATTTTCAGTCAAAGAGCTGGGTATAGTCCTTGTCCACCCTGGAGGCTTTGCATGCCCTTCTGGGCTAAAAGAGATCTAATTATGTTGATAATTTGAAGTCTCAGGGTGGCAAATGCGATGCAAGAGCTCAGCATCAATATCACCTTTAATCAAATGCAGCTATGGATGTTTTGCTTCAGCCTCTATAGAAGCAGCCTATCCCTCTTCTAGCATCCTTTGGGGGAGGGAAATATGCTGTTGTTGCATGAAATGTGGCACCCATTGGGTGCAGATGGAGGCTGCTGGGGGTGGAGGGGACACAGACACATTGATCTTGTAGTTCTTCTATGGGAAGAGGAAAAGGGAAGGTGAACTCTGTCCCCCACAGCCTTACGAGCACCCCCAACTCATGAGATCCTCAGCTTTCCTCTCTGGAGGATGAAGCCATAAATTTTCAGCTGCCTTCAGAAATCCTAGGATGAAATAGGGAAGCACAAATCAATGGTTATAGTGAAGAGGGGAAGGATATAGAGCAATATAATTGATATTCTCATTTCTCAGGCAAAATGATTTACTGCTTTGTTTTTAAAGAGCATTGAGATTTATAAACTCACAAGGCCAGGCTCTTTTTTTGGTATAAATTGTCATTGCTATTTCAGTTTACATCAGCTGTGATTCTGGGTCATAGCTGGATTTCTGTAGCTTATTAATAGGATTCTGTTGACTGTTATCATTCGGTGTAAGCAACACTTTCCGTCTCGCAGTCTACGTATCTTGAAAGCCATTCTTCACCTAGGGCTGTGTTGATAAAACTGATTAGCAGGAGGGGAGGGAGGTAGGAATGTGCTCCTGGTGAAAAGGGCAGTACATCAAGCTGAAATTCAGGAGAAGTGCTGAGCTCTCAGAACGTACCGGGAGTTATTAACCTTTGCATGAAAACTGCTGCACGGTTGGTAGGAAATTTGCCTAAGCTGAACTTCAGCATCTCTCTGACACTGGGAAAACACTGCAATAGCACTGATGGACAGAAGGGTTGTTAGTCTTATTTGATGCTTTCATCCAGCTATTTCAGAGTAGTTTTGCCTTAATTTAACCATGTAACGCCACTTGGCTTCGGCTGAATTTTTCTGCTTTATATCTTAGAGGGGAATTTCACTGTACGGCATAGATTGAACTTGACATCTCCAGTAAGGGGACATGGATGCTTTAGGAGAGTCTGAGAGGAGTTTTTAGTCCTCTATGTGGATTCATCTGAAGGCACTATGCAGCATCCCACCATGCCTCCTCCTTGGCATTGGTCAGAGCAGCAATGGTCCCACATGTCCTATCATAGTGCTGATGTGGTCAGACCAGAGCACATATACACCCACTTGGAGTAAAATCAGCTTTGGTAACCTTCAGAGAAACCATTTCATTCTGAGATTATCTGTACCCCTCTGCCCTTTTAGAAAACAATGCATATATCAGTTGTCATGGAAATGCTATTGTGAAACCAGAAGGTAATCAGCTCTTTGGGTATGTGCACAATGGAAAGTTTGGAGCCATCTGAGAATGAACTGTTTTGGCTTTGGATGTGTTTAAATGTTATGGTTTTGCCTTTGCAAAAATAAATGAACAACCCCGCTTCCCTTCCTACCTCTTCCCCTGCAGCTGAATTCTTTATTATTTAAAATCAAGTAAAAATCAGGTTCTGGGAAGAAACATTCTTCCCAAATCCCATTGGAAATTAAATAACAGCTTAAGAGTACAGTGCTGATTGATGTATTGTTTGACATCTAGGATGTAGGCAGCTCTCTGGAAGCGGCGTGTTGGGCTAAATCACTTTTCTGTCACTTCTCAGAATGTACTGTTACCAAAGGTTACATACTCGGCAAACTGAAGGATAATTGCTCTGCATCACCATCTAGAGAGCACAGTTAGAATTAAGCCTGTGCTCTCTTTCCAGTAAATGGCCTAACATCATCATTTTGATGGCTATCTTTCCTGGTTTTAGTGCTATTTGCTCTAAAGCGGCCCTATTTTATAATATGAATTCTATAGCCGCATCTGCTTTGTCCATATGGAAAAGAGCTTCCCAGCTTTACTCCCTTCCATATGGAGGAGGCAGGATTTGGTGAACGCGGGAAGGTTAGAATAGGGCTGAATAATAGGAAACTCTTTCAGCATCATCAGCCTTAGAAACAAAACATTTTGGCCCATTCCAGAGCTGGCCTTCTCCCAATGGGAGCTGTGATCTACATCTCGGAAGCATTTGGATATTGCCAATGACAATGCAAGCTGCCGAGATGTGCATTGTAATTCACATTGTGTCGTGCGTGGTTTTATGTCGCTACAAGAATTAATGATGAAATGATGAATGCTAAGCTTTATTCCTCCTCTCTGGGATAATGCCTGTGTTTTTGGCGAGGGTACATTGTAGGCTTGGTTTTCGTTACCGAGGTAAAGTCCCGTGGGCCAAAGTTTCCTTTTGCCAGCCTGGGATCTTCGGTGAATAATGGAACGTTTTCATGTTTTAATCAGATGCAATTTTGCAAAGGGGTTTTATGATTTAGCAAGTCCATTAAAACTGACATTTGTTCTGCTCTGACACTCGTAAGGAGCTCCACAGAGCATAAACACTGGAAATTACTTGTAGGGGAAGAAGATATTAAAATTCCCCATCCCTCGTGTGCTTGTATGAGAAATGCTGTTGCCTTGTGCCATGCCAGCTTGGAGCAGAGCTGCTTGGTATGTGCCTGAGGTCTTCCTGTGTGCACTGACTCGGGGCAGGGTGCTCCAGGCAGTCAATGCACACATATTTATGCTGTCTGCCTCTCTTGTGCTTTACAAGGCTCTATCTTAAGGCTGAAGTAGAGCTGAGCGAATGGGGAACGTGATCTTTCGGAGCAGAAGGGTTAGTAAATGCAATGTGTCTTATTAAATGTGTGGTGTATATACCAACTGTTCCTCCCCATCCTCTCTATTTATGACCTGATTCATTCTAGTTCTGTAGGAGACTATTTGCAGGCTTTGCACAAAGCATAAACCAAATCCCATTCATATTTCTGTCGAGTTTAGAGCAGCTTCAGAATGCAAATGGAGATGGTCCCCCTCCTGCCCTCCATCCAGCCCCTTTTTACTAGAAAACCTACTGGATGTTGGGGCCTTTCTGTCCCTCCAGAGCTCCTCTCCAGGAAGAGGACCTGTCCCATTGACTTGGAACAATCAGCTTGGCACAAAAAATGAGTCCTCCAGGAGATCTGTCTCTTTGATACGACTCTAACACCAGCATTTCAGCTGTAACACACAGCCTGCAGATTGACAGCTTTCAGGAAGCTTGTCGTCTCCAGGCTTGATGTGGTTCTTCTCACTTAATCCTATTCAGACAGCACTACAAAGTTTCTCATAGCATGGAAGAGCTCTCCAACAGTGTCTGGAAATGGATCAAATTGTTGTGTTTTTTTCTTCCCAGCTGTCATTTTTGCACTGGTTTATATTGTGCATTTAAAAATAAAATAACGTTTGTGCATATAAATAATGGATTATTTCAAACCATATCTTCTCTGGGCATAGAGGACTCCTCTGGAATTAAAGCTGTCACATAGGTCCCATCCACAAAGGGCAATGCTGGTTTTAGACAGTTAAGCTCTGAGTGATTCCTCTGAAGTTCCTTCCAACCTTGCATGGACACTTTTTATATTAGTTCCTACCTGCAGGCTAAAGGATTTTTCTTTTTTGCTTCTCTTTTCTTAGACACCATAAAAACTAACACATGAATCTCTAACTGCTGATTGTAATAGGGCTTGGTGGACAGCACAAATACAAATAGAAATGGCCAAGAAAGATCTTTTCTTGTGCAGAGGGAAGGGTGAACCATTCAGACCAGCATGACCCGTGTGTAAGGCTGGAAATGACCTCATTTCCAAGGGGAAATGGGCATGTTTTCTTGGTAGATGGGGTTTGCTTTGGGATCAGATGCCTTGTAGGTGTCAGGTCATCAGTGGAGATCTTGGTAGTGCCTATGGGAGTGGGAAGAGTCACATTAGTATGTAGGGGATGATCTTAAGTTTCCAAGATATGGGCAGATGCCCAGCTGGGAGGAATCTGGCAGTCTGGAAACAGCAACTCGAGGCTTTGTAAGAGGGGAAAAGGATGAAAAATGACTACACTTATTGTTAGTCATTGGAAAGTAAATGTTTGTCTTGATTAGGGATCATGGAGGCTTCAGGCTGTGATTGGGGATGAATAAATAAAACTCTGGGATCTGATTACATTTTAGATGCACAGCAAGGTCTGAGGTTCTCTCTGGCTCTTGGCCTTGCAACATGCCAGGAAATCAGTGCTAGGAATTTGCCAGCAGAGGTGAGGAAGGCTATGGGATCTGAGCAGAAAATAGATGTGAACCTTCTCCAGAATTCCAGAGCAAGCTCTTTATTGCTCCTCCCATCCTTTCATGGGCTTCTGCACTTTGCAGTTCTCTTCAAGCCCACGAGCAGATGAATTACTGTTGCTGTTATCCATTGCCAGCAAGGAAATGCTCATGATCTGCTCCCTGCCTTGAGGGCAGTGGTACCAGGAACTACCCATTGCTCTTACAACCGTTTGTGTTGTGCTTCATAGCAGCATGCAGCAGGATGTGTCTGTGATACCTGCAGCCTTCATTTGTAGTCCTGGAAGCTTTAGATAAGCATCAAGAGCCAGATCCTTGGGCTGTGCAAATTGGCTCCATTTCGCCACTGAAGTCAGTAGAGCTATTCTCTGTTAAAATACTTGAGAAAAACATAATCTCACTTATCTGCTCCCCAGGGCTGTTTTAGGTGAGCACTGCACAGTCTTTAATGACTTTCTCCTCTCTCTTGCCCATAAGATTCAGGGAGTATGTTTAATGCCACTTTCCCATTGGGAAGCTGCAGTGCCAGACAGCCTGAGCACACACCAGTAGCACATAGAGCCCAGTGCAGGCAGCTGAGATGTATGGGGAGATCTGAGTCCAAAGCGTGTCCAGGTGCTGAGTTTCTACGGTGGTATTTAGAAGCATAATCCTTTTAAAGAGGTGATTCAGAGCCTCTAGCTGGAATAATCCCATTGGGTTCTGCATCAAACCTGGGAGCTCTACTGGGATGTGCAGGCTGAGCACAGCTCTGCGCCCCCCTCTCCATGGCAGAGATCTCCCCAACACCAACTGACCCCTCTGTGGTTACCCAGGAGAGACCTTTCCTGCTTCTATATTAGAAGCAAATCCAACAAAGCTGGCAGTGAACATCTCTGCTACAAAGGCTTCCCTCACCCTCCTGCTCAGATTTAAACTGTCACCACAACGAAGCAACAGAAACAAGCAGATTGAAAAGCAAAAGCTGTGTGACGCTTGATGTCTCGTAATGTGTTAACAAGCCCCAAATTTGCGCTGTCAGTAAGAACCCTCCAGGAAAAGTGGAAGTAATTCCAACCAGGGGAGTGTCTCCCATCCTGCTGCTCTGGCTTTCACTTCTAATTTTGGCAAACGAAGTAAACACAGCAAACACAGAGTTTTGTGCAAATTGCTCCTGGAGAAATATGGACTTATTTGAGCTTCTTTTGAATTTGTGTTTGAGACAGCGATGGCACAACAAAGGGAGAGTATTTTTGAGATAGAGGCTGTAAAAGGAATTGCTGTTTGCCCACAGAATAAACAGTGCGGTTATCTCTTCGTCTCCGATCAGTTTGCACTGAAATTAATCTGCCACTTGAGTGTTCTCAGATCCCCTGGGCTGCTGGAGAGATGATGCCTTGTGTTGGTTCTGTGCGCTGTCTGTGCTCTGCTGAGAACCTACAGGGGGTGTAAGAAGGGGGATAGGTTCTTTAGTGGGGTCTGTTGTGGTAGGGGAAGGGGAAATGGTTTCAAGCTAAAAGAGGGGATATTTAGGCTGGATATAGGAAAGGTTTGACACTGAGGGTGGTGAGGCACTGGCACAGGTTGCCCAGTTGCGGTGGTGCCCCATCCCTGCACACAGCCAAGGTCAGGCTGGATGGGGCTCTGAGCACTGCTGGAGCTGTGGGTGTCCCTGTGCACTGCCACCTTTGTAGATCCCTTCCAACTCAAACCATTCCATGATTCTATTCTATGCTCCTGCATTGCTGCTTTTCCAATGCCAGGGGTACTATGGGCTGGCGGTGCCCAGGATGCCTGCAATGAGCGACCCAGGCAGGGTTCAGAAACATATCTCATTTTTAGGGCAAAATATTCACTTGTCCCTTGCCTTAATCTGCTTTTTCTACTCTTATCATGGAAGCATTCATTGGAAGACCTAGAAGTTGGGCAGGTGAAGCACCTTATTGCAGGAGCACACTGTGTGCAGAGCATTCTCCTTGATTTCTTCAATCTCTGCAGCAATTGGAAAAGGAGAGGAAACTGGAGGAGGTACAGAGGGGGCCATCCAGCTTCCAGTGCCACAAATGAAACATTATGAAAAACACCTGCTGACGGAGAGAATATATCGTCAGGGAGCTGTCAGTCAGCAAAGGGGGGTGAGAGAGGAAGAAACAATAATAAAGAAAGGCGCAGCACAAGTCCTTTTATAAACCCCTGCTTTTTTTCCAGTAATGTTTGCTAAATTACTTTTTCTCCCGAGCTCAAAGGAAGAAAATAAGTTGATTCTTCCTCTTACCTTTCATTCCCGGTTGTGGAGTGCGTTAACGTTTTGAGTAAAGGGAGGAAAGAGATGAGAGGATGGGTCCATGTTTGGGATCCCAAAGCCACAGTCGTTGGCATTACACCCTATAGACAGACATAACTGCCCCTGGGTTCACAGACCTGCAGAGCCCAATGACTGGAAGAAGAGATCAATATTCAGGTCTCACCCTTCATGCAGAGGTCTATGAGCAGAGCTGACATTTCCTGTGTGTTCACTACATGTTCAGCTCTTCCTTGTGTCAATGTAAATAGAAAAAGTGCTTGGATCCGAGGGGGAGCTGACCTCACCTCCTGCCCTTCCTTGTGTTTGACTGACAGCCACCGAAATTGCTTGGTTTGAATGTCAGGAGGAAAAGTTGCAATAATACCCTTTGATATTAATCTCCGCAGGTGCCTGGGGAATAAGAAAGGGGGGAAGGCATCAAAGTGAAATCAAAATGCAAACTAAGTTTGCAGATCTTCTGGTTTGCTGAGGTTATTAGGTCTCGCCTCCAGCTCTGGTCTGCACACTGTCCTCCTGCAAACCCAACCTGCTTTAAGTTGCTTGGCTGCTTACACAAGGAAACTGGGTGGTGTGTTTGCACCTCCACTGCTGCACTTGTTCAGGCTTCCTTTTGCTTGTGCATTCCTCTCCCTGTTTTGGGTGGTGAGAGGGGATGGAGCATCACTAAGTTCAGTGTTAGCATTTCAAGAAGTGCTCTGACAGGTCCATTCTTCACCTCATTCCATTGCAAAACCATGAAGGGACGAAGGAAATCTTGAAACAAAATGTGATTGCTTTGTTTTTCAAAGCTCCATGAAGCTTCAGCTCAGCGTAGGAGATTATGAGAAGGTTAAATGGGTTCTTTTATTTAATCCAACTCATTCTGGGTCCTGATTTTGAAGCATGGTATGAAAAGTCTCTGATGACTTGGGTACAAGTGTGTTATTACCTAATTGCTTTTCCACGAGGCTTTCACCTGATAATTCAGATACTGTTACGGCTGCTGAAACCTGATAATTCTCCTACACTGCAATCTGTCTATATTTGTTGTTACTCGTGCAATGGGAACACTTTAAGGCTCAGTGAGATCAGGTCCCCATTAATGACTGCCACTGCAGGTTCACCATTCATATGAAGCTTGGGGAGGAACATCTGGGTCTTACCCCATACCCATACCTCAAAAGCAGAGTCTAAAGGAGGATTGATTCCTTCTGCATTCCCAGAAGTGAGAACTGATGTTTCTTATTGGGATTTTTTGGTCTCTTTACATGTGAGTTTTTCCCAGGCTTTCTGCAAGCTGGTGAGGTGAGAATTCCTTCTCGGGTTGCTCCATAGTTAATGGATCTCTGAAGGATGCATCCAGACTTTTGCAGCTCGTTAGAAGAGTCATTAAAGACTTTGGTAATTAAGCAGAAGGTGATAGAACTGGTCGCTCAGCAACTTCCTCCCATATCTCTTAGTACTGCAGCTACGATATTGGGAAAGGTTTCTCCTTGGATCCCTGAAAGCATTAATAGGTTCTGCTGGAGCAATGCAGAAAGCCTGGCAGCCTGACAAAGCAAGAAGCATAGGGCTGAAGAAGGGCAGGGAGAGTTTAGACCCATCATGGATGGAAGAGACTGTTGTTGGGAGGGGAGGTGGGGGAGAAGATTACTTCTAAGGCTGGAGTCTGTCCAGAGGGCTGTATGCATTCAGGTAAAACTGATGTGACAGCTCCTGGTTTCTAGACAAGGACTGCTCTGTCCAGATCTAATAAGAAAAGCAATATAGAGTGTGAAACCAATATCATTTCAGCCTATGAACGAGCCACCCAGCCTCGGTAGGCCTGAAGGATAAATGTATAAAACCCTCCCAGCTGCCTACAGTGCTGTACCCGCGCTCCATGATGGACATGATTATTTATTGTTTGTCTGCACTGAGAGGTTCCCACTGAGACCTGGGCACTGTTGTATTGTCAGGAAAACCTTGCAGCTGAATGCTACAGCCATGAGAAATGGCAACAACTCTTTCTGGATGGAGTCAAACGCTCTGTCTACAGGCCCTCGTATTCCCTTCAGGAAAGCCAAAGGCAAAGCTGCCAAACCCCTATCTCTGTGCATGCAACGCTGGCAGATTTCCCAAAGCACATTTTTAATTAGCCCTCTGTAATTGTCAATCTTGGAACGTTGGGCTTTTCCCTGCGACGTAACAGATTTAGCAGCAGGAGAGTGAAGGGGAGTCCTCGTACTACAGAGACTCGAACAAATTATACTACAGAACATTAACCGGTGCGCCGTAAAGTATTATCATAATTAATTACAACTAAACTGCAGTTGTCAAGTAAATGAACAAAGTACATTTTATAATGCATTATCCCTGCTTTTTATTGTTTGTCCTCTTGCTTGTTAAGCTGCAAATAATCAGTCTTCTGCAGTTGGTTCTCTTATGGTTAGAGCCCAAGTTGCATGCGGTGGTGGATTTGCAGGGAGGCTTGCATGTCTGAAACAAATGCGCCAACAAATGTGAAAGGGCCAATGAAACAAAAAGAACTTTATGGTTTACTTTTTAACCTTTATGCAGTTGCAGAAAAACAATGTGTTACAGTGTGGGTACTGCTTTATGTCTCCTTTTGTCATTCGCACTCACCCTGCGAGGAGGAAAAGCAATAGTAAAATGGCCCCTCAGGTGATATATAGACCTTTCTTCAAGTATAGGAGACGAGATCTTTGTAGATAATGTGTGGGATGACCTTCCCAAGGTCTTCTGAGAGTGATCTTCAGCTTCCAAATATCGGCAAAGCGTCACTAAAGAGTGCGGGCTTCGTCTGATTTACTCCAGCTAGAGCTCATCCAGCATCCATGGATAGCAAAGGAAGGAGTTATGCCTTTGTTGAGTCAATCTGGGGGGGAACCAACAGGAAAATAAGTCCTTTTCCTTGGGTGTGATTGAGTTCATCTCATTAAAAATGGCCTCATTAGCTTCTAAAGCAAAAATCGATTGTCTGAGTGCGACGCTGGTGGAGCAGGAGGTGCTGGTGCATGGAAATTTGCAAGCCAGATGGATGGAACCCTTGGTTTGGAGTGTGTGCACCTGTGCAAACATGCACAGAGTTAGCAGAAAGAGGGTCAGTGCTGCTCTCACGTCCAGGGCAGGAAAACCAAGCTGGATGTATATGGATGGATCAGTATAGGGTTTGCAGGCAGGGTTGGGGTTGGTGCTATGCCCACCCTGAGGACATTGCAAGGGGATGGAGCTGTTTCAATGTCGCTATGTGGGCACCATAATTTTCAGCAAGGCAGATGCTGCTGTCAGTTGTTTTGTTTCCTTGCCAAGATGCATGTTACCTCTGGGAGCCCTTAGGGGTCCATTTACCGGGGATAATTAATTAAATTAACAGCCTTTTGTAGGCGTGCTGGAGGTTTGTGTAACAGGGAGTGCTTTGAAACAAGGCGCTGGGTTTCAACAGCTGCCGGTAAACAATGAGCTGGTTAAAAGTCTCCTGGCCACATCTTTCATTGCCGTTAATCAGAAAGCTGTCAAATGGTGCCAATTTACCTTTTGCAAGGATCCGTCTCCTTTTATCTTTCCTCTTCTCTTTCATATTTTCCCTTCTGTCTGTTAAGTATAGAAAATCAGTTTTTTTCACGCATACCGAAGGCCAAAATCTTTAGCCACTCCCTGTCAGCATGATTGAACATTGATTGTTCATCATTTCATATAATAGAATTAGACCTCATTAATATAATCTCTTCCTCTGTGAGCCAGACTTGTTGGGTCTCCTACTGCCTGCCCAAACTGCCCCCTGTCCTAATTAAGCAAATTGATCTTTTCCATCCATTCCCTCCTCCTTGGAAGGAGAGGAAGATGGGAAGAATGACCTGCTCAAAGGGTTGCAATAGGAAACTGGTACCAGCCATTTTAGTTGCCTCTTGTTTTAGCAATGGTGATCATGTTGGGTTGTGATTATCCACACCACTGGGGGTCATGGATCACTGCTCTATGGCAAGGCAATAGATACTGCAGAAAGGTCAGCCAGCTGCTAGGAGCTGTTTCCCTCCCTGTTTAGCTGAAGGTAGAAGGAAGCAGGAGGTGCTCTGCATTTCAATGCACTCCATGCTGGGAGCAGTTTGGCAGAGCTGCAGAGAGCAAATGAAACCAGGGCTTTGCCCAAGCTTCCAGTGACACCAAGGGAAACTCGAGGCAGACATTTGCAGGAGGTTTGGGAGCAGCTTGAGTCCTTAAGACAAACTGATTCTAATGGCACAGGAGCGTGTGGGACTCAAAATTCATTCCTCGACGTGTTACTGCTAATCAGGGGGAGTAGAGGGCAGGATCTTATTGGCCCTATTGCTGTTGCTCTCCAGGTGCGTAATAGGATGCAGTAGAATAGGGAATGCTTGGACAGACTAAGGATTGAACCTTGAACTCTGGTTTCCCAGCTTGGTATGCTTAATATTGAACCATCCCACTTAACAGTTTCAGGATGCTTTCTCCCAGATGGGTGTTGAGCTGCACCACATAATAACGGTACCAAGAGTGCCACACTGTGCCAGGTCCCACACTCCACCTGGGCTTTACTCCATGCACCCTGGTAGGCAATAGGCATAATGACTATGGCAGCTTTCTCATGCCTGCACGATGCTTGTTGATTATCCCAAACTCTCCACAATCTCCTCTTCACTTCTCACATTAAAATAAAGGTCTAAAAGTGCAGGACACGCTGCTGACTCAAAATGAGAGCCATCGGAAAACTAATGATGTGGGATCCATTTCTTTAGCATTAGTGACGTTTTTATATCACCTCACAGCTGGGTGACTCTGCCTTTTTGTGCTATAAATAATCTGCCACAGTAAAAATGAAAGAACACCAGATTTGCTGGGAAAAGACTTATGATGCAAACTACATCAAAGTTTAATAGAGAGGAACGCTCAGGGAAATGTAAGAAAGAGCTTTGTGTTTGATGATGGGGATGGAGAACCAGCACTCTGGGCTCTTTTCTCACCTCTGGTTGATGCTGTGGCAGTGCACAAGTCAAACTTTGGGCTCTCGCTCCCTTCAGAACTATATCTACATGACTTTGCCTAAATAACTGCTTTATCTTGTGGTCTCTCACTCAAATAGAAACAATTGCAGGACTCGAGCGAGTCTCTGGGTTCCCACATGTCGGAACTCACAAGTTTTGGGTCCTTCAAGCAGCAGGAGCCCTAAGATGATGTTATTTAGGGTGACCATTGTGTTATCAGCATCTCTGCCAACTCACCCGTGAGAGCCACAGTTGGGAACCTACGGTCCCTTTGGCTGTGGGCTTTTCCCCTATAGACATGCACACAGCTAACGTTAGCAGGGAGAACATGGGACTGGGATGGGCTGAGGATGGGTTTGTTCTCTGTGCAGCTTCTTCCCCCCTTCTCTTGCCTTGCTGCCATAAGGCATGACGAAAGGGTAGCGAGCGCAGCTGGGCTCTGCCCGCCATGGAGATCATTTATTTCCATAAAGGAGTCAAATTTCCACCATTACATTTTCATCCACGAACCATCAATATTTCAGGGCTATGGCAAAGCCCTGAGTCAGGGAGGAGAGCTCCCTTAGACTCAGAGGCTCTTTTCATAGTTAAAAGTTCGCCACAGAAAATTTGATGCTTAATAAATTGGAGCCTTCTCTGCTTTAAATCATTTTTACGGCAATTATGGAAGAAAATATAATTATTACAAACTGGTCATTTGTTACTGAGAAATCTCATTAAACTGATTCCACGCTGATGGGGGATGGGAAGAGGAAAAGGCAAAGACCTGACAGAGGGTTTGGAGAGAAGGATCTTAATTACAGATTGATTATTTCTTGTGATTGAAGGTAGAACACAATCAGCTCATTCTCCATAGCAGGGCAGATGGGAGCCACAGGGACCTTTTTGTCTTCCTTCACCTGCGAGCACAGCATACTGATGACATGGGGGTGCAGGAGAGGCTGGTGCAGCTAAAGCACGTTGAGATGGAGCTGTGGATCTATGGGAGTTGGGCTGGGCCAACAGCTTAATGAAGTGGTAGATCTTCATTTTGTATTGAATCAGTCCTCTTGTACAGCACAACTGGTTTAGTGAACATGGTGAGGAAGGGAGGGTGGTTGAATGTGATGAACTCAGAGGTCTTTTCCAACCTGATGAGTTGGCATTGTAGTGACGTGTTGATGGTTGCACTTGATGATCTTAGAGGTCTTTTCCACTCTTTCTGATCCTATGCACTGCTCTGCTTTGCCCCCAGCCATGGCAGGTGGGTCATCTCTGTGCTACCTTTGGGTCAGCCTGATGGAGAAGTTGGCAAAGTATTTCTTTTTCTGAGCTCCTTGCTGGAGTGGACCTCCATGCTCACCTCCTCTGTAACATCAGCCCTGGTTGTGTTTAAGAGACGTTTGGATGTAGTACTCAGGGATATAATTTAGTGTAGGGTTTTTAGAGTTAAGGTTCTGGTTAGGCTGTGGTTGGACTTGATGATCTTCAAGGTCTTTTCCAACCTGGGTAATTCTATGATTCTATGATCAGCCCCACCACCAGCAATGCAAATAGCTAATTAAATAGGTTAATTAAATATCCAAGATGGCGCTGGGGGTTGGCTTAAGGTGGAGCCTTTCAGCAGGAAGGCATCTGCCACATAAATGAGAGCTTCACTGTCATGTCTGAGAAAGGTATCTGCAGCCCAAGTGCCAAAATCATGGGGAAATCACTGCTGCTGGGGATGTGATTTCTCTCACGTTCTTTCAAGGGAGAAGAATATTATGTGTTTTGACATCAAATTGGAGCAATTGTTTCTCGTGAAATGATTTTTTCCTCCAGTTTTAGACCTTTTTAGCGATTTCTTATCTTAGATCCTTAAAGAGGAGGGGGAAAAAAAAATTGCTGAAATATGACAAATTGATGGACCATAATGATCTAATCGCGTGTGATGTGTGCTTGAGAAAGAACAAAAAGAAAAGCAAGGATCTCTGCTGGGGTTTGAAGAAAATGGTTCCCAGACACATAGATTGTCTTTTATCAGGATGAGGAACAACACCCAGCACTTACCACTCTATTTTCCCCCATGAAGATCTCCAGACTTCTTGCACTTCTGGGTGCAGAAGGTTATTTAAACGTTGAAATATTTATTTAATGGTAAAACATGCATTTATTTTGGGGTCCAATCACCAATCTGTGCGTAGGATCGTGGGTAAGAAAGGCTTAATAAAAAATTAATAATGGCTCAAGCACTCAGACAGCCCCAAGGGAACCATTATCTTCCTTTCACAGGTTAATACTTCTTGCTCATATAAGAATAATAATAATTTTTGGAGGGAGGAAAGAGGAATTTGTAGTGACAAAAATAAATAAAGGTTTGGCAGTTCTGCTACTTTACAGATGGTTCCATTGAGGGAAAGCATTCCTTCAGCACACCCTGATTTTACAAGTATTTCCTGCTGTTTTAAAGCTGTTGCTTTTTCTGTTTCTGATGGCATCTCAGCAAAAAAACATCCCAACAACCCTCTAAAATGTCACTTGGTTTTGGGATTGAACTTTTTGTCCCGCTTTGTATTTCTGATGTAGTGAAATCATTTGCCCAACGTCGCCCACAAAGGGAGAGCAGGAAGTCAGAAATGAGCAAAAGCAGAACTCCTGGGTTCTGATCAGAACTGAAAAGAATGGTGAATTTGGGGGATGTGGATTAGTTTAGGGCCACCTATAGCGTCAGTGCTTTGTACAGCTCCATCCTTGGGGGCAGGGAAAGCTGCTTCTCGGAGCAGTTAGGGCTGCAGCCAGCCAGGTCTCCCTCTGTGCTGCCAAATCTTGTGGATCTCTTCTTCTTAGCAAAATTAACAACTCCCAGCCTTGGCCCAGCTCTGTGCCAAGCAGATAGCATGCAGGATCCTGCCTGCTTCCTTGCAGGACTCTACTAAGGACAATGTGCTGAATGAGAGGGGTCTGAATGACTTCCAAGCAAAGCAACGTGGGCTGGGTAAACCCGTGTCAAAACTATTTCAGTGATCATTTCAGGCCATGAAACTCAGATAATTGCTCAGGAGGACTCTGGGGTCTCTTGATGCCAATAATGAAAGATGCCAAGAATGAATCTTTTAGTTGATGAGAAAGAGAACTGAAATAAAAGGGTTCCCTGTTTAGTCTCGGCCAAAATAGTTCTCCATGCAAGATCAAGTCTGGAGACTATCTTAAAGTCACCTGGATGGCAAAGTCCATGCACCAGGTTCAGTCCATGCAGCTGAATAGTGCAAGGCACCAAATATGAAATGGAGCGATATCCTGGCATTGGCATGCACTCCAAGCTTGGTGCATTGACATTGCAGCCACTGTAGTAGGGGGATGTCACAGCAGTCACCCATGTGCTCTGATCCATGTGGTGCTCTGCCTGTTGTCAGATGTTCAAGTTTCATCTCAGCTGTGACAATCCTATCTGATCATTAATAATACAATAATGAAATAGCGACTGGAGAGACACTTGGATAATCATCTGAGCAAAGGCTCATTAGTGCTGCAGAACAATTGCTGCCGTGTAATAACAGATCCCAGGAAATTTCAATTAAAGCTGGAACTCTGTTGCAATTTCATTTTATTTCCAGCCAGACAGCGGATGGTGTAATTGCAATCAGCCAACGCAATGCAAGTTCCTCTAACTCAAACCTTCCCATGGGGCTGGAGGTGGGCTGCCTGTCTGGATTCTGGTGGGTTTTTTCTTCCTGCGTTTAGTTTCACTTCTACTTTTGAGGCCAAATTGAAGTGGTGCTGTTCCCTTTAGTAATGTACCTTCTTCTATTGCTGACTAAATCAGGATCTTCCACTTTAGGAAAGCTTTTCCTGTATTCTGTTGCACAGAGGGGCTGATGCAGAAGGCAGGAGATCTGTCATTGCATAGGGCTGGAGTCAGAGAGCAGAGACAGACCGAAGGTCACAGAATTACTGTATTATTGAGACTGGAAAAGACCAAAAGATCACCAAATCCAACCACAACCCATCCCCACCATGTCCCCAGGTGCCACCAAGAGCCAGGTATTGGGTACTGAAGTCCAGAACTTCACCCCAGATGGATTTTGACCACCACACACCTTGATTCCTCCCTCAGTGCCAAACCACAGACTGCAGAAAGCAGTGGTTTTCCTGACTTGCACTATCAGAGCTGCTCATTTGTCCATATGTCAGCCTACATGCTTCCATGCACCCACCTTTCCATCTTTGTCCTTGAGCAGGATTGTTGTGTCCTCACTGATACAAAGCAGAGGTCCCCAAACCCTTTGTCCATTCACACCTGTGGTATTTTGCATGGATATTAGCTGGCAGGACTCCAACACAAGTAATTGCATCTTGCCATCTAATTAAAACTTTCTCTGCACTTTGAAATGGTTGTTGCATCCTCCTTTTGTTTCCCGGCCTAACCCCTTCTACCTCATCCTTGGGTGCTGTCTTAACCATGGGAAACATGGATTATCCAGCCCAAGGTTGGAGATTGAGCCTCATGCTGTAACTGGGAGCTGGAGGAGATGCACAGCAGATTTATGGGAAGGAGGGGAAATCTCAGCAAGTCATAAATATCTACTTGTGCTCGTAGAGTGATCATTTCATGCAAACAAAAGGTGTTCCTTTGCTAGAGGTCCACTTAATAGTCACCTGTGGAGACAGCTACTGCGAATGTTTGGAATAGAAAGTGGTTTTTGTTTTAATGGGTTATCAAAAATATGAGGTTTTTTCCTAGCCTGCATTTTCCTGTAAGCAGAAAGATCTTTGTGGAGCGGAACAACAGGTCAATGTGCATGCAGCAAGCAGCAGATTTAACTTAACTCTTCCATTGCTCTGGCTTTTATCTGCAGGTGCATAAAATTAAGTCTCTTGACATCGTTGCTCCCTGACTCCCTGTAACCTGTAGAATAATTGCTTGTATCATCCATACTTTCCTTCTGTGCTTTCTAGCAGTGCTACCTGAGATGTGGTGGAGCTGATGGAGGGGGTGGTTGAAGCACATTAAGGAGGATGGTCCCTCTGTTAGAGATGGGGCTGAATCCCAGACCTCCAAAGGGTGAGAGCACCCCAGGGAGGAACCAGACTTGGCCTTGGTAAGGACCTGAGGTTGTTACAAAGGAATGTTTTCAAGGAGGGTGAGCAGTGCATTCGCTGAATTCCTGTTCTGTGCTGGAGAAGAAAACATACATTTGTCATCCTTCCCCTCATCAGCCCTTGCCAAGGTCCCCTGGAGGGAAATTCCATCCCAACCACAACCATCTCCATCAGCTGCACCCTCATCACCCGGAGGGAAATTCTCTTCCAGCTTTGGCTGTGTGCATGATTCATGTGTGAGGTGCTGGACTCTTCCCAGCTGTTTCCACCCGTATCTCATGTAGGTTGGCCCCTTTCTTCTCACCAAAGCTCCTCTCGTTTGGCTGTGGACCTTTCAATGGGTGTAGGACCCACCAAGGCCACTTCCATCAGTGCTGCTGAGGTGCTGTGAGACCACCTCAATCCTTTTGCTGTCCAAAATGTTGTACCTTGGGGATAACGAGGAGATGGGGATGAATGATAGTTGAGAACCACCTGGTGCCACTCGCTGCAGTGCACAGGGACACCCACAGCTCCAGCAGTGTTCAGAGCCCCGTCCAACCTGACCTTGGCTGTGTGCAGGGATGGAGCATCATCGCCTCTATGGGCATGGAGTATTGGTGAGGATGAACAGTGTTATTTGAGGCAATGGGGAGCCCTGGGCTGCCCTGGCACTGCTGCTGAGGCAGAACTGCTTCTCCACTCTTATCTCTCTGCGCTACCCCATGCCAGGCAAAGCTGTGCGTGTTCAACCTGGCTGCTGAATCCTATCTCCCTCGGACAGGTTTCTCTTCTTATGCGTTGGCTGTGCTTATAGTGCCTGTCATGTCAATAAAGTATTTTCCTAATTTGAATTTATATGAGCATTTGTGCAGATTTAGCCATGTGTAAGAGCATTTGCACGTGAGAGGGAGTGCGTGCGTTTCTAGAGGGGGATGTGCAAGTGTTTGCAAATAGCTGGGGGTTATGAGCGTGTTGGTACACCCGTGCCCCCATACTAATCTTGTTGTATTGATTCTCCTATTGATTTGTGCAGCACCCAGCACACCACTGTGACTGAATGTTTCTCGTTCTGATTTTTCAAACGTGACAGCAGTTCCCATTGAACTGCACAGGTTGCTTAGCACCTCTGAAAAACCAAACCTTAAACATATGCTCCAGTGGCCATTAAAGCATCACAGGTTTACACTGTGCAGTCCTGGCTGCCAATCTGTGGGCACAAGCTGAGGTGCTGCTGGAGCATACAGAGCTATGTATGTCCAGCCTGCCCTCAGAGACTGAGATATAAAGAATGATGGGTGATTAAGCAGCACTGAGACTGGGTGAAGCTGTGCTGGTGATGCTGGTGAGCATCAATCTCTATAGCACTGGGGAATGGGAGAACTCCCATCCCCACGTACACCTTGCCTAGGATGGGTGCTTAGATTGAGCTCAGCCTGTTGCCATCCTGCTGTGGCAATGACTGGCTGTGTGCTCTCTGCTCTCTCCTGAATGCTGATGGCTGTGCACTGTGGTTTCCCTCCATCCACGCCAGGGTTTTGCCTTGCTTCCTGATATTTTTGCTTGTACGCAGTTGTTTCTCTAATTAGCTGCAGGTTTTCCCTCTTTCCCTTTGATCTCGCTCTGGTTTGCTCAGATAGTCGATAAGCTTAATGGAGAAAATGTGCTTTTCTGGGCTTTGAGATTTTTCCTTCCTTTCTTTGAAGCATTTTCTCGGGGATAGTGAAGTAGAGGAGGGAAGGCAAATTATCGTTATCATCATTTTACCTTTCTTGCCACTTTTGTGCAGACCACTTCCTTACCTCGCTTTTGAGAGTAAAGATGAGAAGGCGTTTCTTAATGTCCCTCCTCCTGCTTATTTTTGTCCCTGTAAATGCCTGACCCATACCCTCAGCCTCACCGTGGGCTGATGATGATCCACAAAACAGGGCTCAGACCCCAGCAATGAACTCAAAAACTGCACGGAAATGGGTCGGATCCAGATTTACTCCCAGAACAGCGCAATACACCAAGTTAACTGCATTTACACCAGGGACAGATCTGGCCCAGCCATATGTCCCAGAGCTAACTTGCTTCCCTCCCACCTTTTGAGGCTGCTAATGAAGCGCTATCCCCTGCAGAGAAAGCAGTATGTTAAAATAGGGCTGTTGCATCCCAGGAGAATGGGTGTTAGCAGCACAACAGAAGGAGAGAGAAAGATAATGGAAATCAATGTGCGTCAGGACCTGAACTGTGCTATTAAAATCAATAGGAATTTTTCAGGGCCATGAAATTTGAAGTCCGGAACACATTCAATCAAGTCTTCAAAGTACCTGAGTTGGAGTTGTGTTGCATTTTGTAGCTTCTATTGTTAGGAGGGGGGGAGTGGAGGAAGGTTGTATCTGAGTTTATTTTGATTAACGACTGCAGCAGCTGGGACAGCTTGGGAATCTCCCTCCCTATGGTAACCAGGGTGTCCCAGTGTGTAGAGTCCTATAAGTACAATGAGGGAAGGATGGAAGGGGGGGGATCAGGCTTTAGCCCTGGTTGCATGTTAGGGAGAAGAGCAAAGGGGAACGAAGGATAAGTTTGTTGACTGCATCACGAACACAGACACCGAAATCATCCTGTCCTAATTATTATAATCAGTGATTTGATGAGGATCCGTTGACATAATGTTCCCCAAGGGGGAATAGAGGGGAGGTTTGCCCAAGCTGTGAAGTTTTTTTTTGCATTGAGCAGGGATAAAAAAGTCAAGGCATGGCTGGTAGTGGATAGCAATGGTACGGATGGACAGTGTTGCCCGGACAATGCAGCATCTTGCCAACCTCCAAAGCAAACCTGCATTGAAATCCTAATGGTGGGGGGGGTGAAGCTTGTGTCCTCACCCAGAGCTATCAGCACTGAAATCACTGCTGATGTGCAGTGTAGTCCCTGGGATTTCAGAGTGCAAAGGGAGCTTTATTACTGCTACAGTGAATGTTTTGACTCTCGGTTCCTGATGTAATTCAATCAGAAAGGAGCTAACGTGAGGTGGGGGGAGGAAAAAGACAAATCCTTAAACTCCACACAAAATTAGATGAAAGCAATGGGCTTAAAGGGTTGTGCTGAACCTTATTGAAAAAGTTTCCTTTTCTACCTTTTCTCATCAAGGGTCAGAGATTCTCATTCAGAGATCCAGATCAGAGGCAGCATTTAAAAGGTCACCTACAGGGGGGGAAATAAGCTGAATAGGAGAGGTAAGGAGGAAGGCCAGCAGTACAAGGTCCCCAGCACCCTCCCCCAGCCACTCTTCCCTCTGCCTGCCAGATATCAAACAGAAAAGGAACGTTTGAAATAATACGTCCATTAAGACGCCTTCAGCTCTTGTCAGATTTTGCTCTAAGAGGATTGTGCTTATTACACAGCAGTAAGGTTTTATATTCATAAAATTCTTTTGGAGCGAGCAAAATAAAAGGATAGGGAGAAAACATGCTTCTTTCATGCCCTGGAATGGGGCTGGGCAAGCAATTAGAGTTCTGCCCTGTGTTAGCCTTCAGCTAGGGATGCAGACATGAGCAGGCTGGTCTCTGCCTCTTCAGTGACTGTTTCTACCTTGCTCAGGCATATTCAGGGGGAGAGAGGCAGAAATCTGAAGCAAGAAAAGAATGTGGCAGTGTTGGGGATGTGTGAGGCTGCAGTGTTTGTGGTGCTGGAGCACAGCCATGCTCCTCAGGCTTGAGATCCCATGTAATGGGACCTGTTTGGTCCAGTGGCTGATAGATAGATGAAGGAGCACCGCTCGAAGGACCTGAGGATTTACTTCCACAGGGTTTTAGAATTCTGATATCAGCTTGTTAAGGCTGCTGGCTGCTGGAGCAGCTCTGTCCCACTCCTGCATGAGGTGATGGACCTCCCAGAGCAGCAGCTCTGCTTCAGCTGACAGGGAGATAATAGCTGCTTTCTGGGGGAACAGTGAGGTATCTGTGCATATAGCCCATCTCTGTGCCTCTCAGCTTGCCCCAGTGCTGTCTTCTGATCTTCATCTCACTCCTTGATCTTCTCCTGCTCCTTGGTGACCACCTCAGTTCTTGTGCATGGCTTCAGTCAGCCAGACTTCACCTTGGCTTCAGATGTTGGCTCTCCTTCAAGGCTTGCCCACCTGCATCCATGTCCTGTATGACTTCATCTCTCTGATGGCAGATAAGAAAGTTGTCCATATCAGAGGTTCTCCCTGACCTCATGAGATCCTTCAAAGAAAGCCTGCAGAAACGCTCCGTGTTTTGATTGTTAGGGACATAATCAGGCAAATCAAACCCATGAGCATGCACTGAACAGATGAAAAGCACTGAGGATGAAAAGCTTTATACAAAGGGGCTAAGCGTTTCTACTATGGATCAATGAAGATGCCTTTTCTGTCTGAACAACTCTGTTTCCCTGGGAGTTGTTCTTAAGATATACACCTCTACTACTTTGGACAGAAAGAAACCACCTCTTCCTTCCTCTTGCTTTTATTATTTCAGTCTGAATCTGTCAACAGATGAGTCTTAGCAGCCTACACAGGCAGCGCTTTTATTTAACATCATGTCTTTTCCTCATCATCACCATTTTTCATTTAATCTTTCAAAGTCATGATTATCTAATATTAATGTTCTCATCATTATAACGTTCATAGGAAGACAGCAGGTTTTTGTCCACAGAGACAAGGATCTCAGAAATTAATATAATACATGTTCAGGATTGAATTCAGCCTTGTAGTTGCCCACAGCCAGAGGGACCCATCTGTTTAAAAATATCAGCTACTAATTACCCAGAGAGCCATAATTTGCCTGTAGGATTGAGTGAAGTTGTCCTTCATACGCCACGCACACCTACATATCATTGCAGGCTTTGTTATTTTTTGGTGTGTGTGTCATAAAACATATTAAAAGAGATTTAACATCCATGCAAGGAAGGTAGAATGGCTGTTTGTGGAACTCTAGAAGCAGCAAAGAGGGATAATCATACAATGGTGGAATAAGCTGAGTTGGAAGGGACCCATAAGGATGAATGATTCCAACTCCTGACTCCATGGAGCACCACTCTTATTCTCACCTTTCTTCAGAGCTTGAGGAGAAAATGGTGGTTGGATTTTGGGATGGGTGAAGCTTTGGATCTGCAGGGTGAGGTTGTCTTCCTGGTGTCGGCATATCACAACTCAAAGCCATCCCTGTGGGTCATGGTTTCAGGTGGGAGCTATGGGGGAAATCAGCTGTTGGATCTGACGTTGTGAGCCGACGTAGGGAAATGGGGTGATAAAGGGAGAGAGAATGCAGTGCGTTAGGTATCTTTACCCTTTAGTTTCTCCTGACATAAGCTGAATATCTTCCTAGGAGGGGGAAAAAAGAGAACAGAAGAAGTTGACTCCTGGCTAAATTTGACTCCAACGAGCTGCTTTGCGTCTCACTGACTCGCCCATATGGTGCTCAGCCCACACACTGGCTGTGCTCAGGGTGTGCTGCTCCCATAGATGTGCAGCACGACGGCAGGTGTGTGAAAGGACCCGGCCCCATCAGCTCCCCAGCAAAGCACGGTGCTGCTGCTGGGGAATGGCTGGGCTGCAGGGAAGCCCAAGAGATGTTTGATGGGAGTATAGGCATGCATTAACAGAGGCATGTCAAATCCTCTCTTTGTCTGGGTTTGATTCATCAGCAGCCAAATAAATGCTATAAAATGTCATTGGATATCCCATAAAAATGTAGGTAATAAACATGTCGGCCCTTTTTTATGAAATGGTGAATTATTTACTGGGAGCTACGACTTGAAAGCTGGGCTTGTTTAAAACCTCACTACAGACGTAGCTCATCCACCCTAAGCACAAAAGGGTTTCCATTGAAGGATGGCATTAGAAAGGAGGCAGAGTTGTGCTGAGCTGCAGTGGGGCCCACGTGCCCCCATGGCTGGGGACTGAAGCAAGGTGAAGTTGTACAGGGATTGCTTGGGATTTCTGTGCTGAGGATGAAGGATTAAACCGAGGGGAGTGGAGCTGGAAGTTCTATGTGCAGAGATGGCTGTGGGTGCTCAGATGCTCTATTTTAGGACCAGCGCTTGTGCGAGTGCTTGGAAACATGCATCACTAGTGGCTCTGTGAACTTCAGCAGCACTGTTCATCATGCTGCCTTGGCTCATTTGGCAGCACGGGCAGATGTGTGATTTTTTTGTATGCTGCTGGAAGGCTCCACACTCACCATTTATTTGCTCATGACAACCTTTGTTGTATTCCCATCCAAATGCTGCTATCTGGATCCCGTGTTGACCCTTTGCTGTAGCCAAATATCCATCTCCTTGCCATTCTCCTGCTTGGCAAGGTCAATAATTAAAGCCTTACATTCTTATCCTTGACGTAGCCCTATAGTGGAAGTAAATGGAGACTCCCACAGGTCCCATGGAAGTTTGAAGTGTCCACTGGTCACATTCATTTTCTTCATGTGTCATCAAGGCAGGTGCAGAATGGGCCTAATTAAGATCAGAGGTTCAGAAAAAGCTAGGAGCTGATTTTATTTTCCTCCCTAAAGTCCGCTGCCAGCAGCAGCTGATAATGCCAGAGGTGAGAAGGAAAAGAGAGATGAGAAACTCTGGACAATAGGAAATCATTTGCTAAGATCAGAAGCTGAAGCCTGCAACCTTAAAGACCTTTGTGCCTGAGATTTTCACTTTCCTGTGGGTCCTTCAGAGCCTCAGCTATCTCAAAGGCCATCCCAAAATTTTTCCTAGAACTTTCATTCCTATATCTGGCTTTGGTAGTTGTGTATGGGAGGGCTTGAGAGAGGAGGAGAGCAAAATAGATGGGCAAATCCGGAGTCCAGGCTTTTCCCTCTGCTTCAGCTGCTGACAGCTTAAGATGTGTCTTGCTCTTGGGATCTATGTGTCTCTACACCAGGACTGTAAATGCCCCAGCCTGCTATTTAGGGACATTTTTTTGTACCTTAGTATATAATCTTCATTGTAATATGACCATGGAAAATGATGCACTTTCAGCTGAAATGATCTTTTAAAGGGCATTTTTCTGTCTCCCTTTTATGCCTCCTTGCCTCCTGTCCGCAGTTCTTATTCATTTTCAGGGTTCCTCGTGAAAGTATAATGAAACATCTCCCTCTGACCCAATTGCAGTAGCCAGGCTGTGCAGGTTGTGTTTGTCCCTCCTTGGCCCTTTCCAAGCTTCATCACACTGGAGGTGGATAGCAACCTTGACGTTCTCAACCTAAATATATACAAGGAAAAATTATATGTACTTATTTCGCTTACATACAGCCATGTGTTTCCAAGCATTTAGTGTTCTGATGATAGCAACCACCTGTGAGGTTTTTTTTCCCCTTCATTTTCTTTCTTTGACGTACTTTGCTTCCTCGTTTGGTCCTTGTAGGCTGAATGCCACACGTCTTTTTAGTTTGGATTGAATGGGCTCTGTTCTGAGTCTTAATGCAACAAAACAGGGCTTGGAGGAGGAAAAATGGTGAGAAATCTCACTATGGAGTTGAATGCTCTCCTGCCCCGTGGCCAGCTGCCAGGATCCACTGATTCAGTTTTATGGGAAATCCAAAGGGTTGAGATGTGCCCCAGCCCCAAGGAGAAGCAAGAATGAGACTAAGGCAGAGCTGGACCTTGCTTTCTTCACCTTGTCCTCATCCTCCCCCTGGCAAGGAGGAAATAGGACGAAGGCCAAGTAAGCACAAGCCAGAAATGAGGGCTCTGGGGCAACTGTGGATGTTGGCTGGGTCCATCTTCAGTTGGATGGAGTTGATCATAGGATAAACCCCACTGTGTGAATCAAAAATTCCCTCCAGGCCAAGGCAGTGTGGCTGTTGAAAGCCTCAGCCCTTTGCATTCGCTTAGAAGATTAGGGATGTAGCCAGCCAGTGCTAAATTCATTATTACTGATGGGTTTTGGGCAGGATCAGCCTGCATTGTCCTGGAGAAGACAGCAGAGATGGCAAAACCCCCATCCTGCAGCACAGGCAGCACTGAGAGTGGGGTCCTCAGGGTGATGGAGAGGTCTCAAGTCCTCTAGTATATATAATGAACTGACTCTGCCCAGCAGCCCTTCTGTAACCAAGTCACTGCATGAACTCAACCTTTCAAAAATGCATGGTGTAATGGTAGGAGCTGGTGCTTTTTGATCAGAGGAGTAACATCATTAAGGAAAGGGAATTTGTTGCGGCTCTGTGAGCTGTTCAGCAGCACGGATGTGCTGGAGCAGCCCTCCTGTGAGCAGCCGCTGTGCCTCTGCTGGCTCAGAGCTGATGTGTGTTGCAGTAACAGTCCCAAAGAACAGCAGCAGCATCGCTCTGAGCCGCATGGCCACTGCAGGAAAAAGCTATAGGATGCCTTCATACGAGCCCTTAATTAATGAGCCCATACAGAGAAGCAGCGAGCTGAAGTGCCCTCCCTAGCATTTTGCCTGGGTCTGTCAAGTCCCATGAAACCCAATTGAAATCAAGTATTTCAATGTGAATTCTCCTCTTTCTGTATACATATTTTGTTGGAGTGTTTTTCAAGATGTGGCTGTTACAAAATGACGAGTAGTATTGAGATCCTCATGGGCACTGTGCTGTCATCAAAGCAGGCTATTACTCTAATCCTGGGGAACCACCAGAATACCATATGAAATCCTAGAGTGGCAAAGCAGAGGTTCCCAAAGCTGCAGCTAGCCTTCCCTGCTGGGTATGCAGCACACATTCCTTGCCATCCAAAGGGTGTCCTGTCTGCTCTGGTCTGGCATACATGGGTTTATCTGCCTGGGCAATGAGGCTGTGGAAAGTGGAGGGACCAAAGGGTTGGTGCATGGCTGGGCTGTGTGCTGCATGAATTGGAAAGCATCCTCAGGATCCCATGTCTGGAGGGGTTGTCAAAGCCTACAGTCATGGTTTGGGAGGGTTGGGGAGGGCAGGACAGTATCCATCCTGGTTTGGTACTGCTCCCCAGCCCTGTGTCCACCATGAGGGTGGGATGGAGAACTCTGCTAAAGGCTTTTCTTTCCCTTTGTGGTTTGACAATTCTTGTCAACTTCAAGAATGCAGGAGGGAAAAAAAGTTTAATTCCCACTGAAGTAATGTTCGTTGTTAGGTGTATCTCAGCAGCACAGATGTTCCACTGTTATTCTCTCTCTCTCTATTGAACGACTTTCAGAAATAAACTGGGAATTGGGTGATTCACAGCACTTAGAGCCTATTTTGTGAGGAAATGAGCAGGACTTTTCCAGGGCTGCATGGGCTGAATTTACACCTTTGTCTTGGCTGCTGTTTCCTTCTGTAATGCCGCTCAGCAGCCCATGACAAGTGCCTTTTCAACAATGACTTTTCCCTGTGGTTGCTGTCAATCTGCCCAATCACTTGCAGAGCAGGGAGTCCCCTCTCATGGGTGTGCAGGTTTGCATATCCCTTAGTGGATGCTTTGCTTGAAAGTTTTTGCTTTCCTTAGCAATATTTGGTGCCATCAGTGCGTTGTTGTCATAGTCACATTGTGTTCTACTGTCTGCAGAAAACTAAAGGTGTACAGAGTGATGTTTCAAAATACTCTTATTTATATTAATATTCAGCCCAAATGTGTTGGTCGGACTCTGCTAGGAATGGTGGTGTACCCTCCTTGTATGGGTTAAGGTAGTCGGATGCTTGGGTAATAACCTACAGGGGCATTCAGTGAGCAAATCTGCTTTACGCCTCAACCCCACCTTTAATTTATATTTCCAAGGTGAGGGTCGAAGAGGTTTTCCCTTCTGAATTGTTGATATGGTGATGGCACACAGCAATGAGTTTGTTGGCAGCTGACACTTCCCAGGCAGACCTCATGTTCAGAAATGCCAGATGAACTTTTGCTGGCCACAGATGGGATTAGAGACAGGAAATGTCACCAGGCATAGACCTTTTCCCTCTCCCCTGGGTGCTGGATTAGAAGTCCTGTTGCTCAGAAGTGAGAAGTAACAGCAGGGCAGCCCTGGTCTCGGCTGAAGCAGTCTGTTCTGAGCAGAGGGGGACCAGTTCTAGTGAGCTGACTTCAGCTTTGCCCTTTTCACGTCGCGTTTAGCTCAGCAGGGATGTACATTTTTGTCACTTCCAGAGCGGTTTGTCTTGGGGACCTTTGTCAAAACCTCCCTTCGTCATCTCTAGGGGACTGCATCACACAGATCTCGTGTGATGGCAGGTAATTGCCAGGAGAGAGAGGAGGGAGAAGCTCAGAAATGGGAGTAAATAATAGAAAAGTGAGCGAGTGAGTGGGATTCCCAGCCCACAGCTATTTAATTCTAGGGACTGAGCAGATTAGTTTCTTTCCATTGCACTGAAGGGCACTGTAGTAGGAGAACAGGCCTGACTGGTGCAGCATTTGTTTGAAAGCATGGGCAGAAGGCTGCGGAGCAGTCACAGTTGTTGGGTATCGAAGCTTCAAAGTGGAAAGGGGGAAGGGAGGAGGTGCTTCATGTATCCTTGAATTCTCCAAGCAAAATGAGTCTGAAGATCCATCACAGCTTGGAGTCCCTCTGGCGGGCAGCTCCGTTGGTGCTAGAGATGAGTTTTGTAGTTCTCAGCCCATGTCTTGTTGGTTTCAGCTAAAAATGGACTTAACAGATGGGTCCGTGAATACATTTAGCTCAGACATGAGACATTTTTTGGTGTGATATAACAGGAACAGATAGAAACAAGAGGGAAAAAAAAAGCCCAACCAACCCACAAAACTGTTTGGGCAGAACTTAATCGGTTGACAAAACTGAAGTGTTTTGCTTCGGAGCTGATATTTATATTTTATCAGGTAGAAAATTAGAGCTTAAGTCATCTCCCAAAGAAACATCAGAGACTATAATGCTAAAAATGGAAACCCAACACTTCTCATTATAGCCTCTCTTACACCCCGCAGCCAAAATTAGTGCAATTTCACAGCGTATTTGGATATTGAAAGAGGGACATTTTCAAGTGGAAAACACTTCCATCCCATCCTCACCTTCATCTTATTCACAATGAGTTTTGGTGGCGGTTTCACCCGCTTTGCTTTCTGTGAATGCTCCATGATTGCAACTCCGTGTTTATTGGCAACCTGGTATTCAAGAATAGTTTCTGCTGATCAATCTCGGTGTAAATCTTGTCAGTTCCAAGTGCCTGGGAAGAAGCGTATTTGGAACAGCTTTGATTCTTGTCTGTGGTTATGTGGCGTATTTTAAAGCCCTGATTGGATAAGCACAAATCTCAGCATCAGATTTCCCGTATAAATGTTTGCCATTATGAAAGTCAGAATTTGTTTTCCGGGGATGTATCTGCTTTTTTCAAACAGTGTCTAACAGACTTCTTCCAGGCAATTCATTTACTCTGATTCTTACAAGGGGGGAGTGGGGGAAATAAAGCAACACAGGAGAGAGAAAAACCTACACAACGCAAAACGAAGCGCCTCTGGGCACTCCTTATCTTCAGAGCTTTTATCCCTTTTCTTTCATTGCCTGCGTTTGTTTGTTACTTATACCTGTTGTGCTTAATTTAAATGGAGATCACAAGTGCTTTTTAGCAGGCACTTATCTTACCGTGTGTATACACAACTCCGAGCAGAATGGGAGACTAATCCGGATGGCGTTTGCTGGCATGCAAATAAATAACAATAGTGAAATTATATTGCAGTGTTATTGTGATGGGTGTGTTGGTGTCTGCTGATCTGATATTCTGAGCGTATGTTAGGCGAGGAGCATTAGGCAGACTTACTGAGTCTGCTGGCTGTTACCTAGAGCAGGACAGGAAAAGTTGGCTTTAAAAATGGCATTTAATCACTTGTTTTTGTGATAGGAAGATAAGCTTCATATCGCTTCTCTCTAAGGCCAAAGATGCACATTGTACCTCTGTGAACACCCCCTCTTCTGGGGCAAGCCAAAAATCTCTGCCTCTGCAGCAGTGAGTTCCGCTGCCTAATTACACTTCATGGGAAAAGAGTGTTTCCTTTTTATCAGTTTTAAATGAATAGCCTTTTAATTAAATTGGATTCTTGTACTATGACAAGTAAAACCAGGAGCCTCCAGCTGACCTCTCTGTGCCATTTATCACCTTATGTGCCACTGTCGTGTTACCATTTATTCATATCCTCCCCAAACTAATCTAGTATTAATATTTTTAATCTCTCCTAATAAAGAATCCTTTGCAAGCTTCACATCATTTTCGATATGGGTCTTGGATCTTGAGACCTGCAGTGGAAGCCCAATGTTCTGAGCAAGCTGTTAACACTGAGAATGGTGGCAAAGCATCTAATGAAAGTTATATAGCAATGTGATGAGTTATTCCAGCTTCCTGGATCATTATGATGACATAAATGGTCGTTCTGCTAGACTTAGAATCCAGCGCGCTAAATCTTTATTAATAAGCATCTCCTCAATTGAAATCAATGATGCATGGCATTACCTGACATAAATGGAGATTTGAGAGAGTGACCTATGGCCACAGACTGGCTCACGTTGAGCTCTCATCCTGTAGGTGGTTATGTACTGGGAATGAAGTCCTTTGCTTCAAGTTCTTTAGAAGCTGTATCCTAGCAGTGCATTTAAAACACAGCACAGGCCAAGGCTGCTCCCATAGCATAGCCTACAGGTCAACTGATCCCAAAACATTCCTACTTTTTGATGTTATTTACAAAGAAATAAATTCCGTTGCCCTTTCTCTTCCCCTCCCACATCTACAAATCCAGTTTGCAGTGATACCAGCAAATGCAGAGATTTATTGCACTAATTTAGGACGGGCTTTTTGGGGAGGAGTTCTTGTCAGATTGCCTCAAGACAGAACTCCCTGTTCTCTCGTGTTGCTCCCAGTGGTGTTGCGTTAGAGATCCTTCTTGCATAGGCTGACATGTAACCATCCTCCATGTGTGTTTCAGGCTGGATGAACACCCTGTATGAAGTTATTCCAAATTTAACCATTCCCATTAAAGCCAGTGGAGTTCTTCCAGCTTTCTAATGGGATATTTGGTATGCAAGCCTGGCTATTTTCCCAGAGAAATAGCCTTAGAGGATCAAGCCATTGGTCTACCAGAGCAATATGTACCTTCTGCAATAAACAGCTCCAGATGGTAGGGAGGAAGCCACCAGTGGATAATTAGACCTGTTTTCCCATTGGGAAAGCCTTTTCCTAGCACACACCAATTAGAGGCTGGCCTGACCACTGAAGCATAAAGGCTTATATCTTTTATAAAAGTAGGAGCAGAAGCTGATTGCTGAGTTCTACCTCTTGCCTTTAAGTCGTCTTTGAGACTCGGTGCTAATTGCATAGCATTTAATTGTCCTGTATTTTTATTTGCAATCCATTTTTTCCCCCCCTCCAATCAATACAGTAATTCAGATAAAAGATTGAGAATCAGATCCTGAGCTGGAGAGAATATATCATTATGCTATTGATCCCTGTGGCATCACACTTGGCTTTAGCAAATGAAGCTCTTGTCCGTATTATGAGAGAAGATAATAATACAAATAGGAAGTGGAATAAACAAAAGGAGTGGGGAACTGCACAATGGGTTTAAATAAGAGATCGCATGTTTCTGTGTGGCTTGGGTGTTCCAAACAGGAGCTGCTGCATT
Organism: Coturnix japonica; assembly: GCF_054131305.1. Lineage (NCBI taxonomy): Eukaryota > Metazoa > Chordata > Aves > Galliformes > Phasianidae > Coturnix > Coturnix japonica. Next base: position 3,625,896 of record NC_140696.1, read on the forward strand.
GTAGGAGCAATCAGCTCTTGGCATCCTTTCAAAACCCCTAATACAACAACAAAACAGACCTTTCATAACTATTCACAGCTCGTTTAATCATCTAACCTTGGGCATAATGATAAATATATGTACGCGAAAATGCTATGTGTGTATCTTTCTATATGATGTGTGTATTGTTATTAGACCCCAGTGAAACGCCAGGAGATTGCCTCCATTATTTGGCCAGTAATTACATATAAGTTACTTGCATCAATCATCTCCCCATATGTCCAGCTGAGGCTGGTGTGTGGCTATTTACAAGGTGGTGGCAAGAAGAATAGGGAAACAGTTCACAGAGGAAGCCTGTGGTTACTTCACTTAGCATTGAATACGTGATTGCTCCACTGGCAACAAAATTGCTCTGCTGCTTCTATGTATTCATATCTTCAGGACCCTTTCCTCATGCAAACACGCCAGTCTGTACTGACTCAAAGGCCTGAGTCAATGCTTGCACGTGTTTCTAATATCCATCATGTTGTGTGTGATACCAGCAGCAATCAGTGGCAGAGCACCATCCAGTGCCTTTATTCCCTAGGGAGCCCACGGTGCCCTGCTTACCTTAGGATAATACAGGCTGCTGTATGGAAGAGGTTTTATCCCTTGCCATGCTTCAACATAAAGAGGGTCTTCTGCCATTCTCCACTATGGAAACATTTCCTTTCATATCTACCTGGATATCTCTCTGAGGTAGTCTGGCTGTGCTTGTGAGCAGAATGAGCATCAGATGAATGCACCACCTGGGCATGATCAATGTAAATTCTCAGCTTACCCTAATAGAATACAGGGCCCGGGATTAGAAGCAGTCATCTGACTTGTCACATCCCATCCCCTGCAAACACACTGTCCTGTGATAGATGTGTCTGCGAGCATCCTGCAAACCTCCTCTGTATGCATACATCTTGGAAACGTTCCCTTAGGATACTCACATGCTAGGATAATACATTTAAAAGAAGACCAAAATCTCCCGAGCTACAGAAACCTGAGGGAAGAAAGAGAAAACAGATCAAGGACATCAAAAATGTCCTAAGTTACTGAAATAGCAGGGAATTTGTTAGGCAATGAATGATCCTATGAATCGCACACGCAGGCTGAATGTTGAGGGTTTCCTTCTGCCCTCTATTACAGTCAATGTAAGAACATGGTGTGGGACTGGCTGGGAAGGGAGCGTGTTGTGGGGTCCTGATTTCTCCCTGTTTCTTGTGTTGCTTTTGGGACGTGTGAGCTCAGCGTGGGGGTGATTTGTGCTTGGGCTGTGCTGTGCAGTGATGTGGGGCTGGGGCACAGCAGGAAGGGTGGCAGCCGCCTGCGTCTCTCCAGTCTCGAGGTTAACAGCATGATTAAAATATTAAGAAAGCAAGTGTCATCGAAGTGAAGTATTGTGCCCCTGCCAGCATAAATCCCCGCGCAGCTCATAGTGCAGGCTGACAAGTTCCTCCAGATATCACAATCCCAATCTCTGCGGGGCAGCAAATGGATGAGGTCAGCTCACAGCCGCTCCCTCGCCCTGCTGTGACCCAACTCCAGGGCAGGGAGAGCTCTGTGTCTTCTCCCCATGCTGGTGCTGGGGGCTTGGGGTCGGAGCAGGACAACAGGGCAGCTCCTCTGGCACAGATGTGCTGAGCACAGGCAGAAAGGAAGCAAGGAGCAGGGCAGGTTGTGATGGTGGGCTCCAGATGCAGCCCCTGGGTAAAGCTGCTTGCTCGCTGCTTTCTTTGCCAGAGTGCTTTCAGGAGACAAGCGTTTGGCTCGATGTGTGTTTGCAGGATGCTTGTCTGGACTATGAGAGCACCAAAATGCCAAACAAATGATACAATAAGAGACTCAGGGCTTGGCAGCGATGCATCTTTGGAAGCCATATCGATAGCTCAGCAGCCAAGAGGCAGAGGGAGGACAAGAAATTAGTAAAGCAAAACAGCCGCTTGTGTCAGCCCGGTTTGGGGACTAACTGCACAACATTTCATCTGTGATTAAAACTGCGACTGAAAGCAGGGTTTGTGGAGGATGGATGGGTTCTGCAGCCTCTTCCATGTGCTGGCACTGCTACTGCTGCTGTACTGAGAGGATTTGTTAAGGACCAAGGACCTTTCTGTATGAAGCTTAAGGTTATGGGGCTTTTAAAAATGATATAATTTTGCTCATACTGAAATTATAGCATCTTTGAGCAGGAGGTTGTTGTTTGTGATGGGTATGGACTCCCCAGGTCTGTGAATCTTCTGTTCTCAGCGCTTTTAGGTGAGGGTCTCAAAACATCCAAATTACAGTGAATCAAGCGGTGGTTTTGTAAAGGTATGGAGAGAACCTGGCACTGCCTTCCATTGCAAATAGGGCCCACAAGGTGGGGAAAGGCACTGTGTCACTGGAAACACATCATTGCAGGGCTGTTCCTTTGGTCCTCATGAAGTTCTGGGGAGGGGAAGAGCACAGGGTGCCAAACCCTAAGAGGAGAGGGGAGGACAGGCAGGGCTTGGGCTCACTGCAGCCCCAATTGCAGCAAGAATTGAGCCCAGGAGCTGCTGCAGAAGCTCTAGGAACAGAACTGCCCCACTTAGGAAAGCCATGCCCCTGATTGCAGCTGCACTAATTTCTTGATGCTCTTCTCTTCTGCCTTGCCCAGCTCCCGGCCAAATAACGAGGTGTGTCAGCAGAGCAGCCATCACTTTCTGCCTGCAAACGCTTAATTGGTTGTGGATAACACTACATTAACTCTCCTGGCTGGATCAAAAGGGCCTCACACGCCTCACCCACATCCCATCTCCATGGAAGGCTTTGTTATCATGTTTATAAGCAGCCCATACAAGCAAGAAATTTGCATATAAATAACCTGCCAGCACAGCAAGGCAGTGAGAGGCACCTGGTGCTGCCTCTTATCGCTTGGGAAGGAAGCAGCTTGGGAAGGAAGCAGCAGGTCTTTGCCCTGAGCAGCTCTGCTTCACCCTGACCCCACAGACAGGAATTCGTGGGTGTCTGGAGCTCAGGGATGAAGGCATAGGCAGCGTCACTGCCATTGGAGACAAGATAGGAAGGATAAAACCAAAGGGTCTGGGGAGGCTGAGGAGGGCAGTGAAGGAATGGTCCTGGAGAGGGATGAGCAGAGGTGGGGTTAACAGCTCAGAAGGGCATCAGTGCTGGAAAAAGTTGCTTAGAAATCCAAGGGAGCTAAAAGATGTTCATGAGGGATATGAGGCTTTCTTCATCTCCCTCCCTTCCCCCAGTCCTTGTATGGATAATGAAACAGAAACAATTAATATAATGTCAGCCAGGGGCTGGAGTGCAAGTCCCAGCAAGAATAAATAAAACCCAAGCTAATCTGGCTGAGCATTCAAACGCATTCCTAACCAGATTTAACACATGTGCATACATAAATATCTATGGCAAAAACAAAGGTATCAAAAGAGAACACGGGGAGCTGGAGCCCTTCATGCTCTAAGAATTCCGGGTGTAAAGGTACCTGGCCAGGTAAACACAGCTCTGGAACATTCTAGACGAGCATCCAGGCTTTCCCAGCCCACTGGTTGAAGCCCTGTGACCACTGTTGGTCTGGATGTAGTCACAGAGAGGAAAAGAAGGCAAAGCCAGAGGATGCTAAGCCTAGAGATAACTCATCTTAACTAACCTTCAAGGTTTGTTCTTGAGCGCTTCTTGCTGCCATGCAGATGGGATCCACTCCAAGCGGATGTTTGTGCAGCTCCCAAGGGACATTAGCAGCTCTTGATCAGCGTTTTAATCTTCATTCAATTTCTATTTTCTTGTATGGCCTCTGGGGACCATCTCAGAGCTTTTAGAAGGAATCGAAATGGGAGATTAAAGGGAAAAAAGATAGGAGGAAAAAGACTGAAAGGACTGTAGTGATGTGGAATAGGAGATACTGACCACCGCCCCAATGGAGGGGAATTTAAGGGGCTCTCAGCTATGAGCAGCCCTGAGTGCAGGCACAGCCCTGCTGGGGACAGACCCCCAAATATCCAGCATAGAAAACTCGGTGCTTTCACCAGCAAAGCCCAGGTTTTCCCATATTAGCAGGAAATGACTCATCCCTTAAATGCAGTCTCAAAATAGGAGCACAGGATGCAGGTTCTCATCCAGGTAGGGCTGTGGGAGCACTAGAAAATCACTTAATTAGAGCTGTGTGTGGAAGTGCTTTCTGTATCTCAGGTAATCAGCGTGTTCTGTCTTCATCTCGAGCCTTTCCAAGTGTGAAGAAATGCTGCTGCTTGCCACCCAGGGCCTGCAGAGCACGTATCCTCTCTTATGGTCTCTCTCCCATACTCCATAGCACAAGGCTGGCTCAGGCATTCTGCTCTATTTCCATTTGCATAGTACAAGGAAAAATGGATAGAAAGCGACAGAAGAACAAAACAGACCCAAAAATAAGCTCTTGTCCTTGCCTTTGTTCTGATGCTGGGCCCCGTTGGCTGTGTTGTTGTGCAGAGGCTGACATTCTCTCTCGGGCATAATCATATTGATTACATTAATATTATTCTGCAGGATTAGTGGCGTTGTTCTGATTCTTGGGAAAACAAAAGCAAAAGAAAGCTCGGTTGGACTGGGCTAGCTGGGTGGAAGGCTCTCATAAATAAGAAGCACAGATCTCCCATGCGTTGCTTTGGCTCCTTCTCTTGGGGGGATGAAGAAGGCTGATGGAGGTAAAGAGATGCTGCACACACTGAGATCTGTGCCATAGAGGACGGTTGATTCCCCTCCATTTCCCTACTGTTGCTCATCTTCCTGTGCGCCTTCCTTCATATTACTGTATATAAATTTGAGTATATCCCCAATCCCCACCCTGGAGATCCTATTCCACCAGGGGATTTTCTCATCAGCATTGTAAAATGCCTCGTTAGGAAAGAAGCAGGCAGAGCGGGCTGTGCTGAGACAGAGCCCAGGAGTACGAGGCAGGTTTTTCTTTGGCTCTTCCTCACTTTCATCAATGGCATTTTGCTTGAATTTTCCTCCTACCACCATCTCTGGGGGGTGTTAATATTGCTGCTATATTCTGGAAGCAGATGTTTCTATTGGGGGAGAGTCCCTGTAAAACTCAGTGCACTTTTCTCCTCCTGTTCTTCCCCTGCATAGGATGGAAAGAGATGATTTCATCAGCTTTCATTTCCTTGATTTCTTTCTTAATGCTTCGACTCCAGGAATCGTCTATTTATCTTTAAATCAAGATGAAAAACTCTCTAGCTCCCCCCTTGCGCTTGCATTAAGAATTCTAAAAGCTATGTAGCCTTAGAGAATAGCCTCACTAAAGACATGAAAAAGAATTGCTGATTTATTTATTATTTATAGAGCTCGTTATATTTTAACTCCAGGGGGGTGGCGTGTGTAGGGTGGACTCCTTGAAACAACTTGTGGGCCCTCCAGTGGTGGTCACCAATGTTCCTTCACTGTAGAAAGGAGGAAAAAGCAGTTCAAGCAGCAATGCTGAGCAAGGACAAATAGGGTTTGTGCAATGGGTTGGATGAGAAAGGTGGCATGGAGGCTGTGTAGGACATCTCAGCATGTTTTGACCTGGACTGCAATGAGATGGGAGCACTGGAGATGCCCCAGTGACACTGCAAAGCTGAATGTTTTAAAGCAGTTTCAGCCCTGTGATTTTTCCATCCCTTTTCATCCTTTCTCGTACTCTTTGCACTTCCCTTGCACCAACTCCTGGCCTGGCTCTCAGGATCCTTTTCTCTACGTGACACTAAAGCTGTCCTCCCAAGCTGACAATTAAGTCATGTATCTGAAATGGGAACTAATGAAGCACAGTTCTGGCTTCCTCATTACGGGTGAGAAGCTGGTACGACTCCAGCAAATGCAAAAATAAACCTGTGAAAAGGAGAAGGGCAGCGCTAAAGGCTTGTAAAATGCCAGGAAGGGTGATCACAGACAGAGCTCTCTTGTTGCCCATCATGAGTTGATGGAGCTTTCCAGTTGTTCTATTGGGCAGCTGGAACTTGTTGTGGTCCTCTGGGTTGCTAACCCAGAGCAAACAGCAAAGCAGAAGGAACAGAGCTCTATGGAGGAGGCTGAGACCAAAGCTGGGTTTGGTCCTAGATAGAACCTCTTTGTTCTTTTCTTATTGAGCAAGTGAAGGCAGAGGAACTCATAAGCAAAGTCATGGATTTGAGGCAGGGCTAAGATCTGATATGAAGGGATTTGCTCTCAGTTTCTTGTTGTTGTTGTTTAAGGCGTTTTTATGCACAAGTCAACTCACTTAGAACTGCATCTTGTTGCCTCCTGTGCCCGGAAGATCTTTTCTCAGTGTGATTTGTCAGCTGGATTCCATTCTGGTTGTGCTCTCAGCACGTTCTGATTCCTTCATTTCTCTTCAGAACCAGACCCATCCTATTGCTGGGGCACAGAGACATTTCAGCCATCACTTTTTTGTCCCAGGCACGTACTCATGCCCATACAAATGTATACACACACGTCTTTCTTTTCCCCCTTCTGGCCTTAAGTTTTAATTGAGTTTGCAGCAAGTCGCTGACAACATAAGACAGGAAATTACAGCCCCATCATCCACTTCGCAGCAATTGTTTGTGAGCTCTGTCTGCTCAGGCAGTTCCCTGCTGCTACCACCACAGCAATACAGGAGGATGCATTATGAGCAAGGCAAGAAGGGACCTCCATCTCCTGGTACCCTAAGTCTGGAAATAGCACATTTCTGACCCTGGTATATCAAAGCCCTCCATTCCCATCACATAAGAGAGCTGAAAAGTGGAACTTCTCTATTGATGGCGGCTCCGTATCAAAACTTTGATTAAACTTTTTCATAAGCTTCCTCGTTAGCATTAATATATGTGGATTTATTCTGTGTCAGAGCAATATATCTGTTTATTTTAGGAAGCTAACGGCCGGTTACAATTAACCTTGATGAATGCAGAGCTTTCTGGAAGGAGACAAATGTCCCCTCCCTTTGCTGTAATTTACACTGCAGGTTAGTTTGTAGGCACAAATAAATAGAGCTGGGTCATAAACCATCCTGACTTGTTGCAATGGGAGAACCTTTGCATTACCCATCAGGTGGTGTAAAGCAGAGCGATGCCAGAACTACACAGACTGGATGCAACCAGTCCCTTGTTTTTAATCTTTCTTTCTTTTCTGCTGATTGGAGCTTTCCTAGACATCGAGGCAAGAGGAAAGGGGCTAATTGATGTAGATTTATATGCACTGTCAATATTTATGTAGGTACCAGCTTGCATGCACCAAGAGAATGGGGGAAAATCATGTCAGTTTCAGATGTCCATAGCAAGCAGAAGCTGTGGTCCCTGGAGAGGCATTGCCCTGGGAAGCAGTTCTCCAAGCTAATGAGTAATCATCTTAACCTCAGAAATGAGAAATACTCTGCCTGAGCATTTCAGCCTTGAAATGAGATGGCACCAGGAGAGTTTTGCTGCTGAAATTATAGGGCAAGGGGAACCAGAGCTCCTGGAAGCCCCAAGCACTGTTCCTTTTCCTTTGCTGGGATGTGGTTGTGCTTGTCCAGCCAGCAGCAAGCCCACACAGGCTGTCAGGTTCTCCATGGTGTTGCAATTCAGATGCTGCAAGCCTGCAGCTGGCTGGCATGAGCTGGGGAGCAGATCCCAGAGCTATAGGGGTGAGCAGCTGTAGAGCTGAGCAAGCAAACCCAGGGGGGCCCAGCTCTTGCACCAGGTGTTGGTTCAGGTGTGGTCGTGGGATGCAAAACTCCTCTGCAGCCTGTGTTGCTCTGCAGTCTTTCTGCCTTGTCAGATGTAAGGTGTTGCGTCTTGTTGGGCATGAAGGGAGCTGCGTGCTGTTGTCTTGTTTCTGCTGATGACCTAAGGATAAAAAGACTCTTGCACGGAGCATTTCATCAGCAGTAGGAAATGTTCTTTTCTTTATTAATTCTGCTTGGAATCAATAATTAATGCTGCTGCCTCCTTGACAATTCCCCTCAGTGTGAGTGGAGCACTGAGATAGGAAGGTACTGCATAGCTTTACTGTCAGAAGAGCATTGTGTTCCTGGAAGACCCCTGTTAGTCCCACAGCATATAAAGGTTCGCACACTATCAAAGTCAGGTTCATTTTAGGGTCAGCAAGATCCCAATTTAGGCAGACCGGCGAACTATATAATTGGGCATATATTCCCATCACAGATAAATGCACTGAGCAAAGGTCTTGCCACCCCTATCTGGTCATGCACAGCAGAACTGGAAGACTTGTACAGAAAGTCAACCTCAAACTGGTGGCACCAGCAGCAACTGGATGTCAGATTTGGGCTATGAAGCCTAAAAGTCGCACACACCTGATGGTTAATAGGTTTGTCATCCCTTTGTGTGCCGGAATAGAGCAGAGCCAGCTCTGTGCCAGCCTGCAGGTGGAACAGCTCTGCAGTCTCTTGAGCCCATGTACATCCCTGGAGCATCTCTTACATACAAAAAAAAAAAACCAAAATCAAAGTGATTTTGATTCTGTGTTGTAGAAAACAAATAGGTCAGGACTGGGGAGCCAGAATTTAGCCACTAGCTAATTCCTTTCGCCCATTAGCTCCCCTCGGGTCAGTCTGTGGCACATCAGGGTTGCTCCTCGGCTGCTTTTCTGACTAATGCATTCAGCAGAGGGAGAGAAAATCCTTCAGCTTAGAGGCTCGTTTCTGTCCCAGACAAAATGCCAGGATGGGCTCTTTGTGCACCGTCTCAGCAGCTCTCGTGGCTGTTGACCCTGCTGCGGGTAAAAGGAGGTTTTCAGATAAGTTGGCAGGATATCAGACAAAGGCTCAGTTAATACCACACATCTCAATGGCCCCTTTCATGCAAGAATAGCAAATGGATTTTGCACACACTGTTCAAGGGAGCTTGCTTCTATCCCTCAGATAGAGTTGCTGTCATCCCCTTTGCATGGCAGGGAAACAGGCAGAGACTTAGAATAAAATTTCCTCAATTCTTGTCTTTTCAGATCATTTCATTTTTTTGGGCTGCCTTATCACGTAGAAAATACAAGAAAGCTGAGAACTTCGACATCCTTTATTTTTATTTACTGTGCTAAGGAAAAATGGGTGTACTGGGACTTTCTCAAAGCTGATTTAATACGGCATCTTCTGCTTTCTTGCAAAACATCTAAGCAGCTTAGACTTCTGAAAAACAACACAAAAAAGAGCTGAACAGCTTTGGATCAGAAAGCTATTTTTGAAGGGGAGTGGGCTGATCTGTTGCCTACAGCCTGCCCTAACCACTGCTGGTGCACCTTTGCAATGCATGGGTACCACAGTCAGAACCCTTTAGCTCTGCTCTGTCAGCAAAGCTTTCTTCTCTGGCACCAGAAGATGGAAAGCATTGTTTATAGGGATGATCATGGTTTACTCTCGGGGCTTGTTGAGGCATTTTTCCCTCCTATTCATCACACTGATGCTTTGGGGGATATTTCCCAATGCTCTCTGCTGAGAGCTGGTGGCAGTTGGTGTGGTCTTTGCAACTCAACCTGCTGCTGTGCTGGGAACTTTGTGATTTATGGCCACATCCCCGTGAACATGCTTGCAGCTATAAGGATTGGCCAGCACCCAGCTCACAAATCCAGCTGAGAAGACATCGTGCCAAGTGCCTTGCATCGATTATGGAACTGATGTCTCCATGGCTGCATCCCAGAGCCTGCTCTTCCCAAGCATATCTTGGCTTCTCTGGGAGCCCATCATTTATCTGTGCTGTGAAGCGACAGCTGCATTTGCTCCAGTTTTGCTTCAAGGTTGCTTTCTTAGTGTTGCACAAATGTAGGAGGCAGCTTGTGTGTGTGAATGGATCCCATTCCCTTTGGCTTTGTTTTACACATGGAGATGGGAGCACACTGAAGCTCTCAGCTTGTGGATAACCCAAGACCCTGCACAACGTGCTGGGAACACCTCCTGCCTCTGTGGTCCTCCTCACTGATGTCTCCATTCATATATACAGATTTGCACATTGGCTTTTCCTTTTGATGGAATCATTGAGGTTGGAAATGGCATCTAAGATCCCCAAGTCCAACCCCAACCCATCATCCCCATGTTCATTGACTGTGTCCCAAGTGACACATCCCCACAGTTCTTGATCACCTCCAGGGATGGTGACTCTCCCACTTCCCTGGGCAGCCTGTGCCAATGCTTGACCAGTTGCAGTTGTTTAATTCCTATCTCACGTGAAAACTCTTCCAGCACGTCTATAAATTCAATGAGACCATCAGTCTTTGCCCCAGGTTTGAGCTCTGCATGGAGACCCTGTAGCATTGATTATATTAGCATAGGCTCTTTCTCACATCAGTACTCAGTTCTCTTTGGTTTTGCCTCATCCTTCACCAGAGGGGTAAATGGGATTATACTGTAACTCTCCAGACATTCACAGACCCAAAACATGAAAACAATAGAACTATCTGCTACCGTAAGTGAATATGGGACTCGGAGTCTAATTAGACAGGGAGACTGGGAGCAAATATGTAAATAGCAAGATGACTATTGTAAAAAAAATATATCTTTAGGTATTTGTGCTGAAGAATTTCTTGATTTGCTGCTGGGGCTGTGAGGTTTATCTCTGCAGTCTCTTAGGATAGAAGAAAATTGCATGCAAAGCCAACCATTGTTTGCCTGGTTTTGTTTCTCAAACGTTATGCTGCAAACAGGGAGGGCAGGTAAGCTTTGCTTGAGAGGAATATGAGGGGAAGGGGAAAATAATAGGGGTTCTTGGAGATGATCAGCAGTCTGATGTCTCTGAATGCTGGGACTAATTAATGTCTGAAGGATATAGAGTGCAAATATGTCCAATAAGTGTGCTCTGTGCTCTCACCCTGCCTCATACCTATAGAATCCTAGTAGAACAGCTTAGGTTGGAAGGGAGCTAGAGATGACTGGCTTGGAAGAACAGTTTCATGAGTAGTGCTTAAAATAATGGGGGGAAGTAATAATAGATGGAGGGGTATGTGACCATTCTTTGTCCTTAAGGACGTTGTTTGGGGCTATAGATGACCCTATCTAGAAGTACTTAGAATGCCATAGAAATATACAGCTTCTTCTGATGTTCTGATCCACAACATGGCTGAGCTGTGACTGGGCCAAGCAGGGGGCAGTGGTTCTCTCCCAGTTGGTTTTTTCCATACTGCTGCCTGGCATTTTCAGCTTTCTTAAGTTGCTTTGGCTCTTGAGCCATGAGCCAAAGCAGATGTCAAATGGAGGGTGCAATCCAAGATCAGATGGAGGCTTTCCAGGACTAGGTCCAATCTTAGAGGTACTGTGCCAGCATCTCTCCTAATGCCATTTCCCTTGGAAAAGTTTATGCTCGGGTTAAATGCACCATAGCAGACATCATCAGGAGGCGTACACACAAGGAGAAATAAGCTGTGGGAGAAAAGCACACGTAGGATGGAGTGGGGCAGTGGGTGGCACTTCTGGTTCCCTGCAGGGCTCTGCTGGAGGGCACAGTGCTGCAGCTCCTCTGCCCAGCTGGGATCTGGTCATGGCATCAGGTTTACAGCAAACTTGGGGCTTCAAATGCTGCTGGAACCCCAGGCTCAGGCAGGAGTTTGTGTTCTGTGGCAGGTAACAGAGTTTGTGATGTGCTGATCGGCAGAAATGAGGGAAACTGGTCTTACTGGTAATGCAATTGCCATTTAAGATCACCCAAGCAACCTGTGAAAAAGAAGTTGCCTAGAGGAGAGTCTGGCCTTTGAGTAAAAGCTGAAGGAAATTACTGTGGGACCTCAGGGGAGACTCTGCAGAACTGATTTAAGATGGGGTCAGAACAGTTCTTAGTACAAATTGCCCTGTGTAATTTTGTGTCTGCCAAGTGCCAGCCTATCTCCCCTCCCAAATCCCTACATCTCCAAGAACCTTTCCTCCCATGATCTCATTTCATCCTCCTTCCCTGAACTCTTAACCCACCTGCTTTAAATAGAAAGTATCTTTCCCTTCTGCCATGATATACAGACTTGGAGTTATCCTTAAAGAGCAAACAGCCACTGGCACCCAGCACATGCTGCTGTGTCTCACCCCTGGGCTCTGGTACCCAACAGGGCTGCAGTTTCTCCTCCTAGAAGGGAGGGAAAGCACAGGGATAGAGTGGGAGCCTCCAAGACGTTACGCCATTAAGTGGTGTAATTTAGTCTCAGCTCGATGTTTTGATTTTGCCCAGCTGTGTCTGTGTGCATTTAGATTAATCCTGTTAGCTGGCAGGAGAGGGGCTGCCTGCTGTTTATCAAGAGTGCTTGTGTGATTTCTATTTGATATGCAGTCGTCTTGGAGAGGAGCTGGGCTGCGTGATGCTGGGCTGTGCCAGGTTGGCATTGCAGTGGGAGGGAAGGGGCATTCCCTTGGTCACAAGGAGGGTGCAGGCATCATGGGCATCAGATGGTGGGAGCCATTTGCTTGGCACTGGGTGCTCTCTGCACCACCCTCAAGTGGAACCTTCCCTCTGAGGAAGCCATCTTGACTTTGCCAGGGAAAGTGGGGACTTCTCATGGAAATTAATTGCTCCTTTAACAAATTAGCACTCATTAGCCAAGCTACAGTGTATACTCTTAGCCTGTCTTATCTGTGAAACGAGAAGTCATTACCCTTAAAAAAAACAAACCCCTAATGATTAGCATAGCTGAGTTGACTGGCCATAACTCTATCAACGTATGATAAAAAGTGATGCCCTGCGTTCCTAACAGCTATATCAATACAGTATAATAGCACAGCACTTGGCTTTGAACTCCTATGCAGCTGCTTTGGCGTGGAACATCTTGGCGAGTTGCATTGCAATAGGGAAGAGTTGGGTCTGTTGTAGGAGATGGGTGCCCGGAATTGCTGTCCTATGTTGGAGATGAGCTCCGTATTTCTAATTGCTCACCATGGGGCTTCTGACCTCCTTCATTTATTTCATCAGTCTAAGTCAGTCCTAGAGCTCTTTTTTAGCCCCACGTAATATCCCAGTGGAACTTGCTGTGTGATGGGAGCAGAGTATCTTGAGAGGCCCAAATGAGGATTAATCATTTCTTTGGGCAATGAAAACACAAAGTTATTATGTTAGTCATGAAGGGCAAAAATCCCTTTTGCCAGCTGAGCATGGCAGCGGGCTGGGATGGGATTTTTCTTCTTCTTTCCCTCTATTTCCCACACAGCTGTTCTTTCAGCAGAAGCGAATGGATTTGGGAGAAGAGAAATTATTTCTCTTAAAAGTATATCGAGCCATAAATGCTTCAGCTGGGACAATATATATATATAATTCCTTCCTCATATTATTTTCTTCTATTCTTAAAATGCATTATTTTAAGTCTTCAGTTGTGCGTGTTTTCCCATCTCTCCATCATCTCCCAAGCGTTGCTTTGAACCTTATTAACCACATTCCGTTTACAAATAGTTGCATTCATTGCCATTGTGGGCTGTGTCCAGCTGCCCCTCACACCAAATTCTGCCTTACCGACCCCATTCCCTTTGCAGTGCAGGAGGAGCAAAGCCCTCCATCATCCATGGTCTCAATGACGTCCATGGATGGATGATGCATGCTGTAACCTCACATTCCCCACCCCAACAGCTTCTTCCATTCTTTCTGAAGGCACTAAGATGCTCACACAACTGTTCTCATAGAAATACTTTTATGAGCGTAGGTCACAGAGCTTCAATGTCACCACGTGCTCCTGAACGGAGGGACAAGTGTATTCCAAATAGGATTAGGTGTGTTTGAGGGAAACAATCCCTTCCCAGTGGGAGATTAGACCTCAAGTCCTTGCTTTGCTACAAAGTGCTTTTTTAACCTTAAGCAAATCTCACCTGCTCTGTGGTTTTATTCCCCGTAGTCTCGGAAATGGGGATTCACATTTGCTACTGGTGCTGGGAAATAAACATGCCAGAGATCCTGATGCTCATCTGCTGCACAACAGGGAGCCACATCAGATATGGAACCAGCAGGATATAAAAATACCAAAAAAGGTTATTAATTAAGGACATAAGCAAAGTACAGACTTGTGGGGTCAGGAGGAAACAGCTCTCCCTCAATGCAGTTTATCCTGCATCTGTCTACTGACAACATCCTTGAAGCATCTGGCACTGTCAGATGGGTTGCTGAACCAGGTTGACCTGCTCTGCAATTCCATCTTTGTTTTTGCATCTCCTGAGTGACTGACCCCCCAAAAGTCTGCCTTCCCCATTCACTGCATGTCAGTGGGCAGTGATAACTGCAAAGCAGGATCTGTACACTGCTCACTTGGAAAGGTGATAATAACTACAGCCTTGGTTGGGAAGGAGGCTTTTAATTTATTTTTTCTAATTATTTGGAAGTCATCATTGAATATTTCAGGCCTATGTTTAGACTTTGGCAATTTAGCCAAGGTGGACTATGATGAATGAGAGAAAGGAGGAAACACATGATGATTCAGAAAGGTCTAGGTGAGAAATGTGCTTCATCAGCCTCTCTCAGTCTGCTTATCTCAGCTTCCCTGTGCCTGCCCTGGGTGCAGAATGCCCCTGTGGACACCTGAGGTTTCCCCACTGACCACTACTGGGAATGGGTTGGGAACCCAAATGTGACAACTGAGAGCCAGAGCAAAGCAGGGGTGTGCAGAGATTGGAGTGCTGCTCATGCATGGGGCAGCAGCAGGAGCAGATCAGGGGGCTGTGTGGCCCTGGTGTGCCCACAGCACTGCTGAGCATCCTTCCAGCAGCAGCTGAGTGGCATATTTTAATTAGAGCCAGAGTAAATTACATCGGACTGCGAGAGCCCGACTTTTTCACAACGGCTTGGGGAAAATGGAAAGACTAGCATTTTCAATTTAAGGTTTAGTTAGATAATGCCTGTTGGTGCCAGTAGATTACAGAGTGGATATTAAATCCTCCAGGATTTGCAATGGGGGAGTACTCGTGGAATCCTTAAGTAGGCAGAGAGCATGGCTATGGAACTGTCGTCCCCTGGAGGTCCCGAGTGGGAAGAGAAAAAGTGAAGTAAATCTTTGCTTTGAAGGAGGCTGTGCGTAAAGAGCACACATACGCGGGTTGTGGCCTTTAAAGGTTCCCCTGTTACGAAGCTTTCTTGCTTCAGACAGCAGGCAAATGGCATGTGAAAAGGTAATGGGGTCTATCAGGCTGCTGGAGTGGGGAAACATGGGGCAGCACCGGGTGCTGATGTGCACCAAGGGTCCCTAAAAAGAACAACTCAGCACAGCCCTGCAAAGCATTGCACTGCAGGAAATGCTCTGTAGATCCACAGCCTTAAGACTGCAAAATGCTTTACCTATAGCTCAGATCCCAAAGTAATGCTTCCAAAGCTGTCGCTGGCATGAGCATCCCGATGGCTCCACTAAGAGCATGTCCCTGTGTTTTATGTGTCCTAATTTGCAAATGCAAGCGCTTTATTTCCGTGTTATCTTTGTGCAAAGGACTGGCAAATTGATGCTGCAGAAGTATTGCGAAAGCATAAAGGTTCACAAGCGATTAGATTTTATTCTTCTTGTTTATGCTGCTGGAGAATTGTTCATTTTAAAACTTTATAGTCAATATGTGTGAAGATAAAACAGTGGTCTGTCTTGCCCCGGTGACAGAAGTCAAATGATTAAGTGAAGGGAATGAATTATTAAAGCAGATCAGCTTTTGGAGCTGCTTGCTTTGATTCCTAGCTGGCTACTGCAGCCAATTTACACCCAAACAGAGGGGTTGACCTTGTGCTATTTACTTTTCTGTGCGCTGGCACAGATCATTCATCATTCCAGCTCAGAATTACCTGTGTGCTAGCAAACTTCAGCATAAATTTCTTCTCTTACTGGTGTGAGACCACTGTTCCCCAAGCAGACCTCGTGCATGAGCTGTGCACCATGGGGTCATGATGGAAGCAAGGCTGCAGCAAGGTGCTGCTCCAAAGGGCACTGTGCAATCATCCTTCCTGAGTGCATGGACCAAAAGAAGCCCACTGGGCATCTAACATCCCCGTACCACCCCCTAGGGATATGCTGGGGTTATAGTGCTGACCATAGCCCCAAGCCCTAGGCAGTGGGTGAGCAGAGCCCTGAGCACATCATGCTATCAGTCTGCAAATCTCATTGCTGTGCATGTAGCACTGAGCTCCCTGAGCTGCCAGGTTCATTCCTGCAGCCCCACTTTACTTCTGATGCTGCTGCTCGGGTGATCAGCTCCATTACACTCTCCAGCATCGCGGTGTCTGAGAGCTTGTGTGTATTTTGCTCTTCTCATGCTTAAGTGGTGGAACCGAGATGTTTGCAGCAATTTTAGGACAGGAAGAAGATTTCTCTTTGATTGCTTTTTAATCACAGTAATAACAGTAATGGAGGCAGTGAGTGGAATTGATGGGAAGGAGCTGAGCTCTGTTCTCTGGTAACTCCTGTATGGGGTAAACAAGGAGGATTTACTGGCTTTAAGTGAGGCAGTAGTGCCCTCAGTGCCCAGGGATGGTCTGGGGGGAAGCAGGTGGCACTTAGTACCTGGAGGGGAATTTTCCAGGCATCCACTGAAAGCTCTGTAGTGTGTGGGGTAAATGACCAAACCTTGCCTTGATTCTGCAGCTTTAGCTGCCCATGAGGGATTTTTCTCTTGCTCGTAAATGAGAAGAGCCTTCGTATAGGCAAGAAATTGCAGAGGTCAGGGGGTCTCCTTGCAGAAAACAAGTTGATGTGATGGGCATCTGTGAGACAGCCATGCTGGGCAGACCTGCGTATCCCTATAGATATCACACCACCAGAGTGGTAATGGAAGTAATGGCCTTAAGTTGCACTAGGAGAGGTTCAGGTTGGGTATTAGGAAACATTTCTTCTCCAAAAGGGGGATGCTGCACTGCACAGATGCCCAGGGAGATGGGAGGGATATCCACTATCCCTACAGATGTTCCAGAGCCATAGGGATGTGGCACTGAAGGATGTTGGGTTGGGGTCAGACCTGATGATCATCGAGGTCTTTTCCAACTGTCATGATTCTATGTCTTTGAAGAGACTTCGACTCGTTGCTACAAGCACACAAACACCAAAGACAGACACTTCATCCTCTGGGGTTTTTTGTCAGACATGGAGCTTTCTCCTTTATTTCTGCAGTATGTGTTGCACACGTGAAGGGCCCGCTTTACATCAGCGTAGTCTTGTCCTGATTGAGGAGGTGGAATTCCTCTTGCTTTGCTGATCAAGACAAACATGATAAAAACAGTTCATGCAGAACACACCTCAGCAGGAGGTCCAGCAGGGGTAGGAGCTGTGCCCCCTCCCCTGAACCCTGCAAGCAGGGCTGGGGGGAAGCAAGGATGGGGGGGGGAAGCAAATTTGTTGGTGCTGATGGATTTTATCATGTCTTTGAGATCTGAATGAGGCCCTGAAAGTGAGGAGGGGAAGGGGGGGAAAGGATTGGGGCTGGGTTGGAGTGGGGGCAGCGGAGGGAGGGGATGCTCAGCTCCCCCCAACCTACCATGTTCTCAGAGACCCATGGGCACTTTGACATCTGAGCTGTTGCCACAGCGGAGTTTGTTTAGGGCAAGCAAAAGAAGGGAGGGTGTTTTTATATCCAAGATTTGGAGTGTCTGTGTGTTTGAGGTGGGGGAAATCATGCCCATGTTTTGGAAAATAGAAAGGAGGAGGTGGAAGCTTCCACTGCAATGGGAGGGAGTGACCCAAAGTGATAACCAGGTGCCTGCTCAGGGAGAAAAAGGTCAGTGACATTTCTTTTGGGGGGGAGGAAGGGAGGTTGGGGGCTTCAATTATCCTTTCTCTTGCACATACTCAAGTCCCACAGTGCATTTCCTAGCAACTCAACCCTCTATCCCAGTTTCTCCTTCCTTCTGTCCTTCCTCACCACGCTACCTCTTTTCCCTCTGGTCATTTAAAAAAAGAAAAAAAAAAGTTAAAAAATAATAATCATCATCATCAGAAAGAAACAATATAAGTGTACCATAGGTGCCATTCAAGTATTCTGGAGCAACCAGCTTTCAACCTCAGTTTTATCTGAGGGATGGGATTAAGAAGCAGCGAGCATCATTGCATGGGAATTAGCAAATGAGTAGTTTACAGGGAGAGATGGGTGAGAGCTGTCTCAGCCAGGTGCTACAAGCTTTTGGGGTAGGAAAGGCAGGGAGAAGCCATTCCAGACACATTCGGACAGAGCAGAGCGTGCAAAGCAGCTGTCAGCTCTTGTTTCTCTGTTCTGAAGCTGGAGGGCTCTGGCCCTGCAATGGGCCACCAGTGGGTGGGCTAGCAGGGATCTGACCCCTCTGCTTCATCCAAGGGGAAGGGAAATGATCTCAGGGAGATCACAGCAAAGCTAGCAAGCACTGGCTGGGTGCTGATATGATTCATCTATTCCAGGGACAAATTCAAAGCACTACCCTGAGCAAACAACGATGGCATTATTGCTGGAAAAATGCCCGAACCACAAATATATAAACCAATTTTGTTTTAGGGGAATTTACAAAAGAGAAGAAAAAAGACCCACAAAACAACGCAATACCTGTGGCATCTAATCAATCTTCCATTAGTAGGATGGATTTTCTATCTGTTTTTTTAATTTGAAAAGGTGGCTGAAGGGGGTTTGTAATGCCATACAGAGCCTCTCTGCCCTCTGCCAGCAGTGGCCTCGGGCTGCAGTAGGGCTGCTCCATAGGCCCCGTTGCTGGTTTTTGCTGCCCAGCGGTAGCAGAGCTGAGCTGAGGGAGGGTCTCAAGGAGGAGAGCCCACCTGCTTGGGATTTTCTAGCAGGATTTAGCTATGGTCACTTGGAGAGCAGGGCATCCAGTGCAGCAGAGCAAGGGAAGGGTGGGTGCTAGCCAAGCATGCATGCTTCCTGGAGGAGCAGAGCAGCAGCCCTGCAGAGCAAAGGGAAGGGTGATGGCAGAGGGGGAGTAAGGAGGTGACAGCAGAGGATGGAGTTATGTTGTTAAGGCCTGCAGAGCTTTCAAGTGGACTTGGAAAAAATCCGTGTTTCCTCTAGAAAAGGCGATTCCCTTCTGCACCTTCCCTCTCCCTGGCAGAGATTAGAGCAGCAAGGTTAATAGAGTAGCAGGTACATCCATGACAATCCGCAGCTGAGTCTTCACTCCAAGTGCTGCCAGCTCTTCCCTACATCTTCAGGAATCAAGGTGCCTCGTTGGAAGTGGCTCCATTGCCTTTGTTGACGTAAAAGGGGCGGTAATGTGACTGCAATGGAGAATTTGGGGCATTAAGTTTGACCTTCCGTCTTTTTCTGGCCACCTATACCTCAGCCCAACCATTTGTAATTTAACTTACTCCTATTTTAACACCTTCAGTCCTGCAGAGCAGCACCACCTCGTTTCTCTGCCGGAGTCATCAAATGCAAATGGTGACGCTGTTTGATTTGCACGCATGCTTTGCATGGACATCATGCCCTAATCCAAATGAGTCCGTGTATGATCTAAACTCTCAGCCTGTGACTCATGGTTTGATGAGAGGTTTCTGGGAGAAGAGGAATGTCACCTCTATTTTTATGCCTCTCTCAGTGTCTTTTAATTGCTCGCTAACCTGAGAACTCATGGGAGCTTTCACACTTAAAGCCACGCAGAGTTATGTGAGCGATGGGCTATGCTGTGCAGTGCTTATTTGGAGAACCCAAATTCTCATGCATGGAAATTCTCCCCACAATGGAGCGCTGTTTATTTGCACCTCCACGTGTTGTAGGGCCCCATGTAAAAGTCTGGGTAAGCAGAAGCGTAAGTGGAAGAGACGCAAGGGCAAAGCCTAGGGGAGCTGCCACGTTCCTCTGTCTCCAGCCCTATTACCACAGTCTCCAGTTGCACCTCTTCTCCTCATGACCCACCCCAGCAATTTCATGCTTATCTGCGCCATTACTAACAAGCAACACGTGGCAAAGGTGCATTGTGCAGCCTAGCGTTGGCTGGAGGTGATTGCAGAACACAAAAGCCCATTTATTGACTGACTGAAAGGTGAAATCCTTAGCCTGCATCCACCAATCAGTTCTTCCTCACCTGCCCCCTGCACTGCAGTGCTTTGAACTTGAGGGTTAACCCTTACTGCTTCTCTTACAAGCAACTCCTATCACAGAGTAGCTTGGATGCTGCCACTGAGGAGCACCAAGGTGATATGAGTACATGCTTAAAGCAGGGAAGTGGTTGACAAGGCAATCAGGGCCAGCCCTGGTTTTGCAACATCTGGTCTGTCTTAGGTTTGATCTGCTGCCCAGATCTCGCTTGCAGAAGGTAGGAGAGACCTCCCAGGAGCATTAATTGAGGCTGGGAGCATTGGAGAGCAAGTCAACCCATCTTGCTGCTCAGTGCCAGCTCCCAGAGCCTCCTGCTCAACGCTTCTCTTTGTTGAGATTCTTTTCACTTTATGGCTTCCAATTCCAAACTAATTAGGAGATGGAAGAAGGGTCCTTCATTTTAAAGAAGTCCCTCCGGGTTGAAATGACATTCCTCCTTAAAACAGTGGAGTTCTTTGTGAAGATCTGTATTTACGGACCTCTTAGGATGTGTATTACTTAAATACATATTTAAGACTACTTTAAAAGCTAGATTATTGGGCCAATAGACCATAAAAGCTCACGCAGAGCTACTGCAGCCCGGAGTGTATATTCCTATTTTGGGACTTCTTAATGCTTATATTTATCAACTCGATTGTTAGGTTCAGGGATATCTGGTGAATATAGGCTATAAAAACAGAGTAGCCAGCACCAGCGTATGCATGAAGGAGACAAAAAGAGAGGTGGCTTTAGGTGGGAGAAGTCACCAGGCCTTCTCAGCAGGGATGAAGGGAAGTGGGTATTGGGTCAGTATCAAAAAGCATTGGCTGGAGTGTCCATGTGGATAGGGATCTTTGAGAAAGGCAATGACCAAACACAAGACAGAGAAGATACTGAATCTCACTGCTGCTCCTAGATGTGTTTGTGCTGTAGCACGTTCAAATACTTAAGGCTGGATTATCTGAAGGTGCTCCAGCCTATCACAGGTTGTCCCTTGCACTGCTATTCATCTCCTGGAGGGGCCTTTAAAATGGAGCAGACATAGAGCTGCAGTCCTTGGGCAGCTCCTTTCTCGCTGCTGTCTATTCCTTCTATTTGCATCCTCCAGTCTGGGAATGCTCTTGACTCTTGGCCTCCTCCTCCTTACAAGTATTATTTCCAGGGAGTGGTAAATAATGTCTCACCAATATACAATGGGAATTCAAAACTGGGTTCCTCCTGCAGAGACGAGGGCAAAAACCTGATGTTCTTAACTCAGATCTTAACGCATCATGGTGCGGAGGGATGCTAAATCAAAGTGGATAAACACAGTGTGTCTGTGGTTAACTCTTTGTTAACCTTGCACATGAGAACAGCAGCAATACCATCCTCTGGCCCTCGTCGTGTGCTGTTGCCTGTGCTGTGGCAGTAGTGCTAACTGAGCCATTTACAGCTGTTGTAGTGATTTATCATCATTGTCTGACCCCTCGTCTTTGATACTGCGCCTGCTCACTGTAGGATGTAATTAGTATAATGCTTCTATATGGTTCTCTGTTGGAGTTATTTACACAATCTGTGTTTTCTTGTTGTCAAAGTCTATTAGGAGTGTATGATATCCATGCAGGAAGAAAACGTTCTACAGATTCCAGTGTGTCTTCTGCAATGTTTGTATAGCTTTTAGAAGCCTGGATCGAATTCTAGACCAGGGCAAAATCCTTTCAAAATGTCACTTTGAAATATTGATTATTCCTACATCCCAGCACTGTGGTGACAGGGGGGTCAATGTGCATCCCTCTCTGGATGCAGCTAACCACAGAAAAATACAACTGAAGCTGCTGACCTGAACCTTTCACTTGCCCATTTCCAAAGGACCAAAGCCCTATTCTCTGAAGTCCCAGGTCCCCCAAGAACAGATATCTCCTTTGCTGAAGCCTTCACCCCCAGGGTTCGTTTCTTACCAATACAGATTGCTTGGAGGATTTCCATGTCTGTGGCGTCACTTTTGCAGACTGATGTCTCACTATTGAGGGATAAGCTGTGACAACATAAAAGAGCCTGTTATAGGTCAGCCCCTGGCACCATCCCCGTCTCTCCTTGCAAGCACCAGGGTGAGCAGCAGGACTAGAAGTGCCACGTAATTAGTATTGCACTGCTTAACATTGAAATGCAGCCACTTCTGGGGTGGGACACGGCAGCCATTGGACAGACACCTATCCCACCACCCTGTTGGTTAGGAGAAGGGAGTGCAGGAGGTCTGTCTAATTAAAATGTCTGGGGGAATGCGAGGAGGCAGAATGCGATCAGTCCAATTAAATTTAGGCCAAGCCATGAACTAAGCATTCTGACTCTTGCAAAGAACACTATAGGCTATTTAATTAGCGCAAAGAGCCGAGGCCTGGGTTTCATGTCAGAAATTAATGACAGCACCCCCTGGCAATGCGATAAGCCCTAACCTCCTTCTACTGCACCAGCTCAGTTCTGATTCAGAAATAATAGCAGCCCTGCTGAATCACCACCGGTTTCAGAGCTGCCAGGCAATGGGCTTTCCCCACCATCTCCCACTTGCAAATTAATCCAACCTGACTGCGCTTGGCAGGTGCTGGTGCCCTTGGGTTCAACCTTGGGTGCCCTTGAACTGGTTGGTGGTGAAAAGAAGATGACGAGGCAATGAGTGGGGAATGTCGGTTCAGATGAAAGAGACCTGGCAGCTAAGTGCATCGCTTTATTAAAGGTTGTGCTCGGTGGCTATTACTCTTTTAGGATAATAGCTGTTTTGTAATAGTGATAAAGCTAGAGGGGGAAAGGAAATGTCGTCTCCTGCGGTCTCCGAGCACCTAAAAGCATCTCAAATTCTCATCTTCGGGTGTGGGGCTGCTCCAGACCTCCTGGCGGGAGCAAGAACAGGATGAAATATCTTATTGCCTAAAAAAAGGGGCAGAAGGGAGGGAGAAGGGCAACACCTAAGTGCCCAGTACCGGTCTTAGTGAAGAGGCTCCCATCAGACTGTTTGCTGAAGTCACCGGGCGGATTCTGTCCCACCGAGGAGAATTGAAAAGGCAGCTTAGTGCCATTGCCTACTGGAAGATAGAAGAGGTTGAGTTACTCCAGGGGGTTGCGTGCGGCAGGGGGGATCCTAAGCATTTTAACACACACCATTGTATAACTGCCTCCAAATGGCTTAGGGAAAATGGGGACCAGTGGCTGTGTCCCATTTCCCTAAGTGAGAGCAGCCAGTGGTGGGGTCCCGGTGCACAGTGTGTGAGTGTGGAGGTCCCAGTGAGGGAAGAAACTTTCTGGTATGACCCAGAGTGCAGTTGTGACTGAGGAGCAGCATCCTTGCAGGTAAATGGTATCTCCAGCACTGGGATAATGAGGCAAAATGGCACGGCAACCAAAGCACCTTTGCCTCGGAGCTGTTGAAGCCTTACTCAAAGCCTGGTGAAATTAAAGCAAGGCTTCCCCTCCTGGCTGCCAAAATGGTTGTGAGAGATGAGCGATGAGATGGAGCCAGCCCTGTCTGCAGCACAGGCAGTGGGTGTAGCTTGCCCAGGGCTCCCTGGGCAGGAGGCTGCAGTGCTTGGACAAAGGGAAGGTCCTCTGAGCAGGAACAGGCAGAGGGAGCAGGGATAGGTGGGAGAAAGGAAGGCTTTGTTGCTGCTTGTTCTCCCCATGCCACCACAAAGTCCCCTCCCCATCACGCTGGGTGCTGTACAGGCAGTGAACGCTGGGCAGGCCACGATGCTGAGAACTGAAGTGGTAAGGAAAAGGTGTATAGGAGAGGGAGGAGAGCAGCCTCGTGCTTCTGGGTCTGGGCTGGGGGGAACTGAGCCAGATCCTGGCCCTGCCAGAGCCCCTGCAGCTCGCCTTGGACAAGTTGGTGGAGGCACAGTTGGTTTGTTAGTTGGTCTTTGGAAGTTGGTTGGATGTCTCAGGGTCTTTGGCAGTTGGTTGGGTATCTCAGGGTCTTTACAATCTGGCACCTGTCTGTTTTCCATCTTCTTCTCACTGTCTGAGCAGTGAGGACCAGGGATGCCCTTCCCTCCTATACACACAGCCCTAGAGCAGCGCCAGCTCGCGTTTGGGTGTATGCAGCCAATGCTGATAACCCAGATAAGAGCTGGTTCTGTGAGACAGGGACAGGACAGCCAAGAGGGGAAGCAGGACAGGTCAGTTAGACAGCTGGAAAGCTGTGGCACGGGTGTTAGATCCTTTCAAACTGAAGGCAGATTTACCCGTACCAAGTGTTTCCTCAGTCGCTTGGAAGGAGGAAAATTCCCATGACCGTGGGTTGAAACTGGCTGTAAAACAAGAGCATCCAGTTCAGCAGTCGGCTCCTGGTGAGCTGGCTTTAAGGGCTCTGCGTGGCACGTGAAACAGTCCCCACCACTCTGGATGCAACCCCAGACCAGAAATGTGATGTGGGGAGGGAAGTCTGATCTTTTTGCTCTGTGCCCAGGAGGGTTGGTGGGACTTGCCATCATTTAGCGAACAAAACTCTCTCATTGCTGCACAGCTGTCTTCAGCTGCATTCAGTTGCCAGCTGCACTTTGCCTGCTCAACGTGGCTGTTTTGCAAAGAGACCTGCAGGCAGAGGTTTGCATTTAGGGCACAAGAGACATGAGCAGAGGATGCTCCGCCACCTGGATGGGTTTTTTGCTAGGACTTCATGCTGGGCTGCAGCCTTGTGCTGTTGTAACCCCTGTGCCAGCCATGGCTCTCCCCGAAGAACACAAAGCGATGACTGCTTTGAGCTGTTTTGCTGCCATCCTGTGGGCTGCTTTTCTATTTCAGCACTGCTTCTATTGCAGCAGTTGCCTCTCCCTTCCTCTGATTCAAAGACCTGCAAAGGCACAAGGTGATCTTTCCAACTTTCTTCTGGCTTTGGCCAAACTCTTTGCAATGTCAGGAGCTAAAAAAAACAATAACGGCCCGGTGGAAGAGGACAGAAAGGAGTGCTGAGCAGCAGAATGCTTTGTTCCCCCATCTTTTAGGCAGCATTTGAAGCCTTTTATGTCTCCCCTCTGCCTCATTATGTCACCCCTGCAGATGGATGCTCTGCGATACTGTCTTTAAGGGAAAAGAGCACTGGAAAGCTCCTTCAGTGCAAGCAGGTCTTAAAAACAGGGGTCAGCTCGAGTCCAAGCAGTTTTTTAGTACCAGCATAGAGCACCACATGGGTAACATTCCTCATTGCAGCAAGCAGGCTTGCTGGTGTGACCTAAGGCAGAATTTGCAGTGGCCCAACCTAGAGAGAAATAGGGTGTGTTGCAAAACTGTCATGAGATATTTAAGGGTTCTCTGCACATGATGCAACACAAAGGGTGGAGGGCATCCTCTTTTACTTGATTTTTCTTCCATTTTATGGAATTCCTTATAAAAGGTGCGATCAGAAGCAGTGCTGGACTTGCACATGATACACTGCAAGAGCGCAGAAAGCTCTGGAGAGCTAAATGATTATGGTTATGGTGCATTATTCATCAGATAATCCTCTGCTAGCCAGCATGCAAGCTTAAGTGGGTCATGTCTCCTGTTTTGCCTACTGACTCATTCTGTTCCCAAAGTCCCCATCGGTGTGGTTGCAGCAGCTGGTTCCCTTTTACCACTGTCCCTATAAGGGATCTTGTGCCCTCTGTCTGGCAGAGAACACAGTGCTGGTCAGTCCCTATTTCAGCAGGGACTTTGTGCTGCCACATATTTAGTTCTTTGGTTGAAGTAACTGGATTGGAAGCTAGTATAGAACGAGCAACACATGTGGGCTCTCAGGACAACGGAGGTGTGCAGGTGAAACAAATGATCCAGCAGTGTTTGTATACTCAAAAGCCCGTTGCAGAAAGCAATGGGACACAGTGTGCTGACTTGCATCCAGCAAACATCCTCTCTGGGTCCAATAAACAGCACTAAATCATGACCTCTAAATCCAGCAGCCGATTTTCTCCTTTGTCGTGGTGGGTTCTTCAGGAGGTCAGGATGCTGAACAGCATCCTCTCACCCTCCACTCCCTTCACATTCATTTGGGGCCATTTTCACCAAAGCATTTTGGGTGGCCTCAGCCTGCGTAATGGAGAGCTCATTTTCAGCCATCCCTTAAGGTTGAAGGTGGTGGTGGTGCAGGATGCAGGGCTCAGACTGGTCTTTGAATTGGACCCTCCACTTGCAAAATGCCCTCAAACTTGGCTGTCCCCAAACTCAGAGGGCCAGCAGGGTGCAGTCCAGCTAAAGACTGATGCTTGAGTGGGATCTGAGCAGCATCCTGGTGCCCGTGTGGGTTGGTAACAGAGGAAAAGGGCAAAGGGGACATTCAGACAAAGGGCTCAGTGTTGGGAGCTGGGCTGTCCTCACGCAGCCCTACAGACAGAGCAGCGATATGGCACACATGTGCCTTCAGGGCAGCACCGTGGTTAATAGCAGGCATGGCCCTGTGCCCCACCACCATCTGCCTTGGCAGAACAGCAGCTGCAAACAGCTGGCAAAGCCAGCCAGGGATCTGCTTCCTAAGGAACAGAGGGGATTTGGTTAGTTATTCTGCCCTGTTCTTTCTGTGCTGCTGTCTCTACAGGCACTGCTCTGCTCAGGGCTCTGTCACTCTGCACTTCTCACTCTGGAGGTCCTGATTTAGAAATAGGCAGCTGCCATTTTACAACTGAATGTGTTGAAAACAGTCATTCACTCATCCCATAGCGTTCGTGTAGCAATGGGGACATAGGCAGATCACCAGGGCTCTTGTTGTCAGAGTAAGAGCTCAGAAAAGAACCTCAATCTGCTTTTTTAGGGCACATTCCTCACTTCTTGCATCCTTTCCCTGCAGGGAAAAAACATGTTTTCTGGTGAAAGTAAAATCTTAATGCAAATGAAGCCTGGTGTAGCTTTCACATTTGATAGCACAGAGGGGTAAACTTCTGGTGGAGGATAACGCTTACTTCAACCTGATAACGCGTGCTAAAACTCCCCTGGTGTCACAAACTCCCCTCTTGAAAGAGCTCAGTTGCTCCAGTTCTCCTCTATGGAGCCAAGAACTTTTGTTGCCTTGTTTGGGATAGAAAGGCAAAAACTTCTCCAGTCCTTGTAGGATGGAGAGAAGACCCAGCATAAACAGATGCAGGGGGAAGGACCTTGGATAACATGTGTGGGAAAGCAAATCTGAGGACACATTGTGAATGAAGTTCCTTTCCTGTGCTGTGTTTGGAAGAAAGCTGTTGGGCTGCCTTACCTTTGGGAGACAGGAACATGGAAAATCTCTTCAAGTTGTCAGGCTGGTTCCACTCGTAGTTGTTCATCATGTACCGGTGGTCACCTGGAGAAGCAGAGCAGGCATCAGTGGGGTCCCAGGCATGGAACAGAGTCATGTAGTCATAGAATGGTTGGGTTGGAGGGGACCTTGAAGATCATTGAGCTCCAACCTCCATGCCATGGGCACATTGCCACCCACCAGATCAGGCTGCCCAGGGCCTCATCCAACCTGGCCAAGGACAAAGGGAAGGGGACAACAAGCTGGAGCTGCTGCCTTGAGCATGGGGTAGGAGGTGGTTGTGCCCATTGAAAGCAAGTGGGACTTTTGGGTTGTGAGGCCGAGAAGTGCTGAGGTTCAGCCTGAGATAGCAGAGGTTTAGCACAGCTGAAACACAAATAGGTGAGGAACAGGTGGGGGTCCCACTTCAAAAGCAATGGTTTGGGTTTGGCTGCTGTTGTGTTTAACCTGCACATAGAGCTGGTGCACAACCAGAGGGGCTGGACCTGCAACTATTGCAGAGCCCAAAGAGATGAGAGAATTGGGAAGGCTCCATGGTTTTGGTTCCAGCTTCATTAAAAGTGAGAGGACCCTTCCCTTTGGCACAGCCTGGTTCTGTTTTCAGGGAATGATCCATGGGAAAGATAGATAGATAGATAGATAGATAGATAGATAGATAGATAGATAGATAGATAGATAGATAGATAGATGCCTTAATTCTTCTCTAAATCTGTGCTTCTTTGGAAGGATGGAAGTTTAGTTCCCATATTGTGATAGTTCCACTGTTTGATTCTTAAGTTACTGAACAAACTTTTGTGCAATTTCTCTGATTTATTTTTGTGTTATTCTAAATCCCTGGGCTCTCTCTGACTGTTTTCCTCCTTGCCACACTACTAAGTAGGTACCTGTTATGACAACTAAAAGAAAGTGGATTCCCTTTGGAGTCTGCTATTAAGCAGACTTCATTCCATTAATATAATATTTCTTCATGGGAAGTTTCTTACGTTGGAAGATCAAGCTGGTTGCAAATGAATTTGTTGCAGTGACTCAGGGGGAGTGTGAGTTAATTAAATCCATTAAGTAATTGTGGAGTTATTTCCTTGCAGTCACTCGATGCAGAGTGCTGTCCTCTTTCAAGTGTAACTGTGGTTTGAGAAATGGAGTGCTCTGAAGTTTCTGAGATTCACCTTAAATAACATTTCCCAACTGAGTGGATGCCACTGCTCTGCTCATTAAGCAGGCTGCAAGCTGTGTCCATTACATCCCCATACAGTTCCCAAAAGTGCCCAGATTTCTGGCAGTGGTGCAGTGTTGCCCTGCTCAGAAATACTTTGGCACTCGAATCCCATGGATTTCGAGTATCTTTGAGGGTTCTGACATCAGTAGCATGGAGGGAAGCTAATTGAAAGTGATCAGCTGGTAAGGAGGAAGTCAGCCTTTATTTAGCGCTGCTGTAACGGGATATATGCATATTGTGCGAATGGCCAAGCAAAATGTATTGGCCTCAGATTTAGCAAAAGAAACTCTTGATGGTTATTGTAACTCTGGAAGTTACTTCCTTAACTCCAACTTACTCATCTAACCTTCACAGTGCTGTGAGCAGCTGGCAGCCAGAGCCCCCTTTGGCTCTATGCCGTCCATGGTTTGGAAATCCTACAGAAACCCAAGTGATTTTTGAATCTGAGCTGTCTTCCATCTACCTGACTTGCATTACAGCCAGGTTTCCCAGCAGACCTTAGCACACGAGGTGCTGCAGTGATGGGTCGATGGTTGGACTATACAGTCTTAGGGGTCTTTTCCAACCTTAGTGATTCTATGGTTCAGTGGTAAATACTGGAAGACGTAATATATTCAGTTTCTAGTCCTGCTTGAAGGTATGGGGGAGCTTGAATTAAATGCAGGCTCCTTGGGGTTAAGACTTGCTCTATCTCTTCCTAATGAAGGAAGGAAGCACTCTATCACTTGATGAATACAGTGACTCTCATTACACATCCAAATGTACTCTGCTCCCATGTCTCCTTCATTCTTACTGCTCTAAATCATGAATGTCAGGCTGATTCATAAACATCAGCCTCTGAGAAACACTGTTTGTTCTCCAGTAACATGTCCCATGTTGGTCTGACTCATGTGCTTCTATTTGCTTTTTCCATTGTTTCCTCCCCATCTCTTTTATCCTATCATCTTGTAATGTGCATCTGTCTTTTGTGGAAGTTGGAGACATTGTGGTGATCTTCTGTTGTGTGAAATGGGCTTCAAGTCTATTCCTACATCTTTTTGAGCCACCTCTTCTGGACAGCAGGCTGCAATTTATCCTCAGGTTACCAATCCAGCTTCTTGACCTTTATTGCTCTGCTATCTGCGGTCTTACAATTAATCATAATTTAGACCTTCCTCACAGCCTGGCGAGACAAGGATTTACTCCCATCCCTACTGTTCTTAGTGCAAGAGGTCATTTAATGGGATTAAGTACCATGCCCAAGGTCACAAAGGCTGTTTGTGGGACAGCTTGGAAGTGAAACATGGTTATGGTGTCCAGTCTCACAAACAAGCTTTATGCAACACAAGTCCTCTGCAGAACTGATGGGAAGAGACTGAAAGAAAGTGGGTTCAAAGCCTTAGAAGATTCCTTGCATTGCTGTGGTATTGACCATACCCTCCCTGTTTACATAAGAAAGATTGCTCATCCTTAATCACTGCAGGAACCCATGAGCTCTGCATTTCCCTGAGACAGGAGCTGAGGAAGCACAGCTCTGCTTGGTGGGACCTTTCTTATAATCCCACCTCCTCTGTTACCCAATGAGCTCCTGAGCCAGGCTCTGCCCAGGTATGGGACATCTCTGGGTTACTTTACCATTCTCCATGTGGTTCCTCTCGATGAAGTTGCGGCCAAGGTCTGCTTTGCAGATCTTCTCCACGTGCCTCATGCAGACATTGAGGAGGTCATCGCGGAGCAGCCCCATGGAGGGGCTCATGCTCTCCCCTTCAAGCAGCACGCTGTATGTCGGGAGGGAGGGAGGGGGGACATAATTCCTCATCAAAGCCCCAAACTCCTGTCAAAGAGAGGAGAAGAGAGATTATTCAGGAATATAAGGAGAAATCCCGAGAAACTGTCTATGTCAGGCTCCAAATAACACAAAGAGGGAGGGAGAATAGTGAAGATGGATGGGAGGTAGTCAAATGCTTTGGCTGTGTGCTCTAGCCACCAAAACAAGGAGGAAAAGAGGGTTTGGCATGCTGAAGTTCATGCTTCACAGCAGCAGACACAGCTTGAAATGCCAGGCTGGTTCCTCACGTACATATGCATTGAACTGGAACAGACAAGTGCTTCCTATGATGTCTGAGAAAAGGAAAAGCAAATGAGGTCTTTCTGACCTGGAGGAAGAGCACGGAGTCACTGATCTGATGGATCTGCTCCCTGTTCTCCTTGTCCTCCCGCAGCAGCTTTGCCCTCTCTTCCAGCTCATCCACAATCTCTTTCACGTTCTCCGAGGCAATCTTTTCCCTCTGATCCAGAGCAGCCTTCACTTCATCCCTCTGCCTCTCCAGGTCGCGGATCAGCTCCTTGAAATGCTGATCTACTGTTGCTTTCTCATTGGTGGTGTAGTTCTGTGGGGGCAAGGGAAGGAGAGGGAAGGCAGCAGAAAAGACACAATAAATGGTGAGAAATAAGAGGTGAAATCTCGCGTGGAGCCACTTGCTAATAAGGGATGTTGGTGGGGTTGCATCCAAGCACTTGATGGAACAGGAGGGGAGGTTCAGATTGGATATTAGGATGAATATATTGTCAGAAAGAGTTATTGGGCACTGGCACAGGATGCCCAGGGAGGTGGTGGGGTCACTGCCCTGGAGGTGTTCAAGGAAGGGGTAGGTGTAGTACTGAAGGACATGGTTGAGTGGGCAATATTGGTGGTAGGCGGACTGTTGAACAGATGATCTTAAAGATCTTTTCCAGCCTTCATGATTCTATGATTCTCAGCATTGGGACTATGACTATGGAGACTTTAGGTATGCAATCCTTAGCACCAGAAAGCTATGCTAAGATAAGTAATATGAATTCTTGCAGTAAGTGTGTATATAGATAGTGCCTGCTGTCTTCCTCATTATAATAGCATCTCTTCAATTCATGAGCTGCACTCCTAAGTGATATTTAAAAACAATGTCTAACTTTCTAAATCATAACTCTGGCTCCTCCAGAATTTAAAGACCAAATTCTCTCCATTTCAGTAGATGAAAGCTGCTGAAACACTTCCCATCAACCTCTCTCCATCCCTCTGAAATACTCCTCAGAATGACTATGGATGTAACTATATTCAGAGTTACAATTTCTAGGCCACATTTCCAATAATAGTAATAGTGGTGGTAATAATAATAATAATAATAGAGGAGACAAAAAGCAGAACTGGCAAGCCAGTGTGCGTGTACCACATAAAAGGGAGAAGAACGGCTTTGCTTATTAATATTATGCAAATTCTCTGGGGTGTCTTCAAATGGTGTTTTCACTGCTCTATTCAGTTAGGGTGTAAATTAAAGAAAATAAAACAAGGCACCGTGACTATATTCTAACCCTCGTGTGGTGAGAGGATTATAAAGGAGACCTCTATCAGTATGGAAATGAACTGTTCCACTATAAACAAGGCGTAGCTACACCTGGTTGCTTTAGAATCATAGAATGGTTGGACTGGGGGGGGGACCTCAAATATCATCTAGTTCCATCCCTCAGGGTTGCCCAGAATCCCATCCAATGTGGCTTTAAGCACCTCCAAGGATGGAGGTGGGCAATCCAGAGCACTTCTGGAGTTGATTTTCTAAGTGGACCAGCAGGAGAAAGGCAACATGCTTTTGTTTCCAAATGGACCTGGTTGTTGGTGATGGTAGAACCATAGGAACCTAAAGCAGGGAGGTGTCCCGAGCCATTTCATAACAGGGCTGTGCAGGCTTCTCTTGCCTCCTGCAGGATGTGTTGCAAAATGACTTCAGTATGAGTTGTTGTTGCCAAGATGTAGCGTGAATGAGTGTTGGAAAGTGATGAGGTAGAGGCTAGGTAAGGAACGGAGTGAGTAAGAGCTGGATATGCCAGGAAAACTGAGGGAAGAAAGAGTGATGGGAGAGACTGGAAAAGAAAGAGACAAGCATAGGACAGATGGAAAAGTGAATATCCCCCCACGCACCTTGATACGGTCCCTCTCCTTCTGCCACTTATCCACTTCATCTTCAACCTCGATGATCTTCAGCTGCAGTTGCTCCTTCTGCAGCGAGAGCTCAGCCTGCAGGAAGAGAGGAGATGCATAAGCAAAGGCTGCATGCCGTGCCTTGAGGAATGCTGTGCTGCATTACATTGCAGTACAGACTGCTTGGCATTGCTTGAGGTGGAGACAGGGGATAAGGTGCCAGAGCTGCTCTGAGATGCTCAGAGATTCAGCTTCCTCAGCAAAGACAGCAGCACCCACCTACCAAGCTACCGTCATGGTGCTGCTTTTAATCACATTAGAGTCATTAGCTGGAGGGGGACGAGGCCTGTTTCAAAATTCAGCTGTGTATGCAGCACGGGGCCCATCCCAGGGTGTGCCTCTGCAGCAATAACAGTTTTCATGTAATTACGGAATGACGTTTGACGAGTGTTGCAACAAAGAGGACGGTGCCTCCGGCAGGAATTCTGTTTAGACAGGATCGTGGATTAATTTGCTCTGAATTGAGAGCTTTCATGTTATGATGAAGCTGGGGAATGCTTGGAAAAAAAAAAAAAAAGAAAAATATCTCCCAAAAAATAACACAAAAGGAAGAAGGGAGGAGGAGTAACCAGCCATGCTTGGCTTAGATCAGCACCTTCCCTGGGAGCCATTTGCATTTTGTTTTTGCACTGGCTTCGTAGCAAACTGCAGAGCAGACATCTGCATGCAATGCAGGCTGGGGAGCTGGAGCCCATGGAGGGCTGGGAACTGATGGGGACATCCCTGTGCCATGCAGGACCCGGCTGCTGAGCGCTGCCCCGTTAGCTCACCCGCTGCTCACCACCTCCCTGCCCTTTAGATCATGACAAAGCCGTTGTTTACGTGTCTCAAGATCTTTCTGTGTTTCATGTGTGCGCTGGTTGGTCACAGCACAGCTATAACTACAGGTGATCTGGTGGTGGCACACACGTCCCCAGAGCTCTTGAGGAATGGCACAGTCAGCAGAAATGACCCGTGCTCCTCAGCTGTGCTATGGCACAATAGTGCCTCTAAAAACCCACTGTAGGTGTGGGATCCTTTGGCGAATGTGAGGACTCATATTTAGGTCAACAGTAATTGGTAGGGAAAGTGAGGGATGGGGGAATCCAGAAGCTAACATTGGTAAGGTTGCGCTGCCACCAAGCCAGGATCATAACTTAACGTGCAAACCCAGCTCTTTTCTCCTGTTCATTGTTGGCTTTGGGGGTGGGAATTGAAATGAGCAGCAAAAGAGCATCACAGCATGAAGAGCAAGAAGGTAACAAACTGTCAGCCAGCTCAGGGCAGGGAAATCTGCCCATGGAGGCTCTTGTCTTGGTGCCAGTTGCTGCTGGGTCTGAACATCCTCTTGAGCCTGAATCAAGCACAGCTGCATCTGAGAGCCATCGACTCTTGCTGTTCCAATTTAGAAAACCTCTATTTATAGAAGGAAAACAATTTGATTGTTGTTTTATTGCCTTATAAAAAAAGGAAGAAGAAAGGGCAAACAAAAAAGGCAAATGTACTCAAAGGCATCTCTGGGCCAGAAGAGCAGCATCTTTATACTGCTTTATATCTTTATACTATGGCTCTAATTGTCCTTCTTTGTTGAGTTGGGAGACCATTGGCCCTCTATACTGCATCCATACACCCTGACAGCCTTGAGCCATGAGCTACATCCAATGACATTGTCTGTTTGCAAAAGAGAACCTCCCAAGCATCGTTGTGCCCCTCTTCACCCCTAACTATAAGGATGTCCTCGTGACAAGAAAGTGGAGCTCTCTTTTCAGAAGGTTGGATGTTTTACAGCCACAGAGGCTTTGTAATCACAACAGATTTGAAAGGAAAAGGTTCCAGGAGAATTTTCCAGATGCTGGCTGGGAGGTGGTGATAACAATACGATACTTTCGAGGTGCTTTTTAATTAAGATGGGTCTCAAAGGAACTTAGAAAACTATTACTGGCTCCAAAGTGGTAGCTTGCTCTTAGCAACTTGTTGGAGCTGTAAGATCCCTTCATGAAGAAAGGTAGTTTGGGTGCCGCTGGGATGGAACCTAACAACTGCTTAAGAGCAACCCCACACTACAATTTAGAGTAAGAATACGATTTGCAAATGGAAATTACAGAGATCATTCCAAAAATTGGAATGCAAATACCACAGTCAGCCAGGTTCAGCTTGGGTTAAAAGTCCCCTAATGAGGGCAAAGGAAATGCTGGTAGGGATAGAAGCAAAGGGAGCATCTTCATTGCATGGCAGCACGTCCACTAGAACTGTTTGTAGCAAAAGAAGGACATTAAAAAGAGATTATGCAGGGTTGTACCTGTCATTGGAGGGGTCCCTACACTGCAGAAATGATGGCAATGGTGAAAAATGTGGGACACGCTTGTTTAGAGCATTAGGTTTGACTATGAGAAATGCTGGCACCGAGAGTCGGAGCAGACAGAGGATCCCCTGTTGCCACCTAAATTAATTAGGACAGTCAAGAGGCCTAAGTGAAAGTTCAGAGTGTACATCTAAACATCCACAAGTGAACCCAGCCCTTGTGCTAAAGGACCTGGAGATGTGAGATTATGACTCTTGCATCATGACGCAACTCATTTTTGCAAGGCAGCAATGCAAGCATCGTCATGTCTTAATGCTCTGGGAACCCAGTCCCTGAATCAGGGAACACCCCTGTGTCACCAGCCTGGGAGAGCTATGGTAATTATCCGTCAGCAACAACCAAATGCAATAATGAAGTGGGAGAAGAAGAGCTGAAATGAGTTGTCCCAGGTTTATATTGGAAGTGGCACAGCTGAGAAATGAGCACGTTGTCTGAGATGGTTTCTACTGGTTTTGCCATTAGATTTTTCAGTCCAATCCATGTGCAGATAAGGCCCCAGGCTTCACCGTGCCCTTGCATCAATGGGAAAAGCCAAAAACTCTCCTCTGGCACATCAATAAGCTCTTTTTTTTTTCTGCTGTGTATTCAACCAGAACAATACAGAGAGGCCCAGATGGAAACCCCTCTGGATCCTCTCTGAGGATGGCTGACTTCAAAGCCTCTGCATCCTCTGTGAAGGCTCCGCTTTTAGAAGCAAGCAGAACACCCAGCTCTTGTTCCTGCACAGCTTTTCTCTGCCAACCCTTTAAACCTGCCATGCGGTGGGAACTTTTCTCTAAAGCTAAAGAATAAAAGGGGGGGAAAAAAACAACCCAAAGCTTTTTTTTTTAGGGTAGATCTGACCCGACGTGCTGAGCACTGAGGCTGTGATGGATCATAATGCTGAGTTATTTGCAGCTCGGTGGCTGGCAGGCATCTGCGAAGTCGTCTCATTCTGAGAATGGGCCTGTAAAACAGGTTTGGGATGAAGGATCCCCTTTCAAAATGAAGGACTGTCTGAAAGGGGAGGGGGGGGGTCTGGGGCTGCTGATGAATCAGGCTGACCAGAGGGGTTTATGTGAGCGTCCAGGCTGCAATTGACAGCTCTCTCTTTTCAGTGGTGTTGTTATTACATGGCCTCACAATCTTTTTATTGGCTGTTTCTTGTGCTGGTTCTGGTGGAGGTGCTAGTTTTGCTTTAAATCTGTAGCAGGAAATTCATGCAAAGTGGAGCTGGGGAAGACATTAAGGGTTTTCTGGGTATAATAGGCAAATACCAATGGGTGGAAACTTAGAAAAAATATATCCATCTTCCATGGTAAGTTGTCGCTGTGCAGCACAGCAGGAAGGGGATGAGGAGCTCCCAGCCTGGCTCTGTAACATGGCAGATGCTGCTGTGCTCTCCCTTTGCCTCACAGAAATCCCAACCTTTCCACTGCTTCCCTAAATGCCTTAACCAGTAGACATCTGCTTACTGGCTTGCTTGCATTCCTCTTCTCTTAAGCCGCACTCTCTCTGTCTGCAAGGTGCAGCAGTTACCTCATTCCATGGAAGGCACGACAGCTGTCCCTCAGTTTCCCACCAGCACAATACAGCAGCTTTCCTCCCTACAGGCCTGTATCAGCCTCATGGAAGGGGCTGTAAACTGCATTCATTCTACAGTATGGAAAGAACATGAGTATGATACACCTTATTGCATTACAGCTACCCTGCTGAGTGCCAAGTGATGCCACAGCAGCAGCAATGGGGTTGGGGTTCCCCCACTGTGGGGTTTTTTGCTCACTCTTTCCATAAAGAAAGGCTTTGCCACTCCACCAATTTGTGGTCGTCTTCCAGCTCAGTCAATTTGCAAGACTTGAAAAGAAGAGGTGATGCACACAAGGGACCTGGCAGCGCTCGTCCCTCCCTGTGGTTCTTGCTAAGGCTCCACCAATGGAGAATAGTTCAGGGCTAGGAATAAACATTTGTAAGCAACAGCTTTCCTGCTAATTGGTTTTGTCTGAGTGAATACTCCCTCAAGTTACAACACGACCAAGGCTCCTTGTCAGGAGAAACTTGCACATGTGTATGATTCATTGATAAAGCCCTAAATCCTGTGGGCTTAGCAGGAGCAGAATCAGCACAGGGCAAGCACAGACCTTACCAGAACAGCACGAACACTCTGGGAGAGAAATCAAACACCATTTAAATCCTAGGTGAAGGTTCCTCCACCCAGCTCTGCTTGCCTACGTACAATCAAGGTGGTGTAGGTTCATCTAAATATAGGGAGAAGCTTTGTCTGGTTCCAGTCAGGCTTCAAGGCGAAGATGGCATTGCATGAGAACACCAAAAACTGTGCAAGGAGAGACAGAAAAGCTCTAAAAAAAGAGATGTTCCTCCAGCATTATGAGTTAAACATTCTTAGCACTGTAAACTGTTCTTCTGAATTACGTGTAACTCAAGAATTTCCAACAGTGGGTACTTGTACGTGCCTGTTCACCACATCAGAGCTCTTGGGCTGTGATTAAGGCTGGGATCCAGCAGGTCTGGGTGCCCTTCCAGCTCCTGCCATGGGCTGGCTGTAACTTTAGGCAAATGATTTTATGTGACCGCTTTATGGGTCTCCTTTCTGTCATCTCTCCTTCCCTGCCTGGATAGACCACAAGGTCTCCAGCCTGAGGAGAACTGAATGTAGTGGGACCCTGACATTCACTGGAGCAAGTGGGATAATGGTGCATCCACCCAGAAAGCAAACTTGAGTGAGAATTCAGGCAAACAAAAGTGGAAGACTTTCATTAGAGAGAGCACTGGTTCACACGCCAGTCCCATCTCTTTAGATGTCCATCTTTTGAGACGACTGCAGTAACACTTCAGGGAAAAAATTAATCGCTCTGTGTTTGCACTAAGTTGTATTTTTCATCATCTAAGCTTCAAAAGACTTTTCCTACAGGTGGGGCTCAACATCATTATCTCCATAACAGAAAAGACAAACAAGAAAGCAGAAGCTCACACCAGGGAGCTGAGATCACAGTTTTCTGTTGTAACCACAACCTTGAGCAGTACTGATCTGTATGCCTTCCCAACCACCTCCCTTGCATCCCAGGATTATATCGCAGCCATGATTTTAGGAGAGGCCGTAGGATAGAGAGAAAAAACTCTGTAGTGACATTGAGTTCCATTGGAAAGATAATTAGGGGGGGAAAAAAAGCAATTAGAGAAGTGTTATGTTACCTCTTTGCCTGCTTTCTCGATCTCCACCGTCACCGTGCTGTGGTTCTTATGCTCCTGGAACATGCAGAGGTAGCAGATACACATCTGGTCTGTCTGACAGAACAGCTCCATGGTCTTCCCATGCACAGGGCATTTTCTTGCTTCGAAGTCCCTGATGGGGTCGAGGAGCTGATGGTCCCGGAAAGCTGCTCCCTCCAGATGAGGCTTGAGATGCAGCTCGCAGAAGGAAGCCTGGCACACCAAACATGACTTGACGGCCTTTTGCTTGTTATCGATGCAGGAATCGCACAGCACATCCTCCAGCTTCACCCTGGGCCGTGAGCCAGCTGCTCTGTCAGGCACCTTATTGAAGGTGGGTCTTCTCAGGTCTCCCGTCTCCACCAGAGGCATGGATGGTTTCTTCATGTCCCCTATCTGCCCGCTGGAGAACAAGGGCTTCCTCCCTTCCCCTTCATTAGGCAAGAAGCTCTTTTTGGAATCCAAGTTGAAGAGGGACTTCCTGAGGTCGCCCTTGTCTGCAAAGGAGAGTGGGGTTCTCCTCATGTCTCCTATCTGTCCGCTAGCAAATGGCATCTTCTTAGAGTCTGTCGAGTCCATGCTGAAGTAGGTCGATCTCTTCTCATCGGACGACTCCACAAACTGAATGATGGGCCTCTTCCAGTCACTCCCAGAGAAGAGGGAGCTCTTGATTTGTCCGGTCTCCAGGGAGGTACCTCCAGTGCCCTTTATTGGCTCTTTCTCGCCTCCGCTAGGATTCGTCGTCTTCTTCACTTCTTCATCCTTCTTGGGGGCGGACGGACTCTTCACATCCTCTGGCTTCCCAGCAGTGCCATTTGTCCTTGCTGCACTCCCTGTTTCCATCGTCAAACCAAAGCAGGTTGGCTTCTTGGCTCCTCGGCTCTGTCCTGTCCCCCCAGTGCTGTTCCCCCGACCCCTGGAAGCAGCTGTGGCCGTGTGCCTGTCTGCTGGCCGTCCCAATGAGGAATGACGGGGGAATGCAGGGAAGCTGCTGCCCAAGTGACGCACCTGGAGCTCCTGCAAGGAGGAGGAGATGAGCTCTGGATAATGCTAGGTAGAGGCAGGGAGAAAGAAGGAAAGAAAGGAACAGACGTTACCAGGGATCAGAAGCCACAGCTGTGCAGTTAATTATACAAGGCGGTCCACACCCAGCAACATTCTTGTCTAACCAGGTTTGGGAGGAAGGGCTGTTTATATACATAGAAATGCTCAGGAAGAAAAAAAAAAAGAAAGAAAGAAATGATTTTCATTAAGATGCAGTAACCAGTTCGACCGCTTGTTTCAAAAATAAGTTTGCCAGGAGCTGAGGTTACCTCCTTGCTGAGATGGGCAGGGTCAGAGAGACCATGGGATGCCGAGGATGGGTTTGTTAACTGGGTCATACACATGTACAGAAATAATTATGGTCATCATTCAAATGAATGCCTAGAATAAAGCATTCTTAAACCGGGTTCCCCCGAGGGCTTGCTGCATTCAATAGAACAGGGAGGGGAAACACGGGGATAATACTAGGCTTAAAAGACCCCTATTATCTTTATTTTGATGATGATGTTGGGTTTGTGTCAGATCCATCCATCTACAGCTGGAAACAACCAATGTTTTCCAACCAGAACACAGCTGACCCGAAATATAAGTCAGCCAGGAGCTGTGTTCTCCTGCAGGCCATGCAAACACAACTTATGTGACAAATAGAAGAGCCCACCCAATGCCCATTTCATTGCATGTTCTCAGTGCAACACAAGTGTTCCTCCCATAAACATGCACTGAACTGAGAGACATATCTGAAAGGTTAAGTGTTTTGCAGATAGATGGACAAAATGCTTCTTGCAAGAAAGAACTGCAAGGGAGTTTTAAACATATGCCTTTCTCCCTCCATTAGCCATATTGCAATCCAAAAGAAAGATATTCAAGTGTCGTATCAAGCAACTTTGGTAGTTTTCCTTGTTCTCTTCCCTGGCTTCCCCTTCATTTTCCATTTCCCCATTGAGAGGGCACAGCGGAAGGGAGAAACAGCAAAATTATTTCAAAGCTCATGAAACGCTCCTTTCATTAAGGGAAAGAAAAAAAAAAGAAAGAGAGAAGTCCACACCCCATAATGGTTTTTATTCAGCCAACTGGAATGACAGATTTCAGAAGAAAAAGGCCCTTTATCAGCCCTGCTGAATTCCATCAAGTTCAAAAGAAGGAGGTGGACCCTACACCCATTTCACATCAATGTAGCATAGATTATACTCTGAACTTCAGTGAGATTGCTCTGAGATTAACATGCAGGCTGGAAATTAACCCTGCCCAGTATTTGATTTGTACTTAATTTGATTTTTGCTGGGTAGGATGGTGTCACTGGTTGAGTATGAGATTATTTTCTTTGCTGTAATCATTTCTTATTGGCAATCTGTAGCAAAACCACTATTGGAAGGGTGCTAAGCAGCAGAGGAAGAATCCAGGTCTGTGTTTTGCAGCTCTCTTTTAGGTGTGGAGGAAGTGGAGGTGCAACCCCAACAGGAACAGCCTGCGTTTTGGATCTGATATGAGATACCCAGGAAGCGCCTGTCTTATAGATAAGGTTAATAAGGGCTTTGTCCATGCAAAAATGAAAGGGAAGAGGAACGAAAAAATTATTCAACTGAACTTAGAGCCTTATTCAGCCCTTTTTACTACCTGCGTGTGGTTATGGCTCTCCCTGTGTGAGAATTAATCAGGTATACACTATTGGTTTGGGGTAAGAGTCGATGGGGAAGGCCCCATTTTGAAGCCCTTTCCAATGGGCAGCTTGTTGTCAATGGGACCGCAGCATTTCTCGACTCAAAAGCCAATCTCTGACATAGGAAAAGGCAATTCTATTGTTAAAGTACAAATCTAAAAGCAGGAGGTTGGCTGACAAACATGCATTTCTTCCTCCTTGGCTTCTCAGGCTGAGCTGATCTTTATAACATCAACAGCCCCGTAGATCTCCAAGTAATTAAAAATACCAGAGGGTGGAGGCTCCTGTTCTCACGTGTACAGAGAGGGCTCAGCAGGGCTTTTCTGAGCCAGAATTAATCATTAAGAAACAAATAGTATCTCTGTGAAGAGATCTGGCCTGGAAGAGGAACGCCTTGCTTTCTCTCGCCTTCCTGACTCTGTGTGAAGATTTTGGATGAGGTATGATGGAAAAAAAAACAGAGATTAAGGGCTGAACTTCTCCATCATGGTTAAATCAGTGAATTTAATGCAATTATTCCAGGCAGATTCTGAAGGAACTGGGCTCAGGACAAGGTTTGTTATCAGTTTTTGAGTCCGTGCAGAGGTGCAGCAAGCAAGCATGGATATCCCTATGGTGCACACAGGGAGTGCTCCCTATGCAATGCCACTTTCACCATTTCCTCTACAACTCCAGCTCTCTCTACAGCATCCCACATGCCTGGCATTAATGCCTTGGGCATGTTCTCCCTGTAAATACCTGTGAAACCACGGCAGGCCCATGTCTGACCAAGGACAGC
Organism: Coturnix japonica; assembly: GCF_054131305.1. NCBI lineage: Eukaryota > Metazoa > Chordata > Aves > Galliformes > Phasianidae > Coturnix > Coturnix japonica. Next base: position 3,667,240 of record NC_140696.1, read on the forward strand.
TTAGTGCATCTCTGTGGCTGCCATGCAAACTGCAGCCCAAGGCCAAGCCCACTCTTTTCCCCATCATCTCTCTACACCTCATCACACCCCCTCGTGGCTTTTTGTTTGGGTCTTGGGTGTTTTGTTGTTGTTGTTGTTTTGGCATGCAAAGGAATTGCTGGCAGATGGGACCCACCTCTCCTTTGTTATTTCTGGCTTATGCTGGAAAATCATATTCACACCTGCCTGAAGCTTGAGAAGTGCACAGTGGTATTCAAGGGGGAGCAGGAGGGCTGCTGGAGCATAAGGGCAGCTAAAGGATACTCCATCAGAGGGCTGGGGATTAAGGACAGGTTGGGAGTTGAGGTTTGCTCCATCAGATGCTTTGTGCTTTGCTTCCCAGCCATATTTGGAACACTTGCACTCATACACCTCTATTGCAAGCAATCAAGGATCAAACCCTCTCCATATTTGCACCTCCCAGAGGTTGGCTCCTGATTTCTCTTGCTTACATTCACACCCGTGCAAGCAGCAGCAATGAGTTTTGCACTGACCATCCCTCCATCTCCTGCAAAGGACCACTGCCTGCTATGTGCTGCACTGCATCGGGCTGCTCACACAGTGCCCATGTCTGCGCCTCTGACTCACCGCATCCACCCACGTTTGGCATCCGCAGCGCCTTTCATCTGCACAACTCGGAGCCCTTTTTCAAAGGTTCACAAATTAAACTCGACAACACCTTTGCAAAATAGGTCGGGGTGGCCAACCCTGAGGAGCAATTAGGGGAACTGAGGCATGTGCTGTTGAACCAGCCCAAATTGTTTCAGGGAGACTGAAATGTGTTTTTCTGACATTGCTGTGCCGCTTTTTTGCCTTCCTGGCTCAACTCTCCTTATGTTCAGTAACTGGGACACCTAAATCCTCCTTTTTGTTGTTGTTTTATATTATGTTTCCTGATCCTTTTGTCCTCGATTGCAGTTTCATTCCTTTCATATACCCTGGTAGATCTGGGCGGTTCGTTGCTTGTGCTGAAGAGTTTGAGCTGTGCAATGGCTGCACAACCATCCTCAGGAGTAGCTACTGACAAAGAAGATCTCCCTTGGATGGAGAATATGAAAAGAAAAATGGGTTTGTTTCCATCTAAATAGAACAGAAACAGTTACGCCAACCCTGAGGCACTCCTTTAGACAGCTCTGGAGCTGAGTTTCAAACATCCATGTCAGATGAAGTCACTGAGAGCCATGAGAATTGGATCACCTGTGATTCACCAGCCCCGGTTCTCACAGCAGCTCCGGCCAAAGGAGGAGCAGGGAGCCTGCCTGTTATTTGCACTGCGCAGCGATCCCTCTCACATCCCATATGCCTTGTGCTTAGCATAAGATAAACTCACAGCTCAGGAAATGCAGTGCTGAAGTGCACACGGGCTGTCCCTGCTGCAAGGAAGCCCAGGACACCGACCCAAATGGGCATTTAGCAGCCCCTGGTGCAGCAGCAGAGCAGGCAGAACGGGTTCAGGGCTTCGTGCTGCTTTCACATGCATCAGATTGGCAGTGACACACCGATAGATCAGGATTGCTGCCCTGACACAGAGCAAATAATGCTGCAGGTGTGCTTAGAGCTGAGCTGCGGCTATGACCAGAACTGATATCAACATGAGATAAACTCAGTTTATGTAGCCTGAGTTGAGATATTGAGAAAACTCAGGCTTGCTGCTTCCATGTAATCGACTGCGTGTGTCATTAGTGATGGAGGGAAGAAAGGTGAGTTTGAGGACCCAGGGTTCTGAGGGTGCATTGTCACCTTATGGGTGTGCTGAGACAAGAGCTAGGAGATGTAAAGACTGAGATTTTCAGGGCACCTGAACATAGAATCACTAAGGTTGGAGAAGACCTCAATGACCCCCAAACCCAACCCATCCCACCATGTCCATCACCATATCCCTCAGTGCCACATCCCCATGGTTCAGGAACACCCCCTCACCTCCCCAGTCAGCAATGCCTCCTCCTTGCAGACCAGACATAGGGCTCAAAGCAGGCCCGCAGGCTATGAGCTGGACCTTGGGGAATCTTAATTACAAGCAGGACACGGACGCCCATTGAGCAACAGCGATACTTGGGGAGTGCACGGCACAGCAGTGACTCAGCAGAGCAGGAGGCTGCGGGGTGAGGACATGGAGGATGTGCAGAGCTGGGGGGAGGACCCCTTTCTAGTGGTTATGCTGAGTCCTCATCTCCAAAAAGGCTGAAGGGAAGATGACTACTCAGCAACAAACTCATGCAGAGGACAGGGAATACCATCTGAAGACGGAAATCTATTTGGATTAAAGGACGGAGACAGATCAAATGGGGTGAATTTGTACATTAAAAAAAAAGCATAGGTTTGAAATTAGAAGATGATCTCCGGACATCACAGAGCAGAGCTCAGGGGTGGCCTCTGAGACACAGTCTGGAGCACTGGGTTCCAAAGTGGCTTCACAAGGAGCTCACTGCAGTCATCAACACGTTGCATAACAGCGCATGGGTGATACTCTGCCTTCAATGTGCTTACAAGGCTTGTTGCACCATGCTCATATTGTTTTTAATTAATTAATTAGGCCCGCATTTCAAGGCTTCTGCTGGTTGCCTGCAGAGGTCAGGAAGGATTTCTCTCCCCCCCCCCCCATCCTTGATGATTAACTTGGTTTCTGTGTCATTGGCTTTCAGTTTTTGTTTTCTTTTCCACCTCCTTTTCATGCGTTGCAGATTGGCACAAGCTGAGATGGGGAAGTTGGGTGGAGACGGTCGCACCTCTCCGGTGCCTGCTCAGCACTAAAACACCATCTCCAAATTTGGGAAGGATTGTTCCATGGTCAGATTGGCCACTGAGGCTCTTTGCCTTCGCTTGGATAATCTTATGATTCTGGGGGCTGTAGAAGTGCTAATAAAGCTGCTATCTGGATAGGCTCACAATAGGTCGCAATCCTTCCAAGGAAAGCAATTTTGTAATGGGGTGTAGGTGTTAGCATGGTCAACAGCCCCCAGGCTCTCTTTCTGTACTCTTCTATGCTGATGTTCTTGTTTTTCTGATGCTTAGCAGTGATAACTTTGAGCAGAATTTGCTAATTGTCCCCAGCATCAGGGACTGCTTCATCAGGTTTAGTTCTTGACTCCACAGTGTGTAGGTCTAGAAGGGACAAAATGGAGTTGCTGATGGCTTGGGGCACCCAGAGAAAGGGGGGAGGTGGGGATGGGTAGAGAAGGGTAAAGCAAGGACAGACAGCAAGGAAGGGAAAGGGCAGAGGGTTATTAATAGCCTCCCTACACACTAAGTACTCTGAAATCTTCTGTATTTGGCAACATTGAGCAAGCTGCCCCCCAGGCCATGGCTGGTCCTTGCATGGATTTGTGCACTCAGCAATCTTTGCCCTGGCCTGCCCTGGGGACAGAAACCATGGCTCTGTCCCTCCTAAGGTGTACAGCTATGCTATATTTGGATGTGTATGGCCACAGAGCAGCATGGCACAGTGAGGGGAGAGCAGGATGGGGCAACTTCTGCCTTAGAGCTGTAGAAAGATATGAATGTTTCCTCCACTTGCCCATGGTTCCACATGGGGGTGACAGCAAGCTGGGGGGCTCATGGGATCAGTATCTCCTGGGTAAGAGCATCATCTCCCCCAGATCTCTCTTGCAAGAGACTCAGTGTCTTGAGGCTGACCTCCATGCAGAAGACTGAGCTCCTAAGTGATGCCCTGCCTCCCCTTGGTGCTTGGAGGGCAGAACAGCATGGGGGCAATTCTACATGGTTGGACTAGGCAATCTTAGTGGTCTTTTCCAGCCTCCGTGATTCGATGATTCCCTGATTCCATGGGACCCAGCAAGGCTGGGGGAAGGAAGAGAGGCTGTCCTTAAAGGAGAGAGGCTTTAGGATGGGTTATTGCTGCGTTCCTGGAAATCCAAGTGCGGGATGAAGGCTGAGTAATGAGGGCAGCACATAGGAAGGGTCAGTGAGCTCCAGCATTCAGAGCAACTCTCGTTCTGAAAAGCCCCTGGGAAGTTAAGTGGGAAAACATGTTGAAACAAGGACGCTTATTCAGTGAGTGACTGAGCAAGGCAAATATCCGGCGTGTGCGTGCATGTGTCTGGTTTTACTCCCCTCCTTTCCTTTCTCTGTAAATACAGGGAAAGAGTAAAGCAGCAAAGAAAGATCTGAGCTAAAGGGGAAGAGACCCAGAATGGGGACAGCACTAAGAAAGGAGGAGATAAAAAAGCTGGACAGTTCTGGGAGAGACCTAGATAAGAGGGTGAGACCTCTTGCCATAGGAATGGGATAACCACGTGGAGGCAAAGCAAAGGTCAGAGCCAGGCCTGGAGCAGGCTGAGCATCACCGCTCTTACTCAGCACTGCTTTGCTGTGCACCGTGCCCAGGCTCGCTTGTCCTTGGTCAGCATTATAGCTCTGCAGCCCCATCCCATCCTCTGGTTTTAAGGTGGTGGAAAATGCTTGGGAAAGAGCTGTGTCATGCCTTCCTCTTCTGCAAGGGAAATCAGCAGGGTCAGCAAGGTGCTGGGAAGGGCAGTGAGGCTGGACGGCAGTACAGAGGCTGTGATTTCGGAGTTAGGATGGAGATCAGGGGCTGCACAGTGTCTGGGGCTTGGGAATGGATTTGCAATCCAACATGCATGTGGACACCAGCCCTGGCTTGCAGAAATGGGAGTGAGTTTTGGCATGTGAGGAGAACAGTGTCTGGTGGAAAATGTCTGATGTTTGCCTTGGAAAGGATCTGGGGACAGGCTGATCGCAGCAGCTCTGACATCACTGGCACTGAGCTCATGGTCCTTCAACACCTGTTTATACCTTCCAAGCCCCACGGCTGCCTGGCAGGTCTCAGATCTTACCTCTTCCTACATCCCCCGCTGTTCCCCTGCTGTCCCAGCTCTCCCTCCTGCCCCTTGCCTCCCTCCAGATGCTGCTCTGAGCAGCAGGAGGGTCACTTGAACCCACAGCCTCAGCCCAACAGCCCCGTACCACCTTCCTGCTATCACACTGGGGCCTCTCTGCTTTACTCCCACATGTCCCAGTGGCACAATAAGCTGTTTTCCTCTTCCCCAGCACCCAGCAGAGCAAATCTCAGAAGGCTTCTGCAGCTCGAGAAACCCTCACAGCGGGACCTAGTGTGAAACTACTGGGGAGAATAGGCTTCTTGGTGGCACAGCCATGGCCACCTACTTCATCCTTCCAAGGATGCCTGCCCATCCCATCGTCACACCTTCCTCCCCAGGGCAGGGCTTTCTGTGTGGCCAGCACAGCTCTGTCCCCATGCCAGCAGCTGCCCTCAGGGAGCTGAGTGCCCACACCGAGGTGCAGGGTGACAGCAGCAGGGCCACAGCCTGCAGCCAGGCACTGCCATGCACCCCATGCTCCAGCCGGTCCTGCAGAGCCAGATTGGGAAACACCTGCAGCTGCATGTGAGCTTTGGGAAGCACCCAGAGGGCCCAAAAGCTCCTGCATTCCTGCGTCCCCACCTGGCAGAGGTGCAGCGTTCCTCTCCAGCAGCTGGGCAGGATTTGGCCCTCCTCCTTGGTGGTAGAGTTGTGAAAGAGGCTGAAAGGAGATGGGAGATTCCCAGGCAGCTCTGAGATGTGCGCTGGCACTGCGGCTCTGCAGGAATGCCAGGGAGTGGAGATGAGAGGAGAACTGCTGCTTGTTGTGCACAAGCAGGGAACACCTGGAGCTTGGGCAACACGGGGAGCCATCCCTGCTGCTCCGACTGGCTCCATGCATGTGCTGGCTGCTGGTCTTTATTACATTAATTGCATTTCACTATGAGGCTCCGTCAAGTCCGAACGTAGCCCCAGCGGAGCGTCACGGGGCTGGCTGGCACCCAGGAAGGAAAGCCAAGGGGTTGGAGGAAGATGGGGTGAGAAAGCAGCAGGCCCAGGGAGCTGCAGCTCTATGGGTACAAGAAGGGCATGCTCTAACCTTGCCTTGTGCTTACTGCCCATCTCCCTGTGCCCTGCAAGTGATGCTGCAGGGATGGTGTTATGGGGTGAGTTCCCTCTGTCATGGGGACGTGTTGGCATTCAGGGCTGTAGTGCTGGGCTTGCACTGATCTCATGCAGCACAGGGAAATGGAAACAGTGACCAGGGAGGCGTTCCTTCCAGGGCACTTTTAGTGATGTGTTATTTTATATCAAGCAGAGCTCTCTGAGCGTCATGGATTTGTGTAGCCAAAGGAACCACTGTGCTGATCCCATCCTGATGGTGGGCTATGCTTACAATGGTGAAGGACCCCCGGGTTGACTGGTACAGCCACCAAACCTTCCTTTTCCCACTCTGCATCCATAAGTCCCAGCAGTGCCCCTCCTGCAAGCCAGCCCCAGCACCCCATGGCTCATCCACAAGCCCTGTTTCATCCAGGAGGGGTGAAAGCCCAGCTCGGTGGCACACAAGAGGTTCTCATTGCTCCTCGCTGACCACGCAGCATCCAATTAACGCCCCATAATACAAGCATATGGGACCGGAGGGAGACGTGTGCTCTGAGCTTCGCTTTCCCCCCCCTCCACACTGCGGGGTTTGGGGTTTTGTGAGCACAGAGGGCGGACAGGGGAGCTCCAGGGCCGCTAGGTGTCCCCCGTGGGCCGTACACAGCTGCGGAGCCCCGAGGGGATTGCGGGATCGTGGGCTGGGATACAGCCCGAGAAGGGATGGGATGGGATGGGATGGGATGGGATGGGATGGGACGGGACGGGACGGGGAGCACCTTCGTGTCCGCTTTCAGGAGGTATCGGGGCTGTCAGTGTGTCCTTCTCTCAGCTGGGAAGGGAGAGGTGGGGTTACAGCAAGGAAAACACCTCGGTTTCCTTTCTGGGTGAAAAAAAACCCAACACAACACCATCATTGTGGAGATCCAAGCTCTCCCCGTCTTGTTTTTCTGTCCTAAAAGGACCTTTTAAGTGTCCCGAAAATACTGCACGAGATTAAATGTTCCAGCCTGTATAGGATGCCAGCAGGGTGTTTCCAGAAGCCATGCAGCACACAGCTCACAGCTTCCCCATCAGCATGCTCACCCCTCATTCAAAGCCCTGCACTATCTTATCAGCACGCTCATTATACCCTCAGAAACACAGTGTAAACATCTCCAGCAAGCTGCACTCGATGACAATTTCCTTGCCAAATCAGCCACTTCCCTGCCTGAGTGATGGCTGTGAGAGAGGGTTTGTGGAGCTGCTGCTGTTTGAACAAGTGAGAAGTAAATACAGCTCCCTTTCTGGGAGCACACACCACACACACCTGCTCAGCGGAGCTGCATCACAGCAGAGGTAGGAAGGTGTCTGTGGGAGCTGCTCATTAAAGTACTGGCAGCTCATCAGTGCCACTTTGTTCTGTTTCTACCCTGGAATCTGGCTGAGGGAGGCAGATAAGCTTCTGGTAGAGGCTGCCAGGGGAGCTTACACAGCCCTCTGTCTGACAGCAGGTTGTACATCTTAATGCAGAGGTGGCACAGCATCACTCCCTGGGATGCTGGGAAGGGATGGGGTGTGCTGGGATGGCAGATCTGCAGTGCTGGCCTCCAGCTGGAGCAGAGCAATGCTGTGCTGAGGGAAATAGCAGAGCACTTGCCAGCTTCCCTCCCCCATCTCCTATCCTTGCTTTCAGCTCCTTCATTGCTATGGCTGCTATGGGAGTTTGGGTAGTCCTCGGGCTGTTCTGGCTTGCAACAGGTGATGCAGCTGGATGAGGGCAGAGAGGGGCCTGCTGGAGTTCTTACTCTGCTGCTCTTCTGCATTTCAGCTCCAGCACAGCCCCCTGCTGCTACCCACCCACAGTGACCCCGCTGTGCCAGGAGCACAGGGCAGCTTGGCTGCCTGGCTCTTCTATTCAAAGAAGAAAGGAAGGAGGATGGGGAGAAGAAGCAAACAGCAACGAGACGAGGCTTCCAGCTGGTAGCAGAGTGTCTGTGCACCAACTGCAGTCTGCCTGATTTCCTCTCCCGCTGCAGTCTGTGCTGCAGCCTGCACTAAGTGCTGCATTCCCCTCTACTGATCCCTGCTGCAGACCAGGCCAGGCTGCCTCTCTCCCATGAGCTCTGCTTGGATCTCCTTCTATTCACTCTGCCTGTGTTTCACAAAGAGGTATTTTTCCTTCCCTTTGCTGGGTCACTAACGCCATGCACAGCTGTGAGCAGTGAAGCTCAGCACACCACGTCCCTCTGGCCCCCTGCTGCTGCCATGGGCTGAAGTCATGCATTGAGGATCACAAGCAACACTGGGAGATGTAGGGGAGGGCTTTTAGAGAGGAGCTCTGATGCAGATTAAAGAGAGAGAGATAAGAAAATCCCCTTGATGTCCTGCATTGATTGCTTTGGTTTGTGTTCTTTCAGCAGTGATGTAATCACATCATCAAGGCAAATCTATGTACCCTTCCTGACCCCTGTGACACATTGGAGCAAGGTACAGGTACACAGCACACTGTGTACTATCACCCTGTGTCCACATCAGCCCTTTGCACTGATATATGGTTGCACTAACTGCCCAGCGGCGAGATTTAATAGGAATGATGATCTAAGCACAGACCCTTGTTTGCTAACTCTGCTTTTTTGGGCTGCAGGAATTAGAAAGAAAAGGCAAAGCCGTGTTTGCTCTGTGCTGAGCCCTGATTTCATGGGAATGCATTGCAACACCTGCTGCAGTGAGCCCTGCTTTCCAGGCAGAGGATGGTTGGCACCACAGGGTGCAATGGTGAGGTGAGCACTAAGAGCAGCCTTGCTGGAAACTGCTCTGAGATGAGACCTGAAGCAGATCTCTGAAGGTACAGAAGAGGCAATATGGAGTTTATACAGTCCTCCAAGCCTTGACTCATCATTGTACTAATGGCTTTGAGCTGCACAGGGGGAGGTTTGAGGTGGCTATTAGGAGAAATATATACTCCAAATGAATGGTGCTGCACTGCACATCTGCACAGGGAGTGATGGGGTCACTGTTCCTGGTGGTGTAGCTGAGACATGGGGATGTGGCACTGAGGGATGGGATGGGGCTGGGGATCTGAGAGGTCTTTGCCAACCCAAACAAGTCTATGAATACATTCCCTGAATCCATTGGGTTGGTAAGGGAAGGAATGTGGGCAGATCCTGGCATCGTGAGGGGGGTGCTGCAGGTTTCTGGGGCACAGGCAGGGTCCTGCAATAGCTATTAGCCTGATCCAGGGTGAGCAAGTGCATTCCTGGGGAAAGAAGGACTCAATTTGCATGTGGTGGCAGGTGGATTTCTTCAGCCAGTGAGGAAAGGGACTGGATTTCAATCAAAGGTGAGGGCACAGTTCTGAGAAAGCAAGCTCGGATTCAGAGCTTAACAGCTAATTCGATTAAAATGAAATGGAAAGGCAAACAAAGACTCCTGATTTCAAATAGGCAAATCTTTGTTGACTGAGGGAAATCCACAGGAATGAAAACTGGGCTTAGGAGCTCGGAGAGGCTCAAGGTATTTCAGAGTCAAAAAACCAAAGCTGGGTATGTGGGAGAGCCTGCCCATGAGGGTTCCAGTCCCAGCGAGCTGAGAAACCACCTCAAAAGGATGCTAACAGCACTCTCAGTGCCTGCAAGGGATGCAGCAACAGGCGGGTCAGGAGGGAAGGCAGAGCTTAGAGGTCGGTGTGTGGAGGAATCAGTGAGGGCTGCCAAAAGTGGGATGAGTAATCTTGCAACAGGCAGTGAAACAGCCTGCCCAAAGGTCTTAGGGTGTAGAACAGAAAGGGTAAGGAAGGAAGGGGGGCATGCTTTGCAGACAGTGTAGGGTAGAGCATCACCCTTGGAAGGACTGAACTGTAAGTGGGAAAATGGGGCTGAAAGGAGGGCAAGGGTATTTAATACCTTTCCTTGGAGGAAATGGCCAGGTTCTTGGTAGAAACTAAATTAAGAGCTCACCATTTGGTTGGGGGCTGTAGGGAAACCTTTCTGACCTCTGGTTGTGGCAGAGCAGAGGAAATCACATTGGGAATTGTGACGGGTCTGTGCCATCTCAGTATTATATTCAGGAACTGGGGGGGGGTCACCGTCCCTGGGGGTGTCCCAGAGCTGTGGGGATGTGACACTGAGGGATGTGGACAGTGGGGACAGTGGGGTTGGGGAATCACCTTAATTGGATTCTAACATCATGGGGTCAGAGCATCAGGTTTCCTACCTGCATTTAAAAGGGGATGAGGTGTTGATGTGTGATGTATGTACGGAGACTGCATTGTGGCCTCCTAGGATGAATGAGTTGCTTTAGTTTGCTATGATGACTCAACTTCTAGATGGAGGCCGAGAAGTAAAACCACCCCTTGCTTGCTTCGGGCTGAAAGCTCGAGCTCTTTCCAGGAAAGGAGCTTCTCCTTGTGCTACTCCCGTTCTTGGAGGAGGGCTCTGAGCACTGTTGCTGCTCTCTGCCTGCAGCTCAGCCTGCCTCCTCCGCTTCCTCACTCTCTGCTCTCAGTAACCTGAGTCCATCCTTCCCCTTTTCCTTACTTCCCTCGTGCTCAGGCTTGCTGCTGAGCAGCCCCGGAGCCAGGAGGGAGGTAGCAATGGGGGAGCAGGGAGAGGTGGAGGGAAGAGGAAGGCACAGTGAGAAAAGTGAGGAATAAAGTGAAAGAAAATGCTTTTTTTCCCCCCTGATTTGCAGTAAATCTCTGCCATCCTTCAGTAAATTTATCCTGGGTTTGCAGCTGAGAACTGCAGGCTGGAAGCAGGGGAGGATGAAAGGGAGAGGGCTCATGGATTCCATGTGGGGCAGCACAGGGTGATGGGCATGGGGTCAAGTAGGGGTGGTTGTGCATGGAAGAGCACACCTGCCTCCCCTCCAGCTGCTCTCATGGGCTGTTTGATAATGCCAAATGGTGGCCAGGTCAGTCTGAACACCAACCATCCAACAGTTCTCACCTGGCAGGATTAATCATTACATCCAATGCAAAGCTGCCAGAAAGAAAACAACAACCAACCTGAAACAGCTGTATAGAAACCTGAATGACTCTACTGGCAAAATGAGCAGAGTTTGCTGCCCTGCCCTGCACAGGAGGAGGGCAGTGGTTGGCACATGGTGCATACATGCTGGTAGCAGGCTTCCCTCCCTTTGCTGTACCTTTGCTTCTGGGTTCTTCTGTGTTGCTTTGCTGCTGGTGAGGCCGTGCTGGAAGGCAGGGAATAGCAGGGTGTGCTTGGAGGTTGTGTTTGGAGCAGAGCCCCTCTCTCTGACCCCACCTCCTTTTCCCCCTTTCTGAGTTGCTGGCCTCTTTCAACTGACAGCCCGCTTTCCTGGCAGGCTTGTTAGCTTTAGTTGGAACAATTTCCTTTGAACTCAGCTTGAATTAACATCTCCATGGCAATAGGATCAGGGCTTTGTCTCTCACAACCTGCCCTTCACCCTCAACAAGAGGTCCTTCCAGGAGGTGGGAAGGGAGCACCACCACCTCCTCTTGGGGAAAGGCAGAGGCTGGGAGCACAGTCCTGGGGCTCCCATGGGGAGGGGAAGCTGCAGCAGATGCAGGCAGTTTGGAGCTGGGTTTGGGTTTGCTTGCTGCATGGAAGCCAGCGAGTGAGTGTGTGCTGGGGGTAAGAGGAAAACAACTTGCTTCCCTTCACCATAAACAACCACAAACACAGCTCCCTAGAGTGGGACGGCTCTGGTGCTGAGCCAATGTAGTGGAAGGAAAATGATGCTGTACCCAAACTGAGCACTTCCCTTCTGCCCATCCACCTCTGTCCCACAACACCCACCACTGCAAGCATCTCCATCTCTACCCCATGTGCTCCTTCATCCCAGGGCTCCATGGTCCTGCTGGAGGAGCAGGGTCTCTATAACCAGTCCATGCAATGCATTCATCCAACCCATCCCCTCCTGCCATGACTCCTCACTGCTCCCCATCTCACTTCTTCCAGCTGCCCCAAACCTCAACCTTTGCATCCCTGCCAACCACACATCATCCCCATCACCTGGGCACTGGGGAAAGGACCACTCCATTCCTCCCCACCACAGCCCACGTGGGTCTGTCTGTTTGGCATTAGTGGGCTCTTGCTAACAATATGGGTTGTTTCTTTTCCTCTCGTGGAGTGAGAGGTTGGTTTTGCAGCCAAGCCTGTAGGTGGGATAAAAAGAGGCTTTTTCCTTTGAATGCTGAGCAATTTCTTTGAGAGCTGCCTCTGAGAAATCAAATCTCAGTTTCTTTTCTTTTTTGGGGGGGGTGGGGGAGCTGTAAGCAGAGCAGAAGAACTTCCCTTCCTCCTGCTCCCAAACACTGTGGGGATGGCAGTGGTGTCCAAATAGGTTCTCTTGGGCATAAGCTGCAGCTGTGGTCCCCAAGGGGCAGGACAAGCTCTTCTGCTCCATGCCATGCTCAGGTCTGTGATGCTCTGGGGTCATAGAATCATTCATGTTGGAAAAGACCTCTAAGATCATTTAGGCTTTGTGTGTTCGGGTTCCTCCTGCCTCCTTCTCCCCCTGCAGCACCGCTGCTCCCTCCTCCAGCAGTCCCTGCAGCTGGATCGCAGCAGGCAGCTCTCATTCCCTGTTAATAAGAAACTCCTGCACTTTGTCCCTTGAAATGGAGCCATGTTCGCCACGTGACTGCAGGGAAGGGTTTTGGGGAAGGCTGCAGAGGGAAAGGGAAGGCAGCAGGTTGAGGACCCACGGGTGCTGGGCTGGGAGGTGGGAGGCAGCTGAGGGATGTGAGATCTCACCCTGCTGACCCCACTCTGACTCAGCTCTGTCTGCATCTCATTCCTTCATACCAGGAAGGGGAACTCACTCCCACGCATGCCTCCCCCGTGCCCAACCTCAGGCGGGCTCAGCATGTTCTCTGTGCTCAGTCACTGTGAATCATGAACCGAGGGTGGTTTCCCAGAGCTGGGCAGCAGGGTCAGCCCTCACCCGGTGCATCTGGGGCTGCCCTCTCCCCATGGGAGCTCAGGGAAACCCCCACATTGCTTTGCTGGGGCAGCTGGCAGGAGCATCACTGTGCAGGAAGATGACACGTCCTTACCACAAGCCCAGCTGTGCTGCCAGTGGGGCCACAAACCTGCCCAGTACCACTGGGGGCAGCTTCTCATCAGTGCAGCCCCTGATGCTGTGCCCTGGGATCTGTGAGCAGACAGAGCACCGTACCAGGCACTACCTCCCTCTGCTTATCTTCTCCCTCCTGCACAGACAGGGCTGTCCTGACCCTACTGCAGCCCCAGCTCAGAAAGGGATTCTCTTTCTCTTGCAACCCTGATCTAAGAGCTGGGAAGGGAATACGTGATTCCTTCGGCAGAGCTGGGAGAATCTCCCATCAGTTCTGGGCTGTAGAGTAACTGCTGAAGCCAAATCTCTTTAGGCTTTGGGGTCCTGGAAGTTGGCAGAACTGTCATGCACTGGGGGGAGGACAAAGCTTCCCAGCTCTTGCACTGTTGTTTTCCCCCTCCTATGAGCTGGGTGGGGAGGCAGAGACACAAAAAGCTCTCAGCCAGCTGTGAGTTTTCACCAGAATCTGAGAACCCGACAGGAATCAGCAGCTGCACTTAATCATGCCGGGTCATTAAAGTGACACAGCAGCACTGTAGGGAAGGGGAGCTACCAGCCTGGGGCAGGGGGAGAAGCCTGTCTGAAACAGCTAGACATGAAGATCAGCAAAGGATCTCAGAAAGGCTAAGGAGGAAAATATTCTTGGGAGCCTTGTTGGTGTGCCCAGCTGGTGAGATCTGTGGCTGTGGGGCTGGTAGTGGGATAGGACAGAGGGTTACCTACCAGGGTTGGGTTTCTCTACTGGCTTTGTGCTTTATCAGTCCCCCAGGAGTGCTGAACTGAGGCCAGGCAGGGAGGAAAGCTTTTCCTTTGCTCCATCCCCCAAACGCCACATCAGCAGCGAGCTGCAGGATGACCTCAATGAGGAACAGATTGTCCCTTGGCCTGCCTCCACCTCCCTGCAGTGGGGATGTCGGGACCCCAAGACAGGGAAATAGGATGAGCTGTGCACTGTGATAACAGCAGCTACAGCCAAAGCAGTGGGGCTGGGATGGGGGCTGGGATGAAGGGATTTCTGTCTGTCATCTCCAGCCTTGTTGGCAGCACCCAGTGAAAATTTACAACAGCCAAATTGTGATCAATTGGAGGAGCTGGAATCATCCCAGCTCTGTCCTGATGTGTTTGAGCACCCAGCACTGCCTGGCTGCTCCTAAAGGGAGGGATGGAGAAGGTTCTGGGAAAGTGGTGGCACAGAGGGGGTACTGGGTTGGTCTTTTATGGTTTTATGGCTTCAGAGAGCCAAAGGGGGGTAGTAGATTGAATGTTTAGGTTGGATATTAGGCAAGGTTTCTTCTCCTAAAGAGTGGTGATGCATTGGCACAGCTGCCCAGGGAGTTGGTAGGGTCACCATCCCTGGAAGCATTCAGGAATGATGGAGATATAGCACTAAGGGATGGGTTGGAATTGGGGATCTGAGAGGTCTCCAGCCTGAATGATTCTATGACACACTTGGCTTTGCTATGTTGTTGCAAAGACTGTTTTCAACAAGCTACATGACAATATAACAAATATAACAAACTACATGAGATGATACAGAATGCATCTGTCCATAGAGGAGTGAATTGCTTTTGATTAACTTGTTGCTTGGGTGTTGGATTCGGGTTGTTTTTAATGCTATTTAATGCAGTGGGGCTGTCAGTCCAACAAACTGCCTCATTTAATGCAGAATGTTCCAGGAAAGCATGGGAAATGTTTCCAGCTAAATCTGCATGAAGAATATTTGCATTTCCCTCCAGGCTGATTTGTAACCTAGATTGCTGGAGTTGGGGGCTTGGGGGTGGGAGATGGGGATGGAGGGGGGGTGCTGCTTTTCAATAAGCTTCCACCACCAAATAGACATTTCCCTTTAGTCTGGAGGAAAAAAATGAGATTCAGACCACTGCAGATGCTCAAATGCCAAATGACTTTCAAGCATGAGAAAATCTTGAAATCCTAAGCATAAAACATATGGCGCTTTGCTTTGGAACGAGATTGAAAGGGGAAGAAAAAGCTCAACGGTAAAGCTGAACCGAGGACATTTCATTATTCAGAATGATAGGAAAGAGTTTTCTTTTAGCCGTGAGAAGAGAGAATTTGGAGCAGATCTGTTTTTGAAGGCAAGCAGCAGCCTTCTTATTTATTTGCATTGTGGTCACATTAGGTCAATTATTAACACACTAAAATGAAAGCCAAAAAGCTCCTTAGGAATCTATTTTATGTGAAAGTATGGATGGAAGTGGGAACAACCGAGCAGATTTCTTCCAGTTTAGGGTAAAAACATCATCCGTTGTCTCTCTCTCTCTGTGCACAGATCTGGGACAGCTTTGGACATCCAATACAGGAAGCAAAATATGGCCAGGGTGTTCATTGCTGATAGTGGGAGGGGAGAACATCCCCCAAATATGATATATCTGGAGGGTCTGTGTGTCCATATCTCTCCCCTTTCAGAATCTGCCACTCACATCCCATAAGCCAGAAGCAATTGTGAATCAGAGCTGCTTTCCTGACCCTGTCTACAACTGCAGCTCGCCCCAGGGCACAGCAGCTCATTAACCTGGGGTTGTTCTTTGTAGCTGCAGGTGGTTTTCTCACTCCTGATCCCATCCCTCTTTCCAACCACTCTCCTCCTGTGGGCCACGGTTCTTTTCCATGTGTCCATTTTATACACTGCTTTAATTAGTTTTGTATCACTCAGTTGTATTTAAATCGCTTGACGTAAGCTTCACGTTGCTTTCATTCCATCTTATGCATTGCTGTGATTTTATTTATGGTGTATCTGGTGCATTTGCATTACTTTCCTGAGATGGATATCATTTTGGCTGGATTTACAGTGTATTTCTTCAGTTAGATTTATATCACTTTAATTAGATTTATATCTCTTTAGGCTTTGAGGGCTTCACTTAGATTTATAATCTCTCTTTTAGTAGGCTTGTCTTGCATGGGAGATTCGCATCCTTTTCCTTTCAAAGGGTATTGCTTAACTCAACACCAGTGTTGCTTTATCTAGGCTTTGGTCAGCCTCCCAGTTAGGTACACAAAGCCAGAACTCACAGCTTGCTTTCTTTCCCTTTAATTTCCAACAGGATTATTCTACCATAAATTAAATTAACCTCTTCCAAGTCAACACCAGCATGAACATACTGGAGATCATCTCACCAACTGGATCCAGCTAGCAAGATGCTGTTCCTATTCCTTTCCCTCCTGATCAGTGTGCAGCTGTGTGATGGAAGCTCCAAGCTTGCTTTCCCCAGTGCCATAATCAAGAAGCCTCATTGAAGCTGAGCTCTTGCAGAACACAAGCTGTGCTTCCCAACAACAGCCACAGAGGACGTGGCTTTGTGCTCCTGCCCATCTCTGATCACAGCAGCTGGAGAAATCAGCTGGAAGGGATCTTACATCCATTTGCTTCAGGCTGAAAGCCAAGCTGGGATTGAGAGGGGTCAGTGTGTGTTCCCTGAGGGCTGTTGTTTCAGGTGTTCACAGCAGGATGCTCGGCTGCTTTCCCAGTTGGAGGCAATTTGGGGCTCTGTTGAAGGGCAGGATGTGTGTCGGTTTAGGGCACTCAGATTTAGCTGATGGGACTGAATTGCCATTAATCCCTCCAGCCATCAGTGCTCTGTTGGGCAGGGCTGGCTGCACCTTGAGCTCTCACCAAGCCCAAACCAACATCCTGGCCCTCTCCTTGCCCAAAACACAGTGAGGCCCTGATGCTTTCTGTGTGCCCAGTGATGTTACAAGAACCACAGTATCATTAAGGAACCATTGGAAAAGCTAAGTCCAACCATAACCCATCCCCACTCTGCCCACTAACCACCTCCCCATCCTCTGCCCTTCCTGCAGCTGCACAAATGAGCGTGCTGTCTCAATTAATGTGCATCTAATTAGGCCATCAGCATCTCTGGAAGAGGGGCTGCATCTGCAGCATGGCCTGCACAGGTCTGAGCATTCCATTGCCCTTCCCATGCTCTGCCACTGGGCCCCATTCATTTAATTACGCCTGGCTGCTGTGCTCCTCACCCTTTTAATTGCCCCGGACGCAGAGCAGAGTGGTAAGCAGGTCAGAGATAGATGTTGGGCATTGTTTTAAGACAGTAAAGCTGTTTTTAAACAGCATTCAGCAGCTTGCTTTATGTAATTGCTGAGAAAAGGAGGGCATTCAGCAGGGGCAGTGGGGAACCCTCCAAAGGGATGCTGAGCAGCTCCTAATTAACGACAGATGACTCGGAGCCTGATGCACTGCTGTAACTGTAAGATCTCTGCTGAAGGCTGCAGCTGCAAATCCTTTCCCAGAGCTTCAGACCAAGCCATAGGTCTGCAGCAACGTTCCCAGGTAGAGCTGGGATTTAGTCAACAATTTGGAGGACTGGGAGAGCAAAACCCAAACTAATTAACTCTCCCTGAGGCTTATTAGTTCTCTGGTGCTGAGATCAACTTGGGGGGGGGGGAGGAAAGCTGATTTTTATGTGTTCACATCCCCAAAAAGAGCTGCCCTGATTGAACACTTCAAAAAGCACTGATGATTCTTTCATGTAGTTTAAAAGTGGGGTTTGGCATGAAAATGAAAACAAAGGATGGGAGATTAAATAGATCAAGGCAACGCATTTGGGCCTGATCCCTGACCTCAGTTACACCACTTCTACCTGCAATTAGTGGCAGTGAAAATAAGATGTGAAGCAGGCAGTGGAGACCTGTGCTTGGTTGGTTATCATTTTGGAGACTGATATATTGCACATAGAGGCAGCCCTGGGCATGGAGTAGGTTTGATAGGACAGTGCATCCTCAGGTAGGGGTGGGCAGATAAACCAGGGTTGTGCTGATGTGAGTCCACCAGGTGGGAAAGAGGACCAAGACCATCCAAACAGGAGGGATATGGAGGCTGCACTTAGCAAGATGCTGCTGTTCTGGATGCCCAGCTCCCTGCTGAGCTCCTGGGGTTGGTTCTTAGAATAAGCAGCTCATTCACAATAAACATCACCGCTCTTTGATGTATTGCTGGTGCTGCTGCTGTGGTGTGTTAAATCCTTTGGTTTCGTGCTCGTAATAAGAAAACTGGCCGCAGAGACTTACTGTAAGTTGATGAGAAAGTAGCAGTAATTATTGCTCTCTCCTCCATGGGAGGGTAAACCTTCAGATGTTAATGGGCTCTGGAGTATTGACTGATTACTCACATTGGGGTGAGACAGCACAGAGCAATGGCCTTCATTCTCCTTCTCAGGGATAGGGCAAGAAGTATCCAAACTGCATGTGAACGGCTGCAGAGTGTGATTTGGGGCTAAAAGGTGGAAGAGTTTACTAATATAGAGCAAGGGATGGGGCAGGTGCATTGCTGGAGTGGATGAAGGGAAGATGCTGCAGGTAATTACACATGGCCCAGCCTGACGGTGTGCACACAACAGCAAGTGGGTGGTGAGTGATGAAGATGGGCTGAGAGCACAGTTTTGCTTGCCTGGTACATTTGCATGTGGCAAAGGCAGGGCTCTTGCCCACAGTGCCACGTGTGTGATGCTGAAGGGCTTCTCACACTCTCTTAGTTCTCTTTTTCTCTTGCTAAGGCTCTCAGCTTTACAGCAACAGCTGTTTGAGTCTGGATCTGAGTGGGTACAAATCCCTTCCTGCTTTTCAAGGTGCTGACATGACACTGAACTCCAAGTTTTGAGGTGAGGAAGGGAGTTGGGGCTGACAAAAGCTGCATCTAAGGCCCCAAGCAGTAGCAGATTATAATCCTCTGCTCCCAAGCACTGCTGGAACGTCACAGCAGAGCACGGAGGGGAACGTTTTCTTTTAAGGGCACATTTTTTCCTTAAAACCAGTTTGCAGGCACGGCTGAGGCATTTTAATGGAAATTTCCTCCCAGTAAAAAGGCTGCAGCACACACATACCAGAAACTCTTGGCCCGGATCGTTAACATTCAGTAAAACTATAAGCAACCCAGTGGGAGCATTGAGCTGCGAGGCATGCTTCGTCTTCCTACAGCTCAGCACACAGGCTGTGAACACAGGGCAGCCTTTCAGATGTACAAACAGCAAAGTCAGAAGAGGCCGACACCAGCGAAGCATCAGTTTGGCCACCAGGACTTGGCCCACGGTCTTTAAGCTGTGCTTAATCCTTTCAGCTGCCCTTCATGGCTGCTGATCTCCAGCCACCCCACCCAGCTCCAGTGTCCTCTGCTGATGGTGAGCCTCTCCTGTGCTCTTTGGCTGCCCTCTGGATTCACATGATGGGCCAGGATGAGATCTTCCATTCCCAGGTCACATTCAGGGTCTGGTTTTGCATCAGTCCCATTGCAGGATCACAGCATTGCTGGCAAGGTGCTGGGCACTGGAAGGAGCCCTCTGAGATGGTCTCTGTTCTCATTTCCCTTGCTTTGGGAGGAAAACCAATCCCATTTACTCCACACCAACTTTATAGAGCCCTGAATTCCCCCTCACAACCCGTGGTTACACAGCAGGCACTGCTGAAACCCGCATCCAGGAGCCCACAGCTGCACAGAGGAGGGATGGATGCATCCTCATCCCTGCTATGCTCCAGCATGGACACAGGACTATGCCATGATGCTGGGCCCAAAATGACCCTGATGTGATGGGGAAGCTGATCCCAGGTCTGAGCTGAGCAGAGCACGGCCCTTCAGACTGGATGTGTTCCAAGGGTTATTTGTGCCTGCTGACCTCACAGTACTTTTCCTCCCAGCCCCTGCTGGGGTCCTCCTGTCTTTTTGCATAATCTCCTCTGAAGAAATAGCAGGAGTGGGGCTTTCTTTGCAGCTTTTGTCCAGCAGAGCCGCCTTGCTGCATGGTTCCACCTTGAGAACCCCCCTCTCTTTGTACTGGAGCTGAACCGTTTCTTTTCTCCCCTCTTTGCACCTCTTAATTTCTGATTTCTTTGCACCATTATTGTCCCAAAAAGTATTTCCAGGACACTGTTCAAAGCAAGGCTGTGGCAATGCAAGGGCTACAACTGGAAGCGTGGATTAAAGCAGTGCTTTCTGTTTATTTTTGTGCTTCTCCTCGCAAAGCTCTTTCTCCGAGACCCCAATCCTGCTGCCGTGGTGACCTTTTGCATTTGCAGAGCGACCTTTGGAAATCAAAGGGGCCCTTCATCAGCATCTGCCCATCTGGAAGTGATTGCAGCAGTGGATGCAGGGTGGGTTGGGGCTTTGTGGCTGCAGCCTAGAGTGACCCAGTGATGGGAAGAGGGGCTGAAATGCTGTGCTTCAATAGGGTGGGAATACCTGGATTCAAGGAGAGCCTCTGCAGCCACGTCAACACTATTTGATTCACAGCCAGCACATGTTTAGGGGACTCTGGTTTGTGTGCATCGAGGCAAAGCGGAGCATCAGGCTTTGCAATTCCTGCTGGCCTCCCCACTCCTTTGTGAATAATTATTTATTAAGGAGTAGAAAATGTAAAGGAAGGAGAGCCCAGCAGCCGCCAGGGTTCTGCTGGAGATGCCTTTCTATTCTCCTAACGGAGGGGAGCGGGGCTCGGGACAGCGCTACTTTCTTTGCCTTCGGGCTCTCTCTGCCTTTTTTTAATCCCCTTTTCCCCTCCCTCTCTCCTCCCCCCCGCATCCCAGCTGGGGAGCAGCTGCGGCTCGCACTGGCCCTTTAACAGCGGGGCGGTGCTGCGGGCCCGAAGCTCAGCTCTCCGCACTGGGGGAGGAAGTGCGACCGGGGGGCGAGGGTGAGCTGTGCCGGGGGCGCTGGAGGAGCGGGGTGCGCGATGCGGGACGGGGGCGGCGGCTGCGCGGCTCTGCATTGAGCCCCGGGAAGGCACGGTGGGATGCTCGGCCCCCGGCTGCCGG
This sequence comes from Coturnix japonica, assembly GCF_054131305.1. Classification (NCBI taxonomy): domain Eukaryota; kingdom Metazoa; phylum Chordata; class Aves; order Galliformes; family Phasianidae; genus Coturnix; species Coturnix japonica. Next base: position 3,688,002 of record NC_140696.1, read on the forward strand.
CGCTGCCCGCCCTGCTCTGGCTCGCCTTAGCCCCGCTGCCCGGCCCCGCAGCCAGGGCTGAGCTGCGGGTGCGGGTGCGGCTGCCCGGCGGGCAGGTGACGGAGGAAAGCCTGCAAGCGGACAGCGGTTCCGACTGTATCAGCCTGGAGCTGCGGAAAGCCGACGGGGCGCTCATCACGCTCACAGCCGACTTCAGACAGGTGAGGTGGGGGGCTCTGCCCGCTCCTGGGGATGCTCTGCTGTCCCCGAGGTGAGGGTGTGCTCTGAAAGCCTGGCTTCTCTCTTGGTCCGACCCTAAGCTGGAAGACCGAGGGCTTCACTCGGGACCATTAGCCCTGGTTGGGTTTAGTTCGGATCGGGGCTCTGGTGCTGAGTTTTATGGGATGAGCAGTGGTGACATTATTCCTCCTGGGAGAGCCTGGTTGGGGATCCAGAAGGCAGAACTGGTAGGTGAAGGGGTTATGGATTCAAACACAACAGGGAGTGTTTAGATCGGATATCAGGAAGAAGTTTTTTACAGGCAGTGAGGCGCTGGCATAGGCTGCTCAGAGAGGAGTGGTGCCCCATCCCTGCAGGAAGCCAAAGCTGGGCTGGATGGGGCTCAGAGCACTGCTGGAGCTGTGGGTGTCCCCGTTAATCATAGAGAAGTTGCACCAAGTGGCATCTGAGGGTCCCTTCCAACTCAAACCATTCTACAGTCATCACTTGTGAGGAGTGTGGGCTCCTGTGCCTGCAGGAGGAAGGTCCATCTACCTGTAGGCACTGCTGGGTCTTTGTTCACAGCCTGCATGGAGCAGCTCTGTGCCCTGCAGGCAGTCTCACCTGCAGCCTGGGCTGCCTGTGATGGTGAGGTTACAGTGGGATGTGCAGCAGGTCTTTTTCTCCCTCCTTGAGCTGAGCAGTGCATGGCTTTGGCAGCTGCAGTGAGACATGGAGCAGTCTGTGTGATGGGGAGAGCTCCAGTCCATGGCTCCTGCATGGGCTGTGCATGTATATGTCTCCAGGGCATCTCTCTCAATGCCACATATGGGGTGCGGTTGGTTCCTTAGGTGGATGGCTGCTGTCTTTGAGAGCACGTGTGTGTGTGTTGTGCCAGCCAAGCACTTCCCATACAACTTGGGACTGCTAGCCCTCTCCTCCCAGCTCTCTCCCAGGCCCTGTGGCCTCTCTGCAGGGAGGAGATGCTCACAGGGCTGAAGCTGCAGATCCCACGCTTCTCAGCAGGAGATGGGGAGCTTCAAAGCCAGCACAGCAGAGCTTAATAAGCTGGATGCACTGAATGTCCTGTTGCCCAGGGATGGGCTGTGTGCTGCCGTGTCAGTAGCACAGCTGTCCAGGTGGCACGGTGATATTATCTTGTTCCAGCCCTCTGCTCACACTCTTTGCTCTGGTGGACTTTGGCTTGTGGCAAGAGGAAGCTCAAAGCCACAAGATAGGCAGGAATGGTGCCCTGACCCATTGAGAACCTCAGTGACTTCTCCCAGGGACTCCTCTGGTGCCTCTTTCCCTTTTGGTGCACCTTTTTGGTCCCTTTAATGGCCTTCTGCTGTCTGCAGAGTCAAGAGATGTCAGTAGAAGCCATGCTGCCATGGTACAGCGTGCACACCAGTGCACATATAGGGAAACAGTCCCATGGCTCTTATGGGGGGGGGAAATAAATTCCAAGAAGACATGGCACACCAGGAGGGTTTTTAAGCCTCCACATTGTAAAACCGCATACCACAGTGCATTCCTGGATGAGGGAATTCCAAACTCTGCACAGAGCTTTAGGTTGGTCCTTTGGGGGTCTGGGATGTGACATGGGGAGCTCTGATGTCCTGAGCTGTTGACCTTTCTGGCTCTTTTCACTTGCATGCGGGGTTTTGCCCTCAAATCTCACCTACAAACCCAATGGTGTGTGTGTTGGCTCTTCTCCTGCTCTCATCCTGCTTATAGTTGAGCTTTTCCTGAGGACAGCTTCTCTGAAGGTATCTCTGCCATTAAGTCCTTAGCTCCATCCATGCCTTCGGCTCCTGGTGGAGATGTGCAGGCAGTGCTCTCTTGAAGCTTTGCAAGCAGCAGCCTTGGTGAGGCCTGTTCCCAACCTTCAGCTTTAGAACAGCGAGGGACAGGCTGTCTCTGTTACATGGCTTTGCTGGAGCAAAGCAGAAGAAAGCCAACAAGACATGGAGATGAATGCGTGGAGCAGTGAGTAATGATGTGAGCAAGCAGCTGCCTGGCCAGGCATCCCATGCTGACCTGTTCGCCTGGCTGCACACAGGCATTTCCCTGTTCTATGCTGGTGTTCATCCCTCCAGCATGACACAACTTCTCCTCTCTGGAGAGAAGGTCTGCAGGCTCTATGTGAAGGCAGCTGGGGTTATAGAGCCGGGTTTCCCAAGCTGGATTGTGTGGTCGTGCTGTGGTTGGGATGCCGGGTTTCTGCACAAATGCTTTTCCACTTCTCTGGCTTAAACTGCAGGGGAACAGTCCAAAGGCACATCTTTCTTTCTTAGTTTTTAATACTGCTGACAATAAGTTGCTGTTAGACCACGGGCTGGAGAAGAAGGGAGGAGCAGTGAGATCAGCCCTATAAGGCACAAAATCTATTGCAGAAAGGATGGAGGGGAGGCAGCAACACGAAATGTTGTGTCTGATGTCAAATACATGACTGTACCCAGCTGTTAAACAGTGGCCCCAGAACAAAGTGGGTGGTTCTAGCCCAAGGTCAGCACAAAGATATGGAGAAGTTTCTTTTTCCTTCTGATTGCTGGAAAAAATGGTGCTGGAAACATAAGGGGGAAGGCATGGCTACTGGTGTTGTAACCCTTTTGCTGCTGGTCCCTTTGGGTTCCTTTGTTAATAAAGCTGAGGTCCATCCTGTTAGGTGCTAAAGGACCAAAGGATGTTGGAAAGCATGCACCCAAAGATGGCACCTGTAAAATGTGGAAAGCTGCCTCTTGCCCTCTATAGAGATACCAAATATATGTATATAGGGAGAGTTATTCCATGGGTAGGATGAGCGTGCACTACAGCACTATGGGATGAGTTAGAATCATCCAGCTCTGTTGCTGTGCTTCACCCTTTGGTCCTGCACAGCCCCAGGCATGTTGCTACCCTGGGTGGGATCTGGCTTCAGAAGTGGCTTCTGAGAGCGAGCTGTCTTTGGGCAGCCCTCACATGGCTGTGCCAAACATGAGGATGCAGAGCTGGAGGATGCTCCCAGCATTCAGGGTGCAGAGCTGGAAAACTCAGCTTTAGGGTGGATCACCAACGTGCCTTCTGGTAGGAGAGGGGTTAAACCATAATCCCCTCTTAGCCAGAGTAACTCAGCTGGCTGGCCCCCCAGCGTGGCTGCAATAACACACGCTCTGCAGAGCTGTGCTGTACAAGCAAAACAACTTTCTGGCCAGCTCTAGCAGCTCCCCAGGGCTCTGCAGGCAAAGCCACGACCACAGCAGAGGCTGCTGGCAATGGAGGTGGGGGGGATTTGGGGCTGGGGGTGCCTGGTGCCCCAGCAGCTTCCCTAAGCCTGTGCCCCCCACCCTGTGCATTCAAAACCAGATCCTGCAGCAGCGCTGATGTCCCTGGGGGAGAGAAGTTTGGCAGGAAAGCTGGATGGGTTGGGGGGGGGGTGGAGGAAAGCACTGAAATAATTTATTTCCCTGAGAACTGGTTTGCTCCACTCCACGTGAAGCTGAGACGCCGGGCTCTGATCTGGACCACACAGACTCGTCTGACTCTGCAGGATCCAGCTTGGAAATGGAGGTGGAATTGTTCCCACAGCCCACATGGCAGCCCATGGAGGAGCTGGTTGGGGGTCAGCGCCGTGAGGGAGGAAGCTCTGTGATTCCTCTGCACTTCCATGCAGTCTAACTCTTTGCTGGATGTTTCTTCCACGTATGCAGGGAACTGGCTGTGCAGCTTTTCTGTCTCCTTTAGTGATGAGGAGCTTCTCTCCCCATACCCTGCAAGGCTGTGGTTCCCCCCAATGCTGCAGCTGCAGAACTGGTTGTTCCCTGCTGCACCACCGTCCTGTCCAAAGCCAAACAATAGCTGTAACTGTACCCAGGTTGGGGCCAGCCATTCTCAACGCCCCCGTGATGAGTTCATCTGGAGAGTCCCTGCGTTGCAAAGGCAATGCTCTGTTGGGGCTTGTTCCTTGCTGGGAAATTTTGCAGAAACCCAGAATTCAAGGTGCACTGGGTTGCCTTGGCTGGGTACTCACCTTGGCACCGGTTCCTCCTGCTCTTCCTGGTGGGAACAAGGTGATGTGCATGGGGAGGGAAGGACTCTCTAGGAGCCAGGAAACCCTTTGGTGGCTCTTTCCATGTGAAGAGCCTGGCGTGTTTGTGGTGTGAGGAGCTTCTTGCTCCCTTGTTGGGTTGGTGCATTTCCAAGGAATCCTTTGAGCTGAGCCACTGGAGGACGGAGGTGGCCAGCACCCTGGGGACACAAGAGGCTCATCCCATCCCCGGGGTCTCTGTGGGTTGAAGGCTTTGACCACAGCAGCGTCAGCAGGGCTGGCGGAAGGTTTGGTTGAGATAAGGATCTGCCTTTGCTGTTTGATGTATGCGGGCAGCAGGGCGAGGAGGCTCTGATTCAGTGCAAGAGGTTGTGGTGGGAGGTGGGGAGCCCAGGGGAGAGATGGGAGAAGATGAGCTGGGAAAGGAGAACCTGGGGTGGAGGAAAGGATGGGTCAGCTGGGCCAGATGCAGCCATGTGGCTCCTTCTGCAATGTTTTGTGGGGGGTTGTCCCTATTGAAGCTGTCAAAAAGTGATGACTCAGCAGCAGCATCACGAGCATTTCCATCAGTGTTTCAGTTGGGGTTTTTCTTGGTCAACGTCAAGTTTGAGATGTTTTGCTTTCTTCTCACTCTCCCATTGCACTGCTTCAGCCACTTAAAACAAGCCCAGTTTGTCTTTTCTCATGGTATTTTTTGCTTTCCTTTAGATTTGATTTTATTTCTGTTGTTGTACTTAAATGAAATGCCTTCAGATGCTGTTGTAAGACCCTGGAGAACACAGCAGCTTTGAGTTCTGCTGCTGCCTCTCAGGCTACGCCGCGCTCTCAGATGTTTCCCATGTCTGCACAGAGGTGTCAGTCAACCCAGGAAGCACTAAAGGCAGTGATTAAAACACCCTGGTGTTTGTGGGCTAAAGCACTCGGTATCTCTTTCTTTCCAAATCCCCTTTGATTCCTGCTTTTGCGCTGAGTTTTCAGCACAACAGATGCAGCCAGCAACATCCGTTCCCCTTGTCCTGGGGAGGGAAGCGCAGTGCTGATGGCAGCGCTTTCAGATGCATGATGAACTGTGTGTCCTTTTGTTGTCTGGACAGGGAAGGCAGAGAATGGTGGCCTGGTGTGGAGAAAGCCTTGGAGGGGATGTGGTTTGGAGCCACAGAGAAGCTCCCTTCCTCTTGGGCAGGAGGGCTGGAACGATGTGACCTCATGGCCATAGAGCAGGGACAGCCCAGGGGCCAGAAGGCAGCACCTCAGCTTAGCTATATATGTGAGATGCCAAAGCTATTGACCGAAGAAGGTCAGCTGCAGCTGATCGTAATGGATTCCTTCTGGCTTTAACAATTCATGACTTTCATTGTTGGCCAAATGAGGACCTTTGCTGGACCGATGACCTGGGATATATTGAGTTGATGGTGGATGGGAGCTGTGACCAACTGCCCTAAAGGGCTTTGCTTACAGCTAATGAAGTTTGTAGCTTGGAGGGGAAAAAAGGGGCCTTATTTGGTACAGAACATGGACTGGGATGCAGTTTTGGAACTGTTTGGCCCCTGTCAGTCCTCCAGTCCCAGTAGTGCTGGTGCTGCTGTACAGTGCAGTGTTGGGACTGAGCGTGTCTCGTCCTCTCACCCATTCCACCCTCACCCTCAGGCTTTCCTGCACATGATGTGCTTCCTCTCGTCCCTTCCTCTTGCCTTCTGGTCACACACTGGGGCCATGAGCAGGACAGACCACATTACAGTAACTAACAGCACCAATGAACTTGTTTAACACTGCTAATAATGCTGCCTGTGTGGCGTGGGGGGTCTGCATGCTTCAGCTGCTGCATTAAAGTGGTTTATTCCTTTACACGCTTGAAGATGAAACACTGGGATGCACTTTTCCCCTTCAAACTTATTCTCCTGAGACCTTTACAGCCTGGTGAAGTGAAACCTTTTTGGTGGCACTTGATGCCACCCTACATGAGGCCAATGGCTTTTCCAGGCCTTCTCCATCCAACTTGTATGTGCCAAAGGCCTCTGACCCACCCCGTGATCCTTATTTTTTCCCTATTCTGTCTTTGTCAGGAGGTGAAAATCTTCCGTGCCTTAATCCTAGGGGAGCTGGAGAGGGGCCAGAGCCAGTTCCAAGCACTCTGCTTTGTCACACGGCTCCACCGCAACGAGATCATCCCCAGCGAGTCCATGGCCAAGCTACGACAGGTAGGAACCAACCCCACTCCTTCCCATGCGGCTGCCCCATAGCTGTGCTCTGTTAGGCCCACCTTTGACCTCCCATCCTGCTTAAGGGGCTCAGTATTAAGCTAATGTCATTCAGAGCATCGATCCCAGTCTACTAATAAACCAGCCAAAGGCCTGATGTAATTTGGGCTGTGTCAAAGGGTGAGCAAATGCCTGGAGCTGTCACCATGAAAACCTCTGCTCAACAGTGTCCTGAATTCATTGCTGATTTGGGAGCATCCATCTCAACAAAGCGCTGATAAATGTTCACAGGTGGATCGAAGCAGCAATAAACTATCATCACTTTCAACATCACCAGGAAGTTTCTAAGTGCCTTTACCCCCATCCCCATCCCCCAGATGGGATGCAGGTGCACTTACAGGGGAGCATCCATTTGCACTTCATCCTGTGTTGGCATGAAATCTTGCCACGCTGCAAGGGATCATTTCCTGCAGCTGGGATTCAAGTTGTTCTGATCTCATCCATTGCAGAAGAACCCCAGGACAGTACGGCAGGCAGAGGAGGTGCGGGGCCTGGAGCATCTTAGCATGGATGTAGCAGTCAACTTCAGCAAAGGGGCCCAGCTGAGCTCTCACATCCACAACGTCTGCGCAGAGGCCAAGGAAGCAATTTATACCCGAGAAGAAGATGTCAAGTTTTGGCTGGAGAAAGGTAAAAGTTTCCTTTGCTGGGGCTGGATGTGGTCCCGTCACTGAGCTGGCACGGTGTTGTGCTCTCTGCTGCCAGTGGTTGGCATGGAGCACTTCAGCTCCTTGCTTGCTGTTGCATGGTCGTGGTGTGTGCATGCCATGCTGCGCTCCCCTATTCTTAAGCATGTATCTGCTGTAGTGCTGGTCTCCTTATGAACCTAATTAGGTGTTCTCAAGGCAACCCTTCACCTGGCCCATCACCCACAAGGGATGCATTCTTTACATTCTTTATGTCTTCTGGCTTCTTTTCCCTACTACCTGTTCTCTTCTTATTCTTCCCATCCCATAACCATGTTGAACACCCCCTGGCAGTGACCTCTGCCTGCCCTCAGTCTCCTCCTCCACCCCAGGGTCGGTGCAACGAGTGTCCTGATCACTTCTGCTTTATCCTGCAGGGATGGATGGCTCCATGTTCGAGGTCCTGCCACAGACATCCGACCTGCCTGACCTGCAGCGCTGCAAGCTGTGCACAGACCGCTGGAAGCCGTGCATCTGCAGCTACTCACTGAGCATCGAGTGGTACCCGTGCATGCTCAAGTACTGCAAGAGTCGTGATGCTGCAGGCAAGGTTTCTTCCTACAAATGCGGCATCCGCAGCTGCCAGAAGGGCTACACCTTTGATTACTACGTGCCGCAGAAGCAGCTCTGTCTCTGGGATGAGGAGACTTAGCAGAGCTGGGCCAGGCTTCCTTAAGGGAGGTCTGCCCTCCTGCTTGCTATGCTGAGGGCCTCCTGGAGCTGGCTGCTCCGAAGAAGGAATCTGGGTTGCAGCGATGCCTTGTGCCAGGAGAGCTCTGTGAATGTGCCTTTCCTTTTGGCCCCCTGTGCCCCTGTCCCAATGCTGCCTCATGCTGTGATGAGCAGGCTGTGCTGTCCTGCACAGGTTCCTGGCCTGAAGCAGCAGGGGGGCTGTGCCTTGCCCTGTTCTGGAGCTGGCAGGTGTGAAGGGGTCAGCTGTGAGCACCACGGCTGCTTTGGGGCAGGGGGAGAAGCCGTCCTGCAGGGCTGGATTGTCCAACACCTCTGCCACCAAAACCCCTTTGCTGACTTTGCCACCTCCTGGTGATGTGACAGCATTTCCCAATGGGAAAACAGCTGAGTTATGGGACCACAAACCCTGAACAAAGAAGGTTTGAAGCCTACCAGAAGCAAGAACCTGACTTTAGCTTTCCTGGCATCCAGCTGGCTGCTATGTCCTTCCTGTGGCTATGAGATGCTATGGGGGGGGTGTATCCCAGCAGTTATTTCTGCCCCAAAGGGCTGCTAATGAGGGCTCTAACTCACCCCTACTTAGACTAGTGAAGGCCCAACTTTTTGTGTTGGTCCCATTCCTCTTGAGCAAGAAACGTCCAGAAATGTGTGTCTGCCATCCTAACAGTGCACTTACAAGGCGGGGGCAATCCCAGATGGGCATTGCAGATAGGGGAAGATAATGTTCTGCATCTCTGCCCAGCCTTGCGTCCTACTTCACAAGGAGCTCTTAGGCAGCTGTACTGCTTTGCTGTGCCTTGGTTTGCCCTGTGTGTGAGCAGGGATGGTGCCAGAGCCAACCATACACCTGGAGGGCATCGGACATGAAGTGCTGCAGAGCACTGTGTGTTCTTCCACTTGACTCAGAACAAGCTGGGAGGGAATAGGGGCTCTTGGGGCCATTGGGAAGCCCTGTTCCTCCTGGTGAGAAGCCTTTACCATGTGCCTTTTTACCTAAAAAAACCAGGAATTTGGGACAAAAAGAAGAATTAATCACAATTATTTTTGTATTGATCACTTAAAGGGCTGGGAGGGGGGGGGAGGGAGAGGAGGGAAAGGTATTTTAATACTGCAACATGAAGTAAGACACACTTGAATGATTATTTTTTATTAAAACAGAGGAAACCAACCCAATTATTTATCATTTGTAAGGTACAATAAACTGTTGGTTGGTTCTTTTTTAAAGCATCCCTGGCCTAAAAGGTTCTGTGTCATCTGTCTTTTTGGAATCCTTACTTGAGGGCTGCTATGCCAAGCCTGGTACAGTGGGCATTGAGGAATTGGGGGGGAGGTTATCAGTGTGATCCTGCAGCCCCTCCTGTAATTATGAGCTTGGAGCCTGAGTTCTGAGCAAGTAACAGAGCCCCCATGGGCAGTTATGGGGTTATGGAGGCTGGGGTCTGCTCCTCTCCCCCACTGGAGCTCATCAATGTGGGGCTGTGCCCATCAGCCACAGGGAAAGGATGGGGGGAGTCCCCTTTTATCCATCTCTCTGCAGCAGAGGTGAAAGGAGGACGGCGTTTTGGCTCGTGCAGCTCGCAGGAGAAGCGTGGAGTGCTGATTCCCCCTAGCGTGGTGCAGGCGGAGGCAGAGCTTGTGCAACCTCAGCCCTTCTATGCTTGAGCCACCAAAGAGTCTCCCAGCGATTTCAAGGGGAGGCTGGAGTTGTTTTTCCCCCCTTTTCATGCTCAGCATTACGTGGACATGCTCTCTGCTCCCTCAGCTCCTGCTGTCCTTCCTGCTGGGCTCAGATCATGGCACAGAGGCAGCTCAAGCTGGCTGGTAAATGGTTGATGTAAATCCTCGCTGCCATAGGAGAAGCTGGGGGAGATTTGATAACAAGGTCGTGGCTTGCAGCCCCATCCCCAGGCCATGATGTCTGCAGACTGCAGAACACCCCCCCACTCTGATAGGGAGCACGGGTGGGCTGCGTGCATGCGGTGAGGATGGGAGCTGGTGGGTCCTGATTGATGCTCATGGGGAGAAAAAGGAACAGAAGTGCAGCTGATTTCTATTAGCAGCTTATATATGGGCATCCAGGAGGGACTGCCTTAGGATGGGGTTAAAGCAAACCTGCCTTTGCCTGGGAAAAGGGCTGCAGCTCTCCTCTCTTGTCTATGTGTACATCGCAGGGCGGCTTAACCACGAAGTCACACGCTTTCCTGGCTGTGTGTCCCCCCTCTGACTGCAGTGCTCTCCAGGTGAAGGGCTCTTGGGAAGGAAAACGCGATTTCTTTCTTTCCTGCTGTCCCACCGACTACAAGATAAGAGCCAGGAAAAGCAGAGAGGAGCAGCTGGGACCAGGAGAGGGCACTGCGGGGCCGCTTATAGCCGGGCCAGAATCCCGGGCCGGGGGGGGTGCGGTGATAGCGGTGAGGTCGTGTGGGACACCCGGGGGATAAGGGTGGGCTGCCCCGCTCTGGAGCAAGGGGAAAACATCGGGGAGCAGAAGGGAAAAGAAAAGAGCATAAAGGAAAGTGACCGAGTGCTTGAGATGGGGGAAAGGGAATGTTGGTGGCCCCCCCAGCCCTTAGGGAGCCTTTCTTTGCACCCACACCAGCTGGATGAGTGCCACCTCCAAACCCACATCTGACGCAGTCTGGACACCTGATCACATCAGCCTCCAACGTGGGGAAATCCCAGGCATGGGGGTCATGCTGATGACACTCACAAGTAGCCCAGCAGTGCCCAGGAATGCCCACAGGTCTGGCCAACCTGGGGCTGTGCCATGGAGCAGTGGCAGAAGGCCAGGAGCAGAAATCCTGCACAGTCCACCTGTGTCACCTCCTGCTTCCTGGAGCAGCACTGAGCTCAGCCTACATCCATCTCCCTTCAGCCCCTCCATCCTGCAAAGCTGTGAACCTCCTCTCTGCTTTTCCCATTCCACTTTTATTGTCTTTCCTCATCTCTTTTAATTCTGAAGCACATCCTTGCAGCCTTCTCCCATGGGTGTCCCCTCACTCTCCAGCCCCACAGCTCCACCTTGGGATGAAGGTGAGGTTCTCCAGCCCCATAGCCCCACATTGGGGTGGAGGTGAAGCCTGGAAAGCCTGCCCACCACCCACCCATCCCTTGGGAGAAACCTGTCTTTCCAGGGAGGGAGAGAAGTATGTGGGAAAGCCAAGAGCCCTGGAACGTGCATGAGGCAGGGAGAGATGGATGTGTGATAGCTTGTACCTGGCAGCTCTGATGGATAAAGCGTGTTAACGCTTTCAGGAGGGGCTGAGCAAAAGATCAGGAGGTTTGTGCACCCCTCAGCAAGGCAGGGGGCATTGGGGCAGTGCAAGGGGGCAGACAGAGACCACAGGTATTGAATCATAGAATGGTTTGAGTAGGTTGGGGGATGCTGGTGCTGTCGGGATGGAGCGCAGGCCTGCCTGCAGCTAGGGGATTTTCTCCCTGGCTTCCCTGGAATCCTGGAGCCTGACATGACATGGTGGGGAGGAGGAGGATGCCCTGGGCCCTGCTTCCTTCTCCTCGAGCCTCGTGGCAGGGAGCAGTGCTTGGGAAGGGGGAGCTGTGTGTGCAGCTCCTCGCTCTGCCTTCAGCCACACCGGATCACCGCTCCATCCCACGCCGAGTGCTTTGCACACATCCTTCATGCTCAGCCCCAAGCAGGTGGCCCAACCCAACCACCACCAACGTGCTGCTTCCCTCCGACTGCCTCCCAGCCCAGCATCGCACCTCGACCCCTCGCGATGCCCACAGCCTCCCCATAGCACGAGGCAGCCGTGGGGCAGCAGCCGGGCCGGCTCGCAGGTGCTGCGGGGCTCATCGAGGCGGTGCGGGCAGGCGATCCGCCTCCTTCCCACCCCACCCCACGCCCTGGTAGAGCTGCAGGGACTCATCCATTCCCCGGTTACTAATATGCAAATGGTGCTTTTGCATGGGCCGGGCGCCAGGCTGCTGGGTGTCAGGGCACCCGAGGGAGCCGGAGGTGGGGCGAGGCGTGGCACGGAGCCGCATGCTCACCTGGCCCTGCATGGCAACAGGCAATGGAGCTGTAGGTCCCGTCGGGAACGGACCCGAGCCCGGTTCGAGAGGCAGCAGCGGGTGGCAGAGGAGGGAGGGCAAACTGGCCGCCCCTGGTAACCTGGGGCTGACGGCAGGAGGAGGCTGGGCGCACCGAGGGTTTCCCCCCGCCAGCAGGATGGTGAACCTGGAGTCCGTGCACGCAGGTAACGAGGGCGGCAGGAAGGATTGGGCTGCAGGAAATGGGGTTGCTGAGGTTCCTATGGCTTTTCCCCCCTCCTCTACCTCTTTTTCTCTGCTGTTGGAGTCAGAGATAGCGGCTGGCACAAAGGGGTGGATGCTGCCCTGACCCTTTTGAGGGTGTGTTACTCGCACTGCTGGCACCAACGTGGGCTGCAGAGCAGAACAGAGAGAAAGACACTGGGGCAGCTGGAAACTGGGCAGGCAGTGCCTGAATGGCAGGTCTGGTGTCATTGGGGTAAAGCTGGGAGCAGTGAGAGGGGTGAAGTCACAGAGGGATGCAGGAAGGATGTGTGAGTGAGGGGGGAGGTGGGCTGCAAGAAGAAAAGGGAATGACAAGGAGGGAGAAATGAATGAGCTGGGAAATGTAGGAGGATGGGGCAGCTCCATCGTGGGATGGGGGATATGGGGAGGTGATATACAGAAGGAACAAGCGCTGCTCCCAGGGGGGTTGACACAGAGGTGCAGCCTGGCTCCCATCCCAAAGAGCCCCAGTGCAGAGCGGAGGGACCATCCTCAGGCATGTGGTGCTGTGAGCTGGGTCCTGACAGCCCCCGCTATGGGGTGATTGGGGCAGAGGCCACGTGCAGCTGAGCTGGGAGCCTTCACACCACTGGGAGAGGCAGAGGGAGGCTGGCAGTGCGGTGGGGTTTAAGCACCTGTGCTGGGTGTGCGGCATCTCCCGGGGCTGCGTCCCCCCCAGGCTCCTTTCCACCCAGCTGCTCGGCTTGTGGGCGACTCTTTCTTCATGAGAAGATTCCCCACATTGATACTGTGCCCTCTGTCAGAGCCCGTGGCATCGCTCCCAGCATGGATTTGGCTGGGAGCTGTGTGATGCGGGGCTCACGTTGAACCTCCCTCCCCCAAATCACCCACTGAGGGGCCCGAGCTTCCAGCAGCGGGTTTACAGGGAGGGAGACAAAGCTGAGTCCGGTTGCTTTGCACGTGGCAGAGCACAGCGCAGGTAGGAGGGAGTTATCCCCATTGCTGCAAAGGGAGATCAACGTGCTTGAGCAGCTTGCAAGGCCGAAACCCACATTGCTCCCCCTATGCAGGGTCTGCACAGCACTCCCCTGCAGCAGAGCAACCTGCATCTGCACCTTCTCAGCTTCCTGCAGCCTCTGCACATGGAACACAGCAAAACCCATCAGGCTCCAGGTGTTGGACTCAGCCAACCCAATTTCTCCCCACTACTTTCTTTATTTTCCTCTTAAAGCCACCGGGCTGGTTTACACCGATGCTGGTGTCAGAACGACTCTAAGGAATGAGGGCTTGGGAAAGCTTTATTTGCTGACACCATTTGTTTCGGCCAAAATAGAGATGCAGATATATCCCCAGAGAAGTGTCTGCACCGGTAGAGTTGCTTTGGTCTGGGTAAACAAAGCAACCTGCCCCTTCTGCAGGTAGCTGAGCTCTGGCAGCACACTTTTAATATGGCCCAGGCCACAGCGGCGGCTCCTAATGGGGCTGTGGTTGGGAGTCAGGCAATCCCACATTGCATTATATTTCCCAGCCATGCCTGCACTCAGCTTGCTCTCCATCTAATGCAAAGCTGCATGGCAGGAGCCCACACTTGGCCGGCCTCAATGCCTTGCAGCCTGCTTTGTCTTAAGAGCAATCATCATATGTGGGGGCTTAAACTGTGCCACTCTGCCTCTGGATTATAGTGAAGGACATACAGTTCCCATCATCCTGACTGTGCTTACATCAGAAAGTCACCCCCTGCATCCCCAGCCATTGCTCCCAAGGACCCCTCAGAGGATGCAGCACTGCTACCCATGTGTGTTCACCCCTATCAGCAGACTTCCATTGAAAAACATTGCTTTTTTCCCCTTGGTTATTTGGGGTTTTTCTGTTTTTTGGGGGGAAGAGTTTGCTCCTCACACCCCCCCAATGCATGTAAGCTAGAATAACTTGTGTCAGGGTGATGAGGGGAAGTTGAGCCTCTGCGAAAACAAAACCCTTTTGCTTTCTGTATGAGAGCATCACAGGGCATCGCCTTATCTCCTGGCTGCAGCAGGAGGGAATTAAACTGATGGATGATACCTGATAAGCAATCAAGTGGCAGATGCTGCTCCTCAGCCCCCTACGCCCCCATACGATAACCACAGAGGGGTGAAAGCTGCTGCTGGCTGCACGCTGCCTGGTCCTGACCCGATGTGAAGGAGCTGGGGGTGCACAGAGCACCTCACTTTGCTGCTTCCCTGCTTTGTTAAGTTGTATTCTTATTTTATTTGATGAGAACTTGGCTTCTTCTCCAGCTACCTCCTGGCAGCAGACAGAGCCGAGCGCTTTGTAGCCTGCCTAAGTCAGGGTCCCCTGGCAGCAGTACAAGACAAGAAGATGTTTATAGCTGGAGATAATTGCTCTTCCTGCAGTAGAAATACTTAGAAGCCCCACTAAATGCTCATGTCTTAATTGCAGAGGGATTACTTGAAAAGAAACGCTTTTCCCTCTCCTTTTCCTCCCTCGCTCCTTCAGACAGTTTAAGGAGAGGAAGTTTCTGAAGTGCATGGCTGGCTCCGTGCACGGCTTTACTGCTTTATCTTCCTCCAGACTTTAGCTTAGGAAAGAATTTCAGACCTTAACCTAAAGGAAGGTCTTCTCTTTTGGCCAGAATCAGAGAGTTTGCCATTTTCAAGCTGGAAGCTCCGATAGGAGGGAAATGAGAGAGATGTGCTTGCTCTATTGTGAGCTATTTGGGCTGCGTGATGCCTTTAAGAAGGCACCTGCCTTTGCTGTCCCACAGCAAACAGTGAACAGTGCTCTGCTTCCACGCTGCTGTTATTCCCTGATGCAAATAGTGGGACTGGTGGGGCTGGGATTGGCTGTAGGAGGCACATGCAAATCACTCCGTTGGGTCTTTATAACAATTTATTCTTTTTTTTTGCTTTTTCTTTCTTTTCTTTTTGTTTTTTCTCCTTCCCTCAACACGCCATGAAAGGGTTAAAATTCCCATGCAAAGGGGAGAAGAGGGCGAGGGGGTGTCCGTCTGAATTTGAATAGATATTCTTCCTTCTTTTGCTCTGTGTACTTTGACTCTGTTAAGGAGGAGACGAGGGATCCTGTGCAAAGTTGGTTATTCCCACTCTTTCCTTTCAGCTGTCCCCGAAGGAGAACGTGGCCCCGGGTGTGGTGGCAGCCATCACTTCAAGGGTAAATGATGAATTTATTGGCATTGAGAAGGATGGAGAGAGATGTGTTGGATGGTGCGGGCTGTGTTCTTCAGGGGGCAGAAGAATAGTGAATAGTTTGGGTGAATGGTTTGCAAGCAGATTTGTTGGGAAGAGCAGAGTTTTGGAAGGAGCAAACCTCCCTGAGAGCATCCTGCTCCACGTAGTGCCAATATAGCACCGAACCAACACCAGCTTGGTCACAATGTCCCAGAATGGAAGGATTAGATGGAGGGGAGGATGGAAGCTGGGAGGAGTCCCCTTTTCCTCCAGGTATGGGGATGGAGGGTGGTGCCCCCCAGATGCTGTTTATAAAGGAAGAGCCTGGGGGGGGTTGGAGGGCTCAGAAGTGCCCCATTGCCCTCTGTGGGAAGAGGGATGGCACGAAGGGTGAGAAGCACATCAGTGAGCTGCAAAGGGGGATGCGAAGAGCAACAGGAGGGAAAGTGCATCCTCGGAGCTGATGAATATTCTAGTGGCTGTATGTTGAAGGAATCAGAAATTTGAAAGTCTGATGGTTTATTATAATTACACATTCATTTGTGCTGTTTAGTGGAAGCCACATGTGCCTGTTGCCTGGGACTGTGACCTGTTATTAAAATCAGTTGTGCCATCTTCTCTCTTTTTTTTTGTTGTTGTTGTTGTTGCAGAGATCAAGATGAGCAGCGATGCGGCGGATTCCACAGACACCCGGCATGAACCCGACCAAGTGGAGCCAGGTAAGGGGGTCTGGGACACGGGGTCTGTGGGGCAGAGGGGGGTGCTGGAAGTTCCTGCCGTGCTTTGCTCTATGCCTGTTGCTCTGCATCGCGCTCCCGCAGCCAGCTGGGAGTTGATCAAAAAATGTGCTCTGGGCAAGGATTGCACCCGTATCTTGATCAGCATGCAAGCTCCTCTGTCACAGCAGTGAATCAGTGTGGCTCGGTAACGTCCTCTGTGGTTTCAGCAGGGAAATGTGCTCCTCTCTTGCCAAATGAATTATGCCAGTGAAATAGTCCTGGGCCGCTCAGTGTAGCGCCAATGTTGTATGCGGGTTTGATGCCAGGGATGTTTCCCCATACGCAGGGCACAGGGACTCTGCCTTTATTGGCCTCGTGTCTATATAAAAATGGGAGGGGCTTGTGGAATACCCAAATCCAGCCGGGTCATTCCAGCAAGAAGGGAACGCTGCTCATCTTGAAGCATGATGGGGTTTCTCATCCCGCTCCCACCTGATGCTGAAGCCCCAGATTCCCTTAAAGATGCAAAGCTGAAGAGCAGAGTGAGAGTGGAACAGCACTGAGTTATTCTAGTTCACCTTCTGCTTCGTGCACTGCTGTGAGGTGTGAGATACACTGGAAAATCAATGCTGTGTTTTCCAGCATCACTTCTGCCTGCAGTAGGCTTTGAAGGCAGGACCTCAAGGACTGAACTTTACAAAGGCTTATGCTTGGGTTCCTTTTCAGGCCAATAAACAGCAATAAGATGAGCATTAAGCACCCACTGGTTATGGTTACAACAAACAAAGATTACTAGAAACAGAGAGGCTCATCTGCAGAGGTAGAAATAAACACACCGTTTAAAGCCAAAACTCATAGACAATGTATGAGAGTTGTTGCTCTTTGGAGAACACAAAGCTTGGGGTGGGAAATGTGTAACAACAGATTAAAACTTCACAGGGAATGATTTTATTGCTTCCCTTTTGCTTTTGTCAATTGAGAGGGGAAGGAAAAACAGGAGATCTTGGTGAAAGCCAGAGAAGCCTAGGCATGTTCTAATGGGACTGAAAGTGCCCCTTTATTTATGCTGTGCATTGAGGCTTCGGCGCTCTGAAGTTATTTGACGCAATCTAAGGCCGAGATACAATCTGGTTCTATTCATGTCTATGAACTCTGGTTGACTTTGGTCAGGTCAGCTCATGGCTTTCAGCCGACCCCACGCTGGTTTTTGGAGACGGATATTTCCCAGCCTGGCAATAAACAGCCTCAGCTGCTCCAGCCCTTCCAAATCAGTGCTGGCTGTAACTGGGCATTGAATAAGGAGTGAGAGTCCCCTGGAATGGGCTGGCACTGATGGGCAGCATGGTTGAATGGTGGTGAGGGAAGGCTGTGCTATGCCAGAGCTGGGTTTTGTCGTGGCTGGGTGTTATCGGGAGAGGTGCTGCTAATGGCACTGATGTTCAATAGAGGAGAAGCCAGCACTAAAACTGTTGGGATAAAATACATATCCAGTGTAAGCTTCCCAGAAAGCCATTAGCGCGAGCCATAGCGCCTCTACCGAGTGGGGATGGAGAGGGTTGAGCAGTGCTCCAGGAGCCTTCCCATCAGGCAGGGATATCAGGATGGGTAAACCTCCCTCATTTACCGCAGACCAACCCTTCCCTGTGGACTGATCAGGCTTTTCTCTCATGGGAGAGAATGCTGGCGGATCCTTTGGGGCCCCACACCACCCATACCCAGTTGAGCCCCCCAGGGGGCTGCACCAGATCTCCCTGCTGCCCTTGTGTACCTGAGCTTCCCTGAGCCGCTATATTTTCCCTCATGTGCAGCATGGGAGGAATTCTTACTGCAGCACCTCACTGTTTGGGGTTTTATTTACCAGCTTCATGTGGGAAAGGCCTTTCTGATTACTGACTAATTAATTGAAGGCCTGTTTCCTAACAAACCGGACTGCTGCACAGCTTTCCAGGAATCATGCTCCCTCCATAGAAGGCAGTAGTTACCAAACGACCAATATTATCTCTTCCAAAGAATGGAAATCTTTCTAGGTGCAGATTTACAAAGGCTTTTCATCACATAAAAGACGTAGACTGGCTCCAAGAGGAATTTTAAATAATAATAATAATAATAAAAGAAATCTGGAGGGAGCCGGTTGCCAAAATGCTTTTGTAAACCAAGCCCTTGATCTGAAACCGATGCCTGCAGATCTGATGGGAAGTGATGGTAGCAGAGGTATCATCTCATCCTTTCATATCACCGCCAGTTCCAGGCTTGGAGGGAGGAAAGGGTAATCTGGGGCATTGTTTTACTTTGAAAGCGTTTAACAAAGATCGTGGGGCTTTTCCCTTTTTTGAGCAAATTTCAGCCTTTTTTTGTTTTTCCTTTTTCATAAGAGGTCAGGAAGGCTCAGCTTGGATTCTTCTTTATTTCTCAGTGCTGATTTCATACAAAACACTTGGAAGCTTTTAATGAGACACTCTCCAAAAGCTCACACTTGCTCAAGCTGTTCCGTCCCCCCCCCCCCCCCCCCCATCGTTGTAGTGAAATTCCACCATGTAAGAGAATGAACCTATGGAATATCACCCACCCAGTGCTGCATCTCCTCAGCCCTTCCATGCTTTCCTTCTTCCTTTCCCATCATGATACCTATGTGAGCAGCAGGGGTTATTCCTGGAGGGGTCTATCAAGGCTGCGTGGGGCCATTCAGCCCCATAGAGCCCAGCTGTCCTTGCAGGGCCCTCCTTGCCCTGTATGATGCTGGTAGGGCTCCGTGCACCCGAGGTGCTGCGGACTCCATGGGGGGTAATGACAAGCTCTTGGCTCCGAGCTCTTTTCATCTTTTTAAACTGATGAAAGCCATGCCAGCAAGTTCTGGGTTGGTTTTTTTTATGGGAACTGTGGGGGCTTGGCACTGCCGAGTGTCGCCCCTGGTCTTCAAGCCGAGAGGCAGAGATCTCCCCCTTCTTGTGGTTTATCTAAGCCCTCTGTATCTGATGCAACAAAATGCTGAGGTGGGACTTGCCTCCGTCTGTCTGTTTGTTTGTGTCAGACACTTGTTCCCCGTTTATCTGCTTGATCAAAACAGGTTACACCAAGCAAAGCTACTTCCCTTTGATTTCATCTGTTGAGGCTATGGGGGGGAAGCCAAAGCCTTAACAAAAGGGCGATAGGGAAGCTCTTCAAACACAACCATCGGTAACCGAATAGCTGCAGGCGCTCTGAACATCTTCCCTCCCCACCCTGCAACGCGGGGAACTGGACAACCTGCCAGCAGCCCGGGGCGGGTATGATGGGCATCCCAGTGCACAGGGAGGGAGCTGGGATGTGCAGCTTGGGGCAGCCCTGCAGCCTTGGTGGCAGTGGATGGAGCTTTACGTGGCTGGGATCTGGGAGCAACCAGGTTTGGGGTTGTGGCTTCAGACAGGTGGGCTCTGGCAGCAGCATCGTGGTTGTGTTACCCTCATAGCCTGTGTGGCATCTCTGGGTGCATTAGGAAGCAATAGAGCAGATGTTGCTCGCTCTGAAGGTTAGGAAGAAGTTTTCCTTTGAACCCTAAGAAAATGGAGGCTGTGAGGAGCTATGATGCGTCTGCTCCTAAGGTCTTGCAGAGGGGATGGTTCTTTGGATGTCACTCTTCTAAACCACACAGCTTATGGCAGCAAGAGGTGACACCTGCCTTCATCCAACAGCCCCCAAAGCCAGGCTGGCCACCAAAACTCCCCAACCAAGCAAAAAAAACCCTATAAATACCCTATCTCCTGACATCTCCGATCATGGATTTTGCATCAAATCTGCAGTATGGAAAATCAGAGCCCTTGTCTCTCTGCCACACCATCCCTGTACAAATGTAGTCAGTCCATCTGTGCTCCTTGTCTCCAAAGTGAGGGTCCTCATCTCTTCTCCCACCTTGGTGCCAGGATGTGACCTCCTGGCTGCAGCTCTCCCTGCTATTTGGGGACACAGGGTTTGTCATATTCCCATGGTCAGCCTCTAGGCTTGCCAGGGAGGGTTTCTTTCAAACTTTATGGCTTATGCCTTAATAGAATATGGAGGCTTTCACCTCCACATCAGCTTCTAACTCAGGTAGAACACATGCCCAAGAGATGGAGTGAGATGGGCGCTCAGGTTTTGCACTGCTCACTGACACAGCTCACCAGAGATGCCCAGGCTGAGCCCATTTCTTTCTTTTGCTGTTATCTCTTTGGATGGGGCTGGAGCCTTTTGAGGAAACCTGGCCTTCCTGGCCCCACACCTCGTCCTCGACTGCACCTCTCCCAGGGGCAGCTCTCCCTGGTGAAACTTCCCTCAAAGCCTCCAGGAGCAGCCTTGTCTCTTTCCCCTACAGCAACCAACAGCCCCAGGACAAGTCCCAAAGAAGTAAGAGCAGCAGCAGCAGGGCTGGAAAACAGCTGGTTGCTATGACAATGGGGCTTGCTCGGGATTTGCATAGGGCTGGTGATTTTCATAGCACAGCCACATTTAAGGCGAGCAGGAGAAATTTCCATATTCCCAGCTCCAAGTCAGTTGGGGCGTGGGGGAGACCAGGAGGGGGATATTTGAAATTCAAATGAAGGTGATTAGGGTTTGAGGTTGGGTTATTTTATTTTATATATATATATATATATATACTTTTTTTTTTTTTTTCTTAAACATCCCATTATGGAAGAGGATAAAAAAGGATGGGGAGGGGAAGGGGAACAAAAGGGCTGGTTTGACTTGAATTAGAGGGGCAAAGGAAGAGCTGGTCTGATCTGCCTCTTGCCTCTGGCCCAAGAGAAGAGACGTGCCCTCTCCCAACACCTGCAGGTGAAATGTTTTCCGTGGGAACAACTGCTGCCCTCGGGTTTCCTTCGGGAAGCTGCCCCATTCTCCCACACTCACTGTCCTGTGCTCCCCCTCATGCCCTGACCCACATGGAGGGTATGGTTGTGACACTGGGAGATGGGAGCTCCTGGAGGAACAACATTGGTGTGATCCAGGGGTTTGCAAATGAATTAAGCACTCAAGTGAAAGCTTCCCCTGCAGTCTTTGACTGAGTCAGCGCAGATTCGCTTTCCTTGCTAAGCAGCCTTGGCTCTCCCACAGAGGTGCTGCAGTGCCCCACTTGGGTCTGTTTGTGTTGCTAGAGCAAACACCTAATAGGGAAACTACAGCCCTGCTTGGCTGCTTTGCAAACTTCCCATCCTGTTCACACTTTCCCTTTCTCCCCTTAAGAAGCACTGCTGGAGTTAGTTAGCCTTGGGAACAGTGAGCATCCCAGCAGGGGTAAAGGAACAGAGCAGGGGTTGCTCAGCTGCAGTTTATGCTCCTCATCACTAGCAGGGACAGGTGAGGGTGGTCAGGGTGATGGAACTGAGATGTGAAAAGTTGATTGCAGCCAGACCCCCCACTGCTGGGTCTGCAGAAGTGGCTGTTGGGAATGGTGGAGAGATCCACAAGGTGGTGGCTGAGTATCCAAAGGGAACTGAGCTGCTGAGGATGCTGAATTACTTTGTGATCTGGCAGAACTGTGCTACGCTCAGTGCAGGTGAGAGGTTTCCTTTGCTTACAGCGTGTGGCTCAAGTATTGTTCATAGCCATGTTTAATGTCACCGTTTCTTTACCTGCTTTTGGGTGATGCTTTAATTTCACGGGTTGTTCAGGCTGAGAGATCTGATGCTTCAGTCCATGTGAGCAAGTTAATTCTTCAGGTCCAAGAAAACATATCTTGGAAGATGCTCTGCACCCAGCCTGCTTTATCAGTCCCCAGTGGCACTGTGCTTCATCAGCTGCAGTGTTAAATACTTGAGGACAGGAGAGAGAAAACTTAATTCTAGCTCTTCAGTACTCTGACCTGCTCACCCCATGGAGTCAGCAATGGGAATAGGCAGCTCTGGAGGTGATTCATCCCTCTGTCCTAGGGGTGAGGTGAGCTCCAGCTTCCTCTCGGTGGCTGTAGAGGCAGCCTAGAGCGATTGGCTCCCAATTAGATGCTGCAATTTAGACATCTGAGCCTCAACCCCCTGCCCGCTGTCTGCCTGGCACTGTTCCCCCTCCATCATTCAGCTGTTCTGAATTTCCCTCCCAAATGCATGGGGCAGAAAACTGATTCCCTGTGGGAATTCCCCAACACCTGCTACAGGTTGAAATCGCTCTCTAATTCCCCCATCCCTCCCAGGATCAAACAGTGAGGTGAGCTAAGCATGGAGCTGGGTTGGAAGGAGAATGAAGTCAGAACGGAGGTGGCAACCTGACTGTGTGATCAGGTGGCTGTCAGTCCTGCAGGTGACATCTACATGCCTTTGCTTTGTGAAGGGGAAGATGTGCTGCAGTCTTGATGATTTCTTTGCTTTCTCCCCTGGTGGAGCTTTCATCCCTGAGTTCTGGGCAGCTCCCAGTGGGAATCGAGTCGGATGGGATGGAGTGTGGATGCTGGGTTTTCTCAGCGCACGGAGCTTCCCAGACTGGGGGGGAAAGCAACTGCTTTGCTGCTCCCATCCCCAGAGAAACCTCCCCAGGCAAACTCGCACCAGATCTGATGCCAGTGCTATGCAAAACAGCTGCCAGGTGAAGCGAGGAGAGCCTCACGGTCCCTGTCTGCTGTGCTGCAGGGCTTATCGCTGCCTCTTCCCCTCCATCCAGGACACCCACGGGAGCCTCGTGGATGGGGAAGCTCCTAGGAAATGTAACGTGTGGAGCTCAGAGCTCCCTTTAAATGCCAAGGTTTCCATGGTTGGGTGCAGTTATTGGAGAGGAGGGCTGCATTGAGCCTTTGGGATCCCACCGTGTCTGACTGCGTTGTTGGCTGTTGAGGAGCTTCAGCAAAATAAGTGGAGTTCTGGCAGTTGGGAATCTGCTGCCACTTACACTTTTCTTTCTTTTTATCACCCGGAGCTAGGAAAGATTAAATCTCAAGTGCAGATCCTCATTGTCTGAACAGCTCGTTCCTTTAAGGAGAGAAATAAGTGCTTCAACGTGGGTCTTGGTGCTGGTAGAAGCTGGGAGAGAACTGATCTGCTTTTAAAACGGTGGTAGGAAAGTCACTGAGTTAGCTGGAAGAAGAGCTGTTATCCCCATCACACCCCAACCTTGGCTTGCAGCTGAAATCATGTTAATTGTACTTGACACACAAGCTTTTACCGAAATAGAAAACCATGAGATC
Source organism: Coturnix japonica (assembly GCF_054131305.1). Classification (NCBI taxonomy): domain Eukaryota; kingdom Metazoa; phylum Chordata; class Aves; order Galliformes; family Phasianidae; genus Coturnix; species Coturnix japonica. The sequence goes on from NC_140696.1 coordinate 3,711,127, forward strand.
TGTTTGCAAATAAATCAGAGAGCAAACACTCACGGATCCTGCTGAAAAGTGGCAGAGATTTGTGTATCCAGCTCCCATTTACATAACCGCTGGGAGCAGAAATCACCTCGCCCCGTTTTAAATATCTCACTCTTGGACATCTAAGTCTGAACCGGTCGTCCCTGGGTTTCTTTGTAGTCCATAAAGAGAAATTGTCACATCCAGAGGGCTGTTCATCTCTGTTTGAGATAGGAGGCTGAGATAGGTTGGGGGAATGGCCTCTGGAGGTTCTTGGTGCTCCTTGTTGTCTGCCGAGAAAGCCTGGGGCAGTGGCTCAGCCTTGGATGCCCAAGCTGCAAATGGGCTCACGTGGATCTCCATGCACATCTCCAGCTTGTTCCATCACACACAAAAAAACAACCAACCAGACTTCATATGTGGTGGGAAGGTGCTATGTACTGTGGGAGAGGATAGGGGGGAAATAAGCAAAAGCCTGATGGAGGGAAAAGCACAAGGTGGGAACGTTAGAAGGAGAGGACGAGGGGATGTGCTGAAGAGCTTGGGCCTGGGCGCTTTGAAGCTCTGTGTGTTTTGGCAGAGCCTTGTTTGGAGAGCTTGGCTCGTGGCGTAGTGATGCAGCACGGAGCTGCTGCCCGCTTCCAAGAGCTGGGGTGTGCGGGGTGACTCAGAGCCCTCATCACTGGGACCCAGGGATTTCCCTCAAGGTCTTTGAATCTTGCCTCATCAACATGCTGCATTTGAACGTGAGCGAAAGTCTTGCATCCAAGAAAACCAGAAGATTACCTTTTCCTTCCTGTTCTATTTTAGCAACTGGGAACTTTATTTCCTTCTCTCCTTCCTGCCCTTCTTCCCTTCAGCTACTGCCATTAGATTGCATCAACCCCCCTGCACACCCCTCCGCTTTGAGTTTCAAAGGTAGAAGCAGCAGGCCTTGAAGATCCTCACGCAGCCCTGCTCAGGTGTGTGGATGCTGATTGCAATCATCTATTAACACTATCAGCATTCCCATCGCTTATCTGTGCAGTCGTTGGCGCTCGGAGCTGGAGCTCAATGAATGAACCAATTCCTGGGGTGGAGAGGTGGTCAGGGAGCAGGTGGCCAATGGCCGGAGCAGGGAATTGCATGGAAAAGGTGATAGAAAAAGCTTTGAAAAGCTGCTCTGGAAGAAGTCAGGAAGGAGGATGGGCTCTAACACAGCAGAAATGCAGACAGGCTGGTGGGAAAGGTGCAGACATGGAGTGGGCACATCACCTCAAATTGCTCTGCTCGCTCAGTGGGGAATATCACGCATGGTGTGAGCTGAGGTGCTGGGTTAGGGAAGAGGCTTGAAAGCAAGCAGTGAGCTGGATGTGTGCTCCTGCCTGAACAGCCCCCCTGAGCTGCATCCCAGCTCCGTGCAGGAGACGTGAACTCTTGAACAACGTGATGTGTTGGAGCTTGATCAGATCACAGGGCACGGGCTGTGCTTCATAGGGAACGTTATACTGGGGGGGAAAAAAACAACCTGGGAGGAGGAGGCGGCCCCCCAGGGGCTTCTGCTGGTGGGATATGAACAATTTAGGGTTATTTATCATAAGCCCAGTTGGGTTATGAAGAGAATGGGTTAGGGAATGGCTTGCAAAGAGAAAGGAAGGGGTTTCTTGGGGTTGCCTTTGCAATGAAGGAGGCTTCGTGGAATCCCTTAAAGCGCTCATCTCTGCAGAGCGTGTAGCCTTTCCTCTGTGATGTTCCTGATGAATTTGGCAGGTGTGATGGGGGGGGTGGGGGGGGGGAATGTTTATCATCAAAGGGGAATGAGTGAGGGCCTGTGCGGTACCTTCAGGCTGAAACCTGTCTGATTTTCCCCCAGTGCCTGCCAATCTCTCCTGGAATCAAGGAGACGCCTCTTGAGCACAACCCCACGGCACCCTCTGTTCCTTCAGATATCCCGTAATTACCCGGTGCCACACGGGTTCCTGAACATCCCTGGTTTGCAGCCCTGGCCACCTGCTTGTTGGCCTCTCCCACAGCTGGTTCTTTGTGTGTAGCTCTGGGTTTCCCTGGGCATGTGTTACATCCTCCAGCTCTTCTCTGTTGCAGCCCTGTGCTCCCATTGCTGCCTTCACGCCGCCTCCACCTTCCTCTCCTTGCTTCTGCTGAGCCAGCAGCGTATCTTTGGTTATGGAAAGCTTAGCTAGATACTGACTGCCATTAATACTGAGATATTGTTTTTCTCTCTGTTTCATTGTAGGAAGTGAGCAGAATGGGCTGGACTTTAACAGGCAGGTAAGACGCTCCCTGGATTCTCCTTCTTTCTTGGATTGCTGTTTGTTTGTTTCTCATCTCGTTGAGTCCCAGGCAGCTCCTGCAAGGAGATAAAACTGTGAGGCCGTGAGCTACTGCTAAACAAACCACAGAAGTCCTTCCCAGTTCCCTTTGTGGGACACAATGGCAGATAAAACGCTGGGTTTCCAGGCTTCCCCGTTTCATAAAAATTCAGTTAATTATAGAGTTTCTTTAAATCACGCTTTGCTTGAGGCTTTCTCTGCCTTTTTAATTATTTCTATTGTCATTTAGAAACAAAAGGGACCACAGTTAACACCAGCAAATGAGCAAACCCCACCACAAAGCTCCTTGCATTCGCGCTACGTGCGACACTGGCACTGAAAGCACTGTGGTATGCAAGTCTGGGAGCACCGGGCTGACTCACAGGAGTATCAGCAAGGGCTGGAGATGAGGTGGTTTGAGGTCTTGGAGTTCCTGGGTCAAGACCAGGCCTGCCTACAACAGCAGATTTCTCTTTCCTAGGTGGTGGTGGGGATAAGGGGACACCGGTGGCATATATGTTCTCCTGCAGGCAAGGTGGAGGCAGGTGGCAGCTCCGCTCATGGTGTAGGTCTTGAATCTGCACAGAAACATGGGTGTATGCTGCAAGTCTCAACCTAAAGACTCCTATGGCCACCCACAGAGCTGGGCTTGGAAATCAAAAGAGTTGGTCTGGAGAGAAAAGCCACCAACCAACCTGCAGGGCCTGGAGCTGGATGTGGAGCTGTAGCAAGGAAAATAGCTGCACGGGCAGCCACCAGCACCCAATGCTGGCACTCCTCAGTGCACAGCAGCCTGTCTGCTTCCAGCTTCACCTTCCCTGAGTCCAAGGGCTGCAGTCTTTGCAGGCTCCCCACTGGCAGCAGGTGGGCAGCTGGTGCTGCCCCATCACTTTCCTGCCCTCCCACCTTCCCTCGCTGGTTCTGGTCTGGCAGATGTCAGCGAGCTGCTGTTTGTTTGGTTGGTTTGGCTGCTTTGGCATTGGGTGGGTCGTAACTTCCTATCAAAAGGTGTCTTAACACGTTCAGCCATCTTCCAGGTTTTTGGAAAACCCAGCTGAAAACAAAAAGTCTTGTGTCTCCAGCTCTGTGGATTGCAGAGCCCAAAGCACAGGCTTTTTTGCAAGCCAAGAGAAGAATCCAATCTGCTTCTTGACGGGCGATAAAAGAAAATTCCCTCCAGATAGAAATAAGCACGAGATCGTTGCAAACTCTTCCTATGGCAACACCACAAAGGTGTTATAACTGGATCCTGGGCTGAGGTTAATCGAGGAAATGCTATTGACTGCAGAGCTGTGTTATATCTGCCAGTGAATGGGCTCATTATCATTAAGCTCCTGGTCCCCTGCATGCTGCTAAATAAGAGCTGCTGGTCAAGGCGTGTGGCCAGCCCCATAGTGAGTAGGATATGGGTGAGCCTATGGGTGGACGCAGGCCCTGCAGGCGGTGTGGCTCTCTGTCTCCCTCTCTTGGCTCTCCTAAGGCCACGCATAGAGCTGAGCTGCTCTTCTCATTGCCATTATCTCAAATGAGCCCAAACGCACGCTCACGTTTCGGGTTGACCTCAGCTATTGGCGAATTTATCTTTAATTCAGCAAACAGATGTCGAGCGATGAGAAAAAGGAAGAGGGGAGATATGGAAATATCAGAGCGCTCTCATGTAAAACCAGATGCTCGTTCATTAGTTGGTGGGTTTTTTAATTTTGGTTTGGGGTTTGGGTTGGTTTGGGGTTCTTTGTTTTTTTCTTTCCCCCTTCTTTGTTAACTTGCAATTCAAGTTTTCGAGCTGAAGCCAGTGAAGTATGGTTTGAAACCCAACTCTAAGCTGAATGTGAGAGCTCTTTGACTTTATTTGGAGTGTTGGGCTCTAATCGCTTTGAAGATCATAAATCTCACATCGTTTAAGCCTCTCCCCCAGCCTTTGTAGATGGCCTACATTTCAGGTCTGCTTCCCTCCCCTGTTGTGCTCCAGGCAGGAGGAGAAGGGTGGAGTGACCTGGTTAGACCCCTTCTTGCCTCCCAGTTCCTTGCTGGGACGGCTCTCACCCTGCAGATGGGGAGGAGGGAAACTCTTGTGGAGTTTGAGGTTTTCTTGCAGTTTGTGGGTCAGCCCTGTGCTTTATGAGAAAGCTGCTTTCTGCTCCCTCAACCTATTTGGCAACCATCCTTTTTCTCTTCCCCCTCCCCCCCCCTCTTCAACCTCTCCTCCCACCTGGATGCAACAGTAATTTGTATGTGAATGAGAGGGGAAAGGGCGTGTATGGAAAAAAGCAGCATCTTCTGCCTTGCCTATCTGGTTTGGCTTTTTATTTAGAGAGTCTAATGCTGGTTGTTTCCTGTTTATATCAAGGGAAATGCAAAGAGAGAGTAATCAACTTTCACCTTCAGTGCTGGCAACCTGGGGAGGGACATCTGCTTCTTGATGGTTTGGGATCATGGCCAGAGCGTGTTGGGGTGTGAAGTAAGGAACTCTGCAAGGGTGGCTTCAGCAAAATGGCTCTGGGTCCAGAGCTCTGTTTGGATGCATTGCATCCGAGACTTTCCTGCTGCTGTGCAGTGCTGTTCACCAAGTGGGGAGACTTTGTGTCATTTCCTCATTAGTACATGCAACTTTCACCCCGTGAGATGGATGTTTGTTTTCATAGGCAGCTCTGTTCTGGAGAGCAGGTAGTTTGCTCTTTGTCTGGAGTTAATCTCTGAAATAATATTGGTTCTGGAGTAGTCATAAAGCTGAGGGTGATGGTTTTGGGTGACTGCAGGTGTTGTGTGTGTGATATACACACAACACACCCACAGTTAGCAGGGGAAGATATAGATCCTGGGTCGGTGACTTCTTTTCCAGCAGGGAGGTGGTGGATGGGATCATGTTGCTCATTGCTATGTGGCAATGCAGCTCTAATTGCCCAGGCAGAACCAGAGCTCCTTGCAGAGATGCTCTCAATCACTGAGCTGCACTCCAGTGCTAGGACAGAATGCATCTGTGAGGTTATGGATTCCCAAGGCAGGGAAGGCTTAGCAGGATCTCTATGTGCTCTGTATCCAAATATGCCATGCAGTCTAATTCCAGCAAGAAGCTAAACCCTTGCAGACAGGCTGTCATTTGTTTAATGGTAATGATGGTTTGGAGATTTGTACCAATAGAAAGGCGATGCTGCCGTGAGACCTGACCATATTGCAGACAGATGAGCAGGTGATCGTGTGCCCAGGTAGCCCGGGGCTCTGCATAGCCTGAATTTTCTTGTTGGTTCTTTACTCCTATTACTTTACATTCTTTGTTTCACACCCATTAGAGATGTAATGTGGTACAACCCTTTCCTATGGATCTCCTAGAAATAGGATCTTGGGAAGCAGGCAGCTGGAAGATGTGTTGGTGTCTTTTATTCTTTGATTTACAGCTGTTCTGAGGGAGGAGCTGGATTTTCACATCTGATGTCCTGTAGGCACATGATGTGAGAAAGGCAAGCAGGCAAACTGCATCATCTGAGATCAGAAATCACAGGTGGCCCTTTGCAGCACCATTAATAACGCCCTGACCTTGTTTGGTCCTTTCCACCCACACGTCTGAAGGTGCTTTGCTAATGAATCGAGCATCCCGGTGTCTCCAGAAGGTAGGGAGGTGTTCAGCCCCGTCTTGCAGGCAGGCAGTGACTGCCCAGCTTGTCCCAAAGATGCTGTGATTGCAGCTGAAATCAGCGGGTGCTTCATAGGAGAGTTGCCTGTGGACATCGAGGCTTATTGTAATCCAGGGACTCACTCCCTGGCTGAGCCGGGATACGAACTCCCATTCTCTGATTCATAGTCTTGTGCTCAACCACAGACAAGTTCTTCCTCCCCTCCATCCTTTTGAAGGTGGAAAGAAGGGCCCAACTCGCTCGGTACTTTGTTATTAATATCTGGGATGCAAAACCTGCAGATTTAATTTTGCTCAATCAGGGCTTCCCTCCCCCCGGCGATCTCTCTCATAGTTTTTCATTCCACTTTGTGTTCCCACCTCCCCCTAATCTCATGTGTTCCCTGGATGTCATTTCTGTTCCTGCTTGGCTCTCCCTGTGGGTAGTTCAGGTTTCAGTCTGCCCTCCAGATTTCCATCCCCGTCCTGTTTTGCCCTCCTCTCGAGGGGAGGTTCCCATCCTGCTTCCTTCTCCCCTCTGGGGATCAATTCAGATTTCACTCTCTCTTCTTCTCCGCATCGCCCCGGGGTCTCAACCAAAGTCTTGCAGCTGCTTTTCATCTCTTGAGCCTCTTCTAGCTGGAAATGGGCCCGGCTGTCCATATCTACCTCGGCTGACACTGGATCTAAGCGGAGCACCACCTTGGGTCTTTCCCTTTTGAAGTTCCCTTGCTCCATCCCAAGGATAGACTGATTGCATAAATTTGTATGTGTGCTGGTTCTTCATTGAGATGCAACCCCTTGGGAAAGCGTCAGAGAAAGCCCTGGCTGGAGGGAAAGTCCTCTGTTTCTAAATATGGCACTGCTTTGCTTAGAACAGAGATGTAGAGGAACCTCTTCTGCAGGCTAGTTTTGTTTTGGCACCTCAGAGGCCCTCAGATGAGATTGCTGGGAACCAACTCCAAAGCACGCTGCTGACTCTCTGGGGATGCTTATGGGGGGGAACGATGGAAATAGGAGGAAGGATTTGGGTTTGTTGGGTTTTTATGTATTCATTATTATTGTTGTTTCTCAAGGGTTGGATTGAAATCACTGAATTTGTTTGGTTAGCCACTCTGATTTGGGAACAGCCCAACATTGCTTCTGAGTTGCTGGGCTGTACCAGGTTCTAATGTCCAGTTGCAGTCCATTCACAAACTCCAGCCGTCCCTCTCTGACCTGTATTTATAAGGTATTTCCCACACTTGTGGCCTTGGCTCAATGGAAATGCATCTCGTGCTGTTGTTCCAACACAGTCTTATAAATTAGGAATGGACAGGCTGGTTTCTTTGTGTGAGTTCTCTGTTCCAGTCATGCTCTTCTCACCCTTTGGTCAATGTTTTCTGAGCTTACAGGGGATTAGCTCTGTTTTCATGTGCTAAAGAGACATAATGATCTCTTCCATAATAGAAACTGAGCTCAAGGCATAGTTGTCACCATCAAGGCGATATTTAGGTTGCCCGGCACCTTTTTAAGCATGGATATGACTCTCTTACCTGCTGGAGGATGGCTCATTGGTAATAAAGAGAAGACTCCAAATTCTTGAAGGCCTTTCATCTGGTAAGCTCCGAGAATTCAATCAAAGCCTGCACCACCCAGCAAGGGTGGGGCCCTGCACCCATTTTGCAGAAGGGCAAGTCATAGCATAAGAAGGTGAAGGCGATGGGGTTTCAAGCGAGGCCTCTAATTTTGGCAGCCTGACATCAGAGCACACTTTCTCCCGTCCCGGAGGTGATGTGCTCACACTCCATGTGAAATCAGTGGGTTGGGCTGGTGGAGCTCAGCCCCTCGGGGGGCAGACGTGGGGTTCTCCCTATAGCACACCCAACACATGGAAGTCACCCAGAGTTCTGTACCCTCTATCCCCTCCCTGCTTTTCATATCCCTGCTTATAGCGAGGGGGTTGGAACTAGATGATCTTAAAGGTCCCTTCCAACCCAAACCATTCTATGATTCCACTCCATGCAGAAAATGATGTGTTGATGTCCAGCAATGTTGGTCTTTCTCACTCTCCCTTGATAAGTTATATTCCCTGTGTGCCTTTGATTCCATTCTTTTCCTTGTGTTCCAGTTCCCAGGGGCTGTGGGTGCCAAAACTCCCCTACCCCAGTCAGAGGGACCTGCAGAGCTGGGTTGGAGCCAGTTGATTGCAAGTGAATTCCTTACCAATGCGGGATGTGGTGAGAAGCACCATGCCACTGAGGGACCCCCCAAGCATAGCACTGCTGGTGGGTTGTCAGACCTGAGCACTGCCTTCCCACAGTCCCAGGTATAGGGATGGTTGTGGCTGGTTGGCAGCCAGAAGGCATGGAGAACAAGCAGAGTCTGCTCCCCATCGGCTGGAGATCTGTGGGAAAGGGGAAAAATTTCATGAGCGGTTGAATGTTTGGTTCTGGCCCCAGCGAAGCTCTATCAAACAGCTTTGCTTCTGACTTCAACAGGAACGTGGTCAGGTTCCAGGGAACCTGTGCAAGCACGCAGGAGGGCCTGGGAGAAGCCATGTAGCCTGATGTGTGTGAAATCGGATTGATAAGGAAAGGGGCAGGGATGCAGCTCAGGGTGGGAGAGGAGATAAGCACCAAGGTGTAGGCAGAGGTGGAGTTCTGGAGAGCTTTGGAAGTTGGGCAAGTGGAATTGAGTGCGTTTCAGGAGCAGTGCTGCAACGTATGGGGAGATTGGTGCAGGAGGGCAGTGCTGGGGGGCAGTCCTGGAATGGAGCTGTGGGAGAAATTGCAGCCTTTATGGTGGTAAAGCAGTTTTCCATGCTTTGTTTGGAGGTTCTTGCTGTTCTGACTGAGAAAGTGACATCCTCTCCTCCCTTTTTAATATAAATACTTCCAATCTGCCACCTCCATAAGTCCTGGTGGGGAGGCACCGCATGCCTGAGTACCACTAATGGGAGTGAAGATGCTCTGATAGTCAGTATCCCTTGGCCAATTCTGTGTTCTCTGGATGCCAACAGCCACCCCAAAGCCCTCAGCTCACACAGGGACAGTTCAGCTGTGAGCAGTGACCATTAGGGGTTGGTGCTCATCCAGCTCTGACTCCAGTTCCCCTCTCAGTGCTGCACATGAGCATTTTGAGTCCTGTTGCTTGGTGCAGAGAGCATGGGGGACTTTTTCCTGTTCTATGCCTCAGTGCAAAAGCAGTGTGGTTAGGCTGTACCAGAAGTGCTGTGAATGCAAAGCGGAGCGTGGCTCCATCAGTTCCCCTTTGTGGAGCACATCTCTCGGCCATGCTTAGTTTTGATTTCCCACCCATCCTTTTACTGCAGCCTTGGCACAGCCATGAGCGTCCTGTGCTGAAGCTCAGAGGGTTAAAGTATTATCAGATCAGACCTCAATTGATAAGCGCCAAGGCCTCGTAAAGCTCTGATGCAGGTGCATTGAGTTTAGGGATTGCACTGTGCGCTGTCATTACTGAGCAGTAGGATGTCATCTGTAGGCATTCAGCGTGGGATTGATTCTGCTTTTGTCATGCTGTCAGCTCCTAAAGATCCCACCCTCTGGTGTGAGAGGATGTCAGATTTTATAGGGGGGGATGCTGTTGTATTAATGTTGGAGTTTTCTGCTTTCTTCTCAGTGTCTGTTAAGCCCTGCTGTGTGTGCAGGATAGCACACGTGGAAATAGTAATTGCAAGCCCATTATTCTTATTGCAGTAATTTATTATTAGCGTGTGTTTTATTTTATGGTGCCCACATATGCAGGTAGTTCACAGGGAAGCACGCTGACGCCATGGGAAGGTGGGAAGGCTTGGCGATATTTGGTTCTACCATAAGGTATCTTCCCTTGACTTCAGGCAGTGCTGCTGTAGGAAATGGCACTTGGGGAATGATTCAGCCCGGGAAGAAATGTGCTGCTTCCTTTTTGGTGAAGGGCAATTGGCTCAGACCCTCTGAAGCTCTGTGTGCCCAATCCCCTCCCCAGCAGCCATACCCACTCCTCTCTGCAGCTGTAGCAGGAGGGATATGTGTAAGTCAAAGGCTTAAATACTCATGAATTGCTGACTGTGAGATAAGCTAGATACGAGGGCAGATAAATACCTGTTTCAAAGAAGTTACCGGCTAAATAGAAACTACCCAACACGTACAATTGTCTCCAGCCCTAAAAGAACGACCGCAGCTCCTGCACGGTGCTGGGGAAGGCTGGTGTGGCTTTTGGGTTAGCTTTTATCTCAACATGGGTTAAGCATCCCAGGGTGGGCTGAATCACTCAAGTCCCACCTGTGCAAAGAGGGGTGCTGCGTCCCATCAGTGCTCTCCCATAAGAGGTGGCTTAGGGCTGTGTGCGGGGCAAGGATGAGCCATGCACATGGCCAACACGCAGTGCTCTGCTTTGCTTCTTTCTGGTCTAGGGGCCGCAGCCAGTTGCTTGTTGTTCATTACCTGAATTGCTAATTGAAGCAACGTGCAGCACCTCCAGCCGCCCCTGGCATTGGCGCTGGGTGGATGCCAGGAGCTGCAGCCAGAGCTCTGTCCAACCAATGGCATCCTGCTGCCAGCTCCCCGCCGTGCACGTGGCTCTCTCCGTCCGTCTGTCTGTCTGTTGGAAGGGCACGGCCTTCCACGTGCTGAGACCGGAGCTGCTAATATGAACCTCTCCAACTTCCTCGTGTAAGGCCAGCTCCGTGCAGCTTTGCAATATGTCTGCAGGATGTTTTCACCAGCCGAATGTTTGCCAAAAGTTCACAGATCAGTTACAAAACAGATGTACTTTTCTTCTTCTTTTTTTTTTCCTCCCCTTCTTCCTACTGGTAAGGAAGAGTTTGTGCAGTAATTGCAGGCAGGTTGGGAGATGTTTTCTTCATAATTCTCCTTCTTATGAAATGTTTATGAAACACCATCCACAAATCAGTTACGCAAGCAAAGCCGAAGAGCTTTGATCATTTTCCATCGCCCTCAATATGTTTCTTAGTTTGTTTTGCTTTTTGTTTTTGTTTTCAGGCTAGAGATAGGCAAGAAACAATCCATCATTGGCCATGCCCAGCAAGTGCGCTCGCCAACTGAAGGAAGGGACTCTCCTTTCTCCAGTCACCCTTCCTGTGTTTTTTTTCGCTTGCATCGCTCAGGGGCAGCTGACCCTATTTTAAGGCTGTGAAAACATCCACCTGAGATTTGCAAGTGTGATTCCTCTCCCCAAAGGAGCTGTGCATGCGGGTGCCGCCTGCCGTTACCTGCTGCAGCCCGGGGCAGGCACCCAAAAGCGAGCAGGGAGCTTTGTGCTGTTTGATCTCATCCCGTTTTTCCTACCAGGTCGCTTAGCCTTGTAGAGTGCAGTTATCCCAAATCCAAATCAATGGGAAGAAATGTTGGTTCTTCCCATGCTGAACATGGTCGTGGTTGGGGAACAACAGCAAGAGCTGGTGCTGACTTCAGCTCTCAGCCATTGCTCTCTTGCCATGCTGTAGCATGGAGCTTGGCCAATACGCGCAACAACTTCAACCTCATTTGGTTTCTTAAGTAAAGCTCTCGTGTCTGTAGAAAATACCTCCAAACACAGGTCAAATGTGCTGGGAAAGGAGAAGGCAACTCCTGCCCTTGTTTTATTACTTTGAAATTAACATGATTTTAAGGGAGTCTCATGATTTTGAGTGGCCGCACCCACAATGTGTGTGGTTTTGGGGGGGTTTTTGGTTTGGGGTTCTTTAACGTACGGTTGGTAATAGTGCTGGTTTAGCTGGGGAAAAAAAAGACAACAAAAATGAAGGTGTGGGATTTGCATAAACCAACCCAAAAGTTTTGGATATCCCCCCGAACTCTCGCTCATGAACAATTAGCCAGCTGCAGGCCTGGTGGGGAGAGGAAGAGGAGGGAGAAGTAAAATTGAGTTTAAAACCAATGAAAAAAGGTGCACGGGAGGATTTGTCAAGAACACCCAGGATCCCGCCCACTGCAAAGCAGGGAGCCAGAGAATTCCAGGGACGGGGGAAGGAGCAGTGGGAGATGTTGTTGTTTTTAAATGGGGAACCGGTCCTTTGCCAAACCCACCTCCCGTTCTCATATTGTGCGATGCCGGGATGCAGCTACACACCCCTTTCAGGCTGGAAAGCTTCCAGATCATTCCGCTTGGCAGCTGTAAAAATTGATTTCAGTTTGGAAATGGCTCGTGCTCCTTCAACGCTCCGCTCCTGTTGGGATCCTCACCCAGGCGGGATCGATTGCTGAGACACAGACAACTTCATTTCTTTCTTCTTTTTATTTGGGTGTGGGTACTGTTTGGACTTGGATGACGGCGTTGTGTTGTGCTGACCCATGGATTGCCAGCAGGGGTGACGTTTATTTATTTATTTTTCACTTTTTTGGCTTAATTTTATTGGTATTGTTTAATTTTTTTAACGTACCCTCAGGGAAGGAAAAATACCAAAAGCCATTTCCCTCTCCCGAGCTGATGGCTTAAGGGTAGCGGTGCTTTGCCGAACCTTTTGCTACCATTTATTCAGTCCTTTAAACGCGTTGATAGCAATCAAAGAAGCTCTTCCATCTGATTTCTTTCTTCGCCAGGCCGTGCAGGATGATCATGCCAACCTGAGAGGTAGGAAAGAACTGGAATTCATAGCATGTACAGCCCTTGTCGCAAGGAGCTCGTGTTATTGCAAAACGAGTTTCGGCAGCATCCAGAGCTGCAGTTGTAATGAAAGGAGGTGTTGTAACTCCTTTCCCTCCTCACAGCCCTTTCCAAAATGTTTATTGGGTCTGCAGTGATCGCATCTTCTCTTTCTCTCCTTGGGGGATGTTGTGCCTTTGTTTGCTTTACTCCAACTGAAGTGAAAACTCCGTTCAGGCTGAAAGTACTCGCTCGGGCTGCGGTCTTTAGAAGGGACATTTCTTGCTCCCCTCTGCTGGTTGGAGGCCGCATCACCTACAGCACAACTCCAGCAAAGCGACCCTACTCTGCTTTTGGGTGATGTTGGGTTGGGGGCTATTTAACGGGACGTGGAAGGTGCAGCCTCAGTAGTTGGAGTGAATCTGCAATGCTGAGGCCGTGGATGAGGTCTTCAAGACGTGTCCTCTCAGGTTTTCTCCTGGTTTTTCCAGTTTGTGGGAATGGGAACCTCTCACACTGCCTTAGATTAGTACAGGGGTGGTTGAGATGAGCCTCGATCTGAGCACTCTCACACTCGGGCAGAACTTAAGCTGAAATCTGGGAACTGTTTGCTTGTATCTTTCCTTAGAGAAAATGTATTATAAGAGATCTATATGACTTTTTCTTGCGTACAGCACCTGCATGTAGAAGCTCCTCAGCTTTCAGGAATTAATCCATAAACTTCTAAATTGAGTTTCACCCCATTTCTCTCCCAGCTAAAAAATGTCAGCTAATGTGAAATGATGTAACGTTACCATCATTATACATAGAAGCAATATTAGAAATGAAGGTGGAAAGTATTCAGTCCTCACATCCCCGGGTAAATTCTTCTCTGCTGATCCATTACAATGAGACCTCCCAGATTCTTGCTGTTTTCTCATCGTTTGGTACATTTACTGCTGAGGGTGGTGTATCTTTAAGTCTGGAAGATAACGCTGCTTTTGGGGATCCTGCTCTTCATAACCTTTCCTCTCCTGCTCTGCTCTCCATTCACTGCTACCTACAGAGAAAAGCGTGAGGCTGCCCACAGCCAACAAAGGGCTGTGAGTCGTGGTCTATAGAGGGAAATAGCTGTGTCTTCCTAATAACATTATAGAATGCCTCAATGTTTTGTCTGAGCATAGCTTTAAAGCCTGCTAAGTCACTGGAAACTTCCTTAAGTGTTTTAATTAACGTGCTTTAATTGAGCAAACTGCAAATCCCCCCCTTTGGTTTGGCAGAGCAGAAAACAATGTGTTGTAAACCAGAGAGCAGAAGTGGGGAACCACCCAGCCAGGGGTGGAAGCAGTGGGTCCAGACCTCACCCCCCCTATTCCACAGCCATCCCTTCCCCATCTCTCCCATTTCCAGCTCTAACTACCCCCCATCCCCCGTGTCTGTTTCCTAACACCAGCATCACTTTGCTCTTTTCCAGATTAAAACTGAAGACCTCAGTGACTCCTTGCAATCTACAATCCCCCCCAGGTCAGGACACCTTGTACAGGGATCCTCAATGATGCCTGGAAGCCAGATAGCAGGGGTGAGTGCCTTTGCAGTGTGAGAGGTCAAGCATACCCAAGGGAAAGGCCATTTTTGAGGCACTTACCAAACTCAGTACATCTTTTGGCAGTGACAAAAAGAGATGTGAGGATATGATGGACACTGAATCAAAACAGTGAGTCTGTGCTGGCAATCAACATTCAGCAGGTCTTTGTAGTGCTGTGCCAAAGGATGCAGAGCGTTTGACATGGACCCAAAGGCAGACTGGATGTGTGCTTGGGAGAGATTTCTGTTGAGGGTTTGCTAAGGAAAATCACACCACGCTCAGGAAATCCCTTGAGCTGAAAATAATTGGAGGCTGAGACAGCACCAAAGGGAAGTGTTGGATATGTTTGCCTTTGCCTTCCTCTTTGCCTGCTTAATGCCACCACTGGAGTTATCAGCCTAGACTAGATTAACTTTTAATCTGAACCAGCATAGCCAACTTGGTACGTGTCTGCTCCAATCGATATACACCAGAGAAGACATTTATTCTTTGGTCTTATTGGAGCATTTTTCTCCCTATCCTAAACAAATGGCAACTCTTATTCCCCAGTCCCTAAAGATGATGCAGGGACCCTGTGTGAAGGAGCACCCAGCATCTCTCAGTCCCTATTGGCTGTTCTGTTCAGAGCAAAGTGGGGAAAGCCCAGCAGAAATGTGGCAGAGAATGGAATTTTTCTTACAAAGCTGAGAGCTGGAGCAGCTCTGGACCTGCAGCTCTCCTGTGCACAAAGGACACATGTAAGATGTGCCAGCAATTAAATGAGAAGCGTGAATAGGGCCAAGGACAGAGTAGAAGATTGGGGAGTGGGGAACCTCACAGGGAGGTGATGCTGTGTAGAGAACTGACATCTCTGAGCTTTGTTGTTTGCTTTTCCCGTAGGACATGAGCTCTCTCCACACCCTGCAGCAGCTCGTGTTGCTTCCCGGCCACATGCAGTCCGTCCCCCAGTTTCTCCTCTCCCAGTCCCAGGCAGGGCAGCAAGGTAAGAGCAATGAAAGGAGCGTTGCCATTAGATCCTTACTAGGAAGAGCCCTCCCTTCTCTTTAGTCGCTTTAACTTGAGCCGCTGGGTCTCCCCAGCCCTATGCTGTGTCACCAGATGGGTTTCCCCGTCCCCCGTGGGGTTCCCAACTGCGGACGGCTCTTGGATGGGTCCGGGGCGGAGGCGCTGCGCTGTGCGCTCCTCGAGTGCCACCTGGGGGCCGCCCCAAATCCTGCTCCGTCTGTGGGGCCGGGATGTCTATGGGGAGAGAAAGGACTGAAGGCTTAACCCGGTGCTTGTGCAGGTCCTCCTGGCGTTGTCTTTATCTCCAGCATTTGGATGGCGTTGCTCCAACAAGCGCCGCACAGATATGCCATTGATGCAGGTTATGCTGCTTGTGGACAGACTTATCCCTCAGCTCCCAGCCTGCCCTTCATTCACATTCTTATTTATTCCAGCACAGAAGTCCCTCTCTACAAGCCAAAACTCAGCTGTAAACCCTAAAAGGTCTGCGACTTGAGTGCAGCCATACACACACAGCTCTAGAGAAGTATTATAGTGTGGGCAAGTGGGAAACCTGTCTCTTACCTACACTCTGCTGAGTGATGTATCAAGAAACTCTCTGATGTATGTTTGACAATAGATGTACATTTGACAGCAGCCCAGAATTTAGAGCTGGCAAAGCCGGGATAATCTATTCCTCACTGCCTGGGTTTGTTCGTATGTAATAAGAAACACATGATGCTGGAAAGCAGAACTTTGCTTCCTTTGATAGAGTTACGTTTTCTGCTGTTAAGCAGGCTGCTCTGGCAGCTGCAGCCCTTCCAACAGATGGCCACTTGTTTGGTTGTGACCCCTTCTGCTTCCAGACTTGATGGAGACGGGATGCTCTGGCGTGTGGCCAGTGGGTTGTGCAAGAGCACTTCCATTTGAATAGATGATTGTCAAGCGTTAATGACCCTCTGCTGTGTGCAGGCACAGCCACTGCAGAGTGAAAGTGGAGGCACAGCTGGGTTTGGTGCAAGGAGAAGCTTGGTGAGGGTGAAGCACCTCATAGTGATGAGGTGCAATGGGGCAGACCTGAAGTCATCCCTTAGGCCTTGCATCCGGAGTTCTGACCGATGGGTACATCAGGTTATGCATTTTGTGGCCAAAGGGTCTTGGCTGTGGCTTCAACCTTTGCAAGAGGCTGCAAAGGTTTTGGGTTGGTTTTAGTGCATTCGAGCTGTTTTTAAGGCTGAGAAGTTCCCAGGGCTGATTCATTATGCAGTGGGTAGCAATGCTGGATGAGAATGGGAGAGCCCCGTGCTGTAAGGGTAGAATCCAGCAGCCGGGGAGATGCTGGGAATGCTCTCAGCCAAAATATTGCTGTTGAAGACTTCATCTCACGAAAACAGCCCGAGTCTCATCAGCTGTCAGACCGGTGATTCCTGAACCCAGTCCGTAATTTTCCTTTCAGCTGGAGCTCAGCTCTTGCAGAGGTGTTCAATCATGTTTTTAAAGACTCCAAATGACAGAGCATCCGCCATGTCCCTAGGCAAGCCATTCCTGTGATTAATTACCTTCTCTGTTAAAAATGTGCACCTCATTACCAGCCTGCATTTGAAATTCAAAGTTGTTCCAGCATTAACGAAGGCTTATTGAGGCCCCAATCTAAATAAATAAATGGGATCCTGCACGTTCAGATCTGAATTAAAATAGGAAAGAGAGAGAGATTCTGGAGATGATCTTTTTTTTCCCCCTTTTTTTCAGCACAAGTCCATAAATGTCTGCAGATTTCCATATAATTGTCAGTTCCAATCAATAGAAAATATTGCCTGTTTCAAGAAGGGCCATAAATCCTCACTAACCTCCTCAGCCTTCACCCACAACAGACATCAAGAGCCCAACTGAATGTCTATGGATCTACAGTGCTTTAGTTGCTACTAAATCCTTTAGGACATTCCCTGTAGGATGTATGGGCTTGTGCACGGCAGCTTGTCAACTAAACAATTCCATGGCGTCCATAAATACTATTTTTTGTTAGTTTTATAGATTTCCTCTCCTTTTTTTTCCCCCTCCTTTCATCATCTCTTGTCGGCGTATAAACATTCCAAGAGACATTCAATTTGTTTGAAATAGAGCAGGGCAGAAAAGAAAGGGTCAAACCAACGTGGCGCTTGGAAATGAAATGTATTGTGGAGAGCAGATTGGGCAGGTTCATGGGATTGACTGTAGGATCAGGATATTTCTAACATGATCGAGTACCTGAAAGCTGGAGTCAGCAAAGCTCCTCTTGGAAATAAGGTGCACTATCACTGCCGTTACAGTGATTAAGTGCTAGTAGAGATCACTGCTAAGAATGTGATAAATTCTCTGCAGCTTGACATCTAAAACCTAATTTAGATGTCTATAGGAGATGTCTGTGTCCTACCTGAACCTGATGTTAATGAGCTCCATGCAGGGATCGATGTCTGAAGTGTTTTACCCACACCATTACTCTCATAATCCCTTTCAGGCTAAAAGACCATGAAGTAAAAAAGTAATAATCACAAACAAAACCCAAATTTTCCTGTCTTATAATCCGCTTTGGAGCCGCTCTCATTCGTAATGGCCACAAGTCCTAAAAGTCAGGTATTCTGAACACGAGCTGGTTCAAGTTTTCCATTTAGAGCTTCTTGGACCTTTCCTATGGAGCAACTCTGGGTGCTGACAGAGGAGTCCATCTGATGAGATGTCTCTCTTTTCTCTCCCCAGCCTTGCAGCCCAACATCCTTTCCTTCCCCCAGCAGCAGGGCAGCCTTCTCCTCTCCCAGCCAGGACCCAGCCTGGCGTCACAGGTAACTTCCCCCATCATATGTTGCCACCTGGGGAGCATCCATCTGTGTAAATCACTGCTTCATGAATGGCAATAGAAGTTGACCCTATGTATTTCTGTGGTTGTTTCACAGGCCGTAGGCCGCTCTGGGCTCCCTGGCTCATCTGTTGAACCCCACCTGGATGTACCCCAGCACCTGCAAGTGGCCAAACACCTCACTCCATCCGGAGCATCCGAAGAGCCCAGCGACCTGGAGGAGCTCGAGAAGTTCGCTAAGACTTTCAAACAAAGGCGGATCAAATTGGGGTTCACACAGGTGAGCAGCTTCCTCTATAGGAACCACCAGTGTCACTCGGATGGGAACACGTCGGGCTGGGGGAGTTTGGGGTGGAGGAAGAGTGTATAGGGATGGAACAATGGCAGATACAATGGTAGATATAGGTTTGCCTTCTTTGGAATTGGAATATCCCCTTCCAAATGTATTGTTCCCTGGCAGGGCGATGTTGGCCTTGCCATGGGGAAGCTCTATGGCAATGACTTCAGCCAGACCACCATTTCCCGCTTCGAGGCTCTCAACCTCAGCTTTAAGAACATGTGCAAGCTCAAACCTCTGCTGGAGAAGTGGCTGAGTGACGCGGGTAGGTAACATTCAATGCGTTTATTCACTTTATGAGGTGCCACAGCTCCCAGAAGGGGGCTGGGAATGAAAAGAACTTGAGAGATTCAGTATCTTCCCTTTTCTCTTCCCCTAGAATCTGCTCCTTTGGACTCTTCCATGAGCACTCCCAGCTCCTACCCCTCCGTGAACGAGATGTTCGGACGGAAAAGGAAGAAGCGAACCAGCATTGAGACCAACATTCGCTCCACGCTGGAGAAAAGATTCCAAGATGTGAGGAAAGAATGTTTCAATGTGTTGGGAGCTCTCCATCACTTTTCTGTTTGTTTTAATGGCAGGTTAGGAGCGTGCTTGGGAAGATGCCTCCTTGCGCTCTTCTCTTTGGGAGCTGCTGGGGGGCTCATGTAGGGTGTAGGAAAGAACCATTTGTTTTCATGACAAATCACTACAAAGAGCTTTTGGTTAATTGGGATATATCACCCATTGAACGTTATTCATCAGAGCTCTTTCTGCCCAGCCCTTGTTTTTTTTCCTGTTTTCTCCATCACTTCTGATCATGTCCAATTTTCCTCCTAAGGCCAATGATGAGAATGAAAGACAGTCACTTTCAGGTCTTTCCAGGCACTTCATTCTTTAGCTAGTTCATATTGGTAACAGGAAAGCTGCCCTGGCATTGCCACGCTGGGTTGTCTTCAGCTCAGATCAAAAACCACAGAGCTAAAAGCTGTCAAAGTGTGCCAGAAAATGAGTGAGTCAGGGGGAAAAAGATGTTGGGGTACGTTTATAAACAGGGGATGGAGGAAGAAAGAGGTGAAATGGTTTTGTGGGGTGGTGCAGGGGGTACAAACAGCACTCGGAGCTGTGTCCCATAGCCATGACCTTCCTCTCCAGCTACTACTGAAGGTGCTGCTGGGTTCAAAGCATCGCGTGCTTTGTGCAACAGCAGAGCCAGGCACTGTGACTCATCCCCGCTGATTCCATGCGAGCTGATGTTGAATCAGAGGCGCTTTTCTGGTTCACAGCACGTGATCTCTCATACAAATGTTTACCTTTTGCCTTAGAAGCAAATTTTCTGCCCTCTCCAGTTTACAACCCACCCCACCCTTGTCCAGCAGCAGAAGAATGCACTGACACCGTAAGTCAGAGATCTCTGGAGCCTTCTTTAACCTCCTGCTATTTCTTAGCAGAACCCCAAGCCCAGCTCAGAGGAGATCTCCTTGATAGCAGAGCAGCTCTCCATGGAAAAAGAGGTGGTTCGGGTCTGGTTCTGCAACCGGCGCCAGAAGGAAAAACGGATCAGCTGCCCCATGCCATCCCCCATCAAATCACCCATCTACAACTCCAGACTGGTGAGATACATGGGGTTGAGGAGCCAACTTCCATCCATGCAGAAAGCCCTTCAGTGGTGTTATCTGTCCTTATCTTCCATTGCACGTTTCCATTTTGGCAAGAGTATTTTTCATTCCCAAGACAGGAGGAATGGTGAGAGTTAGTAGCAGCACATCCTGTGAATGCATCATGCAAAGTGCTCATCAGTCACCCTGACCAACGCATTGCCTGTAGTTGAAGTATCTCAGTTGGACTCCGGATGCCCCAGGCTCACTTTGATTACAGCCATCACATTAGTAATAGTCACATGAGAGTTCTTGCCAATGAAGAGCTCCTCATAGGAAATGGGGCTATTTGTGCTGAGACCTGAACAAGCTGGGGCACTGCTGAGAACATCCAGAGGGCAGCAGTTCCCACTTACTGGGCATCAGCCATTCCAGAAAGCCTCACCTCAGGCTTTTCCATAGCTGACCTATACATTAAATCAGGCACGTGTAGTACTTGTTCTGCTTTCTTTGCATGACCCTGGGTGTGGGAGTTGTGTTTGTCCAACAGAGTATGAAGAGGTGTATGGGGGGGTAGGGATCCACACCCTGACTGCCTGCCTCTGTTCCTCCTCAGGTCTCTACCTCAGGGTCCTTGGGGCCCCTCTCTGTCAACCCGGTGCACAGCACCATGCCTGGGACAGGTAAGCCCTTACCAACCACCTCACTCCCATTCCTTCCCTCCCTCCTGTGCTCTTGCTCTCTGGCCACTTGGCTTCCAGGCCATGATAACCCTAGGGAAGTAGCCCGGCATAGTGTTATCTGAGGGGTGAGAAGAGCAGAACCTTTTTCTTGGCTGGAACAAAGCCACAGAAAGCATCCAGGGTGTGCTAACACCTCCAAGATAATCCCATTGGGGTGCTAAGGTTTGGGAGCTGCACATCAAGCAGCCAAAGGAGGGCACTCCAGCACAGGGTGGGAGCAGGAGGCTGGAGGGGCTGGGGCAGAAGGGAGTTTCCAGCCTCATTCTGCTCTCTCTGCCATGCAGTAACATCATCGTGTTCTCCAGGGAACTCCAGCAGGCCCTCATCCCCTGGCAGTGCCCTCCACGCCAGCAGCCCCAGCACAGCCCAGAGCAACTCCAAAGCTGCCATGAACTCGTCCGGTTTCAACTCTTCAGGGTAAGGTGGAATGGGGGTGGACGTGGTACAGTCCCATAGGTAGAGAGAACAGAAAAGCAGCGGGGCTTTGGGGCAGAGCATGCAGCCCTGTAGAGGCCCCAGCAATATGGAGCCACATGATGGCATGCCATTACATTCACAGGCTCTGAGTCTTATTATATCACTGTTGTGCCCCCACTGCTCTGCCCTCTTGTGCCCATGGTTTCTGCTGCTCGCTGCACGTGGCATCACGGATGCTGCATTGGGAGGAAGGCAGCTGAGAGCAGAGGGCACTGTGTGTAGCTGCTGGGCTTTGAGTCACGGATCACCCCGTGCCATGACTCAGAGATGTGCTTACGCAGAGGAAGCCCCGCAGCCAGGTGTGGGAACCAGCAGCTCAGTTCAGATAGACAGGGGGTTATATGAGCTTCCTGTAGGGCAAAGGAGGCTGCCAAGTCTGAGCAGGAACTCAAGTGGGATAAGAATGGGGTTTTTTTTGTTTCAAGGGGAAAAGTTACCCACGTGGTGATGGTAGCTCTGATTCATTATGTCGCACACAGATCTTGGTACCGATGGAACCAACCTACCTACCTCCACTGAGACCGCTCCGTCCTGTGTACGAGGGGCTCTGACCTCCAGCTATGGACCAACTACTCCAGGATCAATGCTTGGGGCAACATCTGGCGGCACGGTGCCTTCCAAGCACTGCCCCATGAAGGCTGTGCTTAGGGGAACCCTGAGCAGCAGAACTGCAGGGACTCAGCCTGACCTCCCCGAGGATCTGAACACCAACAGTGACATTTTAACTCTCTTCCATGCATTCATTCACTCCAAGAACGAGCCCTTGCTTAGCTCTATCAGCATGAAACACTGCCCTCTGCTTGCAAATCTCTGTGCTCACACCGGACTGCCCGGCAATCCCTCATCTGGAAGGATTCCTATGTCAGGACCCTCTTTCCCCCCGCCCCCCCCACTCATTTCAGAGCTTCCCACGAGAAGGGTCTGCCATGCTGTTAGTGTCACGCACACGTACCAAACCCCCCAAAACTGAGCCGAGTTCACCCAGTTCATTTCACCAGAGACCCGTGTCTAAATGGCAGCCTTGGTTTCCCATTGGCTTCCAAGGCCAATGACTGTGCTTTACCCACCACTGCGCTTGCTTTGCTTTGAGCCCTTCTGCTTTATTTCTGATATTTTTTTTCTTTCCTTTTTTTTTGTTAATTAAATATTTTGCATTTTTTTTCTTTTTTTTTTTTTCATTTTATTTTATTTTATTTTATTTTTTGCTTTAAAAAAAAAACCATTGCCTCCTTTTGCAAAACGTGTGTCCAGGTCTTATTATTGCTCCCAGCTGCCCAATGGAGGACGGCGCTGTTTGCAGCTTCCAACTGCAGTGACCACACAGTCTATTTGTGGAGGTCTGATGGGACAAAGACAAGCATTGGCCATCCTTTCTTTTTCTCATTCATCCATTAGGCTTTGTGTGATACCAGTCCTGCAGGGCAGTGATGCAACGTGCTGGTTGCCCCATGCTGTAGAGGATGGAGCTGTTCTATTCTCTACCCTCCTTCCTCCTTGCAGGAGGTTGCACTGCTCAGCCGTGAGAGCAGAGTGTTGAGTGCAAGTGATACCAAAGGGTGGGAAAGATTCCATATTGCTGGGGAGGTCGTGGTCATGTCATGACTCTCCTCACACAAAGGGGTACATATTTAATGTTGTTAAGTCAATGTGGATTCCTGGTTGGGTTGTCAATGGGCACAAGGCAGTGAAACCAGAGGAAATGGGTGTTCGGCTCACAGGTTGTAAATAGACATTTTTTGAGCAGTAGCTCTGGTTCTTTTTGTTGGTTTCCGATGGCTCTTTTTAGGCAAATGTGAGCTTTTGGTTTGGTTTCTTTTCCATTCTCTCCTTCGATGCTTCTTCTTGGGGACAAAATGTATTCGATTCAGTTGTTTCTTATCCATCAGTGCTGTGTGATGAGGTGGTTGCCATGGGGGTCTGCGGGCTGCACAGGGGTCTGAGCTCCTTCACACAACACACTGAGCCCCACGTTGTGTATAGAACCCCATCTGCTGCTTCACGTGAGGTGTAGGGAATAGGGGCAGACGTTGATTGGAACGAGAGGGGAGTGAGAATGACAAGGTAACCTTTCTGTTTTGTTTTGTTACTGAAAGAAATAGAAGATATTTCCTTTTGAATATTAAATCTTTCAGCCGAAACATTGAAATGAAACTTTGGTTGTGATTTAAAAGATGAAATGAATTCTATATGCTGGGAAAGTAAAAGGGGAGCGCTGAGCCAACCTCTGTATGGCCGTTCCAAGGGCAGTTCTTCCCCCTCAGCCCCAATGCATGGAGTGGGAGGTGACCAATGGCTCCGATGTGATGTATGTGTCTGTAACCTTGGGTATTGGGAATACTGATGGGATAACGCACGGGATGAATGCATTGAGATGTGCATGATGCCATCTCTCATTTCCCAGCTGGTTCCCTCACTTCCTGCATGAGCTGGGATGGATCATTTGATCCCTATTAGGTGATGGTGATGGCAATCCCTCCCTTCCCTTCTCTTGGCCCTCAACTTGTGCAAAGCACAACAGTTCATAAGTAGCAAATGTGGCACTGTGTTCTGCTCCCACCCCAGGGGGCATCAGTTATAGTGATGTTACAAATCAGTGCTGTGAAAGCTTCATGTTATCTCATAGATAGGAGCTCAGGAGTGAGGGTTCTGACTGCCCTCATAACCCCATCCTGCACATTTAAACAGCCAGCCCCGTGCTAACCCTATAGCTGAGCTCTAAGCACTGCTGGGTTCAGGATCAGCTAATGGCACCCTTCAACCCCTGGTAGAGGGTATTGGAGGTTTTCAAGCCAAAAAGTGAGCTTGTTACCATACCTGGCAGGAAATATGGCTTTCCAGCCCTCCCACATCCATATAACAGCAGTGCAGGGAAGAACTGCTCATGGTGGCAGTGAGAACTCCCATAATCTACAGAACAGCCTGACCTGTTACCCACGCAGACCTCAGCTGTTGGTGCATTCCTATCTGAAATGCCTCTGGGTCCCATCCTATTGCTGCTGAGCATCGGGGCTGTGACCCCATTCACCTCCTGCCTGCAGAATGGCCATTCACAAGCTTGCTGGAGAAATGAGCTGATCCCTCGTAGCCCCACAATTAGGCTGAGGACACAGCATTGCTCTGGGAGCTGAGCTTTGCTCTCCTCAACCAGAACTCAGCTGGCATCCTCAGAATGGGGTAGGAGCCCATACAGGTGCTCAGGTGCACACAGGAGGTGCTACAGCATCACGAGTGACGTTCCTGCATGACCACTGCAGCAACCAGAGCTGAGCAATGTGAACACGGAGCCAGCAGGCTGTGACCTGATCCACCCACAGGATCGAGCTGTGCCTGGTAGGGGCAGGACCAGGAATTGGATATTTTGCTATTGATTTCTTTGAACAGAGTGAGCTCAATTTAGGGCAGCAGGGCTTTGCTCCCTGCCCTCCCCAGCTCTCTCTGTGACCCGAGGGCTGTCCCGGAGCATCCTGAAGTGTCTCAATGTCCCCTCCAGGTCCATCCCCGATGCTCACAGCCCTGGGCCTCACCTTCCTGGTGGTTGTAATGCAGCACCCAACGCTCCTGGGCCTGCAGCTGAAATTCAGCCTCAATTTATGGATCTGGGTGGCTTTGGGAAGTGGAAACTGGAGCCTGAGCTGCAATGGGACCCCTTCCAAAAGCACCCTGAGATGAGATTTGAGTGCTCGGTGCCACCACCTGCATGGAGCCCTATGGCTGTAAGGAGGGTGTGGGGTTGTTGGGGACGTGGAGCTTCTTTCAGATGGGTTTTTAAGCAAATTGAGTGAAAACAGAACCAACACGGCGCTGACTCCGAGGGTTTGGAAGCAGCGTGGCCCTTCCTGGTTACTCACCTCTGTTCTGGTTCACTCTTCCTGTTCGGCGTGTTCCTGACACCTCCAGCGCATCCCTCCCCTCTCTCCAGCCCCTATTTCCATCCCCTTCTCCCCACGCCTTGAGCCCTCCCACAACTCTACGACGGAGTGCGAAACCGGACAGAGAACGCAAAAAAAACCCTTAAAACAAAGTGTGTTTCCCGTCCCTATGGGGTGAGCGGAGGGCAGGAGGTGGGCGGGCAGAGGGAGGAGGGCAGGATAGGATAAAAGCAGCCGGAGAGCTCCGCACCGCCTCTCCGGGCTGAGCCGCTCCCGTAGAACCGCGAGGGAGGGAGGGCAGCTCCGGGTGAGCAGCGGTGGTGCGGGTGGGAGGGGGGGTCTGCCCAGCCCCGGGTACCACCCCCATCCCTGGGGTACTTGGGGCTGGATAGGGCGGCGGTGCGGTGATCGGGTTCGTTCCCACGCGGCTTAGGGCGGGGGAAGGAGGAAGGGCGTTTGGGGAAGCGGTGCTGAGAGGAGCCGGCTGCGTTCAGCCCAGCGCTGTGCTCGTGGGGTGGGTGAGAAGCTTTGGGTTTCGTGGATACGGGTTGGGTGAGCATCCCCCGCTCACTGCTCCCTTTCTCTCCGTTCAGCAGGATGCTCCCCATCGCACTGGAGGTGCTCGGCAGCCTCGTAGCCTGGTTGTGCCTCTATGCTGCTTTCTGCCTCTGGAACAAGCAGCGCTCCCCCGAGTGGAACTGCCGTCTGGTCACCCTGCTCCATGGGGCCATCGCCACCTGCCTGTCCGGGTACATCGCCCTCTGGGACGGCCCTTGGCCCCTGAGCCACGCAGGTGTGTGTAGGGCCTCACCCTGACACGTCTTCAAGTCATCCCACGGGTGGGGAGCCGACTCCTTTTGCTGTCTGTCCTCTTGTGTGTGTTCTGGGGGCATGGCAGGGCTCCATCCAGCTCCATGCTTCTTCCTCAGCATCTCCTGCCTCGTGTTGTTGTCCTACCCAGGCACTTGCTGAGGGTTCTCAGGTTGAATTTCATTGCTGTCAGGTGTGGCAATGTGGAGAACAGGCTCGATGCTGTTTGCATCTGGAAGGGTATAATAACTGCTGGCACCAGAGCGTGGGCTTCTGTTTGTTTTTTTCTATCATTAAATCTCTAATAGTTCTGCTGGTGGGGTCAGGCACTCCCACCCTCCTTTCTACAAGGGCGGAGAGGGAGGGAGAAATGTGGTGTGGGCTGTGGGAGAGCAGAGTTGTGCATCCTGGTATTTTCCCATTGGATAAGCTTGGAAAGCAAAGAGCAAAGCTTGCAACCTGCGTTGCTAGAAGAATATCTTGAATGAGATGCCATGTTTATGCATGTTTTTCCTTTCAGGTTCACCAAACACCGCTCTCCAAATCCACGTGCTGTCCCTGACGTTGGGTTACTTCATCTTCGACCTGCTTTGGTGCTTGTACTTCCAGACAGAGGGAGACCTGATGCTGCTCCATCACACGCTGAGCATCTGTGGCATGGTGCTGGTGCTGGGGCTGGGCAAGTCTGCCACTGAGGTCAATGCAGTGGTGTTTGTCAGCGAGATCACCAACCCTCTGCTGCAGACCCGCTGGTTCCTGAGGGAGATGGGACTCTACCATTCCTTCCTGGGGGAGGTGGTGGATTTCTGCTTCGTGCTCCTCTTCCTGGTGCTGCGCATTGGCGGAGGAGCTCTGATCATGTATGCTATGGTGACGGCCCCAGATCCCAACTGGATCCTCAAGGGGGGAGGCCTGGCTATGTACATCGTGTCCTTGGGGTTCATGGTTGAGATCTGCCGCTTTGTTAGGAGGAAGATGTTGAAAAAGTACCATTCCTGGATGCACCTGAGGAGTGCGGATGCACCTGTGAAAACAAATGGGCACTTGGCAGCTCACTGACAGTGGCTGTGGATGGGGGCTCAGCTGCTGGAGCCTGAAACTGTGACAAGGGCTCCTAAAAGTGGTGTGGAACTGATATCGTGGCATTGGCCCCAAGCCATGGGGAAGATGGATGTTCACTCAATGTGGGAAAGCTGACCAAATAGGGATTTCAGTGGGAACATAAGGAACATGGCCTGTTTGCTGAGCTGCTGTCCCTGACTGCTCCCTCTTCCAGCCCAAAATGCACAGCCTGCAGTGGGGCTGTGCTGGACCCAACCAATCCACAGCCCACAGTGCACAGCCTGTCTGATGTGTGATTGTGTTGGAGGCAGTGTTATCTCACAGTGTACTTGGAATATCTGATCTGGAACATCTCACCCTCTCCCCAGTGGAGCCAGGTAGGGGTGTGACCCAGCCAAGATGTACTCAGTATTGTTCTCTCTTCAAATGGGACAAAACACTGGACCACGTGCTTGAATGAGAGCTTGTCAACAAGGCTGAAGTGCCCATAGGTGGATAGTGGGGTTGTTCTTGGTGTGATGTGCTGTGGTACATGAGGGTGAGGCAATGTTCTACCTCATTGTTTTTAGCAATACATTTCCTTCCTTTTAATACTTGCATTTAAAGAGATATTGATCTTGGACAGTGCACACCTCTGTTCCTTGCAAACAGGAGTCTGGAAGCAGACTTGTGCTGAACCTCATGGAGCTCATCACCTCACCTTGCACTGCTTTTGGAAGCTCAGGTGCTGTGTGTGTGAGGGCTGACAGAGCAGAACCCTCCCTGGATGCTTTGCCTGTCCTGGAGCTGACTTGCTGCAGGCCAGGAATTCTGAATGCAAGGCTGACAGGAGTCTGGTGTTCATTTCCAGTGATGTTGAGGTGGATCTCGGTGTCACATCACTCCATACAGTTCTCAACATATGGATCAGTTCTCTTCTTTACCTCTCAGAATCGTGGTTCTGACTTTCCCCCTGGGGTTGTAATGTGAATTTCCCTTGACTTTTGTAGCAGCATCCTGTTGGAGCTCGAGAGTTGTGGGTTTGCAAGAGGGGAGAAGCTGTGTCACCTCTCTGCCCTTATCTTGCTAGCTGGGTTCTGCTCAGCACTGATATCTGGGCTGCAAGGTGTCTGGAGAGATAAAAGCTAATAGTATGAATGAACTGAACTTTAGGTGTGTCTTCTGGATGCCTCCCAGACCCCAGGCACACAGCAGGTCTATGGAGCCTGGTGCTCCTGGGGGGAAGGCAATTTGGAGTCATGGGTTGCTGTCAGAGCTCCCCAGGGTGATCAGCCATCCAATAAAGTTGTATTCTCGTTTTAAAAGGGAATGGTTGCCATAATGTTCTTTTGTTCTGGATCTGAAGGAGGCAGCCGGAGCTAACCAGGCTGGGCTGGATGGGGCAGCCTGGTCTGGTGGTTGGAACCCTGCTGTACCCTAATTCTTCCATGCAGAACAGCTGACTGTGGTGCCTCTGTGGGGTGGGAAGCAACGTGCCTTCAGGTGGTCGTGGCTGTGTCTCAATTCAGGCATAGCTTTAGTGTTAAACCTCTGCTGTGATGCTGGAAGGGCATCTGGCTCCACCCCCACCATCCCATTGCATTTCCTACTTGTTGACCTTGTGATGTGATTTTCTTATTGCTGGCACCTGACTCTTGTTTCTGTTAAACACCTGTGGGGGGATTTTAGCATTACAGAAAGTGACCACTGCTGTGCAAATGACTGTCAGCAGAGGTTTCTGTCCTGGGCTGTTTTGCTGATTGCTGTTAGTCTGCAGGCAAAGCATTGGGATAGCTGACTGTGCAACAAAGCAAAGGAGGGAATGAGTGGATGTGCTGCACCTCGCTGCTGCTGCCATCCATTGGGTGAGATTTAACGTGCCACCTCTCAGCTCAGTGCCCACACCCAGTTCTTTTTTTAAAGCGACCTTTAGCAATAAATGGCCCTATGTAGGCTTTGATTTTGGAGTCTCGGGGTTTTCTAGAGCTGTGATCATCGCTGCTGTTCCCACCTCGGTGAACAGGTTGCTCTTTACCCTGAGCTGAACGCTAGCACAGCTCCATCCCGTTTATTATTGGGGCTGCTACAGCTGGTCCAGCAAAGGCGGAGGAAGGATGCTATCCAACAGAGCGAGGAGCGTAAGTAGTGATGTCGGTAAGGATGCCGGGGCTGTGCGCTCTCAGCCTGCGGGTACAGCCGGTCCCATCCCCTTCCAGCGGCGACTGCCGTCCCTCCTCCCCGCCGCCAGGTGCCCCCCGCCCGCTGTCGTCGCTTCCTCTTCCCGGCGGCCCCATTGCCGCGACGGCGGCGCTCGGAGCGGTGGGTCTGGCAGCGCTGGGGCTGCAGGTGGGTGTTGGGCTCCGGGATGGTCCGGTCCGGTTGTGGGGTTCTGTTCTACAGCGATGCGGCTGTGTGCTGGGCTCCTCCGGGTATTGAGATGCGTTTAATAGCTCTACAGCCTGCTTTCACCCTCCCCCCCCTTCCTCCCAGCGCTGCTGATAGAATCAACCCTCTTATTGAAGAAATGGTGAGGATAATAATGTCATCGTTGCGCTTTTTAAAGGATGTTGCCCTTTTCGGAGGTGTAATTCATAGATGCAATACGTGCCGTGTATCCTAAGGGCAAACATTTAGTTTTGAGGCATGATTGGAAGAAGCCCCCACCTTTTGGGTGTAGGGAGATGTGTAAATGTCGCTCCTCCTTCTCCCGATGCTCCGCTCCCTTCCGTCGCTCTGGATTCCTCCTGCCTCACCCACCCTGACCCGGACGCCTCGAGCTCAGCTGCTGTCACCGGTCGGAGCGGTTCGTCGTGTCCGTGTTTCATCTCCCCGTGCTCCCATTAGAACATAATGGCTTTGTTTATCCCGCCCGAGCCCTGCTGGTGACGCTTAAAACAGGCCGGGCTGGACGGCTGTGAGTCAGCCCCGACCCCGCACCACGTGCGGTCTTCCCGGTGTTCTTCACCTCCAACGGGACCGGTGACACTCGGTGACACAGCTGTGACACGGCTGGAAGAGGTGCCATGACTCAGCTCCTTCTGAGCTCTCAGCTAGAACTATACATACCTCGTATTCCAGGTGTGTGGGCATCACTGCTAATAACCCTTTGGCATCTCACAGGTTTGAAGGTCTCGGTGCCAGGAAAAAGGGTGTGAGGTCCACAGGTGGGAGAGCTCAGCCCCATCTCACTCCTCTTTTCACCACCCCTATGCATCCCTGTGGAGGGGGCAGTGGGGTGGGAAGAGTAGTTAGCATTGGATCTAGCAAGACAACACATGATGTGGGGGCACCCGCTTATCCCAGCATGTCCAGTGCTGACATGATCAAATTTTAGAGCTCCTGATGCCTTTTGTCCTTCCATCCCCATACCAGGATGCTGCTTGCCCTGCCCCTGCGGGCAGCCTGTAGCCTGATGGCCTGGCTTTCCCTCTATGCCTGGTTCTGCCATCGCTACAAGCACCGGAGCTATGAATGGAGCTGCAGGCTGGTCACACTGACCCACGGCATCCTTGCTACGTGTCTCTCTGCTTACATTGGCTTTATCGACGGCCCCTGGCCTCTGAGTCACCCAGGTGAGTGGCAAGAGTTGTGGTGCAGATCCCTCCTGCTGCAGATCCCACCTCGTACCCTCTGTGCCCTAATGCTATGCCCTAAATCTTCATTGCAGGATCCCCAAACACAACCCTGCAGGTTCACGGGCTGTGCTTGAGCCTGGGCTATTTCCTCTTCGACCTCTGCTGGTGTGTGTACTTCCAGACGGAGGGTGCCCTGATGCTGGCCCACCACCTGGTGAGCATTGTGGGCATCACCGCATCGCTGGCGCTCGGTGAGTCGGCCGCCGAAGTCAACGCAGTCATCTTTGGCAGCGAGATCACCAACCCACTGCTCCAAGCTCGCTGGTTCCTCAAGGAGATGGGCTGCTATCACAGCCTCGCTGGGGACATGGTGGACTTCTTCTTCGTGGTGCTATTCACTGGGGTGCGGATTGGGGTGGGGGCTTGGCTGATGTACTGCGAGCTGGCCTCGCCAAAGCCCCGCTGGTACATCAAGCTGGGTGGTGTCATCATGTACGCTGTCTCCTGGGTCTTCATGGTCAGCATCTGCCGCTTTGCCCGGAGGAAGAGCATGAAGAAATACCACGCGTGGAGAAGCCAGAGGGGTGAGGAGCTGAGCCTGAGAACAAACGGGCATCTGAAAAGCCACTGATGCTGAGTAAGGACTTCCTTGAGCTCACGGGCTGGCAAGGAGGGGATCGTGCCTGAGATGCCGCTGTCGGGAGAGAAGCCAGCACACGTTGGCAGTTCTGGAGCCAAACTTATTCCTGGCATAACTCCATTGAAATGTAATGGTGGAGCTATGCCATGGGATCTGCAATGCTTGGCCTGGCAGAGGCTGGCTCAGCACGTGTGTAAGCACACCTTAAATTATATGACGGAAAGAAGGGCTACTGTTACCTCCTCAACACAACTGGTCCAGCAGCGTGGGTGTGCATAGCAGTGCTAGCAGCTCACTCCTTCAGCACTGGTGTGATCTTGGAAGAAATGGGAATATAGCACTAGATGTTGGTGTTCCGTGTTCTGTACAGTCTAGGCAGCTAGATGACACTTTGTCCTGCTAGGAAGAAGCAGGTTGGTGTGTTTTATGGGAGCTGGGGTTCCTGGCTCATCCTTCAGCCTGTTGGGTGACCTTGGGCAAGTCACTGAACTTCCTAACCCGGTGCCTCATTTCCCCATGTGTGAATGGGGGGGAAGGGGTGATGTTTCCATCTGTTGTGCACTTTCAGACCTTTACTCCAGAGGTGCTACAGAAACACAAAATGATGGTTGTATCCACTTTGCTCTTTATCCCAGTGTTTCCTTTGGGAGAAGTGGTTGAGCTACCCTTCCTAACTCCATTCTGTCACTTATTTGCTAACATAAGGATAACTCAGCAGCTCTGCTCAGTGTGAGCGCCTTGCAGGACTTGGTGCTCTGAACCCAAAAGGTGCCACCCTTGATGTGGAGCATTTTGGGGACCTTCTCCCTCCTCTTCACCCTGACTGTTAAAGCTCTCCAGCCACACATTCCTGCCTTTAGCTCTCTGGGTGAGCAGCGTTATCCTTTAGCAGGAGCCCCATCAGGACTTGCAGTTAGAGCGAGCATTGATGTTCTTCCCTAGGACTGTAGGTATCTGTTTTGACATCCAGGGATGTGTGGTGAGGGAATGTCCAGAACACATCCCCTAAATATGCTGCTTAGGGTGAGATGTTACAAAGCAAGGCTTGTCATCTGCCTATTGGGCTCCAGCATGGAATCCCAGCCCCAAGGTAGAAGTACAAAGCTGTATGGAGCACAGGGTGGGATCTGCCCTCAGGCCAACCTGCAGGCTGTAAAAGGGAGCTGCAGAACTAGCGTGAAATAATAACTCGTGTTTGAATTACTGTGTAATAGCAACTAATGTTCCACCAGTGAATGGTGTAGAAGCTTTGTATGATGTTTTATAAAATAAAGATTATTTAATTACATGAGGAATCTGGTTGATGTCTTTGGGTTGCAGCCCTTCTGCCGCGCTTGTGTTGCTGCACGGGTTGGCGTTGCCATTGGAAATCGTGTTTGATGTCAGAAGGTGAAGGTCTGTTCAGTGTAACTGATGAGAAATAACATTATTTTTCTCCTCCCCGGGTTTTACCCCAGTAATAAATCCCTTTTCCAATCAGAGAGCATTGATTCAAGCAGCAGCAAGAAGACTATGGCAGCGCTCACAGCAGCTTTGCCCTTACACATGCTGCTGCTGCTTTAATTATGCTGATGTGGAAAGAAAGCTTAGTGCTATAAAAACACTCGCTGTGGCGTGGCTTATCCAGGTTTAGGCACCGTAATACGCTGTCACAGTGGAAGCCCTGGGTAGATTAGCCTATCTGTGCCTCAACAAAGGCAGCAAAGTATTGCGTGTGTCCCAGTGACTTAAAGCAGAGAGAGGCCCTGTATGCATTTCCAGTGGGCTGGATGAAAAACAAGCTGTTTGTCTCTATAGGAAGAAAACAGTGTGGCTGTGTTAAAGCATGAGATGCTGGTGTGGAATCTGAGCAAAGCACAAAAGTCAGACTTCAGTTTTTATGATGGAGCTCAGCTATGAGACCTGCAGCTCTGTGTCAGGGCACGTTGCTTTACAAAGCTGTCTGTCCATCATTGAGGTCTGCAGGGGATGCTCTGCACACACAGCTGAGCTGTTTATCCCCAGGTTGCTCTCATTAGCCCATCGTCCTCATGTTAGAACGATGCCATACCCCACAACGTGAAGCTATCAGGGCTCTAACAGCCTCATAGAGTTGCCAACCCCTATCGGTGCGCACTGAGCTCCATTGGGAGCAATGAGCGGCCCTACAAGGTTCCCCCAGCAGGTGGCATCAGGGCCCCGGCTGAGCCCGGAGCCGAGCAGGGATGCTGAGCCTGCTCAGCTCTGCTGATAACCCCACACAGTCCCATATGAGGGACCCCCATGGATCTGTCCTTATCTTCCCACCTTTTAAGGCAGTTGATAGGACTCAGCATTCCTCCTGAGCTGAGATGTTCCAGGCTCTAATAGCTGGGATAGAGTGCTGGGATTCAGCCCCATAGCTTTAATGGGGGTCCAGGTTCAGATGGCAGCACTAACCCTAATTGTGGGGCACTGCAGCCACAAACCAAAATCCATTCGAATTGCTACCGCCCAGCATAATTGCTTATTGATTCCCCCCAAAGAATTAAAGCAATAAAGAAGTGCTGAGGCCTAATATGTCAATGCCAACCAGTGAGATGGATCTCCCAACCCTCTTTGGGTGCACAGAGGGGTTTATTGCATTGAAGGTGCAGAAATGAGCTGTAATGGGTACGGGCTCTCAGTGTTGGAGGTTCTGATGGATTCACGTCAGCACTCTCCTATTTTTCCTCTTTCTCCCCCCAAAAGGAAGCCGGGGAAGGAAGCACAGATTGCTCAGTACCATTTACACCATGATTTCATCCCACTTCCCCTCTTTACACCAAACTTCTCCAAAACAACAAAGCTCTCCCATCCTCCGGCACCTCTCACTTCTCTCCCTACATCCTCAACACCCCGAATTGGGGCAAAACCATTCCATTTCCAACCAGAAAGCTGCAGAATTACCTATATTTAGGAAGCCATACTTCACAAGGACCGAAAGAAATCTCCATCATCTCCTTCTCCAGAAAGTTTTATTTCAACTCCATCTTCAAAATGACTCTTTCGTGCCTCTTATGCTTTACTTTGAAGGTTGCTTTGGAGATAATTACCCAGATAATATGACAAGTCGGATTTCTTTAAGCAGGCGGAGGGATACAGCGGAGGAGGAGTTATTTTACCTCTCTCAGCGCAGGCTCCGTCTCTCCCAGCCGCCGGAACAGGAGGGGCGCGGCTCGCTGTGTGTCCCTCAGCCCAGCAGGACTTTGCCCGTAGAAACACAGGCCGAAAAGAGAACGGGGACATCGGGCTTCTCTGCGCTACGAGCCGGCCATGGCCCCCAGGGCCTAAAGGAGGCGGCAGGCAGCGGCCTAACCCCCCCCGCCCTGCCCGCCCCGCTCGGGCCGACCGGCGGGCGGTGGGTCGGGGCGGGCGGTTGCGGGTATGGGCGGCCTGCAGGGAGCACCGCACAGCGAGCGGAGCTTCCCTTGTTTGTGGGCTTTTTGATGAAGTTTGGCGTTGTTTTTTTTTCCCTTTGGATATTTAGTACGCCAAAAGTTGGGGATTTTTTATTTTTTTTCCCCTTTTTTTCTGTTTTTTTTTTTTTGCCCTTTTCTGAGGTGTTTTTCTCAGTGCGGGGGCCGCACTGACAGCCCCGCAGTGATCGTACCATGTAAATTGGATAACACGAGCTCTGGGCAGAGGCTCCAATGAGTGGCACACAGCCCGCAACCACGGACAGGTCAGTAGTTGGGAATCGCTCTTATTCCGGGCTTTGATTCGGGTGACAGCGCTTAAAGATGGGCTCTGAAAGCGAGATGGGATGGGGGGTTTATAGGGGTTGCTTTGGGATGTGTAGGGCTTCTGTCCTGCTGTTTCTTGGTGTCTTATAGAGTCGGTAGAGCAACTAGCACTGAGTGCTGCCCATAGATGTGCAGCCATCCATCCCTGCTGCAGCTGGGGTCAGCCCAGGTGAGGCTGCACTGTGCCCCTCCTGCCTTCCATAGCTTATCATTGGGAGGGTGGAAGAATGGGTTTTCTAT
Organism: Coturnix japonica; assembly: GCF_054131305.1. Taxonomy (NCBI): domain Eukaryota; kingdom Metazoa; phylum Chordata; class Aves; order Galliformes; family Phasianidae; genus Coturnix; species Coturnix japonica. The sequence continues at coordinate 3,746,052 of NC_140696.1, forward strand.
CTCAAAGACACATCAGTGGCGTGGGGATGGGGCTATAGGTGCCATAGGGAGCTTGTGGTGAGCTGGGGGCCACATCCATGCTTCACATGTGTCCCTTCTGATGGGTTTTGTGCTGGGAGATGAGCTGGATAAAGACACCGAGCCTTTTTTCCCCTCTGTCACAGTGTATATGTATTAATATAGGCAGGTATGTGTTCCTGAGTTGCAGGCTGCTATCACATGTGTGAGACAGGTTAGAGCAGCATTGGGATTCTTATAAGCAGGGCGGCTGAGCGCTGCGTGAGGATGGAGAGCTGAACTCGCTGCTTGGGAACAACAAAATACTTTCCATTATTGAATTGGAATGGGCAAATTGAAAACGGAGCACAGCCCAAAAGGGGGGGGGGGGGAAGAAGTCTCCATTTCCTTTTGCGTTCGGTCACGTGGAGGGGATGTTTGTGTTCAGTGCTGTGCTCAGAGGACCTTTAATGCCAGGTAAGGTGCCCAATATCTGTATTGCCTCTTTACGTCTGGCTCTCGAGGGTGGAATAGAAAGCAGGTGCAATAGAAATAAACCTGACGCTTTGGGTGTCGTTAGAGCCGCACATGTCATGTGATGGGGTTAATTCTCCCTTTATTTATCAGTGACCTTCCTCAGGTTGGGAGCTGCCTTAAGAACATAACAACAAAACTCAGCTTGCATCTGTGCCAAAGGTGTTTGGAGCATAACACAGGGCCTGCTCTTTTCTCCACGTGAGCTTTGAATACTTGTCTTAAGAGTCTACACAAACCTATAAGGCAGCAGGTTGCACTTGTCCCATCCTCAGTGTGTCCTGTGTCTTCTTGGAGGTGGTGTGATGTATGGCAGTAAAGCACACGTGAATCAGAAGGGAAGTAAAAATGGCCATTGCTGGTGGTGTGATAAATGGCATTCTCATTAATGGGATTTCTATTTGGTCTCGTGGTGTTTGCTTCTTTTTCCCAGTGGATCTCAGTATCTGAGACTGAAATTGTCTGATAGGGGCCATTCCTGACCAGCTCCTCTGCTGCTGGAGATAGAAGGTGATCTTATAAAGTAATTCTAGAGGTTAGAAATGAACACACGAGCAGAAAGCAGCCCATGATGGCAGTGGTGTGAGCAGTGCAGGGTTCCCAGCCCTCACATTCACTTCCTCCTTCTCTCAGGAAGTTCTTTGACTTTCTCAGCTGCTGCTTTTCATAACCCAGCAGCTCGGATCTCACGGTTCATCTGCAGCCTCACTGCTCTGACGCTTCGTGTTTGCAAACACTTACACCCTCTTAATGTAATACTCTCCTTGCTGAGCTTGTGTTTGTTCAGAGGGTGGCATTTCTCTTAAGCCAGTAAGTCTTGGGGTGGGCATCTGCACTTGGGCTCTTAAAGTTGATGAGGGAAAACAGGGCCATTGAGGGGACATACAGGAGGTGTCAGGGGTTGATAGAGCACCTTCTCTTCCATTCTGGATACAGGAGGGGTTTGCTGTGCTCCTGTCTTATTACTTGGCTGCATTTCTAGTGCTGGGGTTGGAGATGGGGTCAGTCTGTGCTCTGAGGACCCCACAGTGGGTACAGCATTGGGCTGCCAGTGCTGGAGGGGGGCTGTGTGCCATGGGGAGGGGGCTGCCCCACTGTGCTGCCTTGGGGCATTGCTGGTGATGCATGGAGGGGTGAGATAAGGGCTGTGTTCTTTGCAAGGGCGTGCTGGGCTGGGATGGAGCTCAGCCATTTGCAGGCTCTGGTTGGTTGCTGAAGGATGATCACGCTGCTGCTATATCCTGTTATGACACCGAAGAAACATTAGTGTGCCATTAATATATATGTATGTTTGTCTCACAGTGTTTTTTTCTCCCTGTAATAGTTCTAAATGTGCTGCAGAGTGAAGCAATTGCTGGGTGCAGGACTCACCCCTGCTCTCTGCTGGAGCTCTCTGAAGGATGGATGCTCTTAGAGCATCTTGTGGGGCACTGGGAGCCTTTCTCAGTTGCCTTCCAATGGGTTTTATTTATAACAGCCCCATAGTTTCTGTTGCTATGGCTGAAAAACAGGAGAGGTAGAATTTACACATAATTACCCCTGGGAGGCTTTTAATTGCTGATTTGCTCCTCACTTGGTACTAAAATAGGTCCTAATTGCTTCTTATCTACCGAGATGCACTTTCCCTGTCTGAGGCTGTTTGTAAGACCCCAGTGTCACTGGGACTCCTGTAACTCTGTGGTGGGGGAAGGGCTCCTTTGGGTCTATGGGACAGGAGGAAGAGCTGGACAGGGAGCTGCAGTGCTGAGTTATTACCGGGTACCTCGATGTTATGACTGAACGTTTAGTTAAGAAACTTAACAAAACTCTTGTTTTGTTTCCACCGAAGCTGCCTGATGTTTGCTATTGGCCAGGAGAGAAGCAAACGCTCCCACTTGATGCTGCATAATTTATGAGGCTTTTTTTTTTTCCCTACTAGAGTTGAGGTGAGCTTGATTTTCTAGTTTTGAATAGAGCTGTGGGCGTCGTGATGATTTGGGTGGAGGCAGGAGCAGCATTTCGTGGTAGCCCCATTGTATAATTCTGCGTGCACACAACTTCTGTTACAGCTCTTGGATGTGTGAATCGGGAGCAGCACTGGATAAAAGCTGCTTCAGTGTCAGGCTGTTGGAAGCCTTGTTCAGCTCAGCAGCAATGGACACACTGAGCAACAGAGCTGGTCCTGGCAGCACTGAGCACCACCCTCACTCCTTAATCTGTTCCCTATCATATTGCAAAGCTGTGGGTCAGGCTCTGAGTATAAGCAGCCTGCATGAAGGTAATGCACAGTGCTACTCACCTGTACCAGTTGTATTATATATATCATAGCTGTATCTTTTAGGGTCATGATGAGGCTCTCAGCCTTCAGCCCACCCTGCAGCCTGGAGCTGTGCAAAGTGCCACCAAGAGAAGCAGTGTTTGCCTTTGGAGTCTGCATTATCTGCTCAAACATCCAGGTGGTCCTTGTGGTCACTGGGATGTGTGCTGGCCAAGGTAGGCTCAGGTTTTTGCTATCAGGTCTCCAGCCCACAGGTTTCTCACTAATACCTCTATCATCCATCTGAAAATTGATAGCAAGAGTCCCAGTTGAACTTCTAGGCTGGGTGAGCTGAGGTGCTGCTAAAAGCACAGCTGAGGCTCCTTAACTTCACTCTGTCCAATACCACTTTATCTCCTTGGAGAAAGGCAGGTCTTTCTCTTGCAGACAGAGATGATGCTTCTATGTGTCCTATTTTTGCAGCCCTGTTCTGGATAATTACCGTGTTTAAAGAATGGAAACGTTGGTTCATGTCTCAGCTTGATTAAACGAAGGGTCAGGGATGTGGAGAGACACTGGGCTGAGAGTGAGGGCGAGGGAGGGAGCAGCAAAGTTATTATTGAAATGAAAAGGGATGAGAAGCCTGCGGTGTCTGATGAGGAATGTATGAAGGGTAAAACACACGGCAGGATACCGAGAGGCAAAAAATAGGAGCAGAACTTTTAGAGGAAAGAGGCAGGAAGAAACAAGGTTTGCTTCTTTAATTAAAATAAATACGTGAAAATGGCAGGAAAAAGCAGCGTCCTTATTTCATGTTGAAATGTAAGCATCATTATTAATAGCATAAACAAAACAATGGGCAGACACAGACGTTCACAAATAGTCTCCTCGATGTCGCTGGTACATTGTGAGTGCCCTGAATCCTTTTTGGGTTTGTTCTCTGTATTCTATCTATTGCAGAGTTGTAGGCAGGAGCCCACCCGTGCCCATCCGTAAGGCTGTGGAGTAAGAAGCGATGCTGTTTCCATTGGTTGGCAGATGCTTAGAAATGATCTGCTGAGCTATTTTAGGCTTTGTTTTGACAACGCTGATGTCAGTCGGTGAAGGTACTTGGTTCAATTGCTCAGGCACTGGCAAAGCTAATGAATGGGGTTGAACATGTGAGATGGATGGAAAAGACCCTCAGGCACAGCGTGTGAGTTCCTGTATTTGAAATAATTCGGTTGTAATCTATCTGAATCATTGTCATATTTGTTACTTGGATGCTTTAGTGTCCTCCTGGAGGTTTGCCGTGTCCCTCCCTTATAGCACGGCGTGTCCTGGCCTGGAGCTGCCCCTGGGCCTGGGTTCATTTCAGGCCTTCAGTAAAACAAACCTTTTATGATCAGGGCTATATAAAGCATAGGAAAAGCTGCATGACCTGACCCAAAGAGCCACTTTTGGTGTTGATGTTGATCCTAAGAGAGAATCCAAAGGTATGGGCAAGGTGCAGCGACCTGTGCAAGGTGAAGTGCTGTGTGCTGTGGTCCTGGAGGAGGGCTGGAAATGGACATTTCCCAGCTTGCAAGAGAAGACCCATCTCTATTAACGCACTAGGCTGATCCAAGGGAGGCAGAGGATCAGGTCCACCACTCCCATAAATGTGCAAGCTTCAACCTGTAAGCCTGCATGAAGTATCTGATGGCTGTTAGGGCAGTGTGCTTGCAGGCTGCTCACAGCACTGCATGGCACAGGGGCATTGAGGGCTCTGGGGACATCCTGGGTGGGGGGGGTGTGGAGATCAAAGGTGCTGGGAATGGGAGGAGGAGGAGAGAATGGAAGGAGGGAAGCTATAACGAGCAAGGAGAAAAGGAAATAGGAAAAAGCTGCAATGCAAGACATGAGAAAGTCAATAGGAAATGAGTGAGAGGGATAGAAATGGGAGAACTGGTGGCAGCTGCCGGATATGAGAGAGGTTTCCTGCCTGCCTTTGCCTTCTAGAAGCACACATCAACAGCACAGGGCCAGGAGCTGCTGATGGAAGGTGAGAACTGCAATCCAAAGCCAGCAGCACAGCCGTGCTGACTGCAGGTTGGTGCTGGGAGGACCTCTGTGCTCCTGGAGGGGCTGTGGGTGTGCTCAGGACCTTCTGAAGCTGTTCTGCTTGGGGTAGCAGCAGTAGTAGGAGCTCCGGCCCTTTTGTTGGGGGCATTGAGAGCTGGAGGTGTGGCTCTGATCCGCACAGATAGGACGGCTTTTTCCGCCCTCTGAAACATTATTGTGCGGTGTCCGAAATTAGATGATGACTTCAGCCGACAGCAAGTTATGGGCTGTTTCGGATTTAAAGGGATGTTTCCCTCTGCTGCCACGGGGCGTCCAGCCATCCAGCCTGGTTGAGAAAGCTGGGGGAACCGTGATAGGACGAAGAGGATGAATTTGTGTGATGTGAACTGATGGGCAGCGATGTGACGAGGAGAAGAGTTTCTTAGACAGCTTAGAGGTCTCGGAGCTGGCCGTGTGCTGCTGCCTGCTGACACACAGCAATGGGCTGTGGTTTGCCCTGCTCAGTCCCTGCGGTTTCAGCTGCGGAAGTGGTTGGTGTGGGTGCAGATGAGATCTGAGCAAAGCAATGCTCCATCGTTTTGGCTGGTGGAGGTGGTATGGGGACACAGCGGGAAGAGCCGTCTGCAGTTGTTGTGGGATCATCTTTGTTTCTATCTGTGTGCATCAGGAAGGTTGTGGTGCTGTCTGCAGGTGCTGCTAACACAGATGCCTTTGTTGCATGCGAGATGCAGAACCTGCAGCAGCAAAAGGGAAGCAGCTGGTGGTGCACTTTGCTCTGTGTCCACCCCATTGCCTTGCTGCCATACCCCCTCCTCAGCAGCAGCCCTTTGCAACGTGCTGGATAGCCCCAAGTTTTACACTCTCTGAAGTTCTTTCTCTACAGTGTGCTGCCCACTTATGCTATGGGAATAAAAACCCCATAATACATCCAAAAAAACCCCAGTCCCCCCCAAATAGAAGCAGCCGTGCTCTTCTGTTCATGCTTTTCTGTTCATCCAGTGGGAAGATGGAGGAATGTTGGTGCTCGCTTTAAACTCTGGAATTTTGTTTACTTTGGATGTTAACCAGTGCAACTTCAGCTGTATGTATTGCATAGCAAACCTTGACCTCTCCCTTTTCCTCTTTGTAGGCTTATTATCAGCTTTCGCACTCGTCCATGAGACGTTAGCTGTGGGTTTTGATGCCTGCACCTGTTGTGCAGTGCTTTTGACTCCCACTCTGGAGCTGGGGCTGTGCCTGCATTCTGCTTGCAATAACCCAGCTGGTTCGGGCCAGGAAAACACTTCTCTCAGCATTATGCAGTCAGGGAGTTGTTGCTGCTCTGGGCTCAGTGTGATGAGGGGATTCCCACTGCCCTGGGCTGCTGGCACACAGCTGTATTGTGGGTCTGGGGCTGCCTGCAGAACCTTCCCCTTTCCTCCAACCTTTTGGTTTTCAAGCCCAGCAATCCCTCCCACAACATCTATGCTCTTGGCTTAGGAAATGGCTGCAGAAGCAGGGGGCATGCCCAGCTCATGGGTTGCAATGGGGCTGGGGAGGAGGGCTTTGATGCAACACATTGGGAGCTGTGCTATCTGCAAGCATGGCTGGCCTTCAGATGGAGCTGATAAGAGGAACAAGCATGATGTTTCTGTAGGTAAGCTGCATGCGTTCACTGCTTTAATGGAAATGATTCTTTTTTTATTAATGTGTTTGAACAAATGTTATCTGAGGAGTGACTGCAGTTATTGTGTTGGAATGAGTTTGGCTGTTGGCCCCGCAGAGCTGAGAGCTCCTGCAGGGCAGCAGCAGTGCCTGCTTTGGGGTGGGGATGGAGAAATGTTCCATTTACCCTATGAGCCCCATCTCTGGGGGGAGATGTCCATAGAGGTGATGCTGTATGAGCAGCCCTGATCTGGGGTTTCAAAGCAAGAAGCACAAGGTGCTCTCATAGTTCCACGTCCAAGCCTTTCATTTTCTTTCTGCCCCCCTGCATGGTGTGCTTTGCTTTTGGGGCAGGGTGAGCCCTGTGAACAGCCCTGGAAAACTCTGTTCATTATGCGCTGCCTGGAGGGCAGAGGGGGAATTGTCAATAGGGCGGGCTGTGAAATAAAATGAGTTGTGGGGGAGCTCAGGCAAAATGAGCCAAAGCTCACAGAGAGTGTCTGGAAATAGTGTGAGTTCTGAACATCAGTGCTTGTATTTCCCTTGTGCTGCTGAAGCAATGGGAGTGAAGTAGGTTCCGGTGCCCTTGAGAAATGGATCTATGCGTCTTCAGAGCCTGGGGCTGTGAATACAGGTATTGGTGCTGTGCGTTCGGTTGTCTCCTGCTGTCATGAATACCATGATTCTAAATGCTGTTGTGTGGGATTGCCACCTTGCCACTGTTTGTATCCTTTAATTTTGGGGTTGCATTGTAGGGTAAAGCCAGAGACGGATGAGAGCTGAAATGCCATGAAATGAAACTGCAGAAACCTTTGGAAAGAATGAGTCAAGCTTTTTTTTGCTTCTTCCTGGTTCTTGATATGCAGTTTATTAGGCCTCAAAGTATTTATTGCCAAAAGCTTCCTGCTCTAGAGCACACCACGGCTCCGTGCTATCGGCTGCTGCAGCCGTGCTCTTAGATTGGGGTTTGCTGTCTTTGGGTTATAACGCTGTTTTTCAGCCATGGGATTTCATGCTGGTGGGAATTGGTTAAATGCACTTCAAGGCAGGATGAGCAGGAATTGTTTATATGTGCCGTTCTGAGATGTTGAGTGGCTTCTAAAATCGCTCATGGTAAAAGATGAAGAAAGGAAACAGTGTGACCTTTAAATGAAGCTCCATGTAGCCCGTTTTCCTACACCAGGAGTCAGAGCAGGCATTGAGAGATGGGAAGAATTGGGGCTCTTGAAACGTCCTTTGCTTTTTGCTTTTGCAGATTGGTTGGTTTAATTCTCCTCCCATATTGGGCAGATTTGACAGCTGCTTGTGAACCACGTTTGCTTTGGAGCAGTTCTGAGCTCGGGTTTTGCTTGCCATCCCATGGGTGCCCTGGGCTCCAAGCAGCGAGTCCTGAAGCTGCATTAAGAACATAAGGGCATCCATCTGCTGGGGCTTCCCATCCTGTGACCAGGCCCCTGAAAGCTTTCAGGTAACGGTGCCAAACAACTCTGAATCCTGAAAGCTTGCAGGTCTTTTGGCTTTACCACATTCAATTGCATCATATATGCTAAATACCCATGGCTTGTTTTCTGCCCTGTCCAGGTTTCAGATGCAATGGCTGCTCAAACAATCCAGGCTGTGCTTGTCCTTCAGCAATTGTTGGCCTGTTCTCTTAGTGCAGAAACAATTTCCTGTTTCTCTACCTCAGTTTCCTATTTTTCAAACTAAGTTACAGTAAATGAAGGCATGTTCCTAAGGAGCTGAAACGACGCGATGTTTGCATATGGGAAGCGGTTGCTTTGTGCAGTTATTGCTTTACCTGCTGTAAGCTCTCCTGAAATTGCTCTGAATGGCAGAAATTCCTGGGGGGAGCTTCTGTATGTCTGACTTGCACTGCTCCATCCTTTGCACGCTCCATTGCAGTGCCTGTGACATGGCAGCTTCTATTTGCATGCTGCAGAGCAGCGTGCTATTCGGAGCACACAGCTGTTGCTCAGATGCATGCAGATGGTGCAGGTGATCGGCTGGGCTCTGTGTTATTGCAGCGTGCTGCTGATACACGCGGGATTTCTTGTGTATCTATACCTTCACATTTACAAGATCCTGATCATTAAAGAAGGGAAGGGCCAGCTTTTGTTGCTTTATGGCAAATACACAAGAAACCAGCATCCTGAGCCCATAGTGGGCTTGTTGCTGCTGCACACCATTAGCCTCTGAGACCACAGCTGATGCACAGGGTGGTTCTTTCAGCTGCTCAGGGCTGTATGGAAGCACAGCTGTGAGCTGCTCCTGGTGGCAGTTCCATCTATCCATCCATCCATCCTCTGGGGACCTCTTTGCTTCCGCTGGATGGAGCTCTGGGAAGCTGATCTTTTCCCATGTCTGGCTCCTTATTGGGGTAAAGGTCTGTGAATTCTGCATAAATATTTACCATATCCCATCCTAACCAGCTGAGAGCTGCTAATGCTGTTAGTTAACAACAAGAAGAGCTTTGCTTATTTTCTTTGCGGGTGTGTGGCTTGTGTATGGGCGAGAGGAAATGTGTTCCTTAATCAATAGAGCGTAAGCGAAGGAATAGGGACTGCAGTCGGGGTTATTTGCCAAAGAACAGTGGAACAGAAATAGGAAAACCCTGGAATGTTAAACCTGGAATGCAAAGGCTGTGGTAGCACTGAAATAACTTCACTGTCTTAATGTTTTATTACACTGGCTAAGTGAGCATCTGCTGTTCTTCTCTATGTTCTTAAGAGGTGTTTGGCTGTTGGCTTTCTTAATAGTGTGGAAAGTGCCATCACCCTTCTGTTTTCTCTTTCCTCTGCCATCTGAGACTAGAAGGTAAGTTTAGAGCAGGGACCAGCCATAGCCTGGCTGTCTCTTCTAAATACCTACTTGCTTTTTTTTGCTCTAAGATCTATTTATTTGTGTTTTCCAGATTGTTTTCTTCTTATGTCCTGTGGCTGAGAGAGTATGGAGGGAAGGAAATCTGGGAGATCGGAGTAGGAAACGAGATAGAAGCTTCCATTCCTGAGCCTTTCTTGTTTTTACACCGTTTCCTGGCAGCTGCTTTGGGCTGTACTTGAAAGGAATGCATTGTGTTGCTTTTTTTTAACCCCCCCCCCAAAATCTGCAGATAAAACATCAATCAAAATGCATAGTCAAAATCATAAGCCCCAGCCAGCAGTGAAGCTTCAGCCTGCAGTGATCCCACTGGGTTATAATCCTGTGTTAAAATGGGTTGTTAACATGCCCATCCTTATTGGGAGCGAGCAGGAGAACTGGAGCTCAAGTGCCAATGGAAGTCTCATTTATTTCCCATGTGTTTATGCCAGAGAGAGAGAGTTCTGATGCTTAAAGGACTGAAAATGTCCCCCTCTGAGGTGAAGGCACAGCCCTGCACTGTGGTGTATCCACACTGTGTATGTCTGTGCATTGACCTGGATGCTTTCAAACCAAATACTGGCCGTGTGGATCTGAAAAGCAAGCTGAGGTAGGGGAATGAGTGCATGAGTAGAAGCAGGGAGCAGATAGGAGCAGATAGGAGCAGGAGCTGCTGTCTTTTGCTTCCTGGCTGCTGCGTAATTGCAGCCATGATGCAGCTGTGGCTGTGAGTTTATATTTGGCATTGCATGGGGCAGCACAGGAGGGATGTGAGATCTGAGGGATTGCTGTTAATACAGCGATTGACTATGGGTTGATCTTTATAATAGCCGCTGTGATTGGGGAAGGGGGTTGTGTTGAAGCAGGAATAGCAATTGAAACCTCTAAAGATGGGATGGAAAATAGAAACGAGACAAATGGCTTTGTAGCAAAGGGGTACCCCAGGAATGTGGCTTCCCCAGCAGCCTGTGAGCACTGTGCTGCCTGGGGCACGGCTGCAGCGCTGGGAAGATTTACATTAATCAAACACAAACGGACAGCGTAGCGTGAAGAAATTTCTATCCCGCTAGCAATGCTCACAAACTTCATTAGGTTATTGGGGCAGAAAAAGAAAACAGCCCCTTCCCCCCTATGATCCTTTTGCCCAGGGCTTGGCCAGCCTGCTGCCCCTTGCTCTGACCTCTGGGTTCCTTTCGTGGGCTGGCAGCAGGCGTGCTTCCATTCTCACCCATGTATGTGTATGCATATATGCATACAGAGATAGATGCATCTACACACACATGCACATAAAGGTGTATGTAAATAGACATCAATGGATATGTATGGTATATATACACACTGTCTATCCCCACTGCACGCAGCTCTGTAAGGGTGGATGCTGCTGCTGCTGGAGGAGGAGGGGTTTGTTCCATCCCAGCAGTGGAGCAATTGAGCGATGCTGCTGGTGGATGTGTGAGCGTGCAAGGAATCAGAGAGCTTGCAAGAGGGGAGGTGCATGGGGAGGGCTGGGTGGCAGCGTGCTCCCCCTGGATGTGGGCCTTTGGGATCTCCCTGTGCTCTGAGCCTGGCTGGTGAACCAGGTAACGTGGAGTCTTTGTTCCTTTTCACGTGGATGTGCTGAAAGATGAGGGAGCAGTTCCTTGAATGCAGAGGAGGGAGGAAGGATTTGTCTTTAAACGTGTTGGAAAAAGAAGGGAGGGAAAGGTTTAGGTTTGTATCTCGTGGGGCTTTTTTGCTTTCTTTCTAATAATAGCTGCTGTGTGAACCTCAGTTCTTCTTTTAGATTTTCACTGTAAAAATGGCCAATTAAATACAATGTTAGGAGGATCTGTACCTTGGTGTCTCAGCTCAGGAACAAAGGTTTGGCAGCGAGGGAGGAAGCTGTGGGTGCTGTCACCCATCCTGTTGGATCCCAGTGCTGAATTACCCCCCAGCCCTTTCCATCAGAGCAGAACCTTCTGGCTTTCAATGAACCAATGTGGTTTTGACGAGCTGACATTTTATGCATGTTGATATTACATATCGGCATTGAGGAAACCAGCTTTGAGATGGTTTTTTCGTGCTGAAAATGGTTTTTGTTGATCTTTTCTCTTTCTGTGTTTGTGCTGTGTTTTATATATATAAATACAAAGCAAACAGCATTGGTAGAACGCAGTCATAATGCTGCTCTGAGCAGTGCTCTGGTGCAGAACAGAGGCTGTTAATACAGCAAGAGAGCATCGGGAGCCTCCTCCCCATTAGCAATAGTTTCCGTGGAAGCCGGGGTATGAAGATATGATGTGAAAGGGTTGGGGTTTGTCATCGCTGCTGGAGGGCAGCTTGCTGGCACTGGGGGCCGGTGGTTCTGTGCCATGGGGAGGGAGGAGGCTCCTGGCTTCGTCGTGGGGTGGGGAGGGAGCAGAGCTGATAGCGGTCGCCAGTAGCTCTGTGAGCTCTGCTCTGCTGTGCCACGTCCCAAGGAGTTCTGCTGCCATCGCCTTGTGACGACCGGTGGGTTTCCTAAGTCACTGCTTTCTTCTTCTATTTTAACAGAACCGGGAGGCTAATACTAACACATGCACTCGGAGGCCTATTAATAGCCATGTGTTTGACTCAGACGTCGCTCTCAGGATCTCGAGCCATTTTACAAGCATGGTAGCTTTGCTGTTGTTTTTTTTTCCCCTTCCATTTTCTAGCTGGAGAAGCAGGGTTTGGTGCTGTCAGTGCTGTGCTGCTGCTCCAGCCCTTTACAGCTGTGTGCTCACACTGTAATGCAGGGCAGGATGCAGCACCCCAGGGCACAGCGTGCCACGGCTGTCACTGTGAATGCCATCACTTTGACTGCTGTGAGCATGGAGTAGCTCTGTGCTGTGTGCTCAGAGGTGAGACGTGTGTCGGGGGTGGGGGGAGAACCAAGTGGGTTTGTGTCTCATAGAGATCTCTCCATTTTTCCTAGCAATGTAAATAAGCGAGATAACCTCAGCTTTGCTCAGCAGCAGAGCTGGTCTCTTTATAGTTCAGTTTACATCACACGTTTTTCTCTTTGAGCTGTGACAAACTTCTTGATACGCAGTCACATTTTCCATGGGTGCTTGAAACCAGAAGCTGCACCAATGTTCAATCAGTTGCATGGTTTTAATGTAGTCTCAGGCAGTTTGGGCTCCTGGTTTGGGCTCTACGTTAGTAAGACTTCACCAGGAGAATTAACTACATTAGAAGCTCTGAGGGACTGTGAGAACTAATAATACACCATTCAGGTTCAGTAACGATGTGGTAGTGATTTCTGTGCTATGGCTTTCGTTTAATACATTGTGTATATCCCATTTGTTTTCTTGGTGTATATTGGGCCACTGGGAACGCTTTGCCTTTGGGCAGGTGAAGACGTATTAGCTGTAAATGAGTTTATTGCAGCTGGCAAATACACAGAAGCTTTGCAAAGGTCGTTGCGTGCACATCCCATGCAGAATGGGTGTAGTTTGGCCAAAGGTTCATGGCTGGGTGGGAGAAGCAAAGGCTGCAAATGCTTTTTGGTTGAGTGTCTGCTTATAGCTCGGAGCTGATAGATTCCTGGTTCTGATGAGCTGGCAGGTTTGGGGCCCGAGGTGTTGGCGTTATGTTTCTAGGTAGTAAATGCCCATTAACCTTTAAAGGGAGCTGACAAGAGAATCGAAGGTAAATTTAAACCACGTCACGGTGCTGTTCTTGGAGCTGATGTTATCCATACTGACCTTTTATACTATAGGAGTAACACGATGACACAACAGAGTTGTACAGTAGGTTGGACAAACTGATGTGTTCGTTCCTTTTAAGTACATAAATCCATCAGTCAAGGTGTTGCAGATCCATGTGTTCATGTATCTGATGCTTATTTCAGGTCTGTTTTAGCAGGACTCCTAATGCTTCCTCATGCAGCAGCTGGAAAACAGAACCATTCCTTCCTGGTATCCAGAACCTGGGAGCTGCTTGTTCTTCCAGAGGTGCCGTATTCCTGTGCCAGGCGCTGTGCTCACTCACTCCCCAGAAATGCAAAGTCTGGGCCAAATATTCAAATGTGGCTCTGAACCTTGTACATAGATTTGCAAAACTTCGAGCTGGATAATTGGAGTTAGTGTTACGGTATTTTGAAAGCTACGGTTCCAGTTGTATTGCATGAGCCGAGTTGTTTTATTCTCTTCCTTTTCTCATTGCTTTCTTCTGGTTTGCTGAAGTGCTTCCACACCGGCCTTGCTGCTGGTTCTTACCGACCACGAGCTGGGTATGGCATTAATAGGGAACTGGGCTGCGTGCCTAATGAAATGCATTAGGGCTGGGCAGGCTGGGAGTGATCTCTGAGCCTTCTGCATGCATTGGAAGTCCCAGGGCACTCCGTAGCGTTGGGTTTCCACACTTGGTTTAGGAAAATAAAATGGTCTGAGGCAGCGCCCGTGTTCCTTTGTCTCTCGCTTTGATTTCTGCGTTCCTCTGCCCAGAGAGCTGCTCCAGACTCCGTGTAGGAGGAGTGCTGGGAGGGAGGCGGAGAGCAGCGCTGCTTCCAGCTCTTAACTGCAGTTCCTGGCAGGCAGAGCAAACATTGCATTTCCCCCCTAATTAGCTCCAGTTTACGGAGGCAGGTTGATGCTGAGCGTCACGCCCTGTCTGTGCAACAACCCGCCGCTGCTTTATTGCATTCCTGCACAGCAGAGCAGGCTGTGGGCAAAGGGATTTCTAGGTGATCAGAGCATCCTCTGCTGTGTTTGCTTCCCTCATAGAGCTCACACTGCTGAGATGATATGAAAATGGGGAGAGAAAGGCCATTCTGGAGCTGTTCTGCTGTTGCCGTGCCTCACTGATTTCAGCTCCCTTTCCTCCTCCAGGCAAACTTGAGCTCTCAGTGTTTGCCTATAGCCTACTGAAAAATAATTACATAAGAAAAGTGGGTCAGAACTCCTGGAATCGCAAGGCTTGACCTTTCTGCTGCATGCAGTCGGTTCTGTAACGTGTGTAATGCAATGAGTCCTTGCAGCAAACGAACAAACGAACAAGCAATCTCCCTGTTGCTTGACTCTTATGTTTAGGCTGAACCTGAAAGTGGATGCTGGAGCCACTGGTGTTACTTATGCTTCCTCCCACTGCCCCCCTCCTTGCTTTTGGTTGGTCTGTCTGCTGCTTCCCAATTGCAGGCACTCAACAATCGATGTCCTTGTGTTGGAAGGCAGCAGCTCCAGGCTTGGAGATGGAAAGCTAATGCTTCCAAGCCTTGGAAGTTGGTCAGGAGTGGCTGCTGAAAATGGCTCTGTCCCTTCCCCTTTGTAGAGTTTTCGAGGGGACTGAGAGTTCTTGCAGGGTCCTGGCTGCAGCAGCAGAGCAGCACAAAGGCCACATTGAGAATGGCTGCAGGGGAAGCCCTCCTTCCTTGCCTGCCCTGTAAATGCAGCTCTTTCTCCACGGAAAGCCCTGACATCAGCTCTTGGAAAAACCCAAGTGCTTGTGTCATGGAAAATAGCTGAGGCACTTGCTTGGGCTGGGGCTGAATGACTGAACTGTGGATGAAACTTTCTAGAGATGCTTTTCTTCAGCCCCTTCCAAATGTTACTGTTTGCAGGGAAACGGAAACCTTTCCATCTGAAATCTGACAGGGAAGGGATGCGAAGGACTGAGCTGCAGTTGGCTGTAGTATGTTCCATGTGCACTGCTCGCCTCTTCTGTTTTCTTGTTTTGAATCTGTGTTTAACAGACACTGTTAGAAGCGCTTTTCAGAGCTGAATAGATCTTGCTAAAGTGGCAACTCCAAAAGAGAACAGTTTTCCTCATAGATGGCCACGACTACCTGCATCATCAGGAAATGCCACCCAGCTCCTTACATGGAGGCAGATCTTCATGTTTGGGATGCTCTTTACCATCCTTACACTGCTAACTTCTCATACCATCTGAGCCTTGCTGGCTTTCCATGCTTGTGAAAAAGCATCTATTTTTTTACTTCTCTCCTTGATTTTTGAATTGATCTCACCCTGATTAAGCTCTTGACTCAGCACTTCTGGTTGCTGTGGGGCTGGTGCCTTGCATTGATCCATATGCTGATCCATCAAGAGGTATGATGGTGGCTTGCATTGCCTACCCTGTTTCCTGACCTAAAGGCAAAAATGAAGGGCATGCTCCACTTACGAGTAGAGATATTGCTGGGCCATTGGTAGGCTGGAGGTATGTGCTGATGCTTTCTTAGGACCAGCCAAGCACTGAAGTCACTGAGAAAGTTTAAAGGATGGGGAACAGTGTCGAGTCCCCTCAACAAACACCAGCCCTAAATTCCCTGTGTTCTTGTTCAGAAGCTCTGCTTGCAAGCTGTTAGTAATCTAAAGCTAATAATGCCACAAACGGTTCTTCCATGACTCATTGCGTCAGCTGTGGTTGCTGCCTTAGACAACTACAAAAATAACATGGAAACTTTTATTGCCCAGCTCAGTTTCGCCTCCTGGTGCACTTGCTGCAAGTTCCTGGGATCTGTGTGTTGCTCCCAGGAATCCACACCATTTGGTGCCCTCCTTCATCTGACTGCTTCTCCATCCACACCTTGCACTGCAAGCTGTTGTCATCAGTCTGTACTTGGGGTTTTATTTGAGGGGGAAAATCTCGGTGGTTTTCTGAGCTTGTGTGCTGTGCTGTGGGGAAGAGATGACACTGCTCTTTAAGTGGGTCAGTGCTGGGGCCATTGGGCTCCATGTTGGATTAGTGCAGCCTGCGGAGGGCTGTGTGCTTGCAGCTGCAGTCTGTGGGCAGCATGATGAGCTGGAAGGCTTCTGTCTGTGTTTTTTCTTGGTTGCTAATAGTAGCCCACTTGCTGCATCTGTGTCCCTCTTGACCCGCCTGTCATTTGTTATCTCATCAGTTCATTTTACTCATCTGCTGTCCTGTACAGAACACATCTACCCCGTTTTGTTGTGGCAGAAGACTGCCTTTAGCTTTATATTAAGGTCACATTGGTACTGCTTTTGTTCAAGTCATGTCTGCAGTCTCCCATAATACTTAACAGTGCCATGGTGGCTGTGCCTAGCTGCAAACTGGAGAGTTGCACAGACTATTTGTTTCTCACTGCTTTCAAGTGCCGTGCAAATGCCAATGCAAAATGAGTGAACCTCTAATTGTTTCTCTTTCCTGTTGTGTTCAGAGTAGTTGGGTGATTTTGCTGCTTTTCCCCTAATCTGGAGTTCTCAGTGACAAGCAGTGCCTTATTTAAATGAATCTAATAATGCAATGAAGAAGCTTCTGTTGCGACTGTTCATCTCCTAATTAAAGATGAGTTCTGTCAAGCAAGCAGTTTTTGGCTGCTCTCTTTTGTGTGGGTTTCACAATATTTCTTACTCATCTCGGCACAAGTTGTAGTAATTTATAATTCCACCATGGAACACGCACAGGCCTCGAAATTTCAGTGATGTGAGCAGTGAAGTGCACGGAACTGCCTTGAATCTAAATATATTTTTAGTTTGTTCGCTTCTGGAAATAGAAGTTAATTAAAATCTTGTAATATTTCAGAATGGGAGGAACAGGAGAAAAAAAAAGAAAGCCAGCAGCCCCAACATGGTTATCGGAGTGCTGTGCTATTTATGGTCAGATATATTTTCAACCTCCAGGGCTGGAATGGAATGCTTTGTGCTGCTGGAGCTGGGCAGCTTTCCTCGCTCGGGTGTGTTTGGACACATAGATCTTCAAACTATCTTTTTCTGCAAGGAAGCATGCAGGCATGGCTCCAGCACTGAATCGAGCATCCATGTGTGAGTTGTAATGTAGTGTTACTCGTTCTTGGTATGCATTTCTCACTTGGTTTTCCAGTAAATAGGTTTCATCAACGCAGCGTGACTAACAGGGCATACTTCGAGTAATTTGATGCATTTGAGTTACTGAAATTATTTGACCCGGTACTTTAGAGCCAGAATGTGACTTGGGCTTTTAATTGTTCCTGGTATTTGGGAGGAGAGAGTGGAGCAACTCGTTTGAAAATGTGCTGATGTTC
This sequence comes from Coturnix japonica, assembly GCF_054131305.1. Taxonomy (NCBI): domain Eukaryota; kingdom Metazoa; phylum Chordata; class Aves; order Galliformes; family Phasianidae; genus Coturnix; species Coturnix japonica. Next base: position 3,763,325 of record NC_140696.1, read on the forward strand.
ATCAGCTATCAAGACAAAATGTCTGCAGGCTTTTATCGTGGAACCCGAGCGTGCCAACAACGATGGGAGGCTGAGCCTCCAGCTGCAAACCGCACCCTGACGTTTATTTCACGTGGTGCTGAGTGAAGTGACACAACGAAGCAGGTTCGGTGCTGCTTTAGGATTTAATATGAGGCCGGAGCTCCTGCGGCCTACTCAGGCCTGCGGCCTACTCAGGCCTGAAGCCTGCAGGCCCCGCGGCCTACCCGGCCTTCGTCTCTCCAGGCCCCGCGGCCTGCTCGGCCCTTGGCTCCCCAGGCCCGCGGCCTACCAGGCCCTCCCCTCCGGCCTGCCCACCTCCCTCCGGCTCCGGCCTTTCCGTGCAGCTCCGCCCCGCAGCGAGCTGTGGGCAGGACGGGGAGGGCTGGAGATCTGCTTGCAGGGTCGGCATTGCTGAGGGCTGCAACCTTAAAAGAGCGTTTGAATCCCCCTCCGAACTCAGATCGAAAGAAATGCCGAAGATCTGCATGCCGTTCTATAAAAATAAAAGCCGTCAGCGTTTTTGTTAGAAATAATTAGTGCCAACAGCTTACATGCGTTAAGCAGAAACATCATGACTTCTAGACCTCAAAAATCCCCTGTTTGTGCTTCTGCTTGAGCACATAGTAAATAACTCGGAGCTGTTTGGGAAACAGTGCAGCAGTGAAGCTGGTTTGGTTTTGTTTGTCAACAGCTCCTTTTGCTTTAGGAGCTGAAGCTCTGGGCTTCTTGCACACTTGGTAGGTGTGGAGACTGCAGAATAAGCAGCGTTGGGTCCCAGCTGGGTTGTCCCAGGATATGGCTGCTGTTGGGTCTGCTGTGTGTGGTTGTTCCCTGTCCCAGGCAGACAGCGTTGTTGGTGTCGCTGTAGGGTCACTCACCTGGTGTGTCACCAGGTGCTCATTTCAGTGCTGTGCACTGTATTCGCTATATTCAGTGTGTGCTTGGACTCAAGCTGCCTGGTCTTAGGGCTGTACACGCAGTTAGCTGAAGTGAAGGATTAAGTTGGGTGCTTCCACTGTGTGTCCAGTTATGTTTTCCAGGTAACTGGGAGGCTGTTAGTTCTGAGGCTGCTGTTTCTGGTTGTGCAACTCAGTGTATCACAGAACCTGGGTGGTGTACATGGAGGAGAAAGGAGCTGCAAACAGGAGCATTTGGGGCAGCCTTCCTGCCTGTGCTCAGGGGATCTCTGTGGGAATGCTGCAAAGTGAGTAGGGAGCTGAAACTCATGAAAGGTATTGAGAAAAGCAGAGTAGAGGTTGGTGCTTTAAGCTGGGTGGCAAAATCCTGGCTCAGTCATCTGGTTCTGGTAATTTAAGGAGAAAAATATATCCAGGTTTTGTAGGTCCTGCTTGTTTCGTTGCATAACACACATACACTTGTGGCTGCTTTTGTGTCTGAACTGTTGCATATGTTGTCTGCATCCCAGAAGTATCATCTGGGGTAGTTACTGTATTTCCAGCTTAACTTTACACTGTTGTCTCAAATTTAACAATTTCATGAATATAATTAAGAGATCTTGTTAGGGAACCCCTGCAACAAGCTGCAGGATTGCTGGGCTTCATGGAACCCGCATGGGAGGGAGCTAATGGAAGTGCTATATCTATAAGAGAATTTACAATGACAGCCTGGACCTTCTTCAAATGCTGGATAATCAGTCAGTCAGCAGGCTGGGAAATTGAGCTATGTTAATTTTCACTGATGGAATTAGTTGTTATAAGGGGAAGGTGATCCATGAGCTGCTTTGCTAATGGGAAAGATAGACCTACTGGATTTGACAGCATGAATTCTGTTCTGTGTTCTGTTGGAAACCTTGACAATTTCTTGCCTAGATGGGCCAATAATTTGCTGAAGTGGAAGAGATCAGTTATTCTCTTCTGAATGCATTGCAAGACTGTAGGATAACTTTGTATTTAAGCATAAGCATTAATATCAAGCATAATACTGAGAATCTAAAACAGCTCATTAAACTTGTTGTTTCTCCTTTTCAGGTTTCCTCTCAAAAAACCTACAAGGTAAGTTGCTGCCATTTGGCTGCTTATCTCCATTGCACGTTATAACACAGTATGACTAAAGGAGGAATGCTTTTAAAGAAATGCATGCAAACGTGGAACTACCCAGTACTGATGAGATGCAGATTAATAGTTAGATCAGGATAGAGTGCTAAAAACTTGATGTACTCCAAGTGCATGTTGCAGTGTTACCTTTTGCTCTGCATGCTGGATGGTCATTGGAGGTGGGCAGGGAAAGCAACGCTGCTGGTGCACGATATGCAGGCACTTCTTCAGGTGGTTGGTGGTGGGCATTCCATGTCTTTAACTTCTGCTTGGATGGGCATTTAATGTTTGCTAGGAAATTTAAGATTTGGGGAGGTTTTTCAGTTCTTTGGGTGATCACTTTTCATCTTGGAGGCACTCAGGAAATAGATCTAGCAGTGAGCACAGTGTGTACCATCTCTGTAAACTCATTAGCAATCAGGGCTAGTTAAGATTATTTCCAGGGACTCCCAGGTGGAGCAGTGCTGTTGTATGCAGTAGTCAGGACTCTGCTTTGCTTGCCACAGGCACGGCAGCATTCTGAGCAGAGAGTCTCCAGCCGACAAGAAGCAGAAGGTTGAGCGCTGCAGCAGCACCCACGACTTCGATCCGACAGGTAAAGCTTTATAACTCCACCGGTAAAGATCCAGGCTTGGGTTTGGAAGGTTCTGGGGATCAGAATGAATCCAGTTTGAATATGTCAACATGTGGTTTTCAGGAGTGGTGCTGTTCTGTGCTTGCAAAGCCATTCTGAGGCACGCAGGCATTGAAATGAATACAGGCTTGCTTTTAGAGACGCTCATCGACAAAGAAGCTGTTAATTGTGTGAGAATAAACCCAGATTAGTGGTGTCAGTGAGTAATTACAACTGCTTCCTCTTTCAGGAAAGTTAGTCTGAAATTTCAGGAGGCAAACACTGTAATTAGTTGTGAGTAGTTCTTTTGGCTGTTGAGTAGAAAAAAAGCTTGAAGCGTGAGACCCTTTAAGACTCAACTAGAGCTAATATTCCTTATTGGATCTTCTGAACTGTAGTGGATTTTGAACCACCTCTGTCCTCTGTAAAATGAGTTTGTATTTTCCAACGTGATACACTTTATGATGAGCTCCTATTTTTTTAAAGGCTAAGCTGTCCTGTTTTTTAACCTCCTGAGAGGTCAGCTTGGTCAACCTGTCCAGTGCTGTCATGGAAATTAGGGTGCATGCAGGGATTTTTCCTTCCCTCTATGAAAGACTAACCCAGTGACTACTGTGTGTGTTCATAAAATGCATGACAGGCTCTTGCCTGAGCCTCCTGGCCCCATGCAATGTGCTTTTCCATGTCTGTGCATTCTGCTATTTAGTCCAGTCAATTCCCTGGGGCTTGTGGAAGAGATGAGAGCTGAATTGGAAGGCTGTAGAAGTTGCAGAATGTGTTTTTGCACTAGGAGCTGATGTTTATAAACCGTGCTGCTCGTTAATGCTTCCTGCCACTGGCTGCATCACTCCTTCCTGATGTGCACAGAATAAATTGAAATGAGCTTTTGATGTCTGTTTAAAATATATATATATATATATCGTAAAGGAAAAGAGTCTGAATTAGTGGCTGTTTTCCTTTGTCCTTGGGAATATGTAATGTAAAACTGGGGTTGGCTGAGGGAGGGCTCAGCCTATGAACCTCTTTGGTAGAAAGAATTCTTTAGAAGCAAACTTCAGGAATCTGCTAATCTTGATTTGATAAAAGTAATTCAGAATTTGGAGGGCTGTTGCCTGGCACCACTGTTAGGACGCTCGTGATCTGATCTGAGAGATGAATTCTATACTGTAGCCACCATAAAACTCCCTTCTTTTTAAAGGGTGAATCAAGAACACTGTACTGTCGTGCATAGCAGAGAACTTCCTTTATTGTGTCTCAGATTCTGTGATAAATTCTTTGTGGTGTTACCTGTGTCTTCACACTCGTATTATTCACCCCTTATTCCAAGTGTTTCACCTACGTTTTGTCCCCATCTTATTTGTGTTTTGCACGATTTAACCTAATAAATCAGTCTGTGTTTTTCATGAAGTTTTTTTTTTTTTTTTCTTCTCATGTTTGGTCTCCATATTTTCTATATCTCTCTCTCCTTCTCTCCTGCTCTCGTGCAGATAGCTCCTCCAAGAAGACAAAGTCTAGTTCGGAGGAGAGTAGATCCGAGACGTATGGTAAGCTCCAGCAGCTGCTGCAGCCTTGCACCTTTGCAGTCTGCTCCATGCTTTCTGTCTGTGCACCTGAGGCTTTTATTTATCCCTTACGTGATCCGCATGGTTGGCTCCGCAGCAAAGAGTGGGATACTGGGTTTAAATGTTGCTTCAGTGTATCAGCTTGTAGTTCTTGTAGTGGCTGGAAACTAACCCATAGGTGGCAAGCACAGGTTGTCACCCCTTCTCTCTTCCTAACTTGGTGGGGCTGCTGTTCTTGGAGACCTTGTGCCATCATGTGTTTTTTGGCACTGTATGAAGGTGGCTCAAGCTGGGCTCCACAAGGAGTGTGTGTAGATGAGCTGGTAGTTGATATTTTGCACTGTCTGTAAAGGTTCCCCTATCACTTTCTATTCAGTAATGGTCTTTAGACTGTGACACTCTTGTCCCTACCCTTATGTTAATGACCTGTTGAATTTGTGATCCCTAAAGAGATTCGCACTCGTATCTTAAAAAATGAACTGCAATAAGTTTTCACATGTTGGTGGGTGCTCTCTTGAATTCTGCCAGCTTATAAAACCATTGGGCCCTTGCTGTGCATCGTGCTTCTCATCTTGTATTTCCAGCTCTGTCTTGACTCCAGTTGTGGACTGGCTTCCTTGCCCTTCCCTTTGTTCTTCCTGGTATTTGGAATAGTTGTCCTTAATGCTTTCTGTTTCATATTTTTCTTCGCTGGTAATTGTTCTTGCTGCATAACCCGCTGTAGCCTTTGAACAAATACAGTGACTCTTGAAGTATCAGCTGTGTTATTTCACTGGAATGAAGCTACCTGGTGTTACTGTGATCCAGCTTCTTAAACTACCTGAGTAATACGTGTTGCTGTCACAGCTCTGATTGTAAGGAGCATAAAGAAATAAAAGCAAAACAAACAAAAATCCCATAGAGTTCCTTCTAAACCAACACAGGCAGGTTAGCAAAGCCATTCAGTAGCTGTGGTTTAGGGAGATGTGGTCTGTTCCTTCTGTTAATAGGAGATCTTTACACTTGGAATTTTGAATCATACATATTTCTTATTTAAAAACATAAAGTAATATGAGACAGTTGTGTTCCTCAGGGTGTGAGACTGTTCCTTGTAAACAGGTTTGAGAGTGCCTTAATTTGTTTCAGTAGAGCTGGAAGCCTGACCTGCTGCAGGTTACAGATCTGCCTCCTCTGCTCAGGAGGGGTGAACAAGGAAACAAAATACTCAGAAGGTGCCTGTTTGGGGCTGGTGTTTCTTATGAGCTTATGTTGAAGCCTTGACGAGTTCTTTCCTTTGCTGGGTCAGTGCTGGCTGGTGACAGCACAGCTGACTGCATCCTATGGCTTGAGCCTTCATAGAGTTGTGCCTGATGCTGCTTACCCATAATATACTGGAGGTGCTGTCAGACTATTCTAGTTTAATTACAGGAAACATTTGGTATGCTTAATGGAATGTATCTGTGTTTATACTTCTCCCTCAGTCTGTACAGTGTCCTGGTTTTCATGTACAGCAGAAAGAAACATGACTTCCTAACTTAAGCTTTCACTTCCCCCAAAGTTTCCTGCAGATGCTCTGTCCGTGCCCAGTATCTTTGGGAGCAGTTTCCACTCATCCTTCCTTTCCAGTGGCCTTTTCTGTGTTGGACCTCGCCCTCCCTTTTGTCTCTCCCGTCTGCTTTTCCCAGGTCCTGCGGTATGTGCAGAGAGGTTTGTTGTTTGCTTTGGAAGGGATGGAAATATTTGAAGACCTGCAAGTAGAAATACTGTACTGATATTTTTCTTGCTGTTAACTGGCTCTTTGTTGGGCAAGCCTTTGGAAAGGGGGTAATAGGAAAGTCCTGAGTGACAGCAGGAAAAGGAGGTGTGATTTCTATGTATGTGTTTGTTCTGACCTCTTGAAATTCTTAATTAAGGAGCAATAGACCAGAATTTGTTGAAATACCTGAGTTGTCTGGGAGAGAGAGTAGTTAGGTAGGGAAAATATTTTGATACACAGAAGCTGATTTATAGTCATATCAAACTTAGGGGTATTTTCTCCCATAAATCTTACCAGCTCACATCTGGGTGCTCAACAAAGCCTAGATGATGAGCAAAGAAATTGGGTATAATTTTGAGTATGCTATAATTTAGTAATTAATGCCACAGTCTTCACAGTGCTCAATACCTCTTGCTTCAAGTAGAATTCCTGTCTCTCAAACAAACTGATAATTGAAAGTAACTCTAAGGGTGAGAGGTTGGATATTACTTACCTTTCCCCATGGCTCGGTTGCTCTCCAAGGATACCTTCTTTTCATATTCAGCGTTGATCATTTTCCAGCCCAAATGGTTGACTAGGCTTTACATGCACTCATTCACTTGTTACCTTCAACTTTGGGGCAAGTTTTTTAACTCTTTGATTTTGTTTTGCTTTGAAACTCCAAATTTTTGCTCCTGTTGATGTGTTTCTAGATGGAACCATAGAGAATCTTTCCTTACTCTTCCTGTTTTGTTTCTTACCAGCCTTGAGTCTTTTTACAGCCTATTGAAAGGCCTCTTGGGAGCCCCTCATCACTGCCCATGTGGTAGCCAGAACCAGCCCTGATGAGAGCAAGGGACACTTGACCACAGGGACTGAATGCATTGTTGCTGTGGGAGCTGCCAGTCCTATGTTTAATGGTTAAAACACATCATTCCTTTCTCTTATGAAGGCTTCCATGCCTTGTTGTGTCAATGGCTTCTAGTGCCATTGCCATGAACAGCTCTATCAAGGGGCTGTGTGCTGCACTCATATCAGATGGTATAGTTTTTGCTTTGGCTTTACATGACTTCCATTGCCAAGTTAGTAGAGGAATCTGAAGAATGCTGCCGATGTGGCATTTCACATGGAGAACTTGGTAATAACTAAAATGTAGTGAAATACAGAATGTCCCCCAATGTTAAAGTTCCTGTATAAAAGCTGAAAGTTGTATTTATTTTGTGGAGCGGGTTTTCTGCAAACACTGGATGGAAATAAAGCTAATAAAGCTTCCCTACCAAAGTGAAACATTTGGACGTTCTCAAAGCCCCAAGGAGTTTGTTTTTTGTTTATCGAATGATTCATGTCCAATCTCTGTACTGAATTGCATTTTCCCATTGTGGCCTCATGCCTCTGGGGAGGTTATAGTTCAGAAGTCTCCTCCCATGCAGTGTCCCACACAGTTGGAGCAGAGCAGGAACTCCTTTTTGCTATGGGAGATGTAATTTGTGGCTCTGCTCTCTGGAGAGTTGTGTTTTCAGTAGGAGCTCCTGATTTATTTGGAACATGAAATTTTGTGTTTTATTGAATAGCTTCAAAAAGTTTAGCATCTGTTCAGATGGTAAAGGACCTCTTGACTAAGGAAGCTCATGGGCAGTTGAAATGTATCTGCCAAATCTGCCTTAAATGCTCATTTTTACCATAGTGTGCTGGTTACTTTGGGGTTGGGACTTCAGCCTTCCTGCTGCCCAGGAGATGGATTGTAAGGGGCAGTAGAGCCAGGCTGCAGTGTCCCAGAGGGCATAGTGCCACCTATTGAAGAGTTGGTCACCTTCACTTTCCCTCTAAGGCCTTTATTTTTGAGATTAATTCCTAACTGCTTTCATTTCTTGTCTCAGACCTCTCACCACAGCACACACTGAGCTGCTTTGCTGCACCCTTGGCTTGAGGTCCCAGCAACTTTCAGGAGCTGAAATATTCATGAAGAGGAAAAAGGATTTAAGGATTTATTTTTTCTTACAGAATTTTATGAATCCACTCAAAATATGAAAATCTCCTTAAATTTTTACTTAAAACGCAGTTACGTTGGCATTTCTTCATTGCAAGATGCTGTTGTGTGAAAGCAAATACAGGAATAAGATCATTATTGATTTGATTTTGATTACTGTCAGCAGTGAGTTCCATTGACCTTGTAATTTTGTTTAAGCTTCAGCTGGAAAAAGTGCAATACCACAGTAAGAACCTTCACAATGAACTGCTCGTAGTTTCTGTTCAGCACAAGTGAGAAATGAATGAAAACCCATCACCACTTGCTATTGTGGGCTCTTCATTGTTGCACCAAGCTGCCAGACTTGTCTTGAAGTGGGTGAAGTTGTTTCCAGGTAGTGCTTTCCATCTCTGTAAGGCTGCTGTGTATCTCTGTCGGGCTTGGCTTCTCAGCTGGCCTACATAAACCTCATCATAATCTATTAAACCCTGTTATATTGTCTTAGAGAAGGGCTGAGTACCTGCTTCATATCCAAAGTGAACAACTGCAGGGAAATGGCAATACTGGAATAAACTGGGTTCAAGCGAGCCTAATTAAATGATGGTCTTGGATGAAACAGAGACTTGTTCTGTGAAGCTGTTCAACATGGTTATTGCTGGGACTTAACTAATACTCTGATCAGCTTTTGTTGCATCCTCTAATGCTTTGCCTCTGCTTTAGCATCAGGTTCATTCTAGGATGAAGCTTATCAGTACACTAGATCCAGGGGTTCTTGGTTCTGGAGGAGAGAATTGTCATGGCAGAGCAGTGAGTATACAGGGCTATGCTGTGCCTTTAAGCAAGGAAAGTTCTTATGAGTCAAAAGCTTAGTTAGTGTCTTACTCATAAAACCTGTACGTCTGGCAGCAGGGTTTAAAACGAGCTGTTTTTATGAAATAGCATGTGTTCTCTTTCCCACACCCCACCCTGGGGCATCATTCTTGTGAAGTGAGACTTGAAGAAGCTTGGTCATATAGAAAAATGGGAGGTGCAAAAGGGAGAGGCAGGTTCTCTCACTTAAGCGTATGAAGAGAGTGTGAAAGGTGGTGGTTTTTCTTCCTCCTGTCTGCTTTCACCTTGCATCCATCTCCGCAGCTTGCATACACTGTGTGTAGCATCATTTGTTGCTACTTTCTGAGCAGAAGGGAAGTTATTGGGGCATGGTACTGGGACCAGATGGATGTAGAAGTGCTGCAGTGCAACCTTCTCCACCACTCCCACACTGCTTCCAAATGGGCCACGCTCCAGGAGAACAGGGCTGACTGGGTAGGCAGTGTTTCGTTTGTGACTCCTCATTTCCATTGGGAGTTGCTGCAAAGCCATGCTGGTGCAAAAACGATTTGAAACATGGATGTGACTGTGCACTCCCTTAAAATACATTCCTTACAAAATGAATCCTGCAAAAGCTGCCTTCCCAATTCCTTTTGTTCCTGCCACACCAAACGCTGCCACAATTCTGATTGTGGAGGAGAAATCCAAGTCTATCTCAAGATGTTGGTGGCAGAATTTGTTGCCTGATGTGGCTTGAGAAGCAAAGCAGGCTGCTGGAAGGAAGGGTGATGTTTAGTAGCTCTAGTGGTTTCTGCTATGTAAATAAAACAACATCCCTGAAGCATTTTGCAGAGTTCTAAAGTCGTTCTTCCAGATAAAGGCTCCATTGTGGTAGGTGCTGTGCAGATGCTCTCAGGGAAATGCTCTGCAATGAGTGTGAAGGGGCTGCTGCCTTCTCCTTTATTTTCCCCTTTCCCACATTCAGGTGTACAACTGACATATCTTGCACTTAGAGTGCTGCACCTACTGAGTACGTCTGTCTCTGCAACAGTATTTGCGTTCACACTGTAACACTATACTGAGCATTTCCAGTAAGAAAGACCATTTTCCTTTGATGTCATACAGCAAGTGGGAGGAGGAGCAGATTCAGACTTAGGAGATTTTGGCCCTGTGCATAGCTCAGAAATAGCTCAGTGAGAAGCTGGGTCTTGGTGTAGCACATATAGCAGTAACTCCTCACTGCTGCACCAATGGGTCTGTGCTCACCTGGAACAGAATTTGCCCTGAGATTTTTGCAGAAGAGCTTTTCCTGATCAGCACATCTGCATTAGTACAACCATTGGTGTTGGTGTGAGAGATTTGTGACCTGTTTGCACTTTTCTTAAGCAGCTTGTAGAAATTGTTTCTGATAGTGTACTGGACCCTGTCAGCCAATGCCATGCTTTGAAGAGCTATTGGTTCAGACAAAGAGAAATTGTGCTCATTGGTACATGCACATAGCTGCTCTTCTTCACAGGCTGCTGTTACCTCAGGTTGTGCCTGATGTGCCCAAGCTGTCTGCATCTCTGCTGTTGTGTATCTCTGTGTTGTGTAACTGAAGCAATAAGCTTGACCTGCCTTGACATTCCTATCTGTTTCTGGACTGCTGCCCTGTTTCTGTCTCTCATATATATTTCCCTCTGTTGTCTTGTACCAGTTTCTTTCTGTGCTCTGTGATTATCTAGGAGGATAAGGTTTTGGACTGATGCCTAGCTTGTGTCTCTTTGTATTTCTCTCTTTCTCTTTCTTCTGCCCTTTCCGCACCTTTCTTATGCAGGTCTTGTTCAGCGGTGTGTTGTTATCCAACGGGATGAAAATGGATTTGGGCTGACAGTCAGCGGAGACAACCCAGTCTTCGTGCAGTCTGTCAAAGAAGGTAAGCAGACATGCCACATGTGCTCACCAGAGAGCAACATAGAGGGTTTGCATGTGAAACAAAGAAACATGTGTATGAGCTGGAGGAGAAAGCTCCAAATTCTTTCCTTATGGGTGGGATGGCTGTAGCTATCACAAACTGTGGAGCATATGTGTATGGACAAGGAGCGTTGCAATGCTGGGATGCAGTGAATCACCTCCTCTCAGCATCTAGGTGCATTTGCAAACGGACTCTTAGATTTAAAAGGAAGTAAAGAGTTAGGGTGACGTGGTGGGATTGTGGCTTGATGTATCCACTGCAAAATGGAAACGGAACTTTCTTCAGTCTAGAGATTTTAGTCAGATAAAGAAAGGGGAAGCTGGGGTGGGTATGGGAAGTAGCTTCTCATGGAACTTCAGAAGTGCTTAAACCATTTCTGTTTCCTGTGACATTTATTGAAATTGGAACTAAATGGTTTCTTGCTTTTCTAGATGGAGCAGCCATGCGAGCTGGAGTGCAAACGGGTGATAGAATTATCAAGGTAAGAGCATTCAATTTGTCTGTGAAATTGATCCTTTCACTCAAATCAGCTTCTTCCCTCAAAGAAAGTCATTGATGTCTCTGCACTGATGTTTGCTTTTGCCTGTTGGGGAGAGGAATGGAGTACATTTTCCTGTTCTGGAGATGTACAGTAGCCACTGTGAGCCCACTGCTGAATGCTGGTTTTGTTATGGAGATCATTCTCATCTTGGGACTTGATGCAAGTCCAGCATCCTGCAAGGTTCAGACATCAATGTAGGCGACAGAAGTAGCAGCAGGGGAGAGGAGTAGATCTGCACCCAGAGCAGACTTATCTTTCAGTCTCTAATAGCTTAGAAATTAAATCATTAACTAATGGGACTTTGTAAGTCAGTGCTGCAAAATGATGGCTGTGTTGTTGCTGCTCCAACACGGACACGCTTGTTTGAAACCCCACTTCTATAAATTAATGAGTAAAATTAACTACCCTAACTCTTCCTCTGGTGGGTTGTTCGTCTACCTTTGGTTGGTCGTTTCCTTTGGTATATGTCTGTGGTTTTCTTTTTGCAGAGCTTACAGAATGAACAGAGAGAGAGAGGTTGTTGATCTGTTAGTGTATTGAAAGAACAAGGAATAGTGATAGGGGAAAAGCATTACTTGTCTGGAAAACTGTAACCAAACACAGTGTGCTTTCTTTCCCTCCCTCCTGTATCCCCAGGTGAATGGCACTCTCGTAACACACTCAAACCATTTGGAGGTGGTAAAGCTGATCAAGTGTAAGTAGAGGCATGTTCCTATTTTTTTTTCACTTTGCTCCTTTAAAAAGCATGAAAGGCACAATTTAAAGGACCAATGTCTAGTTCAGCTATCAAGTGACATGGACAAGGTCTAATCACGCCCTGCTGAGAGGTAAAGGTGTGTGTAAAACAGGCAATAAAGTGAAATGTGGGGTGGCTGCTTCTGCAGTTTCTCCTTTGTTTGGCATCTGAAGTTACTGCCAGACCTTGCCTGCTATCTCTCCTTGTTTTGATTTCACCTGAAATGCTGTAGCTGCTCAGGCAGCATTAAGGCAGATTGCTTTATGTTGCTTGCAGAGCACTGGCGTTTCCAAAGGAAGTGAATTCTTGGTTGGAAGAAAGTGTTAGCGGTTTTTTTCTGCCCCAGCGCAGTTTATTTTGTGGTATGAGTGTATGTGTACAGTAAATGTAACCTGGTAGACTAGAAATTACACTGCGTGCTTTCATTAAGAATGATTATCACAAAAGGGGGGAGTAAATGGCAGCCTTAGAAATCTGTAAGTATGTCTGAAATATGGCTTCTGTTCTCTCTGCAGCGGGTTCCTATGTAGCTCTCACTGTTCAGGGGCGCCCACCAGGGTCGCCCCAGATTCCCTTGGCTGATTCTGAAGTGGATCTGGCAGCATTTGGGCATATGTCTCCCATCATGACATCTCCCCATTCGCCTGGAGCATCAGGAAATGCAGAAAGGATTACTAGCCCGGTGCTTATGGGGGTAAGATTTAAAGTGTTTCTTTCCAGAGAACTAATTCAGCAGTGGAAAAAATGTAGTCATGTATTTTTATTTATTTATTCTTCAAAGGAATTTGAGCTTCTTGCACAAATAACAAATTGGAAATAGAGTATTTGCCTGGCCACCCAGTGGGCATAGAATCACGTGGGAAAAACACGGTGCGAGTGCATAGTGCAAGTACATATCTTGTCCCATCTGAGATAATGCGAGGGCAATTGAGAGGTTATTCTATTCCTAGGTTGTCTTTGAGTTATGTTACAGTTTGCATGGTGTGAGATGACATGATCATAGGATCACAGAAGGGCTGAGGTCAGACGAGACCTAAAGATCATCTGGTTCCACCCCCATGGGCAGAGCTAACTGTCTGATCCAAGCTGATCCAATACTGTAATGTCTATTAAAAATTGGATGTAAGGCATGCAGACATGTGGCAGAGAAAGGAAAGCAAATAAATGCACAAACACTTTTCTTTCTTTCTATTTTTTCCTTCTCTATAACTAACCCTTAATTCCTCCGTATTTTCTAGGAGGAGAATAATATTGTCCACAACCAGAAAGTGGAGATTCTGAGAAAGATGCTACAGAAAGAGCAGGAGCGGCTGCAGGTACTGCATTTGTTGATTGCCTTCAAGAGGGGTGGAGGAAATGGGAGGGCCTGTATTATAAGGAATGGTTGTTGATGTTTAGTAGTGTTTTCAGCATTCCTTAACGTGACTTGTGTTTTCATCTAGCTTTTCTCTATGCAGAGTTCTGACTCTAATTACTCTTATTGATCAGCTCTGCAGTTTTTAATCCTTGTCAGGGTAGGAAAAAACCCAGCAGTGGGTGCTTTAAGTGGAAACGTACATATATGTCAGTCTGGTCTAATCCTAGGACACGTGAGCATCTGTGACTCAAACGAAGTGTGAGTCATTTCTCGCTGGGAGCCACAGTTGGCACAGTGCTCCTTGGTGGTGCTGACTTACTGTGTCTTCAGCTGTATCCTCACTGCATTTGTGATTATTTCAGTAGATCTTTAGAATGCAGTTACAGTCATAGAGCATGGGACAAAGGAGAGCTATTTAAAATAGGCTTTCTTTGGCATCTACAGTGGTTGTGCAAACGTGCTGAATGTTATTTTAGGTGTGTTAGTGGAATGAAGATTAGTGGTAGGCTGTAGTTGTAAGCTCTGGTACCAAGGAGATACTGAGTAATGAAACCTCATCAAACTACTTTTCAGTCTCTTCAAGAAGAGTACAGCCGGTCTGCCAGCTCACGACTGCTCAGAGAGATACAGGAAACGAAGAAGCACATTACTCAGCTGCAGGAGCAGCTGTCCAAAGCCACAGGCTGTGCTCAGGTAACCAAATGTGTCAGGCTGCTCTGTGGTATGTTCTGGTTGAAAATTCTTGGGAACTGATGGTGTTCTGGGCAAGCAGGATTTTCTTACCATGCTCTTTGGTGCTTGTACAGGCCGATGGCACCCTCTAGAGTTGAGACGTGTGATACGCTGGCAGAAGCAATACAATGCAATGTCAGTATATGAGCTGTGCTTTAGAGTGGACTTCCACACAGTCTGTGAAGAGCTGCTTTTAAAGCAGTAAATGCAAATTACAAAATGTATTAGTTTGCCTGAAAGCGTGGCATGATTTTCTGTTATATTTTCTCATAAGACCATTGCAACCTCTTTTTGGGTACGTGGAGAAAGTTTTATGAATGGTTTATAAATAAGCTTTTATAAATGGGGTCGGCTGTCCAGGTTTTGAAACAGCTAATGTTGGAGTTCTGTCTCTTGAAATATTTTACTGGCTCAGTGCTGCTCACAGCTCACTTTATCTTTTTAGGACGGAGTTTTGTCCTCCAGGTCTGTGGCAGAATCGCTGCAGGTCAGTGAAGTGGAGGCAGAGAGTGGGGATGCTCTGAGCAAACTGGATTACAGTAGTGACAGCCCCTCTCGACCAAACAGTGATATTGCTGATGTGAGTATTGCACACCTCCATGATTTTGATTCTGTACCTCTTGGATTTGCTTTCCTTGTGCAGACTTTTAAAGTTTGTGATGTTCTGTGTGTTACAGATATGTGCTGTGTCTCAATAAGGCTATGCATGACTAGAACAGGCTTCTAAGTACTCACCAAAAACATTTCCCCGAGGATTCATACTACATTGGTTTTCCATTAGGGACTGGGAAAGAAGTAGTGTGGGTTTTGGGGATTAGATTTTCCTGGCACACTCCCTGTAACCAGACAAAGAAAGATGGATGACAACATCTTTCTCAAAACTGAGAGAGGCCAATTAGAATATCTTTTTAAGAGCATGTTAATGTTCCAATTACGGTAGCTGTGACTCAGATCCAGTCACTGGGCAAGCTGCCACGAAAGTGAGGAAGAGCCTTACTTCTACCAAATAAGCTTCAATTATTGCCAACAGTAAAAGCTCTTAGTCTGTTCTCTCCTCGGTTATCAATCTGTGCTTGTATGGTCTCCTTATTGGAGTGCCTTAACACCTAATCCTTAATTAAGTCACTGTCTGATTAGTGCAGTGGAATTGAGTCTCTGTGCTTGGGCTTTGACTTAAGTTTATTGTTTAAGTTAAGGATGTGGGAGCCAAATCTGTGTTGGAAGTGATAGGAATAGCTATACCTATACCTATAGAATGGTATTTCAAAACACTCCCCTGCCAATTCCTTACCTTCCAGCATTCCTAATGAAACTACTTCTGCACTGGGTTGTTCTGTTTTGTTGTGGGGGTTTGGTTTTTGTTGGTGCAGTTTGCCTGTTTGTACCTCAACTGGTTAACAATTCACCCCGAGAGAAAGGAAAACATTTGTCTGTTGTGGCTGAAAAACGTACCGTACTGTTCTCATTTTCCTGGATTTGCTGTTACTCACCAGAACTGAACTTCCTTTTTTCCCAGAGTCCTCGCAGTGGCCTGAAGGAGCGGGTTTATCTGGATGAGAGCCCAGAGAAGACTGAGATTCAAGATACTGTGAGTCCAAAACATAAAGAATAACAACAGCATTGCCTGTAATGGTGCCATTTTGCCTGGTTTTTACCCCTCTTTTTGGATGAAGCACCCATAAACTTCACGTTAGAAAATGAAATGCAATTAAAGTTGTGCAGGGAATGTTAATTAGCTGAATAAATGTTTATGGAGCTTAAGAACAGGCCCATTTAGAGACGAGAAATAGATAATCAGCAGTAAAACAGCTGGACCTCAAACAGCTAAAGCTGTTGTGCGTGTTTTATTCCCTGAAATCAATCCTAAATGAAAAACAGTGTTTTTTCTTTAGGTCATTATGGCCTCAAGAGTGGATAGAAATGGAACGTGGCTGGAAGTGCTATCATTTTCCTTAGGATGACTTCTGAAGTACTTTTCCCTCATCTATACGACTTTCTAAAGTCATATTTCTCCATTGATACTAAGCTGACATTTGTCATATGCTGCATGCTTAGTGTGCTCAGAAATCTGTAAATGATGCAATTGGTTTTGAGTCATCTGCTTTGACATTTCTGAATGCTTCCAATTTGGGAGAACTATGCTAAAAGGAATCTTTCAGCTCAAAGCTTGTACAGGGTTGAATGAAGGCGCTTGGGTTTCTGTTGAATTTCGAGGAGAAATAGAATGATAGCAGTATCTTTGACTGGGTGAGGAAAGATTACAGTTCCAAGGGAGTAACTGCAGTGCACTTCCTTCCCTTCTCCCACTCCTGACTCACTCCAGGATTCTCAGTCCAGCATTGGAAGTCCTTCATCCCGTGTGGGGCCACAGATCATTGGAGCAGAGGATGATGACTTTGACACTGAGCAGGAGCAGGTGGGAATGACTTGTAGCCTCAGCCATTCTTCTTCCCACATTGACCAGAATTCTGTCTTTCTGTGCCTTAATTGCAAGTGTTCCATGACTTGTTTTAATTGAACTGTTATCATTTTGAATTAAGAATTAGGGCATGTGATTCCTGTTACCACTGATCATGCCAAGTGGTAACACTTGGGGATTTTTGTCTTTATTTCTTTCTGTTACTCTTAAATTTCAAGACAGTTTTATTTGCTTTATTTGGTTTCCTTTTGCTGATTAAGTTACTTCTAACTGTTCTGCACTGTGGTCACAGCAGTGTACCTCACATGGCTTTTGACATATTCATTCTGAGTTACTTTAGCTCTCCTTTGTTCTGAGTTGTATTTCATTATATTACATTCAGTGTTGAGGGATGTGTTTAAAAGGCACATTGTCATTTGTAAGCCCTTCCTGGGATATTACAGTGATACTGTGGAGGTTCTGAAATTGATCAGTTTTCATTTCAATTAAACAAATGAAGCACTAAGCTGCTGGAAGAAGCTTCCTGTTTTTTTGCCCAGTAGCTTTCTTGAATAATTCAAATAGTTTCCACGTATCTCAACAGATAAATGGACAATGCAGTTGTTTCCAAAACATTGAGCTCCTGAAGTCTCGCCCAGCTCACCTGGCTGTTCTTCTGCACCATGTGGTGTCCCAGTTTGACCCTGCAGCATTGGTAAGATGTTCTAGAATTGTTTCTCTTAGCCAAAATTTGGAGGCTAAACCACTTGTGTGGCATTACCAACAATGTTGCTGGATTGGCAAGGAGAGAAATACAGATCCTTTGCAGTCATGAGCATGTGTCAAATAAAGGAAGAGAAGACTGAAGAGAAATGTCTCTATTACATTCAGCTATTTACAAATAAATATTTAACTCTGAAAGCATTTAGTTCAGCTTAACGTAGTGGGATGATCCCTTAATTCTGAGTTGTGTAGTCTGATCTTTGTGTCTCTTCTCCCTCTCCAATACTGATTATGGGGCAGCATAGCTGACCAGCTGAAGTTACCTGTGCAGACTGGTTGGCTGAAGTTAGCTAGGAAGGCTTTCAAATCAACAGCGCTGAATTCTTTGCAAGACAGCAAGGAAAGGTTTGAGGTAGGGGTGTTAAAAAGAGTTGCTGTAGTGTCTCTAAATTAATTCTCCTGTTTCCCACAGTTGTGCTACCTTTACACAGACTTGTATAAGCAGACCAATGCGAAGGAGACTCGGCGTGTCTTCCTGGAGTTTTACCAGTTCTTCTTGGACCGAGCTGCAGTAGGTTCCAGAGCTTTCTTATGTTTTCAGGCACATCTAGGAACTTGACTTTTACCTTTCACTACTCTCTGAAGTGGAAAAACCTAAGGAGATATTCAGGCCTTCAAGAGTCAAAAGCATTTTACTGTGTCATTTAAAACATTATCACTGAATAAAGTGAATAAATGCCATGTAGTCCCAGATGCCTGGTAACTCTATAAATCACAGGAAATGCATTGTCTGGTAGGAAAAATAGTTTGGTTACATGCAATCTAGCTTTAGTTGTTATACACTGCATTTTAGTTCATATCTGCTGCGTGTATTGATGTGTCTGTTGTGAGGGTCAGGCAATTTCATACCTCTGTTGATAAGCCTGAGAAGCCTCTTTAGCATCTCATGTTATACTATCACATTGTGTTGCAGAGACTGTTATCACCTGCTTAGATGAAATCATCCTCGTGTATTATTTTTTATAATGTGTATATATATATATGTGTATATATATAATGAATACATACACATATGTATTCAGAAAACCTCCCCTATGATACATTCAGCTGTTCAGGTTGTTCAGGATTTTGGGTTTGGAGGGCTTTGTATTGTGCATTTTATTGGTGTGCTGCTTGTTATATGTGTTCCTCCAGCATTCCTTTTCTTTTGCAGAATCTTAAAGTTCCAATACCAGATGAAATCTCCATAGATCTAGGTAAGGTACTCCAACCTTGGAAGTCTGTTTTTCAGCTTCTACTGTTTGAGGCAGTCCCTGCAAATAACCACGGGGTTGCTTTCGGTGTACATTACCATGTGTTTACAGGGAGAGACAAAACAAGTACTTGTCTCTTGTAGAGGACCTAGTGCATGCTCTAATAGATGCATTGGTGGTGGGAAGAACTGGCCATGTTGGCAAGTGTATCTTTTAGTCTAGTGCTGGATGTGACCAAAGCTATTTACACTTAATGCTCTAAAATTCATATTATCAATAAGTGGAAGGCAAAAGGGTATTCTTGGGTGGTGTAAATTGTGTATGAACAACTTTATTCTAAGGTAGTGTGAACTATCTCTCTTCTCAAAAGAATAATCTGTTAACTTTCTCTTCTGACTTACAGAGAAAAGAAGGCCAGAACTCATTCCTGAAGAGCTTCATCGACACTATATACAAGCTATGCAAGATAGAGTCTGTCCAGAAGTTCAGAGGAATCTGGAAGACTTCAGGTAACAGCAGTTGCCTCTACAGTTTGTGTTTAATTCATGCCTGATATGAAGTGAGTCCAAACTCAGGGAATATCTGTCTTGGACTGAAGATAGCACTGGAGAGAGTGCTCACCCTGGCCAGTCTTTGAATGTTTTTGATTCTGTGCTGCATGTATCAATTCAATTGCAAGATCACTATCAAAGACTGGATTCTTTATTCTTGAAGTTATTGGAGTCACATTCAGAATATTGTTACCTAATGGTGTTATATAAATCCTTCTTAGAGCTGTAGAATCGTTTGAGTTGCAAGAGACCTTTAAAGGTCATCAAGTCCAACCCCTCTGCATTGAACAGAGACACTGTATTTTTAATAAATGTATATCATTTTATACTTTTACTTCCCTTTAGACAAGAAATAATCCACTTTAGAGAGCTGTCACATACAAATCATATAACTTGATAATTGATACGTCCTTTCACGTACAGTCATGAGCATTCTGTGCTAGTGTGAGAGACCATCTCAAGATAGTCTGAGTATAATTAGCTTCTTCATAGCTGGAAATATTCAAGTATATGCTTTGGATGCTGCAAAAAGAATGTCCACTTTTACTTTGCCACTGCCATATCTACTTCTCTTGATAAATGCTGTGAAATGTTTTACAGTGAGTGCAAATGTTATAAAGAAATGCCAAAAAACCAATAAGGCAACCTTTTTGACCTTCCAAGTGTCAGGAGGTTGCTTTCCCTTGTTACAGGTCAGTATTTGTTCTGAAGTGATTTTTTTCTTCCCTCTGTATTTCAGGCAGAAACGTAGCATGGGGCTGACCCTGGCAGAGGGGGAGTTGACCAAGTTGGATGCAGAAAGGGTTCGTGACCGGAATGCAGTGGAGAAGGAAAGAGCATGTGCAGAACAGATTATTGCCAAAATTGAGGAAGTCTTGTGAGTATTGGCAAGCGTAATTGAGAGGGGTAGAAATGGTTTTATCCTGAACGTGACAAGTGCAGAGCAGAAGATTTAGGAGCTACTCACTGTAGTGATTTGATAACCAGGACTTTTGCATTGCTTCCCTGTTTTGCTACTGATGTATCTCTGAGTAACTACAGAAAAAAGTAAGGCAGAAGTTAAAGTTCATGTATCTTTTCAAGGAGGCTACTGCACAAATAGGAGCAGCAACACTTCCGTTGTTGTCGTGTGCATTATTTGATCCAAGTCCTTCACTTGGGCTGTAGAAACAGATAGTTTCAGAACCTTGTTTGTCTTTTAATTTGATATGAACCCAAATTTCCCAACTGAACCTCCATTTTTGTTCACTCTTCTTTTTCCTGGGGCTTTTTTATATTGCAAAGGACACTTTGAACACAAGTGTTGACACTCTGGGTAGATGTGACTGGGTATTAATTGTTAATTGAGTTTCTTTTTTTACATTCTCATTTACATTTACATTTTTACATAGGATGACATCTCAGCCTTTGGAGGAAGACAAGAGGTAATGAAATAAGAACTCTGTTGCTGATGCTGGTTCTGCTGGCTCTGTTTTTCTGCTGAGTAAAACAAGGCAGCCCTCTGCTGGCTGTAATTCCAGACTCTCCCTTTCTAAAATCTGCTGCCATAATTATATCCAATTTGGAGCATCAACCCCTTGTTTTCAAACTCTCCTTGTTCTGCAGTTCATTGTCTTTGATTCACACCAGAAAAAGCTGCCAAGAGTTCATCTCTTTCTTTTGCT
This sequence comes from Coturnix japonica, assembly GCF_054131305.1. Classification (NCBI taxonomy): domain Eukaryota; kingdom Metazoa; phylum Chordata; class Aves; order Galliformes; family Phasianidae; genus Coturnix; species Coturnix japonica. The sequence goes on from NC_140696.1 coordinate 3,783,974, forward strand.
TTTGTTCTGTGGCTGTTTCAGTCCAGTCTGACGTTCATTGTCTGTGCATGCCATGCCCCATTTGGTTTGTTTGACACCCTACAACCAGCCTGTTAGCTTTTACTGTTCTTACTGTACTGATTTTCAGTGTAACTCTAAGCCATGATCTGACTTCAGATATGTGCCTTATTTACGAGTTTACAACTGGTAGCATTTTAATTATACATCTTAGGCTGGTACACCTTTTATAAACAGCATCTTTTATTTACAAGAAATCAGATTCTGATATTAGTTGAGTCGCTCCCATTGTATGTAATGCATAGTTTCATTATAATAATAATAACAATAAAACCTTCTGGTTTAATTGATTGATTTCTCAATGGAACTTTTACATTTGATCTATTTTCCTGACAAAATGGATTTTTCCCAGGACATTTATCCTTAACCTCCATCTTTGTTTTTATTTGACAGTTCCACCATACAGTATGTGATTCTTACTTACATGAAGCACCTGGGAGTCAAAGCTAAAGAGGCTCGGAACCTGGAGCAGAAGCGGGGCCGTATTGGTTTCTTGCCAAAGATCAAGGTAGTAGTGTTGTAGCCATCATGCATTTGTTTAAAGCTGCTCACCATGGATACTTCATTAGTACTCAAAATATGCTTTGGTATGATGCATTAGAAGTTGGTATGATTCATTGTGTTGAGAGCATCTAGGATTATCAAGCTTCACAGAAAGCCTAACAGTTGTGATTTTGTTATACATATGCTTTCAGATACATCTATTCAGGCTATTGGTCAGTATAGTTCAGTTTTTGTCTTTAGAAACTTGCCTAATAATGAGTTCTTTCACCCAAACTCGATCTCCATGGGTGTGTGCAGTCATCTCCCGCAGTATGGGGATGTGTCTGGTCTCAGTAACTGTATATTTTCATCAGCATTCCATCTTCCTTTGAAATGTTAGGGCTGTCATAAGCAGTTCTGCACTGACAGTGTGAAAAGGTTAGATGGAGCATTAGCAGCCTTTCTGAAGTGGTATGCTAAGTTGTATTTCTACTTCCCAGATTAGAATCTATATGGTTGTGGAGCTTTGGAGTCACAAGATGTGGTTCCTTAGAGAAGCAAGGCGCTGCTGGTTGCTGTAAATGTGTCTCTTACCCCAGGGAGGAGAGTGTTTTTTAGCTCCTGCTAAGTTAAAACCAGGGTGTGAGTTTTTGCTTTTAACAGATGCATCTCTGAGGATGCTGTGACTCCCTGCTGCTAACCCTGTTACACACCATTCATAAGCTACTCGTGCTCTCCATGCTTGTTATGCTGCAGGATGCTGACCCCTGAATAAGCTGGTACAAGTAAATTGGTACCAAAGTGCTGCTGCTGTTTGAAATAATTAACCAGTGCCTCAGTCAACAACTGAACCTGAAAAAGTGAGTTACCTGTTTGCTTTGCTCTTCTGTCCTCTACATTATTGCAGCAAAGTATCAAGAAAGAGAAAGAAGGCGATGAAAAAGGAAAGAGGAGAGGCTTTCCTAATCTCTTGGGCCCACCGAGGAGACCAAGCCGACATGACAGCAGTGCAAGTATGTCAGACAAAGAAATCTATGCACCCTGAGCATAAGCTTGAAAACCAATTAGATTCTGTCTTTAAAAACAAAACAAAATACACACACACGCATAAAAAGCATTAAAGAGACCCAGCAGAACATTCTTCTTTAACCTAAGATTTGTCTTTAAAAACAGATTTTATGTAGGTATCCTGAAATACTTCTAATTCTGACTGTTGGGAGCAGCTAAAAGCTCTTTCAGCCGTGTAACAACTCTGTGTTTGTTTAGTTGGCAGAGCCATGGAGATACAGAAGCAGCGCCATCAAAAGCACATCCCTGCAGTGCCTTCTGTTAGCCCAGAGCCTCCAGATTTGGGCAAGGTGCGCCAGAGTGGGTCCTCCAGTGAAGGCACAGATGCGCCGTACCCACCTGCCAACCCAATGTCTCCTTTGGCAGTGGGTCCTTTTTCATCTCCAGAGGGAAACAAGGACAGCGAATCAGGTTAGGATGATACTGTTGCAGAGGGACTGTTATAAGTTGTGTTGGGAGCAGAATATGGAAAGTACACTTCTAATGCAAGGAACCTGAGAAATGTAGATGTGTTTATGTCATAACAAATAATCTTCCTGAGTGCTCAGTCATCTTTTCAGACATGGTCCTTGATCAAGTCAGGAAATCTTACCATGGCCAGAAATTACTGTCTGGTGGCTTTTGTCATGGTGTTGTTGGATCATCCAGTAGGAAAGAAAGCAGCCTGAGGTGCCTGCCTGCACAAATCAGTGTTGCCTGGAAACATACCTAATTGAGATTTTTCTTTCCAAGCTTACAAAGTCAGTTCTTCTAGCTCTGAGTTGGAATGAGGCTGTGAATGAAGAGGCTGTGAAGAGGTTGTGAAGATATACTCAAACGTACTCTAATTTGATATGATTTTTGACGTTTCTTATTCATTCCCTCTCAGGCTCGAAGCAGACAGGAGAAGCCCCACCTGCTAATGAGTGTGTGGATGGCACACCCCGCACACCCAGTACTACTTTTGAATTCCCATCTCCCTTGGAAAACTTGCCGGAGGAGGAGGGAGAATCAGAGAGGTAACTGTGGTGCCCTGGTGATAAGGATGTGGCAGTGGCTGTAGAACAGCTGTTGGTGGGCAGCCTGCAAGCTGTGGTTCCCTCATACCTCCTTTCTTTCTTTGCAGAGTGGTTGACATGGGGACACCAAAGCCTTTTCGCAAGTAAGTGTGTTTAAAACTGTTTGAACTTCACTGATTTGATTGACATTTTAGTTAGTTATGAAGTAGAATGCAGCAGTGTTCATTGTTCTGAGCCAGTGTTCTTAAGTAACATGTGGATGAAATGGAACACCTGTGCATGGGACAGGTGGAGCAGATAGTATGCAGATAAACCCTTTGATAAGCCCTAATGTTAGAAGAAGTATTATGAAAATAATGCAAGAACAGATATTCACTCTTAGTTGTTCTGTGAAGGGCTTAACATTCTTGTGGCTTCAGACACCTAACAGCTTATTGGAGAGCGTATTTGTGTAATGCTTTACAACTGCTATGTGTACTTTGATTCTTCTTTTTTCCTTGTATCCATGCCTAAAGTGGGAGTGATGCAGCATATTTTTTCTCCTTAGGATGGACAGCGTTGGTTTTGCAGATGTACAAAGTGAAGATGAGCTGTATGACTTTGATATGGACACAGACCCTCCCAACTGGCAGCAGCTTGTGAGCCGAGAAGTGCTGATGGGGCTGAAACCCTATGAGATCAAGAGGCAAGAAGTGATTAATGGTGAGATGCAGTACCAAACAGAAAGTTGAAATCTAGTCATGCATGTGTTTGCAAGTTCATACTTCTGACTTGTATTTAGTTCATGTTTGAGCCTATATTGTCACACTTCTTTAAGTCAGTGGCTATAATCTTGCCTTTCTCTCTTCAGAGTTGTTTTACACTGAGAGAGCTCACGTCCGCACCCTGAAGGTTCTGCATAATGTTTTCTACCAGCGTGTCACCCGGGAAGGGATCCTCAACTCCAGTGATAAAAAGAAGATCTTTTCAAACCTGGAGGATATCCTGGGGCTTCATGGTAAGAGTGGCTGAGGTGCTTCTTGGCTTCACAATCTGAGCTGGAATTCAGGGTACAAATATCCGAGGAAAAATTGACACAGGTATCCTGAAACAAGAAGCAGCCTCATGCAGCACTTCCCCCTTCCACACACAGTTTTCCCCTTTCTGATTTGCAAAGATACTTTGAAGAGCGCATGTGCTCAGTAGTTCAGCTCATCAGTGTACACAGACTGTTGTGCTCATTCATGTTTGACAAAAACAGCAGTGCTTTGATGAATAGCCTTTGTAGGGTAATGTTCAGAAAGTTACAGCCGTCGATGAGGAGAACATGAAAAAGCCATGGAAGGATTGATGTCTTGCAGGTGGTTTTGAAGGGTCACTATTTCTAATTGTTTACAGAAAGGACTGTTCAGAATCACATTTCTGGCTCTGTCAATGAATAATCAGTGGTAATTTGTAGGCAGGTGGTTTGAAGCGTGTTCTGAATGAGCCGTGGGTTTTTAAAAGGTCAGTGAGGTTGAGCCTCATATAAGAGAAGACTGGAAAGATTCTTGCAGGTCAGTTAAAGGCAGGAGAGCCAGAAGTGCAAAGGAGGGATATGACATTTTCTTAGATATTCTACTGAATTCATTGCATCACAGGACGCTTTTTTAAATGTAATTGAAATCATTGCAAGTTTGGTCTTTTCTTAGAAGTTTTACTTTAAAAGAAACTGAAAGTAAGGAAAATGAAGCACGGAACCTGTATTAATAAAATCTTTTTTTTCCTTTGTTTCTAAGTTGCATTGAATGATCAGATGAAAGCGGTCCGGAAAAGGAATGAGACTTCTGTTATCGACCAGATTGGGGAGGATTTGCTTTCTTGGGTAAATTCCATTTTTCTTCTCGAAAACATGTTTCAGAAAATGGCCAATAGTGTCAGGGGTTAATGAAGGTAATTCCCAGCTAATGGGAACTGAAGGTCTGAGAGCTGTTATTTGTGTGGAGCCAACAAAGAGGTAGGGGAAGAGGTTTAGAGAAAAGCGGAGGCAGCTCAAAGGGTTTTCATTTGACAAGAGGTCTAGAAAAGAAGAAGAAAACGTTCCTTTTGATGCATTGGTAAAATAGAAACATGGCTTTGAAGGTGTAAAAGGAGAGCAGGTGTAATAGCTCAATTTAGTGCGCTAATATTGAAACAAGCCTCGCATCACTTTTGGTGCAGTTAAAGATTTGAAAATCATGATTTCCAGTTATAGAATTTGCGTAGCTGAGTCTCTTCAAACTGATAGCGCTCTTTGCAGGCTTTGTTTCAAATTTGAGATCTAACTGATGGGAGCAGGAGTGAAAATCTCTTTGGCTTTTTTTCTTTAGCCTCTCCTGGGAGTCTCCTGTTGTGTTGTTTGTTTTCAAGCCTGCTTAATATGGGATTGAAGATTGATCTGCTTCTTCTTTTCAGGCGTTCATGCGGAAGTCTCTTGTGATTTATATTTTTGTAATCCTGCCATTTCTTAGTATCCCAGAAAAAAAAGGGAGGAAAATGAAAATCAAATGTGGCTGGTAGTGAAAAATCCTCTTCTAGTTCTCCCCTGTGTGTTGTGAAGAGCGAAAAATAGCTTGTGCATTCGTTTTTGAACAAGCTAAAGCAAGCTAGACATTACAAGTGTGATCGTTACATGTCCCTGACTGGTGGCTGGTTAAGTGGCTAAAACACAAATATTAAACTAAAATCTCATTCTCCAGAGTGAGTATTTTCAGCAGTTGGTTTTGCTGCATTGCCAATTGGGCAGTAGGGATGGGGAAGAGTTGCTGTGACAGTGGATCTGTCTGTCATCTGCAGCACATTTCTCAGCTCTGCTCAAGGCTGTTGTTTTCCCCAGCCATGTTTCTGTGTTTCTATGTTATATTCTTGTCCTTAAGCATGGCTAATCCTGGAGGGAGCAGCCCCTTTGGTCTTGGCTTTGCTGCCCAGAGTCTGGTAAATAATCACTGATCATTCATCCGAATGCTGTTTTTGCACTTCTCTTACAGCCTATAGCGAGTGGCTTTATTATCTCCCTGAATCTGCAGTGCATTTGTAGAGGGAACTGGAAATGCTGGGAGTGGTGGCAGAAGAGCTGTAGGGTTTTACACATACCAGGGCTTCTAAATAGGCTGGACGAACGAAGACTTAAAATCAGAATGTTTAAGATACTGTATTCCATGGCAGCAACTTCTTAGATATAAAACACAAATGAATGGCAGGAAGCTGTGCCAGGGGAGGTTCAGGCCGGGCATTAGGCTTCCTACCAAGGTGGTTGATGTCCCCAGGCTGTCTGCATTAAAGGGGCATTTGGATAATGCCATCAGTAACATGATTTGATGACCATTGTAGGCCTCCCCTCTTCCTCCTTTTTGCTACTATTCCTCCCTTCCTTTCTGAGACCAGCGGTGCTAGTGGCTTTATATCTGTTAACAGCAGCTCGTGCTGAAGTTGGGTCTGTCTAATTTTGACTTTCATGACTTTCTGGCACAGTTCAGTGGAGCAGCAGAGGAGAAGCTGAAACACGCCACTGCCACGTTCTGCAGTAACCAGCCCTTTGCTCTAGAGGTCATAAAGTCCCGTCAGAAGAAGGACTCTCGTTTCCAGACTTTTGTGCAGGTGAATTTTATGCAAGGCTTTGAGCTGCTGGTGTGGGATAGTGAAGGGCTTTAGATTAAGTTGTTACAGTTAATGAGATTGCACTTCACATTGTCTTCAGATTACGATACACAATGCCCTGCTGGAATGAAGGAAAGCACATGTTGCCCCAGGCAGCATCACATCTCACTTGGGTGGCTGTTTCCCAAGGATAAGTACTTCTGTGAGGAAAAACTGCTTATAGCAGTGCAATTTTGATGCATTCCAAAGTCAGAAGACAGATACTGTAAACCTATTCTGCCCACCAGGAAAGGGGCTTGAATACTTCTGGCATTTGGAGAGGAGAACATTATCTTCATTACCACCAGCTGGGAAGAACTGCAGTAATACAAAGGTTGATGTTATTTTGAAAAATGTACTGTAGTTTTTGCTATAGCATGAAGAGCTGAACTGATATCTTCCCTGTGTGGCAGTGACTGAGATTGATTGGAGATGGTGCCAGGCCTCTGTGCAGTAATGAGGGAAGGAAGCCACTGCTTTGTGAGCCCTTCCTGTACGTAATTGCAAATGGAGAAGGGATGTATTGTCTGAATGATAGATCTTGGCATTTCTTGTCTTGTATTTAATTACCAGAAAGTGAAGTAATAGACGTTTATGTGATGAATAGATGTTACACGTTCAGGTAATTATAGTCCTAATAAAAATGACAAACGTACTTATTGTGCTGTTTAATTTTAGGATGCTGAGAGTAATCCCCTGTGTCGCCGCCTGCAGCTGAAGGATATCATTCCAACAGAGATGCAGAGGCTGACAAAGTACCCCCTTCTGCTGGATAACATTGCCAAGTACACAGGTAAAGCATTTCTACCACGTAGCCAGTGGTTGGTGCTTGTGTCTCAGCAGGTTTGCTAAGCAAATGGGATTTCATTGCATTTTCCTTCTCATGAAAAATCAGAAGGGCAGGTGGGGGATTGAGTTTGGAATGGGTGAATGGCAGCGTGTGTTGGGTTAGATTTGTCATCATTTAAATGCAGCCTTGAAAAGTCTGAGGGGTGGAAGCTGAAGTTTTGAAGATGAAACCACTCTGCTCATGAAGTTACTGACAAAGCACTTTGATTTGCTGATAGTTTCTGAAGGCTGGAATTCCTGACAGTCTTCTTCCTCTCCTCCCGTTCTTGGGCTGCTTCTTAATTTAACGCTGTTACTATGATTACCTGCTTTCAATTATTGTGACAGCTAAACTGAAGGAAGTGTTTCCTCTGCACCCTCACATTCCCAGTGGTACATGAGTACACAACAATGCCAGTAGCTGGAATTGCATTCAAGAGACCAACAGAGGAAAAAGAGCGAGTATCGTTTAACTCTTCCTTATTCATGTTCTGATAAACTAAAACTAGAGCTGACAGCGAGGCAGGTTGCCTCTGTGCTGTTGTTTTTGGGTAGTCATTAGCAGGCTTGTTCTCTCTGTAATTTTATAGGCATATTTAACTCCTTTTTACAGTTTGGAAGGAAATAACTGGAAAGAATTCAGTCACTGAAGACGATACTTCATTTGTTTCACTAAATTGATTTTCAGTAATAAATGTGCACTGAAAAAACGTATTTTTTTCTTTCTTCTTTAGCACACTAAGGTAGCTAATCAGGCTATTAAGAGAAAACACATTTGAATGAATTCCAATTTCCATGTAGATGCACTTGAGAGAGAGAAAAAGAATAAGATCTTCCAATAGCAGAAATCCCTGGTTGTCCATTGCCGGCATAAAAATGTGAAGAGCGAGGAATCTAATAAAAGCTCATCAAGTTATGCAGTTACTTAAACGAGCGTGGATGGATGTTGGACATAATTCTGAGCAAGGAAGTAAAAGATAAAAGTATCAGAATCTAAGCAAAAATCAGGCAACGCTGAGGCTGATGTGTATCAGCGTGTTCTGAGGAACAAAGGGCAGATAATGCAGAACAAATTGATTGTTGTGGGTTTTCTTTTTTTGTAAGGTCAAGATTTCTGCTGTGTGCCACACTGGAAGTCATTTCCTGTGTAACAGACAGAAAGGGCTCATAATGCCATGAAATGCCTTTTCAGGTTTCCTAGCAGATAACTGTTGTGGTGTAATTTAATTACTAGCAAAATATATACTCTATTTATAAGTCATTCTAATCATAGTTAAGAAAGTGACACTCCATTATCCTTGATGAACTTGCTTATTTGTCAGTTAACTACATGTGTAATGTGGCTTGTGTTGGTGAGAATTGATGGGGCTCACCTGTGTCTGTGTATGATCTGGAGGGTGGCTGGAAAGGTAACTGCTGTGTGCTGTTGCTGTAGCAGGAGGATGGTTTTTGGGACTAGTTTGTGGACAGCAAAGAGCACATTTGTGGCCTTTTCATCCTTTATCAGAGAGTTATTGCATTTCCCTGTTCTCATGCAGAACTGCCTGAAGAGAAGGAGAAAGTGAAGAAAGCAGCAGATCATTGCCGTCAAGTCCTTAACCATGTGAACCAGGCTGTCAAGGAATCAGAGAACAAGCAGGTGGGAGTTGAACTGGGTTAGCACCAGTGGTGAAGAGAGGGAGGTGAAGGGGAAACAGGCTGTGTAACATGGCTGGAATCTCTACACAAGTGACCAGATATATTGTGCTTAAAGGTGCTCTGTGGCACAAGCATTGCTATGAGAGCAGGAATCCCAGACATTTGGGAACTCGGAAATACTCATGACTGCCTGCTCTATGACTCTAGTGAGTTCTGTTAATCAAACTGACCATTTTCAGTGGTTGCTTTGCTTTGTTTTTGCAGCATCTGGAAGATTATCAGCGACGTCTTGACCTGTCCTACTTAAAGCAGTCTGAGGATCCCATGATGGATGAGTTCAGGGTAAGTGGCAGCACAGAAACAATTGCTCTGTGCATCATTATTGTAGCACTGTTGCTCCATTTGTGGCTCTATTACTTTTTTGGATGTGCAATCAAATGGCCTTTGGAGAGAGATCTTTAGATCTCCATGGATATAACAATGTGGTTCTGCACATAGGAGTGCTGGTGTAGTTTGTAAGCTTAGTTAGATACCAAGTTGATGGTGATGATTTGATACTTTGACCACCATCGGTGCCAGTCCCACTCATAGGTTCTGCGTTGTTTATTTATCACTCCTTTATATTCTCCAAAGTCAGTGTGTATTCAAAGAAATCTTTATGTGATGATTTGTCTATAAAGCTATATCCTGTAATCTTCCACAAATAAACCCCACAAGCATTGAGTTAGGAAATGAAGAACTTACTGGCAGTTATGAAAGCTTGCTGTTATTGATTGTAGACTGAGACTTGGAAGGAATGACTTGTGAAAATTGTCACTTCTACTTGCCTGCAGATCTAAATGTCACAAGCACTGAAATGACTGAAGAATCCATTGACATTATAAAGTCCATCAGATCATTGGAATGCTTTTTATATCAGTATGTCATTCGGAGGCATACTTGACTTGCAAATAGGGTGCTGAAGCATTAACCAGTTGTAATACTGGAGCTGCAGACTTTGTATGGGCTATTGCAAAAACTCCTAGAAATCAGGTGACATTCTAGTGCCTTAAGAACTTTACTTTGAAGGGAAATTCTCCATGTAGTCACCTCAAGCATCATTAAATGAATGAGGAAGAGTGACAACAGACACCTCTTTACAAGATTTTGGTGTACAGGGGTGCCTTGTTCTCACTCAGTGGTTCTTTTTCCACACTGGGTTTAGCTGCTCAAACTGGAGCACCTATGGGTTGCCTTCCCCCCCTGACACTCGTGCTTTACCACTGCTTGCTTTCCAAGACATTTCATAGTGCTACTTCTTTTCTTCCTTCTGACAGAACTTGGATCTCACCAAGAGAAAAATGCTTCACGAAGGACCTCTGACTTGGAAGGTTAATCGTGACAAAACTATCGGTGAGTCCTCCTTGTCAGCTGATGTGGGGTTGAGTTTGTGTGTTCTTGCTGAGAGGGAGGGAGAGAGAAAGCACTTCTGCAGTTTCCAATTACGATTCGTGCTGCCACCTATAATGATGTGTATGTGTTTCTCAAAGCTGATTAAATCATTCTTGTCAATTCTGAAATGTGCTGGAGTGTCATTAAGGCCATGCAGGGACACAGCAGTCAGTCGTGAGATGATCCAATCCCATCTGTAGCTCTCTGCTTTAGTTTTGATGAGGAAGATTTGCAAGCTTTGCCTAGAATGGCATAGCACTGATTAGTGCCTCTGCATGAGTAATCAAAAACGCAGCCTTTTTTCTTTCTGCAGGGGTGTGATAGAAAACCATGAATCTTTAACTCGTTCTGGGTTCTTTTGTGCCCTGTGCAGATCTCTACACTCTGCTCTTGGAGGACATTCTGGTGCTGTTGCAGAAACAAGATGATAAACTGGTCTTGAAGTGTCACAGTAAAATCTTGGCGTCGACAGCTGATAGCAAGCACACCTTCAGTCCTATCATCAAACTGAACACTGTGCTGGTTCGTCAGGTGGCAACAGGTCAGTGTAACCAACTGCGAAAGCAAAGGAGGACACCAGAAATGGGGATTAGATCATCAAGGAGAGGCTTTTTTGTGGAGTGTTCCAGAGTAGAACATGGAAAAATGCGTAGGCTTAATTCTTGGTTGTCCAACATCTTGTTCAGTAGCACTGCATGAGCTGTTTAACTTCTCTGCATTGATAATAACCTTTTTAGGCATGGCTTGAGTTATAAATAGACTTCTGTGTTCAAGTAGTGTGGTTTTATTAGATGAGAGGTTCCCTAGAAATGAAAATCACTATGAGGGAAAAGTGGTTTCAAAGTAGCTTAGGCAAAAATTGCTCTTTTCTTTCAGGGCTAATAGTCAGATTTCCTGGTCAGGTAAAGACTTCTCTCTGTGTTCAGTACCACTGAAGGGTTATTTCATGGTCTGTTCTTTTACTGCTTCTGAATGGGGGTTATGTCCAGTTCTAGGAATGTCAGGATGCTGTACAGAATGAGGCGTGTGATTAAATGCTTCCCTCTTTGTGTTGCTCCAGATAACAAAGCTTTCTTCGTCATCTCCATGTCAGAAAACGGTGCTCACATTTACGAGCTGGTGGCACAGACAGTTTCAGAAAAGAACGTGTAAGTAATTGGTTCAGTTCCATCTGCAGCTTGACTCGTTGTACATGACAGAGCTTTTGTATCTGATTGTGTGTAGCAACTGTGCAGGTGTTCACGAGTTACCTAAGATTATTTGTGTGATGCATAGCAGCCTTTGTAGTGTGCGCTGTATTAAACTAATCAGTGTGATGTGAAAGGTTACATAATGCTTGCATTTATATTTATACATAAGTATAACTCGACAGCTCCTGCTAAGGTCCTGTCATTCATTTCCTTCTGCTGGAGCATCCTGGTGAGGTGAGCGTTGTGCTGTGCTGCTGCACTTGTGGCTGCAAGGTATTACAGAGGCACTGACTGTAACAGGATTTATAAGAACAACAGGATAAGACGTTTCTGTTGATAAGAAAAGCAGTAATTATATTAGCTGGATTTTAAAAGTGCTAAATGGAGCAGTATCCGTTATGCTTCACATCTTGCATGTTTTTATGTGATGTTTTTATGCAGATGGCAGGACCTTATAGCTCAGATGGCAGGGAATGTGAAAATGGAGAGTAGCAGAAGAGTGATTCCATTACCACAGTCGGGACCTGGCGAGTAAGTAACAGCAGCTGGAGGAGAAAGGGCTGCTTTTCTTTCTCCAGCATCCCATCTTATGTCAACCAAAGCAGTGATTGGCATGCAGCATTCACATACAGGTGACTAAAAGTACATGTTGTTTCTTTCTTCCCTGCAGAGAAGAGCGTGAAGAAGAAGAACAGCAGAAGCTCAAAGACCAGCATGACATTCCTGCCAGTAGCCTACAAAGCCCAGGTAACGCAGTGCTCCAGGTAAAGGCTGTCAGTACAATTGATGCACAGAGTGCAGAGGGTCCTTGTGTTCCTTGTGTCCTGGGGCTCTTCTGGTAGCACTTATTTGTGGAAGGAAACAAGTCATATGTAAAGAAATGATGCTGTACCTCCTGGAAACATACCTCTTACTGTTGCTATTACAAGATACCGATAAAGGTTGTTTTTCTCCCTGGAAATGAACAGCCTTTTACCAAGGCTGCACTCAAGAACTGTTTTTTAGTGTTTTCAGAGATTACGAGAAGTAGAATCTTCTGCAGTTTAACATCAAATTTGACACAGCTGTTTAACCTGAACTCATGTTTTCTGTTTTCTAGACAAAGATCTGGGCCTAGACTCTCCATTGATACTGAATGCTCAGACTTCACCCACTATGTCTGAAAAGTCCGAGGTGGAAAGTCTTCTCGTGGCAGAGAGGCAGTTTGATAAAGTGCAACAGGCAGACCTGGCCATGAAGGAGTCTTCTCCGTGCTATGAACACACAGCCACCAATTTACCTTTGGTATCAGGAGGGCAGTGGGCATTGGATGCGTTAAGGAACCGTAAGTGCCTGTGAGCCTTGCTTTGGTGATGGAAATTGTGAGGTCGACCTTCTGAATCAATGAGCTAAAATAGTTTTAATGTCCGTTTCTATTAAATAAAGTTTTTTGTCTGTGCTGTAGATGACAGCGTAGCAAAACAAAGTGGATGTGACATGGAGGAATTCTGAGCTCTGAATTCATACACCGCTCCCTCCAGCCACAGGCATCTCATTGCTTTGCAGTTGTTTTTCTGTGTCTAAAATGAGGGTAATCATGAATTGTTACTTATCATCCACCAAGTGCTTTGATGACAAAATCACATTGCAGAGCTCAGTGCAGTGCTGTAAAATGTCATTGCCAGTCAGCAGATTTCTCAGAGCCATTGCAGTTACCCCATGGACTTGCATTCACAGCACCAGGGGTGCAGAACAGAAGGGGTTGCCTGAGTAGCAGGCTGTGATGCGGCTTATTTCTTTTGCAAAGTGATGCAGATGAGGTTGGATGTTTTACATGTGCAAGGCGAAGTCTAGATTCAGATTGCCAGAGCATTTGGGAGCTGGCTGGGTGCGATCAGGTTGGTACTTGTCTGTGCTGAAAGCAGGTTGTTCTGATGAACAGATAATGCTGTAAAATAGTTTTTAGAAGGTTCTCAAGCATTTCCTCTGTTCTGTGGTTTACCTTTATTCAGAGGAAGAACGCGGGGCTGTGTTGATCAGACCCAGCATTCAAATTCCTTGCATTTCTAAATATATCTTCCTAAAATTTGAATGAAATCATTAATCCGTGCATCTCTCCCTGGCAATTCAGAAGTGGGCACGCAGTCCCTGAATTGCACTTGAAGGGAATACTCTGTACTGCTTCTTTGTGGGTCATTTGCTGTCACTAGAATGCAGAGCATTCATATCCTTGGCCTCAGTTCCCTTTTCTCTCTCCAAGTAATTACAGTCTTCTGCAGTTTAATAGTTTCCCTCAGATCTTTTGATCCATTTTCTAGGATTCAGAGTCCTTTTCTAATTCTGAATGCTGTACAGATGTTCTTGGTACGCCTTTTCGGAGACCAGCAATAAGAGGGTCTCAGTCCATGGGGTGTGTTAAGGTTCTATTAGTGACCCAGCATCTCTTGGCTGTGCCAATGCAGTAGGGCATCTGACAGCATCACTCTGACAGCAGCAGTGGGTCAAGACAAGAGCCTTCCCCTTAGCTGAGGGACTGCTGTGTGAGCCCATGGATTTTCTTGGGTGTTACGTGAGCATTATATGATGAGAAAGAACACTATACTTGCACTCTTAGCAACGTCATATTTTTGCACTGAACAACGTGTCCTTAATATGAAGTGTTTGGTTGGGATAATTTGAGAGCTAAAGGGATGTGGGTTGAAGTTCAGATAAGAATAAATTTACATGAAATTGGAAGGAAACTTTTGCATCTGTCATTTCCAAACCTAATGGAACATACTTAATGTGCTACTTCTAAATTGGGGTCCCCCTTTACTGCCTTTTGTATTTTAGCTCATTTGAAGGGGGGTAGCACCCAGGCACTCACCTGCCCTCCAGCTCACTGGGCAGCATCAGTAGATGATTTCTCTGCTTGTTCCAAGCAAGGTGGAGCTTGGACTGATGTGTTTACCTTTCCTTGTAAGGTGAAATGTGGAATAAGAGCTTCAAAAGACCTTTGTATTTATTTTCACCCCTGTCTTTCCTCCTGAGAGCAATGAGAGGGCTGGCTGCTCTGAGATCTCTCATTTGAAAGGAGGGGCCTTTATGTCTAGTTTGATCACTATTATGGAAGACACGGTCTGTGAAGCTTTGCCAACGTTATCTCTACTTGCAGTGGACTTGCTGAAAAAGCTGTTGGTCCAACAGCTTGGCTTTGCTGAGAAGGGGACCCTTGAGGACCGGCAACGCTTTCCCAGGTTCAGGACCGTCTCTCAGGAGGCTCAGACAGAGGGTGGAAGTGAGCTTGGACTTCAGCACTCCGACAATAACAAATTTCACCAGCCTGGAGCAGACCCCACGCTTCCAAGAAGTGGAACTAACGAGCCCACAGCTCATTATGGCCTCCGGACTTCAGCTGAATCACCAGCTCCAGGGGATGCCATGCAGCTGGGAGCAAGAGACCCCAGGCCCAGCAGTAACTTAGCGATGGACCGCGTGGGTATGAATCTGGAGGTCTCCGCCACAGAGCTGGAAGGGGTGGGTGCTGATGAGAGTGGGGAGCATTTCTTTGATGCCCGAGAAGCTCACAGTGATGAAAATCCATCTGAAAGTGAGCTAATGGAAAGGAAGGACGAGGAGGATGTGCAAATACGGATCTCAGGTGAGCTGATTTCCTTCCTTCTTGGAATGACATCCTCTCCCAATTCAATACTAGAGACACGGGCTCAGTTTTAATTAGGAAATACTAAAGAAAACCTCAGTTATGTTTTCCTAGTGAAGCTTCTCTTGCTGATACAATTTAGGACGTTTATTTAAAGTTATTTCTTTAGTCCTTGACAGTCATTTTAGCCCGGAAAAGAGCTGAGCAAACATGTACCTAATGAATTTTCTACCTTATGAAAGAAGAAACTAAAATCCTGTGGGGTTAATACACTGTGACAAACTGTATTTACAGAGGCCTGGGCACAATGCAAGCTCTTGATTGCTGTTGCCACTGGACCGTGTTATCTCTCAGCTGACGGCTGGAACCTGTAGGAAAAATACTTTCCCTGCAGGCAAAGCGTTGCTGTAGTCCATACACAGAGCCGTGCCTCACCTATTTTGTAGCTATTGCGTTTTGGCTTCTCCTGATTGAGCTTAAGAGAAACTTGCAGTTCAGCTTGGCACTGCAATTGTCTCCAGTGACCTCACCCCCAGTCTGAAGCTCTTAAAAGCTTATTATTATTTCCGTTGTTATATATGCTATATTTGGCAGTTGCCTGAGCATCTCCAAACCTCTCTCTTCTACCCTTCAAGAAGGTTGTGGAGCTGTTAACTCAGCAGAAAGGCAGCTCGAAGGCAGCAGTTGTAAGCACCTTCATGGGACTTTGCACACTTTGCATTTGGAAAGTCCTGTGATTTTGATCAGCCAAAGTGGTGACCCTGCACTAAATTTAGCACACGAGCTTCTCCTATGCGTGCCGTGGTGTAAGGAGGCACTCACAGGTAGTAGATCCCCTATCTCTTATCTGAGAATATGCTTTTATTTAAAAATTGGATTCTTCATAAGCCAATTTGTGACTGTCCAAATGCTGCCTTCCAAGCGTGCATTGAAAATCATTCGCCTTTCCCTGAATTACAGCAACGTTTTAAATTATTAAAGGTGAGCCAACAACTCAAAGCATCGAATTACTTGTCACCACTCACACTCTTTACTTTCTTAGCTGTGTAGGGACATCGAAATCAGACTGACCTGTTTGCAGTCAGTTCTGCTTTCACGTGCAAGCTTTGCTGTAATGCTGCAGAGAAATTATTTAATGTAATTGCTGGGTACAGTTTGTGGATGCATTTCTGTCTGTAATTGCATTATTTTTTAATGTATTTTCAGCAAGCTGGGTTTTAAAGCTAAACTACCTACAAATGTGCTCAGTGCAGGTCAGAAATGGAATGGTTTGGGTTGGTGGGTGCCATGAGTACATGTGAAGGGTTTTCAGGCTGGAAGTGGGGGGCTGTGGGGAGGTGATGAGCTCGTCTGGTCACGTCATTGTCTGGCTGTGGTCCCCAAACCAGCTGTGATCTGCAGAGCTCAGCTCAGAACCAAGCTAGTCTGGTCTAATGTAATCACTGTTCTGCATAGCGTTCACAAATGCTTTCTTTCATCTGTTAGAAAATGTCTCAAGAGATGGGCCTCTCCCCACTTGTCTTCCTTAAAGTCTGCTTAAACTGTCCACAGTTCAGCGGTTCTTAGTGATGATGGCACTGAAGTGTGAGTAAAAAGCTGTTCTCTTAACAGGAAATTATTTGATCCTTGATGGATATGAAGCAGTGCAGGAGAGCTCCACGGATGAGGAGGTGTCGTCTCTGGTTCTCCAGGGTGCTGCAGGTGGTCGCACCTCTTTGGACTCTGCACAGCAGCAGCCCCTCTCCCCACGGGACACGCAGTCGGATGGAGGGAGCTCCCCGTTTGCAGAGGAGATGATGGTTACCCGCTGGGGAGGAGTGGAAGAGCCCTGCACAGTTGTAGCAAACCCTCCCTTCTGGTCTATAGAGTCACACGCGCAGATGATGCAGTATATTCAGAAGATAGAAAATGACCTTGAAAAGTTAAAGGTACTGTATTTCTATTTGCACTGTCCACAGTTTTTGTATTTCTTAGGCTTTGTTTTAGAAAATAACTTGAAAATGTTCAGTTTTGAGTAAGGCTGGATGGAGGTCTTGAGATCCAGTGTGGGTCACTGTAGGAACAAGAATGATTCCAGTCCACTCTCCTGTTTCGCTTTGTTTTTCAGGAGGTTGAGGAAGACTACATCATTCTCCGTCGCCAAGGGCTG
The DNA here is from genome assembly GCF_054131305.1 of Coturnix japonica. Classification (NCBI taxonomy): domain Eukaryota; kingdom Metazoa; phylum Chordata; class Aves; order Galliformes; family Phasianidae; genus Coturnix; species Coturnix japonica. Next base: position 3,801,068 of record NC_140696.1, read on the forward strand.
GCTGGGTCAGCCTCCACAGGAGAGCACTCAGGTATGACCTTCTGGAATGGGTAACGTGCAGCACACTGACATCAGGCATTAACCAAAGAGTACACAGTCTGTTATTAATGTTTTATACACACACAAAAAAGGGGTTCATCTGCTTCAGCATCTCTAACAAGGTGCTGGTTCCATGAAAGCCCAGATGAATCCATTGAATCTCACAAGTGCAGAGGAACTTGTCTCACCCACATCTCCATCTAAGGATGTGCAGCTTCTCTTTTGAGAAGGCTGAATCGATGTAAACTCCCAAACTGAGATTTCTGAATGTGTGAAATGATTCCAGTCTTCCTCTGGGATTTCTGTGGCACTGTGTGAATTGGCTGTTATGGGTTGATGACCTCTGGCTCTATGTAGTTGCTGGAATTCAGGTTATATATGTGCTCTCTCTCTCACATTGACATGCTTTCTGTGTTGGTGCTGGCATTCAGAACCATCAAGCACTCATCTCTCATTGCACTTCTTCTCTCACCACCGTTGTTTTCTATTTTCCCCCATCAGAGAAAAGTTAGTCGTGTTTTCAGGCCGGCTGAAGATGGGATGAGGACTATCAGGACTCAGCACCCGCTTCCTTCCTTGTGGACTCTGAGACAAGAGGGTTCAGACCATCCAAACGTGAACCATCCTCTAGCAAAGCGGGCGTGGGTGCTTTTCCTGTGGGGCATCTGCACTATTATCTTGTCAGTGAGGGAGGCTGTTCTATTCTATTCTATTCCTCCTCTCCTTGCCACCAGAAATTCCTTTTTGTTTGTTTTCAGAACAGAAAAAAACCAAACCAAATGTACAGAGCTTTGGGTGTAGGAGATAAAAAAAAGAAAGAAATGTATTTAGACATTTAAAAAAAAATAAGAAAAAAAGAAGAAAAAAAAATCATTGTATTTATTTGACTTCATTCCGTGTATCAAAAGCACATTTTAATTTCTTTTTTTTTTTGTTTTAATCTGCCTTTTTTTTTTGTTGTTGTCATTGTTGTCGTCGTTGTCTTTGTTCTGTTTTAATTGGGTAGTGACAGTTCTAGCCCTGTGCATCCAATGTGCTGTGCATCCCTCTGCTCCTGAGCCTCATTAGGTCCAAGGGCAGAGGCTGTGCCTTCATGTGAGTGCACTTTCACATCACTGGGCTGGACTCTGCACTCCCTGCTGGCACCAAACTGCCAGGCAAAGAGCTACTTATGAAGGTGTTACCATGACTTTGTGGCTGGAACTTCATGCATTCAATGGTTGCATGGGAAATGCTCCCATCTCAATGGTTTTCCATGCTCTGAGTAGCCAGACGCTTGGGCAAAGGGTTTGTTTCTTCTCCCCCCCCTTCTCTCCCATTAGGATTCTCCTTTGTTGACACTCAAGACTGGGGAGAGGAGAATAGGTTTAACTTTCTTTTCTTGACTTTGTTGGCTTTGATCATCGTCTCCTTTGTAAAGTGATGAAATGACTTGGACCTGCAGCACTTTTGTAACTCTTCTCTGGATCAAAAAAGAAAACAAACATGCAAACCCAGAAGTGTTTCAAAGATGTGGGGCGGACGGGTGTCTGTCCCTGATTCACTACTGAATGAATAAGGGCTGCCATTTGAGTTAGCCGCAGGTACTGCTGATTCTAGGGCCAGTAAATTTTAGTACCTGAACGTATGTCTTGCTGAGGGCTTGGGGTGTTCGGTTGTTGTTTCTTTCTTTGTGCCAACGTGTTCTCACTGAAACACAGGTGTGCAAAGCAAAGGGAGCTGAAACAGCTCTCCAGCACTTCTCTGGGCCTGTTCTGATGGGGGTTTGCTGTTGAAATTCCTTCCTGTCTGGGAGCAAGATGTAACCATCAGCCACCAGCAAAGCCAATGCTGGGCAGCCTCTGCTGGGCCCATCCTAGCACAGGGTGGCTCTGCGAGTGGATCAGCTGTAGTGCAGAGCAGTTGAGGCGGTCCATTTTTCCACCCTCTTTCCAGGTTTTAAACTGTTTAACGAACCCGAACTGAGCATCATGCCAAACCTGCAAATCCCATTAACCCATCAGAACTGCAATAGCAGCTGCAATGGCGTGGATCATGAAGTGCTGAGAATCTGTCTTTGGTCAGCAGAAAGATCTCACTCCCTGCTCCATTAAAAGAAATGTTTTCTCGTAAGCTGTTGGCACAGAGTCACGTCTCTCCTTTTTTGACACTTAAGCTGGGAAGGAGATCCTCCTCCTCCTTCTTCTTCTTCCTATTAGAAGCAGGCAAGGGATAAGTTCATATAAAGATGGAATAATTTGAGCCTGGTGTGAAAGATGGAGCTTATGGAGCAGGGAGGAGTTCCTCTTTTAAAGAGCTGATTGCACAGAGTATCACTGTTCACCAGCAGGAGCATTGCACTGCCAACACAAGCCAAAGTGTTCTCTTCCATGCTGGCAGGAGCTGCTTCTTCCTTGGGCCCCGCTCAGGCCCGTCCTGCTCCCCCCATGAACGTACTGTCAGTATTAACCAGGCTCTTCCCTTCTTGCCTTCAGCCCCGCGGTTCCTTTGGTTATAAGCACCCAGAAATCAAATGCTGCCTCATGCTGATGCAGCAGCTTTACCCGATCCTGCCAAAAACTGAGCTGGGCTGCAGCCAGACCTGCTGTCCAGCACCCTTTTATTCCCATATAGGACAGGATTCTTGCTCTCCCCACATCCCCTTGATCAGTTGGCACAGTGCTGGTCTGCAGCCCACACTCCAAACGCAGGAGCAGTCCTTAAGGCTGTCAAGTCAAACAGCGTAACAGCCCACGAGCTGCTGGAGTCCCCCACCATCCCAAAGTGCTGGATATAAGCTGGGCTGATGAGCTGCTTTGTCCCTTTCCCCTCTCAGGATGCCCATGGGGAGATCCCTTTGCTTTCAGGTGGCAGGGAATGAAGCCTTTGGGGTGGCTGGGCTGTAGCACAGGGGGCTGCTGAGTGCTGTAAGGGATGGTGGAGAGCACCGAGCTGCTTGAACCCAGCTGGATGGAAAACAGGAGGGTCACTCCATGCTCTGTGCTGATGGGTTTTGGTTTCAGCTGATCTGCTGCTGCTGCGTTGGTCATCCTGGCAAACAGGGCATTAATTCCCTAAAGAGATGGCGGTGGGGTCAGGGATCTGTGCTCAGTAACCCCAAACAATGAGGGATTCCTTAATACTCTCTGGCACATCTACTGTATGGCAGAACCTCAGGCCGTGCCTCGCTGTGCGGAAGGAGCTGGAACTAAATGCACTTTTCAGGACTCCCCTTTCCCCTCCAAGCCATAACGTTACTTCAATTCCAACTTCCAAGCTAAGAAAGCATTTTAATTCCCTCCTGCTTTTGGTGACTGTACATTCCCATCCTCAGACTGGACAGCAGAGCAGGGCAGCGCTCTGCTTTCATTGCCCAGCCCCATCCATTGCATTCTCTCTCTGCTCCCTATAGAAACCCCCTTTATCTCCACCCTAAAGGTGCCAACTGACAAGCAGATGTACAGCAAAAGGGATCCCTCAGCCCAACCACTGCTGTCACCTTTCGAGTTCAGCCTTTCAGAGCTCTCTTCGTATTAGGTTTTGACACACAATCACGTACTCTTAACACAGAGAGATCTACTATAAAGAGAAGAAATCTGGAAGTATTCTTAAAAGAAATACACGAGAATCTTTATTAATAATCCTGTATTTTTACTGATCATGTCTGAATGTCTCAAAAAAAAAAAAGACTTTATTGTTCTAATTATCCAGATGTATGTTTGTAAAATAGCTCTTTTATGACGTAGCTGATAATAAGGTCGGACGTTTCTGGGATTGAAAATATTGGTCACTTAAAAGAAAAAAAACAAAGAAAAAAAATGTCGTTTTTTTTTTTCAGGACCTGGGAAATAATAGAAAATTTATGCCTTTCAAATATCATTAAAGAAGCTTAAAAGAAGCTGTGGCTGCTGGATTGATTTCTAAGGGGTGGCTCCAAGTGCTGAGCAGTGCATTGGGGGGATCCTCCCCTTTGTGGCACCATCATCTGCTGGGCTTCTATGGGGCTTTGCTCATTGGAGGTGATGCTGCAGTGCAGGAGCTCAGTGCTCCCTTCTCCTTTCCCTTCCCTCTTGCAGCACGGCTGGGATGATTCCGGAGAGGTTGCAGTGTTATAATTGCTAATCAGAGCCCTATTATTCTTTTCCTAATGATGCTGTTGGTGGTTTTTTTGCCTGTTCGGGTGTTATTTTATATATTCCCTTTATTGCACTGCTGTAAATAAATGAGCACATACAAACAGCTGAGCTGCTGCTTGGTGCCTTCTGCACTCCATGCCCTTGAATCCACAGTGGATCTGCCATTGTATCCCTAAAACCTTTTATCAGTGACCTTATATCAGGTGCTTTTCTTCCCCATTCAGATACTGGAAGACCCCAGCGATGCTCTTCCCATCTCTGCACCGTGCAGCTGTAGCTCCTTATTGGGCTCTCAATGCAACGAAGCACCCGAAATATCCCAGCCTGTTTCTTGCAGCAGTTTGTTTGTTTCCAGATGTCAGCGGCTCGTTCAGCATCAAGTATTTTTCCCCCCGTCAATATTTTCACCTCCTTGTTGATATTTACTCAACGCTGCTGTATAAACGTTGCTAAGTGGAGCTCGGTGGGTAGCATCTGTGTTCTACCAGCCCTATGGAGGCTTTGGCATCACTTACATGGTCTGGATTTAATAGTGATGAGCACATTTCCTACCCCCTCCTCTTAAAGGCCTGATTTCCTTATGGGTGCCCCCCTTGTTAATGGGGATGTGAGCAGCTTGGTCAAGTGGGTTGGGCCATCTGCAAAGGGGAGGGGGGGGATTGCTCACAGGGTGCTGATGAGCTGTGGCTGTTGTCCTGCAGGGATTGATGTGTAAGGGATGAGCTCGAAGCTCCTGTTCCCTGTGAGCAATCTGTCTCTGGAGCAGAGGCGGCTTGTTTCTCTTGTGAAGTTGATTCTGCTTCTCTTTCATCCCAGCAGGAGGGGAAGATGAATTTTCTATCAAATGAGAGTTCATTGCTCCAAATGCAGGAGTCCGGTTAATAGATGGGTTTAGGAGCTTTGTTTTTCTTGCTGGTAGAAAATAAACAACCCTTCCAACCCAAACCATTCCAAGGCTCTGTGATTCTACAACATGTGGGGGAGAAGCAGGGCTGTGGGTGACAGGAGCGAGGCCCAAAGCAAGAAATGAGGGGGGATCAATGGGGAGAAGGCAGAGCCCTTCCAGATAGCAAACATCCCTCCCAGGAGTGTTGAGTCTGGGCTTATGAAAACCAATCCCTTTTGGAAGCAGTCTGCATCTCTCCACCCTCAGCTTCCTGCATCCCTCTGTCCCTGCACCCATCCTCCTCCCTCCATCCTCAGTTCTCTGCCCTCCCTCCCATCCCATCCCATCCCATCCCATCCCATCCCATCCCATCCCATCCCATCCCATCCCATCCCATCCCATCCTTCTGTCCCTTCCTTCGCGTCCCATCCTATTTCCATCCCACTCCCCATTCCCCCGCCCCTTCCCCTTCATCCCACCCCATCCTCCTCTCCATCCCTCCCTCCCATTTCTAAACCCTCGTTCCATTCCATTCCATCCCATCCCATCCCATCCCATCCCATCCCATCCCATCCCATCCCATCCTTCGCGTCCCATCCTATTTCCATCCCACTCCCTATTCCCCCGCCCCTTCCCCCTCATCCCACCCCATCCCACCCCTCCGCCCTCCCACTGCCCCTCAACCCCCCCCCCCCATCCCACGCCGCCCCCCGCCCCCTGTACTTCCCCTTGTGGCCGCTGGGGGCTTCGAACAGGCGGAGCGGACCCGGAGCACCGCGGGCAGAGCCGCGCCGCGCAGGTAGGAGCCGCCCGGGGGGGAGCGGAGCGGGGCGGGCAGGGGGGCAGCACCGGGGGGTGCCCACCCCGGGGGGAACCGAAGTTCGGAGAGTGCGGGGCGAAGAGGGAGGAGGGAGAACGGGCGGCGATTGGAAGGTGTTGGTGGTCCGGGATGCTCCGTGCTCGGCGGATGGGAGATGCTCCGCGTGGCCGTTGTTCTCAGCCTTCGGACGGGGAAAGAGAAACAGCGTCGTTGCGGAATGAGCGGCAGCGGAGTCGGGTCGGTGAGCGGCGTTGGGTTCGCGGTGGTGGCGGCGGCGTTGGTGTGCGCAGCCGTGCGGGTTGGTGCTGTGCGGGGACAACGGAGGGAACCGTGCGGAACCTCCCCCCCCCCACCAACCGAACCTGGGCCCAACTTCACTCCGTGTCGCTCCGAACTCCGGCAGATCCCGCCGTGCCGAGCAGTGCCGTCCCTCGCCGCCGTCGGGGGCTCCATCCCCGCTGAACCCTCGTAGCTGTGACCGTCGGGACCGTGACCTCACGTCGGCTGCGCTGCGGCGAAAGCGGGGCCGGGGAACCCGCAGCCTCCCCGGGGCCTTAAAGCTCAGCTCCTCCTGCCCCGCTGTCCCTGAGCCCCGGCTGCAGCCAGCGGGTATCGACTATTCCTCTCTCCCTTCCTCGCTCCCCTCCTCCCCTCCCCATGTGGCAATAGGGCCGCGGTATCGTTTGAGCATCCCCGATACCATCACGGCACCGGGTACCGATCGCTCTGTGCCTTCGCTTTGTACGGGAGCAGCGATGTGTTCGTTGGGAGGCGGCTGCAGTGAGGCTCGTGTGCACCGTGTGTGTGTGTGTGTGTGTGCACGGGGACCGCTGGGGTAGAAAAGTGCTGCCCAGCCTTTCCCCATCGCTCCCCATTTCGGGTCGGGGCTGCTGAGAGCAGCCAGAAGTTGGGAAAGTTGTGTGTGTGGTTCCGTAGGGGTTTGATTCCCTGTGTTAGGGGTTAAGCAGTGCCCGAGGTATTGAGCTGGGCTGGGGGCTTTGGGTCTGCTGGGAGAGCAGCTGAGTGCAGTGCAGGAGCTCTGCTTTGTGCTGGGAATAAATAGCCCTGGGGGGATGCACTGCGTTGTGTGTATGGCCCTGGGGGGGGGCTCAGCCCCTCTGTGCTGGGGGTGGGAGCAACGGGGTGAGCGAAGTCTGATGGCTGTGGAGCTGTGGGTGCTGTGACTGTGCTGTATAGGCGAGGAGAGCTCACTGCTCCAACAAACTTCCATTTCCTTGGCTCTGGGTTAAGTTCATTTCGCATGCAGGCGGCGCTGGGGGCGTACAGCTGGGCAGTGCCCTTAGCAAAGGCCTGGGGACGCGGCTGGGCTGCTCGTATCGATCCTCGCCGTCTTTAGGGGGAGATCTTCATGCACAGCACAAGTTAGGGCTGAATTCTGCTCCTTTCTCCTGCTGCTCTGAGGCCTGGTGAGCCTTCCTGATGGTTGTTGGGGGCAGTAGGGACAGAGCTGGGTGTGAATGCGGTTTGGGGGGAGCTCAGCCTGGATTCTATGCACACACGTCCCTATGGGTGGGATGCTCCAGCACTTGTTGGCTGCTTGCTGTGCTCTATGGGAAGCATCGTGGTGGGGTCAGCAGCATCACAGCGATGCTTGGAAGCACCTGGGGCTCTGGTGTGGGAGTGGGGAGGGCAGAGGGTGGGCTGCTGTGTCAGGACGTCCCCGTGTGCAGTACATTAATGGTGACTGAGTGGTTTAAAGAGGGAGTAATGGAGAGCAGGTGCTGTAAATCTGTAGGTCAGAGCGGTGCAGCTGAGGGCCCCGAGTAAATCAAGTGGTGACAACAGGGATGGTTCTGGCCCCCTTTTTGCTGCTGCCACTGAGGCAGGGACCCCGATGGAGCTGTGCCACGGCAGGAGGGGGTTTTGCCATGGGATGCCTTTACACAGCAAGCAAACCTGGGGTAGAGCACAGCAGACAGGCAAGTGGGGCTAATTAGCTCTGAAGAAGCTGGATGGGAATTACCCTGGGGGTCAGGCTGCCATACCCTATAGAGGATGGGCTTATAGCAGTGAACCTTCCTTCTTTATGCTGCTGCAGGTCGGAAGCTTAACAAAATGGGGGCTGAGGATGTACCCACGGATTTAATGGTGTTGATTTCCTCATTAGGTTCTGCCAGTGGTCTATTGCTGGGCACTAAATAGCAGAATGGGGGCAATATATAGCTCTGGTGGGTTATGGGGCTGCACATCCCCCCTCCCAGCGTCCGGATAGCGGCTCGGATCTCCTCCTTAATGTCTGCAGGGTTGATTTGCATCCCTTAGTGAGGGAGAGAGCCAGGCGTGTGGGTTTTATGCTCTGCTCCTCCCCACCCGCTTCCCACTTTGTTTGGCTCTCTCGGCATCTGCACGGTGATGTGGAAGCAGCACGGAGGAGCTCCGTATTGCATATGCATAAAGCGAGAGGAACGGAGCACACCTTCAATCCCAGCTAATGGCGATGCTGCTCTGACCCTATAACAACCTCTTTGCAATGAGTCTGCAGAAACTCATCCCATACACAAACAAGTCGTGTGAGCTCCGGGACCTCATGGCAGCATTTGGGGGTAGAGATGATGCTCGTATTCATCTGCTGCTCTCCAGGTTCCATTCATCGCTGCCTCGCATCTCTATCGTGTCGTTCACGCCGTGGGGAAGTGGGTGTGAAGTGGAGTGATAACGTTTCACACTTCATCCTGCCTTGGGTTTGACATCCGAACCCGTCGGAAGGGGAGTAACGTGGTTGGAAGCTGAAAACATCTCCATCAGGTGGTGCTGATCTCAGCCCTGCTTTGGGGTCAACCCAAAGGTGGGATTTGTAGGTCCTAACACAGTCAGCAGTACATTGCCTTTAGGCCGACATCAATAGGAACATGAGTTCAGTGCTGGCTGTCGGTGTTGTATTTCCTTAAGGAAACCCTATAGAAACGACTCAGTGCTACCTGAAGTTCCATGCTTGAGAAATGGGTGTTTTGGTTTCAAGCCATCCCGACCTCCCAGGGGTCCTTAACGTAACCCTTTGTGCTGTGATTGAGGCTGACACGGCTTTTGTTCTGCTCCTGCTGGGTGTTAAACAAGATTTAAGTCCCCTCTGTTGCTATTTAAGTTATTGAGCAGCCGTCGCAGCCGCCTCAAATGCAAACAGAACTGTCTGGATGTTTGTTTATGCACACATCATTAAGAAGTCTGTGGGAAAAAAAGAAAGGCAACAAGGCAACGTTCCGGTCTGTTAGATAATTAATCTGCATCTTAAGAGTTGTCGAAAGATGTATTTGCAAGCTGGTCCGTTGAGCTGCTATCTAGTCAATAATCCCATATTTAATGGTCTCTAAGAATGTATTTCCATACCGTGCTGCAAGCGATGGGGGAGTCTGAGTCCTGTTTGTCTTTGGGTGTCAGTGCTGGAGCATCTTCCGTATCAAAGCCTGTTGTGATGGTGGGTGGAACATCCAGCTGTGTTGGCTTCCATAATGTCCCTCCTGGTGTTGGATGCTGAGCTCTGGTTCTGGAATACAACGTGTGGTTGGGGGGGTCTGTGTGACCCAATGTGTGTCACTGAGCTGAGGTTTGAGGGTTGGGTGTTGATGTTGAGTCAAGGCATCCATTATTTAGGGTGGAATAAAGGGAAATACGCGCACACAGCCCCAGTGGTGCTCACTTACTAAAACCTGCTAATGAGAGAAGGGAGCAGAACCCACACCTGGAGGGAGGCAGTGCTGGGAGCTGCTGCCAAGGTGAGGAGCCAGAGCTTAATTTCATTATCTTATCAATAACGAGCTGGTCCTGGCGTGGTGTGAATTCTCAGGGAGTGTTAGTGCTATCTTTGGCAGTCTGAGCAGAGAAATAATGAATCCGAGTAGGAAGAGCATTGTGTGCAGCCCTGGTATCTGTACCTTAAAAATGATGTCGGCAAACTGGTGAGAGATAAGAGAAGAGCTACAGGGATGATTGGGGGCCCATAGAGGGTGTGGGAGAGGCTGGGGCTCATCTCTGCCCTGTAATGAGGAGAGGGTTTAGGGGGGATTTGAGTGCTGGCTGTGAATACCCGACCAGGGCAGGGCATGGCTCTGTGAGTGCTCCATCAATTGTGATGAAGAAAAAGGCATGTTTGATGTTTGTGCAGCTTTGTAGGTAGGTACGGGAGCAAATTGAAATGATACATCTTGAGGAGCTGCTGTAGGTGAACTGCACAGCGTGGTGGTATGGAAACAGCACGAGGCAATAGCAAATAAAACAAGGCTCTGAATACGGTCTTTATTGTCCTTCACGTCTTTTAATTATGTCATTAATCTCCTCTTTTCTTGAGAGAAAGAGCAGAATCCACCAGCACTGTGCACAAGTTCTGTTCCTTAGGGTAGCGTTGTTCAGCAGTCACCCATTTCTTTGTGCAGTGGGCAATGTTAGGCTGCCCATCTTCCTCCTCAGACCAGCAAGCTTCTGCTTTATCAGTGGGAGGGAGAGCACCAAAGCACGTTTGGCTTAAGCTGTAGCTGTTAATTGAGTGCTCATTGATTGCCTGTCAGCATGGAGTTGGGCTCTGTTGCTCCCCTCCTGGGTGGTGACCCAGTGCTGGTAACACAACAGAGCTGCTCTGGCACCGCTCAGAGCCTTCAGTGTTGGTATTTTCTCCCCCAGCACATCTATTTTGTATAATCAGCACCATCTCCTCTTTGAACCTGTGCCATCCTTCTCCCCGAGTGCTGTAACCTCATCCCTCATGGCCATTAAGTGGCCCCAGATAAGGATTGAACTAGGGACGCCTTGAGCTCAGCCCAGGAGCTGCTCCCTGCCTGGATTTAGGGACCTGGTTGGCTGGATTTAGGATCCCAGCTTCCCCTGGAATTGCTTCATCCATTAGAGGTTCTTTGTTGCTGAAGGTTCAATTATGGAAGTGAAGAGAGAAACCAAAGCCAGTGTCACACTCGGAGTCTGCTGGAGCTCCTCATCCCCACATCCTCAAACCCCAGCACTGACGATGCTCCTCCTGTACCCTCCATGCAATGCAGTTGTTGCTTTCCTAAAGGCTTATGGCTCGGTGTGGGGTGGCTGCATGGCTTTGCATCCCCCATGGCTCTGGGTTCACCATTGAGCTGCAGGATGTGCAGGAGATGCTCTGCAGCCATCAGCCGCTCTTTGGGATCGTTGTGCTGTGTGTTTGGTGGGCTCGAGTGCTTCTGAAAGATTAATTAACCCCGGGTGAGAGACGATGACCGAACGTTTGCAGAGGGGGGAGGGAGATGAATATTCCTGCTGCTTCTGCTCTGAGTGTGTTTAAACTTCTGCTTTCGGCTCGTCTGACTTGGAGGAGCCTCTGACTAGCAGAAATGATGGAACAATTTATTTGGGATGATGAATTAGGAGAATATAGCTCATAAACCCAGAACACAGCGTTTTCAATCACGTCTTCATTGCACTGGTAAGAGGGTTGTGGGGGGAAAAAAAGAGAGGTTTTCATATCTTGACATGTTTATCCTTTGGAGACGGAGTCAATTATCGTATTGTAGGAGAACTCGCTCCGTAGCGCTCGGATCTCAAGGAATGTCTGTGTGTCAAGAGGAGGATCGTGCAGGGTTTGTTCTGGCAGTGAGGAGATGGGGAGGAGAGCAGAGCTAGGAGAGATCTCTAGGTGCCATCCAGGAATAGGAAGATGGCTCTATGAGAGATGGGAGGTAGAACCTGCTGAGGTCTGAGACGGAGCTGCCACAAGGGAGGCACGTTGTCCTCAAATACTCCTTGCTTTGATTTCAGGCTGCTGGGATGCTGTGGCACATTGAGCTCTGGCAATGCTCCTGTGTATTGCTTTGTGCTCCATGTGCTGCAAGGACCGGTGGGTGAGGAGGTGTCAGCACAGCTCTGAGCATCTCTCTGCTCAGTTGTGCTGAGCAAATCTCCAGTCCCAGCAATAGAAATACCCGAGTCCATTTTGCAGACATCGGCGTTAATGCAGTGCAGCTGACACGCTCCATTTGCTTGCATAAATGCAGCTCTTAAAGCTGTGCATATGCTCCATAGAGCTTCTACCCCTCACCTTTCCTTCTTGCGACTGTTAGGCCGTTCCCGGACACCGCAGGCAGTGTCTGTGTGTTTGCACATATGTCAGGACCAGAAATGCACCATTTCCAAGCTGCTGTTGTGAGGCATCGCTCCCGACACAACGTTCCAAATGCAGTTGTGCAGATGGGACTTTTGGAGCTTGGCTCGAGCTCTCCTGTTTCCTCAGGTTTGTTTACGTGGAGGTTTTGATTTTCCCATTATTGAGGTGGTTATGTTTTTATAGCGTCGCATTACTCACAGGTCCCTTTTATTCCCTTCCAGTTCTCCAACCCGTGACTAACAGAGGGTTTTGTCGCAGCCCTTTGGTGGAGAAGAGACTCAACTGAATGGAAAGGGGTCTTTTCCTTTCCCTTTCCCACCAGGGTTGGTTGGGGTATGAGCCTCTTAGTGGCAACAGTGTTGGTTTTATTCCCATTATTAGCACAGATGAAGGGCTCCACTCTAGGACAGAAGTGAATCTGTTGGGGAAGCATTGAGCTTCGGTGATGGTCGCCCTGGTTGATCTTCATGGTCTTTTCTGACCTTAATGGTTCTATAAGCTTTCGTTCACGTGTCAGCAGCCAACCTGGAGTAGCCCAGGAGCTCAGAGTTGCTTTGTATTTGGGGCATTGTTCTTTTGCATCAGAAATGAGGTAAGGGTGGAAATAGTTGTTAAAAGAGTCACATGGAGCCACTGGGAGCCGTTAGTCAGAGGCTGCGGGAAGGCGCCGGCCCTAATGATGACAGGGGAAAGTTCTTTATGGGGTCTGGGAGCAAAAGGCAAAGAACAAATGGGTGGAGGCTGCAGAGGCAGAGGGTGAATCCATCAGGGGAGCAGCGCTGCAGATCCCTGCGTGCAGCGGTGATGGGTTGGGGCTGTCCCATCCTTCTTGGGCAGGAGAGGGAAGGTTGCAGGAACCAAAGGGGGGTAAAGCATCAGCCCTGGGGTGTGTAATAAAGCAGGAACATCACCCTATGGTTGTTGATGCTCTGGGGGCTGTGAGATGGGCTTAAAGCAACTCCCTCTTTTGGTACCTGCTTCTATTTGACCTCTGGTGCTCTGGACCACTAAGGAATGAGACCTCCTTTTGTTTTATTTCAGGCTGAAAGGCGTTAACCTGTAAAGTCCCCTTACAGCCATCGCATTGGGTTGTGTCCACATCTCAGATGGGGAAAACCCTTTGGCAGAGCTGCATTGCAGGGCTGGTTCTTAGGGTGAGGTGACAGCAGGCTAAACTCACTTCTGTAGAGAGGGAGCATCCCCAGCAGGTGCTGGGAATGATTCTGCATCTCCAGAGGCCACGTGCTTTTGCTCAGAGGGAGATTTGGGGGCTGAGACCCCTTATCTATGCCCCCTGTGCCACTGGGGACTGAGCAGTGCCAGCCCTCCCTGCAGCGTGGCCCTGGCAGCTCCAGCCCTTGGTTACTCTGGCAACTCACAGAGATCAGGCAGCTGAATTCAGCCCCTTGTTCTGGGGAAAATGCTCTCATTGAAGGCAAACCGGAGCGAAGCCCTCCTGCCTTCATCCCAATGAATGGCACCGACACCCATCCGTGTGCCTGGTGGTGGGGAGTGGGCGTGTGGGGATGGGTGAGGGGTATCCCAGAGGGGAGAGCAGGGAGATGTCATTGAGAAGGGAGCTGGGAATTGTGCCCTCGTCCCATTGGAATAAAGGAAGTCTTGCACGGCGCTGTCTGTCGTCAGCTTAAAGCGGTAACAAAGCCATTACGGCGCTGGGGATGCGCTTATTCTCTGGGATGGAAGGAGCTGCCCAGAATGATAATTGGGTCTTTTTTCATTTTTTAAGGAGCTAACAGGCTACTGCACAAAGTAATTAACTGGACAGATGGGGACGGCAGAGTTTGTAAACGTCGACAGCAACAAGAAGGAGCGTTTGGGGAAAGGCCTTGTGTCAGCAGAAGGGCTGCGTTTGGGAAAGCAGTGAAATTAATGGGACTTCTTAAAGAATTGATAACGTTAACAGCTGCATCTGGTTCAGGTGTGTGGTGGTGGCTGTGAGGAGGGGCAGGAATGGAGGAGTTGCTGTGCATCTCTCTATCTGTCTATGTGTCCTTTGTAAAGGGGATGTTCCTTGCCATGTGTGTGATGGGGCTGAAATAAATACAGCTGGTGCTGCACCAAACCCCACCAGCGTGATTTGCCTGTCCTAAACCAAACATCTCCATCCCTGGAGCTGCTCAAGGTCAGGTTGGATGATGTGGGTGAGCTGACCTGATGATGGACAGAGTGTGGACAACCAGCCCATGGCATAGGGTTGGAGTTGGGTGATCTCTGAGATCCCAAGCATTCCACAACTCCTCCCTTCCTCAGCACAGCTTCTTCCTTCCCTTTAATTAATATGCAGGGCTCGGGACAAGTTGCACAACTGCAGGAGCTGTTGGGGATGGGGAGAGAGGCTGCTAAAAACCGCTTTGTGTGAACGTGGTGAGCTCTAATAGAGCAAAACACGACAGGCACGTGTGTGTCTGCTGAATGGTAATGACCCTTCTGAACCACTGCCTTGGAGGGGGGAATGGAAAGCACTTAACAGATCAAACACTGTAGGGGAAACAAGTGCAACTGTGCCTGGATGGGGCTCGGCTAATCAAGGTAACTCGTTTATGGGATTGTGATTAGAGCTTTCAACACTCTGATGGCAGAAGCACCTTTCCTGGGGTTTGTGCTGCTGCTTTCCTTTTCCTGCTCCTTGGAGAGATACCCCGCTGTTCCTCCCCTTCCCTGATAAAGAAGTTTGCAATTCAGTGCCAAAAGTGGATTGTTTTGATTAACTGAGAATGATCTTTAAGAAGTTGCACTGGGGAAGGTCCTTTTAGTTTAATCTCTGGTTGTTTTTAGAACGTACCCGTGGTCTCTGTGCCAGCATTGAGCCTGTCTTCCCCCACGTAGTGCAGTGTCTGCTTTGCTGCAAGATACCCTTGAGCTCAAAGTCATCCAGATTGGGCGCTCGCGGGGATGGCGAGAGAATGAGAACTGCGAAGAGCAAAGGGTTATACAGTCAAGATTTCCTTCTTTATTTTGATAGGGTGGAAATATTTCTGATACTGGACACGGCAAAGGCTGAGCATAAATCTCCTTCAGGACAAGTTAATCTGTTTTTCCTTGTGAGTTCTTCCAAATCCTCATTCTATGGGTGCAGGCCAAGGACTCGCTCATCTTCTGGAGCCATTTATAAACTTCAGTGGTGATCTTTTGGCTTCCTGAGCTCCAGCAAAGCCCTCTCAGTGGGTCCATTGGGCTCCACTTTGGCAATGAGCTGAGAGAAGCAGCATCTCCCAGTCCTTCCCAGCCTTGGTAGCAGCAAAGCCAGCATATATAGGGTGGGTGGGTTGTCTGCTATTAGCTGACTCCTCAAGCTCCACCTACAGCCTCCAGTCATTTTGGGGTGACTTTACTATTAGAGGTAATGCAAGCAGATGGAGGTCCCATTCATCTGAAGGGGCACAAATAGGGGTTGTGCATCCCTTGGGCTTTTGTGGTGATGCCACAGCGCTCCGGACTCTGATTTGTAAGACAAAACTCATTCAGTTCATTGCAGTTTGGTGATTAATAGGTGCTCTTTCAAACCTGCTGAAGCTCAGAGCTGTGAGGTGGGAGCAGGATGGGAGCTTGCCAACCCTTGGGTCACGCATTGTGGTGTAGCAGAGCAGTGTGGCTTTTGAGTTGGGCTTTGGTGGAGCAAGGAGCTCTGGTTGGACCCAACAGAGACATGACTTCCCCTTGATGGAGTGATTATGCGGTTCAGAACTCCTTTTATTTCTTCTCCTTGAAGCAGTCAGGAGCGTTTTGCAAACGTTGGGAAGTACCGTGACAGCAGCACAATATAAGTATTGTTCAATGTGATTGTTGCTTTACCTCTCCTCCTGCAGCCCCCACTCCTCTCCAAACACCTGCCTTTTAGCCAATTTAATTTTCACACCTCCTCCTGCTGCTGCCATCCGTGCCAGCCTATCTCTGTGGTTCTGCTGTGGGTGTCTCTTGCCTTACTGCCTTGAAGGTGCTCATCCCATCCCCTCTGGCTCCTGGGGACAACAACTGATGTTGTCTGTCAGGATTTCAGTGAGGCCTTTGATGTGGTCCCCTATGGCATCCTTCTCTTCAGGAAAGATATGAATTGGATGGATGGATGGATGGATGGATGGATGGATGGATGGATGGATGGATGGATGGATGAAGAACCCAAAGAGTGGTGGTCAATAGTTCAGTGTCCTGTGCCAGAGGTCAGTGGCCAACATGATGCTGCTCTCTACTTAAGGGACCCACAGCTCTCCAGTTTAATGTCCAGTGCAGCACTAGAGAGTATGTTGGTGTTGGGCTCTTATGGAGCAAGGCTGGAAGGAATGGGAGGGAAGGGTTGGCACTGGTACAAGCACACAGCACCTCAGGGCCATTGGTGGTAGTACAGGAGAAAAGGAAAAAGCCCTAAAGAGTGGCAGATATGTCAACATACCCCTTGTTAAAATGGAGAACTATTCCCCAGTTGTTTTTCTACATACTGATTTTGTTGTATGTAATATCTAGTATTTACATGCTAGTGATATGCTGTGATCCAATTGTCCCTTAGGGACATGGAGAGGAGGTAACACCAATGGGATGGATCCTACTGTCCACCTGGCACCTCCTTGTGTTGTCTCTCCCACAATCTGAGCACGTCCCTGTCCCACCAGCAACACCAGATCGATTCCTTATTTAGCTGAAATCTACAGTTGGATGTGTGCAGCCCCACGCTGATTTATCCAATAAAGGCTGCAGCTCAAGATGGTTATAAGGGACCTTGACAAAAAAACCCAGAGGTTATCCTATCTGGGAGGAAGGGAAGATGGTGCAGCACAGCAGGGCTGTCTGCAGCTGGTCACCTCCACACATCTCTGCCTTTTCTATTTGAAGATGCAGGGAACAGGAGAAATTGCTATCCTTATGCTTGGGTGAAAAGAAAACAAAGTATGAATGGTCATAATTTAGTGGGCTCCTGGGTAAATTTGTATTTCATTCTGATTATTGAGTGCATTCCCTAATTGTGGCAATAAAAAGGAATAGTCCATCTTCTAAATGCAAGCAGTAGCGCTGATTGTTATTTAATTAGTTGATTCCAGTGGTCGAGGGGTGAGCTTGGAATTACAATTGCAGCTTGTATTATTTCACTCAGATTGCCGAATTAATTAGGAGAACAATGGGATTCTTCATTGTTGGTGTCTTAAGAACTTGTGAAGATAAGTCTCTGTGCAGGACAGTGATGCTCCAATACATCTGGAGACCTGAATGGTCCATTCCCAGACAGCAGAACTTAAGGGCAAGGAGGTAGTGACTGATGGAGGTAAGGGTGAGATCAGCCTTGCTGGTTGCTGTTGGCAATGTGAGCCTGCTTAGAATCCTTCAGGGAGAGGGTGGTGATCTGGAGAGGGGAAGGAAAGAGAGCAGCGGGGAGGAGGCGGATAAAAGAACGGCACCCTGGAGATTTGGAGAAGAGCCAGAAGGAGAGCGGTGTGCGAGATACTGGGGAGCTGGCGGTTAATTTACAGCCTCTGGGAGAGGAAGGAAAAAGAAGAGGGGGGGAAAAATGCCTCTGTTGCAAGGTGTGTGGAAGAGGGTTTGTGGTGATGTGGGAATACGTGGCATCTTCATGTCTCTTAAGTTTTCTTCTCTTTCTGCTGCAGCAGACCCAGGTGGGGGCAGAGCTGGAGCTCACACAGTTATAGGACACTGCTTTCAGAATCATAGAATGGCCTGGGTTGCAAAGGCCCACAGTGCTTATCCAGTTAAAACCCCCTGCTGTGTGCAGGGTCACCAACCAGCAGCCCAGGCTGCCCAGAGCCACATCCAGCCTGGCCTTGAATGCCTGCAGGGATGGAGCATCCACAGCCTCCTTGGGCAACCTGTTCCAGTGCGTCACCACCCTCTGGGTGAAAAACTTCCTCCTAATATCCAACCTTAACCTCCCTTGTCTCAGTTTAAAACCATTCCCCCTTGTTCTATCAAGGACGTAGGGTTTGTGTTTTGAGCAGTGCTGTGTGGAACCAGAGGTTGGGTGTTGTGGGTCTCTTCCGACTTGGACTACTCCATAAGTTTACAATTCTAAGCAAGGAGCCCAAAGACAAGATGTTTTAATGGAAAAGAGTCCTTCCCTGGATGAATCCCCATTCAGGCCAATGGGAAGCCAGGTGCTAGGGAGAGATTGGGACGCAGTGGTGATTCAGCTTGTTCTGTGATAGAAGGGGCTGCAGAGAGCTCAGGGAGCAGCACAGGACATGTCCAGGTAGATGGCTCACCGGCCCATCAGGGCTGTCTGCTTTGACAGGAATATAGATGCAGTGGTTCTTTTTCACTCTGTCTGAAATTGCTTTGTAATAACAGTAGGAGTTGGAGAGGCACTCTTATTGATTAAACAATTGAGGCTATTTGTCTTTACAAAACCAAAAATACAGAGGTGTCTTTGGCTTCCTGCATATACGTTATGCACGCTTATTATATGCAGCAATCTCCCTGATCAGGCTGATGTCCATAATGGGTCGGGTTATAGCACTGGATTGCAATGGTGTAATACGGACTGAAGAGCAAAGGAGAGCTGATGTAAGTACACCAAGCAACAGGGGCTGGGCTGAGCAGATAGGGAGTGAGGTGCGTATTATGGCTGTGTGCCACAGTTGCCTCCAGCCCCAAGGATGCAGGGTTGGCTGAAAGCATCACACATGGCACATATGTATGTGCTGCTCTGCTGTCCCTATGGGATGTGTTGAAGGGGTATTAGATATAAGCCCAGAAGGAGATGCGTAGCCCTACCTGTCTTGGTAGAACTTAGTGTGAACCATCACAAAGCTGCTGTTGGTTTTTCCCCTTTTAGTTTTTTGGGAAGGCTGTTCTAGATCCTTGTTGCTCTCAGCCTTTTGTGTGTGTACGGAGTAACATCACGACCTGCAGGTTGGCATGGTTTGAAAACAATCAACTTTGTCATGTCCTGATTGTCAGGGTGCCCCATCCATGGAGGTGCCCGAGGCCATAGGTGGGACTGTGGGCAACCTGCTCTATGGGGTGGCAACCAGCCCATGGCAATGGGTGGAGCTGGGTGATGATTGTGGTCCCCCCTAACGTGACCTATCTATGATTCTATCAGGAAAGGATCTCATACCAGGGTAGGAAGGTTTTGCTTTGGTTCTGCTTGGCATGGGAAGTATCTGATGCTGTCACTTGGTGTGTGTGCCTGCAGCTTCCAGGCTGAAGCCTGAAAAAAAAAACTTCCTAGCAAAATGTTAACTTTCTATATTTGGTGTCTGAGAATCTTTTTCACCTGAATGCCTTCGTACAGCATCCTTAGAACACAGCGTGTTACATACCTTGTTTTTTTCATCTTTTTAATCACGTTGTTGTATGCAAATTTCTATAGTTACTGTGTGTGGTTAATTGTCCAATATAAGCATTTTCTCAATCCTAGGTGAAAAAAGCCCCACATCAACTACTGAACCCCACTGGGTCTGTCCCAGTGTTGGGCTGGGTGCGATGAGCTGCCATTGCTGGAGGTCCCAGTGTCACTTTGATGCTGTTTGCGATGCTTTAGGACCCACCAAGTTGTCTTTCTTCTCTCTGTGGTGTCCCTCGACACTCGTCTTATGTCTGCTTTAATTGGGTACCGCAGCAGCAGTATACATCAAAATAAATGAACTTTGTACTGCGAAAGGGTAAGAGAAGGAAGGAGACAGACGATCCCTCAGCAACAGCTGTTTGGAGGAAGAATCCCACAGAAGCTGCTTCCTTCGCTAATTAGAAATCTGCTTTTCCTTTAGGAAGGATAACGTCGACGTTCTCCGCTCCTCTTCTCACTTCTAATTACTTCTTGGAGGGATGAAGAAAGGCGCCGTTTCGTATGTTTGACTTAAGAGTTGCTGAGGCAAAGAATGTGGGATGGGAATGTTTGGTGGTGATAGGAAGGAAGGAAGGGGAGAGAGGATGGAGTGGCCAAATGGTGAGCACTGAGTAGGGAGAGATGGGTGCTCCCAATGGGGCTCTGGGTGCTATTCTGTCTGTTGGACAGAGTGACTCATTGTCAGAACTTCAGAGTGAATTTCTAAATAAATGAAGAAAGAAAAATAGCTCAGAAAATAGAAAGGTTAAAGTTAGAATTCTCAAAGAGAGGAAATGCACCGAGTTCACGTTTTATAAATAACATGCTTTGATTGTTTCCCATTATGGAGTAATTTTGTTTTGAAATGTGGCTTCATCTTTTTACTAAGGATATAAATACCGACTATGGAACAAAAGGGTTTTCTCCAGCCTGAAGTGATGCTGTATATTCCCAGTGGATGATGGCCAGGCTGTCCCTATGCTGCTGCACGTTGGGTTTTGTTGGTCTGGATGTAGAACGAAGCTCTCCCGTCCCCACCGAGCTGCCCTCAGCCTTCAGCAGGTGTTGCTTTGCAATTCAGCAAAGCAGCCGTTTCAATTACTCAGGGCAATAAATCTCAAGGTGTGTGTGCTGGGAGCTCCATCATTTGAAGCGCCGATGTTTTTCTTTTCCCTCGCGGTCTTTGAGGTAGAATCATCAGCGTTGCAAGTAATGAAGCCTGCTTTCCCATGGATTTCTTTCTCGTGGTTGGATTCTCTGATAACTAAATAAGCTTTGACTGAATGCCCCGGCTGTGAAAAAAGCTCCAGAAAAGCTGTTGTGTGTAAATTCTCTATTAAGAACGGAGCTTGCGTGGCATCCTGCCTGTCTATTGACAGCTATATTTGTGGAACCTAAATATCAGAGGGAGCCGGCCCTGCCAGGTGGGGCTGCAGGTGGCAGGTGGGTTCTGTGGGCGGCTGGTTGCCATAGGAAGGCAGGTTAGAAATAGAGTCTGGGAGGTTCTCCATTGGGGTGACCCCGGGGGAGTCGGGCTGTTGATGCAATGGCCATAAATCACTGCACCTTTTCCATTTTGATCGATGTTAGAAGCGTATGTGTGCGTGTCTGAAACGTGTGCTCCATCTCTTGAGCACAATCCCTTCTGCTGAACCCATGGAGTGGATCTCCCAGCCCTCGGGTTGTTGGATGGCAGCTGCCATTCTTTGGCTTTGACATTTGACAGCCAATGGGGGAGGAAAAGTCGTGGATGTAAAGCTGGGATGACAGAGTCAATGGACAACTCTTCCTTTGCAAATAACTAGGGGTGAATTGATAACCGGTGACCCTGGTAAGCAATTAAGCCAATTGGTTATATATTAATTGATTGCGGAGGTCTCCTTTATGTAGAGCTCTGCCTGAAACCTTCATACCCTTACTGGAGGAATAGAATAGACGTCTACAGAAATTAACAGTGACTTTCAAGCAGAATAGATGATTAATGAGAATGTATTGCTCCTGATGGACAAATGAAGCACTTCCAGTTTTCTAGTGAGTGATATTGGGCTTTCTTGTCTCCAGGAAATGATTCAGCCACTCAGACCTCGTTCTGAGCCCTGGGAGAGGTAAGGAGAGGGGAGAGGAGGGGAGAACTGCCCCCTCTCAGCTTGATTTATTATCCGACTCCTTTGTTACAAGACTTCCAGTCTTGTAAAATATTAAATACATCCTTATATTCAATATCACATTTTGAAACATTTCATGCCTCATTTGCTTCTGGAGTCAAGGACAACTTCACATTTTTCATGGCGCAAGGCCCAGATTTGTCTATTTATTTATTTTTAATCACTACATTTTTCTTTTCCTTTTTCTTTTCTTTTTTTTTTTCTTTACCTGTATCAATTCGGATTAAATCTTGGCAACCATAGCAACCTGTTCCTCTGGGTGGTTTCAGATCTCGGCAGTGGAGGTGCTTTTTTGGCTTGGCTGATCCCCATGGGATGCTGTGCCCATCCAGAGAGGATGGTGGGCAGTAGGGATTGTGATTTGGGGCTGGATGTTGAGCTCAGCTCTCCCTGACAGCATCACTTGTAAACAAAAGGCTGTTTTGTTGAAGGGCTCACGTGATGTAATGAGGAGGATTAAGTGGAATTTGCTGCCACATTTAAAGGAAGATGCATGTAACTCCCCTTAATTAGAAAGGGCTCACTATTTGTCTTTCCCTTCATCTGTGTGGGAGCTTTTTTTGTTTATTGCTTCTCCTGGGAGGGATAAGCAGCTGAATCCTGATAGACGGGGCCACCACTGCACCTTCTGCATGCAGGTTGGGGTGGCTGCTGGGGGCACTGCACACCCAGTGCTGCAGCCTTGTAACTAGAATGTGAGAGCAGCCCCATTTCAGCTGTTTCACATTGGGTGCATCATTTGGACCTCTGGTTGGAGCTGTATGTGGGGTTGCTTTTTACACAGGGGTTCTGTGGAGGGAGAACTTGTCTGTGCTGGCGTGGGGGTTAGATGGACTCATAGAATCGTTACAGTTGGAGAAGTCCCCTATGATCCCCAATCCCTGCCCACCCCCACCATGTGCACATTGGCTGTTTGAGATGTCACAGCTGATGCCCAAACAACTCTCAAGGGTGATAAACAAGCAGGTTTTCTCCAAAGCTTGTCTCTATATGGAGAACATCTATGACTTTGAATCAAAATAGCTTCAATGCCCTTTTAAAATGGAAGTATCAATAGGAGTCGGGGCCTTTATTAGTTCTTAACAATCCCACTAGGTGTTTATCTGCCTATTTAGGTGGCTGATATCCTTTTAAAGGCTGTCCCAGAAGTGCTTGAATCACTCCTGAAAATGGAACGGAGACTTCTAAATTACCCAGTTGCCTGCAAACGTTATCCATGGCATCGGCTTTTCCTAATGGCCACATCAATTAGAGAGAGCTCTTTGCATCATGCTGTCAGCAGACCCATGTGAATGGGAGGAAGCACAGGAGTTTCACTCAAGCTGCTTTTTTATGATCCCCACGCTTTGCAAATGGAACAAAATTTAGTGAAGGAACTTGTCTTTGTTCCCCTCCTTCCCATCCAGCAAACTAATTGAAAGCAACATGAATGTTAATGATGCATTTCGCATTTGGAAGTTAGAGGGGTGATTAATATATTGTAGACTGTATATTAACACCTTCTCAGGGGCATAATGAAGAGGAAATATGTGCTCTGAGGCGAGGCTGTTTATTTCGTGGCGTGTTTCCTGACTTCCACCATCCCTTTTTCTCATTGAAATACAAGCTTTCCAATCCAAAGGGTTTTGTTTCAAAGCATCATTTTAAATCAATCAATAAACTTTTATGTCTTAATCCCTCCTCTCCCCCCCCCCACACGCTTTTGGTTGGAGAGCTGAAGCAAAGTGCATAAAGAGAATGGAGATGGGAGGCAGGAAGAGGTGGAGGATGATGTGAAAGAGCAGTGATGGGATGGATTCCTGAGCATGAAGCTGTCATCTCACTGTGTTGGTTGGAAATGGTCTTTTATTGGAGGGAAGGCTGATGGAAGTTGACCTGGTAGAGTCTAGGGAAGGCTTTTTTCCTTCTATGCCAACCTGTGAATGTCATCTGCCTATTGAGGGTCATTTGTGATGGAAGGCATATGGTTCTGTTGAGCACATCTGGTTGAGCACCCAGCTGTGCTCGCTTTGAATCTTGGCATCCATTGAACTGCTCATAAACATGTAGGGTCAAAGACGTTGTAACCTGAGGGTGCCCTGTGAGCCCTGTATGGGAATGGCCCATTGACAGGTGGATGTTTGCCTCTTGCTGAGGTCACCTGGGCTTCCTGAGGACCACAGAAGGTGATGAGCATCTTGTGTTGGTTGTGTTGCTCATAGCAAGTAGCTCTGGGAAATGACTGCTTAGCGAGATCTGCTGTAACGCCGTTGTTGGAGGTGGAAGTGTGTGGTTGTGGCTGGTTCTGTAACTCAGCTCAGAAAAGGAAGGGGACCACGCAAGTTATAACACATCTATAATTAAGTGCAATGAATGGCTATAAACCAACAAACACTTTGAAGTGTCGTTCTTGGCCACATCTGAATTATTTCTCTCCGTTGGCAGAATCGTTAAAGGAGGGGGAAAGCGTGTGTGTATCAATCCACTCTGCATGTTTGAAAGGGTTTTATTATTATTATTTTTTGATGAATGAAAATTGGAGCATGAGAATGGGTAGAAAGTCCCCGTGGGAAGGGCTGAGATCCTGCAGGCTGTAGGCAGCCTCTTATTAACAGCACTGGGCTCTGCCATTCCCACCAATGTGGAGATAAAGAGCAGCAGTTCTGATGCCCTTTTCCAGAAGGGGAGGGAGGAAGAAGTAACCCATAGTAATTAAGACTTGGCAAGCTCAGTGTTTATAGACTTTCTAAATATTGATGAATGGAAATGCGCTTTATTAATTAAAACACATTAAAATCCTTTTTCCTTTGGAACTTGACTACATTTTTCTCCTCCTTTGGCACACCCTGAGCTCTGTGGTTTCTCTCCCCCAAATTTTGATGGGCTCACATTAAGCTTCAAGCCGGCCTCTTGATTTCAACCTGCTCTGCTTGGCTCTGTCTCCCCACCTTAGAAGCAGTATCTTGTGCCTGTGATTGATCTAACTTGCTGTGGATTGGTTTTGTCTTCAATTACTTCCTTCTTTGAGTCCAATTTATCTTCTTATAATAGCGTAGCCCAGAAGATACAGCTGTGGGTTGCAGCAGTCCCATATGGGGTCTGAGATTTAGAGCGATGGTAGCAAGAACATTCTGGGAGAACCACGTCATCCTTCAGGATGGTGTAACAGAACAGTTTTATCCTTCTGTCATTTCCAGGCCAGCTGTGGTAGGAGGCAGAATTTACTGCTCCTCTTCCCTGGCAGGCAAGGGCTGTTCCTCTGACCTTCTGCTCCAGCAGACGCTCGAACCTGGACATAAATCTGGGGTGCTGTTTCTCCCAGGGATCGTGGTGATCTCACTGCTGCCTTCTGCTCGCTGTTGAGTATCCATCTGTCTGCTCACCGCTGCTCTTGTGCTCGGATGCTAAGGATTTGGATCAGCGTGGTTGTCTTTTTGCTTATCTGGTTTGGGTTGGGACTGTCAGGGAGGGAGGGTTATGCTTGCACAGTGGCGTGCTTGGTTGGCCTGAGTAAAACTTGATGCTTATAGGAGTGTGGATGATGGGCAGCTGGCTGGAGCTGGGTTACAATAGACTGGAATAAGGTGATGAAGGAAAATCTGGGTGTTGCCAAGGTGGTGATACCGTCTTGGAAGCTAATGGTTATTTCCTATGAGGAAGCCCTTTAGAGGAGGGAGAGGTACAGTCCTGTATCTCCAGCCACTTGTGGTTGGATATTTGCTCTTTCATGGGCTTTGGCACTGTGGGTTGCCATCCTTCTCTGCTCTATAAGTGTCTGTACTGTGCTGGCCTGCTTGCCAGCTCTCCAAAGCCTGCGGGGATGACACATTCTAATGAATGGCTTTGCTCAATGATCTTGATGGGATCAGGTGGGATGATCCGATGACTGCCTCAGCAATTGAAGTGGGCTGGAATGGTCAGGCAGGAGCCATAACCGAGCTCTTATAGCACATGGTGTATGGAAGTTTCCATACCTCCAAACTGTCGCAATCCATAAGCTTAAGTCCTCATCTTCAGCCTCTGTAGCAGGCAGCAAGAGCTGCTTCCAGAGCAATAACTCAAGTGATAAGGAGTCCCCAGGGTCAGCTTAGAGATGGTCTGTAACTGGGCACTGGGCTGGCTGACTGAGCAGATACGGGTACAAGCCTGAATATCATGTTAGAAACCTCGATCCAAAAAGTTCAGTTTCAGAGACTCTTAAGATAATGAAGAAGGTCTGGATAAATGCTCTTTGAATGTGTTCTTGTAAAAAGGAAGAATCTGGCTTTGACTTTGTAGGCACGCTGCAGGAGAATGTAATCCACTGTACCCAAAGGAGCTGTTTCAGCTCTTCTCTCATCAAGGCACGCAAGGATTTTAAAGCCATCCAGGTTTGAGTGGGGCTGGAAAAGGAAAGAAGCTTGGGGGAGGCAGAAATGAAATCACAAATGTTCACAATAAAATGGTTACAGAGATGGAGGTGGACGGAGAAGATGATAGAATCAGCCTTCAGTCTCTGGAGACCAATAACTATTTGAGAACAGTTTCAGGCTGCTCTCAAGTCTTCTGTCTGTGTGCCACAAAGGCTGAAGTAGATCCACTGTGTTGGGGTTTGGTGGCAAACCCTGTGATTCCCACTCAGCCAAATGCTTGGGTGCCTTCCTCCTCCCTATCTGAGTGTTGTCTGAGCCCCAAAGCCAGGCAATGAAGTGAGCTGCAATGTGAGCACGTGTCTGGAGGTTGTGCTGGAGCAGGGCCAGGTGCATCTATTCACATCAAGCTTCTGTGTGCATATGTTCCCCAAATGGATGGGTTTTCCACCTGAATGCTGAGCTCTGTGTGCGTATGTATGGGAAACTGGTTGGGTTTTTTATAATGAGATTTCATTTTTTCTTTGGTGTTTCTCATCCTAAATCTCAAACCTCCTTAGGGAGGGAGTGCGACCTTGTCAGCGTGTGCATATGTTTCTGTGCACTCTGAGAAAGAGTTGAAGGCATCTCCCCTCCATGCAGAGTCATTGCGATCCACCTTTGAATCAATGCTGGGGCTTCTAGGTAAGCATATGGTGTGACAGAGGAAGTGTTGCTGTAGCTCATTTGGGTAGATCCATACAGTCCCAAGGCAAGAAGACCCATTTTATAGATGGGAAATGGTGGGAAGAAGAGGCAGTGAGTTATTTAAAGATAAGGAACAGGGCAGTTGAAGAGCTAAAAGTGGATTTCTAGAGTCTCAATTCAGTAGACCAAACTACCACGCTGTGTGTTATCTTTTACACCAGTGCGTACCCAACCCACACAGCCTTCATCTCCATTGCTGTGTCAGACATTGCTGATGGGTGAACCCTGAAAACTGCAAGGCATTACCAAGATTTCCCTGGCTGTGAGTCTAAGAACGTCAGCCCTTTGGGTTTACCAACCTGAGCTGGGAGCCCCTGGGGAAGCACCTGTTATTTTTAGTGTCTCGTTTCTTAAGAAGTGGATTCCCCTGCAGACTGCTGAGCTCTGATTTTGTGTCTCGCAGAGCCTAAAATGGGAAGGAAGCCATGAAACTTGGGCATCTTGAGCATGTAGAGATCTGGGCTATGCTTTGCTGGGGTGTCTAGAGAATGTGTATGAGTCTCTGTCCTCTCTGTACTTTCTCCATGTTATTTCCTCCTTGTATTAGATGTTAGGGTGCATGTTTAGTGTGATTTGAGGAAGGGAACGTGCTCCAAATGCAGCTGGAAAAGTGCAGTTGGAGTTTTCCAGCCTCTGGGTTGTTTCTGGCTGGAGCTAATGATGATGGATGAGTCCTGCAGAGCTTTCTTCATCATGAGACCTCAAAGCCCTTCACTGGAGAGATCTGCAGTTTTATTCTCACCAAGTCCAGGTGGTGAAATGAATGTGTTAAGAGAGAAAACAGTTGATCCAAGCAGCAATCCTGGGGATGAAAGCCCTGGTGTGACTCTTTGCCTTGCTTGGAGCCATTGCCCATCTATTCCTATGAGATGGAAGTCCCTGCAGTCCATGAGCACAAGGTCAGCTTGGCAATCTCCTCTATTTGGATAACACATGAACCCTTCCCTTTTCTGCTGAGCAGCACCATGTGTGGGTATCTCCTCTTGTAGGGTCAGGGCAGTGCCGTCATTCACGTTCCTTATGAACTTGGAGCTTTGCTCCCATTGCAGGGGTTCATTCCATCCCCCAGGAGCTGATTAAACGCACCCACTGAAGTTATAGGGAGCTGGAGTTTGCCCCATAGCATGTTGGGCTGACAGCACCCTGAATGGCCCCAAATTCCAGCTGTGGGGAAATCAAATTAACATTTCCCAGCGTGCAGGAAAAAAAAGAAAAAGATGAAAAAAGACAAATTCCAAACAAAAAAGCCCCCCACAGAGTTCATCTGGCGGATGGGGTTACATTAAGCGAATGGAAATTAAAGGCTTTTCATAGAGATCTTCAGCGTAATTTGATGGAAGACTTTAATTATTTCAACGCGTCGAAGAAAAGGAGCTGGGAAGGATTGGGGAGTGCTCATAAAAATCTCTCTTTATAAAGTGCTTTGAGCCATTCTCAGGCTGAAAAGCTGCTGTCAGCTTAAGGAAGAGGGGATGGGCATTGGTGGAAGGCTGCGGTGGGTTTGGATCTATGGGATTTCGCAGCCAGAAGGCTTATCTTCCCTCTGGCACCCTGGGAGCTTGGGTAGCTCAAAGGTAGAGCAGCCACACTTGGATCTATGGGGTGTGAGCAGGGAGGCCCCATGTGGATCTGTGGGGCAGTAGCCCGTGGGGAGCTTTATTCTCCTGCTGGGATGGCTGTTCTCTGGGTCATGGATGGCAGATGAACCTATTTATTTCCCTTTAGGTTTAGTGGCTGTAAGAGGAGCAGAACTGCTCTTTGGCCATAAAGCACTTAGCACACATTTAGGTGGTGGAGATTTCTTTGTTTGTGTGAGGCTGCAGGGCTTTTAATTGCTATTGTTTGCTGATAGGGATAAATGGTGGGCATGGGGGAGGGATGAAATCCCACATATAATTTTATCATCCCTATTTTTTTCCCAATTGCTTTCTACCTCAATGGATGTGAGGTGATGCCAGCCCTGCCCAAGGCTGTATCCTTCCTGTGCTCATAGGCTGGAGGCTGGAGGTCACACTGCAAGACATCTGACTTAATTGCTTGTCTGGGTGAGGAATTGGGATGGGGACATATTGTTTTTACCCTGAAGCAATGAGGGCAGGAGTTGGTCAGGATGTGCTGCTGGAGGGGAGGAGATGGAGAGCACTGAGATTTTGCCTGCACCAATACCTCGTGGTAACGATTTACCTGCATTAATTACCCATTTTGCAGCAGAAAACATATTGTTCACGGCTTTGCATGGGTCGATCTTTCAGTTTAATTGAACTCTCATTTCAGCAGCCCTGGGGCAGATGTGTGGTTCCCTTCCCCCCACAGGTCACACAGCACATTCTCTGGCCCACAGTCACCTGTTGCAATGCTTTTCAGCCTCTTTCCTTCTCCTCAGCTCCTCCAGCATTTGAGAAGAAAAGCTTTGCAAAAGGCAGCAGCTCTCTGAAGGAATGGGGGAGGCTCTGCAAAGCCATTTGTTGATATTTCCCACCAGTTTTTCAGCATTCCTCGCTGCTCTGCAGCTGTTCAATGCATTGAGGACGGGCTCCAGCTTTTCTCGAGCCTCATTTTCTCACCATCCATCGAGGGATGCGCAGAGAGATCCATCAATGCTGAAGCCACCTCCAAAGTAGCATTTTGTTTGCAAGTCTGCTGCTGTAGAAGCAAAATAGGGTTATATGGGGACTGTGGGTTTGGAAAGTGAGGAGTTTGCTGGAGCAGACGTGGCACAAGCAGCAATGCAGCTGTGTCTCCTGATCACCCTTAGCAGGGCAGCTCTGGGTATGGCTTCAACTATCACTGCAGCAGCAGCAGTCACAGGAGGGATTTATTCTGCGATTCAGTGTTTTATTCTCCCTTTTGGCTCTTTGCTGTGCCAAGAATTCTTGTGTGGAAAGCTCGAGGTGTCAGGAAGACGTGGCAATAGCAACGGAGAGGAGTATTGTCACTCGGTTGTTAAAAATGTATAAGCAGCTTCAGGAAGGCATTGCTGCTTCTGAGAGGGATATTGTCCTTAATTCTGCTTGGTATTTAAGAGACTTTTATCTCCTGAGAGAGCCCACAACTATTTGTCGAGCCTTGATTTATTTTCTTCTGTATTTTCAAGGCTAAACTTGAAGAGAGAATTAAAGGGGGAGGGGGGAAAGAAGACAGCAAAACATGGCTGGCATTGGGCAGCCTGTGGTCCAGAGCTGGACTATAAGGTCCTGCAGGGCTGCAGTGCTTTGAGAATGGAAGCCCTGATGCTTTGCTAAAGCAGCAGCATCTGCTCCCTGCTCTCTTTCTCATCCTTGTGTTCCACTCTTTGTCCCTGCTGCTCGGTGGCTCGTGCACGTTGCTGGTGTGTCCTGTGAGCACCTCCATCACCAGATGGTCCCTTGTAGGGCAGTGGGAGGCTGTGCAGTGCTGCTGTTTGCTGAGCACAAGGTGTGCTGCTATTGCCAGCAGCTGTCCCTTGGGTTAGAGCTCACAAAACCACGTGCTGGGAAGTTGTTCTGAGCAGTGGATAATGCTGAGGTGAAGGCAGCCTCCCTCTGTGCTCCACGTTCCAGGTAATTACAGCCCCGCCACTCACAGAACAGGGCACAGTGGGTGCCCCGTGTTTGTTATTTGCTTTTGCTATTAACTCCATGCTGGCAATGCAAAGGCAGCTGCGTGCCTGCAGACTGCATGCTTCACCTCTTCGCCACATCAAACTGCAGACAGGAGCAGCTTTTTGTCCTGGGTCTGTGTGCTGGCTGTGCTGCATTGGGATCAGTGTGTGGGGTGCACACCATGATGTTCTCCCTCTACCTTTCCCATAAGGCTGCTGCCCTAAAGATGCAGGTATAATACTTGCCCATGCATTTTAAGGCAGCTCAGCACATTGGGGCTTTGGGATCTTTGTACTCTGTATGGCCCCAGAGTCATATTTGCAGGTGGGTAAATGCAGCTCCTGCTGCTTTGCCAATAGCTCGGAAAGTTCTGCAATAACTGCTTCGAAGTGCTCAAATGATATGTTGCTCCACAGTCTGACTCTGCTGCTGCCAACGCTTCCAAGCAACCAATTTACCACGCACTTCACCTTTTTGGGCTTTTCCCTGGTAAGCATTGCTCTGTGACTCCCACTGAAAAGAGAAAATTGCCATTGCCCTTTGCAGGGGTGGGGTAATGACTTCCAGGTGGGATCGAGCAGCTCCTGCTGCTTTAACATGTGCTGAGCAGGAAAGCAGAGCACACTTGGCATGCCCAGCTAACACCTGAGTGTGAGGATCCCTGGTTTTCTTATATGTGATAGCAGAGGAGCTTGGATTTCCTATAGTGATCTGATGCAGGAGGGTGAGTGTGGGCTCAACCTGCTCTTTGTTCCATCAGTGCTGGGTTAGAATGGCCCCTCTGGGTCTTCTGTTGTTGGGAAGGAAATGGGGCTGGAGCAGCATGAGGAGCTCCTGTCCTGGTCATGACTCCCATCCCTTAGCTCATGTTGTGCTATGAGTGTGTTTGGTCCTATCCCAAACCCAGTAAGTTGCAGGTTGCTTTAAATTTAAAAGGAATATATATATATATATATATATATATATATATACGAGGAATGAAATAAGATGTGAGTCAGTATTGATTTCCATTTGTTTTTGTGGAAATGCTACCAATGCCAAGATGAAATATTTGGACTTTTCCTTGTGTTTCTCTCCCATATTTTGCTAGAAGCCGATTGCCCAATTTGACTCCAATTCCCAACCAATTCATGGTCTGTCAATTGCTCCCTCCTCCCAATGGGGCCTCACTGTGTCTCCAGCCAACATCATCACTCCATGGTGCTCACAGTGCTGTGCTCTCCCCACAGAGTGATGTCATGCCCAGACCACCATTGGGCTCCATGAGGATTTATGGAAGATGCCCCGTGTATGGGCGCCTCTGGTGCTCCTTCTGCTGTGGCTGATGGGGACGGCTGCCAGCCCACACGCCCTGCGCATCGGTGAGTGCCACTTCTTCCCATTGCTTGAGCTCTTATCATGTTGCAAATGAAATCTATTGGGGTTTTATGGTGGTTTTTTTGGGGTGAGCGTACACGTTTGCATCGATTTTTATGGCGGTAATGTTTCCTGATGGGAAACTCTTTCTGTGTTAAAATGGGAAGTGAATGCTGCTCCTGGGGGAGGCGCTGAGAGATGGAGCTCCCCCCCCACCCCATCTCACCCCCCTTGAGCTCTGCAAAGAAAGAAGTGATTTTGGTTGCAAATGTATTTGTCCCCACGTTGGTGAGAGAGGAGCGTTTGAGCCCGAACTGAGCATCCCATAAGAACATTAATAACTCAAAGCTGCTCCATTTGTAACCGAGTCCCAGGCATTGCTTCTCCTCTGGGCTTTATTAAAAAGTGCTCAGGAAGAGGCGCTGTCATCTCTGCTTCTGCCTGCGTGGATTAGGGAAAAGAAATGCATCCAGAAACCTCGTAATGAAACTTGCTGTTGGGAAGGATCTGCCTCTCCTGGCTGTTCTCCGGAGCTATCAGCTGTTCTTTTAACTCTTTGTTGCAGATAAGCTAATCTCTTCCTGTCTGCATTTGCAGCTTTCACAGGTGATGCATGAAGTAAAATTACTTCTCCCCTTTGCTAGCAGAGCTCGGAGCGGCTCAGAAACACAACCAGGCTGTTAGACAACCCCTGCCTTTATGGTGCTTGGGGAGCATTGAGGTTGCATCTCACGTTGGTGGGAGGTCCTCCTCCTGGGGTGAGGATGGGCAGTGTGTTATGAGGGAGTCGTAGGAGGAGGATGGGTGGATGTTACATTGAAGGATGGGGATGGATGGGATGTTATGATTCGAAGGACGGGGATGGATGGGTTGTTATGAGGATATTGAAGGATGGGGATGGACAGGATGTTATAAGGATATTGAAGGATGAGGATAGCTGGGAGGTTGTAGGTGAAATCTCCCTCGTGGCACTGATGCTGAGGAGCTGAAGTGGCTGCCCTCCTGCACTGGAGAGGAATGAAGAGGTGTTTCTAAGAGCTGAGACGTGGGAGGGGGATCTGCCTGCAATGGCTACTTTTGTCTTCTGTGCTGCTTTCCACAGCTGGCTAAAGGAAATGGTAATGCTCCAGTGGGTCTTAAGTCACATCCTTACTATCAATTATTCTCCTCCACAGAGAGGTATCCCCATCCCCATGCCCAGGGTGGGGTGGTCCTCAGCCATTCCCTTTGCTTTACACCTCACACCCTGGGCAGCTTTTGGTGGATTCAAGCCACTCAGGTGTTTGGAATGGAGATCTTTTGCTTTCATGGGGTGAAAGCAGTCTTAGCAAGAGCTGCTCTTTCATTCCTTTCATTATTTTTTCATATATCTTATATATATATATGAATAAAAAAGTCAATTACGTGAATGAAAGACACTTGGTTCCCTGCCCAAACAGCTGCCAGAATAAATTCCAGCCCTGAGCCCAAGCCAGACCTGTGCAGAAAGCCCTGGTGCAACAGGAGCCCTGTGATCAAGCATGCTTTGCAGGTCCCTGCATGGCCCTGCCCCGGGCTCTGCCTGCAGGCAGCCAAGGAAGGATGGATTTCCTATGCTCTGAGTGGGTTTGGCTTTTCTGGATGATATCCATAGAGCTGCAGACTGTGCTTGCTGGCTGCAATGTGCATCAGGGGGACAAAAGAGAATAACTATGATCCATGCCTGAAATAGCAGCAGGTGGAAAAGTGGGTGCCCCCAGCCTGGATTCTGCTGGTTGTTGGGAAAGTCCAAGGGCAGGTTGAGGGAGCAGCCTTCCCCAGAGCCCTTTGTTGGGTGCTCCCTATGGGGAGGAGATGTGCACAGGGCAGGACTGTACAGTCATAGAATGGGAAGGGATCCATAAGGATTGCTGTGTCCAGCTCCTGGCTCTGCACAGGACCACCCCAAAAGCAGATTGTGGTCAGCAGAAATAGAAGGCACATTCCTTCCCATGCCTTTAGCATCCTTGCCTGCTGCTCAGGAGCACTCAGCTCCACAAAGCAGAGAGGCAGATGCTTGTGGATCAGCACAGAGAGTGCAGGAGGGCAGGTGAGTTTCCCCAAAGATGCTGCTAATGAATTCCCTGTGCACCTCCAGACACTGTAGGGGTTTGGAGAAACTAAGTGGGGCTTGATGTGAAAATGATGGCTGAATGTCAATTCTGCTGTGGAAACCAATTTGGGAGCTGGATAGGGCTAGAAGAATTAAGATAGTTAAATGGAAATAAGTCTACTTGGTAGAGATGAAATAAGGTTTAAATGAGTGAAATTATCTGCGGATTTACCCTTGTTGGAGCACTGCCTTATTTAATAAACTGGGTTTTTATCAGCTGGAGGAGAAGCTCAGCCTATGTGCACAGGGTGAAGGGAAGGGACCATCTGTACCACCATCCTCCAGAGTGCATCCACGAGAGCAGAGGGGATGGTTTGCCCATGAGGGCTTTGTGAGGATGTTGTTTACTGCTTGGTACGTGCTGTGGCCTTTGTTTAAGCTTCTTGGGTACTTCTTTTCCTGATAGAATAGAAGGAAGGTTAATGCAGTATCTCCTCTGGGTACCGTGTGTCCCTGGATGGCTGTTCCAGCACAGGGCTGTGCAATGTATTGTGCTTCCTGGGATGGATGGAGTCAGATCTTCTCTTAAGCAGAACGTAGGAGCACTGGGAAAGAACCTCTCTGTTGTCAGGAGGAGGGGAAGAGAGAGTGCTGCAAACCTTGAGGGCTGTGATTTCATTATGAAGGGAATCTAGTAATTATTAATGGGCCCTGATGATCTCCTTCTGCAAGAGCAGGTCTACTGCAAAAGAGCAGCCAGGTGCTCCCAGCTAACAGTAGCTGGCCTCAATGCAGATGTCACCTGTCAACTCACATGTGTTTCTGACCCGTCTCTCTTCAGCAATAGTCAGAAAAGCATGACTGCTCCAGATGCTCCTGAATTGTCCATGGAGGGAAGGACCTGATCTCAGCCAGAGCCATCAGCTCTCAGCCCTGTAGAACTCTGCTGTGTGCTGCTGGAGCTGGAACCAGGGCATGAAAGCTTGCAGCATGCAGCAGGGCAGACAGAGAGGGTCAGAATGAGAGGTACAGAGGGCTGATGGACAAGGGTAAACGTAGTAGAACACCTGCTGTCTGCTAATGCTGGGACCTCATGCATCCTGTGCTGCTGCACTTGTGTTCAGGGAGGGAGCTAGAGCAGGGTTGGAGGGAGGGGGCTCATTGCACATGCATTTCTCCTTGTTTTGGGGTTGCTGCATCACGTAGCAGATGCTGGGGTTGATTGGCATGTGCTGTGTCCTCTGGGATTATTCCTGCTTTCATATCATAGAGGTGCAGTCAGGATGAATGCCTGAGATCTCGCCCTAGGCTCATCCCACATGAGCTTAAGTCTTCTGTGATGTTCCTGCCAACCCCAAGGGATAACGTAGACTGAAAACTCGCAATGTAGTGTCACTTTGGGTTTGTCTCCCAGCCCTCATTTTTGTGGTTGTGCTTGGGTAAGACAAACCCACCAACCTGCCCCATCTCATTGCTATGTAGAGGCCCAGCTGTGCAGGTCTATGGCAGGAGCTGGGGGACCAACAAGCAGTGCCCCAAGCTCCCAATGGAACTCCCCCATAGTCACCAGCATTTGGGGTGATGCTGTGGCTTAGCTGCATGTGTTGTGTTTGTCCAGCTTGGCATGGCTGAGGAGCATCACCGGGGTGGGATGTAGGGCTGAGCAATTGGGTTTTGGAGCAGAAAGCTTGTTATCATAGTAATGGCTGTGGTTTGATGCCTGCTCTGCTCTCCCGCGTTTAAATCCCATGGAGCATCTCATTAGAAACAAATGATGCCTCAGGCAAGTGGAGCTGTAGAAAAGTAATCTTTATTAAGCACCCTCAGCGGTCAGAGTTGCTTGATGAGCTCCAGAGTTTTATTTGCAGGAGGTTTGGGTTGTCATTCAACAGGAAGGAGCTTTGAACTCCCTCCCTTCCCTGTCTCTAGGTTACTGTTTTCTATTTCTATGCCGTTTCAGTCCCAACATCCCTGCAGATACTGCTGGAGGAGTTGTTGATAGTGGGAGCAAAATGAATGGACCAGCTGTGAGTAATCAGGGATGTGTGGAAGAGGATAAGCCCAGAGAACATAAGGGGGAAGAAGGTGTCTGTGCTGGGTGGGTTGGCTCTGGGCTGACATGGAGGCAGCCCCATCCTTGCTGTGCACTTGGGTGATATCAGGGCATCTCAGGGTAGAAAAGGAGGGAGAAAAATTAATCCATGGCCGCTGTGCTTGGCTTTATGAAAAGGAAATGAAATGAAAGCAGGAGACCCAAAGTTCATCTCGTCCGCCTTGTCAGGCATGCAGAGCTGACACAGCAACGGGCTCATTACAGGCTCCTGTGTAAATACAGGCTCTTTGCTATCTTTTTTTTTCTCCCATAACATGTCTCATTTACTTGATGGTCTGTAATAGCTGTGGAGGAGCCGGCAGTGCTGAGCAGGTAGCAGCCCCTTGGCCACCTCTGCAGCAGGAGCTGCAGGCTGATGGAATGGGGAGTTCTCCACAGTCCTACTGCAATCCCTTCTCCACCCCATGGCCTTAAACCTTTGGGTTTGGGTGAAAAGCTGGAGCAGGGATGCTTTCTAACACGAGAAGGTGCCCAGTCTGCAGCCAGCACCTGCAGGGCTGGTGCAACAGGTTGCTGTCTGCCTGTTTTCTTTCATTATCATTATTACTTTGCAGCTGTAAAGGGGTAGCAAAGCACTCTGCATACAGCAGTGCAGGCAGTGATGGGGCTGTGCTCTGTATTTGCTCTGCTCGCTCAGCTCAGTGCAGACTTCCAGATGCAGAATGCAGTGAAGTGCAAGCATTACTTTTTCTTTCACCTTTCATTTATTTCTTTCCTTATTTTCCATTTCTGATTCTAATCTCCAGCCATGGGATCTGGGCCCTTTGGATTGGCTGTAACATACGGCCACGTTCAGAAGAAATACAGGACTGGGGTCTTTCCCTGTACAGAACGTCTTTCCCTGGGTGATAAATCTGAAGGCATTCAGTTAAAAGCTGAGGGCTTTGGAAGTGTGAAGGAGAAAAAATAAAGCTTTGCTTTTATGTGTTTTTCTAGCTGGGAAATGGAGGTGTGAGCACTGAGACCAGGTGGTTTCTTGCTGTTCAGAAGAGATTGTATTGGAGAGCAGCGGGGGTTGGCTGCTGTGAGAGGGCATAGGGCTGAGCTCCTCGCTGCCTTTGTGCCTTATCCCTATAAGCCTGGGCATGACACATGCCTGGTTTGGATTTCAGCCTCAGCCAACTAATGTGCTGTCTGAGCTACGGTGGAAATAGCAAGTAATTATTTACTTACTTGGGTGCAATTCGGCTGCGCAAGAGCTTCATTAGAACAGCCAGCCTGGGTGATTAGTGAAGGAGGATTATTCTATTTCCCGTGCCACTTGGTCTTCTAATTTGGTGGGCCTGGGTTGTGCCCTTTGTAGGAGCCCTGAACGGGGCTGTGAGAGCAGAAGTTGCTGTACCACGTTCCCCTTTCCCCATATCAATCCTCAGCATCCCTCTGATCCCACTTTGTGCTGTATTCCCATGAGAGCTGGAGAAGGGCAGCACCTCTCTTACAGGCCAATGTGATTCCATTCTCGTGGCTTTGGTGATGATCCCCTTCACCATGATGCTCCTCTCTGAGGAGCTCTTCCCTTCAGGGTTTCACAGGTCCCAAATCACATTTTATCTGTATTAAATTAAAGCTCTCCCAATGGCTGGAGGTCTGTGTGTCCTGTGTTTAGCTTTGGTGTGGTTGTAGCTCTGCTACCTGCTTTGCTGCATGGTTGACCCTCTAAGGCTCAGGGTAGGGATGCTAGACACGAGTCTTCAAGCTCTGAGCTGCATCCTCACAGCAGGGAGCACCAACTGGAGCTGCCTGGCAGCCCTGAGCACCAACACAGCTTGGCAGTGCTCCCTAAGGCCCTGTGCATGGTCAGAAGCTTTGAAGGTGCCATAGGCAGCTGACGGTGTTGCAGTGGAAGCAGTGCTGCCCTGAGGCTCCCATTGCTTCCCCTCCTGCTGCCAGGTGCTCGGCAGCCAATAAATATTTTGCTCACAACTCACTGGAGGTGGCACCTAACCAGCTGTGCTCCCACTTGGTATGGCAGGAGATTTATTCAGTTGTCCATTTATAGCTTATTATTTTCTTCTTTCTTCCCCCCTCCCAAACTTAATAGCAGTTTACTACCCACCAGGGTATACATTTTCTTCTGATTAAGTGCCATTTAGCCACTGGCTGCTTGCTCATTTTGCTTTTATAGACACATTTACAGCGGCACAGACAGAGGCACCAGCGCTAGGAGCAAGGGTAAGGAGAACGGAGAGCTGCAGTGCCTTGATTAGATTGGATTCTAATAAAGTTTGCAGCTGAGCTGCATCACATCCATGTCTTGAGGCGATGATGCTCCGACCTGGTGGGGTCCGGCTGCATTCAGCCCACAAAGCCCTGACCATCAGGGCTGGATGGTTTCTGCTTTGCTCCAAGCGGGTCTCTGCAGAGCGCAAAGCGATTTCCCAGCTTTCAGCAGCTGCTAATTAGTTGCAGATGATGAGATAATTTATAAAAATTAGGAACGATTTTCTTCATTGCGCTAATATCGCTTGGCAATAAAACGGCTCTTCTAAAAGGGTGCCTTTGCTCTAATGTGGGGATCAAGGCTAGAAAGAAATACACGAGAAAGAAATACATGTTGAACGTGAGAGCGTAAAGCAATCTGTCTGCTTGGGATGGGGCTGCAGCTTTCAGGCAGGGCTGGGCTCAGCAATGGGGTGAAAGCAATCTGTGCCCTAAAACAGCCCTGAGGTCGTGGTGAGCATGTCCTTGAAGGATGGTGGATTCCCCATCCCTGCTGGCATTTATAAGACGTGGATGGGATGATTAGGAACATGGTTCGTTGGTGGACTTGGGGTATCATGTCATGGCTGGACTTGGAATGTTGCATTGTAGTTTGGACTTGATGATCCTAAGAGTCTCTTCCATTCTATGTCATTCTATGATGGTTTCAGTCACCAGGGGGTTGATATATGGAGCTCAAGGGATGTTCTATGCGCAGAAAGTTTTCATGTTTTAAGGCTTTGGTCAAGCACATAGAAGAGAAAAGCATTTAAGGAGTTATTAAGTATCTAACCAACACCGGTTTCTGAAGTTCCCTAACCTGAGAGTAGCTGAAGGCTGGGAAGCTATTAGCAAGAGTTATTGGATGGACTTTGGGTTTGACGGTAACATTTGTTCTCACGGGCTGGATGTGAAGCAGAGACACAGAGAAAATGAAAGGAGTTGCCTGTGGCAAGCACTCAAATGAACACCTGCATCTCCCAAGTCTGTTGTGCTGGGAAGAGCTGTGCTGGAGGAGAGGGATGGGCAGGAATCATTGGGTGCAATGAATGCATGGCTGCACTGCCAGGAAATCAATCCCAGGTGTTGTAGAAGCAGAATTGCTTTAAACTGAAGTTCAGGTGGTTTTTTGGGTTGTTTTGTGTGTGTTTGTATATGTGAAAAACCTTCTCCTGTCTGCAGTTCCACGTTCATTTCTTGCTTTTAATGCCATCCTTAAATATCTCCTTCATCTCTAAGTGATTTTCTTTTGCACTTTACACTGGAGCTATCTTGCTCTCCCCATCTCTCCCTGCATCACATTTAGTTGCTGCTTTTCTAGGAATGCTGCTACGCTCCTTCAGCCTCTATGTAGATGTTGATACATCATTCTTGCCAGCGTTTTATTCGCCTCCCTTGGATCTGTACTAATTTAAACACCTGGTTTATAGCTGTGGGTGCCTGGCTTTATCTTCCTGTGTATACATGAAGCGCTGTGAGCACAACCTGAGCAAGACTCCATTAGGAGGAGTTATGTCCTGGCCCAATCTTTCCCGTGATAAGCCTTTGAATCATTCCTTATTGCATGTCCTTTTGCAATTCAGTCTCTCTTCAGCCTTGTTTTTCAAACCAGGAGCTTTCTGGTGGTGCTGCCTTGGAATGTTGGCTGGGATGCCCAGCCTTGATGTCAAAAGAAATTCCTTTGCATTTTTCAATCACAAGGGCTTCATCAGCTCCTGTATGATGCAGCCCTGCCGTGTGTTTGCAGCTGGCTTGTGCAATGGATGGAGTCATCCTCTTTGTGTATATTGAGCTCAGTAGCATCCTCTGGCCTTCCTGCTGTCTGATGCTTGTCTTTCTCAGTACAGATTCATCATCCCTTTGCTGCCACAATGCTTTGCATAAGGGAGAAGACTCCATCGCTGTAACTCAGGGCTGTGCAGTGGCAAGGGTCAGCTTTTGTGGTACATTGTGAGTGCTGGAAGGTTTTGTGCTTTGCAGAGGAATGGCAGGATGAATTCAGACCAGAAGGGCCTCACTGAAACAGGGTGAATTGGAACAACTGCTGTGTGTGTTCAAAGGGGGAATAAAGTAGTAGAGAGGAAGCAGCTCGTTTTGGGTAGGTCCATCTCCCAGAGGAGTGATGGGAGCTGCTCATGCTGAGCTATAGGGCTGGGGAGAGCAGGAATGGGAGTGATGAAGCAGAGTGATTTGGAGAGACCCGGCCCGACCCTCATTAGCAAATGTTGCACTGTTTCCTTCTGAAAAGCAAACAACATGTTGGGCCCGTTGCCCTTCGGGTCAATAAAATGAGCACTTACTAATGCATGAATCAGGGACTTCACAACTTTATTACACGTGTAAAATCAATTGCCATTATCTAGCTCCCTTTCTATTGATCCATGCTGCAGTGTGTCAACATGTGCTGGGAGCAGACCGTGCTCTGCCTCGTGGATCCATGTGTGGTTGTGCTGAGGCCCATTGGAAGATGCATGGGGTGTGTTGGTCTCTTCTGATGTGTCAGACCATCCGCAGGGCTGTCTGCATGTATTTCCCATGGCAGCTCACCCTGAGCAGCAATAGAACCTTGTGCTGAGCACAGTGGCCAGCTTGCAATACAAAAGGCCACGCAGCCTTGTGAGAAGGGTTACTGAGAGGAATTTGTAGCTTCCAGGCTGCCGCTGGGAGCCTTGAATGGAAATGGCAACCTCGCTAATAAGGCCTAATTGGCTATTAAAGGAGGAAGCAGCCCCAGAGATGCAAAGGGCCAATTAACCCTGGGAGCTGGGAGCGTGGCACTATCGCTGTGCAGCGGTGTGTGCAGGAGCTCTGAGAAGTGGGTACAGAAAAGGAGCAGCAGAGGTCCTTACCCAAATCCTTTTGAGGCAGCTCGGAATGTTTCAGGCACACAGCAGGGGAAGGGCTGCTTTTGTGGCTGGGTGAGTGCTGAGCATCCTGCAGAAGTGAAGCATCTCAAGGGGGTCTGCCCAGCTTCGAGGAGCTGAGAGCTGCACCAAGTGGGATGGACCCACCGTGATGGGGAGCCTTGTTCCTGTATGTGGGTGCTGGGAGTCAGACAGCCCTGGGAAGGCTGAGATGGCTTTGGGAGCACACCAGCCTGAGGCTGCTGGAAGCAATGGGGGCCAGGGAGCTCCATCAGTTGTTGTGCCTCCAAATCCTTTCTGAGATCAGGGCCACTGGGACCGCTGTTTTGACACAGGCTTGTCAATGATTTGACTAAACAAATTGCCTCTAATGGTTTTGTCCTCTAATTGATACCGGTCTGTCTTATTAAAGGCAAACAGAGGTACTTAGCATTGCAAAGGAAGCTCCTTTTTTTTCATTGTCTGTTTTTCTGTGAGGAGAGTGCAGTCAAAGGGTTGGGAGCATGGGGAACTGGGAGCTGACATGGGCACGTATTGAAACCCATTGCCTTCCAAACCTTTATTGCCTTGGGCTGGCAGTGTGTGCCGTGCTGGTCTTCTTTCTCTCCTCTCTGTTGATTTGATGATTTCCAGTTCCTATGTTTTTGCTGCTCTGAATTCGAACATTATGTATAGCTGTGAATCCTATCCCAGCC
Organism: Coturnix japonica; assembly: GCF_054131305.1. NCBI lineage: Eukaryota > Metazoa > Chordata > Aves > Galliformes > Phasianidae > Coturnix > Coturnix japonica. The sequence continues at coordinate 3,842,429 of NC_140696.1, forward strand.
AGGGATGGGTTGGATAGCAGGGCTCAGTTTGCTGGCCTGGGGGAGCAGCAGGATGATGTTCTTTGTTTCTTACTTGGCCTATCACACTGTAGAAAGAAGACAACCATTCCTGTAGGGTTGGCCTCATAACACACCCATGGTTTGGCCCATTCCAGTGGAAGAAATAACGCTGGTGTACCACTAATAGCTTCTCACTGTAGATCTCCACAAAAAGCACTGCAGAGCAGAAGGAAAGAGTTGTCCCCATTTCCTGATGGTCTCCAAGGACGTTTCTCTTGTCACGTCATGTTCAGGGAGCAGATGGAGCGAAGATCCAGTGCTGACCTAAGCAGAATAGACAAAACTGATTTGCTGCTTTAAACCTCTCTCTATCTTAAATTCTGTGCGGGTCAGGAGACTTCTGTAATGGGGTGTGCAGTGGTTTGGAAGAGAAGTAGCTTGAGCTGAGGGCACAGACTTGCATCCTTACCCTGAGCACCGCAGCTCCATTATAAGTGCTCTTGCATTGATGTGTGCACCTGCTGGGAGCTGTGCTTGGGTTCTATGCTGGACTTTGGACCTACAGGGGCAGCTCAGTGTGTAGGGTGCTGTGTTCCAAGCCCACTTTGGCCCCTGGGGTCTGGCCAGGCCTCCATCACCTTTGGGTTTTGGGATGCAGGGGCTGCCTGCTTTCCATCTGCACTCAGGTATGAAAGAGACCAAAGATGCTTTTAGCCAAATAGCCCCAAGTGCTCTGCTGAAACCGTTTCTGTTATCTTTTATCTGCCTCAAAGGAGCACTTAAAAAATTATCGTGCCCATAGCGGGTAACCTGATGAACCTAATTTGGTGGTATGAAAACACAGGCTCGTCGAGCTTTCTGTTCTGTGTTCTGGCTGATTAGGAGCACTTTCCCTGCTGGCTTTTGCCCACTGTGCAGTGTTGCATGTGCTCAGACACCCTGTGGTGAGCAGGAGGTGCCTGAATGTGTGTGTTTTGGCTTAATATTCTCATGGAGGTGAGGGCAGCAGCTCGCAGCAACATCCTTCCCCAAGCTCTCCTATAGGTGAACATTCGCACACTGATGAGCCTGTCACCTGTTGTGCCAGGTATATCTTAAACCAAACCTGATGTGCTCACAAGTTGCATAGATCTCTTAATGAAAATGAGTTGTTTGGAAGCCTCCAACCCAACAGAAAGCTCTATTGGCCATGGGGTGCTCTGTTCAGAAGGGTGATGTGGCTGGCTCTTCCATTGCAGTAACGCATGGAGGGCTGGGCTGTGGGTGGTTTGTTCAGGCACTTAAGCAACCAATAAAGGGGAATCGGTAGAGCTGTCTAATGTCATTACAGCAAGATGGGAATGAATGGGGTTTCATTAGATCTTGTTTTGAAGTGGGAGGCTGTCATTTTCTGATGGAAAGCCTGGATGACAGGGAGCACTGGTATTTGAAGTGCCTTTTTTAAGAGTGACCTGCTCTGCCTTGTTGACATCAAACGTATGTATTGAGGAAAGAGAGCGATAGTTTGTTCTTTCTGGTGCAGCGGAAAATGGAATGCTCCATTTTTAGCCTTAGGTTTCCTTATCAAAGCATTCCCTGAGGGAGGGGAGAAAACCTGGGATAAAAAGGTGGATAAGCCCAGTCCTTGGGCAGCCTGTACCAGTGGGTCTGAGCTGTATTGGTGGCTTTCTGTAGTGCAGTGATCTCCTTATCATCAGGAGGAGATGAAATCTGGGAGGCTATGGGTATGGGAGCACCAAGGAGGGTGGGATAGCAAAGGGATGGCCCTCATTCTGTTACAGCAAAGATGGTATGCCATCAAATGACTAATGCTTATGGAAAATGTAGCAGATGAGTAATGTTGCAGGCAGGGTAATTGTTTGGAGGACCGGCGTTTGGAGTAGGAGAAGATTTAGAGTGAGCTTTCAGTAAATACAGGAGAAATTGTTCCTGAAGTTCAGGGCCAAGATTTGGCAGCTGAGATTGGAAAAAGGGAGCGCTTGCTTTATGTGTTTTAAGGAAATGAAATAATTCTTCAGGCTGTCTTTCACTTAATTGAATACAGCGTGAAGGGCTGGGTCGAAAACCTGTGTTCTGTAGACAAGCAGAACAAGCACCCACCTCACCAAGGCTGCTTGTAGCAACCAGCCCTGGTTGTTAACCTATAGAGCTCTGTAGGGCTGAAAGGGACCTTCTGCATCCCCGCGGCTGTGATCCCATGTAAATAGGATTTGTTTCCCTTTTTTGTGCTGTTACAGCCATTAAATAATGCAGTCCTCGGGCAATCCCCAGTGTAAATGTGAGGGTTGCTGGAGTTAATCATGCACAGCAATGCTCGCTTGTCTGATCTGTGGGTGCTTTCCTGAGAGCTGGGTTGTGCCATCTCCTGCACCCAGGTGGGGTAGGGGAGGTGGGAGTCCCTTGGTGATGGACTGGCTGTGTTGTAGTCCCTAATTAGAATGTGGGGTTGCCCACAGCTATACAAGCCCTTGGTGGCTCCAGCACTGAGAAGCCATGGGATGCTCTACCGACATTTGGGAGCCAGGAATGCTGAGCCCTGGGTGCTGCCAAGTTGATTAATGCTATAGCAGGGCTCGTTGTGCTGGAAAGGAACCTTTACTCCAGGGACATTAAATATTAATAGCGGCAATAGAGACACAGATAAACAAGAGCGAGTTATAAACTGTTCATTTTGAGGGCAGCGGTGTTAACACTGGCAGAGCTGTGTTACAGGCAGCTTGGGAACACAGGCCAAGGGCTGGTGCTACATATCAATCCCTGGATGCCCACCTTGGAGCTCTCGAGTGTGTCATGCAGCAAAGCCTTCCTACCACACCAGGTCCCACTGCAGATGGACAGCAAAGGAATGGTTAATGTTAGAGAAAACCAACCTTGATCAATGGGAAGTGAACAATGAAATGGAGTCCACAGGCTGACCGGTGGGGTTTAAAATCCCCTCTTAATAACGTATGCAGCAGCTGGGAAAATCAGAATGGAAATCCAAAGTTTTAATATTAAAGAAAAAAGGAAGCAATAATCAGGCAAATAAATCTTTGTTTAAAAACTTGCTCCACCTGTGAGTGAATGATATTCAGTTTCTTTCTTTTAAAGCCCGTGGGACAGATGCATCATTTAATCTTTGGATTCTTGCATGGCCGGACTCAATACAACGCATTGATGTTTGTACAGCTCCTTTTAAACGTTCCATGGTGGTGAAGCAGAGCTCTCTAGTTCAGGCTCCATCCAGCCCTGATACACAGCTGGATGTCAGCACCTGCCAAAGCCCTGTGCAGGTTTCTGCTCATGAGAGTTAATGAATGGCCCCAGTTACATGCCTGGGTAGTCTATACAGTAAGTAACGCTAAGCACGTTGCTATGAAGCTGTGCTTAGAAGTAACCTGCACAACTTGGTTGTAATAGATCATCTATCTGTCTTCAAAGCCCGTATCTGCCTGCTGGTGAACTCAGTGCCTACATGGAATGTGAAGGGTACGTTCTGGCCCTTTTTTGCACCTGCTTAATAATCTGTATTGATGAATTTCACCCCAGGTGTGCAGCTTTGTTATAAAAGCAGCGGTAATTGGCTGAGGAAAGCAGTGCTTCATCTTCTGTCAGAGGGAGCTGGTATGAAATAGAGCCGGTCCTTGGGCTCGGTCCTTGCTGAGCACAGCTTTGGTCATTGGAATGAGTTGTCACAAGTGTCTTTTGATGTTCTCAGGTTGAGATTTGGTTCCTTTCTGGATGGTCTCAGTGGGGTGTTCAGCACTGGGCTCCCTGCAAGTGCAGTGGGTCGGGCTGAATGGGGCTCTGAGCATCTGATGGAGCTGTGGGTGTCCTTGTTCATTGCAGAGGGGTTGGACCAGATGGCTTTTGAGGGTCCCTTCCAACCCAAACCCTTCTGTGATCCCATAACCTGCTGAGACCCATTTGAATTTGCCTGTTCTGGTCACAATAAGCAAACCCATAGGGATGTGGCTCATAGTGCTCCCAGTTTGGTGCTGCTGTGACAACAAACATGGACCCCTGACTTCTGTCCCTGCCTCAATCCTTCCCTGTGTCGTGATCCCAACAGCTCCTGCGTGTTCCCATGCCCAGCTGTGGCGTGTGGACCCCACGGCACGATGGATGGGGAGAAGAGTGTAGTAGAGAATTGGATGGTGTACTCAGAAAATGGCCCTCATCACTTATATTTATGTTATTAATTCACTCTCCTGCTATAATTGGCCATTGTACAAGGCCCCCGTCAGCTCTTCTGGTTGGAGCACTTTAGAGCGGTTTGTTTTCGTGTGATTTATGGCTGTGGTGCTTTAAGGGTAATTGAGACTGCAGCAGCTTCCTAGAGAAATCCTGAAGGATGTTTTGGAGGTGGGGAGGATGAAGGGTACACACAGGTTTCCCCCCTCGCTGCCTGCAATGCTGGCAGGAGCATCTGGAGGTCGCTGGTGTAGAAAGGCAGGATAAAGCTCGCTGTCTCTTTTTGAGTGAGACAGCTTAAAAGGGTGAGAAAAATATGGAGCCAAGTGTTTGGCTAATGCTCGCTTTCAGTGTTATCGTTATTCCTCCCGGAATGGTTTTGGTGGCATGGCTGGAGATGGATGGAGCATTGTGAGCATTGTGATGGGAGTTCAGCACACGGACTCGGAGGGAAAAGGCAGTGAATCTCTGGGAAGTGCACTTCAGCCAAGCTCCTACAATGGGTAACAGATGCTGCGCTGGTTTAACTGTTGGTTTTTATCAATCCACGTCGCCCTTGTTTGGATGTGTTGGTAAATTGCTGCTCTTTATGGCTGCTGTTGTAGCACGTGGGTAGACTGGCTTCCTGCTGTGGATGCAGCGGGGAGAGTGGTGGGAGACTTCAGTGTTGAACTGTGGGCTCTAAAATGAACAGACCCCATGGGGATCATGGCTTTTGTGTTCGCTTTGATTCCAGCCATGGCATTGAAATGCAGTGCAGCAGTCATTGCAGAGCACACCTGAGGTTGTGGGGTTCAGTACTGCCCCGGATCAGGGCTGTTGTTCTGGTTTGGGGCTCAGGGGCCTCAGAGAACAGAATGATGCAGAGTGCAAATGGATAAGTGAAGTGAATTGGTGACAGTGTAGAGCCAAGAGGCTGGAAGCTCTGGGTATTTTGTGATGAATCGATATATAACCGATGCAAAAGACTGGGGAGAAAGCAGAGCTGGAAACCTCTGTTCTCCTCCTCCATTCCTGCCAGGGGTCACATAGGGCTCCATTCCTTGTAAGGCTCTTCAAACCTTGTTGTGCCAGTGTCACACGCAGTGAATGCAGGAGCGTTAACTATAGCCACGCTGGAGGCTGAGTTGTTGTAATGCCATTTGTCTCAGTTATTGCAAAATACAGCTTGGTGCAGAGTTTGGCTGAAGGGATCATAAAGTTTGTGTGAAAAGAGCTGGAAACAAAACAGAAAAGGGCTTTAGGAGAAATAGTGGCTTGGGAGAAGGGGGGTTTGCCAGAAGGATGCTGTGGTCTGCAGCAGCTGGGACACCCCCTGGGCTCAATGTGCCTATGGGGATGCGTACCCAGAGCAGCTGTCACTAACAGAGGTAGGTCTCATCCCCCTCTGATGTGCAAAATCTGAATCAGAATCCAGGCTTCCTCCTCTCCATCTACACCGACCCCATCAGAAGCATTAAGTGCAGGAGGAAAGGAAGCCCAATCGATTGCTGCTGCACGTAAATCAGACAGGAAAGCCCCATCCTTCCCCCAGGCTCCTTCCATCTGTCACCGTGCTGTGCTGGCTCTGGGTTACCTCAATAGGAAAACTTCACTGAGGTGATGTCATGTCAGGAAGGAACGACGCTGCCGTTTCCAGGCTGCTTTGTGCAGAACCACTCTGGGCTTCTCGCCTTGCAAGATTCTTCCTTCTCTTTCTTCCTAATAATGAGCTCCTATATGAATTCTTTCTGTGCTTGTACAGGCAAGTGTCTTGGTGTTGTTGCTTCTTCTGTTTTTAATAGCTGTGCCGCAGTCAGCGTGTTGAACATGGAGGTACGGAATGAAGGGAGTGCTGCCGACAGGTTGGGCTCAGGGTGGGTGAGAACAGAACATTATCTACTCTTGTTCAGACAGGGAGATGACACCAGGAAGCTAATAGGGGGTTTTAAAGGGACTTACAGCCCTCAGTGCTCTGAGCATCCCTTCCTTCGTTACCATATGAGGAAATGAAGAGCTGCTGTGTGTTCATGATGGCTGAGCCCATCACGCTTTCCCCTTTCCAGTCCCTCTCCTCTCTTTTTAGAGCTGATGTTAGGAACTGAGGAGCTGTGTTTCTTCCATTGGTGCCAGAAGGAAACAAGCCCCCCCAGCCCAGCTGACTCAGGGCTGGTGCCATTGAAACAGGCCCAAGTGCACGGCGTTGGGATGGGATGGTGGTCCAGGAGCCTCCAGTGACCATCTGGACACACAGGCTGGTCTGCCTACTTGGATGGTAAAAGGTCTCTTTGCTCTGCAATATTAACCAGGGATGGAGATGCTAATTGGTTTAATTGAAGCTCTGAATGCTGAGCCATGGGTATTGGCAAATCTCTTCAGCCTAGGTGTGTGGTGGTTTGTAATGTCAGAGGTGGGAAACACAGGGTGTGTAGGAGGAAGGGAGGAAAGTAGTTGTTATCCACAGTGCTTGGCAGGAGCTTAGCATCAGGTCTAGGCACAACTTATTGCTATTAAGCCCTGTTCGAAGAGCTGGGGCAGCACATGGATGTCTCATTGACCTCTCCACCCAGGGGTTAATCCATCTTGAAGCCACGGCAAGCCGTGAGACACCCTGCTGCTCACACACTGAGCATCCCTCAAGATCCCTGCGAGACCCATTGGCTGATTGGTATCCAGACAATACAACTCTGAGATCATGGGTTTGAGGGTCAAAAAGCGGTCAGGTGGATGTTCTCCAGCATGCAAAACATCCTCCACCATCACCAAAGGCAGGTGCTGCAGGGTATGTGTTCCATGCAGTGATGTCCCTGGGGAGGGGCTGTGTGCCAGGGCTGCCTGTGCTGCTCCAGGGTGCGGGCTGCTGTCAGGAGGCCTCACAAATGGTGTTCCTACATGCTGCTGCACATGTTAATTGGACTTGACAGATGATAATGAAGAAGAGGCTGTGGCTGAGAAAGGGTAGGAGGAATGTCATAACTCTCAGGAGGAAGAGAAAACAGACAAGTCCAAATGTCCAGAAGTTACACAAGGTAACTCAAGACATTAATCTTTGCTATTTCTGGTGCCGGGGCTGATAGCTGCAGGGGAAGATTGGTGACTGTAAGGTGGGCAGCATACAAAGGTGATGTTCTTTGTGGCTTGGTTTTGGATGAGGAGCCATTGCTAATTATTCCTTGCAAGTAAGGATGGGGAGGGGGAGGCTGGGTGGGTGCTGTGTCTTGACAGACTTTGCAAGTGGGACACAACTGATTTGTGCCCATGAACTTCTCTTTGAATAGGACTTAATGGAAGTAAGCTCCTCTCACTGCTGGTAGATGCTGAATGGGGTCCTGCCCCATGTGCCACCAGTGCTATAGGCTGTTCCAAAGGGACCTGAGCAATGGGTGCACGCTTGGTTGGCCTGTGACTGTGTAATGCAAAGAGCAGCCTTGTTGATCGTCATCAAATCAGATAAAAGCAATTGCGTTTGTAGTGTGCTCAAAGGAGGATGCTGTGAGCCAGAGGCAACGTTTCCCCATGCACAGAGCCTGCCCAAGGACCGACTCCGTGAGCTGCAGCCAGGATTAGTGCACAATAACCTCGTGGCAAAGTCATCCTGTGATCCTTCCTGCAGGGCCAGCCTTCCTCCCAGCGCATCTCCTTTAGATGTGAGTTTCCTGATGGTGGGCTCTCCTGTTTCTCTTGTAATTGCCAGCAAACTGCCTGCAAAAGAGCTGAGACGTTTCTCCCTGCCTGGCAGGAGAGCAACACCCACTGATGAGTCAGGGGAGGAAGAGCTCCCACTTTACAGTGCAGGATAGTGGGAAAGGGATGGGAGAAAACAGGGAGGGAGAGCTGCCAGAGAGTTGTGGGATAAATGACATTTGTTTAAAGACACATTAGAAGATTAATGATGGGAGTTAAAGTATAAAAGCAACAGGGCCTAAGTGTAGCATTAATGGAACCCATTTTCTTTACCATCTCCTGCAGGAACTCTTGGGAAATACAGAAGGGGAAAAAAATCACTTTACAGTAATAACTGTTATTTATAGAAGAGAACAACATTGGATGTATCAAAATGTGAGGTTTCAAGGTAATAACTGGACCCTCACAATCGTCGTTATCCATTTAAAAGGCAATTTCTGGGATAGTGAATAGATGGAGGAAATAGCTCCAATCCTGCAGCTGGTTGTAAATGAGGTTTGTTTTATTATTATTGTTATTAGACAGTTCCCAATCTGGTCAGATTGTGTTAAGAAAAACAGGAAAAGGCTGGGAGAGCTGATTATCATTCTTGCAGGATTGGATGGGCCCATTGGTGGATGTATCAGGTGGGTCCCATCACAGCATCATTGATTCACAGTGGGGAGGAGGGGGTCAATTGTGGTTACTGTTGTTGAGTTTCACAAGGTGAAGTTTTGCCCTGGGTTTCATTAGGACTGTGGTTTTCCCTTCTGCTCTGCCCCTATTCCAGGCCATGCCCAGCCCTGCTGATGTCGAGATGTTGTGTAGGGTTCAGCTCTTCTTAGCAGTAGGAGGATTTAATGATCTGAACCATGACTTGATTTAATTAATCAACACGAATGTTGCTTATTTATAACATAAACCACAGCTTATGGATAACTCTGTTGTTTAATTAAGCTTATCACTGGGAACCTGATCCAGCTCCTTGCTGCGTTAATGTAACTAATTCAGTACCCTCTCTAAGAAGCATCATAACAAACTGCAGGGGATGTAATTCACTCTGCTTTACAAGATGAGTGTGGCTGGTGCTGGTGCATCTCATCCATGACCCCACTGTTGGGTGGTGATATCCTTCTGCTCCTTCGTTAGCATGGGGCTGCTTCCATCACATCTAGTGGGAACCTGGGCAGCCTTGCCATTGGGTTTCTATCATCTTGCTCACCAAGAATTGCTGGGTCTGGTTTGATGCAGCTCAGGCAGCTCTGCTTTGTCTTTGCCTTTTGAATTCCTTCCTTTCTCTTCACCCTTTCTTGCTTCTGTGCATCGTATGTAAAACTTTGTGCTGCACAGATGCAGGAGAATCTGTAATGAGCTCCCAAGCCAAAAGCAGAAGATGTTTGCCTAAAAGTTGTTCTTTTCCTACAGCTGAAGAGCACTGTGTGGAAACCTCAGAGATTCTTTGTGGTACATTGAGTGGTGTTTAAGGATATTGTGGTTATTTCCCGTTGTAGTTCTCCAGGCAGCTCTTGTCACCCCACGTCAGGTCTCCAGCAGGGATTCACATGCACCGCCCCAGGCTTAGAAACCTCAGGACTCTGTAGGTCTCAACAAGTCATCCAGCAACAAAGTGGAGCTGCTTTTTTTCCAGCTGAGAGCATCCACATGAGAGTTAAATGCTCTGTAACTGATGCACGTTACCTGCAGATCTCTGTTTGTGTATCCCATGTATCCGTGTGCTTCTCGGCCTCTTTAAAGCATGCATGGCTGTGGTTGTTGGTTTTGCTGGGGTATCCTGAGTCAGAGGTTCAATGGGCACAGGTGCTGATGTGGGATCAGCTGTGCACGAGCAAAAAAGAGCAAAAACAGTTTTGCATTAAACCATCATCATTTTCTTAGCAAGCAAATATTAGATGAAGCAGCAGTTTGCTCTTAAGAGATGCAAAGGGAGGGAAAGCTGTCAGAGAATCCCTGTCTGGTTCTTCTATCCAGAAGCCAGGGGGGAAATGCACTGAGCAGAGCACACCAGAGGGGAAAGGCAGGAAGACATTAAAGTAACCTATTAAATTGGTGAGGGCTGAGTGGCAAAAAAATAAATAAATGGAGCCTGTGTAGATTGATGGAAATTGGATCTGAAGGGCTTCCACATCTGGTGTGGCAGCTCTTTAGCATCTCATTTCGCTGTGACTCAGCAGGAAAAGTTGTTTTTTCGACAGTAAAACAAAGAGATGAAAACTCTCCTGAAGGGCTCCAGTGTCGCGTTGTAATTGGATTGAGCTCTTCCATGGAGCTTAATGCATCTGGGTTGTCTGCAGTCGGGGCGAGGTCTCCAGTGCTGCCATTTCCCACTATTGCTTGTTGTTTGTGTGATCATCTCCTGCTTGTAGGCTGCACTCTTCCCTTGCTCATTTACACACTGATATCTGGGTAGTTTGTGTCTTCCATCCAGGCTGAGGCCGGCCCCTGACCCTGCTCCTTATCTTCACACATCCCTCTTAATGTGCCACTTCTGGAGCTCCCAGACGCTCCGCTAACAGCGCTCGCTTGGCTGTAGTGATGCATTTGGATGCCTGTGCATTGAAGCAGAAGTGCCAAGTTGCGGTGGCACTAAATAAAAAGGTGTTAGAGAAGAGCTTCTGAAGTCTTCTGGCATATTAACTGTGATTATTTGCCGTGTGGTCTTGCAAAACCTTGGGGAGACGCTTTATCTATTGGTGCTTCTGCTCTCCATCCATCACAAGAGAATGAAAGTCATTGCACCCATCATTTGTCTGTCTGCTGTCTTTAAAGGCGCTGTCATGTCTGATATCCGCACCCAGCGTGGTGGGTCCTTGTCCTTGGATGTGTGTCTTAGAGATTTGTAACAGCAGCAGTGGGTAATGGTTTGTAACAGGAGTAGAACTGGTGCAAAATATCTACAGGCTCCATACTGGTGAAAGCAAAACCCCACATCTCCCAGCTAGTGCAGTTCTTTTCCAGTTCTCACTTTGATGTTGGGGTTCCATCCAAGGCTGTTTGCTGTCCCTGTGTATGCAGTTAATCAGTGTTAATCAGCTGGGTGGGGGAGTCCAGGGCTAAGGCTGGCACTTTAGTGCTCCAGCTTTGGGTCTGAGCTGTGCATCCTCTGCAGTGCGCTCATGTTTGCCAACTGGGGAGAAATCAGGAAGAGCTGCCAAAACCCAACATTCTCCAAATGAGGGGAGTGCAGAAAAAAGAGCATGTTGATATTACATAGATCACAGGAAGGGTTAGGAAGAAAAGGCTCACAAAGAGCTTTTTCCATACCCCACTGCAATGAATGGAAATCTATTGGCTTTAGAGGAGCCTCAAATCCCTCTTGTCCCAAAGCGTGCTGGGGATTGGAGAAATGGCTCTATCTGCAACAGCAGCAAAGTGTCAGTGTTGGAAATGTTGCTCTCCTTCCGTCACTGTCAGTCAGTAAATCCCAGAGTGCTGCAGAGCTGTGTGCACTCTGGAATAGCCTTGGCTGCCATTGAAATACAGCCACCCCTGAGACGGAGCCCTGTGCTGCTGTGATGATCTGTCTGTAGGTACAGGACATGCTTTATGGTGTGTGTGTGACCAGGAAAGCGTCCTGTGTCATTTGGGGGTCTGCAGCCCCTGTCCCATGGAGCCCCATGGCCACATGATGCGTTGCCATCTCTCTGTGATGATAGCTTGAAATCCGGGTGGATTTTTCCCATTTGTTTGTTGGTTTTATTATTATTATTTCCTTTATATATTTAAGCTTAGGGTTTTACACATTGTTTCTTCCTTTGTCATTCGTTTTGTTCGCCTGGCAGTGGCACCTGGGGGTTGTATGGTTGTTTTTCTTGTATTGATGCTCTCCACTGACTTAATTAAGATCTTTCTCCTTTCCTGGGCTTGCTGAGCATGCTGGCCCCACCAGGGCTTCCCATTGCTCTCCTCCTGCAAACCACAGCTGCTGCTGGCCACCGGGGACCACAAAAATGGGCTGAAATTCTTCTTCTTGAAGCACAACTCAGCTTGGCGTTACTGAAGCAGAAGACAGGCAGAAAACCACGTTCCAAACATCAGTGGTTTTGGGCTGGTTTCCTAAGGCAACAAGATGTAGGCATGACGAGCAATTGTGTGTGGGTATGGGGACGTGTCCATCCAGGAGCTGGAATTCTGTGGCAGGCTGCAGGCTGGTTGGACAGATATGGGGATAAACAGGAACCCCCATATTGGAGATTGGAGCCCATCTTGGTGGTTCTTCCACCTGATCCACCCACAGCCTCCAGCGTCCCACTCCCCATCCCCTGCCCCAGCCTCACCTGTGTCTCAGGAAGGTGAAATCAGTCATCTTTATTTCTCCCTGCTTTTTTTCCTCCTCGTTCTTGGGAAGTCTCTTGACAGGCTTTTTGAGGGATTAAATAGGACTTAGCAGGGCATAAAGGCATGATTGGAATCCGCAGCTCAGGACTTTATCCACAGCTGCACGTGCCTCCAACCTGACTGTGCAGAAAGCAGCAGGAGCTCTGGGTGCTTTGCCAGGAGCTCAGTTTGCTGCTATGCAAGAGGAGAGCTTCATATCTGAATAAGGCATTACCGTTTTGTCCCCATCCTCATCCCTCTGCCCCCATCTCCTTGATAAAGTGCAGGAGAGGACACCCAACCTGGGAGGGATGGTCCTGCTCGGATGCAAAGCAGGTTGTCCCCACGCTGGGGAAGGAAAAGAGAGCAGCATCTGTCTTGCAGGAAGCTGCCGTCCTACAGAATGCCGTTCTGATATTGTGTACACAAAGCAATTATTAAAGAAGAGAATAGAGGCTGCATTTCAAGCAGGAGGAACTAAAGCCCTGAGCTGTTTTTTATCACGTCTCCCTTCCCCATCTCTCCTGAATTCACTCTCTCTGGATAGCAGAAATGAGAGGGAAGCTCCATTTAAATGCAGATTTCCACTGTTGGCCAAGAGCAATAAGTAGCCCTCTGCTCCCCAGACGTTATCAGGTCCCTTTGTCTGTGAAGGAGAGAGTTTATGTTTGGAGTTTTCCTTATTCCTCAATGAGGTCCCCCTTCCGTTTGGGGACAGTATATTGTCGGCTCCTGATTTTGTTCCCCATGATGGGGAATCAGCATGAGGGGGAAAGTGTTGGATCTGGGTGTCTGTGAGCTGGCTGCTGCATCTAATAGGGTGAGCTGCTGTGTCAGAGCCTGGCTGCAGAAGAAGGCTGTTTGAGAGCACCGCTGGCAGCACTGCTTGTCTGCTGTCAGCTCTGTGCTGAGGAGTGGGGCTGAGCTGCTCGCACATGTCCTTCATCCTCCTGGACAGAATCCCTGTGCTGAGACTAGAAGCATCGGCCTCTCATCATGCCCGTGCTGTGGGGTTAAGGAATTGCATCACTGCTTCCCACCCCCTGAGCAGTGCTCCGCTGCCTGTGTGCCCTTGAGGGCTGGGGACAGGGCAGGTAAGCTGTGGGGAGAGGTGATGGAGCTGCTCTCAGAGGGCACCACCTGTGTGCATCTGCACCCAGTAACACCTTCCTTGTTCTGGTTCTTGTTCAGTCCTTCACTTGGAGTGTTTAATTTGAAATCTGTGCTTGATGGGGTTTATAATTGAGAAGTCACTTGTGCTCAAAACCTGAGCTACAGAACTCTTCTGTCTATAGCCTCTAGGTTAGGTGCAAGGAAAACCTGGGTTTGTGGTCTAGAATAGAGGTTGTTACTATAACAAGGAAGTCGATCCATCAGGATTGGAACATCCCATGGGATAAGACATCTCCAGCCATCTCTTCCCAGGAGATCTCAGTGCCTCTCTCCCTTCTGCCCCCACCTGGCTCTGCTTCCCCATCCCTGTAGGATTCCACCGCCCTCATCAGGCATCTATCGCCGTCCGCTCTGCTCCCCCCATGGCCCCCCTCTTCCTCCCAGTATTTTCCCTATCATTCATTGAGCAGGCAGTTGAGATTAGGGGATGTTATTATGACGGGGAACAGAGAAGTGATTTTTGAGGCCAACAAAGTTCAAAGACTTTGCTGTAAGTTTTCAGGATTAAAGACGTACTCGATGCCGCTTCCCATATTTAATAGACAGGAAGAGATGAAAGGGAATTTATGTAAAGATTTTCGTTCATACTTAATGATGCCGCTATTAGAATGTGCTGCGTCCCGAGACATGAAGTTTTAAAACCAACCTTTTTCAAACTTTAAACGACCTTTTCCATCTGCGAGGTCTAATGCATAAAGATCAGCTCCATCTCATTCCCCAGTCCATCCCAGGGATTGGTTTAAGATTTAGTTAATGCTAACCAGGCTCCCAAAATGACCAAGTGCTGCCGTGGGGTCGGTGGGTTGGAGTAGTGCTACCATCCATGGTGGCATTGTAGGGTTTGCTCCCAACACAAGCTGCAAAGCTTGGATCCAATTGTGCTTAGGTGACCTGAAGAAATGATTTGAAACGCTTTGGTTTCAACTCTTTCCATTTTAAAACGCAGTTAACTATGCATTAGTTTGCTTTGGAAACTGGTGATTGAAGTGCGCTCTTGGAGGCGTTGTCCGGCGTTGTGATTTCTGAGCCTCTAAAGTGCAGAATAATGAGTGTGAGAGCGCTGACGCCGCTCCCCTCCGTTCTGCTGGGTCAGCTCCTGGCAGCCGGAGGCATTGCGATGCTCGGCACTACATGTGCTTTGCTTTACCCTTTCCTGGAAAGCGAGCTGCTTGCTGGGGCACCTTCCTTGCCCAATGTCTTTGTAATTAGAAGTGGTCGCTGACCGTATCAACATCTGAAATCTGGCCATCCGTGCTCCTGGCCTCAGAGGAAAAGCACAACCTTTCTCACTGTTTAATGAGACCAAGATTAACAGCCTCGGCTTTGCAGATAGTGGTGGTGCTATGTAGTGTTCACCCAGACATCTGCACATCCTCCAGAGCCCCACTAATCTGTGCTTTGTTCACCTGCACAGGCACTTCTGAACGGCATTTACTCCCTTTGGAGTGATGATGGGAGGGGGATGTGACCGTGGGTGCCTTTCTAACACCCCCAGCACAGCCCATAGGGCAAAGCAGTGCCAGTGGGGGCAGTGGCAGCGCTGTGATTTACGCTCAGCTCCCATCTCTTTTTGCCTTCCGTCACGGGAACAAAAATAATCCCACTCTCCATCTCCCTCTGCCTAACGCAGCTTTCAGTGGGTGGGCCCAGGAGCTGAGTTCAGGAGTCGAGTGCTTTCTGTTTGAAAAATATTTGTCCCTTCCCACCCACGGCTGCCCACGTGCTTCCCGAAATACTCCTGCTATGAGAGCCAATTTCGGCACCGTACCAACGCTTCCTTGTGAATAAAGTGAGGCTGTTTGGGGATGTTGTTTGTGTGCTGGGATGATGGGGAGCAGCACTCAGGTGAGCGAGCTGTAGCGGTGCAGCTGGGTGCTGTGCTGTGGGAGGGCTGCAGCATGGGCAGCACAATGTGAGTAGCACGGCGCTGCTGCAGACTTCACACCCACGTGTCTGGCGAGAGCTGGAGGTGGGCGAAGCTGCGGGAGGGAGGATGTGGCAGGAGCACAGTGCTGCTGCAGTGCAGGGTTGGTGGGGGTGTAATGGGATGTGGGGTGCCCCGCCAAGCCTAATTGCTGTGCTCTGCCCCTACAGCTGCCATCCTGGATGACCCCATGGAGTGCAGCCGGGGGGAGCGGCTCTCCATCACTCTGGCCAAGAACCGCATCAACCGTGCACCTGAACGCCTGGGGAAGGCTAAGGTGGAGGTGGACATCTTTGAGCTGCTGCGAGACAGCGAGTATGAGACGGCGGAAACCAGTGAGTATCCTGCAGGGCTGCTCCTGCCCCATGGGGCTCTGCCACCCACTGCACACTGCCTGCACTGCAGAGCATCATTCTGTTGGAGGCTTGGATCCAGGTCCCCCAGCAGCATTACTTGGCTCAGCAGCCTGGGACGAGTTATTTTCTTTAATCTGTGTGTCGATAAGCAGAAGCAATGATACGGGAGGTGATGCTCCTTGATGGCGTGCAAATAAGAGACTCTGGGCAAGTTCCGTGCAATTAAGTTATTTTTAAAGCCCTGTGGAACGCCATGTGTCAGCTAACATGATGGCTTTCTCAGTGCTGTTGATTGGCAGTGGATTTGTTTATACAAAATGGAATATTCAAGTGGTGTTTGAAGTCCCATGGATTGAAAAGGGCTGTTTCTGAATAGCAGCTGCCTCCCATGTTGCAGCAACTTCCCCCTGTGCAAGCAGGTCACTGAGGCTGGTGATCCCATAGAGGCTGGCGATCCCATTGAGGTTGGTGGTCCCGTTGATGCCCGATGTGTTAACAGCACAATGATGAGTAAAGGATCCTCAATGGGCCCCATCCCACAGAGCAACTGGGAGTGACAGAAGCCACGAGCATCCATAATAGCTTCTTTAAGAGGGGAAAAGGCTTTGGGATATGATCACTTCCTTTTAGGATCAGTTGTGAGATGACGTGGAGTTCAGAGGAGGGTGATGTATTTTTTAATTACCAATTACTTGGAAAAGCTGAAGGAATCGTTTAAATAATGGGGATTTTAGATGTGTTTCCCTGCAGCTCTTGGTTCCAGGTCTGTGTAACCCGCAGAGCATCCCGGGAAGGCTTCGCTTCCATTTCCTCAATTAGTGTTTGCATTATTTATAGACTCGTTCGGTTAATAAAGTGCATTTCAGCAAGTACCTGTGAGCCTATTTATAGAGCCTGCGAAGCAGCCGGGATGGAACCGCCACATGCAGCACTGCTTAAAACAAGCAGACCTCCATCCTTTGGGATCCCTCATCTCTTTGTGTCAGTTTCCCATTTGCTGCTAGGTCACCTGTAGGATTGCAGGAGGGATGGGGACAGTCTGTGTATCCTAAGCTGTCTCCAGTTTGCCCCCAAAGCCATCCCAACACTCCCCTAGGAAAGCAGAGCGCTGCCAGCTTTGCCGTACCCCGCTGTGCCTTTGAAGGAGTCCATTCTTTTCCCTTTCTTGCTTGTCGTGGTGTTGCTATCATCTTGGCTGAGGGATTGCAGGAAGCAGCAGCCGGATTGCTTTGTGCCATCGCTCAGGGATTGCTCTGTCGGGGTGTTTTTCAAGCAGAATACCCATTTGCTGAGGGGATGTATTCTGCAAGAAATGGTGGTTTGCAGTGAGTGTGGTGCTTGGGGAGAAGGTAGATAATGGGATAAACGAGGAAGAGGCAATTTCCCATTTTGAATTTCCACCTCGGGCTGATTTTCTTTGTTTTCTTTCCTTTGATTAAAGAGTATCAGGAGTAGAAAGTGGAGCGAAATGATTTGATTTTGGTTTGCAATACGTTATTTGCCTTTTCCTTCAGAGGGAAAAACATCTTGGAGGGTTTCTTACAGAAAGAAAAGTCTGGATTCTGTGTGACTCTGCTATGAATGCCACAAGTTACTCCTGGTTTATACAGCTGGTAGAGGACAGTCCCTTCCCTTAGCAGAGATTTCAGGACTTCCATAGCTCTCCAGTATCTGACCTCACAGCTTTAACACGCTGCTGATGTTTGCTAGCAGACGTCATGTTAATAAAAGCAGTTTAGATGTTTTAAGCTACGGCTGCACAGCATTTAGACAGCTGTTTAATCATACTGTTCTCTAAGCTCACACCTTTTGAGCTCACCCCTGACTGTCACAGCCTACATGCCTTCCTGACCACTCCAGGAGCGATGCTATGACGTCGCATCAGTGATCCTGTGTGTAATTAGGGCTGTGAGAAAGGCTTTTAGCGTAGCACTGAGCCATTTCCCTTCCCTGTTCCCTGGACTGACTCAGTGCATCTCACTGTGAGGGACTGCAGCATCACGCTCCCTGCAGCAGGTACAGCATGAGTCAGTCTTAATCGCATTCATGCATGGTTTGCTATTTCAGCTTTAGATGTGAATGAAGACAAACACTGACTGTTCCCATAAGTGACATCTGTAAAGTCCTCTGTTTTGAAACGGGTTTGTAGTGAAAGCTGTTTTCCCATTAGAAGCAGAGCTTGCTTTCAGTCTGTGTTTGACGTTTCAACTCCTTTTACAGAGACCCAAACCAGCTCATTAAACGTGTCCTTATCTAAAACACCCTATTGCTTTCAGTGCCCAGGGAGGACAGCCAGCATTCATCTTTTAAGCATCATTCTGCTGTTCATCCAAACATCTTCATGGCTGGACTTGATGATCTTCAGTGATCTTTTCCAATGATCTCAGGGGCAGGTCAGCAGTCAGCGAGCAACCAGGTGGTTTTTAGTTTCTATGTATTCACACCGGTGTTTCCAAGTCCACCCAGTGATGCTGATCCCAACACTTGTGTGATCCTTTTGCATTTCACCTTTAGGCTGCTTCTAGCTGTGGGTCAGGTTGCTTGTAGGGCACACAAAGGGTGCTCCATAGCATTGCCTGTTTATGCAGTCGGCATTTTTTGTATGAGAAACCCATCCCGGCCATTCATGATCCTCTGATATGTTTTGCAATCGCGGAAATGTTGAGGTAATTGCACGCCTTCCCTGCTCGTTTATTTTCAATTAGAAGCAGAAGTCTCTACGTGCCATTGCAAACCCCTGGATCTGTGCAGGGAGGGAGATGCTGTGCTCTGCACACAGCCAGGATTTGGCTTCATCTTTGGGTTTGTTCATCTTTGACCATGGAAAAGCACAAGAAAAATGAGTAAAGCGAGTGTGGAAGTGCACCCATGTGGATGGCACTCAGCTTTCACATGCACAACAAGTCGCCTTGGTGCCCAATGTTCACTGGGGTTTTGAGCTGTTTGATACATGAAGGCCAGGTAGGATCTTGGATGGATGTGTCTGAGTGCAGCATGGCAGCAGGGTTCTGCCTGCTGTCCCTGGGGAGTCTAACAGCATTGGGTGATGTTTGTAATGGCAAATGTGTTTGGATTACAAGAGCTCCCCCAGCAGGGCTGAGACCTTTGCCTTGGGCATCTCCACTTTGTTTTCATTCATTTCCCTTAATTCCACTGAACTCCTCAGCCTCAGAAGGCCCAGTGGGCTCTTTTTCTTCTGGCAGTCATTGCAACTCCATTGCCATGGCTACTTAACCTGATTTTTGTTCTCAATGGGCGAGATGAGAAGAGAAGCACTCACCAAAATTTGCCCTACACTCACAACCAAATCTGCCCCAGGACTCTGGCCCTAATGACCTGTGGTTGAGCAGCACTGAATTGCAGAGCACCCAATGGAGCTGTGCGTGTTGCTTAGACAGCATGCAGGGCTTGCAGGTCACTGCAGCTCTCATCTGAAAGGATCTTCTTGAAGAGGGCTAAGTGCCCATAAAATTTTAAACAGGGAGAAAAAGGGAGTGCTGCGTTCCTTTGAAGATGCCACAGAAGTAGATTTTCTGTGTGCTGTAGGAGATTGAGATGGTAGAGGGGGAGAGAGCGTGGGGGGGAAGGAAAACCCCAGAGAAGGTGTTTGTATGTCATTGGCACTTCTTGCAAGAAGTCAGGGCAGTGGTGCCCCATCCCTGGATACCCCATAGTCAGGGAATGGGGCTCTGAGCACCTGTTGGAGCTGTGAGCATCACTGTTAATTGCAGGGAGTGGGACCAGGCAGCCTTTAGGAGTCACTTCCAATCCATTCTATGATTCTATGAGAAGTCCCCAGAGGGACAAATGAAATCCTCAGCTTGTGGCTCCGTGTCCCAGCCATGAGGCCATTAAGACTTCTGACATGTAATGCCACCACCTCAATGATCTGAGCTCCTACAGGTAACAGCTGCGTGTGTTCTCTTGCTGAGCGCTGTGCTCAGCCTCGTAGGTCACTGGTTCAGAAAATCCTGAGCACATGATGAGCTCTCATCTCACATCCAGCCTTGATTTAGAGCCCTGAAGTTGACAGAAAACCTGCTCTGTTCTGTAGTGCAGCAGTCCTGGTGATAAATTCCCTTGCCTACAAAACACATGTCTTAGTTTCAAGTATCCCAGCTGCTTTTTCCCAGCTGTTGAACCTCACTAAATTTCTACAGCCACCACAAAATCTTGTCCAGCGTGTCACCCCAAAAGTGCAATGCAGAAGAAAGCAGTGTCTTCAAAATCTCAGCTTATAGAGACATTGCTTTAGCTTTCATAGGAAAATGTGCTGCCAAGCAATCTGAAGCTGCATTTCTAGGTGATGCGGTGGCAGTGATTGCAGCTGGGGCAGTTGGGGGAATGCCATTCAGTTGAATTTGTGCAGGGAATTAAAAGGACGAAAGGTTACGGTTTAACCCGGGAAGCTTGAGGAAAGAGATTTAACTTCTTCATTTTGTCGGGGCCTTTTTATTGTTCTGTTAACCTTGGTGGCGTGGAGCCAGAAGATTAACTGCTGCTAGGGAAAAAAAAAACCAGAGATGAAAAACAGTAATGTGATTCCTTATTATTACCACTGAGCTCTGCAGAAGATGAGGGAAGAAATTCAGACAAGTTTGTTTGCTGCTGGGTGATGCTTTGTAGCTGGGTCACTGCTGCATTTAGTGCCTTCCATAAACTTTGCTTAGTGTTGTCCTTGGATTGTAAGGGGAAGTTCTGAGAGAGGCTCTTGCTCTGAGCTGGAGATGAGGATGAGGGGGCTGAAATGGGGTACAGAGATGCTGGGGAAGGATGGTGTCACAGGCTGGGTGTCAGAGGGAGCAGACAGATTTGGGGGCATGTGAATGGCAGGGAATAGGTATATTGCATATATATATATAGCAAAGTGAAGCAGGTGCTGCTGGCATCTCTGTCTGTTGGAACAGGGCAAATTCTAATGCAATTTCTTCTTTCCGTGCTTACAGTGTGCCAGATCCTTCCCAAAGGGGTAGTGGGTGTCCTGGGACCTTCCTCCAGCCCGGCCTCCAGCTCCATTATCAGCAATATCTGCGGGGAGAAAGAGGTGAGTGGGCACATCCCATGTGGGGTGGGTCAGTGCCATACCCCCCTCCTTTCCTTCATGCTCTCCAAACCCTCTGCAGCTCCATGTGCCCCCTGTCCCCATGTCCCTGCAGCAGAGATGCTGCCTGCCTTAGCTGGGGGCAGCAATGTGCCTGCAGTACTTCAGGACATCTCTGGCAGAGGTACCTCACTGGAGTCATCTGTTTACTGCAGAGTCCTCCCTGTGATCTGCTGTGCCTCCTAATGATCAGAGCTGACAGCTTGGTTTATCACCTCTTCCCTTATTGCTCGCACTCTTGCAGCTTCTCCTCTTTCCATTTCCTCTCTCATTTCTGCCTTCCTTGTCCTTGCTTTCATCTCTGTCACCTTTTCCTTCAGTTTCCCTCACGTGCAGCACCAATGTGAGCTGTGTCTCTGCTGACAGGGCTGCAAAGACCCTGGAATCCCTTTGGAAGGCTGCAGACCTCTCTGCTGCTGCCGCACCGATGCAAGCCATTTGTAGCTGTGTCCAGACTACGTGCCTGATTTAGTATTTTATAAGCCTTGAACTGTCTTACACTGATCCAGCTCTGCTCACGGGAGAAGAAATTGAGTTCCCTTCTCATAGTTCATCCCTTTAAAGCCAGATAACATCTGAGCTACTCAGTGAATGCTCTCTGGAGCCTCCAAGCGAGGGGAGTGCCTGAACTGAGTGCTGGAAATAACTTGCATTCGCAAATGAGTGCTGTCCTTTGTTCCATGAGAATCAGAAGTGTTGAAGAGATAGAGGAGGTCTGTGAGAGCTGGTGCTCAGGGCTACAGCACGATGAGTCTCTGGAGTGTATTTTGTAGTGCTTCCTGCAGTTAAACGTCCCAGACATGTGCTCCATTCCAGGTAAAGGCAGCTCTGCAGTAACAGATTGCAAGTGTTTTTCCCCTAACATTCACATTCAAACTGAGTCTCTGATCTAAGTCTCTTGTTCAGAAATGAAAGGTGAGTGCTAGTACACTTCTAAGGTGTTTGATTCTTGAGCTTGATCCCAGCTGCCCTCCTAGTGATGTAAACCTGCAGCAACTCCCTATGATTTATATCACAGGAGCATCACTTGGTGCCGTTGTGTTAAATGCAATATAGCAAACAGCCAGAGACACTGAGCTTCCAGATCTCTGCCAGGTGATGGAAAGAGCATCCTGGTTGTGCTGCTGGTGCACCTGCTGGAGGGTGCCTGGCCTGGTGCTCACCTGGAACACCTGCATTGCATCTCCTGCATTGCCCTTCCAGAGCCTTTCCTTCCAGATTTCATTTCTTCCTGCACAGGGGGCAGAGCCCTGGGGAAAGAGAGGTGGCTCGTGGCTGAGCACGAGGTGGTTGCAGAGGTGGTGGCTGCATCTTTGTTAGTGGCTGTTGCTGCAAACCCCAGGCTCCATCTGGCTCCCAGGAGTGATCAGCAGGCTGGTGTTGGAGCTGCTCTTTCTGCTCTGCTTATGGGAATTTGCTTACAGGCTGCCCCCTCTCCCTGCAGCAGAGCCTGGGATGAGGGCTGCAGGGTGAAGTCAAGGCAGAGGGCAGCTTATTACTCTTTAACTTTCCTGTCGCTAACCGAACAGCTTATGCTGTTGGTACAGCAGCGATCACAACATACTAATGGCCTTTCCCAAGAGGAGAGAGGTCGGAGGCAAGGGATGATAGTTTCTGGAAGTGCTAATAATGGAAGAAAACAGGACTTGACAGTCCTCTAATGAAACAGAAGCAGATGTTTCCCTTTCTATCTTCAGTTTCTTCCAAATAATTCACTCTGCAAATGGAAAACACCATTACCCGTCGTCGTTTGGCTGAACCCTGGTGCCCAGGTTCCTGCGTTGCAGGGTTGCAGAGGGGCTCGGGGCAGGCAGCATTGTGCTCCTGCTCTGCTTTATTAATGATAAACGTTATTACAGCTCAGGGCCATGGCTCCACTGGAGCTTGTGTGCTGTATGACCACCTGTTGCCTCTCTGCTGATCAAAAAAGCCCAAAGCTTCTGGCTGCCACAGCTGTTCCTCTCTCTCCTGAGCCTTACCAGAGTGGGGTCATCTTGTTCCTCCCTTCATCTTTCCTAATTACCTGGCGGCACATGGGGACTGCAGGCGGAGGTGGATGGGTAGCGCTGCATCCAGCACAGAGCAGCACGGGCTGTACAACTGCCTGACAGCATCTTCCATATCCACCCAGGCAGCGAGCCCAAAATGAAGGGTGGGCCTGACTACAATTAGTACCCAGACTAATTACATTGAACTCATCCAGAATGGTTTCCTGTGCTGTAATCACAAACCCCATTGCCTTTCTCTGAGTGGCTCAGCAAGACTTTTCCTGATCTACTCCTTCCCGCAGCTTCTTGTTGCTGTGATAATTATTTCCCTCTGCTATTGCACAGATCCCACCCTCCTCTCCTCTCTTCAGTGACGCTTCTGCAGTTTTATTGGGATATTTCCCTTTCTGCATGTCCTTTGTGGTAAATTTACTTGGTTTTATTTCTATTCTCTTAATTCTGGTTCCTTCTTCCTCTTCCCCTACTTAGGTTCCTCACTTCAGGGTGGCACCAGAAGAGTTCCTGAAGCTGCAGCTCCAGCGCTTCACCACCCTCAACCTCCATCCCAGCAACACCGACATCAGTGTGGCCGTGGCAGGAATCCTCAACTTCTTTAACTGCACCACTGCCTGCCTCATCTGTGCAAAAGCTGAATGTAAGTCCTTCCCAGGATGGGTAGTGGCCCTTCTGTTCCTGGTTCCCTTTTTGTTTCCCTCTACATGCTCAGTGTACATACTCAGAAAGAGTAGGGAAATTAGTGTATGACAGCTGGGGGCTCTGCTACTTTGGGTTTGTAACATGGAACCTCTTTGGGCATAGCATCCAAAGCAATGCAGCCCTGCAGGGCTGTCATCCCACCTTGGTGCCCCACAGAACCATTTGTTGGAGGAGGAATGGGGATGGGAAAGAGGCTCATCTGCCTTCTGTTTGACAATCTGAAGAGTGTTTTGCTTGCACAGATGGGTTTTGGAAATGGAAGGGGGAAAAAAAAATATAGGCTTAAGCTTGTTTCTGGAGATTATTTTAGGCAAGCATCACTTTTTGAAATATATCTCTCCCAAACCCACGTGCAGTTGGTGGCCTAAAAGCAGGACTTGATTAATAGTCACTACAATGCACACCCTCTTGGGCACTACAGCCATACATCTGCTGGTAATTGTGCATCTGGATGCTGGAGTGTTCACCTCAGTGAGCCCATATTCAGCTCGACATAACTCTCCTCACATGGCAGGAGGGGGCTGTGCATCCTAGTGCTTGAAGCATGTAAGGCAGCTCTTGTAAGGCAGCATGCAGGCAGGAAGCTGATGTGTAGTACCCCAAACTGCCTTTCTTTTGCTCTCCTGCAGCCAGATAAGCATCCAAACCAGCCTAGAAGAGAGGCTTTATGGAGGCACATGGGTCCAGAGAGAGCTTTGGGACATGGGAGAGAGCTCTGCAGTGTCTGGTGGTGGGCTGAGCATTGTAGGAATGGCAGCATCCTTCCTGAACACACTTGGGCAAACCTCACCCCACAGCTGTGCCAGTGACGCTCTGCTGTGGCAGACTCCCGCACAGTCAGAAGGAATAACATGGTGTTTGCTTTTTCCTTGTGCTTTACATGCCCTGGGGAGATGACATCTTGAGTGTTTGTAAGTCATTCAATTGCCTTCAGCGGGCATGCTCAGATCTGCCCTAGCGGAGGACCTGACCCAAAATTATGCAATTAAAATAATGCAAATAGTCTCTTACATTGCATTCAGCTAGGACTTAGGCACACCATGCTCTGGCTGTTCCAGAGTGCAAGAAGGGCATGATTCAGCTTTGTGTAGGAGCACAAGCCCTCGTTTTCCCTTAAGGCAAGCAGTGCTCCTAAGCACAGCACTTTAGACAACTAACAGGAGGCACTCAGGGCTTTCAGAAGGTTCCCTGGAGGCTAATAAGGGGAGCATATGAGCTGTCTGCTCATCAGTGAGGAAATCTTGTTTTGAAGGATGTTATTATTTAGATCCCAGGAGGGAAAGTCGTAGCTGTTTTGGTTTAAGTACAGGGCTGTGTGATGGGACTCCTGGGTCCTATCCCGTCATGCTCGTGCTGTCAATGGAAGAAGTTGCATCCTTCCTCTGTGGGCTGATTATCATTTCTTCTGGTGGAAGGAAAATGTGACCTCAAAGTCAATGGAGTTAGGCCAGTGTAAGTGGAACATAGTGATGACTGGAATAAGATTGTGTGACTCAGTTTCCCTGTGGTGGGGAATAATAAGCTTGTTTGTGAATTGCTCTGAGGTCCCAGCCTGGAAGGTTTGTGGGATTCTACAGAATCCTCGACCAGAAAAGGCAACCAATACTGGTGTGGGTGGTCATCATAAGAGCAGCTCTGTAAGGCCTGACTACCAGAGGGAAGAAATAGGAACTGACCACAAGGGTCAAGGATTGCAGCAGCACAAAGCCCACAAGCAGAGCTGTGAACAGACAAGCCTGTGGTGCAAAGGCAGATTTGTTACTGGGTCTGCCCAGTTCCTGCCCTCTGTGGCAGCACATCTTGCAGGGACAAGCTGCAAGCAAAGTGTCCACCAGGCTGCTATTACAGCGACCTGGCTGATCCTCATAGTGTGGAGAGAGATGGAAAACGAATCAAAGAATCAAATTCACTGATGCACTTGAAACCAGCACACTGAGCAGTACTCAGGTGAGGTCTGGGCTGCTGCTGTTGTGCAGTCACTGAGTTCCTACTGGAGTAGGGGAAAATGCAAGAGGTAAATGCATGTGAGGAGTTCAATGCACAGCTTGCTGGCAGCCTCTTGCTGTGAAGGGGAGGCTGCTCATCTCAGATCTTTACCTTTTAACACTGCTTTGTTCCCTTTGTGAGGCTCTGGCAGTCCCTGGAAGCAGGGCTAATCGCATCACTCTGTGTGCTTTCTCCTGGCTCCATCCTACGTGGCACTAAAGGCCCGGTCTGGTTCTGACCCCACATCAGCCAGGTCTGTGTTCTGCTCCCAGATCTGCTCTTCCAGCCTCCTTCACCCCAGCTTCCCTCCTTCCTTTGCACTGTATGACCATGTGTGCTGCCTGTGTTTTGCTAGTGATTAAATCTCACGGTCTCTGGTCAATCAAAGTTGGCAGAGGAGGTTATTTCCTGAGGAAAACCAGCAGCTACCTAGAAGAGACAGAATCTCTCAAATACTCTTCCTTCAATAAGAAAAGCCGCAGCAGGAGCTCTTGTTAGATACCAAAGGAGCCTGGAAGGAGACCTGACCAGGAGAAGCCTCAGCCAGCAGTGGGGGAGAAAGGGAGGCCATGTCTATAGAGGCCTAGGGAGGCCTGACCTCATCCTACAGTGCTCCCAGGGTCAACCTGCTGCATTACCAGAGCTGCAGGGCGTGAAGAGTTGCTTCTTGAACCAGATGTAAAACATCAAGGTGTCTATTTGTTTTGGTTTCTTCTTTTTGTTTGTTTTTTTGTGATACGAAGGCCTTTTAAACCTAGAGAAGTTGCTTCGGCAGTTCCTTATTTCCAAGGACACGCTCTCAGTCCGGATGTTGGATGACAGCCGGGATCCTACGCCTCTCCTCAAAGAGATCAGAGATGACAAAACAGCCACCATCATTGTCCACGCCAACGCCTCCATGTCCCACACCATCCTACAGAAGGTGGGTGCCTACAAATGCTGCTTCCACTGGGCAACGTGCAATGTGAAGAGTGCATGAACATGCAAACTCAGGTGTTATGTGATGATGGAGCACCACAATTGACTGGAAGTGCTCTCTGCTGAGAGGGGAATTGCCACTGGTGGAGTTTCTAGGGAAGATAATTTGCTTGTTCTTTTCAGGACCTACAGAAGCAAAGGTTTAATTGCTGTGAGCTGATGTGATTGGTAATGCATGCCTGTGGCCCCTGCTGCAATCTCTTTGCTGTGGGGGGCTGCTGAGCCCTCTGAAATCCCTCAATTGGTGCAATAATTGCATTTTATTATTTTTTTCTTAGTCCATTCCTAACTTTTCACTTCCATTTTTATTGTCTTATTAACCGAGATTTTATTTTAATCGTGTTTATTTTTAAATGGTCTCTCGCTGCAGTTTTTAGCGTTTGTTTTGATAGCCTACTTCAGAACTGAGCAAGTGGCTCCAGATGGAGCCTAAAGTTGGGTGTAGTTTCCCACGTCCTGGAAGGAACAAGGAGTACATT
Source organism: Coturnix japonica (assembly GCF_054131305.1). Lineage (NCBI taxonomy): Eukaryota > Metazoa > Chordata > Aves > Galliformes > Phasianidae > Coturnix > Coturnix japonica. The sequence continues at coordinate 3,869,281 of NC_140696.1, forward strand.
GAATTAAAGCAGGATCCAGGCAGCGGGGTCTCCCCTTGGCTGCTGTTGCAGCGTTATATATGAAGTCCTGGCTATGTTATTGGGGACTTTCATCACTGTTTCACATTTATCCCTGATGACAGCCAGCAGAAACCACTAGAGCTGTTTGTGTTATTTTTCCCCCTCCTGAAGGTTTTTTCTTCTTGCAATTTTGCATTTCTAAATAGGTGCTTTTGGGGTATTTTTGGGGCTCCCTTCCTGCCTTTTTGTTTTGGGAGCTGTTTTCTTCCTCTATACCTTTGGGGTTTTTCTAAGTGCCCATGTCAGTAGGAGCATGCAGCTTGGCAGCCACAGGCTGTCCTCTGCCTGTTGCTATAGTGACTTCCTGCAGACCTGCAGCTCCTCCGTGCTTGAGTATTCTCCTTCCACTGATAGAGATGTCAGAGATTGCTGTGATTTTTCAGCACTTCAGTAAAATGTAATGTAGTCTTCCCGGCCAGAGGATTGTATGAGTGGGAGGTAATAAATAATGAGCTTCTGATGCAGCTGCCTCTTGCATCTGGGGAGGCTGAAAAATGTTTTCTTGATGGGGATGAGGTCATGGTGAGTCGGTGCATCCTGCCCAGAGGTCACCGAAAGCAAGAGAAACATGTCATCAGTTTGAGAGTGTTATGTCAGACCTTTTGGACAGCGAGAGAAACGGCAATTTCTCATGTCTCCCTCCCTGCATATGGTGCGGAGACACATGGTTGCTTCCTCTATTACCAACCTGTCCCACTGCCCACCTGGCAGCAGGCATGTCGTGTGGCTGTGAGCAATGGGAGCGGTGCTCGCAGGAGATGCTTTGTTGCTTGCTTTGATTTTCTGCCCTTGAAATCAAAGGCTTTGACTTCAAAGTAGGTCAGGGTGAGAGCTGACATGAACGCTGTCCCCAGGAAGGGAGAATGGAGGAGCGTGAGTGCCACGTTTTGTTGTGTGTGGGTTCGGAGATGAGGCAGTGGTCTGGGAAGCTGCTTGAAAACCTGCTGTATAGTCATGGTGCTCTTTTGGCCAAATGGCTTTGCTGATTCCACTTTGGCACCTGCACAAGGGACAGGGAGACAGTGTGTAGCCAAGGCCACCATTGGTCCCTCACTGCCTCCAATACCTCCAGGTGGTTGGGATGATCGGAAAACTGCCTTGCCAAGGTCCCGGAGCAGAATTGAGACCAGCTGTGCTTGGCAGTGAGACATAGGCTTTCAGAAGGATTTGCAGATTAATGCTGAGCATCTGTTCCACCAACCAAATACTGATCTAGTATTGAATTTTGGAAAGTAACTTCAGTAACTGGTCTGTGGTCTCTAGAAGAGATCATCCCACAGAAAAATCATCCTTCTCTCTGTATCCCCATCCACTTTTACCCTCTTATTTTTGTGGTCATCACGGCCCTGGTTAAACTCTAGAGAACTGTCAGAGCTGTTAGGTTTCATCCACATTAGTTAATTCTCAAGACTGGGGTCCGAATCTGGCTGATGCCTGTTGGGAAGCCACCACTGAGATGACTGACTGTCCTTTTTCTGTAATTCCACAAGAGCTTTTAGTGCCTTGCTTGTAGTAATAGGAGATAAATACTGAGCCCTCTCAGCTGCTGCTTTCCCTCATTATGTTCAAAAATCATGTTCAAAAGTTTCCCTCATTATGTTGATCCTTGAAGAGGAGAGAAGTAGCATCAATTAACAATGAAACAAACGTCATCTAATCTTTCTCTCCAAACCCACAATTATACCAAGAACCTCCAGATAGGCTGGGTCCTGCTGGACTCTAATCCCATGGATCAGGTTGTGCTGTTGTTTTCCAGCCTTCCCAACAGTGACAGTGAGGGTGGGAAAGCAAATCTGGCCCTGTCTCCTCTGCTGGGGCTGAGATTGCAGATTGCCAGGCTCAGGTCTAATCTTCTTTCTTCTCCTTCACAGGCAGCCGAGCTGGGAATGGCATCTGCCTATTACACATATATCTTCACTAATCTGGTAAGACATTTTTTTCTGGGCTTTTCTTGGCTGTGTGTGTTGAGTCATGTTAATGAGAGTTTGGGGAAAAGCTGCCTGAGTACGGGGTGGGGGTTACCTGCAATCCCTCTGCAGTCCCCCTGCAATCTCCAGCATTAGGTAAGGGAAGACTTGCTGTGGCTTCCAGGAGGAGAGAGCCAACTGTGTGAAGCAGAGCCTAGAGATGTGGTTGGTGTTTGATCCCATGTTACGGGGTTCGGGGTCTTTGGGAAGAAGTAGATGGATGCTTCCTAATGAGGTTCTCGGAGGCTGCTCAGTGCATGGGGAGAAGGGCGGGCAGCAAGGCGGAGGAGGGATGGAGCCATAAATGTGGAGAAGCAGAGTGGGCATGCCTTCAGCACAGCCCTCGGTGATTTGGCTTTATAGCCACTAATAACGTTAATGTGGGGATCGTGTGGCTAAATCCCTGAGTGCTGTGCTAAACAAGGAGTAATGGGCTTAGACAGCAGCAGGGGGAAACCCAAAATAAACACCGGAGAAACTTCTATTGCTGCAGCAGGCTTGAACAGGCTGCCAAGCAACATGGGGAGAGCTTGGCCCAGAGGGAGCAGGGCCCTTATATGGGGGACTGATGGGATCCTGGGCACACAGGACAGGCTGGGTGATTCAGTGGAGGTGCCTTCCAACCCCCAGTGATAGTCATATTCTCTAATTTCTATTAATATTTATGCCAGGGTGTGTGTGTGCCAGGAAAGCCGAGAGCTGAATCACGCTTTGTGTTTGGGTGGGAGACAGACGGCAGCGGATGGAGCCAAATGTGTGGGAGGGGGAAGGCGAGAAATGCAGAGGCTGAAAGCCCAGGGAGCAATTGGGATGGAGAGTGGAGAAGGGATAGGGAGAGATGTCAGAAGAGAGAGAAATGCAAAAGAAGGAAAAATCCACAAGTCCCTAGCAGAACTAATAGCGTTCTGGCTGCTGCCCAGCACTTGATCCATAGGTCGTAGCCTTGCTCAATATCAGTCCAACATGAAAGAGCTGCACTGCTCCTATTTATCCTCGTGCACATGGCCAGCACTGGGCAGGCAGGGATGGAGCTGGCGGGATGGAGTCTCCATCCCACTGAACACCTGCCTGGCACACGCTGCATGTTTAAGGCATGTAGCAGTGCTGGGAAATATAACACATTCTGGGTAGTCTTGGTCACAGTGGGGCCCCAACCTGTAATTTAAGCTCATTGGGGCTGCTGTAGTACACATAATAAGGGATTTCCATTTGTACATCACCAGCACAGTGGATCTGTGTTCATAGGTGATGCCTGGACAATGGAAGCAGCTATAGAAATTAAGCTCCCCGCTGCATAATTAAGCTTATGACCACCTCAGTTTTGAGCATGAATGTTATTAAGCATTTTCTTGAGGTCAAGAGGTGGCATATGCCTTTGAAACCCATTCATTTAGTGCAATGAGGGGATGAGGCGGGTGAGACTGAAATGAATTTGGTTGTCATTTGCTCTCGCAGGATATTATTCTGTTTAGCATGGTTTATTTTACCACTTTGTCCAAGAGATGAGCTCTGAGCAGAGCTATCTGGATTTTTGGCAGGGCTGCTGAAGAAGAAAGGTGACATCGGGCAAAACCTGGGCAGATGGGCGAGATGTTTAAGGAAATTAGTAATATTTAAATGGGGATGAGAGATGGGAGTGAGCAATTTAGACTAATAAATCTGGAGGGATTATCAGGCTCCTAATGAACCCTCTGAGGTTTTACAATCGCTGCCTAATAGAAAAGATAAAATCAGAGCGAGTTGCTGTGAAGGGGAGCAAGCGAGAAGATGGCTTTAAATGGAGGGAGAGCCCATCAGAGGGGGAATAGACAGTTTGTACAGCATGATGTTACTTGGAAATGGAAAAATATGTCAAGCCAAAAAAAGAATAGAAAAAAGGCTAAAATGCCAAATTAAACACCTGCCCTGCAGCACTGGAAGGGAATTCTGTTTCTGTCTTCTGGCATTAATTTTATTTAATGAGCATATCCCAGCTGACAGCAAGCTCCATGTCACAGTAGGGCATGAGGCAGAGGCAAGGGGCTGCCGCCCCCCAAGTGCCATTCTATGGGGCAGGACTTGGGGGTCCTGTGGTGCTGGGGACACCATACTCAGCAGGAGGTAGAGCTGCATGCACAAGCAGATGCCAGCCTTTGGCAGGAGGCTGCGGGAGCACATGAGGAGGAAGCCCTTGGATCCCCAATGTGTTTCCATTGGAACCGAGGAGAGCAGAATGAAGTAAAAATATCCACAGGCTAATTTACTGCGTGCAAATTCATTATCAGCTTCCTTCAGCCAGCTCAGGGGACCCCGGTCCATCACTTCCATGCCAGGTGCTCCTTTTGTCCACATCCAGTCAGCACGACTTGAGCTAGGTGATGTTTGGGAGGGGAGGGCTGGAACTTGAAGCTCCATCAACAAATTTAGTTTGTAATAATCCTACTAATAAGGCCACTGCGTAAGGAGAGCATTGCAAGCAGGCTGTTGTGTATTGGAAGAAATATAAATAGTTTCTCCTAGTGCTGGAAATCCTTGAGATCAGCAGTTCTTAGCAGAAGGGATGCTGGATGCCTCCAAAACCCTGTGGTACAATTAATTCTTGTAGCTCGTTAATTCTGGGTAGCTTCTTGTTGTTTTTGTCTTTTTCTTTTTCATCTAATTTATAGACTTCAGGCTGGGCTTCAACTTCAAAACATTTATCAAGGAGATTAGATGGAAATAGTCAAAACAATTAAAATTATGACTGTAAGAAGGGAGGTGTAAAGGAGTTTTACTAGTGCCTTGAGTCAGTCTATTCAGCGGGTATAGGTTTGTTCTCACAATATTGTGTGGAGGTGTTGTTGCTGATAAAACAGCTGCCGTATTCAATTTCCAGAGACCAGATAAATCAGCTTTGCTTTGTTTATTTGTTTCCTGTTTTTCCTTCTTAGTTGGTGATTTATAAAGAGGTTGGTCTTTCATATAGGACGAGTTATCCAAGGCTGTGTTGTCACTCTGGATGCCCATCGGAACAGGGTGGGCATGCAGGCAGCTGTACAGCATCTCCATCACACTGTGTTCCACTGCTGCATGAGGTCCCTAAGTATCTCTCACTCTCCCCTGTGCCCTAATGCAAGCAAAGGATGCTGACTTTCTTGTTAGGCTTTGACAGATTTTGCCTTGCAGACCTTCCTGATTCCCAGTAACTGATGCAAACCTTTTTACAGAGCCCCGGCCATTCCCTGGATTTATGGTTCATGTTTCCAGCAGCATGCGGTAGGAGGGCAAACAAATTGGGTTTGTGCAAGGATGCCAAAGCAATTTCTCCTTCTTTTCGTTAGCATGAGAAAAGGATTTAGGCAAAACAGTGATTTGTGCCTGTCTGTGTTTTGCTGCCTGTGTTACCTTACCTGTCTGGAGTCTGCTTTGTGTATTGTTCCAAGTCCTGCAGGAAGTCCAGCCTGTGTTTGATTGCCAGTTGTTGAGTAAATCACGCTCTCAGATACAGCCCAGGCCTTCTGCTGTGAGAGCAAACCTCCTTTGTTCCTCTGCCCTCATGCTGTCTCGTCCTCTTAGTCTCAGGCTCTCTGCCCCCTGTTCTCTGTGCACTGTCCTCAGGTCTCAGTGCAGCACTGGACCTCTTGGAGGCTTTGCCACTCCTTGAACCCCAATCTCCCTGCAGAGAAGTCAAAGTAAATTCTATTTATGCCAATGTATTTTCCTAAAGTGCTCTCTTTTCAATAGCAGCCTACAAAAATCTAACAGCTCCCCATGCATAAGGATATAGAATGCCCGCCCTGACTGGCATATGGCACACTGATGCTTCTATGATGTAAGAGCAACCAGGTTATGTATAGGAAGTTGCCTAAGCTGCCCCCAGTTTAAAGCTGCTCTTTAACTGCATGCATGGCCAAATGACATGGTGCATTGGGTCGGTCTTCCACACCCACTTGCTGCAGTTCGTTGCTGTGCTGAGGTTTATTCCTTCCAGAGAAATTGATTTAAACACGTGGCCCATTATGAACTTATTGACTCTGTCAATAGTTTATAAATAAATTGCGCCTTTCGAGAAAGCCATAAAACGCTTAACATAATATTGTCCACTTGAGTGAATAAATAAGTGTCTTCTTAGAGGAGCTTAGGGATGATTAGCGCATTCAGTTACACAGCCCTGAGGGCAACAGGATGCCGAGTGCCAGCATGGGAGCTGTAAGCTATGCTTGGAGTTTGACAGCTTTTCTGAGCAGCAAATACTCCTGCAGTGGAAGTTTTCCAACGTGAGGTCTTAATAATAGAGAAATGGAAGTTCTGGCCCAAGATTCTCCTTCCTATCCCATATAAAATTAGTGCAAGAACAGTACAGCCTGTTCTGGAGCCACTGGTGTAAATCAGGCTTTGCCAGGGGGCTGGATCCTTGGCTGATGTTGGGGCTGAGCATTGGAGGCTGCTCATCAGCACAAAGCCAACCCAGTCCATGCAGTCTCAAGGCTGAGCCTTGCAGCCATGTTTACAAGAAGGGGAGCAGGGAGGACCCGGGGAACTACAGGCCGGTGAGTCTCACCTCCGTGCCTGGGAAGATTATGGAACAGATCCTCCTGGACAACATGCTTGATCACATAAAGAACGAGCATGTGATCCGAGACAGCCAGCATGGCTTCACCAGGGGAAGGTCATGCTTAACTAATCTTGTGGCCTTCTATGATGGAGTGACGGCGTTGGTGGACGAAGGGAAGGCGACCGATGTCATTTACCTGGACCTGAGCAAGGCCTTTGACATGGTCCCCCATCACATCCTCATCTCCAAATTGGAGGGAGGTGGATTTGATGGGTGGACAACTAGATGGATAAGCAATTGGTTGAAAGGCCGCAGACAGAGGGTGGTGGTCAATGGCTCTATGTCCAGGTGGAGGCCGGTAACGAGCGGTGTCCCTCAAGGGTCTGTCTTGGGACCGGTGCTCTTTAACATCTTTATTAATGACATCGATGAGGGAATGGAGTGCACCCTCAGCAAGTTTGCTGATGACACCAAGCTGAGTGGTGCAGTCGATACGGTGGAGGGAACGGATGCCATTCAGAGGGACCTTGACAGGCTGGAAAGCTGGGCTCGGGTGAACCTAATGAGGTTCAACACGGCAAAGTGCAAGGTTTTGCACTTGGGCCGGAAGAACCCCAGGCACCTGTACAGGCTGGGAGGAGTTGTCCTTGAGAGCAGCTTGGCAGAAAAAGACCTAGGGGTCCTGATAGATGAGAAACTTAACATGAGCCAGCAGTGCGCTCTGGCAGCCCGGAAAGCAAATGGGATCCTGGGCTCCATCAGGAGAGGGGTGGTCAGCAGGGATAGGGAGGTGATCGTCCCTCTCTACTCTGCTCTTGTGAGGCCCCATCTGGAGTACTGTGTCCAGGTGTGGAGCCCTCAGTACAAAAAAGATATAGAGATTTTGGAAAGGGTCCAGAGGAGGGCCACAAAGATGATCAGGGGGCTGGAGCACCTCCCCTATGAGGACAGGCTGAGGGAGTTGGGTTTGTTCAGCCTGGAGAAGAGAAGGTTGCGGGGTGACCTCATTGCAGCCTTTCAGTACCTGAAGGGAACTTACTCCCAGGAGGGGAGTAAACTCTTCGAAAGGGCTGATAATAGCAGGACTAGGGGAAATGGTTTTAAGTTGAAGGAGGGAAGATTTAGGTTGGATGTTAGGGGAAAGTTCTTTACTAGAAGAGTGGTTAGGTCCTGGAACAGGCTGCCCAGTGAGGTTGTGGATGCCCCGTCCTTGGAGGTGTTCAAGGCCAGGTTGGACGGGGCCCTGGGCAACCTGATCTAGTAAAGGTGTATGTTTGGTGGCCCTGCTGGGCAGGGGGGTTGGAGCTACATGATCCTTGAGGTCCCTTCCAACCCGGGTAATTCTGTGATTCTGTGATTCTGTGTGTTTCATGTTGGCTTTTTCTGCTCAGTGCCTCAGTTTCCTCCTCTGTCCAATGGGTAGAATCCCATTGGGTGCCATGGTGCATCCCTGTTGGTGTCACAGGGCACTGGGCAGGCCCCGAGTGATGGAACTGCACCATATGGGTTTATGTTACTAATGGAACGGAGGTGACTGCCTGTAAATCTCCCAGTCGTAACTCACTGCTATGACGCCAGAAGCTCCAAGCCGGTGGCTTTAAAGCCATGAATTACTGAGCCTGACCACGTGGCTTTTATTGGGCAGGTTCCCCCCATGATCTAAATGCTCAGGTCACCCCAGAGGTTGTGTGTGCTGCTGTAAAGGGAGAAGGCAGGTCGAGTGCCGCATGAAGCACAAACCCAAGAGTGACTTCATCCCCTAATAACTCCTCCTGTGCCGTCTCCCAGGGAACCCCTTTGTATTCAATTAGCTAATGTGTGCCTAGCGCTTTGAAAATATAGAGTGCCGTAGAATCACTAAGTGTTGTTATTTAAAAGCACGTATTTAGTGGCTGCAGCCTGGTAGTAGAAGTCAGAAAATCTACACTATAATTGCCTGGTGCTGCTGCAGGCTTCGCTGTGATGTGAGCGAAGCCTGGGGACTTTTCTTCTGTAAAAGTTCATTAATTTTGGCTGCAGACCTTGAGGGCCCTGTTTTTCTAAGATCTCATGGAACAGGATATTGACTTTTTGGTGGGTGCTCTGAAAAACAGAACCGAACTGGGGGAAGAACTCAGGCAGCTGGGATTTGTGCACCTGAAATTAGGCCTGACAGGTTTGTGATCTTCTTCATGCCTCGGGTTGCACTGGTGGCATAAAGTTAAGCCCCCCCCCATATAGAGTCTGCTGGCAGCTGGGAGTTATTTTGCTAATGGCTCCTTGCTCTTAGTGCAATACTGAGTCCTGCAAAAGCCTCGGCCAGCACTGCAGATAAGGCAGAGTAAAGTGCCCAAAAACTGATATGTGGAAAATTCCTCCTAGCTTAGGATCATGGCAGCCTCGCTGTGTCTCGCTGAGTTGCCCTCAATGAGCAATTCTTGGATCTGACACTGAATCCCCAAGTGCCCTCTGCAGAGCCTGTCTGAGCCTCATTGCTAAAATGTGAACAGTATTTCTCTACCTCATTGTGACTGTTGAAAAGGTGAATATGCTGATACTTGCATGCAAATAGGTGATAGGGGAGGCATCTGAAATCACTGCCACGAGCAGGATTTCCATCGCTTTTTTTTTTGCTGGGGATGCTGAGCCCTGGGAACCTGCTGAGAAGTGCAGGTCCTGAATAGCAAATGTGAGTTGATGTTTGCAAACAAGGGTTTGGAAATGTCAAACGTGGTCAATGACCGTGTGGGAAAGGGAGAAAGCAGCCAAGGTACAGATGCGGCGCTGGCAGCCTGACCCCATTGCCAAATCCATCTCATCCCATTGCAGAGGAAGCGTGAGCCTCAGGGAGGGTTTGTGTGTGGTTCATTGCTTGTTTCTGACCTGGAGTCACTGGGACGTCCTTGTTCACATTAAGTGGGAAAAGACTTAAGGAAGAGGGTTGGAGTGTAGATGGTGCAGGGAAGGGGCTCACCCAGGTGCTGTGGGCCCTGTGTGTTGGGGGTGGGTGCATGATGAGCAATGGGGCTTTCTGCAGCAGGAGGCTCACCTGGAAGATGGGTGCAAGAAGAGATAAAAGCTTGCAGCTAGCATCTACCACCAACATGAGAAGAGAAAAAATGTTAGTATTACAAGCAGGGCTTGTAATACTGGGGCTCTCAGCACACAGCATCACATATTCCTCCCCCTGTGCAGGGCATTTGGCCTTGCCCTTTGCATTATTTCCTCCCAGTCCTGTCTGAGAGCTGCTGTTTGCAAGGGCTCAGCACATCCAGGAGCTCCTGAGGCCCTGCTCCTCATTAGCCATCTGCCCTCCCTGCGCCAGCTGACAGGATGCCGTGGGTAAATGGATAACCTGTCAGCAAGGCAGGAGGATAAAATCATTCAAATGAATCAATAGTTTGCAGGCAATTTCATGTTACCTAGTGTTAATGCGGTTGTGTCCAAAATGCACTTAATCCTGTGTCTGATCACATCCTCGTGGGAGTTTGCCATGCTGGAATGATCTTGTAAGTCCATGTTTCAGAGATTTACAGGCATTGTTCCTACGTGCACACATACGCAGGAAAGATAAAAAATGACTTGACTCGCTGAGATCTCAGAGTCCATGGAGCCAAACGACATTCATATTAGTGATGGAAGAGAATGGGTATCCAGCAGTTTCTGAATGTATTACTCCCACCTTCTCACTCCATTTTAGCAATTAGCAAAAGAGGAATTAGATAGGAAGGCACCATTATTTCCTGCTAATAGGACAGGGAGGGCTGGACGCTTCTCCAGGAAGCTGACGTTGTTGTATAACTGCTTCCATTGACGTGAGCAGCAAATAGAGTTCTCCTGTTTCACTTGTACTTTTTCTTAGCCCTTTTTCTTGGTCCTAGTGGGCTGAGGATTCCTCCTGGCAAGGCTGGGATGGACAACCAGTGTCTGGGGCTCTCAACCATGGCAAGGAGCAGTGGTCTCATGGGTGAAAATAGAGCTGAAGTGTTCCCTGAGCATCCCTAGGGTTACAAACTGGCTCTGGCTTACCTACAAAGCAACAAGTCCCTTTCTGCAAAGCCTGCTAGCAAGTCTCTGGTGTGGTTAGCACGGTCTGTGGCTCAGAAATGAAGTTTCCAGAGCCCATTTCAGAGGATTTGGGCCTTATTGTGGAACTTCATTTTTGCTGCTGTTTTCATTAATGGTCCTGCAGGGCCCAGTTGCAGCCAGCAGCCAAGCTATTATATTATGGGCTGGCAGGTGGCTTTCAGCCTCACTGGAAGATGGTAGGGGCAGCTTCTTGTAGCTGTGTGACCCATCTTCTCTTCAATTGTATCATGCAGCTTTGAAGTCTTTGGTGCCTGTTCTCTTTCCTGATCCTTTTATCTGTTTGGGGATTCTTTAGGAGTTTTCACTCCAACGCCTGGACAGCCAGTTGGATGATCGAGTCAACATCCTGGGATTTTCCATTTTCAACCAATCTCACGCTTTTTTCCAAGAGTTTGTCCAGAGCCTCAACCAGTCCTGGCAAGAGAACTGTGATCATGCTCCTTTTACTGGGCCAGCAGTAAGTAAAATCCTTCTCCCCACCTCTGTTCATCAGAAGCTTCATTATCCATCGGGACCATGGGGTAAGACAGTGAGGTTGGGGAGGGAAACTTCACAAAAGGGACCTTTGGGAACCAGGTGGATGCAGAGCTGGGGAGAGCTTTGGCTGCATTAGACTGTATGCAGAGCCTTAAAGAAAACCTAATCCTGATTTGAATTATACTTCATTGTCTGTGCAGGGGATGCACAGACAATGGTGTTGTCCTTGTGTGTTTGCCTTAGGAGTATGGCTTGTGGAATAGGAAGGGGGAGTCCAAATGCAAACAGCATGGGAAAGGCTGGGCTTAGGCAGATGCCAGGAGACTGTGTGGTGTTGCTGCTCTGACATCTCCCTGGTGAGTGAGGAGATGAGTGCTGAAATCCTCCCCAGGGACTCCTTGCAACTGGGAGGTTTTGCACAGATTGGAATGCAAGGGTTGTGACTGCAGCTGGGGGAAGGGAGGTAGAAAATACCATCCATGGAGCTGTTTGCAGCTGCTTTAATGAACTCCAAGTCCCCTTGACAAGCTGCGTGCTGCTGAAAATCTCCATATTATCACTATAAAGTGATCTTAAGTGGACAAAATAAGGAGATTGATGTCCTTTCTGTCTACATCCTATTGGGGGGCATGATGCTCAGGCCATGGTGGGCTTCCTCTGTGCATGATGGCTGCAGGTGTGTTCTGAAGCATGAAAGTAAATTTCCTTCTGATAGAACAAACAGAAGACTTGTAGGAAGAGGAGCTTTGCAGGTGTGATGGGGGAATAGCTGAGCTCATTGCTCCATTTTAGCTTGCGCTGTCTTGAACGGCTGGCAAAATCTGTAGGTGGAAGGATGCAAGAGTATGTTTCATTGTGGCACTTTTTTGAAGAGTGAATGAGTTCAGAGCTGAATGGAGCTGGTTTGGTTTGTGAGCCTGAGCCTAAATCACCCATCAGAGCAGTATGAAGCCAGCTGGATGCGCCTTTCATTCATTCCCAAGCACGTTCAGCAATATAGTGCACTGCATCCAGGATATGCCTGGACAGAAGGGGCTTGGCCACACTGCATCACCCTGCGCAAATCACTAGTGGGGAGTGAAGGCGTGAAGGGAGGCAATTTTTCTCATTATATCAGAGGGCCTAAAGCATTATTGGGAAGTGGGCTTGGTCCTCCTGAACTGATGTGAAGGTTCCCTCAAGGATCCATCGCCATCAGGTCATGTCCCAGGTGGTGAGAATAGTGCCTTGCCCAGTGAAAATACAGAGCAGAGGTGATATGTAAAATGCCCAGATGGGGCTTGTGTTTCTTTTGCTGTGTCTGCCAGGGAAACCCATTCCTACTTTGCAGCATGTTGTCTCTGCATTTGGAAATCTGGCAGGTCTCATCTCCTGGAGTGCATCCCTCTGTTAGAACTTCCCCCTCGTGTCCTGGGAAGCAAATCTCTCTTATTGAAAAGAGGGAAACTCAACAGCTGGAAGTGACAGGAGGGAGGTTTCCCGTGAGCTGCAGCATCCCAGGGCTTTCTTGTTGGAGCTGAGAAAGTGTCTGAGGGAGGAGGAGGAAACTACTTGCTCTAATGCCATTCTCATTAATCACGTTGCAAAGAAAGGAAATCAGAGAAAATCATTCAAATTACAGATGGCTAGATTAGGTAATTAGAATTTAGACTAAAACAGATGTTTGTAATTAAGTGTTTATGTCATTGAATAAAATCCAGATTGTAAAGTCTATTCCACAGGATTTTAATGGTTTTAATTCTGTGTTATGTTTGGGGCAGAGATACAAATGACAATGTTTTAGGACACAAAAAAAAGCTTGGCCAAACCTGGACTGGCCAAACCTGCTCATGTTTCCCTGGAGAACAGCTTGCTTTTAAACATGGCCTTTACGTGGGAGATTTCTGTAAATACCAACTAAAGCACTGCCTTTCACTTAGCTGTGTTTAACCTGCTGGAGGGGGGAAGGTATCCATCCACCGAGGAGCTGCAGCACGCTGGGATGGAGATGAGAACCTCCTATTCCCTATGGAAAAGACTCGATTTTCTGCATCACAACCCCCCTCCAAGGTTCCTAAATTGAAATTGCATGAGGTCTACCTGAAATCTCAGCAAACTGAGGTTAAGGAATAAAATATTCCAATCGATAACGTCAAATGCTTCGCTAATATCTACAAGTCTCTTGCTCACCAGCTAATAAGGGAGCATTAACTGCTCAGAGAAAAACGGAAATCAAAGTCTAACAGGAGGCAATTAAAAATGTGGGGCCGATGTTCTGGTTTGGTATGAGATGGCAAAATTTTGGTGTCATAGAGGTTGTGTTTGATGTTGTAATGTTTTTGACCAGCCAGCTGTCATTAATATGGTTCCTAATCCAGGAAAGTAATTGGTAGCCGTGTATGGTATCCTGTAGCTAAAATAGGAGTCACTCTGCTGTTATTAAGTGTGTGATAAAGAGCTGCACTGAACAAGGGCCAAGGACGGGATGGGTCAGAGAGGTGCTGTAAGGAGAGGAGCCTGTGTGGAAGGGAAAAAAGGAATGGCGGGGAAAAGGATTTGCTGGTTGCTTTAAGAAGCAATTCACAAAAGAGACATTGCAGTCGATGAGGTTCTACTGCTGTTCTAAGATCAGGCAGGGTTAAGTCTGGCTTGATCCGTTCAAATTAGCGATGTGATGAAGTCCAGGTTTCATTGGGCTGATGGAACTGGGGGAGACGGTCCCTGCAGGGCAGTGGGAGGAAGCGAGCCAAGCTCTGGGAGGAGCAGAGGATGCTGAGCTGCCTTAGGTCACCAGCAGGACAGAGCAGCCCTGGCTGCAGACAGACCCATGGCTGAGTTGGAACGGGGAGGGATGTGCTGTGAAGTAGCCATGAGGAAAATGCAGCCTTGATAGCAATGAGCTGCAGTGGCTTAATTCCAGCAGAGTCAGGAAGTGATGATAATTAAAAGTGAGATCTTATTCACAACAGTGAGCACGAAGAGCAAATGGCCAATTATTACCTAGATCAAAACCAGCGGAACGGTTGCGCGTGGGCAGAAGTCACAGTTTGTGAGGTTTGGTGGACAAAGGAATCCCATTGAAGGCAAACAAAGCAAAGGTGAAAAGTAGAGGGGACGAGCTCTCTGGTTCTGGATTTGGCTTCACAATGCCATTACAGAGCAGGTAACAGTCAGCAGGAAAGTGGAGGCTGCAGCGAGGGAGGAGATGATCTCAATGGGAAAAGTCTGGGAAGCAGGTCAAGCAGAACCTCATTTCCCTTGGATCTATTGCTCACAGCAATGCTGGTGGGGAGGTTCTATGGTGTCCAATGGTGGCTCATGCTGCTCAGTTGTCTTACCTCCTTTAGGTTCATCATTCTCCTTGACCAGGAGATTGAACAGCTGTCCCCAAAGGGCCAAAACCCTGTGGCTTGTTTCCAGAAGACTCATTTATTTTCATTCCTTTTCCCCCAGCTCTCCTCTGCCCTGCTGTTCGATGCTGTGTACGCCGTGGTGAGCGCCGTGCAGGAGCTGAACCGCAGCCAGGAGATTGGTGTGAAGCCCCTGTCCTGTGGCTCTGCGCAGATCTGGCAGCATGGCACCAGCCTGATGAACTACCTGCGCATGGTGAGGGCTGTGAGCAGAGAACAGGCACAATTTCTGCTCGTGCTGGCACAGCTTCCAAGCACAGAGCATCGATCTCTTTGAAGGCAGCGCTGGGAATGAAAGGAGAGAAGATCTGAGGACTGGTTTGTCATTGGCCTTAAAAGTACATGAAACTCCCATTTTTTCAGGCATTACTGTAGGAAAACTGAAGTTCACTGATAATTTTTTTTCCCCCAACATGTGAAAGTTTCAAGTGATTTGAGTTCTGCTTTGAGTGAACTTGAGCTGCTATAAGGTCAGGCAGTACAACTGCTGACAGCTCGAGGCCAGAGGTGAGCTTCATATGAAGGGGGCTGAGCTGTGTGGATCTAGTAGTTACCAGCAGTGACCAGACATAGGAGCAGACCCCTGGATTTCAGCCTGTGTTTGTCAGTCTGAGCTTCCAAACTGAACCAGGCCAGTCAGAAGGGGTGTGTGTTGTGAGTCTGCTTGGGGTACAAACAAAATGCCATTAGAAGAGGAAGCTCCCTGAGTATTTTGCCCCAGTGATGGATCAGCTGAACCTCAGCCTTCTGCTGCTGTGACCCACACATAAGCCTCTTAGCCAAAGACAAGAACATCACTTCAGTGTTATGCTGCTGCTGTAAGGAGAGCAGCCAGGTGCGTAACTCACTCTCTCTTGGACAGGTAGAATTGGAAGGTCTCACCGGCCACATTGAATTCAACAGCAAAGGCCAGCGCTCCAACTACGCCCTGAAGATCCTGCAGCACACACACAGCGGCTTCCGACAGGTAAGGGTGGGTGTGTGGGTCGGATCCTTATGGTGCTTGTGAAACTCATGCTGGATATAAGGTCACACTCTGGTCACTTTTGTTCTGAAGCTTGTGGAGCTGCACTGAGTGATTTCAATGGGGGGAAAATGTGGGAATTCCTTGTGAATGGGCAAAAATTGGTACTTCAGCTGAGGCTAAGGATGCTGCAGGGACAGAGCTTGGTGTCACCTATAGCAAACCATTGACGTTACGTCCAAGGAGCACAGCCTTTACCAGCAAACCTAAAAAGATAGAAAAAGACTTCATGTGTCTTACTGCCATGGTGACAGCTCTACAGCTGCCCTTTATTTCTGCGAGTGCTGCTTCTCCTGGATGCTGGCAGAGAACCAAAGCTGCAGTACCTTTCTATCCCACCCCACTCGGGCAGAGCATCACGGTGTTGGGAAATCTCTTCTGGTCCAGCAGCAGAGAGCTTTATCCTCAGCAGGATGTGGCCTGCCAGCTCTTACCTGTCAAGTGACAGCTTGGCTTTGATGCTGCCTTTAGCTGGCTCTGAGTGAGCAGGGATCAAGACAGCCTTTTCCCCACAGTGGGATCTCTCATAGCACCAATGCCCTTTGAATCATTCCCCAAGCCCATCACGCTCTGAGTAAAAGTGACAGATCCAAGCCCATCCACATTAATAGGAGCCTACGTTCAGCTGGAGCAAGGGAAACAAATGCTGCAAAGCTCACTCTGACTGCTGTATTTCTGATGTGCTTCTATGTGGCAGGGAGTTCACATGGAGTGCGCGGGTTCTTGTGGAGCAGTGCTTCTCCGAGTGCTCCACAGACAGCACTGGCTGCAGCGTTCCCCCTGGCAGCCCTGTGATGCAGCTCAGATGATAGAAGTGATGGGTTTTCCTTCCCAGCAGCCAGTAACCGACCTTAGAGCTCGGAGGCAGCTGATATTCCAAGCCCCAGGAACACTCTGTCCCCCCCACCCCCATCCCTTTTATTTTGCAGATCCCTCTGGGATCTGGAGGAGACATTGAGTTGCATTGACGACAGTGATTTAACATCTTTTATAACACAGAGCTCCTATTTAAAGAGAGGATCTTCCTTCTTTAGCAGGGGATGGTACAGGGGCCTCTGCTTGTACTTCAGGTGGTGCTGGATTGCTCTGTGTGGTCTGTAGTTATGCTTTTCATAGCTCACAGCTTGCAAGCTTGCTTTGGGGATGGGCTTTCCATTGCTCCATTGCTGCAGAGGGAAGCCAAAGCCCCAGAGGCTGCAGCCGCTCCACCACACCGTGGATGCTTATCATGTTCTCGCCTAGCGTGCTTCTTGGAATAAAAATAACTAAATAAATCATTAGAAATCATTTAATTAAACCCATCGTGAGGGGACAGGGTAAGGAAGAGACATCCACATCCTGGGGGCAATCGTGTTCCCGAGGGTTATATTAACTGATTTGTCCAGATTCTTGTTTGAAACGTTCCTATTCCCTTATTTTTAATCAAGCTCACGCTCTCTGCCCATTTCTCTGCCTCTCTCCCTCACTTTCTCTCCTCCACCCTCTCTCCTTCCATCTATCGAAGCCACAGGGACTTCCAGCTCATCAGCTTTGATAGAGAATTCACCGATCTTGAAGCCGATCCAGATCTCAGCCAGCAAACAAATTAGAGACAGTTAGATTTTAAAATTTGCTGTTGCTTTTGGGCAAGGAGAGACGGGGCTTTTTGACATCCAATTTTTAATACATTTATGTAATGTGCTGAACGTGTTTTTTCCCAGTTTAGCTTAACTAGTGGAAATTTTTCCCCAGCCACATGAAAGCTGCTCTCTGTTCATAGAATGCGCGATAAAGCACAGACTCATTAATGTGTCGGTGATCCATAGATCTGACAAGGACTGGTTGGTAAATGTCAGCTTTTTATTTTCTCCTTTTCTTTACCCATACAAAAGAACATCTCTAAGGTACCCGGGCAGCAATTTGCAGTAAACCAAGAGCTCAGGTTTGGCAGCTCAGCCAGTGGAGGGGGTGAAGAAGGGCTGGGGTTTGCCTGGCCCCAGGGAGAGGCAGGAGGATGCCCTACAATGGCACACAGCCATGACCTCACCTTTAGCAGCTGTGTCCTGCTATGGAGCAGTGGAAGTGATGGGGGTGCTTAATTGGTGAGCTACAGATGAGCTACCAGCTGATAACTCTGAGATCTGCTGTGGTCCCCACTGCCACGTTGATGTTTTTTAGCGGGGAAGCAGCTAAATAGTGGGTCCCCATGGTCCCTGTGGGGCTTGCTCCTCCTCAGCATGGTTTTAGGGACAGAAGCAAAGAGACAGGTAGCTTGGTGTGTCCTGTTTGGTGATGGGAGCACAAGAAGTGTTGGGGGCTGTGTGCATGTCTTGGGGCTGGCAGGTTTCTGTGGTCACCTCTCGCTGTGTCCCCTGCTGTCTGCTGCTAACAGGGGTTTTGTCTGCTTGCCTTGGCATCAAGGTGTCCTTCAGGAGTGCCTGGCAACAATATGCACTGTCCTCTGAGGGTCTTCATTTGTTTGCTTTATCCCCTTTTCCACCCCTTCCAGAAAATCATTCCCTCCTTTCCAGGCTGATGTAGGCACCATGTTCCCATCACCTACTTAATTACATCTCCTACTGGCACAGTCCCTTCCTCTTCGGAGCAGACAAGGATCTCCAAATGGAGGCTTGATGAGAAATGAGAGCATTTTGCACTCCTTCCTTTTCCTGGGGCCACCGCAGGACAGAGGGTGATAAATGCAGTCTGTAGGACAGTGCTTGCTAACCAGAGCCTGGAGGAGAGCTGTGCTCCTTGCAGTGATGTCTGCTGCCTGCAGTGAGACAGATTCAGGACTGGTTTTACCTTAATTTTTAGGTAAAAAACAATTAAGGAGTGATAAAGACCTCTGAGAAGTCTTGCCTTGTCATTTCTCCCTGCCATCATCTGCCATTCAAGCCTGCAGGGCACTGAGCAGAAGACTTCATTAAAATCATTAGTCCACGTGGTATTTTGTCATCTCGTACCATGAGGAGCTTACAAGCCTGGCCATCACTGATGTGGTCTGAGCAGAGGAGCCGGCATGTTGGCTGCTTCTACTTTGCTATGGAGATGTGAAGTTTCTAAGTGCCACTGATCCCCCTTTGAGGGGTCTCGTCTGCCTATGGGGACACAGCAACATCACGAGCAATGCCACCTTCTTGCTTATCCCAGCCTCATGCGCCTGCTTCTTATGTGGCTCATGCTGAGACTGGGTGTTTTCTTTCTCTGCTAACAAAGCCATAGATGAAGAAATGCCTCCTGCCCCACGGCGCTTTGCAGGGTCATGGGGAGAACTTCTGCACTTGGCCACAGCCTGCCACCAGGTGGTACCATCTGTATCCAAAGGTGGCAGCTCCAGATTGCAGCCAGGTGGCTGCGCTGCCCTCACTGCTCTCCTGGGAAAGCTTTGCAGTCACTTCAGCTCGCCTGATCATTAGAAGCCCTCCTCTGATTTTTCAGCTTGTTTATTTCTGGCTGGTTTATATCTATTTATTTTTTTGTGCTAACGCTGTCGTTTTAGCTTCAAAAGCTGTTCTACCTCACTGTGATGGGCCTCCTCCACCTGGTGTATTTATACAGACCAATCACATCCTCTACTAAAAACTCCCAGCGTCCTAAAAACTCTTAAGTCCAAGTCCACAGCCTTAACAACGGGACTATCTTAACCATATTTGTGCAGAGCATTTGATTATTTCCTAACCCGCTTCGCAGATGAGTTTGTTTTCTGTTTTTCAAAGGCTCTTCATATGTAGATGGAGATGATTAAGATCACCTTGACATCCATCTTACGAGACAGGGAGCGATCTGAGGATCCCAGGCATCTCCTGACACATTCAGCTTCAGCTCTGGCGAGCTGCAGGAGGAGTCAATTAGTGGTATTGTCATGCTGTGAGGGGACAGTGTGAGCTGGAATGGGGCACAATGGGGTGAAGGACCCTGGCACTGGGAGCACTTGGCTTTGGTGCTGTGCTAAAAGCAAGGTCACATCCGCTGCTCTGCCAGAGGAGGAGGCGGTCAATTAGTCTCAGTATGCCAGCGGGGGAGAGATGAATTGGAGAACAGTGAGGGCTGTTGAAATTGAAGTTAATCTGTCACTAATCTATGGTTGTGAAATCTAGGGGCGAAAAAACCAAGGAGGCCTTGTTTATGGCTGATCCCTCGCTTGCAGAGCAGCTGCTGCGGAGGGGTGGTTGTTCACCATTGCAGCAAGGGACAGTGCTTTGTGCAGAGATGGGGTCAAACCTGCCCTGTGCTCCAGATGGGCCAGCTGAAGTCTTGCTTCAAGAGCTCTATGTCCATGGAGTGAATGGCAAGTCTCCCAGTTTAGGAGCATGATGCCTGCTGGTCTATCTATAGGAAAAGAAAAGGCTCTTCCAGAGGGTGTAAGGGAGCAGGATCCCAATCATGCTCTGAGCTGCATGCTGGAGGTGCTGCTCTCTCTGTCCAGAGCTCTGAGGGAGGCAGATGAGACTCTTGAAGTTAAAATTAGGATTTATGCTATTCCTCCCCCTTGCTGAAAGCTGCGTCACAGCTGAATCATGACACTCTTCCCATCATTGGGGTCAACTCCCCAGTGCTGCTGCCGGAATTAATGGCAGACACCTGCAGGACAGCAGGGGTTCTGCTTGCTTTCAGATGCATTACAGAGACAGAGCAAAGTGAGGCAGCTGGAGGCAGGAGCCCCATGTCCCCATTTCTGAGCTCTCACCATGAAATCACAACACTTAGGCACCTCCTGAAGTTCTCCTTGTTCAGGGAAGGTTTTGGCCTGGCATTGTGCCCCCAGGCTTGTATACCAACCCATCCATTCCCCTGCCTTACCTCTATCAGGGTGCGTTGCAAAGATAACAGAGCACTCTTCAATTCCTTTTACAGGGTCAGCCTATTGGCTGTCAGTCACCGGAGCCATATGGTGGGTGCATACAGTAACTCGCCCTGTAAATTTCATTATTGTGTTGTTTATCTCTGCAGATCGGCCGCTGGCACGTTTCTGAAGGACTCAGCATGGACAACAGGATATTCTCCTCCAACATATCCGACAGCCTGTTCAATACCACACTCATCGTCACCACCATCCTGGTAAGTGAGGGAGTCACCTGCAGTTCCCATTAGCCCATCGCCAGCCCAACACTTAGGGGTGTCAGTCAGATGGAGTATTATTCTGTCCTCCTACCCCTCTCTGCCCCCATTACGCAGTGCTGCACACTGATTTCATAAAGAACAGACCATCAAATCTCTAATTACAGCACTGAGGACAATTCATGACAGTGTAATTAAACTCAAGTTGATGTTTCATATGGAAATGATATTTGATGAGTTCAGAAGCAGCTGGGGAGAGGGCTGGGATGGGGATAAGTTGCCGTTTTACATTCATCTCTGAATGATGTTCTTGTTTTGTGTACAGCTGGTAAGTTAGAAGGGACAGTTGTCCCTTCTACCCATAATAATTACTAAAATTGGCTAAGATGGATGCAACTACTCTGAAGCATGACTTCACAGGTACAGGCACCACCATCCTCATCTGACAAATTCCCTTTCCTGGAATGCTGGGCTGGTTACCCCATGATTGTTCCAGTGCTTCTGCTTTAACGCCCCTCAAAATCCTGAAGCACTTTAGGCACTATTCCTCTGCTCCTCACTGTGTCTGTAGAAGAGCCCAAGGTGGGGAAGAAGCTCTGTGCCAAGAGTCTGGGCTCTGTGCATCCTGTGTGAACTCAGGGCGGTCACTGGGCTGATCTAGCACATACTAGAAACAGCCACATATATCATATATCAGCCACATATATCATATCCTAGATTGGGATGATCCTGCTGTACCTCCAGCATATCCCATAACACAGGTGGAGCTAATGAACATCAGTGCAGAAATGGCTCTCCTGGCTTTCCTTTGGGTTCCCAAGCCATCTGATGAGCTGTCTCATAGGGATGTATCAGGACAAGAGATAGGTCCTGGTGCCTCATAGCAGAGCCCCCTCCCCTCCGTGCTGCCCCGGCTAAGATGGGAATGACAGCTGCCCAGTTTCGATGCAGGAAAACCCTTACTTAATGCTGAAGTGGAACCATCAGGAGCTGGAAGGCAACGACCGCTACGAGGGCTTCTGCGTGGATATGTTGAAGGAGCTGGCAGAGATCCTCCGCTTCAACTATAAGATCCACCTGGTTGGAGATGGTGTCTATGGAGTCCCTGAGGCAAACGGCACGTGGACAGGGATGGTCGGGGAGCTGATTGCTCGGGTAAGTGAATTAACCGCTCCTTTTGGCTGGATTCTAGTGGGACTTGGCAATGAAAAGCCCTGATGCTTTATTAAGTGCTCCAGGATGGATGAGGGTTTTAGCCCTTGTGCGAGGCTCTGACCTGAGGATCCCTCATTAATGTGTTCTCCTGGTTGCAAATGCATTTGTTGTGTCAGCGTGGCTGTGTGTGAAGCAGGAAGAGCAGGCGTTGGGACCTCTGGGCATTCCCAGGGCTGTTTGCTTTGCCCAGACTCTGAAGTTCTTCCGAATCTTATGGGGTTTTTTTTTCAGCCTGTGAAAAGATATAATGAAAATATGAAATAGATAAAAATACACAGGGTCTGGAAGGGGTCAGAAAAATACACTGAGTAGAGCACAGCAAGTAGAAATCACATTTCTACCCAGAAAACTGTTGGCATTTCAGCGCTGTGGCTTTGAGTGTTGTTTTCTGGAGAGGAACTTTATTGTTTGTTTGTTTGCAGTGTATTCATTGAGATCTTTTTGCAGTTCTACTTTGTGGTGGTGCAGCTGGGTTTGATAGCATTTATGAGCTCCTCCATCCTGAGCCCCTATTGCTCATGCTCTGTTTTCCTTCACAGCTGAAGGTGCTCCTTCCCCAGGGATCCCGGGGCTTAAATACACTTCATGAAATGCTCCCAGATCCTTAGTAAAACAGGCTTAGCCAAAGCTAACATCAGGATTGATGCTATTTAAACCGCTGTTTCCTTGCTCACTTGTTCCTGCACTGTCTTGTCATTACCATTATGCCCATGAGAACTCGGTGACAGCTTCTCAGCTGGTGCCACATCCACAGTGAGGTTGTTTTTGAGAATCTTAGTGCTATAGAAGCACCTGAGCTGCCCCATCATTACCTTCCCAGCAGCAGCACATGGTGCAAAGCAGAGGAATGGGGGCTCGAGCCCATCCCCTGCTTCTCTGGGCAGGGATTTGAGGTGAGCATTCCTATATGATGTCCCCCACTATCCATCTGATGTCCCTTAGCTGACTGATGCTCAGTCCTCCCTTAGGAGCTTCAGCTGAGTGCTCACAGCCAGGGGTAAGGGAGATGCTGAGGGTTGGGGCAGGGCACACATCAGGGTCCCTGCTCAGCTGGTGTGTCCCCTGGGTCACCATC
This sequence comes from Coturnix japonica, assembly GCF_054131305.1. Classification (NCBI taxonomy): domain Eukaryota; kingdom Metazoa; phylum Chordata; class Aves; order Galliformes; family Phasianidae; genus Coturnix; species Coturnix japonica. The sequence continues at coordinate 3,892,109 of NC_140696.1, forward strand.
CCCAGCAGCATCAGCTCCTTACACCAGTTGAGATCCCCTCTGTCTGCCTCTCCTGAAGAGCCTTGTAGTTGTTTGCAAATGCTCAGGGCTATTGGCATAGTTTTTATACATCTCTCACTCTGTGTGTATATATATATATACACACACACACACAAGTACATATAAAACAGTTCTGCAGCATTTCTTCTGGGATGCGAGGAGGAAGGCGCGTGGAGCAGTGTGTGATCTGTGCAGGCAAAGGAAGGGAGCAGCCGTCACATTTTTGGCCTGCTGACCTTGGCAGCGCCTCCCCATTAAATGTGAGCTTCTGGATGGTGTTTTTTGGTCGAGATAAGTGTTTTAACTTCATCTTCACACAGCAACAATTTGTTTCTTCTTCAGCTCGAGCCTTATTTGGAAGGATTTTTCCTCCTGCTTTGGCAGGAGCTGGCAAATTCATGCGAAGCTGAATCAGAAACTGGAAAAGAGAAAAGGTTTTGTCTGCTTTGCTCTTCCTGGGTTGTGGTGGGTCCCGGGGTCAGGCAGAGCAGAGCTGGCTGTGTACATGCATCCCACCCTGGGACTGCTCCAAGCAGGAGAGCTGGCTGCACGCCTTCTTTGCCTTCATTGCTTCACTCAATGTGAAGCTCAAGTCCATGCCCCTTTAGCACAGGGAGGGCATCAGTCAGGACACAGACTTGCCACAGGTGTCAAGACATCCCAGACCCAGAGGTGAGGTTTAACACACATACTGTGCAGGGCTGGAAGCTCAGAAACATATAGAGCTCCATGCGATACCTTCCCACTGTTTTATTTTCATCTCTGGAATGCCCCCATGGCAATGAAGCTCACAGCAACTACAGGCTGTATGTGAAAAGTGTTTTATTTTACTGCTTCTGGATGAACCAGCTATTGATTTATTCCTAAGCGTTGAAAATTCTATTACAGCTAATTGTACGCTGTGGTATGATTGAGAAGGGCATGGTATAAATAAACATAAGTTTGTTGTTGAACCAAATTGACAAGTATGTATCTTATCGACCTGCTCAGGAGCTGAGGAACACAGGGCTGGGCCAGGCAGGGCAGTGAGGATGCTCTCATGGTGGAGCAGGTTTCCCTGTGAGCCCTATTGGGTCTGGCACCAGCAAACTTCAGCCTCCAGCAGCCAGGCTGACACCTTACACTCCTGCTATCTGTAACAAGCCAACAAGGGGAGCAGCAAATCTTCCCACCTCCTATTGTTTGAAGTTGGAGCCTTAGGGGACAATAGGGCTGAAAGAATTATGGCTCGCTTCTTCCCACCACAGCACAGAGCCTGGCTTTGACTCTGAGATGTTGTCTTGTCTTCCCTTTCTCTCTCTCCCCAGCACATCCTCGAGCTGAAATGAATTCACTAGTTAGCTACATACCAACACATGTATTCTCAAGGCAACGTGACAGCTCTCTCTTTGTTCCACCACGGCTGGATTTGTTGTCTGGGTAGTGGAGCCCTTTGGTGGCTGTTTGGTGCTCGTATCTCAGCTCATAGTGAGTTGCTGGTGTTCAGCATCCTTACAGGGTGCTACTGGCCTTGCTGAGTGCTCAGTGTTCTTGCTGCTCCTTGAGGAGATGGCTGGTGCTACTGCAGGAGGTGCTTTAGGGTGGAGAAAAGGCTGGTGAGAACAAGCTCCTGCTCTTTGCTTCTGCACAGCATCGCTTGGTGAGCAAGATGGAGTGCAGTAACACCAGACCTTTGGCTTCTGTGTCAGTGGTCTGAATCTGGCTGAGATTAGCAGTGATTAAAGCTCTCTTTAAAGGGGGGGAGATCACAGAATCACAGGATACAGTTGTGCATCTCATGCCTCCTGCTCAGCACCAACACCAAGAGCTGGAAGAACTTCAAAGCTTTTGGGGTGAGGTTTTCCAGCTCAGTCTCTAGCGACCAGTTGCATGAAGATACTTTACAATCAGACCCTCTCTTCCAACTGCTCCAAAAAGGGAAAGGAAAGAAGGGAGAAGGATGGAGAAGTTCTCCCCAGATTGGCAGAGTCCTGCAGTGGGTGTTGGTGTTGAGTGAGGAAAGCTGTGCGTGGGTGATGGAGAGAGGGGGAGTCTGTGTGCACAGTGCAGCACTGCAAACGTGATGAGAGAGATGGGAGAATGGGGGTGAGGGAGATGGGGGAGTGGGAGGGAGAGGTGGGAGCGTGGGAGGCTGTGAGCGAATGGGGTCTGCATGTGCTGCTGGTTTTGGTCAGTGTGGTGGGAGCTGAGCGAGTGTCCCTGCAGGCTTATGGGCCCCATTCCAGGGAATGGGCTGGTGCTAAGTGGCACAGAAACTGCTGACACAGGCTTTTTCTCCTCCAGTTCTTAGGGATAGAGCAGGTGAAGGAATGCAGATGGAAGCAGACCTGGTGCTGATGTCTGCTTTGATTGCTGATCGCCCCATCTATGTTAGTAATTTAAATAGAGGGCAGCAGCCTCTGGGGCTTTCTGGCTGTCACTTTGCATGTGGCAGGATTCATGCATGTCCTTAGAAAAGTAGTTTGGAGTGACCAGTTAATAGTCTGGAGCTGCAGCACTCAGTGAGAGCATGTCTCAGAGTTGTGCTCGTGTTCCCAGGGCTGTCCCTGTTTTGTCAGCACAAATCCTGACGCTGCTCGGGCTCTCCCTGCATGTTGTGTCATACCTGGACAGTGCATCGCCACTGGGCTGACATCAGCCCCATTCATCAGCACTCCCTCCTGATGAGCCTTGTCAGCAGCCCCAGTGAGGAGATGGATGCCTCCTCGTGGCTGGCAGTCCCTGCAATATCCTTCTTAAAGCTGCTTAATTGTTGTTCCTCTTCAGGAGCCTGGCTCAGTCCTTTTGCTTTTCTCATCCTTCCCAATGGCAGCATCAGCCTGGCTGCTCCTATAGGCAGTGCTGGATACAGCCACAGCAGCTCCTGCTTTTATCTCAGACAGCTTCCCCTCACCTAGCAAAAGGTTTGGCCTTGTTTGAGAGGTATCTACTCCCCAAATGCCCTAGGTCTTTTTCTAAGCCTATTTCACACTGATGTTTATAGCTGAAATTGTGCTGGAAGGCTGAAAATCGCACAGTGTTTGCCCCTCTTTCCCCCAGTCTTTTCCCTCCTGGTTTCCCTTTTCCTCCTGGAGCTCAGGATCAGAAAGCAAAACCCATTTATTCCCCAGACACACCATTTAGGCTTAAAGCTGTAACTGCTACCCATGCTCAGGTGGGGAGAATGGAGAGCAGGGAGCCGTGGAGCTCTGTAACCAAGAGACGCTGACCTCGCTGAATCACACAAGTTTTGTGACCATCAGGGAGCAAAGCTGAAGGCATGAAATTGATGAGACTCAGGCAGAGAACACATCGCCATGCCATCCCCAGATCAAAGTTTAGCGCTGTCAGAAATCAGCCCTTAACTTCCGAGCCTGGGGAGAGAGGAAAAGGGGAATCAGACAGAGCAGAGCTGCGAGCAGCCAGGTCTGTGCTGCAGGGAGCAGGTAGGGATGGGCACAAGCTCCAGCAGCCTGAATATAGCTGGGGATCCAGTGCTGGCCCTGCAAGAGCAGAGGTTGGAGGCAGGCAGGGGATGGGCAGAAGGAAAGGGGCATAGATGCCCATGGTGCGTTCTGCACCCCCAGCTCAGTCAGTGCCCAGGTCTTTTACTTTGATGCACCTTTGGTGCAGCATACCTGACATCTGTTGGTCTGTGGATTTGCTGATGGACTTCTCTTGGTTCTCCTAACTGAATGCAAGTAATCCCATGTCAGAATTAAGCTGTATCTTTGCAAAGGGCTTTGCTAGCAGAGCTCTCCCCAGGACAATGGTACCTGTGAATCTTTATAAGCAATAGACAAGGGAGGTTTAGCGAGCTTTAGGCTTTCCCTGCCGATAAAATTCCTTACACACCGTGTTCCACAGATGACTTGATCCCATCTTTGTAATCTGCTGCTGTTTACACAGGGCTGAACTGCTCTCGCACAATGCTGTGATTACCAGTGCCTTTTAAAAAGCCTGTGGGTAAATGTCTGGCTAGGCAGAAATTCTCCCCTGCTCATAATTCATTCCAGCCTGAACCTCGCAGGAATCTGTAATAGCTGCTTGGAAACAATTGCAGAAATCTGGCACCGGTCTTGTCCAATAAAGCCGTCCTGCGTGGACTGTGAAATATCACCTTCTCTGTGACCTGTGCACCTTATTTGCTGGTGGGCAGCATTGCCAATCACCGTGCCTTGCTTTTGCTTTCCCTTCTTGCTGCTGGCTTTAGCAGGGCTTCTACAAGCCTTGCCTTCTATTGGCTTTTCTCCTCATCTGCCTTTAAGCCTGGTGGGGATGGAAAAACAACGGGGCAGACCTGGACCTGGAGGCACTTAGCCCTGTTTTTCCTAAGGAAATAGAACAAGAGCAGGAGCAGAGAGCACGGCGAGAGCAGTGCACCCACAAATTTGCCTTTGTGTGATGCATTTGCAAGTAGGGCATGGATCCAGGGAGATAAGCTGCATATTTTATCGAGTCGTCAGGCCTGATGGTGCCTTGGCTTCTGCACAGACCTATGAAACTCGGGGACAACAAGTGCAAATAGCTTTTCCTTTCCCCCCCTCCCGTTCTTTTTCTCCACATGCATAATTGTCATCCTGCAAAGCAGGCAAACAAACCTACAGGAGAAACGGGGGAGGTTTCGTTTTTACACAAAGCAATTACAGACATTAGAAGAGCTGTAGTAATAAAAATAATGTTTAAAATTCAAATCCCTTATCCATATTGCGAGTATATTAACGTCGCAAGAAGGTATTTCTTTTTTTTTGCCCCTTGCTTTGCGAGGCAATATGGAAACATTTATGCCCTGTCTGGAAGGAGAGCACTGTGTTAAGCTGGGGCTGTGGGAGAGGCAGCCTGCAGCAATAAGCAAAGGGTGGTCAGGTCCAGAGCATGAAATGGTTGTGCTTTGGGTGTTGGTGTGAAACCCAGGTGGGGTTGAACTCCTGCTGCTCTCCCCAGAGCCCCATCTCACTATTCACCCTGCACTCACATCCTTTGCTTCTCTCTCTCTGCAGAAAGCCGACCTGGCAGTGGCGGGGCTGACGATTACAGCAGAGCGGGAGAAGGTGATTGATTTCTCTAAGCCATTCATGACTTTGGGAATTAGCATTCTCTACCGAGTTCATATGGTAAGAGACTTCTTTTATGAGCATTTATGCGCTTCCATTATTTGCATGCAAACGCTCCTCGTTATAGAAGAAAAGTGAAGGGCTCATAAAAATATTTGGTTTTCCTATTTAAACACAAATGTGCTGGACCTTGATTTCCTTCCTCCTGCCATGAGTCAGCTGAGTGCATTCAGTTCCCATCACCCCATTAGCTCTATCCCTGGGCCCCCAGATCCCAGGTGCTGCAGAAGGTGAGCACCGACATCCCATTCCCTTCCAGCAGAACATCCCATTGTTCCCAATCTGGAGCTGGGAAACATTCTTTGCGCTGTGCTGAATGCGATGGGAATTACAGTCCTGATTTCCCGTCATCTCAACAATAGCAGCCAAAAGGATAAAACAATTAGAGCTGCCTCTCCCAGCCCCCTCTCTTCACTCGTGATGCTGTTAAAGATGCAGTGTTCAGTACAAATATAAACAAACTTGCGCATACATCTCTCTGCACTGAGTTGCTGCTGCCAAGAACAAACAAGTAATTAAAATCTAGTTAAAATTCCATTTCTTCTGGTACGTGCAGGAATTAGGATCGGTCATTAGCTGATCAAGAAAGACCAGACCTTTAGGTAACCATCCCTTCCCAGCTTCACACCCAGTCTCCCCTGTATCCAGAGGTGTTTCTGCCAGTGCTTTGTGGCTGGGGTTATAGTTGAGTTTCTTGCTTTCTCACATGTCTTTAAATGTCTTTAAATGCCCCCAGTCCTCCCCACAGCCCAGCATGTCCCATGAGGCCCCATTCAATGGACAGTGTGAGGCTGCATCACTCACCCCACAGGATGTGCAGCAGTGTCAGTGCAGGGCTTGCATGTAATGAGCTGCTTAAGTGCGAGGCGTGTGCTGCTGCCTCTGTGCACTCAATGTAAATGTGTCTGACACATCCACTTTGAGTGCAAGTTCTTCAGGGCAGGGACCGTCTGCTATAGTACAGGTGTGACACTGGAGAGCTGTGTCCCAGCTCAAGCACATCCCAAAGTGAGCAGGATTCATGTTTAGGGTCACAGGAAGCATTTGGCAGCTGCTTTCCTGCTGTTGGTCAGGGCTTGGTCTGCAGCAGTGATGAGGGCTGTGGCTGATACACAGAGTGACCCCATTAGGGCTGCAGAGGGGATGCAAGCATCTCCTAGTACTGGGGGATCCCCAGTTTCTCCTCCGAGCTGGAAGTGGGCAGTAATTAACTCATTAAACTGGTAAATATTGAACTAACAGGGAAAGGCAAGGTAGCTCGTTGCTCTGTCTCTCCATAGAGATGGGGCTTGCAGAGTAGCTGGAGGCAGCCCCCCACCCTCCCCACCATCACCCCCGTGGTGCCTGAAATTGCAGCTGATGTGTGTTCATCACGGCTCAGATCAGACGTAGCCTCATAAATAAGCACAAACACATCCCTTGCTGAGGAGTGGCCTCCATGCCCCAGTCTCCTCCCAGCGTGATGACATTTTATGTGCATTTCCATTTAACTCCGATTGCAAATTTCTCCCCCCACCCTCCACCCCTCTCCCCTTCCCACCCACCCAACCCAGCCACCACACTGCCTCTCTTATCACACATAACTGAAGATGGCAGCTTTAAATGGGGCTGTCATTTTTCTCAATTTCACTTGTTGTGATATAATCAAGTATGGATTTCTGACGCGGGGACTCTAATAGGCTTTCTGACTCGCAGGCTGTGAGGAGAAAAGGCTTTTTTGGTTTATTACATCCCTGCTGTGGTCCTGCAGAGGGCAGGAGGTAGATGGTAGGTCCTGAGCTATACCAGGCTCCGGGGAAGGACTGGGGCAGGTATCTGGTGCTTTGCTCTGCACAGAGGTGTGTTGGAAGGCTTATTTGTTGCATACACTTGCTTCTGCTCATACCTGCCTGCAGTAAAGGAACTGAGGGACCAGCTGGCACATGGTCCTTGTTGATCTGCCTTGAAAGTCCTTTCTGTGCTCTCCCTTGAGATGAGATGACATACATTAGGTGAACTGAGGCTTGAAGAGTTTCTGCTTGAGTGCTGCAAAGGTATGAGCTGGGAGGACCAACTGAGCAGCCAGTCCCTGTGTTCTGCAGGCAGGCAGTGAGCTGCAAGGCTCCCATGGAGCTGCATGGTCAGGCTCCATCCCTCCAGAAACCTGCCCTTGCCTGGCTGAGAATGAGGCCTTCCAGGAAGCAAAGAAGCACAGAATAGCTTGGGTTGGAAGGGACCTTGGAGATCAGAAAACCTCAGAATGGCTTGGGTTGGAAGAGATCTTAAAGCTCTTCTAGCTCCAGGAACCACTGAATGAATCTCTCTTGCCTCCATCTGAGGATATGCAGGAGACCTTCATCAATTATTGGACACTTTTAACATTTCTATTCCAGGAAAAATAGCTCTTCCAATTAACAAAGCCGTATTGGGACCCGCTAAAAATATCTGACAGACGCCTGATATTGTCAGTCCCATCTTCAAAACAGACAGATAAGAGAGAGTTTGTGCCCTCCGTGGGAACAGAATATCTTTATTCTTATCCTCAACTGTGAATGAAAAGAATATGTAGCAGCAGCCTGAAAATGACTGTAGCTGAAAAGAACCAGAACTACTACTACTGTAAAGTCACAGGAGAGAGTCACTGCCAAGCTGGAAACTTAAAGCTTCCAATGCAATTTCCTTAATGAGCGTAATTTATTGACAAACTGCCCCAGAAACACAGAGAAGACACGGAGGCCCTAATTACAGCGAGGAACTTTGCTACAGGAGCATCTCACAAGGGATCCCAGCCTCCAAGTCCAGCCCTCGTTAAGGACCCAGCAGGAGATGCTGTGGGGTGGCTCTCATAGCAGTTTGCTGTAGTTGGGAGCATCACAGCACCCGAGGTATTTATATTCAGGAAGGTCTTTGTGTAACAGCCCGCTGCCTTTTCTAGCGACATCCCAGTTTTTAGAAGAGCTAAGAAGACCTTGTGAAATGCAGCTTTTTGCATGAGAGTAGGAATATTTCAGTAGTAAAACAGTGTTTTTATGGAAACAGAATTTCAAATGCTTCTCTCGGCTCTGGGGAAGGAAGAAAAGGCAGAAAAAAACACCAGCCCTCAACTCTGTTTCCCAAAGACTTGTGTGAAAACAGAAAATCACTCACTGCCTTGGGATTAAGTGCAGCTCTGAAGCACTCGGGTCTTGGATGGCACCGGGTTTGCTGTGGCAATTGAAGTGAGCTGTTATTTATTACCAGCTTCTATTAGTTTATGTGGTGTCATGAGCGGAGTTAAGGCAGCGGGCTAAGAAAAATGAGGGCTCTGTGTATCAGAGACAACCCCAGCAGCAGCCAATGTGTAAGGGAGCATCTCACAGCCCATTCTGGGACACCCCTGTTCAGGTGACATTGAGTTTGCTTGGAGATAAATTGGGAGCTGCTTTTTCCCCACTGAGCCGAATGGGAGTTCAGCTTGAGAGAAACGTCTGGAAATTAATCCTTCTCTCATCCCAGCGTTGCTAAACTTGACAAGATTTCGGTGGCTGCCTTGTCCTTGTGAGTCGGATGTACTTGAAGAGCCGAGCAGCCCAATTTCCCTAGCAGCGAAGGTGTTACTTCTCAAGGAAAGGTGGCATTGCTGAGGTAGAAGCAGGAAATTCTGACGCATCCTGAAGATAAAAATATCGCTTCTCTGAGATAAAAGTAATAATTGTACCGAGTTATGTAGGGAGGGAATGTCTGAAGGCAGAAGCAAACGAGCCTGAAATGTTGCAAATATGTTGTGGGGTGGTTTTTTATCCCTTTTTTTTTTGCATTAAAATGTGTTCTCCCCGTTTTGTTTCCTGCTGAGGCTCCCACTCCCGTATCCCCCCTTTTCACCCTGGGAGCCCCTTTGTGCCCAGCACTCCTCTATGGGTGACCAACAGCTCCAGACCTGGGTTTCCCCCCTCCCATGTCTGTCCTGCAGCACAGTGTGTCCCATCTTCCATCACTTCACCTGGTTGTCTGGAGGAACAAAGGAGGCTGTGCCAGGGAGAGGAGAGGTCTCAGGAAAGGATCCCTGCAGGGCAGGTTCACCTGTGGCACTGCCTTCCCTGCAAGCCTTTTGCAATTCCCTATTTGCTGTATTTCCCTTCTGCCCCTCCCAGCCATTGTCAGCATCAAGGCAGGTGCGTCTCTTTGTGTCCTTTTCAGGACGAATCACTCAGTGTGTAACAAAACAGGTCAAACTCTCATCTGTTTGCCTTGCAGGGCCGCAAGCCTGGCTACTTCTCCTTCCTGGACCCCTTTTCCCCTGGTGTGTGGCTCTTCATGCTGCTCGCCTACCTGGCCGTCAGCTGCGTCCTCTTCCTGGTTGCTCGGTAATGTGGCTGCTGTTGCCTTTCCTTTCCTCGCGGTGCCATCTAGCGTCACTCTCCCAGCCCCGTGGTGAGGGGCTGCACATGGGGATGTCCCCCAGGCCACCAGCATGGGGTCCTGCTGTCCCCCATCAGCTGGGGATGGGGCTATGCTAGGCACACATCAGTGCTGGGTGGCCATAGGCATGGCTGTGAGCTGTGCCAGAAGCTGTCTGGGAAGGGCAGAAGGAGGTTTGAGATGAGGCTGTTCCTTAGAAGTGCTCAGTCTGCAGCAGAGAAAGCAGAGCACTTGTCTTGGCCGTAAAGGGCAGATGTCAGCACAAATGCATTCAGAGATGTTAATGCAAACTCCAGTACTGGTGTCGGTCCTTTAAAACGCGCTGTATTCAGAAAGTGGAAGTTCATTAATATCCTTCAAGAGCTCCCAGCTGACGTGCAGAGCCTCGCCTGACAGCCCTCAGTCGATTCCCTACGACTAATTTAAATCAGCTTTTGAATATGTCACAAAGCACTTTTCTGCAGCACATCTCCCATCGAGGTGTGGGGGTTGAGCTCTAGGGCTGCCTTCCTTGACCTGATGGCAAAACGTTGCCATTTGGTGCCACAGATGGAACTTTCCACACTCAGCTCAGCTGTATCTTGGCAATGCATTCCAGAGGTGTGCTCAGGGCTCGGATGCTGCTTCGGGACGTGGCGAATACCCTCTCCTCATTACAGAAATGGAACAACCGTGCTGCCACTCGGTCCCTTAGCATGGCTGAAGTTGTCATGCTGACAAGGCTTTAATGCTTTCTTTGAATCCCATTACAGCCTCACATGCATAGACTTGAAGAAAACACTGAATAATGGAGCAGGGCACTCTCTGCAGGCTGAGATGTGGTGCCCCTCCAACCCCTCTCTGCATGTTTTAAACATTGCCCTCTAGGTCTTGTGCCTGTAGATGAGGTGAGAGATGCAGGAATGAAAGCCTCATATGGGTGAAATGCTGCAATAGAGCCCTGCAGCTGCATTTGCACCCAAAATAACCCTCTCAAGCACCAGCTTTGTTAACCATTAGCAATAGAATGAATGGCAGCGTAGGATTTAGAAGACTTTCTTAGCAACCGGGGAACTGAAGAGTGAGAACAGCCCAAAAAGAGATCCTGGCTGCCATCACTTCAGTGACATGCTGTTGTTTATGTGCAATTACCACCCCTGTCCCATCTCTGTGAGCTCTGAAAGCATGAGATGTTTTAAAACAACCAGCACATGGCCTCAAACCGAACTCAATGGTTAGACCTTGCTGGGGCCACCAGACCTTGGAGCAACCGATTGCAACCGTTCTTCCTCAATGATGTCATGCAGTCAGGTCTTAACGTGTTCCACTTTGGGTCTTGCCATGGATGCTCGTTATCTGGCAGGGATCCCAGCAGGAGATGTTTGATTTCAATTTCACATCAAGACCACGCGCTTCTGGAGTTATTGTCATTGTCTGTGACGCAAATTGGCACGCAGGACTCCAACCTCCCTCCAGCCCATGTCCTTCAGCAGAGCCTCCCAAAACTTCTGCACATCTTACAGCAAAGCCTCTGGCTCCTGAGTCTCACTCAGCACAGCTCTGTGCCCTGAGCAACAACTGGCAGCTGAGTTTCCTCCTCAGATAAAAACTGCCTCTGGGAGAGCTGGAGCTTTGCAGCTTTTCTTTTCCTGCTATGTTTCTCTTCAGTGCCCCATTTCCCAGCAAATTACCTCTGCTTCCTTCTCCTTGTCGTTGCAGCTTGACGCCCTATGAGTGGTACAGCCCCCATCCCTGCTCACAAGGCAGGTGCAACCTTCTCATCAACCAGTACTCGCTGGGCAACAGCCTGTGGTTTCCTGTCGGGGGGTTCATGCAGCAAGGCTCCACCATCGCCCCCCAGGCGCTCTCCACGCGTTGTGTCAGTGGAGTCTGGTAAGTTCCTCTCAATGGGGGCTTCTCTTGCAGATCAGCCCATGGGGAAATCTCAGCTTATCTTCTTTGCTTCCCCTTCCCTCAGGTGGGCCTTCACCTTGATCATCATCTCCTCCTACACGGCCAACCTGGCAGCCTTCCTCACGGTGCAGCGCATGGACGTTCCCATTGAGTCTGTGGATGACCTGGCAGACCAGACCACCATTGAATATGGCACCATTCACGGCGGCTCCAGCATGACCTTCTTCCAAGTAAACCCTGTTCTTTTGCTTGCTGGGGTGGGGGGTTGCACCCTTGAATCAGATTTGGATGTTGCTCAGCCTGCCATGCCTCTCACTGGTGTGTTGCATCCCAGTTAATGGCACAGGGATGTTTGGGGCGGGCTCTGGCTGCTTGGTAGGATGGATGTTAGGGGTTTAGGTTGGATGTCAGGGGGAAGTTCTTCACTAGGAGAGTGGTTAGGTCCTGGAACAGGCTGCCCAGGGAGGTTGTGGATGCCCCATCCTTGGAGGTGTTCAAGACCAGGTTGGACGGGGCCATGGGCAACCTGATCTATGGGGTCTCTATGGGGGTCTGTGGGGATCTATGGTGTCTATGGGGTCTCTATGGGGGTCTATGGGGTCTCCTGGGCAACCTGATCTAGTAAAGGTGTATGTTTGGTGGCCCTGCCAGGCAGGGGGGTTGGAACTACATGATCCTTCAGGTCCCTTCCAACCCGGGTCATTCTGTGATTCATTCTGTGATTCTGTAGCAGTTGTCTTTAGCAGCTGAGCATTTGCAGTCAGATTTTTATGGGTCCCTGTGCGTGGTCAGTGTTGTCTTATGTTCTCCACGAGAGCCCCTTGGGTGAGCAAAGAAGCATTTGCAGTCCCCTAATGGGATATCTTATGTAAACGTGCTGGTGTAAATCAGAGTCTCTATGGGGTCAGTGGCTCTGAAAACGTACAAGTCAAGTATGTGCCAATGTAATACTGGTTAGCTCAATTTCATTCCTGTCTTCCCTGCTGTATTCAAAAGGGAAACAAATGAGTGAATCTTTTCTGCAGTGCTCTGAATGCACACAGAACTGCTTGAGGATTATTTGTTTATTGGATGTTGAAATACCAAGAGGGGAGAAAGCTTTTCTCACTTCTCCTCTGAGCCTGAACTGAAGCAAGAAGGCTGAGAAACCTCTCAAGCGAGCCTGAGCTTTTCAGCTCAACTTTCCACCCTTCAGGGGTTTGGCAAAAAAACCTTCTTTTGAGCAGAACATCACGTCTAAAACGAGCTGAAGAGCCCAAGTGGGTAAGGTGGCTGCATACGAGGCGCTCATCTCTTTTCAGGCAGACTTTCAAGGTTAAAATCCTGTCACGGCTCTGCACTGTGCCCGTGTCAAAAAGGAAATTAGCACAAGGTATTCTTGTACCATTTGCAACACCTTCTGTCAGGGCGGTGAGTCAGGTGCTGCAGTGGGTTGCGCAGACGTGGCTGAGGCTTGTCCTCACCCCTCAGCTCTTGGCTGCGTGTGACATCCATTGCTGAAGCTCCTTGCAGTGCAACCTGTCCTGGCAGCAGTTTCCCTGGCTGCTAACACATGGGATTGGGGTGTAGAGTGCTGTGAATTGTGAGCGAGCACACCCTGCCCACCTGGCCCTGCACGAGTGACTGCACAGAGGACAGAGCTGGGTGGACAAGGGTGTCCTGAGGCCCTTTGTCACAGCATGCAAGACACTGAATTCGCTCCTCGCTCCATCAAAGTAAGGCAGGTCCAACCACCGGCATGTTCTGGAGATGTGGGGCTTGCTGAGGTCTAGTTCAGTGCAGCCAGTGAAAAGACTCTAGGTATGAAATCCAGATGGAGGGGGCAGTGAACTGCAATAAGCTTTGACTGCCCTCAGGCCTCAGTGCTCTTCTCAGGTTGGTGCTATCTGGCTCTAGTGGGATGTTTGAGCACAAGGGTATGGGGAGCATAGAGTGGCTTAAATTAAATACGAGCTGTTTCCTCTGATTCTTATGAATGTTTTTGATACACTTGGACAAAAATGATGTATATATATTTTTTTTCTAAAATGGAATTTCTGCAAAGAGATTTGCTGGAACCTATTGGAATTAGGTATGCATTTCACACCCAGCCTCGCCAACAAAGTCTCAAATCCACCAAGACATTCAGACCTCTAAATCTCATTGGAATAACTGAAGATTAGGCATCCGAATCCCTTTGTGAATCAGGCACTAAGCCTGTTTCGACTCCCCTCCATGTCGTAGCCTTTACACAGGAGGGTCCACTGAGTGCTGTGTGCCACCACACTCTCCCCCTGCCTTACCTACCCTCCTCTCTCTGCAGAACTCCCGCTACCAGACGTACCAGCGGATGTGGAACTACATGTACTCCAAGCAGCCCAGTGTCTTTGTGAAGAGCACGGAGGAAGGGATCGCGCGCGTGCTGAACTCCAATTACGCCTTCCTGCTGGAGTCCACCATGAACGAGTATTATCGTCAGCGCAATTGCAACCTCACGCAGGTCGGGGGCCTTCTGGACACCAAGGGCTACGGGATTGGCATGCCCGTCGGTAGGCAGTGAAGACAAATTCTAGTCCTTCTCAGCTGTCAGCAGAGGACCGGAGCATTTTGAAAGGCTGAGCCGGCTCTAAAGCCAATCTCACGTTTCATGGCTCTGCCCGGGGTCCTTTATTAATCTCGGGAGGAAAATCAAACACTCTGCAGTTGCCCACAGTGCGCAATCAGAGCCAGATGTGCGAGAGCCAGCTCTGGTCCAGAGCCTTGTGACACGTGACTGTGGCTCCTTCAATAATTCATATGCAAGATGTTTCAAAATTGCTGCTTGTTTTCTGCATACACGCTCTTTGCTGACGGTTTCCCTTTTAGAACCAGTGTTTTTTGAATCGTTTTGTGCTCCTTGTCTCATCTCAGATGTGCCTTGAAAGTAATGCTGGTACAATTGCTGTTAGGTCTTAACACCGGGTGGTTCTGATAACTCCAGGACACAGACCCGACAGTCAGCAACTATCTCACCCCACAATCAGCTTTCAACAGATGCGGGTTCTTGTCTTTCAGATAGGGGAGCTAACAAAAGAGCACCATTTCCCAAGGCAGCAAAGGAAAAGGAGGTAGCCGTTGTTATTCCAGACGACTGACCCATCTCTGGGCCAGTTTCAGGCTTCAAGTGCCCACACTTTGCAATACAAAGTGAAGCCGGATGACGCAAAGCCCTCGTGCAGGCAGTCACTGTAGTTTAGCTGACATGAGTAAGCTTGTAAAGTCACAGTAACCCGGTTGTGAGTACAAATGCTCACTGTCATGACTAAATCTGTTCTGACATTGTCTTGTTAAGCAGCGAAATTGTAGCAGATAAGAGGAGCAGAATGCTGCTTGATGGGACAATAGTGCAGAGTTACCAGGGGAGCTGTAGGCTTTCCCACGGCCCTTCTGCACCCCCAGAGCATGGAGCATCTTCTCCCATACCTCGCTTGTGTGTTGGGTTCTGTGCCACTGCAGTGCACCAGTGTGAAACATGAGTGATAGAGCAAGGTTGGTGCTGGGGGCAGATGGGCAGGAGAGGGACCTCTGTGGTTTGATTGAGGAGCAGTTTGGTACTGAGCTGCCCACTCAGCTCCTGCCCATGAAGCTGCAGCTTTCCTTTATAACTTGTTTACATGCCACATGTGGGTCTTGGTGTGCAGGCAGCAGTGCCTTAGCACCCACCTCTCGCTGTTGCAGGCTCTGTGTTCCGAGATGAGTTCGACCTGGCCATCCTCCAGCTGCAGGAGAACAACCGGCTGGAGATCCTGAAGCGAAAGTGGTGGGAAGGAGGGAAGTGTCCCAAGGAGGAGGACCACAGGGCCAAAGGTACGCCGTGCTGCTCTGCAGGGAGCCGTGTGAGGATGGAGATCCATCTGCACGTGTGTGCTGCTGGGTTTTCTGCCAAAGAATTACTTTTTCCCCTTCTCCTGACCTGCAATTCCTTCCCCTCTCAATTCAAGGAGAGAGCCAACCAGCTCTGCGCTGCCTCATGCTGTGTGTTTTTGCTTGGGGCAAAGATAGCGGGAACAACCAAATGACAAATATTGGAGGCATATGGAGGGTAAATTAGCTTCTAATGAATGTCTGCAGCATTACGTGGGAAAATGGATGGCTAAAGAGATCGGACCAAAACCCCACGTTCCTCCAAGGGAGATGGATCTCCACCACAGGCCCACAGCTTAGTGCCTCAGAGTGAAAGAGCCTTGCACACAGCTGAGGGAAGGGACACAAGGACATCATTAGTGCAGCTGTAAACTGAGGAGCAAATTCCTTTTGGGTAATGCTATGCAAATTGCCATCAAAGCTACCACATTAGGCTGATGTCCCAGAGTGCAGCAGTTGCCAGCAGTTGCTGTGGGGTTCTTTTTTTGTTTTGGCATTCGCCCTTTCCTCAGCAAGCAGTTTTTGGGAGGCCAGCAGGTTCCCAGCTGAAGGGAGAGGCTCCTGACCCCTCTGAATGCAGAGACACAGAGCCAAGCTGGCTGTATGGCTGCTGGTTTGTTCCTCTGACATTGCAGCAGTTGTTTGTTGGGGTGCGTGTAGAGCTGGATGAGACCCTGCTGGGACTGAGAGAGCCTGGCTGGTGCTCTCAAGGTGTGAGAGAAGACATCCTGGGCCAGCCTAAGGCATCTAGCCTCAGCTCAAGACGATGAGGAGTGATATAATAGCTGTAGAAGGCAGGCATGCAGGATGGAGGCTTCTCCCCTGTGGATTTCCTCCAGGCTCCGTGCACTCACAAGTCTGGGCTGTGAGGAGGTGGGTTTGAAAAGATGCTCCTGGGCTGGTTCTGTCAGTGCCTGGGTTGTTCTGTGACCCTGGGTGGGTTGTTCTGGTGCTCTGTGCCCTTCTGTTGTGTTTCACATTCTCAGCTGCAATCCGCTGGTCACGGTAATGAGAGTTCTGTCACATAGCTGGTGAAAAGTGGAACAGGGATGAGACAGTGTCTTGGTGGCTTGTTTGCCTTCTTAATAAATACCCAGCTATATCCTAGCAGAGAGAAATGAGTGGTTTTGGAGGATTTGAGGCAGGAGAGGGAATAAAACGTGTATAGAGAGGAAAGAGATACCTGCCAGGTGAGCTTGGGTACCTGAGTGGACATCCAGGTGAAACCATGATGAGAGCCTGATACTGACCTGAAGCTCAACCAGGAGGGATGCAGTGAGGGGAGGACGGCCTTTATCTTGGGTCTGAGTGGTGATTATGTGATGTGTTCTGCCCTGCAATTGCTGTCTTAGTGGAAACGTTTCTCTGCGAAGGGCTGATTTACGCAGACACTGGATTGCTCCGGAGGCAATGCCAAAAGAATGACAGAGAAGGAGGGAGAAATGTGACCTCTTGAGTTTTAGAACAAAACAGGTCAGCGATTTACAAGGATTTTGGTGAGATTTTATGTCTAAGAGCCATGCAGAGATTGTCGATAAATCATTGATTCCTGCACTTTGATTTAATGTTACAGAGGGGAAAGGAAGGTTTTTATAGATGTTCTTGTTGAGTAATGGCCTTGTACCATCACCTCAGCACTAAGCACCGCATGCTTTTTAGTAATCAGCCCAATCAAGAGCTCTGGCCACTTGAGGCCAAACCTACAAGGGAAGGAGAGCAGTTCCTTGGGCAGTGAGTGCTGAGAGGTGGGAACAGCTCCTCGACCTCCAGAGAGCATCCACCCAACCCCATCCCAGTGCAATATCCCCATGTGGACCCACATCACATCCACCTGCCTTGGGTTGTGGTCTTGCCTGGATCCTCTCCTCACGCTGCAACACAAGCAGCTGTCATCGTTTCTCAACAGCTCTTTGTAGTGCAATCAAAGGAGGTTTTCTCAGTGCCAGCCTCCTTTAAAGCCCTTTCTTGTCTTCCTCGTCTCTGCTCCTCTAACAGCGTTGCTCATCCGCAAAGTTCAAAGCAACAAGAGCTGGGTGAATAATTTGCAGGTATTAATGTGCTCGATTGATCTCCCGTTCTTCCCCCCCCCCACCTTCTGTTCTTGGTTTGTCCACAAATTGCTTTGTACTTCCCTCCAATGCATTTGCTGTTTATCTGCAAAATCATCGCTTCTGAGAGCGCGTCTTCGATCGTGCAGTTATTGCGAGGCATTCGCTCTGCCATCTGAGTCATGGGGCTCGCTATTAATAGGACAGTGCTGGCTCTGTGCTTTCGGTCCCTGGCAGGGAGCTCATAGTGCTAAGGAAACAGCAAGGGCCTGGGATTTCTGCACAGCAATGCCTGCATTTTGCCCTGCCTGCCTCCCCGCAGCATTATCTCTTCTGCTTTATTTTAGGCCTGGGAATGGAGAACATCGGTGGAATCTTCGTGGTTCTCATCTGTGGGTTAATCGTAGCCATTTTTATGGCAATGCTGGAATTTTTGTGGAGCCTTCGGCACTCTGAGCAGTCAGAGGTAGGACCTGGTAATGTCCCATAGGGGGTATCTGTGCTTACTGCTGTGTGTGAGCTGCTCAGCTCTGCTCTGCTCAGGCTGAGATGAGCACTCCAAGTGCTCAGACTTCAAGTGGGTGCACATGGCTGGGTGTGAAGTGCATAGACATCTCAGGTCATTCCTGCATCTCACTGCAGTCGAGTCTGAGTGCTGGCATCAAAACCCAGTGGCCAAATCTCAACCTGTACCCAAAACAGCGCTTTGGTGTCAGGATCCAGAGCAGGCACAAGGCACTTCAGTGAGCAGCATCTCTCGGCTCTGCCTTCCAGGTGTCTGTGTGCCAAGAGATGGTGACGGAGCTGCGCAACATCATCCTCTGCAAGGACAGTTTCCACCCCCGTCGAAGGCGAGGGGGGATGATACGGACTCGCCCCGCTATCCCCGAGGAGCGCCGAGCCCGCACCACCACCACGCTCAGCAATGGGAAGCTGTGCAGCGGGGGAGAGCCAGACCCCCTGGCACAAAGACTGGCACAAGAAGCTGCCCTGGTCGCCCGAGGTTGCACGCACATCCGTGTCTGCCCTGAGTGCCGCAGGTTCCAGGGGCTCCGGGCACGGCCGGCTCCGGGCTCACCCGCACAGAGCGAGGAGAGCTTGGAGTGGGAGAAGACCACCAACAGCAGCGAGCCCGAGTAACAACGGGCTGGGGGGAGCCGGGGTGGGCCGAGAGGGTCCTGTTCCATTTTACAGAACACGGACTTGTACAATGTGAAACTTGTTTTTAAATTAAAAGCAGTTACCCAGCTTCTCCAGAGCAAGGCAGAGCGCTGTCGGGCTGACGCACACGCCTGGCCGGAGGGTCGGCTTTGGAGAGGATGCACCAGGAGGGGGGTCCTCAGGTGAGCTGCCCCCATGCAGCTCTGAGGTGGGAAGGAGGGACATGGTGGGGATCGGGGTAGCAGCATCACCCACCCCCATTGGGGTGAGAGCTGATCTCAGAGCTGCTCCATCCCGGGCCAGGAGGAAGGAATTGCTACGCTGTCTCCCCATCACACAGACTCACAGGGGATGATCTCAGTGGGTGGGAGGGAGGGGGTTTTTATTTGGTGCAGATGAGGGATAGGAAGGGGAGAATTGTGACTTCGTTTTGTTTCATTTTGGGGTACTTCAGGACTTGGTCTCCAAGGCACCGGGCGTCAGGTGCTGGGTTTCTTCCTTTCCAGAGTGGGGCACTGGGCTGAGGGAGGGAGGAAGGGAGAAGCAGCACATGCCGACAGTCTGAAGAGTTGTTAACGTAAATACATATGTATATAAATATATATATATACATAGATATATATATATATAAATGCCAAAAAAAAAAACAACAAAAAAAACAAACACAAAAACCAACCAACACACACAGAGTGATCTCAAAGAGGCCTTGAAACGCCTGGAATTTCAGGGGTTCTGTGTCTTCTGTTTAGTTCTGGGGTTATCCTTTGCTTTTTTTATTTTATTATTGGTTTTGCCCCTTTCTGTTTTATGGGGGTGCGGGTTGGGGATCGCTCTGAGGAGGGTGAGAGGAGAGCAGGGAGCACAGGGGAACCCATTCAGCTCTTATTGCTCCCAGCAGTGCTGCAAGAGCCAGCAGAGCGGGGCTCTTATATGAGGAAACCCCAAGTCCCCAGCAGCAGCGGCAGCTCCGCCTGGTACCGAGCTGGGTTCTATAGGGCCGAGCTCAATTTTCTGATTGAAAAAAACCAATTCTATGCAATTTCTGACTGTAAAAAGGGAAGAGAAGGAGAACGGAGAGGGGCAGGGGGAGATAAAAGCCTTGAGTGAAGGTACATCCTGTTCTCGAATTGTTTTCTTTTCTTTTTGTCTTGAATGTACTGAAATAAAAGATGTCCTTGTATAATTACGCTTTTTATCCCTTTTCTTCCCCATCCACACTTGACAAAGTTACGACGCAGCTTCTTTCTCCAATGGAAGGAGGTGAGGTTGGAGGTGAGGGCAGGTATCCACGCTTCTGGGTATAGAGTGAGCACAGCCAGCCCTGTGCTTCCCAATGCTGACAGCAGCCCCCGAGCACACCTATGTTGCCTGTGAAGGCTGATACGTTTTTAAGGACAGCAGAATAGACTCATCAAAAAGAAGCCGCTTTTCACAATTTATTTACAGATTAGCAGAAGAAAAGGCTCCATGAATCATTGATGAGAGCTGATGTTTCCTCACCCCATCACTGCACTGAATAAAGACGGAGCCTGTCAGAACCTGATGTGATTCCTCTGCCGCTCCAAAGGTCTGCAGTCATCTGCTCAGACAGGGGGTGTCAGGTATGAAATGATGAGAAGCCACCCGGTTTCTCTCTGCCTTTTGTCTCCTCTGTTACCTTTCTCTGCCTGTATCATATTTGATATCCAGGTCTGGACTTTAGGGAGGTATTTTTTCACATCCCTTTTGGCCTCCATCATTATTTCCCCCTCTGAGATGCAGGTTGGAGTAGCAGTGGGTGGGTGATACCTGTTGTAGGGCCCTGCATTTTCTGCTCACTGCTGTAATCCTATGGATTTCACAGGGGTGAAGTTATGCTCATTTCCTTGGGGGCTGTTGGCACACATTCACATGCCCAGGATGGGTTACATCCTCCCACCCAACCCCCCTCCCCTCTTCCTGCTCTCGTCTTTGAAGCTATTGTGGGGCTCAGTGCTAAAGCAGTGTGAGATCTGAAAGCACTTTGCTGCCCAAAAGGCACTTTCCCAGCACGGCCATCTCCTGATCAAACTGGGGTAATTCGAGGAAGATATCTCTGCAGATTCCACAGGGAGCCCAAGATTGGATTGAATAACTCCATGCTTTCTCCCTTCCTACCCCTGGCTCCATCCTCCTGCCCACCCCAGTTGTGTTCTGGCCCTTATTCCCACTGCACTTGGGCACGTTCCCAACCCAAAGCATCTCTCCTCCTGGTTTGGGTTGGTTTCCCTCTTTAACACTAACAAGGCTGGGACAGCCAGGGGGTATTTCCTGAACAGAATGGCACAGGCAAAACAGGAAAGGGTTTTTCAGTGGACGGTGAGAGCCCAGAGGCAGGAACAGCTTTAACTACTTCAGCCAGGACTCAAAAGGAGCCATCAGGAGAAGGCAGGAGCTGCTGGAACACCTGCAGAGCAGGAGGTAAAGCACTCATAGTCCCCGCGACCCCATTAGAGCCTGATGGGCCCTAACTGATGGAAAATAGACAGCTGGGCTCTTCTGGGCACAAAATAGCACTGATGAGTTCAATATAAATCAGCACCTGGGGAACCTGAGAGCACACTGGGAAAATCAGCCCTGTCCCAGCAGGATCAGACACGGGGCAGTTTGTGCATCTTCCAGGAGACTTTTGTCCCCGCTGATGGGAATCTGCTGTGCTCCAGCCAAAGCTGATGGTCTGATCTGTTGTGGGGATGCAGCTTTCCAGCCCAGGAAGCAATGCAGGAGGGATGAGCAGCCCCAGGGCTGGGGGCACAGAGGGACACAGCGAGGAGAGCAGGCTTTATTAACCATAGCTTACTCTGTTAGGACTGCAGTTACAAATGCAGCTGGCGGTTCCAAAGACTGAAATGACAGGAGCTGGCTGTAAAAGAGATAACTGTCAGATTAGCCAGCACATATTTCCTGCCTGGGTTTTCTCTATCAGACCTATCTTGAAGGATCTCCATGCATTAAAGGGGCTGCTTGGCCATTCGCCTTTTAAAAAGTGCCTTTCTGATGCGATAAACAATGTTTTATTACAATGGAAAGAGCTGGCATTGTTTTGGGCTTTTGGTAAGGAAGAGTGTATTTCTGCTTGAGCCGGTCAGTGTGGAATGGCCCTTTCTGTTTTCCTTTGTGTCTTGGCTGTATTTTCAGTTCAACTATTGAGCTTAGTGTGCAGGGGAGAGAAGAAGTTGGTGGTGAGGAGAAGGCAATTGAGATGCACCATGGGCGAGACCCACACTCTTTCAAACCCCTTATCTTCCTTCTTTTCTCTTGCTCTCTCTGCCTTCCAAGCACCTTTCTCTTTCCTATTCATCCCCCACCTATCACTCCTTGCATTCCTCAGCCTCCGAACAACCCACCTCGGATTGGCTTTTGCCTGAACTCCCAGCAACATCCCCTGGCTTTTCAGGCTTAGCTCGTGCTGAGCTGAGATTTAAAGCAATTTATTTCTAAGCCAAAAGCGAATGCAAATGAGCACAAAGAACTTGGGGGAGGAAAAGAAGAAAGACCTCTCGTTCCCAGGAGAGCACTGGGATGGCTGGTCTGTCTGCCTAAAACCAATTGTCCTTCCAGGTCTACAGCAAACAGCTGTGTGTGTTTTTGGCCTGCCTGTGGGGGGAAGGTTTGTTGGCTGGGTGCTTCATTGGCCCCAGCACAGTGCTGGTCATACAGGGAGTCAAATGGATGGATGTCTCTCCTTGAAGCTAGAATTCAAATGGAAAAGCAGAGTCTTGGGTGGGATTGTCTTTGTGGAGGAAAGGCACGGAAGCTGTATTTCTCATTCTCATTCCTTCAGATGGATGCTGTATATTTCAAGAGGGAGATGATTGTTATTCTGGAAAGCAGCCTTTTGTTTTTGTTCTGTTTTGACCAAAAAGATCATTTTCTGCGAGGAGCTGTTAAGAAGCAGCAGCAAGGAAGGCAAAGCCAGATGGCCACACTGCCACCAGGCCCCAGCAGGCACGATGGGTGATGTCCTCATAGCAAATGGCTTGAGAGCAGCACCGTGCTGCCCTGGGTCTCAGCCCTGCACCACACAGCGGTGCTGATCCAAACCCTTCCAAGCAGCACGGTGTGTACTGAGTCCCCTGTTGGAGAATGAATGTGGAGGATATTCTCTGGATTAACGCGTAGGACTGGAGGGGGTCTTGGCAAGGCTTAATCTGTTCATGTTTACAAAGGACTCTGAGAGCTTCAAATGAAAGCTGGTGGAGATTTGCCAAGTGTTTGCTAACATTAATGGTTAATTATTATGAATGTTGGCAGCCTACACGCTCAGCCTGCATCGTACTCCGAGTCAGATCCAAACCTGCTATGGAGTTGTTATGCACACAAGATGGGAAGAGACAGCTCTCTCTTTCTGTCCTCTGCTCCCAGCCAAAGTCCCGTCCAAAATCAGAGAGCTTCTCGGTCTCATTGTAACAACTAGGTGGGAATGAAGAGCGTTTGGCAAGGGAAAACCCAACCATGTCCACGGCTGGGCTCATGTCTGTCTGCTGGCTCCTTCTCTGCCTGACTGAGCAGAGTGGAAGCAGTGATCCAGATGGAGATGGGCCCTGAACAGGGCAGCACACAGCTGTCGCGCTGCTGCACAGTGCAGGCAGAGCTTGTGGCATCAGGAGAAGCTCACATTCACATTTCATGGGACTCAGGCTGGGTGAGCATCTCGGAGACTTCCCATAGCTGTGGGGTCAGAGCAGAGCATGGGGCTGGTACAGCCCTAGATACCAGCTGCCAGACATGATGTGATGGCCAGAGCACAACAGAGGTACCCAAGGAGCCGCCTTTATCTACCAGTAGCCATCCAGAAAATGAAATTGGATGAGGGTCCATTTGGTCCTGCAGACACGGCTTAGCAATTCCCAAACGATGCAAATCCAATCGATCTTCAGACTGCGCCAGCACTGATTTACTCCTTATTTTTTACATCTGAATTTGCAGGCTGAGTCTCTGGGGTGTCGCTGCTACCATTCAGATAGTCCTTTAGAATTAAGGCAGCAGGGCGATGGTTGCTCTAAGAGGTAACTTCAAGGTGCGTTAGTTGCAGATAATTGACAGAGACCGAAGATGTGATTTGGGGAAGCACTTATGCAGAACCAAAGATTCGAAGTGAATTGTTACCTGAAATTAATGGCGCGGCTCGGAGTTGATCTGCTGCAGGTAGAGCTAAATGAAGTCAGGCTTTAAAGTTATTAGCAAGGCAGCCACGAGACAGCGCTGCGGTGGATTTATGTCTTATGGGGCCTAAATCTGCACTGAGCTGTGTGTGTATGGGACGTGCCCGACCTCAGTGGGAGCACTGAGCACTCAGCACCACATAGGATTGGGGTCTATCACACATTGCAGCTCAGGACAGGAGAAGGGGATTCACACCTTGAGCTCCTTCTTAATCCCCGGCTGAAATGAAAGGTCTTCTCTCGACACTTCTTAAATCTCCAATTTTATTTCTCATTATTAAATCATGAAATTGGACACAAAATGTTTAAATTAAGTGAAAGGAAGAGAGATTTGTGAGAAAAATTGAAGAAACCCTTTGAGGAATTGAAGAGTAATCTCCGAGGGTGAAGAAAGCTGCCAAACCCATAAGCAAAAAGGATCAAAAAGCGGCAGAAAAGGAGGAAATATGCAATATGTTTCAAGTCCTCGCCTCCCCTAAAAGCCTCTGGTGATTTAAAGGGAGGGGAAATTACATGCAGAGGGGCTTGGATGGCTCTGTCACCCCACTGGGCTGGATGCTCTCCTGCCTTGTCCTCATTCTGTGGCTCCAGTGTCAATGAGAACTGTCAGTATCCTCTGTTAGGAGGTGACTCTGGTTCCCATGGCCTGCTTAACCCTAAGGGAGATGGCTGTGGGAACAGGGGGAGCCTGCCAGGGGGGTCAGCGGGGCTGTAAAGGCTTTGGAAGGAGATACTTGTCCTCTGAGGAGGAGTCGATTGAGACCCATCAAACTCAGTTCCCCCGAACAATGAGGCAGCCAACAGATAAGAGCATCCCATTGGAGCAAGCCAGGGCTGTATTCAAACTGGCACCTTGAGGTGAAAGACTATATCGTGCTAACATGTCCCCAGGTTGTACCTTCCCCATTAACACCATCGTTAATTAATGCACCGGTCACTTTCTCACACTTAGAGCACTGAGTGAGGCTCAGACAGATGGCTGTTATATCCAGGTGATCTGTAACTATAGAAAGCAGCACCTACAGCGTATTTACAATTAAAATGTAGCCTGCTGGTGCGGGTTGCCAGCTGAAGGCTGTTCTTTCTTCCTTCTAGCAACTAAATAGCACAGGTAAAGCGGGAGGAATAATACAAAAAGCGAGGAAAAAAACCAGTGTAGGCTCTGAATGCAATGGAGTTCTTTATCTCCCTGAAACAGATACGAGAAGCGGAGGGGAAAGGAGAAGCAAATGGAGACAAAGCTCTGCTTGGAATGTATAAATAAGAACCAAATAAGCCATTCAGAGCTTGTGGGGAGATGGTTCTTTTTTTTTAACAGGCGAGGCAATGTTCATTTCTGAATTTCTGGCCTGACTGGGTACAAAGCAAAACCAATGTTGTGTCAACAGGGTAATAGGAATTAACAGCAAAGGGCTGTTTTGAATGTGTTTTTACAGGGAAATTGGACAATTGTTTTTAATGTGTTTTTACAGGGAAATCAGGGCACAAATTGCTCTCCGGAGGGGAGCTGGGTGGGTGGCACAGCCCGAGCCCTCCTCACAGTGTTACCCCAGGATGCAGAACAGCAACTGAGGCTTTCACAATATACATTAGGATGTAAACAAGTTGTTCTTCACAGATGGATGGACGAGGCTCTGTGTGAAGAGCTGCAGCTTTAGTTGAGCTTATGAGGAGCAAGGCCAGGCCTGGGGTGCTGGGAAGGTAACACATAAGCATCCTTATGGTCCCATCCAGCACTAAGCCGTTCTATGGTCACACTCCGGGGCTGCACTGAGCACCAGCGGGGGATGGAGCCCAACCCTCCCCGGTGCAGGCGGAGCAGGCGGAGTAGGCCGCGAGTAGGCCGCAAACAGCATCTTTGTCTCCATGGCAACCGAGCCGGCCCCGCTCACGTGACGGATAATCACGTGATGTTTGGTTGCTATCGAGCTGTTTCCGGGTCGATGAGGGACGCGGCCGCCGGGGCCTGAGTGAGTGAGATGGGCCGGGGGCTGCGGGAGGGGGGAGCCGTGATGGCCGGGCAGGGGGAGCAGTGGGTCCAGTGGGGTGGGAGGGGGGCATGAAGGGGGCTGTGGTACCGGCAGTACCGGGCCCGACCTGCCTGCTGTACCTGCGGGCTGTTGGCCCACTCGTGGGGCCAACCCTGAGGGCCGCGGGTCCGCTCCTACCGCTGCCATGGGGTGGGGTGTCAATGGGGTTCTATGTGCCCCACTGTGCCCCCAACCCTTTATTCGTGTTGTTGGGTTCCATCTGGTGATGTTTCTGCTCGCTGTGGTGGCCCCCAAGGCCTGGGTTGGATGATTTGAGGGGTGTTTCTCAGTGTTACTCACCCAGGAGGGGAGTAAACTCTTGGAAAGGGCTGACAATAGCAGGACAAGGGGAAATGGTTTTAAGTTGAAAGAGGGGAGATTTAGGTTGGATGTCAGGGGGAAGTTCTTCACTAGGAGAGTGGTTAGGCCCTGGAACAGGCTGCCCAGGGAGGTTGTGGATGCCCTGTCCTTGGAGGTGTTCAAGGCCAGGTTGGATGGGGCCATGGGCAACCTGATCTATGGGGTCTCTATGGGGATCTAAGGGGTCTCTATGGGGATCTATGGGGTCTATGGGGTCTCTGTGGGGATCTATGGGGTCTATGGGGTCTCTATGGAGATCTGTGGGGTCTCCTGGGCAACCTGATCTAGTAAATGTGTATGTTTGGTGGCCTTGCCAGGCCTGCCCTGCCAGAACTACATGATCCTTGAGGTCCCTTCCAACCCGGGTCATTCTGTGATTCTCATGTCACTCTCAGTGTTCTTATGCTCCTCTTCACAGCACCTTGTGCCACCTCCTTCCAGCAGTGCAACCGAGGCTGCAAATCAACAGCTCTCATAGACAGAGCACAGCGTTAGCAACCCACGCTGTCATTGGACAGCTCAGGGTTGTTTCAGGATGAATTGTTCCTTCAGTAGGTCAACGCATAGAAATGTGCACCCTGCAAATTGCCCCGTGCTGCTCGTGTGCAGGCAGCATTCATGGGAAATGTGTCATGTTTGCTTTGTTAATCCTTGCTCTTAAATAATGGCAATGATGCAGAAGTGCCACAGGTATGATGAGTTGTTATAATTAATATGAAATCTCGCGAGAAGGAGAAAATAACTGCCCTTGGATGTTGTTTGGCATTGGCTTGCTAAAGTAAATGTGTGCAGTTCAGAGGTGATGAGCATGGCTGTCATTGGGTCAGTGCGCTGATACTGCAGCTGGAAAGGACAGGCTTCTTTCTGTGATGTCAAAGTTGTGGTTCTGTCATCCAGAATGATGTGAAATGCCAAGTTCAATGGAGCTGGGGCAAAGCAGGACAGGAGGGTCCATTCCTGTGGGCACAGCAGTGTGCAGACCCCCACTGTTCTCTTGTGCCAGGCAGGTTTCTAGCTGACCCTTCTATCTCTCAAGGCAAGCAAGCAGCCCATGAGTGGTTTGTGGAGTCCTTTTTCCTGTGCTGTTTGCTCTGTGGCCTGCCTAGATATGAAGGGCACGTTTATCTTTGAGACACATTAAACAGCTGCAGAATGGAATTGGCAGGACGTGCTTTTTTGGCCTGGCCAAGTGATGGCCTCCTATGTTCTTGAGAGCATGGCATGACACAGCACTTGTGCTCTAATTAGAAGGCCAGATCTGCAAGCAGCGCAGAACATCTGCAGCTCTGTGTGGAGGCAGAAGGGAAGTGATGATACTTGCCCTTGCATTGAGTGAGACGCTGCTGCCAGTGCAGATGAGAGTCCTGAGAGCCCTTTCCTCTCCAACTTGAGTAGCTCATCACACGCTGTGTGCCTGCTAATGGAGGCCAGTTAGCTGAGACTGTTGTGCTCCAGGCTCTGCATTGCATTGGCCTGATTTTAACAGAGCAACTGGAGGCTGCTTTGCTTAGTGTCTCCCTACAGAGTGCTGTGGATCCTCTTCCTCCTTCCCTTTTTCCCCACCCAAAAAGCTGTTTGTTTCCTTCATTCTGTCCAGGTGAAGTGCATACACCCCTGGGGTGGTGTTGACCTGTGCCATGCAGGTGTAATCATAAGCACATCTTAATCTGACAGTGCAGAGGACATGGAGAACTGTTGGTGCTCCAGCCAATGGAAGAACTGTTTTGCATCAGGGTGTAAAGACTTCGCCATGACTTCAGTGCACAGCAATTAGGAGTCCCCAGGCTGGGGGCCCTTCCATAGAGAAAAGGGAAGTTGGGGGATGAATTCCATATCAGTGTAATCTTTAATTTGAAAGACAAAGAAGTAAAATCCATGACCTGGCTGGTCACTTTCTGTCCCACCTTCCCAAGGCTGGAGGTGACGATGACTGATTGCACTCTCTGTTCTCTGTGTTAACCAGAAGTCCAAGAAAGGAGCATGGACCAACCCAGTGGCAGGAGTTTCATGCAAGTTCTTTGTGAGAAATACAGCCCTGAGAACTTCCCGTATCGCCGCGGCCCTGGTATGGGTGTGCACGTCCCAGCAACTCCACAGGGCTCACCTATGAAAGGTACGTGTGTCAGTGGGAACAGTTTCTTGTTTGTTCTTATGTTCAATGAAGAACTGTCCTGAATTGCCCAGAAAAAGAAACATCCTTCTGTGTTATGATGCGTTTCTTATTAAAAGGTGAGAAACTAGACTAGCAGAGACTGAAAGCAGATCGAGGGCATGAAGGTTGCTGTATAAAATGAACTGAATTTCCCCTGCCAGCACAGCAGAATCAGAATCTTTTTGGTGAGAGCTGGAATGAAGGTCCTGTGCAGCACTGAGTTCTGGGGGCTCAGCAGTCCCTGCAGCTTATTTTTGATCAGCCCAATGATATCAGCTGCTCTGTTAGTGGCTGGAGTGATACAAAAGTGCTTGATCTGTATTTGGGGTTGTTCCACATACCAGTGGTATCATGAGGTGCCTGTGGGTGCAGAGGGAGCCCAGTGCACACTGCACTGTGTATCAAACCAGGTGCTGAGCTGTGGAATCTCCAATGAGGCTCCTTTTGTGACAAGCACCTCAAATGGGTTTGTGGTTTGCTTTGGTTCTCGTCTCAAGGCATCAGCTGATCTCTGAGCATGCTATTGCTGAACTGCAGGAGAAATCCCTTTCCTTTGCTTCTGCCTGTACTGCCTGAAGGCAGTATCAAGACAGATGTGTGTCTGAAGCGCTGCGCTGCTCATGTACATCCTTTGGTCTTCTGCACTGCAGAATCTGTGTTGCTATTTCATGCTCTTTGAACTGGGTTTATTTGACGCCCTTTGGTCTTCCCTCAAGCTCTGATGTTTGCATTCGGTTCTGTGTTTGTACAGATGACTCTGAGATGCCCATTGATCCCACCGACCTGCTGCCTCTTTGTATAACCTCTTGCCCATCTTTGGTTGAGAGTTTAGTTTAAATTTCCGTCAGGTCAATTTGTGCCATAACCAACCCCAAGGGGGAAAAATAGGCACGGAAAAGAGCTGGATGGGATGTACAATAACTGAGTTTGACAGAGGAGAAAAAAAGGGCCTGAGGTCAGTTAAGGATAAAACATACAGCATGTCACTCAAAATTAACACTGAGAACCATCCCGATGCAATCTTCAGTCAGTGCCTTCTCTCCTGTGTTCCAGCACATACCTACCTGAGTAATGGGGATTTCTTGGATCAAAGAGGTTTCCTGTGACCAATGCAGAGCTTTTTAGTTTGTCATGGTTTGGCTTTAGCTGTGACAGTGCTTTAAGTCCTTGCCTGCAAAATAGCTGAGAACGTTTACCTGCGTGAGATGGGATAAGAGTAAAACCGAAGCAGAAGGCAGAGCAGAGGCTGAAGCTCTTCCAGGTTGTAGGAGCACGCACATTGTTGCAAAGGAAGAGCTTAAAAAAGAAGTGTTTAAATATATCCTTGGCCCATGTGGGCTAAGCATGAGAGGATAAGGGGGCCTGGCTCTGTGCAGTTGACACTCCAGCTAGTGCTGTCTCCTATCTGCAGTAACAGATGCCTGAGGAGGAGTGTAAGTTCAAGCCAAAACTGGCTATCGAGTACAAGGGACCGTCCTTGCTGCTGTGCTATGGGCAGAAAGTAATGTCGTAACTGAAGAGCTGCGATACTGTGCCATGTGTCATGTTTAGGTGCAAGAAGACTTCTTGATTTATGTTGCTCATTTGTCATGTGAACCACCCTTATCCCAGTACCTCTTAAACATGTGGAAATGGTGGAATTCCAGGCAGATCATTGCCTTGTGATGAATTTCACACCTCCTTTGTGTTTGCTGTGACTGAGGTGTTGTTGTCTGTATCAAAGTGGTGCTGACCGCAGGGCATCTTTTCTTTCACCTTTACAGATCGTCTCAACCTTCCGAGCGTGCTGGTGCTGAACAGCTGTGGCATAACCTGTGCAGGGGATGAGAACGAGATCGCTGCCTTCTGTGCTCACGTCTCTGAACTTGATCTTTCTGACAATAAGCTGGAAGACTGGCACGAGGTAGGATGGTCCTGTGTGCATCCCTCTGAATGGCCTTGGTGGCTACTGTGATGAATGCAAACGCATCGCAGGTTATAAGAGCGCTCCATTCATTCGAAGGAGATAAATTTCTGTTTACTTTGTGAGTTCTTACTCATTTTTGAAGATGATGCTTATTTAGTTTGACAGCTCGACAGCCATAAACGTGATAAATTTAATCCATTCGGGCACTTGACTCCATTTTCTTCTTGACTTATGATCTTGGCCTGTGGGTGACAAATATATGTATTTTATATTGTGCAAAGCACTGGAACTGGCATTTCAGAAGTCAAGAGGTTAATGAGCAGTGTGGTTTTCAACAGCAAGAGCAGAGGAGGTCTGAGGAGCAGGAGTTGATTCCCAGCTTTGCTATCAAATCTGTAATGCTAAGCAAGGTATTTCTTTTCTCTCCTCTTTTGTTTTGGCATCTGCGAAACAGGTTTAATAACATCTACATCAAAGGACACTTTTGAAGCCTCGTTAATTAGCACTGAATGCTGGTGTAAAATGCTCTGAAGTGCTTGGCTGAAATATGCTAGAAAAATGCAATGTAACATGAGTAAAATAATTGCAGTCTGTTGTTGTTCCTCATCGGTTTGTGCTCTGCTTTTAACTCCTTGTTTAGTGTTTAAATACAAAGGACGAGCAATGTGAAGCTGTTCTGTTTCTATCGCATTAAACTCCTGTATCTCTGAACAGGTAGCAGAGCCAGTGTATGTAGAAGTGCTGCTGCTCTGGCCCTAGAGCTGCCAGAACTGGAGATACGTTATCTTGTTTCTGTTACTTCCTTACTGACCTAAAAGGTGGGGAGGAGAGAGAGCTCAGTCTTGTCTATTGATATCATAGCCAGGGAAGATGATGTTATACTGAAGACCATCCCTGTTTTGAGCTGGGTCAGTGCCTTGCTGTCCTGTGACCCACATGAACCCCACCCCACAGCAACGAGGTGCCTCCCTGCTCCCAGTTCTCCTCCCTGTCAGACTCTGAGGGCTGGGGCTGCTGCACACCCACGTGTCGCACAAGCTGCATCTCTCACACACTGTCCTTTCATCTGTCTGCTCAGGCTGCCCCTGGACAGCACCATTTGCTGGCCTCTGTGTGAACCACAGTAAAGCAGGAAATGAAAGGTTTTCCTTC
Organism: Coturnix japonica; assembly: GCF_054131305.1. Taxonomy (NCBI): domain Eukaryota; kingdom Metazoa; phylum Chordata; class Aves; order Galliformes; family Phasianidae; genus Coturnix; species Coturnix japonica. The sequence goes on from NC_140696.1 coordinate 3,923,385, forward strand.
TACTTTGGCCTCTTCCTCTAAGACAGGATTAAGTTTTCTTAGCTTGTCTCCAGCAGATAAATATCTAATCAGCCCTTACAAGCCCCCAGAGATGGGGATTCCAGATGCCCAGCTAGCTAATAACCTCTTAATCTAAGCCATGTCATGCAAGTCTGCCATGCTGCAAGTTAAGGCAATTGCTGGTGCAGGCATGGAGGAGCATTTGCTGCCACTCCCTTTGTGACAGCCTTTCCTACCCACATCAGGAGCTTTCCTGTCTACTTTTTCCACCTTTAGGATAATATTGAAAAAATCCAGTTCCTCCTACTTTTCATTGCAGGCCCTTTTTTGTTCTAAATCCCATATTGGTTTTGTTGCTTCGATGTTCTTCCAGTTTGACAGTTTCACTCTTAAAGCTGGTAGTGCCCATAGCATGACATCAATTGAGCTGAGGCTTCATCAGCCCTTGTGGTGTCTGCTGGTTTTGTACTGAACTCATAACTTAGAGCAATATTCCATGGGCTGTTCCAAGCCCTCTGCTTGCTGATGTGACCAGCGTGCAGATGGCCCCAGTGGCTGACATTCCATTATGCGACTTGTCACTGAGTCAGTTACTCAGTCAGAGAGGAAAATTAGATTGACGTGATGTGTTCTTTACAAATTGATGCTGCCTGGCTGTTCTGTTCACTTAATCATTTTTAGGTGACCACAAATTGACCACTTTAATAACCTTTCCCTGTATCTTTCTGTATATTGGCAGCATTCAGGTCAGCACCTACCCTGATCCCATGATCCATTATGTATGCTGCACTCCAGAGCTGTACTCTATTGCCTTTGTTTTTTGATACACATCTTTCTTTCTCTTCTTGTTTTCTTTTTCCCTCCTCACTTAGGTCAGTAAAATTGTGTCCAACGTTCCCCACTTGGAGTTTCTAAACTTGAGTTCCAATCCTCTCAGTTTATCCGTTCTAGAAAGAAGGTGTGCTGGATCCTTCGCTGGTGTCCGCAAACTTGTGCTCAACAACAGCAAAGCTTCCTGGGAAACAGTCCACACAATCCTTCAGGAGTTACCTGAGTAAGCAAGGGGAGGTGGGGAGAGAAAGGGGGGCTCATTGCACACAACTCAAGGCCATCCTAATAATTAATGTGGGATGAGAGGGGTGTGAGGAACTGGATAAGTAGAGGAATATGGAATTTCTTCATTGAGAGCTTGGGAACTGGCTAAGCGAAGGCTTGACAACAGCTTAACAGCTGAACTTGTGCAGTGCTGCAAAGCCCACCAAGGCTGCTCTTCCACATCCAAATACTGGCGCTGAGAGATGGGTAATGATCCTGACAATGCAGGACGTGACTCAGTGCAGGATGAATGGTGCAGTGCATACCTGCACTAATAGCTTTTGAATGGGATGTAAATCTGAGGGTCTGGCCACTAGTCAAGTAATATTTCATCCTGCTTTTCTGTGCAAATGTGTTGATTTCTGTGGCTTGGCTGTGGTCCATCTTGGCAGTGGCATTCAGTTTCCCCGGATGTCCTCGGTGGCTTCAGTTTGATACCAGATTCCTCCCTGCACAGTTCTATAAGCAGAGGTGATGGCAGCAATATATCCCCTGTGACCAGTGTGTGTGTGTGTAATAGGAATCAGAGGAGTGAATGTACCTGTCTGAAAACTTAGTGAGACCTCTTTTCTTGAATAGGAGACTTTGGTAGAGCCAAATATGTATTGTATAAAAGCACCCCATTAAATTAAGTGGTAAGCACTGAGAGCAAGTACCAATCACCAGTGGAGCTGGGCTGGTGGCTCATCAGGCACGAATGTGGAGCACCATCCCAAATGCTGTTAGACAAGTTGTGCAGCTAAAAGTATTTGCAGACCCATGTAGAGCTGTGGATGAAGCCTACAAATGGGAGTGGAGCAGAGCAATTGAAACACTCCATTAGGAGTGCTCAGAGGGCTTCTTTGCTGTGTTTCAAACCGAATAGAAGCAGTTAAAGAGAGTTATGTTAAAGCAGTGTGTGTGTCCCTACACCCCAGGTGCTCATCATTTCACAAGGTATGTTAAGATGATGATGTGATCTTTCTTCCCCTTGCAGCTTGGAGGAGCTCTTCCTGTGCCTTAATGACTATGAAACAGTGTCTTGTTCTCCAGTTTGCTGTCAGTCTCTCAAATTACTCCACATAACTGACAATAATCTTCAAGACTGGACTGAAATTCGAAAACTGGGAATTATGTTTCCATCTCTGGACACACTTATTCTGGCTAACAACAACCTCACCACCATCGAAGAGACAGAAGATTCCCTTGCAAGGCTGTTCCCCAACTTGAGATCCATCAATTTGCACAAGTCAGGTGAGCGCCCTGAAGTGGTGCACTTCTTGTGATGGCAGTTGATTAGAGTGTTTCCTTCTGAGAAATGCACTTGGAGCTGCTTGAAACTTAAGCCTGAGGGTTGGTTGCTTCCTAGGCTGCATTAGCAGTAAGCTGCAGTCAGCACTGCATCCTGCAAAGAGTGAGAGAAGGCAGCTGAAGACAGCAGGAGCCTAAATCTTCTGGATGGTTCTGGTGCTGTGGCAGAGATGAAAATGGCCACTTACCTTTGGCCCAGTCTGTCCTGCCGGATAACCTGAAGCACACTGACCCAAGGAATGCGGTGTTAGGGAAGGAAAATGAGCAGGAAGTGCACTTGCTTATTTCTGTTGGCTTTGCCTTTTTATAGTCGGTCATTACCCAGGTGGTGAGTCAGAGCAAAGTGGACTGGCAGTTACTCCAAGTGAGCTGGCAAAGGGCTGTTTTTGTTAGCAGTTTCCTTCCATTTCCTGTCCCTGCCTCGGGCAATTCTGAGGAAGGATAAATAAGTGTCTGACAGCAGAGAGGATGAAAGAGTCCCCTTTGCCTTTCCTCTCTGTGTTTTATCTTGGCTGGAACAAGCACAGCTGTGTAGGTATGTGGAGTGTAATGGTCAAGTGTACACCAGCCAAAGCTACCTGTCACCTGTCCTTAGATATCAGAAGAACACCATAGGTTTTGCTTGAGGCTGTTTTACACTTCAGCCCCTGGGATTTTTCAGCTCCTGCTCCAGAAAGAAAATTAGAGTACTGGGAAGTGGAGAGGAGACTGCAGGGAAGGCTGGGAGGGCTGTGACGCACTGGTGAGACAGCACACAATCAGCTGCAGAAGTACTTAATGCATCATCATCTTTTGTTCTCTATGGCCTTAAACGCTGTGTGAGCAATAGCTAAGTCTTAAGCCTGGGTGGAAGGCACTTAGTTAACCTGCTTTGCAGTGTGAGCTCAAAGAATCCACATAAGAAAGGCTTAAACCTAAGGAAAGGAAGCAAAGCCTGCTCACTGAGGAGCAAGTGCTCCTTTGATAAGCATTGGCAATTTTGATTCCGGGTATTTAAGATCTTGGGATTCTGTGTTGCATTTCTGTGGCTTGTGAACTGATAGTTGAATAGAGTCCAGAAGTCTCAAGGAGGGGGATAGAAAGAATGGCAAGGCAGACACCACTGTAAAAGCTAAGCTCCCGAATCACCTGTATAGAGCATCTTCCCAGACTGATACAACAGCATGGGAGAATTAAAACTACTCTGTCTTGCAAGCAAATGAAAGAGGTGTTTTCAGTGTGTCATGAGCACACGACTTCCAGACAAACTTCAGTAGACACTTGCCTGTCACATATGTTGTTTGTCTATGGATACATTATGTATTATCTGTGTGTGTATAAGCAAATCTTCTCTTCTGAGCAGGTCTGCATTGCTGGGAAGACATTGACAAGTTAAATTCTTTTCCCAAGCTCGAGGAAGTGAAACTGCTAGGAATCCCTTTGCTGCAGTCCTACACCACTGAGGAGCGCAGGAAGCTGCTAATAGCCAGGTGTGTTGTTTGGCTCTGCCGTGCAGACTTGTTACATGATAGTGAGTGGCTGGGAGCTTCCAATTGGAGGATGAAGCTGCTAAGAGATGGAGCTCTGTATGAATTCACTGCTCTGAAAGACTGGAGGGTTTGTTGTTGGATTTTGGGGGGTTTTATTTTTGCTGTTTGGGAAAGAGAGGAATAGAAACCTGTAAACTTAAACCTGTAATCTTTGGGGGCGACTGTCTTGTTGGTGACCCTTATTTGGGTTTCTTTTCTCACTGACCGTGCTTCTTGGTGTCTGCAAGCAGGTTGCCATCTATCATCAAGCTCAATGGGAGCATTGTTGGTGATGGGGAGCGAGAGGACTCGGAGCGATTCTTCATCCGGTATTACATGGAGTTCCCAGAGGAGGAAGTCCCATTCAGGTATGAAGCCTTTGTCTTGGAATGGAGAACTGGCAGTGAGGCCAAAGTGAAGGCAAACAAAGAGCTGATGTTACATGGGAAATCTGGGCTAGCCGGTCCGTGAAAAACACATTCCTTGTCTCTCTCCTGTCCTGCCACCTTCGTTCTGTGTGAGCTGATGCCGTTACATTGGAGTGTTGTCTGATGACTTGTAGAATCACTCCTGAGTGAAATGTGGTCTTAAAGTGTCTGTGTCAAGTGCTGTTAAACAACGTGACTGTGAAGTTCACGGTCTTTATTGCTTCCTGCAATCCCAGAGCTGGCTTCATAATCTACCTGTGCTTGGGAGTCCCCAGAAGTCAGTTCAGATTGTGCTCTTTGGTGCCAGGCCAGGGCATCTAATTCTCTTGGCCATCTGTTGTGTGGAACGAGCCTGGCAATGGGAAGCTGTCCCCTCACTTTGAAGCTCGCAAATGGCAAGTTTGATGGTTTTTCCTTGCCAAAAAGAATGCCCAATGACCTGTTAATCTTAGTAAACTAATGAACTTCGACAGATGTTGCTCAGTCTGTGTGTTGTTTACACCGGCATCTACTTACTGCTTCTTAATGGGCTGAGGAAGGATTGTGGAGTGCCCAGCCACTGCACAGCTGTGCCTTGTGGCCCATGACTCTCATGAGCTTTCCAAACAGTGAAGCTTCAGAGCTCTTTCTTTACAGAAAAGAGGACAAGAGTGACTGTGTGTGAGAGCTGGATGGGGGGCAGGTAGAGGTAGGGAGAAATTGTGAGGAATTGAAATGTAAAGAGATGGCAAAGATGTGAACAGTGTCTGGTCGGTGTTTACTCTGGTCAGTCAGTGTTTCCCTTAGATTAACTCGCAGGTGAAACTGCCTCTTGTTTTTTGGAAGAGCTGTGTGTGTATGGCCTGCCAATACAGTGAGGACATCAGCAGGTTGGAATGGGGAATTGAGGGCAGGATGGTTTGTACGAATACTGATGAGTCCAGCGATGCTGCTATTTGCTAAAGGCACACTGGGGTTAGTTCAGAGGCAAAGGGCACCAGTGTAGTCAGGGAGATGAGACTGAGGACAACTCCTGTCTTGTAATTTAAGGAACTCTCTAACTACAGGTCATAGTGGAGCAGATGTGCTGCCCCAAGCTCAGAAGGAAGGTTTGGGCTGCAGAGGGAAGACGAATAGCTGGTAGGGTCTGATGTTGTTCCTGCTTGTTGTTCTGGATTTGTGTCTGTAGGCACTGCAGTGACGGGAGCCTTGTGTGTCTGATTGCAATGTGCTGTGGAGGAGTAAGCTCAGCAAATGGCACCAGAAGCTCATGAAGCACATACTGGTCATGTAAGAAGTTACTAATATCTCAACTGTCTGGTGAGGCTGGGCTTATCTTGACCAGCATGCTAACTATCTGCCACTGCAGTAAGATACTGCAGAAATCTGCCTTCAGTTCCTTAACCTTTAAACACCGTTAAAGTCCTTTTCTCAGTCAATGGGCTCATTGTCTGTGTCCCTTCATCTGTGCGACGTATCCAAGAGACTTGTGCAGCCACTGAAGGGGGTTATTCTGTTCTGGAGGAGCTGTTCCACTACAGTGTATTTTGTAATGAGGCTGCAGATGGCTGAGAGCATCCCTCGTGCCTGGGTTCAGTTCCTGGATCCGAGCACAGCAGCCCTGGCAGCCCAGAGAGCTGCCATTCTTTGCAGAGGCATTTTGTGTATGTGGTTTTTTTTTGCTGGAGCTTCCTCCCCTTTCCTCCAGATCTGGTGTGGTCTCACTGAAGGCAATTTGTAATTAGAATCAAATCAGGACACACGCGTGTTGTTGCAGGGGGTACAGCATCTGCATTGCAGTGCAGCCTCAAGTGGAGGGAGACAACAGCAATGCATGGAAAATGCACCAGTGCAAGCAGCCCCCCCCTCCAGGCTGTCAAGGCATAGTGTGCAATAAACAAGCAGTGAGTTCTGTCCCAGTAAACCTCCCCCATTTGTGTTGTTCTTCATCTTGAGCTGCAGCTTGGAAGGATCGGAAAAGGAGTGAAATGGACAGAAATAATCTCTCTCTGCGGATGATGTGAGTTAGAAAGGAGTGCTGAGTGTACAATCCAATATTGGCTGGCTTCTGGAGTGACGTTGTTGTGTCTGTGGGTTTTTAATGAGTCCTCTTCTCTGGTCCACTGTTTATCTGCAGAATATCACAGGCATTTGTAGCCAGGCTCTTTTCTCCAGCATCCTCTGCTCTGGCAGCCAGCGCCTGCCAGGCTGCAAGGGGCGATTATGGGAGTCTCCAGGGTGCCAATTACCAGGGTACCAAACATTCATTGTGCCTTTGTCCCTATCGATCAGAGGGGATCCAGTCTTTCAGACTCCCAACTTTCAGTTAGTGTATGAGGAGCGTGCTGCAAAGCTTGTTCTGCCTTCTCTTGATGCAAGAAAATGAAAGGCAACCTTATATATTCACAACATGCATATGGGTAGTCCTAGCCCATTTGAGCTACTTCTCCCTCTCAGCCTGCTGCAGCTTTGTCCCTCTTATTGTAATCTGTATACCACCAGCCTGTGGACTCAGCACCATGAGGATTTCCTCACTATCTACACATAGCATAGCATTTGAGCTTGCTGCAGCTATAGCCCAGCAGGTAAAGCATGGGGAGCACATCATCTCCTCCCAGCATTAATGGCTTTTCTAAAGCAGCCTGATGGTATCAGCCAGGTGACTGTGAGAGCAGGGCACCAGCCTGCATTTGGACACTCAGCCCCAGTGAAGGCCCATTTAGTCTGTGAGACAAGGGAAATCCTAGTGCCTGGAGGCCCTTACCTCATTTCCCTTCAGACAGAGGGGCTGCTGTTCTCCAGGAACGTTCCTGCCCTAAGCAGGACTCCCAGGGGTCGCCGTACTGCCAGGACCCGTCATCTCTTGACAGGAGCAGTGACACAGCACCGATCACATTCGGCCTGGGCTCAGGTGGGGAACAAAAAGAGCTTTCTGTGCAGCACACAGTGGAGGGCCTCTGAAACGTTACCTTTTCTCTTCGGCTCTCAGCCTTTGTCATTTCAATTGCATTATGTGCTGTGCTGCCTTTTTGCCCCTTTCCCAGCCAGGCAAGGGGGTGCTGCATTCCCAGTGGGAGCAATGCCAGCTGAATGCTACATAGGGGGGTTGTGAGATGGGCTTTGCACTGCCTGCTTGGTTCCATGAGCTGGACCTCGGGTAGGAAGGCTGGAGAACTCATTTCCAATGGGAAAGTATCAGTGGGACTTGTGTCAGAGCCACTGCAGGTCTGCTAGCAAAACTCCTGTGTCTCAGGAGGGTTCGTGTTGGTGCTGCAGTGTGTCTGGACACTGCGAGGCAAAGGGACTGGAGTGCTGGGCTTTCTGGGTCTTATTTGCACATGTTCAGTGCTGTGCTCGAGAGGAATGTTGTGTGCTGTGTGAAGCATCAGGCTAGCAGAGCAGAAAGCAGACTCCTACCAATCCCAATTTATTCCTGATGGATGTCTGTTTAGGTTGTCTGACTCAAATCAAGGGTGAATGTTGCCTCGTACAAGAAAAACACAGCTCCCTAAAGTACCAGAGATGTGGTGAAAAATGGGGAAGGAAGCCTGAGTTGTTTCTGTAGTCGCTGCAGATGTTAAACTGTGCTTCGCAAACTAATAGTGTCCTTGGATGGCTGCAAGCAAAGTGAAACAACGACTTCTGAGGAGTACAATGGCCATCTGAGGGACTGTACTGTAACTCTGGGCTTGTTTTATCTGCAGGTACCACGAGCTGATCACAAAGTATGGGAAGCTGGAGCCCCTGGCAGTCGTAGATCTTCGGCCGCAGAGCAGTGTGAAGGTGGAAGTTCATTTCCAGGACAAAGTGGAGGAGATGTCGATCCGTCTGGATCAGACTGTGGCAGAACTGAAGAAGCACTTAAAAACTGTGGTGCAGCTGTCAACCAGCAACATGCTGCTCTTCTACTTGGACCAGGAAGCCCCCTTCGGCCCGGAGGAGATGAAGTACAGCTCACGAGCACTGCATTCCTATGGCATTCGGGATGGAGATAAAATCTACGTGGAGCCCAGGATGAAGTAGCTTCTCTCGACCTACACCCCCCACACACCCACACACATGCATTGAAGGAGTGTTTGCAAGGTTTTTGTTTCGTTCGGTCAGTTGAGGTTTGGTTGTGTTTCTATAGCAGGTTAATGGCTTAGCCCGGAGTGAGCGCCCTGATGACAGAGCCATGCCCACCACCCACTGCAGGTGACCTTGAGGTGACAACTGACTTCAGTGCGTGTGTTTAGGTGTGTGCAAGACCCCCGTGTTTTCTTTGATGCTCCGGTATACTCGTGATTTGGCACGAATGGTCAGTTGTTGAAGCTGAAGAATACTAGGGCCCATAAGGGAGAAGATAACTTGCTGCGGAATTTGACCTGTTTATTTTTCTTTCCCTAAGAAACGTGGGTTGTTTGGCACCACCAGAGCTCCCCATCTATCCAACTGCAGTTTGAGCGAGCTTGGTTTTCCATCTGGGTGCTGTCTCGTAGCCTTTTGTCACACTCAAGCTCACTGAAAAAGATCTGAAACAATGTTCACTTTGAATCAGAGCTCAGGTATTCAGCGTTCAGTGCGTCTGCTTAGCTCCGCTGGTTGGTGTGAGCGCACAGGATGAGGGAAAGACAGGGATGCTATGAGAGAGAAAGGATTTCTTTTAGAAACACGTGCCTGTAGCACTGTCAGCCTGCAGGCAAAGCAAGGCCCTGTAATTTGGGAAAGGAATTGTGGGCTGGTATTGTGTTAGAGGGGGTTCTGGGGTAGTGGGTCGGCAATGTGGTGAGGAGTGTGCTCCCCCATTGGCTTGGATACATCCCTGCGATGCCGAAAGGTCTTCCAATGAGCACTTAACCTTGTACCGCTGTGTCCCGAGAGTGGAATGGCTGAAATTGTTCTCCTGGGAGGGAGTAAGACTCGAGTTGAAGTTTGTTTGTTGTTGTTGCACCAGAAATGAAACCTGGCACTTTCCCCAGGGACCCCCGGCTGCGGGGTCTCCATTTAGGGTCCATGCTAGCGGAATGTGTTCACTCAGATCAGTTTCTTAGACATCAGGTCCAAAAGCACCTATACCCATGTGTATTGTAAAGCGGGTGTTCACTAGATCCCCCTCCCCCCACATGCACCTTGTAGGCATTGTGTGCTGCTCCTTCAATTAGCCCCCCTTCTCTAATGCAGCGCAGATTCCTGTGCGATGAAACCCTCAGTCCTTGATATCTCTTGTAGATCAGACAGCCGTTTCGCTTTTACTCTGTCCTCCCTTGTTCTTCTGTCATCCTGAAAAGCTGAAGACTTTTCAGATTACCTTGTTATAAGCAACTGCATCAGTTTCTGAAGCCGTGCAGTGAGAGCTCTGGTTACACGTGAACTCCTGACCGTAGTCTTGAAATGCTCCCTGTCCCCACATGCACTTTTTTTTCCCCGAGATGCTTTTGTCCACGCCACCGAGCTCCTTTATAGCCTTGGAGTTGTGCATTTCTCTTCATATTTTACCTAGATCGTGGGGTGGGGTAGAATGGGGAGGGGGACAAAGTATTATCTCGTGATCTTCAGGTTCGGGTTGTAGGGACCGTTGAGAGGGGATTAGTTCCGCATCCACAGTAAGGATTAAAAATGGCAGGATTTAAGACAAGGTAATTATTTCTGCCTCATCTCCCTGCCAAAAAACCATCCATCTCCTGGCACCATCGAGACAAGCAATAGTAAATGGAGCAGGAGTCGCCATAGGGTAGAGTAGAAACTACAACCACAGCTGCAGGGCCTCAGTACCCGTAAAGCACGAGCAGGGAGATGGTGGCAGTGTACCATAAGATGATGCTTTTATAAGCTAGAGCTTTACTGAAAATGTATTTTCCATTTGGGCAGCGAAAGGCGTTTTGCTGCCTTATAGCGGAACTCTTAAGCCAACACTTCTGTATGATATATACATAGATATGCATCGGAAAAGTTGTGTTTAATAAGATATTTTGTTATAAAACAAAGTTTTATGAAGATATGGTTGTTTAATATTAGAAGCCTATTTCTTCCTTTGACCTCCTGTTTAAGTACATCATCCTTCGGTCGCCGCGTTGTCCGAATTAGGCAACCAGTGCGGATGTAAAAGAATCTCTGATCTAATTCTACAGAGCAGTAATTGCCTACATGGATATATTTATGGCGCTGTAACTGGTATTAGTGAGATGCTGTAATTACTGACCAGCTTGCTCAGCACAATTAAATGTCTCAGTTGCAGAGAGGGAAATAAACAAAGTCCATTAAAGAACTAAAGGGGATATTGAAGAAGACCCAGCTATGCGTTTGTAGGTTTGTTTCCCTGCTAAGAAATACCCTCATCCACACAGGGAGCAGTGCTGCCGCGCCGGCTGGGAACTGCCAGTAAATAATGGCTTTATTTATGGTGGAATTGGTGGGAACTGGAAGATGAACAAAGAGGATCGCTTGTTGCTTGTGATGTGGACACGCGCCGTGTATCACTGGGGGTTTGGCATCAACACCCAAACTGGCTCCTCGGTATGAATGTGTGCCTTGCCATGTCGTTGGGGAAGGTTGTTCCTGGTTGATGTTCCCAAGCTGTTCAGGCAGCAGCAGAGCATGCACTGGGTGAAAACCAAAAGCGTCGCTTGGCTTCCCAAGGAGAAAGAGCCACATCCAAAAGCCAGGAATGGCTGACACATCTACGTGATAGACTTGGAGAAATAGGGTGGAGTGGCGCACAAGCAACACGCCAGGATGTCCCAAACTGGATTGCTTTCCTGTTGTAATACCTGCTGAGGAAGGGTTTTGTGTTTGGGCAATGTTAGTGCTTAGCAGGCGGCTTGGGGAGAGGGCTTTGAGCAAGAGGGGTCTTGGGGCTGGCAGTGGGCAGTGAGAGTGTCCTGAGGAGGTTCCATGTCAATCCATGCAGTGCCATGAGGTGCTGCATCCCAGCTTTGATGACATACATCTGCTTTACTGACAGATCCCCAGTTCTGCCCCGTTCCTTCAAGGGAACAAAATCCTGGCTTGCCAGCTTCTTTAGCTCTTGTGTTCTTTTCTCAGAGTGCTACTTTTGTCAAGAACTGTTCTGTTGTTCATGCATAAAAACCTGCCGTGGGCAGTCTGCACAGTGCAAGAAGCACCTGGTTCGTATGGAATTGGGTAACAGCTATATACCAAAGTTCTGCACGGCTCCACGTGTTGAGACAAGATGCTGCGCCATTGCTTTTTCTTTTGGAGACATCCTCATTGAATATCCATGCTTTGAGCAGATGTTACAAGCGTGCTGCTTAGCCGGCGATGCTCTGAATATGCATGGCATGGTGGCTGTCCCCCCTCACTGCCATGTGCCACTGTGGTTAGTGGGGCTCCCATGCATCCTAGTGGCACCGTGTGGTCCCCAGAGCTCAGGGCAGCTCGAAGTCCATTCACTCAGACCTGTGCGTTGCTTTTGGGATCAGCTCTTGGTTGGCCATCGCCTGCTGCGCTCTGCAATCACTCTGTCTCCGCCGCTTGCCTTTTCTGCTTTGGAAATGAGATTCTGTAGGTGCTGTTGGTTTGTGCAGATTGGAAAATGCAAACGATGTGCTGAAAGCAGCCCGGAGGCTAAAATATGTATTCCTGGCAGCTGTGCCACCCTCGCTGCTCGTGGAGCCTTTGTAGGCAGCGGGCAGACGCCATCCCCATAGCGGCACTGGGACGACCGCAGCCATCTCAGGCCTCCGCTGCTGTGATTGCTGTTCTGCACTTACTGGAAACTTCAAACATGATTTAAACATGAAGGTCTATTCTCGCACCCTATTAATTATGCATCCGTATGTAATGCTAAAGGAGAAGGGAAAACTGTAAGTCTATATCTGTTTTTATGCTGGTTTCTCTCATGGGGATTATACTTCGCGCGCCGACAATTTGCCTTTGGTTTGCTCGCAGACTTAGAGGTGGAATTCAGGCCACTTAGGTCATTGGTTTGGATCAATTCAATAAACCTGTTTAAGTTTTTGCACAAAACAAAACGCGTCCTCAGCTTTGAGCTTTGTTGTTTTCCTGAAGCAAAAACGTTTCCCTCCCATCTCACCCACAACGTGCACCTTTGGGTAGAGTGCAGGGGCCAAGTCCATGGTGTGCTGGAACAAACCTTTGCACGGGCTTTGTCCTTGGGCTGGGCAGAGATCTGCTAAAGGAGAATGCAGCGAGGCCGTCTCGTCCTTCAGTACTTACTTTTCTGGAGGCTGAACACGAGAAGAAAAGGTTCTCTTGGAAATAAATAAAGAGTGGTTTGCTCTGCTCCGATGGCGCTCCGCTCTGCAGGATGGGCGCATCCCCTGGCAAAAGCAAATAGCTTAGAAGAGAAAGTCTTCCCCAAAGAGGCAGTGAAACCTCATCAAACTTAATCAGTGTAGACTTGCCCTGTAGTGCAGGACCGGAATATTAAGCTGCAGGAGGAGCAGAGGGAAACATGTTTTCACCAGTTTTCTCTGTCTTACAAACAGGATGAGAAGAGTTGATTGATTTTTTTTTCCTCTGCTGCTAATTCTAGAAATGGGAGGGGAGAGTTGGGGTGCATGGAGCTGAAGGATGAGAGCCTTCCATGGGGATATCTGAGCCTTAAAAGCCCCCTGCCCTCCTAAAGGTAGTGAGGGGGGGGATCCGAAGCAAATCTCACTGTGTGCCCCACATGGATCCTGGGGACAGCGGTGCTAAGGCCCCCAGCAGTCAGTCCCTTGCTGACATTCCCCCATCAACCCCAGTAAAACCCAACTCTGTCCCTGCACTGTGAATGGGAGCACCAGGACGTGGTCTCCAGCAGACATAGAGAAGCGTGTATTGCTGGGTAAGGCTTTCCTCTCCCACCTCTAACAGCAGAGGTAAGTCGAGATGCAGAAACTAGAACAAGTCTTGGATGGAAAAGTAACTGCATTGAATCCTTGGGGCGCTGCCTTTGAAAGGTGCTTTAAGCCTCGCACTGTTAATGCTAATCCTGTAACACTATATAGATGGCTTTTTTTCTGCACTTACACAAAGGAGGAAGGGGCTCGATTCTTTGAGGCTTGTATTTTTCTTTCTCCCTTCAGCAAAAAAGCAATGCTGAGCAGAGCGGCTGTGGGCAGCTGACATCACACCTGAACCCAGCGAGGGGCGAGGAAGGGGCTTCTCCCCCCATCTCCGGGCCTGAATCTGATCTCAGATTAGTGTGCTGTTATCAACAGAGGCACCGGGATTGCAACCCTACACTCCTCCAACCTCGAACTGGCATTGGAGAAATCACACTTTCAGTTGTGAGAGCTCCAGGACGGGGACATCGCTGCACTCGTCAGTGTGAGTTGGCCAAGAGCACCGGCATGCGCTCTGCATTGACATAGGAGTGCTGTCCTACCAACACTGGGCTGCAAGTTCAGACCACGTTGCTCCCGACGTCTACGAATCAGGTTGGTAATACCATTTTTCTTACCCCTAAAGAAATGCTTTTGTGTGTGCAATGTGCTACGTGATGGGTCCTGGGCTGTCTGCTCCCAGCAGTGCTGCTCTTGTTCTTGAGCTGCTGTTTGATGCTGATGTTGAGCTGCTGATTTGGCCAACACAGTTGACCACTGGAACGTGGAGGCACATCGGTGCCATTGCTTCTGGCAATGGGAGATATACAGGCGTAGTGTGGGATAGATTGTGGCACATATCCTGCTTGCTATAGAGCTGTGCTGTGCATATGAGGGGATAATTAAACTAACTGGAGCTCTTGGTACAGTATAGAATGGATGTGGTGTTGAGGAATATGATTTAGCCGGGAAGTATTGGTAATGGTTGGACTAGATGATCTTCTAGGTCTTTTCCAACCTTGATAATTCTGTGATTCTGCGATTCTATGGGGAGAGCATGGCTGAAGTGCTTGGGAATGTATAAGGAGGAGACATTCTGGAGGCTGCTGTGGAAGCTCAGGGTGCACTCAAGGTAGAGATGCAGTGTGAAGCTGTTCGCATGCTGCTGCACATTGCAGCTACGTGCTACGTGCAGAGAGACAGGCAGAGAAATCAAAGCAGGTGTTTTAGTGATATTTTCTATTGGATTAATAATGACTAACAAATTGCATTAGGCACGGAAAGAATTAGAGCTGGCAGAGGAGTTTGCTTTCCTGTTCCTAGCCTTGTATTTGCTTGTCTCTGTCATTGATTCCTGTTCAGCATGAAGTTGCCCAGCTGTGTAAGTGTTGGTGTCTCCATTGCAAAGAGGTGATTGTAGAGCAGATCAGGAATTGCCCCAGAACTAAGCTGGGGCTCTGCAATACATCCCTATGCTGCAGCTCCTCCATGCAGTGACAGCTGTCCATTAGTGGGAATGGCTCAGTAAGGGCACTTAACAAAGTGGGCAGTTTGGGTCTACTCGGTGGGTGAGGGACCCTCTGCAGTGCTGGGATGGATCGCTTGGGATGTGCTTTCCTTTGGAAATGATGCACGTTTGGATTTCTCCCTGCCCTGTAGGATGAACACACGATCATTGCTCAGCACCTGGGCAGCTCTGCTGGTGGTAACTGTGCGGCACCAAGGTCAGTACTGCTCCCCCATGCCCCAAAACTGCCCCAAAAAATACCCCCTTCCCCTTGGTCAGAGTGTAACAGCAAACACAGTGTTTCCCTGGGTCTTGAGAGGTGGGAGAATGGGTGAGTACAGGAGCTAATTGTGCAGTGGTGACAGAGTGCAGACCTCCTGCCCACACAAATGGCCCTCTCCTCATTGGGAGCAGTGAAGCAAGGATAGTTGAGGTTAAATGAGGAGCTGCCGTGCTGCTGGGAGTATGTAGTTGGCAAAGCTGATAGGTACAGCAATCCCAGCAGCTCTGCGGAGCTCTGAGCACGTAACCTAAGTGAGCGTGTGTTGTGCATACATCTGAGTGCACACGGAGGTTGCAGTGGTTTTGCCGTGGTACAGAATAGGACCATGAGGAATTTCCAATGACCAACAAGTGGTAAATCGAATGAGCAGCGATCTGGTGTGGGGCTGACCACAGGATCCCAAGGAACTTGGAGCTCTTTTAGGGTGCCAGCAGGGTTAGGCAAGGTTTCCCCTTGTCTCCTTCCTCCTTGAGGCCAGACTGGGTTGGAGGGGTTCGCTGGTGACACTGGAAGGCAGCCTCAAGCAGGGAGCATCCTTGGGGTTGTTGAACTGAGTATCCTTAGTGCCACTGAGCAGTGCACCTTAGGGCTGCTGGGTGGTACATCCTTATGGCTGCTGAGAACAGCATCCCCAGCTCAGGCAGCACAGAGCCCCGTTTCTTTAACCAAGACCCGTGTCTGCAACCAGGGGCCTCTGAGAGGTGCAGGTTAGGACCTGGGAAATAAAAGCATGTTCCAAACTGAGGTAAACAGAGCTGGGATTGTTTGGAAGCATTGTGGCTCCCCTTAGCTCTGCTCGAATGTCACAAGGGCTGTGCGCTGCTTTTCTACATCAAAGAGAGGAGGAGGGGGAAAGAAAGCCCGTCTAAGTCTCTGTTTTGCTCAATGCAGGGTTTTTCTGGGTGCCCCACTGTGCCCTCCCCAAAACCAGGACAGGTCCCTGTAAGCACTGAACTCCCCCCCACTCTCCTTGCAGCTCAGGCCATGGCAAGTCTGTACCCATTTTGGCCAAACGACACAAAAACACCCAAAGTGGACGATGGGAGCTCTCCTGAGATCAAGCTCTCTATTCCGTTCATCTTCTTTGGAGCCCCATACAGGACGGTTTATGTAAGTGGAGAACAGACTTTCCTTTTATTCTTTTCTTCACCATTTGGCTGCACGTTAAACGCGCTCTCGCTGTCGTCAAAGAGTGGGAAGATTTATTAGCACCCACCTGACAAGTTCTTAGATTTCATGAACTGATAGGTTTTATGATTAAGAAAGTCAAAGGTATAGTTAATGGGCTAATGTTCATGGGGAAGGAATAAAAAAGGCAATAAATTTTTTTTGTGGGTGATTAAATGGTACAGCGAAGCTCAGGGTTTGACACAAGGAACATTATTCCTGTTCCATGACAAGAAACGAGAACATGCAGAGACCCATAGGAAAAAAAAAGGGGTGATTTGGAGCTGTGTGGAGGGTTGCGTAGGGCTCTCTCCAGTGTCCCCCATCATCTTGGGCAGGTGAACAACAACGGCGTGATCTCCTTCAACTCACTGGTCAGCCAGTTCACACCTGAAGCCTTCCCACTGGCTGATGGCCGGGCCTTTGTCGCGCCCTTCTGGGCTGATGTGCACAATGGCATCCGTGGGGAGATCTACTACCGCGAGAGCACCGACCCAGAGCTGCTGGGTAGAGCCTCCAAGGACATCCGCAAGTACTTCAAGGACATGGCATCCTTCTCAGCCAGATGGGTCTTCGTCGTCACCTGGGAGGAGGTGACGTTCTATGGGGGGAGCAGCACGACACCGGTAAGAGCAACAACTATGGTATGCATGGTGGTGTCTGTGGGGATGACTGTACGGATGGCCATGGGGTTGACTATAGGGATGGCCATAGGGTTGACCATATGGATGGCCAATGGGGTTGACCATAGGGATGGCCAATGGGGTTGACTATAGGGATGGCCAATGGGGTTGACCATAGGGATGGCCATGAGGTTGACCATAGGGATGGCCATAGGGTTGACCATAGGGGTGGCCATGGCCATGGGGATGGCAGTGCAGTGTTTTTCCTGGCTTGAATGGCATTTAAATTGCTGTAAGCTGTGACAGCAGCTGCCACTGAGAGGTCTGTGCCATCCCATAGGAGACACACAGGCAGTGTGTGAGGGCTCCCTGCTGTCCTTTGGGGAATGGGCTATTTTGTATTTACTTGCACTTTACAAGTGCCAGAAGTTGGCTGCTTCTATCTCAAAGAGTTGGCTTCTATAAGCAGTTCAGCTCTTTTCCGTTTGTTAGAGAGGCTCGAAATGTAATGCATATTTTTGTGCCAGTCCTGGCAGCTCTTGCAGGAAAAAAAAATACACACACACACACACATATATATTTGCAGACAGCAAGCAATATAGAGGTCCGTGTGTTGCCTGAAGAATTACATTTGCAACACAATGCAATTCATTTTGGTACGGAGCAGCATTCCTGCTCGGTAGTGGCCGAGGCCGTGGGTTGGCAATGCAGCAAAGCACAGTGCAACTTAAGCAGGAAATTCATCGCAATGCAGAAAAGCTGCAGAAAACAACTTGGCAAATGTGGCCTCAGGGATACAGTGGTTACTTCGGTCTCTTGTTGGCTACAGAGCAAATGCATGTGGCTTATGATGGCTATTTTGTATGGTGTGGGTGCTCAGTGTTGCAAGTGCCAAGCTGGGAAGTTTGGTTGACATTGAATAGATCCCATGGGAGACTGCTGCATGGGTAAAGTAAGCAGAGTATAGGCACTTGCTGTCTGTCTGCATAAGGGTAGAAGTGAGGAGCTTGGGTTTATGCTGCCTTGCCAGCCAGCAAAGTGTGTCCTTCTTACACGGGGCCTGATTTTGTCTGAGTGTTTGGGGCTGGAAATGCAGAGTCATTTCAAGCGAAAGGAAGGGCAGATTGAGCAGGTAGTGATGGGAAGTGGCAGCCAAGCCAAACACATAACGTACATGGCTGCCTCAGCTGCAACGCACCGTTAATCGCATTGTGGAATATGAATGCTGAAGGGAGCTGGGTAAGATAACATGTCGAGAAATAGAGCTAAGAGAGGGTAATGGGAGAGAACGGGTCATAGCAGCCGGCTGCTGGTCTGCCACAAGCTTATTCTCTTGCTGCCATCTATTGGCACAGAATTGGATGGGGAACAGCGCTGTGATTTCCCCAGACTGAAGCTCCAGAGGGGATGGAGAGGTTGGAGTCACTGTATGTTGGGTCCCATTTGGATCCTGCCACACATCACCATGGTGCTCCTGCTGTACCCCAGGGTGCAGGTGGCACAAGGGTGGGTGAGCAGTGGGAGAAAAGCAGCCTCACCTTGTGCATCTGTTGGTGCTTTCCCAGGTGAACACATTTCAAGCTGTTCTCATCACTGACGGGGTGTCATCCTTTGCCATATTTAACTACCAAGAGATCAGCTGGACCACAGGGACGGCCAGTGGAGGGGACCCCCTGACTGGGCTTGGTGGGGTGATGGCTCAGGTGAGACTCTCTGTCCCTCTCCAGCTCTCAGAGGACTGCCCATAGCTTTCCTAACGTACCCGTGCTTGCTTGTGCCTCCTGTCCCTTCAGCATCCTTGGCACTGTATATGGGCAGCCCAGAATTTGGTCCCAGCAGCCATGCCACAGATACCCCATCAGCCAAAAAGATGCTGCTGTGTCCTAAAGGCTACAGACATTGAACTGTCCCTTCTGGGCTTTGAAGGTCCCCATGCCCAGAAGAATATATTTGTATTTATATGTGCAGGGATGTGCACAGCTGCTTTCCTGCAGCAGGATATCTGACAGAATCTGCTCTCTATCCACGTTAGGCTGGCTTCAACGGTGGAAATATCAGCAACTTCTTCAGCATCCCAGGCTCCAGAACCCCAGACATAGTCAATATAGAGCAAACAACCAATGTGAACATTCCAGGGCGCTGGGCTTTCAAAATAGATGGCAGAGAAATAGATCCAGCCAACGGCTGCAGCCTGAGAGGTAAGGGAGGAATGGGGATGCCTTGTTACGTGCTGTTGGGTGTAGAAGAGCTCTAGGCTCTGAGTGTGGTTTTGCCTGGGCAGACAAGGGCTGAGTGGGCAGCTCAGAGAAAACAGGGGCTGAAAGAGCATTGGGAGCTCTGCTCTGTGCCATTTCCAACCGACAGCAAACAAAGCTGTCATCGGTGCTGGCTTTGTTGGCATCCCTGCAGATTTATCTGCAATGCATTGTTAAAAGTTTCCATTTCTGCTGTCCAGGCCTATGATGTCAAAGGCTGGGCAGTCTGCAGCAGTCAAATGCCACTCAAGCCATCATCTCAACTTATTTCTGCAGTACAATGAGAAGGACTTGGGGACAGTCGTGTCCCCTTGCCCCTGGGATGGGAATGGTGGCAGAATGATCCCATGTCCTCTCTTTCTGTGGAAGGAATCATAGGTTTCTGGGCAGGATAAATTCCATGCCCCTGCACCAATTACAGCATCTGCACGTGTCAGTTCTGCCATGGAGATATAGAGGGATTAACTGCACAGAGAGACAGAACAAGGACTGTGGTGTGGAGAGATTAAGGCATTGCCATTGGTCAAATAAAACTTATCAGGAACATGTACTGTACAGCAAGCAAGTTGTCGCCTGCTGCTGAATGCTGTCACCGTGCTGGGACATTTGACTTCTTCACTGGCAACCTTTAGAATTACCCTAAAGGAGACCTGCACACCCCTGAGGCTCTTCCAGCCCAAGATAGGGTCAGACTCCCACCACCCTAACAGCTTCCAGCTGCCACCTCAAGAAGAAAGACCTGGTTTCACAACGTGGATAAAGCCAGCCTCTGCTTACAGCCACGAGAGCAGTGTGCACGACCCATCACAAGGTCTGTGTGTCCCAGCAGCTGCCTGCTCACTTTTACAAGGGGAGATGAATCATGAGATGGAGATGATGAGGCTCACATTTGGCAAAGCTCCGTACACCATCAGGACAGCTGATGCAGGAGCTGTTGAGCCTAAGAAGAGATGTTATTTGTTGCAAGCAGTTGGGAAATAAATAGCACTTTTTGTTGGAGGCATGGAAGAGCACAAAAAGTTTAGGAGAGGTAAAGCAGGCAGCTCGCACATCCGCCTGAAGGAGAGGTGTGAAAGTCGACCATATGGAGGAGAGGGAATCTCTCACGGCGTCTGCCACCCTGCGCCCATCTTCTGCCACTCACGTCTCTCACCAGGGAAACCTGCCTCCTTTGTGACAGCAGGCTGAGCATCCCCATCACCTATGTGTGGATAGGAAGTTACTCATCAGCAGATCTTTGATTCCCTAAGTACCGTGAGCTCTTTTGGACTGGAAATGAATTGTCTATGTTGACAGAAGCACTCTTCGATGAGCAAAGCCACCTAAAAGGGGTTATTATGGGAAGAAGGGCAAAGTGCCACAGTGCTGGTGTTGAAAGTGCTCTCCCCAGAGCAGTTGCAGAGCCCTCAGCTTTATCTTCAGGTCACAGAAGCAAACCCAAGGACTTGTGTGACTGACTGAGCGCCGCTGTGCCTCTAGCAGTGGGTGAGGTTCCAATGTAAGTGTTTAATTTCTTTTCCGTGCTTTTTAGGACAGTTTCTCCATCAAGGGGAGATCTTCTGGGAGAACTCAAACTGCAGCACCAAGTGCCGCTGCCTGGACTTCAACAATGAGATCTTCTGCCAGGAGATGGCTTGCGGCCCATTCGAAGCATGCGAGCCGAAGATCAAGTTCTTCCAGTGCGTGCCTGTGGAGAGCAGCACCTGCGTGGTGTTCGGAGATCCACACTACCACACCTTCGATGGCTTCCTCTTTCACTTCCAGGGTTCCTGCTCCTACCTCCTCGCCAGGCAGTGCTGGCCAGGCTCCCAGCTGCCCTACTTCAACGTGGAGGCCAAGAACGAGAACCGAGGCGGCTCCTCCGTCTCCTGGCTGAGGGACATTTTTGTGGAGGTCTACTCGCACAAGATTGTCCTCCCAAAGGGCAGCTTTGGGAAAGCCAAGGTAAGAGCCACACAGAACAGCAGGAACTTACCAGGTCTGGTCCTGTTGGTGAGACCGTGATAGTAGTCTTGTGTATTCCTTGGGAAATGGGAAGGGTGGAAGGCATGACAGCAAAGCCATGGGTCAACCGAGGCCAGCGGCTCAATCCTCTGGTCATGTTCCCACAGGTGGATGACTTGGTGGTGTCCTTACCCATCTCCCTAGAGCTGGGCGCTATCAAAGTCTACCAAAGCGGCTTGTCCACAGCCTTGGAGACTGATTTTGGCCTGATGGTGACTTACGATGGCCAACACTACGCCTCCGTCTCCGTTCCTGGCACGTACATCAATGGCACGTGTGGTCTGTGCGGGAATTACAACAAAGACCCCGAGGATGATGCACTGCGTTCGGATGGCAGGTTGGCCTCCTCTGTGCCAGAACTGGGTGAGAGCTGGCGAGTGCCTCACCCCGAGAGGAAATGCTCACCTGGCTGCGTGGAGAACTGCAGCATCTGCGATGCCTCCACCGAATCACTCTATTTCTCCCCGGAATATTGTGGCTTCCTCAACAAGACTGGAGGGCCACTGTGGGAATGCGGCTCCGTTGTGGACCCCACCGCCTTTGTACACAGCTGTGTCTATGATCTGTGTAGTGGACGGGAGAACAGCACCGGGCTGTGCCAAGCCATCCAGGCGTACGCCGCGGTGTGCCAAGGGCTGGGGATCCCAGTGGGAGAATGGCGTGCTCAAACGGGATGCGGTAAGTGTGGGTTTGCTGGTGCACATATATATTATATTGTTGTGGGTTATGAGGTAGTGGTCCCTAGCTCAGAACCTGATGTTTGTCCTGTTTGTTTGTATCCCCTTGGCACCTGCAGAGGCAGCCGTGCAGTGCCCAGACCACAGCCACTACTCAGTGTGTGCCAGTGGCTGCCCTGCCACCTGCTCAGACCTGACTGCCCCACTGCGCTGTGCTGCACCCTGTGCTGAGGGCTGTGAGTGTGACGATGGCCACGTGCTGAGCGCCGACCGCTGCATCCCTGTGCAGAAGTGTGGCTGTGATGTGGATGGACGATACTACGCTGTTGGAGAGGTGTTCTGGGCAACAGCGGACTGCACTTCAGAGTGCCAGTGTGAGGACGGCGGGGAGGCCAAGTGCTTCAACACCAGCTGCCCTGAAGGAGAGGTCTGTGCCATTGAGGATGGCTACCGGGGCTGCTACCCAAAGCGGGAGGGCCTGTGTTCAGTGGGACAGAACCAGGTGCTGCGGACGTTTGATGGTGTCACCTTCCCTTACCCACTGGAGCACTCTTACACACTGATCAAAACGTGCATGGAGAAGCCTGACTTCATCGAGGTGGACATCAGCCAGAAGAAGCCTGGATATGCTCCCAATGGGCTGCGTGTTGTGCGGATCCAGGTGGTTGGCCAAGAGGTGAAGGTCGGAGGAGCCAGCCTGTCAGAGGTCAAGGTAAGTCTGTCGCCAAGGTGGGAGGCATCGTCTTGTGCCATGCCATGATGTCCCCATGGAGCAGAGCTTATGGGTGTAGAGCTCTGGGCTGTTCCTTGAGATCAGAGCCATCACAAGTGTCAAAGTCTACCCATCTCTCATAGCCAAGGCAAGAAGTTAAAGGACTGGGATTGCATTCACCTATAGTCCCCATCCCATAGACTTCACAGCAGCTGCCAGCACTGGTGGAAAGACCACAGGTGTTCACCAAGACCCTGTTCACACAGCCCAGCTCATGCAAACCCTCCACACCAAAGAGCTAGGGGAAAGCAGAGGATATCTTGCTGTATCTTGAAAGCATTTGTATTTTGATTGAAGGCAGAACTGGTGGTTATAATGTGGCTACAGCCAGCAAAATAGCTGTGGAAAAGAAGGAATATCCCAACCTTGAAGGTCTCTGTGCCTTCTGAATCCTAGCCATACCCATTTTTACTCTATTTTGCAGCTGGGGTTTTGCTCTTTGTCCTGTCAAGCCAAGCCAGCCACAGTAGAGCAGGCAGAATGCAGACCATCTTGCAGAGTCACGTTCCCCTTCCCTTGCAGGTGAATGGCTATGATGTAGACCTGCCATATTTCCATCCTTCTGGCCACCTGGAGATCTACCGCACTGACAATGGCACTGTTATGGAGTCAGAGGGACTCCTGAACGTTGGCTACTATGATTCAGGCCTCCTGGAGATCCGCCTCTCCACCACCTTCTTCAACTGCACGGGGGGCCTGTGTGGCTTCTTCAATGGCAACGCCAGTGATGAGTTCTGCACGCCCAAGGGCAAGTGCACAGACAACCTGGAGCTCTTCCTGGAGAGCTGGACAACATTTGATGAGATCTGCAATGGGGAGTGCGGGGACCTCCTCAAGGCATGCAACAACGACTCGGAGCTGCTTAAGACTTACCGGAGCCGCTCCAACTGCGGCATCATCAATGACCCCACCAACAGCTCCTTCCTAGAGTGTCACAGTGTGGTCAACGTCTCAGCCTACTACAGAACATGCCTCTTCCGCCTGTGCCAAAGTGGAGGCAACCAGTCAGAGCTGTGCGATGCAGTGGCACGCTATGCCAGTGCCTGCAAGAACGCCGAGGTGGACGTTGGCCAGTGGAGGAGCCACAGCTTTTGCCGTGAGTCAACAAAAGCTTTTGAGTACCTGGGGCAGTAGGGAGGAGATGTAGCCTCCCCCCCTACTCTGGGATGGGTCTTTCTTGGGAGCATTTATAGAAGTCTGAAATCACAGTAGTTGGTGGGCAGACTTGCATAAATTGGGGCTGTTTTCTTGCTCTCTTGGCTACACCAGACAAAGGTTGGTGTCAAAAAGCTTCATCCAATGGAGCCATCCTCCACAATGGAGGCTGAGGCATACAAAGCACTTTCCTCAATAGCATACTAAAGTCTCACAATTGCTTCACTTGGGAGGCAGCATTTGCAAAGCCCGTGCTGTATCCTGGTCAGGAGCTCACTCATATGAGGAAGGGCAAGCTAGCAAGTGACCAGTGCATAGTGGGACCACAGCATGACCCAAAGACGAGGACACTACATCTCACCTATGGATGGTAGTTTCTAAGTGACACTTTCGCCCACAGGGACAGATTTCCCAATTAAATGGTTTAATGGTGGTGTTTCAGGAGACACAAGGAGGTTTATGATGCGGTGCAGGAGCGTTCCAGGGCCGCAGATGGTGGCTGACAGTACTGTAAGCCATCACCAAAGGATAATTTGAATACAGCATGTTTTTAGCTGTGGCTGTAAAGTTGCCATTGATGGGAAAACATTCATAATTCAGCAGCGAATGTGAAAAATCTCCATCATGGCTGTAGATAGTAGGCAGCCCACATCTCTGCTGTGCAAGTTGTAGAGAGGAATCCATTTGGGAGTGGGGCGTTCATTTGGAAGAAGGAAGCAGGACTTCATCTTTGGGTTGGCAGGAGGAGGTGTCACTTGGCATGGGACTGCAGTGTGAGGAGGGAGATGGCAGAGAGGAGTAGGACTAAACAAGGGAGTGGGAATACCCAGTGGCTGGGATGCTGCTGGGACTAGTCTTCCATTTATAGCTAGTGGGTCAGTATTCACCTTGTGTCCACCTTCTGTCTGTACCCCCCTCGGTGCTCCTTGCACCATGGCTTTGGGAGCTGCTGACTCCCACTCTGCATTTGATGCCCCCAGCCCTGGCGTGCCCAGAGAACAGCCATTTTGAGGAGTGCATGAGCTGCGTGGAGACCTGCGAGACTCTGGCTACAGGCCCTGTCTGCACGGACACCTGCACAGAGGGCTGCCAGTGTGACGAGGGCTTTGCCCTGCGTGGCTCTCGCTGCGTGCCCCGTGGAGAATGTGGCTGCAACTTTGAGGGCCGCCAGCTGGCCACCAACCAGACCTTCTGGATGGACATCTCCTGCCACTTCCTCTGCTACTGCAATGGCTCAGACAACAGTGTGTACTGCGAGAACGTCTCCTGCAAGGATGATGAGTACTGCCTAGAAGAGAACGGTCTCTATTACTGCCATGTCCGCACTGATGCCTCTTGCATCGTCTCTGGCTATGGGCACTACCTGACGTTCGATGGCTTCTCATTTGACTTCCAAAGCAGCTGTGCCCTGGTGCTGTGCACCACCATCTCACGGCCGCGTGCGGAGCGGTCAGACACCTTCCCCACATTCACTGTCACGGCCAAGAATGAGGATCGTGACACCTCCCTGGCCCTGTGGGTGAAGCAAGTGGAGGTGGAGGTCTTTAACTACAACATTGTCATCCACCGTGCCTACAAGTACACCGTGATGGTGAGTATGGCTGCGAGGGTCGGGTGGCAGTGAGGGATGATCCTTTCCCACCCCAGCTGTGGCTCCTGGAGCTCCAGGTGGTTTCCCTAGGCACAAAGTCTCACTTTCTCATTATTTCCTTCCCAACAGATCAACAATGAACGGCTCTACCTACCCCTGAAGCTGGGCCAGGGCAAAGTGAATATCTTCGCCTTTGGTTTCCACATTGTGGTGGAGACTGACTTTGGACTGAAAGTGGTGTATGACTGGAAGACCTTCCTCTCCGTCACCATCCCACGTAGCTTCCAGAACCTCACCTATGGCCTCTGTGGCCGCTACAATGGCAACCCTGATGATGACCTGGTGGCTGCGGGTGGCATGCCAGCCTTTAGCGTCACCGACTTCGTGCAGAGCTGGGCCAAGAGGGACACCTTCTGTCGGGTGGGCTGCGGTGACCGCTGCCCAGCCTGTGGCAAAGTGGAAGGCTTCTGGAAACCCCAGCAGCTCTGCAGCCTCATTCCCAGCCAAAGCGGAGTCTTTGCCAAGTGCCACAGTAAGATCAACCCCAGCTATTTCTACAAGAACTGCCTCTTTGACACGTGTGTTGATGGGGGAGCCATGCAAACGGCCTGTGGCTGGCTGCAAAACTATGCCAGCACGTGTCAGACGCAGGGCATCGCCATCATCGGCTGGAGGAACTTCACCTCATGCTGTAAGTGCTGCCCTACTGATGGACTTTTATTTACTAGCTAGCTCTGAGTCCTCAATTTGGTCACTAATATAGAGAGGTAGTCAATTGGAAGCCCCAGGACCGTGGAAGTGTCAATGTCATGACAGTGGCACAATGTCAGAGTTGACCTGGGGCACGCCAGGGCCACAGTGGTACAGGCACATGCAGCTGAATTTGTTCCCCAGGAGTTTTAGTTGTGAGCTTTGCAGCTGGCAGTGTTTCCTCTAATGAAGGTGCTTGCTATTGTCAATAAGATTACACTGCAGTGTTCAATTAGGCTCCTGAGGATGGGAGTCGTGAGTCTCCCTGGCAGCCGCTCTATCTGGCAAATCAGCTGGGAAGTAATTGCTATCATTAACAAGGCCAAAAATTAAATTTATGTCGTTCTTCCTCCTAATGAACCACCTCACAGCTCTGGAGGAATCATTTCAGCAGCTCGGTGGCAGCATGGCCACGTGCCTACATCTCATGTGCCCTGCCCCACATGGTTCCTGGTGAGCTGGTGGCACCTTTGGGTGTGCAGTGGCCGAGCAATGAAGGTGAGCTGTCAGTAACACATACACTCAAACATGTCCCTGTGCTACTTGGGAGTCCATGGGACCACCAGGGACAACCCTGTCCCCCTGCATGGAGCTCAGCAGGAGTGACCAGTAGCAGGGCAGCAGATGGCAATAAGGGTTTGTGCACTGTATGCATCATCAGGATGTCTTTGTGTGCCAGCAGTAGGACTCAATAATCCCGGTGTGACCCTCCCAGCTCCCAGTAATCTATGATGAATCCCCACGAGATTATGGCTGGCAGCAAAGAGGCTGTAAAAGGAAGGAGCAGGTAGGACAAGTCCTTCATTTGCAGGGCATTAATTCACCTCCTTCATGTTCTCCCCTCCCATTGCAGCTGTCAGCTGTCCTCCCAATAGCCACTATGAGAGCTGTGTGTCCCTGTGCCAGCCCCGCTGCGCTGCCATCCGCCTGAAGAGCGACTGTGGCCACTACTGCGTGGAGGGCTGCCAGTGTGACCCTGGCTATGTGCTGAATGGCAAGAGCTGCATCCTGCCCCAGAACTGCGGCTGCTACTCTGATGGCAAATACTATGAGGTATGCCAGGAATGTTTTTCCCTCAATGCCCTCACTGTAACCCTTTATAATAATCCTTAAAGGTGGGATGTGCGATCCAGGGGGGTGTTGTAGGGTGTCACATTGTGCCTGGTCACTGTGGCATGTGGTGGAGGGTCTAAGGATCCAAGCAAAGTTTGCATGGGAAACACCAACCTCCCAACATCGTATGGTTGTTGGGCAAGGATGGCTTAGGAGAGGGTGCTGGGACAGGGGACTGGCAAGCAGGGATGTTCAGTGCTTGGTGTCAGAGTCCAATGCTCTGCAACCACATTGTTGTGCATGCAGTGAGCATAGTGCTGCTTATGAAACCTACTTATTTGTAACCACGTGATGTTCGTTGGGATTCTGGTCTATCAGAGTGATGCATTAATCACCACACCACAGTCCAGCAGTTGTAATGCATCATGAGATCCCAAAGGACAGAGGCAGTGCTGTCTTGATCTGTGTGTGTTAACTGTTATGGTGCAGGATGAGGGCTGTTTTGAGGAAGGAATGGTTCAAAGACAACCAGGTGCCATAGCTGTCCTCCACATTTACATTGCTGGCGGTTCATGTTCCTGTTCTGTGTTGGGTTGGAAGCAGGCAGTGTGTACTTTGTGCTCATCATCACCCAGTTTCCCTTTCTACACGGAGAAGGGGAGTAAATCCATGCAGTATATCCACAGAGGGCCATGCAGAGGTTCCCAACCCCCTGAACCCACCACCCATTGCTCTTGCAGCCCAAACAGCTCTTCTGGAATGGAGACTGCACCCGGCGGTGCCGCTGCTTCCGACGCAACCTGATCCAGTGTGACCCACGGCACTGCAAGTCGGATGAGGAGTGTGCCTCACGCAATGGTGTGCGTGGATGCTTCAGCACACGCAGCTCCTTCTGCCTGGCAGCAGGCGGCGGAGTCTTCCGCACCTTTGATGGAGCCTTCCTTCGCTTCCCTGCCAACTGCGCCTTCGTGCTGTCCACCATCTGCCAGAAGCTGCCCGACTTCTCCTTCCAGCTCATCATCAACTTCGACAAGTGGTCCTCGCCCAACCTCACCGTCATCTCCCCCGTGTACTTCTACATCAACGAGGAGCAGATCCTCATCAGTGACAGGAATACGGTCAAGGTGAGGTCTTGCTGAGGTTGGGGCTGCAGGGGACCATCTCCTGAGCTGAAGTGGTGTGACATTGCTGGTCACAGCTGTAGAAGCAGCTTCATGTGAGACAAGCAGCCGCTCTCTGTTGTGCTGGGCAGAGGCACGTTGGCCAGGTTGAGAGGAATATTGGCAGGTGGTCCAATGGAGGAGGGTGAGCCAGTGCCCATCGTTGTGCCCATCATCTCATGCACCCTTTTGATGAGAGGGGGATGCAGATCCAAGAGAATAATCATTCAAGTGTAATATAAACCACCAGAAACCATCATGTAGGCTGCCATCCTAATTAAGAAAATCTGGAGAACACAGGCACCTAAAGAGAAGGGGACTGCTTTGAATCCAGACATTTGTAAGGCATCAATATGTAATGGACTCTGGCTTTTTACATGGTTGGAATGGCAGTTATGGTAGTACAGCATCAGCAGAAGTTGAAGTTCCCTTATTCTTATATAGGCTTAGTTCTTATATAGAACTGTTCAGTGGCTTTAAAGTGGAAGAGGGTAGATTGAGACTAGATATTAAGAGAGAAATTTTTCACTGTGTGGATGGTGAGATGCTATAACAGGTTGCTTGGGGTACTGGAAAACACTTGAAGAGACTGCAGGGGGGCAGTGATCCTGCACAGCAGTGGGCAGGATGAAGGGATGTCATCCCTGCGTCCCCCCCTGCACCAGGTGAATGGCAGCCTCGTGAGCATCCCCTTCGTCACGGGGCTCTCCACCAAGATCTACAGCCATGAAGGCTTCCTGGTGATCGACTCCGGCCCCGACATCCAGATCCGCTACAACGGCTTCAACGTCATCAAGATCACCATTGGTGACCGGCTGCAGAATAAGGTGTGCGGGTTGTGTGGCAACTTCAATGGTGACCCGGCGGACGACTACGCGACGCTGCGGGGTAAGCCGGTGGTCAGCAGCGTGGTGCTGGCACAGAGCTGGAAGACCAACGGCATGCAGAAGAGGTGAGGTGGACACGGTGGGTGGGTGTGGGGCTGGGCAGTCAGGGACCCCCCCCACCTTGCGACGTGTCCGGTGCCCCCAGCTGCAACGAGCTGCAGTACTCCCAGTACGCCGCATCCTGTGACAACGTCCAGATCCAGAAGCTGCAGAGTGACAGCTACTGCCTGAAGCTGACGGACATGAAGGGCTTCTTCCAGCCCTGCTACGGCCTCCTGGACCCTCTGCCCTTCTATGAGTCCTGCTTCTTGGATGGCTGCTATAACCGCAAGCAGGTGCAGCTGTGTGGCTCGCTGGCCGCCTATGGTGAGGCATGCCGTACTTTTGGCATCCTGGGCACTGAGTGGATTGAGAAGGAGAATTGCTGTAAGTGAAATGGGCTCCTGCGGGTCCTCTGTGTGCACCAGACCTGGAGCACAAGGGTAAAGGTGCGTCTCGCGCTGTTTAGCAGGAGTGGTGGAGGACCCCTGTGCAGGCGCCGACTGCCCCAACCGGACCTGTGAGCTGGATGACGGCGGGGAGCTCTGTGGCTGCATCGAGCCCCCACCCTATGGCAACAGTGAGCCCAGGGCTGGGAGGGATGACTGGGATGGGGGTCTGGGCCTGGGGTGTCCTTTCAGTTGGTTCCATGAGCCTTCTCCTTCTCTCCTAGCCACCCATGACATCATTGATGCAGAGGTGACGTGCAAGGCTGCCCAAATGGAAGTGTCCATCTCCAAGTGCAAGCTGTTCCAGCTGGGCTTTGAGCGCGAGGGCGTACGGGTCAATGACCGTCACTGTCCTGGCATAGAGGGAGAGGACTTCATCTCCTTCCAGATCAACAACACCAAGGGCAATTGTGGCAACCTGGTGCAGGTGGGATGGGATTGTGGGCTCATGGGCCTGGATGCTGCAGGCATTGGGCATTGTCTCATCTGGGAGCAGTGGGGCAGGAAGGGCAACAAGGGCGCAGTGTGCTATAGGGTGGCTCTTCAGTGGGTTAAAGGGACCCAAGAGGTGGCCAGCACTTGTGGCACATCTTGCCTTGAGCCTCAGTAATATTTGGGTAAGAGAAGTGGAATTGTCAGAGTCACACTATATGTTTTGGGTCTGAGCATCAAGTGGGAGATCAGAGATGGTCACTTTAGAGGGATGCCATGTTGTGCCTTCTGCAGTCCAACAGCACTCACATCGTATACAAGAACACGGTGTGGATTGAAAGCGCAAACAACACAGGCAACATCATCACACGAGACCGGACCATCAACGTGGAGTTTTCCTGTGCCTATGAGCTGGACATTAAGATCTCTCTGGACTCAGTCGTGCGGCCAATGCTCAGGTCAGAGCAGGGCAAGTAGTTCATGTGTGTGCATGGACAGCAAGGTTACAATATGCAAACAACAGCCAACATGAGTTCCAAGACTCATTGTTTTTATTCTTTTTATTAGTGTGATCAATCTGACAGTGCCAACCCAGGAAGGGAGCTTCACAACCAAGATGGCCCTGTATAAGAACTCCTCCTACAAGCACCCATACCGACAGGGGGAAGTGGTGCTGACC
The DNA here is from genome assembly GCF_054131305.1 of Coturnix japonica. Lineage (NCBI taxonomy): Eukaryota > Metazoa > Chordata > Aves > Galliformes > Phasianidae > Coturnix > Coturnix japonica. The sequence goes on from NC_140696.1 coordinate 3,953,936, forward strand.
ACGCGGGACGTGCTCTATGTGGGGGTCTTTGTGGTGGGGGCTGACTCCAACCACCTGATCCTGATGCTGAACAAGTGCTATGCAACACCCTCAAGGGACAGCAATGACAAACTGCGCTACTTCATCATCGAGGGAGGGTAGGTGACCACAGGAGCCTTGGTATGGTTATCTATGGAAAGCATAGCTCTGCAGGAGCTACTACTAAGACAGCTAGGTCTATCCTAGCCAAAACTGGCAGGTAATATAGGGATGCAGAAACATATGTCCCATGATACTCATATAGGTACAGTGGCATCAAAGAGAATGATTTGGCCAAGGGGGTCTCATAGGGACAGGAGCAAGCAGTGCTGCTTGAGGGGGGGGGGTCTTAGTCACAGAAGCACTACAGCCAGCTTTTGTCCTGCTCACAGGTGCCAAAACTTGAAGGACAACACCATTGGCATCGAGGAGAACGGGGTGTCCCTGACCTGTCGCTTCCACGTCACTGTCTTCAAGTTCATCGGGGACTATGATGAAGTCCACCTGCACTGCGCTGTTTCACTGTGTGACTCAGAGAAGTACTCCTGCAAAATAGTAAGTGAGGATAAGGCTGAGGGTCGCTGGGAGCTTTCTGAGACAGAAGTAGAACATGCTGTGCATGGCTTACCTGCTCAAGGGGCAGCCAGAGGCAGCTTGGTCTGGGTTGGAGGTGGAGAGGGCTTGATCAGTGGCCAGGAGTGATAAATATGCTGCCATCTCCATGCAGAACTGCCCCCAACATCGACGGTCAGCCAGTGCCTTCGGACACGAGGCCCACGAGCAGATCCTGTCAGTGGGGCCCATTCGGAGGAAACGTAAGTGTTTGTGTTTGAGGACAGGCATGAGGGGTCCTCCACCTTATGTGATGATCCCCCTTGGTGCAAGGAGAGATGGCCAGGAGCACGTGGAAGGTGATGGGAGGGTTCCAGTAGGTTTTCCCATCACTGGATGGAGTGGACACCCTGGCTGGGCAACTGAGGGCTGCTCAGGATCCAGCAGCATCTCTCCTTATCTGTCTTGCACAAAGGATCAGACTGGTGCGAGGACAATGGTGGCTGTGAGCAGATCTGCACGAGTCAGGCGGATGGACCCCTGTGCAGCTGTGTGACAGGGACACTGCAAGGAGATGGCAAGAGCTGCAGGGGTAAGCACTGAAGTCATCATGTAGGGTGGGCATGGGCTTTTCCTATGCAAAGAAACTGGGGAAGGAATGGACTTCCAAGCGTCCATTGTATCCATCCATGCAAATCGTTTTTCATTCTACAGCCTCCAGCTCGTCAGCAGACAGCCGAGCCCAAACGAGCCTTCTGGTGTTGGCACAGCTGTGGCTGTGGGCAGCTCTGCAGGACCCGACCTCATAGGGGCGGCTCTGCTGCCCGGCCATGTACTGTTCTCGTGTCAGCCCGAGTCTCTGTAGGGTAGGAGCCAGCACCCCCAGCGACAAACCCACCGCCCAGCCGACCCCTCGGGGATAGGAGGGATTGGGATCAAACAGGAGGGGGCGATCATTGGAAGCACAGCAGGCACCTTGATGGCATCACATCGTGGATCAGGAAGCTGGCAGGGCTTGGAGCATCTCTGTTAGCAGAAAGAAGGAGCAAGTTGGTATCACATGGGAACTCATCGTCCGGCTGATCTCCAGCCAAAGGAGCAGCGGTGGTGTGGGGCAGCCCGGAGGGAGGGGAGGGGGATTCAGTGCTTTTGACAGCGTGTTATGAGCTAGAGGAGGAGGAGAAGGGGGGGGACACGGTGCCTTTGGGGTGAGGGAAGGGTGGGATCACGCATTAAAGGGAGTGTTGCCGGGGGTCGGCGCTGGGGGGTCGTTTCTGCGGGTGTCTGGCTTGGTGTTGGTACTTTGCGACAAGGCTGCGTGGGAATAAAAAGTGTTGTACTCCTTCGTAAGCGGTGTTGTTTTCCTTGGTGGAAGAGACCGGGGGGAGAGACCGGGAGGGGCTTCGAAGCTTATTATGGGGGGGGGGGGGGGGGGGGGGGGGGGCGGGACGGCGAGCCCGGGACTCGAACTCGTGGGCGGATCAACCCCTGGGCCCCCGCCCCCTCGTGACGTCATGTGGGTCGCGAGGTGGGCAGGGCCGTGACGTCACGTGGCGCTACCGGGCGGCACCGCCCCGCACAGCGGCGAGCTCAGGGTCCACGGCAGGTACGGAGATATGGGGGGATCAAGGGGGAATAAAGGGGGTCCGGGGGGGTGGGCGAGGGGACAGCCGAGCTGCGGTACAGAGAGCCGCCAGCGGGGAGCCCCCGTGGGAGGAGGAAGCCCGACCCACGCAGGGGGTCGAGCTGCATCCTACAGCATGGAGCCTCCGTCAGAACCCCAACCCCCCCCCGGTCCCCTATTCACAGCCCTACTCACTCCTCCCAGCTGCCCCACTTTCCCCATCTCCCCACCCAGCCCCATCTGGCAGCTCACAAACACCCCACACCCCTATAAAGCACACAGCCTTGCACATAACAGGGCTCATAACACACCTCAAAGCCTCCCTCCCATCCCTTTCTCTCCTCCCCAGACCCACCATGGACCTGGTACTTGAGGCTGCTGACTACCACCTGCTCACACCCTACGTGTACCCCACGGGGTGGCCGGAGGACGAGCCGTGCCGCCAACTGCTCAGCCTCTTCGTCATCACCAACCTGGGAGCACTCACCCTCTATCTGCTCTTTGGAACCCTCAGCTACTACTTCATCTTCGACCATGAGCTGAAGAAGCACCCTCAGTTCCTAGAGGTGGGTACCCTGCTACCTCCCCTGTACATCCCAGATGCTGCTGGGTGCCCATCCTATGTGGCTGGGCTCCCCTTTGACACTCTGAAGTGCCCCCCCTGTCTCACATGGATAGGTCAAAACTGGGCTGGAGTGCATTGGAATGGATCAGAACAGAATAAAGCAGACAAGATCAGGGCAAAGTCCAACAAAGCAATAGAACAGAGAACAGGATGGGCCTGAACTAAAATATAATAGAACGGGTGTCACATAGAATACAAAAGGCGTCAGCTACAGGAATAGAATAGATGAAAACCTCACATAATAGAGGCCAGAAGTCACAGAGAAGCAAGTGCTTGATTGCAAGCCCTATGTGCGTAGAATTAACCTAGCAATGTCTTCAGGGTGGGATCCAAAAGCCTTGTGACCATTGACATCAACCATCACGCCCAGCAGCTCATCCCTGCATCAGGCATCCCAACAACAAGGAGACACTGAGCACACAGAGCAACACAAACCACCTTCTTGGCCATCTGCAGCTCAGCCCTGCTCACACTGCAAACTCATCACACCCTGCATGACACCTTCATCTCTGCACTCCCAGCCCCCTTCTCTTTCCCCCACTGACACCACTTACCCTGGCACCCACTCTCCACACCCACAGCACAGCTCTCCTCCAAACAACCTCTCCGCACACCCTGCCCCCAGGAATACACCTGAACACCTGCCCCAAATACCAAACTGCATGCCAGATTCCTGCCCATGGCCTCAATGGCACAGCACGTACTTACCCCTATGCCTGTCCCCTGACCTGGCTCTCTCTTTGCCTCCCCACAGAACCAGGTGCAACGGGAAATCATCTACGCGCTGCGCTCCCTGCCCTGGATCAGTGTCCCCACCGTTGCTCTCTTCTTTGCTGAGGTCCGGGGCTACAGCAAACTGTATGACAACATTGAGGACTCCCCATACGGTGAGCTGCTGCCCAGGTCCCACCACCCCCTATTCTCCATTGCTCTGCCCCCATCTCCACACATTTCTCTTCCATTCTGAACCATAGGCCTGCAGACACCTCCCATACCCCCCTGCCAGAGCTGGCAACAACAGTAGAAGCCACCTCCCAGCTCCAAAGCATCCCAGTTATGCCCTTGGCACCCTGTTGGCCCACGCACAGTGACAGCCAAACCCCTACCTCAGAGTCAAGAATGCCAAAGGGATGCACACCCTGTTCTAGCTGCATGACATTCCATCCCTTGTTGTATAATCCCATAGGACCCAGCTCACTTTTCCCACCATGACCCTGCTTCTCTTCCCAACTCCTCACTCACCCCTTGGAGCTGTAGCACACACAGAAGGAACACTGACATGATTTCCCCTCTAGGCTGGCCTGGAGTCTTCCTCAGCATGCTGTCCTTCCTCTTCTTCACTGACATGGGCATCTACTGGATACACCGAGGCCTCCACCACAGGCTGTTCTATAAGGTAAGGGACCTTCTTGAGGGTCTGGGGGAGCTGGCTGTCCACCAAGGCATTGACACTGCCTGGGAAATAGGGATGGGTGGCCCACATTCCCACTGACAAGTGAGCCTGTAGTCTGTTAGAACCTATGCCTCTCTGACCCACCTTATCTGCATCACTCAGCCACATGCAGCAGCTACCATCAGCTATGCTGGCAGGTAGCTACCCCAAAATAGATGGGCCTGAAAGGGGTTCCTATCCCATTGACCCAAGCCCCTCACCTTGGGCTTAGCACCTGTCCTTTCCCCACAGCGCTTCCACAAACCCCACCACCTCTGGAAGATCGCAACGCCCTTTGCCAGCCATGCCTTCCACCCCGTGGATGGCTTCATGCAGAGCCTGCCCTACCACGTCTACCCCTTCCTCTTCCCCCTGCATAAAATCACCTACCTGGGCCTCTACATCTTCGTCAACGTCTGGACCATCTCTATCCATGATGGTGACTATCGCGTCCCCCGACTGCTACAGCACGTCATCAACGGCTCTGCCCACCACACTGACCACCACCTCTACTTTGACTACAACTACGGGCAGTACTTCACCCTCTGGGACAAGATTGGTGGATCCTACAAGAGCCCCAGTGCCTTTGAGGGCAAAGGCCCCCACGATTACATGCGCAAGCTGCGGGAGAATGGCTCAGCGTATCCCAATGGTGACACTGACAAGACCAAGTAGGTGTCCCCGGGTTGGCTGCAACCCCAACAAACTCTGTCTCATCTCACCCCTCCTGGGCCTTTTCGGACAACATTCCCCCATAGAAGGAGTCCCCACTTCCTCCCATTGCTCAGCACTTCTCAGCATCCCAAACCTCTCGCTCCCCTGGGCTGATGTACACACAGAAAAGAGGATGTCATGCAGCTCCCTCCACTTCTACACCACACGTTTACTACCCATGGATGCTCATTCACAGCCCATCTTCACAATCTGAGCCACTCTGGGACCTCCTCTGCTCATGGGTGCGTTTTGGAACCCCCCCAAAGCATCCCCACCCCTCCTCATGGCACACAGACACCTTAATGCTACGCAAAGCTGCTATTTGGACATCCTAGATATATATTCGTACCCCATGTCTGCTGTGCTCTCTCTTACCTGTATGGTTGTGAGTATTGCCCACTCAGCAGGACATGTGAACTGACAGCAGCTCCAAGAGCTCCATCGTTGCTACCAGAACAGCGCTCTCCATCCTCACTTCACTCTGCAAACCTCAGCTGCAATGCAAACTCACCCCATTGCCATCACCACCTCCATGCAGGAGCCATGCACACAAACAGTACTGCAATACAGCACAGCAGGAACATCACACATTGCTGGGTCTCCATCCATCTGCACCCATCACTCTTCCTCCCTGGGCTGCTGTGGAGGCTGACGGATCAAGTCACATCAAGACAAGAGGCAAAAGGCATCGTGCATTTTGTTCTGCAGTGTGACCTGCACATCTGTGTTTCCTGATAAAACACCGTGGCCTCCTACCTTGTGTGCAGCCAACAAGGCACTTCCTGATGCCTCCTCGGCCTCTGGATGCACTGAGACTTCTTGGCACTGGACAAGGGCTCCTTCGTCTCACCTGAAGATGCCACATGAGAACTTAACACAGAGGGGCACACCTGGAGATCAGAGACAAACATTGAGCTCAAAGCTCACAGGGGAGGGGAAGTGGGAGGGCTCAGAAGCTGGGGATGGGGGGAGCTGTGGTTCCTGGCTGGTTCTCCCTCTCCCTCCCACCCCAGAAAGCCAATGTGCTTCCTTTGGACGCCTGACTGCCCTGCCTTCAGTCAGGCTGACCTTTAATAAAGCTCATTTGCCAACTTTGATGACATCTGGCATCTTCATTCAATCTCTGTACAGCACAGAGACCATCCTGGCCCCCCATTTCTGCCCACTTCCACCCATCAACCCCACATTCTTGGCCTACAGGAAGAAGTTACTGCTCAACAGGCCCCTCCACCAGCTTTGTGCCTTCATACCCAAGCCACAGAGAACAGCAGAGCACAGTGAGCATTGTTCTGGACTTTGCCATGCACAGTCAGCATTGCTCTATCACTCCCCCAGACCTCTTGCTCTAACAGCTTTCCACCTTCCCAACCCAAGGCAGATGATGGAGCACACCCCAAGGGCTTTCCCCCTTACACTACAGCAGCCCCCTAAACCTTCAGCCCATCTTATCCCCTTATGCCTTGCAGAGGTTCCCAGGTGCACAAGTGGGAATCATCTCCTATCACTGCCCCACAGCAATTTCAATGCACGCCATACCACACAGGGCGTAACATTATAATGGTTGGAAATTACAGCAATAATAGCAGGGTGGCAAAATCCTTGACTGCAGCAAAATGAGGACAAGCCTAAATGCAGCAACCATGGATGCAGAAACAGGAGAGAGCCTGTTTACCTTCAAGAAGCCTCAGGTAAGCACACATCTCCAGCCACAACCTCTTCCCTCATTGCCAACCCTTAAATGAGGGCTGGGAAGGGGTGGATCCTGGCTCCAGCCCTTCCATCACTCAGTACATTGCATGCACCTGAGCTGCCCTGGGTTGGCCCTGCCTTCCCACCAGGTGCTCCATCACTGCTTCAGGCTGTCACTAAGCATTTCCACTGCACAGGGGGACCCATGTAACACTCTGCTTCCTTGAGAGACCTTGAGAGTGCAGCTACTGCAACAGACACATGCACCCACTCCTGGGACAAAGGGCCCTCATGCAGACCCCTGTGATGGGCACAGACCCTCTAACCCCAGCAACTGTATTCCCCCACACCTCATCTCCCTGCATCCCTCCCCTTCTCTCCCCTCCCCTCAGTTACTGAATCCCCATGTCCACATGAACTCTGGATGCACAGTAACTTGGCGCTCAGACAAGCACCAAAGGTCGAGGCAAAGCCTGGATTAAATGCAACAACAGCAGCACGGATCTTGGCACATCGGAAAGGCTCCATCTCTGCCCTTACCCTTCTGCCAGCCCTCCTGCAGGGCAGCACACAGCATCACCCGACCACCTGACTCCTACACATGCCCCTATATCCCAGGAGAGAGGCCACAACTTAGAATGAAATCAAATCCTTCTCCCTGTGCCTTGGCCATATAAAACTCTGTCTCATAGCAGAGCTTACGGGCCCCCATGCACTTTTAGGGTCGGCCGCCAGGTGGCGCTGCTTGTCCGTGTGTCCGTGTGTCCGTGTGTCCGTGTGTCCGTGTGTCCGTGTGTCCGTGTGTCCGTGTGTCCGTGTGTCCGTGTGTCCGTCTTATTCTGGTCCCAGGCTGCCCAGAGCCACATCCAACCTGGCCTTGAATGCCTGCAGGGATGGGGCATCCTCCAGCAGTCAGCTCTTACACATGTCTATGCACAGAGGAATTGCAGTTCCTCATTTCTCACTAGTTCCTATTCTATTCTGAATCAGTTTATTCTATTTTTTTTTAATAGGGATTGAGGCAGCGCTTTGGGAAAGGATGCTGTGGTGTGTTGGGTCCCTGCTGATCCCACCTGCAGACATAGATCCATGCACAGACATCTATCAACTCTGCCTTCACCCCTATGACCCGTGGTCCTCCAGGGGGACATTACCTTGAGTCGAGACAGCTAAGAGCCTTGTTAGGAGGGCTTCTAATTCTATTGGCTCCATAATTGAAACACTCTAACTAGGTTTCTAGGCAAAAGGTACCTTTGGGAACACTCCGGGCATCGTTTCCTCTATTACAGCCAGCAAAATGCAGGGAGCTGAGCCCCCCCTGTGTTGGTTTGCACTGTGCCCATGTCACCATACACCACCCACCCCACATCTATGGCAAACACAGACTTTGTAAAGGCTTTAGCTGCAAACTCCCCCCCCCCCCTTCCTCCTTTTCTTAGTGTTTATCTTCCGTTGTTGGTTTTTGCTTGTGTACTTTGCTTATTTTCTCTGTTGATTTTACACTGTGTACTTTGCAGCGCTCGTTCCTATTACCAGTTCAGCCAGCTTCCTTTTGACCTCCCCTTTCTCATCACTGCTTTTCTTACCACCGACCTCCCATCACTCGGTGTTAAGCATCACGTTCCACATTTTCCATTTGGGGGTTGTTTTTATCACCTATTTCTAAGCTCAGACTTTCTTACATCCGATCTCAAAGTATTCCCATTCTCTTTTTCAACCTTATCTTTCTCCTCGCGTCTCCGACACCGTTTCAACTCAGCCTTTCGATGACGGCTTTCCCCCGACGTTCGCACCTCTCAAGCTCGGTTTAACCCCTGGATGATGAAGCGGAGGGGAGGAGGATGAAGGGGGAGAACACATCGCTTTGGGGGCGGGCATGGGGCGGTGCGGTGGAGCCCATTGCACATTCTGACCGGGCGGCGGCGCGTCTCCATCGGTCCCGCACGGTTCGGCCCGTCCCCCGCCACGAACATGGCGACGGGGAGCAGCATCGGGGCGAGAGGTGCCGTTCTACCCCCGCATCTCCTCGCCTTGTTGTTGCTGCTGCTGCTGTCGGGGTTGACGGCGGGGGGCGGCTCCGAGATGCTGCGCGTCCCTCCGGGCGCACCCGAAGAGCCCCCTCGGAGCCGCCGAGCAGCGCAGCGCCCGCAGGAGCCCATCCAGGTGTACGGACAGGTGAGAAGCGGCCGAGACCTCCCCTTTCTTTTCCTCCCCTTTTCTTTTCCTCCCCTTTTCTTTTCCTCCCCTTTTCTTTTCCTCCCCTTCCCCCCCATCCGCATCATATCTCATTTATTCATTCTTCATTCATTAAACCAACCGCACGGCGGAGCGGTGCGTTACATCACCCATGCAGCGCTTCCCCCCCCTCCCCTTTCTCTCCTTTCTCCCCCCCCACACACTGCCTGTGTTCCTCCCCCCTCCCTCACGGTGTGAATGCTGCGCTCAGTGTTTCCCCCCTCCCCCATTCCCAGGCGCCGGAGCCCCCTATTGAACCCACGAGCGCCCGCACTTAGACCCTGATCCAAACGGAGCTGACCGGGAGATGCTGAGCGCGGTTACATCCATCCCAGCATCTCCCCCGTTGGTGTCGGAGCCATCGAGACCCAGCAGTGCCGCCGGGTTGGCAGGACACGCTCATGGGTCTGAGCCGGGGACACGGCCAGGTTGGCTACAGGGAATGGGATCCCAAAGCTGGGAGCTGCAGCCGGCGTCTGTCTCCCACTAGATGTGCTCAAATGGGACGTTTCGACCCCTAAACTGGGCTGAAAGGGGGACTTTAGCCCGAGGTTGTGCTGTTGTGAGGTGCTGAGCCTGCTCTGTAAGGAGGGCTTCTCCCTGGCTGTGTGTCTGGCCAATTGGCCCTTGCTTATTAATGTGAGGAGCTGGCTGACCACAGAGAAACCTACAGATGCCTGTCCCTGAGAGCATCCCTGCACAGGCTCCATTAATTAGCAAGTGTTGCTGCTGGGACCACTTTGCTTCACTTTTTGGGGTGGGATGTCAGCACAGGGCACGCTGCCCATGTTCCTGCCCTGGGAGGCTGCAGGTTGCCATTGCCTGCCCATTATTATTGTGTTTTACTTCATATCTGTGTGCCATTGCCTCGTGTGACCCCTGCTCGCTCAGGCTGCTCGTGTCCCACTGTGTACCCCAAGGGCTGCCCGAGGGCAGCAGCCACATCTGCATTTCCCTCCTATGGAAGGGAAAACTTTCCCTCTTAACCTTCTCTATTCACAATAATGTCCCCTTCATCTGTACTATGAGGACATACATGGGGCTGTTTTCCCTTCTGCCCCCCATGGCTGACACTCAGGCCATCCTGGCATGTCAGGGTGGAGAGCAGCACCTGTAGCTTGGACTTGGAATGCTTGGAAGGCTGCAGTGACATCCAGAGCAGGTCATAGAGCAGGCAGGGGCAGTTATACATACAATTGGCCTCCGCTGGGTCTTTTCTCATTGCCTGAAGCATTTGGAAGGGATTTGCTTGGAGCAATGAATTGCTCTCGCTGGCAGCATTACACACAACAGTTGCAGACTTTAATGCAAAAATTGGCCCTTCTGCTGCTTTTGGATGTGAGCATATTAAAGCCCAGATACCATACCTCACCAGGCCTTCATTAGCCCTACACAACCCTTCTGAGCCATACACTGCTTTATATCGTGGTGTCTTACAAAAGGAACAAGGACAAAAACCAGCACTATGGTTTATGAGCAAGAGGGAAAACAAAGCCACATGCTATACTGCTTGCTTCCTGTCACAAGCATTGCGTGGTCCCCACCCCTTTCCTGTGTCTCTGTTGCTCCCCTGATGCTGATGGGGTTATCAGTTGGTAGCAGAGGGACATCAGCAAGGTGACAGTGCTTGGAGAGAGCCACTAAGAGCCCAATAGGGGATCCTTCTCTAGGGCACGTGCTGCTCCCCGTGCCTGGCAGTGCACTCGGCCATATGCTGTGTGTTGGCTCGCCCTCCCCGGTGTAACCTCATGGCACTGCTCGTGCAAAGCTGCCCATCACTGCTGCATTATAGCCAGGGGAATGATGGAGTCAAATCAGCTCAGAACCTCTTTCACTCTCAGGTGCCGACTTGCAGGTGACAACCTCTCCTGCCTTAAAGAACCACCAGGTTCCATCATTTTCTGTCCATTTACCATTGCACTGTAAGAGGACCATATGACCTTCCCATCAGCCCACCCCTGAGGACCTGTCAGTGCTCAGAGAGCCAGGCACTCCTGCATCCCACATGGATGACCACCAGCTCCTCCCCTGTGCTGTTACTCAGTGACCTTCATCTTTACGACAGCTTTGCAAAGCCCAGCAGAGAAGAATTCATCTCCTGTTCAAATCACTGCACCGAGACGACTCTGTGCAGGAGACATTCCCATCCCTGTTGCACTAAAGCTCTCACAGATGACCAAGAAAGCAACACACTCACTGGGAGAGCAGCCTCCTTCCTTGCCAGAGCAGTGTTTGTCTTCCTGTATGGTGCTGGTGGGCAGAAAGGTGTTTGAGTGCATTGAGTGCACCCATAAGCTGCCAGCACACAGCAAGAATGGCCCCAAGCACAGAGCACAGGAACTCTTGTGAGGCCATGAGCACCCTACAACCCACACCACAATGCAGAACCTTTCTGCTCTCCAGAACAGAGAAATGAACATTACAGGATAAATGCCATCCAGCTCTGTGACCAGAGAAATCAATCACAGCCCATCGGACGTGAACCATAATTAATTGTGACCTACATTGCCCGTGCCCTGGGTGCTGGCAGCATATCTTGGTACAGGTCCCCAGGCCCTGAGTCCTATCCTTCCTCCCTTCCTTGCTCATTCCTGGGGGAAAGCATTGCTCCTTACCCAACCCAAGCTTTCCCCTGCTATCCTTTTCCTTTAGGCACAACAGCAAAAGGAGAGCTCTGTTGGCTGTAGCAGAGAGCAAACAGCTCCGCGAGCAGATGATTTCGGTATTAACACAATTAACAGGGGTCTGGCGCTCGCTGAAATGAGTCACTCGTGTTTCATACGGGTGATTTCAGGCCCTGGCATTTTCAGCCCGAGCCACAGGCAGCACCACGGCAGGCACAGGAGGTGGCTTAAAATACCACGCGGGGATGGAACAGATGCTCTGTGCTGAGCAGAAGGTGGGAGTGCACGAGGAGCGATGTGTGCCACCAACACAACCATTGCAGTGCCACCAACGCAATGCATTGTAGCCCCCCTCCCCCCTCCATGATGCCATGACCCCCTTTGGCATTGCTCTTCTGCCACCCCAATGGAGTGGGGGGCTCAGGGAGCATGGCAACCCTTTGATACATGCTCTGCTCTGAAGTCCACTCTGAGGCAATGCCATGCACTGCAAGCACAGCTCATATCCCCCACCCATCCCTGCACACTGGATGCCCTTCATGCCAGCTCCAGTGTGATGGCAGCTCTGGGGTTGTTGTCTTGCTCTGAAGCAGAGGTTTCAGTTGTGGGAAGTTAACAGGAAATATGAATGTGAGCATCACTGGTACATAAGCTACGTTAACTAGAAATAGAAGCAGCCTCCCTTACATCTTGGCTTCATTTCTCCCCTCCTGGACTTCATTTGGCACCTTACATATTAGGAGGACAAATTAGAGTTTCATGCATATTTCATGTATCCTTAATCGCTTGGCAGAAAGCAAAACACAGCCCCATTATGATGATTTTCTACTAAGTGCTGTTTCCATTGGGCACCAGCCATTGCCTGCTTGTGGAACCAGGCAGCTCCTGAAGAAGGTTTCTCCATCAGGAGAAACTGGTGATAATTAGCCCTAATGAGCTGCCCCAGTGAAGTACCAGGGCTCAGCTGCTCCCCAGGCCTTGGCTTTGCCCACACAACCCCGGTTCTCTGCTCAAGGACAGAGCTCTGACTGCGGTTCAGTCTCCTTGTTCATAGGGAATAATGCTTTAGAGGTCGTTTGGCTGAGTTTAAAGCAGGGCACGGGTCAGAGCCTCCTCTTGTTTTGTTTCTCTAGCTAAACCAGTGTCAGATTTCTTGCAGAACAACTTGCAAAGTGCTACTGAAAATGTCATGGAGGCGTCAACAAACCCATCCTGGGAAAAACACATGGGGAGGAGGTCAGGCTTTCCACAGGATGGGACTTTGTGGGGGCATCCATCACTGCTGCAGCCATAGACCCAAACAGGTGGCACTAAACAGCTCCTGCTTGTAGAAGAGTCAGATCTGATGGAAAAGGGGGTGCTGGATTAGGGACAAAGAGCTGCTATGGGATTCACACTGCAGGCTGTGCATGGGGGGAGCATCACCCTCTCCTTCCTCCCTACATCCCCAAGGTCTCACTGCCCCCATTGCTGGGTTGCAGCTGTCTGCAGCCCTACATCTTTGAGCCCCAGGTTGGGGGACACAGCCCAGGCAGCTGCAGGCATTGGCCCTGGGGGATGCTCACTGTCCCCCTATTCGCTTTCTAATTTGCTCCTTTTATTCCCTTTGCACAAACCCATTACGTAAGAGGGATTTGGGGACTTCTGTTTCACTTGCCTCTCTTGGAATAAAGCCATCGTTTTTTCCACGCATTTCTTTGCCCATCACTGAGGGGGAGGAGCTGCTGGGTTCCAGCCCTAAGCAGGGCTTAGCCCTGTATTTCTGCAGCTCCCTATGGGCGCTGTGTTTTGCACAGCAGCACCTCAAGCCTTGTTGCAGAGATGCTGTGATAGCTTCCCCATAGAAACCAGCCCTGTTCTGCTGCTGCCAGGTACAGCACAAGCACAGGCAGCACTGGGTTTGCTAGCTTCTGTTTTGGATACCTGCACGTCCTTCTCAGCATGGAGATCACTGTAAGGTGGTGACTTTGTTTCGTGCTGGCCCCTTGCCTAGCCAGCCTGCTTTGTATTGCTTCTCCTTCCTTGGTTTTAGTTTTGCTTCTTGTCATCTCACAAATCCTCTTTCTCTGAGGAAGAGTAAATGGGTGCTGACCCCTCAGACTCATGGGTTGCACAGCAGATCCTCCTTCACCACCTCCTCCCTGGGGAAGGTTTCTCTGAGTGCTTTAACCACTTGGCAGCACATAGTGAGCACTCAAATCCAAGCTACGGAGTCCTAACCCTCACCCTGACCCCACAGGGTCCTGTTGTCCATGGGATTATTTCAGTCCTGTTCAGGTTTACATACCTTATGCCATTGTATGCATTCTCCAGGAGGAGGGGACCCCATGCTCTGGCTCACAGTGCCCATTCCCTTTGCAGGTCAGCCTCAATGACTCCCACAACCAGATGGTCGTTCACTGGGCAGGAGAGAAGAGCAATGTGATCGTGGCCTTGGCCAGAGACAGCCTGTCCCTGCTGGGCCCCAAAAACAGCGACGTAAGTGTTGTGAGCTGCCTGTCCCCTGCCTGGCATCCTGCAGCCCTTCTCCTGTAACTGGGTCTCTTGCTGCAGGTTTACATCTCTTATGACTATGGAAAGAGTTTTAAGAAGATTTCGGAGAGGTTCAGCTTTGGGGATGGGAACAGCAGTGCTGTGGCCATCTCTCAGTTCTACCACAGCCCGGCCAACAACCAGCGGGTGAGTGGGAGCGAGGGGGGCACGGTGCCCTGTGGTGCCCCTTGGGGTGCAAGGGAGTGGGGTGGTGGGGGGCTGCACCCACAGCAGCTTGTGCTGACACAGTTAAGGGCTGTGCGCCCATCACCATCATCATAGAATCATTAAGGTTGGAAGAGATGGCTCAGATCCCCAGCCCATCCCCACTATACCAACTGACTGTGTCCCCAAGTGCCACAATTCTTGAGCACCTCCAGGGACCCTCACCTGCCTCTCAGATGCTCCCCAGGACTTGTTGCTCTCATGGGGAGCTTGAGCCCTGCTCTGATTTCCTTCCCTCTTGGTTCTTCTCTCCCCAGTATATCTTTGTGGATGCCTTTGTCCCTTACCTCTGGATCACCACTGACTTCTGCAAGAGCATCCAGGGCTTCTCGATCCCCTTTAAGGCAGCAGATCTCCTTCTGCACAGCAGGAACCCCAACCTTGTTCTGGGCTTCGATAGATCCCACCCCAACAAGCAGGTGAGCACAGCTGCCAAGGCACGAGGGCCCTGGATTTTATCCCAATTACTCCCTGATGGGGAGTGGAAGAACCTAAGTCAGGAATGGCCTCTACAGCGCTTAATGTGTGCATGTGGTTTGCCCTTGTGGGGTAGGGGATGCATAGTGGGGCTGATGTGCCTCCGGGCTTGTATGTTTATTGCTGCTGCTGTTGCTGGTGAAATAAGAGATACCATCTCTGCTCAGGAACTTTGCCCTCCTCCCACCCGTGGCTGGGCAGTGGCAGAGCACTCGTGTGGCTGTGACATGCTCCAGGAGGGAGAGGCTCTTGCCCTCAGGTTTATCCTTGCTATCACACATACCATGAGCACTTCAGAGCAAGTTATTTTGATTTCTGAGTTCCTGTACAACCAGGCAGCTCTATAAATTGAGGGCATTGTTTTCCTGCTTGGGTGGTTCTCACCCCGGCTTGGAAGTCATAGATATGGTGCAGCTTTGAGGTGAATGTGTCCCTGTCTTCTGCTGCCTTGAAGGTTGCCCTCCCTTGGGTTGCATGCTCTGAGAGCACTGCAAGGTCCAGGTCTATCTCTCACCTTTCCCATTCCAGCTCTGGAAATCAGATGACTTTGGCCAGACCTGGATAATGATACAGGAGCATGTGAAGTCCTTTTCCTGGTACGTGCTGGAGTCCTGTGTTCCATCCAGCTCCCTCCCTTCTGCCTTTGTGTCCCCCTGCATCACAGTGCTCCTAACCCCATCCCTAGGCTGAGCATTTGGGCTTTCTTCTTTCTTGGCCACCACATGCCTTGCAGATTTCCAGCTCATCTCCTCAGGGTCACACAACAAGGGACGTCCCCTGACAAACAGGGCTTGCAACATCTCCAAACCCCATCCTTCCTGGCCTTAGCTGCAACACAAATAGGAAGCACAGAGCCGTGGATAACATCAGGAGGCCAACACACCCATGCAAACGTCATTACAATTACATTCTCCACATTGTGACCAGTCCTCCTTCCCCTTTTGGAGTTCCTGGGCCATTCAAAGCCTTCTCCCCCATTAAGGACTTTGCACCCTGATGCACCCTGATTTCCCCAGACCCTCCATACCAAACACATCTCTCTAAGGGGCTTTAGCTCTTCTGTGTTGCTCTGTGAGTGTAACGGTGCTAAGAACTCTCTCATTCTTTGCTATCCAGGGGTGTTGAGCCCTATGATAAGCCCAACACGGTGTACATCGAGCGGCATGAGCCCTCCGGCACCTCCACTGTCATTCGCAGCACAGATTTCTTCCAAAGCCGAGAAAATAAAGAGGTGATCCTGGAGGATGTTGACGACTTCCAGCTCAGGGACAAGTACCTGTTTGCTACCAAGACTGTGGTGAGTCCCTGCAGCCTTCAGCTCACCACACTGATCCTGCAGATGGAGCAGTGCTGGCCCTGCACGTCAGCAGGGTGGGCAGAAGTAGGTCAGGCTGCAGAGCACCAGGGCTGGAAATGCATGGGGTGGATGCGGAGGCAGGAGGGGGGACAGGGCTGGGTGAATGGAGGCTGCTTGTCAGCAGGGATTAGCTCAAGCGTGAGCTGGGACCAGGCAGCCTTACATGCTGCAGCATGGTGTGCTCTCACTGAGGGCGAGTCCTTCACAGATGACCAGAGACATCAAGCTAGAACCCAAGGAGCAATTTCCAGTTTGGAAGATGGAAGCATTGCTTTCCCCTTGCTGCTGCCACCAAGCCTTTTCCAATGAGCACTTTGCCCTTTGCAGGTGTCTCTTATACACTCTCACTGTGCATCCCCAGCAACGTCACCCCCATCTGAAGAGCACTTTCAGCTTCTCAGAAATCTCTCTTGCAACTTGCAGGGCACGTTGCCTTGGCCCTGTGCCTGCTGTGCTTAGCAGATGTTATCTGGGTGTGCTGCTGGGGCTTGGTGAGATGTGGGGACGATGTCCCCAAGGAGATGGCAGCCCATCCTGCACAGCCCTGTGGGACCAGAGGGGTATGGGGTCTCCTGCTCCCCTCCCTGGGAGCTGTGGTTGCTTGGTGATGTGGAGCCGAATAAAACCAGGCCGCTTATTTTTGGAGCCTAAATCTGGGTTTGGGTGCTTGCCGTTGGCAACCTGCACAAAACACATTGCCCCCAGCTTTTGCTTTTTTGGCTCAGCTCTGGTGTCTTTTCCATTAAAAATAGGAAGGCAAGGACAGGCTGTTCTGCTCCAATCCGATCTCTCTGCCTCCACCTGAGCTGCCAGAACAGGCAGCAGGAGGCACGCTTGTGTTTGCTGCTCTTGCGAGTGCCCTCCCCATCCCCACAGTGTTGGTTCATGCACAGGGATGAGGGTGATTTTGGGGTTTGGAGCCACTCCTGATGTTTCTCTCTGCTCCCTTTAGCGCTTGCTGGGCAGCTTGCAGCCATCATCAGTTCAGCTCTGGGTTTCCTTCAACCGCAAGCCGATGCGGGTGGCCCAGTTCGTTACCAAGCATCCAATTAAGGTAAGTAGTGGATGACCTCCCTGCTGCAGGGTGGAGAATTACTGTTAGCTATCTATGAGGAAATGCTACACTGACCTGTATGCAAACCCTGCTCCTTTGCCTATGCACTTAAAGCCTGCACAGCACTCCTTTGCTTCCCATAGGAGTACTACATCGCTGATGCATCAGAGGACCAGGTGTTTGTGTGCGTCAGCCACGATGACAACCGCACCAACCTCTATATCTCAGAAGCAGAAGGCCTGAAGTTCTCCCTGTCATTAGAAAATGTGCTTTACTACAGCCCAGGAGGAGCAGGCAGCGACACTCTGGTCAGGTATTGTGCTCCAAAGTACATAGAATCATCATAAAATGCCTTAGGTTGGAAGGGACCTCAAAGATCATCCAGTTCCATCCCTTTGCTATGAGCAAGGCTGCCAAGCACTACATCAGGTGCTGGGTCAGATTGCCTTTGGCTCCATCCAACCTGGCCTGGAGCACCTCCAGACAGATCCCTGGGCACACCACTCATCACCGGTCTCTACCCGGACATAGAACTGTTGACCACAACCATCCCACCAACTCATTATTCTTTATCCCCTTGGCAGATATTTTGCCAATGAGCCTTTTGCTGACTTCCACCGTGTCGAGGGTGTGAGAGGTGTGTACATTGCCACGCTGCTCAACGGCTCCTTCAGCGAGGAGAACATGCGCTCCGTCATCACCTTCGACAAGGGAGGCACCTGGGAGCCCCTGCAACCCCCAGCAGAGACACGCTATGGGGAGAAGACACACTGTGAGGTGAGTGCTGAGCCAGGCTCCCAAGAGACAGAGGGGTCTATGGGCTGAGCTGCCTGCAGGATGCTACATAGGAAACCCCTCATCTTCCAAAGCAGATGCTGCAGGATGAGTTGGGACTGAGGCACTGATGATGGTGTGCTTTGCTTCCTCAGCTTTCCCAGGGCTGCTCCCTCCACCTGGCCCAGCGACTGAGCCAGCTGCTGAATTTCCAGCTGCGGAGGATGCCCATCCTCTCCAAAGAGTCAGCACCAGGGCTGATCATTGCCACCGGTACAATTTCTCCTTCTGTTTCTGCCCAGGGGTTTGGGGTCACATCATTTTCAAGGCACTCCTCTTTCCTACCCCTGCCCGGCTGGATGGTTCCTTGGACGTGCAGGAATTGCTGTTTGTCTTGCTTTTTTGCTGTAGAAAACAAATGGAACATCTCCATGGAACATCTGCAGCACCACCAGCTCATTTTGTTTGATCGTGTTTATAACCATATGTTTTTCCCCAGCTGCTTTTAAAACTTGGGATAGTCCTTATAATATTTGATGTTAAGAGTTGTTGGCTTACAGTGAGAAAAACCCACTCCTCCATCATGATATTTGACTCACAGACAAGAATAGCTTCAAGGCTGCCTTCATTTAAGTGTGTCTACCCAGAGAGGGATGATTGTTCTCATTCTCCTAGGCTCCATTGGCAAGGGCATGGCGAAGAAAACCAACGTCTACATCTCAAGCAGTGCTGGGGCGAGGTGGAGAGAGGTAAGGGCTGGTTGGTTGGCAGCTCAGAGCGTTGACAGCAGCACAGATTGGGGAGCTGCAGCCCATAGGCAGTGAAGGTGACCTCTGTGCACACATCAAAGAGCTGCAGTCAGAAGATGCTGAATGCCCCTATTAGCAATAGATGTAGGAGCAGGCGCTGTTGCCTCGTGCTGAAGGCAGCAGGTTCAGATGCAGCTCAAGCTCTGTTTGTTCAGCTCATAAGATGTGTCCTCGGCGCAGGTCAGACGGTCCCTTGTGGACAGGACTGACAGCCTGAGCTCTGCACAGTGCCTGGAGAGGCTCCAGCCTCTTCCCAGACCACAGGATGCTGCCCTCAATGTATGCAGATCTGGTGCTGTTTACTGAGCGGGTGTTTGGTCTGCGGTGGTATTTTTGGTCTGCCTGTGTGTTCTGCTGTGAGCATAATACGGTATTTCAACATCTGCAAGCGGTTTCATCACATGCTTAAGGCAGCCTCCTTTTCCTCCCCTTAAGTACCCAGTGGGCAGGGTTAGTGCCGGGTATGCCATGGGTCTGGCTGCTGCCACAGCCTCTGGGTCTCAGTGGAACAGCATTGCACATGGACAGTGAGAGCAGCCGGCTGCTGTGTCTGTACAGTCCTCCTCTGGCTCAGTCCTCTTTGCTTTGCAGAGCAATTAAGCCCTATCAGGAACAAGCAGAACCTGGGCACACCGTACTGAGCTGTGCCTTTGTGCTCAGTGCAGAGGTGTGGAACGGCCTCACATTGCTGTTGCTCAGCTGGGGGGAGCAGCAGCACAACATTTTCTTCCTGTTTTTGGAAGCTGCTGAAGGGTTATTGCTCTGCAGAGTCTCAAAAAGCAGATTAAAGGCACCAAAGTGTTCACTGACCCTTGTAGAGCATCCCCAGGTGGGTTGGTGCACACTACCAATGGAGCTGGGTGGGTCTGTGCTCTCTGTTTTGAACCCAGATTGGAAAGCAAAAGTGGTTCTATGCTGAGGGGAAACACAAATGGTTTCTTTCTTGGAGTGATGTGCTGTGCTGCAGGTGATCTCAGCACTGTGCATCCTAATGCACAGGAACAATGTAGGGTCTGCGGAATGCCCTGGCACTCTGTATCCCCATACCTGACCTTCTTCCTTTCACCACTGTTTCTCTTCTAGGTGCTGTCGGGACCCCACTACTACACGTGGGGTGACCACGGGGGCATCCTGGTGGCCATCGCACAGGGCATGGAGACCGACCAGCTCAAGTAAGGGCTGCAGCACAGAGCTGGGATGTCCTATGCCAGGTGGGGTTACATCCATCCCCATTCTCTTCCTGCAGGTACAGCACCAATGAAGGAGAGACGTGGAAATCCTTCACCTTCTCGGAGAAGCCGGTTTTTGTGTATGGGTTGCTGACAGAGCCTGGGGAGAAAAGCACCATCTTCACCATCTTTGGTTCCTACAAGGAGAACGGCCACAGCTGGCTCATCTTGCAGGTCAACACCTCCGATGTGCTGGGTGAGCGTCCTGCCCTGGCTGTTAATGCTGTCACCAAACCCCATCCCTTGTCACCGAGGGATTTGTTCAACAGGAACGAGGAAGAAAAAAAAAGCCTTCTGAAGGCTTTGCCCATGAATGTTTTATAACCAGATCCGGCTTTGATTGCGAGGCAGCGTTTTAATCAAAGAGCAGTTAAGCTTGGCAGAGGAATTTGCTCGGCTGAAATTTGTAGCGGATTCCCCTGACGTTTTGTTAGAAGTGGATCTGTTTGGCAACCAGAACGGCTCCAGTTAAACAAAGCACCGCAATTCCCCATCAGTGCAGCAGAGCTGCTGGGCTGAGTATCGCTGTCATCTGTTTCGGGCTAAAACCTTGCAATCTAGGGCAAAACATTCATCTCATGCCAACAGAGGGCATCCTTGTAGGGTGCTGATGGGCTCCGCAGAGCTGCTCCCACATCCCAGGTCCAGGTGCCCCATAGTGCAGCCTGGGGTGCCCACCTTTGACCCAACGTTGTCCTTTCTTTAGGGGTCCCGTGCACAGAGAACGACTACAAGCTGTGGTCGCCCTCAGACGAGCGAGGCAATGAGTGTTTACTGGGGCATAAAACTGTTTTCAAAAGGAGGACTCCTCATGCGACTTGTTTCAATGGGGAAGATTTTGACAGGCCTGTCATGGTCTCCAACTGCTCTTGTACCAGGGAAGACTTTGAATGGTAAATAGCAATTAATTTCCTTTGGTCTGGGTTGTACGTCCGAGATAAATATCTGTGACCAATTGCTCTGAGTGGACACACATCCAATTTACTCTGCCCTTTGTGTCGCTGCTTGATGTTATAGCAAGGAGGAAACTAAATAGACTGAAAACATCCTTTCATTAATAATGGGGCGTGAGACTTAATTAATGTCCCCTGAGCCTTTGGGGAACCTCTGAAAGGTTCTATACAAGTAGAAGGTATTGTTAATCCATCACCTTCTTTCAAATGGTGGCAGACAATTTACTGTCACATGCAGGGATGCTCTGTGATGCAGCCCTGTGACCCCACAGCCGCAGGAATGCAGCTGGCCCTGCAGAGTTGTTTCATCTGATGCTGAAACCGCACAGCTGTCAGGATTAGGGAATGGGTTCTGGCACTCGGAGGCAAAGGCTTGGGGTTAGTAAGGGAACGGCTTATTGCTGGCTGAGCTTTCACCTACAGTCCTGTCTGTCCCTTGCTGAGATCCAAGAGGAATCTGGCCAGCTGGGAACATTGGAACCACAGTAAAACCAGAGTGGTGTAGCCTCATCCAGGGCGTTTCCCAGCCAGCAGCACATCACAGCTCCCATCTTACAGATGGGAATGCTGAGGTACAGACGTGGGCCAGCTGGCTGGGAGCCCAGCCCCAGCGGTTAGAATGGGGAGGCTCAGTGGTGGTGGAGAGAAGTCCTGAAGGAAAGGAGCTAAGATGCACAGCTCAATATTATTATACAGCTAGATACTGGATTGAGATCTTCACACTTTGCGATAGTAGCACAGCAAAGCAGCTCTGTTGTCCTTCTCTCCCTTCCCTGCTAACATCGTGTCTCTCCTTGCAGTGATTTTGGCTTTAAGCTGAGTGAGGATCTATCGCTGGAAGTTTGTGTCCCAGACCCTGAGTTTGCAGGGAAGCCCTATGACCCACCAGTACCGTGCCCTGTGGGTTCAACCTACAGGAGGACTCGAGGGTAGGTGTTGTGCTTAGGAACCCCATCATCTAAGGGCTGGGATTGATGGTGATATAACCAAACACATGCACGCACACCTTGCAGGTGACAGTAAGTGGACTGCATGCTGAGACATACAGCACAACATCCAGTTTGTAGCTGAGAAGCACTGGCTGCTTCTGATGCACACAGTGGTTATCAATGCTGCTGCAACAGCAATGAACTCTGTGTGTTGCAGCTACCGGAAGATCTCTGGGGACACCTGTATGGGTGGTGACATCGAGGCACGGCTGGAGGGGGAAATGCTGCCATGCCCCCTGGCTGGTGAGTGTGTGAGCTTGGCTTCGGCCCATTCATTAACTGAATCCATTATTGTGAATTAGGCATGAATTAGTGATGCCTACTGAGGCCACGCCAAAGGCTGCCCTTTTATCCTCATACCCATACCCAGTGAGATTTCACCTCCACGTCTACTTACTCTCAAACATCCAAGGCACTGACTTGCTCCTTGTGCCCACACGCTGCCAGCTATTTGCATTCTGCTCTTTGCTGCTGTAATTTAATCTGCTGTCACGCTGCAGCTCGAGCCTGGGGCGGGTTTGGTGCTGGCTGGTGTGTTCAGCCTTCCTCCCCACTCAGGACCGACATGCTCCACACCCTGCCGTGCCCTCTGAGCTATTTGGAGAGCTGCAAAGAGCCCAGAAAACAAACCCTTGCTTCCTCAGTTCCGTGGTGGCTCACACCCTGGTAACACTTTCATGCACGGTGTCTGTTTCTTAGCTCCATATAATCCCATTAGGGGTGTGTAGCCAAAGCTGCTCTCTGACATCAGCCCAACTTGTTAATAGCATTAATGGACTTTACCTGCAGCATGCAATGCCTGGGAGCTTGGTTCCAGGCTGGTTTGGTTCTGCACAAACTGAGGACACAACCCCTCTGGGATCTTTCCCATTGGAAAGTGTCCCCCAGGACTCCCAGGTTTGCAGCACAGTTATATTTTTTATGAGAGCTCAGAGGAATGGGAGGAGATCACTGTTTTGTTTGTGCTAACGTGGCAAGGTACTGGTCACAATGCTTTCTGCCATCCCTACCTCCTCCTTCAGCCCTCTGAGATAAACAATAGCTGCAGTGTTGCTGCGAGGGAATAAGGGGAGCATGTAAGGCTATTAGTGTATTCTAATTAACCTAATCCCATTGAGACAAAGGGCCTTTGCCTCCCTTCCACTGTTCTGCTGGAACACACACACGTGGTCAGGGTGATGGGAAAAAAATCCCCCATTTCCTCCTCACCCCACGAGCACCCCAAAAACCACAGGATCACTAGATCAAACCCACCCCATAACCCAGTAATGAACTCTTACCTTGCAGAGGAGAACGAGTTCATCCTGTACGCCACCCGATACTCCATCCATCGCTATGACCTCGCCTCGGGGCTCAGCCAGGAGCTGCCGCTGGCTGGGCTGCGCGGGGCGGTCGCGCTCGACTTTGACTATGAACACAACTGCCTCTACTGGGCTGATGTCACGTTGGACATCATCCAGGTGAGCAGGGATTCACCAGGGTGGGAGCAACAGCCTGAAAGTCAGCATCTTGTTTTGGGGGCATTTCCCATCTCTCTGCTGCTGTGGAATCGATCATAGAATGGCTTGGGTTGGAGGGGAACTCAGTGGTCAGTGTGCCCATGTAGTGTGTTAGTCTCATATAGTGCTGAGCTCGGGCCATTGGGCTCCACAGCTGAGAAGGTTCCATGCTGGTTTTGCTTTTTTAGTCCTTTTTTTTTTAATCCTTATTTTTCCTCCAGCGTCTCTGTCTCAATGGCAGCTCTGGGCAAGAAATAATCATAAGCACTGGGTTGGAAACAGTGGAAGCTTTGGCCTTCGAACCACTCAGCCAGTTGCTGTACTGGGTCAATGCTGGGATTCCCAAAATTGAGGTATGGTCACACCACCTGTGCTGCAGAGGGGACTCCCATGGCACAGCTGTTTTCCACTGCCCTGCAGTGCAGCTCCTTGTGCCCATGGCAGCTGTTAGACTGGAATATTATGAATTACTGCCTCAGGTTTTATGCAGTTTCCCTCCATACAGCCTGCAACCAGCACAGCCCTCTTCTTTTGTTACAATTCCAGGTTGCCAATCCAGATGGGGACCTGCGTCTCACTGTCCTCAACTCCTCCATCCTTGAGCGACCCAGAGCCCTGGCGCTGGTGCCTCGAGAAGGGTAAGCAAGGAGACCTCCCTACTGTCAGATCCCTTGTACACCATGCAGATCAGACCCTCCCCTTTAACACTACAGCCACACAAGAGGAACAGGGGGATGCTGCGTGGAAGGCTTATCACAGAGTTATGGAATGGCTTGGGTTGGAAGATACCTTAAAGATCATAGAACCCTGGAATGGCCACTCACAAACTGCAGCTCAGTCAGCCTGCCTTCTGCTCGCAGATCCAACGCTGCTCTCATTTGAATTGCAAAGAGCTCCTTTCCCCAAAGGCACCTCTTACAAGAGGCAGGGAATGCAAAGCTCTCACGTCTCTGCTTGATAACCTGCTCCCTTGTGACAAGCCGTGCCGTTCCTGTTGCTGGTGAGCTCTCTGCCTGTTGCAGGCTGATGTTCTGGACGGACTGGGGAGACTCCAGGCCTGGCATTTACAGAAGTGACATGGATGGCTCCTTGGCTGCCTGCATCGTCTCGGAGGGTGTGCGGTGGCCCAATGGCATCTCTGTGGATGACCACTGGATCTACTGGACTGAGGCTTACATGGACAGGATTGAGAGAGTGGATTTCAATGGGTTGCAGAGATCTGTCATCCTGGACAGCCTCCCGCACCCCTATGCCATTGCTGTATTTAAGGTACTGCTGCAGCCAACCGTGTCCACTTTGTCCATGTTTCCATTGCATGGTGGGAGCACTCAGCACACTGGGTTTGGTGGGAAGCAGCTAGCATAGTGCTCACTCTATTTCTGCTCCAGACGTGTTCCCCAAAACTCCTGCATCTAGCAACTCCTGCTTCCACTCCTGCTCAAATCCCAGCCCATATCTTCCTCATATTCCTCCCAGTGGGCTGGGAGGGATTTGCACTCTGCTGCCCTGTGGCTGTGGGTGCTCAGGTGCTTTAGTGCTTAGCAGTGTGTGCCCTTCAGAACGAGATCTACTGGAATGACTGGTCGCAGCTGAGCATCTTCCGGGCATCCAAAAACAGCGGCTCAAGGATGGAGACATTGGTTGGCCGATTAAACGGGATCATGGACATGAAAATCTTCTACAGAGGAAAGACAACAGGTAGTTGAGAGCACAAGCCTGCAGGTTATCTTTGCTGGGGGTATCGATCCAGGCACCCACCCCATAGCTCAATCTACAGACCATGGCTTTCCATGCCAAGTACATGGGGCTGCAACCTCAAAGCTGAGATGGGGGGTGGGATGGGGCTTCCTGCTTGCCTACAGCCCCTGCTGATTGTGTCCCTTTTCTCCCTGGTGCCAGGACGGAATGCCTGCATTGCCCACCCCTGCAGCCTGCTCTGTTTGCCCAAGTCCAACAATGGCCGGAGCTGCAAGTGCCCTGAGGGTGTTTCCAGCACCGTGCTGCCCTCAGGGGAGGTGAAGTGTGACTGTCCTCATGGCTACAGCATGAAGAACAACACCTGCGTGAAGGAAGGTAACGCCAGGCTTGGTTCCTGCTCTTGTCATTAGCGGTAGCAGCTTCTTCCATTGATGACCTTCCCAGCTGCCCTTGGGACAAGGAGCACATCTGATATCCAAGAACGTGGCGTCATTCCTCACGCCAGCTTCTTTTTGTTTTCCCTTCTGCACCAGAAAACACGTGCCTGCCCAACCAGTACAGATGCTTCAACGGGAACTGCATCAACAGCATTTGGCAGTGTGACAACAACAATGACTGTGGGGACATGAGCGATGAGAAGAACTGCCGTAAGTGTCCCATGGTGGCATTTGCCCGTCCCAATTTAGATGTCTGCTGCGTTGGCACTTCAAATGAGCTGATGTCCCACGCTCCCTTTGTAGTCATGGGGAGCAAGAGGTGTTCAGAGTGCAGTTCCTGCCCTAGGAACTGAATATCACGTTGGGGGGGTGAGCTGTACCCTGCAGTGTTTGCTTCTCTATCCTCTGCCTGGGACACATCACCCCCAGTCTGCAAGCAGCAGTGGGGTGGGATGCACTTAGTCCTGCTCACCATCCTCCCAACACCACCTTGACCTCCTCCTCTCCCCATCAGCCACCACCGTGTGTGATCCCGAAACCCAGTTCCGCTGCCGGGAATCGGGGACCTGCATCCCTCTGTCCTACAAGTGTGACCTGGAGGATGACTGCGGTGATAACAGCGATGAGAGTCACTGTGGTGAGCTGCTCTGCTTCACGCCTCCTCCTTCCCTATCCCCGTGTGAGGGACCAAAGCCCTGTGCTGTCAGGCAATGCAGTGCTGCTCCAGATCCCCATTGTAAGCCCCAGCCAACAGCTGCCTCCTCCTATCACTGCAGGAGATGAGAGACGTGCAGTGAATTCCCCTATTGCTGCAGTCTGGCAGGGAGGTTCTGTCCTCTTAGCATCCTGCCTTCCTCTGACCCAAAGCCAAATAGTTGGTTGAGATTAAAGGCTGTCCTTGGGTAGCCACCCAGCAGGCACGTGGCAGCGTGGGCTGCTCAGTGTTGCTTCTGAACTATCAGCCTCCTCTTCCTGGTCAATAACCTGTGTGAAACTTTCCTCCTCCTTTCCCCAAGCCCTAAACTCATCTGACAGCTGTCTGTGCTTCTTTACAGAGGCTCACCAGTGCAGAAAAGACGAGTTCAGCTGCAGCTCAGGGATGTGCATTCGGCTCTCCTGGAGGTGTGATGATGACAATGACTGCAGGGACTGGTCTGATGAAGCCAACTGTACCAGTAAGTGCTTTGCTGTAATCAATAACATATTGCCATCCCTCTTTATGGGCTCACAGCCTTTCCCAGTAGTGTTTGAGTTGTTGCATTCAAGGTGTTGCTTTGGAGAGGTTGCACTGGAGGGGCTGCACTGGAGGTGTTGCATTGGGGAGGTTGCACTGGAGGAATTGCATTTGGCTGGCTTTGGAAGAGCAGTATTGCACCAGTTTTGCAGCAGTGGCTGCTCGAGGTGCATCATGGCATGGTGCCGACTGTGCCTTTGAGGCCGTGCTGAATAGGGAAGTGAGACTGTGGCTGCCAGGCAGCCAAAGAATCCTTGTGTTCAGAATGGGCTCCTTTGTTGGAGGCAGGCAACAGACAGGGCAGTGTGCACTGATCTCATTTCAGAGCCTGAAATCTGGCCATTTTCTTGCTGTGAAACACTTTGAAGAAAACTAGCATTTCCTTCAGACACAGTAACAGCTGATAACAACATAGCAGTCTTTTTCACTCTAAAAATGCCCCAGATCTCAAGTGTTGCATGAGGAGGATGCAGTTCTTAGAGCTTAAGGCCATCAGTGAAAGGCAAGTGGCTGTGTTGTAGAGCAACATGCAGGATAGAAGCTTTTGGGTTCTAATGGGGCCTTTGGGTGTTGATGGGGCTCACAAGAGCCCCTGGGGGGATCACATCTGCTGAGCTGAGCTCCTGCATCCTCTATCCACAGGGTTAGATGTGCCTCCAGCACACGAGGTGCATAGCAATGCTCAGAGGGCTGCTGTTGTTGGCATTCAGTGCACATCTCTGTCTAAGGAGGTTTAATTTATATTGGTATCACTTATCTCTCGTATGAGTTTCTCCAGAGAGAAATTCTCCTAGAACAGAACCTACTTCAAAAAGCATCTCTGGTTCGTAAAGCCTGAAGTTAAAATTATCTGAGAGGATCACAATTATTTGAGAAACATTTCATCTGACTCCGCTGGCTGTATTTATTGCTCTTATCTGAAATAATTACATTTCACACTGAATACCTAATAGAATATTACTGCCATGAAACTGTGGCATTTTGAAATATTGGCAAGCACATGTCACAAAGCTGATGTGAAATTCACGAGCTTGCCATTTAATTAGGCTGCACGTTGCTTTTCTTGTTGATAGCACTGAGTGCTCGCTTGGCTGGAGGGTGCTATTTGTCTCTAGAGCAACAATATACGCTTGGCTTCAACCAGCACACCCTGCAGCAGATCCTTAGCTAAAAGGAGCCCAAAGGAGGCCTTGAGCCCTTTGTAACCCCAAAGTTTTCTCATTTCTCCCTGGGGTGCAGAGGGTTTGTGAGCAAATATAGCACAGAGAGAAATGGACCCTCTCCCTGCTCTCTTCCCATCAGTGTTCCGCACCTGTGAGGCCTCCAGCTTCCAGTGCCTTAATGGACACTGCATCCCACAGCGCTGGGCTTGCGATGGTGATGCTGACTGCCAGGATGGCTCTGATGAAGACCCCACCATCTGCGGTACGTGTCTGCAAATGCACCCCATGAGAACTCCAATAGGGGTCAGGGGAAAAGGGTTTAGGGGCTGTGCTTTTTGGTACTGAAAATTGGCAAAATCTGCTTAATTTCAGAAAAAAAATGCAACGGTTTCCAGTGCCCCAATGGCACCTGCATCTCAACCAGCAAACACTGCAATGGCATCACCGACTGCGCTGACGCCTCTGATGAGCAGGACTGTGGTGAGTGCTGGGGGCTGCTGAGAGATGTGCCCATGGTGGGATAATGTTGGTATTGAGGAAATGGGCTCCTCTCTGAGCATCTGCAAAAGGCAAATAAGAGGTGTTGGTGCCATGGTGCCATCCCCTCCTGCTGAACTTTGCCCAGAAATTCCCCTGTGCACCCGCTACATGGACTTCGTGTGCAAGAACAGGCAGCAGTGCTTGTCCCACTCCATGGTGTGTGATGGTGACATCCAGTGTGAGGATGGCTCCGATGAAGATGCCAGCTATGCAGGATGTGGTGAGCGTGGTGTTGTGCATCTCAAGGCACTTTGTATAGGGAGGGCTGGAGGGAGGAGACCACAAGCATGGAGAGGGTGCCACAAAGCTGCCATGTCTCCTAAGCAGTGATCCTGGACTGTAATGCTGTGCTTTCAGAAGTCCATGACAGCCTCCTGCTCCATGTGGGGTTCCCTTCCAGCCCCACACTGACCCTTACTTTCCCCTCATGCCTCCCCTGCAGCTCAGGAGCCTGAGTTCCACCGCACCTGTGACCAGTTCAGCTTCCAGTGCTCAAACGGGGTGTGCATCAGCCTGGTGTGGAAGTGTGATGGCATGGATGACTGCGGTGATTACTCAGATGAAGCAAGCTGTGGTGAGCAAAACCTCAAGGTCCTTGTCATTATGGCTTCTTATTCCTTTGGATACCAGAAGCACAGGGAACAAGCTCCATGCATCTATATGTGTGCATGTATGTGCGTGTGTGCACCATTCTCTTTCTGCAGGTAGATTAGCTGCAGCACGCTGTACATCCGATCTGCGGGCACGTGTTGTGGTTGAGTGAGTCTGGTGGGACCATATTGCCTCCAGATTCCCAGCCCAAAGCAGACAGGCAGCTCACAGCCAAGTTCAATATTTATCAGCGTTCCCTGGGCAGCACTAGGAGCTGTGCACAGCCAGGCAAAGCAGCTGTGCCTTCATTGCAGAGCTTCAGGGCTTGCTTCTCTGCTTCTGCTGTGCTCTATGAATTCTACTGCTGCTTATTAGACCATAGGAACCGTTTGGCTGCACCCAGTGCACGTACATTATAATGTTGTCAACAAAGCAATGATAGCTGTGAGAAATGGGGGAGTTGGAGAGGAAGGATCTTGCTCAAAATGCTGGGAGGATACTGGGGGAGTGCCCTGTTCTTGTACCTTGGCTGTGTTAGAGGCTGTTGAGATAGCACTGGGGCTCAGAGAACTCTCCTCTCCTTGTCAGAAAACCCAACGGATGCCCCCAACTGCTCCCGGTACTACCAGTTCCAGTGTGGGAATGGGCACTGCATCCCCAACCAGTGGAAGTGTGATGGAGAGAACGACTGCGGGGACTGGTCGGATGAGAAGGAGTGTGAAGGTGAGTGTCCCTGATGCTGCACTGAGGCTGCACCCCAGTGTCCTGCACCAGCTCTGGGGCCTCTAAAATCCCTCACAAATGGGCTGTGTGCATGTTCTGCCTGCCTGAAAATCCCAATTGGGATCCAGACGCAGATAACACCACGTCTTGCCATGCCTTCCCCACTCCCTTCTGCTGGTGGTGCTCTGATACCCTGTCCGGTGTCTTTCAGGCTCCCCACTCCTTCCCATCACCACTGCCATCCCTCCCACCTGCCTCCCCAACCATTTTCGATGCGGCAGCGGCGCCTGCATCACCAACAGCTGGGTGTGTGATGGGTACCGCGACTGCGCCGACGGCTCCGACGAGGATGGCTGTCCCACCTCCCGTAAGCATCCTCACCTCAATCCTCCTCTATCACGGCTGGGGACCTCCTCTATCCTCCTCTATCACGGGAGGGGAGGGAACTGGGGTGGCTTTTCAGCTCATACCTGCACTGAAGGTACCTGCAGAGCAGTTGCTTTCTCAGCCCTCTGCAGTCAGCAATGAGGATAGTTCAGGCAGCCCAGCTAGCTGCTAGATGGGAGGACATTGCCATCTAGTGGAGCCGGCACCAATGCCATGTAATGAACTTCGGATCGCTGTCGGTGCTGCTGGGTTCTCTCCTCGCTTCTCCCACCCGCAGACCCCAATGTGACCGCCAGCCCCCCAGCGCCTCGTGGTCGCTGCAGCAGAGCCGAGTTCGAATGCCAGCAGCTGCATAAATGCATCCCCAACTGGAAGCGTTGTGATGGCCGGAGGGACTGCCAGGATGGCACCGACGAGAGGAGCTGCCGTGAGTGTGGGGCTGAGAGCATCATATCTGGTTCTATCCCTTGGGATGCTCTGTGTGGGGATGGGAAGGGTTAATGCTGGTGGAATCCTGGCAGTAAAAGTGGGGAAAATAGCCCTACATGCCAATGTTGTGGTTGGTTTTTTTCCCATTAGAAGTCCAGCTATTAATTTTATAGAATCGTTGAGTCATTTAGATTGGAAAATGCCCATGAGATCATTGAGCCCAACCATGCCAACCATGATCCAGCACTCCATATCCAACCATGATGTGACACTATGAGTCCATCACTGAACCACATCCCTAAGCACCATGTCCACACATCACTTAAATACCTTCAGGGATGGTGACTTCCCTGCACCAGGTCCTTCTGGTGGTGGACATGATCATGGTAGAATATGCAGCAGGGTGGAGATAGGGCTGTTAATGGCACTCTGTGCTCCATCCATGCATCATTCCTGCTTTGACACCAGCACTCAGCCCCATCCCTGCAGGGACCTTCCCTGCACTGAGCCCTGCACCCTTTCTGCTTGCAGCAACGCACAGCTCGCTGTCGTGCCCCCAGGGATACCGCTGTGAGGATGGGGAGGCCTGTCTGCTGGCGACCGAGCGCTGCGATGGGTACCTGGACTGCTCTGATGGCAGCGACGAGAGGAACTGCACGGGTGAGCTGCAGTCTGACCATGCACAGTGTCAATGCTCCCTTCAGTCAGTTTCTGCCTCCATGGGTTGGCAGTGGAACTGAACTCCTGTTCTGGGCAAAGGGCTGAATTCCCTCCTGCAGGTTCACACTCTCTGTTTTAGATGATACCATTGTGTACAAGGTACAGAACCTACAATGGACGGCCGACTTCTCTGGTGCCATCACCCTGACCTGGGCTCGGCCAAAGAGGATGTCCTCAACCTCCTGTGTCTACAACGTGTATTACAGGTACCCCACTGCCTCGCTGTTTGTATTGGGTGAAGGGCAGAAGCATGAGCACAGACATCAGTGATTGATGGGCTGATGGTTGGACTGGATGGTCTTAGTGATCTTTCCAACCTTAATGGTTCCATGATCAGCACATGTATTTACAGCAAGGCCCTGTACTGAATCAGATTTCAAAAGACAGAGCTTTGCAATCTATTTCTAGTTGGAAAATCTTCTAGTGCTTCAATGCAAAGCGGCCCCCAAAATAGCTGCAGCTATGGGACCTTTGTGAAAAGCTGCCTTTGTTTCTTTCAGACTGTTTACTCTACAGAAATGTGGGTATTATTGGGTGTTCTGTTCCTGCTTGGGTCTTGTCTTTGTGGGACCGCTAACAATGAGAACAAAGTCAAGAAATTAGAGCACAGCAGTGAGGGCAAACCTCAGAGGATGGTGATGGTGCCAATAAGGCACCGAGCTACACTTAGTTCAGACTCTGAAACAGCTTTCCAAGCTGGTGGTGGGCTTTGCTGCCCAGAAAACTAAGCAGCATGCTCTTAAAATACAAATTGATTACATGTCCCCCTCTGTCACCAAGTACATCCCTGACTGAAGGGGTTTGAATCTCGTGCAGAACGGTCGGGGAAAGCATCTGGAAGGTTCTGGAAACCCACAGCAACAAAACCAGCAGCGTGTTGAAGGTCCTCAAGCCTGACTGCACCTACCAGGTGAAGGTGCAAGTGCAGTGTCTCAGCAGAGTCTACAATACCAATGACTTCATCACCCTGCGGGTACCCGAAGGATGTAAGCAGAGCTGTGTGGTTTTAGCTGGAGTTTGGGAGGGGTTCATAAAAAGCAATGAACCAGCACAACTAGCATCACTGCTATCACTAGAAGCATCCATTGGCCCAGTGAGGGTTGAGCAGGGCTTGGGGCACACCAGAAGACCACGTCTACCCTCTGCTTTGTTGGCAGACCCTGCCCTCCTGTTGCTGCTTCTCAGATGACAGCTGTGATCAATCCTAATGCTTGTGCTTCTCCCCCCAGTGCCGGACGCTCCCTTTAACCTCCAGTTGGCCCTCAAAAAAGAAGCTGAGGGGGTGGTGTTGTGCAGCTGGAGTGCCCCTGTGAATGCCCACGGCCTCATACGGGAATTCATTGTGAGTCCTGCTGCTGTTCTGAGCACAGACATCTGCATGGGGCTGGAGGGACATGAATGGTGTGTTGAGAGCAACGTTATGGGGCTGTAGACAGCAACACAAACTCAAAACCACTATTTTCTTTCTTGTTTCCTTTGTAAGCTTGATTAATTATTTTTGGCATAGAAAGACCTACAGAATTGTTGACCCTGGAGTTCTCATCCCCAGTTTTGGTGCTTGTAGGTGGAATACAGCAGCAGCGGTTCCAAGGAGTGGTCATCCCTCAGAACCACCAAGAACTACACTGAGATCAAGAACTTACAGGTCAACACATTGTACACAGTTCGGGTGAGCATCTTCGGAGCTCAGTCTATAGGAGAGCTCTGCACTACCTCATTACTGTTTGCTAAGCAGTTCAAGTCTTGTGCAGCCAACTAATTGCTGGAGAAGCATGATGTTAAACTCCAGCCTTTTAATGTCAGCCCTCTGTGGGGTGCTGGCATTTGCACTGGCAATGTGTATAGATTTAAGACCAGAGTTGTGCCCCTTGATTTGCTTTTCCACCCAAGAGGCCAGGCTGTGTTATGAAACCTATTCTACCAATTTCCCATTCTGGTGTCACTGCAACTGCTCCAGATCTGGGGCAGAGATAAATTTGCTCCTGAATGAATGGCTGCAAAGAGCAGCAGGTAGGTGTGGAGAAGGCACACATGTGTCAGAGTCTGGGTGATTGCTAATAGAATGGACAAGAAGTGAAAGTGTGCCAGCCCTGGGGAATGTACACTGCCAGTGTCCATGTGCAAGATGAACATGGGTACCTATGGATACAGGCATGATTCTTACCTGCATTGGGGCTGATCCATTCTGTTCCATGGTTATAGGATTTTATAAGAGAGAGGTTATCTGCAGAATGGATGCCCATTCCTCCATTTAGATTCTTTTAATTGACTTAAAGTGGTCTGCTTTATCTCTGTAATAAGCATTTTATTGCCAAGTAATGAAGCTATTGTTTGCTTCAAAGTCCTTTTCCCTGAACTCCACCTTGCCCATAACCTTGCTCTAACCTTGCTCTGTTTGCATCATG
Source organism: Coturnix japonica (assembly GCF_054131305.1). NCBI lineage: Eukaryota > Metazoa > Chordata > Aves > Galliformes > Phasianidae > Coturnix > Coturnix japonica. Next base: position 3,987,674 of record NC_140696.1, read on the forward strand.
TCTTGCTGGTGGCATTCATTCACATTAACTGACCGTCTCATTTGGAAGGTTGCTGCGGTGACCAGTCGAGGAGTGGGAAATTGGAGCGTCTCTAAATCCATCACCACCATCAAAGGCAAAGGTGAGTGCTGTTCTTTCAGTAAACATTGCTGTACATCGCTCAAAGGGCTGCAGGCAGATTGCCATTGATTCATATAGGTCCTACCTTGGGCTGGGCAGGGTGCACCTCCACCAGCTCTTCCAGCATCACTCATTGAGAGAATACTTGCTAATTCATCCCCTTCTTGCTTGTGATTGTGATAGTTGCTGCATTTCCTGTAGATTAAGCCCTAAAAGACTACTGAGGTTCCCAGAAACTCTCGCTGTGTTGTGGTCTGACAGTAGGTAAACTCAAACAAGGCAATAAATTGTTTCCGTCTGAAGTGCTGTTTGATAAGCCTTTTGAAGTCATTTGTATTCCTGACAAGACTTTCTCCTAGTCTACATTCTGATGTCAGAATTGCCTGCTTTCTAGTTTGTTAGATAAAAGTGCACACTCACGGTGTTGACAAAGAAAGGGAAGAAAACATCGTGCTACTAAAAATGCAGAATCCATGATTGTGTGAAATATGGGAACACCTGATCATTGGAGATAGTTGGAAAGCGGAGGTAGAAGAGCCATCAGAACTCTCTATGAAGTTTCTTGGGATTGCAATAACAGCCATTTCTTCCTTTCCTTCCAGTCATTCCTCCACCTGTCATACGCATTGAGGGCTTCACTGAGGACTCCATAAGCTTCAGCCTAAAAATGAATACTAATATCAAGGTAAAATTGTACTCTTTACTTCTGAAACATCAGTAACAGAAAAGTTGGATGAGTGGTAAATACTGGATGGAGTAAGCTATCACCCAGTTAAGTACTGCAGTCATTTTGTGAAACTAATTATTCCATTCCCATTCATTACTTGCTACTCATCAGCTGTCCCAGCTCTCTTAATTAGGATGGAAAATATGACTTAAAGACATAAGTGATGACTCTTTCACTGCATCCAAAATAGCTGAGCTTATGTCAGTTCATATCGTGTGCCATCTCTGCTTGACAGGTCAGCGGTTACGTTGTCAACATCTACTGGACATTTGATGCACACAGGCAGGAAAGAAGAACTCTGACCATAGAAGGAGAAAAGTCAGTCCAAAAAGGTAAATTGTTCAGATGTAAAGTCTTACTTTGGTCACCCCCAAATGGAGGGTGTCTGAGGCCATCTAATGCTGCTGACCACTTCCTGATGCTTTCACCATGCCTCACCTAACAGTGCAAATCTCTTTCCTTGCTCAGTGGCCAACCTGACAGCTCACACCCCCTATGAAATCTCTGCTTGGGCTAAGACAGAGCTAGGTGACAGCCCTCTGTCTTTTGTGCACGTTGTGACCAGCGGGACGAGACCCATCCCACCAAGTCTCAAGGCCAGGGCCATCAACCAGACAGCAGTGGAGTGCACCTGGACCGGTCCGAGGGATGTTGTAAGGCCCTGAGGTTCTCTTTTCTCACTCACTGGGATGGGGTCTTGGCAGATCAGAGCTAAACTTGGTCCCAGGAGGAACATATCCCTAAGGAACAGCAGCACACCAAGGTTTGGGTGGGAGCTCCATGCCATGACAAGCTTTGTACCATCCCTCTTGTCCTCTCCTCTGCAGGTCTATGGCATCTTCTATGCTACATCCTTCCTTGAGCTCTACAGGAGCCCTCACAACACCACCACAACCTTCCACAATGCCACTGTCATTGTGCAGCGGGATGAGCAGTACCTGTTCTTGGTAGGCTGCTTTTCTGATCCCCTCCTACCCCCACGATGGGCTCACATTTGGCACCGAAGCCTGAAGGCACTGCACTAACTGCTGGGTCATCCCTTCAAGGTCCGTGTGATGTCTCCCTACCAAGGGCCACCGTCTGACTACGTCGTGGTGAAGATGATCCCTGACAACCGGCTGCCCCCGAGGCACCTCCATGCAGTGCTCACAGGCAAGACCTTCACCATCATCAAGTGGGAATCTCCCTACGATTCACCCAACCAGGACATGGTAGGACCTCAAAACCTTCTCCTCTTCCTTTGCACACAAAGCCCTTGTTCAGTGACAGATCCCTGCCCCATCATCAACTTACCCTTCCTAAGCTGGTGCCCAGGCTGTAGCAGCAAAGGTTTGCTAGCGAGTCTGCAGGAAAGTGAGACCTGTCATTCACTGTGCCTGCCTTTTCTCCCCTTCAGTTGTATGCTGTTGCAGTTAAGGATTTAGTAAGAAAAACAGATAAAATCTACAAAGTGAAAACACGGAACAGCACGGTGGAGTACACCATTAAGAAACTCGAACCAGGAGGCAAATACCACGTGATTGTTCAACTGGGAAACATGAGCAAAGAAGCCAGCATGATGATTAACACGGGTAAAGGAACAAGTATTGATACGAAATGCCATCCTGTTGTAAAAGCCACCAGCAGACCCTACCAGCCATCCCCTCCCCTCCAGCACAGCCTGCACTATGCTGACAAATAAAGCCCCCCACCCCTCTCAGAAGTGCCCCCCTTGCTGTTTTCTCAACCAGAAAACAAGTGGCACTCCTATTCCAACCTAAACTTCCTCCTGTTTTCTCTCATTTGCAGTTCCACTCTCTGCACCGGATGCCTTAAAAATTATAGCAGAAAATGACCACATTCTGCTCTTTTGGAAGAGTTTGGCTTTAAAGGAAAGCAATTTCAACGAGAGCCGGGTAAGGGGCACTGGGGCACTCTCCCCCATCCTACAGGCAGCATTTCATTAATGCTGGGAGCAGAGTTGCTTGCAGGACTCCTGCCATTACCCTGTAAATAGAACAGGATGCTCAGCTCCCTGAGAGACCCTGATGGGCCGTGTCGTTGTTTTCACCCCACTCAGGGTTACGAGGTTCTCATGTTTGACAGCCTGGTGAACCGCACGGCCTATCTTGGGAACACTACTGAGAACTTCTTCAAAGTTTCCAACCTGAAGACAGGTCACAACTACTCCTTTGCGGTCCGGGCCAGGTGTCTGTATGGTGGGCAGATGTGTGGGGAGCTGGCCACGCTTCTCTATGATGAGCTGGGAGCTGGTAAGTCACTGGCACAGCCCCCTCTTCCTCCATGAACACTACTAACAAAAGCCTCAAGAATGGATCCAACAGGAGATAGCGGAGTATTATACAAATGGCCACTTGGTGGCTTTGCATCCTAGCAGGTCTGTATAAAAGAAACCATCCTGAAGTTGTAGGATGGAAACGTTAGCAAGTTGGATGCATTCGGGTTGGGTTTGTTCCACAAAAACCCACAGCCTTTGAACACTGCACAAGTAGCAGCAGGAGAAATGTCATGTTGGTTACAAGTGGTGCAACCCTGCTTCCCTGCTCTGTAGGTGAAGACTCCTCTGAATCCAAAATGGGCAGATCCACTGACGTGGCTGCCATCGTGGTCCCCATCCTGTTCCTGCTGCTGGTGGCCCTGGGGGCTGGCTTTGTGGTGCTCTATACAAGGCACCGCCGGCTGCAGAGCAGCTTCACTGCCTTTGCCAACAGCCACTACAGCTCCCGCCTGGGCTCGGCCATCTTCTCATCAGGGGACGACTTAGGTATGTAGAATCCAAGAGTTGTATTATTGTTGAGGTTGGGAAAGAGCCTTAGGATCATTAGGTCCTGCCAGCAGCCTAGCATAACTCATGGGGTCTGAATTGGGATCTCAGGTACCCCACATCAACACACAACCTAAATCCTTTATCATGCTTTGGGACGTCTTTAATGTTAAAATCCTTATGGGCTTGATCTGATTCTAAGATCTATAAACCTGTCCCAGGGTGAATGTTGTTAATAGCTTCACTTAAACATCCCCCTCTAATGAAAATTCATTAAAACCTGGACAACAACCATTAAGAGCCACATGATGGTTTGTTTTCCAGGAGATGAGGATGATGAGGCTCCCATGATAACTGGATTTTCAGATGATGTCCCCATGGTCATCGCATGAAGCGCGTTTCTGACTGTAAAAACCAAATGGTGTAAATATTTTATTTGATAAGAAAAAAAAAAGAAAAAATAGTCGATTGTTTATTTTAAAAAATGCACTTTGAGTTGCAATATGTTATTTTTCTATGGGCCAAAAAAAAAAAAGGAAGAAACACTTTGTAGTAATCAACTGTGAATTGCAAACTAGTTTGGTTTAGTAACAAATTGCTTTGATTTAACATTGATTTAGTCTTACAAGGCTATGCTTGCTGGGCATGCTTTTAAGTCTGTGAGATATTTTCTGTTTACTAAATTGGCTACTCAATTTATTTTTCTAAGACAAGAATAAATTTATTTTACAAAAATTCAGGAGATTATATATGTAGAGAGAGAAGTAATACAGTCCCTGAAGGTTTTGCTTTTACTTAAGAAAAAGAATTGATAATCCTTTGGACTTTGTTTTATATGAAGTAATTTTTGTTGTGTTAATTTATTGGGAAATCTGCTCGAGAACAGATTTCTGAAGCCGTCAGACGTTGTACACATTGTTGTGTAGGACATGTGCCACTTTATCTTGCGAGGCAGTAGCATCTTGGCATCCCCACCATTGTTCTTGCCACGAGGATAGCAATCCTTAGTTTCACGTGTTCTTCCCCTCATTCAGAGGCTCTCTCAGCAGTGGTGTAATCAATCTGTAATTCATGTCAGCAATGTCAATGTGAGAAATCGCCACTGCCTTAGCACTTCATTCCCAGGAAAGCTCTCCCCGTGTTGCTGCTCGAGGTGGGAAGATGTTGGAGGGATGGAAGGGGACCTCCACCAGCTCTGCAGTCACAGAGCTGCAGGTACCACGCATCTCCACTCATCAGTCTTTGCTTTCCTTCATCATCGTAGCTGCAGTTGCACCTTCTGCTTCTGAATAACATATCTATAATATATCCCTATCACTCATCATGCCACACGTGCTATAGACATAATACTGGCTACACAGCAGTAGAAATGTCTTTTTCCCATCACTGAAATTATTGTTTAGGTGATTCTCCCCTCCAATCCCACTACTTGCCAACCCATATGAGCAGGTGCCCACAGCTCATGCTTGGCCATACTCTATATATGCAAAGCCCAGGAGCTCTGTGCCAGTGCAAAGAGAGCACACTGTCTTGTCGTACTGGTTCCTTGGTTTAAACCCAAAGTATTTTTGCTGTGTAAACTGCAGTCTTCCTACAGATGAAACAAGAGAGGCCAACTATGTTTTGATACGCAACCAACCTGTTTAATTTCACTTACAGAAGATGTATAAAGCGTTGAGGTTCTGTAGGGTTTGATACGCTATAGAAATACTGACTCTATTTTTAATTACTGGTGTTCTCATCCTCATTGACAGATTTCCGCCCTAGAGTTGGGACCAGATTTTAGGAGCAGCAGTTGCAATACTTGTACCATGTTTGAGGGTCAGACACTATTCTTGGGTAGAAATCTTGAGTAGTTCGATCAGCATGTATATCTGCTGCAGGGAGAGCAGACCCTGACCCAGAAGCAAAATGATCCTATAGATATAAATAAGAAGATTTATTATGTTTAAGCAAGGATGGGGGAGGCAGAAAGCAGAGATAGAAGCATTGCATCCCTTCCTTGTTAAGTAAATATTAATCCTGGTGCAGGTATCTGAGAACTGCAGTGTGGTATCCCAGAAGGTGGTACCTTCAGAGAGTGGGTAATAAGTAAATACTGCTGCTCTGCTCCCCTGGGGAAAGCTCTGCTCGAGGGAGGGCTGCAGAAGGCAAATGCCAAAGGGGAACCTTGTAGCCACTTTGCATTCTGCAGCAATCCCTCGGCTGGATGCTTTCAGCTGGGGATGGGTCACCTCTGGCCACAATGAAAGGCTCCTTTGTGCTGTGATGCTGTGAGCACTGCCAGGAGGCGGTCTGCTGGAATACCAGCATCCAGAAATGCCCCCAGTGCAATGCAGTGAAGGCCTGTGCACTGCAGCCCTTGACTTTGTGTAGAGCTCCTGCACTTCTGATCACTGCAATGCAATACTCGGGCACTCCCTCACAGTGCAAAAATCCCCGCTGTGCTCTCAGCAAAGCAACTTTACAGGGCTAGTGTATTTTATATATAAATAGAGAAGTCTAAGCTCCAGGCAGGGAATGGGTGGGATAGATGCAGTTCTGGGTAAATTGTATATTTTTATGAACTTCTGAAGCACGGTATCTTGTTCACAGAGATGTATATGGGGCGGGAGGGCTCTGGTGTACATATGGTACATGGATGTGGATGCATATTTTGTTCCTTTTTTATTTATCTTTTTGTTTTTTCAGTAGCTTGATGCAATGGGACGCGAATCCTTTCCCTTCTGGAGGTGGCCTGGGTTGACCTGATGGAAACCCAGGAAAATGTTGGGATCTGTAAGGGGAAAAAGGGTATGGGAGACACAGGCACTGGGGGGAGCTTCTGGTACCTGTGTTTGAGCCCACTGAAGATGCTGGCTGGTGTTCTTAAGTCCATTTGAACAACAAACTGAGGCTGTAAAGGTCCTTAGTGCTCTCAGGTCAGAGCAGAGGTCACAAAATGTGAAATCTTTATTTGTAGAGGCAGACTTCAGCAGTTCAAAAGTGGAAAGGTAATACACCATTCAGGAAAGACCCAAATGGCATTTCCCCAAACGACTTTCAATCTCTTTCAAATGGACTTCAGAACAGACTGGGTGCCATGGAGTTATTTACTCTGGGGTCCTGAGAGCTCCTGGTACAGCCCTAACAGTGACAGCCTTAGGGTGGGCTCCAAGCAGCCCAGTGAAGCCAGTAGTAGAATCCACTTCTAATCAGGTTCCCTGAGTGATGTTTAATACTGTACTGTTTGAATTGCTACTCTGTGTCTTTCCTTTTTTCCCCTCCATTCACTGATTTCTGCTGTGTTATTATTGCACAATTTTGAAGGAATTTTTTGTCTGTTTTTTTTCTTCTCCCCCCCCCCTCCAATCTTAATAATAAAAACGGACTGGGTGAATAAAACAGCTCCTGGTTTTCCAAAATCATTAGTGAACCTTTCATGCAATAAAAGGCAAAGCATTCCTCTGAACCAGCTTTTTGCATCCCGTTCCCATGCTGCACAAGATGCCACTGCTTTCCCATTGCTGTTGGCAAGCACACCTGACACCCCGGCAGCTACAGGCAAAGCAGAGTTACGACTCACAGAGAGGTAATGAGCAGGCAGCAGTCTGTTCACACATACCTCATGCTTTAACCTACATAATTAGAAAGGCAACATGTGAGCATGGTGGACGTCGCCGAGGCACGCAGGCATCTTAAGTGTTGCACTTCATTAGTGTTTAGCTTAAGGCAACATTAACAAACAGCCGTTCCTTCCTCCCCCGTCGCTTCCTTCCTCATGAATGAAGCTGACTTTTTCCCTGTCGTTGCTGAAACAGATCTCTCCCCCTGGAGGTACGAGAAGTGACACCTCATTCCCATGCACCCACTTCTCTCTCCAAGGCAGCCAGGTGCACGGTCAGGACAGAGACATCTCCATCTTGCACCCTGATGGAGCTGTGGGTGTCCCTGTTCTTTGCAGGGGAGTTGGACCAGATGGCCTTTAAAGGTCCTTTCCATCTCAAATGATTCTATGCTGCTATGACTTGCAGAAGCCCTTCCCAGTGGGTGTTAAGCATTTCACCAAATAGATGCACTCTGATGTTGAGTGAGTGCAGCTGAAGGTCTGGCTCACTGCTCCTCTTTTGAGTAAGCAACCCAAGTTCCTCATGCCAGACTCCTGAATGTTTCTCATTCAGGATGAGATGAAATAACTGAGGATATTTCTCAGCAGAATGCAAGCTGGAATTCAGGATGGGGAGCCAAGAGCTCCTAGATAGCCCAGCCCCTCCTGTATGGAGGGAAGGGATGGTCTGTGGGAAGGAAAGAGCTGTGCTAACCATCCATACTAACCATGCCCTGCCACGAGCCCCTCAACCTGCCAAGTGTGGGACATGAGTAAAACATCAGCCTGGGCTCTTATAGTGCACGTTTCTTTCTTCACTGTGAATTATCAGCACTCAGAAGCCCACATCCTCTGGATCCTCATGGCTGAGCTCACCCAGTGCCTGGAAGCATCACCCTGCCCAGGACCTGACCTCCTGTTTGGTTTGAGCACCTTCCTGGGGCTGGCTGGAACTCCTCCCACTGCTTCCCAGATGGAGGATGATGACAACTAGACAGCCATGTGGGGAGGAAGGCCAGGAGGACAGCCAGTGAATGGGGAGTGGGGCTGTGAGCTGAGTGGCAGTTAAATAAACACACCCTGAAGCCTGCTGCCACCTCATACCCTTTGTGCAGGGAGGGAATGTGTTTTAGGGATGGAGAGTCAGAGGCAAAGGTGGACTAAGCGTGGCATTCCCATCACCCAGGCTGAAAGGGTCCCCCTATCACCCAGGCAGAGCATGGCACTGCAGTGATGCTCTCAGCAGGGCTGCCCTGACCCCGAGCATCCTCCCTGTCTCTGTGAATCCCACAGCTTCCCTTTCCCCTATAGCGGTGAGCTCCCTCATAAAGCCAGGAACAGAAGCCCAGAGGCCAATTCCCAGCTGTTTGTTTTGTCACAAGAGCAGCATTATTTTTAATCCAGTTCCACTTCGCAGCAGCTACATACAACTCCCAGCCAACATGCTGATGTACCCAGGAAATGACCGCGGTGGGCTCTGAGCTCCTCAAGACAATGGTGTGCTTGGCTCCTTCCTTTGGATCAGCACCATCTCCAATGTACTTTTTTCCTCCTAAACTTATTTAACCTCGCAACCAAGAGCCGCAGCGCTGGTGAGCTATTTGTTTCGAGACCACATCTCCTGGGAGAATAGGCACAAAGAACACGAGGCAGCCCAGAGAGATGGAAGAGAGAAAACTGAGAAAGAGATTCGAATGCATTGCCCTTGGAGACCATGCCAGGGACCTGCTAGAGCCCGGCCATCATAAACAAAACAGGCTCTTTATTGTCTTGCCAGGCCGGCGAGCACCGTAATGCTTGAGCTCGCTCCAGCACGTGGGTCTGCCACCAGCACTTGCCTCTGTGCTGCGTTCTAAGGCAAAACAGACGCTGGCCACTGTGTGCCCGAGGTCGTCTGCATCGCACTTGGGGTTTGTGGCATCTCATCCCAATGATCCGCCATGCTTTGAGCCGGGGTCTCCATCTCCCATCCTTCACCTTTAACTTCTGCAGCCTCAGCTTTGAGCTCGCTGCCGGTCCCGCTGCCACCCACGTGCAGTAGATGGCAGCAGAAGCTTTAAGCACCGGCCACCAAACTCACCATTCCTCCCCCCACGCTTCTTTCTTTCTTTCTTTCTTTTCTTTTTTTTTTTTACTTTTGGTGGCCTCAAAAATTATTAGTTCCAGATGAGCTCCTGCCATTGTAATAGTCCATTTAACCCGATGTACTCAGCGCAGAGTCAGTGCAAGTTCAACTGCAGCACTCTGGCATGGAAACCACGCAACAGAGGCAGATTTCTGCACAGCTTTGGGCACTCCTGGTGGAAATAGAGAAGGTTAAAGCTGGTGTCCACGCTCTGATTTGGGCCACGCTGTGGAGAGAGCAGAGCTGAGCTCCCAGGTCTGAGCTCAGGGAACCTCAGCTCTGTGCCTCCCTTTGAAGATTAGTGCTAATAAGCCAAACCAGAGGGTATTTGGTTTTATAAGGAAGGAGCGTTTCAAGTCACGTACGCCGCTATTGTTGGACACAAAACATGCACTGTCTCTGCCCATGGTGACTCCGGTAACCGCTCCACGCTTGTCTTTTGTTGGGATTACCTTTATTTTTGTACTGTATTAAATTCACCTCCCTCCACCTTTCAGGCCTGCTAAAATTGCTGATGTTTCCCATGGCTAAGAGATACACATGTATAGTTATGAAACCTGCTTGTGCTACTTTACCATCATGTATCAAATTGTGTGCCTTATGTGGGTGACATACTCAGAAATGATAATCTCAACTACCAGATTTCTCTCCCACTGGAATAATAAGAAGACAGCTATAGCAATACTCACGTTGTTTGCTTTTTTAACTCACTGTACACACAGCCTTTAACCTGAGGAGCTCCAGCACTCTGAGTGCTTCCATTAAGCCCAACCACTGCCATGCTGCAGACTACATTTAGTGCTGTTCTAGGTATATGGGCTTGGGGACCAAGCTGCATGCACTGAACTCCCCTCTCCCCAGTCAGGATCATTCACAAAAGCTCTTCCATGCAGCCTTCCCAAGAACAGCTAGAGAACAAACATACTTAAACCCCAAGCAAGCCATGGCTCTTGGCTCATAAAGCCCCAGCTTCCCATGGTATCCCCTCCCAGAGGAACTAAAGGAAACCCGCATGCACTGCAGAAGCAACAGGATAAATGAGAGGGTGACACCGCCCCACTGTTCCCTGGGTGCCATTTGAATGTTTGGATATGATTTAGTGTAGTGTTTTTAGTGTTAGGGTTCTTGTTAGGCTGTGGTTGGACTTGATGATCTTCAAGGTCTTCTCCAACCTGGGTAATTCTATGATTCTATGATTCTCTCAGCTCTTCCCTTGCACCCAACCCACTGTGGGCACCCCTTCCTTAATGGCCTTGGGAACGGGCTGGTGACCAGCTCCAGCTGAGGTATGAATAGGTGCTGAAGCAATTCAGCTTTTCCCAACATTGTTTCAGCTTTGGTTGCTTATCAGCTTTCCATCTCTCCCTTTTCCTTGTTCTGTCCCCCTCTCCTGTGCAGGCTCCTTTGTTCCTGTGTTTACAGTAGCATCGATTTACTGTCAGAGAGCGGCGCGGCCTTGGAGTAAAAAAAATGCTGCTTCTCATCTGAGAGGTTGGGGATGGGGACGTGGCCCCACGCAGAGCTGTGCCTGCCCTCCTGCCGACCACATGGGCTGTGGTGGGGACAAAGCTGTGCAGCCCATAACAGCCCTTGGGCTGTGGGTGATGGACACAGGCGCTCACAGGGAGGGAAACTGAGGCACACAGAGATGAAACACAAGGAAGCGAGCAATGATAGAGAAACCCAGCTTTTCTTATGACCAGAGCACAGCCTTTTGCTCCTCTTTCCACCAGCCAAGACCTGGATGCTTTGGCCTTATTTTCCTATTACAGCCTGATAATATTTCCTCCCTACACCAAAACTACAGCAGTGAGAGCTGTTTGTCCTCGATCCCTTCCAACACCACAGTGACTGCTTTTAGACTCAGAGCATCAGCCACACTGGAGCTGGGCACTGGACAGCCCTATGAGTGGCTTTGTGATTGCTGCAGCCCACATTGTTATCCTGGTTCCAGTTTCCTATTGCCCCCTCTTTCCCCAGCCCCGTTGCTTTCACATGCTTTTGTTCAGCTCTCCTGTGAAAGGAGGGGTTTGAAGAGGTGACAGGTCTGTAAATATATCGCATTGTCTGCAGCAGGAAAGAAAAAAAATGTGTAGAAAGGCAGAAAGAGTGATGGATATACCCTTCCCTCCCCACACTTGGGACAGATGAAGAAAGATGGCAGATAATTGCTCTTTATTGTGCCCTGGGTTCACCTTAAGATGAAGAAAGCGATAAGATTTCAATTAATGTCATTTAAGATTCCCTGCAAGCTGTCCCGTTCCTTTCTTGGCTTCTTTCCTTCCCCAAAGTGGAGGTGCTCAATGCTGCCTTTGTACCTCAGGGACCTCCCCATACAGCCACGTCCTCACCTGGCGAGCACCATCAAGGCAGAGCAATGCTAATCCAGACCAGATGACAACCCCCAGCCCCTCTCTCGATTTATTATGGGGCAGGGTAGATAACATCCTTCACTGTACAGAGCAGGGATCGTTTTCCAGCTTGCCCAGGAATGAGTCGAGAAGTTTCCTAATCAGCTTCACCCACTGCAATAACCACACATAGGAAGCACCAGGTCTGGGTGTTGGTGCAGGATGCATTGCACAGAGCCTGGGGAACTGCACCCCATTCCTTGGAAGGAGAGAAAACAAAGGGCTGAGGAGCATGGAACTGGCTCCTTGATGAGTAATATATGTACCCCAGAGAAGGGTGAAATATTCTTTACATATACAATAATCAGGGAGAGGGAATAAAAGGGGAAGGAAAGGGGAAGTGGAAAGGGAAACAGAGGGAAAGGGGAAGGGAAAAGCAAAGAGAAAAAGAAAGAGAGAGGGAAAGGGAGAGGGAGGGGGGAAAGGAAATAGAAAAGAGAAGAAGAAAGGAAAAGGAAATAGAAAAGGGAAAGGAAAAAGAGAAATGGAAAGAGAAATAAAAAAGGGGTGAAAAAAGAAAAGGAAAAGGAAGAAAGAACAAAGGAAAAGAGGGAAAAGACCCAACAATCAAAGCTACCTGTGAGATTCCGTGTAGTAGAAACACTGTAATTTGGATCTCATCTAAAACCAAAAGAAAGACCCAATCACCGCAGTACTCCAGAACCAGGCTCAAAGTCTTGATAATCTCTACACTGGTCACTTCATTTTTCACAATGCATCCTCATTCAGAACATCTTTCTTTCTTACTGTGCCTTTTTTGGGGGACAAAGTTTGACATTAAGAATGGCTCCTGGGTTTCACAGACCGAGTAATTCAAGTCAACGAGCTATTTTTTAATTCATTTTTTTTTCCTGCTAGTGAAGAAAACACCCCGCCAAGCAGCACAAATAGCTGAAATTCTTGCTTTCCCCCCACAGATACACTAATGTTTATTGTTCCCCAGAGCATCCATTCTTGCTCCTCTGCTATATATACCCGCGTGACGTTCCCATATGTTCCTTCACTCAGCTCCCTGGTAACGCAGCGCCCTGCTGGGATCAGGGCAGGGAGAAGAGGTGAGGGTTTGGCACGAGGATGTGACTCTGATGCCACCACACCACCAACCTGACCTTCATTTCCCAATGGCCATCACATTATGTGAGGAGGAAAGGTGCAGAGGGGACTGAAGGGTTACAAGCTTTAAGAACGTGAAGCATTGCCAGACTCACTGTGGCTTTCATTTTGGATGTTTTGAACCCTGATGTGTGTCTTTGGAGTCTAATTCATTGCCTTTTCTTTATGAGACCCTTGCTCAGCTCTACCACGCACTGAGTGCTACATACAGAGCTTCCAACAAGGCTGATCCCTGCAGCACCTGGGCTGAGACATTATTGGTGCTGACTGGAGAAGCAAACATCATCTTCAAGCACTTCAAAAGTCATTTTTTCAACTCCCAGATCAATAGCCAAGCATTGCATTTACCTGATCTGCAACAGCAAGCAGAGCACAAACAGTGACATGGAATGTGCAACCTGGCCATGCACCATGCAGGAGATACCCAAACAAGCAACAACACAGGGCTCAGAGCTTAGGACTTACAGCCACTTCAAAATCCTTCACCTCAGCGTCTAATAGGGCTTTTTTTTTTTCATTATGTGAAGTTTTTCAAGACAGGAAAACCATTTCCTGTCCAGACCAGACACCGACTTCCTGAATGCTTTCAAGCAGATCATGTAATCTTATGCCCCTGTTTGTAAAACGAAGATGATCGACTGCTTTTGTCTGTCTTGTCCACTTAAACTTACACGCTGTGGTCCTTAACACACGCACGTGGCCAGGCATAACTGTGCCCTGATCTCATACAGCACTGCGGCAGGGCTCATAAATAATGAGAGAGTTACGAAAGTAGGATTTACAGTAATGCGTCAGAGCGGGGAATGACAAAATTGCATGGGTTTACTCTGGGTTTACATCAGAATAAACAAGTCCAGACTTTTGCCCTGATTCTGCAGCAAGGCTTTGGCTCGTGCACCCGCATTCCATCTTCTAACCCCTCTTCCCCCATCACTTACACAGATATTAGTTTATTTCTGAATGGCGAAACAGCACACAAACGTGTCCCAGGATGCTGGGGATGGATGGGGACATGGGCATAGGGGAAGTGGAGCAATGCCACCTCCATCTGCCTGTGCACAGCTATGGCATAGCCTTGGTGTGCAGCATCCCTATTGAAAACACCTTACATCTGCTGTGGAGCTGCAGAGGTTAACTGAGGGCCTTGAGCTCCGGTTGCACAGAAATGTTAGGAAAAATCAGTATTTTGATTTTTTTTCCCCCTATTTGTTGGACACAGATGCAAATGCTCTGAAGGTGGAATGGGCATTCCTGGGCTGGTGTAAATAAAAGCTCTGGCACTGCAGCTGGGGCCTGGATGGCAGCTCAGACATGGAAAGACATCATCAGTGGCACCCACCTCCCCACGGGTCACAAATGGCCCCATGGCACTACCACAGAGGTGACCATGGAGGGGACTGCACGCTACCACTATGCTTTGTATTGGTCCAATGAGACACAGAGCTGGGATGATGCTCTGGATGGTGGATGTAGACAACATCCACCAAAAAATCAGAGCAAATCATTTCTACCTGCTCCATTTCTGCCACCAGAAGGTAATCAAACCTTCATATAACCTGTGCTGGGTGAGTGAGAGCCATCCCTGCTCTGAGTGCCAACCCAAGCAGACGGCAGCGTGATGCTAATTGCTCCGACCCACAGCCTGGCCATTAGGGCAGCATCAGCCGCCTGCACTGGGGAAGGTTTGGGGTTTAATTGCACCCGTGCAGCACTCTGCACCACGGTTTGCTCCGACACTGCAAACACATTAATTGTCCCAACCAGCAGCTCCTCTGCTTCTCATTTCTATGCTGACTGCTCCGTGCTGATTTGCTGCCCGACAAACCCAAGGCAGCCAATGGGCCCCAGCTTTGCCGTTCACGTCCTAGCAACAAGGCCTGTTCCAATCTCACTCCAGCAAACTGACACCTGAAAAATGACATCATGAAGAGCAGGGCGGCAGCGGGGCCAGGGCGCTTTTTTCAGCTGTCTGCTGCAGAGTTCATTTGAGGTGTTCCAGTCTCGATCCTTAAAGCTACACCACGCAAAACGCCGCCTGCACTTTTCCCCTTTCCCCCCCCCCCAACCCCGGCTGCAAATGTGGGTTAATGCTTCCCATCTCTGCCAACCGTAGGATAAACCCCAAAGTGCTGCCGTGTGAGCAGCCCTTGCTGCTGTGTCACCGCTCCTCCCTTTGCCATCTCTATACAACCACTGGGAATCGCATATTTCCACCCCATATCCGATCCCACCCGAGGATGTGAAGCACTGGGAGATGCCAGCAGCACGTTGAGGTTGTGATCCATCCCTGAAAGGGTTCAGCAGTGCCACACGCCGCTCCTCCGCGCAAAGATCAAAACCTTTTGCTTGCTTCCTTGCTATCATTTTTAATTAATGAAGGCAGAAACGCCTGCAGACATGGAACCGGGGAGAGAACGCCCTCCCTGTCTCCGTGCTGTATTTTCTTTAGGGGGAAAATAGCAGGGGGAAAAAAAAGTCCTGCTCAGCAAAGGTTGCAATCAGAGCAGCTCCAGGTGATGAGAGGCTGTGGTTGTTAATGCTCAGAGCGCTGTGGGGTGTGGGGATGATGGGGTTACAGCTCAGAACCGCTCTGCAGTTGATGTAAAATATTTGAGCGCACCGGAAAATAGACAGCAGAGAAAATCCCATTCCAGATGATTCAAAAGGCACAAAGACAATGGAAGAAAAGGACTAAGTTCAGCTCATTTAAATGTTGTTAACTGTTCATTCCCATAGTGAGACGGCTCCTTAAGAGAACAAACCCTTTAACATATATTCTTTTTATTAGCGCCATGCCAGAACTGAAGTGAACCCAAATAATCTGAATGGTACTTGCTGTTTTATGGCTTTTTAAAGAAAGAGGGGAGAAGAAAAAGAAGCAAAGCCGCAGATAATGCAACGCTGGCACAAAGAAAGAGGGGCTGGAAGTCACTGCAATGTGCCTCCCAGCCCTCTTGGAGGTCTCGAGCTCTGTTGGAGAGGAGCAGAATAGGAAACGAACCCACCCACCCTTCAGGGAGCAAAGTTTCGTTGGCTGCTGGTTGGTGAGAGCTGCAGTGGGGTGTCTGCACCTCCAGCTGCAGGCTGCAGGGTGTCAACCGCTGCGTTTATTTATTTGCCTGGGTGTTTATACAAACAGCATCTCACGAGGCAGCAAATAGTTGCAGTGGAGCCCCGGTGCTGGCTACGTTGCTGGCTCTTGAGAGCAATGGGTGCTGGCAGGCTGCCTGTGTTCCTTGGGGCCTGTTGGGCTATATAAGGAGAGGGGAGGAAGGAGAAGGGGCACTGAGGGGAGAAGCACTGCACACATAAACATGAACACTGAGCGGAGAGAGGGAAAGGCTCATCTAAATGCCATTTGTCATAGGCAGTGTGAGTCGGGGCAGTGGCTGCCCGTGCTGTTTTTCCACCATCAGCAGCAATGAGGTGTGGAGCTACGTGCCAGCTAAAGCCAGTTTTCTAAAGAGCAAACCCTTGGTTTGCCATACCCAGCCCTCACACCTCCTGGTTCATCCCCCTGGGTCTCAGAGACGGGGACTTGTGATTGCATTCCCTTTCCCCACTGGGAGCAACACTAGAAGCAAAGAACACGCTCTTGGTTGTGTTCTCCCTGAAAGGCCACCAAGATTCATCCCCGTGCCCATGCAGGCTATAGCAGAGGTCAGGGCTCTGCCTCCTTGTTAAGGACCCCACCATCTCAGTTAGTTTTCTACCTGGTAAAATGGGAACACACCGGATACTGCAAATCACCAGGCTCCCAAAAGGAGTTGCTGTCCTTAATATCTCCATATATCACGGGGAAAACATTTGTTTTTGTCATTAGAAGAGGCTGAAACACAAACATCCCTTCGTGCCCAACAGATTTTACCCTGATGCAAAACGTGCCGGGGGAAGCAGCACAGCATTCAGTGCTTTTCAATGGAGTTTGGAACAGGCCCCTCATGCAATATGCATTTAGTCATACAGTGCTCACAGAAAAGGATCCTGAATGAGACAAAATATCTAATCAAGTGCATTTTACCCCGTGCTTCAGTCACCCACCTGCACCAGGATTATATTTGATAGCATGCAAACTGTACCAGAGTTTTCTCTATAGCATCAATCACGACATTATGCTGCCGCATTCTGCATTGGTTAGGGAAGCAATTTATAATTTGAGATGACTTCAAGTTAGGAAGCAACTGATTACAGAACAAGAACTTTATAACTCCATGGAATTACAAACCCACGGCTTGAGTGAATCATGTGCAGATTTAAATTGGGCATCATTAAGATGGCAGCCGTACCCCCACTCTGGGTGTAGTAAAACGAGCAAGAGTTGTGGTGGATCTTTATGAATGGAAATGTCACCCGAAGTACATCTGCAGTCCTGCTGCTTGCCAGCAGAAAGGTGCTATTTAAAAACCTCACAGCACTGCTGTCCTACGGGGGTGGTCTCATTTTATTCTATTATAGAACTGAAAAACAGAGCAGGACTGGGAGGATCTGGGAGAGCTGCTGGCTCATGGTGGGCTGCGTGGTGCTGGATTTAGGGCATCAGACCCCAACAGTTGCCATTCTCCTTACCCTTATCAAGGCTCTCAACCTTTGTCCAACCTTTTGGCTTGCCTGAGCCCACACTGAAGAGGAACTGTCTTGGGCCGCATATATGTTGTCTGCTCCGAAAGTAATGCCTCCTATTTATTTCCATGGAAACTACATTAAGTACGATGAGCATGGTAACACTGTTTGATAGAGCAAATTATCATCTACAAAACACTATTTTTCAGCACAGTCACCACCATTAGCTCTGCACTTTCACCAGCAATAAACCATAGCCTGCATGTTGTGCTCATAAAAGTCTGCACCAGAGGAGGTTACCCACTATCACTGCAATGCACCACCCACCCCTCACTGTGCTCACATCCACTGTTTGGTCACCATCAAGTTCAGCAAACATCGATGGATGCCAGTCACAAAATGCTGTTCACAGACATGAGCATTGCCTTGATCAAGGCTGACTGTGAAGAGAGGGATGACTCTCTCTGGTCAGATAGTGCTTATAAAAGTCCAGTAAATAGACATGATCAGATTTGTGAGTTGAATATCTGGTTGCAGATCTGTATATCCCATGAGAAAATGTGCAGGTATTGTATTTGTGTTGACTGAAAATGGAGTCACAAATAAACCAAAAAACTGATAATGTTTGGCAATTTTAAAACCTGTTCTCAGATTTTCAAAAGGGAAATTCTGTTCACACACTGTGTTCATTTGATGTATTAAAATGCATAACATTATTCTCCATAATTTGAGCTATTGCTGCACAGTGCCCCCATGCACTGGTGACCTACAGGCCATGGGTTGGATATGCCTGTGTCAATGCTTTTCATAATGACCTTAAGGAGATTATGTTCATTAAATGTGTGGACAACACAGGGACCCTCAGTGTACTGAAGGGCACAATTAGCCTTCAAAAATGATCTGGGAAGACTAAGATCATCTGAATTGCCTGGGTGAAATCCAGCAGGGATGTGAGGACACGATGTCGGACATGAACACTGGGAGGTGTGGTGACCTCATCCATGTGATCCATGGAAATCAGTGTAATTCCCATCTCACAGGTGCTCCAGTACTCATCTCTGAGCCTGTCGGCACACCAGAGAAAACCATTTCTGTTCCTGCTTTACCACCAACCCCACGAGAAGAGCAGAGTTTCAAATGGAATCTTCCCTCCAATATACTGAGGTACCACACTGGATTTGTGCATCATGGACAAACCCTTCAGAGCTGCTGCTTCCAGGAGGCATGAAGTGATTGACTCCCATTATTTCTAAAGAAAAGCCTCTCTGCCCCAATCTTAGGCCTTTATGTGGTTGGGTACTGCAGGTATAAAGCAAAAATAAAGGCAAATTCTTGATAAACACAGCTGGGTATCCAAGGACCACGCTCCCATTTCCCTATCCCACAAGCACTTTAATGGCTTTGGGGGCCAAATTAATGTGAGCTCTGTTTTTTCTCAAGGCATCACCATCACCTCAGAAGTGAAATACCGTGAGGAGATCATAAACGTGTCCTTGAGGTGTAAAGGAAAGGCAATGAAAAAATATGAGTGCAAATAAAAACACTGGCTGAGGCTGCGCACCCTGAATATTAATATTTCTCCAAAATACTGCCTTCCTTTTCAGCTTAAGGGTATATTGCTTTATAGATAGCTCTTAACCTGACACTGACTGATAAAAGCAATCACATCCCGGGGGTTATTCTCTTCCAGAGAATGCTTAAGTAGCAATAATACTCATAAACAGGAGCCATCACCTGGGGGTGATGCTGGCCTGACTCTGGGCAGGGTGGCAAAAACCATAGAGCATAGAATCACTAAGACTGGACGAGACCACTGCCATCATCACATCCATCCCCACCCCATTCCCACCATGGAATGCTCTTCCAAACCTCCACCGGGGTCGGTATAAACGGAGGGAGCTGGGTGAGCTCTGCAGCTCCATATACAAAAGGATCAGAGTGAAAGTGCTGTAACTTTTGCTTTTTTTGCTTGCTTGCTTCTTTTTCTCCTTTCTCACAGCCTGAAAAAAGCCTGGCCTAGCTGCCTGTGCCAAGCCTGCCTCGAGTTTCTGTGTCCCCCCACTATTCATCCGTGATTACATGCCCCCCGAACACCTGCGAGAGCAGCTCATAAAGCACGCATTCATGGGGCCTGGCAGCACCAGCATGGGAACTGCAGGCTACAGGGCGACAGTCATTGTATCTCCAGATAAAAACATTCTCTGAGCAAGGCCTCTGAAAATAGAAGCTGGCTGCAATTTCAGTTCGGCACCACGGGGTATTTAAAAAAAAACATCATAATAATAATAAAGAAAAAAGGGTTTCTTCACCTCGGTCCCTTTTAAAGTCACTTGAGAGCATGGTCCAGTGCTGCTGGAGCTCTGGTGCAGCAGCAAACCCTGCTTGGGGCTGAGGAAGGCTCCTGGCTGCAAGGTGATGCCTGCAGCCGTTCTGCTGGAAATAGCAAAAATAAAGCTACTGCTACTACTAATACAAAGCATGCACAGCAGTTTGATAGCTGCCTCTGCAAGAGGTAGGAATACCGACAATAAAGGATGGGGAACTGACCCAGAACGGCCAGGTAGGTGCACGGTGGTGATGCAGGCACAGCAGGATGCATGCTGGCTGAGATCTGCAATAGATACACAGGGCTTGGCCATCAGTGCATGCTGCTGCTGGGCAATGCCACTCCTCTATGCTCAGTGTGGGTGGATGCAATGCTCTGGAGTAGCAGGGTCACATCCATTGCTTAAAGCAGAATGCAGCAGTGCAATGTGTGAAGAAGATGGCTAAATAAACACCTGGGTGGAATGCTTGTGTTATCCACCTTGCTCAGTTATAATTAGGTATTAAATTGGGGCTGAGCTATGCACACCCAGAGCCACATCCCTTGTAGCCCCACACCCCAGGGACATCACCTGTACAAAACTCAGTGCCACATCCCAGACAGAGGCAGCCCAGCAGCTGCTGCATGCTGCGTCCCAGCCTGAGGTTGGCTATTTTAAGACCTGTGACTCCTGAGAAAGCATTAAATACATCTGCATTTTTCAAAGCCTCTTCATGGATCCACTCAGCACTGACTGGGGTTCACCTCATCTAATTTTTATTCGCCTAAAAAATGCAGCATCTTGTGTGAAGCAGCTATTACACTCCCTCTCCAGTCAATGCAGAGGCATGGAGAAAACCAGAGGGCTGTTTTTCCCATCTAAGAGCTCCTAACCATAGGATACAAGCAGAACATTGCAATACACCACAGATCAGGACCATAGCAGCTGAACTTGAAGCTCAGGCTGAGCACTGACACTGCTCTATCACAGCCCTGAGGTATTAGCACCACCATGACTCTGGGAAGGGCTGAGCCATGCCATGCTGTCCCAGGTCACTGTTTCATCCCAGAGGAGGAGGAACCAGGAGAAAATATCGCCATGATCAGTTCATAGAATCATAAACTCATTAGGGTTGGAAAAGAACACTAAGAGCATCCGGTCCAACCATCAACCCATCCCCACCATCCCCACTAACCACATCCCCCAATGTCACATCCACCCTTGTCTCCATCACCTCCAGGGACATCACATCCTATAGCCTGACCAGTCACCAAATTCCACCATTCCAATTCACTTTCAGTTCAAGAAAGTGGAGAAAATAACATCTTCTTTCAAAGAAAGAAAAAATAAGAAGGAGAGGAAAATATGCAGCAAACTCTCCTGTGTGTGTTTTTGACTTAGCAATATCTGTAGCCAATTTTCCCAAGAGACACAAACAAACACATGCCGAACCGGAATATCAATGAGGTCTTTTTTAGAGCAGGCACATTAAAATGCAAAACAGGAGATAATGAGATAAAGCAGCGAGTTACAGGTTCCTAAATTCCAGATTTTTTAAAGCCCAGGGAAGAGAAGTGGGTTATGTCTGGTGGAGGGTTTGGTTGTGGGGCAGCACCTCCGGCTCCTAGTGGTAAAGGAGTATAGGAATGAAGGGCAGGAAGCAATAGGGGTGTGGGGGTGACAGGTAGGGGTTGAGGGGCAGCACATGCTGAGGATGGGGAGATGGGAAAATGCCATTTTAGTGGCATAGCTGCAGCCTGGGCTGAGGGGCAGAAAGGTGGTTTTGTTCCTCTGTCCTCAATGAATGAAGCTGCCTTCTCCCACCCCCCTCCGTAACTGCCCGTGCTCCAGCAGCCCCATAGGTGACACTGTAAAATTCGGGGTCACTTTGAGGAGGTGACATTTTGAATCCCGGTGCCAAAAAGATCATGAAAGGAAAATGAAAAGAAGAATGAATGGGAGGAAATGGGAGAGAGGGGGAAAGCGTAAGAAAGAGCCATTATTTAACCAGACCTGGCCAAGGGTAAAGGTTTTAATTCTTTCCAAGTGCCATATGTGGTTGCCTGTGGGGGAAAGGCAAAGCCATATTTATCTGACTGAACCAATAATTCATATCTGTTTCAGAAGCCGACTTTGGTGGATTGTAGATCTACAGCTGTTCCTAGTCTAGGTCCAGACTTTCCCGGTGGGAATCACTGTAGCAACACGTCTGACTTATAGGATTCATATGGAGGGGGATAGGAGACCCAGAACTGTAAATTCAAACCGTGTGTACATTACTTCTATGCATTCAATTCAAAAGCATTTAGGGCTTTTCAAAACAGCCCTTTCACTACAGGAAAACTCCCCCACACTCACAATTTAAAGGAAACAGATCTTTCATGTTTACCCTTCCTGTTTCTTGTAGGAGGTCTTGAAATAAAGGTAAGAATGCAAAGCCGGTTTATATTTTTCCAATAAAACACAGAGCAGTGGCCCTGGTGTGAGGGTTTGTGTGTGTGCAGGGGGGGATGGGGGCGATGGGGGGAGCACAGCAGTGAAACAAAGGCATATTTTGCCTTCCTTCATTTATCCAAACGCTCTCTCAACGTTGCATTTCTCCTTCTCTTTGTTTTCCAGTGCACACCTCCCATGTGAGGCTCCAAAAGGTGATTTTTGGTCTACCCTGATGCCTCCTTGTTGTATTTTTGAGCACCCACACTGCAAAACCAGCCCTGCCCCTGGGGGTGGGGTGAGCAATCGTCTCCCCCTTCCCTCCTAATGGATTGAGCCTTGTTTCCTACAGCATAACTCAGGACCCTGCATGGAAGGGGCAGGAGGAGCACAGCTGGTGCTGCCCCGCATGGCTGTGTATCCTGTGCATTTCGTCTTCTTTCTGTTTGCTTTCTGTCTTCTTGCTTGTTTCATGTATTATGTATGATTGTCGTGTTAGGTCTCATCTCTCTCTATGCCAAAGGAAATAAAGGATTTTCAACTCGGAGTTATTATGTGCTCTGGGTGTTAGAAAATATTCACTGCTGAGCTGCTCATCAGGTCAGACCACAACCTTACAGGAATCTGCCCTTGCTGCTCTTCCACCAGCCCAGGGTTTGGTCCTTCCTGCTCTCTCTTTGCTGAAGCACAGTGGTCTCTCACCCACTTCACAGAATACCAAATAAACATCAGACTGAAGAGGATGCTGCCAGCTCCAGAGATTTTACAGCACAAATCAGACACCTTGCACATTGCAGAGGAACACCTGAGAGAAACTATTTCATTCAGACATATTCAGCCTGACTAATAACACAGCAGCAAGGGCAGCATTTCCCCTGCTACTACAAAGGGCTTTGTTCATGCTAAAGCAAAGCTGAATTTGGAGGCAGGCATCCTTTTGCTGGCAGGTAAATAGGATGGGCACCTCCAGCAAAGCAAGAGAGTGAGGGCCAATATCTGCACAGCATGAGGGATTGCAGAATCATAGAAGCATTAGGGTTGGAAAAGACCTCTCAGATTCCCAAGTCCAACCCCATCCCACCGTGCCCACTGACCATGTTCCAAAGTGCCACGTCCCCACTGTACTGGAACTCCTCCATAGGACAGTGACATCACCACCTCCCTGGGCATCTGTGCCACTTCATCACCACCCTGTTAGAGAAATTCCTCCTAAAGTCCAACCTGAAATTCCCCTGGCAAACCTTAAAACCTCTCATCCTATCATTAGTGCATCCTCAGGATGGGCTGCCTTGGGGTGAGCATTGCTATGGGAGGAAGAAGAATAAAATGAGACCTGGATAATCAGCCAGAAAGTGATATTTATAGCTATGTACAGACATGCAGAAGAGGGGCAGGACTGTAGCTGCCAAGGGGGAGGTTAATTTGGGGGGAGTTTTTAAACCTGATGGTTTTGATCCAGATGTCACATCTCTGCTTCCTGTAATGTTGGCTGCCTGCAGTCCTTGGCCTGAAGAAGCATGTGTCTTACTTGAGACCATATGACAGCACTGTTTTACTCCTGGAACCAAATGTTTAAAAATGTAATATATCAGGGATAATATAGATGTGTTTTAACAGAGGCATGGCACTTATATGGCTGCAACGCATCCATTATCAGTTCAAGCCCTCACTTAGGCTGAGTGATGCTAACCGTAGGCAGTCAAAGGAAGACCTGGGCACACAGGACTGGGAAGCATTTATGAGGTTTAAGCTCCAACTATCCTAGCTACGGCCGGATCTATTCTTTTATGGCTCCTAACCCCTCCTCTTGAAAGTATCAACCAAGACTTGCTGCTCAACACCAATAACTCTTCCTTTGTGAGTCCTCAAGGGCAGGGGGGAGTTGGCGGGGCTGCTCAGATGCTTGGCCTGAGATGAAAGCTGGGAGAAGGGTGATATTTCAGGACTCAACCCTCAGTAAAGCCAAAATCCTGTGGTACTGCTGTCCCTGGAGGGGAAGGGATGAGGGGAGAGAAAGAAAGGGAATGGTGATAGCTGCAGTTTTGGCCCAGCGCTCTTCCAAGACAAATGTCCCGTTACGTCTTATAAAAGAGGTTTTCATCGAGAAATATAGTCAGCTAAAGTCCTGTTTTCAAAGCCTTTCTTGCTCTTTGTTGGTAAATTGGAGCAGACAGAAAACTGCTTCTTTTTTGAGTTTCTCTGGCTGAGGTGTCACTTTGCAGTGTGTGATAGATGGGAGCAGGGACGACAAGTCACGGTAATTACGGGATTGGCGCTGGCTCACTCTGAAGGAGGTAGCTCTAAGCAAGAGCAGCTTTTTTGCTGTGTGTTGGAAGGCTGGATTAAGGAAAACTCCCAACAAGATGGAGTTGTCAGTATAGTCCTTAACACTGAAGTGGAGCTGTAGGTTTTGGCTGGAGCGGTAACGCCGTCCTGACATCAGCCTGCTCTCTCAATAGGAACCCCCAATAGCTCCCAGTAGTTACATCCTTCCGTCATTCCCTCTCTGCTTTCCTGTGTTCAACGTTATCTTTGCTAAATATATTCTCGCAGCATTTTATTTATTTTGGGTCTAGAGCTTGGAGACCTCCAAGGCTCTCCTCCTTCCCAAGGAATTTTACGAATAAATCCCTGGCAGAGAGCTAGAAAAACATGCTGATGCTCTTCATATGGGAGGTGATTTCCTTCAGATCCCGGGCTGTGCATATGCTCTCCATCATTCACATCACAGGGGGATTTGCTCAGAGGATCTCAACAACTGCAGCTGGTGTCAGCCCTCCCGGTGGGAGCAGGGACTCGGCAATGAATTCCATCAGGTTATACCTGCTCCAGTAGGTCAAGCAGGAAAGCATCCACATGGATCTTGAATATCTCCAGAGGAGACTCCACAACCTTGCTATCTTACTGAGAAGGTGCTAAGCAATATTTCTATGCAGTAAGGAACCAAATTGCCCTACCCAGCATCTAACCTCATGCTGAAACACTGGGGTGCCCATGTAGAGTTTCAGAGAGGTCTTTTCTGGGCATTGCTTGTACTGGACACAGCAAGGACAAGCACATTACTACTCCATTGTACTGGGGTTTGTCGGGACCCCCTTTTTCACTGCTCCAGGTCTGCTGGCCACACAGCACAGAATCAGGCCCTGAGTGCCTACAACCCATTAGAAGCTTTGCTGCAAATTCTTTAAGAAATGTAAAATTAAAAGTCAGGGAGGGGATGAAATGATTTCCTTCCCCTCACCCAGTCCTGCTGTTCCTCAGCTCCTCCCAAAGTGGCCCTGGAAGGTATTTCTGCCTTTCTGCAGGTGATGGGGGAGGGATCCAGCCGTGGACCCGGAGGCCCCCAGCTCAGCTCTGACACTGCTGCCCGAAGCACTGAGCTCTCAGAAATCACAGATGAAAGGGAAGCTGGGGGAGGGCTGGGGGCTGGGAGAAACAGCCTCGTGGCAGGTCCTTGGGCAGGGGTCAGGCTGCGGGGACACGGAGGAGGTATATTAAAAGGGGAAACTGGAGGAATCTAAATAATCAGGCTCCCCACCGGATAATGCCTTCACAAGAGAGGATGCTGTGAGAGCCAAGGCAAACCGACTCGCACAGAGGGGCAGAAAAGCAGGACACCTTCTCTAAGGGGCTGCAG
The DNA here is from genome assembly GCF_054131305.1 of Coturnix japonica. Lineage (NCBI taxonomy): Eukaryota > Metazoa > Chordata > Aves > Galliformes > Phasianidae > Coturnix > Coturnix japonica. Next base: position 4,013,456 of record NC_140696.1, read on the forward strand.
TGCCGGGGGGTTTAGAGAGGAGAGGGGGAAGGGCTCAGATCTGGAAGGAAATTAAATAATAGCCTGAAATTCCCAGGTGAGGAGCAACGGAATTGAAAACAGAAAGGACCCCAAGAGATGAACAAATCAGGACTGGGAGATGAAAAGCGGAGAGGGAGAGCTGGATGCTGCCCAAGTCCTGGGCTCCTTCCCCACACTGGCACTAAGCTGAGGCTCAGCCCTGCCAGGCACCCTACAGCAAACAGAAGGATGCTGGGTGCCCACCCCAGAAGTGCCTACAACCAGTTATCCCCATTTTACCAGCACAGAGCTAAGGGCATATAAAGATTACAACTCACCATGGCTTTTTTACCCTATGATGTTCTTCTAAAAAGACTTTTAAGACTAAGACATGCCATCAGTCTGCTTTTGCTGGGGCTCACATGCAACCAAAGCTCCCTGCTATCACCCGTGCACCAACACTCCATGGGCTCAGCTGGGCAGCAACAGTTAAGCTGTAAATATGGAAATGGTGCACACAAGTCCTGAGCAAAAGCATAAATGGTGGCTTTGTGCATGGTCCTATGGGGAGTCTGCAGCAAGATAAAGAATTAAATCTATGCTTGGGAATCTCAGGAAATAGCCCTGAATGTGTAGGCTGTTCACAAGGCATATTTCATGGAATATCCATCAGGAAACAAGTGGGAAACAAAGATGGGTGGAAGAGCTGAGATAAACTCCTGCCATAGGTGCTGTAAGCTGATGGGGCTCTGTTGATTTTAACAGATGTGTTTTGCTTGAGGACAAGGTCCTTAAGGGGGTGGAAATTATTGAGTTGGAACAAAACCACCGATTTCTTTTTTGGCAATTCTGTTCTGTTTGAAAAATTCATAGATGAGCCCTGAAAGCACCAATTAACCATTAATATTCCCCGAGGAGAAACTGAGGCTTAGGGAGTGGGACTTAGGGAACCACAGAGTGACATAGGGCAAGAAAGCAAAGGATTCAAAGAACTTCCAGCATTTCCTGGTCATCTATGCTTGCTACCTGCACATAGAGCCCAGTTTGGTGACTGCCCTACAAGTGGAATAATTCACCTGGACCCCCTGCCCTACATTCCTTAGGAAGTGGAGATGTGGATCTCGTTTTTTATTTCATTCTCAAATATTTAATCATTTTTTTTCTCCCTGAAAGAGAACAGGGCTGTCAGCAAAGCCCTGCATTCCTCTAACGCCAGTCCAGTTTGTGTTCAAAAGCCTTTTCTGTTTCCTTTTTCAGTGCCACATGCTGCTTGGTCAACATAATACAGGGTCTTCCTAAACAAAGGAACGTGTGTTTAGAAACCATTCACACAGATTGATAGCCAGAACCCTGCCAGCAGAAAAAGAGGAGGTCCCACACTCCCTTTACAACACAGCTTAAAAGGGGACAGTAGCACAGGGATGCAATTGCTGATCCTGTATGCAGTAGGTATCAGCAGGTAACTGCAGTCAAACCCAGCCCACGTTAAGATAGGTGCATGGCATGAGGAGTGCTCAATGCTGGAAGCCAGTGCTCCCTCTCTGCATCAGGGTGAAACAAAAGACATGGCTTACAGCTGCTGACACGTCTCAGGTGCAGGATGGATGCCTGGCTGAGAAATCTCAGCACCCTGGAGGTGTTTGCATGCAGGAGCTCACGGCTCATCTCTGTGATGTGCAACACTGCAATATTCAGAGGGGAGTTTGGTTTCTTCCTTCTCTCTGCTCAAACAAGCAGATGAAGGTGTGTGTGGCACTAATGGGACAGATTGGCACCGGCTCTGCACCCATCAGCTGCAGCAATAAAGAACCACCCGTGAGTCAAGAGACCCCGTTCCAGTCCAAGCTTCACTACCAACTTGCTATTTCATCTCGGCCAAGTCATTTCCTCTGTCTTGTTGACTTAACTCAAGCTGGTTGCGAGGCTGCAGCCAAAAAGGTTTTCATCAGAAAATATGGTTCAGAGGGGAACATATGACCTGCAGCTGAGCTCTGTTGGGGTGTGAGACCATTGGATTGCACAGTGGCATGCCAGACCTCATCATTACCACATAGGAGATATTCAAAGCACTGCCAAGAAGCTGTAGGAAGCATATGCATTTGTTTAACATGGTGGTAGCCCTAGAAGGAAGCTCGGGAAACATCAAGCCTGCAAGAGATACAGCCATAGGAAGCTCAGGAGGAAGCAGGAGCATGACACGGCCCAAGGCAGGATGGTTTCTTCTCCAGGTGCAGAGCAGGGCACGTCATAAAGGACATGTGGAGTCAAAGCCAGCATTGCTGCAACTGGATAACCTCATCTTTGATGCTTGCTTATCACACTGAGATCTAAGCTGAGCAGAAGGGTGAGGATGTGCCTCCACCAAGGAACACAGGCAGTGTTCTTTCACTGTGCTTTAGTATTTACTGTAGGTCCAGTGTGGCTTTTTAATGACGTATATGACCTTTGTTCTCCTCGAATCTTAGCTCAATTTGCATCTGTCATGAGAGTGAGGGAAGCCTCTTTAGCCTGCTCAGATCTGCCAGACTTTCCTTTCGGAGGACTTGGCCTCTCCATTTAGAAGAAATCCTAAATATTTGTTTTAATTGCGAAATGGATTCTCATAAACCAGCAGGCCTGTGCGCTATCAGGCTCTGGATTGCATCAACCCTGGCATGTGGGCTCATCAGGCAGATGGTCAGGGAAAAGCACCTTGGCACAGCCTTCCCTGGCATCTTCCAGACAAAGGGCTGCACCAGGGGCTTCGCTGCCATCGCCGTGCGGAGAATTCTATCTTTCATCACAGATTTTGAAAGGCTGAATCCAGCAGGGTGCTAAGCTTCTGTCAGTCTCTGTCAGCCCTTCGCTCCCAATGTCTTTCTCCCCACAGTCTGGCTGCTGGGGGAGCGAGGGCTCTTGGCAAAAGCCACTGTCGTGGTTCTGCTTCCAGAGCTGCCTGCGTGGCTGCAGGCAAAGCAGTTGTCTGCACCCCTCTGCTGCCCTCCCTTCCTAGAGGTTTTGACTGTCTCTGTCCAGATACCAGCCAACCCCACCATGAAACCATGAGATGGTCACAAGCCCTTAAGCCCTGGCTCATTCTGACACCAAATACAGCATTTCTACCAATTCCCATCCCAATTCTCACCCCAAATCCTGCAGTTCTACCACGTCCCATCCCAATCCTGACCTCAGATTCAGCACTTTTACCATTTCCCATCCCAGTTTGCAGAGGTAGCACTGAAAGAACACTGCACATTTTGGGGGTGGAGGAGGGAAGGGAAATGCCCACCCAGTAATGACAGACAGTTCCCTTTTCCCCTCCTTTTCCAGGTGGAAATGAGCTTCTGCCACTCCTGTGTGCAAAGCAATGAAGCTCAGCAGATGAAAACCTTCTCTGTATTTAAAGTCTTTTAGGGATGAGGGCATCGCACTTACATTGAAAAAAAAGTAGATTCCTATGGGCGCACATGATATTACTCTCTGTCTTTCCTATTAGCGGTACAAATGAACCTCAATCAAAAATGACATCAGAAACCTTTTTATGCCTTCTTCCATCCAGCATGGCCAATTTAGCCCATTTTAGAAGATCCAGTACAGGCAATGTCACCAGCACAGCATTCGAAGCATTCATTTAACCCGACACATTAAACCTACAGGTCTTTCTGCCAGTTATTTTAGATAACTGTAAGTACCACCACAAACAGCTGGAGATGTACAGTTGTCTGTATCCTCCCCTTCCCTCCACCACCACTGTAAAGGGAAGGGAGAAGTAATAAGTACCATCAGGGTACGACTGAAAGCTTCCATTTCCTCAGGAGGGCACCCAATTTCTACAAGCACTTCCCAAAACAGATTGTCTAAGTACAAAGGGGATGGATGAGGGGCAACTCATTTGCAAAGGTGAAGCTGGAGAAAATCCTGGTGGAGAACGTGAATAGAAAGAGAACTAGGGAAGCAAACAAATAACTAAAGTGAAGAGCACAGGCTGCTCAGAGCAGAGCAGGTGCTGTTTGGCATTGCTCACAGCGTTTTGCTGGGATGTAAGGAATCATGCTGGGGGGGGGAGGGAGGGAGCCAGGTAGAAAGGGCCACGTCTCCATCCTGCAAACCCTTTGCCAGCCTAACACATCACGGCAGCCCTAACACTAAGGGGTCGGAGGCAGCGCCCAGAGACAGGGGACATCGGGAGCCACTAGAGGGCCCCTCGGGCAGGGGAATGCGACAAAACCTCATCAAGACCCTGGAGTCGGGGTCTGCGATGGTTTGAGCATTGTCAGCCCCCTGCAGGGACACAGGGCTCCGTTCCGGTCCTGCAGTGCCACTGTCGCGGGTGGGGACCTGCAGCAGGAGGAGCTGGAGCAGCTGAAGGCTCCTTGCACAGGCTCCAGTGTTGCTCTGGAGGTCTTCCATCCAAAAGGATCCATATTTACCATCTAATAAGTCAAGCACAGCCTGCAGAAGTCTGGTTTTCAAGCCAGAGTAGCATCTTGCACCTATTTGAAACGTCCATTTGGAAATTCAGTGTGAATAACACAAACATAAGGCAGATGCTGCCACTTACCCAAATGTCTTGAAGGAACAAATGGGAAACGGATTTGAAAGCAAATGAAGCGACCAGATTGCAGCTCTTAAGTGGACTACGTACTATAGCGAGTGGAAAACTTGGCAGGAAGGCACTCAGTGCTCACCACTCTGCTTTATCTACATAAAACATAAACGTACGCCTATTTGTTAGCTCTGAATCTGAAGACATAACCAAAAGCAGGTGACGGGCAGGAGGGAGAACGTTTCTTTGGACTGCTGGCAATGACCGTTCCCATTTCAATGGGAATGGCCAATGTAGGGACTGCTGGCAATGACCCTTCCCATTTCAATGGGAATGGCCAATGTAGGGCTGTGCTTGGCCACCACAGGCACTAGTAACATGGGGACATGGCAGGTGCATGGCACAAGGGACATGTTGTGACCACCTTGCACAACACGATCACGCTCAGAGATGCTCCAAGCAGCACCAACAGCCAAAAAAGCTGCAAAAGCAGCACGGCCACACTGGCGGTTCAGCAACATGGGAAGCCAATGAGCTAAGAAATGAGACCGGCTGCAAACGCTGGTTTTGTGTGCAAGTTATCAGCCACCCAGACACTGAGCATTCACTCCGAGAGCACATTTAGTGCAGCTGGCATTGTGTCAGACTAGACTTGGTTCGTGCAGCAAATACTGAGCACTTGGACGCTCCGAGCGAGGACTGGGAAAGCGTCCAAGATTATGCTTCACATCTGCTCCTGCGAAGCCAGTGCAAGCCCTGTTTTAGCATGTAGTGTAAACAACAGCATCACTAGTGAAACACAAGCACAAGCAAACGTGTGTATGCGGCGGGGGCCATCTTGAGCATGGCACCTTCACAAAGTGGAGATCTACCCGTGGGCAAAGACAGAGGGATTTTGGAGGTGAGGGTTTGCCAAAGGGGATGCAATGAATGAACCCCTGACAAAGGCATGGGAAAAAAAGGTCATTGCAATTTCCTTGCAGCCACCTCTACAACCACCCTTCTCGCTTTTCCTCCTCACCTCAGCTCAGCACGAGCCCATTACATGCTTCCATTCCTATTTCGGGCACCAATAAATCTAAATTTTCCAGCTTGGCAAACCAAGTTAAACAAGCGGGATAGAGATAAATGATTCCTCTAAGATAATGCACAACTCTCTTTACTCTCTTTTCTCAATCTCACCCTCCCAGAAAAAAAAAAAAAAACAAATCATATAAAACCACCCCATACGACTGATTTTAAAGACCTGGAACACCGAGGTTTTCTCCCCTAGAAATAAAGGTACCAGTTCGATATAACACAGCATTCACTGCAAGCGTGGTGATGGATTCTCAGTCCTCGCCATTGAAAATGCCTCGCAACAGGGCAGCTCTCATCCAAACCGGGAGCAAATTCCGTGTTTGAAAAATGCAGCCTCCCATCACAGCCTTCAGAGGGGAATCTTTGAAATGAGCCTTAGCAGCCAGCGCACACTCCAACAATCTAATAAATAGCATTCAGCTCAAACTCTCCAGCACTGCAAGGGAACAGGAGAACAAAGGGATTTGAAGCATGGATTAGATCATTCCAAATGGTCTCAACATTGGTGGTTTGGGGGCTTTCTTTTCTCTCTCTTTTTTTTTCCTCCCCCAGCCTCGTGGCAAAGAGTGGATTTGAACCGTTCAGGACAATGTTTTGACACAAATATTTAAGCTATTTAAAATAAGTAATAACCTTCAGCTCCCTTGAAGAGTATTATATTAAAAACAGAGAATGGGATTAAAACAGATTAGCTCCCAACGTTTCTTAATGTGGCAAACAGCATCAATCAGATCATATCAATGAAAGCTGACAGCTCAGGGAAATCCAGAGGACTGGATTCTCTTAGAAAAAAAGGAGATATTTGATCAATTCTTTCAAATTCACTTTTTTAAAGCAGTTCGAAACAACACCGACTTTATAAAAATGTAATGACAGCTCAGCTTTTTTTTAGCATAACAACCTGAAAGCGCTAGAGAACATTAAATTAAAGCAACTGCTTAACACTGTGCAATATATAGGAGTAAATGCCACCGTCAATTCACTGTCCCAACACTATTGCCCATTGATTTTCTCCTAGGTGAAATGAACAAAATGCCCTTCTCGCTATCCTGAAGTTTCACATCTGGAGGCAAACTGGTGAAATCCATCAAGCCATGAGGTGGGACCTGAAAGATGAGTCCCAAGGCAGCGATAGGAGCTCGAGAGCTGAAGTTGAGGTATGCAGCGTTTCCATTTCACCCTGTCCATGCAACCTGCCCCACTGGGTTTATCTATGTGCCCCATAGGAAGAGCTGGGTGGACATAGCAAGGGCTGCCTAGACATGCTGCTGCAGTGGCTAATGAAGGAAAACTTGCAGACCTCTGTGTGGCTGGTTAATTAGCTAGCACACATTCTGGCCATCAGGAACAGCACAAGAGTTCCTATGGTGAGCAGTACAGCTCAGCAATGCTTCCATTGCAGGGAGCACTGAGGACGCAGCTCACCAGTGCCATCAAATCAAGCATGAACATAGCAGAGCCCCGTGCTTAAAATGGCATTATCAGCATGCTCTGTGGGAACCAGAGCTCCAAATCCCTTTGCATTCACTTGGCATAATCTTTGAGAAATCTCTTCCCAACTGTTTTTCAATAAATCCTGTTACGTTCCACAGAGAATTCTCCTTATCTCTCCACACCTGTGTGCCAGCCTTGGCTGCTTCTACCTTTCAAACCCCCCCCTCCTCCACGTTAGGACAAAAGAGAGCATATCTGCATGTGTCAGTGTGTACGTACGCCTGCAAGGAACTAGAGAGACAATTATCTTCAGCTGAAAATAAACATCACGAAACTATAGATGCCTAATTTTTGCACCTGGAAGATCCTCTTACAGCCATTCACCGCTAATCACTCTTAGCTAATAAATGAATAGAATAACTAATGTGATTAGAGCAATTTGCCTATTCATCAGGAATATTAAATGAATTGAATATTTTGTACTGGGCTATCTCTCCTCATAGCCCTGATACTGTAATTAGCCTCATCTCTCTTTCTTTGGCAAAGTCACCACGTGGACACTTGGGTTCACTCTGCATAGGGGACCCCACACCCCACAGATGCTCCTTCCACCATATTTCCTAGCTGTGAGCACAGCAGCCCTCTAAGGACTGGGAATCCTGACTACAGGAGTGGCAGCTGTGCTGTGGTCTCACAAGGGCTTGGGCTGACGTTGAATTAAGTAATAGATAACATAGCATAACCAGCAGGCAGGTATTCAGATGGGGATTTGGAATATATAAGTGTAAAAGGAAAAGAACCATTCAGATCTGGGATATATCTCAAATCCATGCAAGACTGTTGGGGAGAAGACAGGAGAGATTTAAAGAAGCAATTCTGGTTCTTATCCATGCCTAACAAATAATGGCAACCTATAGAGCGGTACAGAAATGATACATTAATAAAATTGCCAAAGATGATCTGTCACTTCCTCTTGGTAAGGAGCCAAAGCATTTTATAAGATGCATTTGCACTTAACCAGAATGATATCATAATCTGCCTCAGCTCGATCTTTTCATGCCTTCCTGATGCTCCTCAAAGCAGACATCAAGGTTTGCAGGAGACGTCCTCAAAACGCTGCATTAAAATTAAAAGGGGAAGAGGCTGCTCCGAAAAGCTGCGCAAACAGAATCACCTTCAGCAAAACCTTGAGCATGAAATACGTGGCACCGTGCGTGTTCATAGCAGGAGAGGAAATTAAGAGGAGAAAACAATGAATTATTGAAGGCTTCAGGGTTCTTAGTCTGTCTGGGTAGATCTGAAATCAAGATGTCACTGTGATCTCTTTCGAGGTATCTTGCTGTCTTTGACTGGAGTGATGCAGATGTGAGCCAGGGCACAATGAGGGTTCGTTTGGGTTTTGTCTCCCTGCTTTACATTAACAGCTGTTTGCATTGACCTCATGCAGTCCCACATCTTTCTGTTAATGTCTCTCTCTCCTTTTTTCTAATTAGATTTCTTTTGTTTTCTCCCTAAGAAAAACAAACCAAAACAAAAGAAACAGAGGAAATACAAAGACCTGGGGAGCTGAAAACCTGCCCCTGGCATTCCAGCAAGCAATAGTCTTGATCCTTATTAAAGATACCTCCCTAAATCTACACCTCATCCCTCAGGTGTCCCAGTGCTGAAGCAGGATCTGGGTTCTCATCTTCCAAGTGAGGCACTGAATGTAACACAGGCACAGATCTACCTGCAGAGCATCCCCTGCTGCACTAAGTCCCTTCCCAATGCTCTTTCATCTGACTTGACACCAGACAGCAACTTCTTTCTCACCTACCCACAGCTCCTCGCCATTATTTAGCTTTCTCCTTAGACCTGGGGTTTTCACTGTGCGCCCCAAACGCATCTCATTGATTTACTTTGGTATTATTTATCTCTTTCCCCTCTCCACCCCCTCCCCCCCCCCCCCAGCTTTCTCCTTGCAGATTGCTTTCAGATTGCAAAGCGCAGAACACCGACTCGGGGGTTGTTGTGGGGAAATGCTATACAAATGAATAAGTTATAATAATAATAACAATAACAAGTTACAGTGATAATGATGGATGTGTTTTAAACAAAGCCTCTGGCTGCCAGTGTGGAGGAGCTATGGAAAAATCAAAGATAATCCTGCATGAGGAGAATTGTAATGAGAAAGACCTGGAATATGTTATCTCTCCGAGCCGCCCCTCTCTCTGCCTGCCCAGAACAGGATGCCCCAGTTTGCCTTCAGACTGTGTCAGGGCACCAGCTAAATTTAGGGCCAGGTGCTGGGCTGGTGTCAGCTGCTGGAGAGCTGGTGATAGAAGCAGAGCAGCGTGAGCTCCTCGCTGGGTGCCCTTCTCTTACAGCAGGGCTCAGCCCCAGGGCAAGACCCCATTGTGCTCAGTGGCACATCCTATCCTCAAAGCCATTATATATATACACATGCATCTATAAATACATGAGAGCAAAGAGACTGGAAGCCTTCCAACGGGTCGGTGGCAGAGTCAGGGTGAGCTCCTGCACTTCTCGCCTCTTTTTGATGTCCCATCGACTGCCCCATGCTGTCCCCAGGAGAAACCTGCTCTGAGCGCTGTGTTTTTCTGCTCGGAGGAGGCTGGGCTGTGGTTTAATGCAGCTATTGTCTGGAGACAAAATGCGGATGTTAGGTCAAACGCATTGCCTGCAGAATGCAGCAGAGATTGAATCAATTGGATTCTTAGGAATACTGGAGCAAACTGCTGGTTTCCATGGATAAGGCGATTTTATAACAGGCGCCTCATGAATTATCCAGGGCTTGTGTATACAGCACCAGCTGTTTGACAAAAGATCACCTCCAATACAGGTAAAACACGGATGGAGTGACACCCACCATTAACATGGACACGTGCAGCTCTATGGTGGGTACATAGCATCTCCTCCGCAATGGGGTTTGCTATGCAGAGACACGGGTCCAGCACAGCACAGGGACAGCCACCTCATTCATGCCAGAACCAACAACTGAGCCTGCATGCTAAGGAATACCGAGGCTAAAGCATAAGGAATCTCCTATGCCCTTGGGGGGCTCTGGCTGTGCCCCCAGTACTGAGCCAACTTCCCCATTCCATCTGCTGCCTACAGCTCTCCACCCACAAGACAGCTTCTAGGACCCTGAGAAAGTAATCTCATGATTTATTGGGTTTTGTAACAATGGCAATAAGCAAGGCAGCTTTTTAAGCAGCTAACTGAATTGTGATGTGCTCTTATTTTTTTTCCCTCTTCCCCTTCTCGCAGCACAATGTGGATCTATTTAGCCTTATAGCTACAATTTCAGCCTTTCTTTGCCCATGAGAAAGGCTGGTAAATGGGATTCGTGCTAGAAGCTACAGGGGAGAATATCTTTTAATTAACCAGGAGGGCAGCTTGGGGAAGATCTAGCACCATCTCCTAGCTGAGTTTCCAGCATACACAAAGCAAGGTGGAACAGTAATAGCAAACCAATTGCCGGTGACATGGTTCTCCCCGATGTAATGGGGCTGCGGCAGTGGGGATGGCCCCAGCACGGGTGAAGCACAGCAGGGATCTCATCCCATCCCACTCGGGGTGTGCTGAGGATGGGGGCAGCTCCCTGCCCTCTGGAGATGCAAATCTGCTGTGCTGAGGTCAGAGAAGTGACGCAGCTTAGCGGCAGAGGAAGACGGTCTGTTTATTTTCAAGGCAAGGCAATCCAAACCTCTCATTACGGTGCTGGTGGAGAAATATTTTTTGCAAAGAACACAGAGTTCCTCTGTCCAAAAAGCACAAACTCTGCACAGGTCCTGTCTGCATCTGCGGTGCTGGCTTGGGTGCTCAGTGTGTACCACAGCTCCATCCCTGCCTCATTCAGCACCTGCTGGATCACCACGTCCCACCAGGAATTACATCCTTATGACTTTCGGAACCACAGGGAGGTCAAAATGTAGCAAACCCTCTGGTTTGGGGGAAAGAAAAGCCTTAAAAAGAGCAGAGAACTTACAGCAGGGCTCACTCCACAAACAGCACTGCCACCGCAAAGGCTTCAGCGGGAGCCCTCACCTCCTCAGTGAAGCTGAAATGAGGCATAAGTCCAACCAAAACCAAACCCCATTTGCATCAGGACTTGAGGGAATAGAAACCTGTGGACCCAAGAGATGGCCCCAAGCTCACAGCCTGAGCTGCCATACCCCAGCACTCGGGTTCATCTAGCCCTGGAGCAGCACCAGCTCTGTCCCTCCTGTGGCCCCATCTCACTCTCTGCCTTGCCCTGCGGTGCTCATTGCCAAACTCTCACTGTGTTTTACTGGACGAGGCACGCAAGTTCAATTTACATTTTATTCGAGCAATGTTTCATCTTGTTCCTGTGTGTCTCTGCTGGTGATGAGGCAGTAAGAAGCCAAGGAAATTTATTTCTGCTCTTTCTGCCACGCTGTATAAATAAAGGAAAAGAAATAAAATACTTCTCCAACAGGAAGTGTGAATGCTTTAATGCTTTGTTTAAATATGCAGTTGAGAGACTGTATTTATCACACAGCATCTGTATGCGTCTGCAGCTGAAATTTGCTCTCTCAGATTAAAAGATCTCAGTGGCATCCATTTTATACCTGTGTCACACTGCTGAGCTCAGAGGGTTTGCTCCTAAATGTGTGCTGGGGAAGGATTGTGGCATAGGGCTCATAGAATGGAATATCCCACAGTGTGCTTCCCAGGTACTGAGGATCATAGCTGGCAGGCTGTATTTCCTGAGAATAATTGGTGTACATTGGCACCAAGTGAGATTTATATCCCTGCACCTCTGCCTATATACAATAAGATTTAAGCAACACGGCCACTAGAGAAAGTGGACAGTAAAGCGTACAGTATTTGGAAATAAACATAAAGTAAAATGGCACGACATCCTATTTCACTTAAAATGTAAATGGAGAGGCGTGATTTACAGAGCATAAATGTTTTTCCTTCAGGACCCCCAACTCCATTGCCACAAATCAGGGAATATCTTTGCAGCACCAGGAAATGCCCCATTCTGGGTTCCTCCTGCCTTTCCCTGATGCCCAGAGAGATGGACGTGGGTCCTGAGGAGCAGCTGAATGCCACACTTTTCCCCCTGGTGCTTTGAACTGAAACACATAAATCTTAGTGCAAGCTTAGCCAATCCTTGTTGTATTTCCCACCACTAACACAGCACAGGTGATGCTAGAACACCAGAACCATGAGGATGCTCTGGATCTCCCTCAGCAGAGCCCCCATACATCCTTGCAGCCTTCCTTTCACATGTCCAAGGCCTCTGCGACACATCAAATTTAATGAGACTGCACAGACCTCAAATAAAGCACTGTAGCACTGCTGGGATATTTTATTAAGGAGGATCAGACAGAATGTGTGGGGTTCAACCTCAAGCAAACCCACACTTCAACAGGGGCTTTGGCTCCAGACCACAGCACACAGTGCAGCCATCATCTCTACTACAGCAAAGCAGCATAAACCAAACCTGGTTCAACAGGCACACTGGGATCCCAAAGGACAACAACTGGGGTTGACCTCAAGTCATGGTACACCAAAAGGATGACCCCATCTTGCAGTATGTCAAAAGTTTGACCCCAAATTGCGATACATCAAAATGACGACCCCAAATCGTCATACATCAGATTATGCCCCCAACTCATGGTACACTAAAAGGATGACCTCAAGATGCGGTATATCAAAAGGACACCCCCAACACATAGTATATCAAAAGGATGACCCCAGCTCATGGTACACCAAAAGAATGACCTCAGCTTACTTCTCTCCATCCTCCTCTCCCTCCCCAGGTTCTCAGGGAGGGAGCGCCCTGGTCTGAGCCATGCTGAGGCTGCTCTGGCTGCACATGGGGTTGCTTATGGGAACTTTATAGGGCCTGAGCAAAGCCTGGAGCTCCCTCCCTGCTCCTCACAGCACCACCAAACAAGCCCTGTCTTCTCAGCCCTTAAATCTTTAATAACCTTTCTTTTCTCTACTCGGAGCGCAGAAGTACAAGCGTGCATCTTCAGAGATCAAACCGAATCCTTAATTTAACCAGCTATTAATAAGGGTTAAATCCACCAGCTGCCATGGCCCCCTCAGCCAACGCTGCCTCGGCCGCTCGCGATCAATGGAGCGGGAAGCCTGAAGGGCGTCCATTTTGCAAAGCTGTAATGAATCATTTTTCCTTCACAAATCTGGCAAACTTCAGTCCTGGTTCCTGCAGCCTCCCTTTCACATGTCCAAGCCCTCTGTGACACATCAAATTTAATGAGACTGCACAGACCTCAAATAAGGCACTGTAGCACTGCTGGGATACTTTATTAAGGAGGATCAGACAGAATGCGTTTGCTGTTTAAGAGCCTTTGAAGGCAAATTACACTTCATTTTGGGGGGATGAGATGGGGGAAGGGGGAAGCCTCCCATTTTTTTTCAGTCCTTCGCCCTTCTCAAGAAGTTATTCTACAGGCCAACTCAAATAGCATTAAGGTTTCTGCTAACAGGGAGAGCAGTAAAATTGGCAGTGAGGTGCTGAGGGTTATGGGGTAGGAAACAAAGAAACGTGTTATTTCACAAAATACTCATCAGCACAACCTGCCTCTGACATACACCAAGGGGCAATGCTGCACCCTGCCAGCAGGCACTGCCCTGTTCAGACCAAAGTGAGGCCACATGGACCCTCCAAGAGACTTCCAGGGGAGAAAGGGGAAAATCCCAAATCATTTTTACAGTAGTACAGAACCATAAAATCATTAAGGCTGGAAAAGACCACTGAGATCATCAAGCCCAACTGCTGACCCATCACAACCATGTCCAGATGCTTCTCTGTACCTATCATGGTCAGTTTGACTCTGAAAAGAGACCATCTCAGCACACACTGCCTGATGGAGATGTTTGAAACCCAACTGAACTATCTGGAGATATGGAAGAAAGTGAATTTTAAAGAAAACCATTTCTTTATGGTTTTCTGCTGCTGCTTCAATACATCACCTGACAAGGCTACAGAAAGCCAAAGGGTCTGTCATTGGATCTCAACTTATTGGTCTTTTTAGGAAGATTTAAATTTGGACTACCTTTCTGAAAGCTCTCGGGGGTATTCTAAAAGTGAAGCTAATGTTGTTAGGAAATGTGAGGGCCAGACTTGGCTCCATGCTCTACAAGCACAAAAAGTGGAGTTCCCAGAGCTGGGGAAGCCCTGGGTGAGCACAGATGGGCTCAGAGAGCTGGGACATGATGAAGGCAAGGAAATGTCCTATTTCCAATGATTTGATGGGAGTAGAGGAGAATGGTGACATTCTCATTTTAACAAGGAACCCGGCCTTCCAAAAACTGCCATTTGAGGAAATGAAATCATTAATACAGGATGAAACCAGAGGTGTTTCTCATGTCAGGACCACTTAGGCAGAACCTACAAGTGGTCCATGATGATGACTGGCTCTGCTTTTATTCTTCAGCTTTGGCAATCTGAGGAGGTCTGGGGCTTTGGATGATGAACTCAATGGTGATTTGGATCCAGGTTGCATTGCATTTTATCTGAACCACTCACATTTGGAGTCACAGGAAGAATGTGGTTAATGGATCGCTTTAATGGCATCAGTTCTGATCCATCTCTAATTAAGGGCTCTGCCAGGAATACAGGCAAGCAATTCTAATGGCCCAGAGGAAAAAATGTGAAGTCAGGTAATGAAATTTGCTTATTAGACAAAATGGGAAGAAAGAGTGCAGGGGCACAGAAATCAATATGGTGAGCAGGATGGCAACGTTTATAAAGCACTGCACATGGGGGGGGGAAAAAAGCATAGGTAATGAAGTTCACTGCTGAGAAGTGTAATAACACAGATAACAAATCCCACCCTGATAACATCCTTGAAGATATTCACCTGGAGGAGTGAACTTCCAAAGAATTCATTCCATGCTTATTCAACTGGAGAATTACCCCAGCTCTCACTTCTTGTGACTTGTGGTGCTTTTATAGACCTCTCCAGCCACATCTCTTTTAGGGGTGTGTATAGAGGAACATGCCTAGTGTATGTTAACAAGATAGTGACATGACTCAGCTGTGCTGGTGGAGATGGAGAAGGGCAGAGTCACTCTTGAAGCCTGGACACCAGCTGGGGAGATGCTATAATGGCCCTATTGGATGCTATCAGATGTATGGCACAACTACACCCCACCAAATTACTGGCCCCATTTTTAACTGTTTAGATCTGGTTCCACCTCATCCACTCGCATGGGGAAAAGACACAAAGATTGAAAGACAGACATTGCCAAAAGGGGGGTAAGGGTTCATTTTCTGGTTATCTACAAAGGGCTGGGCAGGGGAGTTACAGAACTATCACATTGCAGGCAGGTAGTAGGAAAACAAGGAGCAAACCTCATTGGCAACTTCTGCTTTTTGGGGCTTTTTTGGGTTTGGTTTTTAGTGCTGGTGGGGTTGGGTTTGTTTTCTATGAAGGAAGAAAAAGTTACCTCCAGTTTCTGAGCCGTAGCTGCGGCTCGGAGCCCTTTGTGTCTCGTTAGCCCACATAATTGAGCTCCCCCTCCCCTCCGCCGGTGGCAGAGGAATGTAGGTGGAATGTCTTTACATAGAGACCAGCTCACGCAGGGGCTGCACAATGAGGGGAAGAAACAGGAGCCAATCTAAGTAAAGGATCAGGCAAGCACTGGAAAGAAAATAATATTGGGCTGGCTGCTGCCACACCAAACCCTGCAAAGTGCCTCCCTGCTTCCTTCTGCCTTAAAATGTCCTCCTCCTCCTCATGGGTTCAAGGGACAGATCTTCATACAGTCTCCTTTTTAACACTTAACTTTCTCCCCCCCCACCACCACTTCTTTCATTCTGCTGCTGCATATATATTTACTGGCAACGGAAAAAATCAATAAAGGAGAAGGAAATGACTTGGCAGCCTTCCGAAGTGTTAAAATAATTCTCATCTAATTGAGCCCCATTGTTTTTAAACAATATTGCCAGCAGTGTAGCTAAGTAGCTTGGCCTCAGATTTCAAAAGCAACTGGTGGGTTGGGGTGGTAAAGGGGGTTTTTGGGGTCTGGTTTGAAGTCTCCTTAAAGGGTCTCCATGTGGTGCATGAGATGCAGAGCCCTGCAAGTTGCACATCTCCCTCTGTAGTAGGATACCCTACATTCAGCTGTCTCACCCAAGATCTGCAAGCAAAAGTGTAATAGGAGAACATCTCCCAGTAAGGCAGCCCTAGGTGAGACTGTGCGTAACCATGAAGTTGGCTCATACCAGAGAAAACTTGGAATGATATTAGCAACAAACAGCTTGAACAAGGTGCATTCCAATCTGTCAATCCTTCACGTGAATTATTACTATTTAAATAAAGGATTTCAGCCCCAACCATAGAATACACTGGGCTGCTGCAAGACTGACACTGCTGACCCTGACACTGCATTGCTTAGTGGGGTGAGTGGCAAGCTGGAAACTCTTCTGTGGGTTATTTGGGTTTATTCCATGTTTTTCTGTTCTGAGTTCTAAAACTTAGAAGAAACAGCACAGAAATATTGGAAATGCCAAAAGATCCTCTCTGTTCCCAGCACAAAATAGCTCCTCAGAATGGTTTCACTTTAATAAAAACCAAAGCGCTTCACTTTGTAACGTACTTGTATTATACAAAAATGGCAATGAAAAGTCATTTCCAAATGGAAAATTGAAGCATTTAATTTTGCAAAGGACGGAAAGCATGCCTCAGTTTGGCTGGAATGCTCCATCTTGATTTGAAACAGAGTAAATAACTATTTTTTTTCCCCTCAAAACAAAAGCTTTTTTTGAGGAAGGTAACAGCTTAAATGAGAAATGTCCCATCAGAAGAGCTTCAGCCTGATTATGACTCTCAGTGCTCTTCTTCCTACATCTACATAGAGGAAGAAGGACACCTTGCTGAAACCTTGCAGAAGATGGCCCCATTCTTGCTGTCTGTACAAAGCATGAGCTCTGTTAGAGCAGCTTCTTGTGGAAGCAGTAAAGCCAACAACCGTTCATGCTGCTGTTGCTGTGTTAGATGCCCTTCAGCACATCGGCACCCCAAGGCTGTGCTTCTTTCATATAATAAGTGGCCAACATGCATAGTGCCTGGATTTATTACAGTTCCCTTTTACTCCCTAAAACATACCTTTGACTGGACTGTGTCTGGGTGAGCTGAGCTTTGTGTTGAAAAAAGCAGCACGAGGAAAGAAAAGACATTTGCAGCAGCAATTACCAATGCAATGTTAAATCCTAGAGCTATAGAAGGGCTGGGTTGGATGGGACCTTAAAGATCACCCACTTCCAACTTCCCTGCTGTGGTCAGGATTGCACTATAGAAGGGTTGGGTTGAACGGGACCTTAAAGCTCACCCACTTCCAACCTCCCTGCTGTGGGTGGCACTGCCACCCATTACATCTCTGTTGGTCCTTGAGCTCTACTTATGAGGGGCTCAACTTGGGACAGCAAGAGCTTGGTTTTCACCTGTTTTGCCTGCTGACTTCCTACCCTGGGCTCCAACCACCACTGGAAACCTGACCGGGCAGTCTAAAGGCTTCATAAAAAACTGAGCATAAGAACTCAATGTGTTTCAAGCCCCTACAGATCCAGGTGTGCTCACAGTGCAGATGGATGCCGTGTTCCCGCAGCCCAGCTGAGAGCAGCCGCTCTGCTCAAGCTCCCTTCAGCCTGTGTGCATTATTTCTGCTGGGAACGTGAACAAACCACACAGGAAGGGGGTTATCTGCTGCGACCCAAGGGGCAAGGGGCTCGTGTGAACAAGAATGTGCACCTCCGTCCTGCCTGCTGCTGCAGTCCTGGGGAATGAGAGGTTGGGTGGGAAACATCTGCCCTCCAGCTCACTCTGGTGAGGTTTCTGGGTTTATTGGCAGGAGCACGGATCCACATGGCACGCATAATGTAGCCCATTGTGCGTGTACAACCACAAATAGGTTGAATCAATAAAACGGGAAAACCTCAGTTCTTGTATCAAATACCATCCATATCTAATGCCTCCAGGATGACTTCTGATCCCAGAAGGTCCTGCCTATTTGATGCCTTTGCTTCCTGGCTATCCCACAATCCTTCCCAAAGGAAAAAGGCGAGATATTAGCTTTCCTTCACAAAAAGGAAAGGAAAAAAAGAAGGGATTCTTGTTAGAACATAAGGCCAGTGAAAAGTTTGAGCTTGACCAACCCCAGTGCATCCAGTTGCCATATGCTGGCATGGCATGCCTCAGCCCTGACCTCATGGGAGCACCCAAGGGGTAAGGTGGAAGCACCACCAGCACCACATCCCTCCTGATGGGAAACTCCAAAAGTCAATGGGACGGCTGCACCACATCATGTGGACATCCCAGTTGCCCTCAGACAGAAACAAACTTCATCTCAATTTAGCACTGTGGAAATGACATCCATCATCTCTACTGCTAGTGTAGAATGGGTGTATTTCCAGCTAATTAAAAAGCAGCCTGATTTAGAGGAGGGAGCAGATTGAAGCTATTCTACCAAGTGCTGAAATCCCTGTCATTGTGTTGCCCGCTCTGACCACAGCTGCCCAGCACCGAGTCAACCTCCTTTCCCTGTGAGCTGGCACCAAGAGAGCTTTCTGTATTTCAAATCAATACCAAATGCCAACGTTTGGCAAAAAAAACCAAAAAACCCTTAGAACAGAATAATGATGATGGGATTAGGAAAGGAGGAATTCATAAAAACTAAATTAAAAATCACACCTCGCTTCACACTGGAAATTGGACTCAGCCACTGCACTGTTTGGAGACAAACCTCTTTAAATGCAGCCTATCACGCAGGGAAATTCTCCCTGGAATCTGGGTCTCAAGAACAGCATTACCCTAAATGAAATCCCCTGAAATATGGCAGCCTGGGCTCCTGGTGGGTCCAACAGTGACCGGTGTATGTTACAGAACAAGAACCAGCACCATCTGATCAGCTGGGGGTGGCAAAGGCACAGAACTTCACAGCACCTGGTAGCAGGTTATTAACCTGGCCTAATTCTGAATTCCCCCCTCCCCCCCAAAACATGTGTACCTGTTTGAGTTATAGATAAAGGAAGCAGTGCTCCCTTTTGGTGCTTTGTTTGCTCCTTGCTTTCTCTTTAGGTTCTCATCCTGAGAGTAAAATGGGAAAGCAACAACACGAAGAGGAGCAGCGCTGCCCTTTCTGATCCCTTCGATATTCCCAAACCAACAAAACAAAAACAGACATCAGAAAAGGCTTTGATTTGCCCCCTCTCATCCTTATCCTCCCAGATCGATAGCGAGGGAAAAGCAGGAGGGGTGACTGCAAACTTCTGCACCTTTTGTTCCAACTCCAGAGCTGAAGACTTTCCCCTTTAACCCATCAGTGCACAACAGAGCAAACTTCAGAAATACCTCCAATAAAATATTAACTCCCACCTGTAGTTATTCCTGCACACCTGACGTTTAGGCTGTTTGTTGTCATGTGTATCATACAGCAAGGGAGGAACGGGAGGATTTATTCCATGTTTATACCCTGCATCACAGATCTACCCATGGCCTGTGGTTGAGCAAGGAGCTGTAAAAGGCAAAACAAGCACTGAGCAGTCCTGCAAGAAGGTTTCCATACAGGTGCTTAGGAGCAGCCCTCGGGGCTACAGTCCCAATAGCACACTTGGTCTTTCAGGGCTTTAAACCTCCATCAGTAGGAGGGAAAGGATACAGGGTTTGTTTTTTCTTAGCAAGAAAGGGAGCAGGGCTGAGGTGTTCCCAAAGGGAAGAGGAGGCAGCACCCCTCCTCACCAAGCACTCAGGTGGAAAGAAAGCTCTGCCAAGTTATTTGCCAATAGCGCTTCTCGTCTGGGGATATAAAAGGCACCAAAAAAAAAAAGACCACACAATAAAAAGGAAAGCCTGTCTGAAGTAGCATGTTTTACACATTGTTAGGCTGCAGCAATCTGTTGGAGTGAACCCTTTTAAGAAGGGGCCGGTCGCTGTGTGAAAAGCCAGTTGTGCGGAGCTGGGAGGCATGCAGCTGCAGCCAGCTGTGGGGCTGGTACTGTAACCGAAGCATTTTAAGAGTGAACTCTGGCATGTCAGCGGGAGGCCCGGCAAGGGTAGCACAGCCGGGAAGTACAGTTTGCTTCTGTGTTCACCAGGATGCAGCCACCTTCTTGAGCTGCTCCAATAAATGAACGCAGAGACGGCTGGAATTCAATTCCTGCTGGTTTCTCTTTCCCCTGATCTCCTTCTCTTTTGTTTTGTTGTTTTTCTTAAGGAATATAATTCTGGACAAACTTCTGCATTTGGCCTCAGCTTTCTGGCTTTCCAAGGACAAGATGCTGGTGTCATTCTGGGCTGGGAGGGCTCAGCCTCAATGCTGGGGGAATGCTGCTGGTCTTTGGGACACCTAAATCTTTCCACACTTTCCCATAAGGACAAACCAGTTCCAGAAGGGCACATCTGTTCTGTCTCCTTAATCTTTCCGACGTTGTGCCACAGAAAAGCAGATATTTGGAATTAATAACTGTTTGGAGGAGTCGGTGTTTATAGAAGGAGCAGAGCCCAAGTAGAGCAGTGACATAAGGGTGAAGTCAGATTAGGATCTGGTCTGCCCTGTTAATAAGGGGATGCAGGTGTAAATAGTTAGAAGGCAGCTAACCCTCAGCAGGAAGGACAGGAGATGGCACAAAGCACTTTTCCTTCAGTATAAGCAACCAAAAGTCAGTCCCTTTGGAACACCAATGTACCTGATGTTCAGAAGAGGGCTGTTAAGCTGGGGATTAAACTCAAAATTTGCTCTGAAAATGGGTCTGATGGTCAAAAAAATGAGTCTACCTCAGCCAGAAGGCAGCATGTATGGCTGTGAAGGAGTAAAGAAATATTAACAAGAAATAAAAGAAATCAGTTCTGGCTTCTATCTAGATGCCCAAGTTAGTCAAATGGGAAAACAAAGTGAGATGGATAAGCACCTGATTGAACCCTGCCAGCTTACAAGGTGCTGCTTCCATAGAGATGGCAATGGGGGAGAGGAGAGAAGCACTGCCTGCGCTCAGAGGAGGGAGAAACGGATCAGACGTAGGCAAAGAGTTTGGATCACGTTAAAGGGAATATTAGGAACCCAGAGGTACAGAAATGAATCCACTAGACTGACATTGGAAGGGTTAATGGGATTTAAGCTTTGATCTTCCAAGAAAACATGCTGAAAACGTAGCCCAAGGCATGTTCACCATTTTGTTTGCTAGTAAAACAATGCAATTTGATTTTTGTTGGCTTGTTGTTTTTAAGTGGAACCTCATGGGTGTTCTGTTAAATTCAGCCCACAAAAGCAATTTGTGTCATTTTAATGCAGCTCCTGTGCTAGAAATGTTTGTTTTTAAATGCAAGTTTTATTGTTTTCATTGTTTGCACATTAAAAGCTAGATCAATAAGAAAAGCAATTCATGATGTCGCCCTTCAAAATTCAAGCCTTATCTATCCCATAAATTGGGGCAAATATGGGAATATATGAAATAACCAAACCTCATTTTTGGGGATACGTAAAGGATAATTCTGATTCTTCCTAGCTTTGAACTACCACTATCTACAATGTGTGTTAATATTTACAGGAGTCAAGCAAAGATAGAGCCCTGTGACTGATAGGATGGAATAGAGCATCATTTACTGGTAATTTGTTACATCCGAGCTTGCAGATGTGGAGGCATCACCTTTGCTTAACTAAAATGGAAGAGTCCTCCTTTCTACAAGGACTTATCAAAACATTTACCAGCCAGTAAGTTCTTATATATGCATGTTTAATAAAAATGATCTCAATTCCTGTGGGACTTCACCAGCAATATTGAGCTGCTGCAAACTGTTTCATTTCTTCTGACAAATGAAGATGATAGCGGGTGTTTTCATTAAGCACTTTGTAATCAGTTTGTTCCTTTCAAACAGAGGGAACTTGATTTCACTAAACTATTCCTCGTTATTAGTTTTTAAATGAACAGAAACAAAAGAACACGGGAACAACCTCAAGGAACAAACGTGCTGTGTGCTCTGGGGACAGAAGTAGAGAAGAATCAGGAAAGTTTTCTTCTAATATTGATGACTGGATTCAAAAGGGGAAGGGGAAGCAGGACAGGGTCAACTCCTGCAGCAAAGGTCAGATCTGGGAGGCAGAAGATTTGGTTCCATCTCCTGGTCTGCTGCTGGCTTTGCATCTCACCTTATACAAAGCTTTCTCCCTCTTGGAGCACTCCAGCTATATCTAGGAGATAACACCGCAAGGTATTTCTTGCTCTTTGATATCTGAAATGTGCTTGGAGATACCTTAGCTGAAGGTGCTAGAAAAGTCATTCTGATTATGCTTTCATAGCCCATTTATTCCTGCATGTCCTAAAGATAATTCAAAGTCTCTGTAGACCTAGATAGGAGGGAGCAAAGAATTCCTTAGCATATCCTACCCTTCTCAGGTGAAAACTGGTGATCCCATTAAAGTACACGGTTGATAGTTACACATCATTCTTACTTCAGTACATTTTTCCTTAACTATAAGGTTGGTGTTACCATTAGGATCAGGGATAGTTAAAGATATGACTCCTCACACCTTCACACCCCATGAAGTCCCATCAACAATGGTAAGACTAATGAGGAAAACTGCTTGGACCTGCTACAGTTCTGACAGAAGAGAGGGAGCAAGCTCCAGCTTCTGGGCATGGCTGTGTCTTCTCATCTATCTCCCCCATGTTATCACATGCTGCTTGTCCACAAGGCGGTCAGGGGCAGAGAGAAAGTGCCAGGGCTCCTTAATTTGCCTGGGCACTTGAGGCAGGAGGATTCACATCACTGAGCTGAAAGCCCTTGAGAGTCGCTCAGTTAGGGAGCAGAAACAAACCCACCTGATTTAAGTGGCCACTCTACAAATAGGATTTGAACGAGAGAGGTGCAGCACACTGCAAACTCCCATTTGCTCAGACCATAGCACGAGGTGCTCAATAGCTTTTGGCATCTTGCAAGTTCAGCTCAGAACACCAAAAAAAGCTGATAATAACTAATCTATATGCTAGAAACTGCCCTCCCGAACCACTTGCTAAATAATTTAGGGACAGAAAACCAGTAATAATAATAAAAAGAACTCAAGTCTATTCCCAGATGATCTGCAAATAGAAAACACTTAATATATGAAATAAACACACCAGAGCTACTTTCCTGTTCCCCTGTCACCCTACCATTTCTTTTGATTCAGCAGCTTTCCTCCTTTTGGCATTTCTGCCTGGCAGTGCTGGATGTACTTGGTTAGAATTCAATACCACGAGGGGGTTTAGCAACTGAAAGCTGCTTTTTCTTCTCCCTCCACTCCCCAGCGGCTCAACAGGAGGTGAACAAAACTTCTAGGAGGGTGACGTGCATGATTAAGGCTGGCCAAGGCTGAAATTGCTTCAGCCCTCATCTGGACTCACCAATGCAAATCAGAAGCTCCCTTTGCTTTCTTCAACTTAAGTTTAAAGGGAAAAAGGAACTGCAATTTGAATTCTCTGGATCCACTGAAAAAATACCCTGCACTGTGATAGCAAAGCACTTGCCTGGGTTCACTCAGTATGAACAGATCTTGTCCCTTCTGACTGCTCCATGCACGAGGTGCTAATACAAATGCAGATCACGCAAGGCAGTTGTGCACCACCTTTAACTTATCTTAACAAAGCAATGCAAGGAAGAGAGTGAGAAATAGAAATATCAGGAGAAATGTTTTGCATGAGGCTGACACCAAGACCCAGCAGTAATTCAGACGCTACTTCTTGTTAGCCCTGACCTGAGGATCCAATTTGGAACGTTACTTGAAAGATCGATGTCACCCAGTTGACTTCCATCAAACATCTGCTTTCTGTTGCCATGGGTGGGCAGCCACTGCCATGGCTTTGGTCTCCCTTCTGAACCCATCCCTCCATACCAGCAGCAAAGTTCTGAGCTACAACACCCAAACTTAAACACTGGTTTCAAAAGCATCACTATAAGAAGAGGAAAATCATAAAGGCAAAGAGAGAGACGGCGACACAATAAAATCCCCTACTCCATACTTGCATGTTCATACTGCTTATGCTTATCAATACAGTACCCCCAAGAAGTTCACCACGTTTGCATTTCGCATGTTTGATGATCCAAAGAAAGCGCTAGAACCCCACTCCAGCTGATGGCCTTATTCTGATGACCTGACAAAGCTCAAACCAAGAACCAGTTACTAGGAAATTAAGACAAACCATAGCTGCTATCCAAAAGAACTCATAAATCTAAACATCTCCCGTTTGCTCTCTCATAACAGCTCTAATATTTCTTCTGCTTTTACTTTTTGAAGATTGTTCATCATTACTTTCACCCCTTAGCCTCTCTCAGGATGTCAGCTCCATCTGCCACAGCATATCTGAGTGAATTGCAGTAAATACAGCTCAGGTGCTCACTTTCCTGCTTTCCTTCCTCATACTTGACATATGACTTAAGAACATAAATATACCCACGCATACATATATGCACACATACAGATAAATATATTTCACAATAAACATTCTGCAGTCTCCTCACCTCCTGACTTTTTTTTTGTCTCCCTCTCAATTCCCAGCCACTCTCTTCTCATCCTTCACTTCATTCTTGCCTTGGAACTACTGAAAGCGATACAGAAGATGATACATCATCTTGCTCAGCAATGTTTCTGCTGATCATCTCAGCACCACTTTAGTTTGTGCATTAGCAACCAGAGAATAAACTCTAATTGTTTTGACACTTCACCATTTGGCAGCCCTTAACACAGCTAGGACTGTAGGCTTCAGCATTCAGTTCTGTTTCTATGAGCCTTTATTGACTTGTACTTGGCTTCTCCCTTACAAATGTTTTCTGAACTTATTTCATCTTTATCTTACTGCCGCTAAGCATGTCATTTTCCATTCCCTGTTATTTAACAACCTTTACACTCACATGCAGCCCAATTTTCTGCCAGGATCACATTTTCATTGATGTCAACTGGATCACACATTGCTTCTACCTGCCTCCAAGTTACTGCTCTTTTATTTTTTGTCAGACATAGTTAGCATGCAGTAGAACAGGTTTTATCCAGCAATAGCATTACTTTATGGAACTCCTGTCTGTTTCCAAGTGGTCGGCCGCTGTAATTCTGGTACAGCTCAGCGAGACACACATTAGGAATATGGGAACTGGCACTAAGAGTTATGGTCAGCTGCTCTCCCAGCTCAATATTCTCTTTCCAAGAACTACAAGG
Source organism: Coturnix japonica (assembly GCF_054131305.1). Taxonomy (NCBI): domain Eukaryota; kingdom Metazoa; phylum Chordata; class Aves; order Galliformes; family Phasianidae; genus Coturnix; species Coturnix japonica. The sequence goes on from NC_140696.1 coordinate 4,038,684, forward strand.
AAGGGCTGACAGATCGCACTGAAGAGAAACCTAACGTTTGTGGGATGACTAACCTGTCAGTAGGTGAGGCTTTCTCTTTTGTCAGATTAATTAGCAGTCATCTCCTTCCCCTAAACATAAGACTGTAATCCTTCCAAGACTCCCAGCCCCTCTTATTTATTTTATTACTGCAATTGGGTTTTCTCCCCATAAAACTGGTATGGCTGGCGTCAGTAGATGGCACTGTGACATACGCTCTTCCAGGTTGGTTTTTGTTAGCCTGCATGCAAAGGTTTGGTTTTAGGATTTATTTTTTGTGTGCGTGTGTTATAATTAGTTTTGTTTATGCAAGGTTCGGGGGTCCTTCGGGAGAAAACTGTGGAAGCAGTGAGATAATTTGCTTTCTGCATTTGCCCTGCTCTCTGATTGAGGTCAGTTCTCGAGCCAGAATCAGTCTCTGGGTACCAGTCACTAAGGTTAGGTTGAGATTCCTCTAAGAAGGGATTATCCTGCATATTATTTGACCACTCTTGCTTCAGCACCGGTGCACCAGTCCAAATAGGGCAATTAAACTGCGAATGTACCAGTATTCCCCTCCAGCAGTAAAGCAATCTGCAGTGCCCAAGCTATCTTTTAGCCCTGTGACAACAGATACATGTTGCTATATTTAGAAGAGGACTCTGGTCTCCAAAGCAGCAAGAATGGTACATGGAGAAGGAAAAATCAAATCCTGAAGTCCTTTGCTTTCTCTGGTTGAATACCTCATCCTGAAGATCTGAACCATACATTCAAGAACCCACATGCTCAAGCAGTACCACAAGCAAACAAAGTGTCCTGAATGGCGCTGCAGAATCTGTTTGATTCGCAGAGCTGTGGGCTGTGGGTAGTGGCTCCCTGAATTCATTAGGAGGCAGAAAAACCTGCAGAACATCCAAATGAACAAAGAAATAGTGCCAAGGTACAAACTGCAATGCCTTCAAATGACTTGATGGCCACCCCGTGTGCAGTCAGGTGCCTCAAATTATATTCCTTCTTTTTAGGAGGAAAGAGAATAACCAAAAATCTTTTATCTAAGCTTCAGTTGGGGAAAATAAAGATGATGATACCTAAAACTCTCAGTGAAGGTACCAAAAACTACTGAGCTATCTAATGATGAGAAAATAAATGGTTTTAGATGAAAATTTATCCATTGATTTCTAAAAACAAACAAACAAACAAACCCTCTTTTTATGAAAACAGAAGGGGAGTGAGACTGCTTATTATTTACCAACAGGTTTTCACAAAAGTGCCTTTAAAGTTTCCTTCAGGTTTAAAGCAAAAAGATCAGCTTTATCTTTAAAACTCTGTTAAAGGTTTAACTATGGGCAGCATCTGATGAATGAAAAAAGAGAGCGACAAAGAAGTATCAAGGCACATCAACAAAGTATTGGTAGCATAAGTATCTTCTATAAGTGCAGACAAATGCAAATAGATTCACAGTGCACTGTGTAAAATATCTGTGTGACTTCATAGGATGAGGCTTCCTTTGTTCAGACGATCAGAATTATTACTAACTGTTGATTAGCAAGTATCAAATTAGGAGAAAGTGATCAACAAATATAAATATACATTATATAAGGTATAGAAAACCCTTATGGAAAGGCGCTGCTAAACTGATGATTCCTTGCAGCCGTGAAGTTTGGTAGTCTACTTCCAAGTAACTTTTTAATCAAAGTATGTCACAGAGAGAGAAAAAGTTTCATATATTTTCATAGCTGGCCATGAAGAGTAAAACATCATCTTCTAACTGTGACAGACCCATCATGATGCTCTCGAGACAAGGACAACTATGAGAAAGTAGCAAGTCACTACTCACAGAGAGAATTTCTTACATCAGAGACCCCAGGAACGTAGCTGAGAATTATTTTCCTTTAACACGCTTACAGCCAAAGCATTGGCTTCCATTCAACTAATAGAAATGTTAGTGCTTAGAGCCTGCATGCCTTGCATTCTTGCAGTAATACAATTCTGTATTAAAATCTATTCCAGTTGCTTGATTTATGAAAATTGTTAAAACGTGCTGAGCTCGTACAAAGCTCACGGGGTCAAAAGAAAGAAAGAAGGTTTTAAAGCAGAAAGATGGAAAGATAAAGTGTGAGAGAGAGAGCGCCGCTGTCCCTATCTAACACGAGACGCCTCAGTCCTTTTTTAGAGTTGCCTGTATGCAAAATGTGACAATTTTATTTCAGAAGGTGACGACGTCTGAAGAATTTGTTGCAACTTGTGGACGAAGTCGTGGTCGATTTGCTCTCCAGCATTCCTTAGATTTTGTAATACGTCAATACATCATGTTAATGCAAGTTTTGAGAAAGGGAGAAGAGAAAGCAAAAGCTCCCTTCCTTTTTAAGTATGAGTAATCTATCCAAATCCTACTGAGACACACAAAGGAACGTCGGCAATTTTCCCTTTCATAAAATGCGGACTTTCTTTAAATACTTCCTCCCTACATTTTCAAAGCGCGGTTGTATGAAATGAAGGGGAAATGACACCCTTACCCATTGAAAAGGAGATTATGTAAAACTGGTTGGAGAAGCCAGCCGTGTTAATGCAAATACAAGTATGATCTTATTCATAAGTTGCTATTGTGCTGGAAGAACATGCGTTTCCTAGATGCGTCTACCTAAAACTCCATGCAAGGAGAAAAACATCTTTTCCAGGACACATTACCCTGGTTTGCAAATAAATATGAAAGCTGAAAGATCACTTTAAAAAAGTGAAGGGCTTGGTTTTCCATTGTGCTGCACACTCGATTCCACTTGAAGTTAATGAGAGCAGTCAGAAGCCTTGACAATAAGACACTACAAGGATTTTGTGTGCCCAAAGGTGCCGGAGATGCTCTGTGAGGAGCTGGGGCTTGGCTCCCTTTCCACTCATAGCCTTAGATATCTTTGTGCTGACAGCCAACGCTGTTGTTTCCGAAGTGGCAATGGGGGGTACCCTATCCCTAATGGGTGCTATGTAAAGTCAACCTGTTCACTGCCTTTGCAATGCTCTATAGTACCACTCTAGACCCAAATAGTGCCTAAAACTAGCAACTGCTCAAACTCATCCCTCAGCTGAGAAATACAACCAAGCCATGCCCATCTATTTCCGACATCCCCAAGTAGAGTACATGCTGCGTTTGGTCTTACTACCCATTAGTGCCTTTTGAAAGGAGATTAGTTCAAACCCTTGGTCTGAAACCGCAGGAGCAAATAACAAGATCACTCCAGAATTCTTTTGAGCTGTAGACAAAACAAAGTCTTGGAGACAAACAGATATGAGAGAATAGATACAGTTTCAAAAGTCTTCAATCCGCATGAAACCTAGTTCACACTGTGGATTCAAGGTGAAAAATAAAGAGAGGTTTTTGAATGCATCCTTTTGCATGGAAAGAGGAGAACATCAGGTATATCTCTGAGTGTGTAATATGTGAAATGAAGGGGACAGGATGCCCTCCACCTTTGAAAAGCAGATAATATCAAAGTGGTTGGAGAAGACAGATTCATCAGTGCAAACCACAACATGACCTCACTCTGCTGCTATTGGACTGACTATTGGTACAGGTTGTGGGCTTTTATATGTTGTATGTGAGCAAGCAAAGTCAACCTTGGTGCATTTTTAAAGTAATTGTATGGGGGATTTGTTCCTCTTTCTTCTGTCGACCACTTTGTAATCTCCTTGGCTTTCCATGGAAACTGTTCAGTAGTGTGAGGAAGCCTGAGGCCTTGGATGTGTGTATTTAACTTTCGATAGGTAAAGAAGGTCTAATTAATCTTCATTATGTGGAGTCTTTTGAAATAGATGCCTATATTGAGTGCCCTTCCTGTTCAGCTCTGGTCCAGATGAGTTTCTGGCTCATTCTGTAGGACCCTGGGGTCTTATCATACGAAAGGCTGTTCAGCATTTGATGAGGAAATGATTATACATTCTCCCGACCTCCTCCCTAGCCTTTTCAACTTACACGTATGACAGCTGGTACCAGTCAAAACTGCCTTTTGTTTGTTTGTTAGCTAAAGGTAGCCCAGTGGCCAACCTAAAACAAGCATCTGTTAATTTCTGGTGATGAGAACTTCTGCAAATGAGAGAGGTTTGGTTTTCCCCAAAGCCATTTTTGTTGTACTTTACTTAAAACTTTTAACAATATCCTTTGATAGAAAAATCTAACCATTTTAAATTCAGAGTTAGCTGGGAAGAATCCGAGATGCCCAGTTTTTCAGGCTGAAAGAAAACATTCATGCCTTGACTTTAAACATGTCACTGCTTGACTTTATCAGTTTGAAGCCATCTGAATATATTTGCCCCAAAAGGAGAAAATTCCAGTTTGCTCAGATACCTGAGGGTCTCAGTAAGCAATGTAATACATGGGCAAAGTGGGGGGAAAAAAACCCAACAAATCAGCTGTGGTTGAAGGTCTGGCTCTTTGGAGACGCATGCGAGTTCATAAACAGCTACACAGTGGAAATACTGATTTCTAGACGTTCAATTACTTTAGATCAATTTCCACTGGACATAAGCACATTAGATCATTGCCCACAACCTTTATTCAAAGGGGTCACATTTCTGACTGCTTTTCGAATGGTCTGCCTATAACATGCCACGCATCCAACACCCAGGAACAGAGATTGTGCAGAGGGAAAGCTTGCTAAATTTAGGAATTTGCTCTTTTTATTTACTATTTTGACAGAATCGGGAAAAGAAAGTTAACTTCCTCTCCTCCCCCTACCCAGTTTATTCTTTAATCTATCAAAAGAATTATTAAATCTTTTAGAAGATCAAGCACGCAGATTCTTCACAAAGGTTGTCACAATGAATTCATTTGCAGAGCTTTCATCCCTTCTTCCCCACTGTGCTGAAATAATGTTGACTATTTTTCGCTGTCTCTCTTGCTTGCTGTAAAGATCCAGTTGCAAAGGTTGTTGCAAGGACTCGATCTCCCACTTTTTTTCCCCACCTGGCACTAATATATCCCAGAAACTAAAAACGCAGGTGTTGATACCTTACTGCTCCTATGTCATCCAAAAATTATCTCATAAAAGAAGGCTTTCAAAAGGCGGTTTATGATATTGCAGAGCAAAGAAGCTACGAGTGGGATCCTCAGATTCCATTCCCTAATAGTGCTCCTCCTGTTTATAAAAGCAGATCTTTTTATTGTTCAATATGAGTCTCATCATCTTAACAACCAGCCTTCTTCAAATGAAAGGGATTTGTAAATGAACTATTTTTTATCAAGACAGGAATAAAAAGATCTTGGTATTCAAAATTCTTGTCAAGATTTGCTGTGTATCAAGTCGCTCCTATCAGAGCATTAAATTATGCTGTTATTATTCATTCTGTCTTTTCCTGGAGATGCAGTGGGGTATGCCCAGAGTTGCTGTGCACCCCATTCGGGTCTCTTACCTAATGGGTCATATTCCCCTCCTCACAGCACTGCATGTGTGTTATGACTGAGAGCAGCCAGGAGCTCAGGAGGAATGCAGGAGAGAGTGAGATGCTGGTGATAAAGGAGAGCTACAGATTGTTTAGTCTCTCACATCATAAATCCACCTCTCTTACTGATTACAATACACAATTTTTAAAGGACTCAGAAAGAAAGGATAATTCTGTTTTTAAGACCCTGCTCTTTGATCTGGGAGCATCACATTCATCTTCAAGTTGAGCCCTCAGCTTCTTGTATGACATGAGGGGACAACACTGTTGTTTGGAATAACTGTAGATGCAAACTATGTAATACAATGGGGGAAAAATTGCTCATAAAGCCTTTTTGAATGGCCTCTATGATGCCACAGGTCTTCTCCTTTGCTCTAGACTACATACAAGTTCCAATCTTCATCAGGAGTCACTGCTTTAATAAGGATGTTTTGGGCCATTCTATGTGTTAATACAATCAAAGTCTTGCTACAGGTTTCTCCAAGCTGGAGAAAAGAAAATCCAGGAAAAGAAAGAAAGAAAGAAAGCTTAACAGCTTAAAGCTCTCTTAAAGCACTCTAGGTTCTCCAATATATTCTTCCATTACTGATTTTATTATCATTAAATTTCATGGAACTGTTCCATAGGGGTCTCGATTTCATGTGGCTCTGCACCCAGAAAACATTGATTATATCATAACTGCAGGCTTTGTTTTCCTAAAGGTTAATTTGCTCAAGGACTCCTCAATAGGTGGGCACTGAAGAAATGCGCACAAATATGCTTTCTGCCATACCTCTGTGGGGAGATTAAGGTTTGAGCTCATTTGTTCCTAAATCTTTCTTGACAACAGCTCTGTTGATAGTGAAGAACAGAATTGTTCTGCTCTGGATGAGAGTCAAGAGCTCTCACTAAATCCTGGAGTCACAGAGACTCTCCTTGGGAATCAATCTTGTTTAGCTGGTTAGTGAAATACAGCCTGAATCAACATATTCTGTCAAAATTCAGAACATAACAGTTTATAGTTGCTAATTTTTTACTGATTTTCTATGAGACGCAGTGCGGAGGGATCATAAAAATCAACACAAATGTATTTCAGCTCCCAGACAGGGCCATCATTGAGCAAATGCTGAGCACTGAGCATTTACCTTGTTCCCACCCCTCATCCAAACACCAGCTCTCTGCTTTCCCCATCCCATAGCTGGATGTGCTCGTGTTTTGGCTGCCATTGCTTTGTTACTTGCTGCTCCCAGCAGCTGTAGGCAACTCTTTCCTCTATACCATCTGCCCATCCTGGATTGTTTTACTCTCATGCTGTGCTTTAAAAAAGGTCTCACACAAAGCTAGGGTAAAATGAGCACATGCTGTAACTTCACCTTTGGAGGAGGACAGAACAGTTCCTAGCTGAGTCCATGCAGGCCAGTTCCCTTTGCCAACATCCAAAAGAGCCCAGAGTCATCCAACCTCCTACAGCCCTCCTTCATCTGACCACACCAAATTTTCCACATCCAGGTGCATCCACAAGCATCTTGTATGTCCTCACCAAGGTGAACACACTATCTCAGCCCTCTCCTGAGGTCCCTGAGAGCCAGTGCTGTGCTGCAGAGCAGATGATGCTCCCATGGTCCCTCCAGCCCCGCTTTGGCATCAACCAGCTTCAGTTCCATCATCTGTCTCCTTCACCAGCATGTGAGTTAGCATTCATCTTTCACACACTAATAACCCCAAACTGCGTTTCAGCTTAAACAGAGAAAAATCCTTAGTGTACTACAACAGCTGGTTTATGCAATTGCATCATGATGCCACACCAACAGCACTGTACGTCTGACTTATTCCATGCAGAGAAATTCACTACTTTGCAAAAGATTTTTAATAAGAAAACTCAAATATTAGCATTAAGAGAAAGTCCTTCTTGGCACGCAAGCTCTATAACACCTTTAGAAGTCAATTAGTTTACTAGATCCAAACACATTGCATTTCTTCAAAGGGAAACCTTTCCAGAACTGTTTGTTCATCAGGGACCTCAAGGTTTGGTCCCATCGCTATGCACACACAGTTCATGGAACGATAATGAGAAGAACAAGAAGCTTCCCATCTGAATATGCCTGCATAGACATCCCTCCTCACAGACCCAGGAATGATCTTTACAATTTTACGTGTGCACCTATCGCTGCTTTTGGCAGTTGGGAGAGCTGTAATGTGCTGCAGAGCAGCGGAAGTCTGGGGGGGTTATTCTGAGCTCAGCCACAAATTCACCCTGACACAGTCCCAGGGTAGAGGGAGTAGCCATGGAGAATCATTTACCTTAAAGCTAAGCACATGCTAAAACACTTCCAGGATTTGGGACCCTAATGCAAAGCAACTGCAGACACCCAGCAAATTGGATGTGATGCAATAGAACTGTATCTTTGTATCCAGTGTGTTTCTGGGTTATAAAATCTATGTTACTGTTGGAGGTGTCACATATCACCTAGCCAGCAGTATGGTTAATATAGCAACTGCAGAAGAGGGGGGAAAAAAAAGGAAAGCAATGGGACTTCACACAGCAACAATGAATCCAGATCATCTGACAGACAGACAAAAAATCATATTGCTATGACTTGGTTCAATCCTACAGCACTTTGATTCCTTAAAACAGTGAATTCACCGCTGGCTTAATGAACAGTGGAATTGGGGCTTACAGTTCACTCCCATCTCCTTGCCAGTGAGAGCTGCTAATTGTTCTGTATCCCTCTGCCCTTCCCACGTGCAGGCAGCGGCTGTAAACCTGATGCCATGAAATCCAGGCCAGTGTCCCCGCCTCCCCCACTATTCACTTCAATGGAGCCAAGATTTCACTCAACATATGGTCTAGAATTTACTCCCATAAATCATTTTGACTGTCAACTCCTTCAGCAGATTGGGTCAGACCCAGAAAAGACATAGGGGGTCTTCAGGTACCAAAGCCTCTAGCAGGGACCCAAAATTGCCTTGGGTTGCAGCCAGCTATTTCTGGGGAGGAGCCTCAGTTCCCTTTCTCCATCTAAAAACTCCCACATCCCCGTTCTGCAGCAGCTCAATGTGCAGAATTTAGGCAAATACATCTGATAAATTCATGGTCTGCTGTAGGATCCAGAAACTGGAGTTGAGCCTCAATGGAAAAAGAGCAAATTGGGGAGAGACAGCATGAGAAATCAGAGCTTAAATGGGGATGGGGAAGCAGCCCTGGGCACCAATCCCTGCTTCCTGGGTGTTTATTCAAGGGCTGTTTAATGTAAAATGCATAAGCTGTCCCGAATCCATGCATTTATTGTTAATGGCACTTGAAATCAAAAGCATACTGATTCATTTACTGGGGAATAATCATTTACCATATTAGCTAATCTATTTATCAATATGAAGTCAATTATTACGAAGCATCAAGAGTGGCTAGTAATTACACAATGTAAACATAAAGGAGGGAATCAGTAAGTAATTACATTTATTCATAATCCAAAATATTGAAAAACATCTGTAATTGCCACACAACACTAAGTCCACCTTAGAGAAACAGAAACACACTGGTCTCCTAAGGAAGAGCACTGCTTCTTTAATGTCTGGCTACCACAGTACATGAGAAAAAAGCCTTAAGTAAGTATGATCATCTCATCTTCCACATTTGCTTATAAGCATCAGATCAACTGAACTGAGCAGTACTGTCATTCTGTTTGCTTTCTTACGTCTTATTTTTAACTTCTGAATCTGATCGGTTCACTTTAATTCAATTCAATGCATATCTTTCAAATTAGACTACCATTTAACACGTGATTTACTTAAGCAATCGATATTAAAGGTTCCAAGAATTGCAGTCGTCTTATTTCCAATAACTTGTAGCATTTATACTGAGGTCACCTAGCCCATTCCATGCTAGAATTAGGAGCTCTTCAACAGCAAGCGAATTTATTGGTCTTAACCTTTTAAAAAGTTATCTGTACTAAGAATAGCACATTACTGAGCACTCAATTTTTAATGGAGTTATAACAGAAAAGTCTGATCTATTCATAGTCTATATTACTTCAGCACTCACATCCCTCTTTCCTCATCCTCTCTGCCATATGTAATATATAATTAGGCAATACTGTACATCTACGGCATAGAAGAAAATACAGGCACATACTGTCCTGATTTCTCCTGCTCTCAGGTTGGGTGGACCATCTAAATTCCTTTTCCATATGGGGTTCTCGACCCATAGCTCAATTGATCAACACCCAACACTCAGAATGGCAAAACTTCTCTACTGGATAAATGTTGCAATTCTAATTGACTAGTCGTTCCCATTTGCTAATATTCTGTACAGGTATAGGACTGCTGCTATTCCACAGACAAATCTGTTTATTATATACATATAAACCACATACCTACAGAGCTGAGAATCCACTATTCCTCCTGCTTATTCCGCATGTGAAACTCTACAGACTGGCTCATCAGTTACTAATAATGTTCCCAGATGTACAGAAAGTGTGTTTTGAATAAACTCTGCAAGGAGGACTCATCTGGAAATTTTAAAAGCCTGACAGCAGCAATGGACAAGGTAGTAAATCCTTTTTCTCCCTCCTTGGAGAAGTGCCCACAAGAGGATTTCCTTGCAATAGGTAACTTCCACCCATTCATGCAAAACCCAGGACGGGGCTTTGAAGACTTGGCACTTACCATCAAAATAAAGGCTAGTTTATATGAACAACTGCTTTGGGATCTCACATCAGCCCAGACCAAACAGGTGGAAGGAGCATCATGTTGTATTAGTTTTGGCCAGAGAATGTTCTATCGGCAACCCAACCTATTGGAGAGCACCAATAGCACAGAGAAGTATTTCACACGCTATGGGAGAGCTTTGACACAGTTCTTGGATCCTTGGATCCATTCTCCATCTAAAAATGTCTGCAGGTTGGTGAAATCTCAAAACAAAACATTTTCTCCTTAGTTTTATGTTCAGATATCACACACATTTCCACTCAATGGCTGAGCTTCATCCAGAGGCAGAAATGGCTGAATTTCATGAAGTCACCCCAATGCTTCTTCCAAATTGCTATAGGAATTAACAAACAGCTCCTATTAGTCCTCAAAAAAGTGTCACTGCATTTCTAGTGATGTCAGAAGGCGCCAGGGGGCACAAAAAGGATGAATCTTTTGCCAGCGTGCTTTAATTTAACTATTTTCTTAAACTCCGTCCATTTTCAGTAGTCTGTCAATGGGAAAATGAAACAGGAGACAGAAGACGAGATGCCTTGCAAATGGTGTAAGAGAGACTTTCTGCCTCCCTTCTCCCATCCCTAATCCTTGTCACCCTCCCAGCAGGACTCATTTGAAACGGTGCTGGGCAGAGATCCCATCAGAAAACAGAGCAGCAGAAGATGCTGAAAAATCACAGCTTGCTCACTCTGCCACCCCCCACGCTCACTGAATGAAGGGGAAATGGTGGGGTTAAGAAAATAAAGTTCTCTCCCAGTAACGCTGCCACATAATGAATACGGCATTATTATGCAGAAGGCCTCTTGAGACATCGGCCTAAAAAATTCCACTGAAAAAGGAAACACCTGTTGGAATATTAACTAGGACAAAGTCAAGCAAGGAGAAAGAGGATAGGTGGCCAAGAGGTTGGAAAAACTGAAGGAAATGTTAGAGGGATTTTTCTTTTTTTCAAAGTATAACATTCCTAATGTGCAAGTTCCTAAAACAGAAAACTGCATTTTCTTCATGGAAGCATATAGAGGTAATGGAAAAGACAAAAGAAAGCCAGAGTTAGGTATGGGAAGTGAGTTTATGAAAACACAGCTACTTTGGGCATCCTTATACCCTATAACCAATGGTTAGACACCTACAAAGCCACTGGTACCTGTGAACTGGAAACCATTTATAGCTCCTATCTAGTAGAGAATATATATATATTTATTAAAGACAAATCACAAGGCTAATTCTATTTGGGCCAATGTTTCACCTAAACCATTTCACTGGCTTTCAAAGATTGAATACCATCAAACAGATACTAGTTTGCATTCACAAAATCCCCTCTCTCTTCTCCATTGGGCAAGGCCAACAGTGCTCTTTCCCCATCACCTCGCCTGGGGCTGAGATGAACCAGAACATCCTCAGCTGGGTGAGACCAGAGAAATTCCAGCTCTGGGTGCCCCACAGATCTCAGAGCATCTCAGAACCAGGCCAGTTCTCAAACCAGAACAGGTTTGAGAACACTATAAAGCCTGGGAGCCTGGCAGCAAGATCACTTGCACTGTGCTAGGAGATGCAATACTTGGTTGTAGTGCACTTGTAAGCATTTCTTTTTCCTCAAATACTTTCATTTTAAAGGGAATAATGTTCCTTTCCATGTAATACAAGAGAGAAATGTCATAATCCTCTTGGAAAAGTCCCTGTAGAGCATGAAAATAATGTGTTCCAAAGGTTTAAACTTGACATGTCGAGGGGGCTGAGGAGACCAGTGCTTGGCAGGGCAGACATGCTCAGGTATATAACAGAGGCCTATCGCCTTCCTATATGCAGGGAGGTAAATGCTTCACCTCCCAGCATCACAAATGCAATGCCTGTTTCTAGAATTGTCTGGATGCAGGAAATAATCATGATGGATGTAAAGCACAAAGCTTCATAAAGACTCTTTCAGCCAGGCAGCCATTTCCCACTGCCTTCCTCAGGAAGACGACAATAATAACAATAATAATAATAACAAAAATCAGCCACTTACAGAGACCTTTCTTAGCAGCTTAACAAAAACAAAACAAGAAACCACCACAGCTTTGCAGCAGTGCTTTCAGATCAGCCCATACACCACACCCAGGATGTATGACCACCATCAAACCCTCCACTGCAGCGTATCGATTAGCCAGCACAGCTTTGCTGCAGACATAATAAATGAGCAAGCTGCCATCCTCAGACCTATCACTTGGAGGAAGAAAGCCTCCTTCCCTCCTCCCACCCTGCTCTGCTCTCCAAGAAAGCCACCCCACCCTCTGCAAGGTGCTGCTATCCTACAGACAGCTCATGCTCATCCCATTTATAACGAGCTCCAGCTTATCCCCTGTTACCTGGAAAGCACATCAGCCTGTCATCTCCAGCTCCGGTAATCTTTAACTCTTTGCACACCACCTCTGTTAAACAATAGTGCTCTAGAAGAGAGCTGCATACCTCATTCCCTTTGGGTAATTTTATGTGGAGTATCTGTGGCTACTCCCAACATCAGTAGCTGGGAGCACTTTCTTAATAACACACAAAGTTGTTTCTTTACAAGAGCAGCTGCTTTCACACTCCCAGTGAATATTTTAGCAGAAGCATGTGTGTGAAGGAGAGAGCAGAAGCAAGTGTGACTGTGGCTGGAAGAAAGGGAGGAAGTACCTATAGGAGACCTAACAGGAGAACTGTAACCCAGGGGTTGCAACACTGCCTTAAGCATCACAAGATCCATACTGTCCCCTAAGTCTGCGTGAGTCCTTGATTTCCAACCCTGTTTCCCCTTCTGTGCTTTGTTTGTTCAGCCTGGAAATGCGCCAGCAGGAACTACTCCCCCCTTTATATCTACCAAGAGCAAGGCTGGGGGCAGGGGAAAATTATCTTTGCTGTTGCTTATGGGGCCAGGAGCTCCTACACCAAAATCCACAAGCAGACAGGATTCCATTTCTTTTGATTTTTAGGTGGATAATAGGAGTTTTGCTGCGATTTCAGTTGGGGGCTGCATGCAAACAGCTTTGTAAGGAACCATAACCAGGAAAACCGTGGGAGAGGCTGTTACAGATGCAACTGCAGTAAACATATTATTGGTACAGATAATAACAATAATAAAACTGATGTGCCCGAGACGTGGGGTACATTTGGGTTCTTTACCACTTTGCATTCCACTTCTTAACAAACACTGATAACAGAAGCAAAACAGTCTTTAGAGATACCAGCCCCAAAGCAATCAAAGCACAAATAATGTAAAAGCAGCCTTGTTTTTTTTTTAGCCCTGTTTCTTAACAAAACAATGCACGCTGTTTGCTAGCAGTTCTGTGTTCTCCAAACCTCAAACTTTCTGGCTAATTTCAAACAACCCAAAGAGATGGAGTAAAGGCATGAAGGATCCTTCATCTCATGTAAATTGCAATACAATATGGACCAGAGAAAGGCAACCAATGCTGTGAGAGAAAGAAGTTCACTCTTAATTCAACATGAGCAAATCCACACCTAAACAGTGCTGGAAATTGGGCTCTTGCAGCTCTTCTAACCCCAAACTGCCTCTATTTAAAACAAGTGTAAAATGAACAATAGCTTTAAAGACTGGGCTGATAACACCAGGACAATGGAAAGAACCAGAACAGGGATAACTTCATTTGGAGAAATAGCTTCACCTGGATACACAAAAAGACTGATTTCCAATTTACATCCACACATCACAAAACAAAACCTCATCCAAGCAGCTCCCTCAGGACTCCTGCCAAGAGCCTGGCTGGTCCAAGAGATGCTACAGCAGCTCAGAAATCACACAGCTAATGACTGGTTTGATACATAGAGTTCTCCAGCATCTAAAGGAGACAAGCAGGTCTGCCCTCTGAAAATCACAACCAAAAAGCCTTGTTACTCCCCCCAGATGACAGAAGTGCACAAGTATAACATACACAAAAACATATTTAAACACATTTTTTAAGCACAACATCAAATGATCATAGAAAGAGCCCAAATGGCTTACCTTGATGAGATGAGCTCTCATGCAGACATGGGCCTCCCCTCTACTGCATCACAACTGCCTAAGGAGCACAGGTGCCATCTATCACCCACATTTGTAGACAAAAAAACCCCAAACCAAACCCAGGTGATCAGCAATTGGACAATGCTTTCTGTTTCTTAAAGGGAAAGACAATGGGAATATTGTTTTCTTTAAGGAACTTTCCCTTTTTACATTACTACACATGAGCTTACCTATCACCTGTTGACTGCAGAGACATGAAACACCTTGGGTGCTTTAAGTGCCCCTTTAAATCCATTTCACCTCTGGAAAATAGGTCCGAAGCAATATTGCAGAGTGAGCCTGAAGAGACACAGCAGCCACACAAAATCCAAATGTCATGTGCTGAATTACACAGAGGATGAAGAATACAAAAGGAACATGAATTAGGGAAATGATAAAACACTGGAGGTGTTTTGATAAAACAGTGATGGTGCTGAGAATGCCTCTTGAAATGAACAGCATTTAAGGTTAGCTTGAGTCTAACAGAAAAATGAACTTGTCCCATGGACTTGTCAGAGAGGTCCAGATCTTTACCCACTTGTATAACACAGGAATCCAAACCTTGAGGTTCCCCATGCAGTGTTGAGTATGCAGAGAGGGAATAAGAAAGGTACATGGCTTGAATTAGGAACACCACATTGCACTCCTGTGTGACTGTGAGCAAACTGTTTAGTCACTTGGTGACTGTTTTCCCCATCTGTGGAAGAAAATAAGATCAAATGCTCACTTTGCCCACACAGCACGACGCTGAAGCTGTTTTAAAAGGTACATTTTCAAGCATGGCAGCATCATCAGAAGTTACATCCCAGCTGCCATGCTGCCCAAATACTCCTGCCAAGCAATACCCTTTGAGAGTCAGGGTGTTCTCTTTTTTTCCTCCAGTTTTGGCAGATCTGCATTATGGGTTAATTAATTTTTACCAAGGGCCTTCAGAATGTCACAGAAAAAAGCTCTGCGTAAGTGGAAAGTCATTATTAATAGTGCTGAGATGAGGCCAAATAAATCAGATTTGGATCAGAACCTGCGTGGCTCGAAGCCTTGCGTTGTTTGAACCGCTCACGATAGTCATTAATGAATGAGACTGCAAACATTTGTTTTTCAGACAGAACTATTACCTCAATAAGGAAACGCCTGAAATCACTTCAAAGCAAAATATTCAAGT
Source organism: Coturnix japonica (assembly GCF_054131305.1). Lineage (NCBI taxonomy): Eukaryota > Metazoa > Chordata > Aves > Galliformes > Phasianidae > Coturnix > Coturnix japonica. The sequence continues at coordinate 4,053,974 of NC_140696.1, forward strand.
TGTAAATATGTCAGAGCACACCGAAAAGCATTTGAATTTAATCTCCGGAGTTGTGCTGCACACTTAGCTCCTCTTGTACTGCTTTTATTATTATAATCTTAATAAAGGTGAGAAACGGGGCTTAATAATTCACAGGCAGCTGCAATAGACAGCACTCAGGGAGAGCCCCGGTTGTGACTTATCATTGCACCTGAAGTCATGTCCTGAAGCACACTCAGTGCCAAACCTGGCTGTGGGGCTGGGGATGGGGAAGGAAAAGGGTGCTGCCCCTCTGAGAGTAGATCCATGCTCTGTGCCTTTCTGCAAAGCAGGGGGTGGGGAGGGAGGGAGTGCAGGTGGGAGCCATGCAGGGCACACTCAGCCCCAAAGCATTGCTGGCTGCATCAGCCTAGCAACTGTTTATGCAAACAACCCGGCTGACTCGTTAAAGCACCGCTCTGATCAGCTATTAACTGTAGCTGACAGATTAAGAGGGGAACAGCGTGAGACAGATACTTCAGAAGTGAGAGCAAAACACACCGGGAGCTTAATCTATGTTTTAATTCCAGCACCCTGCTCCCACCCCCAGCCTTCCTTCCCAAGGCACATTTGTTGCACATTGTTTGGTGCATATCTTGGTGCCCACCTAGATGGCTTCGCATTCCCAGCAGCGCCCGGTGGCACCCACGTGTTGGTTGACATTCCAGCAACCCATTGCAACAGCCACACATTCCTCCTCGCCTTTCTGAGGGCTCCTTAGATCACAGATGCTGCTGGTATCACACCCACTGTGCTTCAATACTTCTCATGTCCCATGCACATTCTTTAGGGCCTAATCCTTTCAAATAATAGTGCTTTCCCTAAGATGTTGCCTGATACTGATGAAAAAAAGGGCTGAGAGAGATGCTTGCTCTTTTTCATTCCCATAAGCTGATAGACAGGGCTTGTCAAAGGCAATCACAAAAAACAGCTCAAAGCTGCTCCTGTTCTGTTACATATTCCATGTCCTCCATGTAGCAGAAGTCCCAGCCCTAAAGATTTCCCCCTTTGAATTAGAAAAGCTTCCCATCCTCTGTCTGGTTCTTGCACAGCACACTGTCATTTTGGGAACTCACTGCCACAGGACGCTATAAGGTTCATTGAGAAAAGAAGGACTTTGAGCATGCTTAGAAAATAAATAGGCAAAAAGTCCACCTGATCTGCCAAATAAAAAACAACCCCAAACTACAGACTGCCAGAAGTTAACAGCATAGCCTTGAAATATACATAGACATTGCTGGCCTTGTTGTTAACAAGCAGCTCCTGCTGTAGATTGGCTTAGGAAGACCTTGGGCCAGGCAAACAGCACTGGGCTCAAACTTCAGACAGCAGTGAGGCTGGGATAAGCTCAGTCCCAGGGCTGCCTTAAATACTGACCAAAGCTCTGCCCTTCCTCTTTCCCCTCCTCTTTTCCTATCCCTCTGGGTTTGATTTCCAACATGGGAACATCTGAATCCTCTTTAGTTGTTGTTGTTGTTGTTTTTGTCCTGAATAAGAAGCAAACCTAAAGCAAACACAGTTTAGCATGACACAAGCCAAACACTAGGATACAAGCTTTTGTTTCCTTTTCATACGGACAACATCACCCAAGAACACCACACTGAACCCAGATACATGGCATAACCCATAGCTGCCCTGTGCCTTAAACCTGTTAAAATTCCTACACAGATTCCCACCAGCCTTGGATGTGGAGTCAGGCTGGTGCGAGCAGTGATCCCCTTAAATTTCATCCCATAATAGGGCTGCAATGCAATTAGCCTTTAAGCCTGAGATCCCATTAATAGCAGCCCACAACAGATGTGTAGGGAAAGTCAGAAGAGCAGAGCATGCTTTGTTTCCCTATGATGCTCTGTTTGCAAGTGATTTGTGGTGACTTTGGGGCAGCAATAGGATCTCTGTAGATGGTTTGTGATCTGAACACACCCAGCAAGCAGCCAACACCTGTCATACCTCAAAGCAGCAGCTCTGGGAGAGATGGGGTGCATAAACTGATCACCATCTTGCCCATAAATATTACCCCAAACACTTTATTTCCTGCAGAGATAAGAATATCTCCCATCTTTATCAGTTCCACATTGCAATCAATATGGTCTGCATTTAAAGCGCACCAACACGCATCTCTCTCTCTCTATATATATATAACGTGTGTGTTTTGATACATGCCATGTATATATCGTATATATTGCCACTCTGTGCAGGATTAAGTGCAGATTTCCACGGAGAAATAAATAAAGAAATACCCAGCAATTTCTCAATCTCTTCCCACTGCGTGGCAGCGGTGCAAATTGCTTAGAAATGGCACCATTATAAATATTCTATATATAACCACACGTTGCATTGGAGCGTGGGGGAGGGAAGAAAAAAAGGGGGTGAGAAGGCTCTCATGTTTGGAAAACGCAAACACAAAGGAGGGCATAGAGACACATCCAGCCATTTCCACCTCGGTGCTATTTATAGCTGGAGCGTTACGAGGTGTTTGTTTAAAGGGGCACTGGTGGGGTATGGAAGGACCCAGCCCTGCTTGGAGGAGGCACGCAAACAATATGGACTTGGCAAAAGAAAGGCATCCTAATCCAGCCTGAAAATTGTGGCGGTTTTATTCCCCCCCACGTTGGAAAGAATGGAAGTTTTGAACTGTATTTGCTTCCTCGTTAACACTTTTGTGCTGTTAGCCCGGGGAAGGTGGTTGGCTGGATTTGGGGTCAGGGCCTAGTATGAAAAGAGGAGAAATGGGGAGGAAATCAATGAACATTTCAGCCATTGCTGTGCCAAATTTCCCCTCTTTGGAGCAGGCATTGGCCAGGGAGTCAAAATTCAAACCGTTCTGGTTAGCTCTGCAGTTGGTAGAGAGTAAAAATGAGAAATATTCCCTCAAACGCTGCCAATTCTTCTGCGAACTCATTAAGTTTGGAGATTAATTAGAAATATTGAAATAATTGGGATGAAAAACTCAACCAGCTCCTTCGAGAACGCTTTTGCTTCTGAAGAGTTATAGCCCCAACCCCTGAAGAGCTCCCATTGTTCCCTTGTGAGATGCCATATGGAGTAGGAGGGGTGGGAACTCAGGGGAAGAGTTATGACAATGAAAACAAAAACATAAATAAAATAAAGGAAGTTCTGTGTTCTCTGTGGGGACATGACTAAAGGCTCACCAGGCTGGCACAAGAAATCTCTGCTCCTTGAGCTGCATGGGGATGGGATGGCAGTGGCACAGGAGGAGCCATGGATGCCAAGTGAATGAGCATTCAGCAGTACTTTGCAGCTTGGTCTCAATGGCCAGATGAGTTCTTTCTGGTTTAGCTCGTAATAGGGAACCACAGTGGCCCATGACAATAATCAGGTCATAGATTTGTTGGAGTTGGAAGAGATGCTTAAAACCCATCCAGCCCAACACACAGTAATATTCCTGCTCAGGAACACCTACAGCTTGATGTTCTCCCATCAGTTTGGGAAGATGTCATACCTGGCCCTGTTGGAGTGTAAAGCAACTGCAATGTGTCCTGTGCTGCTCAGGGGTGAGGAACAACCTGCTGCTTTGTCCTCTCCTTCCAGCACAGGGCTCTGCTGGAAGCCTACAGAGGTGCCAATAGCCCAACAGCACACTGATAACATGGAGCCCACCAGGTGTTTCCAGTGGTGATGTGTTATTCCCATGCAAGCCAAAGCACAGGTCCTTATGCAGCACTCCCATTAACTCCTAGCTCCCAGGCATGCAATTGGCTCAGTGCTATAGATCCTAGCAGAAAACCCACTAACTAGTTAACAATAAAACCACCAACTCCTCCAACAAGAACTGCAACACAGCAACGAGCATCTCCACGTCCTTTTCGGGGGCTGCTTTGCAACAGCAACACACAGTTGTTGTTTTTAATAATAAAACAGAAAGAAAACATCAGATCCTCATCACCTCCCTGTTAATCCCATGTAGTAAGTCAGCCCTGGGTGGGGATGGGTGGCAGCCTTGCATTGCTCCTCCTGATGGGCAGGGGAAGGGGTTGCAGTGCTATAACTCACTTATCACGCTGCGTGCTGTGCCACTGTTGCTGTTTTGGTCAAAACAATGCTTATGCCTAATAAAAACTGTATGGAAATGTATTTGTAAGCTAAAGCTATCGGATTGTCTGTGCTTAATTATATGTTTTAATTGTTGAACTGCATGGGGCGTTTGGCAGCGATAAAAACACAGTTAAAAAAATAAATAAGGAAAAAAAAAAAAAAAAGGGAAAGAAGAGGCTTGAAAGAAGTAGAATCAACCTGAGAAAATAAAATATCATCCTACCAAACGCTTGATATATTGTTACTTTGATAAGTTCAAACAAGTGTGACTCACTATACAACCATTCTATCAATTCTGAACAAAAAACGGCATGGGATTATTATGCTTTTAATCCAAAGAGCTGGGTATTTGGAATTCCTCGAGCCCTTTGTGGTGTCATATTAGCTAGGCCAGTCTCTCATGAAAAGAATGTATTGTTGAATAGAGTTGAGTCCGGATCTCTGCTCCATTGGGTTGATAAAATGGCAGTTGATTTAAAAAGAACCAGCTTGTCTGGAGAAAGGATTAGCAGATTAAGAGACTGCATGTAATTTTTTTTTATTTTTTTTTTTTATGTAATGTAAAGTTACATTTCATAACTAAAAGGGATTAATTAAAACGTTAATAGAAGGAGAGATGTTATTTTTCCAGGGACAAATGCCTCCCCACACATGTGAACGTTCGCTTTAGTTGCTGCTGCGTGAGAGTGGGCACAGAGAGAAAGGGGACAAGTCTGTTTGGTGGCTCAGCATTTTATTTTCCTGTTGCACAGATCTGGATTTTAGAGCAGAAAAAAGAAATCCCGGTGCAGCTCCATGTGTTTATATATACATATATACACACATATTTTAGCCCATTCCCTTCTACTCGCATTGAAGAAGAGATGAAAAGCAATTTGTCTGATCTGTTTTCTGGCACAATAGGATACTTCTCTTCCTTTCCACGCTTTGCTGCTGCTTTTTACTTAGAGATTCTGCTCTCCTGCATGTGCCCTCCCAGCAGTAGTGATGTTGCAGAGGCAGAGGATGCTGGGGTGTTCAGCTGTAGGAATTCACTGCAAAACACAGCCAAAAAAGCCCTACGTAGGTACAGTCTTAGCATTGCTTATATGAAAATCTTCAAAGCAAATCACGCCATGAGAAGCCGTCAAGTCCAGAGCCTGAGTCGACAAATTCCACTCCATCCCAAACTCCTGGTTGGGGGCATCAATCTAAAATCATCATTATTTTCAGTACTCTCCCAACCAGGCAAATGATTTGAGGGTAATGCAGTTGCATCATCTTTAACATTAAGAATAACCACGAGTGATTTCCCTCTGTCACTTATTGCATATACCTCTGCAATAGATTTCAACTGAGTGTTATGGAGCCATTCAGTCACTGCTTTAAGCAGCTGTGTACAGATGTGAGCTGATGATGCCATATTGCAACTGCAGTTCACTCTTCAACTGTCCTCCCTTTCACACACAGAAACAAAAAGACTAAACGACAGCGTGCTTTAATAAGGGCTGCATTATTGCTGCATTTGTTTAGACCAATAACCTACCAGGATTTGGCATCCGTAGCCACAGTTTTTCAGAAGAAAGTACGTATATCCTCCTGGATCACAATGGAAAACCTTAATGAGGGAGTTTCTTCCCAACCCTTTTCTCAGTCACTATTTAAACTATGCCCCGAAGTAGGAGGCTTGGTGCCCGTTCTTTGCTAAGAATGGCATCCCACCCATTTTACTGCAGATGTTTCCATTCACTGTATGGACGTTCAATGAATTTCTCAGTCCCACCAGATTCCTGGCCTCAGCCACGTCAAGAGACAAAGAGCTCCACAGGTTTTTGTACACTGTACAAAACCCAGTTCTTTTTAACCCTTCTGAATGTACTGCAATTCACCTTCTCCTTTCCTTTATTATTTACTCCTATGTTCTCTGAACAATCTCTTTCAAGAAATTATTCTATTGAGATCTTTGCAGGCCCCTAATTATTCCCATTGTCTGTCTCCCAGCTGTTTCTATTTATTCTGTATCCTACTAGGGTAGGAGTGACCGATACCATGGGACACTGATATAATATCTTTATATTTTCAATATCATGTTCCATACAAGTGGGGGCTTTTTTTTCCTGCCACTTCACTGGTGTTTTTCTTGTGATACCATTGAACCATTCAGCTACAGACCTTTGTTTTTTTTCCCTCCAGTGATAACTTCAATAGATACGGGCTGTCCAAACACCCTTTTGAAGAGTCCTTCGGTGTTGTCAGCCAGGAATTTCCACCCTCAGGTTTCCCTTTTTCCATGTAGGGATCCATTAAAAACCTCCATCCACCTCCAGCTTCTCTCAAACCAGCTCTAACCATCTCTGTATTTTCCTCTCTTACTTCTCATCTCTTTTCACCAATAAATACCTTTAAGCAACTCCAAAGGGCACAGCGTTAATTTAGGGCTTTTTGCCATGTTAAAAAATGAACCGTTTTCTTCCCATCTCCAAGTGTGTGTTGGGGGGTCTTTTACTCACATCTAATCCACGACAGTGCTTTACTCGTCAGCCCTCTGCTCCTTAGTTTCCTTAGTAGCCTCTTGTTAGGGACTTTGTCCAAAGCCTTTCTGCATGTCTATATGAATTATGTCAACCAGTTCTCCCTTATTCACCAGTTTGTTGACCTGTTCCCAAGAGTCTGTTATAGAGATGTGAATTTCCTTTACACAAACCGCCTCGGCTCATCTGTATCATATCAAGTCGTTGTTATACATTTCTATTTTAAATAATCTCTTCATTCAGCCTGCCCAGCGCTTAATTAAGCCTTGCTGATTTGCAATATGAGGGATGGGCGTTTCCAAAGAGGCACCTTGGAGGCTTCCCATCCAGCAGCTGCTTTGGGCCATGCTTGGAAATCTGGGAGGTTTCCCTGGGTCACGTCACTACTGCAGGTAAGAAACAAACCCTCCCTGGAAAATACTTGGACTTTGCAAACCTGCAGCCCTTGTGAAACAGTGATTTTTGTTAGCTGTCACCTCTCCTGTGACTTCTTGCTCCAGGAAGACAATAGGACACAGAAAGGCTCCGTGATTTGCTGCAGGCCAAGGAAGAGATGGTTCACATGTACGACTTGTGATTCCTTTCACTCCTGGCTGCAGCAACATCCTTCTATAAATCCTGAGGCAGTGACGGGTCCTCCAGAGCTCTGTCAGAACTACCTGCTTCCCTGTGGGCCTAAAAATTGTTGCAGAGCCCTCTCTTTTCTTTAAGAGCCCAGCTAGACAGTAAGGTCACTGTGGGATGGGGTTTTCTTTGCATTAGTCATTAGACAGTGACAGGGACTGGCGCTTGCTCTAGATTTCCCATAAAATATTGCTTTATCTACCTAAGGGTAGAAACTTCTACTGCATTGGGTGTCTATGGGTCTCTATGGGGTGTCCATGGGGCTCAATGGGGTAACTATGGGGCTCAGTGGGGTCTCTATGGGGCTCTATGGGTCACTATGGTATTTTCTTCTTCCTCTGTTTCTAGCAAATCCATAAATTTCTTTCAAGTTGTTTGAGTCTTTCTGTGCTCTTCATGTTCCCCATTAGTCTACCTAATTTCCATCTTGTATTTTAGCCAGTATATTGTTTATATCCCAATTCTGGTGATGTCACTAGGGCTGTTGTTTTTTTCCATTTTCTGGTGATATTTGTACTGTGAAAAGCACAGTCTGACGGGATTATTACCCCTCTTTAATGCGCTGTTGAACTATAGGAGGTGAATGGCTGACAGCATTAACACTACATTCAAATTGTCTAGCACGACCCATTGCAGGGAAATGCTGGAAAAGCACAAAATATCAGCAAAAATCTGCAGATTCTTATTAATTAGATCAACTCTCTCTATCACATAACCCATACAAGCTGTATTTCTACTATCTTGGAGCCAGAAGACCAGCAGTAACCTTAGGGTTAAATCTTCCTTCAGCACTACAGAGCACCACGATAAGACCTTGGCATATCCCTATATCATTTTATGCAAGTCAGACAAGGTGATTTATAAGTTATTCTCCCTGAGCTTTAATTAATTTCACTTAAAGACATTTTCACAGTTATACAATAAATGCTTAAATTAAGATATTTCCCTGCTCCCCACCCTGCCATGGAATGGAATCGAGTATTAACTGGTTATTGGGTGTCATTCATGGCCTGTGCAACTACAGATAAGAACATTGATCTGGCAGGAAAACAAATTGGCTCTTAAAAGAGGGTGGTGTGGATCTGACAGGGTAAGATGATTAGGCATCTCTCTAATGGCTCCTGTATATTATGGCTGGACATACGAAGGAAGCAGAGCATTCAATCCACTCTTGGATGCCAAACAACTGCCTTCTCTCATGCAGAAGACACAACTTGTCCATTACCTGTTGGTTCCAGCCCACTGTAAAGTAGCTGACTAGGGATTAAATCCAGCACCCTGCCGCTGTAGAAGTTTCTACCCCATAGATATCGCGTAGATATCACGTAGATATCCCATAGATATCACGTAGATACCCCATAAGATATCACATAGAGCCCCATAGACACCCCTTATTGCCCCATAGAGGCCCCATGGACACCTATAGACATCCCATAGAGCCCCATAGACACCCCATAGAGACCCCATTGAGCCCCATAGTTACCCCATAGAGCTCCATGGACACCCGTAGACATCCCATAGAGCCCCATAGACACCCAATGCAGTAGAAGTTTCTACCCTTGGGTAGATAAAGCAATATTTTATGGGAAATCTAGAGCAAGCGCCAGTCCCTGTCACTGTCTAATGACTAATGCAAAGAAAACCCCATCCCACAGTGACCTTACTGTCTAGCCGGGCTCTTAAAGAAAAGAGAGGGCTCTGCAACAATTTTTAGGCCCACAGGGAAGCAGGTAGTTCTGACAGAGCTCTGGAGGACCCGTCACTGCCTCAGGATTTATAGAAGGATGTTGCTGCAGCCAGGAGTGAAAGGAATCACAAGTCGTACATGTGAACCATCTCTTCCTTGGCCTGCAGCAAATCACGGAGCCTTTCTGTGTCCTATTGTCTTCCTGGAGCAAGAAGTCACAGGAGAGGTGACAGTCAACAAAAATCACTGTTTCACAAGGGCTGCAGGTTTGCAAAGTCCAAGTATTTTCCAGGGAGGGTTTGTTTCTTACCTGCAGAAGTGATGTGACCCAGGGAAACCTCCCAGATTTCCAAGTATGGCCCAAAGCAGCTGCTGGATGGGAAGCCTCCAAGGTGCCTCTTTGGTAACGTCCATCCCTCATATTGCAAGTCAGCAAGGCTTAATTAAGCGCTGGGCAGGTTGAATGAAGAGATTATTTCAAATAGAAATGTGTAACAACGACTTGATATGATACAGATGAGCCGAGGCGGTTTGTGTAAAGGAAATTCACATCTCTATAACAGACTCTTGGGAACAGGTCAACAAACTGGTGAATAAGGGAGAACTGGTTGACATAATTCATATAGACATGCAGAAAGGCTTTGGACAAAGTCCCCAACAAGAGGCTGCTAAGGAAGCTAAGGAGCGGAGGGCTGACGAGTAAAGCACTGTCGTGGATTAGATGTGAGTAAAAGACCCCCCAACACACACTTGGAGATGGGAAGAAAATGGTTCATTTTTTAACATGAATTAAACTCTCAGATTTCCAAGCATGGCCTTGGAGAGCTGCTAACAACTCAAGTTCCCATACTGAAGAAACCCACCAGTAAGGTAACCCAGCACATGGACTTAGGTCCGAGGCTTCTGAGTTTTCACAGCACTACAACACAGAGATGCCCCTTGGGCTTCATTCCTCTACAGGACACCAGACTCAAGAGTTTGTACTCTGTCATGGGCCAACAAAAGAAAACAGGAGGTATTTCTGTTGGAGCAGCCCTCGTATATTCTTGAAAAGTGAGATTCTGCAGCTATAAAAATAGGGAAAAATGTTTACTTTCTCTTTGGGAGAAACTCTGTAATGTTCAAGTTCAGGCACAGTGACCGGCCGCCATCTCTTTGGCAGCCACACCAAGGCATAGTTCCAGTTACTCAGCTGTATTGCAATTTAACAGGACCAAACTACCAAATTGCACTGGTCAAACACGTGGCTGCAACAAAAAAACGGTCTAAAGTAATTGATCTATAGTTCTGCATGGCTCCTGGACAGGACAATCAATTCTATGCATCCCTCATCTTCCAAAAGGTCACTAGTCATGTTACTAACGTGCTACAAATACAGGCTACAGATTTCCTTTGAAATTACTGGCTGGTCTAGTTTTTCATCTTCCTGCAAAGTAAACCTGTCTTCTGGCTGTAAGGGCTTGGGAAATGAAAGGAGAATCACTCTGGATATCTCCATAGTATTTTTCTTTAGTATGGTTCTTGTATGTATGTACTTGGGTCACCAGTGGTGGTGGCCCAAGTATTACCAACAGACCTACAGCAGCCTGGATGGACTCAAACACACTTATGGCTTTTTGTCAAGAATCAGTTTGGCCCAGACTGCCCACCATATCACATTGAGAACTGAATTCCTTGATAAAAACGCAAAGGCTTTTATTTGATGCCTTAGTCTTACACAGGAAGATACCTTGTTCCCAACCGGGCAACATTATCACTGCTTGTCCTTTCTCTGCCCACCTCTCCCTCTGGTCTCCATTGGACTAGCAAGGCAGACAGCAATAGGTTTGCAGTTCTGACTTTGATGACAGTCAGAATGAAGCATGGCTTGCTATAGGGGAAAATGAACTCCCATGGCACCTCACTACAGCACGTAGGGAATCAAACTCCTCAGGAGGTAAATCAAGTATCAACTAATTGCTCCTTTTAATTGTTTGGAATTCAGCATTTAGTTTGTACTGTTTCTATGTTCCTTCCAAGGTGCCTTGCTGGATTTCCCTCAGTTTCTCCTACAGAACTGCAAAGAGATTGCATGATTTCCAATTGCAATTCTCCTTTCCTTCCCTCTCTTTTTGGACAATCTCGTCACTGTTCCATTTTAGAAAACCTAATGAAGTTGCAAAGACAAAGAGGTTCAAATGTATTTTTCCTCCAGATTCCTCCCCTGTGTTGCAGACCATCTGTAGCTACAATGAAAGACATTTTCCACTCAGTTAATCCAGAGACTAAACCATCCAAAACTCACTCCATGTTTTGTGTTAAGAATACATTGTGAGATCCTGTTATCAGTGCAGCTTGAGATACTGCAGTGCCATAAAATCTTGCAGATAATACAAGCTGAGCTGCATTCAGAAAGCACCTGATAAAAACAGCAGAAATTCAGAAAATCCACTTTTTTTAACCAGATGACCTCCTTGTCCCTTCCTAAATCTATGTGTAGTCCTTGGCTTTTTATGAGCAGTTTGGCTTTATGCTCGACCCTAAGCCCTTGAAATTATTTGAAAAATTCCTACTGACCTCAACAAGCCTAACATCAATCCCACAGACTACAAAGGAGCATCGCATCCTTAAAATAAAAAGATTTGTGCCAAAAATGTTTCTTGTTTCATAGGTACATCTGCCACTTGTCCCTTGATATTTCTGCAGTGCTCTGCAAACTGGCTGCAGCATTTGACTGCAAATCCCTATCTGGTCCTCGCTGGTAAACTTGTATTTAATCAGTATCTGATTCTGCTGTAGTAAAACCAGTGGCAGATTTGCCAGGGAGGTAAACGGGGGGAGGATCAAACCCTTAATGAATGCCATTTGTTACGTCTTTCAACATAGCGATGCAGCGTCTGCCATTCCAAATAAATGGCTGCTCATTTTATAGCAAAACATACAAACAAATGAGTTTTAGTGCACAATAATCACAAGGAAAGGCAGATTATAAATTCTAGCAGTGAAACGCGATCACGATAAAAGCCACAAACGGAACCAAAAGGGGCTGGGGCAGTTTAAGTCAGATTCAGTAGAACACGAGCAGGATGATTCACATTTGGGGTTGTGTTGAGGTGGGCTTTAGCTGCATGGATCACACCAGGTGGGAGTTCTGGCTCTTCACCCACTCCCAAGGCACCTTCCTGATGGGCACTAGGTTACATTCAAGCTTCCTCCCTCCCACCTCCCTCTCTTTGCTGCCAGGAGGGGAGTTACTCCTTCACATCACGCACAAAATGGGCTTGATAGTTACCTAATTGAATATATTTTTTTAATTGAACTGCTTCGTTTATACAAGTAGGTATAGTACTCTGGAAAGCAGGCTTATTGATCAAACCCAACCTATTTTCTTGGTCCATCCACCACTAACATGTCCCTCTACAGCCCCAACACAAACACTGCTCCATCAATACACCTCATTTGCTCCAGCAATGACAAGATGCATGTTCAGTACTCGAAGCCTCTTCAGTCATTGATCTCATTAATAAAATTGTCAATGGAAATAGATGGGTGAATTATTATCAATTGCAGACACAGCTTTGGTAACGCAGGTGTGGAAACTTGGGCGTGCTGTTGGGGCTGAAAACAGCAAACCCACTTTTGGTAGGCATAGAACAGCCAGCCAGCAAGAGCTCCTTTTGTTGCAAGTCTGTGTATTCAAATGAAGACTTAGGAAGCGAAATATAATAGAAACAGAATAGCTGAAGATGCCTATAACAACCCCTGTGTGCTTAACCCAGCACATGTGAGCACTTCAGCAGGTTTTGGGTTTAAAATATAAAAAAATAAGAACATTTTAAAAAATCCCCAACATCTGAATGAAGAAAAAGCCTTTAACAGGTGTAGATACACACACACCAAAAGACTTCATGATTCCAGAGCAACTCCAGGGCTGCAGTTCCCAATACTGTGGGCAATATCAGTGGTATATTGATGGTTGGACCAACCTTAACTATCCTACAGCTCTAAGATTCAGGAACCAGATTCAGATCTGAAACATTAATGGCGTGTTCACATTTTACTCTATCTAATATCTCTTCTGAAGGGAGAATACGTACAGCTTCACAGCCCCATCCAGGCCCCGTAGCCATCCAGGCCTTCTTTAATATTTTTCTCTATTGAAATCCAGCACCCGTATTCTGAGGAATTGAAGTCAACATTCTATGTGACACTCTTTCTTCCAAAATAATATTGCAGAAATCCGATATTTATCAGAAGAGATTAATTGAATCCCAACAGTACTGTACATCAAATAAAGGAACAGGGCCCCTATTTATCTCTTAAAGTTCTGAAAATGAAAAACATCTAATCACTAGTTCCCTTTGATGAATGCCTCATTGTTCGCCTCTATGGAGAGGCATTTCATACAGCACTGGCAATACAGTGCTGTTGGGGAGGGGGAGGTTGAGAGATTGCTTTGAGAACTTAAGTATAATTACATTTATGTCCAACCAGAACGTATAAGTTTCCATGACATAGGGTTTTTTTTTCCTTCCCCTTCTCAAGGAAAAAAAGAAATTGTTCCTAAGGCGGAGCAAGCGGAAACCAATACAATTAAATACTTTGCTTTGCCTGCCAAGGACATTTGACTGCTACTGTGCTACATCAGGTATGTAATGAAAGGCAAATGACAACGAATCTTAATGTGGCAGGGAGCTTGGGTAACTGTAGTTTTATGTCAGGGATAGCTTGCTAGAGAAAAGCCGCATTGTATCCAGGATTAGCAGAACTGCAGGATTTCATTAATGACCGAACAGCTTTTTAGCAAAACAAAGATAGTTAGGGAGTAAAAAGAGAACATGACTAGAATGTGTGCCACTAATTGGAAATGTATATTATCTTCATTTTGTTAGGGAGGAGGCGCTGGGGTGCTCTGCATTGTCATCTGGACAATGTCAATGTGTAGAGAAGTTCTCTCCAGATTGGGGTGCTGGATACGAGGCAGCAACAGTTGGAGATGCCCAGGTTTGAAGGTGACACATTTAACAGCAGGTATGCTGGAGTCAGGTGGGAAATGGGATTCCCATCCTGCTAGATCAGAGATTTCAGTTCTCCACCTCCTCACTATGCCTTTCTTCTCAGGTCAGGATGATCTCAGTGGGTTTTGCACACAGATTGGATTGCTGCCCACCAAAAAAGCAACTAAAAAACCACCAAAAACCATTTTTCACCCCCCAAACTATAAATCACATTTGCAAAAATGAAGCAGCCTTTCAGAGCAGAAAAGGAGACTTCCTCTCGGGCAGTTGCACTTTGTGTTTCCAATCTTATCAGTGACACTTTCTCACAGGCAGCTTCAGTTCCACTCAGCTATCGTTTTCATTCGCAAAACAAACTGCGCTGCAAAACTACGACTCGCATTCTACATGTGTAGCACCTCGTGAACTCTATTAAATCCAGCAGGAATTGCTGCACAGAGTTTTTGTGCAGGCCTGCTTTTCTCAGTCTCTAGCTCTGTCTGCAGCCGCTGAACTGTGAGTTCCTGACCCTTCTTTAAAAACCCTATAGGAAGAGTAATACACCTACAGTCATACGTAGCAACTTCATAAAGACAGAGAAGGGGGGGGGGGGGGGGGGGGAAAGGGGGAGAATGATTTTAAAACATCCTTAGTTTGCAAAAGAAAACCAACACTGTTAATGGGACAGATCCTCCTCGCGTACGCAGATTCCTTCGCAGTGATTGGGAGCGTGAAACTTACACCCCCTCCAATGCTTTTCTACATGGCCGAAGTGGTGTAAAACAGCTCAAGTCAAATGACAATTAAGCTTATTACTTAAGACAGCCTTCTTACTTTTTTTTTGCCATTCTCCTCCCCCCTTTTCTACCCCCCCAACCTTCCTTAAACCGCTTGCCCTTGACCACTGGGCAGAAAGAAGGAGGGGGGTGAGAGGAGGAGGAGGAGGAGAGACTCCTTAAGACAATTTTGAAACAGTCCAGTACTTTCCTGATCGCTCCGCAAAGTTGAAATATGATTTCAACCTTTTTTTTTTTTTTTTTTTTTGCATACAGAAAGAACCCATTTAAATGAAAAATTAGCTGCCTTAACAGGTCAAGCACACAGTTACATTAATGTTGTGTAGAACAATAAATCAACTTCGATCTCCAATTGAAAAAATGCTAATTTAGCTGGGTGATTCACTGATTGTACTTCCCGTGCACCCCAGCGATAGAAATCTTTTCTTTTTATTTAATGCGAGACAGTGATTTGACGGCCCTCCTAATGGTGCTCGCAGACTATCAGCATTTCAGTGGAATTCTGATCATGGTTTTAATATTCCATGCAGCTTTGCCCCCTCTGATTTCATGCTGAAACATTAACAAGAGCTGACACTGGAGATTAGAAGCAGACAGCTGGAATGCCAGGTCTTTGTTGCAGCATGGACATGAGCCAACATCGTTCAACCGCAGCCAAGAGGGACCTGGGAAAGTCTTCTTAAGAAGGGGAGGTAGAAAGGGGGAGACAAGGTAGTTTACTGAAGGGCATATACAAGTAGATAATTGCAGAGTCCTTTCATCTTTTAAAGCCAAATTCTAATCAATCCTGGTTTATTAAGGGGAAAGAGGGTCATTAAAGGTAAATTTTGCACTGGAAGGGGGGAGGGAGGAGAAAAAAGTGGCCATTTAAACTCAGCGAGCATAAAAGTTTGCATAGAAAGCAACTGCATGTCCACAGGCACCTCTAATTTGTCTGCCTAACAATCGTGATTATTTGCAGTGCTTCTATTTGAAAGTGCAGTGCCGGTCTCCTTTAAATAAAAAAATAAAGGGATTTAATCCACTTAGTTCCAGGTGAATAAATTGAGAAATAAAAATGGATTTATGTGCTGGTGCAGTGTGCGAACTGTAAATTCCCAGGCCAAAAAGAGGAGGTAGCATAGCAGAACATTCTTGTGTCTAATAAATTGTTTCCTGAGAACAGAAACCTAATAAAGATACATAATTTCATCCAAACCATGAAGCAACTCTTATTCTTCACACATTCTTTAGAGAGAAACGTAGGGAGAAGAGAAGGGATGCTCTCCAGAGCTGATTGGTATTATTTTTTTTTTCCTTTTGAATAAGAACTTTTGAAGCGTAGAAGTTGGAGAGGGCAAGCAGAGCTGATATTCATGCAAACCCCAGTTGGCTGCAAGTTCTAATTAATAAGCACAGAAAGAAGTTTCAAAACAAGGCGGGACTGTGGGGGGCTTCTGGGGGAGAAGCTGGGAATCATAGACCTGGAAGAGCATGGGAGCCCAGTGGCAGGGCTCCAGCAAGTGGATTATCCACTCTTCACCAAGTGCATAACCCTGGACAAGCCATTTGGTTTCTGCACCTCCCTTTTGAGCTTCCTCTCTCAAGTGCATGACCTTGCTTGTTTCCTGCAGCACACCTTGATGGCCTGGCATCTCCCAGCTCGAGCACGCAGTAATACCAATTATTTTCCCCCAACAACACTTTATCTCTCCCTACAGCCACCATCAATTGTTCCGAAACTGAATCAGATCACCTACCACGTACCGTGCTACCCAAACACACCAGAGCTTACAGAGGCAGATGAACAAGTGTGAGATACAGATAAGGAGCCTGGTCCTTCAGGAGCTGCTGCCAGAGGACTGCCATGTTGAGGCACAAACCTTCATGAACAACTTTGTGCTCACAGAGAAGGGCTCACCAGCATGACAACCTTCACAGAGCAATTAAAGAGAGAGCTGCCCTTTTATCTACTTATTTAATAACTCCCATCTGCCCCCTCAGCAGACATTTCTACCTTCTCAACCTTAAAGGGACGCAGAATAAAGAAAACAAAGAGCAGGTATTTGCACTAATAGCAATCAAAAGGTGATCTACAGACTCACAGTTCTAGATCAGGGGTGTGAATGGCAAGCATTCTGTGTAACATTTCCTTTATATATTATTCTCCACCAAAGGCATAGCACTATTTCCTGAAAAAGATTTACAATTCCATTCTGTCTCCTTTGATTTCTAGGACAACTCTCCCAATTTCACAGCGTCAGCCCAGATAGTAAAATCCCACCTTTAATTACTCATTTTCATAACATCTCCTGTGAGGTCCATAAAAGCAGAGGTAATTGGTTATACCTATCAGATGGGGAAACTAAGGCACAGTGAGAAGGGAGCCCCCACCAGAAAGAAGGAACAGCAATGATTACCATTTTGGCTGGCGTTCTAATGGTCTTCCAGTGCACATGATGCAACAGCTCCAGCCTATAGCTCTGGAACAGCACAACTCAGGAGATCTGAGGGCCCACACATGAGTTTAAATGGGGCTGCTGGGGCAATGGGTTCCAGCTGAGGGACCATTAATTAACACCTGGTGGTGCTCTCACATCCTTGAGCAATTGCAAAATGGAGTCTATGGGTCTGTCCTTTAAAATGATAATAAAAACTAAGTGTGCGCTCCATTTCCATTTTGGATTTGTCTGGCTTGGTAACAGGCTTTTGTGCTTATCTCTAGCAGATTAAATGGCCTTTTGGTATCTAGCATTTTCTTCTCATGAATACACCAGCGGAGTGCCAGCATGGAATAATCAAGTCATCTCTTTCTATTCTTTTTCCTAAATAGACAGCCCTTGGAGTCTATCACTGCGAGACGCTTCCTTTGCACCTCAAACTACTTCTGTGGTTCTTTACAGGGACAATGTTCATATCACAGCTCCATGCAGTGCTGATTCCTGTCCCAGCTTTGCATACGGGTGGAAATACCCTTCCTGGTGCTATGTGCTGCCTTGGAGGACAGTAGGGGACCTCCAGCCAAACCCCCATGTGATGGCCTGTTTTGAAGCTTTATCCACCATGACCCCAGTGTCCTTCTCAAGTTCCTTTCCGGGACTTTGAACTCCTGATTCCCATGTAAGGTTGTATTCTACTGACTTCTCTATGCTGTGGAGCAACCTCATGGTCCCTGACCATGGATATATTAGTATGGGTGGAGATCATTGTACTCTGATGATATTTCTACGTTAGCAAATTACTTTTTAATATCAATATAAGTACTTACCACAGCTCTAGACCTTCCTGTTGTGGCAAATAGTCTCCATTTCTTAGGACTCTCAGACTGCAGCTCTGTTGGATCTCACTTCCCCCTGGCCTTTCCCTTTCTGCAGTCACACCCTGCCCCTTGTGGTGTGATGTTTGGGAATTGTCTGAGAAAAGGTGCTATATAAATGCAAAACATTGTCATTGTTTGTCGTGGCACCTCCTGTTGTATCTGCTTTCCTTCTGCTAATTGATTAGCTGTTGTCTAGACTGGAGCTCATTACATGGATTGCTGAGGCTCAGCATCATTTACTTTGCAGCTAAGTCAATCTGTGAAACAAGTGGTAGGCTCCGAATTGGATAAGGAACAGGTTCTTTAGATGTAAATGGCTTAGAAAGGGAAAATAAAAGCTGAACTAGGTAATGAACGGAAATGGAACGGCCATCCTCGAATCCACAAATACCATTGACCTTTCTCAGATTCACATCATTATCTAAAGTTCACCAGAGACCTTGCATGCTTGTTATCATTATCCCTCATTAGAAGTCACTCTAGAAACATTAACAAGCTTCTGAAATGCTTGGCTAATTGCTCTAATAAGGCAATATCAATACTAAGTGATAGTTCCCATGATTAGATATAAGGCGGGGGCCCTTCAGGCTGTATTCTTGGGTTTTACATCATGTGTTGGGGGGCCTGGGGGGAAAAGTAAAAGTCTACTTTCAGAGAAAAGTGCTCACAGTGAATATGAAATGCATCCATACCAGACAGGCACCTGACCCACAAGAAGCCTGAGAAATTTGCATTAACCACATCTTTCAAAGATGGATTACAGTACTGGGGACCAAAGGTGAACTACATGCAAGCACATACATGTCAACACAGGTACACAAAACTGCTGCTGATCCTGAAGTCACTGAGCAGCCATGCTTGCAGCCTATGAAAATGTAAAACTTGGGACTTGAAATGCAGCAGACAGTGCTGGAAGAGCAGAGGAACCAGAGAGGTTTGCCCCTGTGTCCTGCTGCCATGCTGGGTCTCATGTGGGACCACACTGCTCTTCCATCAGCTGTCAGCCCAGCTCCTTTCACCTGATCTAGCCATAAAATTTTTATAATGAATATTTCTGTATGCTTCACCTCTAATCTCCTTGCTAGCTGTCCCTAATTTCCATTAGCGCTTATAGGGTGCCGCCAGGGGAGGGCACGGTCCTTCAGGAGATTCTGTCACCGTGAAGATGAACTATTCCTGTGCTACCTGTCACTTATTGCCTTCTAAAATAGAAGGATGAAATGGGTCCCAGAAAGCCACGCACCAGCACTGGCTGTCTGCAAACTCATCAGCTCCCGTTTGCTGATTTGCATTCCAGTGCACAAACCTGTAATCACTTTAAATGGGGAAAAGGGGAAAAAATAAACATACAACCACCATCGATACATATTTAATGAGGTTCAATAGCTCTAAATTTGCTTGGATCAATCTCAGCACAGAAAGGCTGACTGTTCAAACTTACAGGAACTCGAGTAAGATTGCATGAGGATGCACAAGTGAAGTTTCTGTGGCCCAGAAAAGGTCTGGACCTCAGTCTGCTCCTGGCTGTGCTGTAACCTTTTGGAACTGGGAACACATGCAGAGAGTCCAGGCCAACCAAAATAGAAGGTTTGTCTTCCATGGAGCCACAGCTGCCTTTACAGGCCTAGTGCTAAAGGCAGAAAGAGGGAGCAGCCCCATCAGCTCGCGTTCCACTCACTTCTGTGTGTACCATGCTATTAACTCAGCAGTACGACCCTATCTTTTGGGAGGAAAAGGGGAACAGAACCAGGCCACCAGGGAGCAGAGCAGAGATGCATCAGAGGAGGTGAAACACCTCCAGGGTACACAATGGTGCTTCTAGAAGTACTCCCAACGAGGTGACAAGATGAACTTCATCTTTGCTCAACATTTTGAGCCCTTCCACCAATGTCCATAGGCAGCACTAAGCTGTCTCCCATGCTTGGCTGCCAAGGAGGATGCTTCTCCACTCACAGCGCTACAAAACCTTCATTTTTCTCAGCAACAGTGACAACTTCTGCAATTGGTTCCGTGCTTTCTGTCTGTAGCACATATAAAATGGAAACAATAGGGCCCTCCCAAAATAGCCTGGATTTCATAACAAACTAAATAGTGAGCTATTGTCCAAGAGGACTATTGTATAGGGCCATGGCAGAACATTTAGCTCCAATACTCCATAGTGAGGGCCATGACTATTGCTTTATAAAAAATGGTATGGCATCAGTTTTTACTTTGTGATGGTATTTACTTGGCAGATAATAGGAAATAATTCTTCCAACCATCCTGACAGCTTCAGTTGGTCAGCTCATCCAAGTTCAGGTTTCTGTACTAAAGAAGAGAGATGTATTCCTTTTCCTGTTCATTTTTATTTCTCAAATCTGTTTTGGCACTTTTAGAGGGGGGGAAAAAGCCATAAATAAAAGGCATTCTTAATACTGTTGAATCTGAAGGGAAAAAGAAAAAAAGAAAAGGAAACGAAGCTAGCTTAAATATGTATATATCTACTTTTGGTAAGGGTGTTTTATTAGTATCTACTGTTAGGCTTCTACAAGTTCTGTTATAGTTCTTGAGATCAAGTGGTCGTAAGTCAAATAAAGAACCAGTAATTCCCTCCCAGAATACACAACTGCCTGGAGCTCAGCCTGCCAGTAGGCATTTAATGTGCACGTGGAGGAAGTGCATCACTTGGAAGGGAAGCACACTGAAATGAAATGAGTTCCGAGGATGAAGTGCTGCTGAACATGATTATATGCAGAATGGATGGCTTCCATCGGCAGAAGACAGGAGCCTAGAACTGCAGCCAAATATCACTAAAGTCCATCAAAAGGCTCAGTGAGTGCTGACTTTGGTGATTGTAGGATTAACCCCTACGTTTACGAGTTCCCAGAAGCAGAAGAACATAAACTTACGTCCTCAATAATCCTAAATCTTGTTTGCAACAATGAACCACCAGAACTAAAACATCTCCAAGACCTGTTTGTTTCTGGATCATCCCATGGTCTGTGAACTGCATTTCTCTGCTACAGAGAGGGTTTGTGCAAATACATCCTGGAAGTGAAATAGTTACCTAACTATTTAAACTATTGTGTGGGGCGAGAATCAAACTAGCATTTTTGTTCATCAATTCAGATTAAAAATTTAATTTCATGGTACAATGAGCCCATATAGAGTTATATCTATTAAGGTCACCTATTTCATGTACTCCGGCTTACTTCAGGTATTGATGACTGCAGAACTCTTTGGGAGATAAGAACCACAGCTTCAGACTTCTCTCCCTTCTAATGTAAAACACAATTTTCCTGACTTTCAAACACTTTGGACTTTCCTTTTTTTTTTGAGCAAGGGAAAAAAAAAATCCCCTGAACCCTCTCCCTCTTTTTTCTTTCTCTCTCAGTTGCTGCCTGGAATTTTTAAATAACAGAGATCTGGCTTTAATTGAGGTTTTCATTGTTTGAGAAGGAGCTACAAGGATTTCTGAACTAAAATATTTGCATAGTTTCTCTCTCTCTTCCCCACTCAGTCCTGAGAGGTGCTGGATGTTTCACCGCGATGGATGTCGTCTCTGGAGAACACAATTACCATCCTGTTGCTGCAATAGAAAAGATTTGAAGAAAGGTCTTCTGAATACATATTTAACATCTAAATGTTTTCCTTGCTGTCTTTGGGCCAAGTTCTTGTTCAATTGTTACTCAAACAAAACTCCCATTCATGTCAAGGCAAGCCAGCCTTTCATTAGCTCAGGAATTTAGCAAATTTGTGGTTAGTGCATCCAGAAATTGGTAGCATTTAATTAATCAAATAAAATAATTTTTAAAAGGGATTTTCACCACTGAAACAAGGATGTGTGGCCATTTGGAAACACTTCAGAATAAACTCGGTGTTTAGGCAAATCTTTTTATTATTATTATTATTATTATTATTTTAGCTCTCAGGCCCTTGGGTACCAACAAACACGTTGCCTTGGAGAAGCGCTGTTGCCTCAGTGACCCGTGACTTGGGAGGGAATCTTTGATAGAGCCAGACCCACAGAGAGTCTTAAAGATCAGGTCCCAATAACATCACAGCAGTAAAATCATAGAATCGTTAAGGTTGGAGAAGACCACTAAGTCCAGCCATCAGCCCATCACCACCATGAAAAACAGGACAGTACAGTTTGGGGGGCAGATACCACCATTTTCCATCCATCCATCTGTGATCCAGATTTCATTTTGGGCATCCCGTACCAGGAATTCAGCACATTGTGGCACAATTTGCTCAACAATTCAATGCTGTCTGCTATTCTATTCCTCGTTACCCTCCAGGTGTGGTCTAATACTTGCTTCAATAATTCCTTCTGATCATTTTCTATGGGCTGGAACTGAAATGACTATCTGTGATTCTCCACTTCCTGGACTTCACACCTCCTCTTCACAGCTTTTTTTAAGCATCACGTGTACCCTTCATAGTTGTTTCTTTCCCCATCCTCCACACACTCTCAAAGATAGCTGCTAACATTACAGAGATTGCATCAAGCAAATCTGTAGCTCACAATGGGTGGAGTTCATTGGGCCATCAGAATTTCAGTCATTAAACTTTCCATCATTGCCCTGTTTCATTCAAGGCTGCTATCTGTTCTTTTGCCAGAAGCACTGAGTGTGAGGAACATGTGCTCATGTGCTTTGCATCCCACAGGAAAGCAAAAAGAGGCTCTAAGTTCCCACTTCTAACCATCACAAAAGGATACTGTACAGAACATCCAGACTGGACATCAGCTAGCATACAAGTGTTGGAAAGGGTCTTAGAAATGTTTCAGTACCTCTGTATATTCACAGCTGCAACTTCAAGTGATTGGCAGTTCAACTTTGGATGCATGTAAGTGTGCCATAACAAAACCTGAGCATCCTGAAGCTGTCCCCTCTGGAGTACATAGTGCTATTCAAAATACAAAACCTATGAATGCATCAAGACAGCCAGAAGATCCTTAGGGGCTTAGAAGCAATGGGAACTGAGAAAACAACCAAATGGCAGGACAGGACTAATCCAGACAGGGTAACCCTCAGTTACCAGGCTCTGAAACATGGAAATTTCCATCCGTGGGGCAGCAAGCAGCTCTGTGTTGAGTTTGTCACACATCAGCAGTGGAAGTGGAGAGCAAGAACAACCAAATTCAAAGCCCCCTTTGATCAGTGTCCCCATCCTGCAAATAGGCAGTAACAGCTCGTATAAAGAGAAAAACTCACTTGGTTTTGCACTGTTACTTGAAAAATAAATACATAAATAAATAAATACTTGCCAGTAGGAGACTAAATTTCACTTCTAATGCTAGGAAAACAACAGATTTCTACATGGCCTTGCATCAAATTTAAAACATACCCTCATTTTGAAATGCTGTGCTGGAACTGCATGCATGTATGTGCGCATGTGCTTGTGTGTCTTGTATTGTTTAGTTATGGTAGGAGAGAAAATACGAAGCAGACCTCAGCACGTTTTTGGAGCTGCTGGATCTGCATTTTCTCTTGTAAATCAGAAATGACTCCACTGAAATTATGTTCTCAGATGCAGCAGCGTTAATCTCCATCTCTAATTGCTGTCATTCCTCCCTGGCTGTGATTCAGTGCTCTATAGCAGGGTAAATCTTTGACTCCATGTACCTATATGCTCCCTGCCCTGTACAGATGCCAGGGACCCGTCCTGTGGCTAGATACACCAGCAAACCTGATTCCGTGGAGGATTCAGTGCAAAAACATATGCTCATTTCATATCTAATCTGTGACAGCATATGTGTGTCTTTTATCCGCTGGCCTCAGGAACTGGAGCGTATTTGTGCCATGCACAGCCCCATTAGGTATTTTGTGCAAGAATGCCTCTGAAAGAGCTCTCTTGTCTCCAAACTGGTGAGATATTTTCACTGCTGAACTGGAGCAATCTCCATATTCCTCTTTCTGACCAATGGGGAATCTACAATGATAGCATTTTTGAGAAGCTGGAATGACTCATGGCACGGCGATGGAGCCACGTCGTCTCAGCATGGGCAGCTATTAATGGTCTGGATTCAGTAACACGATTATCTACGCTCCTCTATATCAAGTTCATCATGTGAATGGGGAACCCAAAGATGAGTCCAAAGGGAATGAACAGAACCCCCTAAAGTTGTAACTTGGCTTTGCAACAAGGGGGAAATCACCTGCCTGTGGAAGAAACGTTCGTTTTCTTTTTAATTGTAGTGCAGTTAGGTAAAAACAAGAAGGGGGACAACAACTCATGATGTGCTCAGGAAGGATGGTGGAAATAAGCAAGAGGGATTCTTTAAGGAAGGATGGAAAAAGAAAGTGTGGGGCCAATTTCCATAAGGAACATCCTCCTTCTTGTTCTAGAGCAGGCCTGAGGAAAGCCATGAGAGGTGGTGGTGGTATCCTCATCTCCTGCCTTTAATCTGCATAGGACCATTGTAGAATCATTAGGGTTGGAAAGACCACAAATATCATCTAGTCCAACCATCAACCCTTCCCCACCATGCCCACTAGCCCAGTCATGGGCTACCTGAAGAAAACATGGGGCTTTGTGGGTTAATAGGTAGTAGCAGTGGGAAGGGAAAATGCAACTGGGGGGCTGGGGGCTGGAGCTTCCCTGTGTGCCCCCCAGGGGAACTGCAAGGATTAGTGCCTGCAGAGGTGAAACACACAGTTCAGCAGATGTGTCCACCTGTGACAAATCACCACCTTTAAGTCATTCCTGTCCTCCTTTCCTGGATCAATACTACCTCTTTAGTGTCACACTGCCCAGGAATGGGCACTGATTTATTTATTTTTTAATCATTTAGATTGCTTTAACCCTACTCAGGACGATGGGGTAGATTAAGAAAGTCTTGCTCAATTAAGATTAACGACCTGTATATTCTGCTTTATTACATGGAAGTTGCTCATCGTAACCTGAACATTTTCTTACCTGGCAGTTACACAAGCAGTTCGGTTTATTGCAATTGCTTTCTGAGACTCATTGGTTTTCAGACAATGAAAACAGTCCTAGAAAGAGCACACATTGACTCTAGGTGCTCTAAGGACTGTATTTTGACTTCAATTCCACTTAAACAGCAACAGAAGAAAAACAGCTCAAATGGTTTATTTAATTAGTTGCCATAATTATCATATTCCTGATCACCCTGTGTTACCTGCTCTATTGAAATTCAGCTCTCAGATCCTTCTGTGCTGGTTCTGCCCACTGTTTGGTGGATGCTGCAGAGGGTAACATCACAATGCAAGATATTGGGAACGCAGAGCTCTGCAATCTTGCTTTGCAACCTGACCTGGGAACTGCTGGCTTGCAAGGCAAAGAAGTGCCACTGAGATTTAAAGAGTACCTTGAACAGTAAAAGCCAATACGTTTACTGCTTCTAGTTCTCACACTGGTCCCACTGTTATTAAATATCAGGGCTGTACAGTGCAACCAACAAAGGGTAAGACAGCAGAGGAATAAGTCAACCCATACAATGCCTTCACCTGTGCTACTCATCACCTTCATCACTCTCAGCCCAATCTGTCTGGGACCACAATGGATCTGAAGCAGGGATTTATTCAGTTCCCCTCTCACAAAGTTCTCACTCCCCAAAGCTGCTTTGTTTTCCTTTGAGTTTTGAGCTCATAAGCTGTTCTCCTTTGGTGTTTGGCACATTGGTTGGAAGAGCCAGAGAAGCTGAGAGACACTGCAGATTTAACCTGGATCTAATTGGAGCAATTCGACATCTTGTCTTAGTAATAAATCTCTCCTGTATTGCCTCCCCAAGCCAGAGAGGAAATGGAAGAAAGAAAGCAGTGCTCTCACATGAGGGCATCACTCCAGGCAGCAGAAACTGTAAAATACACATATATGTACCTATAGTACATACGTCATCACGCAGTGAAGGAGTGGTACCAAGGGGTAACTCACCTCATCACTCCAAAGCACCCCAATTAGGACAGGATAAATCATCCTCTGAACGGGCTCAGGTCTCTCCACTGAATGCAGATCCCCACTGAATTGGTCCATCACTAAAAGTAAGTCCTGAGCTGTCAGGCAGACAAACCTCTTTGGGATTTGTGTCAGGAAAAGGATGCTGCAGGACAAGGAAGATCTAGATGCATTTAAATGGCAACTCCATATGGAAATCCTACTGAAAGAAAAAGATGGGAGAAAGGCAGCTTCCCAAAATGCCTTCATTGGGAAATAGAGACTTGTTTGCCTGATGAGCTAGTTCAGTGTGGGATGGGATGGGATGGGTTAAGCATGAGCACTGGAAAACAATGTGGTAACACCAACTATTTGGGGATTTTTTAAATTAATTAATTAATTTATTGGTCACAAACTGTCCAGCTTGAAGCAACACATCTAAGATGCCAGTCAAAGGAGAGCTGATTTTTTAAGAGTTCAAATGTGCATTGGATGCCTGTAACCTGCTTCAAATACAGTGCTGATGAGGGCGGCTGATTAGGAAGAGGACATCAGAGCCTCAGGGCACAATTAACACAGCCCCTTCCACCTGCTCTCCTGAGCCTGCAGTAGGGATAATTAATAAACCAGTACCTGACCCTCACAAGGTGCAGGCTGCCTTAGAAGCCAAAAAAGGATCAAAATGGATAACAGAAGATCTGCTCTCAGACACCCCATGGGGTGAGAAAAAAAGGCCAGACCCAAACTAGAATGGAATTGGGTACCTAAAGTAGGACATGAAGAGCTCAGCTCTCACATAGCTATTATGGGGGCTGCAGACCTCCCCCCACCAGCAGAACACCCAGACTCACCACTGTCCTTCACCACAGTGAATTACATGTGGGTGTTTTAGTTCATCAGACCTTACTGTGCCTATGAACCATTGCTGTGACTCTGCCTGTGCAGGAGGCACAGACCCCTGATCCCTTCAGCTTTGCTCCACAAGGTTCTGTTCTCCTAGGCAGCCCAATAGAGAAGATCCAGGTTTGGTCCTCTTCCAAACCAACCTTCAAGTGACTAATACCAGATCCCCAGAGCTCTGCTTTGACCTCGACTCATCCTGCACTCGACTGCATCCTCGACTGTTACACTGAGCCTCGTGAAGGAGACCTCTAAGAACAGAGCATGCTGATTAATACAGAGGGCCAGGCTGATTTGTGACAACGTGGAACTTCATCTTACATCAAGCTTGAATTTGACTTCTCAGGTTTCCTCTGCTGCTGTTTGGCATGGCCATTTATCTACATCTTGTGACAGATCCACGCATCCTGACTTCAAATCTGCACCTCCTTGCAGCCATTTCTTCAGGAGAGAGAATAATATAAATGCCTCGATATTTGGCCATGACACTTTCCAAAGGGAAACAATAATATTCCCATTGTTTCAAGCCTTCAGTCTTGTAGCTCAGAGGATTCTGTTTTTTACATATATATTTTCATTTGAGTAACAGAACATAACGCTTTCTTTGGGCAGGGAAGGAATAGGAGAAAGAATAAAACTTCCTTCGGAGGTTAGAAAACTTCTCCAGCCCTCAAGTTCTGCTTGTGTATTACTTATCTGTGCATCCATCTGTTATGTACGCTGGATTATCCTGACCTTTCGGCATTCTGTATGCTGATTATCCATCAGCTCCATTCCTCTGATGATTACAGCCCCCTCAACTTGTGGGGAAGGGCTGGGATAGCCAGTCCGTCAAACTGTAGAATAATGAAAAGGTCAGACCAGAATAACATACAACCATATTTCAGAGGCTACATCATGCATTAGATTTGGGTACCTCATCTTCATAAGAGAGACGGTAATGAGGTCAGAAATCAGCACGGTGGTTGCTAGATCAATGGCGTAGGAAACAAAAATCAGAGATGCGCTGCAGCCCTGAAATCTTTTGGAGTTCCAAGCAGAAGGGCAGAGAATCTGGTTTCTAACCCCAGGTTGGGATGGAGATGTGATTCCTGTGCAATGGCACAAGAGGCAAAACTAAGCACATTTTACAGTGTGTCGTCAGTAGTGGTGAGTTGAAGCCAACTGTAAATTTCCCTCTCTTAGGAGAAGGAATTAAAACAGAACTGAGGGCTGCCCCTGGCTTGAGTCTGGCAATGGCATGGGCAGACCTGGGAAATGGTCCTATTTATTCTTTCCTCCTGGAGCAGAAATGTTCAGGGGGGCATTGATCCATTTCAGTACAAATTGAACCAGGATAGCAGGAAAACAATACTAGAATAAAACTGATCACCATCACCAACCAGCAATAAACAGCATGGTGTGCTACAGCACTGACCCCAGCTCCACGGCCACACATCCACACACAGACATCACATCCTTAGAGAAAGAGCTGCCCATTACTCACTGCACGACAGGGGCTCTGAACCTGCCTTAATCCCAGATGCTGATCCTAAACATCATGTAATAATGCACCCTAACAAAATGCACCAGGCCTCTCCCACGTCCAGGAAAAATAAATTAAGAGGAAAGAAAGAGAAGGGAAAAGTATAAAGGGGATTTGTTGGGATTTGAGTGCCAAACTCCAACAGGCTCTCCTGAAAATCCCTGCTTAAAGCAATAGACTTGTGTTCTTGCATTTCTTTCTCCTGATGTCAGTAATGATGAGCGCCAAATTAGTTTAAAGATCTCACGTATTGCTCCTGGTTTTGTTTGTTCGTTTATTTCCTACATTTTATTCTCCCAAAAGTTAATAAAGGGAAAATTCCCCTGCAAAAGAAAAGAGGGGAGGAAAGATAAACTCTGAGAGAAAAGACTGAGTTTTCATCCCATTTAAACCCACAGCTGATAATTGAAGAGGAAAGCTCTTTTAAATGAAGGATCTATTGGAAAGATTTGATTCCTGTGTTCCCAATTATGTACTGCATATTCCAGAAACAGGTTCAAGTGAAGGGCTTTGGCAAAGCCTATGCTTAAAATTCAGTACAGGCCTGAAGTCCACTGACTCCAAAGAGACTTTTTGCTATTGGCTAAAATTTTAGCACAAGGCCTGATCAGCACAGTCAAAGGTAAATGTGCAGCTCAACCTCTGCTCAAGTACTTTGCCTGGTCATTGTATTTAGTGCTCAAAGCAGCAAAGGACAAGGCTGGGAGGGGGGGAAGCATTAAATTGCTGAGAGATCAGAAAGTTCCCCACAAAAAAAAAAGAAGTTCCTTAAATTTTGGAGTCAGACCATCACCAAGAAAGGGCAATGAGCTGTTCTCTGAATTTCACCTGAATGAAGCATCCAGGAACTGAAAACAACCAACTTAATCTGGAGTCTGATTCACCATGAGCTGTCCACCTCCCTGTTTGCCCACCATTTTGTTTCATCCCAGTGGGCTGAAAACAAAATGTGCCATAAAACCACACGAGAGGCTCTGAGTTTGGTAAGTCAGCCTTTGATGTGAAGGAAGAGCTTCCAAAAAGCCAGCAGGGAATTTCCCTGTGGGACTTCTCCCATCCACTTGGAGAGAATCAAGACCTCAGGAGGAAGCGTGATGTCCTGTAGTTCAACCACAGACCTGGCCACAATCTCAACCCTGCCCCTGCCCTTCCTGAATGACTCCATGGCCATGTGAGAGCATCACCTTCAGCCAAATCTCCCCATGACCTCACATAGGTGGCCGTGCAGGTTGCCAACAGTGCTGGCTGTGTCCAGGTGGCTGGAAGAGCACTGCTGACCCTTGGCTACTTCAATCCATCCAGGGAGGCACGGGCCCTCCATGCTGTGAAATAACATGAACACTCAAAAATGCAGACAGTGGTCCGAATAACATAAAAACCGAATGTGTTATTAGTGCTGTCAATTTAGCCAAGAATGTTATGGCATGTGTGTCACTAAGAGAGACAGAAGCTATTATTGAAATGAGATTAGAATCGTTTTGAAACATCAACAGTGGCATTATAGTTGGTAACATTTCCATCTAAAATAGATGACATTGATGCTATACAATCAACAATGCCACTGGGAATACGATATAGAACAGAAGACTAGATTGTTTTACTCCATATTGATTTTCCCTTAGTAGTTTTTGATTAACTGTCAAATCAATTAGCTTCCCCCACCCAAACATCATATCACATTGCTATATTTTTTGGTGTTCCCCTCTCAAACTCCCTGTTCAATAGCAAAAACACAGGAGAAGCTTGGGCTCAAGCGTTTAGAAGTGCTCCAAAACAGAGGTATTGCAGGCGGAGATAAGGCCCTGCAGATAGCCTGCTTCTCCTCACACTGCTGGAGCCCAGCCATGTTTTTATTGAATCAGGTACTGAGGCACTAAGAGATCTGATTATAGCCTTGCCATAATGTCCTTTTAAAATAAAATGCGTGGCATTTTCACGGTGACATAATGTTCTTTCAGCTCAGAAGAGACACTGTGTCTAGAAGTTTTCGACCGGCTTGGCCTTCCCATACTGCAAAGGGAAAGCATCTATCTTGTCTATCTGCCCATCCATCTACTTACCCATCTCCATCTCGTATCTCTCTATAACCAAACACCTCCCCAGTTTCATTACATA
Organism: Coturnix japonica; assembly: GCF_054131305.1. NCBI lineage: Eukaryota > Metazoa > Chordata > Aves > Galliformes > Phasianidae > Coturnix > Coturnix japonica. The sequence goes on from NC_140696.1 coordinate 4,084,361, forward strand.
TATCGTCCACCCATCCCAGGGAGGCTGCAGGGGCTGTGCTGCACCTGCTTGTGTGCAGAAAACAGTGTATATGCAGAGGTGGGAAATGTGTAGAATGCCAGAGATACAGAGCATTGTACTTTTCTTTGCTGCCTCTATCACTTTCCTGGCATTGCAGAACTTTCCCAGGGCAGTTTGGCTGCTGCTCATCCAGTTCTCACATTCATGTAATAGCGAATGCCAGTGCATAACCAGAAAGCTCCATTCCAGACTGAGCCTAAGTCTGAACTTTTCTGAAGTTCAGCAACATGCTGGACCTCGTCCTTTGTTGCAGTCCTTATTTGCTAACCCCATCTATCTTCTCCCACACCTTCCCTTTGTTTTTCTAATTCAGATTGTGTTTATTGTAGTCACTAAAAGCCTCTCAGGGACACTGTACCACCTAGTCTATCTACCAGGGCTGATAAATCAAACAACATATATTACTATTTGCATTGCACCAACACTTGTAGGACCCAGCTGGGACTGAGTGCCTTTCATGTCAGAAGTCAGCTCCAGCTGTGAAGCTCTGTTGGCCTGAATGGGCACAGCAAGGCAAGGCAGGGAAACCTCAAAGTCACACAGCAGGTGAGTGTCTGGGACAGATTTGGGGTATCTCAGTTCCCAGTCCTGCCTCCCATCCATTCAACCCTTCTCTTCCTATTGAAAGATGCCTCAGACCAACAAGCAATAAATAAACACCTCTAATAAAGACCTCTGCTGTTCCATTAAAAACAAGACCAGCCCAACAACAGTGCACTATTTTGTAAGGAAAAGGGTCTTTATCTGAGTCGGAGCTGCCCCAGCGTTAGGTGTAGGGAGGCACAGTGAAGCCAGCTGCTGCCGCCACGCCGCCAGCCAAGACTTCATTTGTTTTGGCTAGCGCTGAAGAATCAGCTTCGGCATCTTTGAGAACAAAATGGTGCATGGAACCGGTCCAAGCTGCAAAAGATAAGAAGCAATAAGAGTCGCAACAGATTATTTGTCTGGGAAAACAGAAGGAGAATTCTATCAAAAAAGAGGGAGGATGCTGGTCCAGCGCTGCGAGCATAAGTTCTGTTTGCAGCACACCAGATGATCACCATTCGGGCTGCACAACAGGTGCTGGGCTGCGGCTATGTCTGGCCGACACCAAATTGCTGCTGCCGAAAGGGAATGACAGGAGAAAGTGATTTCTGCACGACTGCTGTAAAGCGAAAGGCTCTGCAGCAACACTGCAGTGAGGTCGGAGGGGAGGATGAGAGAGCTCGGCTGGAATAAACACAAGTCACCATGTAAAATAACCAGCTTGCTCTCCTGCCAGGTTGAAGATTAGCCACAGCCTTCTCCACTAGATTGTCAGCAGTTACCCTCTATGAGGGGTGATGAAGTCTTGCCTCCACATTGCCAATGTTTCCCATCTCCTTTACATAGGAGAAAGCAGAGCTGATGTGAGAGGGCAGCAGGATCTAACCAACCAGAAGGAAAAGGGAGAAAATGGAACTCTGTAACCAAACATAAATCTCATAAGCAGCGAGGAAAGACGTGCATAAAATCTGGGATTCAATTCTCACCTGATCCCTCAGTCAAACATAAACTCTTAAAGGTACCCTTTTCCTTTGGAAGAAAATCCACACTGAAGTTGAGATGCAGCACCCTTCTGATATTCCCTTGCAGATCTGGGTTCATGCAAACCCAACCCAAACTGAGAAGTGAAACCCAAAGCTCATTTCACCCTCAGATGAGATGATTTCAACTGTGTTTGCTCCTGCTTCGGTCCCTCCACAAAGGAGGTCTGTGTGCTTGGAAATGTCTTCTTTGTTTTTGCTTCTGCTCCTCAACTCCTTGAGGTGATCCCATACAAGATGCTGCTCCTCCCTATAAACCTTGGATCCCTTTGCAGAGTGCAGCATTGTTTTTTAAATTCAGGATGTTCAAGTCATTCTAATAAACACAGCTCTGCAGTCAAAGGGATTTTTAATCTCCCTTGATTTACAAGCATTTCATTGCATTTGAGTATCGAGTATTTTAATAGCTTAGCAGAAATTGCAGCAGGGGCTAATTAGAGCAACTAAGTTAGTTAGATTCCTGTGCATTTGGAAAGCAGGCTGCATCCTTTTAATAGGATAATCAAAATGGATCACCCCGACTTGTGGAGTTGCTCCGTAGGTACCAAGAGTGCTTCTGCATGCAGACTAAATGGGGTAAAGGGACAAGGATGATGGGGCGTGATGCAGCCCATCCACAGGGTCAGATCCTGCCAAGCACAGGGCACCTTCATTTCCCACAAAAGCAGAGGTAGCTCTGGGCAGCTCAGAAATTGGTAGGACCAAACCCTGTGGATAAAGCCCTTTTTCCACTACCATATTATCAGTCAGTGCTCAACTCACCCCCAGGACGCACAGTTGGGGATTTTTAAGACTCACAGTCATGGTCTTAAACTAAATTACAAACCATTTGGCATCAACCAAGTCTGACTTGCTTCAATCCCATCAGGCTGTTTCAAATTTTCCTCAACTTGCAGCCCTAGCCTACAACTAATGTGAAACACATTGGGAAGGTCAACAGACCTGTCCCCAGCTCCCTCCCCATGTCGCCGCTCCCTACAGTATGGTCTTTATGCTTAGACCCTGTCCTGGTTCCCACTGAAGACACAGAAGAGTGATAACCACACCTGGGGTACAACTCACACCCAACACAACTCTCTACCCTTGAGGGATGAAAGCCTTGATGTATCTGATTCTGTTGTCCTCCACACAAGGTAAATGATCTGTCTTCCAAAAATTACTTGGATAAAGGTATAGAAAGAAAGGGAAAATTCTACCTGCCTTCTGCAGAACTGTTTTTCCAGTGGTTTCCCACCTTACAGCTGGGAAATGTTCCACTTAGGGTTAAAGGAAAAGCTGGGGAGCATCTTTAATCCCCTTTGAAATTTCCACGGAAGGCTTTCATTTAATTTTCCAGGCTTCTTTGCCTTTCTCATGGAATAATAGCTGATATCATTTAGTGCAAAGCACAACAAGAGCCATTAAAAATGGTTATTAGTCTGGAACTGCTTTCTTAATACAAAACACACATGTCACACTCCGGGAGCTCAATTCTTTTTTTTTTTTTTTAAATAGACTTCAAGGTAAATGCCACTGCGACCCTTAGTTTTAAGGGGGGGAATGAGGGAGGAATCTGGTGCTTGAGCTGAGCTCATGCCCTAAGGCAGAGCCTCGGGCAGGAGGTAGAGCAGCCCCACCTGCTGTGTGCTGCTTGGGGGTGTGCTCAGAGCCCCTCAGGTGCACGTCTCATTGCTGCTGGAGGGAAGGAAGATGCAGCAGCTCTGCAGCATCCCACTGCTGGAGCAAGTCTATGGTTCAGCATCCTGACCTCTGCCACCTCTCAGGGGTGGCATTAAGGCTGACCACTGCTTTGCCTCAATGACTGCCCAAACACCACTCGTAGAGCAAGGAAACTACAAGTTCTTGCTATGGGAAAGAGTAAAACACAGTGCACCAACCTTCAGTAGTCCAAAATGTTTCAGTGGGAGTGAGACCACATTCCACATTCAGAAGCAACGTTGGTACTTCAGATCACCAGGGATTTCTGTATTTTTTCAGCCCCTCTCTCACACCTGAGCAAAGCATTAAGAGCAGAATCTGAAATGAAAACTGTACCCCATATATACTGCACAGCAAGGACACGGGGAGCTGGAGGCTGCTAGACCTGGTGGGAAGGCTCAGAATCCACTGCTTTACCTTCCTTAATGCAAGATATCCCCCTTCCTCGCAGACCTATTTCATTAACATTTTTTGCACTGGCAGAGAATATCGAATGCGTATCTGATGTTTGCGTTGGGGTTTGTTGCTTTTGCTCCTTTCATCACCTTATAAAGGCCACGTGGTGATTGCGTGACGCCGAGACTTCTGACAGATGTAACATATGTGCAACAATATTTATCATTTATTTAGCATGCTGGGTATAGCGGCTGGCAAGGCGCTGCCATTCCTGACTTAAAGGCTGCTGGCATTTCCATTAGATAAACTCCCGTCATGCAGGGGGTTAAGAACTCAGGCATTTCAAATCGCATCAGGCTGAATCATGATTCAAATCAGAAAAGCCAGTTTTGGGTTCACCAAGGGCTGACGACGTGGGGGCAGGGAGAGGTCGGGGCGAGCAGCAATGGATGGAAGGTCACGAACACACTCCTGCTTCCCAACCGATGACCAGGAGAACGCAGCCTTGTGCCTTAAAATAACAGAGGTGGGGGGGGGGGTGCAAGGGGTGCTGTAGGATGCAGATGCAGCTCTCACTACTTCAAGGTGGGATTTTGCAAAGCATTTGTACCTCAGCCTCACTGCTGCAGACATTTGGGGTGGAAGCAGACATAAGCCAGCAGCCAGCAGCTCTGGAAACCCCACCGCAGAGCGTCTGACAGTTGCATTTTCAGGACCACATGCCCGCCAGACACACAGCCTCCTGCTGCACACCAACGTCCTGCAGCTCTAAAAGGAAATGTCTGTGCTCACCCAGACTGAGGGCAAGATGCAATGGGACCAGGATGGACAGACCCCAGACCTTTTGTACCACCAAAGTGGAAAAGGAACAGGCAGATGCTGCAAAACCATATGCAGTTAGTGCAGTGCAGCCTTCCTTCCACCATCATCCTGAGCAAGCTTATAGATGCAGCAATCATTTCTATTTGATTTGAAATGTATATAGTTTAAACATATATATAAATATATACATTAAACTCACATACATACACATATAGCTATCTTAAAAGACCAAAACAATGACTACCAGCAGTTTCCTCTGACCCTGCCTTGTCCAAACAGAACAAGAAGCATCTCCTCACGCTGGTCCTAGCAAAGCACTGTTGCTCATAGCACAGCAGCATGCCACACATTTCATAATTAGGGCCTTGCAGGAAGATAAGGCTGTGGGTCGGAGCACATGAAAGGAATGTGCTGGGTGTGGGGAGACGGCGCTGAAAGGGGAAGAGCTGAGGACAGGCTGGAGGGGGATTGGGATGAGCAGCATGGCAGTGGCAGGAGGCTTCTCCCAAAGCATTGCAAACATTCAGAATAGGTTAGTAGGAAGAAATACATTCATTTTCCTTCCACTTGAATTTCTGGTGGAGGTTTGGCCTTCAGGTGAAAGGAACAGGTGCTTCACTGTGCTAAGGGAAGCCCAGCCACCAGAAATGATGGCCAGTGCCACAGCAGTACTGCTATCTGCAGGGGGACAGCCCTGCACAGATCTGCTTCAGGGTAATGTTTAAAAAGCCCAGCATTTTGGAGGGCTTCTCTGTTTGTTTTGAATAACCTCAGATTTGGCATCAGAGTGTAAGAAACTGCACATTTTTCTGGGCTTCCAAAGCAAAAAGAGACCCCAGCAGTAGTGAAAGACACAAAGGCACAAAAGCTTCCTTTGGCTGAGGCAGAAGATAACATTATTTGCTGAACAAAACCAGAGAAAAGCCAGGAAACATGAAATCATAGCACAGCACACAACCTGTGACTTCTGGTTGCCATCCCAGCCCCTGCTCCCAGCCCTTTGGGAGCCCTCAGTGAACCACTTGGTGCCATTCTTGGCTCCTCTTAGGTATAGTTCCTCCAGACAAAGTTCTGGGCTCTGAGCCCACAGCACTGGGCCCATTTCTGGCAGCAGTGAGACCTGGTGGCCATCACTGCTCCACCGCCAACCTAAAATGCCACCAACCACAGACAGACAGATGGGAACGTCGGGACCCGCGGCTCCATTCCTAAGGATCAGCAGATGCGTATCACACATACAATGTGTGTATTTTTGGCCTCATTTTTAACATCAGCCCAAAGCCGTTACAGGAATGGTGATGCCCAGACAGGTGTGGGAGCCATGCTCCTTTGTGCCAGACAAAAGGACCACCCTTCCATGGCACATGCTTTGTCAACGCTAAATCACTACAAAATGACCTAAAAAAGCAACGCTCACCTCCCTTATTTTTAATATATATTCAAATGCTGCATTGCTACCTGTGCGCCCTTTGCCTGGCTGTATTCTCCATTGGGCTGGGAGCAGCAGGCTGGCTACAAAGACGCCCATCCCAAAGCTTTGCATTGTATTAACAAAAGCAGCACATGAACCACCCCGTATAAATGGCGTGGAGCGTTTTCCTAAAATCAATCAGGCTCTATTATTCAGTTTAAGCCCAATCTCATTGTCTACTTCTTCCTCCGGAGGCCGATTGCTGCCAGGTAGAAAATTAAGTTTCCTTTACTTTTCTTCCCTACACAATTTTTCAGTGTTTCGGCACCGTTGTTCAGTGTGGGAAACCGACTTCCTGTCTCAATAAACAAGTGCACACAAGGCTTTTCTGGACACATAATGGGGTCTTTTTCTTCTTCTTCTTTTTTTTTTCTTTTTTTTTTTTTTCTTTTTTTTTTATTTTATACAAAAATCATTCCACACTTAACACATCAATGAAGCCACTTAAGCTCTGCTGCATCTGAATTAAAGGGGGAATTGTGTGATCAAAGAGTGTGAAGGAACCACACATGGAGTTCTTCAGACGCTCCACTTTTGTTACATTTGATACATAACAAACCCAATAAATATGCTTATCCCAGTAGCCCGTTCCATTATCTCATGCCCTTATGCTGAAGAGCATTTCCTTTAAGAGCTTTTTTCTCTCCTTTGTTTTATGGCATCGTAGATTTGAGGCAGTTTACGTTAAATTAAGATGCAAAAGAGACCGAGGGGGAAAAAAACAAACATATTTTTTCCTCCCTATGCCCAAATAAGATAAAAAATCGCTCTGCTCTGTGAGTTTATCATCATGCTCCGATTGAGCACATGGCAGAATGCACAGGCAGGTATGATCACCTGCAGAAAGGGTTATTGGAGCCGGCTCACAGCACAGGGCAGGAGGGGAATGTTTCCTAAACCCCTTTGCAATGGTTCTCTTCCCTATACTACTGATCCATTTGCTAAGAAAAATGAAGATTTCATGCACCTTTCCTGGTGGATGGTCACAGCTTCTGCTTTCTGGTTGAACCCAACATGTTCATAGACATCACAGTACGTGACACTGAGCATCCATGCCCAGCAGATGGCTAACACCAATGCTCATCTGAGCAACCTGCATTGACACAAGGGCTTGCCATAGGATTGCAAACTGCACGCTCGGAGCTACTAATTATTTGGTCTGCTGCAAACAATCGTTGCAAAGGATCCACAAGACAACTCATTTCAAAGTAAATGACAGGTGCTTTTAGCAGAGCTGCTCATTAATAGGTGTTTTAAAACATAATTGCCTTTTTATCTTATTGTTTTTTTCCTGTCTCCCCCCTGCTTTCCCCAAGGAGCCCTGGCAGAAATGCTGGAGACAAGATCTATCCACTGAAATACAGAGACCAGAATGCATTTTGGAAGCCTCTCTTTCTACCACAGAACATCGCCTGCTTCTCTCTTTCTAAAGCTGGATGAAAAATTATCCCGTCCTAAAACCACAGATGGAACTGAACACATTTAAATGCTTCTCACGGACTTCTGTGCAGCAACAACAGCACCTGAACTATCAGGAAAGAAATGTGTTTTCTGCTCTGTTTAATTCCCATCATTAAATATCGCGCCTTTGTAATGAACGGCGGCCCAGTTATAGCTCCCTTTGTTTCTCCAAGCAGTGTTTATCTCTTGTTGCTTCCCAAATGAAAACAACCAAACAAAACAACCCCCTGCCAGCAAGGCAGAGCCCAAACTTCTATGTAGGACATGGCTTCATCTCCAAGCTCCCACCAAAGCCAGCATGGACTTGAGGGTTTGAATGAGATAAGCCTCACAATATCTGACCTTGTGCCCTCAGGTTTTTTTTATAGCCCCGAGACATCAAACTCTGCTAACTGAGCTTTTCATCTCATCTGTGCTTACCACAAGTCCAACCATGTTTCTACGGAGCCTTCCTTGAAACTCGGTTCCTGAAATCACATACTTCAATGGGAATATCAGTTTTCATTAAAATGGGGGCCAAGAAAAAACAAAACAAAAAAAAAAAAACCCAAAAAGGAAGTATTTAACATTCACAGCTCAGGAGAAAAATCTTGTAAAACTTAAGCAAAGAGAGCCAGCAATTTCAGAAGCCAGAAGGCAATGAGAATACACCTACTACCTCTCAGCTTTGAGCACCCAATCTTTGCCTGTTTCTAAACACATCAATTCATAGCACCACCCCAACACCTCCATGCTACAGATGAAAGCATTTGGGCATGTAGAAAAGGAAGATAGAAACAGGCACCCAGCTGGTGCTAGAGAGTAACGCAACAGAGGACGTCAACAGAAGCACCCATGGTGCAAAGGGAAGTATTCAGTTATAGCCATAAGAATATTAAAGGCCACTTCCATACACCTTGGATTCACTTCTGGGTGAGCCAATAAGGAATAATCAGACAGCAGCTTTTAAAACAGCCTGTTTACAAGAGCCTGAGGAAAAAAAAAAAAGAAGTGGAAAGCCTGTAATATCTAACCCAAGTCCTTGCCAAAACACTCCAGTGATAATGAAACAAAGCGGCATTTAGTTTTTAACAAATTAAATTGAGAAAAGAAACCACAAAAGACCCACAGAGCCACAGCAGATAGCCGGCCTAGCAAAACACTGCGTCCAAAGATTAAACCAATTCCCCACTCTGATTTTTAATCTGCATCTAAATTGTGAGACAAATGTCACCAAAAAGAAACCAACCCAGAATGGGTATTTAAATGTGGGGTGGTTTGGTTTGTCCCGCTGTAAGAAATAAGGACTCCCTCGCTGCATTAATTCAATTAAGCTTAAAAACAGCCATGGGAGGAATGAGAAAAAGATTAGAAAACATTTCTTATCCACATATAAACTGATGTTTAGCTGTGGATTGAAAAAAATATAATAATGATGCTGTCCACTGTGTGGGCAGAGATGATCTCTCATTGATTTTGATGTGAAACATTTATTTCTATCAGTCACATATTTCAGGTTTTAAAACTGTTTCTAGCAATATCCACAAAGGTACCTGCATAGCGTTGGAACTTCTTTGCTATTCGTGGTTGGAATGGTTCGTCCAAGTGCTTAAATATGAAATCCTTCATTATGAGCTGCAGCCATTGATTCTTATATGGGGGAAAGTATTATAAGCCTGACTGTCTGCTTACAACCAAGTTTCCCCCACTAAATCATGTCCCTTAGTACAACAACTAAATGTTTCCTGATTATGCTGAAGAAGAAGTCAGTGTCACCATGATAACGTGTAGAAATGCCCCTCAAACCACCTGATGTATCCTTGACTCATCCCATTATCACTGATTCAAAACAAATAAATAAATAAATATTTATTTATTTATAAATATATATATATATATATATATTTAATATAATATAAATAAATAATAGTCTGAGCTGAGCTGAGAAAATAAAAGCAAAGTCTGAAGCCTGCCTTGTATATGTCTATCATCCTCTAGGAGCAGGGGTGCTCTAAGGGAAAAGCTCTGCACAGCAATCCTGCCCACAGGAGTGCCTCCAGAGAGGGGCTGGAACTGAAGACCCCAACTCTGACCTCTGGAATAGGACTTAGGAAAGCTGAGATCTCAGCCTAAATCCTTTCCTCAGACCCAGAAACAGAGCAATAGTACACACTAAATAAGAGCAGAAATGAAAGCAGTTTATATAGGTGTGGAACAAGGACATGAGCAGCCTGAGCCAACTGCTCCCTGTCCCACCACTGCATCCTGCCCTCAGAAATCACTGCTCAGCGCAAGGAAAGCTTTGTAGCACAGGATATAACTCATCACGAGCCAAAGTCAGGAGCTGAGCCATGACATTTTAATTTCAGACACTTCTGAAGGTAAGAGAATCTCTGTTCTGACTGAACTTTGGCTAAGCACACACTGTGCCATGATTTTAGTCTGCTCACAGCATTCCACACATTTTCACTGCGGGAGGAGGACAGAGAGAAAAAGAGGAAAACAATGAAAAGGAACAAGAAAGAGCAGGGAAGGGAGAGAAAGAAGCAGAGAAAAAGAAGGAGTTTGGTTTACAGGAGGTGTTTTATTGTGTCGATACCCAAAGGCTGGATTCAATAAAACCTCCATCTGGCTCTCATGCAGAGCAACCTCCTCTCAGACCTCGCAGCAGCCCTCCTCACCTCCACAGCCAGTTTTTGGAGGCTTGAGAGAATTTGCATGGCCTTCCCTCCTGCCACAGCAGGACAGGGCTCTTTATTGAGTCAGACCCACAGAAAGCATCTCTCTGACTTGCAATCATTGCTGAGATTAAGGGTGACTTCAAACCCAGAGGATGTGCCAAGTGTGCTTTAAAACTTGGCTTCAGAGCGTCAGCTATTCCCCATGTGCCAGAGCACCAATAAAGCCAAAGGACTTGCTGAAACACTGCACTGAGAGTTTGCTGAGCGAGGCTCACAGAGAGCCAGACGAGCTCTTTATGAGGGTCTCCAATGGCCTTCCACCCAACAGAACCTCCAGCTAACACATTTTCCAAGGTCAAATCAGAACGTAGGGTTAAAAACTCCCAGACCTACATAAGCCTCTGTCCTACAGTCCTTATTTTCTGGTCTGTCACAACCTCAGGTGCCAGAGATGTAGCACAAAATAAAAGGCTGGAAAGACAGCAAGATAAATGAAGCTCACATCGATAGACAGAACCAATTAATTAGGTGGGGCTGATGCATGCTTAGGCCTTTGTCAACTAAAACTACTTTTAACTCTCAGGAACACTTTTTTCCCTTGTGCTGCAAGGTTTGATCAATAAACCTCAGCTAAAATACTCATTTCCCTCCCCAGCAAGTAGGCTGCTAATTTTTAAGTCACTTAATTCCTTTGTTAATTCTCATACAGCCTTTTCTCCTCCTGAGAGCACACATCGTAGCTGGCATTCTGGCTCCCATTTTGTCTCATAGCAAAGCACACACAGACAGACAATAACAGAGGGGGGAAAAAAAAACCCACCCTATTCCCTTCTCAACAGATAATTCTCGTGTCTTGTTACAGAATTTTCAGGCTGTAAATCAAGTTGAAAAGCTAATTTAAGGATATTCACTTGCACTATTCAGGGCTGTATAAACATTCCCAATTCCAATTTTTCATAAAGACATATGCGAGCATTTAGAAGGGATTTAAAGAGCCATTTTGCAGTTGAGAAGCTCGAGATCCGACGCTTTATTTTCTTCCTCCCCCAGATTATCGTGTAATATTAATACACAGGAAAAAATACACATCTATATGTACATTTCCAGGGCCTCTACGTATTTATGAGGTCCCAAGGGATGGCAGAATTCCTTTAGCCAGGAGGAAGGCCAGAAGAAACTGCAGGACTGAGGCTGACTGCGGAAACATCAAATACACGGCAGCGTTCGCTCCGACGCTGCAATAGCTGTGCAAGTGCTGCGGTGTTGGTTTTCACTGTATCTGCTGGTTTAATTGTTTCTGCCTGTTCGTTTCTTTGTCCACCCAAACCGCTCGCCTAAGGGAGGTTTAGAAATCAAAAGGTAGGGCCGGAGTCGAACAGGAAATGAGCGCCGGTGTCGCGGCGTTATTAAAGCAAAAAAGTTCAGGAGTGGCTCCAGGAGCCAGAGCTCAGCAAAGGCTTCAATGCCATCTCCTCCTCCTCCAGCCTTTCTCTGCTCTTCCTGTCACCATCGCGACTAAAACTGAAATGGTGAGCATAGGATGGGAAGGATTTGCCCACTGGAGGTTTTCCCCTTCCGCTGATGAGTTTTGCCTTGGATTTGGTGCAATCCCAGCTGTATATTTCCCCATGCAACCTCAGCCCATGTGGGTGGTTGTGAGGACAGAGATGGTGTTTGGGTCGGGTGGGGGAGCGCGAATGGAGCTCCTGAAGTTCAGAGCACCTCAGCCCCAATTATGGCACACGGAATGAAAATAAACAGAGCCCACATAGAGTCCGTGAGAGGGATTTCCCCCCTTTTCTAAGTGCACTCTATCTCTGCCCTCCACTATCTCTCTCTCCTTTCCTCTGATCTCCAGGACAAAAGAGCCAACCATCACAGATTCAAAACCCAAGCGAGGAGGAGATGTACTTAAAACACCACATGGCCAATAAAACCTATTTTACAGCATATCCCACCTTTAACAAGCAACTTGACCAATGTAAGCCAAAACTCTGGCCCAAAATCCCTTTATTAAACAGCGAAAAAAAAACCAAAAAACCACAAAAACCCACCTCCATCGCAGCCATCTAAGCAGCCCTATGATTATTAGGGAAAAAATATTGCTCCAATTTCAAACATCCTCATACTGACTGTCTCACTGCCATCGTGTGCTCCCTAACCAAAAAGCATGAGGCCACAGATTCCAGGCATTGATTTGGGTTAATTCAAATGGCAAAGACGAGGTAGGCAAAATAACAAGCAATTACCTTTTCCTGCCTTTGAAGAACAATGAATTTGGGACCGGTCCAACTCCAGAAAGAGTGATTACAGATTGTAAGCCCAAACCTCCACCTTTTTTATGCATACAACCTATGTATCTGTACATGCATTCCACGTGCATCCTTTCTCTGTACATACACTTATCTGTATTCCGTAACACTCTACACTTGGAGGTTTAATTAAAGATAAAATTCAATTATTTATTACATGCCCTGCTAATTATTTCTGAAGCTCCATAAAAGAGAGCAGGAAAGCTACCCAACACAAGGCATAATTAAGGAGAAAGGCAGCATTTGTGTGGTCACTTGGTGGATTCAACATGCAAAACGTTTATCGTTTAACCATTTCCTTTATATTGTGCACCAGGGTGGAAGGCTCTGAAAGCCAAGCAGAACTACAGAATCGGCTCTAATATATTTTTGAGGGGGGAATATCTATGGCTGTGAGTATCAGCAATCGCTTTAGCAGATAATAAGCAACGTTAAATGAAACATGTAACTAAATAGGCATTAAGGGCCTTTTACGTACTTGGAAGAAAAGAAAACAGTTTTTCTCTTTTTTTTCCTCTTTTTTTTTTCTTTTTTTTTTTTTTTTTTATGCTGCAGACTGCAGGCATTTTGGTCTATCTCTGTCAAGTGCAATTCTTTCTTGATGAATGACAAGGTACGATAATAGGCTGCCGTTACCAGGACAACCAGACAGCAGAGCTGTGTGCCTTGAATTTTGTCATCTGAAAATGAAACCAGAAGCAAAAGAAAAGCTGAGAATCTAGCGACAGATTAACTCGAGGGGGGTGCAGCGGGGGGAGAGTGCAGGAGGAGGAAGGAGAAAGCAAGGGGGGCTGCTGGGGGGTGGAGGGGAGTAGATTACAAGCAATTAAAATTGCTGTAATATGTAGTATCCATGTGTGTGAGCCTGCATTGCCATTTCAGCTACTGTTTGCCAATAGGCTTTCACCCATTTTCACTGCCACTCCCTTTGTTCCAGAAATATATAGAAAGATTTAAAAAGTACCTTTCAGACAGCCCCTCCAGCACACTCACCTTCACCATGGGTGTCCCTGAAGTGCTGGCTCACACCCTGCTCCCAGCTGCACTTCATCCAGTTCCTCCCAGTTATACCTACGCAGCTGAGGCTACAGCTGGAAGCTGAGGGTGGGAAGCCCACACTTGTTCTGTGATTTATGCTGGGGCAGATAGTGTAGGACCTTACATGGAGACATTCATCCCATGGCTAAAGCAGAATCTCCAACCTAACCCAGTGCAACACAACCCAACACAACCCAGTGCAACTCAACATAAAACAATGCAACCCAATGTAATAAAAGGCAGGGTCCAATGCATTCCCCTGGGGTTAAGATCGTCTCAGGGAAGTCCCTTGGTTACACCCTACCAGGTAGGGTCTAATTTGTGTTCACAGACACAAGAGTTAGAGGGTATTCAGCAAAAGGTTGAAAGCAGGAAGACCGAAGAGGCAGCAGTGGCCAAACTCTGATCTGGGACCAACTTTCAGACTTCAGGGTATCTGGATCTGGGCTTTTGGTTTAGGCCTGGACCTTTTGGAGATGAGCAGAAACTGTAGTAGACTATTTTCTCTATCCTCTCCTTTGTACCCCAAAATATGAATAAAATAAAATCCAATGTAAGTGAGTTTTAGACCTGAAAAAAAGCCCACTCTGCAATGCAAGTATAACATACCCACAGGCCCTACAAAACAAGCAGTTATATTCATAACTGAGACAAAACTCTGCTCAAGCCATATTAACAAATAACTTTATCATATTTCCTCAGCAGTGTAACCTGAATCCTCATAACATTCATGTTTCAGAGTCACCATCTTCCACTCTCTTCATGGGTTTTACAGACATCTCTTATCAGCCTCTTGGATTATAAGACAAAACCTCCTCCTACCATTCTGTGGAAGAACTGCTGATAAAATAAGCCTTCTCCAGTTTCTCTGCCCCTCTAATTTCTTTGTCCCTTGGGCAAAATTCCCCGTGATCCTTGCACAGAGTGGGTGAATCATTCATGGTCTCCTACCAAAGAAGGCAGCGTTTTTGCCAACTTTAAAGATGAGGAAACCAGCACAGAGAAAAGCTGCCTGACTCAGACCCTTTGAAGCCAAAGGGACTCTGGTTTTCCATCAGTCAGCTTTGAACCAAGCCTAACGGCCTCCCATGGCTCAGAGAAGTGCAAGGGGGAATATGGGCTCCTGGCTCAAAACCTCAGGCCTCCAAAAGCCAACTTCCTTCCCCACAAGCTTTCTGTTCACAAGCTGATTCAAAATGGAGTAAATTCAATTAAATAGAAAGGCAAAGCAATAAATGTTGCTTAATCAAAATTGCCCCACCTTTGCACAGGAAAATTACACTCTAAGAATGACAGTAGTAAAGATGATGTGTTCTTGAAATAAGGCTTCATCACCTGTGCATGTCTTTGCATGGGAAGATCAGATGATTTTAAAGTATCTAAAGAAAGTGACTGTCCTTACTGTTTCTCCATAGACGCCATGGATTATAGAAGAATGACTTAATTTTTTTGGCATCTTGACTCTTTGAATATTTTCCATGGAAAAAAATGAAGTGATTTTTCTCAATATCATCACTTCTATGATTGACTTTTTTGCCATGACAAGTCCAGGACATTTCAGTTATCTTGATTTATTTTTGCTTGACTAGCATCCTATGACTATGTCTACATGGCACCGCAGAGAGGAACCCCTGCTAGCTCTGGCATCAGAAGCAGTCTAGTTGCATCAGCAGCTTGGTTCCACATGGACTAATTAGCTTTGGTTTTCAGGCAGGGTTGATGCATTAAGCATAGTTCTGCAAAGCTTTGGAGCTAGGTGGACTTCATCTCTACGGCACATCTGTAGAAGAGGAACCAAATGATGCTCAGGACTGTGTACATTCATAGTAAAAGGTGGTCTCACCTCACTCACAACGTATATAGGTCAAAGAAAGAGCTTGGATTACTGTTAGCAAGGAAGGATACCAGTGTTTTTTCCCCCAGTTTAACAGATTGAACATGAGGGTCAAATGGACTGATCCAAAACTATCTCTGCCTAAGCCCCCAGTTGGCCAAGACTCACCATGACAGTAAGGAGCACAGATTCCACAGATGGGAACTGAATTAAGACCTCTTAGTTTCACTACTAGCCCATCCTACTGCTAATTTATAACCTTCTTTCCATGTACCTCTGGGTTAACTCGGCCTGAAGCTGAGTTATGGTTCTTCTTATCCCCAGTGAGTTGAAGGAGCCGTGGAAGAGCACGCTGGAGTTTACTCAGCCTCGTGCATCCATCAGCAACGTGTCAACCAGTTTCCAGTTGTGGAATCCTTATTGGTGGTGATGATGGAAGAGGCACATGGAATAGGCGGGGTGTTCAAACCCACCATTGAGCCCGGAGAGGTGACAGCTCAACAAATCACCTTTAGATCTGTGAATTCAGCAGATTGTTTCTGGAAGTTGTTGAGAGAAAATAAATATGGAAAACCACAATGTCGTTTCTGAGAGTCACTTTTCAGAGCCTGACCACATTTTAAGTATCTGTTAAGTGATGTCCTTTCTCCTACCCTGCTTCTCGCCAAAACCAACCTCGTATCAATCTTCTGACAAAGACAAGTTTGACGCTGGGATTCCAGACACCAAAACAAATAATACCACCTACAGCTCTCATGAGTCACAGAACTCATGTGATTTAACAAAAAAAAACCAACAAAAAACACTACTAATTCTTAGTATCAGAGGCGCAAAAAAGGGAAATAACTCAGCTAGTAAGGTTTTTTCTATTTGTGAATGGTCTTGTGTTCCAACGAGAGAGAATGATTCATAAATATACTGATGAAACAGCACAAAGAACACATTTTTATGTACTCAATGGACCCAAAGCACAGTCCATTCGGGCTTGCTTTGGCCTCCCCAGCACCCCCTGGGAGATCTACCTGCCTGAGATGCACAGCTTCCTTTCCATTATTTAACTTCCATGTGAGCCCATCTGCCATGAACCTGAGCCAGCTCCAGCCTCAGTTTCTCTCTCCAAACATGTTTTGGTTTGCAGATCGCAGCCAGCTCAGATTGGCCAACTCTGGACAAGAGAAGCAGTGATGTCTTTGCACCTGCCCATGTAGATGAGTGCTATTGTGCTGCTTATAGTCTGTGAGGAGCAGAAACATGCCCTGGATAGGCAGGTCCTTAAAAAGCTTCTCCAAAAGTCTTTCCTGAGTGAGCTCTCCCAGGGACAATGCAGCATTTGTAAAAGGAAACTGGGGAATGTGATTCTTCTGGAGAGACGCAATGCTACACTTACATCCATGGCATCAGGATACTCTGGTTGTGGGTACATTAAAGTGTATTTGATTGCTGGTATTAAATGAGAGCCTTCCTAGTGCTTCTTGCTCAGAGTGCAGCGTCCAATAAATTAGTTTGGAAATGGCTTTAGACTTCTGCAATAATAGGTTTTTGGTAAGCAACAGGACTCTTAAAAGAACCACTTTATCATTATGAGAAGATCATAAATGAGAGTTAACTCACAGATACGGTCGTTTGCTAACCATCAGAGGTAATAACAAAATATGAGCCACTTTCAAATGGACTGCCAAGGAGGAAGCTGGGGGAAAAAAAAGCCCTGTCACCAATCCACAGCAGACCAACAAATGCAGGCAAAACACACCGCACTGCACAGCCCTGTAGATCCTCCTTCTGCCAGATTGCATCTCTCTTTTCTTTAAGCAAAATCATGGGCAGAGAGAAGTGCCTCGTGGGTCTCATCTGCAGTGTGTGCTGGAGGTGCGTGCTTCTTGCTTGCTCACAGCATCCCAAAAGGATGATCGTGCTGACTCATGCTGAGGCAGCTGGTTGTGGGGACGTGTGTTAAGGAGCTTCACTGGTGATAAAATGGCCCTTTGACATCCAGCAAAGTTGTGAGCAAAATGAATCCGTTGTTTATGGAAATGCACCACTCTGAAAAATAACTCTCTAATGCTGCTGGGAAGGGAGGGATGCATTGATAGGAGATGGAGGGGCTCAAGCTTTAGTGACAAAGGAGACCAAATATTTGGAGTATGACAAGAAACAGCCTATTCAATTAACTTATCTGCTTTCATAACAGTTGGAGAGTCTCCTGTGTCTACGTTGGTGAGTGGGTGGGGGTTAAGGTAGCTGTCACACTTTGATAAGTAGGGCACTCCGTTATGAAAGATTAAGGCCAGAGATGCAGATACAGCTGAGTGTAAATGAGACTCCCAAGAGTGAAGATCAAAGTTAGTAGGAAAGCCCCAGCAAAGCATGAAAACCAAACTTCCTACCAGAGATCTAAGCACAGAAAAGGCCGTGGTAACTCCCAGCTTCAGGGCCAGAGGCTGAAGACCTCATGGAAAGCTGCTGTGTCAAGCTCTGAGGGTCCTCCCTGGGTACAGGCAGGAAAAGAGGGGTTTCCTTGTGGCCAATAGAAAGAATCAACTTTGCAGGCTGGGGAATCGTGCTAACAAGCCAAGAGGAGATACAGCTTTGATATTTCTTGGCGTTTTCCTCCTATAAATATGAAGACCACAAGATGTTAATTCTTTGGCCAGAAGAGACGCTCTGGTGAGCAGCAGTTTACGTGACTACAAACAGACAAGAACCCTCCGGGCTTTCTTAAAGCTGTGTTTCCTTCCTGGCCCCACTTGTTCAAGATTTGTCTCTGCATTACAGCCAGCTGTGACTATGTAGGAGATACGGGAAGCCCCTTCTGACAGCACAGTGATGGTGATGCACTCCATTGGTGTAGGAGGGCACGGTGCATCGGTCCAAGCATCTCACTGTATTTATTGCTCTGCACATCCACTCCTCAGTGACCACATTCTGTGTCTACCTGATGGAACACAGGCAGGTTCTCCTTACTGTCAACAGAGCTGTGTTGTTACCTTCCCTGTTTCCCTCACTTTGTGAATGACTTCATCTGAAATTTGGGGCAAATCATTCAATTTCCCCATGCCTGTAAAAGAGGGTTTTAAAATGCTTGCAAATTTACCTTGCAAATTGCAACACAGCCATCAGGCCCATCTCACCCGAACATCTGGTGATCTACTGCTCATTACCACATTGTAATCATTAAGTTTGTGGAAATACAGTTTGTCAGCGGTGGGAATGAGGTCTGCACTGATGTTCTGGTCAGAGGGAACAATAAGGGAGACAGTGAAGAGCTGGTTTGGCAGTGGCACTTCTCACTTTTCATATCCCAGCCTCCTTTAATTAACTTCTCTGAAGCACGTCGAGAAAGAAGGATGGAACTCGGAGCTCTGCTTGCGGATGCTCTGATTGCAGCAAGGCTTTGCTCCCAGCAGCTGCTGCTCACTGCTGCTTTCAGGGAAGGGGACGCAGGAGGAATCTCCCATTGAGATGCCAGCACTGCACACAGTATCACTGCTTTACCTGGGCTTAGGAATTCTACTTAAAACTAATGGCTTAATGGGCAGTGGAGCATCCTGAGCAGCTCATGGGAAAGCAGGGCTGCATCGTGCACCAGCTCTGGACAAGGTGTTTAAATGGGGGCACAAAGACACTAACTCAGCAAGAGCCCTACAGACTCATTCTGAACTCTGCACTCCTGCATTCCTGCCCCACCATTACCTGCTGCAGTGGCTTTAGCTCTGGCTTTAGCCCATCCCTCCGACCGACAGGCAGTGATGGATTTCCAGCAGACATCACCCACAGGAGGCTCCGTTTTGTTCCCCTCCTCCCATTCCTGAAGAACTGGGTGCACATCCAGCAACTTCCAGGAGAGCTGGAATGATTTACATCAGCTGGGGGATTGAACCAGATTATGTTTAGCTTTAGTCCCCTGTTTCAGAAACAACAATGTTATGAATAATCCTTTTATGTTCATACATCTTGTATAAATATCTGAAACATGTATAAAACCGAGGGGAGGAGGGAATTCATTAAGGTGGTCCAGGGGAATATCGCTCTGGGAAAGAAGGGGCTGCTTAGGAGATGTGAAATGATTTTATCCCATTGCTTTGAATTAATTAGAAGTCTGAGCTGTACGTAAGGAGAGTTTTCCAGCCGGTGATTGGCACTGGAAGGTGGAAGCATCTTCCATAGGAACTCATGGGATCATTGCTGTGTTAGTCCAGCTGCCCTCAAATATGTGGAACAGCAACTCTGCTGTATTTTACTACAAAATTCCCACCAGGCCAGGTCCGAATCTGGAATCAATAGTAATCCTTCAATAGAGTTCAATGGACTTCAGGGCAGGCCCCATGTGCTCATTATTGAAAGTAAATAAAAGGGAGAAATAGTGAGTCAAAATGTGACACCGGTGGTGATTTTAATAAACCCCCCTCATTTTTTAAAGGAGAACTCTTCAGGCCATTTTTTTTTTTTATGATTTTTTTTTTAAGACAAAACAGTGCATGCATTGAATTTTGGGATCAATTACATCATGTCACACTGATTTCATCTGGTTACCGCATGTTATTGGTGGGAATGTAACTCGATGCAGCTCAATGCAGCTTGTGGCACGCTGTGATTTATTACAATGTAAATGATGAAGCACCCAAGAATGTTCAGGCAATTGGATTACTCCATTGACTGAATGTTCAGACGTCTATTTTTGGAGGAGATGTCAGTTTGTGCCATTTTAGATGGACCGACCCACTGTTATTGGGGGGGTGGGAGGGAGATCCCTCATCTCGTTGTGCTCTTAGTGTTACCTTCTGGCTTTCTTCCTTTCACGAGAGCTGGATTGTAATTACAAAAGGTGGGACTGATGTCTTAACAAACTTCACTGGGAAAGGAAAGGGCAAACTTCAGGATAAATCAAGCCCAAGTCCAAACTTTGCCTGCAATTCAAGTGGAATGAGGGTACAAATGGTGTTTTTGCCATGTTTTCTGGGGATAGGCCAGCAATGACCATTGCCCTGGGATAGAAACGGGAGCAGAACTTGCCTAGAACCCACCAAGCCCAGGGATACCAAGTTCTGAGCCCACCCCATCCCGTAGCCTCATAAATCATCCTTTAGATTCCCAAAGCTGGAAGCTGTTTAGACCCACGGCTCTACACAGACAGACAGGAAGTGGAAAAACTGTTCCTTTCTTTTGTTTCACAAATATTTTTAAGCCGGCTCCATGCCAAAACAAAAATAACTGTAAGGCTGGAAGAGCTCGGGAATAACATGGCACGACAATAAAAGGTTGGGCATTATTGCAATGGATTCTTTAATTCAGCCAAGAGGAGAAAGTGCTAAAATCAACACAAAGGGATCCCATTAGACCATTAGTAGATGAAAGGCTGGTTCCAATCGCCTGGGTTTACTCAGCTGGATCTCCTTAGGAACACTGGAAGCTGAGGTGGGGCCTGATCCTCTGTTACTGTGTTCCTAGGCATAAGCAGCTGGGGGGGCTGTGGGTGTGTGAAGGTGAGAAAGGAATTTAATGTGTGTGCATGGAGAGATAGTTACCACTGCTAGAGCAATCCATCCTATGATGTCAAATTAATCCATCTCTTCGGAAGTTGTATGAAGGTTCCAAGAATTGGCTCCCATCTCGATGACAAACTCCTCATCTTACATGAAAGCGTGAGCAAGTTCTGGGAAATGGATTACATTTGAGTTCCAGACTTCCTTTTGATACGGATTAAAAGCCCAGGGGAGTGGGCTCTGCTAACCTGAGTAGGGTCTGCTGAGGAGCTCTGGGTTTAATGCTTTAACATCTGATTCTTTGGGCCAACTTTAGTGCTGGTGCCATTCAGTCAACAACACCAGAACCCGTGTCAGAAAGATTGCTTTCCCATTGAGTCTGTGGTTACTGCATGATCCAAAGCCCAGCTCTGGTGGAGGTGGATAAAGGGGAGAAAGCCAGAACTCTGTGATCACTCCATTGATCATGTGATCACACCAGGGTAGAACCGAAGCTAATAAAGTGCAAGGGATGGTACTGCCTGATCTAAGTTAATACTTCACATGTCAGAATCACACCCTGTTCTGCTACTGCTTCACAAGGGCATCCCCCAACTCTTGGTACCTTTACCTCCTTTGTTGCCTTTTATTGCAGATCCAGAACTTCAGATCCCATCATAATAAAGGGACTGAACTGGTGCTGAGCTCCAGTGCTGGAGTGGTGCAAATGGAGCCTATGCAGCCTCAGGGGAAAGGTGGGTCCCTTTCCTGCAGAGAGAACAAGCTCCCCTTATCCCAAGCTAACAGTGCAGGTGATGGGGGAGCTCATGCCAAAATGAGCCTAGCATGACCCAGCAGATATAAGAAGTATAACATTCTTACAGGTGTAAAAGCTATTTGAGCTGTCATTGCAGCACACTGAGCATTAAGAGCTCTTTTATGGGGAGAGCTAATGCTGGGCAGGAGTCAACAAGAGATGGAGAGCTGTGCTAAGAGTGACCAAAGGGGCAGCTCCATCCCCACTGCCCTATTACAGGTTTATTCCCAGGCACGGAGGGAAAAGGCCGTAAAGGAAAACATTTTAAAACTCAGGGTGCATTAGACAAGTGATTGCAGGCACTGTGATTTATAGCTGTGGTAATGGACTGCATCGCAGAGGACTGAAATCCAATTATCAGCTCTGCCATCTCAGGCAAAGCGCCTCAGCCAAACTTCCTAATCAGTGCTTTTAGGCACCTGCCCACCCCATGGAGGAGCAGACCCAGGCATGAGGAGAGCAAAGCTCTGTGCTGAAAGGCAGCCCCTGCCCACACCATGCAGGGAAGAGGACATGGAGGCAAAACATCTTGCACTGCTCCATGTTTTACAGCATTAAGCCCTGTGTTGTGTTCTGACAGATACGTTTCAGTCTGAATTAAAAGCATCCCAAAATGTTTTGTCCTCCCAGTTCCGAGCTGAGGAGCCATTCCCAACAAGTGTTGTCTCCTTTTGGGTATTGAAACCCACAAAGGAATTAAAGCAAACAACCAAAAAGGAAGGTTTCACACGGTGTGTGCCAAAGGAATGCGGCTTCTCCTTGGGCATCTGTCCCTGAACAAGAGAGACCTTGGGTTCTGTATCTCAACTGAAGAGATAAATGTGCAGTCACACCTCCCTGCTGTCCCACCACGTTCTGTGCAAGGACTCAGAGAATCCCTCACAGGACATTGACTTTAAGCCTTCGTTCTGCCCCTGGAGCTCTCTTTGGCTGTCTGCAGCCCCCCAAATTCACTCCATGGGTTCCCAGCCATCAGGCTCTCCATGCAGGCTCAATGGCCAGAGGGTTGTGCTCGTTGTGGGTGGGGTTTGGGGACAGTTCTTCCTAAAACAGGGCAAGGAGAGAAAAATAAATCAATAGAGCATTTCTACATGTCTGTTTGTGCAGTGTCAGCTTGTATGACATGACTGTGAGACCATGGAACACTTGGCTGGGAAAAGAATATGGGGACTTTAGGTGTCATTGCAGCAAATGCCATGTGCTTATATGTTTATTATTTGTAACTCTCTGTGTATTGCAAAAGGAACCGTGCACTGACATAATGGCAGCGAGCAGAGCATCAGCAATGCAAAGCTGTGGCTTCCCTCCTTCTCCAGTTCTGCTTAAGCATCTTTCCAAATCCACATTAAAGGCCAAAAAACTGCACACGGGATGGGAGATCACGTGGAAAAGATCAGAAGGAGATGAAGGAGAAAAGAATTACGCCCAGGCTGCACCGTTCCTCATGAATCACCTGTGAAATGCAGGAGAGAGAAATACAGACCCCACTGGTTTTTAGTGTAGTTTGGCCTTAAAAGCTGGAAAATCTCTTTTAAAGCACCTTGCCCTGCTGAATATCCATGAAGGGAAAACACACCCAAATGACTGGAGGCCAATTCAGACCCTCTGTGCATGGGGTGCCCCGAGTTCTGCCCCCCAGCCCTCCCCACCCCAGCCCCAAGCACTCCATGCAGGTGCTCCAAAGAGGGAACCCTGGGGGGAAAGGAGAGGGGATCAAATGAGACAAGCACACTTTGGGTCACTGATTCACAGATTCACCCTTTACTGGATTCCATGCGAATAACCACGTATACTCTTGGCAGGTTCAGGCATGATACAAACACAGGTGCACACGAAAACCAAAGTCCACCAATCTCTTTTGGTTGCTGTTTCCCCCCCCCCTCCATCTCCATCCCACTTCTCACTCTCCCCATAGGAGCACCCAGCTGAGCCGCAGACTCCACGCAGAGCAGAGCGGTGTCGGTGCACTGAGGCAGCTCCTCAATCTCTGATGCTTTGCAGCATTTCTCACGTAATTCATCTTAAAAGCGGCGTCGGCAGAGAAGAGAGCAGCGTGTGATGGCTGGGAGGGCTTTCAGCCTTCAAGGAGCAGCAGCCGTGTCGTTCAGTGCATTGCAGGAGCCAGAGGAGCCGCTGGGGGATCTCTCAGGTGCTGGCTTGGCTCATCCTCTGTTGTGTCACATACAGCACCCAAGGAGCCCTTTGTGTCCCATCTTCCACAGTCACACACAGCCCAGGTGGGTTCAGCGTGGTGGATTTGAGATGAACCAGCCGCACTCTGACACTCTGTTGTACATTTAGCCACAGCCCATCCACCCCTCAGAGCCCACAGGTGTCACAAACCATCCTCGGACATTGGCTGCTGGATGCTATGCCTTACTTAAAGGATAAAAGCATATATTATACAGCAAAGCTTATGCTCACCCTCACACACCCTCCCTCCTCCTGACCACCTCCCTCCATCCAGACTGCATAAGGATACAAAGAACATACACTTGAGATACAGTGTCCCATCCATCAGCCCTCTCTGTTGGGACACTGCTGGAGGTCCCAGCTCGCAGGAAGGCAGGGTTGTGTCAGGTTGGGTATCAGGGGGATGTTGGCTGCAGCATGGGAAGAGCTGCTCAGCAGCACCAACTGCAGCACGTGGTCTCAGCCTTCCACTTGGCCTGCCTTGTAATTCAGAGACTCAACTTTCATCTTGGCTATATGTATGTAATTTTAATTGGTCGTAACGTCCTCAGATAGTAACACAGTTAACAGAGAGCCAGGCAAAGGGCACAAGCAAAAAGGAATTTGGGGGAAAAAAAGGGGGAAATGTGTGACTTGCTGATAAAAATAACATATTCATCATTACATCTGAGGGGGTCCCAGGGCATTTCAGTAACCCCACTCACAACCTGGAAACCCCTACAGGGGTAGGATGTACACTATGAAGTACTGCAGCCCCACAGACAGGAGTTACTGCACTGCTGCAGCTGTGCTGATGTCCTCCTGCTGCCTTCTCTCCTCATACTCCTTCCACACACCCTACATGAAACAGTCTCATAGATGTGGAGGAGGAAAAGTCTCTTTGCACGTGCAAACAAGTAAATATGAGGCAGAGCATCGCACGCTGGGCTGGGCAGCCCATTGTAACACAGGAGCCCATTACTCAATTTGGGACCAGAGCAAAGCCCAGAACTAGTGCTTAACCTGAGTGCATCCAACGCAGCCAGCAGATCAGCTCCTAAATGCACCACGTGAACATGGATACACGCTCAGATTGAGGCCGTATAATGAGATGCTCTAACATCTGATGCACCAAACTCCTGGGGGTGTGCTGTGGGTTCAGCGCCCTGCAGGTACCCGACATGCTGCCCTGCACAACTGCAGGCTGCCGGATGGGGATCATGAGCAACTACAGCCATCCTGCTGGACACCCAAAGCACTGCCCAGCTGGTACCATAGGCCTTGCTATCAGAGCAGAGCACACATCAGAGGGCACAGGCCCCACCCCAGCTCTGCCACGTGCTGTTCAATGGCAGGAAAATCAGACAGCAGGCAAACCACAATTAACTCCATAAAAAAAAAGATCTCGGACACCAGCATTAATTCACCGAGCCCAACTCCAAGTGAATCAACCCCATCACAATCAGCCCAAAATGGCTCCTAGCTGATAAGGATGGATCATTTTTAATAGATCCAGCTTTTATCAAGCTACGGGTCTTATTATCTTCCCCTTTATTGGCTAATATGGAAAATTCCAGCCTCATCTATCGCCCTCCTCTGAAAAGCAAATGGTTTTGTGCGGAAAGGAAGATCCTGAAAAACAGCCCCATTAAAACATGCGACTCTTTGTAACCTTTAGTGCTGTTGCATCGGGTGGTGGGAAACACAGCGTCGTGGGGAAATGTAGCGTATTATTAGATTTGATGAGATCCATTTTCCTGATGGCTTCTGAAAGATCTCCGCGTTAATTAGCCAAGAATACGGCCGAATTATTTCATTATCTCTACTTTTGTGCCATGAAATATGTTGTCGTATCACAACGCGCTACCTCGCCGCTGCTGCCTGCACTTAATGATGCCTTTATAGTTGGTGATTTCCTTTGTTCTCCCACTGTAAGTGGGCTTTGGTGGTGCTGGGGAGGGCGCAGAGAAGGATGCAATGCAAAAAAATCTGTTTTGGAAGTAAATCTGATGTGTGGGAAAACCTCTCTTGAGCTCCGGGTCCCTTCTGCCACATGCAGAACATGCTTTGCCTACATAGAATTGTATTGGTGCTACAGCAGAGCTGCACTCATTGCTAAAGCAACAGGGAGAGGAAGAGCAAAGAAAGCATCGCCTGGTGAAATGTGAAAGCAGCAAGGAGCGTTTTTAACAAGGAAGAGGTAGATTATGGTAATGACTCTGACTGGTAGGGTCCTTAAGCATTACTAATTAGCATTTATTGCCTGGATTATTGAAACAATGTGTGTGTTCCCAAGAGTGAAGAAGAACCGGGATGCTCTTCCTTCCTAATGCTGGGAACGGGGCTGGGCAGCAGCGCTGTGCAGTTGGCAGTGGGTGAGCAGAGATACATAGTGCCAGCAGGAACCCACAGCCCAGCCAGCTGCTCCACATCACAGCCATGCACTGCTCTGCTCCCATGATAGGGGGGGAAAATAATAATTAAAAAAATAGGGCAGCACAAAAGGAAAGTGGCCATTAAAGCGCCCAATTCATTTGGCAGCCGAGGAGCAGGTGAGGGTTTACCTGATCCTCTGCCTTCTGTTATTACTGGGGCTGCATGCAAATAAACATTTCACCATGTTAAAGTGCTGAGAAATGAAAGAGTTAACGGCACCGACAGCAAGAGGTGCAGCGTTCTGCCATTTGCAGCAAGTGCTCGGCTGCCTCCAAATGACTTTGAGGCTGCAGTCAGATTTCCTCCCAGGCTGCGCCTTCATAGCCAAGATTTATCACAGGGATGAAGTTTTGAATTAGAAATCAATTAGAAATTAATCAATCATTTAATCAGCACCGGCCACTAACGCTCGGCTATCGGATCTCAGCTCCAATTTGGTGGCTGGCCCAATAAATCCTTACGCTCTTTGGAAATGATTCAGAAGGAAAAGCCAGAGCATTGTCCAGGTTTGGAGCCACAAGGCCACGCAGCCTCGTGTTCCAATAAAAGGGCAGCAATGGAAGAAAGCTGCAGAACGCCTTGGATTATTTTTTATCCTTTATTTCTTTTTTACAGCCATCAAACCCCGGTGCCTTTCAACTTGGGAAAGCCAGTTCCAACTCAGCTACAAGGAGGTCAAACCCACAGAGCTGCACTCACAGATATCAGAGCTGTGCAAAATTCGAGGCTTGTTTCCTTTTCCCCTAAGCTCAATATTCCAAAACGACAGACGTTATTTCGTCCTCCTTATCTCCCTTTAATTATCTGCAGTACGTGTTGCACGGAATACTTGGGAATGCGTTAAATTAAATGTCAGGATGGCATATTCCATATATACCCCTAACTGCAACAAGGCATTTGGTAGAGCTGAATCCGCACCGAGCCCAATTCCTTCTCTCCGTTAATTCAACTCACACCCAGCTTTTATTTTTCTCTGCCATTTTCCTCTTCAAACACAAAACTGCTTTTATTTCTTTTTTAGCTCACAGCTCGCTTTCATCCCGGTTTAAACGCACCGGAATGAAATCAGCACTGAAGGAACGGTGTCAGGCTTAAGATCAGCTCTTCCTTCACCTCTACGGACACCACCAAAGCGAACCCCGAGCACAACACCCCTCCTTTTGTCTGCACAAGGCAAAGAACGCCGCAGAAGCGCAGCGCTGAGAGCTCAGCTCTCCCTCCCTTCGGCTATTAATACCGCAGCTCCGTTCGGGGAACGCTGACATTGGCGCAGCGCCCCGCGCAACCTGCGCTGGGAACCGAGGGGCGAGAAAACACCTTCCATCTCACTCGTTATACCTGGAAAAGCAAAGGACGGAGGGTCCCGCTTTGTGATCTCCCTATTTTATTACCGCACGGTTTCTTTCCTCTCATTTACCCTATTCGTATTATTTTTTCCCCTCGCAGCAGCAAGGCCCGGAGCAGCCGCGCTGTCCCTTTAAGCCGCCAGCCCCTCTAATTGATGTGTCTGGGCGAGTCTAGACTGGTAGTGATTGAACCCGCTCCCAATTATGTTCTTCATTGCGCCGGAGCTGAGCGCTGCGCGCCCGGCGGGGAGGGGAGCGGGCGCTGCCTCTGCAGCACGGAGAACCCCCCAACGCCTCCCCCTCGTCCTCCTCGGTGCCCCCCTCCCTTCCTTAGTGCCCCCCCTTTCCTTACTCACCCCCCCCCGGCCATTGTTTTGCCGCAGCTCCGCGCATCGCCCCCTCCGCAGCCGCGCATCGCCCCGCGGCAGCGCACAGACAATAGCGCCGTAAACCACCCCCGGGGGCTGCAACAAAGCGCGGCCCTGAGCTGTAAGATGGGTTTCAAACGAGCTCTGGTGGGGGGAAAAATAATTAATAATAATAAATAATAATAATAAATAATAATAATAAAAGGGAAAGTAGCTTTTTGTCTGTCTGTCCCCTGTGTGGGGATGGGGTCAGCACAAAGGTGGGCGGGTTGCTCCGCTCCCTTTGCCCAGCAGGTAATGGGACGCTCGGATAGGTTTCTCGCTTCGAAATTCGAGGTTTAACGTACAAACGCGGCTCCGTCGGCATCGCTTTCATAACGGTCAATAATATTACAGCATCAATCCAAAAGGGAAAATAAACAGCGCCGAGAAGCGAGCAGAACCTTTTCCAGTTCGATCCCTATTAAACAACGGTACCGTCGGGTGTGAGCAGAGCGAACCCGACGTTGCACCATCGATTCATTCTCGGTGCATTGTGGTCGGAGTTAAAGCGTTTGCATTGAGATATCAGACAGCAATTCGGTGCCGTAACAAGGTACAGTGACTGCGTTACAAATCGCCTTGCAGAACACAGATAAGAAATACAGATCCAGCCACAATTAGTTTTACAGCAGTATATATATATAAATAAAAAAAAACCTAAGGAGGAAAACAGCAACGGGAACACTCGTAACATTTGACATTTACATCGCAAAACCAGGAAAGCTGGACGTTCCAGAAAAGGACTATAACAAAAGTTCAGCGTTTGCTGGTGGTTTCTTTCAGTCATTTCCAACCAGGGCTGCACGCAGCCATTTTAATTCTTTATTTTCGCTCTAACAAGCGGTGAGATCCGACCTTTCTCCTGGCTGGATATTTATATATATATTATATATATATATTATTATTTTTTTCTCTCTCCGAAGAGCACATTTCTAAGATTAATCGGTTTTAAACTTGGAAGCATGAAGCATGCTGGGATTTCAGCTGAGGTCAAGCACCAATGTACCGAGCTGTTACTGTTACGCTCTCAGGGTACTCCGTGCTGCTCTCAAGGAGGAAAATAGCAAGGAGAGATGATGCTGCGAGCCCGCACCGGCCTGCAGCAAAGCACAGCTCTCCCAGCAGGAAAACACGTCTACGGCTATTAATACACCTCCGTATGTAAATATATATATACATATCTCGGGTTTATTTACCCCCATACATATTCATACACACGTATCGCCCGTGCGTGTCTCTATACACACACCTAAGAGCTGGATTTCCATGCAGCCGTCCCGCGTGTCTCTTATCTACACACGCGTGGATGGAACAACGCCGTGTGTGCACACACCCCCGCACAGCATCACCGTGAATGCACACACACACACACACACACATATATACACACACACTAAGAGAAACCTCCGGCATAACCAACGCTGTGTTCATGCGAGGCTGGGAAGGTGAGCAGCCACCACTGCCCTGCCATAAGGAAGAGCTGCACTTTGCTTTTTCAACCCCCCCCCCCCATATCTCCCTTTAAAAGGAACAGCGCTGTATGTGTGTGTACACGGCTCTATACACCCGCGTATACATTGGATAGATATAGAGAATAAAATAAAGATGTCAAAGCACAACTCACAGCTCCCAAGAGCCTAACCCGTGGATTTAAAAGCTAAACATCACAAGTTAGGGTCTCAGGGATTGAGAGGGGCGCAACGAGCTACTCCTGGCAGAAACCGGGGAGCAAAAATCAAAGGTAAAAAAAGGAGAGAGAGGGAAAGAATAGCAGGCAAGTTCAATTCCTGGCTCAAGATTACAAAACAGGACACACAGGTGGAAGGAAAGAGCTTCTCTAAGGACCCTGTGTTGAGAGAATACATTCCAGTTTTAATCGTTCGCACTCACACACACACACACAAAAATGACAAGGCGCGGCAGGTTCCTTACAGCTCCCATCAAGGTCGCTTGCGACGAATGCATTAAATAACGAAGAGGGAAAAAAGAAAAAAAAAAGAAAGGGAAGTTCGGAGCAGTGACGGAATTATTTTCATTGTTTCAACGAAAAGGAATGCAGAAATAAGAGCAGGAATATGCAGGCTCTCCCTGCAGCCGCCTGGCACAAAGCGTGCAGCAGCATAAAGGAGCTGCCTCCCCGCCCCCTCCGCCAGCCAGCGGCCGGCGGGGATGGAGAAAAACCCCGAGCCGCGAGAAAATCAGGTAGAAACTCACCATTTGGAAGCGGGGGAGGCTCCGTTCTTCAGCGCCAAGAGCAGGGGGGAAAAGCTCGGGGGGTAGCGGGATGAAAGGGGGGGGGGGGGTGGGGGGGCAGGGGAAGGGCAGCGCCGAACCGAGCCGGACCGGGCTGCGTGCCCGCCGGGTTTTGACACCCGAACGAGCGCGGGCGAGCTGAGCGAGTGCGAGCGTGCGGTGTGTGCGCAAGCCGGGGGAGGGAGGCGAGGGTGGGTGTGTGCAGCTGGGCAAGCCGCTTGCATTTTTAAAACATTTTTTTTTTTTTTTTTTTTTAAAGGGAATATATCAAGGAAAAAGGGGGGAAAAGGAACCGAATTCCTCCGCAGCTCCTCGCCCCGCCGCCCTCCTCCTCCTCCTCCTCCTCCCCTCCGCGCTTCCCACCGCCGTCGTTGTTATTATTATGATCGCTGCGGAGGGACGCGGCCGGGGGGGGGTCCGCACGCCGCGGCCCTCTCCTCACCCCCCAGCAGCAGCCGGAGAGGGAGCAGCCCTGCGCTGTCAGCGCTGCCGCAGCCCCGATGCGGCCCGGGGGCTCCGGAGGGAAACCTGGAGAGAAACCCCGGGCAGGAGGGACCCCGAGCCCCGCACGCACCCGCACACACAAAGGGAATCCATCCCGCACCGACTCCTCTCCGAGCACCTTGTGCAACCCCAGCCAATGGAAATTTACGCCGGCCATAACCGAGAGCAGGATTTCGTCCCCAGCCTGCCACCTCCTTCTCCGCTCTTCTCCCTTTCCCTCCCTCCCTTTCCTCCCTCTTCCCCCCCTTCCTCTCTCCCAACCCCCCCCCTTCCCCCATTCCCCCCCCCTCATCCCCCCCAAATAAATAATATGGATCTGCACCCTCCACCCATCTCTGGGACCGTTTTAGGCCCAGCGGCATAACCGGGGAGAAGCCCAAACGTACCGGAGGGCCCGAGTTGAAAAATGCAAAATATCCGCGGCTCCTCATCCGCCGCTGCCGACAGCAGAACCCCCCCCCCCCCGGCCCCGCCGCTCCCCGCCCCGCACGACACCGGGCACCACCACCGCCCCATCCTCACCCACCCCGTCCTTTTCTCACCTCGAGAGTCTGAGCCCATTCACCAAAGTCCTTCCTCGTCCAGGCTCTCAAAATCTTTTGGGGGGGTTTGTTTGGTTTTTGGTTGGTTTTTTTTGTGTTTTTTTTCCTATTATTTCTTTTTCCTCCTCCTGGATCAGCCAGTCCCGACATCATTAAACTCCAGTCCTCCTCTTCCTCCTCCTTCCTTCTCCCCCCCTCGCTTTTTTCCTTTTTTTTTCTATTTTTTTCTATTATTATTTTTTTTAATTTCGAAATAAAAGGGGGAGTGGAAGGGAGGGGGGGGGGGCGGCTGGGTTGGGGGGGGGAGGTGAGCAGACATAGCTGCATGAAGTGGCTGCCTTTTAGAAAGCACATTTAATCTTTACTGGCTCCCCTAGGCTTCGATGAAGTAGAAGGGAAAGGAGAGGAGAGGGGGAAAGAAAAAATACAGGCAAGGGAGGCTGTTGAGGGACAGCAAGCATCAGGCTCAAATCAACGACCAGATGAAAATGTACTAGACCACACTGCCCCCTCTCTTCCTCTCGCTCTGTCTCCGTCTCTCTCACACACTCTCACTCCTGGAAAGCTTCAGTGTCTGGTTACAGACTCTTTTGGATCCTTCCCCCCCCCCTCCCCACCCTCGCCCTTTGCCAACTATCCTAGAGATTCCTTGCATGCCTACTTAAATCTTTAACAGAATAAGGACCCGGCTCCCCCCCGCCGCCGCCGCCAGCCTCGCGTACACCCCGACCCGCTCCCCCCTCCCCAATAATCCCTTAAGCTCCCGGGAGGAACCGCCGCGGCCGCCCCGGCCCCGCCGCCGCCGGGCAGCCCCTGCCTGCGGCCCCGGGACCCCGCCGGCACCTTCCCGCGGGGCTGCGGGGAGAAGGGGAGGGAGGGGAAAGGGGGGGTTGGAAGAAGGAAAGGGGGAGTGGTGGGACCGCAGCTCTCCGCCGAGCATCCCTCTGGCTGGAGCTGGATTTTAAAACAATAAAATCCACCGCTGCTATCTCGCTCGCTCCCCCCACCCCCCCCACCCCGCTCCCCTCCCCGTCACACCGCAACCCGCAGCCGCCCGTGGAATAATCGCACGCCCCGAGTCTGCGTGGATGCAGGCGGACCGCCCGGCTCCTGCCCGCCGTGACTTTAGAGCTGACGATCTCCTCTTCTCGACCCCCACCCCTCCGCACCCACCCCCTGCTCCATGGCAGAGCCGCTGCCTCTCGCACCAGACTATATTTGCAATATGTGCTAATTTACCAGCTAGATGCCCTTGGATTTTAAAATGAACTCATCAGTCAATGTTTCTAGGACCGATGCTGCTCTCTCTCCTCACACACACACCCTCCACTGCAGACATGTTACTCATTCTCCAAGCATTTCCTCCCCGAATGTCCGTCAGACGTATATACACTTCATTGATCAAACCAAATCCCTTGATAACAATAAATAATAATACAGACAGTTAACATCAGCGGGGAGCGGGGCCGAGGGGGGGTGGGGTGGGGAGGAATGGGGGGGGGAGACAAAGATGACGACTAAATCTGCATTGTGCTCTGCAGGGCTGATGCCTGCAGGGATGCAGAACGCAGGTACGCCCCTAAAGATGGGCACAGCCCTGGCTAGAAAGCATCACCTGAGACCCCCCCCCCCCCTTACCCCGAGCTACGGGGAGGGGGGCACTGATGATACCCAGAACCGGACCCTATCCAGCCTGCCTGTGTGGGAACCGCAGGGGAGTAAAGCACCGAAAGCCGACGAGGAAATAAATAAATAAGGCAGCTCCTTTGTTAGGCAGGGAGCTGTGCAGGTGCTCAGCACTGCAGCGTTAAGGGTATCTATGCGGCCAGAGATCCCGAGGCTGCACGGTGGGATTTTCAGAATCATCTTCGTTCCCACTTCCATCAATTTCCTTTGTGCTACAGACAGCGAGCCCCAGTGTGAGACAGCAGGTTAGGAGGACGGGCTATTCAATATCCCTCTGTTCTACGGCAGGTATTTCACAGGCTTTGGTTTCGGGGCTCTCGGGGTTTTATTTCCTATTTCCCTGGGGCTAAAAGGGGGCAGGCAGGACAAGCTGCCTCCTGGGATTTTGGCTGGCTTGGCGTCTTGTGTGGGTCTGGCAAAGAGAAAGTGACTGCAGTGTAAGTGTTCGGGAAGTTGGGGAGGGTGGGGCTATCTAGAAATCTTTGACTCACTGGGGTAACTCCCTGAACGCAGGAATTAAATTATTACTCAAAGCGAGTTACATTTTACGAGCAGCAGCCCTGGAATGAGATTCTGCATGCATAGAGAGCTTGAAACAGCTAAAATAAACATATGGAAATACATATACAATGCATAATTCAGTTATTGGGTGCAATGCAGAAGTCCCTGAGTGACAGAGGAGGGGGAGTTATGCAGTAAAGGCAGCCCAGGAATCCATGCGTACAACATTTCTCATTTATACCAATGCAAACCTCACTGACATCAGCCTGGACAGGGGAAGAATCAGACTCTATGGGAGAAGCAGAGGATGAGAGAGACCGTACCCGGCAGCCATCCTCCCTTCTTACAGACTCCATCCGCAGCATCAGAGCTGTGTGCAAGATGTTGCCATCACAGAGGGCAATTTACATCCATTGTCTTCCCTGCTTTCCCCTCTTCCTTCCAACAACAACAAAAGTTTCTATTTCTTTTTTTTTCCCCCTAAGTTTTGCTGCAAACACATAATTTCTTTACACAATTTAACCAAGTCTTTGGAGGATACTTATTTCAAGCAGTTAACACCTGACCCCAATTTTTGTGGGTAATTAGTGAGCTAGATAACCACACAAAGTGGGTAATTATTTAGTACCCAAGGGTACTGTACAAGAGGGTAGAGGCTGGCAATGTTAACAAAAGCACATCTCTAATTATTGTATCTATACTGGTGATGTTTTAAGAATAGTTACTCCATCTAATGATCCATGATAAATCAGTAAACTATTTTGCTTCCCTTAGCATATATGCCTGGTCTAATGAAGGGCACAGCAGAGCCAAGCCCCAGCTCTGGACCACGTGCAGACACCAAGAGAAGCAAAAGGCATCCAGCTGGAGGAGGCAAGGCAATGGACAGAGATAGTAGCATAGCTGGGAGCTCACAGGTTAGTTAAGGAGTGGGAAAGCCATGCAGAGAGATGTTTGCAGAGCATGCCTACCTCTTGCATAGGCCATGTGGCCACGCTGGGTATCTCTGCATGCAACAAGAGTCCCAGTTGTGTTATAACACAGTTCTGTCTTGCTTATTGCAAATGGCACCACAAGTTGGGTGCTCTGTGCCTTGTCGGGGCTGTAAGGCAAGAGGGGAGCACTGAAAGAAAACCCAACCCTATTTTGAAGCAATGGCTGAATGAGGAAAATTCATCTATATATATATATTTGATATATATATCAAAAGTTTTGATCATGAGAACCAAGTGAAGAGTTATGCTGGAAACAGATTGGTCATCTACTACCCACTGACCACTGTCTGCAGCATTACACACTCTTAAGGACATCTTCAAGACATTACGCTCAGCAGCACGGCACTTTCCTTTTTTAATTGCTTTTATGAATCATCGCTGACATCCGGACACTTTATTTACTAGAGTGTCCAGCAGCCTTGTTTTTCAAGGGCTTAAACTGTGGCACCTAAGGGCCTCCAGGCTGGCACAAAGAAACAAGGGCGTCATCCTCTTGTGGTCATAGACATGCATTTAACTCTGCTTGGGACCATGCAAGCCAGGCACTACAGAAGAAAACATAAATGGCAGCATCACCCAGCACTGGGAGTGCCAGGAATTTGTAACTTAAAGTTTGAGGGGTTCCCCTAACTCTCCATACCTCCCTTTAGTTCTTATTTTTCCCTTCCCACAAGCAAAGTACAACTGAAGGAGGCCTGAAAATTGGTCTTGCCTTTAAAAAGGGACCAAATCTCCACAGTCCATTTGTTTCTAAGCACACCTGTTCATCCTACCAATATGAGCAGGTCAAATAGGAAAAAATAACCTTGCCAAAACCGGGGCTCAGTTCAGAGCAGCTGTGCTGCAGGCACCTGTCCGCACCAAGATTGAAGCTTCTTTCATGTGCTACAGGCCATTTAATAATCCAGCAACTTACAGTGTTTGGCTGCTACCATGCTGAGGTGAGTATAAATAAATTGGTATCCCCTTCACTAATCCTCTTAGGGACCCGAGTTTGCGGGAAGAGTTCTCACAGAAATGGAGTGAGAGCCATTTTTGCAGAGAGAAGCTGGAAAACAGAAAGGAAGAATGAATTTAATCACAGACACGGGTTCAAAGCAGACCTTGGTAGGTGCACAGTTGGAGCAGAAAGCAGAGTGCAGATAAACTATGACCATTTCTTTCCTGAAATGAATTGGAATTAGAGGTTCAAAGGAGAAAACGCATAAGGGAAGGGAGGCTCGGCCAGAGGGGATGCTTTAGGGACTTAAGCATTAACTATAAAACCTCGAGGTGTTTTTGAGACAAGTCAGTAACTTTACTACAGATTGACTGAAGCCTTTTCTCCCATAGGAGAAAAAGTTAAATTGGTAATTTTACCACACCAACACCATCTAGGAAATGGTTGTAACAATATCAGTTCTGCTTCGGCTCTATGTGAGGTGATAGGAGAAGAACTTTAAGAAACAATAACACGTCTTCAAGGGATTAAAAAATGTTTGCCAATATAAATGAAGAATTCTAACAGTGATTGAGGAAAGGTGCAAATTCCATGTGGGGAAAACCCATGGCAAAAAAAAGGTTGGGTGAAGTGTCATGGTGTCATGACCAGAACTGCCCTCTAACTACCAAGTGAGGAGTTGGGACAATCTAAGGCTTCCAATTTGAACCGCCTTGTCTTGTACAGCATTGTCCAATTCCACACCAAGGCAGCTTTTCACCTCTTCCCACCCTGCTTCCCCATATATAAAACCATCACATCAAAGCTTACCGTGTCCACAGAGAGTTCTGAGGCCCTTAGAAGAAAGCTGCTCTGTCCAGATTACTCTTGTTATCCTCAACCCTGTTAGTTGACAAAGAGGATGCAGTATGGTTGACGGTCGTAGAACTCCATTTCATCCCCAGTAAGTCCTTTTAACCCAACCCACCCACCAGCTCTCACCTTCAAACCCAAGAAGATCTATCCTCTCAGCTTAGAGAGGGGATAGTTGTATTTCATTTTCCACCTGACTCCAATTCTGCTAACACCTTTCTAAAAGACCGTTGAACTCTGAATCTTCAACCTCTAGATAACGGAAATACAGTCATTATTTTATGGACAAAACCATAAAACAATTTATCCTAAGGTGAGAAAAGCAAGGAAAAAGCCAATTGAGGCAGAGTTGTTCACCTCCAAGGCACAACAGCCCTGGAATTCTGCATCATTCTGTGCCTTATTTAAAACCAAGTTTGGGAAAATGGGAAGGGTTCAATAAAAGGTCAGTGGATGTAACAGAGGGATTTGAAAGAAAGGTTACAGAGATTAATTCGTTCTCTATCAAAGAAAGAGCACGAAAAACAGGAGCGCAGTACATGGAGTTATGTGTGTTTTGTCCACGGGGAGTTGGCAATATGCTTTTGAATGTGAGTTTTCCTGTACATACTGGATTTAACCAAACTCCAAAACTCAAAATGAAACTTGAACTTGTTTGGATGAAGTCACGCGCTAATGCTTAACATCTACTCCTGAATGATCTGCCATTTCCATACCACATCCAGCACCTGAAAACCCTCGTATTTCACATAGCTTCTGATCCACCAGGAGTCTCATGTAAGGCTTGATTCACATAAAACATGACCAAAGCTCCGAGAAACTCACTAAAATTTCAGATAAATCTCATCGGTTTTGAGCTGGTGGTAACACTCCTTCAGATCTGAGGTCTCATACCAAAAATCTGACAAATTTTCAGGTATTTCAGTTACAAACTGATGGAGCTCTATTAGTCAGAACCCAGATCCAATGTCAGTTTAGTTTAGTGACATTTTGGGAACCTGGCCCAGAAGGAAGAGTAGAAAATTAAATTAAAATTAGAAATCCATGAGGCTATAACGGGGCTAGAGTGAATTATATTTCAATAGGCAAAAAGTGTACGGGTCACACTGTACAGAGATGGAAAGGCTGAGCCTGCCTGCTGCAGTCCAGAGATCTATTCTTTCCCTCTCCCCCATGAACCCACTGTGGATCCTCAGTCTGCGCCCATTTTTTTTTCCCTTCATAAAACCAAAATAAGTAACATATCTATTTCACATGAGAAAGAAATGACTCTGAGCCATAATTAATGTTTATAGAGAGCCCTGATAGGTTATAAGGCGCGGAAGAACCTCAGAGCACAGTCATCCTACAACCCCCCCCATCCTCCTGTCACAGCCTTTTTCACCAGCAATGACTTTCTTTTTAAAGGGAGGCTGGAATTATTTCAAAGATAAACAACAAATAGTTTTCCAGGTGTTCTTGTACTCCAGCTATGGCCCACACTGGCCACAGTCTGAAAAATAGAATTAAATTAAATTAAACAAGGGGGGGGGGGGGGGGGGAGGGGGGCATATTTCTCCCAAGAACAAAAATATATTTGTCTCATCTATTGCTTAACAGTTGAACCAAAAGGTAGAACACCAAAATATTTTTGGTGGTGGCGACAGTGGTGAGAATTCAGAAGGTCTGTTCCTATGGTGAAACTAGACACAGAGCTCCTAACGTACTATAACTTGTTTTCACTGGTGCTGAGAATACTATAAGGTCACGTATCAGGAGGTGTGTGACAGAGAGCACAAATGTCAGAACATGGGGAAGATGCAGCAGCATCTGAGGACTTACGTTTGGGCCAGCAGACACCGCTCAGTCTCTGCATGCCAGAAATAGCAGCGGGACGCAAGCAGAGCAGCCAGTCTCCCCACTCCTGGTGCCAGTCTGTACTTCTGCATCACTGAACATTGCAGTGCAGGCTCTGTTACATCCTAAGTTTAAATTCAGTTGTTTTTACAACACAGAGACAGGGTAACATTCGTATCAGGTTGAAAATGAGGAAAACAAATAGAACAATCTGAATATGAGGTCACAACCTATTATGACAATAAATGACACTCTTCAAATAGGATTTTCGAAGCGTAATAACATCCTTTTCAAGTTGATTGTGTTCTTATCAGAGTAGTATTCAAATATAAATATTGTCAGTTTTAAGGCTGTATAGCTAATGAATGTATATGCCAGCATGGCAGCAGTCCATATGAAATCTATATTCATATAGATATACAGTATGCTCACTTGTAATTCCAACATGACATGCAACATGGCAGACTGAACAATTCACATATGATCTGCACCTCTGTCTTCCCTTCTGCATAAGAAGGGCCTCTACTTAATAGATAGTGAGTGAAAACAAAGAAAAATAAGCGACTCATCAGAGATCCCATAGGATTTTAGCTAATTCACCTGATGCCCGAGAGAAATCTGAACTCCTGTTTCCCAAGAGCAAACTCATGCCAGACACGACAGTGAACACCCACTTCTGGGTGCCTGCAGCTGCAGAGAGCCAACACTCTGAATCTGGTGCATAGAGGAACCCTTCCCAAACTAACTTATACTGGGATGGCTGATTAGCAGCACCTAAGTTTTACAGCCAAATAGACTCCAGCTCTGTGCTAAGAGGGGTTGTCCACATGCAACCAACAGCAGCACATCACTGTTTGAT
The DNA here is from genome assembly GCF_054131305.1 of Coturnix japonica. Lineage (NCBI taxonomy): Eukaryota > Metazoa > Chordata > Aves > Galliformes > Phasianidae > Coturnix > Coturnix japonica. Next base: position 4,123,286 of record NC_140696.1, read on the forward strand.
CACTTTCCTGCTCAATTACCATTTTTAAACAACAAAGAGATCATCTAGTAATGGAAACCCATTATTTGAACAACTTTTTACATCTTTTTCTCAGATGTAAACTCTTGCTTATGTAAGCCATTCCCAATTAATATGGGGCCCCCATGGGAAAGCCACTGCCTGTCTACTGATTTCATTTCCTACATCTTCTCTCGTTAAAATCACAATTCGACTCTCCAAAAGGGCAAAAAGATCCTTTGTTTTATCTTCACAAGATGACAGCGTTTTTTCCCTTGCCATTTTCTTGCAGGAAGATGTATTAGCACTACATTTGCTCCTCCATGCGGTGGGATTTCTTAAATAAAAACGTATGTTATATATGTATGGACTTGGAACTGGAGCTGCATTAGCCTATTAACTATCCACATTTGCTTCAGACTTGGCCAGCCACCTAGAAAACCTGCCAAGACCTTTCTGGCAGCCTTTTCCCAACAGTTCCAGGAAAACATGGAATATTCAAAGAATTTTAGGGCCTCCCGGCTTCGTTTGTCACCACTCTCGTTGCCCACTTATTGCTAAATCACAGGCAAATTGCTCTAATGCCCTATTAAAGATTTAAAAGCAGCCTTCTCCACAGCAGGGTATATGAGGACAAACCCACGCTCATACAGCCGCTGTCCGAGCGCAGGCAGGCCGTGAGGCCTCGCGGTGAGGAAAGGGACTGCTTGACAAACTCCAAAGCTCACGACTGAATTCTCTCATGTTTGGAGATATTAAAGCTCTCTCAGACACCCAAACAAAGAAGAGATTCGTTTTCTCCCCAGCGATATGCTGATAAATTGCCATTGAGGTTTTGCACCCGCGTTGTACAGGCTGGATTCACCTGCACTGCAACTGGAACCCTCTGCTTTGCAATCTAAGCCAGGATCTAACGCCTTTGAAAGCACGACAGCAAAAAGGCAAAAAAATCCTGCATGAATTAAGCTATTCCTCCAGCCTCATCCATAGAAGAAGGAAGAGAACACAGGTCTCTAATTTTGACATGAAGTTCAGAGTGATCCTTTAGGTATTACCACCAGCATTGGGCCCCCAGTGATTTATAGCAGCACTACAGTTGGAGCTCACTGACCGGTGCCATGTGTCATAGAACCCTACAAACAGAAGTGATTCAGCAGTCAAACTGCATCCTTACCAACACAGCAAGCAGCAGACACTGATCTTATTTTTTCCACTAAACCTACACTGTTTAATTTCTTACTCAGTAACTATTCTCACATACAAATGAAGGGAAACACGTGACTGAAATATCTTGGTTCCCTTAATAATAAGTTCTCCTTTCTCATTTCAAAAGCCACTGGGAAGGCAATTTCCAAAATCAACTCAAACCACAAGATCTGTAGCAGATAGCAATTGTGCCTTGCCTTCTCCCTTCCCATTTCCTTCCTGTTCTTCCTTTCTTCCTCATTCTTTTTTTTGAGATCCTGTCTCCAAATCTAACAACTTCACTTATGGGAGGAAATAGAAAGCCAAGGGGAAGCTGTGGCATTTGTCAGACTACAAACAGCACTATTGCAAACCACTCTTTGAGCCACAACTGCGATTCCTCATCAGACGAGATGAGAAGCCACTTCAAACACAAGGAAAAAAACCAACTCTTTAAAATACACCCACATCTGGGGCATTAACCCAGGAATGGGTTTGACCTTCTGCTTGCCACAATTACTTAAACTCACTAAGGCCAAAGAACACAGACTGTTTGCCTACAGCATTCAGGGACTGAATGGAGAGACCCCAAATCTCGTACCAAGCTGAGAGCCACAGATTTCCAGGCAGCTTGATTTAAAAGAGCCAGCTTCACCTGCCTCTGCTTTCTTTACTGTACAGTGGTCACACAAGCCTTCCCCATCACGCACAGCAGCTATGAGGGACTGCAGGTGGACCGTGTTGTTGAGTAACTATTATCAATATTGCTCCATCAACCCTTCATTATTATTTGTCAGTGTGAACCTGAGGCACAGCCAAGAGCTGGCCTTCCACTGGTTCTCCCCTAGTCCTGAACTGCCTCACTTCATTCATTCTAAGCCTTTAAACATGAAGTCTAAACTCAGCTCTGAATTAGCATAATTCTGCATATGCTTATTAAAAACTTCAGTATCTATCCTGTTCTAGACTTGCAAACTTCTTGGTCCCATTAACTTCTAAAAGCAATTAGGTTCATTTTTAATTAAGTACCGGTGAAAAAGAATTGCCTTTTAAAACATGTTCAATTTGTCACCATTTACTTTCACCGCGTGTCTCCTTGTGCTCACTTTGCAAGACTACAAGAATTTCTCACTCTACCACCTCATTATTCGCTTACTTTTCATTATGATGTAAATTTGTTTTCCTTTCTAATGGGAATGGTTCCACTATGGCGATTTCGGATATCTCCGTGCTTAGGCCCATTTTTGCTGGCATCTTTTTGAACCACTCAGGCTTGATAGCACTTCTCCTGCTCTACATGCCTCACTGATTTTGGTCCCAGAAATACAGACAGCACTCAGTTGAATTTCATGTTAATACTGTGCAGGGGTGCATCCACTCCATGTTTATAACAGGACCAAGCTGTAGAATGCTCAAAAAAGCTCCCATTGATGGCTTGAGCTCTGAATTGGCATTGGATTATGGAACAACAGGCAACAGGGACTGACTGACTGCCTATCAGAGATTCAAGGAGGAAGATGCAAAAGCAAAAGAAGATATATATATATATATATATATATAGTCTGTCTTTACCAAATGTCTGCCCGACTGGTTAAGGCTTTTTTGGACGCTGTCAGCTGCATGTGTAAAAAATGGCCCATTCACAAAAATACACTTACACTACAATTGTTAGACATGACATTTACACGTCACCGTTAATTATAAATGACTTGATCCTGACATTTCATTAATACATTATGAAAGCCATAATGAAACCCTATGAGCCGTGTGTCACACCTGTAACAAAGACAAGCTTTAGAGAAATCAAAGTCATGTCACCAGACCTTGGCAAAGGGTGGAAGGGGAAAACGGCAGTGGGGTGACTCACGCTTGGAGTGGGCTTATCCTCAGCAGCCTGAAAGGGACAGGGGGAAGCCCTGCAGCCCAACATCAGCTCCTATGCAGTGTGATGCAGTTGTTCCATTACCTGAACACAAGACTCTATGAGAATGTAGATGGAAAATGAAAATCAAGGACCCTATATCAGCCATACCCACCCTGCCTTTAAATTGTCATTTGAGACAAGGTTGGAGCATCTAGTTGGAGACAAAACTGTTTTTCGGCAGAGGTAGAAGGAAGCAGGGAGAGATGGAAGTAAGCGGGAGGCACCATGTTTAACACTGAATTTCAGAATCTCTCCTTATCCGCCCCAGAAACCTGATTCTTGGACTTATTTAACCAAGAAACAGGGCCATGACATTGCACAAAGAGGCTAATTTCACATGTAAAAATCTGATTTGCTTCAGGAGAATACATTTGATGTTATGAATCTATGAAGTTAAATATATGCACCTGGGACTGCCTGGAGATAAGGGGAGTCAGGGCAACCAGAAGTCCTGTTTTGGTCATAAAAAGAAAAATGTATAAAAAAATAAACCTCAATAAAATGATGTATTATGTAATAACAACTTTTGGGGTATGCGAAATCTCTAATCCTTGGAAGTTTCTATCAGGACATTAAATGCTGGCAGCCCAACACTATGCATCCAGACTGGAATCTCTTGAAAACTCACTCTGGAGAGTGCTGATCTTCATCCAGTTTCATACCTGAGCTGCAAATCTACTGCAAATCTATGATAAGGTGAGAGTGAGAACGAGAAGGAAAAAAGGAGGTCAAAAAGAGATGTGTGCTCAGATCTCCGCTCTGGCCTCAAGCTGTTCATTTCACACAGTCAAGTGCCTGAATGCAGAGCTGGTCTCTACCACCTAATTCTTCTATTTTCCAGTTGCACTGTAATCAATATCTGTATCTAATGGAAAGGAGATATTTTTCCCCTCATAGGTTATACTTTGTGACTCAAACACAGACAAAAAGAACTTCCTCCTTCAGCAATTTGCAACTTCAAAAGAAGAGAGGAGCCCATTTCCGAGGTCCGGGCTTTGAATCTCTGTAATGAAATTGTCTTATTTTTAACTGTCTGAGCAGCTTTCAAGCAGAAGCGTGTTAGAATTCATATTAATTTGTGCAGTACCCTATCATCATCATAATTTAGCTCCCAAGGTTGCTGTGCTTGGAATTCCAGTTATGACATGAATTCTATACATTTTATACAGATTTATAAATGGCATCAATAGAACACTTAGGGCCTTATTCATTAAACAATGAGTCATTCTGGCATTCCATTCTATTTCATCCCCGTTCTTGCAAAACTTTTATGTATAAATTTGACTGTACTTAATGCATCTGATTTAGCAGCAGAAGTGCTGCAGCATAGTTTCAGCTGGGTGTGGAAGCAGATGAAAGGCATTGTTTGAGGGGAAAAAACACAAAAGAAAGATCCCTCCAACACTGAAAGTTTTTGAATTTCAGTTTCCTTTCTAAAGGGTGAGCATTCAAGGCCCAGCAGGCAGCACTGCCCTGATTTCTCACTGCCACAGGTTGGTTGGCCCATTGAAGGACATGAGGCAGCTCAGAAGGCACCATAAGAGGCTCCAAGACATCCCTTAGTAAGCAGTTTATAGCTGTGACATCAGCAAATCCTAATAATGATACTGCATGACCACAACAAGCAGTTTACAGAACAACTTCCCTAGTGACCTAAAACCAAAGTAAGACCCATTACCTATCAGTGAGGAACCTATAGTACTAATAGTGACTAGCAGCATGGCTACAGATTGCTCCCCATCTTATAGTTTGGTCACTTCAGAGTATCTCATGTTATTTTACCTGCTCTTCATTCCTCCAGCTATCCAGGATTCATGGTTGCAAATTCTGCACAGTTTTCTGGAGCACAATTATCTCAGGAGTCACTTCTCTGTCAAATTTGGCTGGTGATAGAAAATGGTCTTGGAAAGGGAAGGGAGAGAGCACGGATACAGGAACGCACATGAACTAAGTGAGCACATTAGCTGCCTTTTCATTGGAAACCATTCCAAGACCTTATCGCTCCTTGGATGCTTGTAGTTTTCTTCATTAGGTATACAGGCACCAGAGCCTATTTTGGGTCTTATTAACCCACAGTAAATATGGAATCCATTTCACTACGTATTCTCTACACTATCTACCAAGCAATCACCACACCAAGAAACGCACAACACTATTTACACTCATTGCCCATAACAGAGAACAGGAATGTGTGCTCAAACAAAGTGCACCATCTCATTTTCATTAGTTCTCCCACCACGATATTTCTAGTACTTCCCCTTTGTACGTCAGACTTAAAAGGCCAAAAATCAGATCAAAGTTTAGATCCCATTATCAAAGGACAAACAATTTTCTAGGGGGTGGATTGTTTCTTTTTCATTTTACATTCCAATGGAAATGTGCTCTCTGAAAAACAGTTACTGTCTCTCCTACTGTTCACAGGAATAACTGAATAAAAGCTGGGAATGGAACAGCGATGGAAGAGAAGGAAATTAGGACACTTCTGTCTGTTCACTGTGCAAGCAGGGAGAAACAAGACTGGCAATTAAAGGAACCATTCAGGGCCAGGCACCTTCCTTTTGCTTCCTCCTCTTCTAATCTACAGCTCATGAGCTGCTCCTTTACTCATCGCAAAAGGTCTGTAATTGTAACACTGCCACATTCTCCTGGAAATCTACTTAAATGGCATATGATAGAAGCCATATGATAGAAGCTTAATTACATAGGGAGGGCATATGGAAGGCATATGACATAAGGACATATGGAAGGCATATGATAGAAGGGCATCCGAGGACATATGATGGAAGTCTAATTAATTGACAATACATTCCTCTCATCAGGGGGAGAGCTGGAATGTTGCTTTGTTAGGAAGAAAAATATGCACACTGAATTATGTTTATTGTTAACTCCACCGTACCACTGACCATCCTCCTTCTTCATTGTTACCTCTTGTTCTTTGGAGCAGACAGATTATTTGATTTACATATCCATCTGCCATTACATTTGATAGCCACAAGTATGTGTGTCAGTACACACAGTCATCATCTTTCAACCTTACAGAGTACCCTTATAGCTGCATGAAGCAGGCCTACAATTCTGCCACCAAAAAAGGAAAACAGGCTGTTCTTATTTGGGAATCATTACCATTAATATGTAATGTTTTTCTTAGAGAAGTACCAAGCAGATAAAGAATTTATCTGAGTGGTGTCCACTAACTCTATGCTGGATGTGGGTCAGCACAGCTTGTGGATTTACATCAATGTAAAATGTGCATATCCAACTGCAACTAGATCTATGGGGCAGAGAAATAAAGCAGCCTAAAGCATATACACAGCAGCAGTCCTAAATGAAACTGATACGATGGAGAAGCAAACCACCTTTACAAGATATGACCAGAAGCATCAGCCTTTGAAATGCCTAGTTTAACTGTAGGGAAAAAAACCACCTTGAAAACCACCATTTTAGCTAACTGTAATCATTAATGAAGATTCCCTAAGAACAGCTCTCCTGGGGACTGCGTAGATTTAGGTACTTTCACACAAACCCTTACTGGTTTTATCTGGAAGCATCAGTACCAGCCAGTACCTTTCTGAGAAGCAATGAGGGCCAGCTCCCACTCTGCTGCTGGCACTCAGCTCCTGGGGCAGAACTAACCCAACCAGACGCCAGCTGAAGCCAGGGGAAACCCACTTGCACATCTCAATTTCAGACACAGTACAGGACGTTTTCCATGTTACCTTTGGAGACTTCTGCTTGCTGACCATGAAGGCAATAACACTGATAGGTTGTCACGGTGCTTTTTAGGTATGTAACACATTGCGCTGCTCAATTGCTAATAAAGGAAGACAAGCATTACTAGTCCACTGAATTTACTAAATATCCAATAATACGATACCAACAGGTAAAGAAAACACCAAAGCGCTGAGAGAACGAACACTTGTGAAGATCTAGAGAGGCAAAAGAAAGGTTTTTCCAGCTCATCTTACCTGCTCTTTCCTGTTCCATGTGTCCAGAGCAAACACTGCTGAGGAATTATGGTCGCTCATCACGCCGCTTTTTGCAAGACCCAAGGAAAGCTAGGAGGTTGTACAGTTATCTCCCTTGGTGTAATTCTAAACTATACAACCTACTACCTCAACCTGGATGCATGCAGTCAAAAATGCTGAAAGCCACCCACCACTTCACAGCCGACATTATGTCAGAGGTCCAATTAAAAGAATTGTAATCATATCAAAAGTCCTCAACACTCCCAGAGTGCTCTAATTTGGAAGGAATAAATGTTGTGTTGGTGAAAAGGCACCAAACCAAACGCAGCTCTCCAGCACTGCGTATGTCAATACATCAGACACAGTAAGTTATGGTTATTGCTGCTAGGTATAAACAAGATTGTGGACATATTTCACACAAGAAGGAATTTTGTTCCTGGCTGAAAAAATAAGGCTTTTTCCTCCTCTGGACCACAGCACAGACATACACGTACATTTTCTAAAGCTCCCAGAAAGGTTTAGGGTGAAGTTTGTCCTAACACATCCTTTTTGAACATGTATAGCATTGACTCTGGAACGCGCATCTTGGCTCCTGAGCATTTAAAGGATGGTTGCAGAAATGGGATTGGGAGAACTACAGAAGGGGTTGAAACATTTGAGTCAATGTTACCCTTGCATCGATTCCTTGCTCAGATTAAATGCTTTTAGAAATGCAATACTGAGCCTGTCTCAGCAGTCAGAATAAGACAGTGTTCCCTTAACAAGGAACTCATTACATTTTTCACTTGTATTAGTTCACAGTCAAACAACCAGGATGTTATCTTTGTGACTCATTCCCATTACCCACCAAGCTAGTGCTTAAAGCAGTATGCTGCCTATTTATTACAGCTTACAAACAGGGATTAGCATCTTAAAATATGCCAGTGCAAACAGTGGAACTGAATCAGTTCTGAGATCCTGCTCTCAGGTGAATGCATCCTCAGGCACAGCGGCTCTGTGCTGGAAGGGGATTACATTGGAATCAGACCTCATGAATGAGTGCTGAGCTGTGCTGAATAGATGGCATCTTGGTTGCTCCTATTTTCTTAGGATAAAATAGTGTTGCTGATTGTGAAGAAGCCAGTGCCCTACCTCTGCATTCAGAGCCTGTCTAGAAAGCAAAGGAGGAAGAGGAGAAATAATACTGAGTGCTGGAATTCAGCTTGCAACAGTGGAAGAAAACTGGAAAGAAAAACATTTCTGCAAGGTTTAAATGTACTTGTTGTTAATAGTATTAGTGGAATTTCTAATGACTACGTGTTCAGGAAAGTTTACTTTGAGCTGTCAGGCTCTGTGGATATGGCACAGTATCACAGTTAATGGCATAGTATGGAACCATACCAGGACAGCCACTGTTGACCACTCTATTACTCAGAGCAATGACCCACACACACAGTTGGATCAGGACACCACGGATCTCCAGCCCTGCTCCAGACCAGGAGCTTTACTGCTGTCTGAAAGCACCCTGAATCCTTCCTTGACACAATTCCACCCTTTAGTGCACTGAGCTCTGCCCTCACACATGACATCCAGAGATGTAACCTGTGCAGCTCTATGGAATCCAATGAACCTCATGTAGGGTGGCAGGAGGCCCCAGATCCCCCTCAGTGATGTGACACAGGAGGCATGATGCCTCTCCTGGCTTTTTCAGAAGTCCTGTTTCACATTCTGCCTCTAATAGAGCACATTTAGGAGCTAAACCATTTCAGCATCACAAAGACAGGCTATACATGTTCTCTACAATTTACCTATGAATTACTTCCCTTTGTCATAATAATAATAATAATAATGCAATTCAAAACATTTAAAGAATGGTCAATCAGCACCTAATCATTCTAATGACGGAGATCACTGCTAACATCAGCACTGCCATAGGACTGGCGCAGGCACAACTTGCAGACCAGGCAGTTACAAACAGCGCTGAGCAAAACATCCTCCAAGAATTCACTCCAAAATAGAAAGGGAAGAAAAACTGGTTCGTTTCAGTTGCATCCTCAGCTCAGCAAAGGTCCTTTCACAGACATAAGAGAAAATACTTCATGAGCAATATTCTCACCTTGAGCCTAAATAGCCTAAATTTTTCACAGGTTGGCAAATGCCACTGTGACTGTTTTGCTCCTGACTCGCCACCTCTCCCTGCCTCCCTTCCATCACAACTTCAGCTTCCTCCTCATTGCCACGTTTCCCAACCCCTGAGCTGTCAGCTCTGTGCTGGCACTCACTCAAGGAGCGTTCTCGCTCCCTCCCAAGCGCTGCAGGGAGCTGGGAGCTGCACCCTGCTGGGCTTCCTCCCACCCCAAGGTGCTGGGGCAGCATCCCAGCATGGGGCAAGATTCTCACCAAGATGGTATTCGTGTCCCAGTTCCTATACATCCCTCTGCACCAGTTCCCATATATCCAAAGCCCTTCCAAAACAGTGCAATAGGAATAAACAAGCCTTTCTGTGGACCTGTACGTGACCTATGCCTGCTTCAGAGCTGCTTTGAAGAAGAAACACAGAGACTTTAAGATAAAGTATTTTTAAACACTGAAGCAGTTTCTGTCCCATACTCACACTCCGGTCAAATTTTAGACACCCCCTCAGTTGCTGCATAGATTATCAGGGCGAGATCTGCCATCAGTGAGAGCCTGGTCTTAGAATGAGATATTCTGTTCCTTCCATTTCAAGCTCAGATGAAGCCAGGACAGATGAAAGTGTATTTGCACCCTGGAGGAACAGCCATTTCAAGCAGAAAAGAAGCATCACGCTGCTACTCATGCCGTCAATTAGAGTATCCGCTGCTACTACTGACATGAGGAGCTGAGATCAAATATTAAAACAGAAGTCACCTAATTACCGTCACCCAGCACCTTCACTACATCCGCTTGGTATCTGCCTATGGACCACAAGCTCTTTGGGGAGGAGAGCAAGAGAGATCTCCAGCACCGCTATTATAGCACTTCCTTTTGGTGGCGTGGCTCCCCGTGTTTGTTTTTGGGTGATTTTAGTTAATTATGTCTTTACTCAATTAGCACAATCATACCCAATTATGCAATTAGGGTAAATATGTAATCTAACGACAATGTTCAATTACGATACGTATCGATGCTATAAAAGTTCCTATTAAGTATAGTTGTGGGGAGCATTGCGTTGCACGCAGAGCCATGCAGTCCTATGTAAATTAATGTATCTTGGGAGTGAACAGCAGCTCACAGACCCCATGCAGCATCAGATGGAGGTGCATGTGGAGCCTGGACTGCGAAGGGATGCAGAGCTTTGCTCATTTTACCTCCTGCTCCCCCCCCAAAGGACTTCAGGTGACAGCAGAACACAGAAACCTGCCTCCCTCCCTCTGTGCTGCATGAAGCCAAACTTTACATTTGGTTTCCCAAGAATGTTGGCAGAATTCTAACCCAGCGCTGCTTTTTAAGGATTTAATGGAATATTCCATTCTTTTAAACCAATTTGCAATGCAAAGCAGCACGTTCCATAGAAAAGCAGCTCTTCAGAATATCCCCAAAAATCAATGACACAAAAAGCAGTGACCCACGTATTACTCCTCCTAAACTACACCGTACTGTGTGTGCATTTGCAGACCACTCCTGTTGACCACAGCAATGGAACTTCAGGACCGATGAGCTCAAGGAAGCAGGATTCTGTTTTCCTATGATCAGCTGCAAAATCATCAGCTGAGATTTGGCTCTGAGCCTATATGACCGTGAAAGATACAGAAGAAGGAAGAGCCCACCTTCACATTCAGATCCCAGGCAGGCAACCCACAAGGCTTGCCAAGGAGGAGGTGGAAAGCAGAAAATACTCCCGAAGCAAACACATTTCCTTAAGTCATGGAGAAAAAAATAAATACCCAAACCCACAAACGATATTGTTCCGGTTTGAGGTCAGAAATCTTGTTTGCTAAACTTCAGCTCGGAGTGATCTGTTTAACAGAAGACTTTCAAAAACCTCAGACAGATGAGATTTTACAATGGAAACGCTGATGTGGTTCTATCTGATCAGCTCACCCATCGAGCCTTATTTCATGCAGCTTCACTATTAGGACTTGGTTGAGGAACCTCAAGTGGTCTGAAGGTTTACCCCAGCCCAGGGAGCATTCCTAGAAGCCTGGCAGGATTGCTGAGCTGGGCTGGGACTTCCAGAGCCTGCAAATTAAGGTAAGGAATCTCATCTGGGCTCAGCTGACATCCAGAGCAACTCAAATACTTTGAAAGCAACTTAAAACCTTTCAACGCATTACAAAAATGGTCCATGGTCGAATTTTTAGCAAGGGTTACAGCAATCTGAGGATTTACTCAATATCACATTTCAGTATCTGGTAGTTTCTAGGGGAAGGGTAACCAAGCACTTATTGTTGAAGCACGGGGAGCTTTTAGTCCATAGCTGGAGCTCTGGGCTGGATACAGACACTCAGTGCTGGGCCCAGGGGTGGCTCAGAGATGCTGGTAGCCAAGCTGTGGGGCTATGACTCTAAACGACCCCCAAAACCCATGGGCCCAGGCCTGTTCTATGGACATGTCTTCATAAAGCACCATACTGCTTTATGGGAAGGTGGGAAGCTCAGAGCCCAGGTTGAACACTCTTGTTGAAGACGCTGCATACCATGAGGAGGTCCCAGAGCCAACGCTGGTTTTGTATGGACATTCCTCCTTCAGAGCACTTGGGGCTGAAGCTTCTAAGTGATGGAGACTGCCTGGCTCAAGGATGGGGGTCTTAGTCCCAAACATCAGTGTCTAACAACATCCTCTCCCTATTTTCTCTCTTACTAATTAAAAACAAATAAACAAGGCACAATAAAATAGAATCCAGATTACTGAAATAGTAATTTCTCTGCCTTCTAAGAGTTTGATGAGATTTGATGATCTGAATAAGACTATTTGGATAAGGCTCAGATTCCAGGGTACCACAATCACATTCTGCTTACCAAGGAGAAACGGTCTTATTCTTTTGAGGGAGAAAACCATGATTTACCAAATCTGAACAACAAGAGGAGCTCGCTTTGGAAAAGGTTTGCTTTTCTTCTTCAGACAAGAAATGCCTCTGTACTAAGTGGCGAAATGGGGCACTGCTGTAGCAGAGCCTCCCTAGATGTGCACATAGCCAGCTTAGTTCCACAGGAGGCATTTTTTCCTGAGAGGTGCTAAAGCAATGATTGTCTATTGCTAGAGAATGCATCGCGCTGATCAAGGTACCAACTTTTGAGAGGATACTGTGATTTTATCATGTCCCAGAGGCCCTCCTGGTACATTCAGCATGAGGGGCTCTGGTTTGTTTCCAGCTCCAATAGCTGCCTTCTCTTTCTTTCCGTTCCCTGCAACATCAAACTGGGCAAAGCATCCAGCACTCCCTGCCTGTGGCGACCCTGCAGCGCGACGGCGCAATGGGATGCAGCCGCTGTGCCTCAGTGACAGATGAAGAGATCTCTGTGCACTCTGTCTGGCACTCAGATCAAAGCTGCTGCATTAATGTAAGCTCCTCATCAACTAAGTGAGGGAAAATATTCACGAGAAACATCCAGGTAGAAGCACCGCAGCCTCCAATTAGTTTCTTCCATCTTAGAGGGAAGACACATTTCAAGGTTCTTCCCATCATTTTGTCAGACTCGAGTTTCACTCTAAAACTTAATGAAGTGCAGTGAAATACAACCAGCAGAAAAGAAATACAAATTAACGTCGAAAACACAATACAGCTCTTTTCCAAAGGCTGAGCTGAAAAACAAAGGGGCGGAGGAGAGCATCAGAGGCTGCAGCTAAAAAGGGTGGGGGGAGCCTAGCAAGGAAAATTAACTAAAATAAACTAAAAAACCAGTGACGTGCTGTGGGTGTGCTCTGCAGTGTGTCCATTTGTCCCACAGACCATGGAGCATCTCCAGCTCACATTGGGCTGAGCTGCTGCATCCCCATGCAGGGGCACAGCTGCCCTTGTCTTTTGCCAAGCAGCAGAAAACCAGCAGTGACCAGAAAGCAAGCTGAGCACCAGAAGGGAGCCCAGCAGCATGGGCAGGAACCCTGGCCCTGTGTCTAATGGCACATCGCTCATGTTTGCTTTCTAAGCATCCAGCCATGGTTAGGTCAAGTCTCTCTCCAAAAGAAGAAAGATGGATATTGATCAGCAGAGCCCAGCACGCTGAGGAACTGCACTAACATACTGCACCCAAAGTAGTTTGTGCACTCTTTCTTCCCCTTTGACTCCGATACTGATTCTTCTAACCCCAAAGTGTGCTTTCAAGCTCCCCACCAGCCCAAGGGTGGTATCTCATTTGCGACACACAAGCCCAATTCCCTTGCCAAGGGTTTTTGGCACTCCCAACACAATATCACCTGAAGTGGCAGACTCCAAAATGCTCAGCGACAAATTCCAGGCTTCTCTCAGCACATTGCCAGATGCCTGATGTCTCCACATGGCTTTGCAGGGAAGAGACCACCATGCACAAATACACATTATGTCGGTAACTGCGTTTGGCCAGACCACTCCTCTTTGGAGGTCAGACTGAATGAGCCAAGACTTCCCTGACAGCCACAAACACAGGATTCTAATGCACTGAATACTCACAGCACTTAAGAACAAAAGAAAAACAGCAAAACAGTAACAGCCACTCTAGAAAAGAAAACAAACCTCACAGTCACAACGAGATGCAATCCCATCCTGCATCTACTGGAGGAGAAACCCTACTCATCCTAACATGGCAGATACAATGTCCATTAGCAAAAGGGAAGGAGGGGGCAGGAATCACTGTTTGAGCACTGGGAGCTTCCAGCGACTTCACAGGCATTGGCAACTGATGCCCAGGGGAGATCTGGACTCTGGGTGCATGTTCTGGGTAGTAAATCACAGCAAGGCTTCATCATGGCCTTACAATACCTTTACCCTAGAAGAGCATCCCGTATCCTTCTTGGTCACATCTTGCTACATTCATCCACATGGAGAAACAAAAGCAGACTGCATGCAGTTCTATTAGCAGAGGCCCTCTCTGCCTTTGTTTTATGCTTCTACAATTACCAGAAAACACACAGAAAACCCTGGAAATTCAGCAAGGGAGAGGAAAAAAAAAACACACAACATTTTTGGACCGCAGCAGAGTGCATCCAAGCAGCCAAGTTCAGAAACAGACAAACTGAAAAGTGGAAATACAGACCAAATCTTTGGTAAAATTAACACTGGAAAGAAACAGTCAGACTTTATTTTGAGTTCACGTTCTTATTATTTTCACATAGGATCTGTATGTTGGAGTTGAAAAAAAATAATACTTCAAAAGTAATTGTTCCACTTAGAAATGTCAGTTTTGCCCAGCAGGTTTCATACTGCCTGCTTACATGGGTTTTTCCCCTGCTCTACTTTAAAAACCATTTAAAAATGAAATAAATACCACAAAATTAGGAGAACCTGGCTTCTACAATGAGCTGATTTTAGAGGGAGAAAGGAGCTGGAGAGCCAACGGGCGGCTCTGGCACTGAGCTGCACAGCTGCACTGTGTGCAGGGACTGAAGTTACCCAAAATAAAGGCGAACAGAAGCACCTCTTACTCTCACAAACAAATAATCACTGAGCAAAGAATGGATCCCCATCACTTCATAAACAAAACAGCTTTCTCTACTCCCAACAACCTTGGAACCACCCCTGCCCATGCCCCACAGTCAGAGCCACGAGTAACGTCGCTGAGATTTCATTTCTTCAGGCTGATGTCACAGACCTCCCCTGTCCCATTTCGTTCGGGCACAAACGAGTTGTTAGTTGGTATGAGCATATTTTAACACCAACCCAAGCTGGAAAGCGATACGGTAATTGCAGAGCAAGATTTGCAGCTCTAATTTTACATTTCTTAAAAAGAAAAAAAAAAAACAAATAAAAAGGAGGAGGGAAGAAAGCATTAGTGGAAAGACACAAACAGCAGAATCGAACATGGTCAGTGTGAATGCAGAAACACAACACTTTGTGCACTTGCCAGACAGACACATACCTATAGATACAAGCTTGTGTGGAATATGACCACAAGTTCGGATCTACGGGTTTGTGGCAACAGGCACGGGTCTCTTCTGCAATTTGTAAGGTTTGGCTTTTGGCTTTGGTTTGTTGGTTTTGTTTTTGTTTTAAAAGAGGAAAAGTGTTTCTGCAAATGAAATGTCAGAACTGTTAGCAGGCAGCACCTCAACTCCGCTTCTCTGAAGGGGGAAGAGCTGCCTCTTGGCTTTGCTATACCATTAGTGCTGTTGCTCCAGTTTCCTTCAAAACCTCAGTAAAACAAAACCAATTTTAAAACAAATAAAAGAAAGCAGGAGATCAGCGGGTTTTTTTTTGTCCTCCTAACTATTTCCCTGAACACTCGCTGATGGTTACACAGCACTGAAGAAGTAACGGCCACTACCAACGCCGTATCGCTAAGGGTGCAGCGAGTTAAGAGAGCAGTTTTTGTGTGCAGACAGCAGTGCAATAAACACATACCCCCATCCTGCAAGAAGTGGTCTCGTTTCCATGCTGGCAGCTCGGAGGAAGCAGACAGAGCAACTGCCTCAGAGTTGTTTTAACTTTCAGAGAAGTCACTACTGGGCCGGGGTGCTACTGTCATTCTATTTTTAAAGAGAAAGAATCCTTTCGCTTCATGAACCGATCCAGAATATTCCCCCAGCTCCAACTCTCTGCTATCTGACAGCATTTCTTCCTACAATGACAGAGACAGATATTAAACTGCTTTGGATCTTTTCTAATAAGACCTCAAAGAGAATCGCGGAGCAAAGTTGCCAGCAAGAAACCTCCTCTCCTTCCCCCAAAGTTCCCAAGTTTTCTTGCTGGCGTAACTAACATTTCCCATTAATGCAGTTTTATTGGGTGGGCAACTGGTGGGGAATTAGGCCACATAGCAGGCAGCCTGGGAGCTCCAAGTGCAGCCTGTGCACAAAATCAGTCAGAGCAATTGCTGCTTAAAGTGTATCCACATTTTTACTTGCTGCATCTTCTCTTTCTTCAGACTATTCCCTATAAAATGAAGCAGTCAGCACGAGGAAAATCGTTCTGCTATTTTGATGCTTTCCAAAGTTCCCCCCACTTCTTCTGTAGGCTCTTAAAATAAAATGCTTCAACCTGCACACCCTGCTAAGCATGCAATTAATATATACAATTTCCCTTTATTGGAATACTGCTTTAACTGAGTTATGTGCAATTCTTGCTCCATCCAGCAACAGAGATGCTAAACTTTCACCATCTGTCCAAAGGTTATCTATTCAATTGATTGCTTAATGTTAGATTCCTACACTTCAGACTCCCATACCTACCTTTAAAGTATTCAGTTTTTCCAGAGTTCTCAGTGCCCAAAATTCAGACCAAGAACAGGAGGTTCAAGGGTTCGGCATCTGTGCAAAACCAGGAAAGCTTTTAGGTAGGAGCCCACATGCAATGAGAACCCCCAGCTTTCCAACAGCCTTCACCCTGCACTGTGTGCACTTGAGGCGATGGGGCAGAGAGCACATGGTCCTGCAGATAGAACAGAGTCACGTCATGCGCAAACGCACTCATTGTGCACTCCTTTGGAACTGAACTGCAAACGGCATATAACAAATGCTGCCCTACCAAAAATAAACCCAAACCCTCCAAGTACGGAGCTCATTTATTTCAGGGGACCTGAGGTTGTGATTCAAATTGTCTCTTGACCCTTCTGATGGAGCCAAATAAGCACAGTCACATTGCTGCTGCCTCTATCAGTGTTTCATACAATAGCAAGGATTTTTTCCATCAGATCTTTGTAAGTCACTCCCATGCTACAATGCAGCATTGCATAACAGAATATTTTTTTTCTTTCAGAGTACATTCATTTCGACCCTAATTTTCTCTACTCTGATGTATATGTGTGAAGGTATGATGACTTGCATGTCTCTGCTGGCAGAGAAATCCCTTATTTTTTGTGTGAGAAAGGACTGATCTCACCGTAGTACACATCCTATGCAAAGGTTACACTTCTAGCTTTATTAGCTCGAAATCTTTGTTTTTCTCCCTAAAATCTCACAGACTCATTTTCTAACCACTGGGATATAATTGAAGCCCTCAAAGGCAACCAAGTCTTGGCATGTGGGTGGCCTGCACATACCTCCTGTGGCAGGACGTGTGCCCTCAGCTTGCACTGGTTTGAATGGAAACTGCAGGCACCCAATGCACTTCAGCAACTTGTCCTCATTATTGAATGATTACAGAGACAGAACAAGGCGGGCCGTCCAAGAGCTCCCTACGTGCTCATCAGGGCAGCTGGTAGGTGTTGACCATAAACCAAAATATGCTCTTTCTTCAGCTGCCTAAAAGAAAGCTGCTCCGTGCTGCAGTTCTGGCCCTCCATCTCCCAGTGCCTCTCTACCTGACTGCTTCACAGAACAAAAGGGAAGAACGAGCGTTAGGCTCCATCACCATAGCTTCAGCTGTTAAAAAAGGAAAGAGGGAAAGAGAAGGCAGAAGGAGCTATCTTTAGCAAAGCACCTATGTGTGCCAAAGAAAACACTCCGTCAGGCCCCCACCGTGAATCTCATCGACCACTTCTGTGCTCCCTTGGGCCCCGCGGAAGGGCAGTGTGGTGGCACACAGACTGCATTCAGAGGCACCTACGTGCTGCAAATGACAAGTGCCCAGCAGCCAACCTCTTCCTTTTCATGCCCTTTGCAAAAGAAACTCATGGGCAATCTCTGAGACGGCGAACTGATAGGGGCAGCAGCAAGTGAACAGGGAAATACGAGGATTATGATTGTTTGTAAATGTGTTACTGCTTTAAAAAATATTAATTTCACTGTATATCAACCATATTCAGGGAGATTGAAGGAGTGCCATGGATTGCACAAGAAGTGGGTTTCAAAATGTTTCCCCCCATTGATCAATCATACAGCTATTGTACCTTTTGAAAACCTGATGAACACACACACGGTGGCAGAAAATCTATGGTAGGCAAACAAATCAATCGTCTTTCGCACTGCATTTGACTGGAATGCTAAGATCACAAATCAAAAGCCTCCACCTGCACCTCACGGACTGCACTCCTTACATAAAGGATTGTGATATCCTTATCCCAAGCATGCTTTGCTTCCCTATGAATTTTACAACACGTCAATGAGCAAAGGATCAGCACAGCTTTGGTTCTAGAGCCTGGCACCCAAGAAAAAAGCACAACACCTTTGTTTAGCATTAAGCCAGCCTGAGACTGGCACGTTCTGGATTTACAGCCAAAGGAACATAGGAAGAAACACAGAGAAATAAAGTCTCTAAAGACATAATGTTGGTTTTGGTCTGTGGGTGGTATTCTTGCAAACCACAAAGCATAAATGCCCTGTCCAGGAAAATCGATCATTATGGAATGCATTGTGTGCCTGAGCAAAGCTCTCTTTGCAGCCATTTCGTACTTCTGCCACAAAAATAAGTCAAATAAGAAAAACAACCACGAAATAATTCCCATTCTTTTTCCTTACCTCCCTCCCCAGTCTGTTTAGGCTTGTAAATACACACAAATACATATACATGTATATTTATGTATACACGCACACACACACACTCTCTCTACCTTCAGCACAAAGACCTATCTCAATAGATTTCTGCACTGAAATAACAAGAAGAAATTGTAAGGAAAAGGAAGGCAGTGAGTGGAGAGGCGAGGAGAAACCAAATTACCTCGTAGCAGCACTTGATGAGATTCCTTACCGAACGTGCGCTGCCATATTGCTAGGCCCAACTCGACGAGGAGTGCTTTCTGGAAGACAAAATATTTACGGATATTTTCATGGCCAGATCTCAAGAAATGGATCCCACCATTACACACGCAGAGGCTGCAGCCTTAGAAGCAAAAGGAACAGGCAATCCTAAGGGAGGAATTCCTCCCCCCACACGACTTTCCCCCTTTTTAATTTCATTTTTTTTTAGGGAAGCTGGTTTGCCACGTTCCGCCTCGGATCGATCCATTCCTGCCCACCCCAACGCAGCGATTCCAACCCACGGAAACAAAACATTTCTTGCAACACAAACATCTCAGAACTTTGCCAATTCTATCGGCACCAAAGCGATTAAGGCAAATAAAGCGCCATGGAAGTTGTAACAGCAAACGCATCCCCTGCTAGTTAGTAACACACATCCACTTCTCCCACTGATTAGTTATCATACAGAGATCCTTATCCAATTAAAGTCTGATAAAACAGAATCAAATAGGAGGATCGTTACCTGCTTTTGAGAAGGTTCACCAAGCAAGCATTTTAAGCTTTTTGACTCTTTTAACACTGATACAAGGAATAATTATTTCTCGCTGCCGATGCGATTGTTAAAAGAAGCGAAACCCCGGATTGTGGTGGCTTCGTGGATGCTATTCTTTTTGCACCACAGCAGGATTCTTGGCTGCCAGTCCAAGCTGCTTTCACTTGCCAAGTTTTAAGATGCCGGTTTTGCCTTTCATTTTATTGTTCCTTTCGCAACGTTAAAGACCGACTTAAAAAACCATGCACAGCTGCTATCGGGGAGGGGGGGGGGGGGGAATTATTTGAATTTTGCACAAGAATGGAGATGAGGAAGGAGCGCGCTGTGATGTAACCACAACGACACCCACAGAAATAGTCCGATATTGGGGGGGACGGGCTCGGCGCTCCCAACCCTGCCGTCTTCCCTGCAACGCGGTTGGGATCTGGCATAAGGGCAGGGAGCCATAAAAGCGCCCACATATACAGCCAGCCATGGGTGGAGGGTTCTACCTCGCCCCCCTCTTCCCCCTCTTAAAATCCACTGACAACCATTCCTCCCCACC
The DNA here is from genome assembly GCF_054131305.1 of Coturnix japonica. NCBI lineage: Eukaryota > Metazoa > Chordata > Aves > Galliformes > Phasianidae > Coturnix > Coturnix japonica. Next base: position 4,143,139 of record NC_140696.1, read on the forward strand.
AAGGATCTCTTGCAGGGTGAGCTGAGGTTGGGGAGCAGCCGAACAAAGGGATCCCACCCCGTGCACCCAATGCTGCTGGGAAGAGGCTCAGCACTGTGGTGCCAAAGCTGCCACCTCACTCTGGTTGGGGGCTGTGAACCCTTGCACCAAAAGAATTCACATATGAGAAGAGAATGATTTTTTTTTTTATATGTATATATAAATTTTAAGGAGATTGTGTAGAAGATGGGATGTGATTTTAAAAATAAAAATTACCGTAGATGAACTTAGTTATTTCGTTTTACTCAATGGAAAAAAAAAGCCATATGATTGGGGATGGTACCAAAGCTCAATGCCTTTCAAGGACCAAATAGCCACCCAAAGTTGCCTGTGATCCACCGCAGACTTTGACCAGCCACAAAACATACTACAAGGGCCCCCACCCAAGGTACAGCTACACCGTAAGGCACGGAGTGATGCAGCCCCTCTGCGTGCTGGGGCAACACACACTGCTTGCAGCCGGCTGTGCACCTTGTATCCGGGCACAGAAATCCCTCCTGTGCACATGGCTGAGCACGCAGAGGTGTGTGCAACCCTCCAGGCAGTGCATGGAAGCTGTTTCCAAGTGGCGATCACCCAGGGTGCAAACAGCTCCGACACCAGCTGTGCTGTGCAGAGGTTTACGGCTGGCTTTGCAGCAGAGCGAAGCGCAGGAGATGAACACAGCCCCCGTATTTCATATTTTTAAGAGGGGGGAGAAAAAAAGAGAGAGAGAAAAAAAAAAGACAGGCTACAGACAACCGAAAGCTCCCGTGAAAAGCAACGGGCTGAAACAAAAGCGGCGTGAATTATTAATAAGTGGGGAAAGAAAAACAGAAGCTTTGTTCTAAAGTGGAGCCATAAGATGTGAAATTTCAAAATCAGATGGCTCGGTCTGTGATTTCTTTCATTTAAATGAATTGATCTGTTGCTAAACTGCTGCTCCCGTGCCAAGAAAGTTTTAACTCTTTCGGCTCGGAGCTCCCCACGTTGTGCTGTTCTCTCTCCCGTCAACTGAATCGGAAAGCAGAAATTAAAAAGCAAAAGGGGGGGGGGGAAATAAAAAGCAATGTGAGCTTAGAAAAGGAGGGGGATTAGACTCGCAAGCACAGACAGAACACAAAAGAGCCATGGGATGGAGCGTCCCAGTGCTTCGTTAGAACTTCTACTGTATAAACAGCGGGATTCTTGTTCTTACAGTGCTGCTAAAACTTGGAAAGGAGACAGAAAGGCCTTCAACCTTCACGATCCCACATACAGCACTGCGGGGCGAGCTCAGCAGAAACACAGCGCCTGCCCTGAGTTGTGGTAAACATTCACTTACCGAGAGTGCCTTAAACATTTCCAAAACACCCTTCTTTCCTACATGTGTTTGCCTATGGGAGAAAGAACAACAAAGCAGACTGAGAAGCTCCCCAGAGCGGCCCAAAAGACAGCGGCTTTGGTAATATTAAGGGAGAGTTCCCAGCACCATCCCATTTTGCTCTGAGTTTGTTGTGCCCGCGTAAAAACGTACCTTCAAAAAGTTTTAAAAAAATAATAAAAAAATAATAAAAATAATTGAAAATGGACACAAAATGAAGGATAATTCCAGGGAAAAAAAAAACCACTTATGTGCAGAACAACAAGAAAAAAAATAGGTATTTCTATAAGGCATCTCCCACTTTCCAGTTCTGCTGCAGTTCCCCTGAACTGCTGCTGCTCGCTGCAATCTGCTGCCTGCTTAAGCACGGAATGACAGGCAACATCTGTTTGTATGGAAGCCAAGATCAAGCCTTCACTATTTTTTTGGCTCCGTTTCTTTCCTTTTTTTTCTGTTGTTCCCCTCTTCCCTCCTCCCGCCCCCCCCCCCAACCCCAAAAGCTCCACAGGAAAAAAAATAGAAGGAAAAGAAAAAGTAAAAACAGCACGGCAAGATTTTGAAAGCAACTCAAGTGAGGCAGCAACTATTTTCCCTTGGGTTATTTCAAGGTACAGCACTTGGAGGATAACTCTTCCCTCTCTCCACCCTCCCCTGCTCTCCCCACCCCACATCCCTTCCTTTGCCCCGTTGCTATTCATACAGTATCACACACACACACAAACCCAACGTACCTTCATCGCTTTAAGGCCACTCCCTCCTGTGGGGAGGGGGTTCTTCTGTAGGCAACTACAAAAATGGTACGGGGAGGGGAATGAAGGGACAGCCATGCCACAGTGCTCTCACCTTCCCTCATTTGTTTCCCTCCTTCCTCCATTTTACGGGCTATAAAATGCACGGCGCATATTTTCAAAATCAAAGAGTTTGTTACGAAATAAATAACACCCCCCCTCCGCCCCCCCAAATAAAATACAATAAAATACAACACAAATCAGCTCGGATCCAAACACAATTCAAATGACTAACCATGTCAGCCCACTGCCAACTCTGTGGCAAATCGGGAGAAAGCGCAATCATTCCACATGCTGAGATGTGAGCAACTGGAAAGAAACCAACTCTGGAGAAGTCACAATGCAAAGTATTACAGTGCTCCCAACCCCCCTCCCCACTCCCCCCCCTCCACCCCCCAGCCCTACTGCCACCCCTCCACGGGTCACCCACCCCACCCCATCCCCCAGGAAATTAAATAAATAAAGCAATTAATTAATTAATAAGCCACTTATTTGACAAAATAAAAGGAAAGGAGAAGGGAAAAAAAATAATAAATAAATAAAACAACACAAAACAAGAGCAACAAGCAGAGCTATTGAAAGACTTAGGGAATGTTTTATCCGCTGGTGGTTTGGGACAACGCGTGCACGCATACATATCCCATAGAAAATAATTATTATATATATATATATATATATAAATCAGACAAGTTGCTAAGGAGACTTGTGTAAACTCGGAATACAGGCACAGTTCTGGCCTTTCCCCCTGTATTCCATCTCGTATTCCGATCACGCACCACTGCGGCACGATTGCACCAATGCACTGCATTAATCTTGGCCTTAAACGGGCTGACTGGCAAAGCAAACTGTGTGTATATATCATCTTTCAAACTTAACAAGTTAAAGGGAGAGAGGGTGGTGGTGGGTGGGGAGGGCTGGGGAGGGGGGGGGCGGGAACCTTCATTCTGAATATAAAATATAGGAGCTGCGCTTAGTAAGGGAATTTTAAAGAGGAAGCGCTATGCGGGTGCATGCAGACAGCCACGCTCCCTCCCTGCCTTCCCTTTCCCACCTCTCTGCTCACAGCCCCATCCATGGCACATGTCTGATGCCCACCAGCCATGCTGGACCCCCCCGCCCCCACCTCATTCTCCCATCACAGTGGGGTGATACATATTAAACAACTTTTATTTACTTCTTTTTTTTCCTTTCCCCCCTCCCCCCCAAATTTCTGTTGTGTGTGCCCCCAAACCATTTTTTTCCACCTTCTACTATCAGCATGAGGGATATTAAATCAAGCCTGAAGCATCTGTGGAAGGTGACTGCAGCCGCACAGCACAATTCATTCCTCAGTGACTGACAGTGCATCATTAGGCCAGGACAAAATTACATTTGTGTTGGTTTTCTTCCCTCTTCTTTGTTATTTGGGTGCAGGAAATCCATCACCCTCCTTAAACCCTCCTTCCACTTCTCCATCTCCAACCCCCTCCCACTGACAGTCAGCACCCGCCTCTCTCTGCTTTGTGCACCACATTTCATGAGATGAGCACATCCCATGGGGAATCCAAATCTACAGGCTGCAAATTCAGCAGTGCAACAACACACCAGAAAAGCCAATGCTGCAGGCGGTGCCCTGGAGCAAACCCCAGCACACTGCCCTGCTTTCAGGTCCAGCTGAAGGCTTTGAATGCTCCAGAATGGGAACCCGCGCTGCCCTAACAAGCATCACTTCCCTTTATACCTGCAAAAGCACGAGAGGTGAGTCCATCAGCCTAGCTCCAGGATTGCCATGCAGCATATGGGGTGATGCTCACTCCCTGCCCCAGTGCTTGCTGTTCATATGAGGGACCTGAGCCCTGTGCTGTGGCAGGGCTGAGGGTGCTGAGCAGCCACACATCCCGCTGGCTTTGTCTCGGCTGTGATATATGATGCAGATGGATGGCTGTGACTAATGCTCTTGACAAGGCATAAAGGAGGGACAATATGGAAATGTGAAAGAAAAAGTATAGTTGGACTCTGAGCACCGTGTGGAGAAAAGAGAGGCCGGCCATCGAGAACAACTCTACTGGCATCTTCCACTTAATCTAATGACAGTCTCACTCATAAGAGCATTATCACGGCGCCCGGTGGGGCCAGCTCGAGCAGCATGCTTTCCTTTCAGCCCCAAATGACAGTGTGAGGGCATTACCAATAAAGGAGAAAATTATAAAGTTCTAATCGCTAAATGCCGGCTCCAAAGTAAGCCAATCTGCGGCACTGCATAGAAGACTAAGAGCAAAAGGCGTGTTTTAAAGATGCCTTTGGTGGGTTAGTGGTGAGAAGGTGGTGGAACCACCAAGAACTTCAGTCCCTGGGATTCTGAGGTGTCCTGCATTGCTCCCACACATCAGTTCTCATTCTGCACGCATAGAAAGCGAAATACTGAGCTCACCTGACTGCTTCTTTAGGTTTGAGAAGAACCACCTGAAACAAAAACACCACATGAATGAGCAAAGCTACCCACTTAAAAGGAAGATTTGCCTTTTCTTTATTGCCCTAACAAGTAAAGGAAAAGAAGGAATAGTCATCAAAATATTCTCTCTGATCTAACTGTGCTTTTTCCACTTAGATGAAACCACACGACTGAATGCTTCTCAGCCCCTGTGTGCAGATGCTCCAAGGCCTGGATGCAGAGCTGGAGCTGCCTGCAGGACACTTTAAGAAGTTGATGGATCTTCACTACACATCAGACCTGCTGAGGGTGAGCCAGACCCACAACTCAGAGAGAGAAAACCAAGTTAAGAGAGCCCTGCTTGAAGGGGAAGCAGAGCTCGACACTAAGCAGAGCTACACCCACACCAGCTCCATCCAAATCTGTGCAGACCACAGAGAGGACAACCACGTGTGCACGGCCCAGACACAACTTCAGCATTTTTCCAAGGAAAACAGAACCCAGAGGTCTCAGGCCACTGTACAGCAATGAAATAAATCTTCAGTCCCATAGGGCAGGGTATCAGCCAGGTGCTGTTATGGGCAGAACACTGCAAAGAAGTAAGGCAAGGTGGAAGACAGACAAATATGCTGAAACCACTGCAGATGCAGTTGCAGGTATTTCACATCCTTTCCCAGCTCTGGGTTCTCTGGTTTTTAGAGGAATTTCCAGCACTGAGGTTGTCTAAGTGAGGCCGCATTTTTGTTTTGGTTGCAATTTGAAAGCCACTATTTTTATCCACAAGTCCCCCAAAGCATCTGTTTCTCTCCAGCTATTTAAGACTTCCTTTTGTAAGACCTAGTTAGAGGTATATCATTAGTTTTAAACGTTCCTCTTTGCAGCAGCACTTCCATTTTATCATCGTTATGTGTGTCATTAGCTGTGTGTTTGAACGGTGTAATTGGAAGATGAGGGGATAAAATCCTTGCAGGGGGTTTGAGAGGTTAATTCTCCTTGTGCAAATATTTTGGGACAACACCTACTATTTGGTACAAACTGGTGCATCTCCACCTTTTCAAGATCACTCTTTAAAGCCACACCAGAGATTGGACCACTTTTTACTGCTCCATCACCAATATCTCCAAGTGATGGACAAGTAAGAAAGTCCTTCTCCAATCTCATGCTGTGGCAAAACACACCCTCATATTCACTTGACAGGCAAAGTACATCACTGCCTTCCCAGATGTAGCAGGATGTACAGTGTTGTTTTCATCACCCAGCTGCCAACTGAAAGCTTCTCAAAAGAGCATGGATGAGCATTAACCTATGGCCAGCCCTTTGGAAAGCCATCAGTGCTCAGCAGACCCCAGCTAACAGCAGGAGGCATGCAGAGTGCTGAGATCACAGCGGGCACATGCAGCTCATCCAGGCTGCCCAGCCCTACCTGGAGCTGCCACTGCCTGCCACGTGCCCCCAGGGAGAACGTTTGCACACACCTACACATTCCTTATGCATTATCCCATGGGAGGTTTGCTCCTTTGGCCACAGATTCGCTGAGCTCCAAGCAAAGCAGTCCTCAAGGAGAGAGTGCAAAGAAATAGCTTGACAGGCACCTCATTGGATTTGGAAGTTGGATAAAAACCATGTGAGACAGATGTCCCATTAAATGCTGGTGTTTTTAAAAAACCTTGAAATTTCAAACAAGAAACATTACAGTCCAAAACTGGACAAATGATTGTATACATTATTGTAGGCACACAAAGCTATGGGAGACTCCAGTCTTCCTTCCCTCCTGGCACAAAGCTGGGAGGTGTCCATATCAGGTACCAGGGAGTCAAACCTTCATCCCACTCAGGGCTATTCTTCACTAAGTCCTTCTCCAAAGAATTAGACCTCAGTGACCTGATCTCCTGCATCTAACTAAAACACAGCCATGTAGGCGTGCAGAGTTGTCTCTTCTTGGCCATACTTTCAGAGTTATTCACAGAGATTTCCTGCACCTCCAACTGAACCCAGAGGATCCAATTGAACTCTACCTTCATTTCCCAGTATTGTTAACCTCAACCATCCTGAATTGGGATGCTCTTACTGTCATCATGCTGACTGACTAGCATTAATCACTGTGTTCTTCAAGCTCATCTAAGCTTCTGAGCCTTTGCTTCCAAATGTTAAACTGTTTCCCCCCTATAACCGCATAGGTTAGAACACTATTTTAACTTGAAAGCTGTTTAGAAAATAGCCTGAGTCACACATCAGGAGCTTCCAGTACTGCACATTCACTATTAAACTCATGAGAGCAGAGCATGGTGTTTTTTACAAGCAGGGAGTGGAGGCACAGCAAGAAGGAAGAGTTTTCAGCAGTCGTCACAGAGGAAGTGCACAACAGTGTCTGGAATTTATCTCACATCCATTGGTTCCAATCCAAAATGCTTAAACCACAACATCATCCTTCGGGCCCAGGACACCAAAAAAATATATCTTTAACTCTCGCACTGAGCCTATTTTTGCCTTGGCTGTGCCAGGACAGTTGGATGGGAGCTGAAAATGGCCAAGAGATTCTTCTAGATGCTGATGAGGACTTCTAGTATCCAATGTATTTCTTTTTAGTAGGAAGTGCTGTGACCCTATTTCCCCCCAGCATAGAAGCAGGCAGAAAATGAAGTAAAACGTGTTGATCATCATAGCAAGAGTGATGGCTGAGGAGGGAAGGAAGGAAGGAGGGGTAAAAAACGCGTGTCTGCATGCTAGATAGCAAAGCAAGGAGGGTTGGAGCAAAGCAGATGAGTATCTACAAGTTGCCAATCCTATTTAGGAATGAAGGAAAGAACCCCCATGGCCACTGCTGGACACAACCAAGAGGAGAACACACCAACTGTGAGCATCATGTATTCCAATGGGAGTACAGAGCTTGCCTTGGGAACAAGGATGAAGCAGACAGAAAGTGTTGCACGTGTTGATGTCAAACCTTCTGGAGATAAAGCGATGCCTCCCTGAGTCGCTTACATATCTGAGACCAGAGCAGTTGTAGTCGAAATGCATAGTCCCAAACTAACCCTCACAGTTCAAGTAATGCCATATCTTCCTTTTCCTTGCTTTTGTGTAATTGCTTCTTTAAAAGCCCTGAAGATGTACAAGTAGAAGATGGCTCGTTTGTCACAGCAATGTTTATTGTTGCAGATGAGAGAGAGAAGTTCTTCAGACCTGCTTTAGATTAGGAAGAGACAGGAGAAATAAAAAGAGCATCTGACACCAAAATAAAACTATTTTGGTCACTGCCATCTCCCTTATTCTAAATGAAGCAATTGTGGGCTACGTTTGCTTTGCATTCATAATTAGCAGACAGAACAGATGGCAAAGGCGTCACTTAAAGCCACACGTCCGACAAAATAACCCAGGCTGCCAGTGCCATTTTTCTCTAGGAACAAGGAATACTTTCCCCTCTTCTTCCCATTGAAACGCATCCCAAAGAAATGAGGCCAGAAAACGTTTGCATCAAGTAGGGGATTCACCACAGAAAGGAACCCATTGTGTTTTGGAGTGTGCTGATTACTGGCTGAGAGCGGAAGAAAAGGGCAATAGCAAATGGATTGCTAAGAGTACAAAAAATAGGAATGGAAACTAGCGATACATTGCCAGCAATGTAACGAGGGGCTCAAATAAACATATACTCACTCCTCCCTTTAGTCTTGCAGTTCAAGCATAGACTGGAACTCAGGACATCTGTGCCTCATTTAGAAGGCAGCTGAATGGGAGAATCGCTATCACTGAAGGCATCTGTTGTCCCACACCCATACCTGATCCCTTCTGTATTAAATGCTCTTATCCTCCCAATACCTATCTCAGCTTAAGAGTACTGAAAAACTCACTGACAAACAGGAGCAGCAAGGCTTAATGCATTACCCATTGCGTACGCACAGCTCCTAACCTCAGCCAGGAGAGCCTCTTTCACTAGAAAGCTGGAGCAAGGCCAAGCAACGTGAAATGCATGTGTGGCACTCCCATCCTATTTCCTCTGCCACAAGCACAGACAAGGGCTGAGATATTCCAAAACCACATGCTAACTTGCTGAAAGCATTTTAATGCTGGTTTTTGGTCCACTGGATAGTGCAGTGCTCTGCTTGGCTTGTGACACCCAGAACATCGGTGTGTGAACATCTCAGAGGAACAGCATCTCTGGGGAATCTCTCCTGACAGCTCATCTTGTGTGACAAAGACCCTTTGTTAAGCTCCTAACCCTCCTACAAAGCTCCGGCAATTTAATCACGGTGAGTACCCTCTGTTGTTGGAAAGAAAAAGACTGATACAGTTTCATTCCTTTTAGAGTCTCCTGAGGTCCTCCAGCAGCGCTGCTGATGGGCTACAAGAGGATTGCACAGCCACTTCCTTGGGCAGCCAATGCATTAATACCACTGCATCCCTGAGAATAAACTGTTCTTCATACCAAACCTGATGGCTACTGTCACGACTCCTCTCTGTGGCCAACCACCCTCCTGAAAAAGGCAACCCCCCCATGGGAGACCCAGCCTGGCCAAGCCCCACCTATCTCCCAGGCAGCTCCACTTAAGACCATGCAGCATCTTCTTCCTTCACCTTCTGAATCTGCCACTTATCTCCCTTCCTTCCCTTCACCCTAAAAATAACCCATTATTCACACAATCCACCAACAGAGCGATCCCACTGAAGTCAAGGGTAGGCTATGAGACTTCTGAAAAACCAGTACGCTTCTAATTCAGGCAAAACGAGTTCAGCAGTTTAACAGGTGTCAAAATATTCCTCCACAGGGCTTAATAAAAGCAAAAAGCATTTGGACCCAGAATTCAACAGCAGCAGAACTAAGCTTGTATACTTGTTATAGAAGCATACACGTAGGTTATCCATCAGTTCATCCCATCTACATCCATACATGTTACCCACTGCACCACATTCTAGGCAGATCCACATTTGATATTTCACCTCTGATAGAACTACACAACATCAGTTAGAGGTATTAGATCTTTGCACAGGCAGACAAGCAGAGATGGGGTGAATCCCAGTGCAAAAGGGGGCAATTCCAAACCCCCACAGGAAAAGCCCTTTACAAATGGGTCATCTTTATGTCCATCTAAGTCTTAAGCACCTGTTGTTGTATGGCATCCTACTATTTCCTCATGGTGGGAACATTAGCTGATAGGCGTAACACAGCATGATTCTCCAAAGTGCCATGAAACGTGCAACCATCTCATTCTTGCCATCCAACTATAACTTCAAGAGAGTGAAATCAACAGTCTCACCACCAACGTATCTATTACTGATGCTCAATGCCATTTGCTTTATTTTCCTTTATTTATTTATTCAATTAAGCCTACGGATACCCAAGGCCATGTATTAATGCTACGTATTTATGGCACTCATTACTTCTGCAGCACTACTTAAGTTTCCCGTCGCCCAGGTCAGGTAGGTTGGTTCTTTCCCAGGTGTGATTTTCACACAGTTTCCTTCTCACCTTCTGAAGGCCTCGGCCTCTCTCAGCCTCTTGAAACTCAAACTATTGCATTGATTTTTGCATTTCTGAGCATGCCAGAAAGCCTCAGAACTGTGTATTACAGAACATTTAACAACCAGACCGTTGATATTGCTTGGGGCTTGCAAAATATAGATAAAGAAGTGCCCTGACCCAGCATTAAGACATACTTTCTGGTACCAACTTTAAGGTTCCTTTGGTTTTCTGTCCTCTCATTACAATAAATGATTGCCCAAATTTCTCAAAAGGGCAAAACTCAAATCCATTTAGATGTACCCATGCAGTAATACATAAAATAATAATTAATAGGTTACTTAGATAAAGGCTTTCCATCTTAGGGCAGAAGCAAGTATTAGTTAATTAATCATCAAGTTGGCATTAACTTATCTTTTGGCACCTACAATAAAATGTAAATCTAAAATGAGCAGCGTTGGGGGGGGGAACAAAGAAACAGGAAGCCAACAATAGTTTTGGAAATGGATGACAAAATCCAAATGTTCTGCCTCACTGCTGCTAAATTAAGCACAGCGTTATCAGTGCAAAGATTAAAAAGGGAGAGATTTTCCTCTGAACCTTAAGTCACACATCTTAGCTGCACAGGATATGACAGCAACAGTAAAGACAAGAGAATTTACTCACCCTGAGAACAAATGGAAATGAAAAAAGGGATCTGCTCAGGTCTTGATTTCCCCAATTGAAATCCTACAGAACAGAAGACAAAAAGGAGAACATCAGTTTGCTGCATTTAGCAATCAAAGAAGTGATCCCCGCACACCTTCCCTCCCAGACAGCCACTCTTGCTTTGCTCTGCCTTCACTCTTCCTTCCCCTGGAGGGCACCGCACAGGGGATTATGGCCAACCTGCCCTTTTTATCTCCTGCTAAGTGGAAAGGGCTCCAGCAAGATCCCGGCTTTAGCTGAATATTGTTCTGGGAATTATTTTGGTGCAAAAAGGATGAGAAAATATTTTTTCTCACCTACCATCAGAGGCTCTCAGCTGCTGAACAAAGATGAAAGAACTTCAACATGGAATCGACTTGTCTCCAATTGATTTTATTCAGCTTTTTCTTTGCAGCAAAACTCACTTTTTCAGAGAGGCCCGTTCCAGACGGGCACAACATTCAATGTATGCATCCGTTTGAGTATTATGGGATGCACAGCTCTACCACTGACTCGTGCTCGGTAACATCACTTACTCAACCTATGTATCTCACCATGTGTTTCTCAGATAAACCTGATGATATCATCCCCTCAGCAGAAAAAATGGTGAGAACAATTAGTGCTTTGTAAAATACTGCTGCAAAGATAACTATTCCATCTGGCCGTCTTATCCCAAATCCAGATGAGAACCAGCAAGGGAAATGATGATACACATTTCATTCAGAACTACAAATAATAAACATTCCGCTCAGATTCAAGTCAAAGGTTTTGCAACCACCTGTTGGTGTTTATTTGATCAAAGTAACTGTACTCCTTCCTGCCCAGGCACCAGCAAATCTCTGCCTGTTAACAGAGCCAGCAGGATGGATGTGCTCTTTGCTCCTCCCGAAAGCCATTTTATTAGCAAATGAACTGTGAATACAGGACGGATAGAAAGACAGCCTTGAAGTATCCTTTCTCCTGCCTTTCAATTTCAGAGATCTGAAACTACAATGAATCTCCCCACTGGAGATGCCTGGGTTGCAAAGGACCACAACGCTCATCCAGTCCCAACCCCCTGCCATATGCAGGGTGGCCAACCATCAGACCAGGCTGCCCAGAGCCACATCCAGTCTGGCCTTGAATACCTGCATGGATGGGGCACCCACAGCCTCCTTCTGATACCAGCATGATCTCAAATCCAGCAATTAGGCATGTTGTGATCTAATGCACAATTCCCTCCCAAAGCTCAGCCTTAGCTGCACAATCAGCTCAGAGGCTGCACTGCTTCACCCCAAATTCTCCAGCCACAGCAACCTATAAACCCACAGTAAGGAGAAAGATGCAGAAAGAAAGAGAGGATGAGCTTTAGGTGTTTGGTTGTTGGGTTTTTTTTTTCTTCACTGAATCTCCCATTCATTCATTAATTTCATTTCAAGAATGAAGTCATTTTTTTTTTTATGTGGCTGGTTATTTGACGAGTGAAGCATTAGATTTGTGAGTTGTTCTGCAAGCCAAAACATGCTCCCTCTCATTCATAACACTGAGCTGCTCTGCGTTAAACAGCCGATTATCATGAATGAAGTGGGTGTAACTTCCTTGAAATCCTCCAAAGACCTGTCAAAGCAGAGCTACTGCAGCTCAGTTTTCCCCTTGAAGCGCACAGATCATTGGTTTAATTGTTCCACGCTGATCTTGAAACACGCTCTCTTGGTTCAAAGCGTTAGGCAGTATCACTTCTTGAAGAGGAAAGGGGAAGGGTGGAGAACGGTGCCTCGGGATAAGAGAGAAAAGTGGGTCTATGTCTCAAAAAACATTTAGGTTTTCATTTGGAATCTAAATTGAGCTTCATCCATTTAAAAGTGTGTCAGACAAAACCTTACAAATCAAAGCTCTGGCCTGCTTTGCATGGATAATCAAGAGCCTCTGGCTCTTTCTGTAAGAGGAAATGTTTAACCCTGCAGAGAAGAGGACCGATCTGATGGTTGAAGTGCTGGCCAACCACTTAGAAAACATGAATTTGAATCAAGGTCTGCCATTCTCCACCCCACGTCCAACCTTTTGGTGCTGGCCCAATGTTGTCTTATATTTACAAACTCAACAGCCCTGTGTGCCTACAGACAGAAAGGTCGCACGTATACAAATAAATAAATATATTAACATCTTCCTCTACTAACTTGTTTAACATAAAGACCTTCCCAAGGATAGACATGGTCCTTAATGAAAAGACCCACAGCATCCCGGCTACTCATCATAACACCCTTCATGACACCAACAGACATAGGGCTTCAAATAGCCCTGGAGACAGCACCACTTCCCACCCACTCCCGGTTCCTCCATCCCATGCCCTCACTGCAAGGACATCCACCCTGGACCATTCACCTCTACCTGAAGCCCACCCTCCCCAGACCACTCATGGTGGGGCAGGTCCTCTCCCAGCTCCATCCTGTAAGAACCCAAACCACTTCCATGCTTATCAGCAAAACACAATCACATCACCACGTCCCGAGGTATCTATTCTGCTCCCATTACAGCAAGCGAGAATTCTGACACTGGTTTAAGCAGCAGTGAAAGCTGGCTGATGTACAAGCAGGTCTGACAGGTTGCATTTTTGCTCCCATTACTATGATGGGCACGAGGGTTCATTCCCATTTTCTTCAGCTGGCATTCGGTCCTGGATTTCAACTGCATCTGTGGTTGCATTGCTGTGAAATGTATCACTGCTTATGAGTCACGTTGCAAAGGACACGTTTGTAAACTGACCCACCATTGACAAAAATCCTCTCTTTCTTCTTGTAGGAGGCGAGATGAGGCATAGGTTCCTTGTCTGATTCATTTCCTGAGGAAATTTTTACTCCCTGCATCTTTTTCAGTCCTCATTCAGTCAGAGAGTAGCAAAGTGATTAATACCAAATCCATGCCTGACACAGACTGGAAGAAAGATGCAAATTCTTTAAAAACCAGCGCTTAATTAATGGCTTAGCAAAACAGCCCACTGCTAAAAAACGTGTGGGGTTATTTTTTGGTATCCTCCCCCCTCCTTCCCCCCCTTTCCAGTTGACAAGCTAATTGCAAGCGACGGCACAACAGCAAAACGCACCAAGGACAAATCCAGCACCCTTCGAAATCGACCCCTCGGAAGGAAGAATTAACAACCTGGACAGAACTGCAGGCAACTTCAGCCCTCCTGCATCTGCTGCTCGATCACACTCACTCACAGCCAGCTCTGGTCCTTCCTCACCACACTGCAGAAATCCTTTGAGAGATGCGTATCTAACACCTCAGACAAACACAGACAGTGACCAGAAAATTAAAACTGCCAGGAATAAAAAGATAACACAAAGAGAGCCCTGAGGAAACTGCAGTAAGTTTTTCTTGACCATTTTTATCTACCTGATTATTCATATCAAGACAGTACTAACCAAGTCCAGATCGGGATGGGGATGTAAGCAGTCCCTGGGGTTGCAAGGCTGCTCAGAACTTGGCTCTTGAGATCAGGCTCATTTCTCCACGTATGAGGGTGGTAAACGTTACCCTGAAGAATTAGGGGGAAAAATGAGCCCATCCCTTCCCTTCATTTCTTCTCCCTCTCTCCCTCTTTCTCTCCACATTCTTCTCCTCTTGTCTTTCTCCCTGCGAGCACTGAATGATGGGATTTTTGACATCAGAGGAAAGTCATCCCTTCTCCACTCCCCCAGCTCCCCTCTGCTTCCTCCTTATGCACGTCCGTCCGCCTGCATGCTATATCCCTGCTCAAAGAACGGGATCAGCTGATCCGACCACAGCTCCATCTCGCTAAGCATCCTAAATCCTGCCCACAGCGACCAGACTGACTGGTTCATTCACCCTGGCAGCCTGCGACCAGCAAGCCTTTAAAGCACATTTTGTAACTGCTACATAGCTGGCACCAACTATAGCAAAGTCATTGTTTAGTCAAGGTAAAGTGACCTCTATTTACTGAGCTCAGCTGCCCATGGGGAATAACTGGATTTGAGATAAGTGAAAATTTGCTGGGAAAGTTTCACTTTGGCCAGGCTGATGCTTACTACAATAAGCTAAATGTTTGGTCAGTTCATGCCCTTTCTCCTGCAGTTTCTTCAGCCCTTTGATTTATTATCTGTGACTAGACAGCAAATGACCCCGTCCAATTTCAGCGAGCCTGTGGTAAGCCAAAGACAGAAGAGAGATTTGTTTCACCGAGTGTATTTTCTGATCCCAAATAAATACCCTGTTGATTACCCTAAGCTGCCAGGCACCTGCCATAAGTTGTTTATTCGTGCATTAAAGAAGAGCATTAACCCAATCTGGCCATTCCCTCCACGCAGCCTCCCACATCTCCCTGCCATGACAGCCAGCAGCGGTGCAGCAGCGCACGCTGACTCCAGCTGTGCAGCAGGGCTGGGGAGCCCAGCACCACCCCAGGAACCGCGTCCGCAGTGACTCAGGCGTGACTCAGTCATGGCGCTGCTTCGGCTTCCTCCTTACTCCGGGGGGTGGAGGTAGGAATTTCCTGCTGGCCCCGTCCTTGTAAATCACCACGTCCTGTTGCAGCGGTGCTGCTGGTAGGGTCAGTGAGTGGGAGAGCTGGAGCTGCCTCATCACCTGCATGGGAGGAGGAGGGATGGGGCACATTGCTTGCCTGGGTGTACGCTGAGATGATGCTCAGGGACAGCACAGCAGGTCCATGGGTCCCACAGCCCCACATCCAACCTGCAGCATAGCCCTGACCCCTTTGCAATGTGCGTACAGCAGCATAAGAACCCAATAGCCATCCTACAACATCATGAGTCACTCTGATACAACCCCAGCTGATTTCTCATTAGGGTCCTTTCCAAACTGTTCTATGATTCTGTGAAGACAACATCAGAGATGAGAAGAGCATCCAGTCCTACATGTCTGTGTGGCATCCCCTGCACCTGTGCATTTGAAGATGAAAAGGAAGACATTTGGTGGAGGCTCTTGGACAACTCCACCAACTCAACAGCACCCTGTGAAAATCTGCCCAGCTGTCCTATAGAAAAGCTGAGTTTAATAACAGTTGTGGCTAGAGGGACTTCCCTATTTGCAAAAGAACCCAAAAACGTGAACAAGTTGTGCCACAGTTACATGGAGAAAATTCAAAGTATAACTAAGAGAAAATGGGTGACGTGTAATTGGAGAGGGAACCATATTAGCCTTGTGGAGGCCACCTTCCAGAACAGACCCAACCTGTTCACTGATGACAATCCATCTTCAGAGGAAGAAACTGAAGGAATGAAAGGAAAAGAAGGATGCTGGCAGAGATACGGAGCAGAACTCCTGGTCACACTCCAGGGATGGTGAGAAAAGACCACATTTAGCTTGCATCAGATACGCACAGCACGTACAAGCTAAGGATGCCACAGGAGTCCTTCCTTCCAACTGTACACGCAGAATTAGACTGACAGAGAGTGCTCACCTGATACACAGACATGTTGGATGATGCTTAATTACCTCACTTTGAATAGCTGTTTAGTGCCACACAAAAAAAAATATAATACAATAACATTAATTACACCTACCTGTGAGGGACCAATAGAGCTACCACAACAGGATTATAGCCCTTCAACCACCCAGGTGCTTCAGCTATAGCAGGGAAAGATAGAGCAGTGTTCATCCAATGGAGGAACAAAGACACGTGCTTGCAGGGAAATCATGGCCTGAGACTAGGACTATTAAACGTATTTTATATTTCTGATACTGAAGGTGGAGTTTGGGTACAGTCAGAAGATGACAGAATAAACCTGAATGAATTTTGACACGTTCCTTAAAAACGATGGGTTTTGAGAGATCAAATGGTTCCATTCTGACCTTCCCATCTCATCAGGAAGATGACGGATCTTGGAGCATCTTATGGCATCTATCATATCTGGGCATCAAAGACACTTAAAAAAAAAAAAGAATTCACAAGGGCTCTTATGCCTACAGATAGTATAACCAGATACAGTGACAAGGAAACTGAAACTAAATAGATTCTGACCAAAAATAAGAGGCTCGTTTTGAGCAGCCAAAGGCAATTAACCCCTGGAAGTGCTCCTGAAGGACGCTGGGTGGTTTTCCATCACTCAATGTTTTAAAATCAAGGATGGATGTTTTTTTTATCTGGACAGATGTAGCTCAGACAGGGAAGTCTTATGGCCAGCCCTATGCAGAAGGTCAGAGCAGACTCTGACGAGGATCCTGGCTGCCTCCATAACCTGCCCAGCCGTTCACCTACTGACTCCCCAGTGCTGTTCCTGCAGCACATAGCCTTGTTTTCAGTCAGTCTGTTTCCCCACGGATGACCAGACCTGACCCTGCTGAGATAACAAAAAGCCAAAGGGTTCAGAAGTGAGGAAAACAGGAAATCCAAACAGTGAAAATCTCAGCAATAACGTTTCCTAACAAAGACCTTCAGATCTCACTCTCAGCCAGCAGCTGTCTTCATGACGTCCAAAAAGGACGACGTTTAGTGTGATGAAGACTATCTTTCTGCCATTTATTTTTACCCTGTTTATTTTTCTACACTATGACATTTTCCTCATCAAAATCTTGGTCACAAACGAAGCTGCTAATCCAGATCTAAGAAAACATACACTAATGCATGTACTATATACGCTGCAAACCCATGGGCCTACAGGATGCAGTTCATGCCAGATAAAACCAAACCAATACCTGCGACCACCTCAACTCCCCTTTGGGCTACAAAATCATCTGGAATGTTGCAGAGCCTTTGTATTTGTGGAGAGCTGCAAAGAGACACACTATTACTTAATCTATTGTGCCGCAAGGCCTAAGACGGCAAAGCAACTCAAAACATTACTCCATTATCCCATGGAGAAGCAAAAGCAAAAACTGAAGAGAGAGGAAAGTTGAACCTGAAGGAAAGTACCTTATCTGCCTTACTGCTTTTGTATTTTAAGTCTTCTCCAAAGAAGAAGACATTGCACTGCATGCATTCAAACTGCAAGTATGGCTGTGACATCCACTTCAGCTCAACAGCTGTAAATTGCTGTTGCATCTACACCACTGAGTCCTAAGACCTCATCCTAGGTCTTAGCAATGAATGCTAAGGGAATTGAAGGTGGATCTTCTGTTTTAAGGTTTGGAAGTTGCCTTGCACTCAAATTTGAAATTTCATCGATGTTTTAGGTGAAATTTGACTTTTCTCCCCGGCAGAACAGGCAGGGCACGTGTGTGCCATTACACTGCCATCTAGTGATGCGAGTTCGCAAGGCAAAAGAGCTGGCAAAAGATGGCTGACCAACAGCAAGTACCAGAGCCCAACGTGTGGAGGAAGGGCCAGAATTAAGTTCAATTAAATCATACCGAGAGAAATGCAAAAGGCACAGCCAGTGGTGGCCCTCAAACTCATACAAGAGAGACATTATGGTGCACAGGATAGCAAAATGAATGCAAGGCTTGGGGCTGCAAAGAGGCTCATCCATGATCCAGCTGCTACCCATCGCGGGGCACGTTCAGAAAAGACAACTACAAGTCCCAAAATCCAGCTTCTCAGCTGGGTTTGTTCTGCCAAGCTCGTGTTCAAGCAATGACTCCATAGAAGTTTTTCAAAAGAGCAATCCTCTTTCACGCTCCTTGGTCATCTTCCTTCCAGCTTTACTAGATTATTTCTCAGAATAACACCCTCTTGACCTTCACTCAGTTGTATCAGGGTATCTGGGCCAAATTTCTTCTCTCTGTAATCGATTTTGGTGGTTTCCACCACAGACCATTCTGACAGCCTCTATCCACAGCCATCACTACGGTCAATCAGGATCCAAAAGGGATTTACTAAGCAGCACATTGCACCATTTATAGACATCCCCCCTGCTTAAGGACTGGACAGCAAAGCTAAAGCTTAACACATGAACCTGATGTGAACTGACCTTTATGAGTCAAAATCCCAATCCCAACGTTTTACTCATCTTGAGGATATTTGTCCTCAGTGGTATGTGTG
This sequence comes from Coturnix japonica, assembly GCF_054131305.1. NCBI lineage: Eukaryota > Metazoa > Chordata > Aves > Galliformes > Phasianidae > Coturnix > Coturnix japonica. The sequence continues at coordinate 4,161,793 of NC_140696.1, forward strand.
TCAGAGGGCGTGAAAGTGAGAGTGCCTTGAGGTTAACAATTGTTCGTGCTCATAGTGGATGAATCATATGATAACACCACAGCAACATCCTGTATAATTGTTGGGAGCCTCTATTTCTGGCAGCGTGTCCCTAGGCTGTCTCATGGGTAAATGTTATTTGTGCTTTACTGTATAAAACCAAAAGCAAACAAAATGATACAACAGGACACTCTTCTGCAGGCACTTGCCAAAATCACAAGTGCCTAATTGAGCCTCCAGTTACCCGCTCCAATGATAAATTGTGTGATGAAGTTAATAAGGCTGAGATGGAATATCTCTTTTCTTCATGTGATTAGTGTGTGAGCAACTCTCCACATGTGAGTAACAATATTTGTGTTTCCTTAGCCACAATTGAACTCAGTGGGACTATCACATACATAAAGATCTGGGACGTTGCTTGTGAGGCAGTGGGTGCTGAGGGAACAAGCATTGCAGGTCAGAAGATTTATGTTTTCCTTCTGCATGACTGTAAGCAAGTCACTCCCCCCTGTTCTCTCTCCCTTTTGTCTATTCAGATCTACAGCGCACAGATTCTGCTGCTCTTTGAGCAACGGGGCTGCACCAAGAGCATACCCAGCTCACTTCACATTGGGAAACACAGCGGATGCTCTTGCAATACTCACACTTAGGGCAGAGGACAGTTCTTGTTAACACTCATAAGGTGATGGCAGGGTTTTGGCCACTGCCTTGTGACACTAGCTCCAAAGCACAACAAAACAACATGCTGGCAAACGCAATTAACATCCCATCCTTCATCATAGAAGCTTCAGGTGGAATGCCCTGGGAAAAGCTGGGCGAATGGCACAGCCACATTTTTTGCATGGAAGGGAACCAGGGAAAACCTTTCAATGATATAAAACTGTAACATTTAAGGCAGAGGAAAAAATCTTCCTCCAGAGGATTTCAAAGTATGGGTCTGTTTCTCAAAACAGCTACATTGAAATCCTTGAAATCATTGAAATCCCTGCCTTCTGTTTAGCTCTGATAATAATGTACTTCTCAAATGCCACCCAAGTTCACCCAAAGATCATCACTATTATTTTCCCACTTCCATTGGAAATGCTTGCAGTGCTACCTATAGAAACGGATGGGATACTCACATTAATATGATTTTTAGAACCATTTAGGGGGTCAGCCACACACCTTCCATAAAAACAAAAGCAGGCTTGCTCACTTTAAATTCTCATGAGGTTAATTTTAAGGAAGTCTTTAATTTCATGTTAAAGAAGAAGCAGGACAATGTTAGAGCGCAGGGCTTGAAAGCTTCCCATTGCAGTGGGAGCAGATGAGCGTTTCCACACGTGCAGCCCCGAAAGGAGCTGCTCTGCCTTCAGAAAAGACTGAATTACTCAGTTCTGAGACAAAAATAAACCCTCCAGAATCAAACAAACGAGCAGATCGGCAGCAGAAAACGGAACCGCTCCACCAGGCCGTGTTTGCTATTTTGGCTTCCAACCTCGGGGTCGTTGGCTCACATCTCACTGCATCCACAATCCCCACTGATCCCACACCAGCCCCCAGTCTGGGCCTAACCCCATCCGAGGCTCTGCCCTCCCCATGCTCCAACAAACCACTCGCTCCCTGCTCCAAAATAAGGAAGAAAAAAATAAATAAAAAAAATCCCGTCAAATTAAAAAATATATATCTTCATGGCTGCCTCCTCATTTCCTGGCTGCAGACGGGACCGGAAATAGCTCAATTTCCTGTGAAAGCTGCTCCCAGGGGAACCCAAGGCTGCCTGCAGCCGGCAGCGAGGGCCGGGAGGCTCCGCTCAAGTTCGAGCTGGAAAAGCAGTGCTGCTCTTTAGCAATGGGCACCCAGGATCACAACGTGATGGGGGAGGGAGGGGTGTGAGCAACAGAATAGGATAGGAATAAAGAACACGTGTTTGTGGCCAGGGGAAGTGTTACCACCACCATTCAGCAATGAATTCTATGATCCTATAACTTCACAACCCCCAAATCCCCCCAAATTTTAAAGGAGAACATCCTTAAGCTGTACTCTGCATGCTGGGGATCTGTTTGCTCATGATTATCCCGAATGGTGATTCTTTTCCCGCAATGAAATGCAATTTATTAAGACGACGTGAAGGTTGGATTCAGCAGAGTGCAGAGAGATTTAATAGTCCAGAGGGACGGGAGGGAAAAGATGGATGAACATGGACTACTTCTGAGAAACCCTGCAAATAGGTGGAGCAATTCACAATCCAATAAGCCCTATGGGGAAAGCCTTATCTTTCCTTCCTGCTCTGGAAATCCATTCTTCTGTGCCTTTTCATGGCTAGACAAGTCTCTAGTTATCCAAAGAGATGAAAAGTCCAAAGGAGCCCATATCCCTTTTAAGTAGTCACATTAGATTGTCCTTGCAATAGAGAAGCTGAATTGTATGACAGATTTTTTACCATGTTGTCTTTGCCTATAGGAAAAGAGCATTTGTGGCTATGGAGAGGCAGCTTGGGTCACATTCATCTCTCAAGTGTGACCATCTAAAAGTTGGATTTTGGTTCTCATTTAATTGTTTGGGTGCTTTCTGTCACAAATGAAGAGATATAACCAACCCTAAAGAAGAGGGAAACAACCAACGCTATCCGCTGCATCTCAATGGTAGCGGCTTGGTCTCGACACACCTGCATTTTAGATGACTAAACTTATTCAAGAGAAACCTCATTCATACAATTTAAGGAAAAATAATAAAACACCATAACACACAGGCCTAGCTCCCACTGAAATTAAATAATAACCTCAAAAAGTGGCCAACAGCAACCTCAGGTCACACAGCCAACGTGTAGCTGTGAACCATGGAGTCCTTGGAGCTGGCGCATGAAGAAGCAGCCTTGGACCTGACCTCTACAACACCCTACAGAGAGGATGTTGGTGGACAAACCTGTGCTGAGTTTAATCACTGAAAATATCACCTCAACCTGACCAATCAATAACCCAATCAATCTACTGAGCCTTCACAGTTCTTACCTACCGAACATCTTTGCTTTGGTAATTATCAATCACCCTTATGCAGGAAGGTACCTTCAGTTTTTAGAACTGCTTAATCCTTTGAGAGACAGATGAATTTTAATGATTTAGGTTATTAACCTAAAGGTTGATCCAGACTGGGAGGAACAGAATAATTTGTTTAATCATTATTATTATTTATAATTATTTAACATAGGGGAGAAAAATATCACCTTAAATGTCATGGTGAAGCTTTTTAATTGCCTCAGATGAAATTCAGAATAATCACTGCTCTGTAAATGTATACAGATCTAATTTTACATACCTTAAGATGCTGGATATTTATCTGAAAGATGCAAGGAATGTATATTCATTACTGTATAGGCAGTGACAGAAAATACTGGTCTGCCATTTATTGAGAATGAATTAGTCCTCCCAATTCATAACTCTGCTATAATTTGACTTGAGGCAGAAGGAAAAAGCTGAGCAAGGTGCTTTTTCTCTTCTTTCTTCATTCCAGGACTTTAACGTGTCCTCTATGAAGAAGTATGCTCTGTGGATGCTTAAGAACATTAATTTGTGGGGCTATGATTTATAGTACGTATTTTGGGGAGAAGTGTAGATTTACTTGCATTTCAAACGGTCACAATGAGGGATGCCCAGGAGACGGGGAATTTCAGTAGGTGACAAATAATGGTACCTGGGCCCATCATATGGGGACTATGAGTACACAGGAAATACATGAGACTCGACAGCTTCAAAGGGATTTTTTGTGGGGCTTTTTGTAGCTCACATAGTGAGGGAGGTGAGCATACACACAAAAACTGCTTCTTGAGATGGATATCTCTGCAGGGCCAGCATCCCAAGGGAATGAAAAGCATAAAATTGGGATATGGGTAAGGCAGGATGGGACTCCCCAGGCAGGTTCTGCTCCTATGCTTGTATTCACACCACCGCAACCCAGCAATGAGGCACCCAGTGTGATTTACTCTCAAATCTAAGTGAAATGGACACTGTTTTCATTTCCACGTGGAAAATACAGAGTGCTGGAAAACAAACATGACTTAAGCAACTGTCTGCCCATGTTCTCAGATAATAGCAAGCTTAGAGCATAAGGACATGCGAGCATCATGCCAGTAACTCTGACTCCAACACTGAGCTGATGCCTTGAGAGAGAATACAGTTTACTTTACATCTGGGCTGGACACAGAACCATGGCTGTGTGGATGCACTCAGCCACAGCACCTCTGCAGCTGAAGGAACAGCTTTCCTTCTGACAGGAACCTTCAACAATAAACAGCAGCTCAATGAAGAAACAAAGCCAGAAAGAAAGAGCCATCGGGCTCCCCTGTAAATCAGCAAAGGAACCAAGAGCCCAGTGTAGGGTGGGAGGGCGATGGGCCTCATCACAGCCAAGCTTCTGGTGTTGCAACAGCTCCTGTAGGCACCCCACATTTCTCTGTGCCTTATTCATGCTTTATTTTGCAGAGCCCTTTGTTTTCTGAGCGGAGCCAGATCAAGGCCTCCCCGTTTCCCACCACATACATGTCTCTGTGCCCCCGCTGCTGCTATCAGAGCTGGGGCACAGGCACTCCAAGTGCCTCGTCTTGGGGAAGCATTTGCATTTTCATTGGCACAGGTACAGCATTCAGAATTCTTTCAGGCCAGGCCAATTAAAACAAGCTGAAAACTGCTGAGTGCAGCAGTTTTAGCAAGGATCTGCTTACATTCCCCCTCTGAAAAAAGCAGGGGGCCCACTTTCTGTAACTCTCTCCCTCTCTGCACAGTGTGGGTTTTGCTTTTTTTCCCCTTTTCTTCTTCCCTTTTTCTTTTTAAGGTGGAATGACTTGTGCCCTTTACACGGGGGCTCTAAGAGATGGGTGGCAGAACTCGGGAATGCGGCTTCATTTTAAACCAAGGCCCGCTCTCTAACACCAAACTGAAGCATGGGAAAAGAAAAAGGAGAAGAAAACAACAAAAACCAGTAACCGTCTCCACATTAACACACTTTACCTCCCTCACAAACCTTGCATGGCATCTTCTTAAAAAGGAACAGAGCCACATAATTAGCAATCAGTTGAAGCCTAAGGCTTTTCTTCCACCACAGAGACTATTCAATGCTTACTGGCCCTACTAGCACACTCTTATTACCCCACGTTTCTTTTTGGACAGCTTCTTTCAAACATCAACTGTGCTGTAAATGCATGCTGACAGGTTAAAAGACACCGTTTTCACTCCCTCAAAGAAAAAAGCCATCCCTACGCTACCAGCGCTGCTTTCGTCCATATTGAGAATCGCCAAGTGCTCCAACAAGATGTGGGGTTTTTGGAACTCAGGGTTGTAGGGAAGGACTAAAGCACATGTGCTCAGTGAATTGGGTTTCTGCACACACACCCTTATCCTTGGAGCTTGGCAAGGAGCATCTAATGGCAGTGGCTGTGCTCATGGTGGTGGCCACTGCTCCAAACACCTGCAAGCCAGGAGCCACTGTATAAGGCGACTATCATGGAGAGAACACCTACAGACACCCTTGCATCTGCTTGGGTAAAAACAGGCTAATCCAGCAGGGCAAACCACAGCATGGGGATTTGCATTTGTTTTCATCTCCCAGAATGAGGCAGTGTCAGTCTTAGACCAGCTGAATTCATCTGAAATCCATAATATGAGTAAAACTGGGATCCACTCGGAGCTGATTTGGGTTTCAAACAACCACAGAACACGCAGGATTCACATACAGTGATCTCACCTTGATAAGCACTGGGTTTATAGTGCAACCTACACAATACAGCTCATTCCAACGCCTGCACATCCAGGAGTTACTACAGTATAGCTGGAAATGGAATCACAATGCAACACTGCCACATCATCTGCTCACCTAACCACCACAGCACTACTAACACACTAATGGGAGAAGCCTGTAAGAAACGAAACAGGTGACAGTCGGAGTAAACAGTGTAAAATGTGAGACAACAGAAACACCACATTTCTTAGCTCATCCCTGAGAGAAACAATTACCTTCAGCTCTTTTCTCTCTGCTTTCAGAGCCCTGGCTCTAAGAACGAGCTGGCCCAAGGGACCAGGAAACTGGGACATCGTGACTATTCTGGATCAAAACCCTTTTCTTTCTCAAAGGCAGCCGGGATGCCCTCTGCAGTGACCTCCAGCAGCTCAACTTGTAACCTGCTACACAGGTGACTCTAGAGGCCATTTATTGATTTAATTAGGGCAGACAAAGAAAAGACCTAATCAGTCCTTGAAGTACACGGAACATGCGATGAGCACGCTGCCATCCCAGCTCTGTCTGCTTAGAGAAAGCGAGATCAGTGATCTTTAAAAGCTCGAGCAGATCCACAACTTTCATAATAACAGGGACAGGATCTGACATTCACATGGCGACTTATATGCTGAAGCATCCTGAAGTACCTCAAAAGACCATGCAGCTCCACACCTCCCTCCCTGCCCTACTTTACAGCTCTACCTGCATGGTGGCATCTCTTCTCTGCAGGCCTGAAACAATCCCCAGCCCTCTGATCCAAAACCAGCAATGTCTTTTTATCTTATAGAAATCATTCCTGTTTTCTTTACATCACCAGTGAACCTTAATTAGTCCCTACCTTGACAGCCTTCCTTCAGAATAACAAAAACAGCAAACAATAGCAAACAAATATATATTAAAGTATTCTCAATTCAGAGAGACATAAACACAGACTGAACTGAACAGGTGATCATCAAGGGAAACCCAAATACAACAAACAACATACAGACAGTCACTGTAGCTGAGCTGTTTTGTGGGTCAGGATTACCTCCACCTGGGACACTTGGTTTTCCAGTGCCATTCTCTAAGGGCATCACCCATTCTCCCATATTGGGATTCTCCCCAGTAGTGCCCTACCAGGCATCCTTTCTTCCTGGCCCACAGGGAAGGAAAAAAAAAGAAGAGAATCAGGAAACACTCACTTGGTCATGTCCTGAGCAATTCCCAAGATGCGAATGAGCCCAGACTTCCTGCTGTCCCCTCAAATATGTTATTTTCCACTCCCACCTTTTTTCCTCCTACTTATCTCCCTCCTCCCTTGCCTTCTGAGGCTGACTGAGTCAACTAGTGCAGATTAGATGCCAAGCAATGCAGGCTCTGTACAAAGATTCAACTCCCACAGACAGGCTGGAGAGATAAAAGCAGTCTAGTCAAACACTGTCCAGAGACAGCACAGGGAGAGCTGGGCTTCCAGTGACTCTCACTGGGTGATGTCTCACACTGGTGACTGTCCAGAGACTGAACTGCAAGGACCAGAGGTGTACACGCTTCTTTCTGGTGCCTAAGTTTAAACAGAAATGAAACGGGTCACATTTTCCAAAACCACTGTTCTTTGGAGATTAGCTCAGCTGATGGAAACTGCGATTCAGAGGTGCAATGAGACAGCTCTCCTTGCACTGCCTTACAGGGACACAAAGGCAATGCCCCATAGGAAACCTCTTCAAAACCTGCTGTAACAGCACGTGCTGCAGGTAGGCAGGCCTGCCCATCCACAGTTGTGCCGTTCAGCCTTCCTTTGCAGTGCTCCCCTGCCATTTTGAGCAGCAGCAGCATTTTCTCCTTGAGTGATGCACAGAACATCACGGCATTTGTTGTGGTAAATAGTTCAGTGGCAAAGTGCCCGTTCCATCTGCGGACCTCCAAATGACCCTGAATGCAGAGGTACGGAAAAGCTTTCCATGCTCATCCAGCCCATCTCTGGTTACATGATAAGAAACGAGGCTGACACAGCAATATAAATGTTACTACTCGCTAAGAATGACCGCGGGTCAGGCCACAGGATCCAGGGGATACCCAGTAACAGAAGCTGTCATATTTATCGCTGGCGTCTTCAGAGCCAGCTTTAGTAGCTGGAGACAGAGCACACAAAAGGACTATTCAGAGCAGCCCATGGTCTGAAATGAAACAGATGCACTGTGGAAGTTTGCAAACTCCCCAGCACAGAAGGTTGGCAGATCTCTGCTCTGTACCCAGGGCCCATCTTCTTGGCAAGAGCCCTGCACACCCCGGTGCCAGTGGCACTGCTCCTGCTGTGCAGACGAAGGGCGGTCTGGAGGACAAAGCATTCAGCTTGGCAGTTAAAGGCAGGGAGAACTAAACCGAGGCTGAGAGCCCACTCGAGTTTTTAAGCCCTCCCACCAATTTTGGACGGTAAGGTAAGATTTTCTGTTGTTCGGGTGGTTCCTTTTCCTCATTTCTGGCAAATTATTGAGCAGAACGGGAAAGCACATTGCTGTAAAAGCCAGCATCTGACTTCCTTCTAGTTTTACACCACGTAAAAAAGCCAAGGTCAAGGTGCAAAGAATGCATGTAGGGGTCAGATTTCAGAGAACAGTACGGCACAGAGTGAGTTTGATGATCTGGTAAAAGGCAATACAGTAAAAATTGGTAAAAGACCAAAGGACGGGTTTGAAAAAGGTCAGTTTTGTGTCTGGAAAGTGTAAGACAAAATTCCAGTGTTTTAAATGGGGAGGGGGGGGGTGGAAGAAACAAACCCAAAACATTCCAGATTGAAATTAATTTTATACCCTTTCTAAAACCAATCCAAAATGCTTTTGTTCGTAGCTGGTATTTCAGGAATTAGTACAACCAAAGGCACCTGGTCTGGTTTTACGGACTGGAACGCTCTTGGAAAGCAATCAGATACGATTTGGACAAAAACAATGGAGGCCCAGACACAGAGGCTGCCCTGGGAGAGTATACCAGCTGTCTGCTCAGTTTCAAACCTCTAATCATGTTCTTGGAGAGAAAGCAAGGGGACCTGTTAGGGGTTGCCGAGCTCCGAGCTCAGGGCCAGGTCCAGGCGGTGGAGCCCACGAGAGGGAGTCCTCCCAGCACAGAGGCAGCCCCAGCGCCTTGGACTTGAATTTCTGGCACCCAGACAGCAGTAAATGAGACTGAGTTTCTGAGTATTCACCACGGGCTGGGGATGAGGCAAGTGGATTAAAAACAGTGGCACAAGGAAAGATGAAATAGTGGAAATGGGGAGAGCAGCAGGATGAAGGCTGGCAGTGCACAGATGGGCAGAGCACCTGCTGGCATGGCACGCATCGCTCCCAGGGAATCCAGGCTACTGGTACTGCCTCAAAGCAAAGCAAAGCCTCAGCCAGGAATATCCAAAGCCCTCCTTCAACTCTTAACAAAATCTTTACAAACTACACAGGAGCATTCAACAGCTGGTAGACCGCAAAGCTGCTCCTTCACAGATCGTTCCAAGAGACCCTGGTGCTCTCCCCATTCATTTCCTTAAGCCATGCTTTGTCTCAATGCAACCTGTGACATCACATGAAGATATCTCATTCTGCCTTCCAAGCACCCCAATGAGATGCAGGCAATTACCTGAGCCCTTTGTTAGGTGTCTAATACTCTTGTGCCCTGCAGAAGATCAGCAGTGTTTCCAAAGGTGATTCAGCCCACCCCATTGGCCTCTGTGCTACTTAACATGGGTACACTCAGCATGAGGAGGGGGGGAAGTCATCCAGCTTTGTGCACTCTACTCCAATCTCCGTACAGGACCTCCTGTTGCTGCCACTAAGCTCCCAAACCAGTGTGCCCCATACAGAGCCCTGGCACGCTCAATACCATGCAGTGGCACCTTGAATCTGTCCCCTTTCTGCCAGGCCCTGGGCCCTCCCTGTGATCACAAGGAGAGATGGGCACTCTCAGAGCAATATTCAATCTGTTGGGAGCCTCAGTTGCTTCCTGCACCTTATTTCTCTGCATTGACCCAAAGGTACGTTTGGTGGAACAGGTCTGTGACCCAGGACACGCAATCTTGTGCTCCATGTTACAGCAAATCTACAACTAAGAGCTTGCACATGCAGTGTGAGAGAATAAGAGCTGCTCTGGAGTACTTGCACTATAAAATGCTGCACGCCTGAGAGGTTTTTGGACTCCAAGTAAGCCACAAATATGAAGTGTGAATGGTTTACACTGGCACCTGGTCTTCTCAGCAGCTGAATATGCATAAACCATGTTGGAGTTAACCAAAGGAGCGATCAAAGCACCAGGAAGCTATTGTAGAACTGAGCCCTGGTTATGGGAACTGTAAGAAACCAAACCTTTAGAGGAGTGTGATTCAACTCCTGACCACCAGACTAAGGCACAACTGCTCCTGAAGCCACCCAAGACACAGACTTGCACCAATTGCAGATCTGGTCCTGTTTGAAACGCTTTCAAAGAAACCAAATTGCATTCAGTTTCTTAGGAACTGCCTCAGATCTCACATTACCAGCATCCAAAGAGAGAAATCAAAGCATAGCATACTTCAAGGTATGAATCAGCAAAAGAACTCCTGGATTTCTAAGATGGATTTGATAAGCTGCTGTTCCCTGCACTATCATTATTATTAATCGAACCTTTCAGAGATCTCGCAGCATTCTCAGCAAACAATGTCAGAATTCACATCTTTTTCCACAAAAAGCACCCATTGGGGTTAATGCAAAAACCATTCGTATGCAGGCCCAGATTCAGCCCTCAGGATGCTACTCACAGAACTCAGAGTCACTCCAGGGAAGAGGCTGCCTGATCACGGTGGTGATTCTATGACATCTGCAATGCACTGCACCGCTCTTGCCTTTGAATACAACTTCAGCCTCGCCTCAGTGATCCCTCCTTTGTGGTGGCATTCCTTTCCCATCCAGCTGCCAAAAGGAGATCTGAAATGAACATCATAAACATTGATTTTTTTTTCCTGCTAAGCATCCAAAACCATATCCGAGATAAACAAACAAAGCAAAACACTTGGCCTGAACCATATCCTGGCTCCAAACAAATCTGGATAAGAAATTTGTGGTTGAGATCTGTCATATTAAACCCAGAGAAGTAAATCTATCTCAGATGTGTCCATTTCTGTGATTCCAGGGACCCAAAATATTCTGTGGTTTGGTTAACATCCTTTGCCATCATTCTGAATGTCACTCATAGGCGGGTCTGTGTCATGGGGTCAGGGACACCCCAGTTGTGTATGAGAGAGCTAATCCAGACCCAGAAACACCAAGCAGCATGGAGGAAGATGTAGGTTTTATATGGGCAGTCTAGTTTCTGGAATCAGAGCATCTCTGCAACCCTGTGCCAGAACTACCTTTGGGATCTGCTCCACCCCAAGGACATGCCCTTAGGCCTGGGCACATCTCACTTACCTTTAGGAACCTGCCTGAAGTGCCTCAGGTGAGAGACATCCCCAAGGCACTCCTGCAACCAACAGCCAGAGGTACATTTGGAGATGCCAATCTCTCGCATTAGCTATAACGCCTTAGGGCAGTTCAAGCCCAATGATCTAAGCCAGCCAGTGCCTCAGATCCAGCTTTCCTTTGTGCTCTGTTATCCTGGCAGTTGTTTGGCTTCTGCCCAAAAATGGAGCACCTTGGGGATCTCGCATCATGGCCCAAGCTTTCCAAATGGCATCATCTGCAAAGCCTTAAGGACGTATGTGGATCATCAGTTCTCATACAGAGCATCTTTCCTTCCCATCGATTTTCCATCACTGCTCTAACTTCCAGCAAACACAAGGGATTTCCTGTGGCATGTGGGACTCGATGGCAGGACACCACTAAAACCAAAGACAACGAGAGGCTGCAGAGCTCCAAACGTGCCGCACCTTGCACTCGCAGCTCCCACCGAGTTCAACTTTTGCCTAATAAGAACTAATTAACACTGGACGGCCCCGCAGCAATTCCTCACCCGCTCTGGAGCAGAGGAGCCCATCACTATGGTGATACAACATTAAAGGGCTGGGTTCAAAATGCTTTGCTGGCATGAAGATGAACGCACCAGGCCAGAATCGGGGATGCCAGGCGAGCTGCTTGTAACTCTGGAGGAGATGCTCCAGGCTTACCCCAGTGTCACAGAGATTAGCCCTGGCTCACGGCCTTTGAGGACAGCTCCATCCCGGCAGGCAGATGGCTCGCCTTCTCATTTGGAGGGGCTGAATGACTTTCCAAAACCTTTGATTCCTGACTGATGTATTCACTTCAGGAGACACAAAAGTACAAAATCTCAGCATGGAGTGACTCCCGTGCTTTCTTTTTTCCTTCCTTCCCACCCCCCCGCCCTCCTGCTCCTTGTCTTTTCTTTTCTTCTCTCCCTGGACAGTTTTTATAATATTTGGAATGCAGCCAGAATGTCTGTCCTTATTAACTTGGGCTGGCTGTGAAACACCTGCAGCCCATTATAGCGGGAGGATGAAACAAAGTCAACTGTCATAGGTAAAGTAATGACCGCTTTTCTTCCTTTGTTTTAACATACTTAAAGGGACATTCGAGAAGGGAAGGCAAAAATGACATAGCTTCCCCATCGTGCCTGCCACTGACTGGGCTCAATGGAAGACACCGGGTCATATTTTTATCTGATAAGTGACTGCAATAAACAGTTATACCCTCACACCAGTAAGGATCCCAGTTTATTCAATGTGACAAGAGCTCGCTGCATTTTAATAGTGTCTCGAGCACCTTTTCTTAATTTATGTCTTTATTATGACCTGAATAGGTGTCAGGAAGAAACTTCCCTCTGGGCAGGTTATAACTAGACTGCCTACTGCCATTTCCCTCTGATATCCCAACTGCAAACACTGCCAGCTCTGGCCGAGCCTCCTTAATGGCAGCACAAAAAGAGGTGTGGGAAGGGACAGATGCATCCAAATCCCATTGGCAACCGCCTCTACCAGAAGGGCTGCACATCTGGAAGAGAGACCAGGGTACACCTTACCCCAAAGCCCTGCTAAATGATCCCCAAAGACCCACTGGTTGTGGGTCTGCACTATCCATCTGGAGAAGAAACGAGCCCTCCTCGCAATTAAAAAGATGTGTTGGTGCACAGGGATGGCTATTACTCCATTCCTGGTTCCTGATGAAATGCAGACAGCAAAGAGATCAAAACATCCCCATTGTTCAGCAGTGCCACAATATATATCTATATCTGCATTGAAGGAAAGGGCACAACCAGACCTCCTGCTATAGATGTCTTAACTAAAGGTGCGTGCATCTTAACAGGGATGCCAGAGAGATAGGGGCTAGCGGGACAGCTCGAGGTCTAAATAATTTATAATGCTCCTGAACTTTGACAACAAAGTACACAGTCTAAATGCAGCTCCAAGAGTTTTGCTGCTGGCAGCAGACTCACTCTCAAAGGACCAAATGGTATTTCAATCCCAGCTGCCCATTCAGTGGAAATGCCACAGTCATGATGTTAAGAGACCCAAGGTTCCTTCCAAAACTTTGCTGTATTTTAATCAAACTTACTTGCCTTGCTGCAAGGCAGTTGAGACATTTACCCCAGCAGCTCATGCTTTCAGTTCTGCATCCAGTGAAGTGCAGCCATAGGGAAAAGAAAGAAACGGAGATTGAAATCTTTGTCACCACAAGGGATTCTGCCAAATACTCCCAACTGCTGTCCTGGAGCATGGAAACACAATTCTGTCATTGCACACAGGTCTGACTATTTGCATTTTTAATAATTCAAGAGTTTAATTAGTATCATGGCCTTAATCAGAGGCTGAAAATACAGCTGAAGTCATCAGAGCTTAATTAGCTCTTTAAAAAAAACACTGCACTCTGAAAGCATCTTTAAGATGAAGGTCTGTCCTTAGCTCAGTGACTTGGGGTGCAGATGAACAGAACCTGTTGCTTGTGGTCCCCTGGATCAGTATAACTGAGAATAACTCAAAAATCCCTCAACAATACAAAAAGAAATCGGGTGTTTTCCCCTTGTTCTTCCCACAAATTGCCCTATGGACTCAGGAAACACTGATCAGATTGAAGAGAACCTCTGGTTCCATCCCTCAAACTGCATGTGAATTTCCCCCTGAACAGAAAACACACGCTCTTAGCACAAGCACCAACAAGTATCACTGGATCTTCACTCATGTGGGCAGGAATACTGAGAGCAATAACTCTGTATGGCCAGAAAATCACTGCTCAGCAGTGGGAAGCAGGAGCTCACAGTGCTCCCTTGCAGCCCCAGGTAGGGGCTGAAGCATTGCAAGGTCTGGTTGAAGGGATGGAAGTGGTCCACTGGGGAATGACCACCAATATGGGGCTGAGGGGACCTGAAGCCCTGGTAACAGCCATCCTTTTACTCAGCAGAAAGATTGATAGCATTGTACAGGACATCCTGGATGAACTTTTTCAAACAATATGTGATTTAATGGTGGGATTCATCACCACCCAACGCTGCGGAGGCCAAATATATAAACAAGTTCAAAAATGGATTAGCAAAACTCATGGAAGATAGGTCAATCATAGACAATTAAATATGGTAGTCCGGATGCAACTTCCAGTTCAGGAAGTTAGTCAGCCTAATGTCTTTCCACCTCTGATTTACTTGTAAAAAGGAAGCCTGAAAAATTCTCCTGATGCCAAAACTGTCCCTCGGCTCCAAGCATTAACTACAACCACAATATACACTCTTTTATTTGGCAGGGGGAGGGGATTACATTTTCATTCAGTAATGATATTCCAACATGCTATTCATCTCCCTTTGCAGCTCCTGGACCTCTGCGTAACCTCCCATCTCCCTGTCTCCCCAGGAGTATCACAAAGAAATTAGTGAAATCTACTGGAAGGTGATAGCAATCACAGATACTGCTAAATTCCATCAAGCATGGAATAAGGAATCCAGTCATTTATGTACATAGGAAAGGTCTGAGTGGATCACACTGTTAAAACATTCTGTCCTGGACCAAAGGAAGGTGCTGGAAAGCCAGGATGGAAAAAATATGAGCTGGTTTGTCCCCAGGGAAAGTTCTTTGTAACCTCAGGATAGTTAGTGCTTGATTTATTCCCTGACACATGCGTGCACAGAGGCTAATTTTATACATATACACAAAATACACACAGAGTACATCACACACTGGGCTGTTGTGTTTCCCCATCCCCTTCGGATCCCATTAAACTCCCACAGGACCCAAAGAGCAGCTCACAGCACAGGTTATCTGCTCTCTGTCCAGCTGCCCTCCTACCTGCTGCACTTCTACCCCCTGTCTCATTTTGAGGGTGTTTTGGGGTGTTGCTGGAGAGTAAAAGACAAGATGACAAATGAGCTAACACACAGCAATGGAATGTAAGTGAGTCTCAGCTATTTTTAATTAAGAAGCGATGACAGCTGACTAAATTCCCTGACACTGCAGTTAAAGGCTCCCTGACCCAGACATCATTGGACACTCTCCTATGACCAATATATATTGGTCCCGACGGTGCTTCTATTATTGTCCCCGCCGTCTCGACAGATGCGGGACTAACAAAATCTATGTCTATGATCAGCATGCAAATAGAGAGATAAAAGTGTGAATGCTTATGAGCCAGAGGAGGCAGCAGGTGAGAGGAGGACAACGAAGGTCATTTTCAAGGGAGTGCTGAAAGTGCCAATGTTTGGTTTTCAATAAATGTTCAAAAGGTTTAGACAAATCTAACTGCCATTTTCATTTTCGCTTGGTTAAACCAATGACGGATTGACCATGAGAGAGGCAGAGAGACAGAAAGAACAGTTCCTGCTGTAAGGCAGATAAAAGATAAGAGGTAAGGCAGTGTGATCTGCGGACTGACTTCTCTCAGCCCACAGATCACAGGGAGGGCCCCACAGAGAAAGCTTATCTTCTCATTCCCAGACCAAAGAACTCAGCAGCCTGGTAAGGGAATCTGGATTTGAAGGCCAGGGATACACCTGACTTCACACAAGGATTCCTTAACAGAGCTGAGAATACATCAAGGTGTCCTGCTCCCACTGCTACAACAGGCTGCCTATCCTGCAGTGCAACAGTACACCGTGAAGCTGATGCTAGGCAAGGTGTCGGCTCTGCATTGCTTTAGCTGTCTTGGAAAGATGTCAAGAGGAAGATACCAACCACAAAAAGCCAATACAAAACTCACTCACTTACTCAGGGCTTGCACGGGCAATGAATCCAGCATGATATCACTTTACCTCGAGCTCATTAGGTGGTTTCAATAGGACAGACAAAGAAAAGATGCCCTTCTATCCTCTCCAAAGGATCATGGAGAGAAGGGGTAAATTGGCAGACATGCCAAAGTCAAACAAATCACGTACAAACTTGGCATGAGTGAGACAAATACATTAAGGAACATCATCAGGAACTTTCCAGTACAGTTGCACAGAGGGAGGGGGAAAGAGATGCTTTCTGCTGTTGCTAAGACAGTTCCCCCAGCCTTACTCTCTCCCAACCCAATCGACGGGTGTTCTCCTCCCATTGGCTCACCAGCTGCATCGAATGATCATGACAGGTTTTCGTCCTCCTCGCCCTATTGGCTTCTGCCTATGGCCTATTATCAGGGGAGAGCAAATCAGACACGTAATCAATAGTTTGCGAGAAGGAACAGGGCTGCACGATGCTACATTTGCATGAAATCTCTTGCTGCTATGCCTCTGCATTCAGATAAGCACAGATTAGCTGCATCAGCCACGCTTGCAGAGGTGAGCGTAGATGGCAGATGGATTGCAAAGCACTGCAGTGAGCTGCCAAGGAAAGGCAGCACCCAACAGCCCAGTCCTGCCCTACAAAAGGTAAGCCAGAGTGAATCAAAGACCACAAGCATCCTGCCCCAGCACCAATGTAGATGTACACAGAAAACCTTTTTTGATAGCTCACCTGCACTAGTATTCCCAGCTTGGGTGCTCATCAGGGCAATGAGCTACGAAACCCAGCAAACTCACCCACTGTAGTTGGACACATGCACGTTCAATATACATACACAGACCATGTGCTTTTCGTCATTTACAATAAGCACATTCATTTAGGAAGGGTTATAACTTAGACTGTTATAATATAATACAACTATGGGGCATGACAGGAAAATATTCTCTGCAAATTTCCACTGCCAACCTATTACTTTTTTTTACTGGGGGAGCAGTTGGACAAAATACGTTGCATCAGTTAAAAAAATCTAAGTTTTTGACCTGAATTCATTCATATTTCTGACATCCATGGGAACAGTTTCTTCAACTTAAGATGGACCTTGAAGTTAGAAGGAAGAAAGAGAAAAGAGCCTGTCTAATAACCAGACTCAAATCCCTACTTGATCTCACTCTGTTAGGACCTTGAATTAGGTCTACAAGTTACCTACTTGGCTTCAAGTATTTTGGGATCTCTCTCCAGCTGATATGGTCTAAGTTTCATCCTAAGGCAAAACAGGAAGAATGTTCTGAGTTCTCAAAAGCATCCATGACTTTGGACAAATACATTTTATTCATCTTCAAAACAACTCCGTTCTCTTTTTGATCTTATGTAATAGTCTAGATGCCTGTGTTTTGATTCCTCCCAATTGTGCGCTCAAACTGGTACAGAGCTCCATGAAAGAAAATTAATGGACTGGAAGGAAACATACACTTTTTTTCTCTCTCTAAACCATGTGCCTCTTTCCAGAGAAGAAAAGCATGAAATTTAGCAACAACTGAGCTGATAAAACAAACTCAAATAAGAACTCCTATAGTAAGCTAAGTCTGCTTCAGCCACTCAGGAAGATAGAACCGATCAACGAAGCTTTGTAGATCAATAAAAGCCTCTTAAATAAAATGAGAGCTCTTTCAGACTAATTCAAGAAGCATCCTACAATGAAAAAACATTCTGTCCCTGACGGCTTGGGATCAGACTTCTTTTCTACTTACTCTTAGTGCCTACACAACAGCCTTTATCTGGACCAACTGAATTCTTACCAGGAACGTGTAGGAAATACTCTACACAAAGGTGAAGCTGGTATGTCACAACCCATCTTGCTTTGACTGTTAAGGTGATCAGTTCAGTTTTGATTGAGCACTTCACCTCCTAAGTAGGAAGGGGTTCTCCCTTACCTGGGAATTAATTCAGTCCTGAACGGCCTTGTTGGTGAGTCTGAGTCTGCAGCAAAAAGGATGGATGTGCACTTCTTCACCTCCACATTGCAGCAGACACAACCTAGGGTAACAACAATAAGAAACATGGATATAACAAGGATCATCCATCCCAATGGATGATCAGACATCAAACATAGGGAAGGGAATAAAACCTCTGTTACTTTCCCAGGGTGCTCAGACCCCTTCTGCTATCTGCTCATCCCACAGCAACACTGAGACATTCCATACAGCCCCAATGGCCGTACACAGCAGTGCAGGCAAAGGAAACAAAGCTGGAGCTCAAGCAGGGTAACGCTGGTGTTCACAGGTCTGTTTCCACACCCCAACACTGCTCATGGTAAATCTGTTCCTGGCTCACGGCTTGCACCGCAGGGCTTACAGGCTGCCATTTACCAGCAGTCTGGCACAGCTGATGTACTTTCTTAGTACATTGTATAACTGCTCGTGAAGGGTTTCAGCTTCTGTCTTTATCTGCTTCTGGTTTGTTTCCCAGCTTCATTTCATTAGTACGATATCCGAAGGAGTTCATATAATTAATAAAGCCAAACCACAGGAATATATCTCGTAACTGCTCTATTTCTCTGATGCCAAAGGCTAGTAAAAGGTCTCCAAACTTCGATTTCATCTTTTAATAGTTCTATGCAAGGTAACTCAATGTTACTAGTCCCATTTTGCTATTAAACAAAGGCACAGAAGAGTGATAAGAACAGTCCCAGGCCATAAAATAAGTAGAAAGAGACAACCAAACCCTGAGTCCCGATCCACAGCCTCCTGCTCCGTCCCAGCGGACAACATTCTTTCCTACGACTACTAAAAATATTGGGGTCTTCTGTGAAACAGATTGCAATGCTAATTATTGAGGTGAAACGAGCTACCCAGCATGGGAAACCACGGAGGAGAATAAAATACTCTCAACTTCCTGAACTATTGTACAATAAACAGCCTCAGAACTGGTTTCCCACAGAGACACCTGTATTTTAGGGACAGATAAGAAACAACACGTGCACATGCATAGTCACATCTTCTTTTTTCCTTCTAGCTGCGTACACACATACAGCCAACATGCACAAAACCAGAACACATGTGTGCATATTAAACACACATACATCCGCATCAAAGTTACTACAATCCAAAGGAACTTTGAAGTTTGACTCAGCACGGTCTGAAAAAATGCACAGAAGCACAAGAGCCAGCAAACCCTGAGCTCAATCCCAAGATATGACTCACCGGGTCGTCGGGAGCAACTCAATACTTTCACTGCCTTGGTTTCCCCAGCTGTAAAACAGAGCTAATTACACCACAGCGCAGATGTGGGAATGAGCTGCCTGCTCTGTGCTCAGTGCTTCAGGCACTGAAAATGCAAAGACCTGCTTGAATGAGAGCACGGAGCCAAGGCGCTTCCTTCAAGATGCCTTTCCCCAGCCGTTGCATATTGCACCTGCCCATGAAACGCCTGAGCTTCCCACGTGTCCATTGGTCACAATTTTCTGTCCTTCCCTCAATGTGTGCCCTTTCTCAATGGTACCACAACACCTTTCTACCTCTCCATTATATAACTGCATTGCTATATAAGCCAGGAGTGCCTTTGGTACCAGAGCCAGTGGCTCTCATGAACGCCAACTCTTAAAACAGAGAGAATAAGTAAACTAACAAGTTTCCAGGCTCATTTGTTTAGAATGACAGATTGACAAACATGGTCTCTTTTCACTTTTTTTCTTTTTTACAAACAGCTTTTTATATCTCATACCCCAAAATAAGCCCTGACCCAGCTGCACTGCCATGTTAAACAGTAATTACTCTATATAAGGCTGTCCGAATGGGAATATTTGTGGGACAGTGGAATGGAATTATTTTAGGCCTTACACAGACTCTCTCTGGGAGTGGTGAGGCTGGTGTGGGTAACATGGCGTACCTAAGAAATAAGTGGACACAGGAAGGTTTTTCCTTCTTCTTCCAGGCCTCCATTAAAACACACTTGGTGACGTTAAGCCACATTCCCCAGTTTCTACTCAGGTAAAAAGATAAAACTAAAGAAAACTAATGAAAACTGCACATTAATCTTGGCTACATCAAGGATGCACTCATCGCCATTTGGGCCCACTGAATCATTGTTGCACATAGGAGAGTCCATCAATACAGCAACCCTTTCCCCTCTCAAATACTCAGAGCATCATTTCCAAGGACCTAATTTGAAGCAGGTAAGAGCTTGCAAACAGAACTGCTCTCACGTTGGGGCACGGCCTGCCTTGTAGCAGGGTAGGGATCTCTAGGGGAATCCTATGGGCTGATGAAGCTTACAGAGTGGGCAATGCTCAGCTCCAAAAAGCTGCAGAAATTAGTGGCATGCCATTCTGGTGCAAGTGGCTGTTTTCCAGTTTCCAAAATATCCCTCCTTATGTCACGGTAAAAAAGTGTAAAAACAGAAAGTGGTTTAGCAAGTAGGAACATTGCAATTCAAAATAGAATCAGAGAGGATTAGAGCAAATACCCAGACTGTTCTAACTTGTGTTTACGGCCCAAATACTGTACCAGTTCCTGTTATTTTCAGGGCTTTCTTCCTGTGTTGTAACGTTCTCTCTGGGATTAAACTTGGCCCATACAACATGTGACTCATCCGACTGCAAGTCCTCAGGCATGTGCTGCAGGTTTGGTTGCTGCTCATCACTGACAACCCATCCTACAACCTCAGAGCCCAGTGCAACACGTTACACTGGGGCTTTTGCTGAAGGGGCAGGAAGAAAATGACAGCATCTGCCTAACGCTAATTTTTCACGCTTAATTAAGGACGTCAAAGCAGGGTGGGGGGGGAAAAATAAAAGCAAGTGAGTGTTTAATGATTTCGGAGGAACATGAGCCCATTTTGTAGTCAGTGTGCACCCTTGCAGCCAGGAATTTCAGGTTAAAACTTTGTTGCTATGGAACTCATGTTATCTGCAGCATGGAGCGCTGCTGATGGCCAAGCTAATCCCAGGAGGCACTCCTCTGCCTTCACTGATGGAAAACAGATTCATTGCTTTCAGGTTTGCCTTTCATTCTACCTGACTTTCTGCGTTCCAGAAGATAACTCCTTTTTCTGTTCCTGTCTCTGATTAGTTCTTCGTGTTACCTCTACACGACTTGATCATTCAGTACTGAACCCAACCTGCTGGTCTTCGTTCTCCTTCTGCAACCTGCACCAGCACTCCACCAAAACTCCCTTCTGATACACTATTGTCTTCAGAGTTAGTGTGAAATTCACCATGAGCTCAATTTTAGCTGTAATGAGGCACAAGATGTAGCAGAAGCTAATTGAAAGAATGAGAATTCAAAGAACGGAAAGAGGGGAAAAATCAACTATGCAGAAGTAATGGATTTGTGAGCCTAGCAACAGGCTACGAGGTTTCCTAGCTCTTAATTATCACTTCATATCACAATTAGCAAAGGTCTTCCAATAGAAAAAGATGTATATATGTATATATATGTATAAAACCACTTCCATTGACTGAATGCTGAATATCTCACCTGAAAGCAGATCCCCCCAAGGTTGTTTGCCAGTGAGAAGGAACAACCATGAACTGGGAAAGCAGCTTCTGTTGTCTGGTTCAGAGAAAGGACTTCACCAGTACTGGCAGATCCTGAAAACGAAGGAAAATCTCATTCAGTAGTGGAATTAGATGTGATGGGAGGGCATGGTGGGAGGAAGTTCTGCACACTAAGCTGGGAGGAAGCATTGGACACCATGTTGTGAAGAAGCATTGACATGCCTGGGGGATGGAAGGCCTGATGTAGGGATGCAGACAGGCTGCCTGATTGGGCTGAGGCCAACTTTAAAACCAATCCCATGACCACAACGTAGGAATTAAAGACACTTAACCAGAATTATGGAAAATAAACATTCATACCTTCCGTGCTGCTGGGCTGCTGTCAGACACTGGTTTATTCCTTCTCTCTCAGCCAACATTCACCTACATGGGACAAAAAGAATTTAAACTCCAATGTTACATCTAATGACTTAACAACACTTTCTAAACAGAGCTGAATCTCTTAAATAGACACTTTGTGCTATAACACTGAACGATGGGGCTGGCAGAGCTGGTCTGTATTCTGAATTGAAATGTAAGAAATAAGTAAAAAAAGCTGTAACAGCAAAAGTTTGAGGTCTGCCAAAGTTGATTAACTCCCAAATCCCATCTGTGAGGGATGCAGCTCCTGCAGTGCCAGCAGTGCAGCACTGTTGTACAAATATGATTCAGAACACTGTACAAATATTCATCACTTGATTTCCCTAATAACCAAGGCAGGTAGGGGGATCACTAAGACTATTCCTGATTTTACATGATGTCCAGCATCAAGTGTTAAGGACGGAGCTGCAAATATGATATCAGGGCCCAAACTCCTCATCTTCTGTCACCTTTTAGACCAAACAGCCTTTGATGGTGTCCCAGAGGGGAAAATACAAACAGAACCTCTGCTTAGGCTTCTTCTTTCTACCTATAGCAGAGCTCCATGTAGGGAAAGATTGCAATCACATGGGACCAAGATGTTCAACACATCAAAATCCATCAGCTCCAATGCCTTCAGTGAAGCTATGCCAAATTTACATCAGTTGATGGTGTGACCTATATAACAAAAACTTGCTTGAAGCAGCTAAGGAATATAGTCCTGATTTATTCCAAATACATTATATTTAACGCTGTCACTTCTCTCTTTCATGCCAACATGCAAGAGCAGGAGACAGACACATTTGGATCCTCTCAGCTGGGAATCGTGTTCTTGCAGCACTTCTAGATGATGCACATACTGTCTCTATTTGTGTTCACCCTTTCAGATGGCATGCTGCCCATGAAAGAAGCTGATTAGCGCTTGCCCTGGGCTATCAAGGCAAGGCAATAGCATGTTTAGATCAGCAAACTGCATAACAATATAAATGTCATTTCTTCTACTAGAAGCTTTGGCAATATTTGCATCTTGTACTTCGTTGCATGTATGTGCCAAAAAGAAACCCAAGGACACACAAGAAAGACAGGCATGGGATTCGCCAGCCCTCCCCATTGCCAAAACATGCTGTACAGCAGTGGGTGCCTCATTAATCCCCAAAGACCATCTCCTGGGTGTCAGATTGTATGTAACACGAGCACTGCTGGTACATATACATATAGCCTTTTTTGTTCAGCCAGGCTCACAAGCAGAAAATGAACCACAAGCAGTGTGTCTGGCACAGTTCAAGACACGATCTGTACACTTGCCCAGAAAAGATGGCATTCAGCCTAAACAGAATAGCCCTGGGTGGTCACTGGTGGGTTGTGCAACATCTCTGCTGCTGGGGCAAACTGTAGCAATACCTAGCAGATACAATGGAGAATGGGCTGAGGACACTGAGTGTGGGACACTACTGGAGTGCAAGCCAGGCCTCTAATGGCCTGGCACTCATTAGGGTTTGATTGTTACTGGAGACCTATATGACATGAAATGATGGTCTCACTCCAATTCCTGGTGAGCAAATGTCAGCACCATTATCACAGTGAGCATCCATCTTAGCCATCTTACCAAAGAAGCCGAGGGCTGAATGGGAAGAAAGGCTGATCTATGTCTCATTGTCAGTGCAGGGGGCTTTCCAGGACAGAGCTGGGGTGAACTAGCAGGGTTTGGAACTGCTGCCTTCCCAAGTCCTACTGAATTGTGCCGCAGACAGGATGGGATACAATAAGATACGATGCAGCGAAGATGTAGCAGAAGGGAGACAATGCAGACAAAGGCAGGAAAGGTGATTCTGTGCATAGGCAGAAGATTGTAACAGAATGAAATACTAAGCGGACAGCAGAATGATACCCCCAGACCACATTGTAAATACATAACTCACCAGGACGCTGTAGCAAATACAAGGAATATGCTCTGCAGTTTGCCTGTTGTTCATCCAGGCTCTCATCACTCTGGGGTACCCCAACAGTTTCATTGCACAAGGGCCTAAAGACCACAGCATGGACTGCAGGAGCACAGAGTGACCCTCTAAGCTTTGTAAAGCAGTTACAAATTACACTTATACTGGATATTTGAAACAATTTCCCATTGCCTGTACACTGATCAACCTGTTTCCAAAGCGTTTGATGGATCAGTTTGGGGTTTGATCACATACTGTGTCAATACTGGGTCTATTTATGACATGTATGTTTAAGATGATAAACAGGGCAGGTTTTGCAATGGTAATGTGGAAGATGAGAAGAACCCAAACAAAGAATCCCATTTACATAGCTATGTTTTGGACCAGGCCCACTGCGAATCTGAAGACAGAATAAGAAGCAGGATGGCTACTCCCTCCCAGTAAATATGCAAAGTTCTCACATACAATGGAAACAGTTTTACACTGATGTAGATCACGGTCCATGGATAATCAGCCCACTATTCACTTCCCCAGCTTTGCGGAAGCGTAATCAGGAAAGCATTATGAAGAAAAACCTGCCCTGCAGGGATAGACTTGCTTTAATAATGTTTATGACTTGTCCATATTGTATTTATGTCTGGAAGTTGATTTCCTGCGTTTTCCCACCCTTCCCCCAACTCTCAGCCCCAAAGACAATCTGCAAGCTGAACCCTCCCCTAGGATAAATGGGGGAAGCTCCACCACTCTGATGGACAACACTCTGCTTCTGCAAGCTCAACATCAGACACAGAAATAATGTGATTTTACCAAACACAAAGGTCAGAGCTCACCTTCCCCTGAAGTGCATGGCCAAAAAACAAGCCCACGTTTCACATATTAACAGATCAGGATTGCAAGCGCAACACTATGATTCTACTGTGTTGGCTGCTGGCTCGAGATCCAGGCAATAGAAGGCAATAATAAAAGAAAATGATATAAAGCTCCCCCAGTACCTGCCAAGCTCACCATTTTTATTGAGCCTTACAAATGTGCCATCAGTACCAACTCTTCTACAGCCATCAATCTTAGTCGCCCAAATCCATCTCAGAACAAACCCCAGAGAGGAACCAATCAGCAGAGCAATTGCAGGAAAACAGAGAGAGATTCGTTTCGTTTGTGTGCTCTCAGACTCATCCCTCAGGCAGAAATTTGCTGGGTTTGCTTCTGCTATTCCACTCTGCTTTCACTGCTCATTTCTGGCAAACCTGCCTCAAACTTCCCCATTTCCTGATGCTTTCCAAAGCTACCAAATCTTGAAGCCTGCTTTGGCTGCACGGTCAAAAAAGCCCCTGAAATCTACACGGTTCCTTTTTTATTTACCTTTTCTATCTTTGCTTATTCTCCACAAAGGAAAGTAACCCAACCTCAGTTTAAACCTGGCTGGAAACAAAAACCCTCTCAATTCCTCTTCATTATAAATGGATTGTCAATGTGTTAAATAAATCAGTGAAAATGGAAATCCAAAAATAAATAGCCATCCTGTCGTTGCTATGACAACTCAAATTTTTTACCTGGACAGAGATTCTATGTTTCACAGTCAGCGATGGTTGAAAAAGAGGGTCACATCTTTTTTTCCCTATCCTGGCTCACATCACCACCTACCCCCATGTAATAAAAGGGATTATTTAGGGTTACTTTTTAGCAAAGGAGGGAAGATCAAAGGGAGGAGCTGTTTTTCATTCTGGATAGGAGAGATACATTCATACACATTCACAACAACACAGCCCAGAAAGGACAGAGAGCACAAACACTACAGCAGCACTGCAAAGGCTCTGAGCTGCCCTTGCTGACACCAGACAGAGCTGGAATGACCAGAGGATCCCTTGGCCAGTGCAGGGAAGCCAAAGGATCATAAAGGTTGGAAAGGACCACTTAGATCATCCAGTCTGACCACTGAAGTCACTCGGAGCTCCTTGGCTGGGTTCTATTGTGATAAGTGGGTGACTTTGGGTCCCATGTCTGGGCACTGCATTATGTTCCATCATCTCTGGGCTGGCAAACATGTCTGTAAAGCAGCCTCTCCTCCATCCCAAGATGAAACAGAAAAGCCTCTAAAAAGTTCCAAAATTCAAAATGCCACTTTAAAAAAGTTAAAATCTCTCAAAATTGTGTCTCTTTGGTATGTTTCCATTGGCCATTTCCTTCACGGTAATAAGATGAGTTTTCCAACCAACATTGTCATGAACAAAATATCTTCATCCATTTGAAGTTTGGTAACCTGTTTTCAAAAAGCCATTTAGAACTGGGAGCGGTGGGAGCAGCACAACAGAAATTCTCCATCAGCCACCAAGAAGAGATTCTTTCAAGAAGAGAAAATGGCTTAATTAATCCCTATAAACATCTAAAGGCAATAAAATGTTATGGAGAACCTGAAACATGCACAATAACCCTGTCAGAGAAAGGCTAGATTTTCACAACCATGCAACTCATACCTGGCCACATTAGGCATTTTTTACAGCCAAATCTTTGCTGGTTTTCAAGCAGCCCAAGTCTGTACCCGGCTCCTCTTGTTTTACACAGATACACACACCCACATACGCACACACATTGGGATTGTGCGAGTGCTCTCAACAAATATGGGTGTTTGCATCCTGGCTTGCCCAAAAAGCAAAGCAGACTGTTCAAGCAGCAGCCGGTGAAAGCGAGCATTCAATTCTGCTCAGAGGCTCATTTTCCTCTAAATGGGCCTCTCAGACTCGGTGACAACTCTTCTCTGCCTGAGAAAAAAAACACTGGAATATATGAAAAAAAAAAAAAAAAGAACCTATTTTCCAGTGCAAAGTAATCCCCGCTCCATTGCCATGGCACCAGACATCCGTCTCTTTCTTCCATTGACCAGACGAGGTCCTCCTCAGCCCCTTTGCTTCTTTAAAACCATTTTTTTTCTGGTCGTTTTGTTCGTGTGTGTGTGTGTGCGCGCGCCTGAATTTGTTTCCTTGGGAGGGAAAGGAGTCATTAAAGTATTAATTTAGGTTGATTGATTCTTCGGGGACAGAAGAGGGATGTGGGGCTTTGTAATCTCTGGCATGATCTGAAAACAGAGCCTCTTCAGCGTGATACAATATGGAAATAATAAAAGGAAGACGCAGCTTGCCCTGCAGATAGCGCAGTGCACCGCTGCAAGGCGAATCTCTTCCATGAACTTTGTGATTTCTTCAGAGCGCGGTGAATATTCATGAAATGAAGGAGTACAATGCCACCTCTTTTGGCTACAGAGCAGCTTACATAGGATGGAATCATCCTGAAACGCCCTTCGCCATGGAAGCGGCTGAAAACCTGCCTGTGTGCTGCAGCAAAACGTATTAAACAGGAGCAAAAGAAAGAAAGAAGAAAAGCAGCCACCAAATCACCCAAGGCAGCACCCCAGCTCTGCCCACATTTCTGGATGCCCATCCAACCCCTTTGAGCTACAGGAATGAACTAACAGCCCTTCCAGTGCTGAGAAAGCACCGGGTCGTGACTCAGCAGCTCCTGCTTTGCTGCAGTAGATGATTGGATTGGTTAATTTTAAAAGATGTATCTGATTCCATCTGATTCCATCCTCGTGTTTCTAGGAAGCCACATGGGGGGGTGATGCTGCGGTGCCTTCTCAGCACTGATTCAGCACCTCGGCAGGATGGGGGTGCAGGGAAGGAACCCCCTCATGCAGCTCTTTGTGATGATTACTCTGCAAAGGAGAAAGGATCTGGTTTTACCAATGGGTTTGGGGGGGGGGAAACAAGAAAAAATTCCTCTCTTGCAGAAGGATTCATCTTTGGCTGAAACTTATTTACATGGCTCTTATTAATGAATAATTCTAACTGACCATCCCAGGTGCTTTCCCCTCCTTGTCAAAAGACAGATGGCTCAGAATCACCTACTGCCGCGGTCCACCTTTTTCATTTCATAATAAAATAATAATAATAATAAATCACATCAATTTTCTCTGGCATCCTCAGGCCGGTGCAGGAGGAGGCAGAGCAAGGCAGCAAACGTAAACGCAGTGCACGCCCAGACTGCGCCGCCGACGCGCACGCGCCAGCACACAGACACACACACACTGCATTGATTCCCCACGGCTCCTGCAGTCTGATCAATTCTGCATTCAGAGCAGACCTGGAGTGAATTTATTACACTTCGGAAACTTTTTAGCAAAAGGAGAGATGGATCCATTATGGCACAGCCCAGGGCTTCCATCAGACGTCTCCTGCAGCCCCCAGCTCCCGCCCCTTTTTGCACTGCTTCCCCCAGGGTAGGAGGAGGGCACCTGATTTAAGAGCTGAATGGCCAATATTAGGGGTCACCCTAGTGCTGCTGGTGTCGTGGCATTTCCCAGGGGCTCTGTCTGGCATGGAGGCCCCATTCTGCTGCACTAACTTCAGTATTTAGATTGCAAGATGCTGTAAGAGGGGAGAGGAAAGGAGAAACGGGGAAGTAAGGTGACTGAAAGCGCACAGCAACAAAACCAACTCACACTGAGCACAAACCATTTATCATCCCACCATCCACCATCATCTCCTACCCAAAACCAAGAGGATTCCTTCCTCGGTCACACAGCACAGCACTGCCTTGCCACATTCTGGCTGCTTTACCTTTGACATCCCATACGAGTCCGCTCCCACTCCACTAAGAGAAACACAAGTCTTCCCCCATTGACAGCTGTGAAACTAGCTTCTACCTGGCACATCCCTGCAGGACAGGAGACAGAAGAAGCCAAAAGAAACCTTCTTCCATGACAGGGCTCCGTTTCAGGCTCAGGACTGGTAAGACCCTGGGAAATAGGAGAGATGTTCCTATTCCAGGAAACTCTGGTCTCCAAGAAGGTTCTCCAGCTCATTCTGCATACAACAGTGGCTTCTGCACCCACGCTCAAGCCCTTCTGCCAAGTGCAGTCAGGAATTACATTAATGGAGCCCAGGAGAAGGAAGGAGAGAGAAGACTTCATCTCATCACTCGATGTGGAAAGGAGGGAGAGCAATAAGGGAATGCTACTGCCTTAAGGTGGGGGGCACTGTGAGCTCTCTCTTTGCCTTCAGTTCTCGTTCAATTTAAATCCAGTTTGTAATTCAATACCTTCCCCAGAATATTTTCCTGCCTCCTTTAAAACGTCTGGGTAGAGGTTATGAACTCCAATGTGATTACTGCTGCAAAAGAAAGAGGAATACGGCGGAGCAAGATAGCAGATATTAGACAATTAGTCAGGAACATGTCTTTAGCTCCATGACCTTTATGATTAGATTCGGTTTCTGGAAGATGAAGCTCCGATACGGATATAAAGTTGGCTGCTTGCCTCTACCTCTGCTTTGAGCCAAAGAAAATCTCAGTACCTACACCCAGAAAAACACCGCAATTCCCCAGCCCAGAAGTTTTGATCCTAATCTCCCTTTTCATTTTCTCACCACCACATTTGCTCTTGGCCAATGACACCGTCCATGCCAGAAGCATCGGGCACCTGAAGTGAATTCCTTTTCCCTGCTGTCTGCTCGTGCACAACCCCTCCTGAGGATGCTGTGAGAAGCAGAGCTCTCAGCTGCCTGCTACCCATCGGGATTTGTATCCAGACAAACAGAATCAGAACGGCAGCGTTTCACACCTCGTCTTCTCGCAGGCACCAACGGCGATGCCAGGTGCCAGACAGGGGAGAACCAATCTCCTCCATTGTCAGCCCCGAAAATCACGCTAAAAATAGAGGACATCAGATTTAGCTGAGCTGCATCCGGCTGCAAATTCACTGCAGCAAACGGGTTACGGCGGGGTGAATGTGATCCACGGAGGAATTACACCGTGCTGAGTAATTCCAACCAGGTCTTTCAGCGGGATCATGGAAACGAGACCAACTGCAATCACATTTGCCAAAGCCCCATTGTCTGGGCTGGTCTGCAATGCTTCCACCGCAGCCAATTCCACGGGCTGCCAGAAGAGGGGGATCACATACAGGGCTGACCGAAAGGGGAGTTTTGCCACCGCAACCAGTTCTCCTTTAACAGGTTTTTATTATTACTATTATTTAATACATTTGATTCCGCCCTCCCCCACTCCAATTTCCAATGGCAGAAAAGCAGAAGGAAAAAGAAAACCCTCTTTTCCAAAGCTCTCCACACCAAGGGGACAAAGCTGCAGGCAGCAGGGTAAGGTGATAACACTAATTGATTGCGGTTCAAGCAGGAATAATGTGGTCTTACATCAAGCCACGCTAAATTAAATCAAACTTGAAATATTTGGTTCCTGAGACAAATAAATAATGGGAAGAAGAAAAAAAGAGAAGGAATAATAATGAAAAATAATGGGGCTCCTAGAAGCTTTCATGGACCTCATTGAGGTTGCACGCAAAGTTGCAGGGAAGCAGGGCAATGCTGGGAAGCAGAGACTGCCTATAGGGGCAGAGATCAGACATAATGGAGAGAACAGCAATCCAGCACATGGAAGGCACTGAGCAGAAACTGTGCCCTTACCACCTGAAGCACAGACCTCTCCAACCACACAAGCGGTTGAACTCCTGAGATACACAATCAGAGCCTAAAGAAACCGTACTACACCAGCACAAGCCCTGAGCTCCTTATGAAGAGCCACCAGCACACAGCAGAGATGTGTTGATGTGTTCAGCCCTTCATGCACCTCCAGCCCCTGCCTGATCTGCTCCCATTTCACCAACCCACACATGCCAGGACACCACAGCAGCCCAATCCCTGCTTTTTAAAACACCCCAAATGTTCACTGTGGTAGCACACCCACTTAAGACATTGAAAGAGTCACAATCAGATGACACAGAGGGTCTCCATGCTGGTTTACAGTGATGCACAATGTTAGAAGAGCAAGAATGCACAACTAGGAGAGACTGGCACCAGGGGTGGATTAGGAGCCTGAATCCCATAGGCTGCCATGCAAATCTCTGTCATAATCCTTGGCTGCTTCCCCTTCCCTACCGATGCAGCACACCTCCATGCCCCAAATGTGAACCCCTCATGCATTACGGGCCGATTCTCTGCTGATAGAAGGGAATGATGCTGGTTTACTCAAGGCGAAACCCACCTGCTTCCCAAAACAGAGCTCTCAACACCAAGAATCACAGAATTGTAGGGATTAGAAGGGACTCCTTTGCAGGAGAAAGAAGCTGCTGTCAGACCAAACCCAGACAGACCCCTGGGGTGAAGGGGAGGAAAAGCAAAGCCAGCGGTGCTGGGAGCACTGGGGCAGGCAGCCGGGAGCCCAGGCAGGACAGGGCACACCCAGTAACCCCGAACAATCGGATGAGCAATCTTTGTCATGAACAAAAGACATCTGCTGAGTAAAACAGGGATTGACTCGGAGCAAGGACAAAGCCAGACGGTATCACATGACGCGCCAGTCTGTTCCAGCAAGATGCCAGGGTCAACGGCAACTAATGCACCCAATAAGTCAAGAGGAATCAATAATGCTAAACAACCCAGCCTCTTCTGTTTGAAGCAAATCAGTGCAAATGCAGTTAAAACGTGCTGCGTGCTCTGCACAGCGCAGACCGAGATGTGATTGAAACCCATCATGTGACACGGCCAGTGCTGGCGGCCCGAGGTTCCTACAGCTGCAGCAAAATGTCTCTGCTGGCTCCATGCGTGCACAGGGCAGGTTTGAATAGGGGTTTGTTATCCGTCTATTTTAGAGCCCTGAAATGGGAGGAGAGCTGGGAGGCACTGGGGTTTTAAAAGCACATACACATCACCCACGCAAAGAGGCTGTTTAATAACAAACCCCACTTCCCAACCACCCCCTCACCGTTAAAGTGCATCCCAGCTTCCAAATGCCGTCTGTGCGTTTGTGTGTGTGTAACATGCAAAGAAATGCATGCTCACCTAAAGCATCCAGCAACGAGCAGCCCACGGGGCGGATGTTACAAGCAGAAACAAGTGTCCCTTCCTACAGCAGAGGGTTAAAACTGGGTGGGCTGTAAGGTTCCATAATACCCCCCTCCTTGCTTTGGTTCCAAGTGGGGAGGACACCCCTCAGGGCAGCAAAGCTCAGCTCCTTACCCACTGACTTCTCTTGACCGCCTATTACTCAGCACAATGATTGCACTTCTGTATATTGAAAAGAAAAAAAATTAACATTGATTTTCCCTTATTGAATCTCACAAAGCTGCGGAATCATTTCTAAAGTTTATTCAGTTTTGGTTTTTTGGGGGGGCTTTTTTTAACTAGATTTTCCTTCTAAGAACACTCGATCCAGGTGAGAAAACTGCCAAGAACACAACATTTAAAAGCTCCAGTTCTTGGGTTTTTTAACAGAACTACTGCTATTACTGAAGGCTGCAGAGTGCATCTTTCTGGCCACTCTCAGCTGTTCCTGGAACTATAATGTGAATTTTATTGTTCATTTCCTTTATAAATTCTAAGAGGAAAAGTGCTTGTATTACAATACAAGGAGGACTACTTGAGTCTCCTATCAGTTCCAGAAACCTTCTGGGCTGCAGCACAGTGTGAGTGTAAGAGGTTAGATGGCACAGCCCTGTATGGAGAACCACAATCCAACATGCATGAATGAATTCTACCCAACTCAGATCAAGAAATACAGGAATGGGAGGCGATGCAAAGGGAGGCAGCTCTCCTCAGCAATCCACATCTAGGAAAGTGATTGAATAGAAGTAATCAAAGAGCAACAAAATGGCATCACAGCACACATCTCCACTTCCCCTGTTTTCTCTCTCACAGCCATCTAAGTGCTTCGTTTAACCTGCTCCTAAGTGCTGCCGTGGAGGAAAAGGCAAAGTTTTATGCAAGTAAAAATGACTCATCACTTAATAGGAGGCTCAGAATCCCAGTCAGCAAATAAAAGTAACCTTGGTAACTTAGATAAGCAACAAAACCGTGAGTAAAGAGGAGTTCACATTAAAAAAGCCAGTGCAGAAAACACATGTGAGGTTACCATGCCAGAAAGTCAGGCCTTGGCTGCAAGGAGCTCCCAGCCCAATGCACGGCCCTGCTGCCATCACAGCACCCAGCACTAAGACACAAACCCCTGCAGCTCTCTGTGGGAGAGGGCATGTGGATGATGGAGCACTGCTGCCATGAGCAAGGGGCAGGAAGTGATGAGATTTCCCCCATTGGATTCCTATTTCCCCATCCTCTCAAATATCACAGTGTGTTGCTGGCTTTGGTCATTTACACACAGTCCTCCGTCCCAGGAGCAGCTGCAATCCAGGACACGCAGGTAGAGGAAAGCAGATAATGCCTCTCCACACTC
The DNA here is from genome assembly GCF_054131305.1 of Coturnix japonica. Lineage (NCBI taxonomy): Eukaryota > Metazoa > Chordata > Aves > Galliformes > Phasianidae > Coturnix > Coturnix japonica. The sequence continues at coordinate 4,194,740 of NC_140696.1, forward strand.
CAGACATAACAAGGCACAAAACACCACACAGCAGATTTATACAGCAGGAGAAGGGAAGGAATTAGGAAAGCTAATACCAAAGAGGCCCCAGTGCTACTTGGAGCTCTGCAAAGCAGCTGGGTGAAGGATGAATAGGACCAAGCAGCAATATTACTGTTATTATTTATTATATAACATCTCAGATTGCTGCATTTTCAATTCACCAACAACCACCTCCCGGCGCACTTACACTGTCACTCCGTTCTTATGCTGCCCTAGTTTTCCAGCTTTCTTCTATCTAGGTAAATATACGTGCCCCATCTCTGAAGCAGCCGAGTACCTATTATATCCTGCTGTTTCTCCCTTGCACTTATCCTATTATGCTATTACAGCTGGTGCAGGGTCGTGTGTTTTCTATTTTGTGACATAATATTGTGGGCCCAATTCCACCATCACTAATACAGTATATAATAAGGGTGAGAGGAGCAGGAGTGCTGGTAAGAGCTCTTCATGTGGCAGGAGTCAGGGCTACAAATGGTGAGGCTGCTATCACACGGCAGGAACCAGGATCTGCTCATTCCCACAGACACTGTTATGCCTTCCATCTATATATAAATTACCATTTTATGTCTGAAGACAGCACCGACCTAAAATAACAACCACAGCCAGTTAATATGTGCAAACAGACACGACTTGGATGTGTATCAGTGTAACCCCTCCCTCTCTGCCCTCGGAGCAAAGGATAATATTATTCCAGTTCTGTTCTCAGCCCCTTCCACTCCTGCAATGGGAAGCACGTGACCAGCAAAGCAGAGCACAAGCAGTGCCAGCAGGATGGGGGTCATCCTCCTCTCCTAGACTTCATGCAGAGGAATTTTTGTGAACTTCTGTTCTTAAAATCTCCACTGATGTTGTTGGAACAAATTCTCAGTGACCCTCAAGGATGCTCTGCTGTGGTCAGTGGGTCCAGGAGGAGTTTGCTGGGCTGGTGTCCACCAATGTCCATGAGGGCTTTGAGCATACACCCCTTGGACAGCTGGGGACAGTGTGAATTTCAGCTCAGTGACAGCCCTGTAGGATGTGGGTGGAGGAAAGTTGATCAAGAGCTCAATAAGACTGGATGCTCATTTACTGAGCTGTGTACCAATGATGAGCTTGGAAAGTGATGGGAATTAACTGCCATTAATTAAAATCACCTTCTGAGCTAAAGCATATACATGCCTATAAGAATAAAGTAGGTTCCTAAGCCCCTTTCTCAAAGTGTTGCTTCAGAGATATGCCTGCAGTCCCATAGAAAAGCCACTGCTGTGCTACCACGGCCACAGCCTGAGTGCTGCAACTCCAGCCTTGGGAACAAGAGCAACAGACCTGGACCGAGGCTGACATCACGGAAAAGGAAGAACGAGCTCATTTTATCCTATTTAAAGCTACAAAATGACTGCAAAATAGCATAATTATCGATTAGTTAAGGCCTTTTGTCAAAATCTTCTTTTTTTAATGTGGAATATAATGAGAATATAAATGATATTATAAGTATTATGGTGAATACGTATCTTCTGTTATGGTTATAGTGAAAGTCTCCTGCTTATCAGCAAAAAAAGAAGAGATATGCAAGTTGATGAAGAGCAAATTCTGCTTTTGGGTTCTTTCTCCATCTCTGACTTTTGGACAGGCTGCTCTAATCCACCTCAGTGATACAGGGCAGGGAAATATAGCAGTGAGGCCAGTTTGTCATCCTGAAGAATACGGGAGCTACTGAACCTAAGGGGACCAGAAGAGCATTAGAAGAAGACCAGTGAGAAAGGAAAGGAGGGATATTTGTGGTACTCAAGGGCTTTAGCTCAAGTCAGCCCCATCCCTAAACTCACAGGATTATCTGCACTGAGATTATTCTGTCAACTAAATAAAATAATAAGAAAGCCCTTCATAACTTCAGCTAAATGCTAAGTGAATTAACCACCCTCTGCCTGGACCAGACCAACTTGGGGAACAGGCTGAGGAGCTCCCGTATTTCTTCCTGTGGCCAGACTCGAAGCCTAAACCAAAATGTGGTTCCACTCTCTAGGAAAACTCAGCAGTTAATGAATGCTGTTGACCTGATAATGACTTTCCTGGCATAGCTGAAATAGGCTTACTGACTAAGAGTGATGCAAAATGCAGTATCAGTTTACTGAGTACTATTCCAATGAGTGCAGTGGGTTTTAAACTAATGAGATTATCACAGTGAGCTCACTTTTGTCTATCTGCCGTGCCATTTGGTGGCTGACTCCAGCCAGCAGCTTCTTGTTTAGAGGGTGAAAACCCCACTGTAAATAAGTAGATATGGGATAATCCACACATTAGAAAGAGCTTGATCCAAATTCCATTGGAGTTCCCTGAAAGACTCCTACCAGCTTGCTGGCTGTTGGATCAGCATCCAGAAATTAAACCCTTCTCATTTAAGACTCTTTGGGAAGTGAAGATTGCCTCTTACTGAGCACACTGCATTTGACCAAGATTTGACTGCTGTAAAAGTTACTAAATCTCATCAGCTGTTATTTTATCCAGAACAATCCTATCAACATATGGAGGTAGAGACTGTCTTGTTCAACAGTTCTTGTGGCAAGCACAGCCATCTAAAACTGAGGAGCAAAGCATGGAGACTGCCCTTTAGGTGAAGGACTTTGTAATAGCACAACGAGGAATGTATAAAACTCCTGCTTGTTTGAAGAGCAGAAATGTGAAACCCACTGCCTTACATATTCCTTTCCAATCAGTCTGATAACCTTGCTTTATACTCTGTAATAGAGAATCCCACTGAATGGGAACAATATTACAGTGAGGAACAAGGCAGTGAGAGATTAGAATCAGGTTTACTGCTTCTCTTGTCATAAAATCAGTTAGCATCATAGTTGACACCCGTATTAACAGTGGATTAGCTCACAAACACATTAAGTCACTTTTTCTTCTTGTGTCAGCCCGTAATGTCACAGGAATGGAATAATGTTAACATCTCATAAGCTTTTATCTACAAATGCGCATCTTGGGACTTTGGGGTTTGGTAATTTATCATAGCTACCTTGTCCAGCTACCCTGGGACACCAAAAGTACTTGGGATCTCCACAAGTAACCCAGTCATTCTATACAGTGTGAGGTCCAAGATCAACAGCCAAGACAGACCCCATTGCTTTGAGATTCGGGCACTCAAGGGATACACAATACACACTGACCAAAACACTACACCCTTCTCCAAACAGCAGACCCTGGCTTGGGGCATTCACAGTTCACCTTCCACTAATTGTAGTGACTACAACCTTGGCCAGAACACAGAAGTAATTATAACTTGATCTAGAGATGGGAGATTTGGGCTAAGTCTCCATTTAGCATCACTGTGTCACACATCTGAGCTAACTCCAAAAGAACTATTATGCCTATATATCTCAGCACCACTCCAGGGAGAGAGATCAGCTCAGGTCCTCAAAAGTCTAAAGCCACTTTAACGTGGCATAATTACCCTCTGCACCAGCCAGGCTGGTCCAGCTTTGAGTATGTGAACTAGCCTGTCTGCAGTTTGCTCTCCTTGCATTACCCACTGAGCAGAGTAGCCAGCTGGTGAGTTCAGGGGCCAGATCCAGTTCATGAGGCAGAAAATCTGGTCCCTGGGGAGGCTGGCTGATCAACAGGCCAGCCAGGCTAGTATTTCTGTGCGCCTGCTTAAGTGCGTGAAAGGGCAGGACACAGGTCAGCAGCACTTATTAAGTTGCCAGTAAATCGGGACACACATCAGACACATACCAGTGGGTTACACAAACACATGTTTACAGAGCTCGACTCATATGTCATATTTCAGCAGCTTCAACCAGACCATCCTCGTGAGCACAGAAACACCAGTGCAGAACTATCATGCAGCATTACAGACTAATTGGGTGCACAGCCAGCCCCCATATGATCCATACATTAAAGGAGAAATTAGCATTTGATGTCTGTTTCAAATTGTAAGCAGCCCCGCTGCAATTAATCACAGCTCGGTTGACAAAGCGCACTGCACTGAGATGACAACATGCATTCTGGGAAACTAACGCTGTCATCTTCAGCCACAACAAGTTTATTTTAAACCTCAGAACAATGAAGGTTTGTCACCGAGTCCCTTGTCTGATCCATTCCACAAACACAGCTTTATAACCAAGTAAGAAGCAGATGGCCCAAAGGATCATTTACCGAGGTTTAGATTTCACCATCACCTTCTGGAAGGAAGCTTCCAAACCAGGGACCTGAGTCCTCAAAGCAAGTAATGTTGTGTCAGTGACTGAAAGCACTTGCACAAAGGGCAGAGGGTATATTATGCTATGGTGTGTTACCTGTCTATGCACATTTAATTGCTGAACATTCACAACATGGCATTTATAAAACTATATACTGGACCAATTACTACTTATAGGATAGATTAGGTGGATGAGACCTCAGGAGGTCTCCAGTCCAACCTCCTGCTCAATGCAGCTTTGAGTCAAGCCAAGTTACTCAAGACTTCATTCAGTTTCTTGTTCAATCCATTGTTTCCAGCAAGCTATAATCCTCTGCTGGTAATCATCACCACCATTTGATTCCCATTGCTTGCTGGGTGTTGCTGAATCTTAATGCCAACTGGGCATTTCTCTGAGCTACAGCTTGTATCTGAATTATTATTTTTCACCATCCACCTATTAGTTATGCAGAATTCAACATGTATAACAAAGGCAAATGAAATCACTTGACATGAAGTCCTAACTCAAGCACTTAAACAGCTTATTTCTCAACAAACCAAATGAAACGAGAAAGTTAAATGAGGGAAGAAAAGCTTGAACTGGCCACTGAACTTTAGAAAGATGACTGCACAATCAGCAGGAACAAAAAGAACAGGCCAGGACCTACAAGGTGAGATGCGGCTCCCATTAGACCTCATTCTCTCCTCAAACAATGGATGAAAAACCAAAGGAACAAGTGGCAGTTAGAAACACAACTCATGTATTGCCCTTTTTAAACCTAAAACACACCCAGACCAAGATATAACCATTACAGTCAAAGCCCATATCAAGAAACCAAGTAAGTGTCCATGATTTTCAGCACAGGCACATTTCCACAATGACTAGTAGAGTTCAGAGCCACTGTAGCAAGCACCTGGCTACACTTCAAGCATAAAAATGAAACTGAAGCTAGGCCACAAATAGTTTTCCTTCCAAAATCACCTTGTGGCACCAAAAATGATGTTCTGAAATCCGAATTAAGACCAACAACTGAACATATGAGGCAGTTCTGACACAATATGAAATAGAGTCATTGCCCTGAACTAGAAAGAAAGCAACAACTGTTAAAGAAAACCATTCTTGCTCAATGCTGTCACATGAAAGTCTTCTGTTGTGCTTACAGACTAAGGGCTGTCAAAGCCCCGTCTTTGTTAAATCAAGTCACATGTTTTGAATAAGGAAGAATGAAATTCACCAATACAAAACTCTCAACCTCAGGGAAGACCAGACCAAGCAGGACAGAGTCCCTAATTGTTTTGGACAGGAACTTCCATCTGCCTTGCATCTTGCCACTGAAGCGGATCTCCAGCTGATGCTGAACATTGTGGCAGTTTTCATCAGTTTTCCCCTTACGCTTTCTGTATTTACAACTGTTTCAACAGACATAGTTAACCACAGATCTGCGCTGATTTACTGAAAACCAACATAATCTTATCCATTAGCAGAATAATTGTCTGACTGGTCTTTCACTCCACACCTCTCACCCAGCTTTCCATGGCTTAATGAGTCCCTTCAAGCAGGCTTTTCCCAGTGGAAGTTCATGCATTCTTCCATGTCTTATTTTAGATGCTTCCTCTTTCAGTAGGTTTTAACCAACCTATTTTTCTACCTACTAAGCTGAAATCACTTTGCTCCTGCTGAATAATATCTAATATTACATCCAACCACATGGAAACCAGCAACATCCCCCAGGGAAGGTGCTACCCATGTTAAGGAAGGTTTATCTGGACACAAAATGTGTTCTGATGACTTGTAAACCTCAAAAGGTTGGCAAAAGTAACGAGTTCTATAACCAGTGCCTGGAAGTGGTATTGTGCTACCTACGTATGTCTTGGGGGGGTAACAGGATATGGATTTGGAATGAGTAAAAGTTCGATAATCCAGTGATTGAGCTTTTCCTGACACCATTCATTAAGGTTAGGTCTTGCTCTTTGGTGAACATAAACCTGCCATATTCATGACCACACAATGCCATGAAAGCCATTGGAGGGATGCGAATGAACACATTCAAATGCAAGAACTGCCTTCTGATCCACTACGAAAACTCACTGACCACATTTATATGGGTGAGAAGAACAAACACTTCTAAAGACTGCTAAAAGAAGTTCCAGTGTGAGAAAAGTGATGCTTACCTGAACCTTGGTTTGGAACTGCAGGAGGAGAAAAGGCAAGAGGAGACATTCTGTGCCTTAGGAACATTGTTGGGGGCTGTCTGGCCCTGACTCCCATCTTCAAGAGAGCTCAGATGACCCTTTCTCCTTCTTGCCCATGAGAAATTCCCAATGAAGTCATCAAGGCGTTCCTAAAGAAAAAGAAGAGAAACAAACGTATTCTTCTGTAGAGCAGGACTGTAAGGGTTGTGCTTCACTGCAACCCTACAGGAAAAGTAAAATAGCAGTCTGGGCCACAAGCTGATACTCTGCACAACTTCAGGCTGTAGAATGCTCTGGGACAAGGAAGACCTTTTGTTGTTGCTGTTTGTTTGAAAAGCAACACAAACACAAGTTACCTTAATGAATAAGGACATAAAATTTGTTGAAAAAATTAAGAACACAGTCAAGCTTCTCCTCTACCCAAGAGAGTCCTCTCAGCCTTTATCCCATGGCCGTATCAGTTCTCCACTCAGTCTCTCTGAAATACCTTCTTTTATTTTCTGTAGCAAAGCACTTCTTTGGGGCCAAATGTTGGTGCCTCTGCTCTGGCTAAACTTTTTTCCCCCCAGGTTGATCCAACATCTCAAGCATCAGCACTTCCCTCTGACACCATGGAAAGTCCAGACACTCCAAATTCCACCCCAGCTCTTGGGAGAAGATAACGTTTCCCTGCCCAGACCTAGATGAAGGAAAAAACCCATCTACTTATTCAAATATTTGTTGCTAGACAGGGAAGGTCAGGCTCTGACCTCGCTTCCACAGGCGTAAGGCTGGAGTAATGACTGAAGTTCAGGCTCTGCACCTCTGTGTCTGCCGCCAGCATGAAGTCACTCGGTGGGCATCTATCACCATAAGTGTAAAAGGAGAGCTTTGCATGCATCAAGCTCGGCAAGATAAACCCACAGTCTCAAAAAGCAAAGAAATGAGCGAGGCCTGATCCTGACGCTGCATCAGTATTCAGCAGTGGTTGCAGTGGGGCAGTTCGGTCCTTACACCGGAGTAAGGAAAATCAGGATTAGGCACCATCTGCCTCAAAGAGTCAACGTGTAGAATTGCTTTACATATTTGAATCCTCTTCCCTGTATATCTTTAATCTCTTACACGCTCCAGGTTTTCCATTCAGCTCCGGTGACAAAAGATTTTTGCAACATGACAGTCCAGATTGAGAGAACAGAAACGCCAACCTCTGACAAAAGAGATACCAAACTTTTATCGGCGATAAGTGCTCCTCGCACGCAGACATCGGTCTGCAGCCGTAAATATAAGGCAGATGTCGAATGGAAATTAAACATTGTGCTCTCAGGGTGGCCTCGGCCACATTCAGAGCTCGATTTAAAACAAGGCCAGAGTTCTTTCATCGTTTCTTCAGAAAGCCTCAGTTCTAAAGATATTCCAAACAGACACATACTTGACCTAGAACTTGGCAATGCAGGACAGAGTGTGCACGTGAAAGCACCAAAAGGCAAAGCAAGTCATCTGCGAGATGGACCAAGAGAATTTCTTCATCAAATCGCTTCTATTTCAGCCTTCTGAGGGTCAAAAGCCAATTCAGGTGAAATACCTTTTCCCTTTTCTTTCAAAGTAAATCCGAGGTGATTGTTCATCATTTGGGAGGTGCAGGCAGCTCGGGGTGCTGAAGCACCACCAGAACAGCAGCACTGCATGCCAGCTTTAGGATTTCTCTGCATGCTCCTTTACGACCTGAACCATATTTACACCTTTGAAAGCGTTCTGCCTGTTATTATTAGGCACAGTAAAACAGCACCAGGCATTGCAACAACTTAGATAGCCAGACTTGAGAAGCACAGATTTGAATGGCCTGAATAACGTAATAAAAGAGTCCTAGAAATGAAACCCAAAGGCTGCTATGCACACTTTAGTTAGGAGAATAAGTATAAATTTAAGACTTGAAAGGATGCTCATATTTACAAAACCAGCTAACAGCATAAACTAAATAGCATTCGCTTCTCTCCTACTCTGTTAGGTTTTCCAGACAATAAAATACAGACAGTGAAATTACGGGATGATTTACCACTGGGATATGGAAATATGGTTGCACTCTCCTTGGATGCTGTATTTTTAGAATTAACTTTCTCCCCCCCTCCCCCTTTACTAAACAATTTCACATCAAACAGAGTCAAACAAGAAACTCCTGAGGCCGTGACTTTGTCACCTCTCCAAAGTTCGGATGGCTGCAGCAGCCGGCCTGCGCCCGCACGGCGATCAAACACAAACCCAAATGGCCATCACGTCCTGCCTGCATTTCTCCCCCCGTGAAAGGACAAAATCGTGACCGGATTTTACTTTCAGATGACCTGACAAACCAGCACTCCCTGGCACAAGCAGGGCAGTCATTTCCCCTCCATTTCCCTGTACAAGATTTAATCAGCTGAAACACAAACCTCCTTCTGTGCTGAGATCTTTGCGAACAAAACCACGCTGCAAAACAGTCTCTCTGGCCTTTTTAAAAATCATTTTCAGTCGCTTTAAGACACAAAATAGAGATGGATGGATGGACAGAGAAATGCTTTCAGTCATGCTTCTCCCCCCCCCCCCACCCCAAACCCTTAATATTGAAAAGCATCGGTATCCAAATAGCAACAGGAAATTTTTACCTTGTGGCTATAAAGCTCACTGTTCACTTTGCAGCTGCCTCTATTATTTTTTTTGCTGGGCAAAGCACCAACACAAAAGTCTGTCCTAAGAAAGAAACCAAGCTTTTGGCACGAGGGCAGCGACAAAACGCAAACCTACAAAGAATTCTCCCCCCCCCCCCAGCCCGTTATAATTCCTAATTTTGTGGGACGCATTTCTGGGCTGTTTATCATAACAGTGTGCAATAAAAAGGACGAGTAACTCTTGCAATTTTCTCCCTACTCCTCCCCTTGACAGGGGCCACTGATAGGGAAAGAGGCTCGGAAAAGCAGAGCGGTGAAAGGCTAAGAAACAATAGGCAACCATGGCTTTGACAATGCAGCCCTGAACCCTCCTTGCTCCCGCTGTGACACTTGCATTCAAGAGCAAGGGCGGCTGCCATCATAAGAATGGACAATGGCATGAGGAATACAAGGGAGAGGGGGGGGGAGGAAAAAAAAAAAAAAAAAAAAAAGGAAAGAAAAGAAAAAAAAAAAGGAAAAAAAAAGGAAATCAGATGAATTCAGAGCTAAGATGGCAGAGCTCTCACCTTTTCCGCCTTTTTCGAGTAATCTGGATGGAGACGTCCCGCAGAGAAGAGATAAAAAGGGTGTGCTGAACTGTTGGATGGTTCTGAAGACTTCTGCATTTGCAAACGCATTTTAGAACTATTTGTAGGGGTATATATGCTGCATGCCATCTCTCTGTCTCTGTCTCTCTCTCTCTCTCTGTGTCTCTCTCTCTTCTGTTTTATGTCCTGCTATCTCCATCACACACCTCTAATAGTATGAAGACTTTCTGCCCATGTAAGTAAGTGAGAGTGTGTGTTCCTTAATGTTTGAATCAAGACACACGTCTGCATGCATTTCTAATCTAAGGAGCCTATAGCAGTTACTACAACTATCAATTAGTCAGCAATAGCTTGAGATCCCCATGTGTCTGGGTGAACAAAGGTGAGAAACACATGCAAATAGTACTACAGCACCTGGGTCACGTACAGTAACTTAGCTAGCAACAAATAATTGCATCTGTTTCTGCCTTTTTGATGCTCCTTGCTCATTGTTATGTAAAGTTACGGCTTATTAATGTGAATAGTAACGCAATTAGACATGGCATTGTATATTTTCATTTGAACAACACAATAAAAGGAAATTAAGCTTAACTAGATGGAAATAAATGGTGACTTAAAGGCTTTAAACGAAAAAGATTCTCTGATCTGCAGCAGTGCTTCCATTTTTTGATCAATTGTTCTTGAGTTAAAGATGCAAATGAAGTAGATGTACTCGGACATTTCATATATATTAGATAAGAAACTGATTATTCTGGAGGAGACAGAGAGGACGCCCGACGTCCTGAAGTTAAGTCCATAAAAAGGGTGCACTCAATCTGTTACTATCCTTTTTAATTAAGCGACTTTTAAGAACATTTAAAGGGTGTTTTCTCCGATGTTTCAGACTCAAGCCAAGCAATTAAGAAGAAAGATACGGTACCTTTGACTCTCTCCTTCTTCTTAACCTCAAAAAAAAAACAACAAAAAAACCCAAAAATAAATAGAGGATTACCCTTAAAAACAGTAAAATGGGCTTTAGCAAAAAGAAAGAAAATTAAAAGGAAAAAGAAAGAAAAAGGAAAAAAGAAAAAACCTGAACGAAACGGCCAAGCGATAAAATAGAGACGCTCCACGATCCAGCAGCACCCTGAGTGCAGCACGAGACGAGCAGAGCGCGGCTGCTATCCGTGAGCAGGCAGCATTTCAGAGGTGGCAATGGATTCTGTGGACAACGTTATTTACACAGATTTGATAAGAGCGACAAACGGCTCCAACCCGTAATTTAATTTGCAGAAATTATATCCCGCGTGGCGAAGTGCGGGGAAGTCTGAGAGTTATAAGAGGTGTGAGAGGGATGGTTTGGTGCTGAGCTTCTCCCCACGTACAGCGTGCAGGCAGGGCTGCACTGCCTGACCCTCTGCCGGGAGCTCGCTTCCTACTCCTACCAGCTTCCTTAGGAGGCTCATTAGTGACACCAAAGGCAAAGCGTTCTTCCCAATGTTGGGCTCTGAGAACCTGCCGAGTTTATTTAGCTTTAAAAAGAAAAAAAATTAAATTAAATTAATAATAATACTAAATAAAATCTTCCCATTAAAACAACAGAAATACCTCCTTAAGGAAATCAGTGCCCAGCTCCCTCACCTAGCAGACTGCTATGCGTACAGCAGGTGCTCGCGGAGAGGCAATGCTGCGGGAAAACAACGCCGTGCCCGCAGCTCAGAGTCCCTGCAGAACACGGCTCTGAAGGCAGCGCAGAACTGCCTGCCATGCAGCTCCGCATCCCAGCCGTGCTGCTAGAAGTGCGGGCGCTATGGAGACGGAGCATCCCCAAGGCTGCACCCACGGAGCAGTGCTGAGCTCCGGGCGGGAGAGACACCCAAAGTACCAAATAATCGCTCCCCTTCGCTGAACAATGAGACCTTAAAATATACGTGCAGGGGTATTACATGCAGAACAGGCAGGGGGAGGGGGGAAGGGGGAAGGCGAGAACGTTTCCCATCGAGGCGTTTTATTTTGCGGCGCTGAAAAGGCTCTTTAATGCGAATCATTTCTGTCCTCGGGCCGGGCTGGTGCCTGTGAATGCACAGCGCAGGTGGAAGGGAGCATTTGTTTGGGAGTTTGGATGCAAACTCGTTGCTCGATACGTATCTGGGGGTGAAAAATAGTGAGCTGGGACAACAAGGTCACGAGGTGGCTGTGTGCTCACACCACTATGGCACGGCCCTGTGCTCCTCCAATGCCTGCCCCAGACCTCCAACTCAGCGCACCGATACAACGAGATCGTTTTCTTTTAGGAAGAACTCAGCTGAACAGACAGCACAAATGGGATGTAATGTAATCAAACGCTTCTCTTCATCTCATCTGTCTGCTCTGTAACCTCGTCATCCCACCAGCACCGACGACCACAAAGCCACACCATCAATTCGGGTCTCCTACGTTATTTCGCTATATTATTCCCCAACAAGACTCCAATTGGATCAGCTGCTTTTGCATTCCAAACTCTCCATCAACTTTCTAAGCCACGCTGTGTGCAAAGCAAACCGACCCTCAACTCTCTGCTGTGTTTTAATTGATGCATTTTGGGATATCGAGGGCAATTCCCAGATCACAGCTCACATTTTTAAACCTACCAAAGACCAACAGGGGATCCAACAACAGAACGGCCCAGGATCAGCCACAAAAACCAGGCTTCTAAACAGCGTCCTCTTAGGTTTTCCCCAAAGAAAAAGACACCTTCGCCTCATTTTCCAGGCCAAGCAGGATTCTCCCATTAAGGACAAATCACTCTGCTAGGTAAATGACAGCAGTTGGAAAAACAAACAAGCCCTCCCCTACAAACAAATATCTCCGAACGCAATAAAAATGTTGACAACGGTTACGTGATTAAAGCAGTTGTTTTCTTCATTTAGGGCCTTACCATTGGAATCATTCAAAATTAAGGGAGAAACATCAGCCCCTCGGGTTTTGCAGCAGAAATTTAATTTGTAGGGATAGTGGTGGGGTTTTTTTAACGTAGCTGTTTTTGACGTTGTGAGATAAAGCTCTCTTTTATTATTATTATTTTTTTTCTTTCTAATTTTATTTTAAGAATAGACCCCATTTAGGATTTCACGTTGTAAATCTCCCTGTGTCTGAATGCTGTTACAAGGTTTGACAATGAAAGAATAATTCATGTCAGACAAAAAGAGCCCTTCAATCAGCTTCATGCAGCTTTTCTCCTGCAGGGCTATGCCAAAACGAATGTGGAATCCTGAACTGAACCATCCATCACATTTCCCGAGTCTTTCAATTAATGACACTGCAATCAGATCGATGGCGTGTAATAAGAAAAGAGCTTTGCATTTCTATACCTATTAATTCGCTGAGTAACTCCAGTGGTAAAACGTGACCAGAAAGGGAAAAGAAAAGAAAATTTCATCCTCCTAGCAAGATTTTGGGGGATGTTTAAGCCATTCTGTACAAGCCTCCATTCTACATTCCTGTCTCAGCCCAAGCCCTGAGTGCTCAAAGAAAAGAATCGCATTGGCTTTCTTTTTTTGGCTAACAGCAGGGCAGCCTCCTTCCCAGACAGGTATTTCCCATTCTGCTGCTAAGCACACACAGCACTAAGGAAAAGGCTCCATCTGACACCAAGGAGCCCATTTTCCCCATCTCCCCCCCCGCCCCCCCCAGCCAGCAGAGCTCTGTGTGATCCGAGCTGTGCCAGCAATGCAGGGCAGGACTGCAGACCATTCTCCAGCATGAAGGCAGTAATTAGCAACCAAATCTCCAACTCACAGAGCATGCCAAGGATGGAGCTACACCACACAATGATGAACCTCCAACAAAACAAGGTGGGACAGAGCTGGGCAGGGGGGGGAGGGCACAATGATCCCCTGGTGGGATGGGAAACAGGACAAGAGCTGCCCAACAACCTTAACCCCCTCCTCTGGATCAGATGGAGCTCAGATCTCCAGCGCTGATGCTTATTGCAGCAGCTTTGGCTTCGCCTCAAAGGAAAGAAGCTGCAGCTGTAGCAGGAGATAGACCCGGGTCAACGCCTACAGAAAGACACTCTTTGGGGAGCAATAGGCTTTCAGTGAGGTTGTGGATTTTGGAAGTCTTCAGAGAGGGAAAAGAAATCCTTACGTGAGAAAATGAGAAATGGAACAACGCTGAACAACGGAGGCTTTTAAGGTTCACTTCACCAAACCCTTCCAACATCAAAGTGTGCTTTTAAAAGATCACTTCTGGCCGTCCCTCTTGGCATCCTACACAGTCATATCTCAGCAATTTCAAATCTCAGCAGCACCTCCCAATGAGCACTCAGTCATGGGCCTGCAGGGATGCAGTCACACCTCAGTGTGGGTGTGCACAGCAGGGGAATATACCAGCACCAAGGCAGTAGGGCAGGAGGACACTGCCCATGAGCTGGGCAGCAAAATAACTCCAGCCAGAGCATAGCAGCCAAGGAACAATAAATAAATACATCGCAGAAGCAAAGGCTGCTCACTGAGAATGAAATTTTGTGCTCCCCAGCATTCAAATGTCTGCTGGCAGGTCAGGGAGAGAGGAGGAAAGGGTGCTGCCTCCAGCCATTCTTCCAGCCCTGGCTGCCTTCCAGCGACACACAGTGCTTCAGAAGATGCAGGCAGGCTTGCTTACATCTGCTTCCCTCCTCTGTAGCCACAGACAGACTTATGCACTGATATTTTATTTCTCTTTCCTCCTCTTAAAAGAGTATGGACACAGCTTGCAGTAGGTATTCACTGGGTTCTTTCCCTCATCTCTCTGAAAAGAGCGCAGGGAGAAACTGCTGTAAATGAATTTGATAAAGAGATGGCTTCTCTAATTGTTTGTCTTGCTCAGCGGTTGGGGCAGAGGCAGCATCTGGCCTTGTGGTAATGCATCTGTCTGCAAAAGCTTTGGGGCCTCTGCTAGCTCCTATCAACAGGAAAGCCAGAAAACCTCTGCCTGCAGCACAGACAGGCATGGAAAAATGCACCAGGCTGGTCCAAGTCAGCAGCAAAGCCTCTGGAAGCAGAACAGACTCATCTGCTGCAATGAATTTAGGGCAATTTAGCTATAGGAACACAGAGCTGCAGCTTGCCTGGGTTCAATCCCTACTGATCACGACGTTGAAATAATGTCATTATTCAATTTGCTTCCTTCTGCTGAAATAGTAACTAAACAAGACACCTTCACAGTGCTCCTGGTGCTCTAACACATGGTTAATACTACAATTAAAATCCAGCATCAAAACAATCCATTCAGCTACTACCTATGCAGAACTCCCATCTCCTCCCTATCCTGGGATCCTTGGCCTTCTCCAAAGCCCCCATCCAACCACAGCACCACCATCACTTCCTTCTACAGAAACAAAGGCAGGTACATTTTGGTACCTCCATTTTGCAAATCATTATCTGGCAGCACAGAACTGTTAAAAGGTATATGAAAGAACTAAAGGAAAACTGAAGCACAACGGGAATAGGAATCCAACAAGAATAAGAAAGTATCTTCAAAAGAAACCTTCAGGCTCTAGAACTCAAGCAATCCAGCAGTTTGCAGACAAAAAAAGACTGAGTTCCCCAGTGTTCCAGTAACTGACCACTTAGGAGACCCAAGTTTGCTTTAGAGACGAACAGGTTTTGCTCAGGACTCATCTACTTGATCAACCAAAAATTGCTATTCTAATCCAAAGGAGCAATTTCTGAGTTCCCAATAGAAACAACCCAGGCCTCAGCTCTCCAGTAGAACTCCATCATGTCTGGCTCACAATGCCCAGGTTAGGTCTGACTGCCCCATCCAAAGCTCCACCTGATGGACATCTTTCAGTATCCTTAAACCTCCACTGAGGACAGAAGCTAATAACCCTTGCAGGTTCAAGACCAGCCCTGTCTAGCAAACAATAGCTGTGTTGTCAAGATAGGGAGTTTCCAAAGGACATAAGGATATCTACTTGGATGATTCTGCATTTCCTGCACACCTAAATGAGCCAGGGAGAGCCAGGGACCTTTAGAAAGGGTGGTAGCTGCTGCTGGAATGAAAGAAGATTGAGGAGCAGAGAGTTAGGAATCACACAGATCCCTGCAGGGTGGGGTGGGGGTGATCCCAGCTTTCCATTCCTCATGATGCTGCAGAATAAAAAGGAGCACTTCAGTTTAGTTCTGGGCTCTCTCTCCCATCTGATCTCATCCTGAGATAAAACAATGGAATCACATATCCAAATATTGGCACTCAGCACTCAGCCTTGTTTTTCACTGCGAGCCCAAAGGGCACGCGGCAGCGAAACTGCAAGTTCTTCTGAGCATGTCTAATCGGCTCTGCCTGCCAGATTTTCAATCTCTGGTGACCAGTTCTGTTCCCAATTTATACAAAAATGCAGCTTCTAGTATGTGTGGTGTTCTGAGGACAAGCCCCGGTCCTGGGGCCCATCTGAAACAGAAGAACACACACAGAGGGAGCAGAAAGGAGCTCATCGTCGGCCTCCTGATCTCCCTGCTGGGATCTCTGCTCATAGCAGGGGGCTTGGCAAGGACAGCTCTCAGACTGATGAACTTTGCTGCTGCCCCTCCTGGAGGCACAGAGCTGGGATGCTGGACAGGAGGAGGAAGGCAGAGCCACAGCACAGCTCCCAGCTGCTGCCAGCAGAAATTAGAGGGATGCTCCATGGAGGAGAGTGAGAAGAGCCTCCCTACACATTCAGGTCGGATGCATCGTCATCAGGATAGGAGCAAACAGCCCTCATCACCTGTTCTGTTTCCTTACTTGCTCAATTAACATCAATGCTTCACTAGAGCCAAATTGCTTTTAAAGAAGAATGAGACCTCTTTTTTTGTTGCTGGCATTCTGTTTCCTTTTTCCATCTAAACAGCTCTTCAAATGACAGCATTATGCACTGAGGAGTGACACTACTAATATAAGCTTTGACATCAAAAATCAGTTCGTGTAGTCTCCTTCAATAAAGAACTGAAAGAGCAACACCTCCAGCAGACAGATGACTTCTTAAAGCAGCCAGCATCATTCCCAATCTGAACGTGCTTTCTTCTCTCCACTGGCTACATAGAGAGCCTAATGGACCAGCATCATCTTAAACTACAAATAGACCTTAAACAACAAGGTGGATCTTCTCCAAAGCAATCAGACCTGGTGCACAAACTGGTCTCTCATTCCTCCCTGTAACATCCCAGGATGGAAGTTTCTCAGAAAGAGGTTATGGACAGTGTTGTATAGGCTACTGAAGCAAATCCCATATTAATTTCAAGTGCCTAGTGATTACCTTGTATGTTGCCTTGAGTCTCACCTTCTTATTGTACTCCTGTCCCTATTAAACTCCTATTCATGTACGCACACATACGTTTTGTCTCAACAGACATGAAGATAACCTATTTACA
This sequence comes from Coturnix japonica, assembly GCF_054131305.1. Classification (NCBI taxonomy): domain Eukaryota; kingdom Metazoa; phylum Chordata; class Aves; order Galliformes; family Phasianidae; genus Coturnix; species Coturnix japonica. The sequence goes on from NC_140696.1 coordinate 4,211,688, forward strand.
CTTCTGTGGGCTGATAAATAAGTCTTATTGACTCAAAAGCTGAGAAGTGAGATAATTTGAGGTACTATCAGATGCATATCAGATTTATGCCAATGCTTACTGAGCAAACACAGATGTATCACTGTTCTGTAAGTCAGCTGCTGCATGCTTTAAAGGGATGTCACCTCTCCTCCGGGAGTATATTAGTCACATGTAAACTGTTGAACCTAGAGGAATAAAACTTTCCTCGTGGTCACAGTAGTTGCCTGATGGAAGACTTTATTACCCTTATATTAGCCTGTAAAATTACAATCATTAGACAACTCAAAAGTAACCACTGGTGTTTCAGCTCAGCAGCTGAGTACAACAGGCTGACCGTGCACTGTGCATATGATTCATACCTTCCAAGGCAGAATGCAAACATTACAGACTGCTTTGATTCACTGCAGGACTCCAGTGAGCTTAAATACCTGTGTGTAAGTGTTGAGGAGAAATAGATCTTTGATTCCCTCTGAGCTGTTCAGGAACCCAGGAGCTCCATGATCCCTATGGGTCCCTTTACCAGTCCTTGTAGTATTGCTCAGCCCCAAAGAAAACACCAGGAGAACATCAGCAAGCCAAGCTCAGCCTGATATAAGCAGGTGTGGATCCACACACAGTTCTGAGCTCTCAGCCCATATTCTGACTTGAAAGCATGGTTACAATGAAGCCAACAGTGCTGATAAAACATATACAGACCACGATTGGAGCCTTAGGTTTCTAAACCGTATTGAGGTTGCAAAAACAAATTGACATCAACATATGGAGAAAGTCTGAAGTTGCAGCAAACATTCGCATATGTGAGAAACTTTGCCGTGTAAGAGTCCCCCATTAAATTCAAATCTACAGTGCACAAGATTAAAGTTATTCAGAGGCATTGGTGTTTGCAAGATCAGGCCCTGAGATTTCTCTGTGTGCTAACAGTTACTTTAGGTTTAATCTGTTATTGCATTAATATCTATAAAGAGCATATATAAATACAAATCAGATGGCAGCTGCAGCCTCACCAAGGAGAAACAAAAAGACTGGGGGGGGGGCAGGGAAACACAAATTGCCACAATGCCTTTCTAAAGCCACGTAGAATTATTATCAGGTTCAAATTGCAGCTATTTTTGTTTCCCCCCCATATATAATACACGTTTTTATATACTTAAGACCCTCCAAAAACAGAAATGGCAAAGGAATGAATTTCAGAAAGGAGGACAATACTGATGGGAATAAATTGCCTCCAAATGCACAGATTGCCCCTACACAAGGAGGAAGTGATGGTCTTAAGCACAGCAACCCCCCTCAGACGTCTGTGAAAAGCCTGATGTGCTCTACTTCACCCTTAAGAAAATTCACTTGGGAATAATGACCTTTAATTTATTTTGGCTACAGAGATCTTCATCTGTGCTTCTGTTAATCTCGCTCTGAAGATTTCAGGGTACTTTTTAACTAGGGGCTGACTCATTCTCTAGCTGCCTGGTAGTTAATCTGCTCAGTTATTTCCCCAAATAACCATCTGCTCTACCTTGTATTTGTTTCCCTCTCCCAACTATCTCAGCTCTTGGTCTGTCCTGCTGGCTCATTCAGCACTCTTTAAGTTTCTCCTCTGGCCTTATGTCTGGTTGCTTATGTTTTGGACAGACAATAGAGGTGATACAGGCCATTATTCATGAGAAGCTTCAAGTGTAACGTGAGAAACATCTCATCTCCTGACCCCTGTTAGCATAAGAATCGCTGATAAAATTCTGGACTGAAAGAGAAGAATCTTCTGGGAAAAATATAGGCAAAAGTTTCACTTGAGAGATGTGTTTTGTAAGACGAGTCCAGATGAATTCTCTGCCCAAGGGCCAATCCAACCCCCAGAGCAGTTATGGGATCCAGAGGGGCACTGAGGGAGAGGCCTTACTTGCCTATGAGATATACAAGAGAAGGACACCCTTTGCCACTCCTTCAGCTCTGTGCCCTTGCATTTTACTTTCTTATCCAAGGATCACATAGTGACTTAAACGCTTCGTTAATTAAGCCCCATAACAATCCTGGAGAGGATGTAAATGTAGTTCTATTGATTCTATCGGATCACCTGGGTTAAAGACCGAAAAGATCTCCTTGGATTTTGACGCGTTACCAAATTAACAAGTTTTAACCAGTTTCAGTTGATTTTAGCAGAGCTGCATCTGAAAGAATCACATATACTGAAAACAAAGTCTCTGCTAAAGGATCGTCAGATATTAACAGAGAGCTCGTCTGATTGTAGAAAGTATATTTTGGTATCACTACCGTATATACCTGCAATTAAGAAGCAAAGGCAAGAATTGACCCACTTGGCTGCTGATGATAGGTGAAGGGAAGGGATGTAGACAATACAGCATGTCATACCTCCAAGCAGCAGAGATGCTCAGCCTGTGAATACATACCCTCACCTTTAGCCAGGGGAGCCACACAAACCAATGCTGAGATGGTTTATGTGCCAGCTCACCCTCTGGTAACAGGCAGCAGGAGCCTTACAGAAGGTCTTTAGCTGAGTACTTATCAACCAGAGCACGGCCCTTCAAACCAGTTCTGCCTGCCGCTGATACTTAAGGGTTGATCAAGCATCCAGACTCAACAGGCTAAGATCTGGCACAAATGTCAGAGATGCCAATGAATCAAAGCAACTCACACCAGATGGCCCCACTTGGCCTCACTGAAGCCCAGGTTCCCATCCAGCCCCCCAAGCCATGTGTGGGACTCACAGGACAGGTACAAATCTGCATCTACACTGTGTGATCTCACCCAGGCTGATATGCCCAAATCCCAGGTAAGTAGGGTGCCCTGTACCAGTCCTGCATGACAACACAGTGACTGTTTGCACTGACCTGCATGAAGTAAGAGCTGCAGGAGGAAATTCTTTAGCACCCATCAGCAGTTAATGACAAGGGGGAAGATTTTGTAATGCATTGGAACCCAATTCTGGCAAGGAATGCAATGGCAAGAGACTGAGAAAAAGAATTAATACATTTGAATGTCTGCACCTCTGAAATGCACCGAGCTCTGCCATGAATAAAACACAAGCACCACGGTTTCACCACCATATTGTACCAGTACTACAAACATCTTAAGGCATTCAGGAGGGGGGGGAGGTGCTACTTTTGCCTTTTACAGTTGAGTGAAGTGAGATGCAGAGGTGTATAATGTGACCCAGGATATAAATCATGTCTGTGTCACACACAGACCACAATAGCTCTCAGTTTCCAGCACTGCAGAGCTTATGGCTTGCACTCCTGCACTGGATTTAGCACAAATCACACTAACACCACCGCAAAGGAAAAGCCTTAAAGAAATGGCAAACAGCAAACCAAATGGGCAATTAATATTCTTGGATGGATTAAAGGCAAAAATCCACGTGTATATATTCAAAGTACTCCAAAACAAAATCTAAACATACTGAGAAATGTTTATAGGCATTCAAACTGCTGAAGGCATGCAAGGAGCTTATATTTCAAATACCATAGGTCAACATAAAGGAATATGTGAATTTCCAAACGCTCCTTGCTTGGCTGATCCATCAATATGATAACTAATACATACTTAAACTCCTCGATGTGTTCTCTGAAATTAAAACAACCAGATAGCACAGAAAGAGCTTAAATAACCATTATCGATGGATTTCAGATAGAAATCAAGGAATAATTTCAGAGAGATCACTCAAAACAGCCAAACAAAACAGCTTTGGAAATGGGACGGGGAGGTGTGAGCTGACAACCAGTTCTATTTTGCAGGCAGAGGCACTTCAGCAATCCAAAGTCTCCCCAAATTAACAGCTTAACAAAGTCGGTCCACGCTGTGCTCCCCATTAATTGAGGGTGTGGGAAGCTTCAGTAAAGCTTAACAATGTTCCACTTAATGATAGCACTCACGATGCTCTGGGGCAGGGCAGAATGTGCACCTCAACGTGTTCCACGCTGCCTTAAAGGACACAATAGAAAAAGCCTGGAATGCTTCTGTAGGTCCACAAGTCAGCAGCACTCTAAATGCATTTAGGGCTCTACAGGATAGAACCTCACTGAATTCTCAGCAACACTGAAATGCTACATTCCCATTGACTTTATGGGACACTACACACCAAGTCTTTCCTTTGCCGTCTGCTTTTTGTCTCATTTTCAACCTATCCTTCTCCTTGTCAACTGAACTTGTCAACTCCAAGAGTGGCTCAAGGTCAGCACTGAATCCACACACATCAGGTTGGAAAGGAGAAATGCTCTTCACTGGGCTTCTCTTCCTGTTAGTTCTGTGCTGGTGCTGACCCAGCCACCTCTCACACCCTCCTCTCTGCTGGGCAGAACCCTGCAGCTCTTTGCTTTCCATATTTGCAGTTATGTCATTTCTGGCTGACCCTTCCCAAACCTCAGCTGTTTTCCTCTCAGAGCTGTGGGATCACTGGGTACACTCATCTGCAGATCCGCCTGGGAGCTCTGAAGGCTTTGAGGGTCTTCAACTCTGACAATTCTGGGAAGCTCAGCAAAGCTTGGAACCATTTTCCCCATAATTTCAGCCTTTATTTTGCTTTCTCCCCCACATGCTTCCAAAAGGATAACAACACGTATTTTTCTAGCTGTAGAGCCGTTTCTTTCTTGTATACCGGGACAGTTGCTCACAAACATCAGTTACTGGAAATGGTGTCCGAAACTGTCCCGTCTCCACTTCCTCCACACAGATTCTCTTCCAAAAAAGAGCACACCAATAACTATCATTAGAGACAAAGTTTGTGGCTTGTGAAGTTTTGGTGCTTTAAAAATCAGGCTGACCAAACCAGCTTAAAACACAGCCTTGCAGGACATGGCCAGGCCACCACGGGCACTAAAGTCTGAAGCCTTGGGGTTCCATTTAGGGCTGTTCAGACTGAGTCCACATGCTTCAATACCATCTTCCTAGAAACACTGGCCCATAAGAGCCTAGAACAACCTCATGTCTTGGAAGTAAACGTCAAACACTCTTTGGTAACATTACCAATGCTTACTCAGTTAAATGCAGAATCACCCAACTTGCACATGGAAGCCCACCAATGCAATGCGAAACAGCCTCTTCTGGGTTCTTTAAGAGGTCTGAAATGAGTCCTACACATCTTGGATTTTCAGAGGAGAAATACCTCCAAGAATAAAGTGAGGAAAGCAGGTTCCCAGGGCCTCTCATAAATTTTGGCACAGAAAGGCATGTGCTTCCATTGAGTACATTTCAGAACAATATTTCCTGAGGCATTCTGAATGGTATTGATTTACATGCAAAAGATTACGCTTGCAGCCGTGCAAAAAGACTGGATAACAAAGGTGGAGGAACAATGCGTCAAGAAACCAAGCACAGACTTTTCTTCTTCAAGTTAATTAAAAGAAGCTAGGTCTGATTCCCTTTGTTTGACACCATTAGGGCACCATTCACTGCTCGGGAGTTAATCCTGATTTACTGCATCAAATCAGAGCGATACACACTCCGCATCTCACCCATTCCAAGCTGTAATCAGAGACTTCAGCACAATGCTCCTACATCTGCAACAAACTCAGATCAAATTTTACTAATCACCTATCTCTTTTCAATCCATTATGTTGACCATTAAGATAATCATATGAATTTGTAAGTCTGAGCTGGTGAGCCATGTGAGCCTCCTTAGCTGTGTTTCTATGGATACAATTCCCCCGGCATCTTCAGTCCACATTTGGTATTCCTGCCCGTCTCATTCGCACACTCAAATCCTCATCTTCCAAACACTCATTTCACTTGGGCTATGCTTTCTGTTTCTTCTGGCCATCCATTGAGCTGGATATCGCGGGGATGCTGAGATATCTGATAGGTCCTTGTACCCAATCCTGACCCAGCGGAATCAGGATGCAGACAAAAAGGCAGCACAGTCTCTGCAGGCCCTCTTAGTGCTGGGCCTTTTAGGTGCAACCAGCAAGCCAGAAAACGGGTCCTAATCATGTTTTAGTGGTTTGGTTTCTGTCATCTCTCAGTCAGGATCACCAGTGAGTTACAATGGGAAATGACATCTGCAGGAATTTAAAACTTCCGTGCTCCAGTCTCCTCCCTCTGCTCTCTGGCAGCTTCGCCCATCTCCAAAGAGAGGTCACTTATGAAGGTGGCAGCTCCTGAATTCCAGGTGCAGCCAATCTACTCGAGCCCAGGGACAGAATAATTCCTCACCCCAATGGAATGAGAAGCGTGAAGGCAGCCAGAAATTAACTTGATGGTTAAAATCTGGCTGTAGTGCATCAGTGAGTACTCCATCCCTAACAGAAGGACCACATCCCAAGCATCAGGGCTTCCACCACTCCCCTTTCTGAGACCACAGCACAGTAACCCCAGATCAGGCATCAGCAAAGGCAACAAGAGGAAGAGTCCATGCACTTTCTGCATCTAAGCACTCTGCCTTCTGAACACCCCAGGAATTAACTTGCAGTGCCCAAACCACCATCTGCCTCCATCACCTCCCACTTCCACTCCTGGTTCTCCCTCTTCTAACAAATGAAAACAAGCTACATTTTCAGGCAGGCTAATTTGGCACAGATCCCCTCAGCTCCACTGTTTGCACTGGAACTGCACTAAGTTGCACCAGATGAGGATATTGCTCTAAAGAAGTGAGGTTTTTTTTTGCTTAACAACAAACACACAAACAAAAACAGGTCCAGACGAGACCGGGGATTCTGAAGCTGCATTCCTGACTCCAGAAACTTCCAATGACTTGCAGTAGTCTTTGCTTAACCAAGCCACAAATTTGTAATGCCTTTAATCTTCCCATGTAAGTCAGTTCCTCTGCTCCCTTAATCGTTTTTGTTGCTCTTCTCTGAATTCCATCCAATTTAGCGCACGCTACAGACTACATTACATCCAAAAGGCCAGAAGTATGGCGTACAGAAGCTCATTTTCAAATTCTATGACCTCAATTCTTGGGAGGATTTCAGAGACCAGACACCGGGCTATAATTGAAGAATGTGTGCCCGTATAGCTGGGTAATTTAAATGCATTTTCTGTGAATAAATCTACTCGGTACTTTCTTGATCTGTACAATCTTCTGCCATAGGGGCCTAACATAAAAATACTTCAAAGGCTCTAACAAATTCCCTCAAGATGTGATCTTCAGCATTTCAAAAGCTGAAAGACGTAGACAAGGCTTAAAGTGATCATGATATATTTTCAAGGTAACACTTTTCAGCAACTCCCGTTCACCCGTTTCTTGAAAGCAAAATTATATCACCTCTCTCTCCGTGTAGCTTTTAACTTATTGTCTGCCTTACGAGCAACGCAAAGATGTGGACTTGACTTTAGGTTAGGGTTTACAATAGCTCATTATCTTTAAATGAAGCGCAGCAATGCTTCCTTCCCTCCTCTACCCCTCCTGGGCAGCCTCAGCCCCTCACTGCTGCCTTCAGCTCTGCAGCACCACTAAAGTTTTGCTTCGGATTCAACTTTCAGCCCTCATCTCTCTCCCCATCCAGGGTTGAAACCAAACCCAGCACATCCACGCTTCCAAAAGATTCATTTTACATCACACCTCAGTCCCATCTCTGGTACTAATTATACACAAAAGATGCTTTGAATCCCATTCCTCGTGTCCTCCAAGCAGTTTTATAGCAAACCCTCCCAGACAGCGGCATACTTAATGAGAATGCAGATGATCAATTGCAGCTCGCCTTGCACGGTTAACTCAATCAACAAACTACTAATGACTCCAGCATGCTACAGGTTGGTGGGGTTTGGTTGTTTTTTTTTGGTTAATGAAAACCGCATTGAGCAGATTTTTCCCGTTCTCCCAGGATCAAACGCCAATATGGAACGAGTTCTGCTACAACTGTAACATCAGCCTGACCGGCAATAGCAGCACACAGCCCTGCTGGCATTAGGGAGCAAAAGCTCTCCCAGACTGCAGGGCAGCCCCTCCCAGGTAGGTGTCTGGCTGCTGAATCTAAAGCCCCGATGAACACAAAGCAGCACTGAGAGCACAGAGCTGCCACCTCGGCACGCCGCGTTCCGAGACAGAAAAGCCTTTTGTTCGCATCACGCCGGCCCTGAGCTCCTCCTCCTCCTCTCTGCCTTCTGCTGCCATTGTGCTACGGGATAATTTGTAGCAGGTGAGAGCAAAATATGCCCCGCTTCCTCTTTCTTTCCCTTCTGCGCTGCCTGTTGCTGCAATTTCCTCTCACCTCCATTTCTCCTCCTTCCCTCCCTCTTCACATAGAAGACAATCAGCCACCCCGTGCATGGAAATGGAACAGCTGACCGTGCTCTAAAAGCTGTATTTATTGCAGTCAGAGATGGGAAACAGTTCATCTTGCCTGTTAGCTTCCTGTTAAATAAAGATCTGCACCCATGGAAATCAATGGAAAGAATTCCAGTGACTTCAGTCATCTTTGTATCCTCACAAAACAACCATCTATTCCCAATACTGTCTCACATCTAACGTGACCAATCCCTGAGATAGACTTCCCATGCCATACCCTGGAGAAAACGCCATCATTTCTCTCCATCAGGAGGAGACTTTGCCTCCATTTCTGACTCTATCACCACTTAGCTGAGTGCCATAAGACATGCCCCTTTCCTTCAACAGTCCTTCACAAGAATCACATGGAATGCTTTGTCCTCCAGCGAGCAGAAATGCTACTAAAGAAAACAAACCAACCAGGTATTGTTTTGCTTTTGATCAGCTTCATGCTGGGCCACCACACGCTGCCATGCTGCCCTTCCCAGCCTGCAACCAGAACTAAACAGAAGGTAAAAACTCACTGGGAAATGGACTTATTAATTAGGACTCGTGAACCAACTGGAAATGGTCAGTTCTCCTAAGCTGCTTCTCAGACTAAGCTAAGTCACTAGAACCATCTCAAACAGAAAGCAGAGGAGCTGTGCACAGCTCATCAATACGGACTGTGCTCCTCCACCATCCTCTCCACTTTAAAAGGCTTAAATATTAAATATTGTTCCGCCAAGATGTAGTGGAGGTCAATGCTTGACTTCATTCCTCTCTTAACAATGTCCTCAGGCCAGCAGCCAGGAATTCAGACACTTAATGACTTCCCTGTGCTAAGAGCTCTCCATCTCAGGCATGCCCTCCTCTTATCTACAGTGGGAAATGTTCCCATGCGTTTCATGGTGTGCTCTGACCACAGCACTCCTTGCTTCACTGACTTGCTCTTGAGTTTCCCTCCAGGTTCAGGCTTCCTGGCCTCACCTGCAGGTCCAGATTCAGCTCTGTTCTGGTAGCTCCTCAATTCCTCCTGTCAGCCTCAGCTTTCACCCTGCAGGCTCCAGTCTGAAGCAGTACGCAAAGTCCTCAAGCACTTGGAAGACTCTGACTTCACATCCATGTCTTCCAAAGTGAGTTATCATGGTTGAAACAACCTCCTTTTGCAGTTTGTTTGAGAATTTACTGCTCCCTGGCACATCAGCGGAAGCTCGTGGCTACTTGTGGGTTGCAGAAAGGAAGGGTGCATTTCAGATGACACACAGTCAAACTGTTGGACCATGTGTAAAAATAAGATTATACCTTGCAGGCTATGGTTCCAAGCAGTCCAGTTTAGCTGCAGATAAGGCAGACTGAGGAGGTTTAGGATGCAAATTGAGCAGTTTTTCTTCAAAGCCGTGCCAGCTGCTGAAGGTGCAAAAGACAGACTTTTAGGATAAGCTTTATAGTGCAATTTGTTTCCATCAAACTCTGCTTATGATGATTTAGCTGAGTGGATCCAGAATCTGTTACAGTAAAACAGGTCAAAGAGGATGAGGGAAAAGATATTCCCCATTCTTCAAAGGAAGCAAAACAATTTTTCATCTTTTCTGACTGGATATCGTTAAAGAAGATTACAGCTGCTATGATTACTTTCAGCAGCCTGGTGGTTGACCTATAATTCTGTAAAAATATAAGTAACCCTTCGCATATTGACTGTCAAGACTTCTCCCCTGCTCTCTGTTCCTCTCTGTCTACTTGATATGGAAAAAATTTGCTGCGTTATGGATCTTCACACAAAGACTCCTTGTGCTCGTTTTGCAAGTGGATGGAGCAGAGCAAAGCAAGCTGAGCACAGCTAGTTCCAAACTACGCCTGGTCATCTTACCTACACCTGAGAGAGCGCCTGCAAAGCAAACAGGGTAAGGAGAGGGGGAGGAGGGGTTGCTGTCACCTCCACCCCACAAGTCAGCAGCTCATTGCATCCCAATGTGCTGGGAGCTCCCATTAGAGCCCAAGCAGAGGGATCCCTGCTGATGGGGAAAGAAGTTCCCCTGCTTTCCTCACAAAGCCTTTGTTCACATGCAGCAGAGCTGATGGAGCTCACAGCCACACAGCAGGCACAGGGATTGCCTCGTGATCTTCGAGGGCATGTTGGTGATGGTGATCCTGGCACACGATGGAAAAGCAAGGTTAATGCAGCTAAGCACAGAGCAGGCCCGACGTATCTCCACGCTTGCCACTTTAAGTTTAACTTTCTCTGTTTACTTTTTAATTTAATGTATTCTTTTGATCTCCCTCTCTCTCCTTTCTCTTGTCTCCCTAAGTTTGCTGACACAGTAGAAGCATGACAAGCTCAGACAAGCTAACCTACTTTTTCTTTTTCTCTTGTACACGTTAACGCTCCCACTCTTCTACCTAGCATATGAAAGCACATTGCAAGTATCATTATAATGATACTCCCAATCCCCTGTGAAGTAATTCCCCCAGCTGACAGGTGAAGAAACTGAGACACACAGCTCTTAAATTACTTGCCCCTCCAGCTTACAGAGCAAGCCAGCAACACAAGTGGAAATGAAACCCAACAGGCTTCTGTTTTTCCTGGGTCCCAATCTATATGAAATAATTATACTTCCACCCATCACGGGTCTGTCAAACGCCTCTGTTTCTAAATACAGTACTAATAGCAGAACTTTAGATATCCATTACAGACCCACATAATGCACTCCAGTCCTTGTTACAGCCTCACCTTCCAAAGGCTCAGGGCAGGTTCAGACCCACACCTGACTGATCTCTCCCAGCCAGGCTGCTTTTCCTCTGTGTATGGAATAAATTCAGTGCTAAGCCACGAGCTCGATTTTGCAGAGATTAGATTTCCAGTTATAACGCTGACTAGAATTCAATATCCATCCCTCCCTCCGGGGTACCAAATAATCTTCAGCATTTGCAAAGCTGAACTTTCTAAAGCGAGTGTACCTTTAAAATTAGTCTGATATTACTCAAATTCAGATATTGACACCTTTGGGGTTAATATTCTCAGAGACGTTCCCTGCAACAAACCACACGCTCCTTTTCTTCCTTGAAAGCTGAAATCAGCTCAGACATAAAGGCAAACCACTGCAAGAAACCAATGATAAAATCAAAAGCAAACTTCGGCCAAGCCACGAATCAAGTTGAAATGAAAAGAAATCTCTTTCATGGTGAACAAGATTGACCACAATGGGGTTTGGCGCAGTTTAACTGTTGCACTTTAAAAATGCATCGTTACTTTAATATGAATTAAGTTCTATCTATCCAATGCAGACAAGCACGTGGTTCTTTACGTCCCTTTGTTTTGTCAGGCTGAGCCCTCATGAGCCATCACACCAAACACACTCAGCTCTACCCCCAGCAGCAAAGAGCCCCTCCAGATGCAGGAGGCTCCCACACATACCTGTACACTAGAGCCCAGAAATGGAAGCCCTAAGGCCATGCAGCATCACAGCACCTTCTCACATCCACACTATTTCTGTCCAAAAGTTTTGTCTGCAGCCTCCAACGCTGACACTCCAGGATGGACCTGTATGTGTGCATCTCCCTCCTAATGCTTCATTATCTTGAGCACTGCAATATCAACACCGCTCTGGAAAGAAATCAATTCTCCCTTTGCTCTGAGCGATAAATGCATGTATTCCATAATCAGCCTGAGAGAACAGACATAGGGGACTGGTACATCTGGGAAGCATACGAGAAGCCTTTTCATATATATATATATATATATATATATATATATATATATAAAATTATTTTGTGAAGCACCTCTCTCAAACCCACCTTCAGGTATTTTTCCTTCATTTGGAAAAGTTGACTGATGTTTTTCAGTTGATAAGATATTAAATAATAACCACCCGGTTGCATTACTTGAATGCTTTTCATGCCTAGAATCCCCCACTACACCTTATACATCTTATCCGCAGTGTTTCTTTTGACATCCCCATACCCTATTCCTGCCATCAGCCCTGGGATTCAGTTCTTCCAACACAGACGTGAGGTCACCTCAGGGGTTCTACTGAGCACACAAATACCTTCCTAGGACAGAAAGTGAAGGAGGATATCACATTTAGCTGAAAAATCACCGGGCACCAAGACCAGCAAGTGGGCACGGAGCAACCAGGGGCTGCATTCAGACATATTTCAGTGCTGAAATGGCTGGTTTATACTCAGAGCACAAAAGCACTTTCAGTCAAACATCATCTTCTGATGGTGATGCAACGCAAGAGTGGAAGGAACACTGAGATCTTATCTTCAGGGTGCCCCTTCCACGTTATAAACTACCCAATATTTCTCCATTTTGACTGAAAATTCAACTCCCGGGTGGAAAAAAAATAATAATAATGGGGAAATAAAAACAGGCAACTCTTTTTCTGGTGATTTGCTGCAGAATAACACGAGGTGAGCTCAGTGAGAGATAAATGAGGCCTCAGGGCAATGTGCTAAATCACAGGGGTGCCTGCTACCACATCTCAGTTATGCATTTCTGCTTCTCCCTCTCTCCGCTGGGTTTACCTAGGAGGCCCAAAACCACTTTTACAGGAGCACGGGGTCTTTGCTGTGCTGGAAATGCCTTTTTTTTCCTCCCTCCCTCTGTTTTAGGAGAGTGGCAATGCTATGAAAAGACCGGATCTTGTTTTACTTTATTGCCATTAGGGGCAAAGGAGAAAAAAAAAGAGAGAGAGAGAGACCTATAAACACAAAAATGCCAGGAAACAAGGAGACTGCATGCTTGAATGCCCAGCCCCGGCTGCCTTCTTCCATGAGTAACAACCCATATGCTGACAGAGGTCATGTGTGGACATCCGCCACAATGCAGACAGAGGAGGTGCAAAAAGATTCCCTTTATACCACCAGAGCCTTTTGTTTCCTATGGCAGAGCATCGCTCTGCACCTTGCATGAAGCGCAAACCTTTTTATCCCCATTTCTCCTCCAAATTGGTACCTTCTGCTCCACTTTTCTTCTCCACAGCAGTAGGTGCTACAGAAACGTTTCTGAGTGATTCGCTGCAGAAAATATTTGGGGAAACCAAACCAAACATTTGCAGCTGCGTGGCACAGACCCACTTGGAACCCATGGGCAGCAACAACATTTATCTATAAACTCTGAATGCAGGCCAGACTGGTTGATGTTTCACTAAGTGCAGTTATATGGGGCTAATTCAGTGCTGTCTGCGGCAGCGGATCCCAGCACAGCACTTGGAAATCTCCAATGCTTCAACTGCAGAGCTCAGTGCATTCCTCTGCAGTCCCACAGAGGCAGTTACTCTGCTTCATGTGCAGCTCATGGTTCGATATGGCCCCTTTAAGTCACCTCTCTCGATGAGCTCAAATCTCAGCACCAACCTTGGGTCTGAGCTGCAGTTTCAACCAGTCTGCCTGGGCGATGATTCGTTATCACCATCATCACATTGCAGATCCTTTTTGCTCCTTTCTGTCCCCAGTTTCAGAGCGCTCTGTGGTTATGGATGTAGAAACCAAGCAAGGTGGGAGGAGCAATGCATAAAGCACCGCATGCTCTATCCCATTCCTTGCACGGCATCCCCAAGGCACAGCACCAAACCAACAAAGTTTTCCATCCAAGCCTTCCACAATTTCTATAGGGCAGTATGTTTGCCCTATAGAAATCCTGGACTATTGATGAACTGCATGGGGCAGGGGAGAAAGACTTCAGCTACACGGTCAGGTCATGAGAGCAAAAACCACATATTTCAATAGAATAATGAAAGGGGCCAGGTGCTTAATCTCACTATTTGGAGAGAGTTTCAACTCGTGCTTACACATCACTTCTTTTTGACTATAAAAACCCTGAACGGGAACAAATAAGTGCAAAACAACAACTGAAAACAAAAATCAAGCAAAACAAAGAGGATCCATCACACGGCTGTAGTCCAAAACGAGTTTTCAACACACACACACAAAAGTTCTTTGTCCTCTCACATCCCACGTTACAAATACACACATGGTAACACAGCAGTGCTCAGATCCAAAATGATTCCAAGCCATCAAGGTGAGGCTTCTGATTCGGGCTCATACACGAGGATGTCAATGAAAAAGGTTTAGCAGCCCAGCATAATTGTAATATATACGCCAGTACGTGTGACCAAAGGGATTATCCCAGAATGGCTCACCTGATTACTTATACAAATGCCTTTCTTTCTTTCTTTTTCCTTAATCCAAGACCGTGCAGAATGCCATACGGCAGAATGGAGCAGGCTGTGTGCTGGAATGTCTGAAGGCCACAGACTTGGGATTTATATTCCATGTTGAATTCATTGTTCTCTCTCCTACCCCCGCTGCCCTCTAAAAAAATGCTGCAGCCATGACAGAAATAAATTAGCCAGAGGTACAGGTCACACCTTCAAGGGCAGTAAGCATTCTGGGTAAAATCAATAGAGAAGATGGGAGTCTCTAGCAGCTGAAGCAGAAAGAATGACGCATTGATAGCTTTACATATACTCAAACAAAGGCACTTTGGAGCAGCCCTCGTCCCTGCTGCCTTGTGAACACAAAGCTCGTTTTTCCAACCACCTGAACCCCAACAGCAACACAGAAGCGATTCAGAAAGGCAGAAATTCATTTCTTTGGACAATTTGCATATGGATGCAGAAAATTCTGCTTGCTTGCAGCTCCTCCCAGGGAGGAGCTCCAGATGATGAATTCCCACCCAAAGCTGCAGCTCCCACAAACTTTTACAGAGCTCACAACGTGCACAGAGCTTCGGTTCCACATTCTGCTCTTTATTTTCCCCTCCAGTTTCAAAGCAGCAAATGATTTATTCCAAATCACTTACATTCATTCAGCACCTCAAAGTCAGGCTTTGGTATTTATGAATCTCAGCCCCTCTGAAATAGGGCAATACCAGGCTTACAAGGATAAGGGCTACATGAAGATTCATGCAGGTTTTTACTAAGAGCTGAGTTAGGCAGGAGCTCTCAGCGAGACACACGACCTTTGCAGACACTTCATAGATCCCATGGGGTTCCTACCTGCATTCTCCAGGCTCCTAAAAGCTTTAAACCTGATCTAAGCTTCCACAATGCTGCTAAAAACAGGACTTGGACTCCACAGACCTTCAGGAGCTGGTGAAATTGCTACCCAGGAGATCCCTCCATGGGCAGAGCTACAACCTCTCCTCCTGTTCTATCCCTCCCAGACTTCCCCAGAGACAGCTCTGGCCCAAATACAGCACAATCCAAACCCAAATGAGCACTGATTTTGTGCAGAGCCAGCAAGGGAATGCCAAACAAACAGCACAACTTTCCCCTACCCTCCTCTTTTGTTTGTTCTTTTAAAAACCCACACAAAGTTAGCACGTGCATTGCTCTTTGATCATTAAGACTCCCACTTCTGCCCAGGGCTGAAATACAGTGCAATTTGGAACTATATTGGTACTTACATTCACAGAGCCTGAGAACATCATCATAAATGGAACTGTTTTCATCTCCAGTGCTACCTGTAAAAACAAATGAGGGGATTCATCATGAATGCCAGCGCTGCGTTAAACAATTATCCTTTGCATGCAGTCACTGCCCCATCTTCCATCTCCAGAACGTAGCAATGATGTGGAAATACCTGCAGATATCTCTGAGTTCTGGGGGGAAAAAAACCCTAAAAACTAAATCAATGTCTTGAGGAAAAGCATTCCTCAGAAATCAGCCGTGCTTTGCAGCTTCTGCTCTGAAGGCCTTTGTAGCTTTGAATGGTTCCTTGAACCCACCAGCACAGATAGAGAAGAGATTGCTTAGTTTTGGCCAATAGAGAGGAGAAGGCACAACTTCAGCTCTTAATTCAGGTCGAGACAAAGAAAGTGGGGAAGGAAAGGCACATTCAACACCTCCCCAGGAACAGCCAAAATGACCAACATCACCTCCTCCAAACACACATCAGATACAATGGCCTACAATGAGCTGCACTGCTGTTCTGCTGTGGTTAAAATACTGCCTGAAGTACCTGCTTTTATGTTAGACATCCATAGGAAAAACCCACCCAGTATCATTTGCACATTCATACTGAAACACAGCACAAACTCTGTGCTCCGTATAAAGCAGTGCATTGCATCTAGTGCAGCTGGTGCCAAAACAAATCATTCCCCATTTGTTTTACACTTCGCTGTGTTTAGTGATAAGTAAAGTCCTGCCCAGCTTTGGAGAACATTCCAATAATCCCACAAGCACATTATCTGCAGAGATCACATTTAACATCTGCAGGTCAAGAATGACCCAGCAGAGATACACCCATTGGCGCCTGCTTTCTTCCAGCAGAGCTGGATACCAGCTGACTTGCTTTGCTAAGTGCCTTAGCCAGGGTGTTTCAGATGGGTCTTGACATCCTGATACTCAGAATGCTCCAAGCGATCCCTGTCTTCAATAAAGGACATCTCCGTGTCAGCACTGAAACAAGGAAGTTGCCACAAATAACTGCTCCCAAAACCTAAAGCTGCTGCTCTGCACATCCCAGGACTGATGCAGACTCCCAATGGAGGTAACTGCTGTAATCCAAAGCTCAGTGCTGCAGGGCACGTCCCATGCTCACACCTCCTGCTTTCTCTATTCAGATTTCACCTCTGCCTATCGACTGTGGCTGATTTCAGAGGACATGCCTTCATTGCAAAGAAATGCTTACTCTGAAGGTAATAAAACCTTGGAAAGGCCCAGGTGTTCCCAAGGAGCACACAGACCCCTTCTCTTTGTTTAAAATACACGAGGATTTAAATTCAGTCCGTGAGCAGCTGTAGATTTGCTTTGGGAATACCTGGAAAGATGAAGGATGAAAACAGAGATGGGGGAGTATCTGGCTGGTACCCATTCAGCAGATGTTACAGATGGATCACAGATAGGGGTGTTAAGATACGGGTTCCGTGTCCAAAGAGCTGCTTCCCACTTGGAACATCTGCACGCCAATGAATTGCAAAATCTTAACCTTAGCAGGGGAAATGAAATAATCCAAAAACATTTCCTGTCTCTCATTATATTTTGCATGCGAAGTGGATCCATACAAAACTGCTGCATTTGGACACCTGAAAGCAAACAATAGCGCAGGGCAGGCCGCGTAGTTTGCATCTGGATAACGGTGCTATTTTGCCTTCCCACTGCCACGTAAAGGATCTAAGCTAAAATCTGTGGGCCTGAGAGGTCCCAAAGTTCATTTCTGAAACCCAAATCTGGACGTGCATTTGTGAAGCCTGGGCTTATCGCTTCCCTGCAATGCAAGGTATTTTTTATGCCAGAAAATATGAAAAGAGCCTCACAGGAATCCCTGGCGGTCACCCTCCCCATTGCACAGCTAAGCAAATGGAGGGACTGCATGCAAAGAGGGCAGAGTGTGCTGTGGCCACACAGAGCTCGTGTCCATCTGCAGCACAACCCTTCCTGCCTCCATAATCCCCTGCAGGTTGCAAAATCAAAGAAGTGAAATAAGGCAAAGCAATTTTCCCAGCCTCCTCTCATCAAAAAAAAAAAACTTCCTAGGATCTCAAGGGGATAAGAGTAAGGCAAGATCAGAGAGCTTCAGCTTTGGTCATTTGCAGATTCCTTCTGCTTGGCCTAGCTGCTCCCCATCCCTCCATGTGCACGCAGCAGGTAATCCTGGTGGGAACCAACCCAAAGCCCACAGAACCCAGCACTCCTCCTCGTGCTCTACCCTCACCCTCTGCAAAGACGAGATGCTGAGGGTTTTGTTTCTTTCCCATAGAGCTTTTAGCCGTGAGTGGCGAGCAGCAGCACAGCCAATTATTGTACTTTGCTCCTGGATTGTGCACTTCCCACTCCATAACCAGGAGCATCGTGGCTGACCTGGTACCCTTTCTCCTCCTGAGATCCTCTGCAAAGAAAATCAATTCCCACCTTAAAATAAGCAAACAGTAAGCACATGGCTTGGAGACACAAGGACTACGCATTTGCATATCTAGTTATTTAATTATCTCAAGTCTCTAAAAGCCATCTGACTCAAATGCTGAAGGCTGAGTATACTTTTCACACTTAGAAAACAAAATGCTCACTTTTAATAAGCAATACGACCGCCTTAAAGAACACAGGAGGACAAAACCTAACCAGATGCTTCTGACCTGCTGCAAACAATCATTAACTACAGACAGTTTCTAATTATTTGAGTCCATTTCACTTCTTGCTCTGTGGTCATTTTGTTCCTTGGCCGTGTGGCCTACGCTCAGAAAAAAAAATCTCCATTAGGCAGCACAAAGTCGCAGAAGAAAAATGACCCTCTTTCCTCTTCCTAAGGTTGTTTCAAGACCTCTAAAGACGTCTTCAAATGCAGGAAGAAAAAGTAGAAAGCACTTAAAAATTTAAAAGCACAACAGTCTGCTACGCTGAAACATGTTGTTATCAAATCAAATTGCTTTCCCTCACCCCTCTGCTAGCAGTTTTGCAATTCATTTTCCATAAAAAGCTGTGAATGTATTAAAGGCAATAACATCTCTGCTGAGACTGGAAGCGATCACATGAAGCAGCCACAAGATTTGCTTGATAACATACAGAGTTCATTATTCACGAACGAGTCTCATTTTCAGCCTTAAAGGAGAGGGTGGGGAGAGAAGGGGGAGCAGTCTTTTACAGCACACACACTTGAAGGTTTGCATTTATAGGAACCACTAAAAAGAAGAAAGAGCAGGAAAAGTAAAAGAAAACACACCTCTGTGCTACCAGTTTGCAAGAGCCAAAGCTCGGATCCCCAAAACACGCTCGCACGTTTGCACTTCAAACACATTTACCTTCCCAGAGCAATCAGAAAAGCTGCTCAACTTTCCCAAAGTTCAGCTCTGCTGCAGATGGGAAGGGACAGGGAGCAGAAAGCAGCACAGCGTCAGCCAAAGCCACGAGCTGCAAAAGTTCCTTTGCAAACCCACCCCCCCCTCCCTTCCCCATCGACCTACCAGCCTTGGTCTCACAGGTAGCAAAGTTTGTCCTCCTCCTCCACTGCAACAGCCGCACACGCACGCGGGCTGAGTGCACTGAGCATCAAAAGAATATTGTTTCCAATCTTCCCATGACTAAGGAGAGGGAGAAAAATGCGGTCCGGCCAGGTACTGTTTCTTCGTGTAAAGTAAATCCGGCATTCTGGAATGAGTTCAAACACGGGGCTTGACAGGCAAGGGAGAAAAGCTTTTTCACTGAGCATGCTTAGTCCTGCACTGCCTGCACACTTAATGAACATTACTTCCTTCCCAGTGGTTACTCCTAGTAGAAATCCACACCCCCTACTCTTTCAGAAGTCAGGAATGCAGCTGAAACCAAAGTCCAGAAAACAAGCCCGACACCCAGACATGGCCCCACAGATCAATAAACCCAGGTTGTGACCCGCAGGTCAGTTTGTCAAACAGGACATGGGGCTGAGTTTTTTCTCCACTTGGTATAGTTTGCTTTATGCTTCAGCTAATGCTGCTCGCTCCCCAGAGAAAATAAAACTGCACCGGCTTTTAAAGGATGATTAAATGCTTCAATAACAGATGGGAATTCTCTTTAAATCTCGTCTTTCCAAACCTGCTTTAAAATGAGGAATGAGCAGCGCATAAAGTTCTTCAGTTTCTGAGATTCCCTAACAAAAGTTGGTGGGATTCGTCCTAGGTGAGGAGCAAAAATAAAGACCCTTCCCTTTAGTGAGAGCCCCATCCTGTTCCCTTTGCAATCCCTCATTGCCTTCAGTGGGAATCACAGCACGGTTTTAGATTACAAATGCTCGCAGGCAAAGAGCTGTGTCTACTTCAGTGACCTGTACAGGACAGACTGGTTTTGGCACTTCAATTTGCAATTTACAATATTGCTGTGTCTGAGTGTTTGAACACCGTGCAGCAGAATTCTCCCTCCTTACAAAACCAGCCAGAGCTGCTGAAGAAAAGCAATTCGACAAAAATCGCATGTGTTATTTTTAAAGCTTTTCATTACATTTCAAGCTTTTCAGCCTCTCGCCGATTTTTTTTTTGCCTTCAGGTTACACTGAGTTCTCACATCTCAATTCTCACCCACAATAGGACCAGGAGTTTGGGTTTTTTTTTGTAATGAAGGTTGTGCTGGCCCAGAGTGCCGTGTCATAAAAACACCAAGTGCCATACGATGAGTTACAATGGAATAACAAGGGCTG
This sequence comes from Coturnix japonica, assembly GCF_054131305.1. Taxonomy (NCBI): domain Eukaryota; kingdom Metazoa; phylum Chordata; class Aves; order Galliformes; family Phasianidae; genus Coturnix; species Coturnix japonica. The sequence goes on from NC_140696.1 coordinate 4,232,005, forward strand.
TGGTATTGTGAGGGTAAGGAGCACTAATCAAAATCTAAGCTGTCATCATTCTCAAGGCCTCTAAGATAACGACTATCACACCACACTTTAAAATAGGTCACAATTTGATTGTGACCTCCGTATCTGAGCAACTGCAGACCTCATGTAGCTGTGGGTCTGGGTTTGAATGGGACAGACCACAGCAAAAGTCAAGTCCCTGGATTCCAGATGGATTCCAAATGTCCCATTTAGACCCCATTTAGATTGCAAATGGTAGCAGTGCACGTTGGGACTGAACTCACATGGGTACGTTCAGAACTGCTCAGCCTGTTGCTCCTGAGGTCAAAAGAAGTGTAAGTGCCCACATAGGCCTGTCCTTCCTCATCTCCTTCAGGATCACACAAGGAAAAGTCCCCAAACTGCATGACAAAAAGAAACCATGCTGTATTTCTGGTGTGCAGAAGCAGCCACATTAGGCTGATCAACCCCCAGTGTGCTAAACCAAAAGGCTTTTCCCTTTGGTACACCTCCATCTCACCTCCCAAAGCTTTCATTTGGGCAGGGAAGTCCCTAACAGCACAAAACAAGCTGTCAGCCCAACTGGATTTTTACCCCTGGACCATCTCTGAGCCACGTTTCATGGCTGTGTCATTCAGCTGCACAAGAGAATTAATCTGTAGGGTTCCTAAAGCCTGAGGCATCGAAAGCAGGCAGACAGTGCACCTTACCCACGACCAGAATGACCCTAAAGCTCAGAGGTGACGAACCCAGGGCTTAAACACAGGCTCAACCAGCAAATAGTTGCGGTGCTCGGAGAAACCCTTGTCTTCATCCGCTGCTCACAGCAACTCCTGCAGCCCAGCTGGGTGAACAGAGCGCCTGTGTGCTCCAATCTGGAGCCCAGGAGTTTTTAACACTGAGCTCCAACTGGGAGCAGGAGCACTGCTGCACTCCAGATAGAAAAGCTGCATTAGTGCTCCAAGCTGCAGCCATACATTGCCACTGCAGGTCTGTGCCATCCCCACCAAGCTCCTCAAGTGTGCTTAGGATCCATCTTCCTTACAAGTGCCACAGCACTGCAGTCCTGGAAGCTGAAGGCACACTGCAAACCCGCCGTCTGTGAGTCACAGCACAGGGAGCAGACTGCTGATTCCCTTCATGCCTAATTACCCATAAGCGGTTGGCACGACCGTTTGTTTAGCACAGCGTTGGCCCGGTGCTCAGACGAATCCCGTGTCCAAATGGGAAGCTCTCTACCTCCAGATTCCTTCTCGAAAGAAAAATCATTTAGGGGCATTCGAGTCCACAGAACTCTCCTGTTAATTAATTGAAAACTGTATAGAGCACCGTAAGCCAATGGTGCAATGTCTGTAAGTCAAGACAAGCCCAGCTATGCACATCCTGTCCTGCCATAGGATTGAGTCTGGTTTCTCTCTAGGACCCTACCTGCCTTTGAGCTGGGATTGCAGGATGACAGACCTGCTAGCAGTCCAAAGTGAATTTCAGCAGCAATGAGATGCCTAAACTCCCCCTAGACTCCGCAATTAAGGTCTTTCAAGAGCCAAGAGGTGGGCAGGATTGCAAAGGAGCATAGAAAGGAGACTTGTGCTGCACCTAGAAGTCATCAAGTGACCCTTACATGGATCATCAGCAACTGGAGAACAGTGTCTGTGAATCAGGATGAGGATCAGGAAAAGCACGGATAAGTGAAAAGCCTACAGGGAACTGCAAGAGCTTTGGACTACTTGATTTTTGGGATGATGCCTACACATCATCACGAGAAAGCTGTGCCCTAAGGCGCAGACCTGAAACAGACTTTGGCATGGCATCAGTCCTTTCTATGGTGAACGACGGAGCCCACCAACGCACATTCACCAAGATCCAATAGGGAACTATTGTTGCCACTCCTAATGAGAGCCAAATGGCTGCCCCTCCCAGAGCTGACAACTCCAGCTGGGGCGGCTTTGCTTCTCTTTTCCCCCTAGGATGCATTAAATGCGTTTTTGCTCTCCTTCCTGACACCAGAAAAGCCTGGATCGCTTCCCACTGTACTGTGAGAGCTTGAAACTTGGCCATGCTATTTACAGCATCGTCTTTGCCCGGAGGAATTGGAGCCGCATTGTGCTTTTTCCACCATATGCAAGCAGCAGGCATGGCTGCATATGCCAGCACCACGACATGGCGAGCTCAGCACTACCTGTCGGTGCTTCCCTGTGGCCACTCCAAGCACCACAAAGAGAGAAGAATAGGACTTCCCAAGGGATGCTGTCTGCTGGCTCTCATCTTCCTTGCTCCTGGTGCTTAGATGCACCCATCCTTCAACTGTCGGTGGGAAAGGATAAATTAAAGAAAGACTGTAAAGGGTGGGGCTCTATTTCTGGTCCTCTCAACTTGGTCCTCTCATGGAACTAAAACAACCTCTCTCTCCTTTTTCATCAAACCCAAGTAGCTGAGCTCAGAGGCAAGAAACTGAGTGAAACTCCACGATCACGTACAAAAATTTGACCCAACTGCCCATCTTTCATCCCCAGGATCTATTTTAGAGGAATTAATGCATTCATTTATTGATGAAATATTAAATATGAGTAGCTGGCAGGTTTCCCAGAATGCAGCAGGTAATCTAAACATATTAGAAGTAAAAGCACAAGAAGCTTTAACTTTAAAGGTGATGAAAAGAACTTGCTTTGCTAGGACAGGACGACAGAGCAGATATTGAAAGCCCAGCAGTTCCCAGATCTGCTCTGGTCTTCCACGTAACTTAAGGCAAATCATGTCTCTGATTTATAGTACTCAGAAGGAACTGGATGTAATTATTACAAAGAACGCTATGATCAATCAGAGACAGAGCTGACAAAAAGGCCACAAATAATGCAGGAAAGATCAAGCCACAGCCTTCCCAGAGATTCAAACTCAACTCCACATCAAACAAGGCAAGCCTCGCACCGCTCCCCTGTTGCACTCTGAAATGAGCCGGCTGCAGGACGTTCTGCAGCAAAACCATTTTCAACCCATTGCAAACCATGCAGAAGGCAGCAGCACCTTCAGAGAGCAGAGCACTGCCTGCACCATGGAGCTGCCTGCTGCCCAGCAGTGCAATGCTGCTGAGGTCAAAGTGACCGACACTGGCAGCACCCGCTGCTCTGCTCATATTTCACTGGAATTCAGTGCTTTTCTTCACGTATTTTTTAGATTTCTCACCAAAAATGTGGACTGTTTGTTTCCTCCTGACCTTTTTTTTTTTGAGCCTATTGCATGAATTAGCTTAGCAGAGTCTTCTTGCAGGATAATAAATAACAGCAAGTATTTCCTATGACAACCTAAGGTTTCTATTCCAGGCACAATAAATTTCATTGAGGGAGGAGGAAAGACAAACTGCATGAGCAACAGCATTGAGCTCAGGGAACTTCATTTTTCCCCTCTCACAGGAGAGTTGTTTCAAGGCTAAATGTTTTCTGTGCGCAGGTATATATGATAAATATTTGCAGAAGGATGCTGGTGCAGTGCAGTGCTTCTGAAAGGATTGTGCTACATCATTTGCGCTGCCTCGAAGCTGCAATGAGACATGATACTTTAAAAGGGCAAAAAAACCAAAGAAGAAAAAAAAGCTTGTCTGCCTTAATCAAGATTTGTTAGTAATTCCTGATAGAAGGTAAAACATTCAGAGTTTTGTTTCTGATCAAGTAGAGCTAAAAGCCATTATCTCATACTGAAGGAGTTGGATGTGTTTTTGCTGGCATAGGAAGACTCACCATCTATCAATCTCTATAGGATTAATGAGTTTGCTGGTGCCTAATCCCAGTCTGATAAAGGCTTCAGCTGAGCAGCACACAGTGCAGTGAATATCAGCATCCGACCACAAGAAAATGAAGAGCAGATAATACACATCCATGGCATCGCAAGGCACAGGCTAAAAGGCAGGAACACCTCAGACAGCTTTAGGAATTGAACTGGACCCTAAAATCTAACTGAAGTACCTACAAATTCCAAACATGCTCCAGCATTTGCTTTTCTGCACTCTGTGATCTCAGAACCTTAGCAAAGATTGAAGACTTCTCTGAACAGTGACTGGTGTGTTCCTTTATGGACCATTCCAAGCAAAATCAAACACCCTACTATGTGGTTAGCCAGAAATAGAGCTCAGACTATGAGTTCCCACTTGCCAATCTCTGGATGTAGCACCCTCAGGAGCTGAAGAGCAAGTTCCATATTTCATCCATAGACATCTCAGAGGAAGATGACAACCATCAGTATGCACAACAACAGGGTCAGGACGTTATAAAACAAGGCAGTAACATCAGTGTCCCCAAACACCTCCCTCAGCTATAAGCCAGCACAGTCCGCCTTAAATTCCTGCTTTGCACAGGATACGCATCATCCCCATGCAACAAATGGATCCATTTCATTTTTTCCACTTCAAGTTGCTGGTGAGTTCAGCTTTGGCACTCCAACAAAAAAGGTTTTCATTGCCAGCATGCGCAGTGCAATGGAATCAGAGCAGGGTGAGAGGAGTGGAAAGTCATTTATAAAGCAAATTTTGCAGCAGAGAGAATCATTAAGCTTTACCTTGGGATTCTATGTTACATTTCTTTATATAACACTGCGTTTAGCTCATGACAGTCTGCGGGGGAGAGGGGAAGAAAGGTAAAGTTTACTTTTCTTCCTTCATTTTTGTTCCTTATCAATGTTTGATTTTGCTAATGCTGAATTTCCCACCCAGTAAGGATTTGAACAGCTTCCCTCTGGGGATGTCATCACTTTGTTAAGGCTTCCCCACGTGCTTTGCAAAGACATGGAGCAAGGTGAAAGGCAGCAGGCTTCCCCTAAGGAGCATCTATGCTTGAGGAGGATCCCAAGGAGCAGTAGCTCTTCAATGGCCACATACCATCCCCAGGAGCAAGATGAACAACCTCAAGCACGACCACCATGATTTGGGGAACCTTTGCAGTTAATTTCCCAAGATTGGGGAAGAGAAGGTGTGATTCTTTATCACGCCATCTGAAGAGGCTCATGGAAAGCACCATTAAAACTGACGCTATGAGAAAGGTTGGTTTGGGATCTACTGATGCTGATTCTTCATTCAGAGATTCCCAAGCAGCCTTCCTTAGCTTGCATCAATCCATCTCTAACTTCCACCTGAACACAGCTGTCCTGCTGCTTTTCTCCTCCAAATACACACCCTCTAATCTTTCAGATCACTGCTTGCTGATCTATTCAAAGCAATCTCCTTTCTCCTTAAGACCTCCCTCACTCTTTCTTGTGCTGATGGTGACTGGTCTTAGCTGATCCCATTTAAGTGGTTTGCAGGGTCAAAGTGAGTGCCACGGTGTGTTTGTCCCATGTCCCATGAATTTAATAGCACCCTGTCCTGCAAATACTGTTGTCTATTTATGTGGCTACCATCATTGTTTTAGCTGCGCACCACACCACTGCATGTAATACTTCTCCTTTTGATCAGCTCCTGTATGGACTTAATAGTTTTTAAAGTGTCTGGGTGCATTCACATAGCTCCGTATCACTGCAGACCTTGAAGTAACTACTTCAGTAACTGCTAGAGGACTGAAAGCCTCTCATTTGTTACAGAGGTAAATGCAATCAATACATGCACATCTCAGTAAAGCTTTCATGCAAACAGTTTTGTCTTGTGTTTACTTGGAAACCACTTTAAGATGTATTTCTGCCATAAACACATAATTGTAAAGAAGTCAGCAGGACTAAAACTCCTGGTATTGAGTGCTACACCTAGTGGTGTTTGCAGGATTTGTAGCGTTTCTGACATTTAAACAAATAATTACACAAAAAACAACATTTAGAGAAACAAGTCATAACACAAGGAGAAGGAGAGGAAAAAGCACTCCAGAGCACTCGGCGCAGTTAAGCGGGGGGTCTATTCTTCTATCAGCATGCAAGAAATTTATGCAATTAAATTAGGATCATTAATGAAACTTGCTTACAAACTCAGCCCATACATAAGAGAAAAAAGCACAGCTACCTAAGCTGCAATGGTACTGTAACAAAGCAAGGGCAATGGATGGTGCTCTGCTCCATGGGATGAGGAGATGCTGCAGTCTGGTTTTTTGCTTATTGGCCCACTGACCCCTCAAAATACTTAAGGCAGTTCACCTTCTTTCTAAGGGCAACCATTTCCTCCTCCAGGAGCCTTATTCAATCCAAGTGCCTCTGCCCTGTGCCCACATGCCTAACACAGCGCTTAGGGATGTAGGCCTATTGGGTACAATGAAAGTGGTGTCTGAAATTTGCAGATGTCAGCCTGCTCAGTGAGCATCAGTTAAGAAAGCTTCTCCTGAGAGCTTGCCATCTCCTGCTGCTTAATTAAAGCACATGCAGATGCAACGCTCTGATTTCCTGGGAGTGCTCGGCCTGGCTGCCTGCCCTCACCTGAGCTGGTGGAGCATCAGCTGCTGAAATGTCACCGCCTGCAGCACTGCAGTCCCAAGTCACCCAGCAGCGCCTTCCAGCACTTTGCTGCTCCCTGCAGTGGTTCAGCAGAGAGCTCACGTGCTGGGGGCTGGGGCAGAGCAATGCATGGGCAGCTGGGAGCCTTCAAGGCATACCGAGAGATTCCACTCCCACTCACAGATGAGAGATTGCAGTTATGTGCCCAAGGTTATGCGAGGAAATTAATGGAAGAGATGAGACCATAGATCATTGCCCAGTTTCCATCACCAGTCATGCCCACAGACCCCTTGGTGCAGCAGCACGCATGGGTACAATGGGATACATGGGACAGAAAGAGGGAGAGAGTCTGAAGCTTCCTACCCCCTTTCCCTCCCAAAAGCAGAGCTCTGCTGGAGGACTTGGTGAGCCATTCCCAGCACCGCTACATTCTTAGCACTGTTCACTTGCCAGCTGGAAGGAGACAGAAGTTTCAGGGGTCAAAAGTCTTAAGTAATGCTCTGTTTCCAGCTCGTGTCTCCCGAGATGCAGGAACATCATCCAACTCACCGTGGACATCATTTCCTTTTTGTGTTTCTCTACTTTCAAATTACTAAGCAATACAAATGCTTTTAGCAGCCATTCCCACACGCTCAATGTACAGTTTCTAATACGCTAAACTTACCTCAATCACTTTTTGCTGGCGTTGTTAACACACAGGAGTTAAGCCACTGATTGCAGAGGTCCTGTCCATACCAAGAGGGGAGCAGTGGGTTTCCATGGGCTGCACAGAGGCTGTGGATGGGCAGATAGAGCAGCATCACTGGACACGGCAAGTTGGGCTCTTGCTGTCACCTTACAGCACACTGTGCTCCTACACTGTTCTGTCCCATAGCTAAGGAACAGCTACATCTATAATGTTCCATGGCTGAAGAGTTAACAGACCATTAAACAAACACATAAGCATTTCTGTACTAAGTAGTAAAGACTCCAGCAGGTCGGTTTGTTGCTTATAACCATTTCTGACACATACTACACGCTGCTATTGCTCCTATTACACAGCACATGTTCTCCCACTGTTTGAGATACACTCCAAAAACAGGATTAAAAGCAGACTGGAGGGTTTTGGAGCAGAGCAATATTCACACAGCCTCCTGTTTCATGTTACCTCTCAGCTGGCCTCATGTGTTCCAAAGAACCTCTGGTGACTGGAGGTGGGTTTTCATGCAGCCACAAGGACACGAGCAGGAAGACAGAGGTGAAGCCATTGTACTGAACAATGTGTAGAGACAAACACTGTTCCTGAGCTGTACCTTTGCAATGCTGCACACACAGGTGTTGCTGGGTGGTGTTCTCAGGTTGTGGCTTCTCCATGCACCATTAGAAGCCTTTGAACTTGAAACACTCAGCAGAGGCCACTGCGACTTGAGTTACAAGCACAACTCCATTGGCTGCTAACCCATAATATGCCATTATTCCTTAACCTGAGCAGCCATCAAAGGCAAATACACTTCACTTCTTCCACTTCCATCGGATTTTTTTCTTCTTCATGAAGATATCAGCAGTTTAACCCAATTCCTTTCCTTACTCTCTCATTCATATATATTTTGAAAATTAGAGGCAGGTTTAACGCCAATATTACCTTGACAGATCTCAGCCCACTGCGTGCAAAAGAAACCAGGGATCTTTTATGATGCCACCACCAGAGAGATTCAGAGAGTTGATACTTTAACACGCTCAGGAAAATACAATCATCACTTCACATAGCCATGCTTTTCAGGCAGTAAACCACGACTTGCCTTGTCCTTCACCTGCAACAGTCATTTAACCCACTCAACTGAGTGACTATTCTGTAAACAGAAGAGCTGGAAACCCAGGTAATTAAGAATAGAGCTCGAACTTGTATTGGAGAGTGAAAGCAATCCTAAGTAGTTATGCAATATTATTCAAAGTGTGAAGTCTCTAAACATGATGCTCTCAATGCTGGGAAGAGGCAATCTTGTTATAACAGAGTGCTGATGGCAAACTGTGGGCACGCACAGCACAAACGTGTAACCAGATGATGAGACTGAATGCCCCAAAGGCTTCACACAGAGATTGTGACTCCCACTGTACTAATCCAGCCACATCTTTCTACCTTTCTGCCTCCAGTAAGCATTACTAGTTAATACAGTAAGATCTGCACATCTCAAAGCAAAGGGGAATGGGAAGTATTGAGCATATGATGCATGGGAGATTTTTAATTGCTAATATTAACCTTCAGTCAAGTCCAGGACTCCTGAGCTAAGCCATCCCCTCCCTCAGCCCTCACCCACATATTAAGGACACATGGAGTTGAGGTAAAAACTTGGAAGAACAACCTGAACTGGTTTACAAATGGATCTTGGTAAAGGAAATGTGTTACCTGCGAGGTATGGAAGGTGACAAAGTGCTGGTGAGTTCTGCAATGCATTCTCAAAGATGAGGAATAGAAAGCAGTAACACAAGCAAAGGGCTGCTTCCTGGACCTATTGCTCCAAGGACCTTCACAGGGAAGGCCTGCAGAGCATTGAAGGGCTCCATCTCCTATATGCAGCACACCTGGGCAGGGTGCCTTTATCCTAACAACAGAAGGTGTGGTCACTGCAAGCAGCAGCCATTTCTGTGTACAGCTGCACTGAGCCTAACAGAATCAGGACTCCGAGGGGAGCTCCTTGGTCTGAGAACCTAAATCCATACCCAGATATTAGTGATAAATCCACACACATGCACTCATCCATCTGAGTGTGGGGCAGAGTGAGGAACCTTGAGCCAGCCTTGTGCAGAGCAGTGCAGGTCTGTGGGGCTCAACCTGAGCATAGGGCTCAGCACAATGTGCTCTGCAGCACACAGACCCCCTGCATCCCAGCACAGGGACATGCAGGTGGCACAGTGTGCATCCCAGCCTGGGACCGAGCAGGACAGTGAAAATCTGAGCTAACAAGCTCCCCTGGATCTCGCTCAGCTCTGCGTGCAGCCATTCATGTACTTCTGCTCCGCATCCTTTAGTAACCCTATTATCCAGGTTTGCTCATTGTCTGGGGTTTCAGTCACCCCATTATTTTGGACAATGGGGAACAGGCCGCGCTGTGGTTCCTTTCTGGCCACTTTAACACCCAGCCCTTTTCCTTTCTCTCTGGAAAGAAAGAGCAGAACTAAGTTTATAAAAGAAAATTAAATAAAAACCATATCTTGGGCTCTGACCCTCAGCTCTGATCTGCCTGGGCTGTCTGACAGCCCGACCAGCAAACGATCTGCCGGAGAGAATGAAATACGTGTATATAGATTCAGCTTTTATTTAACAGCTAATTAATTAATATTTCTATAAACACGCACACCTCTTTAGCCAAACTTCTGGAAGTCAGCACATTTTTTCACCGCAGCCCCTTCTCTTTTCCCCTTCTTTTTTTCGCCTCCCAACTTTATAATAAAGCCCCCGAGTTCACATAATGTTTGGCTATTGTTTCTTTAAAGAGGAATTCTCCTCCCCGCCTCCTCCTTTCTCTGTATCTCTGAGGCACCACATGGCACAATAAGAGCCCTTTCATGTTCAAGATGCAGAGTCGTTGCTGTGGTAACTCACCCAACCTCGCCGAGTATCCAAATAAATAGTTAACATTAAAAAATCAAATCAGCGACCCAGCGGGTCCGCCTGCAATCTTATCTTTACCGCGGTGGCTTCGAGGGACATTAAGGAGCAAAATAATAACCTTGTGGCCGGATGGGCCGCCTAGAAGTGTCGGTTATTTAAGACAGAAGGACGTTTGTGCTGCTCCGACGTGGGTTTGGCCGAAGCCGGAGCACAAAGGCAGCAGACGCAATGCAGAGCCGGTGGCAGCCGAGTGATGGTGTGGGGCTGCTCGCCGCTTGCAGACACATTTCCCTTCCCCGCCCCTCCCTCGTGTGCTGGGACAGACACCGCAGGGAAAAGCTTTGGAAGGATTTGATCTAACGGGCAATAAGCAGCACAAAGTGTCATTAATTGCTACCTTGCAGGAAACGCGGCTACAAAGAGAAAGCCGTGCTTTGCCTATGAGAGAGAGGGGGAAAAAAAAGGATCTTTCTTTCTGCCCTCCCTCTACGTGCTCAGACAAGCCACCGCTTGAGGCCCCCGAGTATCTGCTATTATCAGTTAAGTCACGTCTAGTGCCAGGCAAAAGGTCATTTCAGGTCAGCCCCGAGATGAAAGGAAGGGGTAATGTATGTGAGAATGCGAGGGAGAAAGGGGCGAGGGAGAAAGGGGAGGAAGGAAAAAGGATGCGAGAAGAGGAAGAGAGGGGTAGGCAGAGGGAGGGAGAAGATGAGAGGATGATATCAGCCTAAAAAGGAATGTTCTTATTGCCAGGAAACAAATAAAAGACCAAAGCGCAGCACCTCTGCTGCCACGCTGTATGAACTTGATTCCTCATCAAATAAAAAGGCTGCCACATTTTCCGGGGTCATCTTTTTAATTCATTCCTTCAATGAGGTTGGGTGTTTTTTTTTTCGGTTCTTGGGTGGTGGATTTTTTTTTCTCTTTCTTTCTTGCTTTTTTTTTCTAACCTTAACTGCTGAGAAAGGCAAATGCTCAGCAGAGAAAGGCCCGTCCATTGTCTGGGGTGCCTGCTGCAGCTTTCTTTGTCTGAGAACTACAAGAGAGAGGGAAAGGCTCTTTTTTTTTTCCTCCTTTTTTTTTTAATTCTTTTTATGCATCTAAAAAGAAAAATAAAATCAATTTTGCATTTAGCAGTGAAAAATAAAACACGGTGCTGCTGGAGCAGACAGCCCGTTCTCCATTGGCCTCTCCTCCCCTCTCCCCCTTCCCCTCTCAGCCCCCCTCCATTAGGTATCACTCGGGTAACATTTGCAGCCCGGCCCATCATTCATTCCTGACTCCTTTCCAAGGTTCCCCCTCTGCCCTGATTCCTTCCCCCCCTCTCCCTCCCTCCCAGCTCTCAGCTCTGCTGTACTCGTCTAACAAATCATTGCTGTAGGACAAGCGACCGGAGACTGCACACACACAACCCAGGCGCTGCCGACAGACTGCCAGGGGAGGGAGAGCTTTGTGTTTTGCTTCTTTTCTTTGTAACACATTCCCTCTCTGGGATGCCCTCCTCTGTGCTCCCCCAGCCATCTCCCCCCAGCCTCAAGCTGGTGTTACATCACACCAAACGCTGCCTTTCCCAGCGTGTGGCAGCATGGAGGGATCCTTGCAGCACACAGCAGCCTCACCCAGCCTCGTTAAAACAGCTTTTGTGCCTTCTGCCCGAGGGCAGCTCATGATCCTCCCTCAAACCAGTGCTATGCAGACCATGGCAGGTAGGGAAATGCCCAGGAAAATGATGCCCAGGAAAATGCCCTCTGGAAACCGGTGGCATCCCCGTGTTCAGAAGGTTTTATTTGTTATTGTTCCTGCAGACATTGGAACCAATCAATTAAAATTCCTTCTAAGATTTTGTAGTCGGAGTCCTCGGAGATGCCGCCCGGCTCCATGGCTAAAGCTATGGAAGACCAAAGCTTAAGTCCCACACCTAATTAATCGGGATGAATGGGGTTCACTCTCTCCTGCTGATGGGTCTTCATTGACAATAAATTGCAGCATGCATTTTTTCCCATTCAGAAAGGCTGCGTTTTTAGCAGAGGTGCTACTTGACCTCATTTCTCATCTCCTATGGCACCTCCTTGGTTGCACACTGTACACCCACAATCAACCCTGCTGAGCTGGTTGGGCTCTCTGCACTTCACTGCACCTCTGATAAAAATTCCTTCACAGTTTAAGGTTTTTATTAGACAAGCAAGAGTTCCAAGGTTTTCCATGTATTGTCTCATGCTAAAAGTTAAGGCACTCCATAGTGCCACCTGCCCCTTCTTAGAGCTCCTTGCAAACAAAAAGCATTCCCAGCTTTGCTCCACTGACAACTCCCAAAGTCATAGAACCTCATAGAATGGGTTGGAAGGGACCTTTAAGATCACCCAGTTCCAACCCCCTATTGTAGACAGGGACACCTCCCTCTAGACCACGTTGTTCGCAGTCCCATCCATCCTGGCCTTGAATGAACCCAGGGAGGGAGCATCCACAGCCTCACTGGACAACCTGTTCCAGTGAAAATAGATGGATAAATCAAAATCAAACGTCCCTTCTTTACACAGAAGTCATCCCAAATCCAGAACTGTTTGGAATTTCCAAGTTTTGTGGCTTGATTCTGCCCTATACCCAACACAGGCAGCTCTCACAGAGCCAACAGGAGCTGTACAAACACAGGTATGGAGGTGAAGTCACAGCAGTGACCATAACCCATTCTTTTTCCCCCTCAGATGAGCATTAAAGGGAGCAGTGCAGCCCTAACTCAGCATCCGTTCATTACTGCCAATGGAGAGCAAATCTCGGTGACTTTGAAAAGAAGAATAGCAAAGAACTCACAGGGAAATTAAAAATGTGAATGCATTTCTGATGTTGGTTTCAGGTTCCCTCCCCCCACCGCACTTCCTGAACATTACTATGCAAGCCTCTGCCACCAGATTTCCAAGATAGCTTCCTGCAATAGACTGGAGGCATATGCCATCAGCACCTGAATATCACTTTGTTGTTAGGGCCCAGCCATATGTTTCCTATTTAAAAAAATTACTTTATATCACAGGAAGCCACTTTTTCTTGCAACAATAGCGGAGGTTCATGTAACCGTTTCACCCATAGAGGGAAAAATAAGGACTAACCACCACCTCCAGCAGCTTCACCGAAGCATAACCCTTTTTTGTTTCCTCACGTGCAACAAATCTTACCTTCTCATTAATTTATTCAGTGAAATGGTGCTATTGCAACAGTGGGAAGGAGAAGACTTTAGGATGCGAACAATGTGCTGGGGTGGTGGAATGGTTGCTCAGCCTTCCAATATCAAAATAAAACTCAGCTTTACACAAGGATGGGGAAAGCACCATGAAAACTGAGAGCTGACCTCCTGACACACAACCTCCACCATCCCCTGACACAGAATACCCAACATCCTATGGTTACTGCTCATTCAGATCTTTGCTGTGTCTCAGACTGAAAAGGAAAGTGTAAAAAGTTGGAATAAAAAGTGAAGACAAGGAGGAAAGCTTGGAGGGCTCAATAGTTCCACCTTTTCAAGGCATTGTAATGGTGACGGGTGTAGCTTCACAAAGAGGGAGGGATCAGAGTTACAAACTCTGTGCTGTGTGAGAAGCAAACCTGTTGCTCAGTTAGAGCTGGGAGTTGTCAGAGCATCCCCAGGCAGACACAGCAGAGCGCTGGCAGTGGTTCGTCATCAAACAGAGGCTGTCAAAACACAGAGCTGAACTGGAGCTGAAACTCAGGATATTTTGTGGGGGGGTGGAATTAAAATATGTGACAAACTCTGCCTTGTTCTGAATGTAAGAGCTTCAGGGTTTATACCCCAACCTACATGAAGAACGGAGTGCTGCTCAGAGCATAAAACTCAGACACACGTGGCCTGCAGTTCCACCTCACACCTCTGAAATCCCCACAGGTTCAGAGCAGACACGACACAGCCCTCCCCGCAGAGCTTTGGCCGAGCTCCTCTCAAGATATTTTGATGTTTCCACTCCCAGCTGAAACAGCGCAACTCCCAAACGTCTGAAAAATCAGCAAACAAATACAGAGGGTTAAAAACAATCACACTGATCTGCCAAGTGGATGTTTTGGATGAGGGTTCTGGTTGGCGCTGGGTGTGCAGGGAGAGGCTCGAGCTGCCATCTGCGTCGGAGACGGTAATGGGATGTGATGGGAGCGCAGCCACCGCACGCGAGGAGCCTCTCCTGCACTGCTGCTGTTGTCCCCCGGCCTCTGAGAGCCCTGCCTGCATCTGGCAGAGAAGTTGATCAACTTGGGGTAGCTAATCAGGCTGCTGCAATTTCCGGCCCTTTCTTTCCCAGATTCCTCAGATCAAAGTTCAAGTCCCAGAATTATTATTCCCCGAATGCTTAATGAGCTCCAACCGAGGGACACCAAAGGCAAAGCTAAAACACTGACCGTGCACTTCACTGAGTTTGGCCAATGCAGCTAAAAACAAGAGGGTGGGATCCATAGCATGCAAAATCACAACGTACACGTTTGTATTTTAATCCAATTAAGATTCCTACACGCGAGCGGGGATAGCAAAGCGCTTCAGATGCTTTGTAAAGAGACGCCTGCTTTCCTCACTGCTTTCCCCACTTTAAAACTGTGCGAAGGTGGAATTGGCCCCGTTGTCAATCATCTGCGAAGAACTCTTTGGGGAGAACAGCAGAGCCCCACAAGCACAAAAGCTTCCTTGAAGACTAAAGTTCAGGATGTTGAAATGCAAAAGTCAGCTTTTGCCAGGAGGCACGATTTCTGAAGCCAGATGATTCCACCTCAGATTAAGTTATTGAAGATCTTTACATGCAGAAACATTTCTTTGTTCTGGCAAACACTCCTCGCATTTTCTATTCACAAACGTGACCCTTAGGAAAGCCAGCCAAGATTCCTTCGCGTTATCAGGTCAGAATGTTCAGGGCCCAATTATTTTAATAGTTATTAGAAAAAAAAACCCTCTCACAATGGTTCAGCACACCAGTGAGAACAGCATTCAGGGACTTAACAAGTCACTCTAACATCTGGCATGTTCTTTCGGGAAGACTAAACACACCGAGAGCCTTGCTGCAAAAGTCAATGGAAAGGAATGATAATTGCTCATTAGAATGCCTCCTCCACAGGTTATTTTTAACTTCCTCCACTCTTTCTAATCATGGGGCACGTATCAGATGATACTGAAAAGGGTCAGTGCATAGGTTTCTCTCCTCCTAAAACACATTTCCAGCAAAGCCTTTTCACGAGGCTGGGATTCTCAGGGCACGTTGTTGGCACCTGTTTTGTCATTATGCTGCAGGCAGGGGCCCAAAGCAAATGTTCCCCAAGAGCTGTGCCTCGCTCAGCCACCAAGCCAGACTGATGGGGCAAAGACACTAAGCTTAAAAACCTTCTTCTAGTCTATGAAGAAAGAAATCCTTCTCCCTCTGCCTTAAAAATACCATGCATGGGAAAAATGAGAGATGCCCAGCACAAAGGTATTGGAAGATATTAGGGAGGACAAGGACAGAGCCCCAGCATCAGTAACCTGATGTCAACAAAGCAATAAAGCTGAAGCCACTAAGTGTCACATGAAGCAGAACTGCTATTCATCTGCTTCTCAAGGAAGAAGAGTTCTGGCTGAATTTTCACCTCACTTTTCATCTCCAGACTGGGATCTGGAGGTTCCTCGTATCCACAAAATCACAGATCATAAAACCATGGATCACCAGAGCACACCCATGAGTGTGCAGAGAAGGCAGCAAGCTGGCATGGGCTGCACAGCACCCCTGAAAGGTCAGACTGCATTACCCAGCAGGGCAGGGATGCCTTCATAGCCCCAGCTGTACACCCTCTGCCTTTCAAGCAGTGCAATGCTAAGGCGGCTCGGCTCAGCCCTGCCTAAATGGGTTCAGATCTTTTCGCTGAACCCATCACCGTAGCATCTGGGCCTTTGTAAGTGACACAAAAACTGTTTGCATGGGTCACCCCACTTCCTCTCAGCATAGTTACATAAAACTGCTTCTTTTTTTTTTATCTTTTTTTTTTTCTTTTTCTTTCTTTTTTTTTTTTTTTTTAATGGGGTTCAGCAGAGCATTAGGAAAAAGGGGAGATTCTTTGTGACCGAACATCAAAGACTGCACACAAGGAATCTCGTTCTGAAGCCTCTCACCAGGAAAAGCCAAACGAATGAAAAGCTCCCATCAGACAGACAGCAGACAGCAAAGGCAGCGGACCTAGAGGCACAGGGAAAGCCTAAATCCAATAGTTTGCAGCCAAGACTCAGGAGGCTGTGTTCTTATTTAAAGCTCTTTTAAAACAGCATAAAGCTGCTTGAAGAGGAACTGAAGGACGTGCTCGAAAGGGGCTGTAATTTGTTTGTTTATCTGTCTGTTTTTAATAAAGAAACCGCAGAGTCTACTGGAAAATGAGTTTCACTTCTGTCACTGTCCCAGCCATTCTCTTTAAAGCAGTGAGACCACATCAATAGCAGCCAGAGCTCCCCAGGAATGGGCCCTGGAGCTCGGCTGCGAGCCCTGAGCCTCTGGGGAGGCAGTGGCTGGAGCTGCTGGAATGCAAATCCCCGTCAGCAGCCAGACACGACCCCTTGCAGGCAATCCCTCCTGCACCAACCTGCCCAGACCACCCTGGAAGGATACTTTGCAGGCTGAGGAGCTGCAAGCAGGCACAGAGGGCTTTTCAGCCCCAATATGCAGAGTGGAGCTGTGATCGGTGCTGGCAGCCCTGCCCAGCTCGTACCCCCACCCATCAGCTGTATGGGGAAAGCCTGCAGCTCCCAGGGTGGCTCTTACCCAGCCACCCCACCAGGGTGCCAGTGCCCAGCTCTGCACTGCTCCCACCCGGCAGCGTTTCTTCCCCGTTGGCTAAAAACCTCCTTCCAGGAACAAATTCCTCATTAGCACCGGGTTTCGCCGAACGCAGAGGTAAAGCGGACAACAAAGCATGCAGAAGAGCCCAAGACGAATTAACCCTCCCCTCTGGGTCAAGTTTTCCTCCAAGGCCGTGCCGCCTTCTTGCAGCCACTTGCACAGTGCAACACTGACCTCGTGTGGCTGCTGCTCCTCTGGCACGACCCGGAGCGGAGCAGGAGCATCTCTTCCACTCACCAAGTGATTATTTGGGTTTCCTGGGCAAAATGGGCTGAAAAACCCCACTCTGTGCACAGCCCTCTGCTTTTGCTTTGCATTAGAGGCTCCCAGAACTAAAGTCCTACTCAAAAACCATTGGGTGATGCCAGCCTCGGCCACCTTTTGGATACTACCCTGAATGCTCAGAGCCCCTGGAGCCACTCAGACCCCAAGAAACACAGTGTGACTGTCCACAGAGCCTCCTGTCTCCAGATATCACAAGTAGCCTTTTGTTCCTATTCAAATACTTGAGGATTCTCTTTAAAAATAAAGAAAGCCTGGCATTAGAAGACTTCATACTGAATAGCAGCAGCTCACCACCTGTAAAGACAAACAGCCGTGCCCAAGGTGCCAATGGGAAACCAGCAGGGGCTGTGCTTCAGAGAGCAAAGTTAAACCCATTTGATTGCTCTAGGTGACCCCCAAACCTGATGGGGTGCTGCAGATCAGAGCTGGAGCTGAGCAGAGGTAGGCTTGGCTGATAGTGGTAGCTTGCCATAGCAAAAGGCCACTTCCTTTGCTGTGCCAGCGAGAAGCAAGAGGAACCAGGGGCTGCTGCCCTTGCCAGAAGCTGTTAATCAGTTGCTTTTTTGCCCCTGCACAGAGCAGTGGCTCCTGCTGAGCTGAGAATTACAAACCTACATTTCCACTCCCCGCCTACCCCTTATTTTGAACACGAGGTTTTAAATGATGCATAACCCTTCCGGGCCTTCTGCTTGGGCACAGAAACTTTCCCACTCTGAGGGAATTCAAAAGTAGGTTAAACATACTTGTCACTCCAGAAAGTTCCTTAAAGCAGATGCAAGAGACTTTTTTTGGTCACTTCTCATTAGAGTTTGGTGCCAAGATGCCCTGCAAAAGCCAGAGGTGTGAGATCACAGCTGAAACACAGTGGCAATGGCAGGCCATCCTCCTCCATGTGTTTCATGGGCTGGTTCTCCACCAGCTGTCAGCCCTTCCAAAATGTGAAGCCATAAAAGTCATGTGTGACATTAAACTGACAATACCTGAATGCTGGATCCTTAACTGAGCACACTGTAGGTCTGTCACCCCCAAAGAAAGCAATGGCGATACCAATATCCAGATATGAAGCAACCCAAAGTACAAATATCACATTACCACATGGGGCATCTGCTCTGCCAGCTCCACATTACTTAAAGGCAAGGTAGAAGCACTCAGATTCTTCCTTAAAGCCCTCTTCCCAACACACAGTATACATGTCATCGATACACAATTAACTGCATGTGTGCAATGACGGAGACACTGGCAGAAGAAATGTACATCTAAAGGAAAAGAAAAGCAAAGAGACATGCCGTGACATGTTATCATTAGGGAGTCATAATTTCCTTCCTGTAGTCATACAACAGCTGTCACTAACATCTTGAACACAGACCATGTATTAAAATACCATAGCAAATGCCTTTTCAGGCAAAAGAAAGAGAGGGCATGTTAACTGGGTGAATAGCAGGAAGAATATTTTGACAGCTTGAATGCATTAACCTCCCCGTAGAACGCCCACAACCTTTGCTAGAACTTGGCTTGGTAGACATCTTTGGTGTGCTGGGTGAGCAGAGGGGGACTCAGCAGCTCCAGAGGCCCCAGGGGCTGCTCTTGGAAGGCAGGGGACACACATGGGCCTTGGGCACCTCTGGGGAGCATCCCTTTAGCTCCATGCTCCCAGATGGACACTGAGCTTGGATGCAGAAGGACCAAAGTGGAGATAGAAGGAACGGTGCCACAGGTTGACCTTGTATATGGGGACATCTCCTCCAGCCTTGCCTTTGGAAGCAGGGAAGGCGTTCTCTCACCTCCCAGCATCTGTTAACCAACACAGAAGTCCCACCAAAGATGCTACAGCTGGTGTTTCAAAACAGAAGGAATTCAACCTAAGCAATTGGATTTGTGGTGGCTTCTGTCTTGTACCCGTGCCTTCTAAGAAAGCTGCACATCACCAGCTTCACCAGAAATCCATCTTCTCTCAGCAGTAGCATCATCCAACACATTCTAAGAACACATTTTCCTCACACGGTTTTGGACTCCAAACATTCCCATGGTAGGGACGTGTTGGAGGTTTGCCATCAGTGCTTTCTCCAAGGCACTGGTTATTAAAGCCTTCAGAGCATCGTTTGCAGGAACGTTAGTTCTCCTTACAAGGCAGACTGTGACAATTCATCAGTCTCGGGCCGAAGATAATTAACCAACACCCAGAGCCATTTTTGCAAATACAAAGCCTGGATGGAACGAACCAAAGCAAGGAGAATAAAAATAATTAAAGAAATAAAAGCCATGACGGAGCTGTTGGCACTTGCCAACTCCTCTTGATTAAACTTATTTTCACCTCCAGGTGCATACACAGGATGAGTTTTGTTAATTAAACCTGCCAGTCAACTCATTATGCATTCAATTAAAAAGCCCGATGCCTTGATTTTATGCAGCTGGCGGGTGTGCGGTGACAGACTCACAGGCCTGTGTTGTTAGAGTGCATAAGTTCGAATGGGAAAGGGAGAAGAGATGCTCCAAAATATGGCAGAGTGTGATATTTGCTAATTGGGCATCCTCGTGGTGTTTATTCTCTATTTCTTTTCCTAGTTCTGTAGTGGATGGGGCTGTTTATCAGACACACAGCCTGGCTGCGCTCAGCAAAACTCGATGCAGAAAGTGGAAGAGCGCGTTCATCTCATTTGGAAACTCACATGGATGCTCAGAATATTCATGATAGACGCTGGCAAGGTTAAGAGACGACGAGAGTGGCACCTAGATGCCATGGTGATGAATGCTGCGTGAATAGATTAGACAGAGGCCCTGAAGCCTTTATAAAATTGTGGGGTTTTAATTTAGATGAAAGATAGCCTTTCTTCTTAAGGCATCATGCTGAGTCGCGGATGTGGATGCTGCCCCTGGCTCTGCCTCACACTCCTTTGCACGACCTTGAATCAATTCCAGAGGTCCGCCCTTTTAAGGTACCTACAGATGGATCTTCCATAAGCAGCTCCTCATCCCTCCACACAGAACCAAAAGCTCTCCCAGCTCTCCCGGCTATTTGCATTCACCTCCCGGAGAACACGCGATATTGCTTGTTATGTACTGCAAGCAAACCTGTTACAATGGCTCTCCCATCTCGGATATCAGGCGGAATGAAAGCCTCTAACGTTTGTGACAGAATAATCTGAGGCTGTGTGCAACAGTTCTGCAGTTGCCTCACACTGACATTTATTTGTAAGTCTGCTTCACGCTGGCCACAAATATGAGTAATGACCCACAACTGAGCTGACCCATCTGTTGTGCTCTGCAGCAGAGAATTTGTTTCCTTTCCAGTTTCTGTTGTTTCCTTCAAGTCTGCAGGCTTTCAGCAGAGCTTCTTGCACAGGTAGTTGGTTTGCTTGTGTTATATGCACCCAAAATGTGGGGTATCTGGTTTTGTTCCCAGATGGAGGCCAGGAGATTACTTCTGCTCAAATCTGGTTCCTGGGAGACATGGGATGTCTGAAGCATCAGCATCCAAGGAGAGCTAAAGACAAGGTGCAGGCACATGGAGACCCTGCTCTCAGGCTCCCAGTTCCAGCCCAAGGGAGAGTTTTCTTTGCAGGTCAGGGGTGTTTAGCCAGGTTGGCTTCACCCTCTGTCTCAGAGTGTGCTCCATTCTTTGTGATAATCTGGGAAATTTATTCAGGGTATGCATAGAGGTGATGGGTGCCCCATCCTTGGAGACACTGAGGGTCAGGCAGGACAGGGCTCTGAGCACCTGATGGAGCTGTGGGTTTCCCTGTTCATTGCAAGGAGTGGGACCAGACGGCCCTTAAGAGTCCCAAACCATTCTGTGATTCTATAACAGCAAGGCTTCAGGACACCTGCAACATCACTGCTTTCCTCTGGTGTTTTTTTCTGTGCAGTGCTTTATGACCGTGGCTTTCCATGCCTTCACTGCAGCTCTGCAGCTTGTTACTGGATATTCTGCAACTGATGGGGAATGAACCAGATGTTCCACGGGTCTCTCTGACTACACCTCAGTCCTTGAGTTGGCTGTAAATGTGAGGAACTGAACTTTGACCAGAGAGGTCCTGTGAGTCTTGTATGTTTTATCAGACCATGAAACTGAGAGGGCTTTGTTATTACTATTGTGAGCTGCTTTGCTATCTGGTTTCGTGCTCCCTGCAACTGCTGGAAGCAACGGCTCAGATTCACAAGGATGTCTCCGGACACAAAGATGCACCACATACTTGGCAAATCCCCATGGATATCTGTAGCAACCTAAATCCCATTGTCCACCAACATACGAGAATTGGTCTAAATCCAAAATGACTTTTCCTGGCTCCAGCTTGATGCAAATCAACTGTCAAGCCTCTGTTCCCTTGCTGGGTTTTTTGCTGTTAGCAGCTGTGTCCCTTGCAAAACTAGCAAGCAATTAGTGGTTGGCAGTAGCTATTGCAGCTGGCCTGGATTTTTTATTTCAACTTTCACTGAGATATAGTAGTTTGTGAGGAGGAAGAACAGATTGTGAAGGTTGTTGGGTCAGCATGGACCATAGTCTGAGAGAGACACCCAGCCCTGTCCAGCCAAATACCTTTGGGACTGTCTCTTATGTGGATATGTCATGCTTGGGTTCCAATGTCTTTTCTGACTCAGACTAGAACCTTCCAGATGACAGATGAGAGTCTTCCCTGTTGGGTCAGCAGCTGCTCTGCCCAAGGAGTCTCATTTCCCTACAAAGGTTTCCTAAGAATCATGGCTCAGCATCACACCTGGATGGAAGAAAGTGATCAAACTCCAGCTTTTTTAAGCAACCTGTCATCCTCGAATTCCAGCCAACCCTCGATGTTGATTATCTTCTCCGGTAGATGATGGTTTGCAATTCCACCCACGTGTGAACAGTTTATAAACAGATCCTAAAAACACAGAGAGCCTGCAGCTGCTGCTAAGCAATCCTTATATAGTACCCAAATTCCAGTGCAGGAAGGTAGCTGGGTTTGTATGGAGGGTATTTGGAGTGTCTCTTATCAAAGAGTTGCTGCCCCATGACTGGTATCACCAGAACAATTTGCTTGGTCCCTTCCCTAAAGCAAAATGCTCTTGTGACCTCAAAGAAAATTCAGAATGAATATTAAATAAAAATAACAGTCCAAGAGAAGCTGGAAGGCCTTTTTTTCCATCCCATCAGTGTAATTGCTGCCGTCTTCTAATCACATTCATTTGCAAGGATAAAATAGAAAAAGTAAATTACTGGTCTACAACTAATTGCTTTCTTCCTCTGACCTAGAAAATCATAATAATAGTTTGCATTGCTACGGCTCTTTCTATCTGGGGTTCTCAAAGCATTTTACAATGGCTTGTTAATCATTGCTCTCAGACCCCTGCAAGTTCAGTAACCAAAGTACAGTTCCTTTGACATGCCTAGAGATGCACAAACCCCATATGGGACATATGGGTACAGAGGAAATTTGACAGAGTCGCTCTCACTGAGCAATCAACCACACTCCCAAATGGAAACAAACCCAATGAGTGCAGCAGCACAGCAGAGATTTGTCCCCTGTCCAAAGTGGGGACTCTGCACAGTCCATGACAGCCGTATTGCAAGGCTGCTTTGCAAGAGTCCTTGTAAAACACAGCTCTTCTCTCTGTCCTGCTCATCTCCTTCATGCTGCTCTTGCTGTCTGCTCTATGGGCCACAAAGTTGTTTGCAACACGAGTTTTATGTCACTGCTGCAATGAATGGGCTGCACTATGGTTACACGCTCAGTGTGTTACGTGCCCAAGAAACCTTTGGAGAGCTGGAAATTGAGAAAAGGATCAGAGAAGGGAAAAGCAGGACATGGCCAGGGCCTGTGTGTAAATTGTTCTCATCCTCTAAAGACCTAATGCTGTCATTTCAGTTCCGTTCCTTTAGGTAATGACTGAAAATGCCATCCTTAGCGTGGGTCATTGTCAGCAAATTACTGCTTTCTAAAGATGAAGAGGCAATGACTTAAGAAGCAAGGAAAGATTAACATAACCAGAACAAATTCTGAGTTACTGCACTTTATAATGCTAAGCCCACATTCCTCTAGCTCCTTCCTTCTTGTATTACCCTCATGGTGAATCACATCCAATACTTAATCAGATTTAAAGTATGCCTGAAAGAAGACAATCTGTTTTAGCATGCTAGAGTAAATCGAATAATAATTGTCCCCTTCTTACCACGCTGACTTTGTATCCAAGAATTACAACATTTTACAGGTATTACATTAGGACTCAGTGTCTGTGAGGTAGGAATATTCCCACTTAATGGAATCAGGAGACAAATGGTGAAGGACAAACATTGCCTGGGTAGGAAACATGCCCCATCTGCAAAGTGCTGCCAGTGTTGGCTGAACCAGGAACTTCGGTTCTGCTCATAGGAAGATCTCCAAACCTTGCAGTTCATGTTACCTCTGGGGTCCTTAACACATTTTTGGAAGCAAAGCCATGCCCCTATTGGCTGCGTCTATGTAACCACCCTCAGCTGCTCATCCCTAAGTTGGTAGCACAAACCGAGCTCTGGCCCAGCAGCTAAATGCATTAACAGCATTTCTTGCAAGAAATATCCTTCTCCCTAAAGAGGTCTGAGAACGATTCTCCCTCCTGGCAGATGGCACATCTTGGCACTGCCACAGCCTGGCTCTGCCAGAGGTTTTCTGGAGCTCAGGACCATTGTGAGCCTCACAGAGAAGTTTGGCAGCAGTCAGCGACACTGAAAGATGGGAAAGAGCCTTCGAGTCTTGGATGTCGGTTCTGTAATAGTGATGGGGAAAGAGCAAAGCAAAACAAAAGGATTTGGAGATCAGATGGGATATTGAAGACATTATATTCATTTCCAGCATCACTAAGAAAGCCGGGTTAACTTTGTGCCAGAGCTTAAATACGAGTATTGCACATAAACAGCCAGGAGGCAGACTTACAACCAGTGGCTGGGAACTGCAGTAGGTAAGTAGGACGGTGGAATTAAAACCATTAGCACAGAATCCAGACTCAATACACCGTGTACCCACTAGATGGGGCAAAAAGCTACGTTCTGCCTCCTCTGATTCACCAAAGCCATCGCTGTGTCCCTGTGAATGCAGAGAGTGACTGCTCCAGGGGAACTTATAGCCCATGGAGGCTGATAAACTTCAGCAGAGCAACTCTCAGCTGTGTGAAGATACAATTAGGAGATATTTCCATCCAATATTCAGTGCTTGAAGTCTCCTTCAGCACAATAACATCAGGGAAGCTGTTTGTAGCTCCCATGTCTGCCTTCCCTATGGTGTCAGATCCAGAGCTGAGGAGGAAGGCAGACAATCTGCCTGTGTGTGTTACAAGGATGTCTCATCTTGTGCTCCCCATCTGTTGCAACTGTGTGTTTCAGTTGTTGGGTTTCTCAGATTCGTCCAAAGCGAACTCAAATATTGAGCAGAATGCAATGAAATCATGCAGAAATAAAGCAGAAATAAAACATACGTGCCACCCTTTCAAAACACCTCTATGGGCATTTTGGCAGGGCTGAGGTGAACCTCTGAGCAAAGAGCTCAGGCATCCAGACTTGGAAAAAGAGCATCAGTCGTGCTGACACTGAGCAGCTCTGCCCTTCTTATCCATCCTGGTGAGAAATAGTTCACTGCACTCACTGTGGTTTTGGGGCTTTTGGTGCCACATGATTGTTCTTTAAAGCAAAAAATTTGGAAAAGCTGCTAGAATACAACTGCTGATAGAAAACCTCATTGCTTCTATCTCTTGCCTACAAGAGTACACGAGCACACATCAGCCTTAAAGCTCTGGGACCAAACCCTGGCTCTGCAGTATTGCCTATGAGCTGTTCAGCTCCCCAGTGCAAAAGGATGGGTGGATCTCTGCTCTCCTGGGAGGAATCAGCCCTCACATGGGCTTTGATTTCAGAAGCAAGACAAAATGTTGCTGTCTCAGGGCAGCTTCTCTCCATGTGGCCTCAGCCATATGGTACACAAGCTGGCCAGCATCCTACTGCTGTGCTCTGAGTATGAAAATAGGGCTCCTGCCTTGAGGAAAAAAATGAACACCAGAGGGAAGTGCAGCACCAAAATGCAGCCTGATACGAGCAATGTTCATCTCAAAGGCCTGTGCTGTAAAAGAGAGTCTTCCCATGGCTGTGCCTTCTCCCCTTCCCCTTGCACAAATGCCTGGACCCATTAAAGGTCTCACTGCCTTTCTGTGGCTTCAAGGCTGCCCTTTCAGTGGGCACGAGGCACCTGGGCAGCCACAGCCTCCAACAACTTCAGCAAATGAAGCCCTCAGTTAAATGCAATTGGGCCTCGTGGTTTAACAAAAGTACAGTTGTAATTATCCGTACATTTCCTTGCCTAAATGCAAGGAACAATCTAATATCTCTTGTCAGGATGACCGTAAAGGGGAAAAAGAACAGGAGCCAGCATCCAGTAGCTTAGGATCCCACCAGGATTAATGGAGATAAGGAGCTCTTAGAGTGTGCTTTGAACACAAGAACAACAGTTCTCTTTCTTTGTAATTTTGAGGTCATTTTTTGATTGTAAAGAGGATTTCTGCACCAGCAGCCACCCTCAGCGCCTGGGGCTGGGAGCCACTCACAGCCAGGGATCCCAATGGGAAGTAGGAAGCTCAAAGCCTTGGTCCAGACTTCGTGTTCGTTAAAATGAGATGTATACAGTGTAAGAAACATTCCCCGGAGTCAAACAGAATGAGAAACAGATGGGCAATTATTTGCAAACAGGAACTCTTTTCTTCCCTTGTTTGCCTGCTTTGTTTTGTTTATCCCCCAAAATCCTAACAAGAAACACAAGTAGGATAACACCGCTACTTCCCACGAGCAGGGCTGGAGAAACAAACCCACAGAGCCCTGATAGGGCAGCGCATTAATCCTGCTGTGAGGTGTGGAGGAAGGCAGCCGGCTCCTGATTGCAAGGAGTTACACACAGGGAGGAATTCAGTGTACAAAGAATAGCCCCTGTCTTTTAACCATTCCCATCATGAGGATTTAAATATGAAACCAATTGCAAACACTTGCAGCCAAAGCAAAGATGTTGGGTTATGTTCACTCACACTGAAATTACACCTTCAAGACCCTCTCTGAGCACAGAAATGTGTCAGTAGTGGATATACACAACGTGTACAACAATCCTCCTCTGTCATACAAACACATGCACTATTAAAGGGTGGTTTGCCAGATAGAATTCTTACCAGAGACATTAAAAACTGAAGGCTGCATTACAAACACCTCCCTCAGATTCTCCTTATTTCCACCATCCCTGCTTTATCACCCTTTTTCCCATTTCAATGACCTTCATGGAATCTGATTGGCCGTTTTCATGTTTGCTTGCACACATTCCATCCTCCACTCGAAGGCCATTGCAGTGCCCAAAGAGAGGAAAGCTAAAACCAAAAACAAGGAGAAAAATGAGCAAAGAAACCACAGTGATCCTTAGAGTCACTCTACTGCCTTTAGATCATTGCTGTCTGTGAGACAAACCAAACCACCAACCTTGTATCTTTTCCAGTAATTAGAATTAGGAAGACTTCAGGTGATTATAAGCACTCTCCCTTCCTTTCCTTGCCAATATCAAATCAAACAAACACGGGTTGTTTTTTTTTTGCTTGGAGTAATCTGACAAAATCCCCCTTTAATTATACAGGAATGCAGCAAAGCAAATCGTAACCAAATTAATAATGGCACCGAAAGAAGAGTCAAACAGAAAGGCCTTTTCAGAAACGCTGCAGATTCTGTTCAACTTCCAGCATATCGACATATTTTACTGTGTGTGGGAGTTGGGGAAATCCCAGCAGCTTTCTATTGTATCTCCTTATTTCTTGGCTTATACCCAAGCAAGTAAATAATCGCTGCAATAAACTACATTCATACAAGTGTAGCAGAAACAGACATGAAACCCAACAGATAAGATAGTTCAAGATGTTTCTTGTGGGAAGCTCAGAGCCCATTAATGCTTTGCTTGCTCAATGTTTCACCCACCTACATAGGCCAGGATTGAACAGGGCAGATCATGAGCTGACCACGCTGCCCCAGTGGGGTCTGTACCACTATGGCAGAGTATTGGTGGCTTTAGGTGCCTCTGAAATCCCACCTGTGCTAATGGAGAGCTCCTGTGGGCTCTTATCACAGCACCACATACATCACTTCCCCATCTGCAAGTCTTCAGGAGGAATTAAAAGGAAGATTTGCTGCACGCAACCATTTGCTCTATCTGTGGAAGAACGAAGGGGGTAAACTTCAGCTTTGCAAGGCCTCAGCTGCTCACTGCCCCTGCCATTAGTGCAACCCAAGCAAGTCCATCATGCCAAAAGAAGCTGCTGTCCTCCCCTGCACTATTACAGTGAAACCAAAGTGGATTTTATTTGTAATGAGGAAAATACACTCCAAACTTGATGAAAATCCAAGCTGGAAAAGCCAATTCTCCAGTCCCTGAGGGCAGCTTGGCTCCCGCAGGCTGAAGGCCCAGCTGCTCTCTGCTGAAGCCAGCAGTGCTGGGACCCCCCAGAGGCCCAACACATCCCCACACCTCCACCCCCACCCGAGTCCCTGTGCAGATGGATGCCTAGCAAAGCAAGGGGATCACCCTGCAGGACAGAGCCACAGCTATGCACAGCTCCATTACCTAAGGCAGAACACCTGGGGAAAGGTGTTTTAAGCTTTAAGACTGATCTGCTCTCAGGAATGTGGCCCTCCCGCTTCCAGCAGTGCAATGGGACACAAAGCCCAGCAGTCACCGGTGTTGCTGCAGAGCAATGGTGAACTGCAGAGGAAATGGGCTGAAGTTTGCTGCAGTGTCTCAGCTCGGTCAGAAATCTGACTAATAATTTTGCCTCGGTTTTTCATGCTGTTTTGAATCAAGGATAAGGCAGCTGTTCACTTTTCTCAGTGATAAATCACTGTTTCTCGACATTTGGGAACTCCGGAGACAAAATAAGAGGGGAAAAAAAGTGCTTGGGGCGGACTCAATTCTTAATTATTTAATGCTTTCAGATGCTTGGACCCGAAGGCTGACACCTCTCTGACATGCAGGCAGATAACACGGGGGGTGCCAAAGCGAGATAAGGGGGGAGGCTGTCGCCCTCCTGCAGCTGCAGATGGGCCATGGGGACAATCAGTGTGTGTGAAACGACTTCAGCATGCAAATAACTGCCAGAGGAGGCTGAAGGCTGGGGAACGGTGATCTTGCTGTGCCCTTCACTGTGCAGCTTTTACTCAGCGTTTCTCTTCTCTAGGGACAGGCAAAGGGGAGGCACAGCCATTCCTTGCTGCTTCTCCCTCCTGTCCCAATACAGCTGGGAGAGAGCTGGGCCATGGTTCTCAGATGGCACTGAGCTCCTGGGAGGGAAGCTGAGAAGGAAAGCAAAGCCTCTGCTCTGCTTCCTGCTGTTGTGCTGTTTATTGCAGTGCATTGTTGGGGAGTGGACCCTCTGCCATGTGCTCACATGGAGCATCAGGCTGGAAGGACAGTGAAATTTGGCTTAGATTCCTTAGGGCCTGATCTCCTCCTATGGAAACACATAGCAGCACGCCCACTCACTGCCCAGCACACTACTCCTATACCCCCTCCAATTAATGCTGTGCTGCCATTTTTTTCCAGCATTGAAGGAAGTGATGTAAATCATCCCCTAAGAATGCATCTTCCTGGTGGTGAAGGGACCGCGTGTGAGTTTCAAGGAGGAAGCATTATTTCAAGGAATACATTCCAATGCAAAAAGCCTCACCTTGATCCAATGCAGAGGCACTCACCAAGGTTGCAAAGACCTGAGGCTGCTCCATCAGGCCTGAAAAGCCATTCCATGCAGGTATGCAGCTTAGGAACTTCAACACTGCATTATGTGGATTTCTTAATTGAATCTGGAGCAGCCAGAGGAAAGGGATTCTCATCTGGGCAAAGTCCTTGGAAGCTGCATCCATAACAAATTGCATTTCTGTTCTTACTTCCTGACTGACTAATACAGATGGAGCAAAAAAGCACACAGAAGTGAGGCACGTTGAGTTAAGTCAAAACACAGCAACCCTCTCCTCCCTCATAGGTTCTGATGGTGTGAATTCCTGGATATTGTTCAGATTCTGGAAGGTTTTGGGTAGGTTGAAGGCTGGGTCAGTACCTCACCTCTGGATAACAGCAGGAAAGAAGGTGCTTTATTGATGCAACAAACCAGCAATGATAGGGATAGGTTTGTCACTGCCAGCACTGCTTCCTGCTCCAGCATAAACTGTTGCACTTGAAAGAACAGCATCTTCACTGCTTTTATTTGTGTGCAGGGCTGTGTTCTCTCAATGCTCCCTGCCTTCCTGGGTGCTCAGCAGGGTGGACCTGGCTGCCTTCAGACGAGGAACTGGGGCAGGAGGGGATGTGGGAGAAAGGCAAAGGAGAGGTAAGAGGAGGAGGAGGAGGAGGATAACTCTTGAAGCTCTCCAAGGGGGAATTCTGAAGCCACACACTGCGTGTGATGGCCTGGAGAGGGCCGTGGAGGATGCAGAAACCCAGGATGGAGATAGAAAATTCGGAGCGCAACTCTGTTGCCTCTAACTAGATCTGCTTCAAAGCTCCGTGCTCTCACAGCTCATCCAGCGGCACCGAGCCCTGGAACCCCACAGCCCCAGAGTTCCGAGATCACCCAACCTCCCCCATGTGCTGCCTCTTCCCGGAGGAAAGAGGAGCATCGCGCAGAGCTCTTTCCTCCGTGAAAATAAATAAAGGAATAAACAAAAAAGAAAACAAAAATAATAGTGCGCACCTTCCCCGCTTTCCACAAGACAACCGGCGCTTTTCCATCAACCTCCCCGCTCAGAGAACCCCTCCACCCCCTTTCCTCCTCCTCCTCCCCCCTCTTCCATCCCTTAGCGGAGCCCGCGGCGCCGGGCGGCGGCTTTAAGAGCGGGGGCGGGCTGAGCGGGGCCGCGGTGCGGGCATTCGGCTCCCGGAGCTCCGGAGCGGCCGCCGGGTGCGCACGTGTGGCCCCGGGGCCGCGGAGCAGCGCGGAGCGGAGGAGGGCGCAGCCCCTCGGCCCTGCCCCGACCGCGGCCCCTGTTGGGGCGCTGCGGTGTGCATGGCCCTGCGCGGCCGGCGATGGCTGCATGATGGCCCAGCGCGGGCAGCCCGCACCGCACGCCATGGCTGCCAAAGAGGAGCTGTACAGCAAAGTCATCCCCCGGCGGAACCGGCAGCACCGAGCGGGGACCATCAAACACGGCTCGTCGCTGGAGATCCTGCTGTCAATGGGTTTCCCCAAAGCTCGGGCGTAAGTCTCCGCGAGGCTCCTTCCCCCCCCCCCCCCCCATTTCGTTTTTCCCCGTCGCGGAGATGCGCGCTCGGAGCCGGGCTGGGGGCTGCGCACAACCGGGGCTCTCGGGGCCCTCCTGGGCGGGGATGCTGCGGCCGAGCGGAGCCGTGGGGCCGCTGCGGATCCTGGCGGGTGGCGGAGGGGGAGCGGAGGGTCCCGGGCGCAGGTGGGCTCCGCTGAGGGCAGCGCCGCTGTAAGCTCGGGGTCACAAGCGGAGCGATGCTTCGGTCCCCCCCGGCTGAATGCAGAGCCCGTTCCTGCGCTCTGAGCGCTGCCTGGGCACCGTGCGTTACACACAAGAAGGGAAGGAGCTAGAGAAGATGTCAGTAGTGCGAAGTGGAAGGGTTTTCTGGTCTAATATAGTGATGTCCCGCTCTAATTTTCCTGCTCGTGCTTTAAATGAATGAGGCAGCAACGTAATGATAGCTTAACTATCCTGGTTTAAATATAGTGACTCCTAAAGTGGGACTGTGAGTTAGGAGGGAAATGAGATGGGGTGGGGGGGATTTGGATGTTTCCTTGATCTGCTTAAGTTTCCCTGTTGTTGCTGATGCCAGTCAGAAGTCATTGGGTTTTATTCAGACATTCCTGTAGGTTTTTGTCCATAAATACAGAGACACACACACGCAGTCCTAAGGACAAATGTCAGGCTGCTGTGGACCTGCTGGCACAGCCATCAAGTCCCGTGCGTGCTTTCCATTGTCCTACTTATGCTCCTTCTGCCTGTCAGTGATCTGCAGTCATGTACGGAAAACCAACGTACGGCACTTACAGACAATGCCTGCAAATGAAGATAGTACGAAAGTGGTGACTTCATGCTCTGTGCTTGTTGGGAAAAACAGATGTGCAGCTTCCAGAGTAGCTGGAGAGAGAAGGAGGTTGAGTGTGAATGGAAGTGGCTGTTACCTGTGCAACAGTGCCGTCACGGCTGGCAGGCAGCCCTGGTTGCACCTCACTGCGTGCTCTGTGTATGGTTTATATTCCTGCCTAAGGAAACTCCAATATTTGATAAAAATGAAACCAAAGCTTCATGTGTATAGAATAGGAAAGGTTAAACACGGAATGCAAAGCAGAGAGAGGGGAGAAATATCCCCTGCTGCAAGGAATGCTCATTGTAAGTGCCACCAGGCAGCAGGGTAGATTGTCTGGATACTAAATCCAGGATACTGTGCTGTAACCCTGCTGGACAACGTGCCTGTCTGCTGGGACGGGTCTGCTTTCCCCATCTGAAGGAGCTCGCAGTGCCCTGTTCCAGCCTGCTGGAAATGCTGCAAATAATTCATCTCTGAAGTTCACATAAGTAGCAAAACAGAAATAACAGCAGACAACCTGGCTTTGACACCGAGGGTGAGCTCAGAAGGGTGAGAAGGGCAACAAGGAAGCAGGACCTGCCCCAAGGGGCTCTGCTGCCTTCTAACTCCTGCCACATCGCTGTGCTGTGTAAATGCAGGAGATAGCCAAGTTGCTAAGGAGGCAAAACACCATCTCCCCCAGAGACACGGCGGCATAACAGCCTTAGCAGAGAGCCCTGGTGAGTCTTGGCCCAAAGTTCTCCTGCCCATTCTGCATCCCAAAGCTGGGATAATGGCAGGCAGTGGGGAGCTTGGTGAAGCAGGGCTGCAGCCAGGCTGGCACTGTACAGGGGTGACCATCTGCTCCAAAGCCTTGTGACAACAGAACTCTGAGCTGTCAGACTCGTCTGCCAGGCATGATGCTGAGGGCCATCACTGCTGGCAGCAGCCGGGCTCCTGGCACCTCCCTGGGCTGCATGGCACAGCTGGGCCAGGGGATGTGCTTGGAGATGGCGTGAGTGCTGCTTTCAGGTGACACCTGGTATTGAGAGCGTGCTGATACACTGCCCAGCATCCACCCTGCCTATCCCTCAGCTTCCAATTCCAGCAATTTCAGGTACTTCCTACCACAGGTCAGAAAGAGACCCCAAGGTTTCCCTACTCTGTCCATCTCTTTTCCTCCTTCCCAGCAGCAGCTGCAGTTCAGCTGAGCTGCTGTGAGCTACAGTGCGGTGCAATGCAAACTGGGGGCATCACCTCTGGATGGCAGTTGCTGAAACCACTGCACTACATCAGCATTTCGGGCTGTTGCTGTGAGAGTTATTTGTTGGGCTTTTCCTCTGAGCACAGGTTCATTATTTTTTCATTTTGTAATTAGCCCATTACATTACGTACTGTTAAGTCACAAAGGAGACCGTCCTGATCTCAAATAGTTCCTGACTGAAGCCAGGAAGGAGGGCAGAGGTGATGTTATCATTAACATTTTGCAATCTGGGCACTCAGGCAAACATTCTACCCAAGGTTACACGCCAGTCCAAGCAGATCCTCAGTATCTCAAGACCCTCAATGCAACCACATCTTCTTCTAGAAAGGGATTTCATATGGCTGTCATTTTCCAACAGTTGCACTCATTTGTTATGGGTCTGCTGCCAGTGCTCGCACACACAGCCCTGGTCTGGCTGCCTGCATCCCCCATTGCTGCTAGTCCTCTTATACATACTGATAGCCTTCCTGAGAGCAAGCACAAGAGAAGCACTACGTCATTTACAGGCCATTGAAACCATAGGGGAACAACCAGGTAGTTGTATGAGTTTCATGTCACAGCTGAAGCTCCTCCAAGCCATCCTCAGGAACAGAAAGTCAGAAATTTAATATGAGTAGAAATCCTGCCTTCTGTGTCTTACTGTGTGCATACATATATATGAACACGTAACATTTAGAATGTTTCTTGTGGTTGTGAACTCAAGCCACAGCCTTGTGTGCTGTTTCAGAAGAGAACTGGACATGGAGAAATGAAGATAAGTGTCAGGCCCCTGTCGTTACTCAAGCTAGGTAAATCACCATCCACAAGCAGAACACTGAAATTGCAGCCTTGGTGCTGTTTTGGTTGCCAGGCTCTGTGTGATAAGCCTAAGAGATAAGTGCTGTTTGTGACACAAGCGACAATGCTTTGCAGAACGGAGCTGATGTTCCTTCCCATCATCTCAGCCTGAAGCACTGCAGCCATCCCTGCAGACAGGCTGCCCATAACCATGGATCACATCACAGTGCTGCATTCCTGAGCAGGTCTGAGGCGCTGGGCATAACTGCAAACACTTCTCGCTCTCAAAGCTCACACAGCCAGGAATGTGACACAGCCACCCAGGATCCAACTTCACCACTTCCATGTGTTACACGTTTCCTTCCTCTTCCTTCCCACAGAGCATCACCTGGGTGTAACTCCACACTCACATACATGGACAGGCATCAGCTCATCGAGCTGCACCGCATCTTCTCAGTCCCCAACCAGAACAGAGCCGGTCTGATTTACTTCCCAGTAACTACAAGAATTTAGGACTATTAATTTCATTATTCTCTACGAGAAGAAGTTCAAGTCCAGTTTACAAACGCTGATTTCTTCTCCTGTGTTTTGAAAATGTTTTCTCGGCTGCTAAAACATGTTTTGCCTAGTAACAGGCTTAGCAACATAGCAGTATTGCAGCAGGAAGGCTGTGAAATCCCTCGCTCCTCCAGGGTTTGTGCTGGATTTGGGAAAATACTGAGCACACAAACAAGTGCTGCAGATTATCTTTGGATTTTGAAGTGGTTTCTGTTCCTTCTGTTCCTTCAGGGTGTTAATCTGCAAAATTAGCTGAAATTCATCTCACTACAATGGGCCAGCCCAAAACACGGGCAGCACACAGGGCTCCAGTTAAGCCCAAGCTTGGCATTTTCATGATTCATAGTGACCTGTGTTGGCCAGGGGGATGGAGGGAAACTGCATCTCACGTGAAGAAATGGACTTTGAATGCTTTGAAGGCTGTATTGAAAGTGCGTTTCCAAGCTTGTTAACAGCTCTGGAGGAAATCTTCAGCTTCCAAACAGAAGATCTGGACATTGTTGCCCCAGTGGCTGAAGCAGAAGCCTTCTCCAATGCCCTCCGTGCTCATCTTTAAGGCAGTGACTGAAATCTTCCTGAAGAGCTGGGAAGCCACAGCTCTGCCCACGCTGGGGTTTAACGGATGGGATTCTGCACTGTAACATGAGCAACAGTTTGAGCAATTAAATGCTCTCGTTCATGTATCGCAGTTCCTAGGGTCAGCACCGAGGTCTCTGAGCAATTGTACATCTGTGCTGGAAGGGATCCAACAGGTCTGCAGCACACCGTGGAGCAAGGATAGCAATGGAGTTAGCAGCTGCCAGGAAGGTGCACTGGAGGAGAGCTTGAGCACACACACATTTGGGACCAGGTCCCGTGGCTGCTCTGCATATGGATTTTTTCTTTTTCATTGGCTTTGTTGCAGATTTCTGCTGTGGGACTGAGAATGTTTCTGCAGAGTTCAGGTTGTTATGTACTCCATGTGTTTGGTGCAGGGAGATCTCTATCAGATTGCTCATTTCTTTAAAGATATTAAGTGATAAAACACAGAGGATTCCTGACATTCAGTGTTCCTCTGGAAGCTGAGTTAAGCTGGAAACCATAGCAAGGCTGGCACTTGTACCTCAGTCTGCAGAGTTTCTGTATATTAGCTTAACCACAAGGCTTGGGTATCTGGTCTCAGTATAACACCTATATCCTATTTGTATAAAGTTTTCATATGGAGAGAGATCTGACTGAAGAAGTCATTTCACGATCGGGTCTCAATCTAAAGGGTAGTGGCAACACCACCTCAGTCATTCAGGATATTCAGATATTCAGGACTGCCATTCATCATATCTGATAGCTGGGAGAGCAGAACAATCAGATATTCAGGGCTGATATCATCAAAGAAATGCTCCTGCCATAACATTGAGAGAGCTGCTCAGGAGCACAGCATCCCTGCACACAGACTGCTCATGGTGCAGCCAAGGTCAGCATGTCACTGCACTGCCTGCTGCATCAGCATTCACTGCACAGAAGGCAAACTTGCATGTGTTCAAGAGGAGAAACAAGAACCCTACAGTGCCTTCAGCCACTGTGCTTTGCTGGGATTTCAAATCTAAGTAGCATCATTGTGTGCAACGAGTTCCTGGTTCCATGGCAAGTCAGCCAGAGGACAGCTATCCCCATGTTTCTGTGCTTCTTAGGGCTGTCTAACTTCAAACAGAGTTGTTAGAAACCTTCCTGGGTCCTGAATACATTGTGGGTTTTGGTATTAAAATGACCTGGTGACAAC
The DNA here is from genome assembly GCF_054131305.1 of Coturnix japonica. Classification (NCBI taxonomy): domain Eukaryota; kingdom Metazoa; phylum Chordata; class Aves; order Galliformes; family Phasianidae; genus Coturnix; species Coturnix japonica. The sequence continues at coordinate 4,267,505 of NC_140696.1, forward strand.
AAAACACTTTGCATGTTGACATGGCTCTGTGATGATGCTGCATCCCTGAGCCAGCCCTGCCTCATGAGCTGCTGTACAGACACACTGTCAGACCTAGAGGGAATTCCATCCTCTGAGAGGTTTTAAGCATAAGTTTCCAAACCAAAACTGAATGCTTTTGAATGCTGCTAACCCTGCTGGCTCCTCTGAGGCTTGGGTTTTCAAGGCACCTCTGATGGTGAATCAGCCTCCCAAGTCCTGTATGCGCTTGCAAATGCTTCCCTAGGTTTAACTGGTGCTCATAGTGGATGCACAGCGTGTGCTCTGTGACTGCAAAAAGAATAGAGACATCCGTGTGTGTGTCTGTAATGCACCAGCCTAATTATCCTCAACAAGAAGAGTCATCAAAAGAGCTGTAGTTCAGCAGCTGACAGCGTTTTGGATTCCATCACCAAGACTCTCTGCAGGCTTTGTGCATTACAATGGGGTGCACCATGGTGCTTGTGTTTTACTCACCACTGTATAAACAGACCTGAAAAGAATAGGCCTTGGCTTCCCTGGGCATTATTCTGTCCCTGCCATCACCAGCACAAAGGCTGAATTTAGAGAGAAGTGTAAATTGAAAGGGGAAAAAAAAGGAACTGCAAGAAATAATAGGATGGGTTGAGGGAATTACACACTGGAGCTATAAGTGATAGGAGAGTCAGAGAGAGTAGATATCACCAGAGAGGAGGATGGGGAGAGGAAGAGGAGAGCACCATCCTCACCTCCTGCTGCCAGGCACCAGCCCCAGCATGGCTCCAACTTCTGTTACTCCTGGTTGTTACCCCTGCTCACAGTGAGTTAAACTGATGGGTGACATTCGTAGCTGTGTAAGAATGCCAGTGCTATCAACAGCTGCTCTGAAACAAGCACCGTTCCTATTCTACAGCCAGCAAAATTGAAAACGAGACCATACATCAAGTCGCCTGATGCCAGAGAAGGCACCTTAATGAACGCTTGCCATCCACTCAAGACAAAGGGTGCTCCAGAACTGCAGACTAAATGGTGTCAATGATGTCCTGCTCCCTTGTTCCACTACGATATTGAATTTATTCTTTGCAATCGATATTTCTTTCTGAGAGCGGCTGCCAACTCTTAGCAAGTGTCAGATCACGATGCATTACCCACGGATAAGTTGCAGTCAGTTCTCCCAGGCGCAGTTCAAAGAAATCTCAAGCTAAACAAGAATTGGATCAGGTTCATATTTACTCTGGTCCACAGGCGATGCAAGCAAGCCTTGGGATAAATGTGAATTACAGCTGCACCTTATGAGACACATTTATATTCCCTTCACAGCCTCTTCAGCCCCCCACAGAGGAGCTGCATTATAAATGCATTCACGTTCTAAAGGGCAAAGCCTTCCAGTAGCATCAGTCAGCAAAGCACCACTGACTTTGTTGGAGCAATGCTTACACACACCAACTGAGGGTCTCACCCAGCCATAACCTGACTTCCATTGCTACAAAAGCTTCCTTAAGGGAGATACTGCCTTTACACCCTTCACATAACACACACATGGAGCCCATGTGTAAGTAAGAATCACTATCAAGGCCTCTGGGAGAACAACAGAAATTTGGGGTTTGTCCCCTATGGCAGCTCACTGCTATATTGGGGCTACAGGGCTCCATCACAAAGACTGAGCTGAAGTGGCACAGGAGAGCTGATGCTGTTCTAAGTCTCACTTTGGTTTCATAAAAGCAATGCCATTACAGGAAAGGAAAATCAAACACACACACATATACTATTTCCTTTCTTCTCCCTGAAGCAAAATGTTCTGCTTGCCAAAGGAAATGTCAGCATTTATCCAAATTCTCCATCTCATCATCCAGCATCCCACACAGATCCATCAGATGCCACTTCAGATAGAGGAACTCACTTCCCATGGAGACCCTCTTTGTGGTCAGTGTCTCTTTCTGACTCCCACCACTTCCTGCCCCAAAGCTGCTGAATACAGAAGTGAGAAGAGGGGCACTAAAAATGAGTTCAGTAATAGACGTGAAATGTGATTCCTTAGGTTAAGTGTAAGTAACAAGGGAAGAACTCTTGGAGCATGCTGCTTTATCTTTTGCTTACTTGTAACCCATTAGTTTTGAGTATCGGGGATGTGCAGTCACTTTATTTGTGGAATATCTTTCTAATGACAAAAGCATTTGAAGCAGTTGAGCAATTTAGTTGACATTATGCAAATGGCATTGAGTGTTGTGACTAGATAATTGCCCCTTTGTTTCAAGGTACGCGTCAAAGCAGAGACAAGTTCTCAGTTGGAATGAAAATTCCCCCCAAATACTCCTTTTTCACTCATTTGCTGTTGCTATTGATGGTCTGGGTTAAAAGTGGTGAATTTCAGGAGCATCCAGGCAGCCCTGGGCACATTTATAACCTCTGCTAGAGGAGGGTTAGAGTGTTTTAATTGTTATTACCCAAACCTCAAGTGCATGGCTGGCTCATACCTGAAGTGTTCTGCTGCATTCATACAGAACTTAATAGAAAGAAGAGGCTCACACTGTAGCCATCCAGGTTAACCTTTCTTTTTGCTTAAGATTTTCTAAGCACGCAGAGGCAAGGGGATCTCACATCTAAATGAAGAGCTTTCTTTAAAGACGTAGATTGCATTGTAGGACATGAGAAGCAATAATCAAAGGAAGTTCTTCGTTCTCATTATCAGTTCTCGCCGTCTCACTTCTCACAGTACAGCACTTCTGTGTCTGACGCACAGCCCCTCTCAATTCCCTTCATTAGAGACCAAAGCCGGTCTGCCTCTCATCACTGCAGCCTTTGCACAGCCTCCAATCACTTCCCCAACTCAGTGTGGATTCTGCCTTTACTTTGCCACAAGTCATTTTCCAACCTAGCGAAAGGCACGGCTCCTTTCCCTCAAAAATCAATTGCTGTCAAAGCTCTTCTTTGTCCTGCCTCATTCAGACTGTATTGACTTGAAGAGGAATCATTCCCTTGGATTCAGCAGACTTTGAATTGGATTGTAAGCATTGATTTTCTTCCCTCACTCATGTGCTACTGATATCCAAGTAATCTATAAAGTAGCTTCAGCCAGGAAACATGATCAGCCTGGCAGAGTGTGCCAGGTCAGAACTCCAGGCTGAGACGTGACAGTGTTGGCAATGGTGGGTGACAGTCAGGCTGCTCTGCTGATGGCTGAATGGGTTCTATTAAGACATGCAGAGCAGGACACTTGGGTTCCCATTTAAGAAAGCCCTAAGCAGACGTTTATGTCCCATTGGTCGCAATGGATAGGATGGACAGAGGTACAGAAGTGTTTTGCTTTCTCTGCAGGTTAAGCAGAGCGGTCAGCCTGTCAGAGCAGTATTTTTCCCTGCTTTGCATCTGCTTAAAATGGCTGCATAAAGCAAATGACAGAGGGAAATCCAACCCACTGGGTTTCAGAAAGCAATGAGCTGTACCAGTTCTGGTTATACAGCACTCCAGAAACTAGAAGCTTGGCCTGAGAAGGGCTCTGAGTCACACTGAGCACCCACCTCTGTGCCATTTTTGCCCCTAAATCAAATCTAATGAAGTGCAGTTAATCTATTAGGTCCCCTAGAATTCTAGGGCTAATAACAGTAAGAATGTATGGCAAGAAATACACCTACTTACACTACACCTACTATATATATACACACATATGCATACATTTATATACACATACACGAGCACTCACTCCTACAATATACACAGTGAACTACACAGGATACGTACACTTGACATTAGGCAGCAATATGTGGTCAATGTGTGGTTTTCTTTCTCTTTTCTTTTTGTTCTTTTCCCTTTTCCCCTATAATACAAACCAAACCATCAGAATTAGCAACAGAAGCCAGGAGAGCTTGTTGGTTCAGAGAGGAACCTGGAGGATGGCCTGAGCTGTACATTGCTGCAGGGCTAATGGGCGAGTCTAAATGCTGCACGTGCAAACCTGTTCTATGATGTGTTTGCTCTGCCCAGGTATGTCCTCCTGGACACATCCATAGCAAGGTGAATAATGTCTTGTGTTTGCACAGTGTCTTACATTTGTTTCACACACTCTTTGCAAATTGTGGCCTGGATTAAGAGTAGGTTGTTATCGACACGACAGCTTGCAAAGGACACTGAGCAAATCACCTTCAGTCCCTTATGGAAAAGAACAGAGCTTTGGGGAAAGTGGTGTGTACACGCTGCCTTGCAAGGCCCGTTTCTGTGGTTTCACTTAAAAGATGCACCCCACTGCATGGCTGAACATGTACAGGATGTGAGCCAGTGGTTTCAGGAAATGAATGGGCTTAATTCTGATCGCATTTGCACAGTGATAAAACAGCAGTCCCAGGCCTTGCAGCCAGCAGGACTCTGCCACTGTTATCACCCTGTGCTCAGAGACCAGCCTTGGCCTGCTATGATACAGATGGGATGCCAGAAGTTATTCTTCCACACTGCAAAGGAGTAACAGCTCGCCCTTCCTTTAATGCACGCACATAAATAAAAGTATCAGGCTTGCACAGCCCATTAAATGAAACGTTCATCTGGCTTAATATGCCACTAAAGAGTTCTTCCTCTTCTTTTCCTACTCTCCGCCAATCAGTGACTTGGAGATCCCATGAGCCAAACTTTGCATTTGGCCCCAGATACTTGATGGCCACCACCAAGCCAATCCTAATTCATATTTCATCTTCTTAAACTATTTACACCTTGGCCTCCATCACTCCACAACGCATTATCCTAAAAGCACCTCAGTTTGTTTGCTTATTTTTTCAAGCACAAATGGCCTTACAATGACATAGAGTCATAAGGGTTGGAAAAGACTTCTAAGATCATCTTGTTAAACCATCCACCTACCACCAATATTGCCCATGGAATCGTGTTCCTTAATACCACATCCACACCTCCAGGGATGGTGACTCCACCACTTCCCTGTGCTCCTGGCTCTTCTAAGGAGGTACAGAGTCAGATACGATTTGATCATAGCCTTAACAGCTGTTAACAATTCCACAGTTGATGTGCTGTAACCCCACCAAGTCCTACAGCAAGGCCTCTAGCACGTTTGGAAAGGTCTCAAATTCAGTGCCACAAAGCCACATAAAAATCAATGGGAGCACAGTTATGGCTTGCAATATAGTATGAATGAGCCTGATCTTATTGATTTTTGAAGGAAATTGAGAGACCCTGAGGATGTAAGTTACCACAAGAGTCCAGACAAATGGACATTGGTGGCTATTAAAGCTGTGTTTTCTTGTACTGGGAAGCAAAAAATAAAACATCCCATGGAAGAGGTCAGTTAGGAACCCAGAAATCAGTGAGCAACACCAGGAGTGAGCCATTAGCAGGCCAGGCAGCCATGTGTTTCTTTTCTGAGCAGCTCTGGGATGAGCAGAACTATAAACCAGTCCACAAAGTCGTGTAAGGGTGTGATAGAAGCAGATCCTGGCACCTAATTCCTTTGATTCGTAGCTGAGTTTATTGTTAGGGGGATGACTGAGCTTGTGGGGAAACCATGCAGGAATAGCTGGAAGCAAAGACTGCCCCTTTATTCTTTGTGTGGAAAGAAGTACCCATGTATAAGCTTATGTTTGCACAAGCAAGAAACTGGAAGGACCTCAGAATGTAATCGACATTCTGAACAAGAGCTAAACTGTGAAATCACCAGGATTGTTGCCATTAGATTTCCTTAGACCTGAGTGTCATCTGCAAGGAAAAGATGACCCTGGGCAAAATGAGTAGGAGAGGCTGAAAGGCTGAGGGCCACCAAGACTTCCCAGATGAGTTTGGGCGGAAGCATTTGGACAGTGAAGACTGAAACCTGCCCACATAGTATGAATGAACCTCTATTCTACAACCGAATGCATACCAGATGCTGCAATTAAAGCTGGAGCTTCTCCCTGTGGCCCTGAAAAGGCAGAAGATGATTTAAACATGGGCCAGGTCAAAGCTCAGCAGTGTTTGGAAGCTGCTTTGCTGTGATTTCGGGTGATTTTCCTCTTAGCAGCAAACAGGTCACCCTTCAGTTTTGGATGTGAGCTTGAAGTCCTGTGAGCAGCCAGTTTCAGTTTGTAACCACCACCTCCTCCACAACAAGGAAAGTATGCAAGCCACCCAACCTCTCCTTTGATGCCAGGAGGTCTCAGGGACCATGTGTACTCCACTCTCTGTCTTCTCTGTTTATGCTGCACATGTCAGGGCAGGGCTTGCATCTCATCCTTTGAACAAACAGCTCCAGGCCTGAAGGAAGTCACAGCATCTCTCAGCCTGCATATCTCAGCATGCCTGCGGGACAGCACTCCAGGTTCAGCTCTGCAACTAACAATACTTGAGAAGGGAGAAAGTATAGTAAACAACGCAGGGTTATTAGCATTTGTTCAGTAGGGGTTTCTTTGAGATGTAGGTGGTTTGGTCTTGGATTTATTATTATTTGCAGTCAAACTGTAGTTCCTTGGCTGTTGGGCTGTGCCGTGTTAGAGTGAGAATTGATGGTTTATTCCTGTGGAAATAGATGGAGCACTGGAAGAAACAGCACCCCATTAGTTATGAGCAGATTTAACACCTCTGCAAAGCTACCATCTGCCACCAAGGAAGGGAAATTAAAGCAAGATGCCTGAGATGCAGACGGCTGCCAGGGTTTGGCAACATCCTTCCTTTCTGCTCTCCTGCTAAGCAGCAGGATTTGCTCTAGGAAAGCATCAGAGGAAAAGAAATCCAACGAGTAGTCCAGGTATTGTGCCATTAAAAGAGCACTTCTGTGGCTCCTTGAAAAGGAGTAGCTGTTGGGTTTGTTTGGAGGTTTGTGTTTATCATTGGTAATTGTCAGCCTTGGGGTTATAATTAGCTTTTCTGTACCATGTATTTAAGCAGGGGAAAACTGTGCTTTAAAGATCATGAGATTCCCTCTGTTAACAAAATGGTTGTGCCACATGCTGCCTGCTCCTTGCTGAGTCTTCCAGGGTTCAGATGTGCAGAGCTAGCAGAACCGCTCATCTTGCTCCATCAATAGAACAGGAAGAGGTTCTCCAGTATTGCCTAGACAACCCAGCAAGGCAGGGCTCCTGAACCACCCCACAGTGCCCAGACCAAAGGGCCAGGGGGGAATTAAGTCCATGTGGGGATACTCACGATGTACTTTCTTGGCCTACAAACAAGAGCAGCACTTATTCTTGCACAATAGTCTTAATCTAAGTGTGGAGCTTAAGCAAACAGGTCAGGACTTGGTTTTACAGCTCTCCTGCACAGTGAGACGCCTTTGCAAGGTGATAAAGACTGAGAACCCATAAAATCATTCAGCAGTTTTCTCACTCTGATAAGATGCAAATGAATCTCCACTAACATTCTGCTTTGCTGATATGCCTAACGCATGACATCAGAATTTCCTGCAAGCACCTGGACCAAAGTGATGGCTATCAAGGTGATGCTCTTTACAAGAAGGACAGGCAGTGCCAGAGACAGGAACTATTTACCTTTATTTTTAAAACTGAGAATGTGACTCAGTTGGGTGTTTTCATCACTAATGAGCTCAGATAATTCCAACATGAAATGTTACTGCAGAGGCTTCACTTTGTTTTCCTTCATAAGTCATGCCCTCCATCACCCTGCCCCTGCCACATTCCTGCTTACATTTTTGCCCCTTGTGTCACTGTATTATTACCTATGGAAAGACATCAGAGCACAGAGTAATTTTCAAGATGATTCGAAAGACTAAATGCAGTGAACAAAAGGAGTGGATGGGAGATGAGGAAGATTTTTTGCTTCTAATGGTCAGCAAGGAGGATGGGAGGATTCCCTCATTCCTTGTTCTCCCACTGAATCCGATGTGTTCTAAGTTCAGCTACTAACCCTGCTCAGGCCTTGGCTTTCTCTCTGTTAATGAGAGCAGTGACTGCCTGAGATGGCAGTGTAGAGCAAAGAACATCATTTACCTTCGAATTATGGAAAAACCCAACATCTTCCTAAATGGAGCACTCTCCCTTTAAGTCATTAAATATGTAACTGCAATACAGGCACAAATAAATTATTTAAAGTTATTTCTAGTTGTGTGTGGGAGGTGGGTGGGAGTTGAAGTTGATGGTTGGTGGTTAGAGCAGCCTTTAGCCTTTACATTTCTCCCTGGTTTTACACAAGCACTTTTCCTTTTTAATTCCTGTGTCTGATACAGACTTTGATCAAACTTCTGGGGGGTTGCAAGAGTTTCTTCTAACTGGAGGGTTTTCTCAGGCCCACCCTAAGAAAGGCCTTTGCTCTGCTGAAGGATGTACAGCGGAGAGCTACTCATAATGCATGAAAACCAAGCAAAAAGCTGCCATGAATGAATGGAAGGAATCAAACCTTGGCTGGCTGAGTGACAAACATGAAGCTCATGGTCATGCCAGAGCATCACACCTGGCTAAGTAGTTGGTGTGTAGGACTGGCAGCCCTGTACTGTACTGGGCAGTGGATGTGCTCCCATGCTGTGGTTGCCAAAGCTCTGTGCTCCATCTCTGAGGTCCCTGGCTTCCCTCCATGTGAAAAATGTCCTTCCCTAAGCAGTCACGAGGGAATGCAATTAAGGTTGCCTCGTGCAGTTCATAAAAGCTAATGCATGAAAGCGAGCAAAGACAAATTACAGCAGAATATTAGGAAGAGCATTTCTAATTGGAAGGTCCGCTGGCCTCGTTCCTTGAGCCTCTGAATGCTGAGCTGAAGGAAGCATAGGAGACTGGAGTGCTGGGAGCATTTCTGTGCTGCCTGGGAGATGGGCAGGATGAGTAATACGAAAACTCCTTTTCTACAAGATAATGCACGTTTTCAGTCTTTCTCAAGAAATCCAAGCACGGTTTCTGGCATTTTATTTATGAGCCCATGTTCATGAGAAACAAAAGCCTTGTTTTTGTTGTTTTTGCAAAGCCATTCTCTCTCCTCACTGGCATGTCTCCTCAGCACAGGTCAGGATGTTAGCGCGAGCTTTATCAATGCAGAATGAAACATCTCCTGTTCCTGAACTCCCAGTCACTGCTGGAATTGCTCTCCAGTTCTTGTTAACACATTTGGCTCTTCTCTTTGGTTTGTTTTCAGCTTGGCTGTGACTTCATCTTGAATTACAAAAATACCGCATGCACACACTGGAAAAAAAAAACACTACTGTTCTCAATGTTTCCTGCTGTGGAGAGCCAGATATTCTGCCTGCTCTTGCCTTCCCTCCAATCAGACCATGTAGGCTTGCATGGCTCTTGCAGTTTAGTTCCATGAAGGAAGCCAACACCTCAATCCTATCTCCAGTCTTTCACTGCTGAAGATCATCCATTGCATCCTTATTAGAGGGGGCTCTGATCTGGGGTGGGCTCCAAAGTCTTTCTTTTTTGTCTTTTATCTCTATACCTGTTTTGCAATCTACTGAATGGGAACATCCCATTAGTCACCCAGCCACTGTGAAAAGCAGCACGCCTTTCTGTGAGAGCATAACTGGGGCAATGAATGTATCTGCCAGACATGAACCAGTGATTATAACTGTTCCAGGGTTCATTCACTTCTAAATAGGGAATGTGATGTGAATATGAATATGCATGTCCATTTTTACTCTGTATCTCATATCTTCCAAGACAGCTGCAGGGGGCTGGGGATAGCAGGACAGATAGTAGCATTATTTGGGAGGAGTGTGAGTGAGCAAACCTCACACACTCGCGTACCAGGAAAAGCTCATGAGATGGTGGCTAAATAAGCCTTTGTGTAATTTTTATGTATGATTTTCCACTATGAGTCACCATCATTTACATGTTATCTAACACTGAGAGTCCTGAGCTGATACTACTTTCTCAAAGGGTGAATCCGGCTCCCTAGGCTGCATGCTGAGCTTGGAAGAGGTGCTCTCATGCTGAAGGAGTTAATGGTTTGCTAGAATAACTGTCATCAGACAACTGTGTTACAAAGAGCAGCAGTTACCAAAATACATTTTCGCCTGCAGCATGCAAGAACAATACAGCTATTGTATTGTAACCACAGAACTTGGCACAAAGATAAGCTTGAAAGCGAATCGTGTTTTGTTTGTTGCGGAAGTGATGGAATCCATTGAAAGGTTATTGTTCGACTTCTTTTGAAGCAAATTCCATCCCCCTTAGTGAAGAGTGTCTGCACTCAGGTTGGGAGGAGGAGGGGGCTGTTCAGTAGTGTTACCTTTGGTCCACTAGACAGTCTGGAGGATAAGGTCATTAACCTGCATCCAGGTGACCCTTCATAACCCCCCTCCAATGGACCATGATTTCTATCAGAGATAACGAAAAGCTCTGGAGGAGGTTCCTCAGTAAAGAGTAGCTCAGAATTTTCTATTTTCATCAGAAAAGCCACCCCCTAAAAATAAATCCTGGTTTGAAAGCAGAATATTTTCAGAACTTCTCAACAATGACACATTTTGTTTGCAAACGTGTAGTTCTTAGAGGAAAGAAAGAAAGAGAAAGAAGGAGAAGTTGACTTTCAGGCTATATAGGATGCTTAATCCTCATGGAAGTGGACAAGGTGTACAGGACTGAATTCATTCAAGCTGCACCGATTTGGGATAAGAGAGGAGGAAAATGCTGGAGATTTTAAAGGCCTTGAAATGATAGAGGATTATCCAAAAGTGCTCTTGCACATCCCTGTTAATGCATACACAGGATGGAGGGATAATGATAATTAGCCATATCCCCACCAACAACTACCACCTATTTCTCATTGCTGAGAGGAACTGCCACAGATTGAGAAGAATTGGAATTTCTGACCCTATTTGATTCCCATCTCACACCTCTTCCAACAGAGGACTGCAGACATTAGGGTTTATGAGTAAGGACAGAAGATCAGGAGATTGGCTTAAAGAAAGTGGGATTTAAAAAGAACACCATTAAAGCCTAAAAATGCATTTTTCCTTCACCTAAAAATGCATTTTTCCTTCACCTAAAAATGAATTTTTCCTTCATGGTCTGTAGTATTTTAGGATACATTTTGTTTTCTTTCCTTAAGCTTTTCTTCCCAGCAAGGAAGCATATGTATCAGTACTCAGTATTCTAATGAAACTCATTGATTCTCAAGTAATCACTCGATATTAGGAGCTGTGCCATTAAAGAAAAAAAGAGATGCAAAATGAAATTACAGGAGTAAGGAACTCCAGTATTATGAATATGGAATGGCTTTTACATTTTCTCTGAGGTTATTATGCCCTCAGCACTTTGCTGATTTTTTAAAGTGCATCATTTCATTTGAGTCACTTCCCCTACAAATTACGTGCTTAAGAACCTGCTGATGTTGCCTCTGACATTAAGAAAAACATCCCACTTTAGACTTTATTTTCCACCCCCCGCTATATCCGTGTTTTATCTCTATATACACTGTGAGGCAAAGAGGATTCTTTAGTTTTTTTTAATGAGGAGCAGCAGAGATGGGCTCGGTTACCATTAGGTGTCATGTACAATGCAGAGCTGCCTTCATGCTTCAGTCCTTCTTGTTGTTTTTCAGCATATGGCTTGTTTTTCTACCCTTTTAATTAACTTTACAATTGGTATTACTGATTTTAAGCCAAATTTATACCAAAACTGTGGTATTTTATCCAAAATGTCCTGGGCCAGTAGCCTCAACTCTTCCCCCACGCAATGGGGACAAACAGGCACTTCTACAACATGAGCCATTCGACCCATATTAAATGCCTGCCCTCTGGTACCCACACAGTGAGTTGCTATGTTTCAAAGGAAAGATTAATTCATCTCACTGAAACTACCCACAAATGAGCAATTGGTGCCAGTGTTGCTTGTTTTCCAGAGCAAACCCCTTCAACCTTCCCTTGAAGCTTAAGTTCACCCTTATGCTTCTCCTATCTCAGCTGCCTTTTCAGCTGTCTGCATTTACTGCCGCAAAGAAACAGATCCAATGGGAAATCCAGGCAGCAGAAGGGAAGATGGAGAAATCTATGTGCAAAGCAATGGAGAACCACCCAGAAACAAACACCATCCATTCTCCTTCCACGCTGTGTTACTGTTTCCCACTAACTGCTGGCACTCCAACCATCAGCCAGGTTCTGCTCCCACTCCAGACTGGCTGTGAATCCAGCACAGCTTCTGGGGGCTGCTGCCAGGATAACTGAGAGCAGCACATCCTCTCCAGCTCCTTTTGCACTTTGCAGTGAAAGCATGGAGCACTTGCTTTGGAAGTGACAAAGCCCTGCACTCACAGGTGGCCATCTTTTGCCATCTTCTGCTCTCAGGGTAGGCTGGAGAAGAAGAAACTATTTGGAAGTGCTGAGCACAGAACAGTAGCATTAGGGAAAGAAGCAAGGGCAAAACACAGTCATGCCGCAGTACTATCACAATATGTGATTGTAATGGGAAGAGATACAACAAGAATCGCTGATAAAAAGAAGAATGAAAAGAGTGAGAGCTAGTAGCAGGGTTGCTAAATGCTGATCAATGCTTTAAGGCGGCCTTTGATTTTTTTTTAATTAATTATACATTCCCTCATACTTTGTACTGCCGTTGATTTAATTGGACTCCTTATTTTTAGACAAGTGCAGCACAAGGAAGATAGGATACAGCTTTCAGAAGCTCAGCTCTAGCCTCATTCTGCCTCATTCGGTACCATTGGGAGCAAAATTAGGCTAATGCTGAGATCTTCTGAAAGCCTCGTGCTCCTGATGCAGTTCAGCACATCACACGGGATGGAGTAACCTCCACACAGCTCCACCCATGCAGGAATCCATGCAGAACTGGGCTCATCATCCCAAAACCGTAATGCAGGAAAGAATTAGTTTTGAGGAGCAGAGAAAGGTACTGAAGTCTGTCTGCTACTGAAGAATTTGCCCAGATACTCACTTCAGCCTCACCACATGCAAATGGTTTTGTGTAATGGCTGAGGGAGGCAGGGGTGGTTAACAGGAGTGGTTAGCAGCAGCAGACCAGCTCAAGGAATAAGGAAGGGCTGAGGCCAGGCTGGTGTCACCTCACCTGCCTGCACGCATGGAGCAGCAGCTGCCAGCACTGTGAGCACAGGATGCTGCAGACCCGCAGCCCTGAAATAGTTGGTGATTTTCTCTACGCCTCAGTTCCTCCAGTCATGAGATCCCCCAGACACATATGTCTTGTCAAAACACATTCTGCTCTTTCGACTTCCCCGGGATAATCATTTCTGCTAAACTTTCCCAGTATGTCTACAGTTTTAGCCATATAAAAGTGCTTCTGTTGGGAACAGTTTATTCACTTTCAGATCTCAACTGCTGTACAACAGTTTTCAGACCAAAGTCATGCCTGACCCATCGCTCAGAAGTGCAGAGCGTGCATTTGAACCCTGATGTCTGTGAGCATCCAGCTCCAGCAGTGCCAAGACTCCCAAGGCCACACTGTGCACATTTGTTTGATGGCCGATGCCTTTCTCATGACTGCAGCATTTCCTAGGGCTTGCTTCTTTGATGCCTAATGCCCTGTCACATACATACGGCACAGAACATATTGCCCTGTTGGCAAGACTGATATATTATTGCCACATTTGTTGCACTTACAAAGAAAAACACACTTCTTAATATGCTTTCAAGACATCACACACACACAAAATAGATAAGATGGAGCTCGGTTGTAGAAGGTTTCCATCACGAATAATTTTAGAAGAACACCCCCACATCAGTTCTGATACTCCATTGCGGGGGAGATCTACGCTATGGAAATGAGATGATGCCAGCGTGTATGTGTCAGTCTGCTCAACAATACCTGCCTGAAAAGATCAATCTGGATAGCAAGGTCTTCAAGGCAAGCCTCCAAGACCCAGCCTCCCACACAGCCCTGGCACTGTGATGAGGTGTGCCTGCATATGGGACAGGCTTATGGTGAAGCACTAAGGCGAGGTGTGAGCCGGCTCTGGTGAATGAATAGCAAAGGAAAAACGATGAGGAAAACCATGTTGTCCTCAGGCAACACATCTTGTCTGAAAACCTTTACGGTCAAAACTCTTTGCTAAAGGGAAGCACCAAATCTCCCAGCATTTGGTCACCTGAGCAATCCCAAAAAGGCAGGAGTCATGTTGCCCGATCACCAAAGCAGAGGAGGCAGAGGACAGGCCGGGTGGGGGGACAATTGACAAGAGTCAATTCTATCTTGGCAAACACTACTAAAATCCTTAGAAATTATTCCAGAAGAACAGACTCAAAGGCTTGATTTGCAATAACCTTTCAGCAGACGCTTTGCAGAAGAGCAGCTGGCATCTGCTTATATCTCACTGAAGTGTGTAAGTACCTGCTTGAAGGTAATATATGCATAATCACTCTTTGGTGTAGGGATGATTACTACATCCAGGTATCATCAAGGTCTTCCTATTTTCTTTCTTTGTAATCCACTTATTTATTCAGGAAGAATATGATCAGATACAGCAATAGAGTTAGAACTGACAGGCCTTATAAAATCAGGAAAGCATGCAGGGAAATACTCCCTCTGTGCAATAAAGTTTTCTCATTACATTCTCAGATCCTTTATCTCAGCGTTTCTCAGTTTATCACAATTCTTCATTTCCTGTTCCCTTTTAGAGTTCAAATGTGTATATAAAATATATATATATATATTTAATGTGGCTTTCTTTTTTTAACCCTTCCACAGCTAACATTCAAAACCTTTTATCCAGACCTTACATACAAATGCCAGATAATTTAACTGGATGCCACAGGGACAGCATAATAACATAATCTGGAGGTTGGGACTTCTCTCAACAACTGATTATATAACAGCAAAATAATTGTATGAAGCTTTTTAATGCTACCTGAAGTCGGTTAAGTGGGATAATGCAGACATTACCACGGCTATGCTTCTTTCCAGTTTGGATAGCCAACTTACTTGAGTGTGCAGGACTCCCATATTTGCCTGAATTTACTCCTCTTGCAACAAGAATAGGCAAACTAAAAGTGAAATCATTTAGACATCTCCATCAAAGCATTTGTCACAGCTTCATTTGACTACACTTTTCCTAATGCCACAGTCTGTGAGGTTATATTAGAGAGCTCACCAAAACTAGCAAAGACTCACAGTAGCTGAGGGCTAAAGAACAACATGAGACTGATACCCACACTGAAATTCACACCTGGGCTTGCTTACTAGCTATGTTTTCTAATGGAAACTTTGACATGAGCTTTAGTTACCGGTTTAACCACACACTTCATGTAGCTCTGAGGCACGAGACCGAGACCTGTATGAGATGTGTCACCCAACGACCGGCACCAAGATGCACCCAGCCCCCAGCACTATCTGGGGCTGTTTCAGCCCTGAGTCAGTGTCAGGTCTGTCTCGCTGTCTGCTCCATTCACCCTCCTGTCCGCCATGTCCTACAGCACTTGCCCACCTTCCCCATAGCAATGGTGGATAACCTGGACCTACCTAGATGGCAAGAAACACCGTGCAAGGAAGACTTATGTTAAAAAAAGACTGAAATAGTTGTATTGCTGAAAACAACCGAGGCTTGAAATAATTCCTGAACAGAGCTGTCTAGAGCAAGAGGCTATTTTGAGAGCCTCTTTTTGCCTCTAACCCAACTATCTCAGCACCCCACCCTTCTTCCTTCCACCTTCCTTAATTTCTTAGACTTCCTTCTAGTTGCTTTCTGTGAGTCTATTTTAGATGTGAGATTATGGTTAGCTTCTCTCTGGGCATCTACTTCTCATTTTCTGTCTCTGGGCTTCGCCTTTTCAGCAAAGTTGTGAGTCCATTAGTGCACACAACACCTAAGGTCCCTCACAGATTAACACACGTTGCCTAGAAAGAAGGCAGTAAGGTGGTGGAGTGAGCTTTCCCAAATGCAAAGCCTACATACAGAGCCAAACCTGCCAAGTCCAACTGTCAAGCACGAGTGTCTGAACAGCCACCTCCTGGGAGTTGCACATCCAGACATCCCAGCATTGCACAGAGGATCCATCTCCCAAAGCTCAGTGCTTGGTGGCTGGTAGAGCAGTTCATGGTAGGCCCAGTGTCACTGACTTCACAGAACAGCAGCTTTCTGGCAAATTGTGCAACTGCACCACCCCCAAACTTCCTGTTTTGAAACCCCAAGGAGCTGGAAAATGTTAACACCGGCACTTTAAAGTGCTAGTTGCGGCATTTTTTTTTCTTCTTCTTCTTCTTCCTAAAGATCTACATCACACTAGCAAGCTCTACACGGAGAGGAGCAGAGCGGGGCTGCACAAAGGGACTGGGGCAGGAAGGCTGTGTGCCACCATTACCCTCTGAGCACCCTGTGTTTGTTGCTGTGCTGTCACCAAGCAGGAGGTGACGTGGCAGATAGTGGGCTGATGGACACAGCATCCCACCTCCATCCATCCTACCCTGGGGAAACCCACTTGGATGGGGAGAGGAGGATTCAGCAACGATAGAACCAGGAGATGGCAAATCTGTTTCTCTGCAGCTCGCTTCTGTATAGGAAGAACAGCAGTGAGAAAGGAAGAAAGCGTGTTTGTCTTGAATAACACAAGGGAACTTCTTTCTTTCCAGTCAGCATGACAACTGCTTCCCTTTCTGGCTATCACTGAAATTCCAGATGATACATCTGAGCATACTTAAACCTCTAACTCGGCTCCATGCAAAGACATTGCCTTCCTGGCTAGCTAGAAATACATGAATGGTATTGGGATGAAAGTTCCTGCCCTACTGTGCTGCACAGGGTATTGAATAAGGACATCTGGTCATCCTGCAGCACTCTGGTTGGTATTTATACGAGGTGCTTAAATGGAACAGGGCTCTGCTTAAAGGCCTTCAGTTATCAACGCCTTCATTTGAATTGATTTGTATCATCTACCTTTGATTGTTTTGCTCATCTTCAGAATCTGCAGCCCTTTACCAGCTGCACTCATTATCCCTATCACCTTTACCAGTGCTCGCTCTGCAGCAGAGCATAGAACCTTTGTGAATCATCCAGCTGAGCTGCTGCCAGCTCTCATGACTTTGTTACAGAACACGGAGATGGTGTTTTCTTCAATATCCAGCTGCAGGACTTGTGTTATTTCCAGGCTCTGTTTCAGCAGGGGTACATCCCTAGATTTGCTTCTACCCTCACCCTACCCCTCTGTCAAACAGGGACCCAAAGGAGAGCACAGGGCTCCCAACATCTGAGCCCATTGCCCATATAAAAGCTGCACTATGGTTGTTTGGGAGAAAATAATCTCCTGTTTCTTTTTTAAACTGTATACCTCTTTAAAAATGTTAAATGGCTGCTACATTCCTTTCTTTATCCCGGACACTTTTTATGAGTCTGTACTTCCCTCTTCTTCAGCTTTAACAAGCTGGCTAAGCTGAGGATTAAGGGAATGACTTAGCACACATGTGCTACGGGAAGGGGAAAAAACACCTTTGAAATCTTATATAACATAAAAACCCAACACTCAAAGCAGATACACACACCCAGGCCCTCACTCTTGGCACTGAAAACTAATGGTCATCATGGTGCAGCCAGGCTGCAGCTTGCCAGCTGGAGCATCCTCTGAAAAAAGAACATTTAAGTGATGGAAACTAGGACTACATAGCAGCTCTTTTCCCAGCCTTATTTCTGGTGGTGCTTCCCATTGCTCTCTCTTTCCTATAACCAAGCTCAGCGTTCGCCAGCTGGGAGCAAGCAGCCACTGCTCCGGAAGGAATAGGAAGAGAAGCACTGAGCCCTGTCATGCTGTCAGGTACCTTCTGTAAATATTTATGTGACCTATGGGATACAGCATAGTCTGATGTCTTGCAGTCTCCGCAGCCACCGTGCAGCCCTGCAGCTCCTGTCAGAGCTCCCATCTTTCAGACAGGACCTGGGTCTCTGCCTGGCTGTGATCTGCTTATAGCACTGCTGAGCTCATTTGGGGTGCTGTGCTGAACTGTGTGTTCCTATGGGATCACAGCTTGGGGAGGACGTGGCTGCAAGGAGAACCACTGTTAGACACAGCGAGGGCTTTATGTCCTCTGTCATGTGCAGAAAGCAGCAGAAGGAAAAGCTGAGGTAGTCCCTTGAGGACTGAGCAATGCTTGGTGAAGGGAAGAAAAACCAACTCTTGCCACATACTTATTATGTTAGAGTGATTTCTTCCTTCCAAAAGCACTTGGGTTTTGCTTTTTTCCTTACAAACTGCAGAAAGGGAACCTACCCGCCCCCTCCCCATAAACAGGAACACGATCCCTAGTGATATCTTCCTGTCCCTATTTATAGCTGTAAGGTCACTCGAATGAGAACAGAAACGGTATCATATGATTTTTGGCGACCAACTGAATGAAATATTGAGAATTCTGAGGAACACGATTGAATAACCCACGACACAAAACATTGGGAAAAATCACCTCGATGTGGCCGGATTTGTTTGTAGGACAGCATAGCAGTTCTTAGACAAGCAGTCAATTATTTGGAATTTGGCTGTTTTCCCCTACAATAAATAATCAAGTAATTAAATGGACAGAAGTTTTGCTTGCAACATGGTTCTTCAATGGGCAATTGTTTCTTGAAAGCCCAGAATAGCCACATTTCTACTACTGCGCTGTTAACAGTGTAAACAATTGATGAAAACTGAAAGAAATTAAGAGATCTGCAAATGTCACTTAAGGGGCAGTTTGGAAACAAAGACAGAAAAGCTGGGAATTTCATTGTTTGCAAAGAATTTATAACTGTTTCCCTTTAAGTAGTGCTATAATATAGGATAGAGATTCAGGTAGGCTGATGGGAGTTAACTGTTGGCCTTACAGTCTATTCTGCACTGACAGCCGTGCTCCAACCTGTATTCCAACCTGCAAATACCCATTTTCTTCCAACATAAATTATGATCCATAATTTCTATCTTATCATGTCAGGAAGCTTCAAACTGAACCTAATGATGGGGAGAACCAAGTCCTTCCATCATGTTTAATGCGGTTTCCAGTAAATCTTTATTTACACAGCTAAATATTTTATGGGCCAAAGATTCAGGGTTACTTGAAATGATGAATTCATCCCTCCGAGGGGTTTTGTTCATAGATAAGAAGTTTGTCTAGGTTTGAGGCACATAATGAAAGGGAAGATTTAGTCATTCCCTTTCTTTTACAGGCTGCCTCCGTCCTTCCATTGCTCATTCACAAATCCCTGGTGCCTTTGTAGGCAGACAGCTTGTAGGTGGATCTGAGGTAGAAGCTGCTGCTGGTGTTTGTGAGCAGCGATGTGCAGGGCCGGCTCCTTCCTACAAACCAAAGGGTCAGCTGTGCCTATGGCAGGGTGAGGATCTCTGCTTATCACAGCAAAAGGAGAGCCAACAGGAATGGGGAAATTCAGCCCCAGGCAGCAGACAGAGGGGCCAACTCCTAATGAATTAGACATCAGTGCTGGAGAGCAAGAGGATGCTCTGCACCCAAGGGCTCAGCCCCACTGCATGACTCAACCCCTGCTTGGGGATCCCCGCTCACTGCCTGCCCCCAGCACTGTCATGTCCCCACTGCTGCCTGCCCTCTGCATCTCAGCTGTAGGAAGAAAATGGACCGAGTGCATTTAAATACCTCTTAACAGTTCACCCCTGTCCATCGTGCTATTTGCATTAACTTTGCTGCTTGGTAGCTCATTAGCCTGTGTGCAAAGCGCTGCTGGCAGCAATGCCACCCTCCTTTTTTAAATTGGACTGGAATAAGAAAGCTGAGCAATTACAAAGGATTTCTGTGCGGTGCTACTGAGACCGAAGGCTCTCTTTATGGTTAATGCATCATTCCCCATTACAGCCATTTCCTCTGAAGTAAATGGGATTTTGCCATTATACTTCATGTTTATTGATATATATTTCCTAGCTGAATTGACATTACTCTGTTGCTTTCTTTTTTTCCTACCCTGAAATTGCAGGAAGCCAAAAATCCTTCAACAATAATGAGTTAAATTCTGTAGTGTGCAGAGCTCTGCACTCTCCCATTAAGTGGGCTGGGATTAAAATGGACACCATTTACACATTAATATGTATTCTAGAATAGATACCATATATGACTCAGGCTAAGGGGCCAATTGCTGGGACATGTCCTAGCAATATCTCAGTGCTGTTCAACCAGAGGGAGACTTTCCTTACAACTTGACACTGAAGACTAAGGCAGAACAAACAAAAATACCTGATTCTTTGTAGTAGCTAAAACCCCTGCAGTGCTCTTGGAAGGTGCTATTAGCATCTTTCTCCCCCTCTGCACACCTGCAGCTCAGAGGTAGCATCCCCCTCCCTTTCTCTTCTATTTGCTGTCTGGTGCATTGCTGATTGAGCATCCTGTACTTCAGCTCCATAGGCAGCAGCAGCTGAGAGACCAAGCTGAGATCCAGCTGCAGTGTTGGCATGACCAGAAATGGTCACTGTGTGATGGCAGTTGGATGGATTCTGAAAAACAAGTTATTTTCTGCCTTTTCCTCTTCTTTCCATTTCTTACCCGTAGCTGCAGAGCTGCAGCCAGCACTTGCCACTCAGCATGGATAAATCTGAGCACCTAAGCCATAGTTAGTCACCTAATTAAGTGACCTGATTTTTCTTCAGGATCTGAGTTTTGTCTTCCAGCTCCCACTCAGCAGCTGGGAAAATCAGGCCAATTCTCAAAGTGACCAAACACAGCTGGGATGGGTTTTGAGCATTCAGCTTCTTCAAAGCGGATCCTACCAGGGCCTCAGAGCAGTCAGAGGAAGGGTCCTCTCCAGGTCCTGACTACAGAAAATGCTATTAGGGAGAGATTCAGTGCCTGCCCTAACCAGGAGCTATCAGTCAGCAGCAGCATCCCCAGCAGTAAATTAAAATCTCTCAGCTTCAGGTCCCGTGATAAAAATATACCTTGCCTTTTGTTTGCTTTATGCAGTATTTCCTCCTTGTGCAGAAAATTAAATTGAAAAGGGAGTTTATTGTCCCTGTGGATGAGATAGGCACCTTCTGAAATTGCTCATGAACAAAAGTGTGTGGGGCCCAGCCTTGTGCTTTCTGACACCCTTTGGGGTCCTGGGAGTACAAAGGCAATGAGGAAGGAGCTGCAGTCAAACCCAACAGAGCTCCATTGTGCAGCTTGTTCCACGGCAACATCAATTCATGAAGCCAACAAGGGTGGGTGGCAGAGCCGTCTGCCCTGCTAGATTCCTTCAGAGATCTGCTCTGGGGGCTGGAGAGAGTAAATAGGGAGAGCAGTTTGCAGCAGGAGAAACTGCTCATCTCAAAGCCAGAGCTTATCTGGGAGAGCGTTCTGAATTCACTGCCTCAGACACAACACAGATATGCTCCCTAACAATGGCTGGTCAGCTGAATTTAGTATTGTTGGATAGAGCCTCAGCAAGAGGGGGAGGTCAAACAAGCAAAGCAAGGCAACAGAAATGGTGGATGAAACTACAGGGAGGAAAACCCATTGCTCTGCCCAAGGAGCGGCCTCCCTTACAGCTCTGCAGCCCGTGCTTTCTGCAGAACTACTGTAAGCAAAGCAGTGGCCGTTGTGCAAAATACATCTGTGGCAGCCTGGGCAAGGTCAGCCAGGCAGAACAGAGCCAACCACGATGCTGGTCTGTCCTTGCAGAAGCAGGTGCTGGGACAAGCGGATCTCAGATGAGTGCTGGCAGATAAGGGCAGCAGAGCGCTTCAGGAGGAAGTATTTTCATAATCGCACATTTGCAACACAGCCCTTTTTTTTTGCAGCATTATCTTTCTGCCTTCCTCTTACTCTCAAAATGAACAAAAATATGTATATTCAAAGGGGTGGGGAAGCCGGTGGCAGAGCTGAAACACAGCTGAGTCAACAACATGCGTCTATGACCAAGTGGGTGACATTTCACATCGCCGCATGGTTATCAGAGCACCCTCCAAAGTCATCACTGCAGACAGAAAGGGCAATAGGTACACACATAAATGTCCCATGTGGCCCTATGGGCACACAGCTGGAGGGTCCCTGCTGCCCTAACCCTAGAGCCATAGATCATGACCATCTTCCCTCACTTTGGACCATTTCCTACAGCCAACCCAACACCCTCCTGCAGCACATAACACAGGGGTATTCAGTGCACTGATCCTGTCCCTTTGGTCAGACACATTCCCTCTGGCTTCAAGATGTCAGCAAGCTTTCTGAATTATCATTAAACTGTAACATACCATTTTTAGTAGGTTACTGCTTGAGGCCAGCCACTGTAAGCTAGAAGTTTTTCTGTCCTCAGACAGATTTTGTCATTAATAGCTCTGAGACACCCCATCTGTTTCTAGCACTGCCATCTGTGGGATCCCTCCTCTTCCCCTGCATTTAGAGGAAGGCTGCCTGGGACCCCACTGCCATCACTGTGTGCACCTCAGCCCTTCCTCCTCCCACACCACTTTGCACAAGTGCGTGCCGAGGGATTATCTGTTGTGAATTAGATTAAACCAACATCCCCTTCAGTCTGACCTCCTTCCTACCACATCTGTAGCTCTTGAGAGCAACGCTGCCCTTTTGCCTTTAAGCAGGAAGCCTTGAAATGAATTCAAGGTGCGTTGGCCTCCCGACACCCAGCTGAGGTCTGATTTCTGCCCTCAAATTCTAACATTTCTATCCTTTTCTGCCTCCTTCACTCATAATTTTTCTTAGATATTTATGCCTTTTGGATTCTGTGTGGATTCCTCATTTTGGCATTCAAAGCATTACAAAGCTGAGCTGATCCACAGCTGCATTTCAGTGCTGAGCATTTGGAAACACTACAGGGATAAAAAGGCAGCACCACCACACAGGTCTGTTCTGCAACTGGAAAACCCGCTTACCAGAAGACTTCAGCCTTGTTAGCTAGAGTGAAAAGGGATATACAGGCATCCTGATGGGAAACGAAGAAAAGAAGAGCACATTCACGTAGCAGGGGATGAAGGGAGCTAGTAAATTTTGGCAGGTTATTCTAACAGGGAAAGTCTCAGGTTTGTGCCCCCTGGTGGCAACTGCATCTCTCCTGTCCTCAGTGCTGCTGCAATGGCTGCACATCAGGGCTGAGCCTCAGCCACGGTCACATCAGCAGAAAGCAGCCTTAGGACTGAGATTAATAATTGCACGACTAGACTGGAACACAGGACACCATTGGTTTGGATGCTTGACGTGTGGCTGCAATTATTTCAATTATCCTCAGCTTCACCCCCAACGTTTGACTCATAGTTTTTCCTGTATGTATTCATAACACATAACCCTCCTTAAAGGGAATTCAGGCAGAACTCAGGTTGTAGTTAATTTGAGGCTAAAGGTGTCTGTTTTGCTTGGTTCACTGTCTTATCAGAAAGCAGATGTGACTTTATCCATACAATCCACCAGCACTGAAATGTTCTCTTCATTTTGCTTTCCCTTCAGACAAAAAGCACTGGCATCGACAGGTGGAAGAAGCGTCCAAGCAGCATGCGACTGGTTGGTATGAAGTAATACATGTTACAAAGAGTACAGGAAATCAGGGGCTTTAATGGCTAAGATTTCAGCCATTAGACAGTAGAATGTTACTGCAGGTGTTTTGATGGGAACATGGCCTGAAACACAGCTGCAATTAGAGACAGTGTTTGAGGGCTGTAAATAACCAATGGAGGAAAAAGCCTTGTCTGAGAGTTGGCGATCTCTAGGAATAGCAAACAAGGGGGAGAGAAAGGAACAAATCCTCCTCCACCACAATGCCCAAACTGAAAACTGAGAGCTGCCTTCTCAGAGATGCTGAGCCATTTCCAGTGCTTTCCCCACCACATTATGCACACTGAATGTCAGACAGGCAGAGGCAGTGACTGAGGTTACATCTTCAGACTTTCAGTCTGAAACTAAAATCCAATTTCCTGTATTACTTAGTAGTGGTAATGGGCTGCAAGAGAGACGGTGCACCTCACAGCCTGACCCCCAAGAGTTGATTCTACTTATAAAGGGAGAAGGAAACAGAACAAGGAGAGGGGGAGCTGCTTTTGCTGAAGAAAACACCTTTCTATGCCAATCTAACTCTCCTTTCTCCCTCTCTCAGGCTGTTCTCCCATGTGGGTGATCCATTCCTGGATGACACCCTGCCTCGGGAATACGTCCTCTACCTGCGCCCCACCGGCCCCCTGGCTCAGAAGCTCTCTGAGTTCTGGCAGCAATCAAAGCAGATCTGCGGGAAGAACAAAGCTCACAACATTTTCCCACATATCACCCTGTGCCAGTTCTTTATGGTAAACCAGAGCTCCTCTTTCTGCCGCCTTTATGCATGCATGTATGAGCAGCCCTTGCCAGGCTCAGGCTGGAGAGGCTGCATGCTTCATTCAGTTGCTGCAGAAGGGTTTGAGCTCAGGAATTCAGGGGTTATGACAAGAAGTGCCTGGGCTTGGTGAGGAGGTAATTGGGTTTTAAGCGAGCTGTTTTCAGGGAAGAGCAGCAGACCAAATTCACGTAATCTCAAATGATTGTTAACATGAGAAGAGCGTGTGTGGGGATGAGGCTGGGGAGGTTATATGGGGATAGCTGATCCTGCTGCGAGGACAAGGGATGGGCAGAGGACTTCTGAAGATGCCTGTTTCTGTGACCCTGTGCTATTTCTTACTGCGTGCAGAGGCAGACCATTCATACAGCACCATTCACGCTCACCCACTTGAACTCCCTTTCTCTACTAAGTGCACAGCAGAGCTGAGTACAGGCATGGGGATCAGCTCTCCACCTGAGCAGTGCTCATCCTTTTTCCTTTGGCAGTGTGAGGACAGCAAGGTCGATGCTCTCACGGAAGCCCTGCAGGCCACTGTGATGCGCTGGAAATGCAAATTCCCTGCCCCTCTGCCCTTGGAGCTCTACACGTCCTCCAATTTCATCGGGCTTTTTGTCAAGGAGGAAAGTGCTGAGGTGCTCAAGAAGTTTGCTGCAGACTTTGCTGCAGAGGCTGCCTCCAAAGCAGGTGGGTGACACTACATCATATGAAAGCCCTCAGTTCTCCCATAGAGGCCATTTCAGAGGTCGTCTTCCACACTAACCTGACAGTCTTCCAAGGGCAGGCAAAGGGATAGTGCCCAATTAATATAAAGTATGCATGGGAAATTAAATGTCAGGGCTGCCCACAGGGAAGCAGCGATACCTGTGAGCTGAACAAAGGGTGGCCTGAGAGCAGCCCCCCTCCGGGTGCCTTGTTTGTCAGCAGGCTTTCACTTTAAATATCACCTCACGCTTAGTGTCAAGCACTGCTCCTGAAAGGGAAGTTGACATTTGGCAGTTCTTTAACCTTTCAGACAGACTGCAGCCTGTGGGGCTGAGCATTTCCTGCTCCACTCGCTGCCACAAAACCTTCCTCAGCCTCAGAAAGGCTGCGTTCAGCACTTGGCTGCACTTCTGAGATGCACAAAGGGCTCTGAGAGAAGACCCAGAGCACCCTGACAACCTCGAAAGAGCCTTTCCACCAGCCCTGTTCAATGCCAGCCAACCTCCAGCCCAGCCCATGCCCATCAGTTCTTTCTTAGGGGCAGCTGATTGCTGCACTGCAGTGTGCAGCTTAGTCAGGTTATCACACTGAAGTCTGTGGGGCTTCTTTGGAGTCCCAGAGCATATTGTCTCTGACTGACCAAAGAAAGAAAAAAGAATGAAAGATGGATGAACTTGCAAAGCTACCCCTGATGACATTTAAAGCCTTGTCTATGAATAGCTGCAATTCTGACTGAATAATCAGTCACATTTAATTGCAATTTTTGGTTGAATAAGCAGAAGTAAATTACATGCAAACAATGCATTCTATGTTTTCTACATCCACTGGGAGAGTCCCAGTGTTTCACAAACTTCCACCTTTCTGCTTCCCTGAATCTCTTCCTGATTCAGATTCTATTTCTGCAGGATCATTTTGAATCGTTATTTTACCTATTTCTGCTTTCACCATTTGGGAACACCTTCCCTTCCATGAGTGAGCTACTAAACCAGCAAGAAAAAGATGTAATCAATTAACATGGATATGTAAATTCCAGTGATTTGTAATTTCAACAATATGAGAGAGAACAGGGGAGGGATAGTAAAAATGAGGCTGTTTCACTTGCTTCTTCAGGGGAGATCCTCAGCTCCCAATGACAGAAAGGCTGCTCCTCACTTGGGAAGTCTCTCTTAGCGGGCCTGTGTGATCAGCATTACAACAGTTGTTATCACACCATCCAGAAAAGCCCCTTTTCTGAATTCAGATGACTTTTGGCAGCTTGGCAAGGATGTTTGGTCTACCACCCTGGTGTGACTAAGAACTGAATCAGACCACAAATCTGATGGCTCCATCCAAGGCACGGCAGACACAGAGAGCCCACATCTGGCTTACCCAAAGCCCTTTCAGAAACTCGCCTCCAGTATCTTCTGCTTAGGCTATCTTAAAAAGCTGCACTACCACCTCCTGCTCATGGGCCACAGCCACTCTCACACCTTAGAGAAGCTGCTGATCTCAACAGCCCCTTGTTGGTAACTGACATCTTCTTGCTGCAGATGTGCACGTGGAACCCCATAAGAAGCAGCTCCACGTGACGTTGGCCTATCACTTCCAGACCAGCCACCTGCCCACGCTGGAGAAGTTAGCACAGAACATCGATGTCAAGCTGGGCTGTGACTGGGTGGCTGCCATATTCTCCCGAGACATACGCTTTGTTAACCACGAGGTACGTGCTGTGCAGTTTGTTTCAGTCCAAAAAGAAACGTTTATCTTCGTGGCCTATCTACTTCCATCACTCACAGGTTTCTACAGTTGAAGTGATTAAGCCCCTTGCCATAGTTTTCACAATACTGTCCTTATCCAACACAATATACAGAAAAAATATATATATTTCCATTCCCCAAGTCAGATGTTTAAGTCTAAGCCAGCCACCTGAGGTTCCCTTTGCAGTCAGTGCAGTGATAGAGCACCACCCTCTTCCCTATCTGAAGAGCCAACTTGTCCTTTAGAAGCTGCAAGCAGTCAATGTTATCACCAACCACAAAGGGAGCTGCTGCTGTAAACCAGCTCACATCTGTGCCTATCTAACTGAAGGCAGCCATGTGTGAGAGCCCAACCTTGTGCTATCAGGCGACAGTGACTAGCTCCCACCTCCCTTTGAAGATATCACAGATATCTAGGAGGGTTAATGAGCAAATGGGCTGATGCCATTCAAGCTGATCCTGAGCACCAAACTGCTGTGAACTACTGGTGTCATGGTTTTGTATAGGTTTCCTTCCATTAACAACCCCTTCATTCATTTGTGCTTCTGTTTCTTCCTCAGACTCTACAAGTGATCTATCCTTACACTCCCCAGAATGATGATGAACTTGAACTGGTCCCTGGAG
Source organism: Coturnix japonica (assembly GCF_054131305.1). Taxonomy (NCBI): domain Eukaryota; kingdom Metazoa; phylum Chordata; class Aves; order Galliformes; family Phasianidae; genus Coturnix; species Coturnix japonica. The sequence goes on from NC_140696.1 coordinate 4,294,648, forward strand.
ACTTCATTTTCATGTCCCCAGTGGAACAAACCAGTACAAGTGAGGGCTGGATCTATGGCATTTCCCTTGCAACCGGCTGTTCTGGGCTACTGCCTGAAAATTACATCACGAAGGCGGATGAATGTGGGACCTGGGTGTTCCATGGGTACGTAAAGCTGCTCAGTCCAATCCTTGTCACTGCAAAAAAGGGAGCTCAGCAGCTGTGATTTCACCTGGGTAAGCGAAGAGATTCCCAGGGCTGCTGAGAAAGTGGCTTTGGGGGAAACATTCTGGCATACCAAGCCCCATCTGGTAAGCAAAGGAAGAGCAGGTGCTAGCCCCATGCATGGGATTAGAGAGTGATGTGATTTATTTAGCTAGGATGTTACAGCAACTGTTACTCATAGGATGGCTGCTGCTGGTTGACAGAGCTGGAGCAGATGGCCATTGCAGAGCTACCACAGCGTAGGCATCTCTATGGTGGGACTTGGGTCACAAAGCTTTGAATCTGTGCATTAATTTGGGAAGTGAGATTTGTTGTGTATGATTCCATGGGGAAAAGGATTCCAGATCAGCAAGATTTCGTTCTAGCTTCACCCTGAGTCCTGCCCAACCCAGAAGACCTTCAGGCAGGGATAAGCACAGCAAGAATCACTCATTCATCCCTCCTGTCACAGCTATTCTTTTTCTGCCTGCCATGTGAAAAATGGCCACCAGTCATAAAGGGCTTCAACTCACATGTGAGCCAAACTGAACAGTCCTATCCATTTCACATCTATTGCCACCAAACTTCAACTCATCTTCCATTACACAGAAATAAAAACCCTCCAGTAACCAGGGCTGAGCAAAATTACAATCAAAGCGCATGAGCAAAGTCAATCAGTGAGTCTGATTGAAGACAAGACTTAATCCAGACCCTCCCATTTGCAATCCAGCAAAAATTGTCTTTTCTTCCCACTAAATTTCCCATCCAAAATCATCTCACGTCCACAAACACTGCTCTGCACTCTGCTTTTTTTCTTACAGTACCTGCAAGGATTTTGAGGCCTAGAGAACATGGGGAACAATTACTATTGCAGCTAAAAGGAAAGACAAACATTTGCAAAGCACTCTGTCTCCAGGCAAGCAAAGAAAGGAAATGCCCCTTCCCTGATTACTGCTAAAGACTATAAATCATGAACTGGAGCATGCAATATGAAGCATTTATCAAAAACATTATTATATACCCGGAAACGGTCTCATTTTACACAACAGCTTCCCAGAGGGAATATTAGGTTACAGAACGTCATTCGGTCAAAACAATATAGCAAGAAGCAAACACAACCGAAGCCCAACTGCCATCCAGGCCAAGATATTCACCATTACATCCTCTTGGTAAGAGGAGAATGGAGCACAAATAACTTCATTTCATAGACATGAAAGAAAGCATGGCACTACTCACCAGGACTGCAGAGCTGTAACGTTGAGGAGGTGGGACCAGTGCCCAGCATTGGGAGTGGGGCTGCTGGTGGTGAGCAGGGCTTTGTGCTGCCTCTGCATACACAGCCACGTCCTGCTGCATCCCTGCAGAGGAAGAAAGAAAAAACAGCCATTGAGTTTTCCCTCTTAGAAACAAGACTGCATTTTTCAAGTGAAAATCATGCATTATTGAGACCATCACTTAAATATAACTCACTCTGGGCTGCAGAGCACCCACACCCTAAACCTCCATAACCCCTTCTTGCCATTCCTGCAGAAAGAGTGATGGTGTTAAGGAGGATTTCATGTTATCTAGCAGTAGTTTCAGGCCCAGCACTAGCTATGTGATTATGCAAAAAGAACAGCTAATTATTTATCTTTTCCAGAGTTGTAAGAGACAAGCTTCAAGAAGCAAAATGCATGAGCCAAAGATGCTCATTTGGGAAGCCTGATGTTTGTTCCTGTTTGCTCTAAATCTTATGATCTGAAAGTCAAGGACACTCCATGACTGCTCTGATGCTAGTTCTGCATCCTGCAAGTGAAAAATAGCCTTCCTGAGATGAGTTTGACACTCCCCTTTGGGCTGAAACTGCCTGCATTTGTAGCAGTGTCAGGAGATCTGTTCTGACTGAGCCTGGGAGGGCACCCAGCCATGGCTATGTTAGAAACAAAATGTTTTTCTTTTACCCCTTCTATGGTACCAAGGTAGAAATCTCCTCCTGGTAGCAGCACAACCTACTGGTGAGCTGAAGCTGCTTGGAATGAATATACATTGCATATACATTTAATGGCATGCAGCAGAAAAGTACCATCTTTGCATCAGTGCACCCAGCACCATCCAAAAGCTAAAACTTGTGATGATTCCCTGCACTGTTTTTCCATTACCAACAAAGCCAGAAATAGTCACCTCCTCCACCCCCAAATGGATAGAAGCACTATAGATATTACATAGCAGGCTATTTTGGCTGGCTGAGAGAGGCCAAAGCTATTCCTTGCCCCTTTAATAAGCCTGAGAAATCAGGCTTGGCACAAGTAGAATGGGGAGAAAAAAAGAGCCCTAATTTTTCAAGCTATTTGTTCCTCAGTAGTTTTTTTTCCCACTGTTTTCTTCCCATTCTGTGACAATATCTGGTTACTTTCCCTGGAGATCCCTCTCATCCAGATAGCAGTGAGTGACAAGGCAGAGGAGTCCTTTCCTACACTGAGGACTAATGGCATCGTGTCATGACAGAGACCTTCCCTCCATCACCTCCACTCTGCAAAGGTTTCCTGGCCTGGAGAATATTGACACCAGAATACAGCAGCATCACCAAGAGCGAGGAAGGCAAAGCATCTCCCCCATACCATCAAGAAGACAGTAGATGCTATTGTCTGCTTCATTCTCCGTGTGCCAAGTGGAGGAACCACAAGCCTTTGGGAAAAGCATCCAAACAATGACCTATGCTTAGAAGATGACTAAGCTGAAATAGTGTCAGTGGTTTCTGTTTTCCAGCAGCAGCAAGGAGACACGGCTGGAGGCAGGGGGGTGGCTCTCCTCCAGGCACAGTGAGATAGGATGCCTTTGCCTCATCACCATTTGCAGTGAATCCATGTATCTATTTATAGAGAGCACGGCATCCATGGCCTTTCTGCAAGGACTTAGGGAGAAAATAAGTCTCAGAAATGGTGCAGCAGTTCCTCGGGAAGAGGAACAGTGAAACAAACTCAGTATTCTCCTGGCTGGTGCCCCTGAAAGACTGCAATGTGAGCACAGCAGCAAGGGGCTGAGAACTGCAACAGTGAACTAAAGACCAAGAGCTCAGAATCAAGGTCCACTCTGTACAACAGCAATGGGCCTAGCTAAGACCTTCAACTCCTTCTCACTCTGAGATGTTCATGTTTCTGAGCTAGTGAGGCTGTATCTATGTGCAGCTGATTGTGCCTGTGCTGACCGCTGACAGCGATAAATGCCTGCCCGTGCTCCCTGCTCAGGGCTTGGCACACACTGATGCACTGCAGAGCTGCTGGATCAGAGCTGCCCTTATCCTGCCAGCTGGAAGCACAGTCTGAGCATCTCCCTGCAATATATCATATGGATGTACTCTGCACAGGAGGGTTAGACAGGATTTCTCACCCCAGCACCTGGTCAGATTTCTCACAGTTTATCCACCAATATTTCCTCCCTACATGTAACTGGTTTTCAAGGTCTGCCTGGTACCTCAACTTATTGTTGCAGCCCAGTCCCACCAGATAAGGGGCCAATATCAGGACCAACAGCGTGGCACTTTTTACATCTTCAAACTGGCACAAGACAGATTGAATTTGCAGATTGGTTCTTCACAAAAATGCAGATGACCTACTTTAGTTCCACTGGTAGAGGCACGGGTGTTATTTTAACAGCAATGAAAAGCTCCCCTGAGATTTGATCCTATCTAGGTGCTTGTCAGGAAGCAAATTCTAATGTTTTTAAGGCACTGAAAAGTGCAAGCGAAGGCAACTATTTCTGTCAAAGCAAATGACCACATCCATTAAATGACAACCTTTTTTTAGTGACTAAGCAAGTGCAGCCCATTCAATGTAAGCAAGTGAGCAGAGGGTCACTGCAAGTTCTATAATTGCCTGTCAGAATTTGCTCCCCTGGGTCTCGGTCACAGGCTTTGAATGTCTGAGCATGAGAGCTCCACTCAGAGGGAGCGTCAGTAGATAAGCATCTTGAGGGTGAATGGGATCTATTATGTCCCTCTGGCCGCAATTCACAGGAAGAAGCACTGCTGAGAATAAATTCCCACTGTAGATGGGAAATGGAATAGACAGCACTGAAGAATGTAGACACAACCACCCAGACTGAACATGCCACATCCCTACAAGGCAACACAACTGTTTTGTGTATGGGAGCTCTGAGAAGTGCCCAGGATGACAGGGAAGGCTGTGCTCCAGCTTTGCACTGTATCCCCCTAAGCAGCAAAGTACTGATGCTCTCCTTGCTCCTCCCAGCCAAAAGGATTGATGCAGGTCAGCTGCAACCAGCAATTCTGTGCACTGACTTTCCCCACCCACAGCCTTCTTCTTGCTAGTACCAAAAGGGACATTCCAGTTCTATTTAATATTGGGAATGGTCCACAAGAGCAATCTGCTACATTGGTAAATTAAGATGTGTATTTCTCATTTGTAGCACAGCCAGTGACCAGCCCAAATCCCAAACACTACACAAATATAACAGCAGCTCACACCACAAAGGGGAGAAAAAATTCTCTGTAGCAATTAGTTTCCAAACTGGCCCACAAAGCCATGGTGAGTAACACGCAGCAGGTCCCCAGATGGGGTTGGTGCTGGCCCTGTGACTGTGAGAAATGCCCTGGCATTTTCCATGAGAACATTAGAGGTCTGACAGCCGCACACTGCTGCTCAGTGAAACTGTTCCTAAGGAAATAGGAAGCCCATTAAGACAAGGTCCATCTCTTCATGTGTGTATATTACCTAGCAAGGTGCTCTCTAGGCAGAACTAAAATACAAGTAATAACGTAATAATGTGAACAACAGTAATTATCATCTGTTCCTGCAGACTGCAGCCCAAGGGCACGATGCCTGAAGCGCTCCCAAAGCCAACACCTTTCTGTTTCTGGCAGGTCCTACTCAATCCTGAACACCACATCTTCCCCCTCCCTTCAAGCCTTCACTGATGGAGCTCTGGAAAGAAGACAGCAGGAAGACCAAGGGCCTGGGGACACAGGGCCACTCACTATTATCTGCCAAAACGTGCAGGTAGGGACCTGTGTGCACACAGAGATCAACACACACTTTCTACAACAAATCTGGTCCCCTGGTAGCTGGAAGTTTCTACTTGCAATTCTCTACAAGCTTTAGAAGGGCGCAACAAACCACATGCAGAAAAGACATCGCTGTTGCCCAGCCCTGCTCCATCCTCCACTCAATTTGGCAGTTTTACACCAGCATAACCAACTTCAGAGAGTTTCCTGTACCTGCATGAGGCTAAAGCAAGAGCTGACCTGCCCTGGGTGCCGCTCGTAAATCAGATCTCAGAACAACACATGCACTTTCACAAAGGCCAAACGTGCTGTCATTTTTTCTTCCAGCCGCTGAGAATAAGCAGCCAGCCGGGGCCTCAGAAGCGCTGCCTCTTTGTCTGCAGGCATGGGGAGAGAATGGATGTCGTTTTTGGAAAGTACTGGTTGTCACAATGTTTTGATGCCAAAGGTGAGTGGGCTCCTTTGGGTCCCTCAGGCTCTGGGTTTAGGTGAAGGAAGGAGAGTAGATGGAAACCCTGGTTTCCAAAGAGGTGCTTTGACACTGTGACAAAATGGCTGCACCAGAGGCAGCAAAATAACCAAGGAGTAAATGCTGCAAGAGCAAATTCTATTTAAGTAGCATCACCTAAAGAGCATTCTCATTTGGAAGTGATGCTGACAGTCAATATCCAATGCAAACACCTGTTCAAACTTTGTATATTTTGTTCTCAGACCTAATAACACCAGCAACTGCTCCTGACCTCTCCCTTGCAGGAAGGTACGTGCGCAGTAACCTGAATATGCCTCACAGCTTACCTCAAAGGAGCGGCGGGTTCAGGGATTATGAGAAAGATGCGCCCATCACTGTGCTTGGCTGTATGCAGGCGAGGCTTGTTGGTGAGTTGCCCCTGGCAGGCATGAGTTTGCCCAGGAAGCTTTGCTGTCTCCCTCCCACGCACCCAGACACAGAGAGAAAGCAGAAAAGAAATGAATCTAGGGCCCCAAACTAACAGGATTTAGGTGTTTCAAGAACCTTCAAGCCCCTTCTTGCCTCATTCAGGTGCTGCAGCTGAAAGAAAGGCAAAGCACAAACCCCAAGCTGTCGTATAACATCGCAGCCATTGCCTTATCTCAAATTCAGATCCTTCAGAGCACTTCACGTTGGTCACATTTAAAGTAGGGCAGCTAAAATTATACTTGCTTCCTAAACAAAAATAAATCACCGCACGGCAGCGGGATGCGCGCTCTCCAGGCCACATGGCATCAGGGTTTGCAATATGCACATAACAGAAGGCAAATCTGGGAGCAATTGCAGTGCACTTGGCTGCCGTCATTAAATGGTCCCGGCACACAAGTATGTACGTGACCAGGCACCATCCAGCTGCCTGTGCTGCTGCAGCACCCATCTGACCTTGGTGCTTGCTTTAGTCCTAATTCCTCCCACAACTGAGCAAATGAGCAGCAGCCCTATGGCAGAAGGCTGCTACACAGGCAGCCCTTTCTAAATTAGCCCACGTCTCCCAAGAGTTTTAGAGATTGCTTTGACATGGTTACAGCCATCATTAAACACATGAAGTCGAGGTTAATAACCCCTTCTTACTCCCACCTTTGTGCCCTGCCTCTTCAAATGGAACAAAAACACGACTCTCGTAGCACAGGTCGGTGTGATGCTCAGAGTCCTGTTCTCATTTGGCTCCCTTAGGCTTCGTGAGAATATTAATAACCCTAAGAGTGGAGCTGATTCTTATCTCATTTTCAGTGATCTTCCACCTGTGTAATGAAATGGTAATTTATACTAGCAAAGAATCGAGCCAATTGAATTAAGTTGGGTTTGAATTAAGTTGAATCATTCTGATTTATGACTTATAAATGAAATTAAATGAAATTCAAGCTCTCTACAGTTTCTCCTCAGTGCACTATTCACTTTTTGGCTAAGTGCGAGAGAAAAAGAAATAGAGCAAAAGCTGCTGTGCTTTTTTAGCATACTGGTAGAAGTACATGGCACAATAAACATAGAAAAATGTCCTAGTTCCACAGCTGTGCATGCAGTAATAACCAAATATGATGGGTACATTCATTTCCTGAGACAAGCAGTGCAGCTGGGAAGCTCCTGCAGCTCCTAGCTGGGTGGCAGATACCTGCATGCTGTTGTTGCTGCTACCATGCCATTGCTCAGTTTTTATTCATGGCCTTTAAAATTTGCTTGCAGGAGAAGCCTTGCTAGAAACTAACACCATTGTAGACTACATCTACAGCTCCCCGTCCCTTCGGTGCGTACAGACAGCACACAATATCCTGAAAGGTAAGAACTTATTGAGCAGGAAAGGCTGCAAAGTGTAATGCATTGCAGAAACTAGGAAGGGAAACAGAGATGAGGCGTGAGATCTCCTGGTATTGGAAACAGTTGAAAAACAGCTCCAAAATGCAGTCACGCCTAAGTTCAGAATATTGCATGTAATTGCTGGCCAGCAGTTTACATGCCTTTGCACATCATGTGCCAAGTACGCAGATCAACTGCTTCCCCTTTTCAGAATCACTATTAATCAACTGACTACTTAGTGTGAAAAGAAAGCCCACTGTTTTAGAATCAGACCCAAGTATTAGAGCCGCAAAGTCTTGCTGCCCTCCTCCACAGCCCCTTTCAATGACACCAAGCATTCTTTTCTGCCTTTTCCAGGTATGCAACAAGAGAACAACCTGAAAATTCGGATAGAGCCGGGCTTGTTTGAATGGACCAAATGGGTCTCGGGGAGCACCCTGCCTGCTTGGATACCCCCCGTGGATTTAGCTGCAGCTACTCTAAGCGTTGATACAACCTACAGGTAGCAGAAAGAAGGAGTGGGGAGCATGGATTGCTTTTTGGGTTTGTTTTCAAAGAGGGCCACTGTTGCATTTCTAACCTTAAGCAGTGGCTGGTAGTGACCAGAAAACCTTCAAAGTCTGTTTGTTTTGACCCATTTCCTACAATGTAGGAGCTAGGGCTCAGGTAGAGCCAGGCAGCCCCACCTTTTCACTGATCTTTCCTCAGCATTTGTGCTGCTCAGTCCTGGTGTCACATCCCCAGCTCCTGCCCACACAGCTCCTCCACCACAATGCCCTCCAGCCCAACACACAAATGCTTTTTACTGTAAACTGCACAGAAAAAGGCTAAAAAAGAAAGCCTGTAATACAGCAAAGAATAGACAAGATCATCTGTTTGGGCTTCCTACTCTCAAATTTAGGATTCCTTTATACAAGCCAGACTCACAGAGCTCCCACAAAGGAAACTCCCCAGAGGCCACAGGGCTCCAGCTCTCCACTGCACCTCACAACCTGCATTGCTGGGGCTTCACACATGTAAGACCTTGCTATTTTAGCATGAGCCTGATCACAGGCTGAGCAACCTCAAATCGAAACAAAACCTTCACAGAGCATACACGCACAGGAGTTCCACCTAAATGGGCTTGGTGACGAGCACGTTGTCTCTGGGTTTTTGTGGTTATGATATCACCAGAACCACCGGTGTTTCCCGGAGTCCCAGAGCACCCAACTGTGTAAGGATGTTCAAGTGAAATAAGCAGCTGAAAGTGCAAAAAGCAACAACAACAAGAAGCACAAAAATAAAACAGAAACACCCTGATATTTTTCCATTCCTAATTATACCATCACTAGAGTTGTGTCCTTTTGCTCTGCAGCTAGAATTCCAACACCCCAGGCTATCTAAATAGAGGACCTTACACTGTATTTATCCCTGGGTGGGTTACCACATGTCTTCTACATAGCAGAACAGCTGGACCACTGGAATCTCAGCTTCAGAACACACCTGCCTTCCAGAAAGGCAATGACAAACACTCTCAGCACAAGGGAAGAGCCTGCTCTTGTGTGGGACTGGGAGATGTCCCCTGGTCCACCTCCCATCGCTGCAGTAATTCCTGCAGGCAGAGCAGGTCACTGGATGGAAGGAAAAGTTAGCTCTCTTCCTTGCATAACAGCATGAAAATCCATCATAGCAATCCTTACACTGAGCTCTGGGGGCCCAGGGGATTAGAAGAGTTAAAAGAACATATACTTTCAGATGAATCATAAGCAGCACTTCTAACACTTCTTCTAATTTACCATACTTGTTTTGCTCACAGACCTCATATTCCTGTCAGCAAGTTAGTGGTTTCTGAATCTTATGATACATACATAAGTAGAAGTTACCAAGTAACGAAAGAAATCATCAGTGAATGTAAAGGCAAAGGTAAGTGCTCCACTCTCAACCTTTTATTCTTGTGTTTGCCCACAAACCTTGGCAGCACTGTGTGATACTGGTTGTCACAGGTCTTGGGAATGGGAGCCTGAAGTAATTGGTGGAAATCCATCCAAGTGCTTTAATCAGAATTAAGTTTTAGATAAAAGTATGTGTGAGACAGCTGGAATCTCACCAGACATTTCAAAATGAAATAGCACTGAGCTAAGTGATCCCAAAAATTGCTCAGTGCTCTATGTTGATAAGCCATGCATTTCCCTGCATACACTAATTTAATGCACTGTCATATAATGAACAGAACCCATTCTGCACATTTCAAATGGTCAGCCCCACCTGGGGCACTGTCCCCAGAGCTGGCTCTGTCTCACACCTCAGCCTTCATTTCTCACTGTTTCAGGAAACAACATCCTGATAGTGGCACACGCATCCTCCCTGGAGGCTTGTACCTGCCAGCTCCAAGGGCTCTCGCCACAGAACTCCAAGGACTTTGTACAGATGGTCCGAAAGGTAATTAGCAGCAAGGGGTAAAGCTTGCTGACTTTAGAAAGAGAGATTTGCAACCTGCTTGGCCAGACAGAGGACGCTTTGTTCCTCTCATCTGATCATTGCTGAGTTTCATCCGCTTCAGAAGTCAGGAGGGTAAAGCAGATTGGTTAAAGAGGCTTTATCCGATGTGACACTTCTGTAACAGAGCAGGGGGATCAGATGCTCACCTACAGCTGGTACCTACTCAGTCCCTGCTCACTGCTTTCATTTCCTTCTCTCTTCATGCAGATTCCATACTTGGGCTTTTGTTCGTGCGAAGAACTCGGAGATACAGGTGTCTGGCAGCTTACAGATCCCCCCATCCTCCCTCTCACACATGGACCGACTGGAGGCTTTAACTGGAGAGAAACCTTACTACAAGAATAGGCAAAGCTACACGAGCAAGGAAAACCCACGGCCTTTCCAAGCGTTGGAGAATGTCTCTTCTTTCTTGTGTTTATTGACAGTGGAAAAATAGTCATAATGTTACGTGGATTACACAAACAGCTGTTCTAGCATATCTTACACGGCCAGAGTCATGCCAAAATTCTCACGTACAACTAAGCAAACACAAAAGGGAGTGACTGGGGGGGGGAAATATTAAAGTATAGGTTGAAAATCTCACACTGCAGGGAGGCTGTTTAGTCAGTAGCTCAGGTAGATTTCCCCACCGTGAACGGAGCTCTGATCACACCAATAACTTCCACTGCCTCCCACTCCACGCCAGTAACAGCTAGCACCGTGTGAAAGGCCAGCATTCAGAAGGGGCTTTTTCATTGCTATTTTTTGCAGAGCAGTAGCAGGCTTGCTCAGGATCACATGCTCACTCCTCACTCACAGCCCCCAGGTTCTTGGCACCTTTCAGAGGGCACTCCACCACCAGCAGGGAACGAGAGGTCAGCACTGCCTCACAGGCAGCACCAGATGCTCCTCTCCTGCAGTCCAGCCCTCTGCTGGGTGCTGTGCTGGGCACACTGCTGGTGCAAAGGCTGTATGATGCTGATCTGCATTAGGAGAAGATGCTGAGTTCCACAGTACTTACCGATGAAGACTGCACATCAGAAAAGGGCATTATAGTGAACAAAGACCGGGCGCCGTTTCTTTTAAGTGGAGGTGAAATAACTCTTTTCCAACCAAATATGGAAGATACATAAGTGGTTTTGTTCCCCTCTTTGAGGATTGAAATCTACCCTTGTACACAGACCTAGCATAAAGCATTTGTGTCTTTGTGTCATTTATAGCCCCCTCAGATAACCCTGAAGAAGGGGTTCTGCCTTTACTGAGCTTTTTGTGCCGGTCATTACACAGCAGCGGCTTTCTGTCAGGCCTGGTGAGGTTCTGCACTAAGCAGATTTCTGCAGAGAGTAACAAAGTCAAAACAACACTGAAATACAGCCTTTACTGCATGCTCTCCTTCTGAGTACCATCTGTCATTAAAGATACAGCAGAGCTGAAAAATCAGGGCACTGAAATTCAGTAATGGAAGGGTCAGCTTTTGGGAGAAGGGAAGGGCTTCCATCTGGACCTACAGCTTTTGAAATCCCAGGAAGTGCTGTAGCAGAGCTGCAGTCCTCATAGTGCAGCAGCCTAGTCCTGCAAGGTGTCAACACCAGCTAATTCAGAAGAGGATGCTACAATACCCCATAGATGAGAGTTTACAGTACTAATTGATTTAAAGAAACCTGCTCTGAAGCTAATCTGCTAAATCTCCAGAAAGCTCCTGCATATGTTTGCGTAGCTTACTTTGAGAAGGTACATAAAAGCATGCTTACATGGGACAAAAGAAGACTTGGGCAACATACTCCTTCCTTGATGCAGAGAAAAGCAGCACCAGGTCTAAATTACCCCAAAAGACGATAGCTACAACCCAGTCAAAGAAAGAAAGATTAATTTACTTGTCCTAAGAATCACAGCTTGCCAAACCATTCCCCCAAAGAGGGAATCCCCAGGTAGAGACACTTCCCATAGGGCAGCCAGCCCTTAAATGAGGCTTAGGGAGATGCAGAACTAGGCTTCACCTCATTGCTTTCACCTGTGCCCCTAGGGCTGGCTACATTTGGACCACCATTCAGAGTATGTCCATAAAACATAATCAGGATGTACCAGAAAACAGACTGGCATCCCAGAGTGCCCCTCTTCTACCCAGGTTTCCCTCTTTAGAAAGCACTAACATCCTTATTTAAAGCATTTGCACAGAAGTTTATAGAGGCCAATATTAACAAAGGCTTATTGTTCATGGCAAGATCAGAGCTTGATTTGAGGCAAGTTTCTCTGGGGCAGGACTGGTCTTCCTTGCACTGGATAAGATGTAGCTGCACTTCCAGCATCAGAACAAATAAGAAGTGGTAACCTGCAACAACACCTTGTTTCTAAAGCAGGTAAAATGCTCAGCAGCTGTGATGTAGCAGATCTTAAGGGGCTGAATTCAGCTTTGTCTCTGCTTTAACGAGCTGACCCTGAGCTTGCCAGGGCAAATACAGCAGATGCTGTACAGATGTAGCTTCAGCAAAGAGCTTATCCTGTGCAATACGTACATTGTCACAATGCATATTGGTTGTCTATTATTTATACATTGATGACTGTAATACACCGTTGGCCCATCCATAAGTGCATTACGATACCAGGGATGTATATTGAAAAGTCAGGGAAATAACTTAGGAGATGACAGAAAGAAACTGCTTCTCTGCAGTTTAACTGCTGTCACTTTAGTTTTTGCCTATAATTTAAACTCTTCTTGGCTGCGTACAGACGTTTTGAAGAGCATTTCTGGCTTGTTTTCCTCCAGGCTTACTCACTGCAAACTTGCAAAGAGTTTATTTAAAACTGAAGAGGCGACAATCACACGACAACTAATTTGGTTACTGATGTGCGTGTGATTCTCCGGCTGGCGTTTGGTTTCATGCTGTGGGTCAGCAAAGCGTGATGCAAAGCAGTGGAGGCTGCTTAAGTCCTGCTGCAGTTAAGCAGTGTTACAGAGTTTATTCAGACAGAAGCGTTAAATAGAGAGGGAACAAAACCTGAATGCACAATTAGAATATTGTACTAGCTGATCTTTGCATATAGTAAGTAATGCAAAACACAAGTGTGCTGTTTGAGAAAGCAGAATATGTTAAAATACTCTCTTCTTAAAAAAAAAACTATATTTTTGGATGCTTGGGAAAGTATTTTGACAATTGTAGTCTTATCTTGCATTCGATTTTTCAGGTGTCAAGAATGTCAGGAAGAAAATCTTATTTTCTTCCAGCATTTTGATTTCTTGTAGGGGTTTTGTGTTAAATAATGTCACGTTGATGAGGCTTATTGGGAGAACAAGGAAACAAAAAGATGTTCCTTTTCCATTTTTAACTAAGATGTTAAGAGTACAGAACAGTTGCTGCTTCACTTTCACTCCATTGCTGCTCATTAATGTATATTTAATGTCGCTTCAGCGTTCTATCACAGAAGAACGTAAGGCTCGATCTACCACAAGGTGCAATCCTTCTTGCCATCACTGGGAGCTGCATCAGATCCCAGGAGTTTAATTAGGATAAAGAAGGCACGCAGCAGTTGCTAGATTTCTCCCACTCTTCCCAATTAAGGCATGAAACTGGCAACCTGCTAGGGATATTGTTCTTCCAGTGTTGATACAAGAATCAAAGTGCAGCATCAAGCTCTAGCACAGCAGTTACTGATAGGATGGCACTAGGAGGCACTAGCTATGTTTCACCAAGCTAGGATTTGACCAAAGCTTTGCACAGGGCCTGTATCCCTGGACTGGATTATCTCCCTGTGCTGGGGAGGCTGGGAGTGCACTGCATTGATGCCGTGTACTCCCATCAACAGCTCATGCAAACTGAGGATGCAGGTAATACCTTCAGACCTTCCCTTTCTGCTCGCTCAGTTTCAGAAAGACCAGCTGATGGCAGGAGCCTCCTCCCCTCTATTGGCGGCTCCTGGTATCAGCCTTATTAGGCAAGTGATAATTAACATCCACCAGATCATCGGTTCTTTAGAGATTTCTGTGGGAATTATTCTTCCCAAAGGCAACACGGGTGGTAATTCAGCAAAACAGAAAGGAGAGAAGAGCTGCTAGTGCCCAGCACTTAAACATAGGGGACATTATTTAAACTTCAAATACAGATGGTGGTAGCAAACACACTTCAAATGGTGAATGAATGAAAAAAGGAACACAACAGGTCCTGCAATCAGCTGTGTACGCTCCAAACTGCCACTCAGTTCTCACCACATCCCCAGACACACATTGCATGGGGAATGCTGGTGAACCACCCACCCGACATAACAGAGCACACAGCCCATCTCCTTTCTGTTCCTTCCCATTAAGATGTATTTGCTGTGGACTGTTCTTAAAACTTGATGTTATCAGTGGATACGTTTTCTTTTCCATTTTAAACCTGTTGTATCATTCTGTTTATTATGTTTTCTAGTGTGAGCAGATCGTATTTATTTGAGAAAAAAAAATATGTTTGCTGTTTAAAAAAAGAAAAACCAATAATTGTATTGCCAAAAATAGCTGTAATTACCTGTGACATCTGTATTTTTTTATGTAGGGGGAGGGTCGGTTGGTTGTTTTTAATCTCAAGTGCTAACAACTGTTAAAACAACCAGTGCGTTTTAATTTGCTTATTACATTAAATGGATTTCTCTGAAGTCGGACAAAAGCGGCTCATAGATGATTTAATAAAGATGTCGTGCTCCCACACCTTGCCCTTCCTATTTAAATGTTGAAACACGGAGGAGAAAGGGGAACCTGAGCTCTTTTCCTCCCTTCACTGCAGATGAAGTTTGTTTATCTGACAGCAGATGGCACAAAACCCTCTCAAGACTTTTCTTGCTGCACAGGGTCTGTGTTTCCCTGCGGGTAGGAGGCAGATGACTCAATGTCATCTCTACTGCTCCATGGCTTCTTCCCCTCAAAGTTTCTTCATTGTCACATTTGGATGCACGGCACTGGAAACACAGCTTTTAAACAAAAGCAATGGCTACCTTTATAATACGCTTTTTGTCCCTTAATCCAGATGTCTTAATCCAGCAGTGTTAGCGACTCAAATCAACTAATTGCATTGAGTTTTATGGCACACAGCTCTGTTTTCTCATGAAACAGATCATATCTAGGTTGAAGGCACAGCTTTTGTCAGGCGTATGCTAACAGAGCAACACTTCCACACACCTGAAAACTTAATGGAAATCGGTTCTAATAAGTCAAAATGATTTTGATGCATCCAGCCCTGCCCCAACGCCTCTGCTCAGCAGCGATCCGTGTGTCCTGCTGGCACCTCACTGATGCTCTTTGCTCCTGATGGAGCCACACAGCACGCAGCAGATTACCTTGCTTGTTTGCCAGCATTCCTGCAAGCAGATCAAGACTATTTTACCAGAGATTTAAACTGAGTTTTCAAGCCACCTTGCAATGACTGCACTACAGCAGCACCCAGCAAAGACACTGCCTTGCTGGGGGCCTGCCCATCCAGTGAAGTTAAACCCTGCACAGTGTCCCTATGGGATCATTGCAGCAGCTTAACCCAGGCCAGTGTTTCTTTCAATCTTCACCCCAAACTACAGCTCCTCCCCCCTCCCCTGCATGGGTGCTGTATGAGATGGAGCTGGAGGGGTGCAGGGTGAGGTGCCCCCACTCCTGTCACCCACCAGTTTCACTTAGGGACCCATGAGGTCACTGGTTTCTCAGCAGTCATCAGCACCTAGGAAACAAGAAAATGGAACTGCAGAAAAAAGGATAGGGGGCAGAGATCCCGACAGAGATGAAGTCATGGTAAATCTGCTCCCACTGTGCTGAAAAGGGACCCGACAGGGAGAGGAAGTCTGCAGATAGCCCACACCACCACCACAACATGACTTTCACCACGGTGCTGCATGTCACAGCTCTGCTCCTGCTGCAAGGTAAGCAATGCACTTCTACCTTTCTTTCTTTTTAAGAAACCTAGCCTGGAGAACTCCATCTCCAGAGCCATACATAGAGCATTACACAGCATGGCTTTGCTGCTGTTGTTTTCATACTGACAGCATTGTGTTGTCACCCAGATTCCAGAGCTGTGGAGCAGACAGGGTGCTGAGTTCCAGTTGACTCCTAAACCCAGGATCAGTGAGACCAGCTCACCTCCCAGCATGCTTAAGATGGGGAATTGAGTCTCCCATAAACATGAACAGCAGACTACAGCTCACTTTCCATAGCTTGGATATTTGTATATGTGCTTGCTCACATATTTTTGTAAAAAGAGGCTAATATAATAACTCAGAGTAATTTAGAAAGCACTCTGAAAAAGCACTTTAAATGCTCAGCCTCCTCACTCCAACTAGAGGACACATCTTATCCCTACCCTGCTCATCTCTTCCATACACAGTAGAGCATGCGAGGTTCACATTTGACCATGTCAAATACAGAAAGATTTCAGTGAGGAAAGAGGCAGAACAGCTTTCTACAGCTCAGGATTCTCAGAATGACAACTCTTGTGCTGGCCTAATAGCCTCTCCCTTCTTAAATGCTAAAGCAGAAACTGTAGCAGTGCAATTGCTGATACGATGGTAATAATCTCACAGATAAAGGCATATTATTACAGAGGCCACATCCAGTCTGTCTAAACAGCAACAAGGCATGTTTCATGCACAGTAAACTCAGGATATTTTATTATCATTGCTTGCGTTGAACAGAACTTGGGCCTTAAGAATCTGTCAGTCACACTCCAGCTGAAATAATTCTTGCCGTGCCCTTTCAGTTTGCTACAGATCAGCAGCTCCCTCTTTCTGGGTGCACAGCCCCTCTTCCCCAGTACTATCAGAGCCTGCTGTGTGGCAGGTTTGCACCCACTGAGCCCTGCTCACAGCACCTCAAGAAGCAGCTCAGTCTCCCATTCGTACATGGGCAGCCACAGGTCAAAAATAACTGGTTAAACAGGATGTCTCTACGGGCTACGGTGTTAAAGATAACTCTGAAATGATAGAGCTGGTGTTCATCACTGCAACAGCGTATGTGTTTTCTGGTGGCTAAAATAATAGCAGAGGCATGTACCATTGTACTCTGTTGCATTTCTAGCAAGAAACTGCTGCCCTGTCTTGCTAAGGTGGAAGGATGGATTGCCAAACCTGGTGGCAGACATTTTTCCAGGTACTCAAAGCACCTGGGATCCACATAGCATAAAAACCTGGCTTTTGGATCTGGCACAGGAGCATCCCCTGTCCCACAGAGATTGCACTGCAGAAATCATTATGGCTTGAAGACCATAGCCATGCAAAAGCTGCCCCATAAGGGGAGAAATTCGACATGTGAGTCATGGTCTGCATGAAGCCATAGTCTCAGCTGGAAATTACATGCATGCAACATCCCCCATTTATTCTAGTTCTCTAACCTCAAAAGGTGCAACTTGAAAGACCCCACACTGCTGCTAGCAACAGGAAAGAACCACCACGCAGCCGCTGTGCAAAATATAGAAAAGCACTGTGGAAAACCACACACACGAGGCCCTCTCTGCTCCTTTACCAACATGCTACTGGTGACGCAGGCTGTCACAAACAAGACCCCTGCAAGTCCATCTCCCTTTTGCAAACTCCCACAGGTTACATGCACCCTGAGAAACAACCTGAGAAACTGCTTTCAGCAAAGATCGAGTCCAATAAGAATGCCCTAAAATGTAGCTGTTACATTTTAAATTGTTTCCAAGAAAATGAAAAGCTTTCCTGAAGCCTGAGAGGATCCATTTCCCCAGACCACTGTGCTCATGTGTGCAGTGGGAACTTGCAGCAGCTACCTGAAAAATAACATCAAAACAGGAATGAAAAATAAAACCATCTCGCTGCCTATTTACTTAACTCTGACCAGGGCACTGATCTCAGTCATTTCTCCAGGGCATGTTGTCTCCAGAGAAAGCAATTCATTCCAGGTCATCAAATATTTTCTAAGTGTTTTATGTATCTCTGAATAACCTGAGAAAAAACACATTCCAGAGCTCCTCTCTGACTTGAACTGGGAGGAGTGAATGCAATTTCATTTCAGTAACCCGTGCCAGAACAGGTTTGTTCATCCTGCCTTCAAAGCCCATTTAAAACAGCTGCAGAATTACCTTTCCTGTATTAAAAAAAGCCTCGTTCTCAGAGCTGTCAATCATTCATAGCTCCCACTCAGTTGCACACACTTGCAAATTGGGCTCATCAGCTCCAGAAAAGAATAAGGAATACGAAATTGATTTATATGGGGAGAAACGTGCATTAAGGGGTGTGCTGTCAGTTCCTCATTGACTCATGTGGAATAGCATGTAGTGCCTACATCTGGCTGTGCTGGCAGATGGAGGGAACAAACAGCTGGTACAGGTCCTACCTAGTGATTGTGGTGAATTAATTCTATCAGTACAATCGTACAGACAAGTTTCCTCACCTTGAGAAAAGGAAAGCTGATGTAAAACATCAACACTTCACATCACTCTGTATCGTTTTTTTCCCCCTCTCTGTATTTTCCAGGAGCTGGCAGTGAAACCATAACTCTACAGGAAGGAGAGGACCTGAACCTCAGCTGTACCCTCAGAGGTGACGGCAGAGCCACCAGGCAATGGCTAAACCCCCGTGGGTTTACCATTTTCCTTGACAATCGCTTGGGTAAGTGTGAAACCTCAGTGCAGAAGTTTCCATGCAGAGCAGAGGGGTCAGCCAACAGTGGGCTTTCCAGCCCCCACAAAGAACCACTTTGACTCACCCAGCCACTGCTGGGGGTGGTTTGACATCCAGTCCCTTTCTGGCAGAAGCCGATGAAATGGAAACCCCCACAAGAGTGGTCTGGCAGCAGAGCTTTTAGCGATGAACTGTGCTCACCACCAGCACCAACAGATTAGCACAAAGCCCACTACTGCCTCAGAAAAGCAGGAGCAGACCTGCCTGAAAGCTCTGGGTGCTCTTCTTCTCATCAGCAGTGTTACATTCAGTGCATCAAGGGGAAATGTTTAGAAAATAAGCAATGGTTTCTTATACATGTTGACAGAGCCAGAGATACTATTACTGCCTTCCCTTCCCTTCCATTCCTTCTATCTCACCTCTCTCTGCTTGATGTTTCATTGAGCTGACACAGCGATTTAACAAGGTCAGGGAAGTAACACATCTATGAGCATCTACAGCATCAGAACGTAGCTCAAGCAGACAAAACAGTATCTGTCTTAAACCTGATGATGCAGCCCACAGCGTCAATATCCTTGATTATCTCTCAGCAAGATGCATGATGCAACAGCCACAAAGATAGGAGTTTGCAAAGAATTTGCTAAGTCCTCTTGTAGTACCAAAGAAAACTGTCCTCCTTTAGAGAGGAACCAAGTTACACACGGACATTTTCAGTTATTATTCAGATTCACCACTGTGAACTTTTGTCCCACTGGTTCCTCAAAACCCACTTTGTGAAGCAGTTTCTTCTCTCATTGTCTACAATTCTTATACTTTGTATTTCCCCGCTACCGTGAAATACAGCACAGCTGTGATACTCTCCCAGCTCTATATTTCCAGAAGACCTCATCTGAAACATTAAACAGAAAGATAGTTTTATCTTTTTATCTCTAATGACTGATTCCCATCCCCAGTTTCAGTACTCCATGTGACTTGCTGGCTTATCCCCAAGACTCCCACAGAAGGAACAAAGCAAAGACTAGAAAAACTAGACAGAAAAATGGGACTGTGCAGCACAGCACAGTCATATCAGAGACAGTTTCATCTAACTAATTAGGTAAGGATAGGACAAGAGAAACAGCCAATTAATAAACTGTTAATGAAGAAGTATAGGCTGACCGTGATGTTCATTTACACGCCACAATATACAACCAAAGAGGGGAAGTGATTTTTTCAACACTGGAGTAAGGCTTGAGAAATAGGGAATGAGGAAGAGAAAGTTCATGTATCTTCACTCTATGTTCTTTGCTCGTGAGTCATATTGCTGTTCTGACTATGTATTGTGTGCTCACACCCCACTGTTTGCTTATATTTATCTGTCTAAAGATTTCAAGAACCCCAATTACCATAAGCCCTGACAACACAGGAGTAAGACCCCCTGGCTGTGCAGTGGCCAGGAGGCAGCTCTAAAGGAAGGAGAGCAGTTCACCTTCCACTTGCCAAAATGAACACCACAACAGGTTTTATAAGTGAAAAATACATATATATGCTGTTTTCCCTATTGGCAGAGCATGTACCCTTCACCTTCATCACTTTCCTGCTGTCTCTGCTTGTGCAGCACCAGCTAGAAATGCTTCACACCAGAACTGCTCAGTTATGCCAAATGCTGATGAACAAACAAACAGAAATCACAGTAGACAAATTCAATCTCACTCATTACTGCTTTGATTATCCTTGTATGTGCCAACACGCGTAACATGACGAGTTTTATTTTCCTTACAGCCTTAAAAGATCAGAGGTACAAACTTATCCATTATTCAGAGGATGAACTGTCTATCAGACTCTCTAATGTAACGGTGGATGATGAAGGCGTATATAAATGCTTCTACTACAGCACACCATTTAAAAGCAAGATGACAACTGTTGAGGTGCTCGGTAAGTCCTCTTCCCTGCTCTAATCTACAGGAACAGAATAACAAAGCCAGCTCCTCAAGTCTCAGCTCAGCCCTCCCAAACAACACTACATATGCAGCTGTTCATAAAACCAAACAGAAGTACATACTGCAACTGATTCTAAACCTTCTTCCTGCAGCTGTTCCTTCTAAGCCTGTACTGCAAGTATCCCGAGACACAGAAGGAAGCATTACACTGTCTTGCTGTACCCAAGGAGGTAAACCACAACCCCAGATTACCTGGCTGTTGAATAATGGAATACAGCTTCCCGGTAAGTGCTAAGGGCAATATAACCATCCCTACTTATCAGCCTTATTTATTAGTCTTACTTATCCAAGTATTCACATTTAAAAGTATTGAAGGGGTAAAAACACCAGCAGATGAGACTCTCGCTCATCCTTTTCATTTTGTACAACTTAGGCCTTGGTGGTGTAGGTTAGGAGGAAAGTCAGCACCAAATACTGGGGTCTGTGCAGGGGAGAAGGTTCACCTGATGTGCTTATGTTCAGTGCAAGAATGACAGCAACTTGGCACCAAAATCCACTGAGAATCTGGAGTGAAATTTCACTGACATGAAATGAAACCAAAACTCTGAAGGCGCAGTTTGCAAAGCCCAAGCACAAAGTCACTTAATAAAACCATTATAACTGCTTCCATTTTGTGACTGGTAGAGGCTTTCCTCAGCTGTGCTGAGCAGCTCACACCCACATCAGCTGCCCTTCTCCCATTAATCTGTTCAGAGGCAGGTAAGTCACTAGCAAAAGCAAAAACAGAGCTCGAGAAACACACAGCTAACATTCCCCTGCAACAGGGGCCTGCTGGCCTGAATAAAGCTAGAAATCAACACTATTGAGGGAGGGGAAAAAAAAGAAAGAAAAGCTGTTGAAATCTACTGCTTAAAACAGCCCAACACACCACACAGACAACAGATAACCTCCACAACATACATGGCCAACTAAGCATCTTTCCATTTAGTTCAATAAAAACCTGCACTTACCTTCATGTCCTACTTGCATCCTGAGACTTGTAGCACAAACACCAGTAAGACACTAGGGCCTGTCATACCAGTGAGAACTACCTCACCTTCAGCCTCATGTCCTGCAAGCAGCTGGGAAATTAAGCATCTAAGGGGTTATACCGTGTGTGTTTGATTGGTTTAACTTAGAGGTGGTTTCAGATGAAGGGATATTTGCATGAAGAAGTGCCGATTCACCATCCAGCTTGTTTGTGGCAGATGCAAATTCATGTTTGAATGGAAACCGTCCTAATTCAGTGTCTCTCAAGCTTTCTGCATGTGCTTTTCCCTTTTTGTAGGTGACTACCTTTGAGCAAAGCTCTCTTCTCCCCACACCCGCCTTCACCCCATGCTTAGCTTGAATCACGCATTGCAAATATTTATACTAATCAGAAAATAGCTAATAAATTTTAATTACTGGCAGCGCCTCAGTTCCACCAGGGCACAGCAGGGGCAAACCAGCTGTAATTACTGAGCTGTTGCTGACAATTAAAGATGATTTTCTTTCTAACCAAAAACACTCTGAAATCCTTAGTTCTCATGTGACCCCATAGGGGACAGAAAAGAGGGCTGAGAAATACCAGTCAATGTGATACAACAAATTATCCATAAGGGCTAATTTGGAAAGAAAGAATTTATTTCATTTAAGAAATAAAGAAGTTACCGTGGTAATAGATAAAGAGAAAGCATTGGCTTTTTTTCCAGAGAGCTTCTACCATAGAAGCAGTCAATATTATTGTGCCACTGTGGGCATTTAAGGTAAACATCTGAAAAAGAAGTCCACCAGAGCAATTCTTTGTGTCACATGAAATACATCTCTATCATCCCATACAATATGAATGGAGTAGAAGTCAACACACCTGAAGGACTGAGACATGTTAGACATGTCACAGAGCTCTCTTTAATTCATTATGCCATGGTGATTTATCTTTGTGTTTCACCTCTCTCAGTAGAAGGAGGGTCTTTATTAGACCTCAGCCATGCTGCAAACCAGCAGGTCCTTACCCATCAGGGCCATAGCCACACATAGGTGATTTATTGTGCTCATTAAAGGCTAGAAGTGCCACTGGGTGTTGGGACATCCCAATGCAGTCCTACAGGCTGTGTGAGCCCTGCAGCAGGGGAATTTCCCCATGTGGGTCACAGAATGAGCAGAGGTTTTGGGTTGGGTGAAGGAGGGGCAGTGAGGCCTGCACTTAGCAAGGAGGAAGACATGACCTTGCTGTCATTGGGTTCCCATGCACTCCATATACATGGTGAACCACTTGTGCATAGTGATCATGCACGGTTTTAACACAGTGAAGTAACGCAGATAGTGCCTGGAAGATTTTTCATTAAATTGCTCTTGACTAGAAAGCACTTCAATGTTTTCTTCCCATGGCTGTTTAGGTGACACCAAGCACAAGTTAGAAGCTGATGGGAAGAAATGGACCACAACCAGCACTCTCACAGTTCTGGCATATGGGCCCAACTCAACAGCCAGCTGCCTCATTCACCACAAAGCACTGGGAGAAGGGAAGCTCACAGCGCCTTTCCAGTTCGAGGACGTTGCCAGGACAGGTGCTCCAGCACATTTTGAACAATAGTTATTGCATTTGAGCACTCAGGTAGAGAAAGTCATGCAAAACTAAAACACATGGCCTACCTCCTCATGTGTGGAATTCATTTTTACAAGAGAAGGCCAACTGGGGCATAAGAAGAACTCCAAATTAAGCTTTTATGTGGGTCTCTTTTTCTTTTCCTACATACCTAAACATCCACTGTTGCTTTTCAGTGACAAATACAACTCCTGTGTCAACTACACTAGAGGTGGATACGTATATCTCTGAGTATACGCAGCCTACAGGTAGGCACCAACTGCTTGGCCTATTTGTAACTAATACACAGATCAGACCATAAGATCTATCACAAAGAAATACTGCACAGTGTCTCTATGTAGAGGCTGGGCTGCAAAAGAACAGCTGCTGTCTGTCAGCACTGAGGAATATTTTGCACTGCATTCAGAACTTTGTTTTGTTCCCCAGTGACCACAGCGGAGTCAGGTCTGAACAGCAGTACAGACTTCTCTCCAAGCTACCCACAACGGAATGGTATGAGTTTTACTTTCATTTTTTTTTACTCGTGGTGTTAAATATATTCAGAAGGCAGGGGAACCAAAGGTGGAAAGGGAGGGCTATAATTCTAACCACAGTTCAATATAGGGGACTCAAGCAGCCCAGAACACAAAGAATACCACAGCAGGTTTCATTTCCATGGACTGGGTTCAGTTTCAAAGTGTGACTTCTGATTTTTATCATGTGTTTGAGGGGTTTTCCTTCAGGATCTGAAAAACCAACTATCCCTTCTGCAGTACCAGAGAATCCATTTAGCATTATTTAGCAGCACAGAATCAATGACAGACCAGTAAAACCTCCAACCAGCTGTCACACCTACTTGCAAGTTTAGACCTAGTTACATACATTTATCAAACCAAGGCAGAAACACTACAGAGAACAGCACTATAAGCCATCTTACACACAAACTTATGACTTAGAAAAGCAACATTTTTGCCTTGTGAGGGAAGCCCTCCATTTCACAGCCATAAAAGCAGGCAAGCTCTCTCCCATCAGATGCATCACAATTACTTTCACGTTGGCAGCAGCCAGACTAGCTGCTCTCCTGGAGTGTCAGAAAGGTGCAGTGTGAGCTGACGTTGGGATTTCTCTGCATGGTTGCACTAGGTGGCACTGTGCAACAAAGATTATCGGTGCATATAGACAGCTGAAAATTGAAGCTGTTCTACAGGAGAACTGTTTCCTATAGGAAAATGAAGAGCTGCACCACACAAATTGCTTGACCCGAACCCACTGAGCAGCACCCGCATCTGCTTAGTGTTAAAGTGCAAGTAGTGAGAAGTCGACTGTTTTAGAAAGAACTCTTTGTATTTGTTTAAAAGTGTTATATCAGTGGTTACAAACTTCACAGTATGGCTACATCCTGTTGATAAACAATTCTATATACACTAAGAGGGAACATGAATCTTTCAGCACAGTGTGTTTACCTGGTAAGGAAGGAAATGAATGCAAAGTTCTGGCAGATACAGCATGTGCTACCATTTCAGTTCTACAAATCAAAGTTAATTATACCAAAAGATATTGCCTACATGTGTAAGGAAGTCAGAACCCACCTCTCTTGTTTCTGCAGGGCCCGAAGCAACATCAGCTGCAGCAGGAGAGCTGTCTGGTACCTCTGCTCACCACATCCCTAATGGTACGTTACTTGCTATGGTGATGTCCCCAGGACAGCCATTCTCTCACGCTGGATTATTACATTTCTGAAAGGCATAAAGACAGCAAAAGTTCATCTTAGATAGGGATACAAGAAAATACCTGCTTTAAGGAAAAAAATAGCTGCTATTCTTGTATTTGCAAGAAGGCAAAGCAAAGTAAGGGAGAGGAAAAGTTAAAAAAATAATAAAGTCGAAGCTCACCTCCTTTTAATTTGTCTGTAAATGAGAATTATTGAGTAAGATATTCTGAGGATTTTCTGTTCATAAAGCTTACGTAGTATTTCTATTAAAAAGAAATACTGTGTTAAGGAAGTGAGCACAGAGTTTTTGAGTTAAGAGCTCCAGAAGTCTCTTTCTGCTACATTACCAGGTGCTTGGGACTTCAAACCTGTTGCAAAAACATGGAATTTTCAAGCATCCCTCAGCCCTTCTTGAAAATACCATTCTTTTCATCTCTGCAGGCACTGAAACAGCACTCAGTGGCACAGCCAGAGCACTCAATGGTACAGATGGAGCACTCAATGGCACAGTCACAGAGCAACTTTTCAGGACAGAAGCCTTCTTCCCAAGTGAAAACATAACTGTGACTTCCATCATCACCTTTGGTAAGAACTCCTAAATACTCTTCAGGGACAGCTTCCAAACATGCAGCAAGCATGGAGCAAGGTGTATTTTGCTCTCCCACCCTGCTGATCCAGCTTGGTCCAGGATATATCATTCTTGTTTTAATTACTAGAAACTCACTGGAATTTCTTTAACAACACAAACATACATCTGCTTCTTACAGAACAAGATGTGAAATCTGAAGGCATGAGTAAGAAGCAGAAGGATTTCCTGCTGCCACTCTTGGTGGCAGTTCTCATTGTCATGCTGCTCATCATCGTAGTGCTTTTCACAAGGAAGCTGATAAAAGCTCATGGAGTTTGGAAGAGAGGTGAGTGATGGCAATGTTTGAATAACTACTTTATTTCAGAGTCAACTATATTGTTTTCTTAAGCATAATAATTTATAATCTCAATTATATTTGATTTTTGCACAGAAAATGATACTTCAGACCAGACTTTGGAGAGTTATAAATCCAAATCTAACGAAGAAAGCCCACGCCATGAGAAGAATGGACAAGGTAAAAAGTTCCAACCAACATAAGTTGACCTCTGCCAGATAGAAGTGCTGCTACTGACCACTGTAGAAGCAGACTGATGTCCGCCTTACTGCACAGAGACACTTCCACACTGCACAGTGTAAACTGGAATGATGCAAAATTAAGCCTTGCCCATTCTGAGGTTGCAGCTTCAGCAAGGGTGACACAGAGCTGCACACAATTAAGATCACTGGGTTTCTTGTTGAATAGTTTTGACTTGATTATCCCAATGGTTTTATCTGAATTTAATTTGATGGAAAGCTATTCAAAACATTGTCAGTGGTACTTATGGTTAATTCAACTATTGTTAAACAGTCCTGAATACCCTGGGTGTTTCATCATTCCATAACACTATTATTAATACATATTTTGTGTAGGTGCTTCCCCCATCATAAAATCAGTAACAAATATGTATTTATCTTTCAGTTGTCAATCAGAAGTCCAACATGCAGTATGTAACAGAAGGATACGTGGAAGCAACACAAAAGAATCCAAGTGAGAAAAATACTACAATACCTGAGGAACAGCTCGCATGTGGAAAAGAAACAGATGTGTAGTGAAGGGGTCATCCTGGCAAGCCTATTAAATATACAGATACACCACTGTTTTCTGGACTCCATGTTTCAGAATTCACAAATCAGTAGGATTTCAAGGAGCAGACATACAAACGGTCACCTGAAATAATAAAGACAATTTGGATTGTTTGCCTCTGAAGATTGGCAGATAGGGACAGTGCTCTTACATAGCTATTTGTACCTATGAAGACCAGCTTAGCTGCAGTCCTCAGAGAATTTAATTCACGGTTGATTTTAATGGTCTCTTCCAACCTTTATGACTCCATGATAATCAATCACTGCCAGAAATACAGGTCCTCAATCCACCCTAATTGCTATTAAGGTTATATGCAGTTAGTCCCAAGGACCACAGGATATCCAGATACTCACACACCACTTCCACTGCAAGCACAGGACTGACCAGGAAACTTTGGGAGATGGAAACCAATGGGGATTTCATTTCATTCTGACAACCAAACCTGGGCACCCAGCTGTATTTAGCCAAATATCCCCATTTAATGGGACTCTGCAACCCAGGGCTGAATGCACTTACCTGTGGTGGGCAAGCTGTGAGAAGCAGCAGGACATTCTCTCTGCACAGAAATATGGTAATGGTGTTTCAGGGAGCTTTTCTTCTGCAGGAACCTCGTGCTGTGGTTCCTTAAGGCACAACCAGGCTCCAGAATTAAATGGAATGTTCTACAGGAGAAAAGCTGCACTTATTCTTCTCATAAGGGATAATTACTCCTCACTGGACTTTATTCTGTCTTGGATGCTGAATGAAGTGAATGCCCTTGAAGTGACTGCTAGAAATAGTTCATTTTTATGTGGAAAACAATGAAAATATTGCTTCATTTCGGGAGGCTGTGGATGCCCCATCTGTGGAGGCACTCAAGGCCAAGCTGGATGTGCCTATATGCAGCCTGGCCTGGTGGTCTGCAAGGCCCACGGTACCGTTTGTCCTCATCAGGCAGCAGCCATAATTCTAATAAACCAAGCCTGAAATGACCACAACCGGCTTTTTAAGTGATTTTATTTCACCACAGGGAACCATGGTGTGGAGGCCTCATGTCCCCCCCCCCCCACTCCAAGCACTTGGTAGGTGCCGAACCGCGTCCTCCGCCCTAACCATGGTGACGGCACGGCCCAGCCCACTGCAACCAGGCGACGTTCTGTTGCGAGGAGACAGATTGTTCCGAGCCCACCTTTTCCTCCGGTGTCCGGTCCAGGGATGCGGATGATTTAGGAACAATTTAACGCGACCGTAGTGGAAAGAGACTAATCAGAAGCATTCGTGTGCTTTTACGCTGCGTCTGACAGCCGAGCCTCAGGAGTTGGGTAAAGGGAGCACACATCGCTTCTTGTACCTCCCTGCAGTTGGCAGACGGCTCTTTTTGCTTTGTTTTAGCTTTGTTTTCATTTCCATAAGCTGTTTTGTGCGTGAGGAGCTTCTTTACCAGTCAGACATCCCCTTAAGGCAAATTAGTGCATTCCGTGTTATTAACTTTATAAAGGAATACCTGTGCTGTAGGTGAGGATAAACATTTTAACTATAGATCACTGCCACAACTCCTAACTAACACAAACACCTTCACTCACTGTATGTCCTCTTTGGTTCACTTTCCTGTTTTCCAGACGCAGGGTTGGTGCAAACCATGAGTGCCCAGCACAGCATGAACGCGTCAGATACCGAAAACGTTCCAGTTTCTTCTCCAAATACCGTCCATGGGAGTAAGGAATCCTTACCTCGGAGTGAGGACAAACAGCCACGCTCTCGTCCTGTGAGTTGCAAAAAGCCACCTGCAAAAGAAGGGAGCATTGGCTCCGAGCTGCGTGGCTGTCAGGACTCTGATTATAAAAGCCTTGTTCAGGAAAGACAGTATCAGTTAGAGCTCCAGCAGCTGATTCAGGCTAATGATGAGCTGGTAGGACTGAGTGCTGATGAGATGGAGAAGGACAGCTTAGAGGAAGATAGCTCGGATGAGATGATTTCAGAGGAGCAAGAAACTGACGATTACTTGATGTATTATATAGTCAAAATACCAAAGAAAGAGAGCAATGGAAGGTAAGGCATAGGCTTTCAGTAGATAAGCATGGTTGTTCTAACCCTTTAAAGCCTCAGGATGCACATTACCTCTTCAAAACCAACTTAGATCACTGAAGTGCTATTAAGAGCTCCCAAGGTCCAAGTGATGTGCAGAACTACTGTTGCATCATATCCACATTCATAATTATTGTACCCATTTATCACATTGGCTAAAACACCAGTGCAGGAGGTTAAGATGGAGAGAAAACATCCCTTATAGGCTCTGCATACAGATGCTCATGCTACAAGCCCTTTCATTCCCATCTAAAACAGGCAAGCAGGAAGGTAGGAAGTGGCAAATGGTTTGTGTGGCATTTTTGAGAGCATGGATGAGAGGATTTCTGGAGCTGGAATCAAGGAGAAAGAAAACACAGAGAAAAGAAATCCTCCCTTCATTTCCTGCAAGAAGATCCACACTGAACAAACTAAGTCACTGTCTGTAAGAAAACATAAAGGCAAATGCTGATAGGTTGAAAAAAGGCAGTTTTGTTCTTAAAACTGCATCAATCTAAAATTGTTACCATCATTAAACATTCTTTAGGAAAGCGTTAACTTGCTACATAAATAAAATCAAATTTGCTGTCTTGTGCGTGAAAGGTTTAACACTATAAATTGGGAGTAATTCTCAAGTTTAAAGGGATTAAATTAAACCTGAAGTAATAATAATGTGCAGTTTCAATTTAATTGTCTACTTAAAATAAAGTGGCAAACAAATGAAGACTAAATGATTAATAGCATGCTTTTATTCACGTCCTCAACAGGCAAAATGGCCAGTTATTGAACATTTTATTGTGAGTGCAAATGATGTTAATTGTACTAGAAACATGCTCTAATTTTTAGTAATTTTTTTGACTGAATACTGTGCTGAATGTGGGGCTCTTCATTAAATGGAAATTTGATTTTATTTTGTTTGAACTTAGCCTAGTAAGTACTCAAATACAGTCCATTAACCAGAGCAAATATCACAGCATATGCATATGAACCCCCCTCTCTACATCCATTACTAACCTCGGAATTTGAAGAGGAAATGCTGCATCTGTTGTCTACGTACCACACTTTTGTTGATGAGTACAGAGTCCATCTAACCTTTATATCAAGTTGGGGGGAGGAATAAAAGGTGCACTTCTTGTCTGCAGATGATTAGAGATGAAGGAGCTCTTCACACTCATTTTGTTCCCGTGCAGTGACCTGGCCTGTATAATCCTGTTGAGCTGCTGCGCACACATTGCAGCACAATAGAACTCCCTGGCATTATACTCTGCTATTTGAATCATTACAATTGTATCAAATATTTCAATACTCGTTTCAAAATATGGTCACCTATTTTGCTTTACCTGCAGTAACTACAAATAATAATATTTTCGCTGGTGTAAACCATGTCTAGTATACAGGATACCATCATGCTTACACGAAATGAGAAGCATTGCTAGAGAAACAGATTTTATTACTTAGGAGAGTCTTGAAATATTGGTATATGCTTAACCAGTGGAGAAAGAAGGAGTAAATGATCTTTGGAACTGTTAATGTGATCATTACTGTGAGCAGGTACATCACTTCTATTTTGCACAGCAACCTGTGTTCTGTAGGTGACTGTGACATCATCAGAATGGAAACACTAAGATACAGTTGTTTTATCTATTAGCTGATTCTGCTTGTGCTGACAATGTCTGTGCTAAATTTAGGATCAAGGTTGTCTGCCTCTGTGGTCTGAATGTTAGGCCAATATATCATTCACTAATAATGGAAATTAAATATGAAAAGGTGGTCATGTATGAATTTTATACTCAAACATAAGACTTATAAAACTGTTCTACCTTGTTCTTGTCTTGGTCCCACAAATGGTCTCACTGTATGCACCAAACTGGTGTGGTTGGTTATGTTTGCAGAACACTTGCAGACTCAAATCGTACACCGAGACACGCAGAATGTGTGCAATTCATACCTGAATCATTTTACATTTCTGTTTTAAATAGGAAACAGCAGCCTGTAGACAAATATGCCAACCTGAGGTATGATCCTAACTGGAGGAACACAAAAGAAGGAGAGAAAATTCTTAAAGCATTAAAAACACGCTGTGCTGCTAAAGGAGGCAGCATGGACCTTTGCCAAGATTCATTTTACCTCCATCCCAGGAGC
Organism: Coturnix japonica; assembly: GCF_054131305.1. Taxonomy (NCBI): domain Eukaryota; kingdom Metazoa; phylum Chordata; class Aves; order Galliformes; family Phasianidae; genus Coturnix; species Coturnix japonica. Next base: position 4,325,308 of record NC_140696.1, read on the forward strand.
TCCTCAGGAGAAAAGAATCAACAGGATGCAAAGTTTCAGGAGTCATTCACTGAGTCTGGTCCAGAATTACTAAGCTTTCGTGAGCCAATTGAAAGTCAACCTCTTAGGTTACATAGCAGAGGGAATGAACCTTCTGATGGCTGTTATCGCAAAGATTGTCCTACTACATACAGCAGTGCTTTGTCTCTTCAGATTCCAAAAAATCAACCCCAAAAAGTTAAAAAAGACTTTGTGGAAAAAAACAAGCAGACTTTAGGATTACGTACAGACAAGAACAAATCCTATCTTCAGTTACACAGCAAAGAGCAAGAAGTTACTCAAGAGCAGGTAGGTAACTTTGGCAAGTTCTAACTGCTATAAACTAAAGTCTGCTGTTGAAGTAGAGTAGAACTTGCAGTTTCCCATGAGAATCTGGTTCATCTATTGGTACTACATGTATTCCTGGCCACAAAGCATGTCTGCATCATCACAGAGGCAGTCTCCCAGTAGTTCCTAAAAGATATGCTGTCTTCCTTCCCATAGGTTCTACATCGTCCCTTATTCTTTGGAGCATCAGATTTTGCTCAGCTTGACTGACATGGAGTTATATATTATAATCCACTCGCATAACTAGAAACTTATGATGTTTTTTTTGTGGCTAATGAGTGGTTGACACAACACTAGAGGGCATCTGCTGACCGTGTTACAAGGAAAGCAACAGTGGACAGACTCTTATCTCAGAGCTGTTAAAAGCACTTGTTGGTTTTTTTTCAGTTATAATTTACTTGATGGTAAAAATAATTAGCATAGATGGCTGCTAATTAAAGCTGTGTTGATATGATTATGTTTACTATATGGGGAATTCATAAAATGATTTATATGTAAGTATTGGAACTAGGGATCAGGACTTCATGGTGTAGATGTTTTTTGAAGGATGTGTAGTAGGAAAAGAGAACAACAACAAACCTAATACTGCTAAAATCAGACCTGCATGTTAAGATTACCTTGCTGATGTAGCCATCAGGCAGGAGCCAGGCAGGCTGTGTATGTGCAGAAAGGTGTTTTTCTTTCCTCAACCACATGACAAAGCAGCAAAAGCATCACCATTTTTGGCCAGTTAGCCTTGTGTTTGCTGGGAATAAGCACAGGAAGGAATACTTACCTTTCCTCTTCTTAATCAAGACATCCATTCTTCCATCTTGTTGGAGGAGTGTATGAAGGCTTGGTAGGAGCATCCTGCTGACCAAAGCTGGCCCGTTATCTCAAGGCTCATGATTCTCAACTCAGCAATTAAGTCTTCTCAATTAGGCCAGCCACCTCACCTGGAAAAGTATCAAAAGTACAAAAACAGTCGTTTTATCCTCTGCAAAGAGAAGCCAGCAAACCATGTGCAGCCTTCTGGAAACATGGAACACATTCTGAATGCAGTCTTATCCTATACTGGATTATTTTGAGCTTTGAAGGACTTTGAAGCTTTTTTATTGGTGTAACTGCTGTTAGGAAACTAAATAGCTGGGGGCACTTGAAATGAGTACATTGCATACAAGTTTATTCAACTGACATGGTATCATCATCATGGTATTTTCAGCCTTGTTCTTGCAGGGTTTACAAATGTTGCCTCTGTGCATACAGACAGCAGGCTGCAGGTACCAAAACATACTATAAATGTCTGTTGATCTGTATATTTCCTAATTGATGTAGCATTTTATAAAGCATCAAGTTCTTTGCAGTGTTGCCTGATTCTTTAAGAACCTGATGATGAATTTCAGGGAGGGAGAGAAAGAAAGAGAGAGAGGCAGACAGAGAGAAGTAGCAGCCAAATCTAGCTCAGCTGTACTCAATATGAGTTGCTTTCCTACCTACAAGCCCCTTACTTCAAAGCAAGGAACATAATGTACAATTTTTTAATGGCTCTAGACCAAGGCACTCAGACTCTCTGTGCACTGCGCCTTACCTCAGTGTAAACACCTAATCAAGATTGCCTGCGCTACAACAATAGCAGCCAAATGCAATTCGAGAACCACAAGCCTTTGAAGTCCTCACTGCAAAGGCCGGTTTTCTAGTCTGGGATAATGACATGCCATGATTGCTGTCTTTGTTGTATCTTTTCAGTAGAGAAGCAATTATGGGCCTCAATTTAACAGAATAGGCATTACACAGCTTATGATGCTCAAAATGCAATTTCATTTGATCATTTTCTCAATTTGATTGGTATTAATAGAATAGTTCACAAAAAATGCTGGCAGAGGTTGTGTCCTGTTCCTCTTTCAAAGAGATAATGTAGAAGTATGCTTTACCTGCCCAGTAAACCATCAATACAGTGAGGCAGTCGGTTCCACCAAAAACATCTTGCTGACTGCCAAGCTGCATCTGTCCCTGGTTCAGGAAACCTACGTGGTAACTTTCAGTTTGTTAACTAGAGACAGCTCATAGAATCTACATCACCATTTGGGGCAGTGAGTTCACCTGAAAGCTCAGCAATAGACCCCACCTGCCTTTTCTATAGTTCTCCCGACCTCTCACCTCCTAAAATGCAATTTTCTTTTCCTCTCTTCTCTCTAAAAGTAAAGAAATACACCCCAGTATCCTACTACTATTAATGGTGTGGTTTTTTTTCCCCTTGCTTTTCATTTGTTCTTTCAGCCTTTAATCTTCTTGTTATCTATTATAAAATACCTAATTTACCATTTGAGCTTTACTAGGAGTCAAATTATTTCTACCTCCACAACTTTTAGACCCTTTATTCTGACTAGGCTGTATTAGCATATGGCCATAAACATTCTATATTTTTTAGGTTGCAGATACTAAAACTGTTGATGAGGAACCAGCTCAGAGTGCCTTGCCAAACATGGAAATGACCCTTGAAGACAAATGGAACATGAATGCAAAGGTTTCTTTTTGATAGAACACAGTAATTGAAATGTATTTGTTAAAGCATGCAAGTTTGACTGTTTCAAGCTGTAAGCTCATTACTTTGATAGTGCCACTTAACTACATTAAATTCTTAGGTGTAAATCTGCACATCGTGACAGGAATGTAGCTAATTCTGCATATTGGTGTATTTCCTCAGTTGTGAGGATGCTGAACTAGAACTCAACTGCTGTTGCATTATTTGTCCCATAAACCCCCAGCAAACATCAAGGGTGGCCATGAAATGTGTTATAAGAAGTTGCAGCAACCTCCTGCATACACATAAGTGTGTAGATCTATTTCGTGCTGGCCTTTCAAGCCAATGTGATAGGATTGTCTTTGGAGCAATGAAGAGACCAGGTTGTCATCACTGGAGGAAAAAGGAAAAACAAGGATTTTAGAACCAGAAATTCAAGCTAATTGGAATTATTATTAACAAACCTAGTAAATGCCCTCGTATTAAATTTGAAGCAGTTCAGCGAACTGTTCAAGTTCCTCTCTGTTCACTTAAGAGTAGAAGCTGAATTTTTATAAAGAGCAAACAAGATTTTGGGCTGCTGTTTGTATTAAGAGATAAGCTTTAAATCTGAAGTTTCAGAACGAGGTATTTCTCAGGGCTCCTCATGCCATTTAAATGGGAAGATATTGGCCTGGGCTCATTTTGGCAGTAGCTCATGCTTTCCACTGTTGGCACAGTATGGCAGAGCACTAATCATTACAGCAGAGGTCGAGTTAACAAATCATCATCTTGGCACCAGGAGTCAGGATTCCCCAGCGCTAAAGCTTTTGCCAAAACATGCTTCTCTGTATGTGGATTTAATACCTACCATTAAGTAGTTATTCTGAGTGCATATGTTATGCAGTAGTTGCAAGTGTTGCTAACAAAAGAACCCTAGAGAGACAGGAGGATGGAATGGAGGATCATAGTGCTGACAAAGATTAAATGGACTGAGAATGGATTTGTGTATTACCTAGGAGGAAAGCCATGCCTTTCCTCAAAATGGGCAACACAGGATGCTGTAATTGGAAAGCACTGAATAAGCCCCAGTTTTAGAGTGTGATGGTTTAGCTGAATACAGTAGTCCTGGTGTGCTTAAATTCTTAGTTTTTTTCTTCCCATTTAGATAATGTTTTTCAAGACACAGGACGGGGAGGAGTGTTTGGTTTAGAAGTGATTTAAATCATTGACATAGGTTTGTTTCTGTTGTGGACCAATTTAACAGGGTGTGTATAGCCGTCTTCTCATGAAATTTCAGTACCTGAATGACATTTATTGTGCTATTCACAAATACAAGTGAAGTGATTTGGATTAAGTCTAGTCAGGCCATCACCTGTTATAGCCACAAATATAGTGACTGAGTCAGGGTTACACATACCTAGGTCTCTTTAAGGGCCCTTCAATCAGAATGTGTTTCCTTAATCCAAAACCTTACAAATACCATAAAGTGAAACTGTTGTCCTACCATTCTGGACTTCAGGAAACAGATGTTTCCCCTTTACCATGTCACCCTGTGCTAAAAGTTCACTTTTAACATTACTTTTCACCCAGGTGTTCATTCAGATGTACATAACGTTGCTATAACCCCTTTCAGGTTGAGACTGTGGGCACTGTAGCAGGCAGATTGCTTATAGACTTGCATATTGTTGGTTATAATAAACACATAAAAGAGCAACCACTGAAATCAACTCCACTTTTGAAAACTTGTTTTAGGCTATGCAGAAAAAGCTGTCCCAAAAAAAGAAAGTAAAATCCAATCAGTATCTTAAGGGGAGAGCTCTTGCAAGGAATGATAACCATCAGCCAGCAGGGAGACCAGCAAAACCAAAGACTCAGCACCACCAGATGTCAGAACTTCAGATTGCTCCCATGCAGGCAACGAAACAAGACAGCAGCAGTGCACTGCAGAAACGGCTATGCCCAAATCCTTCTGTTGGCCCTGACACAAATACAGCAGCAAATTCAGATACTTGCTTAAATAATATCCCAGTGCGTACTAGCAAGAAGAACAAGAATTGCCAGCGCAATCATCCAAACGGACTTCCACGTGACAAGCAACATTTATACAACCATGCCACTGTGCCATCCTTCCCAGGAGATGGCAGTACCAGTGGTCAAGCACATCCAAATCAAAAGCGGACTTCATCTGATTTCCATGTTAACTATCAAGGCATGGTAAAGGATCAGGATTATAAAAGACACATTCATGCTACCAGTAGTTTACAGTAAGTATGTGTGCTGAAACTGTGTCTTGATAACACTTTGATAAAGAAAATGTGGTTTTTTTAAGGTCCAAAAGGCAAAATTCTTTGATTCAAACCTGCCTATAGATTACTACTAACTTAACATTCATTTTAACTATTGGCTTTCTCTGTGTTATTTGGAAAAGGGCAGTTCTAGACTTTGTGCTCTCTTGCACACAGAATTTTCCACAGTTGAAAGAAAGTCTAGAAGGGGAACTTTGAAAAACAAATGGCAAAGAGTCATGTGCATAAACCTAAGTCTAGTGATATCTGCATAGAGTTATATCAAAGCTTGCCTTGTAGGGTGAATATCCAGAGTCCTTCTAGCACCAATACTGGCCTGCCACACTACTTTTGAAAGTTGTCCCTATTTGCCATCATGGATAGACAGACACTTTTGTGCTGATTCTGTAGGAGTTAATCGTTTTTGTGCACAAGTTCTAGAAACAAAGACTGGACAGTGTTGACGTGGTAAAGGGCATGAAAATCTAAAATCAGCTGTGTAGAATTTCAGATAGACAAAGCATTAATTATTTCAATACTCAGCAGGCATAATCCAAAGCCCTTTAAAGGCAGTTTTTGTTGACTTAAGATAGATTTATATAAGGCTGAACATTTCCCCATCTAATTTTTTCTCAGTTTCTATGAACTTGGATGCAAGCAAAGTCAGTCTCTGTGAGATTCCCACATGTCCACTTTCTTGTTCCCATTAGCTTCTGTGAGCAAGGATCATTCTTTGTACAGATGACTTGTTGTGCTATCTGCTGCATACTAATAAAGATTTTTTTTTCTTTTTTGAGGCCTTCCCAAGCTTCTGTTCACAGTTCACCTGCAGCCCTTTGTCCAGTCTCCCAGCTAACACAAACTGTGGAGCAACAGCACCAAGAAATTGTTTGTTTGAGAGAAGCTGGTGACTTGCGCTCATTCACCCCACTTCCACCTCTAGTACCCCGCACAGAAAGTGAGGTACATCTAGAGAGAGGTGATGGAAATCAAGTGAAAATAAGTCGAAGAAGCTCTGAAAACTATCTCCTGCAAATGGAAAAGGAGAAACAGCGTAAAGTCTGCACGAAGGTAAGCAAATAGATGTAGATTAGAGAGCTGTACCTTTCTGCTTTCTCCTCTGATTAATATATATATCTTGGTAATCCAAAGATCTTCACTAAAAAGAAGAAAAGGAAGGAGAAATGAGAACTTTTTCATTCTTACAGAGAGAAAACACATGAATGCATGATAACTTGCCTAGAGGGTTAAAGATGAAGGAACAAATGTAGAAACAGACACTGAAGATGAAAACATTTACTGGTGTTTTTTCTGACCAAATCATTTTAATCTAGAGAGTGAGGTAGTTCACCACTTCTCCTTCCATCACTCTGAGACTTGATTATCTCTAAGAACACACAGAACAGTGTTTGTCCTTTCGGATAACCAGTGATAAAATGATTTAGAATAAAGCTGTTTGTATAAAGCAGCAGGTAGCCAGGCTTCAGATCTGAACAAACCATTATCCTGGTCATGCTCATTTGCTATCTGACTCAAATCTCTTGGTTTCCAAGGGAATCAAACTGAACAAGATCAAACTTAGAGGATTTGTAAGGCTAACAACATAAACATTATTACAGGTCTGCTGACAATCCCACTGTGGTCCTTATTAAAACCTGCTTCCTTTAGTTTTTTCTGTGTGTTCGGATTTCATACTGTAACCGGTTACACAGATGCAGTGGAACAGCATAGGGGTATCCCTGGGCATCCATGACAAATTAAATGTTTAAGAAGTTAGCTCCACATTTCAGGGCAGACAAACTAAGCTGGAGTAATTACTCACGTGCTTCATCTAGGAGGCAGTTTGTGTATTGCTGCTTGAATGCCTCTAAGAAGAATTAGTTGGACTACAATCAGAACTGAAGGGAAGATTTCCTTTTCTCTTTCTGTTCCCCTGAGTTCACAACATTATTATTGTCCTGTATTTTCAGTAGCTCAACTGAAAGGTTGGGTGTATCACAGAAGAGTAGGGATAGCTGATCATCACATCAAATAGAAGTTTAAGTGCTTAGGTTTAGTTTCTTAGCAGTTGAATCTGAACATGTGCAAAGTGTTGCCTTGTAATTTGGATGATTAGTAATTACCCATCTAGATTCAAAGGAACTGCAGAATAATTGGATTTCCACAATTACTTCAGTCTTTTTTGGTCACTTAGAATTCTTGAAATGAGACATGGCAGAGGTAACACTGAGACTGCAAGCTGAATCCTGCTCTTGAGTTTGGTGTCCTCTACAAGACTGGTTTTAATTATGCTTTATATCAATGAAATAGTATATATATATATATATATATGTATATAAAGGAAAATCTATCATTGAGGTGTGTTTTTCAGCCACAAATCTCAAAAACCTATATCACTCTTGATTTGAATCTTGGAGGCCTTGGACCTGACTATGAAGCCATCAAGGAAAAAGTAAGTGGTCCCATCTTAACACTCTGCTTTTCAGTTGTGCAAAGTGAATTTGGGCAGGGGAGAATGGCAGAGAAGTTATAGCTGAGAAGCAGTTTGTGTTTGTCTTGTATTTTGTGTGCTTGACTCTAGGTCTAGCTTATGATCATAAGGAGAGACTTCAAATAGAAGGGAAGACAAGTGTAACATAAGTCATTTCAGCCCTCTGAAACAGGCATTCGTTCAGTGGGAGTAGCTGGACATCATATACTCACACAGCTGAGTTGCACTGACATTCCCAGCGTAGAAAATGGTGTTTCCTAACCTTGAGGAGGGTGGAAGTAGAAGAAGATATAAGTAATGTAAACATGAGAAGAAGACATTTGGGTGAACTTTACTTACTGTTAAGCTAGTGCCAGGTATTATTACCCTGTTGAAATGGAAACAGGGTTTGGTGCAAGTATCAGTTGGTATCATTTGATCTGTTTTCCTCTGGTAGCAGCTATATATCTGAAGTGCTGCAAGCTCTGCCCTCCATGCTTTGAGGCTATTAATCTGATAACAGTTGCTTTATTTGACATTCTCTAGAGAAAGTTTGTAGGGCAGTGGATAGCAAGTATGATAAAACAATCATCGTTTTGGGGTCATTTCCTATGATTTCCTCAGCCATCCCATAAATGAGAGAGATTAGAGATCTCAGATTGGAATGGACTGAGCCTGGGACACAGTGTGTCTTTAAAAGCTCCATAACACCTGTGGAGCCTGGCATGCTACATGGTATTATTGCACTGAAAGGAAATCATTGACATTGGCTGATGACTGGGGCAAGGTAGAGGATGCTGCTGAATTTGAGCATAATAAACTGCTGAAAACATAAAGAGACAGAGTATCAGTTAAGTAAACAAAGCACGTCATTCAGAGCCTCAAAAGCCAACATAGAAGTTTTAAAAGTCACTGCAAAAGCTGACAGATATTCACACAGCCATTCTAGAACAGAATTGATGCATTGAAACATTCAGACTAAAGACACGTTGCATTTCAGTTGAGCTCTATCCTCAATATGGTCCAAAAAAAAGCTCTTAAATGTGAAGAATGACTAAAAACTATACCACTCGTCAGGGTCTGCTGTTGTGTTCTGCTGAGGAACGATCAATACCTTAGCCAGCCTAAATAGCAACAGGGATACAAATGTAAGACTCCAGAGCAAAAAGGTATTTCATTGATGGCTCCATGTTTAGTCATACACGTTGTTTCTTTTGTCAGAAGGAGAAGATAAAGCAACAAAGGGAATATGCACAGCGAATTAAGGAGCAAAACATGAAAAACCTTCCTTCGGTTCAGACATTACCGACAAAACCCCAGGTCACATCTGCAAGACAGAAGGTAAGGACAGATAAGGACGGAGTTCTTGTCAAATGTTTGCAGGGAATGATTCTGGACTTTACACATAGAAAAAGGCAGGCATGAAAAATGAAGAGCAGGACCCCTACAGGAACTCTGTCCAGTGCAGCACACTCAGCTTCGCATCAGTGGTAGAGGCCGTGCTACTGCAGAGTGCAATCTTCTGATGGACCACAGATATCCACTTGTTAGTCTGTTATCCACCTGCCTGTCAGTCTCAATCACAACTCTTTGCACTTCAGTTGCATAGCTACATATACAAACAAAGGAAATCTCTTTTAAGATTGGATCCCCTTTTCCCTCTGTAATTAAGCTCTGAAAGTAGTGTGTATTATATCAGATCAGTTCTGCTGCAGCTCAACAGTTTGATGCTGAAAACACACCAGATATTTCTGAGGTGATGAATGAGAACTGTCACATAGAAAGAAGTTCTTCATTTTACTATCATTTGAATTCTGCTTCTTGCAGTTACTACTGAGGTATCTAATGCAGAACACCATCAGAAATAAAAGATCAGGAACTAGAAGAGCTTCTAATTTGACTCAACAAAGAAACAACCACATTATCTTGAAGTATTGGACAGGTTTTCTCTTAATCACACTTTCCCTAATGTTTGTGGTTTTAGGCACTGGAATATGCAAAGATGATTCCTAAACCAAAGACTTTCACAGCAAGGCAACCAGATGGAAGGATGAAAGAGGAAAGAGTTCGTCTACCTCCAATTACACCCTTGGAGAGTTTACAAAGCAGACACGAGAAGGAGAAGCAAGTTATAGCTGCATTCAAAAACCTTCGTATCTTATAAATGTCTAGGAATGATAGGGATATCTTCAAGGCAAAACATATCAGAACTGTTTGATTAGGAGCTATAACATTCACATATTGATTTGCCATACCATTCAAATATTAATTCCTTTAAGTTTTAAGTTTTAGAATGAGCTCCACAATATTGATGAGGTAAAATAGTAACATAGGTAGCATTTTAAATGTGCTCACCTGTTTTCTAGTTTTTTCTTGGTTGGAGTTGAAGATCTCCTCCAACCTGAGCAATTTTATGACTCAATTTTGCAGGCAGAAGTTTGTGTCATACATCATCTTTGGGGGAAGTTTAGTGAAAGAAGCATCTTGAATGGGGGAAATGTAGGTCAGGTTGAAGGGAGAATATTCTACATATCAAAGTACAGCCATGGACATGTGCCTTGCAGTTTGTGGGACAGGACTGCCCTCTACCCCAGTCTACTTTCTTCTCCCCTATGGGATCTTCAGCACTTGGCCCCTCTTGGTAGAACCTGCATGCTGCAGTACAATCCACCCAGCCAGGCTGGTTGTTTCCATGCAGTGCCAGTTGCTACTTTCCTACTTTCATTTTTTTAACTAAATAGTAACACTTTGAAGCATTTCTGGTTAGAGAACATCAATCTGTTGTTTCTGCTTAAAAGTGATAATCCCCCCTTAATACAAACCTCAAGTACCTATTTTAATGAAACCTTCAGATGAATATCAAAGAGCTATTTACTCGTATCTAATATTTTAATTAGATTATATTCTCAATTTAACCCATTAAACTCCCTTTGATGATCTCCATGTTTAGTGTTTAGCCCCAGATGCTGAAGGTAATGAATATTGGACCTTTGGTTTAATGAGAACTTCTGCCTTTCCAGCCTGACTCCCTTTGTATCCCCCCCTTTTTTTTATTTTCTGAGCTATAGAATTCAGTTAATTGAAGAAGTCTCTTACCACCACACATTAAGGAACCTAAATTAGCATCTCTTTTCTGATTAGAAAATGCAAGCAGACATTTTCTCTTTGATCTGAGGATTGAGTTGAAGTAGGCAACAGCTCCCTGAAAATGAGCTGATGGCCTTATTATTTGGCTGACATGCAGATGCGTCCATGTGGTGCAAAATGCTTAATGTCTTAATTGATCACCTTCCTCCCTATCTGCCATCTCACTACCTTGTGGAGCTCCCATAAATTAGGATGACCCTTGTGGGTAGGTGGTGTGAGGCTTTTGGTTTTGTTTTCTTCAATAAAACAATAAACTTTGAAAAAAATATTTAACTACTGAACCTGTGCATATTTATATGATGCTGCTTTTAGGGGGGGGGCATATATACATATTTAAATACATAAATATATATACACACACATATAAATATATATATATATTTAAGTCTGATCGTGATCATCTCACAAACCATTTGGAAAGCACTGTATTTTTTTTTCCCCCAGGAAAAGACATTATTTGCAGCATATGTGCAAAGAAAAATCTTTTGATCTACCTCAATACTAATGCAAATTCTTCCTGCACCTAACAGATATGGTGGCACAAAAAGGGACCATACAAGTAAATGATGAGCATCCATCTGCTTAAAAGCAAAGGCCAAAACTTAATGTCTTTCAAATTAGGAAGGCGAGGAATTTAAATAAGAAATAGGCTTTGAATTTTGCATTAAGTATTCAGAGAGAGATTTAGTTGGAGTAGAACCTGTCTGTTGTGGTCCCATGGCTGCAGCCCAGCTATTTGCAAAGCCTGGTGTTATTCACCATGAGCACAGGCTGCCTTTACAGGGGCAGAAATGTGCTTGTGTTCACCATACAATGGAAATCCTCAGCATTTTACTTTTCAGGTGTCTTCTACTTGCCACCATTCCTTAATGTTTTAGATTGGGAAAGTGTAGAATTCAAACCAACTTCTGCCTTGAAAGCCCACACAGGCTAATAGGGCACAGCAGTTCTTGCTGAGATCACCCTTCTCTTAATCATACTCTCTATATCCACCTGCCTTTACCACCAGGTGCAACACATTCCTACTGCTGCAGCAGCACAGACCACATTGGCAGCTGCAGTCATCCCATAGCAGTTCCAGCAATGGAGCTACAGGTGTTTCATCTAAGTTTATTATGGTATAGAAACAAGACAAATCCAAGATAGAACTAAGCCACCTTTAAGCTGAGCAAGACCATCTCAACAAGAGTCTGCAGTTAATTAAGTGATGCTGTTTGTTACTGCAACTAGAGAGAAGAGTTTGTTACTAGAGAGGAAGAACAAACTCACTTTGTTCATCAGTTCAAGGGGCTGCAATGCTTTGTGCTTGCGGTGCTGTGGTCATCATCCTGCTCACCTCTCCCAGCCCTCCTCTGGACCACCTGCAGAAACTTCAGGTTGCCAATGGAAAGAAATCACGCTGTCCATTACCCAGCAGAGAGAAGGAAGGAATGGAAGTTGTAAAAAGGAATTCACACTGTGCCAGCATCACAGGCTTTTTTTTATGCTGAGTGAGGGTTTGTGGTAATTTCAGGGCTGATACCAGCTGTGCTTCATAGCAAGATCTGGCAAATAATTCTCCATCCAAGCCCACATGGCTGATTATGTGTGATCAGAGCATTGCATCGCTGTGACCATGGGATGAAAAATACAGGGTTGGGAAAGCTTCCCTGTCCCTTAGAAGTTACAAGCAGCAGAGGGGGGAATGCTCAACATAAAACTGACGTTAATGGGAAGATTGTATAGATCAGTCTATATTGTGTTTAATGAAAACAGCCACAAGCATTAAGCACTTAGGTGTAAATTAGATTAACAGGAAACAATTCCATTTAATAAACAAACACACACAAGAAAGTCAAGATTTTGCAGTGGATATATTGAAATACGGGAGATCCACTAAGATCCATTATTTCCTACAAGCATTTCCACCCGTCATTTCCCAATGTAATATGTAAAAGAAAGAAAGAAAGCTCCAAACAGCCTCCCTGCCACCCTCGGGGGGGGCACAAAGGCAGGGCAGGGAAAAACCCGCAGCTCTCACTGAATAGAGCAGGACCAGGAGTCCAATCTCGTTTCATTGATCCTAGGAGCAAACCTCAGCAACAAGAACAGCCGGCGGCTCCGCAGCTCTGCTTCCTTCCCAGGACCGTATCCCCTCTCCGAACACATCGTAACCTCTTCCCAAACTCTCACCCGCAGTGCTGCAGTCAGCCTGCAAGGAGCTGCTTCTCTCTGACCCTTTCCATCCTCTGCCTCAATCTCAGCCCGTGTTGGTACCCAAACAGCCCGTGTAACAACCCGGCCGGGACCGCGACTTCCCCAGGGTCGGACGGTTCGTGTTTTGCATGGATTTATCGCTGAGGTTATTAGCAAGTAGCGGCTTTGGTTTTAAACGTGATTTGATTTCAAAGCGTGATTATAAAGTTAGTCAAGAGCGGGGAAGACAGAGGAGGGTTTGAGATTAGGATGTTATCCCTTTGGTCAGCCTAAATCAGCGTCGCCCCGACCCTACCAAGGAGATTAGGGCTCTGGGTGCAGCGGGACACACAGAACTGCCCGGCGTCCAACAACACACCCGGGCCGTGCTGGGGCTGACAGCAGCTCACCCAGCACCCATTGCTCGACTTACAACAGGGCGGTGTGAGCACCCAAAGGACAAAGCTGCCTTTGCGTGTACACACCCCGAAATTCCCTCTGCCTTTTTGCTTTGCGTTCTTGCCCCATCCGAGTATCTTTATACGCCTTTCTCATGGCCACCAGCGTCTTCATTAGAGACGAACAAACGGTTCTTTGCACCAGGAACCGCTCACAAATGTACAGAAAGTGATTTTTTTCCTCTCTCTTTTTGCATTCAGATGCAATTTGGTAAATGATTCCTTTTATTCCCCCCCCTCGGGTGGAGCTCCTGCATCGTTCTAAGCGTGACGGAGGTGAGCGGCACCGCGGTGTAAATAGGAATGAAAACGGCCATCCTGAATTATTTCTAAATCCGAGGCAAAAGACACCGAGCTGTTTTGCGTACCGATGGCTGAGTGTTGTATTTTCCCCCCTCCTTTATTATTTTACACGTAAAAAACACACAGGGAAATCCACGGTAAGGAAGGAGGCACGCAGGTGCCAGCCGTCTATATTCCATGGATTAATCAGAGGACCCGCACGTCCTCTGATCCAAAATACACCAGAAAACCGAGTCTACTTCTCGTTAAGATATAAAAGATTAGAAACTAAGAAGTAAAGAGAGAATCTCCGCTCCGGGGCAGCCCCAGCCCTGCCCGACACACGAGTAGCCCCCACTGTGCCCCGGTGCAGCTCATCCTAGGGAATATTAAAGAATAAATCTTTGGTTACCTGGGAATTAAACCCGTTTCCTGGGGAAGGCGAAGTAGGCGCTGATGGCGGCTGCAACGAGGAGCTCAGAGGCTGTTGCAGGAAGAGAGGAAACGGGAGCGAAGCTGCGAGTGGGTTTTGTGCAAGGAAAAAACCCGCAGGTGTCAAACCTGGAGCTGAGGAGGAATCGCAGCTGCAAACAGTCGGAGCTGTTCGCTCCGGGCAGCCCTGCGGGATGGGGTTATTCCAGCAGCTCCCCTTCCCCAGATGGGAATCAGCTGAACGATACACCCCCTACCCCCTTCGGCCGCTCTCAGTACAGCCTTATCCCTGGCAGCTCAGTAACCACACCACGCAGCCACGGAACACCTTTATTTAAAACCGAGGGGACTTTGGGGAATGGAGAAAAGTCCGATGTTTCAAAGGGAAAGGGGGGAACTTACAGCAAACTGCTCGTCGGTTGGTTCGCTTTTATTTTTTGGCTCTTCCCCCGCTGGATTTCCAAGCAAAGTTCAGGCTTGGGGTGACGCCGGGATGAAGCCAAAGGGGCGATAAGATCCCGGAGGTTTTATTCCCCTCCGTACCGACCCCAAACCTCGGCACCCCGGCAGCACACGGGGCTGGGGCAGGGCTCCTAAAGGCGATGTGGGGCAGCCAGGATATCCCCCTCCTCCAGGATGTCCACCTCGTCCTCGGGGTCCTGCAGCAGGAAGGGGCCGGGGGGGCCTTTTCGGGGCTCGGTTGCAGCCGGCTCGGGGAGCTCAGGCTCGGGGGAGCTCTGCTCACGGTTCTCCTCGTGTTTAGGATCGTCCTGGCTTTTCCTCAGCTGTTTTTTGTGTTTCATCCGCCGGTTCTGAAACCAGGTTTTCACCTGGGGGAGAACACGAGGAGAAAATAATAAGAATAGTCATGTAAAAAGGAAGAAAGAAAAATATATAGCAAAGAGAAGGGAGGCTGCACGGAGCCCTACGGCCCCGTACCTGCGTCTCGGAGAGGCTGAGCGCCGTGGCCAACTCAACCCGCTCTGGCGTAGAGAGATAACGCTGGATCTCGAAACGCTTCTCCAAACCGGAGAGCTGAGAGTCGGAGAAGACGGTGCGGGCTTTGCGGCGGCGGCAATGCTTCCCGGGCAGCTCGGCGTGAGCGTGATGCGGGAACAGCGCCGGTACCGGCACTCCTGCGGGGACACACGGCGGGGACCCGGGCATTGAGTGGCCTTTCCCCATGCCTTTACCCCCCCTGGATATATATATGGGTTGGTTTTGGGTGTTTTTTATTTTCTCGTTTATTTCGTTTTCGAAGTCGTTTCATTTCTTTTTATTATTATCCATTATTTTAATTTTTTTTAAAATTCCTTTTCGCTTCGTTTTTATTTTGCTTTGTTTCTGTTTTATTCTCTCCTATTTTATTTTTTTTTCTCTGAAAGCCCCCCATCTCAGCCCGTCCCATCGGATGGAAAGGGAGCGATCAACCTCCGAGCAAATAAATCCAACGAATTGCACCTAGAAAAAACGGGGGAGACGGGAGAAAAGCCGACGGGGGTGAGGGAAGGGGAGAGCGGCCACAAGGGTAGAAACTTCGGCCTTCAGAAGAGAAACTTTGGAGGAAGCGGCTCTGGGAAGGGTTCGGGGGGACGGACGGGAGCGGAGAGTCTTCCCCCGTCCCGAAAGGATCCGGCACGGCCCCGGCACTGCTGGTCGAAGTGGAAAAGCGAAGCTCGGTCCCATTCCAGAACCATAATGTTCTCGGTTCAAATATAAAAACCAGTTCAAAACGAAATAAACGGGCAGAGGGGGAGAGGGAAACCGTGGGGTCTCTGGGCTCAAGATCCCCGCTGATGAAGAAGCCGAGGGCTCGGCAAGGCAGGGAATGCAGCCCCAAAGCACAAACCCGCAGAGCCCCGCACTTACCCGAGGTGGTGAGGAAATAGGGGTGGTGATGGTGGTGCTCCGGTTTGTGCAGGGCCGGGTGCGGGTGTGGAGCCAGCAGCGTCGGGGCGGGCATCAGGGGGTACCCATAGTCCAAGAGAGGGACACGGGAGGCCAAGGAGCCGGCGAAGTGCTCGGGGGGCATCTCCCGCAGGGGCTTGGGCTTGTGCAGCAGGATGTCCTCGATGAAGAAGGAGGTGGGTCGGGGAGCGGGGACAGGGTGAACCGGAGAGGTGAAGTTGAGGTTCATCTCGGATGGCCCCGCTTCGGATTGAGGGGAACGGAGAGAACGGGGATGGGGGCTGGAGGAGAAAGTGCGGCCGGCTGAGCGTCCCGAGCGAGGAGATGGAAAGGGAAATAAGAGGAACGATAAACAAGAGTGATGATAAATAATAATAATAAAGCAATATGAACGGTAAGAAGGGTCATAAAAAAACGATTCCCCCAGGCACAAGGGATAACGGGGAGAGCCGGGGGACGCGAAGCTGCGGGATGCGCGGGGCGATGCGCGGCTTTGAGGAGCGCTCCGAGAGCCAATGGCGAACGGGAGGGAGGGGACGCGGAGCCGCTCCGCTTCCGCGCAGCTTCCCCCACCCTCAGCCCCTTCCCCAGCTCGGGGCCGGGAGCCGCTTCCGAAAGATTTTGGTTTTGTTCTCCGTTTGTCTTTAAACGCCAAAACTTGGGGGTGGGGGGGGAAAGAAAAAACGAGTTGCGCTTTCCCGACCTGTGCCCTTCTCCGCTCCTAACCGGTCCCCACTGCTGTTCTACTTCTTACCCCAGCGGGTTTTGTTCCCATCCATTCCCCACTCCGTGTTCTGCCAACATAACCCCCCTCTCCTCCCCCTCCGGTCTTTCCTCTGTGTTTTTTTTTTTCCCCCCCCTAATCTGTAACATTCATTTCCCCGGAGTCAATTTGCTAAAATGAGGGTGATACACCACATCATAGCCGAGATAATTTCGCTTCGCATCTCAGAAAATTGCTCTAATTATTGATGTTAAACTCGGGGAAATTAAAAGAAGGCACTTCTCCTTCATCTCCTGATTTTAAGCTCTAATTTGTTGAAATCGAGTTGTCATCACAATTCCAATCACTACCGTTAATAGTAAAAGTGTTCTAATAGAGCCAGAATTCGCGCAACCCATGCTATTAGATAATTAAGAAAGATGTTAGAAAGGCAAGTGCTAATCCTTGGGCACACGGACAGCGTTTCCATCTGATCCAGCAGGTAGAACAAATTAATTACCAGAATCAATTAGTCCTAAAAGTACAGTTCTCCAGGAAGTGTAAGCCACGTCTTCCATATGGATGAGCTGGTAAATGGTAAATAGATGAGGGAAAGGGATAAAAAAAAAAAATAAAAAAGCCTTTAAAAGAATAGAAAAGGCGATGCTCGGGTGTCAAAGAGGCTGCAAAGCGGAGCGCCCGACTTCTCTCTGCGGCCGCAGGGTGGAAGTGAGCGGGTGCGGAGCTGTGAGCAAGGACGGCACTGCGGGGGTGCGGGCAGCCCCCGGCCCCGACCCGCTTCTTTCCTTATGGAAACAGCGCTTAGAGTGCCGTGGAAGCAGTTAAAATAGGGATGGATCTCGGTGATCTTAAAGGTCCCTTCCAACCCAAAGCATTCTGTGATTCTATATGGACGCAGCATCGGTTGGGGCTGCCAGAGGGTCTGTGTGCTGCCTGTTACACCTATAGGTGTATCCTATAACTATATACTATACACTATATAGGTGTATCCTATAGCTGCTTTTCTGTCTGTGCAGGCAGGTAATGCATGAACCAATCGCACACACATTGTGCTATGTGGGCACTGCCAGTGCATGGGAAGGCACAGTGCTCTCATCACACATTTGTGAGCTATCTGTGCACGTTTATATGCATATACATCACACAGAATCACAGAATGACCCGGGTTGGAAGGGACCTCAAGGATCATGTAGTTACATACACGTATATATAGGAACCTGCAGCAGTGCCAGGAGGGGGCTGAGCTGGAGGCTGCGCTCCTCCCACCACGGAGCTGCCAGGGGGAAAAATAAAACCAAAACTGTGTTGCAGCATCCCTTCCATTGCTCATCCCCACATCAGGCCCGGCTTTCAGCTGGAGAGTTGAAAATAGAACCGGCTGACAACTTTCTCCAAGGAGCAAATGAGTAAGGAAACAAATTATTATCAGGAAGGAAAGGGCCACATGGCCAAGTTGTTGGTGCAGGGAGGGCAGCCAGGGGTGGGTAAGCTGCTTGCCTGCCCATTTCATCAGCTGGGATTGCTTATCTGCAATGGCTGGGGATTAAAGGTGTGGTACTTGGGCCAGATTTGGTCTCAGATTTAGCCTCTCTATAGGGCTAACTCCAAAACCAAAAGCAGAAGCAGCAACGCTCTGTCTGTGGGAAAGCTCCCCCAGAGAAGGGAACCTCTCTGCACTGCACCATCCAGGATTTTCACATTAATTCTTCTGTGTCTTTCTATGCCAGATTCATGCCTTTCTAATAGTGACATACACATACCCCCCCCACCACACACACACACCCCGCAGTATACGTATACAAACAGACGTGATTCAATACGTTGTACTCAAGGGCTGTGCCTGCACAAATGGCAGTTGCCATTATTTGAGCTCTTAAGATCATTTGAAGGCGCTGTGGGGAAAATTTTGCATAGGAAACACACATTTATTTGGCCTATGGGGTCATTTGGAAGGTTGGTGTAGCAGCGCCGACATTAGCTTTATTTTGGTAGGTTGCATTAGGGATAAATTTGGTGCAGCTTAAAAATACACACACTTACCTTCCTGATGCTCTTGAAGAGGCAGCGCAGCTTGGGAGCCCAGCCTTTTCATGCCTTTCAAGACAAATCCACTCAAAAAGGAAAGGTTAAATTAAAAACAGACAGCCTTGATATGCTCAAAACGGGCTCAAACGGGAGCTCAGTTTGAGCAGCCACAGACACAACATGCAGAGGGCTTTGAACACAGAGCGAGGCTTAATGGAGGATGTTCTGTGAGCTGTGCTGCAGGCAGAGCCTCCCCACCCTGAGGGCAAAGCTCAGGCCTTGGGACAATGTGGCTGCAACCACACAGAGCCCACCTTCATCCCATCCTGCAGCTCTCCAAACCAACATCATGGTAATTCCAGGGCTGCAGCTCTAGGAAAGCAACACAGGGTGTTATTGAGGGTACCCAGAACTGTGGGGACGAGAAGGGAAATGACACCACTTGTGGGCAGAAATTGTTTTAGACAGTTGTGATTTCCACACACAGCTCCCAGACCCAAATATTCATGCATGGTCTCAGCAATTCTGTTCCTAAATCCAGTTTTGCCTTTGTGCTGAAAACCCGCCTCGTCTGATAGTCCTGATTAATTCCTCAATGCACAGCACTTGCATAAAGAGAAGGAAAACATCAACACTGACAGATGAGATCTGAACGCCTGGCCCAAAACTGTGGCTCTTACTAAGAGCTTGAATCTGTGCAATCTGTTCAGTGATCTCAAACTCGGATGCAGCTTCAGCTGCGTATCTGAGACTGTTCTTTTCTTCTTTTTGTTGTTTTTTTGTTCCCCCCTTTCTCTTTTCCTTTTAAGGATCAGAAATTGGGAGGGAGGTCGGATGTTTCCCTGGGACCTGCTCTCAATTAGTGTTCTCTCCATTGGGTTACACAGTAATTCTCCCTCGTCGTGTGGCCAACCCATGGGCATCCCTCACTCCCTCGAGACCAAGGTGATTATTTCATCCAACACCATCTGTCCTTTGGGATCTCAGCTAATCCTTTGCTCTCAAAAAAGAAGTCCATTCTCGATGCTGTTGCCTTTAGCACATTCATGCTCATTCGTTTTCTTTCATTCCAGCTGTGTAACAATCATGGGCACAACGCAACGTTTTCATTCACTCTTTTGCACTGACAATTCAGAACCTCCCCTTGTTTCTCTCATTTCGTGGCATATGAACTGTGCGCATCCTTGCTTTTACCCTAATCCTCCTTTTCCCTTTCTTCCCCATTCAACCTTTATTTTACTCCCTTTGTATTCCTACTGTTCTTCGTGTTTTCTTTCCTACCATTATTTGCCAGACTGTTGCTCCAAGTTCCTCACAAAAACCCTTTGAGTTTTCCTACTCAAAGGAGCAGTTTAAAGATGCAGTCCTGAGCCTGATGCCAGGTTGGTATAAGCCAGGAGTCACAATGAGAAACAGCACACAGAGCAAAACGATGCAAACACTCGCATTCTTTCCATTTCCACTCCTTGATTTCCAACTGCAAAGCGTCTCCTTCTGAAGTCTTACAAATAAGCAGCACACAAACGATGCACCTTGAGGTCAGATGAAGCTATTGGGTCACCCAGCCTGTTACACACCTCCCGAATCACACACACCAGGGTCTCCTCACCAAACACCACCCCAACAGCTGGTGGGATAAAGAAACCAGTTGTCTAACTCTTAAAACAACGCTTGATCCATCCTGATCTGCAGACAGCAAACACTTGCATGGAAACAGAGTGAACAAGCAATTTTCTTTCTTCTCTACATGCAAGCCTCTCCACTCCTATGCCTTTATATCCTGCCTAGCTCCATTGAAAATCTACACACAGCACTAAGCTTTCATAGCCTTCACTTACAAGATCCAGCTCTTCCAAGCAGCAGACCTTACAGATCACGTAGGACAAGTCTCAGCGTAACAGCTTTGTTTTTCCTGCTGGTTGAACAAAATGCAGACAAAAGCCACATCCTTCACCCCCCCTCCCTTTCACACTGTGTGTGTAACCTGCACAGCCACAGTCACAAACCCACTCTGCTCCAGCGGATCATTTCATTAAGAGAAAAGAAATCGTTTTGCTTTGCAAGATAATTAAACCTTTTCCTTTCATGTTTGCTCCGACCAGATTGCAAAACTAGTTGGACCTAGTTTACAAAAAAGATAACCTTTTTGATGTGCGGAGGAAGAGATTGGTTCCATTACTTGCATTAGTCAGAGCTGTCTGTGCTGTGGCCTTCAGAATAAAGGGAGAAATGTACTTTAGAGAGATCTGAGTAACACACTTTACTCAAAACATTTTTGTATTATATTGCTTCTTGACTGTTTCAGCTTACTCTGTATCTGTGCACTTTATTTTAAGCACTCCAGAAGTGGATGACAGGTCTGGGGTAGAAAAGATAGAATCCAGCCAGTGTCCTGCAAATGCATTTTCAAATAATGCTTTAAAACTGAAAATCACATTGGAAATGGCATTTTCTGCATTTCCAAGGATGAAGTCTTCAAATGGCAATGGATGGAATATAACATTGCCTGACGTTAAAAACGCTTTCCATGTTTGCCAACGTTATTTTCAGCTGGAAATACTAAAATGCTCCTGATCACCTGGAACAAGAATTGATGCAGATGGGTGTCCTGTAATACACGACTAATAGTTAAGAGTTGCACCATATTTCGACGCTTCAAAAATGCATCCTATTTATTTAGTTAGGCAATATTAGATTCAGCTCAGCTCTTCCTCATTCTGGTATTTTAGTATGATTTCCTTCTAAAAGGAATGAATTGCACGTCCCCATCTATGTCTCCTCTCTCAGTCTACTGCAGTAACGTTTTAATAGCTGGGTTCAGTCAGAACAGTTGGACAATCAGCTGCCCTCAACTCAGACTTGTCCAATATGTCTCAAAACCAGGTAGTAGAATGGAGGAGAACAGCACTGCTAGCACTGCATGGGCTTCATTCCCTAACCCAAAGGACAGCACTGACCTCAGGGTCTCCTGAATGCTGATAGCATTGGAGCATCATCCTCCATCAGCCCTTAAAGCACACAGGTACTCCTATAGTACATAAGTACATACATAAGGAGTATAGTACTCCTTATGTACCTATAGGACATATTTAACCAGGCCCCAGGATCAGTTTTGCTTCTTGCACATGGGCTAAAGAATCCCATAGATGGGCTGAACATATAACTCATGGAAAACTGCACAAACTTAGAACCGTGCTACGATTGCTCACATACATGATGCACAAGTTTGATTTGCTCCATCCATCAGCCTACAGCCGCCTTGGCGAACTAGTTCACCATTTGTTATAATAGAAGGAAAATTAAACCTTAACGCCCAACAGGTCAGGAGCCAGAAGCTTGAATGGAGAAAAACAGCAACTTACACAAAACACCCTCAAAACTAAGGGGGCATTTCAGAAGGTTATAAGCTCGTATGTCCTTCTAACGGGGTCCCAAATAAGAGGTGTGTGTGTGTGTGCACTCCTGTGTGTGCATCTCTGTGCTTTTCCGTCCAACTGAGATCAGTACTTGAGGTTCAAAATAAGTACAAAAAGGAGAATTTTCCAGTTTGTATCCTCTGGCAAATGCAATTTCCCTCCCAACACACATTAAATTCATTTAGCCTAGTGCATTTTTAATAGACATTATTCATCTATTACCTTAATGAGCTTGTGGTGAAAGCATATTGCCTCCCAATTTTAACAAAAGCAGTCTAATATTGCTGCAGCTTTTTCCCCTTTTGCCTTCTAAGGCAGCAGCACGGAGAGGGGAAGAAAAAAAGCTATAGAAACGGATAAGGTTTTTATTCTGTGTCACAACACTACATTAAGAATAAAACCTTCCACTTAAACACTTAAATGAAAACATCGAGAAACTAATTTACCATTTGTAACCACATGATTTAAGTAGGAGCAGCTTTAATTTTCTTCCCATTTTCCTCATATTCAATGTGAGCCCACATTAGATTTCACTGGCTCAAATCACAACACTTAAAGCCACTTTCATTTTCTTTTTGATTAAATAATTGAAATTCCTGTCACTGCCTGCACTTTACTAGCACACAAATTTTATGTGTAAAGATAAATACTCTTTCTTTCTCCCTTCTCTGCCTGTAGGATTTTTGTTCCCTCCTCCTCGGTTTAATCTTAAAAGCAGGCGAGGTTTACTTTATTGATGGTTCCATAAAATGGATCAGTACTCCATTCACCTATTTCATGGAATTACACCGCTCCCATTAAGTGATTGTTTGGAGAAATTATGGAAAGCCATCTTCTCTAATTTAGCTGCCGTCGTCTTGAGGTTATATTGCCATCCAAGCCGAAAAGGACAGGAGGCCGAGCTACCCATGTGCCTCCTCTCCTGTGTGCATCCATTGATGGCAGGAGCCTTGATTTTTATTGAAGTATTTTGTTTCAATTAGGGTAACAAGTTTAATTCATGCTCCCTAATCAGCCAGCGAGGCTTGGAGGGATCTCCGGCTCTTGGCTCTGCTGTTGGGTGGCCACAGCAAAGCTGGCTTCTTCCCTTTGATTTTCACCTCCATTGGTGGTGAGGAACCTCTGGGCCATCCCTTGATGGGCACTTTGGCCCAGATCTGAGCTGTGATAGATCCTGTTGGGCCACAGCCTTGGGTGCCGTTGTTGCTCTGGCTCCAAATGCAGCTCAGTGCAGGAGATTCAATGCATGGTGATGTGTATTGCCTGGAGGTCAGCAAAGTGAACTTGGAGAGATCGGAGGCCCACGAACATCAAGAACGAGATTGCCTCTGCAGATGGAGAAGTCAGATTAAGTCAAGCCAAAAACTGTTCAGTGCTAGGACCCAAATTGTGTTCCAGCCTTGCAAACAGCATTGCATGAAGACAGGCTGGCAGCCAACTGCAGAGCTCATCTCACCACCTCCCTGTCCCTGACAGCTCTGACTGCCACCTGACTTCTGGTCCCCTCTCCCATAGCAATAATGATTTACAGGTGCTCTATAACCTGGCAGCAATGCCAGCCCAGTAAGGAGTTTTTCACACTTAAATGCACTCCTGTTTTCTTAGAAGGAAAAGCCAGAATACTCTTACAATTCCTATGGAAGAGCAATATCCATCTTCTGACCTCATCCCCCCACCAAAGAGCCAGCAACTATGACTTTTGTATGAAGTTCTATGAGGAAAGATTGGTGAGCATCCAAGAGCAGCCAGGCTTTCCAGCTGTACCTGCTGAGCTCCTGGGACTGCTGCCTCTCATTCCCAACCCTGCCATGCTTTTCTCTTTTCACCTACACATCAACCCCTCTCCAAACTATTTAGAAGCCTTTCTGATGCCCTTGGCTGTGCATTTTCAAATAAATATTTGCAAATATATATTTCTTATTTATTTCCCAAGGAAAATTTGCCACCTGCATTTGCAAGCAGGTTAGGTCCAAAAGTTAGAGGCCTCTCTGTGAACAAGGTCAGCCCCAGCTTTTAATTCTGAAAGGAGAACCAAGAAACAGAAGAAAAACATCTTTGTTATCACCCCTCCTTTTCCTTCCAACTATTCACCCTAGAGGACATTGTTGCCGTATAATAACTGGCCATGTCAGAATCAATTAGGCAACTCATAATAAAGCAGATGCTGCTATTGTGAGGATGATGCAGTGAAAGTATGGGGATAGGAAGGTCCTCAGCGCAGCCCAGGCTAAGCAGATATGATGCTAATTGAATTCTTGCTGGCAATTTTTCACCCCTAAGTGAACAAGAAAGAGAGGAATCTTCGAGTCTCATCTGTTTAGCTTGTGAACAGGGAAACGTTTTCAAGCCAGTAAATGAGCAACCTAATCCACAGAGATGCCAGCAGGGAGGGGTTTCTTTCACAGCAGCACCACCCCAAAACCCTGCTATGCTGAAAGTGAGCCGTGCCCCTTCACCAACCAGCAGCAGTAGTCAGAGGGCTGGTTATTTTGTTTAAGCTGAAGGAAACTGAGTTGTACTGTGTTTTTTTGCTTGGTTAGAGGCTGCAGATGCCCAGGGAGGGATGCCCAGAGCTTCAGGGGCCAGCTGGTAAGTGGAGCCTTCCCAACCCAAAGGTGAGGGCTCCTCAGTGTTAGTGTGGACTGAAACCTATGGTTAAACCTGCTGGGTGCTGTTGTTTTTTTGGCTAACATCCTTGCCTTTTAATGCTCCTGACACAAAAGGAGTGATTTCTCCACCTCATAGTTATCAATGAGCAATTAAGCCTCTTCTAGTAACTCTATGCTGAGGAGGCCTTTTAAATTAAAATATTTTCTATATGATTTTGTTAGCTGCTAAATGAAGATAGGGAAAAACAGGCTAATTACAGCTACCCTAATTAAGCTCCTACAATAACCCATAATTACACCGTATTTATCACCTTTGTGTCAGACTCCTTAACCTGTTGTGGTTTGTAATCATCATGTCTGCATCGGGGGCTACAAGCTGACATCTCTCTGGCCTGGCCAGATTATTCATTGAAAGTATGGAAACAAACTCTCTATTTGTGAAACTGTAATTAGGGTAATTTATGAGGCTGCCCTATTAGCGGCAAAGCCAGGTTAGGGAGTTGGGCTGGGAGTTAGTCAGCACACAAAGTGACTCTAAGTGTACTTTAATAAAGAGACAGTGCAAAATTAACTAACTCCTGAGCAGTGCCAACAAATGGGCTTTGAGGAGGCAGTGTAGGATCAGATCCAGCACTGAGGCTGACCCATGTCTGAAGCAGCCACACACAGAGCTCCTCCTGCCTCAGTTTCCCCACCTACCTGGTAGTGCTCTGGGACTGAGGCATTGCTCACAGCAGCCCCTGCTGTCTGCTCTGAGCCCACAGCAACCAACACAGCCCACCCGGAGGGAAGGAAAAGCTCAGCTTACAGCTGCTCCAGGTTTCCTCTTGCATCCCTTCATCCTTGGGCTGGGATTGAGCATCATGGGTCAGGGAGGGCGCACCCAAGAAAACCACAAAGCCATTGGCATCTTCCAAAGGAGCTGGATGGGGTGAGCTGGACATGGGCTCAGCATCTCATCTCACAGCAGGGCTGGTGCCACTTCTCCAACTTTTCCCTTCTGCTTACAGCCTGCCCTGCCTCAAAGCACCGTCACCAATGCACACACAGTGAGTGTGTGTGCCCTGCAGCTGATAACCCGACCTTTCAGCTCCCTTGCTGTGACAAGAGAACAGCAAACAGAGAAGCAGCTCCTTATGCACACACCGGCACAGAAGGGATGCGGTGTGCAGGGCAGAGCCGGGCTGGGCTCCCTCTTGTGGCCCTGCAACGAAAGGTACAGCTCCGGAGTGACTCCACTTCTCATCCCAAGTTCAGCCCCAAGACAGAGCCTTATTCCCTTGGGTGAGGCTCCTTTGCTGCCTCAAACTTCCCAGCGAGGTGGGCTGCGATCTCTTCATCCCTTATCCTGACATTTCTCTTCCTCCTGGGTAATTTCTATGCTCTTTCAGCCTTATTTATGTCACCGAGCTGCGGAGACTTCTATAGACGCCAACCAATGCCGCAGTGTTTATGGGTGGTGAAGTTCATCATAAGGAAATGAAACAGCCCCCCAAAACAGAAGGGCATAATCTCTGCACTGAACAACACTGCCATTGTGGAGGTACCCAGAAGAAAAAATGTGTTAAATCTTGTCATTTTGCTGTTGGGAAATAAAGGGCAGCCAGCACTGCCCACGAGGCCATTCAGCGCTGATTTATTGCTTGAGACCACAGAGACAAAATCAAGCCATTCCAACCTTTTAAAAGCTTTCTTGCAACAAACTAAAAATATCCATTGCTGACAGATGCAGGCTGTCAATAAGGAACTTAAGAACTCAGTATGAAGAGTGGAAAGAGTGCAAAGTCTTGATAAACATCTCAAATTGGGTCTTACTCAGTGGGAAACGAGTAGTTTGTCGTGGTAATTGTAAAGGGCATTTTACATCGAATCAATTAAATGAAAATCTTTTAAAGCCTTTTTGAAAAGGGAGACCTTTTAAAGTTAACAGGTGATTTTAATTGGAACCATGGGACTCGCAGCACGGGAGGTGGGTTGGGTCTTTTTGTTGAGCTGCTTCTTTTTGGATGCATTCAATACAGGGAAAAAATCGATCCACTTCCATCAGCATTTGAACTCCCAGAGTCTTGCAAGTTGAACTGTGAAGCTAAGCAAGAATTACAGTTTGCTCCTGCTTTGCCAGGGTTTTTTTCTAGCTGTTAAATACGCTTCCATCATCGCTCCTTAATTGTGGAAGATGCAGGAGAATTTCTTACCTTTGGGTAAGTATTTTTAGTCAGAATCACAGCCATTAAGTGCTATAGGAGTAGCATACGTTCTTAGAGAGAACTTACCTTGACAGGAGGTGTCATACAGACAGACAATCATTAGCAGTGATTGCAATATTTTGCTGCTAGACTCATTTTCTTTCTGCTTTGCAACTACAAAACCTGCCCTGCAAAGCTGAACAGGCTCAGAGCCCATGGGAGCAGCAACCTGAGCAAAACCTCCTGCAATGGCATCTAAAGAAGAGGTGAATTCCCCCAGCTCTCTTTGCTCTGCAGTTCACAAGCTTGAGCTCTACCTGCCCTGCAAAACTCCAGGTGCTACAGATGAAGAATCGATCCTTTGGTGGAGTCAGGGAAGCAATCACATCAACCTGTGGGTCCTTCTCCTCACACGTTGTCTGGGAGCTTCAGCCTCAAAGTGCAGCACCCAAAAATCCAAGGGAAATATTCCATTTATCTGATGGGATCAGGGTGAAGCTTTTAGGTGGGGGGCGGCGTGAATGTGGTTGCATGAAAACTCATATCTAACAAAACCAACCCAGAATCTGTTGGCATTTCTTCTTGCTGGATCTGAGCAGCTACTGCCCATTAATTTGAGCACATCTGTTGGGGAACCAGCACTATAAGGACAGAAAGCAGCTGGGGGGACCTAGCATAGAAAGCTCTGCTCCACTTACAGCTCTGCTGGCCCAAGGACACCAAAGAGAAGGTGTTTGCTCCCAGCTCTGGGGAGAAGGGATGTGTCAGAGGAGAACTGAGATGCTGGTGCTGGGAATACATGGAAGGGCAGAGCAAATGCAGCTTGGGGTGATTTATTGGGCTATTGGCAAGGAAAATGGTGTCCCCTAAAGCAACACCTTCTAACAAGAAGACAGCAGTCCCTAAATGAAGCCTGGCTGATGGGGGCACCCTGAGATCCTCCCTCCCTGAGCTTAGGATGAAGAAGAGGCAAAACAGGGCTGAAGAAATCAGACATCACCATGACATGAAACACTCAGATCACAGCAAACACGAACCACCTCCCCTTAACACAACAACACCTCCTGCCTCTTTGTCCCCAAATAAACTCCTCTAGCAGCAAGCAGGGAAACCGAGACAGAGCCAACAAACAGCCTCACGGTGGGGAGAAGCCCCCCCAGCATCACGTCCCCTCTACCTCTGTGGAATTGCTGTGCTGCTGCCTGGTGTTGTGTGATTACTGTGCTGGGTGTGAAGTTACAGAGCGGGGACCCAATCGCCAGCTCGGCTGCGGTGCTGCTCCAGTCCTATCTGCAGGGGTGAGCGTTCTGTATTTTCCTTCATGCCTGCAACAATCTCGACAAATAGGCTTTTAAATTAAGCAGTGATTTGGAATATAAGTGAGTGCATTTAAGCTGCTAAGAGACGGAAAGATCCTAATGGCTGAAATATTTGTCATATCACAAATAAACTGGCTGTATCGGGAGCTACTAATATAACTAATTTTTACCAAATCCTTCACTGCTCTGTGATAGAAAATGAGGTCAGCGTAGGTTGAGGCAACACAAAATGAGCAGCTGCCAGAAGGCAGCACAGAATACTGATAAAGGACTCTGCAGGAACTGTGTCTGCTGCCCACAGAAAAAAAGGAATCTGTTTGTTCAAATGAAGGCATAGCTTTTCCCGAGGTTTTAATGATAGGATGCCAACAAACACAGGCTCTCAATGGATCTGGAATACAAATGCATACCAAGAGCCTCCACACCTCCCTGTCCCCATAGAGCAACTTTCCCTTGGCCTTTCCATGATTTAACCATGAGGGGTGGGCAAATGCTGAGGGCGTTTGGGTGTGAGAGGACAGGGCTGTGCCTGGAGCATTAATGGGAGCTGCCTGTTCTCATGGTGCCCTGCAGCCCTGATACAACAGCCTGAGCTGCTTCCAGTTCCTTCCAGCACAGATAACTGAGGATATCACAGCCAGGAATGGGTTGAGTTTGTCCTATGGTGATGCTAAGGCTGCCTCAAGTGCTTGGGACCAAGTGGGATGCAGCTACATTCCAGTTACATGAGGAAAACAACATCATTGTACCTACTCATATTAAAAGAATGCTTGGGAAGGGGAACGTTCTCCTTTTACAGACAGGAGCTTTGATAAACAGGAGGATTTTGGTTCCCAGAATCAACACAAACCTGAAATGAGTTCCATTCAAGCAAAGGGGAAACTGAGGCACAATTCATCCCCTACTAAGAAGGAGAATGAGGGTGCCCATGCCTTTCCCCATCAGCAGCACTCTACCATGGCACAGTCAGCTCATAGATGGGTCCAGGCTGTGATTTGGGGTGATGCTCCTGGCTCGCTCAGTGCAGCCCCACACTCAGCCCCATCTGCCGGGGCTGTGCAGCAGCCACTGAGCTCGGCTCTCCTGGGATCGATAGCCAAGAGGCTCGGCAGGGCAATGGGGACCACTTGGGAGCATCAGACAATTTAGGAAAAATAAGATCAACATAGATTAACAATAAAACTTAAAGCACGCGGCACTCGCCAAATGGAACGGTAGAAGGGTTCATATTTGATAACCATTAAATGGTTTAATGAAATAATTATAACTCAGACTCCTGAGCCCAACCACAATCGATACCTATGAGCTCTAAGCAACAGCATGACCCAAGTTCTGCCATTTTCACAGTGCTCCCCAGCAGGCAGAGCGTGCGACTATAAATGCGATTGACGGTAAAGTTGCATTAAAACACCCCCATCAAGGGCAATAATAGATTAAAGGCTACAGAGGCACCGCAGTTGGCTGGTCAATACGCTTTATTTTCCGCATCACCCCCAATTTTGCCACCCTCCCGTATACTATTAGTGGGAGTCGATTTGCTGTCAATGGCCAGCACTGGCAAGAGATGCATTAATGCAGGCTCACAAAAGAAGTGTGCATGGCATTATCACTTCACTCGCTTTCAAATTACAGCCTAATGCTGTCTCCAGGCAGCTTGTGACACGTTAACACTATGTGCTATTTGTTGGTATATATACGGGCTAAATATCTCATAGCTGAAGGTTTCATCCGAGATATTTGATGACAGAAATAAACTACTGCCTGGTGGGAAACGGTTCTGAATAATAGAATTAGGTGTTGTTGGAAAGTCAATGGGAAAGGGATGGGGATGGTGAGGTGGGATAGTGGAGGAAGAGTAGATAAAGTGCACGGGGAGGAGGAAAGCTGCCAGGAAGGCTGATGGGTGCCCACTTTCTATTAACTAAAGGCAGTGTTATTAATATATCCAGCGAAGGGGCAGATATTACCAATCCGATTCGCCTGTACTTTGCTCCAGATCCCAGGCTGGGTGCTCTGCTGCTGCTTTCAAGAGTTAAAATCCTCACATATAAAGGAGATTTTTCAGTTGAAATACAGTAATGCACTCATTGCTTGTCCTACTAAACATCCACAGCACTAGACACCTAAACAGACACCTTAGCACTTTGAGAAGGAGCAGAGATTTCATTTAGTGGCAAGTCTTAAGTTTCTTAAAGCATCTGAGAGCTCTGCATACCTTTAGGAGAGCTCTTTCTTCAGCATTTCAGTTCCAGGCAGACAGGCTTAGCACTGGGATACTGCTCCAGCAGGGCTACGGTCCTGAAGGCACAAGTGGCCATTCCTTTACAGCATTAAAGCAAAATGCTCTGGTTTGATACAGACCGTCATGGGTGTAATGCAACCTCACAGCATTAGGAGACAGACTGGGTGTGTGCTGCTGTAAAGAGGTGCTGGTTTGACTCACCCACCATTTCAAAACAGGTGCAAAGATAAAAACCTTCCCCAAACCAATTCCATTTAGCCTCTGTTACTGTTGTGTGCTCTTAATAGGGTACAGATGCCTTAAAGAGATGCTGCTGAGGCCTCTTAAATAAACACACTTTTGGGGATTTGGTTTTAAATACTGGTAAAGGAGGGATTTTCAGAGATTACACAGGCAGATACTGGCCCCTGGTGGCAGGAGCTCAGCAGGACACTGCGGGGTGGGCAGGCTGCAGTCTCCCTCACAGCTGGTCTGTGTTGGGGCCTCTAACAGGGATACCAGCCTCCTTCACAGCATGTCCCTAATGAAAACCTTAATTTGAACCTGAAGTGCATGTAAGACAGCACTGAAGGGTACAGCCCTGAACCCTGCAGTTCAAACATAAGGGTGTATAGCACATCTACAGCCTGTAAGCAGGTAACATGCCTTCCTATCACAGCATCTATACGTCACCCTTACCCCACTGATCTGACTCATTAGGCAGCACAAAGCCACCTCCCACAGCCTTGGGCACAAGATGGGGCACTACAGCTCTATGGGCAGCAGTGCCTGGGCCTCACCACCTTTGAGTAAGAACATCCATCTAACATCTCACCTCTTCTAGTTTAAACCCCTTCACTCTTGTCCTGTTGCTATCAGATGCATTGAGTCAGCCCATTTCATGCTCACAAACTCCCTTCAAGGTTATGATGTGATCTCCTCAGCCTTCCCCAAGCCTAACAAGCACAGCTGCCTCATTTCTTTATCACAGAGGCTCTAGATCTGCTCCATACCTGCCTCATGCTGGGGGACCCAAGGCCAGATTAGATAAAGCTTTAGGCAATCTGGATCTACTGGTTGGCAACCAGTGTTCCATTTCCATCTCTGGGTGCCACCTACCTGGTAATGCTGTGTCAGTGCCTTACTGCCCTCTGTTGCAGTAATAAAACCACACCTTTCTCTTTAAATCCCATCTTATTGTTCCAAACTTCCTCTCATCCCATCACAACAGACCATGCTGTTGTCTGTTACTTTAATCCCCTTTAGATACTGAACAGCTGCCATCAGGCACCAATGAACCTGTGCATATATACAAGCTTTTCTTTAGGAGGAACTAAGTCAGGCCCTACAGCCTTTGAAGCTGTAAGTTTAGCTTGTGTTTAGCAGCAGATACTCACATGGCAGATCAACTTACCCTCCATCATTATTGAATCTGTCACTTACTGTGCAAACAGAAAGCAGTTTCTCTTCAGAAAGCTGACTGACCTTTGCTATTAGAAGCAGAAGCTACAGCTCAGCTACTACAGGATCACCTGAAGAAACAGGATTTTATGCACTGTTTTAACACAGTCCTTACGTATAAAGAAACCAACAGAGAAACATTGTGATGCCCATTAAATAGTTTTTATTCTTTAAGACATGAATTGCATTTCCACTTGTTTACAGTACTGTAAAGTGCAATGGTATTCACCTCCCCTCCTGTGCACATGTTCAAGTATCTAAAATGCCCAGAAAATTAATTTTATTTATTCATTTTATTTTTTATTTTTATTTTTTTTTACAGCAGCTCAGTTATGGAGTTTTAATCTGGCAATATACCCAGATGTGCCTACAGGTTTGGGTCCTTCAATCTAACCCCCAGGCAGGGGGTCCTCCAACACTAACTGCTAGTGGAATGCATTGCCCAGCATCTTTAATCCACCTCCTCGATGGTTGGTCCAGAAGAAGCTCCACCAGAGGGAGGAGCTCCACCACCAGGGAAGCCCCCAGGCATTCCTCCAGGCATCCCACCTGCGCTCTGGTACAGCTTGGTGATGATGGGGTTGCACACCTTCTCCAGCTCTTTCTGCTGGTGCTCAAACTCTTCCTTCTCAGCAGTCTGAAAGAGACAAGAGAGCTCAGCATTTGGTGCTGACACAATTGGACAGACACAGCCTTAACATTACTAATTGGCACTAGATGGGCTTAGTTTATTTAGCTCACACAGCCTCAGAAGTAAGGCTGCACAACAGTTAGGCCTGCACTAGACTAGGATGAAAACACTTTGCCTTGTCTAATAAAGGCAGCTATCACGCAACTATACAGGTGACACTTCTGCTCACCAGTCCACAATTAGGAGAGTGAAAAGCTCGGTGCTTGCTAACTGTGGTCGCTCAGACATCCAAGGAAGGTACTTGGACCAACACAAGTCTTTCGACTTCTGGTGGAAACTACGAATGGCTTAGGAATCACTTTCATCACTGCAACCAGTAGCAATCCCTCATTCTGAGCTGGCTTCCAACTTGGAAGCAATGCTGGAGATTAACACTGATGCAACACTAACACCATACCTGATTCTTGTCCAGCCAGTTGATGATTTCATTGCATTTGTCCAGGATTTTCTGTTTGTCCTCATCAGAAATCTTGCCCTGGAGCTTCTCATCTTCAACAGTAGCTTTCATGTTGAATGCATAGGACTCCAGGGAGTTCTTAGAGGACACTTTGTCACGCTGCTTCTCATCTTCTGCCTTGTATTTCTCTGCTTCCTGAACCATCCTCTCAATGTCTTCCTTGCTCAGCCGGCCTGCAGAACACAAAACATTTCACGTTACAACTTCCTGGTCAACTGTTTTTAGTAGAGTATTAGCAACCTGCTATAGGCATACAAAATTATATCCTTTATCTAAATTAACTGGGATATGAATGCAGGACTAATGATTACCAAGTGCCTTTATCTTAAATGAATTCATAGGCTTTGATAAGCCTAAGAATTGCTCCACTAAAAGCCAAGGCTCACATCTGTAATCAGAGGACATTATTACCCAGCCTTGGTAAAGCTAAAAAACTAAGTTGGACACTCCAGTTTCCTGAAGGGACGTTGCCAAGTGTCCCACCCTTAGAAACACATTGTGTTTACCTTTGTCATTTGTTATCGTAATCTTGTTCTCCTTGCCAGTGCTCTTATCCACAGCAGACACATTCAGGATGCCATTGGCATCAATATCAAAGGTTACTTCAATCTGAGGTACACCTCTGGGAGCAGGGGGAATACCAGTCAGCTCAAACTTGCCCAGCAAGTTGTTGTCCTTAGTCATGGCACGTTCTCCTTCATATACCTACAACAGAAGCAGGGAACAAATGATCAGCCTTGACTATGTACAGTTATAATGGACTACTATTACACTAAAGTGCTTTGGTCGCTCAGACATCCAAGGAAGGTACTTGGACCAACACAAGTCTTTCGACTTCTGGTGGAAACTACGAATGGCTTAGGAATCACTTTCATCACTGCAACCAGGTATTCACTAATGCTAATTGCTAAAAGGTCTCCTGCTTAAAACTTACATCAGGAACCAATCACAGATTGCACAATGTGTTACGTGAAATGTCCTATCAGATCAATCAAGTGCTGCACACCTACCTGAATCAGCACACCGGGCTGGTTGTCAGAGTAAGTAGTGAACGTCTGAGTCTGCTTGGTGGGAATGGTGGTATTGCGCTTGATCAGGACTGTCATGACACCTCCAGCAGTCTCAATACCCAGAGACAGAGGAGTCACATCCAACAGCAGCAGATCCTGGACGTTCTCAGACTTGTCTCCAGACAGAATTGCAGCCTGAACAGCTGTGGAACAAGAACACAACATTAAGAACCTTGTACCAGATGGAGCATGTGCTATAACTGCCCCGCAACTCGCTCAGACATCCAAGGAAGGTTTTGGCCATCATTAGTAGACTTCTGGTGGAAACTACGAATGGCTTTGGAATCTGATTCATCATTGCAAGTCCAAATCCTATTGCTTTGAAAAGCACTGCCAACCCAGGTGGGAGAAACCAAAGCAGTACTAGGGCAGGTCTGAAGCCAGCTCAGACAGCACCCTGCTCACTAAGAAACCCACCCCATTATAGTATAGAGAACACACATTCTGTCAGCTGTAATTACCTGCACCATAAGCCACGGCTTCATCAGGATTGATGCTCTTGTTCAACTCTTTGCCATTGAAGAAGTCTTGCAGCAGTTTCTGAATCTTTGGGATGCGGGTAGAGCCCCCAACCAGCACGATGTCATGGATCTGTGACTTGTCCAGCTTGGCATCCCTCAGGGCCTTCTCCACAGGATCAAGGGTGCCACGGAACAGGTCAGCATTCAGCTCTTCAAAGCGAGCTCTCGTGATGGATGTGTAGAAGTCAATACCCTCATAGAGAGAATCGATTTCAATACTGGCTTGTGTGCTCGACGACAGGGTACGCTTTGCACGTTCACATGCAGTACGAAGGCGACGAACTGCTCTCTTGTTCTCACTGATGTCTTTCTTGTGCTTGCGCTTGAATTCAGCAATGAAGTGGTTGACCATGCGGTTGTCAAAATCTTCTCCACCCAAGTGAGTGTCACCTGCAGTGGATTTCACCTCAAAGATGCCATCTTCAATAGTCAGAATTGACACATCAAAGGTGCCACCTCCAAGGTCGAAAATAAGAACGTTCCTTTCAGCACCAACCTGCAAAGAAACATTGATTCTCCTAATGCAGTTCTGTTTAACTTGGCAGATTTACTAGTTCCACATCAGACAGTTGGCACTGTTTAACATACCTTCTTATCCAGACCATAGGCTATAGCAGCAGCTGTTGGCTCATTGATGATTCGCAGTACATTAAGCCCTGCAATGGTTCCAGCATCTTTTGTGGCCTGGCGCTGGGAGTCATTAAAATAGGCTGGTACAGTGACTACAGCATTAGTTACAGTCTGCAAAAAAGCAAAGAAAAGGATTAAGTTATGGATATCAGATAAATTAATGGCCTACAGCTATTTATTACACTTTAAGACCAGGGCTGTACCTTCCCAAGATATGCTTCTGCAATTTCCTTCATTTTGGTTAGGACCATGGAAGAAATTTCTTCTGGGTAGAAGCTCTTTGTCTCTCCTTTGTATTCCACCTGGACTTTTGGCCTGCCAGCATCATTCACCACAGTGAAAGGCCAGTGCTTCATATCAGACTGGACAACAGAATCATCAAATCTACGCCCAATCAACCGTTTTGCATCTAGAAAACAAAAATAGATCGTGTAAAAATCATGTTAATCACAGCACAAATACCCAATTGCATTCTGAGATATCATCATTTGGAGATGCATATGCTTCTGTCACAAAGCAGACACAACTAAGCAGTATTTAGCAGCCAAACCCAAGCAGTATTTGGGTAGCCAAGCCCAAATCCTACACACACTAATAGTTAAGCCCTGCAGCCTTCTTACCAAAGACTGTATTGGTGGGATTCATTGCAACTTGGTTCTTGGCAGCGTCACCAATCAACCTCTCAGTATCTGTGAAAGCGACGTAGCTTGGCGTGGTCCTGTTCCCCTGGTCATTGGCGATGATTTCCACCTTCCCATGTTGGAACACACCAACACAGGAATAGGTGGTTCCGAGATCGATACCAACAGCTGGTCCCTTCGACATTTTGTCTGGAAAAAACAATGAAATCGATGCGTTATTTCAGCTGTTCGTTGTAATAATCGAGTAAATAGGAGGTCTTGAGTAAAATGGAGCGGATCTATCTCGCTGCTATGCCCTGCTACACCACTAGTCGCTCCCCATTGCACAGCCCCAATGAATAGCGACTGCCGGCGCACAGCCGCCATGTTGCTCAGCGCCACGTGGCCGCGGACTCCATTTCCCAGCATGCCCCGCCGCGGTTACGGCCGCCATCTTGGCCGCGGGGTAACGGCTCCCGCCGCCCCTCATGGGCCGAGCTTGGCAGGAGCGGGGCCTGGCACAGCACCAAGCGGCTTTATAACGGCATAGAGCACACGAACGGGCCCCCCCACACATCTCTATGGGACTACGGCCCTTACATACCCAATTCCCATCGGCCCACCCCCATAGAACAGCCCTTTAACCCCCTGCCGCTTTCTTAGCTGCCTGAGGAGCGCAGGAATCAATAGAGCTGAGCGCAGCCGCCATTATGTGCAATGGGGAACAGCCAGCAGCCAACGGACGGCATGCGGAGAGCCGTTAGCCCCCAAGGCCCACTGAAAGCAGCTAATAACGCTGTAATAACCCCCTATTCAGCTCCCCAACCCCCTCACCCTTCCCCATCCGCTCTCCCTATGTATCCCCTGCTCGATCCCCCCCACACACACAGCAGGCCCCGTTACCTGAGCGGCGCGATCAGCGGTTACCACACACACAATGGAGCTGCTCGCTGGCGGTGTGCTGCTGAATGAGAGCGCTCCGCTCCCGCCCCGCCGCCTTTATATACCCCTACAGAACCTTCCAGAAGGACCCGCCCCTTTTCTCAACTCCAACCAATCCGCTCGCTCCTTCCTCAGCCCTTCCAGCCAATAGCAGCCCACCGGAACACGCTACGCAAATGACGTAGCGGAAAAGGGGGCGGTGCCGGCCGGCCGGTATTCTCGAACCTTCATGCGCTTTCCCCTACGTTCCCCCCCCCCAACTCCCTAACCGCAACGGAAGGGGGCGGGGCTTCGTGCGGGCGGGAACCAATCAGAGCCTTCGAGAGAGATGATGGGCAGCAGGAGTGGGAGGGGGCAGAGAAGGCAAAATGGCGGCGGAAAGCTGGGGGGGGTCGTGGCCTTCAAGCATGGAAGGCGGGGTTTGAGAGAAAGCAGCCTCAACCTTGCTGTAGTGCTTCAGTAGGAGCTAAGAATAGCCCTGCTGGCATTTGGGAGTGGGTTAGAAATGAAATGCTGTGAGCACATTTGGCTGAAATAGCCTATTTACACTGCAGTGCAAAAATGAAAGGCCTAATAGATTGATTCAAGATAACCCCAGGTTCTTGATAGTGAACAAAAGGAGCCCATTGCACAACTGCTCTTCATCAGGGTTTGGGATGTCAGCAGGGTTTGGGATGGCCCCATCATCACATAGGACACACCTATATGAGCCCACTGCTGTCATGGTGCTTTAAATACTGCCTTATGTTGCAACTTACAGGTTTCAGTAGAGAAAATTGCTGATGTTGTGTGATTTCTTTGCAAAACAACCCCCCCGGGGAGAAAGAAGGCTGAAATCACTGTAAGAGAAATGAACTGGAGCCATATTGTGTTCCACCCACATCCCTGCGACTGGAGGGTCCTGTGAGCTGCTTGGAAGTGTTTATCTGCAGCCAAGATCTCAGCTGTGTCTGAAAGACACTCAGGGTTTCGTCGCCATCTCATGCACAGAGAGGAGCTGAAAGGCACTGGGTGGTTCAGCTGCAAGATGGTGTATGTGGGAGTAGGAGAGAGCTGGGAGATGTTATCAGTGCTGTGTCTGCATTGGCAGTGTTACCACATTAGCCTGCAGCACCTATGTCTTCAGCCATAGCAACTCAGGTAAGTTGAGTGAAAGTCCAAATTCACCCCAACACAGCCAAGATTTCACACTATGTTGCATAATGTAGAGTGAAAAAGAGCTGTAATCTTGACACAAATATACACATAGTTCTCGTTAACTTAAAAATACTATTTTTACCCCTATCTTTTTTCCCTTGGATTCAACTTGACAGCATGCAGTATCTCTTAGCACAGAAGATGGAGCATGGATACGGGTTTAGTTGAGCTGTAGCACTTCAGCTGCAGCTCGTTTATTTACAAAACAACCAAAAAATAATAATATGAAATCATTGATTCAAAGGAATCAATAATAAATATTTGCTTTCCTCTGAGTTGTTCAGACACAGTACAGGTACACCAATTATAGCAGGTAGAAGAGATGTAAGCTCAGTTTAGCTGCTTAGACATAAGAAAGCTACATAACATTGTATGCATTTAATCACACTAGTAATAACTGGTATATGACAGTAAATGCTTTAAACACGCTATTTTACACAATCAAGTTTGGCTTATGGTTCATTTGTTTCCCTTGTCCAACTCCTGGTTTTCTGGAGCCCAGAAAACATCCCTTTGGAAATGAGATACCTTTTAAATGAACTCTTTTCTCCAGGGAAGAGGCTGTTGGGCATAGGATAGGGGGAATTCTGCTTGCTGGCACCAAGCAGCCCCCAGGCTGCAATGGAGCACAGCACCCTTTGCTAATTGCAAGCCTGGCCTGTGACTCAAACCAGCCTCCAGTATTAGGTACTTAGGCTGTAACTAGCTGGACTGTTTGGACTGTTATCCTCATTTTGTATTAATGAGGTTGCTTGGGGTGTTTGCTTTGCTGAGAAACTCACTCCTGCTTTACTCTTCATAGAATAGGTGTTGCAGGTAATCTGCATCACAGGTGACATCACAGTCAGCAAACTTAAAAACCACAAACCTTCACAAGTCTTAGACCTGGAATGCTTTGGAAGAACTCAGGAGCAGCACCTATGCCTTCAGGGCCTACAAAAAGAGGAGTCAGACACTGAGCAGCTGCTACCTCCAACCAGAGCACAGCTGAATGTGGCTCTGAAATGGTGCCTAGGCAAAATGACCCAGTGTCTCATACTGGTGAAAGTAAAAGCTTATTAAACAGCTGTTGATTCCCTTCTATCAGCTAGTGGCTCAATGCCCCCCACCCCCTCACAACAAACAGTATTTTGGCCTTCTGGGGGTGGTTTGTGCTGACTGCAGTACAGAAAGCAAGCAGTATGTGTGATGAAGATGGTGATTGCTTTAGGAAGAGAAGTTTTCAGGTGGTATAGGGCTAATTTGAAACCTATTTCTTATAGGGAAGTGGCCCAAACATGGCCTCGTTTCAGTCAGACCTTCTAAAATCTCAAATAAATGGGATGATGGGGTCTCAGAAAAGGATTTAGAATCTACAAGCTCAGTGTCTTCTGTGTAGCAGTGGTCAGAGTCAAGTCCTTCAGAGGAAAGTATAAATGACAGACAGTTCTGGGACCATCTGCCCCTACAGGAATCCTGTCCCTATTTCCCATTTACTCCATCTTACCTGGATGTGTGAAGGTCAGCCCAGGAATGCTGATATTCAGTTTATGAAGAGCTCTCTGAGGTTTCTATATGGTTCACCCCAACACTGGTGAATTCACAACCTGGCTGTAGCAAACACATCTTCCAAATCCATCCTCTGGGCTTTTTGGTTGGTTAGCAGCTCTCAGTTTTTGAGGCATGCCTTCATTTTGGCTTCAGTTCTCATCTCACTAAGGCTCGCGTGACACAGATACAACTCTGGTGAAGTTACTGCAGCTTTTCAGTGCTGTCCATACAAGCAGCTGGGCTGCATTTCCCTGGATGCATCATTAGTCTTATCCTAGCAATTGAAGTATCTCTGCTTCCTTGGCATGGAGGCTGAAGTATCTTCCTTGACTTGTAGGCTCTGTACTACTGGATCTCTTGACCTTTCCTATCTGTTTTAATTGCAGCCCCCAGAAGTGTTTCCCTCGAAGGCTGCATACAGAAAATAGGCAAGCGTGTGTCAGTTCCCTTCAAGGTTGACCACCAGAGTATCTTCAGCAGATGAACTGCCTTGAAATCTCCAGGTAAGACCATGCATTCATCTGGAAGCTTCTCCAGTAACAGTACAAAAGACCCTTCCCCCTAAACCTCACTTGGAATACCAGATATCTTTCCATCTCTGTTGATCCCTTTTAAAAAGTCCTGAGGTTTGGCTTCATTTCATTCATACAGCGCTTAGCTGACCTTGTTTTCAGCTGTAGTTTTAAGATGCTCAGTGTTCTGCTTTCTAGAAAGGTACTTGAAAAAGAAGGCTCCCTTTCCCCCTCAATTTTATCTTTCTTTTAACAACAGGAGAACAAAAAATAATCCATCTCTGAACCTCAAGTGCTATGAAAGAGTTGAGTGGGAGGGCTTCTTGTGGTGCGAATTGTCACAGGTGACTAAAATTAAGCTGACCAGGGAGGTAACTAGCTAATCTAACAATTCCTATGTGGCTGGTGGTACGTGGTGTGTTTTTGGATGGAGTCAGAGCACTCACACGGTCTGGAACGCTCGGCTCTGGGCAGGCACCATGACCAACGTGGCTCCCATTTTCATCAGGTTGGCATAGTCGACTTTCTTTGGCTCCATTTCCTTCCCTCCCACCTCCCTCTGGCTGTACTGTGGAGGAGTCAGATGGGGTGTAGCTTCAGTTGACAAAGTCCGCTGGCTGCGAGAGGCACTGTTGGCTGTCGACCTGGTTGAGGAGGAACCCGAGCGTGAGCTCCTGGAACCAGAGGATGAGGAGCTGGGCTTGACAAGATGAGCTTTGGGTGCCTCTGCATCTTCTCTGCAATCAAACATACCACAAGAACAGAAACAATTACACATTTTACTACCCTGAATTGCTGCTCAATTGTTGCTTGCTGAGGTTCAACAAGACACATTTGTCCACATTTAGCAAGGCTTCCTTGAATTCTGTGCAACATAACTCAGTAGGTTGAATTTGCTGTAGCTCTGCAGAGCTATTGGCCAAATGGCTTTAGAATACATGTGTGCACAACTGGCTCTTTGTGTGTGGATTTGAAGTCCGCGGAACAAATGCCTGGTGTCAGTGCAAACAGCTCAGAACTGTCTGCTCTGTTATCTTTATTCATAATGACAAATTACCTATACAGGATTAGCAGAGACCTGTTCTACTGGTTTAAAAAATGCGAGCAGTGAAAATAGCACAGAAACTGAGCCCAGAGAGAGAGGAGAGGTGTGAAAAGATGACGAAAGAGGCTCAGATGAGAATAAAAAGGCAAGCAAGGTTTGAAAGCAAAGAGAACAAGAAATGCAAGGGAAGCAATGAGCAGAGACTGCCTTCTTGCTGGCCATACCAGCAACCTGACCACCAGCAGAGTAATCAGCTGCTGAATGGATTATAAAGATGCCTGCTTAACTACACGTGGGTGGGTGTTGTATGAGGGCAGGCAGAAGTAAGGTGGAATGAGGTGAGAGGGTTCTTTAGGGACAGGAGCAGCTAAACCTCATTCCTGGAAATATATATATATATATATATATATATATATATATATAATAACTTTGCTCCCTGAGCTCAATTGGCTGAAGACCAAGAGGAGTGAGTGGCAGAGCTCACACACATGGGACAGATGAGTTCAAAGAACATGTGTCAGTGTTCTTAGGACTCTTAATCAGGGGTGAGGCTTCCCAGCTCTGCACACAGAGGCTCAGGGGGTTTCTCACCCTGAGCACGGTTGCTCAGAAGACTCAGGAAAGACCATGAGAACCTTAGAAAATTCCCAACAGAAATCTTAACAGTGTCAGTGATGTCTCAGGAATGTAAAAGCTTTATGGAATGAAACCAGTGCCTGGGTTATTGAAACCTGGAGTGAAAAGAGACGTTAATTTGGAGCATGTTGGGTGTGCAGGAAACTGAAAAACAGGAGATTAAGGGAAAGGTGTTACCTGATTTCATTTGGGGCCTCCTCTTCCTCATACCTCTTCTTTTCTTTCCTCCTTATTGTCAGCCTCACCACCAGGATCAGGAGGCAAAGTCCCACCACGACACCACAAACCGCTCCAGCAATCATGCCAATATTTTGGGCATCTGTTGTCAGGAAAATAAAGAGATTAACAGGTAAACACTCAATAGTGGCCAAACAGACACATTCTGTTTCACACTAGAAGTTATATCTGCATTTATAAATCAGAATTTAGACTACTTAAGTGGCTCAATGCGGTTGAGCCAACTTATCTTAAATACACGAGATAATACTGAGAAAAGTATTCTCTTCTAGAAGGGTGGGATCACAGGAGCTGTGCTTTCAGCTGTGAGTCACAACTGAGATGGGGAGGAAAAAATCCTTATGTAAGAGCCCAGAACCACAAAAAGCATAATAGAGGCAGACAGCGCAACCCACGCTCAAAGAAAAGTACCAATTTTCTGAAGGCAAGAGTGAACTACAGATATTTCCCCATGAGGTCTGAATCCTCAAATGTTCTCTGTCTGCTTATTGAGTGAATTGTTCAGTTTTAGGGGAAAAAAGTGACCCGAGAGGGACAGAAAGGATGGGAGAAAGGAAAACTGTGCTGTGCCAATATAAGGCATTTCTTCATTCAAAATAAGGAGGTTAATGAAACAGCACTTCCCAATGTTTCTAAGCCCTTGGCTGAACCTGCATGAAACCTTTTGATAAGGGCAGCTAGGTTGGGTTTGGCTGTAAGTTGTTTCCTTAGGGCTTGTCCCTGTGGAGGCTTTAGCAAATCGAAATGAGGTTGTAAACCAATTCAGTTCAATTGATATAAAAGCTGCCAGGACACTTCAGATGCCTGAGGGGAGCAGGTTTTCCTTGCTGCATGACCTTAATGCAGCTACTTCAGTCCTGGCTCAGCAGATACATTCCAAAGCTATGGAAACTCCATAGAAGCAATCTCTGTCAGCAGTCGTTCG
This sequence comes from Coturnix japonica, assembly GCF_054131305.1. Lineage (NCBI taxonomy): Eukaryota > Metazoa > Chordata > Aves > Galliformes > Phasianidae > Coturnix > Coturnix japonica. The sequence continues at coordinate 4,368,287 of NC_140696.1, forward strand.
TTTCAGCAGTTCAGGCTCTGATCTCCCCTGAGATTTACACACAAAAGCTTTCCAAACTGCATTGTTTGGTTGGATTTGCTGTCAATGCCCGTGCTCAACTCCACCCATTTCCTTGCATGCATATGCAAAGACACCATAGGCAGATACCACACACCTTTGATGTGATTAATCATATAGATACCGATTTTATTCTCTACTGGTTGGGCCAAATGTATTGAATCTGGATTAAAACCAAGCTGTGCCCAAAGTTGCTTTTTCCCTTCGCACATTACAGCCCTTGTGGGCTGCCTGGAAATAGCTTGCTGTTTCAAATGCAGCAAGGAATTTTGTTGGTCATTCCTCAGATCAGTATTTCTAACAGACCAAAACAGCATTTATCACTCCAGGCTGTATGGAAACACTGCTGAGCAATTGAGAACTGTTCCATGTGACTGGAGTACAAAAGGGCAAAGGTGTGGCACAGGGCTCATGCAGAGAAGTGGGTCAGCTGAGGACCTACATTGCTTATACAGAGGTGAGAAGACCAGTTATGTGCAATACTCACGCTGCACTGTTACCCGAACAACACAGCTCTGTTGTCCGGCCTCATTGGTGGCCATACATTGGTACAACCCTGTACTCATCTGAGTGAGGTTCTTCAGTAAGACTTGACCTGGATTAGAAATGTCTGAAACAGGAAAAAAACAACACTCACATTAATCAAAAAAAGACTAAAAATGGATGGATGGGACACAAAAATGAGCACTGAACTTGCAGATCAAATCAGTTCAAGATCAGCCATAACTCAGGAAACACTATTTTTCAGTCTTTTGCAAAACATGAGAACTTGTGCACTTCCTTGCTCAGGGTGGAGCCCAATACAGCATCCTGCTGTAGTCAAGTTCTGGTAAAGCACTGCTCTCACTGCCAGCACGCACTCCCCGGTTCCAAGGCAGACACACAGTGTGCCTGTGGGTGGTTATGTGGCTTTCAGCACATGGAGAGCTTTAAGAAGAAGTGACTTACTGACTCTTGATGTAGGTGGGAGATGTTCAGCTTTCTCATCTTCCTCATTTATACGCTGCCACCGGTAGGAGATGGGTGCAGTGCCAGAGGAAGAACGGCACTGCAGGAACAGGTCTTTCCCTTCTGATAGCTCTCCTTCTAGCCAGCACTTGGGCTTGGAAGGTTTCTCTGTACAAAACAGAACACAGGTTGTGCACACACAGCAGATTATTTTCTTAAAACCCTTTAAAATTATTATTATTTACACTAGTGATGTTTGTCAGTGGACTTTAACTGTAACCTTGTGCAGCATTATAGTGTAGGAAGTAGAAAGAACACATTCTGTTTTGAGTCTGCCTGCTTCATGGATACATGTGCCAATGGAGCTGTATCAAAGCCTTCTTCTAGGCATTCTCTTTAGAGAACATCCTTTCCCTGAAATCCTTTCCTGCTCCTCCATTTCTTCCTTCTCCCCACATGATCTGATGGGTCACAGCAGGACTTACACGGAGTGATAACAGGTTCCAAATGCCAAGCAATAAACTGGAATCATGGAAGATAAACGCTAACTCCAGTGGCTTATTCATCACCTTCACTGACTTGGGTCAGTTTGGGCTTCAGGGACACAGAGTCCTCAGCAAGAGTTTTGGACAGAGTGATGGTTGCTAGGATATCACTCTAGTTTGCATGATGAGATCATAGGATAATTTAGAAAGGAGATGCTGCAAGTGGGTTACGCTTACCACAAAGTAATTCTCTGGGCTCTTCCTGTGTTCTGTCCTATGCCAAAATATGCAAAAGCAGATACAAGCTTAATGAAACCTGATCAAGAGATGTCTGTGTGTATTTATACCCTAATGTAATGAATCTCCCTACAGGAAATATGCCTAGATATCTATATATCTTTATATGTCTTTGAAAGAATGATAAAGTGATCTTACCTACAACATTCAGGGTGATGTGAGCCCATTCGTACTGCCCAGCATTCTTCACCTTACATATGTACTTCCCTGCATCACTGGACTGCAGGGAGATGATCTGCAGAGATGCATCTCCAGCACGGAAGTTGGAGGTGAATGAAACACGGCCCTTCTGTTCTTCATTCAGGTCATCATAAACGTGGCCTCCAGAGTAGGTGATCACCTGAGGAGCAGAGATGGACAGCTGTAATTTTACTTCTGTATGGAACAACAGAACAAAGTCTTTCCAGAATCTACAGGCTAAGGTCCTGTATCACTAAATGCCTTACCCAGGGTCAACCAGGAAGCCCAGAGCAAGGTGGAAAATTAAACCTGGATTTCAAATCTGAGGCTGATACATGAACTATATTTGCACTAAGGGTTCATATTTGAGCATCTGTACTAGCACCAATCATCTGATGCTACAAGTAGCCACTGATTGTGGCTGGGTTCAACATGAACAGCAAAGTAATCATTCTTCTGATTCAAGTTACTGCAGACCCGATTTTATAAGTACTTAATGACTATACTTTTTCCTTCCCCCCAAGGTTTCAAAGCCTGTGCCTATGAAATAGAATTCCTGAAAGCCCAAAGGGCACTTCTGAGTTTATCTGGAGACGACTGATAAAATAATACCATTGATCTAAGGAAAACACAGTTGCATCACTACCTCCTTAATACAGGACGAGTGATTACTTCACTTTCACACACTTTAAACACATCAGCTAGGTTTTCTCCTTACTTTCTCAGTATAAACTGCAAAGGAGTTCACAGATTTCTCTTTAAACCAATGGCTGCTATTGATACCAGCATAGCAATAGGTCTGTTGGGCTGTTTGCCCAGCAGATCGTGGATGAACCTACCGCTTTCTGCACTGATTCAGATGTGTGCAGCAGCCACTCAATGTCCAGGCTGCCTTGTTCCAGGAGGCCCAGGCGATGGTGACAAGGCAAAGTCACGTTTTCTTCGGCCACTCTTTTAAATTCAGTTTGAGCCTCAGCCAGCCAGACAGAACAGGAAGCTGAAAGATAAATGCTGGTGGTCAGAGGCTGTGAGTAAGGATCCATTTCTGTGCTCGCAGCTTAGATTTCGCTGCATTCTTCCTTGTATGCTTCGTGGCATCAAAGAAAACCCAACAGCTTGACTTCCTGCACAGATTGCAGCTGATTCAGGGAGATGTTCATACGTACACAAGGAGATCATTTCACACCAATATTGAAGCATGAAGAACAGATGGCTTTGCACTCCAGAGCTGTCAGTACTGAAGTCACACTATCGTTTTGCTCATCTATGCATCTATGTCCCCATTGCAATCAGAGTTGCAGATTATCTCCTTGTTTTTGCCCTCACCTTTTATCCCCTTAATTCAGAAATGGCATTTCAGTCTGGAAGACTCTCCCAGCCCATAGCTTTACCCCTATCTGTCATGGTTTTGTTGTTAGCCTGATGGTGCTTAGTCTCTTCCCTATCACTGCAGACAAGGTACCAGCCTGGGAACAAGGGCATTAAGCAGAATAGCGAACGGTCTTTCAATGGCAGCATCGAAATAACAACAAAAAAAAACCAACTCAGAAATGATCAAAGAGAGACTGAGAAGGAAAAGAAATTACCCAGGAGAACCACTAGAGGGAAGCCGAGTCCTTCACACGTTATTAAGTGTGACAGCCCGGCCACAGCCAAAGCCCCAACCCAGAGCCGGGAGGTGGCGCATCCGGAGCTGCTTCAATCGGAGCCTTTTTCTGTATCCTGGTTCCTGCTGGAACCAAACCGAAGCAGGGGCCGGCTCTTGGCTTTGCACATCTCCCAGTTTTGATAATCAGTGCTTTTTCTCACGTGAAATCTCCTGGTTCTTAGATCAATTAACACGAAGCTGATTAAAACTGAGCTGGCAGCGCTAGGAAGATATACTCCACGTGTGTATTTCAATGCACAATGCCGTGATTACGTAGCGAGATTACTGGCAACAGCTGCAGTTACACAGGCTGCTCCTGCACTTGGATTCAAGCAGTGGATTTTTAACGTTGCCTTTACTTTTCACTACAAAAAGAAGCAAAAACGCCATCCAAAGAGATGCTGTGTCGGCTTTTTCTGTTTCCTCAGGACTAGCATGGTCTAAAAATACTCCTCTCTCCTGCTCCTATTCTCAGATTTGCCTCTCGGTTGTCACATCTCAAGCTCCTGATATTGAATCAATACTGTTAAGTGCTTGTACCAAAGGCATCAGCTTCTACATGTGTGCACGTGTATAAAAACGCCTGGAAAGAGAAGACAAGAAGAGTCTTGCAAAGGATTAAACCCTTCTCCTCTACACACATCTCTGCATGAATTGATGGCTACGAAAGCTCCTTTTCAGCCACATTAGTTGCTTTCTTTAAAGGGAAAATTAATCCAGTTTATCACTGGGTTCACTGGGCTCAAAGCTCCATCTGCCAAATACAATTATACCTTCTGCTAAGGGAAATGCCTGCTTTCTCTTGCAGCCACACTGCTGCCGGCTGCCTTCATTAACATGCTGACACTCACTAGATGACTGATCAATAAGTTTAATTAAAGTGCCACAATCGTGAGCATTCACATAACATTTTGCAGCAGCTTCAAAGGCTGCGCCAGCAGGGCTCTGAGGCTTTGTGTAGATCTCACAAGGTATTCTGGATTTTAAAATGGAGTTTTACATTTGATGCCTGGGTCAGGATCATAAATTGCATTTTGATGGAGTGTAACAGCAATAAGCAAACCGGCTTGGACAGACTGTTTTCAGGAGAGCTCACATCGCATTCTGTTCTTGTTGCCCCCAGTTAATGTGCTCTGAGATTCAAACTGAGCCCCGGCAATAAGTGCCCACCAGGCACAGGGCTTGCCTGCTTTTCCATGACACAGCTGACATTCCTATTCAAAAAACATGTCCCTTTAGTCCTTATTGTTTTCGAAGCCCACAAACTCTACAAGAAATCCAAGCTCTGTGCAAAGTCAAAAGGAAGCTTGAAATATGGATTGCTGGAAGTACTTAATGCAAGGTACCAGTTGTGGAAATGCCCAGTGCAGCATCTGAAAAGGGCTGGAAGTGAACAGACATTCACAGCATTTAGAGTGTGGGTATCACTGCAGCAAGCAGGGCTGAAGCACAAATGAGAGCAGCCCCTCTCAGAGCTCCAGAACCACACGAGGGCAGAGCACATCCAGAGCAGCCCTGCACTCAGACCACGGATACAGCACAGACAACGGATGGTTTTCCCAAAAGTCAGACCTACTGCCTTGCTCAATAAGGCAATGTGTGTGCAAGCTCTGCACTTCTCACCCAAAAACCCTCTTCCAGTTCCACATCCTGTGTGGGACTCTGCCACGAACAGTAATTCAGGAATTGCTTCAGCTTTACTCAGGCCTTACTCAGACACATTGCATGACTGCAGGGGGAGGTCAGTTTGTTCTTGCAGAGCAGCAGCGCCACAAAGCATTGGCTTGTGGATCTCCTGTATCATCATCATGCTCCAGCAGTGCACCATTGTTCAGAAGACAATAGCTCAGTCACCCAGCACACTCCAGACCAACAAGCATTGTTAAGAACGCCAAAGCAAACATAAATCAAGTAAAAATGAATATGCATTCATTCAAGGGCAGGATGGATGTGGCTCTGGGCAGCCTGGTTTGGTGGTTGGCGACCCTGCACATAGCTGGGGGTTGAAACTACATGATCATTTTTGTCCATTTCCATCCAGGCTATTCTATGATTCTATGATAAAAGCAGGTCAGCTGTAGTGCAATGCAAGTACCAAGCTCAGTGCAACTGTGGGCCAGCAGACCTCACCTAATTACGACCAAACAAAGATGTGTTTTCATACTGAATACAATCACACGTGCTATCATGAAAGCTAGACTTATTTTCATGGCCATCCATTAACAAGTATATGCATATAGCCACAAAAACTCACGTGCATCTGATAATATCAAATATACATAGATGTCAGGCACAGAACAGGCACACAGGATCAGATGGAAAATACATGTTTGGCTGAAATTATTTGTAGGCGAGTTCATGTGCTAAAAGCTAAAAAGCTTCCAGAGTTAAATCTTTCATTAGCTTTGGAAGGCAGATGAATTAGGGAGCAACGCTCAATATAGGTGTTACTTTCAAAAGTAAAAGTCCGTGCTTTATCACCTAACTGCCACGCTTAGAAAGAAGCGCCCATAAAAGCTTCAGAGAACTGTGATACAAGAAATCCACAGTGAGATTTTCCAACCTGGCCCCAACCACACCAGCACTGAGATCACTCGGTGTTAAAAATGGGTCCTTGCTGCTGGGAATTGTCTGATGAAGCACTTTTTAAAGCTAAACTTAACACCTTTTTTTTTGTCTTTTTATATTTATTTTGGCTTTTTTTTTATCCAATAAGACAAACTTGAGTTGGTGACCGTAACTTTTCCAAAGAAACCCTGAAGCTGCAGGAATCCTTGGTCTGTTTCTAGTGTATGATGTCTTGAGTCACAGGAAAATTATAGCTTGTGTTTCTACTCCCATTCCTTAGGCTCAAGTTGGTGAGGTGAGGTATAAACACTTGCTTAAGTTAAGCCAGGTTTTAAAAGGGCTTTACTAAATGCAAACATTAAAAGTAAGAACTCTTCACACCGTGGGTCATCCCAGGGCAGTCACCTAACCTGACTTTGTTCTGGAAACATCAGTCTTGAAGGCTGTCATTTAAGCACTGTGTAGTATGTAGTACTGTCTGGGCAACTTCCAATCCAACTGCAATAGGTTCTCCATTTGCTAAAGACAAATAGTTTCAAACATAGGCAATACGTTTATAGTCCAATCTCTTGAGTCCTCCTTGGGACCCTATAAAAGGAATTATTTGCACACCTTGGTCTGATCCCACTACCCACAAATGTGGTCTTTTTATAAAGGAAGTTTTGGTCTTTTAGTCTTCTGAGTAACGCATTCTTCTCAAAGCCCAGATTTCTGCTTAAACAGCATTAACCCACCCCTACAGTCCTGTCTGCAGAATTATCCAGACAGATAACGTTTCTCTAGCTGAATAATCGTGCACATATGTGCTAAATGGGTGTCTTAGATGTTGTACCGAGGGATGTGGTTTAGTATGGAAGCGTCGGTGATAGGTGGATGATTAGACTGGATGATCTTGGAGGTCTTTTCCAACTGTGGTGATTCTATGATCCCATGCACGGATTTAAAGACAGCGTATTCTGTCTTGATACATATAAGAACAACATTTGAGAGTTAAACACAAAAGCACAGCTCGGTCTGCAGTGTTGCAACTTTGAACCACTCCTTCATGCCAGGAATTTAAGACTTCCCATCTGTTAGAGCCCCATCTCCCTGCTGCCTTGTAGGAACAGATTTACTAAGCTGCTTCATGGAAAAACCAGAGCCAGCTCTCACTGCTTGTGAGAGCACTGTGGAATGCAACTGGAGCATTCTGTAACAGACAGGTTTTGAGTTTTACATGCTTAAATAGGAGGCTGGATGCTTTTCTGAGCACGGAATTGTATTTGGAGTAAAAATCTCACACCTGAGTGATTCTGAAGCTCCAATCATTGAAGTATCAATGACACAACAGACACTAATTCTACAGTTTTTCCTCCACTGACAAACAGATCATTCTTTCCCCCCTCAATAATTACAGTGATAGGACAGACCTGCACATCAAGTCCTGTAGCTCATCTCCCTTTCCAAACCTCCTGCAGTTCCTTCTGTAGATAAGTGAGCCCAGCAAATAGCCACACTGGGTTGTGCCTGAGCTATAAGGAGGACCCACAAGGTTGACATCCTGTGTCCACTACTGGCCTATGCTAGCCCTAACGTCTAGTTGCACTGACAGCATTTTAGGCCAGAATAAACATAAAATGGTGTTTTCTTACAGACAGCTATTTTGCATTCTTTGGGCAAGGGAGGAAAAGCTGGGGGCGGCTGTAAGTCTCCTAAGGATAATTAACTCAGCCAAGGCTGTGCTCTGGGACATCTGCTTTCTGTATTCCTTGGCTGGCAGAGCCATAAAGGCCAGAGGTCTCCTTCTCCCGAGAGCTCGCGTGCTCCAAGTGACCAGGAGCTGCCCCCCAGCACGCTGCCTGCAGCCCGCTCCCCTCCGCCTCCCTTTGATTTCAGGAATTCAGTTGTGAAGCACAAGCGTCTCAAACAAGAAATATGTGAGCTCACAGTCAGCTCCCGCAGGGACAGGCTGGCTGTGTCAGAAGGAAAGAGGTCGTCCTATCCTCGTCCATATCCACATCGCATTGCAGAGGTCCCCTGTAATTGGAACCACATGTGCTGGGGCTGAGGCTGGAGGAGGCTGTTAAGCAGAAAGCAAAGAGCAGTCCGGCATGCTGCCGAGTTTCCAAATGGTGACGTGAAGCCTTTGGAATTGAAACCACTGCAGAGCTAGGAAGGTCCAAAGAGAAGAGAAAGCAGCAGCACTGCACAAAGCAGAGCCTGTGATTGTTAAGAGATTTGTAAGGACAGAGCAAGAAGTGCAGGAGGGGCAAGAACCTGGCAGGCGGCACACAGATCCTTACTAAAGAAACTCTGCTGCATGGACATTGGGCTCTGTTGGCCATTCTTCCCCTGTATGGGAGCAGCCAGTCAGTCCCTTATCTGGATGAAGAGGAAAGCTCTGGGATAGCCATTATTACCAGCACATAGTGTGCCTATCAATGCTCCAAGCACAGCATATCTCACTGCTCCAAGGCAGGAATGAGATACAAGTCTGGGTCTCCCAAGTGGCTCTAGCAACAAGGATACAACATGCTGGGGGAGAGCTTGGGGTTTCTCTAGTAGATTCAGATGAAAGATCAGTCCCACAGTACTAAGGGCCACATACATGCTGAGGATCTGACTTACAGATTCCTAGAAGCAAGAGCTAGAACGGTCCCTGGAAAAGCCAGCAGGAAGTTTACCTTCCATACCAACACACAACTGAGTCCAAAGCCTGCAGAAACTCTGGAATACTGGAAAGACACTGAAGCATTCAATTACCTCCGGATCTCCAGAGACAGCCAGCAGCTATGTACGTACTGTGGTTGTCCTTTTTCTTGTTGCATTTTAAAATAAAGTGCAAGTAGGCAGTTCTGGGTTTATATCCCCAGAGACCACAAAGAACAGCAAACAAGACATCAGAACCGCATCTTCCTATTTAATGCTTCACAGAGTGTTTGTACAGAGCAACGTGTGAAGTCCCTTAGCCTTCAGTCCAGGCATTCTACCAGTAAAATGGTCAAGGTGTCTTCAGTTTACACAGCTCAGCTAAGCTTTTTAGAGATGCAGCTTATGATTTGCAGCTGTGTGGATCAGATCTGCACAGAGCTTGTCCACACAACACAGATCCCTCAGGGGGGCTGAAGCACCTGAGGATTTCTGATTCTCTCTTTCTCTGCAAGTATCTCTGGGCTGCTTTGCCCACTTTAAAAGACTTTGTGCTGAGGAGCACAAGAGGATGACACATCTTGGATGGTGTTGATGGACACTGAAAAGAAGGATCTGGTTGCAACAGCTGAGAACTGTGAACATGGGAAGGAGGAAAAGAGGTTGAGATAGATTCCTGATTCCCTTGTTGCGGTAAGAATTCTTCCTCATAGCCTTAAAGTAACAGGGGAACCAGAAAGCACTGGACTGATTCTGCTTTGTTGCTGCTTTGTCTCAGAACTTCAACTTGTTAAGCATGCCAGGAAGGGTACTAAGAAAACTAGGAGGTACTCAGAAACTTTATGTTTTGTCTGAATTTTAGGCATTTTCAAAGTTGGGTATTGTTTTAAGGTGCAGGCCTCGGTCCCTGTTCAGCACATCCACATTATTTCAGCGAGATGCTCAGTTCTGCACCCATAATTGCACATAACATGGTATGACATCTCACTTATCCACTACAAGCGCTACTAATATGATACAGAATGAATGCCTAATGTATTAGCACTCTGTCACTTTTCATATCCTCGTACTCACTCAATCTCAAACACTCAGCTACAGCCTAGCCTAGGGCAGAAAATGAACAGCAGCAGCAGCTCCTCCCCATCATCCCCATGAGTCTTGTGAAAGATGTTGAACTCCTGGGATGAACAGAAGGTGCAATCTTTCAGGCTGAGCATAGCGCAAGGAACAAGAACAGTGACTCTAGAAGGGGTAGGGTTACAGATACTCTACCTAGCAATCTCTGTTTCTCAGATACTCCAGTGCACTGGCAATAGCCAGAGATGGGAGGTCTCAGGAGGATTCCATCACCCACAGGATTGTAGTTTATGAGCTGAAGACCAGACCTCCACGTTCCCCAGACTTCTGGATCTATTCCACATAACAACAGCCTGCCGCCCGAAAAAGGACATAGCTACACAGCAGTGCCTCATTAATCACGTTAGTTAAGTTGATCATGTTGTTGCTGCAACTTAAAAAGCAGTAGAAGAAAATGAAGAACATCGTTTTGCTACTTTGGAAGTTTCTGTATCTGAAAAGTTAAGGAAAATCTAACTTTTTAATGTTTTTCTACACAAATCCACAATTTCTTTTTTAAGCTTCATGTAGGTTATCACAACCCTTGGCTTGTTTCAGAAGTTCAAAGCGTTAAATTACCATTTAAAATCTGTCAGAGCCAAGCTATGTTCAGCTACTTGCCAGCACTCATTTCTACCCCTGCAATGGGAGAGGGAGGGAAGCAGATTTTCTTCTCTGCTCACCGCAGGGCTCTCATGGCAGCAACTGAAATGCACGTTACGTATATTTTGCATGTTTGCAAATACCAAGGGCTTCACAGAGCAGGGAAGTCTGTAAAAGCCTTGGGCCATTGCTAGGGGAAGCCCTGAATGAGAACACGCAAGCATCATGCTTGCCAAATATTGCTGTGACCTTTGCACAAAAGAGTAATCTAGTTCTCCTCCGGCACACATCCCTTCTCTGGAGTGAGGGATGCCCCAAGTGTGTCTGCAGAGAGAAGTGGCATCTGGGCAGCAAGGGAGAGCAAGGAAGGTCTGGCTAAGAGCTACAATACATCATCGAGCTCTAGTGAGCAAGCACAGTGTTTCCAAGATACTGAAAAGAAAGAGGATGATAAAGATGTGGTTCAGGCAACAGCTGAATGAGTCTGCTAATTGGAAGTGAAAAGGTCAGGAATCTTATCAGGAAACAGACTGTAAAGGTCAGGTGAAGTATAGAGAAGTAAGCCTAGGAGGAATGGGTGGCACACATGGACAGCTGAATCTACTACTGGGGCTCTCCATTTCCATACAGTCAATGTTCATAGGAGATCCGACCATCAACCCAAAAGCAAAGAACTTTTCCCTTACTCTTAATCAGACTGAGGTCCCTACCACAGCTTGGCCAACTCATTTCCTTTGCTTCAACACACATCAGGCACTTACTGTCATACAACAGGAAACGTTGAAGCAATAACATGAAGTGTTAAAGCCTATTCCTGGAACAAAAAATAACCAGGCTATTACATTATTCCTATCTTGTGAACAACTGTACTTTGGAATTTGCTAGTCTATTTCTTATATATCCACATCTCATAATGGGAAGCCCCAAACTGAACCCAGTCCCAACACTGCTGCGTAGATGGGAGAGATCATCTTTATCACCTGATACCCACATCCTTTCCAGTGCAGACCACAATGCTGTTGGCATTTGCCCTGAGTACATTCTGTCAGCTCACATTCACTTTGCTGTAGCACCTCAAGGACTTTTTTCTGCAAAAGGGAAAGCATATAAACTGGGGAACATGAGATCTCCAGTGCTGGTGCAAGAATACAGGCATTCCATGGAAACAGGTCAGTACAGTCCAAAGAGAAATGATTGAATAATTTTGCTGAATGATTTAGGAGAGTTGGCAGTGGGCATTTCTCAGGGAACTCATCTAAGCTTGAACTCTGGGAAAGGACCTCAAGCCCTGTTACAGATGGAAGGGTTCCTGGACAAGCTGCAGCTTCTGTGCCTCACTTCTGTCCTTGTAAATTTATGTGAGTGTACCTGCATGCCTTAGGGATGAATATGTAAGCCTTGCAGAAGGAATAACAAGGTTGTAGAGAAATCTGAATCACTCTTCTCAGAGGTACACAAGGAATGGATGGGAGGCAACAGCAGGTTGTGAAAAGGGGGATTCCAGTCAGACATTAGGATAAGCATTACTACAAGGGTGGTCAAGTCCTCAAACAGGGGCTTACAAAGACTATAGAACTGGCATCCTTCCTGGCATAATCCAACCCTTCCTTTAGCTAACAACCGGCACAGGGCCCTCCCCAAACCCCTTCTGCTTTATAAAGCCCTGTGACAACCTTAGGCCTTCCAACCACAGCCTCCAGACCACCCGGGTAAATCATGCTGTGCTGCTCTCCTGCCTTGGCTTCAGAGAGGTTCCTGAGCACCCCAGTGTGGCCCCAGCAGCCATGACGCACTGTGTACACAGCTGCCAGACCAGGGTGGTGGGCTTTGCAATGATTAAGTCCATTGTAATGTCTGGCAGCCATCTGTCAGCCACATTTACAGTAAACTCCAGCTCTCCTAGCATGTGTGGTCTGTGGGGATATAGCTGAGCACATAATTTAGTTGATGAATTTAGCCTCTTTTACTGCTGACAGTATCTGTGAGCAGGTCACAGCTGGCTGCAGTTTCTTTACTCCGGTACCAGTTGTTTTCTTGCTTAAATTTCTTTCCACATGACAGTAAAATCCAAGCTCTTGTAGTTAATTAGATATATCACCTGATATTGCTTCCCAATTGGATGAGCTTGTAAGTAAATGCTTATGTACATTTGGCATTGAGTTCTCCCTAATATTTACTTGGAGAGGGCTGAAATTTACTTCTAAGTGTCAGAAGAGTACATCATTAATTGACCATAGAAAGTTGCAAACAGGATGAAGGCAGATTTGCTAAGGTAAAATATTACCATCTGCTGAGTAGTTTGCATTATCCAGCAGTGCTGATCTTGCTAACTGGAACCATGTTGCTGGAACACTCCAGTTCTGTTGCTTTGCCTCCATGCCCTATGGGTGATTCTGGAAATGCAACACAACTCTTCACAACAACATCCAAATCTGTTTTATTCCAAGCTGAAATCTACTTTTCATATCATTGCTATTCAGGGTTCCAATGGTTTAATATGGCCTTCAAAAATTCCCATGATCATCGAGCCACAATTGCCATAAGAAGCAGCCAACAGAGCTCGTGGTTGGCCACTGCAGCGCTCGTGTATTTCTGCTGGTTTTATTTCTCTAGAAAACAAAAGTTTCTGTAATAGAAACTGACACACAGCTCTCCCCCTCTTTGTTTAAGAGGGCATTTTCAGTCAGAAGGCAGACAAGATGCAAGCACTGCCTGTCTGAACTGAACACTCTGCTCTCCCTCTGCCTCCCCAAGGTGCAGTTTACCCTCCTACCCTTCACGGAATGCATTTGAAGCTGCAGGTATTCAGCACCTCTGCAAAGCACCATTTGATATCCCAGCTGTAATTTCCCTGCTTTACCCTACACTTGTAGGAACAGTGAGCACCCAAGCCTATCTACAATTCTTCAGGAGCCTGGATATCACCAAAACATAACAAGAGAAGGAAAGTACATGCCAAAACATTTTGACACTTATTTACCTTGATTTTAAGCCCAGTGGACTTTGTCCAGTGGCACTCAGTTAACTAGTTTCACATTGCAGGAGCATCCTTAATAGTATTTAGTTCTACAGTTTAGAAGTTCCAATTCAACCCAGAACACCTCCCAGTTGATCCAAGCTTTCTCACCATCACCAAAATTAACCCGTGGCACAGAGTTTTTGCTTCTTGTACAAGTGAAGTTACACTGGAACCCATGCAAGCTTCTTCTGTTGGGTCTTTCAGAAACAGGAGACTGGCACCGTATGCCAAACACAGTCCATTGAGGGATGAGAAAAATCAGCTTATTACTTCTAGTTTCCAAATAGGACAGAAAGCGAAGCCAGCACAGAGATCAAGCTGTGAGGAGGTAGCTGGCTTCCTGCCCAATGCATTGCTTTGGTTCTCTGAGGCCCCTGCAGCCTCACATCGCCAAAAAAGGAATCTGGAAAATGTTAACACTGAAAGCAAGAAGTTCTGCATCTCCCTCTCGCTCCCTGCTTGGGGGAAGCATCTCCTTGGAGAGACCTGCAGCCACCAAAGGGAGAAGCTGGCAGTCATGATTTCTACCCCATGCTGGCTGCACAACAGGAACCCAGGAACAGTGAACAGACATCAGCCATCCCTGGCACTCACCACTGGGCTGCAAAACGTGGGTGTCACATTATACCACATCCCCTCCAGCTCCTCCAAAAAGTCCAGGTCCTGAACAAAGACCGCAGTTTCAGTTCAACATGCGCTGTGCTACATGAGCAGAGCTGGCAGCAGTTCCTACTGACCCTTGCACAATTTTAACTATTTCCCCTTTTATTACTAAATAAGAAAAGGAAACAATTTTTACTGCCAGTGCCAGGTTTTGCAAGGCTTCTTCTGCCTCAAGCTGCTGTAGCACAGCAAGCAAACACTCCAAAGCAACTCCACCAGCTCCACTGTAAACTTCCTAGTGGTCCATTTCATCGTCAACCTCACCCAGTAGCCCGGCTGGATTATCTTTTTACCTTAAGCCTTTGAGAAAGCCCTTCTCCCTTCCAAACCAGTGACGCCTCCCTGCACGAGGGTTTGGGGACAGCAGGAGGGGAAGGCAGTTATGTAACAGCTGCAAGAATTGAGGGGGAGAATGAATGTCAGAACTTGCTAAAACATAAACCCGGGAGCCTTGCGGATTCCGTCTCCAGCATCCATCAAACATGATTAATTTTAATGTCACAACATTTTAATGTCAATTACTTTTAATGTCACTGCTTCTTATTTACTGGTGCAACCACATTTTAGAGCTGATAAGAGATTCCCCCAAAGAACATTTAAGATCAAATAAATAAAGCAAGAAAAATAAATGCAATGAACACGAGCAGCAGACTGGTGCCTCCCTGCTATTGCAAGGCTCTTGATGTGCTGAATTCAACTGCACTGCAAAGGCTAAAGCAGCTGTAAAACAGAGTGTATTTGAGGCTTTTCTGTTCAGGATTAAGTTACTACATCACAAAACTTTGCTTCTTTGCCTATTTTCTAGACTATATAATTTGACTGGTTGATGTCCATTAGATACATGGCTTGATATTACTTATATTAAGCTAAACCATCAGACAATATATTTTGTTTCAGTGCTGCACGAAGTAGAGAATAGCAGTTCTCATCCTTTCTCATAACTGGACTTCAGTTTGGCCTTTGTTGTGGTTCCCCATAATATCCTTTTCTTCAGGTTGGAAAGACATGGGTTTGATCAGTGGACTGTTTGACGGACAAGGAACTGGCTGCAAAATCATGCCCAGTGAGTGGTGGTCAATGGTTCTGTGTCCAAACGGAGGTCAGCAACAAGCATGGTCCCTCAGGGAGCACTACTGGGATCAATAACCTTTAATATCTTTATAAATGACACCAACAGTGGGATCTAATGCATCCTCAGGAGTCTGCAGACGAAACCGAGCTGTGTGGTGTAGTCA
The DNA here is from genome assembly GCF_054131305.1 of Coturnix japonica. NCBI lineage: Eukaryota > Metazoa > Chordata > Aves > Galliformes > Phasianidae > Coturnix > Coturnix japonica. The sequence continues at coordinate 4,383,734 of NC_140696.1, forward strand.
GCTGGATGCCAGTTGGAAACAGACAAACTACAGACTCCAAGCTATTGTGTTAGACCTTTTGTTATAACTGGTTTTAATCCTGCTAAATTGTGTGTGGTTTTCATTTCTCAGCTACAGTAATGTTATTCCTGAGCATCTTCTATTCTTATCCAAAATTGGCTGGTTGGAAGAACCATCACAGACAGCAGGCAGTGACATTAGAGCAGACTCTTTGTTGAAGATCTGATTTAAAAGGAGTTGGGAACATTCAGCAAAGCCAGACATGGTGTTTGAAGCCAAACTGAGCAAAGACTTGGCTATTAGAATTATCCTAAAGGAAATGGAGGAATATAGATAACTTGGCAGTAATTGCTTAGGACAGACTTCAGGTCACACTAACAAGATCTGTTGGCTTCATAAGGTTCACAGCCCCTTGCTCTATAGGTCTATAGAGATGGGTGTCTCAGTTTTGGGAGGTGACTGCTGGTACTGTGGGAGAAATACTGCCACTAGAATTAAGGAAAAATCCACTGAGTTATGTGATTCTGAACTCAGTACACACAAGGCTGGTGTTTGTAGGATACTTCATCGGCTCTTGAAGGTCCTTGCCTTCTAGACTATAGGGTCCTTTGAACTATCTAATAAAGACCCCTTCCAAACAAGAAGGGATCCAGAACAAAGGCCCATGACGAAGCTTGCTGTTTTCATCCACTGAAACCAAGGCAAGGCAAGGCAGTCAGTCACCTCCCTGCATTCTATTGCTTCGAGTTGTTTCCTGTGCCCGGAGCAGGGGCTGTCCTGAGCCTGGGCTCCAGCCTGAGCTGTCGGTTGGCGTTAGGATCCAGGAATCACTCAGAACCAAGGCTGGGATTTACATGATGAGTTGCTTAATTCTCTCCTTCTTTTTAGGGTATCAGTTGCAGCGTCTGTTGAACTGGGCAGAGCATCTTTCACGTCATCCTCCTGTCTGCATCAGCCTGGACACACTGGTGCGTATAAAACAACATTTACTATACAAGGTAATCAGGTAAAACGTGCGGAGGCGCCAAGAGATACAAGACAGCACATTCTGACTGAGCTTTGTATATATCTGACAGCAAGCATAGCCCAGAGTCATCTCCCAGTCTTAAACAATTCACATTCCTTCCTCAAGCTAAATTGTGCTTGGCTGCATTGTTTCAGAAAGCTGAAGAGCTGCCTTGTGCCAGGGGTTTACTGCAGGGACCTTTACTCCGACCCAGACTAGGAACAGCTCTCCAGGCACCAGCTCCTGAACAAAGCATCACATTCCAATTGTTTACGCATTTCTGCTGACCTGAATCAGGCAGACACAAACAGGCTGCAATGCTGCAGGGGGACCTGGTGTTCCAGCTTCACTAAGCCACCTGAGGCTTAGGAAACTCAGAGCTCCAGGAGGCTCATCAGGAGCAAAACCTTACAAACATTGCCCTTTCTCACAACTTTAGAGCAGCAGAAGTGAGACCTGAGTGCAGTCCTTGAAACATTCTGTTGCCCTCCTCATCTGGTGTGGAGGAGTCACACATAGGGTAGGTATTTCCTTTTCTGATAACAGCTACCTCTATGGCTACTCACATTTAGTGAGAAGACATGATGTCAAGCACCAACTATTATAGTTTTACAGACTTGCAAAGGCAAAAGAACAGTTTCCCTCAGGAATGTACATTAGGAAATGAAGCATCTGGCTACAAGAAAATACATTTAAAACACTGACCTTCTGTTCAGGAAGATATATTTCAAAGACTCAAATCAAGTTACATGAGCTATTTGTCCTAAAATATGTAAATACAGTTTTTCCTAATATTCAACAACTTTCCCTTGTAAGCTTGCAATTCAGCATACTATGAGTGGAAGGACATATATGGAGTGTCCTTCCATTTCCACCTGACATGGAACCACATTGCAGTGGATTTTAGTTGAGATTACATGTCAGGAAGGATTTAATCCCAGAAGGAATTGTCAGGCACTGCCCAGAGGAGCACTGAGGTTTGAGAAGACCCATAGGATATCCAATTTTACTGATATTTGATTTAAACTACCCTTTCATAATCTGGCGCAGTACTTCCCAGCTCCTTGTTTTAGTGCTTGCTTTCAGGCAGGAGTGTGACTCACTGACAGAGTCTCTGCAAGAAAGTGAAATACTCATACATGGGGGTTACTGCAGAGTTTCCAAAGCATCTGGAAGGCAGGGGCTGATGCAATAGTGACAGCTCATAGAAATGAATCCAGGGCATGAATAACTACAGCAAACTTGTGGGCCAGAGGAAAATATGGCAAAGTGTACTTGGGCTATTTGCCGTTAACTAGAGCAAAGTGATGAACTTTGCACTAATGAATACACAGTGAATTTCACCTCAATGTATGTAATTATACAAAGATATTTCCCTCTGTAAGTGTTGTCTTCCTCTGAGTTGCAAGGCATTTGAATCCTGTTAGAGATGTCATTATGGCTTGCACTCTACATGTGCTGGCCATGGATGCAACTGCATACATCTGTGCCTCTAGTGTAAGTAACACCTAGAAATGCATTGAATCTCTGCAGCTAGACCTTCTGAAAGTCCCTACAACACTGTTAACATATTAATGTCTATGAACACCAGGCCAGGGGAAGAGTTCACCTTATCTTTACCCCATTCCTGTATTCTTCCCCTTAGATCAGCACCTATTAATTACTTGAAGCAGGATACCAGGCTAAGCGGGTATCCTCACCCTTATTGCACCTCTTATTCTATAGCACATGCATATTAGATGCTGGCATTCTGTCTGGGACACAGTTTTAATGTGTGAATCTCGCACTGATAATTAACATGCCTATTTGCTCTCTGGTTGCCTTATCTGCACTGACAGGAGCTGCACACTCTTTGTCTACCAGTTTCAAGCCTAAGTTTATCCCCAGGTCTCAGCTTCCTGTGTTACTTCAGCTGAAATGGAAGAATTTTAGCTGACCAAGTTTGCCTGGTAGAGGGAGAAATCAAATGGCTCCTTGCTGGAGATAACAGTAGTTCTTAGGTCCCAGACCACACAACCCTCCACATCTGGCCCTCCTTAACATCTAGAAACAAACCCAGAGCATCTGCCCACCAGGCAGTGAGGCTCATTTGACATTAATGCAGAATAAGCCAAGTAAGAAAGACTGATCCTCAAAAGGCTCATTTGGATTGATAACAGGTAACGGCAGCACTGGAGCAGGCACAAAGGCACAATACATGGTCTGATTTGTCTAAATCTCACGTAACCCCCTAACTTAGCAGCCAGCAGCTTCTGGCATCCTGCAGGATGAAAACTGCACTTTGGGGGATGGTACGAAGGGAGGGCAGTTGTTGTGGGTTGCTCAGAAATGTTTTATTCAGGCTGTTTATTCTCAAAAGAGCATTTTCTTTTTAGATTAAAGTATATGAGTTTTGTATACTCTAAACACAGGAGACAGGACTCAGGCATTTCTTCTTTTAAGAGGTATGGCTGAGCATATTTCCTACAAAATTAATAGAGAATTGAAGTAAGGACTTACATGGCTCATCTTCACTAAATGCAAGGAAGGGATTCATGGCTCTGTCTCAACACAGGGGCAGGAAATACAAATGAAAACAGACAGCAGCCTACAAGCTCTTTGGAAAGGAAAGACCAACCAAAACATAATCAAACTATTTACCAATACTCTGCATAGTTTTATCTGAAGACCGTAAAACACATGATATAATGGACAAGGCATTTCCCTTTTTACAGATGGGGAAACCAAAGCTCCAAAAGGACTCCGAGCCACCTGCTGGGATCACGGTGGAGATGACAGGCAAATTAACAACCAACAGATTTCAGTTTTATCAGTGCAAAGCTTTCGGTCCAATTAAATAGGGAAACAGAGCCACAGATTCCTGCCTCCCCATCTCTTTGACTTACAGACAGCTCAGTCTCCTGCAGTAAAGATAGTATTGAGTTATGTATGCCATTTCTCAGGCATTAATCACTGTACTTTATACAGGAGGTCACTATTTCCACCTTAAGCATAGGAGAGCACTCTGCTCCATCTTCCAGGAGATAGGAAAGCTGGATAATGAACAGAGTTCCCCTACCCAGAAGGAGGAACTCTCTCAACTTCCATAGCACACCTCAAAGATTGATGCAAGCCTAATGTTTAATCTCTTCCAACTGTCTAGGACATTTTCCCTGGCATCTACTCTCAACAGTCATATATTATGCATTACTTTCTTTTGGATTGAAAGTAGCCATAGAGAATATATGAACAGTGACTGCTATTTAAAATGCAGAAATAACACTTAATCTGCTACATCAACTCTTCCCTGTCGGCAGACTGAACATAACTGATGGTGTGTTTATAAAGCATGCGTAATCATTACCTGCTCAATTACTGTTGTTATAATGCATGGTTTAGCAATAAGCACTTGCTTGTTGTGGGGTTCCACCATTTCCCTGTATTCAGGGAATTCTTATTATTTTGTTTCTATTTCTACATCACAATCAAGCCGTAGCTTTATGCATGTGGGCTCAGGATATTTTTCCTTTCCTTTACATTATCAGTCTGCTTGCCACATCTTTGCTGAAGGGGATTCCTCACTTTAAGCCCTTCTCTTGGTAGGGCAGGATGGCCTCCTTTGGTTGAGGATTATAGGCTCTGACAGTGCCGAGACAGAAAAGTAAAGCTCCAGAATGATTTAAAGCAATGAGCAGAGCTGCTCCCCTAAGACCAGTTACATGCACCCAAATTCCATCATCTCCTGTAACTCAAATCCACTCTAGATGTGGCCTTCTCCTAGACTTCATTCAGTGTGGACACATCAGAGATCCTGATGGTAACCATCTCCCCTTCCATCATGCTCTCTCATCTGATTTAAAAGTTGATAATGAATTTTAAGCTTTTAAGTACAAACATAATCACTGAAGCACCAAACTCTTTTTTAATTGTTCATTTATTACATACTTGAGCTGGGGAAGGGTTTGCTGCACATCAGCATTATTTTCTTTAAAACAAAGCATGAGTTTTTATCAGCGCATTGGTTTCCAAAGACAAAGAACAGATGGCCCCTTTTATTTCAGAGGCAGCAAAAGGACATTCCATGCCTTCAGGAGCCCTCAGAAGAACACTGATATGAGAGAAAAATATGAAGTGCCAATATTGCCTGGCTGGTTGTTCCAGGAGCAGAAAAAAAGCCAATTGAGAATATACCTGGAGAACTGCATTTAATATTCCCTAGATTTAAATGCCTCTAAAAGAAAAGATTAAAATAAATAGGTATTGTGGAAAACATCCAGGGACCACACTTTTAAAACAGTTGCTGCAGATGACCTCTGACAGAGCCTAACAGATAAAGCCTTACACGAGCCCTGTGCACTTAGAAGAGAGTAGAAGAGAGTGGTACCTGGTGCAGGTCTGCTCTGCACTACCACTAATCACTCTTTAGCTAAGTCAGCATTAAATAAAAGCACCAAGAGCTCAGGTAAAGAAGAGAAACATCACAGGAACTCAAACCAGATATAATCAAGTTCATAAGATAGATGATCTTGGTGACAAACTGATGGGAAACTCATTGCTTTCTCTAATCTTTAGCAAAGTAAAGCTTGCAAGCAGCAGCTGCTTTGAGATCTGGCCAGAACCAAACCTGATTTAAAGCCACCCCCCCCCCCTTCAATGAGCACCCTCAGAGCCTCAGTTAGTTTTTCAGATGCTCTCTGAGCATTTGGGGTTCCTGGCTTCCCTTGTCACTGCATGAATTTATGATGTAGAATTACCTCGCATGGGTTTCACACAAGCAGATGCGAACCTGGCGCCTGGTGTCAGACAGCAAGCAGGAAGAAAACTAAGTTTAAGACATTCTGGCTTGCTGTGAGAGCTTTCAAGTGTGCAGTGTTGTAGCAACAGTGCAAACAAGCAAGGAAATGGTCCCTGTGACAGAGCACTTACAACCAAGAAAATATCCTGAATACATGCATCTGGTACAACAAGGTTTGTTCCATTCACGTTTTGATTTTGCCTTCTGTCCTTTCCTCCTGGTGACTTCACAGAGGAGAAGACATGGGGTAAGGAAAAATGCTTGCTGACAAGTTAGAAAGAATGCCTCCACTGCATTCAGTGCCTTTTTCTAATGGGTATGTATTCATCACCATCCCACAATGGAAACAACATGCCCAAGGCATTACTAAATAAGAAAAAGATGGGAACTCAATTGGAGGAAAAAGCATTGTGCAATGCAGGATCATTAACTCCAGAGCAGAGGAGCTCAGAGGTACATTGGTTGTACCAGGTCACATTGGGCCTGAATTAACAAGCAGCTGCAGAATTGTCTCCTTAGTTTGCTCCAGGAGTAGCTTTGGGCTACATGGAAGGAGCTTTAACAAAGCCAGATACACTGGGATGCTGTTTGCCACACTGAGTGACACTGATGGGGAATCTCTTGAACTGCAGCTTCATCTTCACTCATTAAACCTGATGCCTGATGTGTCTTAACAGGCTTATCACTCCTGACTTCTGCAGCTCCATTTCTACAGTGACTTCAAAGCGTTTTACATCTCACAAAAGAAAGTTTGCTTCATCTCTATGCTCACAAAGGAGCACGCAGCAGCTGGAGCCAACGTTTTCAACTGCATCCCAAAATCCCGACTGCTTTAAGGGCACCTAATGTAGTTGGTGTGAGCACATCAAGTTCATGAGACTCTGCATTTCCATCTGCACAGCAGTACTGGCCCTTTATAAGCAGCTTACCACTTGAAACAGAGACATTCAAAACTAACAGGCACTTAAAAATGGAGCCTGCAATTACTTAAATCACAGTTACTGGCAAAACCAACAATGGAATCTGGACATCCTGAATGGTGCTCCACCAGACAGAGCTCTGGATTACTTAAAAATCCCCTTTGGAAAAGAAATGAGAAAAAAATACAGTATTTGTGAAAACAAAAGTTATGCTTTGTCTTACAAAAATCCCTATTGTTTCCAAGCAAGAGCTGGAAACAAAGGAAAGAGAGGGGTTTTGCCCAGAGCACAGACCACATCAGAGCATGACAAAGCAGTACTGTGGAAACATCAATCCAGATTGAATGGATGTGGGAAAACAGCTCCTTATGAGAAATGCTGGGACTCTGGAGTGAGGACTGAGTGTTCCACATGGGACACCTCAGCCACAGCTGCGAGGGATGCTAGCTTCAATACAGACCTACAGACATGGATGCACAATGCAACAACACCTTCAGAATGAATGCAAAAGTTGGACTGGGAGAGAGCTCTTTTACTGCCCACACAGCTAAAAGCCAGCAAATATTTAAGATTTATACTTCTGTTCCTACAACAAGCTGGGGTCAGCCTTCATCTGCCACTGCCATTGGAAACAGCAGCAGTCAACTTTGGCCTTGAGGCACAAGCCCTGAGGAATCCTGCTCTCTCATCAGTCATTCTGCTGCCTCCCTGCGGCCTTCCAGTCCCAGGGGCTTTCTGAAGGGCATAATAACTCACAGCTTTTTATCACTGCACCAAAATCTATACAGCAAGTTACCCAATAAGTCAGCAGAGTCCCAGCAGCAGACATTTCCCATTTTGAGCATAGAAAAAAGTTAGCTTTCCCATCAGCAGTACTTCTGTGTGTTCATAGTTTATGACCCGCGGAGCATCAGACAGACATTTGCTGAAGCTGCATATTGCTGCGGTGAATTGAGCCCAAGAGCCAGTAAATGCCTGAGGCAAATGAAGCAATCCCCCAATATTACCCAAGAAGGCAGAATCCCAGCAGGACACACCGCCAGACACTGGCCTGGAGCCTCACTCCCATCAGATTTGCTTTGGAATTACCCTACTGGAACAGATTTCCAAATCTGGCAATGGTACCTTTTACAGCAGAGGTTTGATAAGCCATCTTTTGTTCAGAAAGGAAACCCTGATGTTGGAGAACGTGGCTTTTTTCCTCTTGTCCCTGGAATTGTGATTGGAAATAATTGGAAGTGTCACTGGAAGTAATCAGAAGTGACAGTCCCTGGGCTATAAGGCTTTTGCTTCGAGTCTAACGATCCTCCTTCCCCCCCTCAGCCTCCCGCAAAACAAAACCTAAATTTAAACAATGAAGTCACAAAGTGATTTGCCTTCAAGGTTGAAAACCCTTCAATTTTCTTCTCTTTTTTGGAACAGAAAAATAAGTGTCTGACTATTCTAGTTCAATAGTCAAGCCTTGCTGTGTTACGCGAGAGGTTCCTCCCCCCCCCATACACACGAACACCCCACCCTACAGATAAAGCTTCACATCCATATTAAACAGTTCTATGGCCTTTAAAATTTTATCAAGGCTTTAAAATGCAAAAAAAAAAAGAATAGCCTAAGCAAGTCTGAGCAATGAGACTGAGCCAACACGCATCTCATAAATATTGCGAGCACTGGAAAACTACCTCGTTCTGCTGCTTTTTGCTGAGGCACATATGGGGAAGGGAACGGGGCCACTTGGTGTTTCACGCACTGGTTCTGGTGAAGCCTCTTACACTGAATGCTACCTGAGCATGTAAGGAGAGACCCACCTGCTGAATAACATTACAGCTTCAAAAGCCAAAGGAAATCATGGGCATGAGATCATTCTCCACTTGGGAGAGGGTAAACTCATTCATGAACTGAACACATGCAGCTCAATTTCTTTTGTGAGGGCTCTTCTAGTGACATTTATTCTACGTGTGGAAGTTTCTTAGCTCACTGATGCTATAAAATCCATGATTCCTCTTTTTAATTAAGTAGGGATAACTCAAACCTTCTCATCTCTTAGAATTCATCTCAATGACTGCTCAGGACACTGATATATGATGGCTGACAGATTCAGTTGCTTGCCACTAATCACTTCAGCTTGTGTTTTGGGACACTCTAGAAAGGAAAACAGTTTTGAATCAGAGCACAAGGGCTTAAGACATACAACAATATTGCTACCTTGTCATGTCATATACACCCCTGTGTCTCAGTTTCCTTCTCTATTAGGAACTCCCAGTATCCCTACTCTCCTAGGTATTCTCTACCCAGCATGGCCCTTATACATGACGCTTAGCACAAAGGATGCTACACAAGCAGCAGTGCTATGGCAGACCACATGCAGTCTACTGTCATTGCCAGCAGTTGCCTCTAACTGTGCACGCTCCATTTCAAAAGACTGTTTCCAGGAGAACAGCCTCCCTTCTGCAAATGCATATATTGTAAGCACAACAAAATTCTCACTGACCTTTTCCTACCACAGGCAATTAAACTGCAGGCACTAAGCTGAACTTTCACCTTTCCACCTAGTCAGTCGGGAACGAGTCACAGTGAAGCTTCGTATTCATTTTGCAGCCACTAAAATGGGGATGTCAGCTACGTGGAAGAAAAGCCAGGCTGAAAATACCCTCTGTAATGTATATTGATTCTCGAAGGACAGCAATTCTAACGGCACGAAACTGTGTCTGGCCCATTAAGAGAAATGCTGAGTTTAAAAAAAAAAAAACCTACAAATTTAATTAGAACCAATGCAAAGAGGAAGGAACAGGAGAAAGACTTGTCACGATTTTTTCCATGTTGTTCATCACCTTCAATGCATTTCACAATTGTTCAGTCCTCCTTGTGACTTAGGAAAGGTGAGTTTTCCTAATTAGTCACATGGAAAAGCAGAGACAACAGGGAAAAGGGCTTTAGAAATGCTAGCAGCAGTGTTATGCCAAGGCAGGGCAGCTTCCATCCTACTCACATTCCCTGGTTGCTCTTCCAGTACTCAGTGAGCTTCTGGAAAAGAGGACGAGGACCAGCTCTACCTTGAGTGCCAATCCACAGCCAGAGCTCTACTGCCAACACTTTCCTTCTCTGTACTGTGCCCGTGTAAAAAGTGTGTTTTAGGCTGGGTCTGAAGCCCTGTCTGGAGATGTAGGCTGATGGTAGCAGAGCTCCGCTGCCTTGTCATTCCACTCAAGCAAACTGAAGAAGTAAACTGAAGGATCCTCTTTCCCCCTGTTGACTTCCCATCACTTGCCACGTTTGCCACTGCTGTGCTTCCTGCTCTCTCCATTTCCTCATCTTCCACTACCCTGTCCACTCAGCTTCTATTCACAGACCTCAATGACCTGACTTCACCCTTGGCTTTTCGCTGGGCTGCTTCTGTAAAATAACCATTTCTAAAAACAGATGAAGAAACAGCTTGAGGAAAAAAGGAGACCCATTCATCTTACAGACAGGGCACCACCAAGTTCCCACTGCACCCAAAGTAGCCTCTGTTTTGTAACAGATTAGTGCAAGCGATATGCACAACATCACATCACATCCCCAAGAGCCAAGCTTTCTTTGCACACATATAGAACTCATATCTGTACTGTGCAATATACACAAGTCTTGGTTAACAGATGGGGGTGTTTTAGCTGCAAACCAGAAGAATCATTGGACTAAAGCTTTGGGAGCAAATACTGCCGGGAAGAGGCATGGAAAGCAGTTTGCAACACCCTTCTTCATTGCTACTAAACACGCACATTTTGCATCACATAACAATCTGCTTCCACAGGTTTTTGCAAACACACTCTCTGCTTTGTTGGAGTGACTGTTTACATTTCTTTTCAGGCAGTTCCTAAGATCTCAAACAAATCCCAGGCTGCAAACCTGTTAAGTTCCCTATAAAGCCCTGTGTTTGCCTTGAGGAAGACAGGGGCATCTGTTGTGATCCAGAGGATAAACATCAGGGTCTCTCTCCAAGCCAGTTGTGCAATGACAGGCATTGCTGGGAAGCCTGCTCTTATGTTACACAAAACGTCCCTCTGAAGTGGCCCCGAGTGCCCCACAGAAACAGACCACTAATTCTGTATAAACAGGGCCCGCTGTGGGCACAATGGCCAAGCACAAATTGTTTCACATGGGAAATTCAGAAATCATGCCTCCCCTCAGCACGCTATTTCTTAGGAATAAGAGATGGGGCTTCAGTATTTCAACCCTAACTTGGCCTGCTGCTTTCCCCCACTCTAGAGGTTTACCCTTTTTCTCCTTATGGTAAAACAGAAAAGGAGGGATGAAACCAGTCCTCAAAGTAAAGCTAAGGTTTTCTAAATGCCAGAAATCCAAACGCTTTCATGTAAAAGAAAGCAATGCTGGAGAAAGAGAGGACATTCTTATTGAGTGCCCTGATAGGGAATGTGATGCAAACCCACCCTGACTTTAAAAGAATCTTTCTATCTCACAGCCAGAGCTGATAACTCTGATATCCCACCAGATAGCAGCTCACTCAATTGTCTTGCCTCCTTGAACTCGCCCTAGAGCAGCAAATGGATGCATATCATCTTTGTTCCCTTGCCCTAGGGTTTCTTAGAGCAGCATTCCAGTAAGGAGCTCTGGGCCCTGTCCTAGAGCTAAATTCACACCTCCCAACAGTTCTTGCATCCAGTTGCTGTTTTGTTGACTGCTGAAGAAAATAAGCTCATGCAATTATCAGCTGTTGTGAAGTTGAAGAACAGCTCCCTCTTTGGCTCGATGCACCAAGAGTGATCACCTTCCTTCCTTCACAACCCAATGAAGGAAAAGATGAAATCCAATGGCAGAATCCTGTACAGAAGCTTATTTTCTTATTCTGATCCTGTTCTGAGCTGTTAAAACATGACACAAAATCATCACCCCAGCTAAATACTCCATAGAACAAACTGATAAAGCCAACAGAAGGAGCCATGAGAAAACCAGGAGTTTGCAAGTGTATCCTACATCCATAACCTCAGAAATGTGGGAAGTACCCAGAGCAGCAGCAGATATAAGATGCATCAGCTTAATATTCCAGTTGTTCAAAACATCTCCCTTTTGTTCTACTAGTTGAGGCAGAAGCAGTCTATTAGGAAGTTCATTAAGCCCACTAGAAGCAGCAGTGCTGTTTTTTAGAACAGGTTCTTGGCTTTTCTGGAACATGTTGCACAGCTTTAAGGAGAAGGGCTTTAAGGAAGCATGACAGGGCACCATTCAGGATGCCTCTTAAAGCAGGAGGGGAAGCAAGTCTCAGAAGCCTGAGAGTCAGTGTAGGAAAGCACAGCCCCAGGCTGACCTGCCACTGCCAAATGCTGCAGAGCAGCTCCCATTTCAGCAAGGATTTTCAGGATATCTGGTGGATACCTAGGCAAATGCATGCTGTCAGACCCAATTGCTCATGCCAACAAGCACTACAGGGATTTGCACCATAACCTTTCCCAGCACAGTGAGACGATCAAGTCTTGGTGTTCAGTGCAGTAACTGTGCACCCCTGGGACAGCCCTGTAAGAGATGCACTGACCTTAGAGCTGGGAGAACAGAGCTCAGCTACATCTGTACAGAAGGTAGTGCTGCCATTACAGCTGCGTCCACTCCAGCAGAATCACTCCTGTGTAACATACCAATGCCTACACACTGAGTGCACCATATCATAAGCCAGACTAAGTGCACAAATCAGAGCTACCGGCTGCACCTATATCCATCAGCCTCAGTACGGTACATAAATTCCCTGTGCCATCATTCACTAAACTGTACTCATCTTTTCCCAAAGACACCATATAGAGAGGTCACAAAGCTGTCTACTTACCATACAGGTAACCAGTATCAAATACAAGGACCATATACATATACTAGCAGTGTGAATGAATACTCTGAACCAGCGACTTTCCTTTGAGGTTTCCTTGGCTTCAAACTCCTATCTCCACATTACTTCTTTACTTCAACAGTGAGCAGAAGCACACACTCACTGATACTTCTACACCTTGTTGCCCATTGACAATGCAGATACAACAAGGGTAAATCACAGGGCAGTTCAATACTAACAAAGCACCAGGAAAATGAGACGTTCCTGGTTTGGCTGTGAGCTTTGGGCAGCTGCTCATCCTCCCTTTACCACAGCTGGAACAACTCCTAGAGAAACTGAGGAACTTGGATGTTGATTCAGTGCAAAAGCTCTTCAGGGCATGGCTTGTCTCCTCTGCTGGGCTTATGCCTTGTAAGCATTACAGAGATCCCAAAGAAAGAAGAATGGTTAAAGGCCATTGTGTTCCCCAGATAAAACCAGCAGTGGTCACACAAAAGAGAGTTACTCTTATCACTACAACACTCCTGTGGCAGCAGCTTATCCATACTGCTCCAAGCCTTCAACACGTGGCCTCTGCAGGAAGACTTTTGGGCATTTAGAAATCTGGCTGGTCCACGTTTCACACCTGTGAGTCTAAATGAAGGCTGCTTCCCACAGCATTTCTTCCTATCATCCTGTCTGAAGCCTTTATTTTAACTGTATCCACCCACATCAGCCCATCACCCTGCGGGGCTTAGCTCTTCCATGGGAATCAAAGACTTGTGCCCCATTCACACCAGTACCCAGGGTTTTGGGGGGGCAGGAGGACCCAGGAATCAGATTTGCTCAACCACAACAGATTTCAGAGCTGTCTGTTTGTCAGCACTATGTGGTGAGCAGAGTGAAGACAGAAGCTCACTCATCACATCCCAGTGCCTCTGGAGATGCAGATACCCAGGCTGCTTCTGAGTCAGTCCCATGTGCAAGTCCCCCCCCTCAACAGACCACAGGACTGCAAACCCTTTCTTTACAGGCTTTACCAGACAGCTCTGTTCAGCCCTTCAGTCTCTCTCCCCAGTTTTCTGCTCCTATTTAACCAATAACTTCTATCTTTCCCCCCTTTATTTCAGCAGCCCTTTTCCCTCCCTTTTTCTTGCTTTCTCCCTTTTGTTTCCCCCTCCTTCTCCTATTCTTTCCCCCCTTAACTCCTCCCTCTCGCACTTCAACACATCTGTTTTTAATCAGAGGCATCAATTGGAAACAATAACCCTTTTTTTTATTCTAAAAACCTGAACGTTAAATATTTGAGCAAAGCAAAACAGGGAAACGAATCCGACACTACGGCTGGAACAAAGACATTTTGTTCACCTTGTTTTACCGAAGAAGTTCAAACCCCTTAGTGGTACAACGCTCAAAAAACGTTGCCCTTTTTAAACTAAAAACACACATTCCAAGAGGGGTCTGTATGACCATGACTCCTAAACGAAGGAAACATAACGAATCTGGGTACTAAAAGGTCCCCGGCCATCAACCTGCTAATAACTAAACCAACACAAAAAGCACTGAATCCAAACAACACTGAAAACAGAGTTTGCCATAAGTTTTTTTCCTCCGCAGATCCAAATAGCTCATGAGAAATGAATTTCAGTCGCACAGAGAGGGGCGGGTGGAAGTTGGATTAAACAGCAAAAAACCAACCTACCTAAAAAGAAGATGGAAAGTGCAGACATTCCGTCTCCGAGTAAGAAAGGGACTTTTCCTCCCTTCTTCCTTCTGTCTCCCATGAACAGCAGGCAGACCTGCACGGGATTCAAAAGAACGCCTCTGGAATGCGCCGAGAGTAATTGCATCCATGTGCCAGAGAAATAACCAACTTCACTCTTTCTTCCCTTCTGATATTCATCTCCTTGTCCATATTCCGTCCAGATTCAGCCAGAGCTCACAGATCTATGGCTGTTAATTCAGGGCCTGGAGTCTGGAAGAGAAGAGACAGAGCAGCAAGGAGTTCACATCGACAGCAGCACGGAGTGATTTTGCACGTCTGAAAAGGAAAGGAGAGAAGCGGGGGAAAACACTGCGCTCAATGTTCACCACATGGCTGCCTCCCAGAAGAGCCCCTCCCTGCCATCAGCTGGGATTAATAGTGAAGACCAGTCATGTGGGTGAGGTAGAGCTAACTTCTAGCAGTGACATATAGAGATTTACCTCGGGAGGAGATGGAAGGATTTTACGAGTGTCGGAGCGGTTAAGTTTGGAGGCAGCATGGAAAAAAATCAGATTCATCCCTCAGCGGCTCTTGGGGAAAGCAGAAATGATCTTCAGAGCTACAAACACACGTATACATTCAATATATACAATGTCTACATAGCAGCTAAGCTCCAGAATTACAGCTTTTGGTCTTACTGAAGGTTTACTTCCTATCTATATTAGTTTTCCTTTCTGAGTAGGTCTGAGTCTCTAGGAGAAAAAAATCCTAAGATTTGATCAGACCATGGATGATTAAGAAATAGTCCCTCAGCTTTACCAGGTTTTCTGCTGTGAAGATGAAACAGTTCCCAATGTGATAGGGAGCAGAGCTCACGGGCAGCTCTGTCCACCTTTGAGCTGAAACAGCCAGAAATGAACTTTTTAATGCTTCACTAAAATGCTTCTAAACCTCACTGCTCCCAGCAGGGCCGTGGGAATGGTGTTTTATACACACACCTGCTCTGATCTGTTGTACTTCATGCACACAGGGCATGCTTACACCTTTACCTGTGTACCCTGGGGTACATCTCCCGCACAGATAAACCAAGACCTTGCAGCCTCCCCACACAGATAGGAACAGAATGGTCTTGTTGGCCACCTGGAAGACCACAGGAGATGTGAAAGCAACCAAGGAGCTGATAGAGTGTTCAGATGGCTGCTCTGTGACAATCTGTTGCCACAGCTATGCTAACACCAGGGCTACAATAAGCTCTATGGGACATACTTACCTTAACTCCTTATTAAGGTATGAGCTTTGCAAGCATTTACTGGAAGATGGGACACGTTGCTACCCCAGACAAAGCAGGACCCGAGATAGAGGTAGATCCATTTGAGAGAAGTAACACGGATGGAAATTCTCTTCATATGTTATAAGCAATTTCCTTTACCCCTCCTTGCTTCAGAGGTGAAAATAAAACCACGACTCCTCTCCAAAACATCTGTTCTCTGTAACAGTGAGGAAACTGATGGACAGTGTTTGACTAATATAGCCTGACAGCACAGGTGAATGGAACAGTTCCTACGGAGCATCACACACCATAGCTGGGAGCTGGACACCCTCCTAACTTCTCCCCAAACATTTGATCAAACAGGCTGCTTGCTTTCAAATGGTTGAGTGGATCTGAGGGAATATCATCAATTTTCAGTGTAGGACATAAATCAATGGAGAAAAGTGTATTTAATCCTTTATCTCCCTCTCCAGAAGAGAAGCAACACTGCATCTGTCTCTCCGCATTACAAGTCTGACAGAAGATGTCCCAAGCAATGCTGTAAATACCCGGCGTGCTGCTTTGCTTTCATAGAATAAATGCATCAGAAACAGAGAGAGAGAGATGTGGTGTCACCCAGTGCTAGCTGCCCATCCTCCACAGAAACAGAGCTGGGATAGCTGGGAGGTGACTGCAGAAAGGGGGGAGGATCCTGAGAATCAGAAGAGACCATGCATATAAAGTCTCCTCCATCATCTCAGACAAGAAATTCCTCAGCCTGCTTCCATGCTCCAGTCATTCCAGTAAGTTCCTCGAGAGGAAACTACACTTTGGGGTTCAGTGGGGATTCTCCCTCTGGCATTCATACCTGTTATAGTAAGGGATGTTCCACCAGTGTCACCCAGTAAGGGCTGGGGTCAGCATGTGCTGGGACAAACATGCCACTCACATGAGCAGATCCTCTCTCACAATGTCTGCTGACTGTTTGGGGCTTATGTAGGTCTTATGAACAGTGCTCTATTCTTTTTTTAATCCCCAGAAGGGGCTAATTCTTCCAGCAGGCTCATAAATTATTTCTCTTCCTCTCATACAACACCAGCACAGCATGGAAAAGGTATATCAGACATCTCTCAGCAGGGGAAGAGCAGAGTAGATGAACTGTTGCTGTCACGAATGTTAAGAAAAATTAAGGTTTGGATTAAAATAGCTGCATGCAGAACACCTGTAGAAACCCTCATGGGCCACACACCAGCTTTGCCTGGTCTTCCCAGTCCCACATCAACATAGGCCTCCTCCTTATTTCTTTAAGTCCCATCAAGAATAATACCCCCTCAAACACACACATCCCAAGAACCTGCCCAGACCTTCTCAGCTCATTCCTATACCTCAGCTAGCAGAAACTTGTAGGCAGATCCTCTCTAAACCTAATCATAGATCCTTCTTGGACATTCAGGAAAAGAAAGAGCAAAGAATGCAGCTCTATTATCACTTTTCTATGTTTTTCTCCAGGAGTGCTGGTACATGGCAATTGCAAACCCAGCCCTCTTACATCTAGTCTTTTTGTCTGCTCTCCATTACTCTGAGTAGAAAGTTACTACATTCAGATGAAGTTATTGAAGGAGCTTATTGATGCAGCCAGTAGAAAGACAGGTGGCATCTGCAAGGACAACCAAAAGAACACGGGGAAGCCACTGAGCAAAGCTCTGCTAGGTTCAGCCTTTGGCAAAACACACTTTGACAAAGCAAGCCATGAAAATAAGTCGACCTCTTTATGGGAGAGCTCAAAACAGACAAGGAGGAATACTAGGGCAGAAAATAAACCCTCCATGCAGCTTTCACAAGGCTGCTGTTGCAAAGCTTACTTCGCACCACATCAGTGCTCAGACATTTACTTACAAACCAGTTGTTTGGAAGTCTCTTCTCTCTCATGCAGGCTTCAATAATTGATCATAAAAGCACCATTAGTCATTTAATATTAGTCAAAAGTCTCACTTCAACCAGCCTTAGCACTCGCTGTCAGTAAGTGCATCTTCAATGGGGAAACAAACAACTAAAAAGCTTCTTAAAGCTCTGCTTAGTCTTAAAGCAGCTCAGGCCACACAGTTTAGTTCCGAAACATTTATCCTGTAAAAATACACCTTCACTATGAAATAGAAAAGCATACCATACAAAACAGCAGCTGTTTTCATTTTAAGGAATATTTCTATATGTGTCTTTTGTTTAGAAAATGTTTTTAATACAGGACACTTTAAAGATTAATATATTATGCTTTTCTCTTTGAGGTAAGAAAGACTATTTTGTGCTACTGACTTGCTTGAGTCAATTATGACTAAAGGTTTTTGTATTATGTTTTTGGAGTAAATGAATCTCTTCTGGAGTAGGGATTGGTTTGGGCATGTGATGTTAAATACAGGGTAAGAAAAAAGGATGTTAGAGGAGGATTGAGTGAAATCGAATCCCCTAAGAGCAGTTAGCAATGGGGTGAGGTCTTTGGGCTCCAAAAGGAAACAGGAAGATTTGTTCTGAACCAGAAAAGGCGAGGAAATTACTTATTTTGTAGAAATTTTTCTCTCGTTTATTAATCTCATTACTCGTAACCATGACATGTTGTAAAACCGATCTGTTGGCTGCTGCTGATCACCAGACTCAATTTACAAGTGGACAAAGGTTTGCAGCATTGCAGGAAACAAACCTGAAAACATCACCCAGCTGCTTGATAGGTGTCCTCATCCCCATGCTGTTACAGTGACCTGCCACAGCAGGGGCAAAGAGGCTGCAATTCAAATCATCAGTGGAGATTTGTGGGCTTGCTCTATAAAAAACATTTGTTTTCTTCTAGGTCAGGGTTAAAAAGTCCTGCAAAGTGAAGATGGGATGGGGGTAATGTGGTTTTGAATGGCAGCCAGCTCGCTGCAAGCGAGGGGCCAGGCAGAAGCCCTCTGTCCCTGGGGCTTTTGGTTTAGCCCTTGCTAATATGGATTTCGCTTGCAATATGTGGAATGTTAAAAGCCTATTTATTCAAGAATAACCAGTGGGAAGCAATAAACTGGAGTTGTGTTCTATTGCTATTGAATGGCTGGTTTTGAGCACCAGCTCAAAGTATTGGAGTCTATTATTGAGTATTGAGAGTATTGAGTATTGGAGTCTGCTCTAGCTTTTCTCTGAGAGTCAACAAGCTGTTGCTTTGCTAACCACCTGAAAATGGTCTTTCTTAGATGCTTAGAAGTGATTTGGTGTCATAAGATGAAGGCTGTTTGTAGGTTGTGTATGTGTTTTGGTTTGGCATGGTGTGTTTCTTCCTTCTTGTGTTTACAATTGTTGCACTTGAGTTGTATTTTCCTTTTCAGCAGTCAGATCTTCTCACTGTGGTGGCTGGAACAACAGAATAATTTCATTAGGTATCCAGTGTTGCAGGAAGCATTAATGAAGCCATTTAGGATAAATCCATTTTTTGCCAATGCCACATAGAACATATAGTTCTACAGAGTCAAGATTAGGAGATCCCAAGAATAATATGAATGCTGAAGCATGCATGCTTCTATTGAAATTGCTCAATATTTAGTTTTAATGACTGTGTGCTGTGGTCTCGATGTCTTACTGGATTGAGAGGCATGTTTACCTCTTGGTTGGAACAGCTTGAATTTCTGAAACATTCTCTTCATTGTTATTCAGCTCTTGTATTGATATAACGCAGTGTGCAACTGTTCTGACAGGCTCAAATGTGTGGAGTGAGTTATGAGGAAACAACAAATCTAGGATGGTTTCAGGGCAGGCTGTGTGCTTTATGGTCACTGTAGTTGGCATCAAAATACTGTGCTATGCTTATGGTGAGAGAGACACCAGGTATTTTTCTTCTGATGAGATGTATGCATCATACCCACTGATAAATTAAACTTCAGTCTGTTGAAAAATGACTGTTTCAGTCTAAAAGTGCTGGCTTAGTGCATTCTTAATGGATCTGGGTTGGTGCCCTGTGTCCATATGCTCTGAAAATGCTGAAGCCTATGAAGCTGCCCAGGCACACTTACATGTGCAAACTTGTTGTACACTCATGCATATGTGAGGTGCATAATTGCTCAGCTTTTCTTTTGCAGCTTGCTCGAGGCAAATGTCCTGTGAGGTTATGTATAAATAATGCCATCTAAGATAATCATTTAATGTATATTACTAATTTAATACGAGCTGTAAGGAGCGAAGGTTCCAAGACCTGTTCTTTCAGCTCCTATTAAGATACCAGTGTGGTCACTGATGCTGTCTCTGCATGGCTAAAAGACACTTGGAAAGGTTTACAGCTCAATTGGGAAACCTTTTCTGACAGTCTCAGTGGCACAAATCAAACCTGAGACTGAGATCTTGGCAATTAGAGTGAGTCATTGCATGGGCAATATTCAGATGGGAGACTTCCAATAAATTGGCATGTAATAAAAGGATGCAGCTTTACCTGATGTACTGATCAAATTATAGACATGATGACTTCTGTTCTGTAAACTACTGCATTGTAGCCTGTGCTTCCTTTTAGTTCTAGTTAAAGGGGGAGCAGGTGGACAAGACAGGTTTGTTTAAGCTTCTTGAAAGCTGAATAACAATAGCCCAGCATCTCTAAGGAAAAAAACTTCACGGTCCCTGTAGTAAGGACAGACGCATAACAATTTCCTTCCTGTGCACACAGAAATATTCATGAAGTTGTTGAGATTGCGAGGCTGGAGTGAGAGCACACCATCAATAAATAAAGAGCATCAGTATCTTACGACATTAGTGAGGAAAGAATGACATCTTTTGCTTCCATTTCCTTCTATTTTAGAACATTCAGGTTATAATATTCAGCTCAAAATGACACTTGAAGCAAGTTTCTGAAGATGCGACTAAAAAAATCTACTTTGTGTTGTACTAAAGGAATCCATTAAGCTCAGTGGGGAATGTACAGATGTGCAAGACTTCCCCAAGCATCTCCATTGGGCGTGTAGGTGTCTGAAATAGCTGGCTGATGAATTTGAGTGCCTTGATTTCAGGCTGGAGATGGCTTGGAGGAATGTCAGGAAGACAGGTTCCCCAATAAGTGTATATAGGGAAGCAAGTGAGCTGTTGGATCTCAGTGTTCTGTCAGGGCTGGTAACTGTAGGCAACCTACAGTCTATTACTTGAGTCCTAGTCTGAATGTATCACCTGCAAGGCAGCATCCTTTTTATCTGGAGCTGTCTGCAAGCCTTGTATGCTGTCCAACAATGGATCATTACCTCTCTAATACAGTATTATGTAGTTCCCACTGAGAGAAGTATGTTGATTTGCCAGTTCTTCCATGCCATACCCCTTACTAGGATGGAGGCCTTGATCTTGGAGAATATGGGGAGAAAAATCCAAGTGTTTCAAAGTTTCTTTTCTTACAAAAATACTTTCAGATCTAAAGCTCACCAACATCCACACTAATGCAGAATAAACTCAGATAAACTTCTTAATGCCCATTTCCTTCCTAATTGCAACATAGAGATGTGTAAGTGCTGATAGATAGCATAGGAGGAGACTGTTTGCTAGGTAAAGATACAGGTCAGGTTGGAAAATAATGCATAATCCCATAACCTCTGGAACAAAACTATACAGCTGAGATTCTCCCCTTTCTTACACATCTGGGGGCTGTTACATTTCTGGGAAGCTGGAGCTGACTTGTGGCACCTGTTCTGTCCCTTCAGATGATCAGACCTCTATCATTTTTATCATGCTTGCTCCATTCCTGTAGAGGAAAAAGTATTCAAGTATTGTTAGCCCCAGTTTCAGACATACAGTCTGAGAGGCAGCAATCCTGCAGTTACAGACAACACGCACCTCTTCTATTAAACATTGCCACTGGAAAAGAGATGCTCAGCCCAAGTACACGTTGCTGTTCTGGTGGTGAAAGAGGAGGGGCTTGGCAGACACAAACTCCTGTTCTGAATGACTTTACCTGGAGGTAATCTCTTCCGCCAGGCTGAGTCTGACATTAAAAATGGAAGAAGCCAGGGACATTTTCCACCCAAAGCTCAATGGAAAGTGGCAGGTGTCAGATTTTTGCAAATTTCTCTCTAACTCACAGGCTTCTGCTGACAGGGACTTGAAGGCTCCAACCTGGAAAAGCTCCAAACTGTATTTCTGCAACTAACTTTAAAATACAAAATATTTATTTAAAAGATGGAGGTGAGGGAGTGGGAAGGACAACAAGGTTAAAGGTAGAAATGGAAATGAGAAGCGATGTAGGGGAAAATCTCATTGGTATGCTGTTAGCTGAGGATGCTCACTTGCATGCTGGTTCAGTCATTTAGAACACTGTGCCTTTGCCCAGAACACTGAACACAGAACAGGATTTTCCTTCTCTTGGCATTCAAGATGTTTAGGAAGCTGCTTACTGGTCCACTCCTTTCGCTACCCCTCCCTGGGTTACCACCTGCACCTTCTTCTGTGTGTTATATTCAAAATCCCTTTGTATCCTGTATGCAGGTTAATTCTCAGTATCTTGCATTGTAGAGGCTAATCATCAAGTCAGGAATAGATGCTACAGGAAAGTAGATCCCAACTTTTGGTGAGTCATTTCCTGGATCTGACAGATATAGGATAAATCTGTCCTGAGTGGCACTTGTATGTTTTGTCATAACAATACGTTTCATGGAATTAATCAACCCTGCAGCCTGACTCGGATAGGACACAGTCTTTGTTCAAGCAAGCAATGAAGATATTGCCCTTCAACCACTTACTGTGTGTCAGCTGCATAGCAGCCGTCGTTCCTCCTGGGCTGCTGTGACTGCAACTCTGTTTAGATTGTAATGGGAGACATTGGGAAAATGCAGAGGTGGTGCTTGGGAACCTCTGTCCTGAGCTGTCAGCTTTTGAAGAGCTTTGAAGTAGTGTGGAAATTGGCACCTAGGAAACGATGCTCTTCCCTCCCCACCTCCCTCTACTGCTTTCTTAGACAAAGGAAAACAAACCATTGACTCTCTGAGTTTGAGATACAGAATCTGTCCCTGGGTAGGAAGAGGATTGTGTGTTCATTGCTTGGAGGAAACCACTTTGCATAATAACCAGCTCAGTTTGCAAACAGTGTACAATACTTTAGGAAGCTTTTGCTTGTTTGTATCTGGACAGGAACTAGATGGAGCCAACTTACTTTCAGATGTTTGAGCTTTGGATTATTGCAACAGAAGAAGGTTTGAAGTGAGTTATTCTGGTTCAGTTAGGCTGTATGACCTGCTGCACTTACTCTTTTGCTTTCAGTTTACATTGGCAGAATACCAAAGCTTGAAATACCTCATGAAATGTCTTTTCTGCTTCAGCTTCTAATTTTGACTACTTATGCAGGTGGAGTTCCTCAGTGTGATATATTCTTAGCTTAGGACTAGAGTTCCAGTTGAATGACCAACAGACATGTTAGAAGCACAAGCAAGCTGCTAAAAGCCTGCGCAAACAAAGCTGAACTTGAGGTTATTTTCTCTCTCACAGTTATGTTCATAGAATGGCTTGGGTTGGAAGGGACCTCAAGGATCATCAAGCTTCAGCCCTCCTGTTCATTGATCTGCCTTTGCCATTTTACTAATTCTAGGCATTCTCAGAGTTTAAAGTTAAAAAACATATGGAATAAGCAAGGGAAAGTCTTTGACTTCTGGAATAAAGACTTGTGACTTTGTATTCCTATCCATACGTCCTTCAGATCTTGCTGATGGACTGGAATTGAGTAATTGATGCTTAAGGATCCAATGAAACATTCAGACTTCAGTAATATTACCTCCTTTTGAAGGAAGACTGAGCAGATCTATTGCAGCTATGTATATCATTACCTCCCTTTTCTAACTGGAAACTGAATGTGGGGGGTGTTCAGTTCCTGGAATTACTAGGCAACACTGCTGTTCTGAAAACACAGGAGAGTTGAGGTTTAGGTTATTACCCTTTGATCTACTTGCTCCTCCTATGTCACTGTGCTTGGATATTTAACTTGTAATTACTTCCCCCTCTGTCTTTAGTAACATGAGGATAGGACACAGTTTGTTAGAGGAGAGGCAGGAATGAGTTCTTTCTGTCAGAGCAAGAGTTTTGGTTGCTTTCATTGCAAATGTTTTAGTGAACCTTTAAGCAAGCTGTCACAATGTGTTACTGTGAGAATCAAGGAGAATCTCCATAAGCAGGTTGTAAAGGGATAGCAATGCGAACCATGCTGTTACTTTGACTGTGTTAAAAACAAATGGTTTTTAATAGCCTCCTCCAAAGAGAAGAGCTGCTGAGAGCTGCAGGCAGCCAAAGCTTCAGGTAAAGAATCCTGTCCTGGTTGTGATACTCTTCTCCCTGCCTTGTGGAGGATAAAATTTGAAGGCAGGACAATTGAGCTTGGTGAGGGTAGAAGCCCAGCAAATGGAGTTTTCAGTGTGATGCTGGTTGGTAGTAAGGTGTAGTGGTAGAGCATAGGAAACATGCAAGAATAGTGAGATCTTCTGTACAATATCCTAGCTTTTTTGCACACAGTAACTTAAAGACTCTGTGAGCCACAGGCTGTAGCTGAGAAATGACCAACTGTAAACAGTCTGAGGCTTTAACGTATTCAGTGTATGCTTAGCTATGCTCTAACTACACGTTGAGATAAGGTGGCCTATCAGCATCCTGTGTGCCACGGGATGAAGTATGTCTGTGCATGGTGGTGACTGAACTCCTTGAAACACCTCCTGGTTTTGTGCTTATGCCTGTGCTTAAACTCACTAAATATATGTAGCAGTGCAGATTACAGTGTCTGGGATCTTTCTATTGATGATAAGTTGTCCTTTAACCCTGGTGTATGTAAAAGGTTGAGCATTATGTGTTCCTTCAGCATGTAGCTCTGAATTATTTATGACTGACCTTCAAAAGTAAAGGAAAAGGGGAAAAAAAAACCACCCAACTGGTTAATGGCAATGCTCTCAAATGTAAATATTGTTTTGTAAGTACACTGTGTGTCTGTTTGGAACTGAAGACAAAATAACATGTCTGGAAGATAACACAGAAAGCTCTTTGGAGCCTACAATGTGGAAGCTGTGCCTGCTGTCTGAGCTGGGAGATGCTGGGTGGTCTGGCTGTTGCTGGCTGGGGAAGCAAGTTCCAGCCCTCACAGTGCAAGCAAATGGAGCTTTTTGTGCTGCATCGCATCATTCATACTGAGGCAAAAGAACAATGAGATCACTTACTGAGAAGTTCATCTCTGGGCAAACCAGATGCTCTGATGTTGCTGGGGTTATGTAAAAGGGGATATTTCTGGTTTAACAGATGCATAGAACAAGCCATCTCCTAAACTAGCTGCTTTTACTAACTGTGCGGTTATGAATCTTTAGCTTTGTTCTTGTGGATATTCAGAAGGGAAGGAATGTTGGATCAGCTATAGGTGAGTTCCATGTTATGTGGCTGTGGGACAGAGTAGGTGGACAAAGACTGCAGAAAAGCTGACACATTTGCTAGCACCTGATCTAAAGTGGCACATCAGCGTTGTGATGTGAGCTGAAGGTGGGATCTGTACCTCAGCAATTGGTTTCCATGATGCTTGCTCAGCCCTTTGGGCTGCCGTGCTCCTCACAAGGCTGTGTGGGCATTTTGTGAGCAGTCCCCTGAACCCTGAATGCAGAAGGTCTGCATTTGCTATCAAACACGTCCAGAAGCCTGTTAATGTATTTCAAACACACGTGTCAGTTGTTACAGATAAAGAGCCAGATGTTTCCAGCATGTTGTGGATTTTTTTGGAGTTGAACTGCAAGAAGGGAAAGAGTTGTTTCATAAATAATTCACAGCCCATGCTCTGTTAGGATTAGTGCTTCTAACTATAGATGCCCATCGACATTGCTGGATTTCCTGGAGCTTCACTGCGTTGAAATCTTGGTGACTGGGTGTTAATTTCTCTCCAGCAGCACAGCATCGTCCTACAAGCAAATGGAGGAGCAAACTGCAAGAACAACGAAGACTCATTTCATAACCAAACATCTGTCTTTGTTTTCTAAGCAAGCAGGATTTCTAGAGTGAGAGATGGAAGAGTTGAAACATCTTCCTCTTCTGGAGCTTGTTTGCTGAACAGATCATGAATTTGAGGATTGCAGTGAAGATGTTTGTCTCAGTAACAGCTTGCTTTTGCAATGAGTGTGTAAGTAGGTGCCCCATAAGGAAGGATAATGAAATCAATAACAGTTCTTAGGATCTGTGGTCTACTCTGCATCTGAGGCATGTGCATGACAATAATTGCTGGGCAGTGTGCTGCAGATCATAAGGATTTCTTCAGGCTCTATCTGATTTGAGCTGTTGGCTGACCCCAGCAATGCACTGAAACCCACAAGCAGAGGCTTTTGAATCTGTTAATTTGATGTGAATTCTGTTCAGCCCGTTTCTATGTTCCAAAACCTTTAAGTATCAACTTACGTGGGCTGAGAGAAAAACAAAGAGAGGAGTGAATATTGTCATAGATAGAAGGGATAGAAAAGGAAGAGCTTTAGGCTGTGGTCAGGGTAGAAATTACACCCAGGAAAGATGCTTAAAGATGCTACAAGCTTCCTGTAAATCATCTTACCTTCATTCATCAAGATGCTTGTGATTGCTGGTAGTTAGGAATGCAGCCCGTTCCTGCTCTGTGTTTTGTACAGTGAAGTAGAAAATGTCTCCTCGTTTCAGATTCTCCTCTGTCACATTGATTACAGTGATCTTAGAGGAGGATGGGATGATCTTTAGCAGCAGAAACCCATGATTTTTTGCAGCTTTTGTGCTCTGCAAGTAATGCTAAAAATTGGTCATCCTGGTGGTAAATTTCCAACAGAGCTGGACCTTAAGCTGAATTACATCCAACTACAGCTCCTTACATTTCTGAATTTAAAGAAGTGTTAGAAGCTGATATTCAGAATAGATAAAGCACTGATGGTTAGTAGATAGCATGTGCTAAGCTAGATTGCTCTTGACAAGGATCTTCCTTTCTGTTCTCAGTGGGCTGGTTTATCACTGCTATATGCAGCACTCAGCCATTGTAGTCAAAATTCTTTACCTCAGGAAAGAGTAAAGCTCTGCCAGCCTATCATTATATGCTTATCATTATATGCTTAAGACAATTTGTTGCTCTGACTGATGTGGCAGTAAGACAGGGTTGGTGATAAGGAATGCCCCCTTTTGTGCCTTCTGTGTTTTGTTGAAGGAATCATCTACAAAGTAGGTGCTGCTTGCACTCCATTCTCAGGCAAGCAAGGTAAAGTCAAGCACTGATTTGTATTAATTTTGAGTATTTTTGATTCCAGCTGTGTGTTACCTAAAAATGCTGAAGGTGTCAGTGATTCCAGACTGAATTCTGGTACTACTGAACATGGGATGACTCCATCTATTTGACTTCATTTCTACAGGGGAAGATTAATGGGTCTTGCAGCGTAACTTGATGTGCTGCTTCATTCTATGGCCTACATAGAGAATGAATGAGTTTGATCCCCAGTCTGAGACTTATAGTGGATGCAATAATATGCCTGTAGTATGCAGCCTGGGGATATTGCCATTTTTAGGAGTGTTTATTAACCTGGTACTATCAGAAAGTGGGGAAAAAATGTCATGGCTTTGTGCTGAGGATGAGTATAGCTGTATCAATGAGTTAAACAGAAATATAACATCTCTCAGCAATTGCTGGGCACAGCATTTCCAAGGGATGTCAGCAGTGTGGATGGTAAACAAGTGTATTCATCAGTCTGAGGTGAAATAGGAAAATTCTGAGTACCTTGAAATGAAAATGGAACAAGGGACCTATAAATGGAAAACAGTCTATTCTAGTCATTAAATATTGAGGCATATGTCAAAACCGATGAAACTGATGAGAGAATGCTTCTGTTGATGCTATTGTTATGAAAATTAGGAGTGGAGTGAAGATGCACAGCAAGATGAAAGCTCAGGGCTATGGCAGACACAGGTTTATTACAATTACAGTCCAGAGATGCTCAGATTAAAATTACCCTGATGCGAGACTCCACATCTCTCTATCCTGTCACTTAGATACAGGGGTGGGTTGTTGAATATCATGTGTTACAGCATCATTGGAAGGCTTCATTCAGAACTGTGCACACTGATATCAGATGCTCTGCAAATACAGAACACTGTCCCTGATTTTCATTTCTTCCTCTCTGTTGGGCTAAAGGAAAACTTGGCAATGTGTGTCTGGAAAATGTGTTAGCAAACCATGCAGTAAAATCTCAGGTTCCTTCCTTGGGCTACCAGTTATGAGACAGAGCCTGGAAATTCATCACTTCCCTTATTTGTTTAGTAATGATGCCACCATGTGGGTAGCAAGGAGGGTTGCTGTGCAATGGTGGTCCATTTGCATTGCATGGGGCTGCCTGTAATCATTCCACTTCCCAGGGCTGAAGGGAGGACTTCAGAAGAAGGACTATCCTCAAGTCCCTGAAAAGGAAAATACCCAAGAAGTCATTTTGTGTATAGAGGAATCGCCGTGTCTTTCTTTCTCTTAGTGAAGATGTGGTGTGTTTTCAAAGGATGGGGAGTGGCTGGGGGAATACTTTGGCCTTCAGCATCCGCACAGTAATTGTGGCATGCTGTGATTGTTGTGACAGTGATGGACAGAAGTAGCAAATCTGTTAATAGGGCAAAGGGAAGCTGTGTGGATTTCTTAAGTTCTTCTCAGATATCACAGCCTCCTTCATGCTGTGGTTGGGTGTTCTTTGGGTATTTTTTATGAATAAAATATTAGAAAAATGCTCTAATTTCATAAAATGGCCATCTTTTACAAAATTCCATTATATTAAATCCAGACTTGACATATACATTATGCTGGCTGCCAGAATGCTTTACCATTTGATCTCAAGCCCTTGGTCTCGGTGTTTGTATGCATAATGGCTTTAAATTCGGTAGATCACAGCCATGAAGAGAACTACGTATATTATTGTGGTTATTTTTCTCACTGTTTGAGTGTAGAACAGCCTGGTTCTAAATAGGAAAATCCACACTGAAATGTTGCTGCATTTTTGTTAACCAAATTCTTACTGAATCTTGCAAAGCATAGCTTTAAATTAAAGGGTTGGGAGGGAACAAACGTCTGCTCATTATTTCATGCTGCCACTGAAATACCAGATTTCTGTCACAAGAAACAAGCGTGTGTAAAATGAGCTTGTGGGTTGCCTGCAAACCAGAAGCATCCCTTCTGTTTTCATTTCACAATAAGTATTCCTGGGGGAGACTGCCAGCAGTTCTTCCATGTTAACAGTGATTATCTTGATATGTAGAACAAGCACTGCATGACTGGGATTTGGGTCCATCAGAAAACAGGCTTAGCATACAAACTACAAATGCTATGGGGATGGATAGGTATGAAGTGGAATAAAATGAAGGAGGCTGGCTGGCTGGGAGGTGGTTTATTCTGATTTAAAGCTACTTCATAGCTATGATTGGAAGCCACACTTGCTTGTTCCTCTTTTGTTCTCAGCTCGATGCCCCAGGAAGCACAGACCATTTTGGTTTAGCAGATGGAAAGATGAAAGAAGTTTCAGCAGTATTCAGAGCCTGAACAAGTACAGAACATCCAGTGTCTTATCCAGCTATCTGCATTCTAGGTTTGCAGCTGTATGAACTTGCTGAATACAAGCATCAGTGAATAGATGTGATGAGGCAGTGGCACAGGTTGCCCCATCCTCAGAGACACCCAGAGTTAGGTTGGAATGGGCTCTGAACACCTGATAGAGATGCGGGTGTCCCTGTTCATTGCACTGACCAGATGGCATTGTAGGCTTCCTTTTGACCCTAATGATTCTATATAGTTTTCAGAGAAGCCTGAACTGCCTGCTGGCTGCTAACCTGCTGTGCTGTTCCCACCAGAACCTAAGGCCTGTCTTGTGTCCCAGCAGATGGAGCCCTTGCTATACAGGACAAATACAGTTGAGCAAGGACTTTTGTTTATGCAGGTAGTCCAGACAGCGCCAGTTTAAACGTTAACCAAATGCTCCACACGCAGAAATGGATGTATGCCTGCACAATGGTGTGAACCCATACTTAAAGCATCGTGTTTGTGTTTTAACTGTTGTGTTGCCCTTGTTTCCTGGTACTCCCTTCTCTGTTCTGTTGGCTTTTGGCATCAAGTCCTGAATTCTGACTTAGAGCTTCCCAGTTAGTGGTGTCCTGCTGACATCCCTAGAGTAATCATTGTTCTCAGTAGCAATCAGCCTGCCTTTCAAGTGGTTAGCAATTCAAAATGCACTTTGAAAATGTTAACTGAGCATATAAGACAGCACATGCTGTTGAAGGAAATAAAGAAGCTGAAGGGCTTGCTCTGAAATGAGGTGACTTGTAGGGTTAGCATGGGAAAAACACCGATCTCAGCAGGCAAGGATGTGTGAGGAGACTTACTTTCCAGGCTGGAAAATGATGGATACAAATGAGATGAACTAGAATGCTCATTAGGTCTGGAGTGAAGAGGCATCCATAATTGCTCTGCAATCCTCTTTTTCTCAGCAAGCTTTTCTTGGTCAAGAGGAAGATACACAGAATGAGGCCCAACATCACCAGATCTGAAAGCACAGGATGTATTTGGAGATGATGTGCTGATAAACTTGGACGTGGACTGATTCCATCACCTAAAAACATCCCCTAAATTCCTGATAGAAGCACCTCAAACCTGTTGTGCATATTGGCAGCCACCTCTGAGTGCAGCATGGCTCTGCCACTGGATAACTGAGGATCAGCAAAGCCAGGGCAGATGATACCTGTGTATACCTGTGTGATAAGCCTTCATTGTGGTGGTGATCTCTAGCTCAGTTTGCTTTTATATTAAGACCTTGGTATGCTAAGGAGAGTGCTTCCCCCAAGAGCCTTTTGTTTGCAGTGCTCCTCTTGCCTCCTGGCTTTGAAAACTTCAGTGTTGTGGCATTGTGTAGCAAAGCTCCTGCTTTTTCCTAGTCTGTCAGCAAGCTTAAACTGGGCATGGATTTATTGAAGAGGGCTTGAAGGGCTGAAGCCTATGACAGAAAACTGTCAGGGTAACGTATACTCTATACTCTCACTTCATACCATAACATTACTTCCTCCCCTGTTCTCAGCTTTTGGGGCTACGTCTGCTACTGCCTTCTCTCAAATGAGAGATGTAGCCTCTGGGAGCACACTGGATATGTGGTTGTGTGATAAAGCCAAGAAAGCAAAAGGATGCAGGAGGAAAAATGGAAAAGATAATGATCCTTCTATACTTTGATATGAAGCCCGTAGCTATAAATAGAACCTTCATAGGAAGGTCCATAATTTGCTGTAGTACTAAAAATAATCCTGGTTGTTCCTGTCTGGCAGTCCTGCTACTGTCGTAACCCCTTGGCAGTCAGTGCTGCTGGCCTTAGCTGCAACATCTGATCCCTCAAGGCTCAAAATTTGCTATTTTTCTTATACCTACTGGAGGCTGGTTTGAGGACTTGTCTGCTTTTCAGTTCTAGGAGACACGTTATGCATATTCCTATCAGTTCTGAGTGTAGTTAGCCAGAAGGCTGCTCAGTATCCCACAAGCACAAATGGTGCAGGAAGAAGGCAACTGAATGACCATATCAGTTCTCTGCATCTCTATAGGCAGCTCACACTTGGCTTTTGCTTTGCATATAACCTTAGAAAACAGACTTAAAGCGATAGCAAATACAACCAGACAAGAAAACAGCACAACGAACGTGACCCAAATGTGTGAAAATATCATTAATGGAGTATCATAGATTAAGCAGAAGGTTCCTAGTAAAGTAATTTTAGTGAAGTAGAGAGTGGATTTGTTGCACTGCAGTGTGGAATACTGGCAAATGACGCTGCATCTTTTTCCTCCCCTAGGATATTTGCTGATAGATCTTGCACAGAGTGATTGCTATGAATATTTTACTTTGCTGTTCAACAGGCTAAAATGTGCTACCTCAGGAAACTATGAAATATTAATACTTGCTAGTCAGCAAACGATGAATGAATAATCCAGGTCTTGGATCAGACATGTTTCTGATGATCTGGATCTAGATTCCTAATGCAGAAGGTTTTGTTTGGCTAACATGGGAATAATGAATTTGCATACAATTTTCTTCTATGGGGAAGCTGAAAATTCAAGCTGTGTTGTCCAGGAGCCTGATGGGAACGAGCTGCCAGATTCATCCAGCTTACACAGCAGGCAAAATGTTGCCTTCTCTCTTCTTCCAGTCAAGGCAGCTGGTGATTTTAAGGCAACTCAAAGTAGGATGGAGGATCAGGGAAGCTGATGGACCATTTCCATTCGCTTCCGCCCAAGTGCTCCCTCTGTGTGCAGGCAGGAGGGCTTCCTCTAAGATGGTGGATGAGGGTGAAGAATGCCCAAGACCTGCAGGCTAAACAGTATTTAAGTAATGGACCTTCTGGTCACTGGGTATCTTTGGTATTTGGGGTTATAACTTGGGCAATAAAAATAGACACCAAAGTCAACAAATGCAGGAAGCCCTTACTCCTCAGATATTTTAAGGTGCAAACATCTTAAACCTGCAGGTATGTGTTTGGGTAGGAGTATTTAAATAAATCTGCATGGCACAGGCCACAGGAGTTGACTAAAAAGGTTATAACGAGCTGATTCAGTGACTACACTAACGAGATAGGAGCAGCTGTGATTTCATTGCTGCATTCCTCCGATTTCCTTGTGGAACTCTGAACTTCTTCACATGGTGCAGAGGTTGGCATGGTTTGTATAGATGTCAGAACCCCCCAAGGAGAGATGCTAAAGCTTCAGGTATTTGATGGTTCTCGTCTAAATGTGTCTCAGAGGTTAAGGCACAAGAGGTTTATTGAGTGTGGTGGGTTGGGCTTTGGCATCTCCATTTAAACCAGTGGCAGTCAGTAGTGTTCAGCATACCCAAGGTCAGTCCAGGCCACGTTTATTCTGGTTACTTATATCACTGAAAGACTAGGAAAGTTTCTGCTTCAAAAGCAGATGCTCTCCCCATATGTTCCGTGCAATTTCTTTTCCAGCATCAGATTGGAAGTTTTCTTATTAGAGGATTTTGAAGAAGAGCTGTTTTACAGTTTGGCAGGACTGGTGCCCTTGCTATACTGGTGATTTTACACTGACTTTGTTGTTCTCTTTGCTTGTTGCTTCAAAGATCTTGAAACATGTTGTGTGTGTTTATATGGTAGAAGGAGAAAATTGAAGAGCTGAGTTTGAGCAGTGCATCTTTATAGAGGTTTTCTCTTGGTAGGGAATGAACAGTGTGAATATTCTAAATGACCAATAAAATGGGTTCAAAATCACTTTTTTCTGCCTGTGGGGCTGAGAATTGTAATTCCTTTTGCATCCATTATTACCCTGTCCTTGAAAGAAGCCTCGAGGCCACAGCTTTTTCTTATGAACTTTAATCTCTGATATTTATTATTGCTGTCTATTGCTTGTCTGTCTGTCTCTAATGTAATCTATGTACGCTTGACTTGGCCTTGATGGCAATGGCTGTTTGGATGGGGGGAAGAGGAAGAAGGAATATGCTGAAGGTGCAGTAAGACTTGTGCCTGGCTTCTGGCCTTTCAAATGGAAGTCTCTGATTGTGGCCACTGTTTACCTGGCAAAGGACTTGTTCCTTCTTGGTCCATACTCTTACACACTACTTTTGGCCATTTTGGCATCTCAAAGATGATTTGATTGTCCTATTATGTTTACTCTTGTAGAGAAACCGTTAGATCAAGGCTGGAACTGGTGATTGAGCACCTGGTGAGGGGCTGGGGCTGCCCAGCATATTGTTTGCATCTGTGCTCCGCAGGTGGCCAGAATGAGCAGACCCAGTGTGCAGCCCCCCCTGGGCTCATACATGGGCCAGCCACTGAAGGATGAACAGTTTTTGGATGCTGTCTGAAAAGGAAACAGTTCTAGTAGTAAGTCTTTTGCTATTCAAGTGTCCTTTCTCTTCCTTAGCACTTCCAGGTATTGAGATACCCATTAACTTTGTAGTTTCCTGCTGCCTTTGTTTGAAGTATTTGTTCATAGGGAGCATGGGAGACCATAAGAAGGAATGATGTGAAAACCCAGAATCTGCTTCTTTATTAAAACAGCGTATCTCAGGAAAATAACTTGGTTCCTGTGCTGTGGCAGACTTAATGCGATGCTTAGATGGGATCTTCTATGTGTTTTATTTCTTCCTTTGTGAAGCTGTACTTCCTTTGTAGCTTATCAATATCCCTGTAAGTCTGTGAGGTCAAACAGCGTTCTCTGAAGCACTGGATTAGCTTTGTGCAGACTGTAACCTTGCAGAAGGGGATGTAAAATGGCAGAGATGCCTTTAAAGGGCACAAATCCTTTCCCTCTTAAGGGAACAGAATGTGATTTTATATCTAAAGATTGCATAATTACTGTAAGTGTAGGGAGCGTGTTTTTATTGCTATATCTACCTTCAGAAATTGCCATCAGTCCTGTGGAAAACCCTGTGTAACTTTACCATCCTCGGTGTATTTTAAGCTGTGCATTGACAGCTCTGTTTGCAAGGCTGATTTTCTGAGACATGGGGTGATGTGTGGAGCAGTAATAGGCTTCTGGAAGGGGTGAGCATTGCTTTTTATGGATGAGCACTCAAAACAAGGGACTGAGATAGCCTTAACATAACAGAATTGCTTGAGTAATGGCTGTATCTGAACAGCAGCTGTATTCCAGATATATTTTGGCTGCTGAGAACAGAATCCTTCAAATCCAGGTAGACTAACCCCAAACAGTGATTATAACGTTAAGTTTGCAGAATGTCTGGATGCTCCCTTGCAGATAAACCACTGCTGGCTTTGTGCTGTCAGCCTGCAGAGCTGCCTGGCTCGAGGGAGCTGTGCTTTACACAGGTTTGTTTCGTTAGCTGAAGAGCATTGATTTTGGTTCTGTGTTTGCTTATGCACAGCTGGTAAGGAGCATAGGCAAAGCAGTTTCCTTGCTTTAAAGGTCCAGGGATGGCTGTGTTTGGTGGATTATTTGTACTTCATAAAGTCGTATAATGTACAGAGTTGCTAGGATCGAGTCCAACTACAGTAAATAATATCCTACTATTACAGTGGGTAACTCCCCACACAGGGAATATTTTACCCCACGTGTGGCAGTAACCAAGGCTGCAATTTACTAGAGTCTAAAATAGACTTAGAATGAGGGTAGAGCTTTACCACTGGAGTAAAATTCCATTTAATTAACATATTTAATATAAAAGTTCCAGAAAGTACTTCCCATTTGGATACTGTGTATGTGAATACAAGCAGGTAGGGAAATGTAGGAGGCTGGATTTGAAGACCAAGGAGGTGTAATAAAGTTGCTCTTTTGAGCTGATTTTGTTATTTATCTTCTAGAGAAGTGGTTAAAGTTGCTGGGGGGTGTCTGTGTAACTTGTTAGCCAGCTGCTAACTTGTATATAAATCTACAGCTCAATGGTAATGAGTGCCTCAGCACATCATAATGCTGCTACTCTATATTAGATCAGATAATATAAACTGTACCCTCTAAATGAGATAATTCAGACTGGGTATGGGGAAAGGTTGTCCCTTCTGCTTGAAGGAATGAGGGGAGAACTACTTTACACTTCTGCTGTACATCTGCTGCTGTGTCCGTGAGCCAAGAAGTCTGGCTGTGCAGTGTGGGGTGTTCTGCTCTCTGCTTAGATTGTCTGCTATCCAAGGCAACCTGGGTTATCTGCACTGCAGTGTAGGCAAACTTCTGGTCCCTGGCTGCACTTTGGCTGCTGCTCTATTCATTTATAGCAGGTAAGATGGTTCCCAAGAAGGCTGCTTGCCATCTGGCTGCAGTCTGTCTACATCATGTAAAATGGGATTGCTAACAGTTGTGTGCTCTCAGGTGTTAAAGAACAAACACTGGGGTTTGCCAATGGTTGATTTGAAATGGTGGTAGGAAGGTCGTGGTTTGCTTTGAGAGCAAATGGTGTAGGAGCTCAGAGCTGGATTACAAGTGGAGGGCTTCACTGGGTTTATGTTGTGGGTTTTGATAATCTGTGGTCTCTTTGCCTTATGTTTCTAAGGTAGTATATGCTTCTTAACCCATTTTTTCCCCTTTGATTATGGTGGGATATATTGACCTACTAAAAGCAGTCCACTGGCTTTCTCTGATGCAGATCAAACGAGTCAGTCTGTCCCTGGAGACTTGTCAGGATAGGACAGAGCGTTTCTGATAGAACTGGAGCTTGTGTATTAGGTTCTGCAGCGGACTGTGGTGAAAAGACACAGATATGTGAGAGTTTCAGGCTGTACCCAGGTCTTTGACTTGATTGCAGTTGATGAGAACTTTGGTGTCTGAATCCCTAGGACATGCTTTTATGAAAGGGAGAATTGGTCTGTAGTCACTGAAATAAAACGATGTGCAAAAGCAAAGAAATGAGATTGGAAAAGAGAATCATATATCAATGCCATGAGTGTTATTTATTCTTATAGTGATACCTCTACTCAGAGGTGATCCTATGCTAGAACAAACCTGATTACCCATTAGCCTGGTCTAGATTAGTATCTGTGTTTCATATGTAATCCTAGCTCTCTAACCTTTCTGGGTCTGGAAACAAATACTTATTCTCCCAAAGAACTGTATGTAAACTGCAGGCAACTGGGGAACGTGCATGAAATCTGACCATCTCTAAATCCATCTGTAAGTGGAGGAAGTATAAATATTGAGACCTTCTCATAGTATGATTCAAACCAGCTCCGGGTAACAATGAGGGATTAAACTTGTTTAGACACCCTTGTAGCTCAGAAAACCCTTATTATGTTGATGCCAGGTTTTATTTGTAGTTTCCCCATCTGCAGCTGTTTAGCTGTTCTGTTTGTGTGGGGGATGCTGCTGGCTTTGCAGCCTCGTTATCACCGTGCCTTTAAATCCCTTTAAGATTGTATTGCAAAATCCCACCTGATCTGGGAGAGGAGCAGCGCTGAGCATGGATTGGAAAGCAGAGGGGAAGGAAGATCCCTTCAGAGAGGCACCCCTGCTTCCAACCCTGCAGCCAGAGGAGGGTTAACGAGGCTCACCGCTCCTGTGCGAGCAGTATACTTGGCAGCGAGAGATGCGCTACAGTGCGAGGGGAGGCATGGAGCAGCTCCCAGCTCTGTTGGCTGGCTGTCACTGACCTCACACCTCCAGAGCTGGTGTCCGGTTCACAGCGAAGGGTCCCCTCCTCCCCAGCCCGGATCCTGACCCTCTGGGGGGATCGTCTGCTCGTACGGAGACATCGGGCTCCAGCACTGCGAGGCGCTGCTGCCGGCTGATGAATGAGTGCCCTCTGAGCAGAGCCAGGTAAGAGCCGTGCTCCTGTTGCCATACTCTTGTCCCCGTGTGGCTCAGGTGATGCTGGGAGTCACTGGCAGTACTGGGTTTTGATGGTCTGCGGGAAGCAGATACATTGCTAATGGTTTACCATGTGGGGGATATAATAATCGAGGTGTTTGGGGGTAGATCTCTCTCCTTTGGAGGTGTCTGGGAGGGGATCTTGTGTCATTTTGTCTGGTGTGTTTCTTCCTTGGAGCTATGAGGTTACTGCAAGTCGATAGTAAAGCTATTAACATGGACTGCTGGAAGAAGCTGTGATGGGGAAGATCAGCTCATGTTCAGAGGGAGAAGAAATCTGCTTACTTTCCACTAAATTTTTATGAGTTTTAACTGGCTGAGACTCATCTCTGGGAGTCCCAGTATTAAAATACAGAACACCACATAAGAATGGAAGTGGTGTCCCATTGCACAGGAAGGATGATATTTTCACACAGTATATTTAGCAACACACGGTATTTTCTGGACCTCCTGGATATTGCAAAACACTTCAGCAGATAGTGCTTCAATTTTAATACCACGCTCTCCACACCCTGTGCTGATGCTTCTTATTCCTGTAGGTATATTTTTTATCCCCCCTTTAATTTCCTTACTTAGTTTATTTATAACCTAAGCGCTTTTCTTTAAGTACATATTCTTAGGCAAACACTTTAACATGCAGGCTGAGAAGCAGCACGCTGAATGTGAGTTTGCAGGCTGCTGGATGCAGCAGGTTAGTCCAGCACTCTCAATTTTGAGGTAAGGATCAGCTTCACAGATTACTCTTAGGATGAACTGTAACAAGGTTGTGAATATCCTGTGTAATTCATTTCTATACACATGTGTGACAGCAGGTGTTATTTAGAGCAGTAAATGATCCCATTCTTGGATGGGAGCATGAGCGGAACTGAGCAAGGATTTGGGCCACACTGATTATTGGGTGGATAAACTCTGCTTGTAAAACATATGTCTTTCTCAGAAGCAGACATTAGGCCTTAAATAGTGACAGCGTTAATCTTTGCTGCTGGCTGGTTGTGGTTATCTCAATAATAGCCAAATCTTTTAAAGTGGAGGGGAAGAAGTGGACACGTGAGAAATGTCAGCCCTGAGTGGTTTATGTTTGGGTGAATGCAGAAGTTACAAGCTTCATAAACCATTGGAATTTCAGACTCAAAAGCAGGCACAGGTTTGATCCAAGGTAAGGCAGGCATTCCCTTCTTTTCTAAGTGTTTTCCACAGAGTAGAGCATCTTGAAGAGAAGAAAAATGTCTTCAACTCTTGGGGGTTGAATGTACAGACTTCAAACACCACACTGTGCCTTAGAGTTGGGTTTGGTTTCGTCTTTGTGTTTTGCTTGAATTTCATGAAGGAGAAAAGAACTCTGCTAACAAACACTAGCAGAAATGTGGTTTGTGACCTAGATGATCAGTACCAGCTGTAATGCTCACCATGGGATGCTAACTTAGCAAGTGAATTCTGGAGCTAACTACTATTTATGGAATGACTGTGCTTGCTGCCAAAGGGCAGAAAATACATTATTCCAATTAATTTGCATCTTGAAGGAGTCTGAATCTTGGAGGTGACCATGTAATTCCCTGCAAGTAACCTTGGCTGCATGTGAAGTGCAACCCCTCATAGTCAATATTCTTAGTGTATATTTGGCTGCACTTCCGAAAGCATTTCACTTAGAAAAGACAAGGAATTCATAGTTGGCTGTTGTCCATGAAATACTGTGCGTGTAGTTAGACTGTGACATGCCTACATTGGAGGTGGATGCCGGTGAGTTCCAGCACTTGTTCAATATCACCCCTTAATATCTGTAAAGTACCTGTTGCTTATTTTTTAAACATCTGTAGATTTAAACGTGTCTTAAGATGTGACTATATTCCTATTCTGCTAATTTGTTTTTTGACCTGGCTTCTAAAGCCAAGCTTTTCCCTCGTGTTCAGTTAAATCTGATAGGTACTGTATGGTGGAAGTGCTGGAATTCTAGATTTGTGGTTAAGGAAGAATCTTAAATTCATTTGGGATTGGGCACTAAGGGAATACAGCAGCAGGGAAAGGTTCTGTAGGGAAGCAGGAGGAACTAAACGTAATCCTAACTGACCTGAGGAATGCAATCATATGCCATGGAAGCTCATGCAGGTTTTGTTCTCGGGATTAAAA
The DNA here is from genome assembly GCF_054131305.1 of Coturnix japonica. Classification (NCBI taxonomy): domain Eukaryota; kingdom Metazoa; phylum Chordata; class Aves; order Galliformes; family Phasianidae; genus Coturnix; species Coturnix japonica. The sequence goes on from NC_140696.1 coordinate 4,422,550, forward strand.
ATAGATTGGTCTACTGATTGTAATGCTGTCAATGATGACATGCATTTATTTGGCATGTCTATGTATTATGTTCAGCAAATACTCTGGTACAGAAGAACAATGCAAGTTGCAGAGCTAGAATGTCTCCTGTTTAACATGATGTCAGGTCGTGCATGCTGCTTTCCCATGAACTTATGAACTGTGCATCATCCTCCCCATCCCAATCCATACAAATGCTTATAGCACCATTTACTTCACATCTGTCTCAAACTGCTTCATGCATAACATAAACACAGGTTCACTAACAAATGACTCTGGAAACAGAAGTGTTCTCAGAACAGCATTACATGCTGGGTCAGGTGTGCAGTCAATAACTTGGTATGTATGCTGAATTTCACAGTGTTTTATGTGTTGAAGTGAATAAGAGTGAAACTAATTATGATCTTGATATTGTAGTTCTGTAGTCTGCATTCAAGCTCTTCTGTTGATGACAGCTATGGCCCAGCCTGCTGTTCTTATGGAAGATGAATAGTAGGATCTACGTTGCTTCATTGAAAGAGGAAGTAATTGGCTGGTTGAAAAGCTAGCATAGGACTCCTGGAGGTTTGAGTTGTCACTGCTCCATTGCTGGCTTCTGGAGTGACTAAGCATGTCACTTCAGGTCAGCCGTTGTAACAGAATGCTGATATAAGTGTCTAAGTACTGTGGATTGTGTTAGCCTTGCTGGTCCTCAGCTTCCAGCAGGCAAAACAAGTGTGATACCCTAGAGGGGGTTGTAGTGCTAAATGGAGATGGAGAAATTCTGTAGTTGCAACAGGAGCCAGTTAAACATCTCAGGTAGTTAATAAGCTGGTTTTAATTGCTTTCTGGCTAGCATTGCAGTTCCTCTTTCTGTTCTGGGGTGCAAGGTATAATTTTCAGAGGTCACCCCTTTTGCTTGTGTGACCAGTGAGGTGTCCCATGTTGTGCACCTTAGCTTGGGATGTTTTCAGACAGCATGCAGTGACACTGCTGTGCCCAGATGGAAGACTTGCCTTGAAAACTCAAAAGGAAGTGGTAACCCTGCTTAATGCTGTGTCTTGGTGGACTCTGCTATGATATAAACACATCTTCTTTTCCCTGTGAGACAAATAGATTGTGTAGGGCTAATTGCCTCCTGTCTGTGCTGTGCTGGAATGAAGGGGGATTGAAAACGCTCTTTGGAGATCATTATGATCGTGTTCAGCCCTGGTGTGATCCAAGAGAAGCTAATGCAAAAGAACAAGCTGTCGTCTCCCCCTGTGGTGCCGCGCTCATCATTGTGACACATGACACAGTAGAAAGGGCAAAGCCCCGTGAGCTGTGGGACCTTGCTGCCCTTTTAGCCCCTTCAGCAAAGAGGGAACACATCCCAAGAGGAATGGTTTACCTGATCTGACAGGCCTGGTTTTCAGGCTAACTGTATAAAATGTGGAGCAGAGCATGCACAGGGAGGGAAGATGTCTTCCCACGTGCCTTGCTCATCTCATACTAAACCAACCAGGTGGCTCAGAAAGAGAAACTGCTGTTTAGAGAGATCTTAGCTTGTGGTAAGACAGAGCACAGCTGGGTAGAGAAGTGAAACCAATTCTTGATGTGCTGGTGTAGGCTGCAGTGCTGATTCAGTGTGAGATTTCTGCAGCTTTCTTGCATACATTACCATTTCTAACTAGGTCACTTACAGTAACTATGCCCAGCTAGCAGGCCTGGTGACTGCAGTGTAGCCACATGTCCCCTTGCTGTGGATTTGAACTTTTTAGCATCTCTCATGCAGAGGAAAACCACATCAAGTCCAGCTAATGCCTGGTTAGTTGGCTGGGTTGTATCCTAGGAGAGAGGTTTATTGTTTTTTTCCCACAAATGATTCCTGATCTTTTCATTTGGGAGTATTTATGGGTGCTACGAAGACAAGGAGTTTGAACTAGTACAGAAGATGAATGAGAGAGACTTGTTCCATCTTGGGTTCCTTGGAACAGTCATTTAAGTACCTGTGGTCCTTTATATGCAAGGAGCAGTGACTACGGGGCTTAACACAATCGCAGTGTGTCTGTGGTAGAGCTTAGACAAGTCAGATAAGCCTTGTTTCCTTTTGAGCTGATAAGCACCTAAACTAGGCATCAGCTACAGCTTGAGTTTATCTCTACCTGCTGAGCGCTGGTACTGCGGAGTCAGTGATGTGGTGAGGTGGTGCACAGGGCGTCTGTGATCCTAAAAATAGGACTCTGTGCCCATTAAATAGCGACTGTGAGCAGGGGAACAAACAGGCTTTAGCCCTCGCTTGCTCAGAAGTCTGGAATCTTCCCTTCTGATGCAGTTCTAAGGAAATATGAAATATTCACATGCAGTTGTGCATCAAAGCAAGGAAAAGCTTCCTGCACGTTCCCCCCTCCTGTGCTGAGACTTGAATAAATCAAGTATTTACCAGTAAACAGGAAGAGAAACCCAGCCAAAGGTGTGTTTTGTGCTTGACCCCTGTCTGTTGTCTTCTTTCCTTCCTTTGCACAGTTTTAGAATTACAGCATCCGATACTCATCAAATCAAATTGTTACCAAATGCTGCAAGCCCACCACTAAATAATGTCCCTTAAGACCATAATGTCCTTATGTCCCTAAATAATGTCCCTTAAGTGCCAAGTCTGAATGTCCCCAAAGTACCTCTAAGGATGGTGACTCCATCTCCCTGGGCAGCCAATTCCAACGCATGATGTCTCTTTCTGGGATGGAATTCTTCTTGATATCCCACTTTAAACCTCAACCTCAATATGTCTTGTTGGCACACCTTTCCTCACACTTCCAATCTTGGTACTGAGTTTTCATGCTATGTTTTAAAAAGGCCTGTTTAGTGTTATGAGTTTGCCTTACAAATGTGTGTTGTAGGGGGAGAGAGTTCTCATCCCACAAGATATAAATGCTTGGTTTTGGACTCCCTTGGGTCACTGTCCCTATATGTGTTTATTCTAGTGAACTTTAATGTAATAGAAATGTCAAGGCATGTCTGTGAAAGCATCCCATAGACATGTGCACAACTCTGTTTTCTAATTCTTACCTGCCTCAATGAGAATTGTTATTCATAAGCAGGGATAGAATTGGAACTTGCTGTAACCTCATCCTGAGTGTTCAGAGCTGCTCTACTAAAGAGCAAGAATTTACTGGATTAGTAGAGATTGTGTTTAATAGCTTGCTAGCAGTCATGTCAGCTTTTGAACTCAAAGAGAGCCCATCAATCTACCGGGGCAGGATTACCAGCAGACCTGCTGTGGGGGAAGAAATTTCAGGGCTTGGTGTTTTGACCACGCCAAATGGTTGTTTCTTTACTTAGGGTTTAGAAACCCTATTGGGAAAGTGGGCGGCAGGATGGAGAAAATCAGCAACTCTGCATTACTCCTGGTGCGTGATTATTTAGTGTGATGTTTTCCATGGTGGCGTCCAGCCATAATGAAAAGCATGGGAGAGATTGCTATTTCCAGTAACCAGTTCCACCCTTTGTGCTGGGAAATGGTTGTAGGATAATTTGTTTATGATCACCAGGGTGGAAACTGCAACCTGGATCTAGATAAAGGCTTTACAAGTGACCCTAATTCTTACTTGTGCTACAGCCCTACACCCTTCTTCTACCTTTCCAACCTGAAGTTCAGTTGTGTTATGATTGAAAGAAGCTCCTTCTTAATTCCCTTAGTTCATTTTTGTCCTGTTATTCTGTGTTTCACACTCTGGAGACCTCTTTTAAACAACTTGAGTTGCGTGATGTTTTACCTTATGAGTCACTGCAGTCTCTCCATAGCTGTCATCCAGCCAAGATGTACTCATTCAAACTTATTAATCCAGTGGAGAAACTGATGAATTGGGTGATTCTTCTGCAGCATTTTTGCTTCTCCAGGTTTCCTTTTATCTTCAGATGTTTAGACTTCCCTGGCTCTGAGGGTGCCCAATAGTTGGACCAGTATTTAATGCTCAGCATTGACTGGTTGGTGAGATAAAAATCAGTGGGCTAGAGAAACAAATGCCTCAGCTCAAGGGAATTTCTACTGCTGAGTTACTTGGTTCTATGATACTTTCCACTTGGCAAAGTTGCCTCATTTCTTCAGCAATGTGTTTGCTTACGTTACAAAATTAGTCACCAAATCTGGGCCATCTTCTTCATTGGTTTTCATTCTAATTTCTATATCGTACAGCATAGGAAACCAGTATGCAATATTTGTCATGAACTTCTCTCAACTGAACATCTGCTCTTCCTTGTCCTTGCCAAGGAAAGCATTAGGGATCCACGCTGGATAGGAAAGAAGATTAAAAAATACCCTGTTTTGAGTTAGAGCTGTCTGTCAAAAGGCTTCTCCTTTGTAGCATGAAGGAGTGAGAATGAATGTGACCAGTGTGTATGAAGGCTCTGTGCTACCTCAGTAGCCCAATGAGAGAGAAGCTCCTAACCTTATAATGAGAATCTGTGGTACAAAGGCAGCTTTGATCTCTCATTTAGAAAAGCCAGATGAGGGCAAAATGGGACAGCAGCCCTAAAGGTTTTCTGTTGGAGCTTCTGGGAGGCAGTGCAGCAGTGTGGATTTGTGAGTGTTTCTGCCCATGTCCTGCTTGGAGACACTCTGTCTCCTGTGGGTTTTGGCACCTTCTCAGAGCTGTCTGTATAGCTCAAGTCAGGAGGAGCTCTGTATTCATGTGCTGCCTCTGAGCTAAGGAGCCCGTAGAGGTCTGGAACATCTGCTCCAATTCAAAGTCTGTGCAATGTTAGAGCTGGAAGAAGCAGTTCAGGTCAGTGCCTTCTCTGACCAATAACTGAAGGAACTGAGGCTGAACAGAGTGAGCTGCGTGGTGATGCTGACCAAGCTGGCGTGTGGGAAATGCATGTGAGATAAGGGTCATCCAGTGAAGAAATAACTGTTCTTGTTCTGTTTTCTGGTGGCTGATATTACCTTTGAAGGCAAACTTCTTTTTAAAACAGGTCTAGTGTTGTTCTGCAGTCAGTGCTCTCCATTGGTTTCACTGTCAAAATGTCAGTTAATACCAGTGCTGCAGTGCTTCCTTCAATCCATTAGTTTTAAGAGGCAATAGAGTTTAACAAGTGGGTTTTAGCTTTGTTTTTAGCTTCCCTTTCCCCCATTCATGAATTGTAAGTGTAGGAATCCAAGGAGCTTGACAATGCTGTCATGTCAGCCTGTCATTCTTCTGTGATGCTTATTGATGTATTTATTTCCTGTTACTTTGTGAAAGCTTAAATGAAATTATTCTGGGCTGTAATTTGAATGTCAAGTGTAATTATTGCTGAGATGATCTGCTTTCTAGTGCCCTTGACTCTCTAGAGACATCCCTTCATCTTGAAGAGAGAACAGAAATTGAGACGAGGTTGCTCAAGGCCAACACTTGTAGTTTGTGTCCACAAGAGAGCATTCTGCTTTCCCCATTTGCTGTGTGAACAAACTTCACAGAAGGGTATTTAAATTAATATTAAAGGAACTGTTAGAAGCATGGCAATAACAAATGTGTGTGTTGTGGCATAACTCTGCAGTTAGCCTCAGGGTAACCTAGGGTTTATAGCAGCAGCCTGGGGGTCAGCATCTCCAGGGTTGTTTGTTACCTTTAGATGGGCAGTAGTGATTGGCTCAATGGCTGCACACTTCTCTACCGAATCCCCATTTAAAACAAATAAAAACCCTAAATCCCATCAGCAGCAACAAGAAATGTTGAATGGGTTTTACTTCATGAAAACATTTCAGTATCCCACGTAACTGTTTGCATGGATCCTACAGCCTTCTGTCCGATATGTTAGTACCATAGAAAGGGATTCTGCCGCAGTAGTTGACAGCTGACTGGAAAACTACTGCTTAGATCTGCTTTAAAATGGGAGCTGGGTGTCATCATCTGTTGCACTGGTTTATGAGAATAGCAAAGATGCTCATCTTCAGCCTCTGTAGTGAATGGAGAACACACATGGCTTTGGAGATCATAAAACACATTGACAAATTGGCAAAGCATCTAAGGGTCGCTTGAATTGCTGCTTTTGTGATCCAGGAGTAAGAAAAGCTTCTGAAAGTATCTATTCTTTTAAGCATGTGGGGTTCCTGTTCCTCCTCTGGCCTCTTCCAGGCTGACTCCAGACTGAAAACAGAGAGGAAAACTAATCACAGCAACATAGCAAATCCATGTTAATAGTTTTACTACGAGCTTGCTCAAAGATGTGTGCTGCAGATGTCTTTAAATATGAAAATGAATTGGGTAAAGCTCTGTCAGTGGCAAGTAAGCTGCTCTGAGTAACAGCTTGGCGTATTCAAATCCAAATGTGCTGCTTCCAAAATGTCATGAAAATGTATGTGTAGTATTTGACTGTCTGTGTGCCATCTGTGTGTGTTCTAGTGAAGCTCTTCAATAACTTGTTAATCGTTACTGTGTTGTTCCTTTCTTTAGCACCCTCTGATCGTTAGCAGGATTCCCAAGATAATCTTATTCTTAGGGGTTTCATTCAACTAGATTATTATGGTTGGGTTTCACACATGAAGAGGAAATTAAACCATGAGCCCTTGCACTTGAGTGTTTTGGACTAAGGAGTGATCCTATTTGTTATTGTTAAAGGCATGTTAAGGGGTGAGAACACAGCTCCTATGTACTGAAGTGAATATAAACAAGTTAATGCATCAGTGTTGGGCAGTAACGAAGTGGTTTGAGGAGAGAAAGCAAGGGAGAACATAATGCTGGCAGCTTGGGAAACTGGTTAAGAACTAATTGTGCTCTGACTTTGCAGAGCTTCTTGGTGTGGCAAGAAGACAGCACAGCTCTGACAGAAGATGTATTCAGAAGATACCCACAATTTGTCACATAAAAATGTTATTAACTTCCATTATCTTTGGGAAGGAGAGAAGCATAATTGCCCCACTGCTGGGAATGTTTTAACTTCAGACTGTCCAACACTGATGTCTTATGCATATTTATACAATGTGTGTGACTGTGATTGGCAGTCTGAGATGAGCAAGGTTTGTTTGTGCTTTTGAGATGTGAAAGTGGTTATTAGAGCAGTGCAGGTGCCCATGGAAGCTGTGTGCAGCATCGTTTTATTTGGAAGGTGTTTACTTAACATTCATCTCTTTCACTCGTGTGTTTGTTCCTGTTCACTTCGGCAGTTCTTTGCTGAAGTTGTTTGTCTGAATGGAAACCAAAGGCTGCAAAAAGTCAAGACTTCCAATTGTGAGCTGAGGCTGGGACTGGTTCTGGTTCTCCCTATAATGACAGCCCAGGTTTCAGCTTTGATTCGCTTCCAAATCATCAACTGAAAACAACAGTATTTCAGCTCTGACCTCTGGGCTCTGTTCCAGTGAACTGACATTCACCAGAGTTTTTGATGCTGTGTTTTTCAGTGGGTTGGATTTAAATCCCTGCAGTGGAGAAAGCTGTATTCTCCAGAAGAGCACTAAGTGGCCAAGCTGTAAAGTGTGGGGGAGAGGATTTAGTGGGATTTACTTAAAGATCGACAAGGAAGGCTCTTCCTGAGCTGTAATGAGGGAATCTGATGCGAAGAGTGTGAAGTTTTGGCAGGCAATGTGAGGAATGTGCAATGGAGGAAGGCAGGAAGAGGTCAAAGAATTGTCCTGGAGGGATGCAATAAGAAAACAGGGTCTGGAAAGCTCAGTGAAGGGCAAGACCTGCTGTGTGCCTTGGAACTCTGATCTTATTAAGAAAGGCCTTGCTGTATGTTAATGTAATAAAAAGGAGGAAGAGCTCTGAGTGCTTTGTATGTAGTCTGTCCTACCCTGAGCTCTGCTGGGGGATGTCTCAGCATTGCACAAGTTCAGGGTATGGCTTAAAGTGAGTCTCCAAGATTGCATTTGGAATCAAAACATTTCCTTCTGGTTGAACACAATCAGAGGGAGTGGAAAAGAGAAATGAAATGGAGGAAAAAAGACAAGGGGGCATACGTTTCTTTAACTCTGTTCCTCTTATAACTGCACACAATGTTGCTTTTCCAATGGGAGACAAAGCAGCCAGATGTTGGGAGAACTCTGACTTTTCAGTGGGGAATTTGAAGCTATTTAATGTTTTTTGTAACATCTCCCGCTCTTCACTCATCTTTGTGAATGCTCCAGGAGAGTTTTGGGTCTTGGCTGAGATCGTGTTCCAGTTTTACAGCTAGAGAATGGAGGTTCAGATAGTCAGCTGCTTGGATAGTTTCAAATAGACAGCATTAAATAATATATCTGAGTTTAGTAGACTGACATGTGCTGATTAAGAATGTTTCAATACGTTTGCTTTGGCTTCTTTCTATTCTATTGCTTATTTCAGCATGAGATAGTGTATTTATGGTAGGAGTAACTGCATCAGACTCAGACACTCTGTTCAGCTGAGTTTTACCTGGGGAGACTTGACTGCAGTCCAAAAATAACATGTTTTGGTACGATTTTTCTCTTAATTTGTGAAGAAAATGGGGATTTCTGGGAAGTTTCTCCTACACTTAGCAGTGGCATAGTGTGCTTACTGTAACTGTGTCTATGGGCATCCCAGGTCTGTGGCACTGGGATGACTTGCAGCACCTGACCTCAAGCTGCCCTAGAGCTCTGTGCTGTCAGGTTTTTGTGCCAGCTGCAAGGCAGCAGATGTTTGGATGATGCTAACCTGGTCTGCATGGCTCCTGTTTTGCACAGATGACAGTCACCTCAGTTCCTTCCCACACAACCGCCTCCTTCACCTCCTCTGACAGTCAGGGCTCGTTTCCATGGAGCTGTTCCAGCCATACCTTAGGAAACCTTTTTTTCTGTTCCCCTATAGACATCATTTGAGGTTTCCATAGAAACCTTCTGAAGGAAGGCCCACGGTATCTTAAGCAAGTTAAGAACTTGGTAAACTCCATGTGTGCTCCTAACACACATGATGGCAGTGTTCACTGCCTGATTCATTATTCTACCTTGTGTTAGATATGTTGAAAAAGGCCTCAGGCACTGCCTGACTTAGTCAAGCTCAAACTCTGAAAGTTAGTTTCCTATTTAAAAGAAACAACTAGGAATTACTATTAATTAATCAACTGGTGTCACGTTGTGTATTTGAGATATGGAATTATATCATTTATATTTTTTGACTAGTGTTGGTCTTTTATAAAGATAAGAGTGGACTGATATAACTGTGCTGTATCCATCTCCCTGCCCCCCAACCCAGTCACCTTCATAACCTCAATTTGGGCTGAGAAGAATCATGTGGTTTTTAACAGAATCTATTGATATTGTGTTTGTGCTCTTTAGGTCAAGGGTGTGTCCTTTGTGTGCCTGCTGTGCTTCTTTAATTCCATTTGCTCTGAAGTTGACTGGGTTGTGTTGGTTGGATTGGTTTTTAGATCCTATGCTGTGACTTTAGTATAGAAAGATACTTTGAAGAGTTTGAGAGATAGTGAAGATGCAAAAAGAAAGTGTGTGTCACTTCAGTGACTGGAAAGTGTATTTCAGTGGTGCTAACCAAGAGGGAGATGGGAGGGCTCTACTGGTGACTCATAAATAGAGGGGAGGCAGTGGAAAGTTTGAGTTTGGCTGAAGTGCTGTGAGTGTCTGGAGGTGGATTCTCAATTATTGCATTACAGAAATGCCTGAAGAAGAAAAAAAATGATTCCTTCGGTCTCTTCTGTTTAAAAAAGAAAAGAAACCAACCACCCAATCTGTAACACTTTGTATTTTTGTCACTTGCCTTTTCTTGAGTTGAAGGTGACTAACATGGAGTATGTCCTAGTAAGCAATCACTTGAACATTCCTGTGCCTTTTTGCTGCTTGGATTACTAACAGCTGTTGTCGCACACTGTGGGCTTCAATTCACTTTTTGTTTCCTTGTGTTGCCCCTGCAGAAGTTTGAGAATCTCTTGATCAAGTTCCCTTTATTCTGTGTGCAGGCACTTGCCATACTTGGCTTCTAAACTTAGAGCCATGAATAATTTGTAATCTTTTTAATGATCTTTGCACAGTCCTAAGGAAAAATGGCCTGGATTTTGAAGGGAGAATCTCGCCGTTCCTTTGTGTAGCTGATTAAATAGTCCCTATTAACTGAAAGAACCGTGTGCTGGGTACTGTATGAAGGCAGCACTAGAGTAACTTCAAAAAGGGAATGGTCTGTGCCTCCCATGTCATTTGATTTCTGGTCTGGAGCTTGCTCTGTGTCAAAAGACTAAGTAGAAGAGCTTGGCTTTGTTGGCACTCCTGTATCCAGATCCAATGCACAAGAGAAGCACTGCCCTCAACAGGTTAGTTAGCCTTAGAAAGCAAACTGGGAGGGGAAACGGATCACTGCCTCATGAAGAAATGTAGCATCCTTTTACAGGATTCCAGTTCAAAAACCACCACCAAAAGCTGATGGGTTGACAGCACAAATAGATGTTTCCTATGGGGAGGGATTCATACATGTATAGATCTGTAGCTTGATAGAATTGCATGCTATGTCATGATAATGCATGTGAAAGGTTGCGCCTGCATATGCAAAGCTGCTCATGTGTATGTTTTTGCACATTAGAAGTCCAGCTGCATAATAGGGAGGACAGCTGTGTTTGCAAGTCTGTATTTAACCAGTGTGCTTATTTTATAAGCAGCTCCTGTGAGTGAAGAGGTTCTTAGGAGCCCAAATCCTGCTGCAGTCCTGTAGTTACTTTTTGAGAGGGGAAAGAGAGAAGGGTATCACTTCTTATACATCAACTCATACTGCTTACCCTGAAAACGATGCATGAAATCCCTATTCCTCTCCACAAGGTTGTCTTCATATAAAAGATATTCCTTAGCATCTCTTGCTAGTGCTGCCTTCTGTCCTAGAAAGGAATCTGTGCAGAGAGGTTGCTTGCAGGAGGGAGCAACGTGTGAGAGCAGAACCTCACCCAGTGGATGCTGCAGTCCCTGGTTCTGCTTTGCAGCCACTTGCTTTCCTTCTAGCCCTGTGTAGCAGCTGTGTAGCAGCAGTTGGTGCTTGCAGTTGCTTTCCGTGCTTGCTGAAATGCCAGAACAAGCTGTTAACTTACTGCAGTCGCAGACAGATTAGGGCCAGTGTTATAAATGTGAACTTTGTCAGTCGTAATCTCATCGTTTGTTTCCTCTGGCTTTAAAACTGCTCTTTGGATAGAGGTGGGGGCGAGGGGGGAAGGAGGGAGAGCCACAGAAGATCCTGCCTGAAACTCGTCCTTCCATTCATCCTATGATCCTGCAATCCTTCCTGCACACAGTGTGCCTTCACTCCACCACTGCAGCTCTGGAAGGTTCTGACATGAACCCACTGCTGTGCTTTAGAGGTTTCCCTGATGAAGATGGCTGTTGAAGACTGCCTATGTTTTCTGCTGTTCACTTAACCCTGTAAGTGCTGCACCACCATATGCATTTCATAATGGATTTTAAACATTTCAAACATGTGCTGTGTTGGACAATTTTAGTTCAGGAAGGGTTGGCTATTAAAAGGGAGAAAACAAGGAGTTGAGGACATGCAACAGTGGGTATTACACAGGTTTGTTTGTTGTAGCTGGGTTTTTGGATGCCAGTCTGCATGGGACAATAATGGTTTAGTAATTGCAATGGAAACTATTGAATGAAGAGTTGTTTGCTATTGAAATTAGTGTGGAAGGAAAAGCATTATGAAGTTACATGCCAGCTTTGTATAGCAACAGCTCTTAACAAAAGTGATAGTTATGTGAGTTCATTTAAATGCTTTAGTGTGTAATTGAGGTTTGTGTTGAGGATGAGTTGTAGGCAATACAGGGCAAGGCAAAAGTTGTTTGCTTCCAGTGGTCAATAAGCAGATCACATTGATGTTAAGGGGGAGTGTTATGCCATCAGATACCAGGTGTGGTGTTGCTGGTGGTCTTTGGAGAACTAAGATTTCAGTTGTTTTCTCCTACCTCAGCTGGTCAATCTCTTGTTGCAGTATATCACGTAACCAGAGGAATCTGCTCTACATGAGGTGGATTTGGTGGCAAATAACAATTCTACTTGAATTGGAGGCCGTGCTGGTTTCAGGCTTTGCATCGCTGAGGTCCACTGTGATAGTGGGAAGGAGGCAAACACTGAGTCAGCCGTGCTTTAATGTTTGAACAGCTGTGCTGCTGTCACTGGGCAGACACGGAGCCGTTGAGCTCTAATTTTACATCTTCATTTGTTTCTTTTCTCTTGATTCCCTTTCAAAGAGCATCATTCTAAACAAGCCCTCTGAGATGAGGGAGTTGTGTTTTTTTTTCCCCTTGTTTTGTTGTTTCTTTGTGTAGGTTCATCTGAGAAAGGGGCTGTTGCAAGCACCTGCTGAGGAAGTGTTAGTGCTGTGCTCACTTCAGGAGATACCCAACTCCTGCAGTCACCTTAAAATACACTGATACGGGGAAGAAAATGATATATTATGTAGATTCCTGCTCATGGGGGCTGACTTCTGTGTTCAAAAGCTTAGTGCAACTCCTCCAGAGAAGGACCTCGATCCTTCCTGCACATAAATTGGCTCATGTGATGTGAGGCTGGCAGATGATGCTCGTCTCTGTGTGACAAAAACCTTCTGCATTTCTCAAGCAGATGCTGTCGCTGCATCTTTGTTTCTTGATGAGAAGAGGCCCAGCCTGCCTGTCCATCTGGCTGCGCTTCTGCTTCACTAAGTGCTCTATTCTTTAAACTGGGCAGGTTGTTGTGATCTGAGCTGTTAGAAGCGGTTTTGTACCTCGGGCAGACAGCTGCATGGCTGTTTATATACTTGATTGGACTGTCCATTGAAGTTTGGGGGGGGAAAGGAACACTAACTTCTGCACAGCATTTGATTTCCACTGAGCCTGAACACCTTGGGAAAGGTGCTTTGGGAGTTCTTATCATAAAAGCTACTTGATGCAGCAGAACAAATTCTATTGCAAATTGCTGGAAGATACAGTTCTGTATCATGAAAGGAATATCTGAACAGAGCCATACGGAGCCATGACTGCAGAAACAACGTATATGAGTACAGACAGATTCCTCCCCACAGCCCCGTGCATATGAATGTTGATAGAAGTGTTAATTACTTGTGCTGTACCGTAGGATTCCGATGGTAATTTTATGTAGTTTAAATGCTTAATGCTCATCAGATGCAATCCAACGTGGTTAAACCAAGGCACAACTGAAAACCACAGGGATATGAAATCTCCATATAAAGATGAAAGATGCAACAGATGTCATCTCTTAAGTAAGGTAAGAAATTCATGGCCCTTCTCATTGGGGGCAGATGAAATCCCAATGGGAAGTGACACATCTCCAGTCCCCTCTTCCAGAGATTTACTTCTTAGTGCACATTTAGGATTTAAACAGAATGCTTTACTCTGAGAACTATTCAGGAATTGTTTGGCCATTGGCAGCCATACTACTGCTATCAGTACTCTTTAAACTATGCCTAATTATAAAGTCCATTCGTTATTTTAGACCCAAATCAAGTACTTACATAAGCTCTGTGCCTTAGATTTAATTACTGGATGTGATTCGCATCAGAGAAACTGATTCATCCAAAGTAGATAATTGCCAGATCCCAGTGTATTAAAGGAAGACATTTATCTCATGCCTCACTTCCACTTGCTGGGGCTTTTTTCTTTGCTATTTAATGCAGGCTTCTTTCTGACACCTTTAAAAAGGTGCTGTTGTACAGGTTAGCCCAAGGCATGCTGATGAGAGGCCCAGAAATAGCTTTTTTTCTTATCTAATAATTGTCATTGTTCACTCCAAACTAATACAGGTTTGCTGAGAAGTGGGAGTAGAACTGAGTGCGGGCAAGAATGAATGGCAGGTGTATTTATAACTAATGAATAGACGCTGCGAGTATTCATTCCTGCAGAGGCTATTGACTCAAATGCTGACTCCGGGCTGAATAATTTTCCAACTAAGAGTCAACTTTGGAAATGAAATCCAATTCGTGGTCCAGAGGTTTTTGTCTATTCCTGCTTTCAGATTCTTTTCCAAATGTGATGGCATTGTTTGCTAGGATTGGGGTTTTCTTTCATCCTACCATAGGTAGAATCCAGCCCTGAGGAACAGAAGCCATTCTGCTTGTATCTTGTCTTTAAAAACTACTGAATGGCCTTCAGTAGAAAAACTAAATCTCCTTCTGTGAGTGAGGAGTCCCAATTAGAAATATCTGGGAATGATGCTATTCCCCCACGTATGTTCACACATCCTGCCTGCATCCCTTCCCACTCGAAACATGCTTCTAAGATTAGCAGTGGTTAATATTTGAAATACAGGAACAGCTTGTTCCCAAAAGAAGCCTTGGGTTTGTAGGTTTGATAGACTGGGCAGAATAGGAGATGCAGGTACTGGTTGACTTTGCAGAGCATCTCAGTCTGTGGCAGATGCCAAAGTCCAGGTTTGCTTTCCTTTTGTCTCAGTGATTGCTCTCACATTCCACCAGAATTTTGCCTTCAGTTCTCCTTTGCTTAGCAGAAGTATATGAAAGAAAGGCCAGCTTGTCCTATATAATTCATTGTTTGGGTGTCAAGTCTTGTGCATGTAGCCAGCAAAACATCTTAGCACACAACTGGGTCCTTCAGCTTCCTCTACAAATATCCTCCCAGGAAGGAAGAAATTCCATATAGATATATAGATAAAACACTTTGCTGTTTTTTATCTCCTCCTCTGACAATTCAGTCCATGGTCTGTTAGCACCTGCTCCTCAGCTTTTGTCCTTTGGAAGCAAACCTGACATAACTTAAGAACATCTTGTACTCAGCAGCAGGACCCACAGGGAAAAGCCTTAGTGTCTGTATGAGCAGTGAAACTGCTGATCTCAAAGAATATAAGATGAGCAACTGGAATGTGGGAGGAAAAGCAAACCTCATAAGGGCAAGGAAATTCTTTTGGCAGTATCCAAAGAGGATGAACAGTGTTAATGACCCAGCTCTTGGAGAAAGGCTGACTTTAGCAGGCATGTCTGGCTTGCTTGAAGATCTCTCTGCATCCTCATTGCAGGCACAGCAATCTGATCTCGTAGGGTTTTGTGCTGTTGTCCAATGATGGACAGATTTGTTAAGGGTTGAGAGATCTTTTGTGGATGGCTCAGGGAACTGTGGGCTCTGGGTAAGATAATGTTTGACTAGAGATGAAAGAGTCTGGTAATAGTAGCAGCTAAGCATATAAAACACTTGCAACGTTGTATTAATAGTATCTTCTATGTCAATAAGGATACTGGAGGCAAGGAGCCATCTTACAGCCCCCATAGAACCTGCTTTATCTGAAGCTAATCAGTAACCCTGCCTGCAACTTTGTAGCCACTAGAGAGCAGCAGGACCCTGTTGGTAGAGGTTCCCCCAGCAGCTTGTGCTGCTGCCCTATTTGTGCTAAAGAGAATCTGTTGGGCTGTGGACGTGGAGAGGCAGGAGGGTGAACCCAGAGTGTGAAAATGGATGTTCAAGATGCATCGAGAAACCTCAGGGCAAGAGAGAGGTCTGCTACAGGTGCCTCATCACTGAGAAAAACAGTCTCATAATGTGAATTTAAGAAGCTGTCTTGTTAAATTGAATTAGATGGCACATAAAGCCTCTTTTTAGGGGGGATGATGGAAAAAGTGGGGTAGCCCCATTAGCAGATAGCTTGTAATTTGCTGTTGTTAGATATGGCAGCTTTTATTTCTTAGGTTTATTCTTCATGCTGCCAGTGCTTCATGTAATGGTACCACAAACCATTTCTCTCAGCTTCTGGTTTTAGAAAAGCTTTGATTAGAGGTTCGTGTCCTTCCATTTTGTAACTTGCCCTTTGCTGAAGATTATATTAAGTGTGTGGCAGTGGTTATTCACAGCTCCTAGTGAGTTTCATAAGGCAGAGGGGTCATCTGAAAACAGCCAGCGTGATGCTTAATTTGAGGGTATTTTCCTCTCATTCACAGCTTCTCAGAGTTCAGATGTGGTAGGAGAATAATCAGCATAAAGTGTGATAATAAAACTGGAGATGCTAACTGAGATATCAACTCATTAAACAGTGCAATCTTCAGACTGAATTTCCCAAGGAATATGAAGAGGTCAGCAGGGTTTTTATAGCTTGTGGTTTCTTAACTGTCACCAAATCAGATTTCCTCTTGAAGAGCAGTGGGATTTCAATGCATAACTTAGCTGCTATCAAGAGAGAAAGGAGCTGTATCTTCTATTCACCATCCTCAGGTGGATCCTTGATTTGCACTGCAGTCACTCCTATGGGTGACAGACCATAGAACCTCCAGCTCTGTTAGATCAGGTGGGCTCAGCTCTGCAGGGCTGTACACTGTACACAGGGAATCTGTGGTACCTGGAATTCTGCATGTGTGTATGTATAAAAATTAACTTATTTCCAGCTTAAATCAGTAGGTGTGACTGACTGCCTTGGTTTCAGTTGGGATGGAGTTGATTTCAGACCTCAGCTGCCTGCTGGATTAAACCACAGCAGTAAACCTCCTCAATTGCAACCAAGGCATCACTAATCTTAGCAAATGAACACGTAATGACAGAAACACTGCTGGGAAGATGCAGCTGTAAAAGAGTGGGTGGCATCCGTCACGTCTCCAAATGATCTGCAGTGACTGTTCCCAAGACGTATGGAATCAGCTACATTCCTGCCAGTGGATTGTGGAGGTGTTTATCAGAGATTTCACACCTGCACATGCAGACTCAGGTAAAACTTGTGCCTGAGGGGCATATTCAAGGCATTATGATTATATGTGATAAATGTGGCATCTCTGCTCTGACATTCATTGCATATGATGGTGGTTTTGATCTGTGTAGAACCTTCCCTGTCCATTCACTGTAAATAATTGCTACCCATTGGTGGTGCATGTACCATCTTATGTATGCGCTTGCTGTTATGCAAGCGAGAAACATGAGTTAATTTTGTGGCTGCAAATATACCTCACCTCAAACAACTTCGTGGCTTATAACCCAAGTGGAGAGAGAATTGTATCAGCATTACATGCTAAGTGTGATGGTTGTGCTGTGTGTGGGGGGAAATGGCCTTGCTTTGTCTCAATGTCAGCAGTTAAGTGCAGGATTGAGTGTGAATGGCAAAGTCAGCTGGAGGAGACATTTTTCAGCATTGAAGTGGTTCCCAAATAGCTCCATTCTGACAATTGTGAAGAGAAATGACAGTTTTCCTCAGGCATTTGTCTAATTGAGGAAATGAGCTTCTAGCAGCCTCACCGCTGAACTTGGGGATAATTGAGGTGATGGACAGGAGTGGTATTTTTAAAGCAATCTTTACGCTAGCTGTACAATGAGTTTACTAGTTGCAGAAAACCTTTCCTGTCCTTCTGTCATTCAGTGGCTATTAGGATTTCAGAGCTAGTTTTGGAGTTTCCATTTGATCTTGCACAGAGTAAGACTCAAGGAAGTACTTATTTCTTTTCCTGCAGGCATTCTTTTCCTCAATATTTTGTCAGGTAAAGCAATATTCTGCTTTTTGCTCTTCCAGCTGAGATGGGAAAAAGGACTTGGCAGTTGTGTGTGGGCATCAGAGTGGGCATCGCTGCTTGCTGAGAGGACTAAAGTCCTTCTGGAGCCTGGCTGTCCCATGAAGAGCAATGCAGTACTGGCTAAAGCACTCAGGGTTCTCCTTTGAGTTACGACCATTTCTTGGGGGCAAATAAAACTTAGCTATGCTCATTATTTTTTAAAGAGGGCTTGGAGGATTTGTCACAGCTGTGTGTAGGCAGTTTTGTGTCTTCCCAAATGCGCACTGAGAAACTTCTACCGTGTTTCTTTTTGTGTGGGTCTGGGTTAAATACAGCAAACTGGACTGACTCGAGCCAATGAAGCAGATATTTTAGCTGAGTAGGAAAGAATGTACTGTTCAGAGACCTTTTGTACTTACAGGCTTGCTCTGTGATTAATGGTGTGTGCTGTGAGCTGTGACCCGTTAGGAAAGTGCTGAGCAGGTAGTGGAAATCCAAGGAATTTGGACAGAGTCACTTATTTGTGTGCTATGTATGCAATGCAAAGCAAAGATGCCAAGCTCCAATGCAAACTTATTCAAACCATCACCTGTGCTTTGTGTGGGACCACATTTAACCTATGCTAGAGGAGGAGTGAGCCTTTGGTGATGCTCTGTAGCAGTGTAGGTAGGCAGTGCTAAATGATGATCTGCTCCAGTTCTAAATGGAAAAGAAAACCAAGGAAAAGGCCCTTGTTCTCTTGCTCCATTGCCATATTCTGATGAATCACTGCAAAGTCATGACAGCAATTCCATGTGTTTTGCTTGCTGGTCTTTGGCTCAGCTATCCATTTCAATTTGGATAGAAAGTGCTATAAAAGTGTGGTCTCACTGCTGGAAGAAACAGGTGGTTTGCTGTGCTGTTTATGGCTGGTGGTTGCTGGGGTTCTGGATGATGACTGAAGAACCTGGGCTTTGCAGCTGTGTTTGAATGCCTCCAGTTGTGTGATACTGTTAGCAATAATTCACGGGTTGGAGTCTTTAAGAGTTCCTGTTGCTGTGAGAATTGCTTCTTTCAGGAGGTGAGAGAGAAATAGGTACAAGGTAACTTTCAGCCCAAAGCACCATCAGGATCAGACCTCTTTCAAGCTATATATAAAGTAATAAAGCACTCCCAGAAGTTGTATAGATATGATTCTCCTAGGAGAGTTTGGATACAATGCAGTTAAGCCTGTTGCAACCCTTGTTATTGCTCATTTCAGCTGCTGCTGGTAGAGGTGGATTGTTGACAGCAAATGAGGCAGAGATGGGCATGGAATTTCAGCATCATGTTAACCATAGGTAATGCAACTAGTGCACATATAGGCTGTGCTTTACATGGGGCAGAATGATGCATGTGCCGCTGTTTTATTTCTAAGGCCATTTGTTTGCTGACTTGCAATCCAGCTGTTTCACTTCACAATGAGGTGTGTGGTGTAATGAGACAAAGCCTTGGCACAAAGTAAAGGCTTAAAGAATGTGAAATCTGGTGGCAAATAATCCAGGCTACAGTCATAGTGTAATGTTTCTCGTGGCAGAGATTGTGTCATCTCAAATTGGACATGTTGACTTCCATTGCACTGTGGCTGTTCTAACAGACATTGGTTTCCCTGAGAGTGACTGGGGCTACAAGACTGCCTCCATCTTGCTTTGTAATGCATTGAGGTCAGCCTGTTGCTGGTATTTCTCACCCTGCAGCCTGTGAAATCTGTGGCATCTGTCTTGTAAGGCAGAGCCTGAGTTTCAGAGAACAACACATGCAGGTATCTGGTATCACGTATCCAAAATATGCTCAGATGGGAGCAACTGCTGGCTGGTGTGCTGTGTTAAAGGGACAGCTTTGCAGGGCACTGAAGTCAGGCATGGTCAGCTGGTTGCTGCTCCTCGCATGTATCCACGAGTTTGGCATTTGTTAAGTTGTATAATATCTCATTCAAATTCAAAGGCCAAAGGATGTCACAGTCAGTTCTGGTGTAAGGATATGTTGTACTGTCACAATGTGATTATTCTTGCAGAACACTCTTGAGATGGAAGAATAAATGCAGATAAATATATACCTTTTTCATAGCACTGACACTCTGCATTCATCTGGTGGGGATGATGTTTTGTTTAAAACACGTGGGAAGGGCTGCCAAAGAATACAGGCTGCCATTAGTTTATGTTCTCAACTCAGGGAGGAGATTTTTAGCTTTTCTGGGGATGTTTTTCTTTATTCCTCTTATCAGTCCCATTCTACAGACACTGGAAACGTGTCCAGAATGCTTGGGTAGGAAATATCCCACAATATCCTTGATCAAGCTGTAGGACTGAGAGCTGTTTGCTGCTGTGCTCACTCAGTTGGGGCAGAGTCCTGCTGCAGCAGCAGAGGCTCTCGTGGAAGCAGTTAAATAGTGCTGTCATTGTGATTTGCACAGAAATAGCACTTGATCCTTGGTGCTATGTCTCACTTTGTGGGTCAGGTGCTTGAGTGGTCTCTCCTATTACATTGCTCCTGCTTTTTTTTTTTTTTTCCTAAGAGGCTTGGACAGGTGGTCGGCATCCTCTTTGCTTGATAAGAATGTCCTGAGGATGTTTGAGAACAAATAAGTGTTGCTTACTAACCAGTGAAGCACTTGGAATTAAAGGGTGTGTGTACCCTGTCTTAATCAGGTTCCCTTGGCACTGCCACTCTGTGAGCAGAGTAGGGATGGATTCTATCTTGCTGAGGGGGTTCCCAGTAGGGTTTAGTGAGCCAGAGGGTGAAGAAACTTCTGGAACTAAGGGCTGCTCATCTACTTGCTCCATTGGAGAGGAATGGAAGTACTTCTAGAGGATGGGGTGTGGGTGGGATTTAAGGGGAAACACTTTCTTTTCTTACCATCTTTATGTGAGAAATAAAACAGGAAAGCACCCCCCCTCCTTCGCCCCCCCCCAACCCTTGCAGTTGCAGGTATTTGCTCTTGGTTAAGATTTAGCAATGATTGAGTGCTCTTAGAGACACAGGTGTGTGGCCATGCACTGAAAGGGGTTTTCTGTGAGTTAACAGCTGGTTGATAATGTTCTGTATGTACAGGTGGCTCGGGTACTTGATTGCAGGTTGCTCCCTATTTGAGTCTGAGATTTAACTGTTTTATTCCATGTATATTTTTAAGTGGGGTGTTTGTGGAAGATGTTCTGATGGTGCTTGGCCTATTGGTACCCAGATGGCCGAAGCTCTTGATGTTGATTTCAAGCTTTGCTTCATCCAGTAACATAAAGGAGAAGCAGAGCACAAAAAAAGGGCAGTGCTACAAAGCAGGATTTAGGGATTCTTCCCCCTTTGCTCCTGACATAATAAATCTTCCCTTTTTGGACACATTCAGTTACATATGTCCCAGATTCCACAGTTTCTTCTGTTCCAAGTTCAAGTGAGGTTTATTTTCAAGCAAAACTTCGAGGCAGCTCATGCAAACCAAAATATTTTGGTTTGGGTCAACAGAAATATTGTTTTTAACCTGAAATCAGTGGGGCTTTTTTCTTTTTAAGGGTTCCGGCTGTTGAGTGAAAATTAAAGCTGTGTCAGATTAACTGGGATGTTTTGTTCTGACAGCGTGCTTAGAATTCATGGCAGCTGAATTGTAGTTGCTCTCTTGAAGTACTTCAGTTCTGTCACTCTCCCCTAAAAATCCATCTGGATGCAGTTTCATCCAGGAGCTTTTGAGGAATACAGGATCTGGATGGTGAATCACTTGCAGTGTTTGTTCTTAATGGCTTGGTTTCATCAGCTGAATTTTGCAAGGCTAGTCCCAATCCCGCTGTTCCTCCCAGTGCATGAGCCCTGGTTTTGCTTCCTTAGCATACTTGAATCTTCCACGTAGCATGTATGTTTATCCTAGTCTGAATCTGTCCTGCATGTTTAACTGTCTTTGTGGTGTCTTTGTTGTTCCTGGACCTTGAGACCGTTCATCACCCACTGTGCCATTTTGGAAGCAGCATTGCCCTGCAAGGACTCCCTTTTGTCAGCTTTCACCTACATGAATCTAAGCTAGAAAACCAGCCAGCCTCCCAATTCTGGTGCCACCTGCTGCCACTGCCTCTTCAGCTTCTCCTCAATCCCTGTCCTTTGCTGCCCTTTCTGTGAGCAGTCAATGGGCACTACAAATCCTAGCCTTGCAAGAAGGCTGTGGAAGCCTGACTTTGCTTGTCCCCTCCCTGCACGGGGTGGGCTGTCCAAGCACGAAGGTGGGACAAGGGGAAAGCCTGTCCAATTGGCTTCTACAGAAAGTTATTATTCCTTTGTACCCTTGTCATTCGGTTGATTTACAGCAGCAGCATATTTGGTAATATAAACCCTGTCCCTTGGGATTATGAGTGCGGTGATGCTTGGAGCAGCTGCCTGCACATGTCTTACCCGCTACTGAAAAAGAACATGCTGCTGCTGCTCCTCCTCCTCCTGATATTATCTAGTATCATTTCTTCCCTCCTTCTTTGTCTCTCTCTGACCTCCTCACAGCTCCACGCCGCTCCATACTTGCTTCGTCACTTAAGAAGACCACAGCTGAGTTCCCCAGCACAGCACCAGGAGAGTTTATACCTGAACCAACATTAGGCAAAGAAGACAGAAAGCAAAGAGGAGGGGGAGAGGGGAGGGGGGAACAATCTGATAGTGAGCCAAGCTGTTGCAAGCAAGTCCTGGTGCTAAACCCGCTGCTTTCAGAGACCAGGAGGGGAGGAACCTTGTTTGGCGGAGAGGGGAAGGACAAAAGAAACTTGAAACTGGCTTTCCTTGTGGCATGTCAGTCCTGAACACCCCCCCCTCTTCCCCACCCCCTGCTCGTTAAATGAAAGCACCTGAGGAACACGAGATTGCCTGCGTGAGAGGGAGGGCTGGTGCTGGACTGGGTGAGGGAGCAGAAAGGCGACTTGTGGCTTTGTGGTGTGGCTTACACTGAGATCAGAGCTAGCGTGCCTGGGGGTGGGAGCAGGAGGAGAAAGGGCACCTGATGCCAGCTGCCAATATGACAGAAACCCTGCAGCTCCCTGCCCTGCAAGTCTCAGAGCAGCAGGTGGTGGAGGGCAGCCGTGCCTGGTCCAGCTCATCCACCCCCACCCTGCGCAGGAAGCGCTTCAAGATGAGGCGGATGAAGAATGTGCAGGAGCAGAGCCTGGAGGCCGGCAGTTATCAGCAGGATTCTCCTTCCTCCAGCAAGGAATACCTGCAGCTCCCATCCATTGAGATCACCCCCTCCAGTGATGAGGACACTCCCTGGTCCAACTGCTCCACACCCAGTGCCTCCCCGCGTCGCAAGCGCTTCCTTCTGCGGAAGTGGCTGCGTGTCAGAGAGAAGAAGGAGTGCAGTGAGAGCAGGTATGTTGGTGGCCATCTCCCTTCCCCGCTCCCCAAAAAGCCCCTTGCAGTGGGTAGGGCCTGCTGAGCTCTTGGTGTGGCTCCGCTGAGGACTTTGTCCTCACCCAGTGGCTGGAATGGGTAATACAATGGGTTGGACTTGGTGATGGCGGATTAAATGGCATCGTTGTATGTGCAAACAGTGGGTGTGTTGGAAACAGCATCGCAGTCCTTCATTGTGGCTTTCCCTGTATCTTTTCTAAACAATGCAGGGCAAGCAAAAAGGACTTGTCTGAGCGGGGGAAATTGTGCTTAAAGATTGGGTGGTGGGACTGACTTCTGTGGTGTGTCCTGCAGAGATCTTCAGGAGAGAAGATAGTGACATCTCAGCTGGGGTTACCCAGACAGGGAATGCTGATGCTCAGTACTTGCTGGTTTGGGTTTTCTTGTTGGCTTGTTTTTGTTTCATTCTCTTGCTGGCACTGGGACAATGAGGGGATGATGGACACCATGGATCTGTGTGTCAAGATGTCTGAATTCAACTCTTGGTTGCTTTCCAGACCTGAAAGTTACTCTGCACTTTGGCTGAAAAGTAGAGGATAAATAATTCCAAGGCTCCCAAGGGCTTGTCAGTGCAGCAGGATGGATGTCCAGCGAGTTATTGAGTAGACATGAAGCAATAGCTTTACCTTATCGAACTGTGCAGGTGTAGCTGGTGTCTGCATCATGCAGTGTAGTTCTCTCCTCTTTTAGTGTCTGAAGGGAACAATGTACCTGTCATGAAGGGCCTGAAAAATACAGCATGCTTTCTCTGTAGGGAAGTTAGCACTGCATTAATCTTCATGTTAGCTTAGTGTGGGCTAACTTTGTCTTTCCCTTCAGCCTATGGCTTTATGCTTTAATGTAGGTACTGCTTTTCTCTCTGAGTATGCGATAGCTCTTCTTGCAGAAATACCTAGAATAGACTTCTGTGCTGATGGAGTGATGGAGGTGATGGTGTTGTTAACCTTGGATATGTTTTTGAAGTGCTGACTGGCTAAAAACCACCTCAGCCGATGGATTAGTTGGCATTAGCATACCAAAGCCAGCATGGCACCTCCACCCTTCAAATGGAGTGGGCTTCAAATCTGTCCCTTTTACAATGGAAAACACATGATGTTTTCAAATGGTATATTTCCTTTTCCAGTCCAGAAGGAGAAAACCCAACATGGTCACAGTGTGCTGTGCCACTGCACTCCTGATAACTCAGCTCTTTCTTGCCACTGCTGCAGAGTGGTTTGGCTCTTTGCAACAGGTGCTGGGAGCACTGTGTGACTCCTGTGCAGCAATTAGTTATTATAATCTTGAAGCCCAGCAGCCTGTACCCCATCACATGGCCGGATTTCCGCAGGGCTCTCCAGGGAAAAGCTGCTAGCTGAGATCAAGCTGTGCTCCAGCTGATGTGTTCCACTGATGCACGCACTGCTCACAGCCCTGAGCCGCAGCAGCAGCTCTGGCCGTCAGCACGCAGCGTGCATCCAAGTGAATAAACTCCATCCTATAAAATATTTTAGGACACCAGGTAGTTTTTAGTAGCCTGTGTAATTTTTATGGCTGTTTACCAACTGGATCTCCGCAAACTGTTTGGTGGTTGATAGTGAGAGCCAAAGAGCGGCTGTTTGTTAAACATAAAGGAGTGTATGTAGGAGCTTAGCACTGCCTGCACCACTGAAACAGTGGGAAGAAGCCATTTTCTGACATAGGGCCTTTCCTATAACTGATGCTTGCCTGAAAACAGTTCATATGTTGTTCTTCATATGTGCTTCTTGCTTGAGAAGGTGCTGAGGGGTCTTAGGTGATGCTTAGAGCCTCACTGTTGGCACTGGGGCTTTGAGAAACAACCTTATGAATTCTAGTTGTAACATTGCAGTGCCTTGGAATGAAATAAGGAGCTGTTTGCTTTTAACTGCTCTTAGTATAAAATTGCAATGCCTATGTGTAAAACTTCCCCTTGGATTACTTCTCAGTGCTGTTCTATCTTTTTTTCCCCTCCTCCTAACACTGAGCGTCTTGAGCATTGGCTGGTGACAAGAGGGCAAGGTGTTGCAATATCTGTATCCCATTAAAGTTTAAACCTTAACCTGAGGGACTTCTTGAGCTTAGGTGAGTGGGTGAGCGTGGAAGGGTTGAAGGTACACCTTGTATGACTGTAGTAAATGTTCATCTGGGACTGCCAGCATTGCAGGAGCAGTACTTGGGTTGTATTATATTGGACTTCTCTTCCTGGTAAGTTCTGCTGTCTGCTTAATCAAAATGGATGTGGCAAAGATTTTTTTGGGAGGGTTTCCATCTGGGGATAAATGAGAAGATACGGAGTGTGTGAATATTTGTATGTAAAATGTATATAATGAGGGCTGCTGAACTCCTTGCATGCTTTGGGTTCATGGAGATCTCACCACAGTGCTGGCTTTCTAAACTATCCCTTGGTTTAGAGAACGTTCTTGGTTATGGTTTTTGGTAAGAAGTTGTTTCACAGCTTGAAGCCAATAAAAAGTTCTTGCTCTTGAGTTGTCCTTTCTGCTATGAAATGCTTGGGAAATGAATGATGGAGTATGTGGGTACAGGAACAGCAAATGCAATCTCTCCCCTCTTGCTGCATGCCATGATGTTTACCTGCCTTGGCTCTGATGGAAAAACCACATTGCATGCAGTGGGGAAGCAAGGAAGGTGTAGTTATCATTGGTGGATGATGTATTTTGTGGCTCCTGGTGTCAGGGAAAAGCACCCTGTGTTCTGGGTGGGACTGCACAGTTTGTGGTAGGGCTGTGCTGCCCTGGCTCACAGGTGGGTACCCAGGCTGGGTGGAGGGAAGCCAGCCCTGGGGCAGCTGCTCTATGTGCTGCAGCCTGTTGTCTGAAGGAAGAATCAGAACTGTTCAGGGCTTGGAAGGGAAGCTTTGCAAGGAGGTAAGCAGTAGAAATGAGCAGCAGCAGCTCTGAGGCCTTGGAGCAGGTGGAGGCTGCTGGAAGAGAAACAGTCCAACTTCATGCAGGGCTGTTACAAAAACAAAAAGGAAACTAATAGCACTGAAAACCCAAACACAAGAAAAAGCAAATCCACAAAACACTGCAGAAACCCCCGACCCATTTACAGGAGAAGAGTGACATCTTGTGGGCTCAGCTTGCAGTTCTCCACCACAAATGGAGCAGTCACTCCTGGCCACTTCAGCTTGAGGAATGGCTGCCTTGTGGTGCTGCCCAGACACTGGTGGTAGTTGAATGTGAAGCTGTATGAAACCATTCTGGGGTGGTGTGATGAATTAGTTTATATACTCCTGTAGCTCTTACTTAGGGAAGCTTTACTAGATGAGATGAAGAAGCTTTAAACCACTCATGCCTGCTGTACATCAGATATGAACTTCCTTCCTTAGTTTCTCTCCGCACCCTTAGTGTGATGAAGGATGAACCTTGTGTTGTTCTCGGTCTAGCTTTAAAACTGAAGTGTCTAATGTGGAAATCTCTCTTAACTGCTTGTCTTCTATTGCAGCAGCCAGCAGAGCAGCCAGCAGAGCAGCCACGATGACGACTCGTCCCGGTTCTTGAGCCCTCACACTCGTGACGACAGGTAGGGCTGGATGGGGCTCCGAGCACTGCTGGAGCTGTGGGTATCCCTGTGCACTGCAGAGTGGCACCAGGCAGCCTTTGAGGGTCCCTTCCTTCTCATTTCTGTGATCTGAGCTCATCTGTAGCAGCTGTGATGTTCAAGAAGAAACTCAAGTTTCTTGTGCTTAGGGTTGATTGATGACTGCTGTAAGATGCATCACTGGCATAGAAGCTGCTGAAAAATGAATGCTTGTTTTTGTGTGTGATTTATTGTTGTTACTCTGCCCAGAGATATGATTGAGAGTTTTGCTGTATCTTGTAGCTCATCTCGTGAGCCTGAAAGTGCTTCAATTTCTTTTGTGCCTTGAGCCTTTCTGTCCTGGTTTGGCTCCTGCAGGTCCCTTTCCCTAATAACACCCTGGTCTAGATTTTAGATTATATTATTTTTTTATGCTGTGACTATGCTGTATTTAATGTTGCAACTGTGGATCACAGCAAAGCTGATTGGAGTGCTTCATGAGAAGCATTGCGATGTGGCTTGTGCTCCATGTGTGCAGTGAGAAGAGCTGTGTTCCTGCTCTGTTACTCAGTTACCCACCCAAGCCATCCTTGAGGCCAAAGGCCTTTCTTAGGACTGCAGCAGGGCAAACTCTCCCTGAACTCAGACCCCCCACTGATGTCAGAGACCAAAGGATTGAGTAAGAACTGGGTAACAGCTAAAGAAGCATCTGAGGAATCTCCCACTTGAGAGAACATCCCAACCCTGGGGAGCTAATTAATATCCCAGCAGAATTTGACTCTGAATTAGTACTTAGTAGATGCAGCTAACCTTCTCTTCCATATGTTTCCCTCCAATTATCAGTCTCTCTGGTGCTGTGGAGCCTGGCGTAATTGACTATTGGGGAGCAATGTTTGCAACTGGTAAATAAAGAATCTGACAGCAAAGCAGATGGGTACTTAGATTATACCTGGACTTTCTATATACATAGTGCAAGCTGCTGTGTTACTTGACCTAGGATTTCACAGGTTTATAGAGTTAGGCTTCCTTAACTCTCAGATGGGGGTTTTCTGAGTACGGCAAGAAGAGGCACTTCCAAATCATTCCCAGCTTTCATAGGTAGATTAAACCAGAGCCCTTAGGTTGATGCTGAGAGCATCTTTGTGGCTGGAAGTGTTTGTAAGAGTGCTGCCAGATCTCAGACCAGAGTGATGGTGAGCCTGCAACATTCTCACAACCTTAGATTTAATTTCAAGTCAGCTGTGTTTGCTTGTTTAATTGATGATATAGGAATTCTAACTAAAAATAACTAAGAGGTTTCATAAGTCCTGCAAGTGGTGACAAAAGCTGAAGAGAAGGGCAGGAGAAAGAAGAACAAAAAGTCATGTGGTGCACACCTCCTCTTGGCCTGCTGCCTTTGGCATTGCAGGCAGGTGCACTACAAGGACCAGAGCAGAGAGAGAGAGCAAAGATCAGCATCCACATCAGTGTGCCTGGAAGAGGGCTAAAAGAAGCTACCCCAGCTGGAATAAAGGGATGCTGAGTTGCTATGTGGACTGTGGGATTTAAAATAAAGAATGGAGAGGAATATATAGCTGAGGATAACTGATACCTGGACTAGGCATAATCAAGATCTTAGCCTGCATGCTCTTACTGTGGGTTATGGTACCAGGGAACGCTGCTCATGGAGTTCAGTGCTCAGTGATGGGATTCCAAGGATCGTGCTCCAACCCGAGGGCTCTTTCAGAGAAGATTCAATGTTTGCTCTGCTGGCTGATGCGCTCAGTGTCGACCAGCAGCTCTGTTTCTTGAGGTGTGAGCTGTTGAATTGTGAAGCACAGTCATGGTCCAGAACCCACACCCTGAAAAGGTGTCCTGCAGCACAGCAGTGAAGCAGGTCTGCCATCTGCATGTGTCTTCCCTGAGGAAAAAGCTTTCCTTCTGCAAAGTCATGTAAGTTGTGTGTGTGCGTCATACCTGGTTGCTAATGCTGAGAGGGAGCCTGTGCAGATTTGTCTTCATTGTAAATGTGTGCTGTGTGGGTATTTTCTGGTGTCATGGAAGGGAAAAGTAAAGCTAGGAAGACTTAGCTTCCTGCCCTATGATCACGGGTGAGTTTGGATGAATCATTTGAGTGATTTTTCATACCTCATAGGAAATAGATAAGAGGTGCTGGATTAAGCTTGTGGGTTGCTCAGGTACTGAAACATCACGACCATAAGAGTATGAAGAGAAGTGGTAGAGCTGAGTTGGTGTCCAAAAAGTTGTTCTCTCAAGCAACTTGACTTAAAGTAACTCACAGCATGGGTAAGGTTGGGATGGAGGCAGCTGGAGACCTTGAGATGTACGTACATACAGTTCCCTAATCGTGAGACAAAGATATAAGTTGCTTTCAGCTCTGTTTTCTACATGAAGTCTAAGGTCATGAGTCTGCTTGTGCTTGAACCAAGGATTTGTTCTGCCTTGTGGCATTGAGGTTTGGAACACAGACAAAGCTTCAATGCTGAGTTTAGGCTACTGGGATGGAGGGGAAATCAGTCCTCAGCCTTGTATGCAATCTAAGGAGACAAACTGCTAAGGTGGAGGCATGGAAGTGGAAAGTATGGGAATGGAGAGCAATAGGGCACAGTACTGGGAGAAAAGAAGCACTCTTATGGCCTTATTAATCAAAATTAAAGAAATGAGAAGAGCTACATCTAAAATACCCCAGCTTCTTATGACCTGTATCTTAGTTAGCCCCATAGTCTGTGCAGTAACTTATTCTGGTAATTCTGGGGCTGTGGGGCTTGTTTTACCTTTGCATAATCTAATGAGAGTTTCCTCAATGGATCAAAATCGAGGACTTGCAAAAGGATTAGAGAATAAGTTAAGACAGAGACAAGAAATTCTGCCTGCCATTTGGGTTTGCAGGAAGTTGTGCAAAGATCTGGAAGGAAGACAGACCTCTTTGGTTATTGCCAATGTTGTATCTCGGGGATCTGTTTGAGAAGCTAGGAGGAATTCAGTGTTTCAATAGTGTACTCAGGACTTGCTTATACTGCACCTTCCTTTCCCATGTCCCTTTTCCCCTTGACGTGAGGAGAAGTTGACTTCCATGCTTCCCCTGAACTCCAATGAGTCAGTTGGACTTAACATTAAATGGACTAATGTTGGAGATGCTTAACCAGAATGGCACAAAGCTCCTTTGTCACACAGGAAAGATGGCTAATGTTTAGTCAGAACTCATGTCCTCCCTGAACCTTCCTCCTTATATCATTGCTGCTGATTGCTGGGCCCAGCACTGATTCTGAGCTGCAGAAGACAAGAAGAGCAACATAAGAGCAGCTCTCTTCCACTTGGGCTGCTAGATTTGCTGCTGTCGGCAGAGCTATTGTGAATGGAAATAGCAGCCGCCCTGTTCCTCATGCGCCAGCATTGTTCCTTCCTTTGAAGATGGGCTGTTGTTAATTACAGCGTGCTTAGAGATGCTCTGGTGGATAAGAGCAGGCTGCTACCAAGCAGCTGGAATAAGATGAATTTCTTCTCTCTGTGTTTAGCTGAGAAGCTGCTTTTGCACCTGGTGTGCCAGCTCAGTGGTTCTGCCCTGTAGAGGGGTAAAGCTGTTTGGAAGGAAAGCTCTCATCCCTTTTCCCTGAAGTCCTGGTGTTCTGTCAGTGAAGATAAGGATGTTCTTTTTGTTTTCCATTCTTACTCTTTTAATCCTAAGGAGACTGATCTTGAGAGCACTTTGTGGTTTTGGAGCAAGGGGAATGTACCCTATGCTTCCCTCCTTCAGAACAGAGGGATGTAGAAGGACAGACACCTCCTCTGCCTTGCCTGGGGCCAGCAACCAGGGGGAGACCTCAGAGGATGAACTGGCTTTCTTTGCCCATATGCTCAGTTGTTGCCATTGCTCAGCATGGCAGTCTGAAGCTTGGAAGAGTTTAGAGCAATCGACGAGCTTGAGAGCAGGGTGATTTTAAGCTTCCTATAGTAATGTAACATATCTTACCTCTGGGTGTTAGCCTCTGAGAGGCAGTTTGATATCACAGAAAGCAGGTAGA
Source organism: Coturnix japonica (assembly GCF_054131305.1). NCBI lineage: Eukaryota > Metazoa > Chordata > Aves > Galliformes > Phasianidae > Coturnix > Coturnix japonica. The sequence goes on from NC_140696.1 coordinate 4,452,836, forward strand.
CTACATTCAGAGTCCCAACCATCACTGAGAATAAATAATTCTTCTTATCATTTGGCCCTCTGTTCCAAGCTGCTGTGGCACAAAGGTATCTGCATGTTGCCCCTTTGAGAACTCAGCTCTCAGCTTTCGGCATGAGAGCATCCATGCAGATCAGTAGTGGAACTTCACAAGGAGTGATCTTACACCAGATGTAACAGCAGGGCAAAGCAGGATTTGGATCTCACTTCTCCATTTCCTGATCAGTTCAGTCTCTGCTGGATCAGTGCTTTATCATTAGGTAAAACCCTGCTGTGCCTTGATATCTCTGAATGCAGAGGAGTTCTGACAGACCTCATGTGGCTGCGTCACCAGCTTGTGATGCTCAGGAACACGAGGAGGAGGAGAGGAGATATTCTGATGTCCCTCTTCTTCCTTATCTGAGATGCAGGGCAGATTCCTTGTCCTGCCTTCCTGCTGGTTCCTGGGAACAGAGGACTCAGTTGTGAAACTGTATTTCACTTGGAGGCTTTCAGGTTACTTCATCGACTCTGCATCCTCTGGGAGCTTTGGGATATTCAGGCTATTACAGCTGGTAGCTTGAGGGATGCAGAGGTGTGGGGGGGAGGCTGAAATGCATTGCTGTAAACCATCCCATTTCACAGAGCTCCAGTTTAGTAGGTAAGCCTCCTGTCAGCAGGCTTACATGCAGCATGCTTTCATCTGCTAAGCCCCTTGCAAAGATTCACCTTGCAGCAGAGCACTTACTGTGCCTCGGAGCAATACTGCTTTAGAAGCAGCCATCAGAGGGTTTCAGAGAACTTGATTGATTTTTAGCCTCTCACAGCCAGTACTCAGGCTTTTGAATAGAAAGGAGTGAGGCTTTTTGAGGGAGCCTGACACTTAATTCAGGTAGTGCTTGGCCAGGCTTATACAGCGATGCTGTATGACCTGGATTAGACTCCTTTTACTTCGCAGCTATAGGCCAGAAGTTCTTAAGCTGTGAAACACATCACTTCTGCTGTATAGATGCCTGCATAACCTGCTAAGTGGCCTGGTATACATCTACATATGTAACCTTCCAATTATATTGCATATACCCAAAGGTGGGTATAGAAGTTGTGGCTGTACCAGGGATCTCTTTTCAATGCATAGAAATGAACTGGTGGTACAAGGTTTTCTCAGAGCTCTGCGTAGGCATTGCTTCTGTCTCACTGTCAAAGAAACCCACCATCCTTTGCAGGAGGTGTTTTAATTGAGATCTCATGAGAAACCTCAGTTCGTTTGCAAGTCCTGTAGGGAGCTTAGCTGGCACTCCTGTTGCAGAGATAAGATCTGGAAGTACGTTCTTCCTTTGTATTTTGTGGAGTGATTGATGGATGAATGCAGTGCAGTAAAACAAAGGTGTTATGTAAAAAAGCAGGGGAGGAGGAGGGGGCAGAGAGATGATGCATAGCTCTACAGGTCCCTTCTTCACAGCATTTCTTCCTTGTGATGAGAAGCAGCTCAGGAAGTAGTGCTTGAGGTCCCCAATTGTAGCCTGGGCCTTGATGTGGTGTTTAGGTGTTACCTGCATGGAGCTCCAGCTCTGGGTGTACATTGAGACGAGTGGTTGGTAGAGAGGATGGTATAGAAGAAAGGAGGTGACTGTACTGTTAGTCAACTGTGCTACAGCTGACATACAACTGACCAAGAGGATGGAACTGCTTATTGTGTCAGAAGGAAGTGCTTGACATCTCTTCTGCTGTCCTTAGTGCAGTGCTTTGTAATTAATTGGAAGGGGTGAGGTGGGAAGGGTGCCTTGAGGCGTCAGACCCTTCAGCTGCTGCAACTGAAATCTGCTTAGGATGCTGTTAAGGGCTCAGATCTCTTGAGCTTTTCCTCAGAGCTTTGGAGATGGAGTGAAATCTGCTAATTTGTAGTGACCTGTTGGATGTGCAGTGGGCATGGAAAAGAAGATAACTACTCAAGAGAATAGCTGGGGGAGAAGCATTGCAGGGCTAAGCAGGTTAAAACCCATCTGTTGAGCCAGTAAATGAACAGGCAGGACTGGCACTTATCAGAAGGCAGAAACTGAAAGCTGCTTAAAGTTTTTCTAGACTACTTCATGTTGCTTTACCATGGCCTTTTTCATGCTTTTAGTGCTGTTTATCTATGGCATATGGAAGTATTTGCAATGTTTACCTTGGAAAATGTGTGCATCTTTGCATTTCATAGTTGGCTGCCTAAACGGGGAAACACCAAGCACTGAAAATATATAATACAACATAAAGAAGCAGAAGTGAGATGGGGGCTGCCTGGGAGTTCTATGGTGTTTGATTCTTGATGCATTCCATGAATGCTGGAAATAAGGTACTGTTTGGAAATGCAGTGCACAAAAAATAATGTCAGGAAGAGGTAGTGAAGCATTAAGTGCTTTATAGAGAGCTGTCCTTGCAACTTTGGGTTTTAGCTGCCTCTTTTCACATGCTTTCTCTCCACCCTGAGATTCTGCTTCCATTTAGCAAAGTGCTCAACCCAGTGAGAAGCTCATCTGTGTGTTCCCCCTCATAGCAAGAGCATCTTCAGCAGAGGTTTGAGTGATGCTGTGCCTTTAAAATTGAATCGTCTGTGATAGAAGAAATCTGAGAGCACAGAAAGGAAACCAGTGCCTCTTGCGCAGAGCAAGCTCTTTGGAGATTTCTCCATTGCTCTGCATTCTCACCAGCCTGGTTGCTGCTCCTTCCCTTTGGGGCCAAACGGCAGCCACTAGGATAGCATCGATGGAAGCCATCCCAGAGCCATCTTAATGGTGATGTTACATCTCTCTGCGGTGGACTCTGAGCTCACCAATCTGTGCCTCTTTCTCCCCAAAACTGCTGTGTGTGTGTATACAGCTGGGATTTCATCTTCTTCTGACTAAACAGCGTTTCGCTCCCTCGCTGCTGAAGCAACACTTGCTCAGGTTTCTGGGGGAACACATGGCACTTGGACAGACTTCCCCATGCTGGTGACTGTAACCGTGTGAGTGCTCACCGTGACCTCATTTCTTCCTTTTTTTTCCTCCTCCTCCTCCCTTGTTTATCCTCCCATCCGTTTCTTTCTTGGCCTTTGCAGAGTATTTGTTGTGCGTTTCGGTGATAAGATGGCAGCATGCGTCTCCCCACCGCGCCATGCATCGTAACAAGGTCAGGTGTTATCATGGGTACTAACCAAGCTCTGTCCTTGAGCCCCTCTGCTGGACCTCTGCTTTTCTCCTGTGCTCCTGCAAGTCTGACTTAAAAACTCTTCCTTAAGCCCTCTCTGCTGCTTGTTCTCCCTTTCCTCTTCAGTACCCCACTGTAAAGCTTTGGTTGTAGAATGCCTTTGTGCTCTTTCCCTTACCCTTTTCTTTTTGTTTAAATAGCAGGTCACATGTAAACATGGGCCTTGCTTGAGGGATGTTGGTCTGTCAGAGTTTCAGGTGTGGTAAGGTGGTGGTATTTCCCTGTTGGGGAAAATAGAGAAGCTTCACTTCAGGCTTAAACATGTAGGTGCTCAGACTTCCTTACCTATCCCCAACCTTAGAGGGTGTTGCTTTGTCTGCACAGTAACTGCCATGCATCAGTGCCTTCAAACTCAATCGTTCTGGGTTTCTGAATGCAGGGTGGCTTTGTGGTCTGTGACACAGTGAGATAAGTCATCATTGTACCCCTAGTTGCAAGCAGTCACCCTTTGCTCCACCTTGTTGATGCCACTTCTATTGGAAGGTCCCTCTGCCATGTAAGAGTGTGTGTTGTGTGCTTGGGCTGAGGTGCCTGTGTCTGTGAGTTGGAGGCTTTTGTCTGAGAGCTGATTCTGGAGCTGCTGCTTTCTCTGGTTTAGTCTGAGGTTTCAAAAACAAGAGGGCTCTTTTTCCTTCAAGACTTTGCAGTTCGTTCTTGAAGTCAATATATTGTGTGCATGCTCCTGCTGCAATGTTTCTCACCCCTTCATCTGCCCCTTCTTTTTTTGCCTGGGAGAGGATATTGCATTAGATGTGTGGGTCAGACCAGTACAGAAAGCTTAGTTTTTCTGGTGTGCTGCCTCTGTGGATTGCCTTTTAAGCAGTGCCAGCCCAAAGGCTTAAGTTTATACCTTACTTAAAGACGTAGCTTGATGTACCTGAATGTTATGTTATTACAAAAGGTCTTGAGTTCTGGCTGTCAGGCATCTCATAGCACTCTGATTTTTGAGAGATCAAGTGTTGAGCATTGTACTCTCATCCTGTCAAGCTGTCAGGCTTGGGAATGATGTATTCCATGCCACAAGTTACTTCAGAATATCCTGGCCTAAGAAAAAGGGAGGTGATCAGTCCATTGCACTTGTGCTTCAAACTATCAAGCCTTGCTGCCTTCCCATGGGCTGCTGCAGGTTACTTGTGATGGAAGGTAGAATTCAATGATGGCTTTTTAGCTTCCTGACAGACTGAGATCCAGGAGTTTCAAGGCATGTTGTGAGTCATGGTCTGTTGTTAGCCCACAGTGAGTGAGCCTTTTTTGGGAGGGTTGTTGCACCATTACAGGCAAAGGCAAGTTTGAACTCTTAACCTTCCAAGATAATGATGGGAAGAAGAGCCAGAAGACTTTGTGTGACAGCAACAGGCCTCTTTCATTACAGTATTGCTCTGAATCATCTTGGTTTCTCCACTCTGCTAATATACATCATCATACAAATATCATCATTTTCCTTTTCAAGAATATCTTTCCCATCCCAAATCTTTACATGAAATTACTTTTTATCTCTGGACAGAGAGGAGCTTCTCTCCATGTTTTTAACTCCACGATAGCCAAAGTTCTCTCTTTCCTGCTGCAGTAATCTTTAGCCTTGCTCTCTCCTCCAAGACCCTCAGATATAATTTTCATGCCCTGCTGAACCACATTGGCATGGAAAGAAGTAGCTTAGCTGCACTTTCTGTTCTGCATACAGTGTGACTACATCTCCCATGATGCAAAATGCATGTTTTATTTCTGGAAATGAAGGCTCACGTGATTTCCCAGCTGCTGCAGCAAATAGGGAGTCCCTACTGAGATTGTTCTCCATGGGAAATGGAGGTGTGTCCTAACTTGCTGTGATTGCATCTGACAGCAGAGGCTGTGGGGCTGCAGAACGCTGCTGACTTCAGGAAGGAGTTGGGAATTCATCCATCTGGCTTGTTTTCCTAAACACTGAGGTGCAGAACAGTCAAACTACTGCTTCCATACATTCTGGGGCCCTTCACAGTTTTCTTTCTCTTTCCCCTTAATGTTCACTTGTTTATTCCATTCCCTCCCACTAACATCACTAACAGGATTTTGTCTTGCTTGCACGTTCCATAGAAGCTCATGGTTTTTGACAGCTGCTCCCAACTCCTGCAGGCTTTCCTTTCTTCCCACATGGGAGAACCAAACCACACCTCACATGCAGTGCTCTGAGCTCTGCCTGCAGGTCACATCTTCTCCAAGGAACTCATGCCACAGCCTGAACCTTTTGTTTCTATCATGTGGGTGCCTAAACAACTCATGTTTTAGTTCACAGGGAGCTTTGAGGCTTTGCAGGCTCACACCCCAAACTAATGCAATGGTATGGCTGTATCTATTCATAGCAGTTTGGATCCTCACCCAGAGCTCAGTGTGTCACACTGGGTTGTTCCCTTCCGAAAAGTGGACTTCCTCAAGAGACGTTTCCTGTTTTGCTTTTAAGCTCCCGAGCTGGAATTAGCTGCTGTAATGAGAGTGCAGAGTGGGAACTGATATTTACGAGTAGGTGACTACATGAAAGACAGCAGAAATACACCCTTTTAGTGTGCATTTCAGTACATTGAATACAGCAAAGCTCAATGAGGCTGCTTTATGGGGTGTGTGTGCATGTATGCCTGTGCACAAGAAATGAGTAGCACAGCTTTGCAGAAAATAGGTAGCTGCCCTTGAATTCGTGTAAACTGTTGAGTGCATTGTAAATTACATACCAGTGCCCCCTGGGCTTTGTGTACTGTAGTGTGCAGTGCCTGCCGTGTGCCGAAGCACCGCTTGCTGCACTGCTCTATGAATAAGCACTTTCATGCAGTGATGTTTCCAGCCCTTAGAGGCTCTTAATTTGACTGAGCTCTGCGGTGGTTTTTTTCCAGCCTTCCTCTCCCTCCCTCCCAGCCCGGATTGCTCACGTCTCTCTGCTCTGCCAGCACCGGAGCACTCTGACCACTGGCGTGCAGCGGCTCCTGGCTGGCTCATCAGCTCCAGCCTGGTTTTGTGTCTGGAGCAGACCAGGAGGAGCGAGAGGGAGAGGCTGTGGGTGATGGTCGGGGCTGGCTGAAGTCACCCTATGCCACCAATCGCTGCCTCGGCAGCTCCGGGTGCCTTTTGACGCCAGCACAGATTCACCTTAGAGGATGATTTGATATTTGCAGCGTCTGAGCTGACAGTGTGCACCACAGAGTCCTTAGTGTAGGCCCAGTCATTTCTGTGTGTTATCCTGAGGTGAGTGCTCTCAGTAGGGTGCAGATGACTAACCTCCACCTTTCATTTTCTTTTTTATTCCTCTGCACGTGTTACTCTCTCTTTAAATGGTCTCTGCTATGCTTATCTTCTCTTGCAGCACTGCTTCTCTGCCTGTCTGGCTGTCTTTTCTCACGCTATCCTTTCCTCTTCCTTCCCCCCCTTCCTCCTCCTCGCACCTCATCCTTCCTCCTTCACCCACTGCGCTGCCCAGGCCCCACTCCTTTGTCCTGATTTCTGAAGCACCTACATTAGGGGGTTTGTTGCCCCTCTCCCCTCCCATAGAGCAAGAAGGAGGAAGAGCAGCATGGCCTCTTACCCCCAGGCAGGCATGGGTTGCTGCCTGCTCCCTGCAGGAGCTCAGACTTGAAACCAGGGGGAGGAGGCAGGCTGTTCCCCAGCATCCTACACTAATCTGGGGGTCAGCAGCAGGGAGGGCTGCTGAATTACATGGATTCTGTGCCAGCCTCCAGTTGGGAATCTAAATTGGGACTGTCAGCTTGAGATGCTTTTCCTTTGTGTTTGGGGGTAGCATGGTGAGTTCTTCTATGACTTCCATGTTGCTCCCATCCACCTGTCAAACTGTCTGTCCTTTCTTCACCATCCTTTTCTTGACTCTCCTTTTCTCTCCCCCTTTTCCTTCAATGCCCTTGTTTACTGATAGGCCAAGCAGAAAACATGGAGACGTCTGATATGGCGACAGCAAAGGTAGGATGGAAATGCTGCCGGCCTCACTGTGCGTAAGTGGTTTCGCTTGGCAACTTCTTACTTTCTCTCACCCTTTTTGCTTTCTCCAGACCCTTTTCCCTGAAGCTGGGAGTGGTTTTAGTGCTGAGGGTTGGCAGCAGGGTTTGCATTCCAGGATAAAGTTGGTTTTGGGGCTGTGGTCTGTGCAGAGCTTTTCTTGTAAGATTTCAGAATCTTCCTGCCCTAAAATATTGATGCTTTAGGCTGAGGTGGGGATAGGAGAGATGTGTGGGGGTCTGCATTGCTGCCAGCGGCAGTGCTGCCTTTGTCCAAAGGAAAACCTGAGAGAGCTGGGATGCTGGCTGCAGCCTGCATTGCTGCTGTATGAGAAAGGATCGCTAGAGGGTGCTTAAGGGGAAGGTTTCCCACCGAGTCTGTCTTGTGGAGCAGAAACGCCTTTTAGCAGCTTAATTTTCTTCTCTTTTTTTCATTATTATTATTTTTTGAAGGGGGGGAGGAGGGGAAGCACCACAAGGGAATGCTGATTGATACAATAATTGGAGCTTGTAGATGCATCTGCCCTTTTAATGCAAGGCTTCTGTTCTGGCTTTGCTCAGGCTGTAGGTTCTGTTCTCTGGGCTGGCAGATGGGAAATGTGTGGGAATGGAGGGGGGAGAGGGTGAGATGGGGTGGGGAGAGAGATGGATGCTGCACGTGGCTTCTGCATGCTCCTCTAGGGAGGACTGGGAAGCATTAAGCTGGCTCACTATTAGATGCTTCTGTATCATAGCAGGGGAAGTTGATGGTGTCTCTGTAGCAAATGGTTGTTTTCTATTGTGCCCCCAATGCAACTTCACCTGGCACTGAGCGGGATTGAGAAGGCAGAACTTGGAAAGAGGGAAATGGCATCAGTGGTTACAAAGCACCTGCACTGAGCTGGATGCTCAAGCCTGGCAGTGTGATATTCTGTGCTCCAGGAGGCACCTGCTTCACATAGAGGTAGTCCACAGTTCAGAAACCCATGGTGCTGTCCAGATTGAAGGGCTTTGTCCTATATCTTAGTTAAATTCAAGTGAAGTAATTATTTTCCCCTTTCCCATTTATTTCTGCTGAATACTGTGTATTTTCCACTTCACACTGCCATAATTCCTCCAAGACTGCACCATGCTTGTGGGCAGCTGCCCTGTTTAGCCCCAGGACTGGGTTATAGGGTTTGAGTTTATGGCATTAGTTAATAAATTCTATGAAATGCTTCAGGGTAAACACAACGTTATAAAGGTAAAATCCTTCTCACTATTATGTTTGCATAGACTTCAGCTGCCAGTCACTGCATACCCACAAAGAATTGGAGGAGGAGGTTTAACTGGTTTATTTCTGTCAGCCTGAGTGCTGGGAGCATCCCAGGGCTGTAGCACAGGATGTCGCTTACTTCCATGGCTGCTCTCCATTGTATTGCACTGCTGCTTCCTTTGCTGCTGGGACACCTTCCAGGGCATCTCAGGAACTGGCATTTCCTGCCATGCCAGAGAAGGGTCCCATATTGAGTGCTTCAAAAATGAAGGCATGGCTTTGAGCAACGTGCAACTTGTGGCTTTAGTCTTGGGGTGATCATTCACTCCTGTTGTAAGGCTTTCTGGGCAATCAAATGCTACTTGCCCTGTATGTGCTGTGGCCCATTGCATTGGGCTTGCAACATGCCGTCCCATCACCTCACAACTTGGCTTCTAACTGTCCCAATAAATGTAGGAGCACTGTTTCGTTTTTTTTCCTTTGCCCCTTGCTGAGAACCAGAGGGTAACGCAATTAACCCATTAACAAAGCAAATTGCCTCCACGTGATGCTCAAATGCTTCCCAGGAAAGCATGAATCACCTTCCAGGTAATCAGCGAGTGGAAAGGTGGAACATAAGTCAGAGAGATGGTTTCCATTCCCCTCACAGCAGAGGGGTTCTGCTTTCTGCACTGCATGTGTGCACATGGCAAGTCCTCGGTGCTGCTGGTGTGGTGCAGAGGTAATTAAGCTCCTGATTTACGTCTTCTGTCTTGAAGGAAATCTGTTTGTCTTATGAGCTGTAACTCGAACAATGAGTGAAGTGAGAAAAGATGCCTGTTAGCAGAACCTTGGGGTTCTTTCTTCTGTGGGGATACTGGTTGGCTTGTATTAGATGGCTCTTGCTGAGGCTGCTGTGGGGAGTAAGGGGAGAAAGATGATGGAGTAACACAGGATAACTGGCTGCTATTTTTCCACTCAGAGGGTGATGACACACTGGAACAAGTTATCCAAGGAGGCTCGTATTTACACTACGGTCTTATTTTCAGTTACTGTTTTTTGCTGTTCATGTGGAAAGAGAAAAGTTTTTGCCCCAAGGAAGGATAGTTTGGGTGGGCTCTGCACACAGGGTATGATCATCAAAGATGATCTGTGTTCACATTGACACAATGCACAGCCTGCCCTTGGAGCTTCTATATCACAACACGATGAGCATCTCCTTGCAGTGCAGTCTTAAATCAGCACAGCTTGCCCAGTTTCCACCCAGAGCTTTATGGCAGAGCCAGAACTGCCTTTGATCCCTTAAGGCCCCAGTTCTCTTTTCTGCTTTCCTATTCTGCTCTGTGGGATGGATGCTCAGGATAGAGTAGGTAGATAATTTATCTGGGATTCAGCTTGTGTGTGACTTGTAAGTATTCTTAGCACTGTGGAGGTGGGCAGGGTGGTTGCACGTAGCCTACCTCTCTTGATATGTACACGTGCTCTTTTGTTCTCCTATTTAAATTTTAATATTACTCGTTCCTCTTGAGTATTGCATGCAGATGAAGGAGGAGAAGGGAAAGGGTTTACCTGCACATTGCAAACTGCAACAGAGGGAGCAGCTCAAGGAAGGCAGAACTGAGAGTGTCCAAAGCACTCACATAGGGTGACCTGTGGTCCTCTCTCTCAGGCTGTGAGCGCTGCAGACAGCAGATCCCAGCTGAGCTGTGATGGAGATGGCAGCACCTGCCAGTCTGATGCTCACACAGATACTTCCCACTTCTAAGTGATCTATTTCCTTTGATAATTTCCTAACCTTCACGTTACTCTTCTGTATATTATTTTTAAAGTACATGACTGCTTATCTCTTAATACCTTTCTTGCCTGAGCTTTGATTTCTAAACATGTGACTGCAGCATTAGTCTGTCCCAGATTTGCCAAGCTTGCAGGTCTCCTGACCCATTTTGCAGCATTGTGATTTGCTTCCCTCCTTGCAACCTGCAGGCCGCAGATGTGCAGCATTTCATGGTGTGAAGTGGAGCTGAGGCCAGGCAGCTCATATAGAATTGGACCTTATGGGGGCTGAGATTTGAGGGCAGCTGTGTGTGGGATGCAGTTCCCCATTCAGTCATTGCTTCCTTCTGCAGCCAGCTCAGTATTAAATGCTGAAGCAGAAAGTGCAACCCGTGTCACAAGCGTGGGGGAAGCCAGGTGGATGATGGGGTTAACACCAAATTGCTTTTTCCCTTTTGCAATTGGACTTCTGAGAAAGGCATCTCGGCATCGCTTGTGTGCTTTCTGAAACTTCTGCCCCCTGCTGAGAAGCCGGTTTCCTTTCAGCTGCGGCTTTTGAATGCCCAAAGCCATTTCCAGCTGAAATCAGAACTAGAAATCGGCTTCTGCTTGTTGTGATTCATTGAGGGGAGGGGGGGAAATGTCTAGTGCTGCTTTTGAGCGGGATGATGCGGAGGTGAGGAGGAACTTTGTGCTTTGTGCAGGTGATGTGCGTTCATCAATGGCTTCTTCCTACTCAGGGCCAATTGCACATTAAGCTTTTTAAGCCAGAAGTGCTGAACTCGTCCCCCCTGCTGTTGCAGATGGGGGTTTAGTGTTGTCCCATTAATAGCGGTGTCACGGCTGGGCTGTGAGGTTCGTCATTCAAAGAGTAACACAAACTCAGCTCCCAAATAGATCCTTCATGATACGGAGGGAGTAATGGGCATTTCTCCCCCTTCTGCGTCACCCACTGCCCTGCAGCGCCTGCCTGCCCCATCCCCATCCAGCACAGCCCGGTATCGGAGCACAGGAGCGGATCTCAGGCCGGTGCCGGTGCCGTGGGCGGGCCGTGCGGTGCCGTGCGGTGCCGCACATGCTCAGCAGGCGGCGGGGCGGTTCGGGAGCCGGCGGTGCGGCTGCGGGCGGCCCTGCGCCTCTCGGCCGCGCTCGGGGCGGGCGCCGGGGGCGGGAGGCGGCGGGGCCGCGCCGCTGGGGGGTTCGGTGTATGGGGTTCGGCGGCCGGTTCCGCTCCAATATGTCCTGCGAGCTGCGGAGCTGGCGGTGGGCACGCAAGGACGAGGGCAGAGGCTTCTCGTGACTGTACTGATGAAAGGCTTCAAGCTCGCCTGGTAAGCGCAACGCCGGGGCGAGAGGGGGGGTGATGCGCTCCCGAACGCCGCTCCGCCGCAGCAGCCCTGCGGGGATCCCCTGTATCCACGGTGCTGTTCCTGCTCGGGTATCTCCGTCTCATTGCGGCGCTGTCCTTTGCTCCGGGCATCTGATGCCGCCGCTTCTCCTCCTCTGATTGCTCTGCTCGGGGCTGTGCATGAATTTGCATCCCTGGATGCGCGCACATCGCGTCCGCGCACCTGAGAGCCTGGAGAGTACGTATAGAGATAGAGAAAAACAGAGCTTTTCACCCGAAGAAAGGTGGTGAATATGGCTTGTGCCCTACGTGTGTGGAATGGCTTCTGCTAGGCTCGCCTTTTAAATAGCTGCTCTCGGGGTTATATGCACCTTGTCGACATCTTTCCATAAGGACGCCCTGCAGGTATCGCGGCGCTCTGAACCACCGTGCTGCTCCGGGGGGGCTCGGGGTTGCAACCCAGGCTGCATCGGGGAGCAGAAGGGATGGGTGTGGGGATGGAAGCTGCTTAGCAAAGCTGGGTGTGTATCCGAAATGTTTGCATGTAAATATTCTCATTGCTGGCGTTTATTTTTAAGGTCGGTGTTTTATATGGGTAGGTGATATATACGGTTGCAGTTCTGCGTATGGCGTGTTGAATTCAACTCGATTAGCTGTATAAAACCTTGAGCATGTCGAAAGTACCGAGCTGCAGTCAATAGCCTCTGAATCACAAAGATGAAATCAATTTAATTACAACTTTATCAGATGGGAACGGTTCCGTGGTGGAATGATGGAATGTGACTTTGTAATTTGGATTGAAATCACTGAGGGGATGGCAAGGCCTGTTTCTTAACCTAAAGATTCCTCTGTAATGGTAGAGGCAGTAATCGTAGGGATAACGGCCTCTTGCTGAACTCTGCAGCTTCACATCAGTTTGAATTTAGTACTTTGAGATGCTTGGCCATAAAGTGTGAGAAAGCAGCGAAGTTCTTCTTGGTTTGTTGTTTTGTTGATCGTGGCTATTTTTATTGTTATTCTTTTTGCTGTGGAAGAAAAGCAGTAGGGCACAGCAGTAGGAAGCATCCTGTACTGGGCCCCAGGGGACGGGCTGGAGCCAGAGATGACTCAATAGAGCATCACTTCTGATTTCTATAATCTTGCCTTTTATTTAATTACAGTTAAAGCCTTTAGAGTTTTCCTGCATGTGTATGAGCATACATAAGGCAGAGCTGTTGGAAATCACATATAGCTTCTCTGTCCCCTTTGCTGCTTTACGTGGTGTGCAGTCGGGCTGATGAGTTGCATAATAGCTGAGCGTACTACCGGGTGAAGCTGAGTATGTGTTAGAAATGCCATGATGGTGTGGATCTGCAATAACATGGCACCCTGCTGCATTCAGCTCTGCCCATCCGTGAGCAGCACTGGGCCGTTCCTGTTAGTTGTGTAACTGGAGCACTTTTGCACTCCCAGTTCTATCACAGCTCTTATAATGATTAGCCTGGGAACCAATCTGTTAATTTTGTCAGGCTTCAGAGGTGAGCAGGTGGTGCTGGGCAGGAGCAGGAGCTGGATTGGGGCATGAGGGCATCACTGAAATGGTTGTGGTGTTTTTAGCTCTGCCCTCTCAGCTGTGTGTGCCTGGAGCTGCTGTGTGCACAGTGCTGCCCTGGGGCTGTGTGGGCAGCAGGGAGCTGTGCAAATGGCCTATGCTGTTCCCTGGGAACGCTTAGAGAGCGATTCCCAAACCCCAGCACCCCTTTCATCTCCCTCAGAATCCCTAGAGAAACAGGTGAGCTGTTTTGATGGCTCACTGTGTTTAATAGAAGCATGCAACGTTTTGAATCTCTGCAGCAGTTGTTATGCTCCTCCTCAAGGACGTCTGTGTTTGCACACACTTTCATTTACTTTGCTGTTCAGCCGCATCCAGGCACCAAAGGGTGTGTTAAGGATGCTGTTTAAGTCCTGGTTCACCTATGAAGATGTGTGTGTGTGTCCCTGCTGGATTGATCAGTGTGGATAACCAGGAGCACAGACCTAAACAGAGACTGCAGAGTTCTCTGCTGCTTGTTGGACCTGGTTCCGATACCTCCACGTGGGTTGGATGGCCTCAGATATTCATAATGAGTTTGCTTTGCAGGGTTAGCATTCATTTCAAGTGGAAAAAGCGCCTCAAACGTGGTTTAGCCTTTGCTTTAGAAGCAGTGGTTCCAGTTTGACGTGGCACTGCTGGGGTTAATGCAGATTTCCGCATGGAACAGTTCTGAAAGGACACATGATTTCGTTCTGTACCAGGAAGGGCAGCAGCGCGGGGACAGAGTGCTGTCAGCAGGAGCTGCCCTCTCTGACCACGAGGATGTGCACCCTCCTGCCTTCAGCCCACCCCTTGGTTGGGTGCTCCTGCTCTGCTCAGGATGCTGCAGGGCGTTTTCTCAGGGTGCCTTTGGCCACTTGTGGGTCTCATGGGGGAGCGTTGTTTTGGCACAGGACCACGTGCTGAGCCCTGAGACGATGTCATGCAGTTTTTGCAGCCCGCCGCCTAATTTTGCCCAAAAATGATCTCATCACCATCTGGTGTCGTGTCAGTGCTGCGTGCTGTCGAGTCACTGGGCTGTCACAGCACACTGCAGCACAGCACAGTCCTGCTGTGTAACCATCATGGCTTTGTGACATCGCACTGTGACAGTACAGTGTTGCTGTACAAAGCCATGGAGTCCAGCATCCTGCTATCCAAAATAATCCTGCGGTTCCCCGGTGCCTCGTTACCACCCCACAACATGCATTTGTCTCATTGGGGCCCGGTGTCCTGGTTTGATAAGTCATCTTCCTGTCACGGTGTGCTGCTCTAATGCTGAGAGAGAACTTGTGCTTTCTCTCCCCTCCAGTTTCGGGCACTGCTGCTGCTGTGCTCCCTTCCTCTGGGCTGAAGCAAATGACTGAAGAAGTCATGCAGGGACCAAAGCAAGCTGGTAGTTGAGCTCCATGTCCCATAAATAGGATGCTGAGCAAAGCTCTGCCTCTTTTTCTCCTTCCTTTTTCATGGCTTGTTTGTTGACTGGGATATTTCTCAACCTCAGGACCTGCTGTATGGAACCTACAGAGAAAATAAAGGCCGAAGGCTCTACCTAAAAATAAGCCTGTAATTCATTTTTCTGTAAGTGCCTGTGGGTGAGGAAAAAACTGTGAATGTTCCAACACCCTACTTATCTGAAGGAAGGATCTATTATATAGTTGTGGGGGTGGGATGGGAACTAGGTAGGGTTACAGAACAGCAGAGCTAAAATTAGCCCTTGCTTGATGTCAGGGAGCAGGGAAGATTAACGTGGGGTGTTTTCAGTTAGGCAGCAGTGATTGCAGGATTCTTTTGCTTTCAGAGCTGGCCAGAGCCCTTGCAGAGGGTCCTAACAGGGTCTTAGGGCCACAGGTATTCAGGAGAGGAGTGAGGGGTTCCATCAGCATCACTCTATTCCTGTGTACCTTTGTCCTTACGGTCCAGCCTTGCAGCATCTTTGAAGCCTGAAAGCTGAAAGCAGGGGTGTGATACAGAGCATCTGGACTTGCTGTAATGCAGTGAAGTGACACGTGTGGGCGTGGGGTGTCCAGGATTCACGCTTCCTTAATTAAACAGTGAAACAGTGATGCGGCGTAAATAGCTTTTAGCTTCACCTCCACGCCGCAGAGTGTTAAAGAGCCGCCCTGGGCGGTAGAAATGAACTTGGTTCTATTGCATTGCAAACGAAAGATGGGTTTTAAAAGTGGTTCTTGCTCAGATTTGTTGGAGGAGGGTAGCAAAAGAGTTCAGCTGAAATGACATAATTGTGCTGTTGTGCGTATTGTGTTTAACTCCTAACAGGAAGGTCAAACTGTTATTTGTGTCAGAGTGCCCTGTGTTAACCGGCTCTTTTTGCCTCTACATCTTTCTTTCTTTCTTTTTCCCCTTGTGCTTTTTGTTCTGCACGTGGATGTGGGGACTCAGAGTGTTCCCGTTTGCTGTGCTGTGGTGGGAAGAGGGAACCATATTGGTAGGTCAGTCTGCACGTTGTTCTGCATCCAGAATATTCTGGGTTATCTGGCTGAACCTCTGGCAGTTGTGGGCTCTCTGCTTCCTCTCTTAGCAGGACCAAACGTTACGATGTTGTGTCAGATGGCACAAAGAACTTCCAATGGGGATCTCTAGATTAATTTTGCAAATGGTTTCACGGTACGATCAAGTGATTAGCGGCGGGTTTTGTGCTAATTTAGCTGGGCTTTTAGGGAGTGGGAAGCGATAGCAAGCAGCTGAGAACCCAGGCCATGTGTGCTGATGGGAAGGGAAAACCTCGCATGCGATTCGCATGGCCAGGCTGTGCTCAGCTGCAGTAACCCAGCCAGAAATAGAACCGAGATCGGCTCATTTCCAGTTTTTGTCCTGGGCCGCACGTTGAATTAATACCTTCAGCGCTAATATGGTATAAAGTACAATCAAAGGGACTTTTGGAGTTGAAAACAAACAAACAAACGAACAAATTACAGTGGTAATAGACTGCGTGAAGAAAAACTGAGTCATTGTGAGCCCCTTGGTCTGAGATTTGGTTTGCTCTGGTTCTGCGTGATGCCGGATTTGCAGAGCTCCCCTTTGGTGTCAT
Source organism: Coturnix japonica (assembly GCF_054131305.1). Taxonomy (NCBI): domain Eukaryota; kingdom Metazoa; phylum Chordata; class Aves; order Galliformes; family Phasianidae; genus Coturnix; species Coturnix japonica. Next base: position 4,468,963 of record NC_140696.1, read on the forward strand.
TTTGTTTGCAACAGGGTTTGCTTTCAGCATCGGATTTTGACTCCAAACGTGATGAACTGACGACGTTTTGTTCTGTAATACACATGTGCTGATGGAGAGCTCTGTGAGGACAGCATCTCATACACTGTGGCAGTGCAGAGCTGTGCTGCCAGCACCCAGCATCCATCCTTCAGATTTCTCCTTGGGCTGCAGATTATCGTGACTGATTGGATCCCAATCATTTGTGGTCCCTCTAAAATTGCCTTCTCTGCTTATCGGATGGTAAAATCGCCTTGCTGGCTGCGTAGTCCTTCAGCAGCCTCACAAATGTCAAGTGAAGGGCAAACTGCTTGGAGCCGTCCTGCAGCCAATGCTTGCTCAGGGCTGAGAGCAGTGAGGCTGCAACGTGGCTCCTCCTGAGGTGCCTTTCTTTGGGTATACGGTAGGAAAAACACATGAAAAGAGGTAAATACAGTAAAGAAGTGGTTGTGGGTAAGATTTATCAAGAACTGGTAGTCTCTATGAAGGCGTAAATGTGGATTGGAGGCTCTTGGTGTGCTGTTTAACCACTGAGCACCTTCCAATGAGAAGCAAGGCCCAGGCTGGAGGAGCTGGGAATTGGAAGAGACCATTTATGCCAGGGTCTGTCCAGATGGATCACAGTCTTGCCCCCATGCTGCTTTCTCTGTCTGCAGCATGGGGCACGCCATTGCTCTCTCTTCCCCCTTGCGCTCCCTCCTGCTGAAGCCGTTTGGTATTTGCATGTGCAGGAAGGGGATGGAGAGCACTGTTCAGCAGTGCTGTGTGTGATTCACCCCACGTGTCTCAATGGTTCTATTGAAGTAAACAGAAACACTCACATATTTTACATTTTTTTTGCTCAGTCAGGGCTATTCTGTTTGATAAGTGGGCAAGGTCAAGGCTTGAAAGAGCCAACTATTGCCATCAGAGCACCAGAGTCAGCATCCTGCTCAAGAGTCTCTTTTGGTTGATCACGTTTGCCCTTGGGAACAGAGCTCCTCAGTCTCCAAGCTCACCAATGTCATTCCTTTGCCCTGTTTAGCAGCCCTGTGCTTGTTCTTGAGCGTTCCTTTGCATGTGGCTCATTTCAGTCCTGGTTGTAAAGTGCAACTCAATATCAGCCTGCTGTTATGTTTGTAATTGATACTTACTATGAGCGGTAACCGTTAATTTTCAGTATTTTGAGTCTGGAAAAGTAAATTATATAAATCGAGATATAATAGCAGTAATACTATCCAAGCATAAAATAAGCAAGTTCAAAAGAGGGTATTTCAGACCAAAACAAATGCTGCGCGTAAGTTTGTTGCTTTTCTTTTCCTTCTGCAACTCGTTTAGAGCCACATGCTCAATGCAAGATGGTAGAATGCCTTCTCTAAGCTTCTCCTGCACTGGTGCTTTCCATTTGGCCAGCTTTAGGTTTCACTTTGTGCAGTGGTTTGCTGTACCATTTCTTATGGATGGAACGCTCTCTCTGCTTAGCCAAGGGGCCTGGAGTGGATGTTCTGCTTTTTGTTTGCTAACATGGGATGTGAAGTGCTGCCATTGACATTGGGTGGAGTCACAGCCACTCTACATGTATGGCAAAGGAGCAGACATGGAAGGATGTGATTTGATGGCAGGGATTTGGTATTTGGGGTAATTTTAAACCACTTGGAATCTCAGGTTTTGGATGAATGTGGTTTCACCACACCTGATTTTGGAACTAGAAGGAGAAAGAAGGAGGAGAGCATGAGTTGGGTGAAAATGATGTAGGGCAAAAGAAGTAGGTATATAGTCAGGAGTAGTAAAAAAATATCCATATATTCACATGAAAAAAGGCACCAAATTAGCTGTGGGGGGAGGAAGGAAAACAACTTATCTTTGGTGTAGAGAACAGCTCTGTCTTTAACTAAATGTGTTCTTTAAATGAAATACTAAGCAAACAAGCCTGGGTTTAAATGACAGCAAGAAGAGAATCCAAGGATTCCAGGGGAGTCGTTTGGAAGCTCTACACAAGTGAGGGATGGTACACGAAGTGCTGTGAATTAAAAGGTTTGCTTTGGGGACAGGCATTTGAGAAAGCTGGTGGATAGAGCTGTAATTTTGGTGTCTTTCTGACCCGTTAGGAATGGAAATAAAGCAGCTACACAGTTCTGAAAGAAGCATCCTTTGTTTATGAGGAAATGGGGTTGTGGGTTTGCAGCCCTCCGTAATGCAGTAATTAAGGAGTGGTGTGGCGGCCTTCAGTCTGACGTACGTTTTAGGAACGGGGTTTGGGAGGTGAACTGCTGCTTAGCTGTAGGCCTTGGAAAGATGCTCTGTGCTGTGTCAGCTGCAGCTCAGGGACACTGGCCAGCATTCAGTGGCTGGTTCAAGGCAATGAAACTGCATCATCGGTTCAGATACACGCAATATTGGTTTTCCAAGGTTTTTTTTTCCCTGTTGGAGGGCAGGTCATAGCAGAAGTGATTTTGGAAACAGATCTGAAATTGTGTTGGTTTTTGGTGTTTTTATTTTAGTGAGAAGGTTTTGCAAATGGCTCTTTGCCACGCAAGGAGAGTTTCATGCACAAGAGCCAATGCAAATCCTGAGGAGTTACAGCCACTACAGGCCATGCAGGAAAAGGGTAGAGAAAATGAAATGATAATAGCCTTGGTTTGCAGATGACCAGCCCACCACATCACTGCCATTTCTCCTAGCTGATATGGCTGAAGTTATTTATTAATGCCTTTATTAATGGCTGCCTAATGCCGTTTATGAACATGGCAAATGGAAATGGCTGTACCACTTCTCTCATTCTCCCGACTGCAGTGATTTGCCTTCAGCCTCATTTCTTCCTCTCAATTTAGTTTCATCTCACTGCTCATTGTTATAAGATCTTTTAATCTCTCTCTCTCTGTGGCATTTACATTCTTCAAATATTTGTTGACTACTTTGCTTTGTTTAACCTCCAAGTGTCTTTTTGTAAATGAGCCTCATGAATAATGTGATGTTTTTGTTGCTTTCCTTTGAGTTTATTCCTCTACAGGAATGTGGAGCTGTGCTGCTGCTCCTTTGCGTTCTCAGTTCCTTGGCTTGATGTACGTGCTTTGCTGTTGCCTCTATAACGCCTGTATGGAGTAGGAACGAAATAAAGGAGCAGTGCTGACTGCTCCTTTGTCATCACAGGAGGCCTCTCTGCTTTTCAGAGCACTGGGATATTTGCTAAAGCACAGCTCATGTGTTGCATGGGATGCCAGGGATGTGCAGGACAGGTGGGTTGCAGCAGGAGGTGACAAGAGTGAGGAGGCTGTGACATCTGCAGCTGCAGCCAGCAAAGGGAGCAAGGAGCAGGCAGGGTTAAGGAAACCCTGCTGATGTGGGATACGAGCATTCTTAAAGAGACAGTGGGTGCGTTTCTTATTCCAGTGGGCAGCAGCCAGTTCAGATGCCAGAGCTGGTGGCACGTTGCAAAGAAGGCTTTGTTTCAGCTCTACCAGGCTGCTATCAGAGCAGGGAATCTGTGTGTCAACTACTTTTGCGAACACAAAATGCATCGGAGCAGGGAGAAGCTCGCGTGCTTTAATGCTCTCTCCCTCAGCAGAACTGCTGCTGTCTGCAGTTTAAATGCTTTCAGAATCGGATAGCAGAGGAGCAGGGAAGACACAGTGCTGTGCCTCGGGAAAGGCGACGTGGTAACAGGCGATGCAAGCAAGTTAGCTCTTCATTGCTCACCTCCCCAGCAGGCAGCAGGACTCTCCCTGTGGATGCAGGTTTCTGTGTGTTTGAGTGCGTGCAGAGGTCTGTCAGTTCCATGGGAAGATGTTCTGATGCAGTGCAGGGATGGGATGGGGTACAGGGGGTTGCTGGGATGGAAGGGAGTGGGGTGTAAGGGAGAAGCTGGGCAAGGCACTTAGAGAGCAGCACATCTGTGCTGTGCAGGAGTAAGGGCTGCACTGAGTGGCTGCTCAGTGGGTTTCTGGGTGAGGCCAGCAGGATTACAGGAATCCGAGCCCATCCTGGAAGGAAAGGGTCATGCAAGGTTAAGAAAGTCAATTAGTGAGAGTGGGGATGGATCCATTGTGTCTGAATGGGTGGCCAGAGAGAAGATTTCTAGTGGTTCCGGTGACGGGGGGTGGGTCTGAAAGCAGTGATTGGTGAAGGCTTTAAAAGGCTGAATTTGGTTGGAATAAAGAGATTTGAGCAGCCCCAAAAATCGGAGCAGCTGCTGTAACTGCAGCTGTATGACACGATGTGGAAGCGAACATTGCACCAGGCAGTGCTAAAGAAAGGGATGGCACCCTTGTAATGCTCTTTTCCTTTTAAATAAATGTACTCATGGGTCTGGGCTGTTCCCGTGCAGTGTGGTGTGGGGCAGGGAGTGCAGGGGACTGCAGCAGTGGGGCATGGCTGTACCAGGAGGCTGGCTGTAGCCTGGCTGCTGGGACTGAGCAGCTGATGTGCATTCTGCTCTCTCCAATGGCAGCTATTGAAGCTTTACCCAGATGGCAGGGAGTTCTCCCTTTGTGCTTGGCTTGCCTAAGGCAGTGTACATAAGGGTTGCTTCCTTGCTATTTGGAGCAAGAGTGGATGTGGCTTCCTCACATTGAGTGCTGTCCAAAGGATGGGATTGGTGTGCTTTGGGTTTGAGGTGATGTTTGACTGCTGCTTGTCTGATGTTGCTCTAAATATAACTGAAAATACAGTGATGTGTGCTGTTTACCTCTGCCCTAAAGGGGTAAGAAAAGAAATACACCAATAACAGAGGCAGTTTTGTAATGATCCTGCAGGAGCCTGTCATTAATGCTCAATCTCCTGTTTCTCCTGCTATTTATCTGTGTGTATGATGTCATTACTGTGGTTAACCTGTTGTTTTGCTTTTCCTTCCATCCTTTCTTAAACTGGGCATGCTTCTTGCACCTGGAATGCCCTCAGACCTTGCAGTCGAAGGTATCTCCTTGAGCACAGTGGGGTTTGGACTGAGCACAGCCTGGTGTCCCCATGCCCTTCACTGCAGGGTTGGAGGCTGGCAGTCAGCTATTGAGGGTGGGGTTCTGTCTGTCTGCAAGCTGCCCAGCCATCATCACAGTGCTAGGAAACAGAGAAATGCCAGTGTTGTGTTTAATGCTTGAGCTCCGAAATTTCTGCTGGTGTTATTGATGTTCTGGTTAATCTTCATTTCCAAGTACACTGACTGCTGTACGCGTTATCTGTCAGTGTGGCGTGAGTGCTTCTGGAGGGAAACATGCAACAGCTTATCATCAGTGCACTGGGGCAGAGCATGTGATGGCTCCAGAGGCAAAAAGGAGATGGACTTAATATCATACGAAAACTGGCAAGGAGGTCAGCCTTTTCCATTGCATCATCCCAAACCAGTAGGTTCCAGGCTGGAGCTGTTGTCTCTGTGTGGTCAGTTGGGTATTTGCTTTCTTTTGGCTATTTGTCCTTACCAGGATGCCACACCATGAAGGGATGTGATTCTTTTGTTTCCAATGCACAGAGCAGTGTTGGGCCTACTGAGTGTCATGGCCTCATTTCCCTTTTGCTGTCCTTCATCCCCAGTTTCAGATCCCACACTGATTTAAAGAGGGCTACAAGTTCATTACATATTCTCACAGGTAACGTTGTTTATGAAGACATTACTGCAGAGATCTTGGGTAATTCCACATGCGATAGCAGTGGTTGATGATAAAACTTCCTACAAAGATCCTGGGCACACTAAAATCAGTTGTCCTGTTTGAAGGAGGCTCCAGCCCTCCCTCAGGTGCCTTATCCCTTGGTGCTGCCCCTCAGTCCTCACTCACTGTCATGACATCTGTCACGACATCATGACACCTTTCCTGCTCTGAACCCTCCATGTGCAGTTTGGAGCTTGGTGCAATCCCAACAGGTAGGACTCTTTGTTTCCTGGGTGAGGTAGGATCTGCTGCTGTGAATGCCTTGAATTCTGTATGTTTCCTTTTGTGCAATTAAGGAGAGCTAATGAGCTCCTTTTAGTGCAGTCTCCTTGCAGAGGTAGCTGACCTCTTGTTAATCTTGGATTAAGTTCTTAGTAAGAACTGGCTCTTTGTGTGTCCCAGTTAAGATGTTGACACTTTGTTCTCTCTCCTTGTTCTCCTCCTCCCCCCTCGGCCTTCCCATGCCTTTGAGTACATGAATGCCTCCTTCCTCCCCCATGCTGGAGGAGCCCATGTGCTCATAGCAGCCATCGCACCCATGAAAATGCTGTTATCAGTTCTGAGTGCTCCAACAAGGTTTTGGCTCGTTCTGGTACCCATATGGGAGCACATTTCTTTTTGCAGAGGGAGAAGAAAGAGTTCTGGAAATTCTCTTTATTGTTTAACAGGGTGAGAATGCCGGGGTTTGAAGTGCAGCACCCACTTTGTGTGCTGGAGGCTGCCCCAATGTTCTGTGGGCAGGAGGCAGCCAACAGGACCGCAAATCCCAGTCACAGAGTGGAGAGTGTGATGGAGAAACACAGCTTCTGTGCTGCACCAAGGATGTGAGCACAACATTAATTACCATCCAAGTAAGTCAGCTACCCATTAACGCTAATCTTACTTGCAGATCCTGAGGTTGTAGTGTTCCACTGGGGATGCCCTGAGGACAGGTATACTGAGATTGCTGGTATGCCTTGCTGAAGCTGCCATCAAAAGTGCTGTGGGAGCGTAACTGTCCTTGGTTCTGTTCTGAACTCAGCTGAAGATTTGACCTGTTGGGTGAAACTCATGGCTCACACACTCACTCACTCCTTCCTCTGTGCATTCAGACTGTCTCCTGTGTATCCATTGTCAGCCTTGGGCTTTAATTACATGGCCAGTGCATCGTTTCCCCTCACCTGAGATTCAATATGCATCAACATGCTTGAGTTTCGGCTGGGCAGTGCTGTCTGCTGTAGGTGTGCGTGCTTGGAACCAGAGCTCCTTGTAGGAGTGCTACTGTTGTGGGAGCTTCCACCCAGTGTGGGGCTCATAAGTGCAGTGTTGGGGCAGTGGTGTGAGGTTGTGCTGTGGGAAGTTCAGCAGTCAAGGCCTCCCCAAGCTGACCTCAGAGGAAATAATGTGCTGGTGCTTGTCTTGCTTTTCTGGCACCACGGCAAGAGGTGAGAGTGTTATGTGCAGGCAGAACTGGTCAACGTAAAATGAGTTCTGCAACTCTTGAATTGAATGGGAACGGGTAGCTTAAGAGAACTTTGAAGATCCTCTTCCCAGTGCACTGTTACCAAAGGTTCAAAGTCTTCATAGTGACATGCATGGTGCTGCAGAGAACCAGAAACATACCCAGAATGTTTCTCCCTCTGTTGAATTCTTGGTTGAATTTTGAAGATCTAATTAAGTTCTTAAAGCACTTGAGGTTTCAAATTACCCATAACTTTGCCTTGTGCACACACCACCCAAGCAAAGCCTAAGGAGCTTTTCATCAGGTAAGCCTTGCATTTTTACAGCTGCTCTTACAGTGCTTTTAGAAGCCAAACTTTCTTTGGATTCATCATATCTCGTGTCTCTCTGAAGGATGGTCTTAACCTCAGGTGCTGGACTCATCTTGCCAATTCATGACCTGCTTTGAGCCTCAACGTGCTCTCAATGCGTGACTCTGAGTGTCATACAGAAACAAACAGAATAGGTTCACAGGCTGCGAAACAAAATGGGGTCATTCAGCCGCCTCCTTTGAAGTATAAAGACTTGCCCAAACTGATTTTTGTTTGAGGTACAGAACGGAATTTAGAAGAGCATGAAACCTTCCTTTGTGTTGTTTTCCAAAGTTGGGTTATCTTGCTTTGAATTAAGTAGTTTTTAGCACTGTTGCTTCTAAAAACGCATCTCTTTCATCTTGGCAGAGTTTGCTCTGCTGAAGCTGTGGTGGACGTGTAGAGTTAGAGCCTGAATTCAGGCATTAATGGGTGAAGTGGCAGTTGTCTCTTTTGGTGGCGTTATGGGTTATTTTTGGTGCTCTTTGTAAATCTCAGTTACTTGTGAACATGTAATTATTTGTCTGATAATATAATGTCTGATTTTAACAGAAGTCAGTCAGTTTAAAATCATGCACAGCATGTGAATTGCACGGGGGCACATGTGATGGTGCAAATCATTGATTCATAGAAGCAAAGCACCTCCTGCTCCCACTGCTTTAGATTATTTGAGGTGCTGGATGACCAGCCTTTGGGAGAGGTCTTTTGGGACAGTAGTACTGTAAGTGGTGACTGATTCTGAAGAGAAAATTATCAGCAGTTTCAGTGCCTGGAATGGGTAAAATACAACATAAGGAAGCAGAGGGCAGAGCAATGCATATTTACATCACTTAAGGTGTAGTGGGAGCAGTAGGTCTCCAAGAGGTCATTTGCAGCATCTAAATTTGGCTGCAGTTGCCTGGCTTAGGTACTCTGAATCATGCTCTGGAGTTGCCTTCCTGGCTCCATTGACACCACAGGGAGCTCTTACAGCAAACATATCTGATAGGTGATGAGAAGGTATGTGTTTTTAAACCACTGTGGCCAAACTGGTGCAGCATCTTTGGCCCAGGAGCAGGTGTGAGTGTCCTTCAGAAACCTCACTGACGCTACAACAAGAGTCACCAACTTCCCATGATACAACTCTTAAACAATCCCCAGGCCTGTTTATACATGGCTAGGCATGAAAAATTAAACCTCATTAGCTTTGTGGATGGAGTGAGCTAAATTGAGTTGAGGTCACCTTAATTCGGAATGTGTCCTCGCGGTGTTTCATTCAGTTTAGATAATCCACTTTGCCTGTTAATTAGGGTTTAATTTTCCTGACTGTTCTTGTATTGACATGCTTGCAGGTTTTGAAACTTTCTCTTAAAGGAATGGATGGGTGTGTGTGTGTGTGCAGGGAGAATGAAGGGATATATTCTTTTAACCCGGAGGATCTTCACTCATAGGCTTAGCCAAGACTTGACAAACAGCACCCAGAAATGCCAAGATTATAATCAGGGGCCATCGGGAAAAATCCCAGGAGCTCCCCCTCCCCCTTCTGGTGGGCAGGGATGGATCCCCAGGCATTAAGGGGCTCGCGTTATGTAAAGAGGCAGCCCACAGGCTGTGTGCATGCGCACGCGTGTGCGCGTGTGTGCGCGTGCAGCGGAGGGTGTGAAAGAGCCGGCATCACCAGCAGCACAAAGAGCAGGGAGGGGGGGGAGAGGGAGGCTGAACCATGGCAGGAGCCTGGGTAGTGTGTGGGGTGGCTGGGAGAGAGGGTTGGGGGTGTCCATAAGGACTCCCACCCCGATCCCCCATTCCTTCAGCACGGGCGATGGTGATGGAGGTGAGCACACACGAGTGCATGAATGAATGAATTCCTAGCTGCTCCGCGCTGCGTTCCGGTCCCTAATGGCTACCAGGTTAGTGTTCCTCTCCTGTTCTGTTGCCGACGTCTCTCTTCCTCTCTCTCTGCCTCTATGTGCCGTCTGCTGGCTCCGAGCGTGTGCCTGTGTGTGTACGTGTGCATATGTGTGTGTGAAAGACACAGCCCGAGTGCTGCTTGTGCCACGCTGAGCACAGGTTTGCTGAGCAAATTACCGTCCGAGACATACGCTTTCCAGGCAGATTAAATCTGGAGTCCATGTTGGTTGCCATTGCTGCTCCTTTCTGTTCGGGGGACTTGAAAGCAGACAGCGTGACATCATGTTGCAGAGATGCTTCATTTCTTTCCCCTTCCCCAGCCCCGATTTCTTTCTCCCTTATTCTCCCCTATGTGTGCGCCCTACCTCTCCTGCAGCGGAATTGCCAGAGCAGCCTTTTCGATTGTTTGTAACAACGAGGATCAAATCTGATTGTTGTTTGCAGCTTTCTCTCCCCTCACCCCTCCTGCTTTTCCCTTCTCTCCAGCTGCCCACCCCCCACCTCCCACCCCCACCACCAAGGGACAGCTCTGCTCACTGGGCATTGGAGGGGCTGAGCCCGCTGTCTGGCCCCACAGCACCTCACCGGAGGCAGCAGCTGCAGGAAGATGGTGTTTTTGTTTGCCCATGTGCTCCTTTGCTCTCAGAGCTCACAGAGCATGCAGGCTGCTGTCTGGGTTCTGCTTTGCATTCCTCTCAGCGTTGATGTATTTGCAGAGAAAGGGATAGGTTTTTGTGCTGCTCCATCCTCCCAGCACTATACAGGTGGCTGTTTATTTATTTATCTTCCCTATTCCCTGCAAATACTACTTTCCTTAGATTACTGATGACTGGCATCATCCTGTCCATCATGGAAATTACTGATTCAGAGTGTGTATATATATATATATATATATATATATATATATATGTATATATATACACCCGTGTCTTTGCTCTGTAAGTCACGTGCATCTTCAGGACAACCCCTTTTGAAGCTGGTAGATTTACCATGGAGCTCCTGACTTTGGCTCAGTAGAATAGGAGGAAATTTTAAGCTAAAGTGCATTAATTCTTGATGCCCAACTGCTCGTGCCACTGAGAACCAGAGAGCTGGATGAAGGAAGAGAATATGCCACGTGGGGACAAGCCTGAATCGGGTCCTGGGGACAAAGGACTGTAAGTGAGTGATGGTTTTATGCCCTTGGCCCTCTGTTTTTAGCTCCCAGCTGGGCTGTGCTGCTGCATGGTTAGAGCAAAGGAGAGAGGTGGCATAGAGGATATTGGGGTGAGGGGATGGGGGATGTTGCATTGTTGTTTTTAGAATAATAAAAAGATGGAACATTGAGGGATGAGGGAAATAAACCAATTTGGTCAGGGTTGAAGATCACAGCATCTTCCATTAATCCCTGCAAGCTGATGGTGGTGAGTGGGAGGATGTAAAACTCCAGCTTTGTCTTCTAGTTCTGAGATGCACGGTGTCCCAGCACCTTGTTGCTGGCAAGGTGTGATGTGAGGCTTTGTTAGATGAGTAACCTGTGATTTATAGAACCCTTGTTGCAAGACTGGATTGCATTCAGGAGGATGCTACCTGTGCTGGGGATAAAGGCCTGTGTCAGCTTTGCTGAGGTTATGGCATGAGATGGGCTGGAAGGAAGAAGGTTTGTGCTCTCCATGAGGTAACATGGGAATCATCCAAAAACCAGTCTGGGTATTGATCATTATCAAGAGCATTATTGCATTTTTTAAAAATATCTATGTTGAAAAGCTGTGCGAGGCATTGAAGGCAGGATCAGATATTGCAGTTCCTGCTGTTAATTACAGGAGCCATTGTGATGGGAAGGAGGGGAAACAAAGCCCTTCTGGTTATCCTTTCTGGAGGTTCCCTGGGGCTGTGGCAGGGCTGGGTGTGAAGCAGGAGCACAGTGGGCTTCACAGGGATATTGAAGTCTTACTTTGCATTATTTTGCATTGTTCTCCCTTTACTGCTTCCCCAAATTCTTCTTCTTATTCATCCCACTTTGTTCCAGGTGGTTTGCCCCCCTTCGGAGCAGATGTAACTATTAATTTGTGGGTGATTAAGCAGTTTAGGATATAAATTATAACACCTTTTTGGTTCTCTGCAGATGAATGGCTCTTTCTAGCATATGCCTGTTGCAATATCAGGCATTACTGTTAAGATTTCTCTTGTTCTACTTAGAAAACACGTTCTGACTTTTTCTAGGGAAGCTGAGGATCGTTTTGAGCGCAGTACAGTGGGAGTTTCCATACGATATGAGACCGTATGTCCATTGGAATTGCTTGTCTGTCTCCAGTGGTAACCAGTATCAGATTCAAAGGAAAACAATGACAGTGTTAATAATACATTTGACCAGCCTCGCGATGCTGTTATGTGTGCTGATGGCACATTCTTCCTTAACACTTGCAGTGATTTGCTCCTCCCCTTGAAGCACAGTAATTGCATTAATTTTATCTCATAAATATGTAAACACGCTATTGAATCTCACAGGAGGAGGAAACTATTGTGTGAACCTTCAAAATAATCATGGAAATGGTTTGACACGATGGATCTCTCTGTTACAAACTAACTGCTCAAAAAGCAAGCAGAAAGTGTACTCTAAGTATTGTTTTTAAAGCAGTTGTCATGCAACACTGCTCAGTGTCTGCACAGCTCTATAGCTGGCCCTCCTACTGCTTTAATGCTTTCTTTGTATCTCTTTTTTTGCTGGGAGATGCAGCGTAAGCATAGTGTTCTGTTATAGCCTTTAGAACAAGGGCAAAGCAAAGGATGCAGGGAGGGTTTCGTTCTCAGCTGATAAATCCGTGTAGGTTGGTGATGACCAAAAAGTTGTTGCCATCTTTTTGCTGCTCGGTGGGCTGCTTAATGAGTTTCTGAACCTCAGCTTTTTCCAGTGATGTCAGACTGTATCAGAGAAAAGCATTTTTGTGGGCGTCCAATTAACCCCCTTGCTAGCTGCTGCTGCTGAGGAGAATTAACTCTTTTTGTCAGCCAGCCAGGCTTGAGGTGCCTTCTTGACCCTGTGTTATTTCCTGCTCTTTTCGAGGCTATACCAGCACACTTCTGTTTTGTGTGAGGATATCCTTCGTCCTTGAAAGCATGTAAGCACAGGCCTGACTTTGTTTGCAGCCTAGATTTCAGTGGGCCCCGACACAGAGCTAAATGCATGCTTGAGTTCTTTGCTTCTTCACAGACATAGCACTCAGTACCATACAGAATGAAGCCTGATGGCTGCAGTGCTGCCTGTCGCCCCATTTGGGCCCCCTGTTGCATGCTGACAGATGGGGGGACGTGCAGCTTTTGCACCTCTGTTCTGGCAAAGCAAGTTCCTCTGGGAACCATGGTGATGGTGGAGGCTGAGATTAGCTTTCCGGATCAGGACTTTCTTCAGGAAGTCTGAGAGGGTTAGAAATATGCTGCAGGAAATGGTGTCACCGATCTGTGTCTGCCTTCTGGGAAGCCAGCGGTGGCAGCGAGGCAGGGAGATCTGTATGAGTGAGGCTGCCCCTTGCTCCCATAGATCCTTCGGTACCCTCCTAACACAATGATTGAGTTGTAATTCACATTCTGCAGCTGCAGGATTGAAATGGATTTGCGTTGCATCCTCTTAATCCCAGCTGATCATTACCTGCAAGGAGCCCAGTGCTGTGCCCACAGCATGGCTGTGCCACGCTGCTGCATGGGCTGGGGGGCAAAGGCTTTTCAGCAGGTACATAGGGGGGCTGTGCTTGGCTGGGGGTTGCACCCAGGAACAACAAGTGTTTGCTTCCTAGGTGGGCTTGTTTGTGTTCCGTCCCTCTCTTGGCCTGTTGCATTCACTAAAGGCTGCTCTGCAGGGGTGTGCAAGGCCCTGAATGCTCTCTGCTCAATTAGTTCTGTAAAGCATTGTTTATTACTATTATTATTCTTTTTTTTTCTTTTTTTTTTTAATTGTCAAAGTGGGTCAAGTCGTTTTGGCATTTCAGGCGCCCGATTCCTGGTTCAATTGCAGGCCTCGGTCACTATGACAACTGCAGCAAGCGTTCGTCATGGCTGTGCCTTGGGCCAGGTTCAAACTTGGGGCTGCAGCATTAGCACAGAGAGTGTTGAGGGGCTCGGGATGAAGGGCTGCAGGTTTGTAGGGCTGTGCAAGGAGCTGATTTAGCTTTGTAGGGCACACAGAAGATGCTCAGTGACTGGAAAGCAAATTCCGAGGTCGATCTGCTCTCTGAGGTTCCTTTTGGCAGAGCTGGCACAGGCAGGGCATGCCAAGCTGAGTGAGCACCTATGTGCCAGCTGCTGTGGAGCTGCAGCAGTTTGGGTTAGTCAGGCATGGCCAAAAAACCCACTGGAGGAGCAATGCAAGTCCTTGAGCCATCAGTATGAGCCAGCCATCTCAGCTACACACTGCCTGGGCTAGGTGTGCTGCGTGCAGCCTTAAAGCACACTGAGAATGTGTTTTTCATGTCTGCGTGAGTGTACATTGAAATGAGTATTAATTTATTGCAGCCCACAGGAGGCAAAGTCTGTCTCATTTATCATTTGATTGCATTTTGGCAGGTTCCATCTGAGTTTCACGTGTGTACAGTGCTTCTCTATGTTGCTTTTAAACTGGTTATCTTATGCTTTACTTTAGAAGCAGGCAGAATTCGGTGCTGTGTTATAATTGTAATGAACAGAGCCTTGGCTGAATGTGACCTGGTCTTTAGAAGAGTTGCTTGAAGATGAAACTCAAAGTGAAACCTGCGTGTGAGCTCCCATGAGCTGAAAATGGAAGGGAGGTGGTGCTTGAGGAGCTCAAGTTTTGTAGGGCTGCAGCAGAAAAGCAGAATGTCCATTCAGAGCAATCCAGCACAGTGATAGGTGACTCAGGAATGCTCGATTCAGATTCCTCCCTTGTAATTCTTGGGAGCTCTCGAATCAGTTTGCATTGAGTTGAGCATGCTGAGGCAAGATTGAGGAAATTTGCTGTAATGCCAGATAAGCAATTACACAGCATGAGCAGGAGCAATAGAGCCTCAGAATTATTAATAAGCATAGGAATGGCAATTGGAAACCATTTCCGTCTCTGATGAAGTGCAGGTTGCAATGCCCTTTGCACAGCACCTTGTGCACGTGGAAAAAGGCATCAAAGAGAAGGAACAGCGTGGGGATCTGAGTTTTTATGTCTTACACTGGGATTGATGCTCAGCTCAGTGTTAAAATGGGTTTCTGCTTTAGGTGTTGGCGGAAGGCATGGGTTGAGAAGCTCCATTCCCTTCAACGATTCATTGTTTCCGTGAATCTCTTTCCTTCTTTGATTTAAGTCATGAGAGCTTTTTATGTTCTGGTGAACTGTTTTCGTGCTGTCTCTAACTGGTGTGGGAAAAGGATGGTTTGATGCAGGAAGTCATGACCGCATCATCTGTGAGTGGTGGCATCTCCCCCAACCCCCCCCCCAGTGCCCCAGGGGTTTTGATAGACTTTAATGGAGCATTTCCTCAAAGATAAGGTTCCTTTTTTTTGTGCATGCTGCTGGGAAGGAGGGGTAGGGTGGGCCTTTATGGTGAGCGTGCTGACATCTCCCTTAGTCTTGAGCACAAGTTGAGGTTTTCTGAGCTCGGTTCACCATTTTCAAGTCTTAGAGCCTACAGGAGAGAATGAGGTCATTTTCCCCCCTTCTTCTCCACTCAGTTGAAGAGTGGGTGGAAAAAGACACTGACAAGCAGCTGAAGTTCCAGTTGCTCACATTGAGTGACATCTATCTGCTGCCTCACTTCACTGGGAGAGATCAGTCCCAAGCGTGACAGTGGGTATGTGGCTTTGGGCACCTTTATCTGCTGTGATATTGGAGAAACCTCTGGGTAGTGCCTCACCTCAAGGGGAGAGTGCAGCATTTGCTTTCTGTTGGAGCTGCAGGTTGACATCCCTGCTCTGTCTTTCTATTTGCAGTACTGCCAGTAACTCAAACCGCAGCACGCCTGCCTGCTCCCCCATCCTGCGCAAACGCTCCCGGTCCCCAACACCGCAGGACTCCCAAGGAGACACCATGGTGGAAAAAGGCTCAGACCACTCGTCAGACAAATCCCCTTCCACGCCGGAGCAGGGTGTACAGCGGAGCTGTTCCTCTCAGTCGGGCCGCAGTGGGGCCAAGAACTCCAAGGTAAGGAGCGAGCAAATAACTGTGGTCAAGATGCACACTAAGTAACATAACTGGCTTTGTCCAGTGCTATCTATTTACCTCCTTCTTCCCCCATTATGATTCTAAGAACTGGAGGCCATCTGGGTAGGTCAGACCTACCCTCTGTCATCCTTTCAGTGGACTCAGTCCATGAATTGCTGATGGCTTGGACTGTGGCTCAGAACTGGCTTTTGTAGGCTAATCATTCGGGGCCCTGTTGTCTTGGCAGGCACTGTGATTTTGAATAAGACCTTGAAAATCAGCTGTTGCAATTGCTCTTTATCAATTAGATCATGGAGGGTCATGGAACACATAAAGATTCCTCTGTGCAGACAGCTTGTAAAAAGCCCACGCATCTCTCTAGTCCTGGCCAAGCCGTGTTGAGATGAGGTTCAAGCTGTACAGAATCAGTTTGCTAGTCCTCTGCATGGTGTCTCCTAATGGTACAATATTACAGGTGTCTGAAATCTTGGACAGATGATACTTTTCCTCAGTAAGGGACAGTATTGGACAGTATTTTGACAGCATTGGAGCCCGTATCAGCCTTGTCTTTGCTGTACAGAAAGGATGAGGGTTTCAGGTGTGGGGCCTCCTAATTTACTGTGAACAGTGGGATTTGGTGAAGCAGGGCTGTGGGAACCAAGTGTAACCTTTGATAGCAACGCTGACGTCAGTGGTGTAGTAGCTGCCAGGAGCATTTGCGTTTTACTCATTTTGCAAAGTGAAATATTTCACCCTGAACCACTCCACAGTGTCAGAAATGACTGTGTGGAATAAACGCTGGCTTGTGGGCAATGAGCTGTTGGGTCCTTCGCCCAACTTAGTGCTGGATTGTGTCATGTGCATGAAAAGTCTTCATCTTGGCATTCACCATCAGGAGAGGAAACAGGATCCACTGGCCCACACTCCCTGGGCTGATTTGCTCTCTCATCTCTAAGGAAGGAGGATGTGTGTTAAAAAGATGAGTTGAAGGGATTTTTGGGGGACTTTTGAGGCTAGGCGGTTCTGGGGCTGCCCTTGAGGTCAGACTTGCTTCCTGTGTGCCCAGTAACCTTCAGCCACCACCCCTGGGTGGAGGAGAATGTGTGATGGTACTGTCAGGCCCAGTGTGTATGGGCAGTCTGTCCCCAGATAGAAGCCATGTAAGTGGGAGGAGGCAGGATGCTTGCTGTGCTCATTGCACACCGAGGGTCAGCCTGTCAGGGCAATAGCATCCTCAGCAAGGGGTGTTCCTGAGGTGAGTTGTGTTGCTTTAGCTGCGATGGGATTCAAGGCCACAGTAATGTGATTCTTAACAACGCAGGGACTGCTGAAGCTTAATAGTATAGCTTAATAATAATTCATGGTGCTTTGAACAAGGAAAGGAAGTGGAACTGGGAGGGTTACGATGCTGACTGTTGGGTTTGGTGGGTTTTCCTTCTCTTGAATCGTGAGGTAATTTCTCTTCTTTCCTTAATTTCTCTCTTTTCATTCCTGCATGCTTTCTCTCCGATTAAGTCACACAAGCGCCTCTCCAAAGTAAGCCTTCTTTTTTCTCTCCTGTGCCCCACTGTAGAATTGTCTCATTCTGCAGAACCCCTCCCTGTGGTACCGAGCAGTGACTCCAGTAAGGCATTCTCCTGGCACGGCTGTGAGAATGTCAGCAAGAGCTCACCCCGATGCCTGTAGCTGAGAAGCTGGTTTCACTTATATCACTGGGATCTCATTAATATTTGCTCACATGGTGTGAAAACTGGCCTGTTCCCCACATTCCTTCTATTAATTTCAAGTAATTTTAGGCTTCGTTTTAAGATTTGCTTTTCCTCTCCCTTAAAATGAGTTGCTGCCTTTATAGGGAGAGACCCTCTGGTCTTTGGTAAGGCTGAACTGTACCATAATCCATCTTCTTTCCTCCCTTCTTTTATGCCTTTTGGAAGCGGGAGTTGATCTCTCTCTAACTTAACTGTTTGTTTGTTTTATGATGAAGAGTTGATTTGAGGCCATTGATCTCATTTCATTGACCTTTCATGTTTTTCTGTGTGATGTAAATATTAAAGATCGGTGATTTCAAATGAACCCAGCTTAAACCTGGTAGAACAGACTCATCCCGAATGAATTGTGAGAATTCATGGGCTCGCTCTGGAAGGTAGTAAGTAGAAAATCCCTCTGTGGGGTGCTTGGATTGGAGATGAGCTCATCTGAGACGTGATCTCACATCTCTGTGCTGCCCTCAGAAGAGTGTAAAAATCAGACACGCTGTTGGGATGCTTATTGGACAAAGTGTCAGGCTGTTGGCATTTCTACATGTGAATGCAAGTGAAGTTATAAATCAGAATGGCTTGGATGGCTTCGTAATCCGCCAAATCAATGTCTTGGCTTTTCCCCAGCTGATACCTTGGATTCAATTCTAAGCAACCTCCTAGTAAGCAGTGAAGTTTACAGTGCTGTGTTACTGTTTTTCCTTGGTCAGAATGCCCCTTGTAGCCAGCCGTGTCTTGCATGATTGCTGGTGGCTGCTGGGATCTTCATGTCTTCCTTTAGATAGGTTGTCTTTTGCATGGTAATTGTAGCTTGGGTGCTATATAGAGGATTGTGGGCCTAAGATCTAAAGTGAGGTGTGACACCAGTTCTATGGAAGACACAAGTATGGAGTGGCAGAGCCCTGCAGGGCTTGCTGGTGAGTAGAGGCACATGGGCAGGCTGGGTTGGAGGTGAGAAGAGCTTTGATAGGGAGCGATGCGTGCAGTGTGTTTGTATTGCTGCTGTGCTTTATAACAGCTAGAGAAACAAAAGGAAGATGGAGCCGAGGTGAGTGCTGGTGTATGGAAAGCAGATGCAGAGAAAGGGGGTCCTGGGCTCTCCCAGTCCTTATCAAAGCCAGAATCTCACCCTGTGCTCCACAAAACAGCCCCTTTTGGTATGAGAGGGTCGGGTGCAGTGAGCTCCCTGTCTCTCCCTACATGACGAAGATTCCTGTTTAAGATGGGGAAAGGCTGGGAACAAAGAAAGGAGGGGCAGACATGGTGAAATCTCCTTTTTCAGCCTCTTCTCCTTTCCCCACCCCACTTCTGTAAGAAGAACGGTTTGATTTTTCCAACCTGTCTCGCTGATGAAATGAAACAGCTTGAGCCCATGAGTTTGATGCTGTGTTGATACAACCGCTGACAGCTCTGCTTGAAGTCCCTTGCCCTCTTTTGTCTGTCGCTCTGATTGTCGTGCTGCAGTGCTGCCATCAGAGGGAGCGCTTCACCAGGAGTTTTTAAGCACTGGATTGCATCTGTAAGAGGCCTTTCTTGGAGCTGGTTTCCCTTGCCATCCACCACCATGGCATGGACCAGATGATTGTAAGCCTGTCTCAGCCTTAGGCTCACACTGCTGCTCCTGAAACAGCTTTCTGGGCTTAGGGAACGAAGGGATTTTGCTTACTGCCAACAGTGAGATAAGGTATTTTTAACTCTCTTGCTCTTGCACAGAGATAAACGTGCTTTCATCTCTGTTGCAAGATTCTTCCCACTGTCTGTGCCTAATAGCAACGCAGACTCAGAAGACTGTAGAGCCGTTTAGGTGGGGAGGGGTCTCTGAAGGTCTCTGGTCCAAAATCCTGTTCAAAGTCAGGTTGATTTGGTTAGACTGAGTTGCCCAGAGACTTCCCTGCATTTTGAATGGAGATACCACAGCCTTGCTTGGGTCCCTGCTCCAGTGCTTAACCACTCTTGCTGTGAACAGGCTTTATCCAAGTAGAATTCCCTTACTGCAGCATATGACTGTTGCACCTTGTCCTTTTAGTGTCAGTTTTGAGAAGAGTTTGGCTGTGTCTTCCCATTTGATCCTCCTGCTGGGAGGCACAATCCCCCTTTGAGGTATTCTGCTCATTTTGAACAGAGCTGACGAGTCTGAGAATAAAGTGCATCGATGTATTTGAGTTACAGGGATACAGAAGACAGGTGAATAGTGTAGATCTAGAGGTATGCAGACCAGGAGGGAAGGGTTCTGGAATGTATTCAGAGCTCTGTGCCCTCACCCTGGCTCTGTGCCCCCATTTCCCTGGTTATAAAATAGACTTAGTGATATATCTGTAGCCCATGGCATGTCATTCACTTGGCAGAATGTTTCTGTTCCTCTGGAAGCAGAAGTATGTAGGAGGGATTGTGATCCTGCTCCCAGTAGTGCTGAAAGATGGAAACTTCTGTCGGCTTCAAGCTGGCAAGCTGAACTTCATTCATGTGATCCTTTGCTTCCCATCTGCACTATAAAGCTGTAACTTTCCAAGCAAATACAGGATTATTAACCCACAAAGATTCAGGGGCAGCCTTACAGTCATTAGAGGCTCATAAATGCCCCATTTTTCCTCTTTTCTCAACTTCTCCAACACTTCCTGGTTACAGCCACCATGTAACTCTGCATTCTGCTGTCAGCTCCCACAGCATCACCTCTGCAAACCAGTGGCATCTTTTCCACTTTAGTGTGCAGCTCCCTTCCTCCCCTCCTGCTTCATTTGATCTTTTCTGTTCTAATGCTTATGGTTTCTTTTTCCAGTATGACAGACTTAACCTGCTCAAAGTAAGAATATGTTTTTCCTCTTTCTTTTTCACCCCTCTCTGCTATTCTGTCTCTTGATTTTTGCAGTCTGCAGCCCTGACACTCTGTGATAAACCTTTTCTCTTTATAAGTTGAACGCAGTTGAAGTTGGGTTTAAGAAGTCAGGTTATCACAGAGCCTTAGTTTTGCTCTTCTTTGGACTCTCTGTAGTTACATGTAAAATGTAGATGATGGGGATGAAAGAACCTCCTCATGTTTAGGAAACTTGAAGCCTAAGATGAAGCTTGGGTATCCATCTAAAGGAAAAGGGAAGATGCTGCAGAGGAGCCACTGCTGGGGGTGGCTTTTCCTTGTCCCCTTGCAGAGAAGAATGGCTTCAGCTGGACAGTTTATGAATGGAGGGTATGGCCACGCATGGAGAAGTGTAGAAAGTAAGAGAAGAGATTCCTCTACTTAGTTATTGAGCCTGTTCAGCTCTTTGGCTCATATCCTTTCCCCTGGGTTTGGGGAAAGGCCTTAGGAGTGTTGCTCATTCAGGTATCAAATTGCTGTGGTTTGTTTTGTGACATATTCCATGTTACAATGGGGATTTTCATTGAGGACCAGTGCAGTGAACAGAATGATTTCCCAACTGGCCAAAGTGCCTGAGGGTGGCAAAAACAGTCCTTGGGAAGGGTTGGCTGCCAGCTGGGTGTGGGATATGGGTGCATTGATGTACAGGGAGCACAGGAAACTGTGAGCAGGGAGGAGAGCATGTCTTCATAGCAATCTCTGGTCCAATCTGTTCTCATTAACACTCTGCACTTACTTCCTTATGGTAAAACATGATGAACCAAACATCATTGCTCCTGTTGTGAGCTATCCCAGCACAGCTGATTTCTGTGTTTATGGCAAATAGGAACGTAGGTCTCTGAGTGAAACTTTCTCAGACTCCCTTAAAAGTCTGAGATGAGTTTGTTTGCCTCGGTATTCTAGCCTGGATGGGATATAAAACTGACAAATACTCCCAGTCCAAAGTCAGATGCAAGATGTCTTCAAAGACAGAAGTGCAGTAAGACATTGCTTCTGCCTTTGTCCATTCAGCAGAACTCAGCTGGGTGCCATGTAAGGTGTGTGGCTGTGGGTTGGAGGAAGGATTGGGTGCAGCTGTGGGGCTGCTGGCACCCACAGTGCTGATGCTGTGCCCCATGGCTCAGCACTGCTCATGTTGTAAGGCTGCAGTGCCACAAGCTTTGTTGCTGTACTGGGGTAAATCCACCCCAGCCGTGGGGATGCTTCTGCTCTGTGTCCTGACATTGGAAAGCCAGCCTTGCCGGAATGGGACTTCTCTGGCTGAAAATGGCTTTCCAAGAGTGACTTTCCAAGCCAAATGAGCCTTTTCAGATGCTCCAGTGTGACATGTGGCCTGTCCTGAAACCATCTGAAATGCCATAATAAGGACAAAAACATACGTGTGCAGATGATGCAAAACACTGTGCTAAAATGTTGCAAATAAGTCTCTTTTTTTTTACTGTTCAGCTTTTCTATTGCTTTCCTTCAGCAACGTTCTTGTCCCTATACGTGTCTCCCTTTTAAAATGTAAAATACTACTGGAAGTGTTGGCTGATGGCTGCTGTGAGTATAAGGGTCTCCCTGCATTCTGAAGGTTCACCAAGTGTTGTTGTTTGCAGCGGGTCCATTCAAATCAGTGTGATTTTCCCAACCTGGGCTGCAGGCCTGGAAAACGAAGCCTCAAACAGAAACATGTGGCAGTGGTTATGATGAGCTCCTCTGTTGCTAGTGGGCATTGCTGTTCTGCAAAAGGGATTGCAGCATGTGCTCGGGTGCGTGTGCGTGCATGTGGACATGCACACATTAGCCTGAACTGTTTCCTATTATAGATTCTCGCTCCTGGATTTGATCTTTGTTTCTGTAACTGACAATAGCAGTGTTAGAACTTGCTGTAAAAGGCATTGAAATCTCCTGTTTAATCTCACTTTCACTTTGCTAATTGCGCAAACCAGTTTGGACCCAGTTTCTCTGTCCGTCTTTCTTTTTGATCCTAAGATCTCTGTGCTAACTAATGCTTCTCTTTTATTTTGTCCTTACAGAAAAGCCAGAGTTGGTATAATGTAAGTACTCCCGTTTCTCTTGTCCCTGGGTGAAAGTGGGCTGGGTGCCTGGGCGGGGGGGGGAAGGTGCAAAGGGGCTTTGCAGGGGCAGTGGGGCAAACTGACCATTTCTGAATAGAAGGGATGGAAATGGCTCAGAACTGGCAAAGGACACCTGGCATCCTAAGGGAAAGGGTGCCAGCCACAAGGAGCCAAAGCTTCGTCCTTCTGCTCACTCTTCTGGCTCTCTACATCCATTATCTCCCGGTTCCCTATCAGAGTTTATCTTGATATGGTGACAAACAGAGCTGCCACCGTGCAAACCCTTTGCATCTCAGGATGGAGTGGGGCAAGAGAGGAATTACTTCCCATTGATCTCACAGAAAAACGAAGATAGTTTATCTTTTGCTTCTGCCTCAATCTTATTTTTGTTCTGCGAGCATGAGTAGCAGCATTGTAGGCACACAGCTGCTGGTTTACACATTCCCATAGTTGGACACCTCTGCATGGTTGAACCCTCAGGCTCTTTAGAGCAGCTACCAGCAGCTCAGTGCCTTTGCAGCCAAATGCAGCAGCCGCTCCATGTTCCGCAGCATCCCCACCTTCCTGCAGCATGAGACAGAAGAACCAGAGCTTTTAGCTGCTATGATGCACTCAGATCTGATGCAGGCACAAGGGGCAGACTTCAAATAACCAGCACCAGGATTTTTCGCTTCCTCTGCCTTCTCTGCAAGTCATTTGCGTGGCTGGTTAGGTACCATGCTGTGTAGCTGGAGCATCTTGTGTCCTGGCTGGGGAGCTCCATGGCATGAGGCTGAGATCTTGTCAGCATTAACAGCAGCATTGGTTTGACTGGGCTCATGGGTTTGAGTCACTGGATAGACACATCAGAGAGGGGCTCCTGTTGGAGCAGGCTCTTTGTTACCAGCAAAGGAGGAGGAGGTGCTTTTTTGCTTTTCTCTTCTTTTTGCACCTTATCCGTTTTGCTTCAGTAATAACTTAAGCTATAAGCCTGCTATGTCTTTGGGGTGAAATCCTATTTGCTGATTATTCCAGGTGTTAAATATATTTGGTTTGATGTAGGAATTCTTTAGCAGCATGGGCAGGCAGGAGCTGACCTCAGAAGCAGGTAGTGGCATGAAGAGAGGATGGTAAGCACAGGAGAGCAGGTTGGCAGAGAAAAGGCAATCAGAGGCAGGTGGGGCACATAGGCAGCCCACCCAGGCATGTGGAGGCCGTGGCCATGGCTCAAGGTGACTTCTGCTGTTGCACAAGAGCTGAGTCAGGCTGTAGCTGCTGAGATGCACACCCTGCTGCACGATGCTTTGCTATGGTCTGCTTCTGTGGGTCTCTTCGTGTTTCTGTGTCCTCTCTATCTTATCTTTCTGTTCTCTTGTTTTTCCTCCATATATTTTCAGCATGAGAGACAGTACATCCGGAGAGTAAGCACTGGCTGCATATTTTGTGGTTCCCCCCCACAATTATTTTCCTTTAGAAAACAAAACATGTTCTAGTGAGTAGAGACGTTCTGGCCAGATAAAAGCAGCAATGTGGAGACACAGATGGGCTGCAAACTGCAGGGAGGCATTAAATCCTATTGGCAGTATTAATATTAAAAATTTGCTAATGTTTCTCCTTGATAGAGTTTCTTTGCTTTGCCAGCTCTTTCCCAGCAGGATTTTTCTGGCACTTGGACCAGTCTGATTCCTCTGTTTATTATCCACACTGCTCCAGAAATGAACCTGTGCAGGCAACCCCCATCATGAAGCCTCACAGGTTCATTTGTCTCACTTGCCCCTACTTCTGTTGTACAAGAAGTTCTCTGTGCTTGCAGCAAACACTCCACCTTCTTCGTGTTGCTTTTGTGGCCATGGGTGCCAGACCAAAGGTACAGTCCCTGCCTCAAATTGCACACAGCCCTCAGAGCATCAATGGTCAGAAAGCCAGCTTCACTTTTTGCTGCTTTTAACTGGTCTTTGTAGTGCCATGTTTGCCAATTGGAAACCTTCCTTCTCTCTCTCCCAGATTCCTTTTTTTTCTTCGTTTTCCTTAATATTTTACCAACTTTTCTGTCCTTGCGTGTTCTCCTCTTGATCCTAGCAGTGCTTTTTGGGATTGGCATCCCTGCCAGACTGACAAGTGGGAGAAAGGG
Source organism: Coturnix japonica (assembly GCF_054131305.1). Lineage (NCBI taxonomy): Eukaryota > Metazoa > Chordata > Aves > Galliformes > Phasianidae > Coturnix > Coturnix japonica. The sequence continues at coordinate 4,493,175 of NC_140696.1, forward strand.
AGTGAACCAAGCTCATGGGTTGATATGGCAAGAGACCTGCCCTTCTGTGCTCTTGGTGCTTTCTCTTTGCTCTCCAGACATGAGTACAAGCTGGTCAGGTTCACTGTGAGATTTTAGAAGAGGAACACCAGAATGAATGCACTCAACTTCTGTGGGTTTGCTTTCTGTTTGTGCCCTCAGGGTGGAAAAGCAAACATCTCTGAGCTCACCACCAGGAGCAAGGAAACATCCCTGAGGTGTTTCTCATGCCTTTGGTGGGGAACATCAGACATGGAGCCCCTGGCTTGGAGGAACTGCTGTCGTGCAGACTACAGCTGGTTGGCAGTGCTTTAGGCCTCACCCATCTGTGCTCATCCATCAGGACGCAGTTTGAGTTGTCTGTGTGCCGAATTATCATCGGTTTATTAAAGAGTTTTATTAAAGAGCTTTAACATTTATTTTTAAAGAAAGAATAGAGCTCCCAAACAAGTTTTCTCTGTAACTTTGTTTATTGAAACAGAGGTGTGACTTATTCTGCAGACCAGACATGCTTAGCAGTGGGGAGTTCACATCCCTCTTCCCTGGTGACATGGAGGAGGAGGCCGTGCTGGCAATGTGGGATGCAGGAGCTCCACAAGTTGCTAAGAGGAATCATTCTCCCAACAGAAGCCCTTAAAAGCAGAGACAAATTGGAGATGTTTTCTTGCCAAAGCAAAAAGTCTTTGTCCTTCTTTTGCTGGGGCTTTGGGGGGGAGGAGGAGCAGCTGGGTTTCATGTCTGCCTCTCCATAGCAAAAGTTGCTTCTGTAAGTTCCCATCTCTGCTCCCAGATCTGTGTGCCAGGAGAGTTACAGCACCTGATGGTGTTAGTGAGGTGCTGTCCATCAGGGCTGCTTCCTGTGCCATGTGCTATAGCAAGACCATTCCTTTCCCAGTTCTTACACTGTCAAACTTCCCTGTGCTGTCCCATCCCCCAGCAGTGGCAGCTTTAGATTTCCCACGTATTTCTCAGTGTATTATCAGCAAGATGTGACCCTGGGCCCAGTTCTCCCTTTTCCTCCTCTGAGCCTCCTCTCCACCCTTCATAGTGCCACCCTGTCCCGTCTCTATCTGTTTGCAGAAGAGTTAATGTTTGCTGTCCCCACCTCCGGCTGAGCTCATCCGATCACTGGTGCCATTTAGATCTGGCACGGGGATGGTGGGTATGTAATCAGAGGGGTTTTCTGGAAGTAATCCCATAAGTCGTTAGGCAGCAAAAAGGGACATCCGTTACAACAAGCAGATAGCTCATGGTTGTGTGCAGTGCTGATACCTCATCCTATTTAGGTTGCAGGAATCACTTTGCTCTCTCCTTGTCTCGGGGTGGCTGATGGACGTGCCCTTCTGATGGTGGCAGGCCCCTGTGCATGCACAGGTTATTTGGAAGAATGAGGCTGAGATGGACAGGGTGGAGATGAGACCTGCAGGGAGTTTATTGCTGGTGCCTGGAGGAGCTCTTGCTCTTCCTCCCTTCCCAAAACGACCTGATGAAGTGACACCAAACCAGCTCTGTGCTTTTGGAGGGGCTGGGAAATACATGCAGGAGCAGCTGAGCCCTGAAGTCCTAACTGTGTGCATCTCAGATGGCTGATTTCATCATGGCTATGTTCTGCAGGCTGGGCTTTCCTTACCCCGGCCCCTTTCACCCCCCCACGCCTCCCCCAGCACGCTCTGTCCAGCAACTTTCCATTACAGGAAACATCTGCTGGGAGGCAGGGCTGAGCCTGGGTTACTGCAGGGCATTGGCCCACAGAGTTACCCAGCCACAGTAACTTAAAGCATGTGCAAGTGGTTTCAGTATCTCCACACCCGCTCCTTCCATCAGAAACCTTAGCAGAGACCGAAGCTGCTTTTCAGAGCAGAAGAGGGATAGGAGAGACAGGAGAGGAGAGCTGCGGTGGGCAATGAAGAATTTACTACTTTTCTAGTTTCAAAGGGGAAAAAAACAACAACCAACCAACCAGCTGAACTGCAGCTAGAGCTGTGAATACAGCTGGGCTGGCAGGGTGCTGGCAATTGGAACTATTTTAGTTACCAGCTCTGGCATTGCTGGCCATCGGGGCTGGCTCTGAGGCTGCAAACAAGGCATTGCACGGAGCTGCTCGGGCTGTCAGCACATTTACAGCCCTTTTCCAGGGGATGCCCCCAGCAATAAGTGGAAGAGAGGAGCTCAAGCATTGCCTGCCAGCTCACTTATCCTCATGAGCCTCTTCTTTGAAGCCTTCTGGAGGAGGAGTCCTCTCTCAGATCTGCAGAGGCCGCTGGGGCAGATGACCTGAATGTGAGCAGGGAAGAAGGGGAAGGCACGTAAAGTCCTGCCAAGCTGCTGAATCTCTTTGGACATTGAATCTAAACAAGAAGTGGTGACAGCAGGAACAGGAAAAGCAGAGTTTGACTGAGAACACGGGGAGCTGTGCAAGTGCTGAGGGAGCACCATGGATTCCTTGCTGGAGTGTGGGGCTCTCTGGCATCCCATACTGGATCAAGAACTCCCATATCTGCATTGGGACCTGGAGGGGCTTGCTGACTTAACCCAAGAGGTTCTCAACCATGGATCAGATGAAATCCCAGCTGTGAGTGTCTCTAAACTGAAGTGTTTGTAACCGAAGTTCTAGTGCTAAGCAGAGTTGTCTACAGGCTTTGGACAGGTCAGAACATCCCGGACTATGGGAGAGGGATTGGAGCACCCCTCCGTATGGAGACCATACTGCTAAGTCTGGTTGCTATAATGCAATGAACCCAAAGCTCAGGGCTGATCATAGTCTTATTCTCACCTCCTTTGCACATCCTCTACCTGTCCTAGGAAATCTTGGCTTTAAGCTCTTGGTGGAGCCAATCTGTCCAAGGTGTTTTCTAGATATTCAGGCTAGAAGTTGGGTAAGTGAAAATCATATTTCTGTCAATTGCTGGATTGTAGGTTTTATTCAGAAATAAGGGCCTTTGGGCCCACAGGGCTGGAGCATGTGTCTCAAGTACTAAGATAATGTTAAATAATACTGTTTCTAGTTCATTGAATTGATGTGTGGAAGAGGAATGCTGTTTATGAGTGGGATTCTGTGCTTCTGACTTTGGCTTTGACAGCATTTGCTGGTTTTGAGTGGGTAGTGCTGAGCAATCTATGTGTGCCTCCTTCCCCCCTTTTCTCAGACAGAATCTTCTATAATCAGACTGATCTGGGGAAGCCCTCAGATGTGTGCCCACCATTTTGCATTGGGAGAGATGTGTTTTGCAGCTGGAGGAGGTAGGAAAGGATTGTTGAGAGGAAAGGGAAGAGAGGAAAGGGAAGGTACCCCAGCTTGCTCTGCCGTCCATGTGTTTGTGGGAGAAAGCATGAGAGACTGGATGAGATACTGAAATTGCACCTGCCTCTATGTCAGTCAGCTCTGCCTGCTGAAGATGTTCTGGCTATTCTGAGTTGCTGTCATCGTGTGTGTGGCATTACGAGGTGGACTTTGGTTAAAACTGTAGGCTCAGGGACAGAGTTGCATTAAAATTCAGCAAAGACCAGAGAGAAGCCAGCTCCCACAGCCAGCAGCACGGCCTCCTCTGTTGCCTCCCATGAGGTCTGCAGAATAAGTGGAAAACATGGTTGAGTTCCCATGCAAACCTCTTCTGCAATCACGTTCCCCCTCTGCCAGCAGGTAGCGGTGGGTTTGCTGACTACCAGGTGAAGCACTTGATGGGGAAGGGAAAGGGAATGTCTGTGTTACTCCGGAGCTCTTGGTGACATCGATCGCTCAAGCTCCTGTATCAGGGCTGCAGCTGTACTTAAGCACCTGTTGTCTGGGGTTGCTCTGCTGTTCCTGGGGTTGGTAGGTAGTTGTTGCATTGCAAACTGAGCATGTATTGTACCTTGGGCAGTTTATGGTGGCAGGAAAGGAGATATCCCCCAAAGTCACAGCTCACACGCAGTTCTGCATTGCAGACAAAGGTATAGGCCTTCTGTGCTGTACTTACTCTTCCAAGTCAGGTTCTCCTCTTCCTCTCACTTAATGCAATGATTCCCACATCCTCCCATCTGTGTGTCTGCTGTGATGGGAGCTCCTGGCCTCATGCTTTGTAAGTGCATCCGATCCCCCTTCTCCTTCTCAAGGCGTTCCTATTTTTCCCACTTCATTTCCCCGTACTCATGCCTGCCCCTCTCTTTAACAGACCCTCTGTTATTTGCAGGTATTGAGTCCGACCTACAAACAACGGAATGAAGATTTCAGGAAACTCTTCAAACATCTTCCCGACACGGAGCGCCTCATTGTAGGTAAGGACAGTCCCTTTGTGCAGCGCTCTTTTTTAGTGCAGGCCTTTGGCTTTAGGGGTGAAACAGCACACGTACATGCAGCATTTCCTTATGGTTTGAGGAGCGTGTTCTCCTCCATAGTGCTCCCTGAATCTCACTGTTAGGGTCTGAACTCTTTCCTCCATTGGTCATTGTTGCGTTCTCAATGTGCACACTGCTGAGCTTCCCTTTTATTGAACTCCTTTGTGCATCTCCAGTGCTCCCTACTCACACACGACTGCCTTCCCTAAATACATTTAGGCTTTGGCCCTGCAGTTGATTAGTGGCTGCCCGCTGCATCACATCTGTTCTTTTATCTTATGTAACTGATGATCTCATACCATGTCTCATACTGCTCAAATAGGCACATCCTAGCAGAGGAATGGATATTCTTTAGGGGGCTTAAATTGGGAGAGAAACAAGCAATGACACTAGAAGGTGAGAAGGAAAACCCAGGTTAAAATCTAGAAATACTCCATAAAATGCTACAGAATGGCCAGATAATGGGGCAAGGTAGTTTGTCAGTAAAAGAGGTTGTGTGTGGCATGCTGTATTTGTAACCCAGTGCACAGAGCAGCATCTGTGGCTCAGTTCCTTCTGGCTTTGCATTGACTTGCTGCAGAATTATGCTGAGTAACTTCCCCTGGTGCTGCTGCTTATCCTCACATTTAGGCTGTCCTGCCTCCTCGTCTCAGTGCCCCTTAATTATCATCTCTTGTTCACCTACAGATTACTCATGTGCGCTACAAAGAGACATTCTCCTGCAGGGCCGCCTCTACCTCTCTGAAAACTGGATCTGCTTTTACAGCAACATCTTCCGCTGGGAGACGCTGGTAAGGCTCTCTGACTGGCACACTGAGCATGTATTCTACGTCAGTATATTTGCTGACAACTCTAAAAGCACTCTTTCCATCGTCCTTCTCACCGGTGTCTCTCATTACCTGCTTTCTTTTTCTGCCTTCCCCTTTCTGCATGGCTCTGACTGTAGCTGACAGTTCGCTTGAAGGATATCTGCTCGATGACCAAGGAAAAAACAGCACGGCTCATTCCTAACGCCATCCAAGTTTGCACTGACACTGAAAAGGTACCTCCTGGAAGCTTCCACCACTGGGGCCACATTGTCTGGGTGTCAGGGGAATGGAGTTAGCACCACCTCCATGGGTGTTTTTGGAATGGACTTCTGGTGGTTTGTGGGGCATGGGAGAAGCATGAATGGAAAAGGGCTGGGTGCGGAGCTTCTGCAAACCTCAGGCTCCAGTTGAGTCTGAAATTCATGTCTATAGCTCCTATGTGGAGTGTTGAGAAAGTAGAACTGGGTTATACAGTAGTCCTTAACTGATGGAGCTCTTCTTGTGCTTGGACCTGCTCTGTTGGTTGAGAGGCACTCAGCCATGCCATGCAGGCTCTGTGGGCTTCTATCTGTGCCCAAGAACTGAGTGGCAGTGCTTTACGTCTCACTCAGTCCATCTGTGCACTCCAAAAGTGATCCAAGGAGGTGTTTTTCTTCATCCCTTTGAGGGCCTTTTCTGAAATGATTTTTCTTACCGTCTCTTCCCATTCAGCACTTTTTTACTTCCTTTGGGGCTCGAGACAGGACGTACATGATGATGTTCAGACTCTGGCAGAACGCTCTCCTTGACAAGGTATTGAAGCCAGCACCTCAGCATTGGGTTGGGATGAAAGGCAGGTGGGGAATTTATGCTGAAGCACAATTCCTGGGGCTAATATGTATACATAAAAAAGACATGGTGGCAATCGTGTATAGAAGGGGCAGGGATGGTGCTGTGGGTGCAAATACCTCTTGTTGTGTGGAATTCTGTCTGCCTACAGACATGTACTGGGTGTCTCTCTGACTCTTAATGAGGTGTGGAAATCTCGGGGAGGAGATTTTTCAGGTCTGTAATACAAATTACAGCAAGCAATTCAAACTGTAACCCAGACAGCTCAGTACACAGACAGTGTTCTTAGTATGTCTGTGCTTCAGAAGTGTAGAGGGCATCCCTAGTTAGAATGAGAATGGTGGGGCGTACATTGAGGAAAGGCTCAGTAGGTTGGATTTTCAAGTGGGGAAATGCACCTGCTGTGCTACCCTCAGTGTATATACTATATTTGGTCTAAGTATCTGTTCCACTGTCCATTGAGTATTCCTGGCTTTGCTGCAGGAGTAAGACTCAGGGCTGATCTTACAGGGTTGCCAGCATTTGGAGATATTTGGGCCTAAGTTCATACTATACTGGAAGGCTGAAGTTATCATGTACCAGAATGCTCTGTCCTGAGGTTGGGGTAGTATTTAATGTGCAAAGGGATCACTTTGCAATGGGCAGCTTGTGTTGCTACCATATGCTGTAATTTAATCAGCCTTTGGAAGATGATAACAAAATTTAGTGCCCTTGGTTTCAAAGTCATAGCGAATGGGAACTGAGATACGGAATGACCAAGGCAGGAAACACTTAGTGCTTTATCTGTGTGTAGGATCTTTGCCTAGCAGGAGAGGGAATGAGAGGCAGGTGTGCTTTGCTTGGTAGGACACATGAATTACAGAGAATGTATGTGAAAAGAAGGTAAAACAGAATTAGATATCCATTCTCATTTGAGTCTCTTATTTTTGCTGGCCATGTTTAGGAACTGGTTTAAAGAATATCCCACCTTACCGTGTACAGGGAGAAGCTGAAGCCAGCAAAAGTCCCCTAGGGTTATTTTCCATCATTACCAAGAAATCTTTGTCATCGATCATACGTTTCTCACATGTGAAAATCTGTTGCCTTTCATCCGTGTCCCACATACTTAAATCACGAGTTCTGCCCCATTTCTTGAGCTCCAGAATGCAATCATATGGCTGTCAGCTGACCTGCATCCCTGAAAAGTTGGGCTTTTGTGAGTGGTCTTGTTAATTCATTTTCAGTTCTTAACTTGAGATACATGTAAGCTTTCCCCAGTAGTAACCTCTCTTGATTTTAAACTGCAGCAGAAAATGTTTCTCTTTTAGATAGTTTTCCTGATTTCTGTAGTTTTTAGGTGGCTTTCATTTAATCTCCTAATGCACTGGGGTTGAACATTACTTGTGCTGTTCAGGGTGTAGCCTCGTGCTTGGGACATCTCAGTCCACAGTGCTGTTCACTTCCATTACCTACAACAGGAGTCAAACATGAAAGTGGTTCAGACAGTGCTAGATCAGCACTTAGCAGTGTGAGTCCCAGTGTAAGTGTGGTATATTCACTATGGTTTAGTCATTTTGATTGTAAGAGTATCCTGATCTGTGTTCACTCTTTTAGCCTCTCTGTCCAAAGGAGCTCTGGCACTTTGTCCACCAGTGTTATGGGAACGAGCTGGGTCTGACCAGCGATGATGAAGATTATGTGCCTCCTGATGATGACTTCAACACAATGGGGTGAGTGAGGGAGAATGGTATCTGTTTGTGATGAAGGAAAGATGGCTTCAGGAGAGCCAAAGTCTTTCAGTATTTCATAAGTCAAACTCCTATTTGTCCCTGCTGAGAGGTTTTGGGTTCTGGTCAAATATTTCTTTGGCTATAGGTGTGTAATAGCTAAAAAGCTGAAAGTGTACCAGTTCCTCCTGGAAACTGGTGGGAGCTGAAATAGTTGTGTCTCTATTTGCTGAGCTAGATGAGTGATCCTGTAAATGTGCCAGAGTGTCCCATTCACTGGACTAGTCAGCATGTTGCCTGGTCAGAAAGTGCTGATGCTTGCCAGTCTGTGTATAAACACTTGTATAATTTGGGCTTGATCTCCCCTGCTCTGAGCCATTTCTGCTTCCAATCAGACTAGAAACTGCACAGAAATATTCTTACTTGCTCTGTGTGTCCAGTTGTAGCTGTACTGAGAGGTGTAAACATAAAAACCTGTGTTCTCTGTGGCGTCTCAGCTACTGTGAAGAAATCCCTGTGGAAGAGAATGAAGTCAATGACAGCTCCTCAAAAAGCAGCATGGAGGCCAAGCCAGAAGCTAGCCCTCAGCTGCCAAAGAAATCAGTAACTGCCAGCACACTGACATCCACAGGGAGCAGTGAAGCACCAGCCTCGGTAAGTGGTCTCCATTATTTAATTTCCAGACATGCCAGTTATTCAAAGGTGTGATAGTGTATGAATATGAACAATATGCAGATGGGAATAGTTGTCAGAAATAATCCCCACTTTCTAGTTGCTGGTCGTGCCCTCACTGTGCTCTGTCCTCGCTGCAGTTTGATGGGGTGCTACCAGAAGAGGAGGAGGTGGTAGCAGAGAGTCCTGTGGAAAAAGACCTTGGCATTGCAAATATCATGGGAGAGAAAATAGAGATCATTGCCCCTGTGAACTCCCCTTCTCTGGACTTCAATGACAACGAGGACATTCCCACTGAGCTCAGTGACTCATCTGAGACCCATGATGAAGGTATGCAGGGCAGGCCATCAGTGTTTTGTTTTTCCTCTGTCTATTTCATGGAGGGACTAGGAGAGTAAATACTGAGTTCGTTTTATGGACCTTAATGTCCAGATGCAAAGAATCCTTGATCTGGGCTACAGGAAGTGAATAAGAGGTTTATTTGGAAGAATGTCCCTAAGAAATCCCATATAGATAATTACCCCTCCTGATGTTCCTGCTGTTGTCCTGGGATTGGTGGGAAAAAAAGAGATAAAAGTAATTCCATTCTATAAGACACTGTCGTGATGCTGTATGAACACAGCCTGTGATGCTGGCACAGAGGATCAAGGTGGGGCTTGCGGGCCTGTTTCCCCACAGGTGAAGTCCAGGCATTTTATGAGGACTTGAATGGCCGTCAGTATGTGAACGAAGTGTTCAACTTCAGTGTGGACAAGCTGTATGACTTGCTCTTCACGGACTCCCAGTTCCAGAGGGACTTCATGGAACAGCGTCGGTTCTCTGGTAAGCTGCTGCTGCTGCTGGCAAAGCCCAGCTGCCAATGGGGGTTGTGTTCCCTGTGAGGTCTTTGGGACTGCTGTAATCTGTATTGATGGCAATCAAAAGCAAGCAGAACCTGCCTTGTTTGGCACTGTGGGTTTATTTTCTAAGTACAGGAGACCTTTCCTACACACTTATTTGAGTCTGAGTGCTTCTGCAGCTGAGCTCTGCAGGGGGAAGGAAATACACTCCTGAGCCTGGTTATTTGATTATGCCTTTTCCTTGGGCATCCCTTTCAATTACTTTGACTGAATATTGTTTTCTCCCCTCAGATATTATCTTTCACCCCTGGAAGAAAGAAGAAAATGGCAATCAAACCAGAGTGATCTTGTACACCATTACCCTCACCAACCCTCTGGCTCCCAAAACTGCCACTGTCACTGAGACACAGGTATGTGAGAGCTCAGCAATGGTGTAATGCTTTGTACAATCAGATCTGTGATTTCCTTCCTTGCCCCAGGCATGCTGCTTCGCACCTTTGCATTCGTCCTATCTGTTTTCCTTTACACGTTTTTCTTGTATTAACTTGCTACCTGGTATCACTGCGAATATGAAGAGCTGATCTTAAGCTCACAGTGGTTTGTTCTGCAAGGAAAGGACCGTTATATTTCCAGCAAAAGCAGATCAGTTGGTCACCAAGCAGCACGTTCTAATATCTTGTCTGTTGCCTGTCGTGATGGTTTTTGAGCTGCCAGCACAGGACAGTCACGTACTGTCAGCTCATCCTTATCACAGTTCCCCATTGAGCTGTCAGGTCTTTTAGTGGTAAGGGCTATGAGATGGCTGTTATAAAAGGTAAAAAAGTAAAATGAAAAATGGGAGCATCCGCAGTGCATTCAGAGAGCTGGGCTGCCTGTTTTCAGTAGGTGCTGCAGCTACAGAGATTAAAATACTTGAACAGGGATGTGTTCAAGTGGCCAAGGGTAACAGCTGTAAGTTAGCTAGAGAGAATATTAAAGGGGAATCAAGGAAAGATGGGGTGGCTCAGCAGTGTGATTCAGGGAAGGAGAATCTCAAATCCCACCTTGCAAGGGTGGGAAGAAGTGTGCTGTGCAGAAGCAAGGATTGGTGTGCAGGGAAGGAGAAGGCAAGGTGATGGGCAAAGGGCACACTTCACTGCACAGAACTGCATATCTGATGTGAAATGCTGGATGGGCATGGGCATGGTCTACTATCTGTCACAGAGCTGTATTTGTAAAGTGCTAGTGAAGGTGCCTATCTATCAAAGCCATGTTCTAACCAGACTAATAGTTGCCTTGCATGCTGTCTTTTATGCAGACAATGTACAAAGCCAGCCAAGAAAGCGAGTGCTATGTCATAGATGCAGAGGTGCTAACTCACGACGTCCCCTACCATGATTATTTCTACACCATTAACCGCTACACATTGACTCGTGTTGCCAGAAACAAAAGCCGACTCAGGTACAATTCTGGTGGGATGAACAGCTTTATTGACAACCAAAAGTCACCTTTGGGTGGGAGCGCTGCTTTTGGTGTGGCAGGAGGGGTGGGGAGAACTGAGTCTTGTGTCCTTGTTGCAGAGAGTTAGAACATGGAGCAGCTGCCTATTGTGGCAGCACTGAGAAGATAGTACAGTTGTTGCAGAGGGCTTATGGTTGGGTCAGAGAGATCTGCAGACTTCATACTTCAAAGCAGTTGTTTGCAGGAACAGTTGCCATACACAGCAAACAACTCATTAAGTGGTAGGACGTGCTTGCAGGCTGTGCCTCTGCAAAGCACCTTGCAGGACAAGCAGAGGAATTTGGTATTAGGAGAAGCTCTAGGGCTTGTGTTTCAATCTGATATGCAATCTTAATGTCTGCCTGCACATGGCCAGGGGTGTTGGGAGTCCTCTCATGGGAAGCTTTCTTGAGGCCTTCCTGCCTCTGCTTTTGGAAGGGTTTTTCATGTGGTGCTTCTGATGTGAAAACACAAAGGGAAGAAACCATTGCAGAGATAAGCATAGGCTTGATTGATTTTCATGTACGTGCTGACAAAGGACTGGATGTAACCTCTAGAAGGAAAATGGAAAGAGTGACTTCCCTTCTTCTTACAGGGTTTCCACAGAGTTACGTTACAGGAAGCAGCCTTGGGGGCTGGTAAAATCCTTCATCGAGAAGAACTTCTGGAGTGGCCTAGAAGATTATTTCCGTCATTTAGGTAAGGGTTGCAGTGACCGGAGCTGCTGCAATGGCAGCATCACTCTCATTAGTTTATGCACGCCTCTCTGTAAGCAGGTGATGTAATGGTGTGGTAGCTGCTGCTGGGGATTAGACTTCAGAGAGGCTTTTAAATGGGGTCAGCCAAAGTTATTGCCCAGCAGCTGGCGGCACTTGCTGACCATCAGCTCTGCTGTGACATGAGTGTATGGGGTAAGGGTTTAGCTAAAGGTGTGGGGATCTGTAGTGTGTGTTGTGGCACGGTTATCTCATACCCTGGCATTTAGTACGTGTACTCCATCCAGCTGCTGTGCCAGTAGAGAGCTTAGAGTTTGCATCATTGCAATGCTAGTTCCGCTTCTATTAAATGATTTATCTCCCTTGTTGTTACTGCAGAAAGTGAATTGACCAAAACAGAGAGCACATACCTGGCTGAGGTCCACAGACAATCCCCCAAAGAGAAGGTGAGCAAGCAATCTACAGTCCGCAGGAGGAAACGGGCCCATGCCCATCTGCGGGTGCCGCACTTGGAGGAGGTGCTGAGTCCAGTCACCACCCCCACGGATGAGGAGGTTGCTCACCGAATCAAGCACGTGGCAGGTAAGGAACCACAGACCCCTCAGACATGGGCATGGAGGGCTGGATATCTCTGGAGACAAGCTGGAAGTATGCTCATAATGGGGAGAAAGGCCTGGGCTTCTTAAAGCAGTGGATACATGATGATTGTTTTGAATGAGATAGAGGATCATGCAGTGGAAAAGCATTGCCCCCTCCATAGGACAGCATTTCATAGCTGACACAAACCTGTCTCCTCAGGTTCCACACAGACGAGGCACATCCCCGAGGAGAGCCCCAGTGGCTTCCACCTGCAGAGCGTTTCCAAGCTGCTCCTCGTCATCAGTTTTGTGTAAGTGATTTGATTTTAACTCAGCCTTCACAGTCAGCCTTCAACTTACTTTCTCCTCTCATGTTTCTGGTGTTCTCTGCTCCCGTCAGTGCTGAAAGCAGTGATTTGCACAGCTTGTGGTGGAATTCTCACTTCAGTGCAAGGCAGGAGCAGGCAGTGCTGGCTGCACTGTGCCTTTTCATGGCAGTGCCCAGCATGAGTAACTCTTTATAGGTGCCCACAAGAGCCACACAGCTCATCTTTTCCTGGTTGAATTTCACCATTAATTGCAAGACCACAGTTAGTTCTTTCCCTCTTAAGTCTCTTCCCACTGTTCCTTCCTGCCCTCCTCCCCACCATTTATCTTCTGTACTGTCTGTGAGCCTTCTCTGCTCAACCCAGTTTCTCCTGATCTGTGTCAGTCTGTTTCTAACCTGCAGCTACTCCGTCTTTTCTCTTCCCTGCTCCCATTAGGATCTGTTTCAGGTACTGTCTCTCTCTCTCTCCCTCTTTTTTTCTTTTAAACCTTCTTATTCTCCTTTTTCCCTCCCTTTCTCCATATTCAGCACATCCACTCATTCAGCCTGTCCGATGCATCAGTCATTGTTGTCAATCTGTCCTCCTCATACATCTCTCTCATGTGAAGTTTTGGGTTCTGCTTTCTTGGGCCCTTACTCAGAGTAAATTGACACACAGTGTGGACCCAGGAACCTTAAGAAAGCCCTGGGTGTCCTCCCAGGTCTGACAGGCAGGCAGTGGGGTAGCAGCACTCACAGTAAATGGACTGTTTTCTTTATTTGCAGCCTGGTGTTGCTGGTCATTCTCAATATGATGCTGTTCTACAAACTTTGGATGTTGGAATATACCACCCAGACGCTCACAGCGTGGCAGGGCTTGAGGCTACAGGAAAGGTACTGGCACACCAGCTTTGTTTTTCTAACTTCTTGCATGTTTTCTGTTGGTGTTAGAAACACCAAAGCTCAGGGCTACCATGTGGATTGTTTCTCTTTGGTATGTAATAGAAGAAACATATCTAATAGCTGAAGCAGGCAAAACATATGTAATAAATGAAGCAGGAGATTTGCTAAAGTTATTTGTTGGGGAAAAGCACCTCCTCCTTCCCCTGCCCCCTCATTTTCTCCTCCTCCTCCCCCATCTTTTTCCCCCCTTCCTTCTTCCACCCCCTCCCCCTTCCTCCTCCTCCACCTGTTCCTATCCCCCCTTCCTTCTTATCCCCTCCTCTTCCTCCCGACCCTTTCCTTCCCTCCCCCTCCTCTTCCCCCCCCAAAATCATCTTCCTCCCCTCCATCATCTTCCTCCCGCCAATCATCTTCCTCATCTTCCTCCCCCCATCATCTTCCTCATCTTCCTCCCCCTTCATCTTCCTCCCACCATCATCTTCCTCATCTTCCTCCCACCATCATCTTCCTCATCTTCCTCCCACCGTCGTCTTCCTCCCACCGTCGTCTTCCTCCCACCGTCGTCTTCCTCCCACCATCATCTTCCTCCCACCATCGTCTTCCTCATCTTCCTCCCACCGTCATCTTCCTCCCACCGTCATCTTCCTCCCACCGTCATCTTCCTCCCACCGTCATCTTCCTCCCACCGTCATCTTCCTCATCTTCCTCCCACCGTCATCTTCCTCATCTTCCTCTCACCATCATCTTCCTCATCTTCCTCCCCCTTCATCTTCCTCCCACCATCATCTTCATCTTCCTCCCTCATCATCTTCCTCATCTTCCTTCCCCATCATCTTCCTCATCTTCCTCCCACCATCATCTTCCTCATCTTCCTCCCACCGTCATCTTCCTCATCTTCCTCCCACCCTCATCTTCCTCATCTACCTCCAACCATCATCTTCCTCATCTTCCTCCCACCATCATCTTCCTCCCACCGTCATCTTCCTCCCCCATCTTCCTCCCACCGTCATCTTCCTCATCTTCCTCCCACCGTCATCTTCCTCCCACCATCATCTTCCTCCCACATCTTCCTCCCACCGTCATCTTCCTCATCTTCCTCCCACCGTCATCTTCCTCATCTTCCTCCCACCATCATCTTCCTCCCCCTTCATCTTCCTCATCTTCCTCCCCCTTCATCTTCCTCATCTTCCTCCCCCTTCATCTTCCTCCCACCATCATCTTTCTCATCTTCATCCCACCATCATCTTCCTCATCTTCCTCCCACCGGCATCTTCCTCATCTTCCTCCAACCATCATCTTCCTCATCTTCCCCCCCATCATCTTCCTCATCTTCCTCCCACCATCATCTTCCTCCCCCATCATCTTCCTCATCTTCCTCCCACCCTCATCTTCCTCATCTTCCTCCCACCATCATCTTCCTCATCTTCCTCCCACCATCATCTTCCTCATCTTCCTCCCACCGTCGTCTTCCTCCCACCGTCGTCTTCCTCCCACCGTCGTCTTCCTCCCACCATCATCTTCCTCCCACCATCATCTTCCTCATCTTCCTCCCACCATCATCTTCCTCCCACCATCATCTTCCTCCCACCATCATCTTCCTCCCACCATCATCTTCCTCCCACCATCATCTTCCTCCCACCGTCATCTTCCTCATCTTCCTCCCACCATCATCTTCTCCCCCCATCATCTTCCTCATCTTCCTCCCACCATCATCTTCCTCATCTTCCTCCCACCATCATCTTCCTCCCACCATCATCTTCCTCCCACCATCATCTTCCTCCCACCATCATCTTCCTCATCTTCCTCCCACCATCATCTTCCTCCCACCATCATCTTCCTCCCACCATCATCTTCCTCCCACCATCATCTTCCTCCCACCGTCATCTTCCTCATCTTCCTCCCACCATCATCTTCTCCCCCCATCATCTTCCTCATCTTCCTCCCACCATCATCTTCCTCCCACCATCATCTTCCTCCCACCATCATCTTCCTCCCACCATCATCTTCCTCCCACCATCATCTTCCTCCCACCATCATCTTCCTCATCTTCCTCCCACCCATCATCTTCCTCGTCTTCCTCCCGCCATCATCTTCCTCCCGCCCATCATCTTCCTCCCGCCCATCATCTTCCTCATCTTCCTCCCGCCCATCATCTTCCTCCCGCCATCGTCTTCCTCCCGCCATCGTCTTCCTCCCGCCATCATCTTCCTCCCCCCATCATCTTCCTCATCTTCCTCCCACCCATCATCTTCCTCATCTTCCTCCCACCATCATCTTCCTCCCACCATCATCTTCCTCCCACCATCATCTTCCTCCCACCATCATCTTCCTCCCACCATCATCTTCCTCATCTTCCTCCCACCATCATCTTCCTCCCGCCCATCATCTTCCTCATCTTCCTCCCACCATCATCTTCCTCATCTTCCTCCCGCCCATCATCTTCCTCGTCTTCCTCCCGCCATCGTCTTCCTCCCGCCATCATCTTCCTCCCGCCCATCATCTTCCTCATCTTCCTCCCGCCCATCATCTTCCTCATCTTCCTCCCGCCCATCATGTTCCTCCCGCCCATCATCTTCCTCCCGCCCATCATCTTCCTCATCTTCCTCCCGCCCATCATCTTCCTCCCACCTGTCATCTTCCTCCTCTTCCTCCCACCATCATCTTCCTCCCGCCCATCATCTTCCTCTTGCCCTCCCTGTTTAAGTATACCATTTATCCTATATGTTCTTTAATATTACTGCTTGCTCTATGCCCCCATAGCTAGAACTTCATTGTTTTTTAACTGCAGTTTCCATGACCAAATCTGCTTGCTGTGTCAGAATTGGTCTATGCTCTCCTTTAGGCTCCCCTGCCTGTTCCTGTGTATCCGTGAGACTTAGAGTGGGCAGGGATCCCACATATAAGTATAATCAATCCT
Organism: Coturnix japonica; assembly: GCF_054131305.1. NCBI lineage: Eukaryota > Metazoa > Chordata > Aves > Galliformes > Phasianidae > Coturnix > Coturnix japonica. Next base: position 4,509,261 of record NC_140696.1, read on the forward strand.
CTTCCTTCCAACAAATAAAGCAGCCGTTTTTAGAAGTATTTATTAGAGATGGACAGTGCATCCATTTTAAAACTGCAGTAGCTTGTTGTAGTTGTGCTTGAAGTGTCATTGCTTTATATCCACCTTTGGAGCTGGCTGAGCAGGACAGTTGCAAGCACTCAAGCTCCTGTTGGGAAGATCACAAGGACAGGTTGCTGCTTACAGCAACAAGACTGCAGCGCCAGGCAATGACTGGCTCAAGGTGATGATAAATCTCTGTAAAACAAGGAGCACAACTAAAGCAGTTAACACAGCAGTCAGCAAATGAGCAGTGGGGTGCTGCTGCTAAGATAAGAGGGGAACCAATTAGACTGTTAAGTTACAGTGCTAGGAGAAAGAGTAAGTGTATCTTTAGAGGTTAGTTTTGGGAGCAGTCATGGCCATATCCACTCAGTTTCCAGGGTAGGACACATGAAAATCTCCACTACATCCTGTAAAGCTTAAGTATAAGACAGGCAATAACTGAGGGAGGAGGGATCCAGCTATCTGAAGAAGTAGCAGAGCCTAAGAGGTAAGTTAAAGTCAAAGCAATGATTTAGTTGTCTTAGAGACTAGCAAAGCCCAAGAGAGTAAAGAAAAGACACCCAGGAGAAGACAGAAGCTTAGCTGCAAGCTTAACTACCTTAGAAACCAGCAAGGCCCAAGACAAAGCAATAGTTAGATGAGGGCAGACAAAAACAACTTACCTCTCCAGGGAAAAGCATGCAGAAATCACCCTGATATGCCCTGAAGTCTTCCTGCAGCTGCCTGAACTCTGCTCCTCCTCACAGCTTTTATGCTCCATGGCCCAAGAAAGCTCCACCTGCTCTCCAGGCACATTGCTTTCACCTGCTTGAACCCCTGATTGGCAGCTCAGGGCAGCCAGTCCTGGGGATCTTCTCATCAGTAGCTTGAGTGCTTCCATCTGGAGGATTGATTAGGCCTGAAGGGAGGAGACATTAATTGAGTAAAGAAAATCTGGTATTAAGATAAAGACTGACACAGCAGGGGAAAAAAACCACCCCCAAAAATATGGATTGCTTGTCCAGCAGTGTTATGTTGTGTTCCCTATCAGTGATGGGGGGGAGGAAGATGATGAAGATGATGGGGGGAGGAGGGCGAGGAAGATGATGGGGAGAAAGATTAGGAAGATGAAGGGGGGAGGAAGAGGAGGAAGATGATGGAGGGAGGAAGAGGAGGAAGATGATGGAGGGGAGGAAGATGAGGAAGACGATGGGGGGAGGAAGATGAGGAAGATGATGGGGAGGAAGATGATGGGGGGAGGAAGATGAGGAAGATGGGGGGGAGGAAGATGAGGAAGATTCACTCCTGTTCTGCTTTGCAGGTTACCCCAGTCGCAAACAGAATGGGCCCAGTTACTAGAATCCCAGCAGAAGTATCATGACTCAGAGTTACAAAAATGGCGTGAGATCATCAAATCCTCTGTGATGCTTCTAGACCAGGTGAGACCACAGTCACTGTGTCCTCCCAGCCCATCACCTGCAATCCCTCAGCCTTACCTGGACCACTGCAGCCCATTGGGTGCATCACCTCCACTCCCATCTCCCTTTAAAGTCTATCTTCTGACACTGGGCTGGGCAGGAGGTCCCAAGGGCTGTTCAGATGGTTTCTGTATCATCTCCACTCAAATCAAGGGGAGAATCCTGCAGGGCCAAAACCTTATATTAGACAACACAGCTTGTAGCTACTCTGTGGCATCTGAGAGGGTGCTGCAAAGACTCTAGCACTGTTTGCTATGCAGAATTCTTCTCCTTGACTCTGGGGTTGTATGTAGTTTACATGGACAGAGGCATAGCCCCTTCACAGCACAGATGCAGCAGTTTTAGAACCCATTCCCTCAAGAGCTGCTAAGACACCGGGCAGCTTGGAATGGTGTTCATTAATGAAAGAAGCTGCTGCTCCCTAAGGTGAGTGTCTGTATCCCTGTGCACCACTCTGCTCAACCCCTATTTGTTAACTCACCAGCTCCCATCTTCTCAGTCCCCTCATTGGTCGCCCAGCCCCAAAAACCAGATTATAATGGCACCAATACTTACAATGGATGGAGGAGGCACCAATGAGGAAGGAAATCCCAGGGTAGCAGCACACTGGAGATGTTTCTTGTCTTACAGATGAAGGATTCACTAATAAATCTCCAGAATGGCATCGGGTCCCGGGACTTCGGGTCAGATCCAGAGGAGAAACGGAAACGTTTCCACTAACAGGCAGGAATACAGGAGGCCAGAGGACGGTGTGCAATATGTGTAAATAGGATATATAAATATATATATATATATATAAATATATATACAGAATATAAATATATATATTATATACAGATTTTAAGAGAAAAAAAAAACAAAACAAAAAGCCTACGTACTGAGAGGAAGGACTGACCTCCAACACTGGCTGAAATGGAGGGTCTCAGTGGTAGTGTGGGGTGTGTGTGTGCGTGTGTGTGTCTATGGGAGGGCTGTGCTCTCCTGGCACTGAGGTGTGCTTAGGGATGCACCCAGGTGTGCAACCCTGGGCCTGTTTGCATCACTGTTCTGTAATATTCCTGGCTGTCCGTCTGTCTGTCTGTTCTGTTTCTGTTGTTTCAAAGGGAAGCATCAGAGTGAATGCCCCTCCCCTCCCTGCGCATGAAGGTCCCTGACTGATGATATGTATCTACACATATAAAGGGAACACTGTCAACTTTCTTACCTTGCTGGCTTCAGGGCAGAGAGGTTTTGGCAATCACCATCGATCCCTTACAAAACGATCCCCCCCCCCATTTGGAGAGAAAGGCCTCCAGAGGAATTGCTGTAGGTCTGTGGAGATCAGGTCTCCCTGGCAATCATCTTCTATGTCTCTTGGAGCAGAAATGCAATTTGCTGCCATGCTGGTCAGCCTGGTTCAGAGAGCAAAGCACAGAACGTAAACGAGCCTGAAATGCTTCCTCCAAACACTTAGTTTGCCTCCTCCTGTAAATTGATAGTGCATTAATAGCCAAGGAGATGGAAGGGAGCAGGAGTATCTGCCCACGGTGCTCAGAGGGAGGAGAGCCACACTGCAGAAAGCACACTTCCATTTCTTTTGATAGTGTCCCCTTTACTTTTGCTGTGGTTCTCTGCTTTCTGTGTGCTTGGGCCCCTGCCATTAAGCCATCCCTGTGCTGAAGATCTACATCGGTGCTGACAAGGGCTGCCTGTGGGACTTTCTCCAACAGGGAGAGTGGCCCAGCTTCAAAAGAAAACCAAAATGAGTATTGATATGTGAGCATTCCTTCCTGCCAAGCTGGGTTAGCACAACATGGAGTGGGAGTGCTAAGGTGAATTTACCTCTCATCCCTGGTCTGTGAGATGGTTTTGCTCATACCTCTCAGCTCTCACCTTTACTTCTGAGCTATGTAGGAAAAGAATTTTCTTCCTTGAAGACAGAAAAAGTGCTGCCAAGGGGTGTGGGATGGACCTGGGTGTTGTCCACAATGTAAGGCAGTAACTGGGATCACTCCTAAGCTAGACAGCACTGCAATGGCTCCTTAAGCAAGTCAGGTGGCAGATGTGTTACAAAAACAGTCTGCATTTTTACTTCTTCCATGGCATTTCTCCAGATTCCCATTAGCAGCCACATGAGGGGCAGAGGGACTGTGCACTGGGTGGGATGGGGGGTGCCCGAGTAAGCAATTAATAAATGCTTTGTAATCTTACCCAGCCAGGTAGGTTAGGTGATGGGTGAGGCACTCAGTCTCCACCTTTGTTCAGAACCTTTGTTCAGAACCAGGCCATGTCCACCTCCAGGAAGGAGTCAGCTGTGTGTTCCCCACAAGAAATGGTGCAGGTCTCATGTATTCAGTGGTCTTTAGCTCTAACTGGCACTGAAAAAGCAGGGAACATAAGGGTGAGTGAGTGTTTATTTGCATCTTGGAATAGCAGGAACACTAATCCACGCAGCTGGGGAAAACCCTCACAGCTTTCACAGCCCAACCAGGGCAAGGTACCACTGTTAGAATAACCTGCTGATTTCTCCCAGCCTGCCTAATAATTGAATGACTGAATGCTAGACACAGTATGACTCAGAGAAGACGACTCACAAACAGGTTATTGAATGCACTTAAAAGACTGTGAAAGCAAGGTACAATTGGCAATGCCTCGGGAACTAGGGAGTAACTTGTATTTATGACTGTTTCATTTCATGCTGCTGACTACTGTGCTGCTCCCTGACTTCTTCCAGGGATGCTGCTCAAATGGCTGCTATACAATGAATCTGAGCTGCTAGAGCCTGAGAAGGGCATTCTGCTGCTCTCACCTTGGGACCAGGGGGCCCCAGTTCCCTGCTGCTGATGTACCACACTGGCTGAGATAACCCTTTGCATCTCCCACAGTTGCTAAGCACAGAAGAAAGCTTTGCAGCCCATCTTTCCCCCTCTTTTAGTATTTAGGGTTCAAAATAAATGCCAGTAGCTGGAAAAGGCTGCTTACCGATCTGACATTCCCTTTGCTTAAGTGTGCATCCTCCTCCCTATGCAGCATCACTGCAGACCATGGTCACGTTGGGTTCTGGATGTTCCCACTGGTACAGCTTCCTTGGGCTTGGCCTTAGAGACAAATTAATGTGAGGTTACACACATGCTGCTGTAAAAGTATTCATCACTACTATTCATTTTGCCTGCACGTTAAACTGGGTTTAACGTGTTTGATGTAAATAATCTGGCAAACAAAGCTGGGTTTGGATTTGCTGAATTTTGGCAGCTACAAAAGAGACTGTCAAAGAAACGTGGCTCCAGCCAAACGTGCACATTGATGCCAACAGAGAGGAGCCAATTTGTGCCAAGTTAAGATGCCACCTATCAGCAGGAGGGAGATGACAGAGCTCTGCCTTGCCTGTTTGTCACCTGCTCCTGTAGGAGAATACACCACTAACCCTAGCTTGATAGAACTTCAATAAATACCTTTTAATGGTTACCTACAAGGAAATGTTTGGGTTATGGCAGCTGGGATGAGCTCAAGTTGAATTATTTGAGCACTTTTCCCATCAGACAGGCCCTGTTTGTTTCAGAAGCTCACTTGGGTGAGATGGGGACAGACTTCATCCTGCTCACCCCCTCAGCACCAACCTACATAGCCTACACATATCTGCTTTTCCCCACCTTTATAGGAGCCAGTAGAGAGTTCAATTTCCAATTAGCAGCTGGGAACACTTAAGATGAGACCTCCTAGATGTGCTCTGCAGTGATTTCTGTGCAGACAGAGGTGACAGGTAGGCCTGCAATACACCAAAGCTGTGTAAAACACCTGCAAGCCTCACAGTTAGGCTGCACATAATAAGTGCGTCTCTATGCTTGCTCCCAGGTGAGGTATGTACCAAACTAACCATTTTCCAGCATACCATCAGGTAACTCTCTGAGTTTCCTTTTTCCAACCAGGATAACAGGCTGATGACTTTCTAATTTAGAAGGTAGGGATTTCTGGCTCCACAGGATGCTGACATTGGCACAGAGCTCAGTGCTTGCAGCTGGGGGCAGGAGGGGCAATTCCGTCCCATTTCTCACAGCAGAGCTGTGTTGGCAGAACAGCTCTGAGGGATGTGCTCAACCCAGACAGTTCTGCTGCCATGGAGAAGTTCTGTGGTGGGTTCATGTAGATTCTGGCTTGGTCTTTTCAGACAGTCTCAGCAGGGGCTTGTTTAAAAACAATACACAAATAACAGAGACTCTTAAACCAAAGCACCTGAGGTAAGTAGCCTGCAAAACATCTGTGTCGGTGTAGTTGCTGAGGTGTGACTGTGCTGACTTTTGGGCCCGTTCCCTCTGCCTGGCATGCTCTGATCTCCGTGCTTTGCACCCTCCCCTGCACGAGTCTCTTTGTGCCATAATACCTTTCTTTCTGAGATGTGCACACTGGCCAAACAATATCCTCATGTCTTTACTGACTGAGATTATCCCCTCACCCAGCCAGACAGCATGGGCTTCAACCCTCTGCATGGATCCTGCTGTGCCATGCTCCCCTCTCCCACACGTTCTGCAGTGCTTGCTATGGCTTTTCCCTCTCCCCACACCCCTCTCTGCTGCCAGACAATCATTCCCCTTAGTCGTGGATGGACTGACCTGGTGCTGTCCCTGCTTGCCTTCCCTTGATGCAGTCTGTACGCCCCTTTTAAGTGAATGTGTTCTGTTTGTTTTCTTAATTTCTTTCTTTTTCAGTAGGGAAAAAAACAAAAGACTTCCTTCTGCGGAAGGAGTTGTATTTGCACATGGCTCAGGGAGGAACCTCCTCTGGCCGTTTCTGTTACCTCACTCATGTAGGCCAATTCCATTGCTAACGTTAAATGGCCACCCTTCCCCAACCCAAACTGCAAGAATCATTAGGGAATAAAACAAACGTGCAGCTCAGCCCAAACTGCCCCAGCAGCATTAGGAGGTGGGAGAAAAGCTGTTGAAAAACAGCTCTACCAGCAAAGAGGTGGAGCCTGCGCCACACTTTGCAAGCCCACCTCCCTTGGAATAGCACTTAGCAGAGCAGATACAGCAGCACTAACCTGACTCTTGGCCCGACGAGCTCAGAGCAGAGGGAGGAGCAGCAGAACCGTCGCATCTCTGACCACCAGGACTGGCACTGTGTGGCTGTGGCACCTCTCTGGGCCGCCGTCACTGTCACAGCAGTTCATCTCATCACGCTCTCCAGGGCTGGGTAAAGCTGCTAAGCATCCCTGGGGTGTGTTCTGCCCACCTGAGCCCCAGGCAACCCCAATTGCTGCCATAATTGCAGATTAATGAGGATCTCCTCGAGGGAACAGACCATACAGACACCCACGGGGGTGTGCAATTCCCTTCTGGATTTGAGCACCGAGGGGCCTGGGAGGCAGAGGGCTGTTTGGCCACAGCCTGCAGCACTGATGTGAACTACAGGGTGGGCTGGGGGAGGACCCGTGGTTTTGTTTTAGGAGTTGTTAAATTGTCATCAGGTTTGCGCTGTGCGCAAAAAAAAACTGCAAGAAAACGATGATGAAAACTTACCTGGTAGAACCTAGGAATTGTTGTAAAGGCTCTGCAGCCCAGACTCCGTGTAAGTAGCTCGTACAATGGGAGTACGGTATCAATTAAAAGAGAAATCTATCCAACAGCAGTGCGACTCGTGTTTTGTTCTTTTTATTGTCCTGCCTGCTTCTAGGCTTCTCTATTGCTTCCAAATACACACACAGGGTCTCTTCAGGTACCAGCCAGGACTGTCTCCTCTCAGGACATAACCTGCCTTTAATGCTGCCCTTGTAATAAACCAACTCATTCCTTGTAATAAACCAACTCATTCCTTGTAATAAACCAAACTCAACTGGCAAAGTGAAAGACGTGCCCAAAAAGCATCTAAAGATGATGTATAAAACACCACAAGGTGTGGGACTATGGGACAGCCCTTCTTTACCACCCAAGGTAGCTCACAAGGAGCTTTACTCCCTTTTTGGCTCAACATTGCACCATCAGCACTTCACAAGGGCTGGGAGGAACAGGGCTGAAGTGGGAGGGGGGTTCAGTGACCTTACCTAAAAACCACCCTGGGTTTTAGTGCCGTGATCAGCGACGGAAACTGCAGGGACAGCTCCTCTGTTGCTGTGGATCTAGAGTTGGGATTATGCCCCCAAGTGCCCCGAGGCCAGGCAAGATGGCCTAGGGAAAATGAAGACACTCAGCAGAATGAGAGGAGGAGGTATTTGGGGATATTAAGAGTTTAAGGTGCCCAGACTACAAGCGTGCTTCAGCTGCAAGATGTGCTCAGGTTGCCAGACTCAGCTCTGTGAGGACTGCATCGTAACAGCTGGCTAAAGTTGAAACTTGCTCTTAATAAAGGAATTTTGAACATAGGCCAGTTAGAAATCCAGCCTGGATCTGACTTAAAAATGGAGACATTCCTATGATTTTTAGCAACACAAACTGCAGCAGAACATAAGCAGGGGGAAATTCAGTACATAAGCATGCCTTGAGATTCACAAGCACTTGGTAGTATTTAGAAGCAGTCGGTGTAGCAAAATTTGTCAGCTCTTGCAAGCAATAAAGGCTCCATTGCAGCAGGGATGTTACAACATCTCCCATATGAAAAACCCTTCCATCTTTCCCCACTTCATCCTAAAGTACAACTCCACCCTGGCCAATGTTTCTGCCTGTTTCTTCCTCATAATATGGTGGCTCTGCTCAACTAATCTACGTTTGAAGCCAGAAAACTAATTGCACTCTGCTTAAGCTATTACGATTCAGAAGGTACATTTGCATAGGTACCATTGAACTTATAGTGTATTTCCTGTGCAGAAATGTGTCATTTACAATAAATACTGACTATTCAAATTGGTGACTAAGCACAAAACAGAATTACAACAGACTAGGAGAAAATAAGAAGCATTTTCTCTCTATTCCTCTAGATGGTGCTGCAATACAGGATAAGACAACCATCACAATTGCAAGGGTTATTTTACAAAGCTGGGTCCCACCCAGAGGGCTACGCATCCTATTTACTTTGCTTGCCTGTTTGAATCCAGCTATCTTCCTATCAGAGCATCCCCCAGGAACAGGTTAAAGGCATACCTTGTCTTACTGGCTCTCCTGTGGCTGCTGAACGCGGCTCCACAGGTTATTCCTATCACTCTGTATGCTTGAGGAGTAAACCTGCTGCACAAGGTAAATGGAAGGAACTAAGAATTTCAACTCTTGCTAAGTGAAAGGGAGGGGACAGGGGGTTCTTATACTTACGTTATACAGCCTCCCAAATTAGGAGTACTTCAGGATTTCTATTCTCAGCTCCCTCCTTCAGAAGCAGGTCTGACCATAGCACAGGGACTCATCTTCCTACTACATGTTTTTATCTGTTTTAATGCATCTCACGCTACTCTGCATCTGCCCTGGTAGCCCAAAGTCCAAAGGAACTTATTGAGCAACAAATACGCTAATTAAACTCTTCCTGCTTAACCTACAGTGACTTCTTGGGCTGTGGTGGAACATCATCACCTTAAGATGAAGATATTCCCAGTCCTGTGGGTCAGAGTAACAGTAACACATACCCTTAATGTCTGCAATGGAGAACTAGCATATTTTGCAAATAAAGGCGGTGGTGACAGCAGCTAAGAAATGACATTAACAGTTACAAAGCCATTAACGTGATGATGGAACTGAAACTTGGGAAGGAGCCGTGCTGCCCGCACCCCCTGTGCCCTTTGCTCAGCATGCTTCAAAAGAAGAGTCCTTTAACAAATGGGCTGGCAGCTCAGAATGGAGTCATGAGGCCAAAGTCAAGGCTGTACAGAGTCCAAGGCAAATGGAAGAGAATTTACACTTCCCCATATTTCCTCCTGACGGCGTAGAGCGCGCCCTCAAACCTGGCTGGCACGACGTGGTCCTTCTGTCTTCAGAGCCCCTGTAAGTGAGAGAATACCCCATAGAGTGCAAGTCATTGGAATGTGCTCATGGAAGGGTCCATCAGCACAATGCCTGAAGGGACACAAGACTTCCAGGGATCAAGATTCCAGTCTTCTGCACATAAAACCCTCCAATAACAGATGTTTCCTCTGCAGATTCCTGTCCTTCCTCCTGCATACAGCTCCCTATCTGCAGGGCACAGTCACTATTTCCAACACCTGAGGATTAGGTATAGGAGGAGTAATTAAATCACGGCCTGAATGCTACCATTCAACGATACTTTAATTGCTTCTGTGGTCACTATGGAAGCTCCAGACAAGGGGCAAAAACTCCAGGGATCTCTGCTCTGCCACCTCCCCAGCACCACATAATCCTAACCCACAGCAGTAAGGCTGAAGGGTGGACAGGCACAAGCAGCAATTCACTGCTCCCTCATCACTTACCTTGGTGCTGTGCACTCTGCAGACGCCTCTCTGCTATTCCTCCACAGGCACGGCACAGTTCTCCTTGTTTTCTGATGGAATTGCAAGGTAGTCTGTCCTGTAGTCAGAACAAAAAAGATGAAAGCATAACCTGAAGTGTGTAGTTCGAGTCCATTCACTTCTTCAGAGATGCTGAATTCCCTGAGGCACCTCTAAGGTAACAAACATCACTCACAGAAGATCCTTGGCATAACCAGAAGCAGATGCTGAGCCTTACCCTACTGTAAAACCCCATGCATACAGCTTTCCCACCACATTCAAAGAGCACTGTTAGTTAAGCTGAGAACGTAAAAAGATAGGAATAGGCCAGCATAAAAACTGGGACACCTCTGCTCTGTCAGCTTGCCAGAATTACTCTCCTCTTGTGCTTTATCACAGTATCGGCTATAGACTTGTGAGTCACATCTCTAGAAGTGGGCCTTCCAGGAGAGCATCTCCATGTGGTTCAAATAGGGCCATCTTGGAATCCTGCCCACCTTGGCCACCCTCCCTACAATGCACATCATCCCTCCTTTCCCAGTGCACCAACTCTTTGGTTACTCCTTTCCAGTGCAATGATTTCAGACATAGCAAACCTCAAATAGAAATGTGCAATAGCTAAGTACAGCCTTCTTGCAATCTGACCTGGATTGAGAACCTTCTGGAGAGATGTCAAACTTACGCATTTTCCTGGGCAGCCTCCTCTGCCTTCGAGACTTTCCTGTAGCAATAGACCATTTCTATCAGTAGCCACAAGGTGAGGAAGACCAGCAGAATGTACATCATGATTTCAGAGATGACTGAGGTGAAGTCTTCTCCAGCTGTTAAGAGAATGAAACCATCTCTGATCATTTCCATGCAGCTGTTGGAGCACAGCAGCACCATTCAGACCTTCCCACCCTCGTCTCCTCTTTCCTAACCCACTTCATCACACAGTCCCAACAGCCACTACACAGTGAGGGGTCAAAAGACAGGAAAATAGGTGAGGCTGCCAATAAAACAGGCCAGCAGCAATTTCAGGCCATGTTTCCACTGGTATCAAAGATGCACAGGCTTGTCTGTGTCTTGTGTTCTCTGCAACCCACACATTCATACAGATTGCTCACCGTGAGCCTATCTCAGCTGTACATACCCTTTCCTTTCCATGTCCTATTTGCTGCAGTTTGCTTGAGTGTGCTGTGCCAACAGTGATTTGGAGAGAGATCATAATAGACACTCACAGGGAAGAAAGGAAGGGAAGGCATAAAATAATAAGATGAGGAATTGAACTTGTCCCTCTCTGGAGTGGACAGCAGGATTCCTATGGCCAGGATCTCAGCACAGAACTGGGTGAAATCAAGAGTAATGGTAAGACAGAAGAGCAGTGCAAAGGGAAGGAGGATGCAAGAGACTGAAATCAAAATGGAGAATGAGTTCAGAGAGGGAGGGGGTGGAAGTGAGGAAGGAGCGGCTGTGGGTAGCCAGGCAAAATCTGTGCTGTAGCATCCCTGAGCCACCAGGGGAGAGGTGAGGGCTCTGACCAGACAAAGTGGAAACCTCTGCTTGATCCTCCTCCTGCAATGCAATCCAAATCCCATCCCTGTATAAAACACCCATGGCCAGTTAGGATATGACACGATTTCTGCCAGCCCTCCATACCCTCTTCCACCACGGTGAGGTGGATCAATCTGGAGCTTGTGAAGAGAGGCCGGTGAATCTCAAACTCAAACTCCCGGGTGATGTTACAGGTGTAGATACCCGAGTCATTCAAGGTGACATTTAACACAGTGATGGACACATCCTGCATGTCTTTACTCCCATTCCATTGTATCCGACCACTGAAGCGGCTTGGAAATTCATGATTCATTTTCCTGTGCTCGTAGATCTGCGAGGGGACAGGAAGGGATATTCTGATTAATAGCTGACTTCAACCTCAGACAGCAACACAACATATCCAAGGAACTCAGCTCTCCACTGGCTTCATGTGTGCATGTTCTGGGATGTGGCCTTCTTGGGATCAACATATGTCCTTATTTTGCTATCCTTTACCCTAAAATCTCAGTCTGTTTTACCAAAGAGAGAAAACTGAATTATTTCCATCATGGAAGTAACAAAACAGAGGTGGAGAGCAGCAGAGATACATATGGACAATGGGCAGGAGATTATTTGCTGCCTTGCCTGGCCCTACTTAATCATGATGAAACGAAGGCACAGATCTAATTCTTCACGCTTGGATAAAAGAGCTACTGAAACCTTATTCTCAGATTTACCATTCTTGCAAGGTTCCCATTTTAATTCACCCTGAAAACTAATTTTACCTTTTCCTGACAGGGATCCAAAGCAACTCGCTCAGATCCTCCCACAGTCAGCACACACCACTGGTTTCTTTGTGGCAAAAAAGAATTCAACTCTGTCCTACAGATTTAGCAGAGCCTGATTTAACCTCCAAAGAACAGCTTCTGAATTCAGAAGCATCCCAAGAAACATCCCAGTTAGCCAATGTGGCTGGATGTCATCCCATGCTTCTGTTTTCCCTTCTCAATCCCTTTGTATATTGGATGATACGCAACCCAAAATGTCTGAACTCACCAACAGATTCTAGCTTTTCCTGCCATGGGTACCTGCTGTGTGCTAATCAGCTCAGCTAATCAGCTCAGCAAGGAAAAGATGCTTTAGTTACTGCTCAGCTATAGACCCTTTGGGTAAAAATACCATATAAACTGAAGATCTGGAATTTGGAGCTGATTTTAGCTACCAGCTCATTTCTCCTCTATGATATTAAAGCAGCCTGCTGGCCATTCCTACAGACTTTGAATGAAAACATGGCATAAATCTTGTCGTTATGTCTGGGTCTCTTCATCAAGGAACTTGTGGCAAGGCAAACTCACACTCTTCATATTAAATCTTTTGGCTTCTGCCATGAGTTCTTTGGATTGCATGGCCTACCAAAGCAAGGGCTCAGCTACCCAGACATACATACGGGTTCATCTTTGCCACCCTCCGGCCTGTAGAACCATTCCACCACTGTGCTGGCTGTGACCTCTTCTCTTTTCATGCAGGAGATGCAGAGCAGCTTCATGTCCGTCCCCTGGACCGCCTCTGTCTCTGATGGAACTTCAACACATACTGCAGAACAAAAACCAGCTAGGAAAAAAGCATAGAGGGAAAGTGAGCAAGGATATGAGAGAGAAACACGGAGGCTGCAGTTATCCACACACATTGTCCCCAATGGAAAACCCTTTGATTCACTACCAGCACCCTCTGCCTCTCTTCCTTCTCTGAGATATAAATAATGCATCATAATTAACAGAAGGTGATCATTTCATGCAGATTCACCTCTCCAGCATCTGCTTTGTTACAACGTTTAATTCTTCCCATAGTAATTGATGCTGTTTTGAAGGCACGGTTCATTCTTTCTCCCACATGCTGAGCATGCTCCCATTCCAGCAGCAATTAAAGTCTGGGATGAGAGAAAGCCCAGAATTCAAGCATGGAGGAACGCCTCGCTCTTTGTGTGAGTTGAAAGGTGGATGTTTTTCATCTGGCAGCGTGCTCAAAACAAAGGGTTAAGATTCTCCATGCTTCCTGTTTCTAGGTTTCATAAGCAGTCCTGGAAATCAAGGGCTTGGACTTGAGTGCATTTGGCAGCTGGGGGAGTTATTGATTTTACGTGCACTCCGCTTTAAAACGCTTCCAATCAGATCTGTGCAAACATGGGCAGATATAAAACACAGCTCTCCCAAACGAGACAAAAAAAATCAGTCTTTGAAGGCAAATGCTTGATATGAAACCCAGCGCGACATCTCAAGACGAAATCCCTGCTGACATTTGTCCCCTGGGCTAAACAATGCTGGGTTCCGTCTGTCCCACCCTGTCTCCAAAGCCTCGAGTGCAGCTCAGTGGAGATGCTGACTTGGCTGCTGCTCCCTCCTCCCCAGCCTCTGAGATTCCATTAACCCTCAACTCTCATGCACTGTGAGACATAGGACCTATCCTGGAAACAGCCTCTTTCTCCCACATCACCTCTATGGATAGCAACAGTTTTCTGGGAGGAATAAAAAAGCAACTACTTGATCGTGCTCTACTCCAGATACACTAAATGCACACACACGCATGCAAACAGAGCTGTACATATCCATGCGTATTAAACTGAGCTATATTAGCATCACTAACAGCATATCTTTGGACTGAGGATCAATGGCAATAAAACCCAAACGTTTCCTTCAGGTTACAAAGCCTGCACTGAAAAGCAGAGCATGGAGTGTGCGCTGCATGTGGGTTCGCTGTAATTTAACTGCACGTTAAATTGCATTGCACATTTTACAACAAAAGCCAACAGGAAACAGCGAGGAACTTGCAGGCGTGTGCAAGAGCACGCTTTGTGCCAGAAGTCCACTTAGCAATATCACATTTCTTTGCTCATATTAACTCCCATTAGCTTGGTATTAACTCCGTATCCATGTTATTCCCTTCTCTTCCTGTAAGCAAAACAAAAAGCCGCTCCAAAGGCTGGGCTTTGTGACAGCGTTAAAGGAACCCTGCGAGGTTTGAAAGAGCATCCTCCAAACACGGGGTTTGGGAAGAACCCTCCCGAAGGCATCACGCAATGGAAGCACCTACCCCAAACAACCAAAGCGGCCGAAGACGCGCAGATCAGCCGTGTCAACGCAGCCATTGTTCCAAACGAGGAGGTTCCAAGCGAGGAGCTCATCCACTGGGCACAGCTCCTTCTTCAAACGCTCCGACGCAACAGGATGCTCCGAAGGCAGCACCACGGACAGGGGTCGGAGGCAGCACCACGGACAGGGGTCGGGGTAGAGCCGGGCGGCTCCGGGAGCAGCAGGTGGCTGCTGGGGAGCCCCGGAGCGCTCCGCCGGAGCTCAGCCTCCCTCGGCCGGCAACGGCTGCGCGGAGCTCAGCCTCACCCGGGTGGGGGGCCCGGCTCACGGCAGGCATGCGCGGGCCCTCCCTCATCACCAGCCCCGGCCCCAGCTTGGGGCTCCTCCCGGTCGTGGAGAAGCAGCTTGGGGTTTTCTGTTCCCCACTGGGTTGTGATGGAGTCAGAGCGTGGCCCCCTCCCCTTTTTTTTCCCCCTCTTGGTTGGAGAGGGGATATTAGCATCGTTTAGTTGTCTCAGAAATAAAGCCAGATAAAGAGATGGGGGAGAGTTATCTGTGCGAGGTCACTGGGAGGGCTTTGCCTATAATGATTATAATGCTATAATACTAGCATTTGTACGGCTCTGAAGGTCACAGTTGGAAATACTGGGAAATCCTCTCCTCATGTTCCAGTCTGATTCCCAGGAGCTCAGTGCCAGCAGCAGGCTGGGCTTTCTCGGTTTGGACTGGAGCCACAGCACCCAGAAGGGCTCCAACTCTGAAGGTCACAGTGGGCAGAGAGGGAGAAATGAAGTGCTCGTTAAATGGGCTCCCTCTTCACAATGCATCTGTGCTGATGGCAGCTCAACCCACAGCACAACCTATTGAATGAAACCTGGCCAATTCCATCAGACAATGGCATGGGAGCAACTTCCTGAGCCAAAACCCAGGAGTGTGCATTGGACACATGAGAACCACCCAACTGGAAACAGCAGCCATATGAAAGCATTGGCTTCAGCCCTTTGGCTGGACATGGATACCCAACAGGGCACAGCACTGCTGAGTCCGGACCTGCCCATCACTGCGGCTTGGTCCTGAGGGCACACACATGGAATCTGGTCCCTACACTGCATAAGCAAAGCAGGCACACAGCAAAGATTCTGAATGCTCTAATTAAACATCACCCAATCGCTTATATCAGGGACTGCGACCCCTGAAACCTTCACAGCCCTGAAGCAGCAGTAGCTGACCAAAGCCATGGCAGCTTCCATCTCCTCTGCCCATAGGGTTCTCCAGCTTTATCCACCACCCTAACATCAAACATCCCAAAGCAAACACCCACATATCTGCTGGGGCCAGGAGCAGAGACCAGATGTCAGCAGCACCCTTCCATTTTCTCCCTTAAAAGCCATCAGTCATGAATATCCAAATCAGAATACTTAACTTTTCCCCGAAGGAAGCAAAAATAGCACCTGCAATACCCAGAGATGATAACACATTAAGTCCCATGCACATCTCCCATTGCCCCTGGCTGTCTACACAAGTCAACAAAGGAAAGGCAGGCTTAGCTATAGGATTTGCTCCTAGCTTTTCCGGAACAATCCAATCTGTGTGTGGCAGATGAGTGCTGGTGGAGGGTATTTTTATAGACACAGGAACCACCGAACAATGTCCACAGCGATCTCATCTGACAAGCACCTGTTTCATGAAGTGCAATGGAAATCATATCTGTTCCCAGGCAGTCAGGTGCACTGCCAGGAACTGCAGGACATGGATCAGCAGAGCTGCACTGTGTTGTGCTTTACAACTCACATCCACCCCAGAGAACACAGCCAGGAGTGGGACAGGGGGGTCCAAGTCTATGGGATCATGAGGATGCAGCAGCTCTTTGATTTGCTCAGCAGCCACTAATCGACCCTTCACCCTCAGCACAGTGTAGCTCAGGTTCCTCTGTGCAGAAACAGCATCCTCTTCTCTAACCCCATGCACTCCAGAAGTCATCTGACAACCAACTGAAATTACAGTAACAAACAAACATCCTTAAATAATAATGAGTTTTCCCTCAGAGTCATTTATGTGCAGACCTGAAGCACTGCACGCTACTCATCCTGGTCAGTCTGGAGTTCTAATTACTATTTAAAGATGGGAAATGTGGCCCAGGGGTGAAGAAAATCACTGGTGAAACAGGGGTGGTGGATTGTAACACAATAAGCCACAGGGCAGAGAAGCAAACAGACATCACATCCTTTCCCCATCTACAGCTTCAATGTGCACTACAGACAAAGCATAAGATGATTTGCAGTGCAGACTCTTGGTCTAGAATGTGTTCCCTGGACATGCTGCCCAGACCTCTTCAGAAAACCCTTCAAACAATCAGGACATCATACTGAAAGCTTCAGTTTTCTCTGCTGTGTGAGAGATGGAGAATATACATTCATCAAAACCCACCCAGCCTAATGATGCACAGCTGCTGCTCCTTGCTATGATGCCTGCAGGGAGCGGGCTGGAGCAGAGTCACAGCCCATAGGGTGCAGGATGCTCAGTGCCACAAAGCCCTCAGCTGTTTTAGCACTTCAGGGGATGTGGTGAAGGGGGATGAATGCTGAGAGGGAGATCTTGAGTGCTGCAAGCAGCAGCCCAACTTATCATGCAGGGATTGCTATGGCAACCCACCCAGTTAATGCTTCACCAGCAAAAAGGAAAGAAAAAAAGGGGGAAAAAAAAGGCTGGTAGTTCCACACAGGCACAACAGGACCAGGAGATAAAAGGTAAATTCAGCACCCCCACCCCCACTAATCCCTCAATCTCCTGGTCTCTGAGCCAGGCTATGGGAGGAGGAGCACAGAACATGCATCTCTGGCCTCCACGTGACAGCCATCTCAGCAGTTCCTCTGTCACTGCCATAATCATGTCAGCTCACTTCAGCACAACTGTTGTGCAGCTAAACATCAGCAAGGTTTGTTCCTTGCCCCTTTTTCTGTCCGTCAGGAGCCAACACAGGAACCCACTGCCAGCACCAACTGCTCGTTGCCATCTCAGCCTCAAGGCAGCCAAAGCCCTGTGACAACAGATTGTGCGTGTTCTATCTTAACTGCTGCTCCCAGAGCTTCATTTAGCTCTGCTCACGCCTGAAGAAGAGACCTCCAAGGCCTCTGGATGGGCGATATTCTGACCTCTTAATGCCAGCTGCTCTCCCTTTCTGTTTGCAATGACGACACATGAAGCATCCCTGTGCCATCCTTACCTCACACAGCCTGCTCAACATGCCTCCATTTATCCTCAGCTCTTAGAACTGTTTTCAGGTCTAAAAACAAAGAGAACTAGACACAGACACTCCTCTCTATGAACAAGAGGGCTCGGGCCAGCAGTCTGTGAGCCCTCAGTGCTTTTCTTAGTGGTGCTCTCTCTCAGATAAATACTTCCTCTGACACAGAAGAGCACAAACACAGCCCACATACTTGGATCCCTTTAAGCAGCAGGTGTACCGAGAAGGCTGGGTTGAAAATTGCCCTCTCTGTGTCTGAGAAACTGGCACCGAGATTCATTCCTCCACACTGCCAACACTCTGTGGTCAGTTAAACCCTGGTCCCACTCCAGGTACTTGAGATATTGTTCTCTGAGACTCAGCAGCAAGAAGATCAAGCAGTGTATACGCCCATAGGAGAACCTTTGCATGCTGTAAAGTGCTGTTTTACCAAGCTGCAGCTTAACGAGGTGGCACTTTCACAGATATGCTTTTAGGCCTCTCCTCCGCCCATTCAATTCAGCAGTGGATGGAAATCCATTAGGGTCAGATTGCCACACACAGCCATTCACATCTGCTCATTTAATTTCTCCTTCTCTTTAAACTCTTACTGCTCCCAAAATACACCGATGCATCAATTATTTTAGCACCTCACAGTGGCTGTTCCTCTGTCAAATTAAACCTCGTGCATCAAGTATTGCCATCTTAACTTGGCTGAATTGAACTGAAGCCACTGCGGTTTTCTTCCTTAAGGGGTATGGAAGACTGAACCTCCCCATAGCCAGCATTAAACAAGGAAAACTCATCGTTAACTCCTTTTTCAAGCACATCTGTAATACATCAGACATCACATGTAATAAAAAAGGCAAAAAAAAGAAGGCAATATGACAAATTTTCCAGGTCAAATTCGAAGCTGCTGGGTAAAGTAATGTACATTACTTTGTATTTGAGCTTTGAATATATCAGTGTGGTTTGCAGTGCCGCTGATGGCCGCCAGAGGGCGCTGTGCTCCCTGCGTTATGGCACCGCGCTTCTTAATGGCTGGAGATACTGAGCTTAAGTGATGCTAAATGAAGACATAAGATTTATGAGACACAGTAAAAGCAAGAGGGATGCAGAAAGCCCTCCCCAGACTTAAGCTTGGAACACAGCACAGAACCAATTCCATCCACTTGCTCACTTCCTCCTGCTTCACCAGCTCTAAGAAGGATGAATCAGTAACTGCTGCTATCACATACAGATATCCGTGTATTCCAGCCAGAGATCAGCCAGTTAAGATAAATAAAGTAATTCAAAACATTAAAGATAGTTGGGGAATCAGAGGGAATAAGGCAATTCTAGCAGCAGCCCTTGAACAGAGCAGAACAAGAGCACCCCTATATCACGTTCCATGCACAGGACAGCCAGCTCCCTGAGTCAGGTAATTAATTGCCTGGAGGTCATTGCGGTTGTGTATTTCAAGGTCAGCTTAAACTGGGTCATCAGCTCAAGTCTGTGTTTTGGCCAAGGCTAAAAATCAGGGTCAACTGCCAGCACCACATCGAAGATGAAACCAAGAGGTCCTAAAGGTGGTCCTAAAGGCAACATTGGTCCTCAAGGTGCCATTATTACTTGTCCACCCTCAATGCTCAATGAAACCAAACCCATCTTTTTGGATGGTACTTACTTTGGAAGCAGAAACAGCTTCATTCCAGCACTAGAGATGGGGCCTCCAACTCCAGACCATGGGATGCTGTTGGTGGATGCTCCCCACAACAGAAATCCAGCATTCCAGCATGGTGCTTCCAGCAGGTCATTGCTATTGGAAAGAACTCCCTATTAAAAGAAAAGAGTGTTTGCTATTACTCATAACTGAGAGAGAAGCTTGCTGTTATAAGAGAACTAAGTTTTATCTGCGCTTCCAATATATTTTCCTTGTTATTACTATGTGCACACTTGAATAATCACAACAGGAAACCACTTGCTGTGCCTTTTGTCTCTTTCTTTCCTGTTTGTACAGATTCAACCCCACAGGATCCCTATCCAGATAACAACGACCCAATGGAAACCATGGGCTGTGCACAAGGAGCCATATGTGCCCATATGTGCCCTTCTATCTAAATAAAAGTAGAGGTATTGGAAGCCATTCACAGCATGGCTAAAGCCCTGTAGGAATGAGGTGAAAGGGAAGCCAGGTGACCCAGTGAGGAGTGGTGTGATCATTTCCATTCCAATGGCACTACACATACCCTTCAGCTGCTAACAGTACCCGAGTTCCTAAGTTCTGATCATTCAAGCACCCAGGATGCTCACAGTCCATCTCCAGCAGCTACTTATTACTCCCAATATAAACAACCTCCAATCAAGAAAACACTTTTGGAAGAACAGTTCTCATTCTAAAGCCAGGATCTTTTATTTTCAAGACTTTCTATGGGCTTTTATGTATAGGATCAGCAGGATGAGGTCACCACGAAGCTTGAAATGAGCAGCACAGACATCATGGGATGCCCTCTGTTTTTCAGCAGCCATCGAACAAAGCCACTGAGGGAGAATTATACAGAAAGATTTGGTTTTTCCCTTCTATAAAACACTCTTGTTTTATGCCAGAAATTTCATTACATTAAAACCAGGCTGTGTGTTTCAAAGCACAACCCTGACAGATGTTCCCAGTTGGCTGCATTTAAACACCCCCCCCCCCCCAATCTGCCTGGATTATGTTCCCATCTCCAGTGCAGAACTGCTCTCCATGCACAGCTCTGGGTGCCATAGACAAAGGTGCTCAGTGGGTTTGGGCCGCACACTGCACAGGGCAACTCCCACTGCTTTTACCACAGTCCTTCCTCCTCCTACACCCATCCTGATATAAACCAGGTGACATATTCCAACAAAGGAGCTGTTTGTTCTATAAATAAGGCTTTTTTTAACCTCCCCCCCCCCCTCACATACCACAGGTGTGAGAGCCCTTTCCCAGCATCTAAGAACAACAACACACAACCAGGATCAACACGGGTTGTTTCTCCAAGGAACGACACACCTCGGTGCAGCACCCACAAGCACGGGGCTATTTCTGAAGCAGAAATAAGGCTTTCACACATCCTTGAGTGAAGCTTACTTTGACTCAGAAACCAACAGCAAGCTATTAGCAAGTACCTTAAGCACAACAGCTAATTTGAGTTGACCCAAAATACCATGAAAGGTCCCCATTACCCACCCCAATTATTATAGGGTCCATACAAGTAGAATCTGAAAGACCATGTAGATACATGGGGCCACCTCTGCACACAAGCTGATGCTAAATGCATTCATGTGTTCAATATCCCTTCATTATCACCTCCTGATTTCAACCATTGCAGCCCATGAGGACCAACCCCCCCAGGAGGCACGGGGGCTGACAGAGGCCAAGCACTCTGCTAAAGGCCACAGATTCCAGCCAGGTTGAGGTGGGGGCCTCTGCCTTCCTGTTTCCTGTTGCCATGACCAGGTTACACGGCCTCCACCCCACTGCTGACCCCATACCTTCATTGCTGCCCCATGATCACACACAGACCTATTTACCAATCCTGGTCTTTTGCCCTGACACAGCTTGCTCAGCAAAACCTCCTCACTCATTTCCCTTTCCAGGCAAAGCTTTACAGTCCCTTCTTTTCCCCATCCTGTAGCAGACAGATTCTCTTGCACGTTGTTCCAATCCCGAAGCCAAAACATGGGCTTGAAAGACTCAAGTCTTCTGACTACATCTGGAAAATACAACACAACCACCCTGCTGTGAGTAGGGCCTATCTCCAAGATATATACTTTATATACTATCTCATGAGGTGCATCAACACTCCTGATGACCAAACTGCAAATTCCTTTCAGCTCATGATGTAATAAGGTGGGGGTTCTCATTGGGTACAGTGATGCTGAACAACATCAGGAGTCCTTTATGGAGAAATAGGAGAGTATAGGGCTTCCCTACAGCAGGTTGGTGCAGCAGAGAGCACAGCTACTGGATCAGAACTGTCTGCCTGCCTTGCATAGCAGACCCCAATACTCATTCAAGGAATCTCAGGAAAGGAAATGTTTTCCCACCTGCATCCTGCTCTATTGAGGCCAACCCAGTCTTGGCTTCAGCTGCAATTTCCTACTTCAACCTGAGTAAAACTCCCCAGCCCTTCCCTGGAGCAGTCCAGAAAGCAGTTCATGTGTGATAAGGGTTCTCATTCTTCGGTGCAGTGCTCGGAAGTGGGAAGGAAGCAGCATTCCCACACTTGTTCCCATTGCCAGCTGGTTGCCTCTAAGCAGTTAATCACCCACCTCTCACGTGGCCTGTAACACTTTCTGCAAGGAGGCTGGCAAGCACAAGCTGGCTACCAATACAAAAACAGGGCATGCAGCACTGATGAGCATGAAGGATGAAGATAGGAGTCCTGCCCTTCGGTCTTTCCAGACATACACAGGCTACGAGGCTGAGTTTTACTGTTTATCAACACATAATGCCAGAACAGAAAGTAGGTCAGCAAGCAAGGGATCTCAAAACTGCAGGAAGCTACCTGCCAGCGCCTGTCTCTGGGGTGGGCTGGATGTGTGTAGGCACCAGCAAAGCTGATTTTTAGAGAGAAAAAACCAAAACAGTTTGATCTCAGGGGTGCAGTGAACTCCCCCAGATCAAGTGAGCCAGCACTCAGGAGAGGGAGATGTTCATACCAAGGTGCCCTGGGCAGAGACATGCTGCCAGCTCTGGGTGCTCTCTCTGCACCAAAAAGTCAGCCCAATGCATGGCAAAGAAGTGATTACAACATCAGACTCGGGCACAGGCACACACAGCTTTAAGCTATTCTTCCTGAGTGCCCTACATAAGAAACCCAAACAAATTAAAGAATGAGTAATGGAAAGGTAGGAGGTGGCAGGGCTTGTTTTGGTTCAGGAAAGGATTCCCATCCCTTGCTTGGAATCTAAATTGGATTCAATTTAGATTACAATGAGGCAAGGCCAAACCCCCTTGACGAATGAGCTGCTGAAGTAGATCACTTGTATTCTGCAGCCTTTCTTTAATAAACTCATTTATTTGTCTCCTGCTTCTGCTTTTGTTTCTGATGTTATCAGCCTCCTGCCATGTCCTCCCCTGTCC
The DNA here is from genome assembly GCF_054131305.1 of Coturnix japonica. Taxonomy (NCBI): domain Eukaryota; kingdom Metazoa; phylum Chordata; class Aves; order Galliformes; family Phasianidae; genus Coturnix; species Coturnix japonica. The sequence continues at coordinate 4,532,029 of NC_140696.1, forward strand.
CCCTAGTCCAGGGTAGCCCTTACAGTCTCCCTCAGTGAGGACAGAAGCAATTTGTTGTCTAGTGGAGAGAGAATGTGTGCTTGGGCTGATAAGTGGATTATCTCCATAAACACGCTTTATAATGCAACGACACCCCACGCTCACAAAACCAAAGGAATTAATCACAGCCAGCAATGTGACATCCAAAGGAGAAAGCTCCCTCTCCTGCCTACTATGCTGCTATTGCAGCCAGACTCTCCTCTAAAGGGAAAAGACAGGAAAAATGCACATAACATAAGAAAATCCAGGTTCATGCTCGCCATGTATCTGCAGGAGGATGTGCCCACTGAACACAGATCCAGCAGCTGTGAGGTTACAGCACTGTGTGCCCAGTTGCAAGAAACACAACAGGACAGAGTCCAGCCACCTCATCACCTTGGGGATGCTCAGGCATTGTTGTCTGGTTGGTTCACTGCAGTATAAGCTTTCATTTTGTTTTCATGGTACCCCCTTATCCTAAGGATACTGCAGGAGGTATCACAGCCCCTGTTATCTCCATTTCAGAAGAAATCAAGAACGTGCAGCTATACTTAGAGAAGATGCTCAGTTCCTCACTGGACTGAAACTCTTTCATCTCTGACTCATCTCCATAAGGAAGCGAAGCACATGCAAATCATATATGGATCCAGATCAGTGTACCTGGCAGACCTTTACGTGCTCTGCTTGCTTTATCAGCAGGCATTCATTCATTTCATATTTCTCAAGAACTAAATCTATAGCTCGCTCTTGCTGAGTAATGGGGTTGGTGTAAATCGAAAGCGGAATCTATCAGTGGCAGCTGGTAACAAGAAGGGATGTGGACAGGACTAAATGCTGACCAGCAGCACCCAGCAGTAGCAGCAGACATGCTCTTCACCTCCAGCTAATTCAAGCTGCCAAACGCACTTTACTGCTTCATGTCAGTTGCATGGTCTTCTTGAAAAGACCTTCAAGATCATCAAGTTCAATGGGAAAGACAGAACCTTGAGATCCAACCTGCAACCCAGAGCAGGAAGCTGAATGCAGCGGGTCAAAGCCCTGATCAGAAGGAAAGTCCACAGTGGTTGGGCTCAACTCCATAGCTCAGTGACTCAGGAACAGAGATGGATATGGGGGAAAGGGCGTAAGTGAGGATGTTACCTGGGGATGACACAGCTTTGTGACGTGGTGCCAGTTTCCTCCAATGGATCAAAACCAAAGCGCTGTCATTCCAATGCTAATGTGCTCATTTTTGTCTCTTCCACACAGAACCCAACTTCACAATGGGCAGCACTCAGAGCTTTCAGCTTTTGCACTTACGTTTTATGCACCAACCCAATAAACACAGTTATTTGCCCAAAGAGCTTTCCTGAATGGATGCTCGGTTATTAATCTTAAAATACATTGCATTAAAGAGTAATTCATTTTCAAACGATGCAGCTGTGTACATTTCTACATGCTATGATTACAAAGCCTCCCTTTTCCAACAAGTGGACATTTTCAGGGTCCTGAAATAGCTCTAAGTGATAGCTATTATATTATATCCACGCCATCTATAAAAATACCAGCTTTCACTTCCACGGAAGCAAATACTAACTCATGTATTTCAATTTGCCACGATTACATTTGCCTTAGGAGAGAGGAATAATACACATTTTGGTACTTTTTGAGCCATCTTTAATGCATTATCTGTCTCTATCACCCCGGCTGCCTGAACTGCATTACAATTTAAAACAATTACACGAGCAGACAAAGACCAAGTTTACTATTGCCAGCTAAAAAGCACGTGGATAGTGGCCAACAAAAGCCCAAGTCAGTAACTAAGCTATGCTCATTTCCAATTTCAGATTCCCATCATCATCAAGAAGGATGAGAACTTCTAAAGTAAAATTACCACGCTGGAGCTAAGCGCTGTGAATCTCATCGCCAAGCAGCTCTCGCATTAAGAGAGACGGCTTTTAAGATGCCTCCTGGAATCAAGATGGCAAAATGCTGCACATTCCTCTACCAACAGTTCTCTAAAGCATCCATGCCAACCTCCTAACGGCTTAATTAGCTGAGAACTACGCAGAGGCTCTGGAAACCAATCTATTTATCATCTGCATTTGAGTAACTTCACCTTTGCAAAGCACTATGCAAACACCAATGACTGCTGTGATGCAGTGGAGCTCGTGCTGCATTGCTTGTGCAGACAGGCTGCACGGCAGCAAGGAGGAGCGCTCGGGGCAGAGCCACAACCAAGACAACTCAATTTGTTCTCCCTCTCATCATTAGCAGAGATCTTGCCAAGCTATTTCACCTTGTTTGCTTGCTTATATTACCACAATGCTTATTTGCATGTAACTCATGACTGACCTCAACCTCCACCCGCTGGCTTGTAGGGCTCTGCACATTGAACACGGCATTGGCCACATAAGCAGCCTCTCCTTGCCACTTAGTTTGTTCACAAATCCACTCAGCCCAGATGCATTCAGGATAATGAAGCAGAACTTGATGGGACTTGTAAGAGGTGCTCTTGGTAACAGATCTTTTCCCCATGGATGTGACAGACGGAAGCTCAATTCCTGCCTAAATGTGTTCATTGGAAGCCCAAGGACAGCACAAGCTCACATCATTTTGACAGACCTGTACACAAAAGCCAACTCCAAATATACCACATGCTTCAAAGATGCTTGTTTTGGCATTTAAAACATGTCACCTGGGCTCATCTATGGGCATTTGCTCCTCAGGACAGGACTCGCCTCCCCTAAAAGCCAGGGAATTCATCCAAATTATTCTTCCAGGCTCCTCCTCTGCTCAGGCAGAGAGCAGCATGCCTCCACAGGGTAATCATTATCTCATATATGCTTAACACAAACGAGACGAATTGCTGTCTGGAGGTGCTTCTTTCTTCCCTTTGGCTATAAAGACAAACTGAGTGACTAGCGCAGCCTCAGAGTTAAATTAGATGAGCTGTATCTCATCCTAAGCAATTTTATACTAGGGGATCCCATTATGTTTCTCAGCAATCAGGCAAATTATACAGCAAAGAGACACAAATGAAGCGAGCAGAAAGCTCGGGTCTCCTTGTTCACTGGGACCTCACTACTGCCATTCATTTCACTGTGGGAGCGCTCAGGTTGTATTTGCCAGCTGTGCAAACCCTGGAGCAGACTGACAGCCCCACAGAGCAGCACATCACAGAGCTGTGACACTGTGAGCACGACTTCTGCACATTTCCTGGCTCTTCTGCAGGCTGCTGCCCCTCTGTGACTCAGTTTCTCCATCTATAAAGAGGTGATGATGCTCCTGACCTCTTCTACTTACTGCTGGACAAACAACCCCAGTACATGGTGGACATGCACAGGCTGAGCCTTGGAAGGTAACTCATTCTGTAACCCTACAGGGTAATGGGGCCTTTCTGGGGCTCAGCACAATAAATAATGAAGTACAACAGAAATTATGTGCAAAAGGAGAAGATCTACAGGGCAAAAGCTAAACTCGGTGAACGTTTCCTATTGAGGACAATATTTTGGAGCTGTTCAATACAAATGTTTCACCAGAAGAAAAACTACAAGACACTTGGGTCCACGTCACATCTAACAAGACCTGGAAGCCTTTGTGAAATGCCTTCTGCGACATTAACCACGCTGTCTTGAGCCAATCCCAAAGTCGCATGGGCTACAATGGGACATGAATTCAAAGATGCTGTCAACATCATGTCCATGTTTCCAGCCCATCAGGCACAGAATCCATCTTCTCTCCCAACAGTGACTCAAACCTCTACTAACTCAAGTGTTTCAGAGTGAAGGAACGGGCTTCATAAAGAAGCCAGGGTGACAGTATGAGGCTTATTACTTAAATATCTACTAGCTATTATTCCTAATGAGAATATCTTTCATCCGTCCATTTCATAATTATTTTAGAGGTGAGAATGAATGAAAAAATGCCTTAAGAAAAAGCCACATGGCTGTTATTAGCACAGATGTCACTATGTCAGAAAGCAGAACGTAGCAGCTATAGCCCTGTTTAGCATCCACGTGTGAGCTTCTTTCCCAAGAGGAAAGCAGGTGAAAGGTCCAACAGCCCCAGGATGGAGCACGAGGATGCACACAGCTCATGGGGAGCTCTGAAGGAGCACAACCTCCTCCTTGCCTACAGCCCATTGCTCCGCTTGAGGCCATCATTGCAAATGAAGCTCTGGATGGAGCCAAGGGCATGGAAGCCAATATGGAAACAAAGCACAGACACTGGTGCTGAGGGCACAGGTCCTGGCCAAGCCTCTTCACGTGCCTTTGACAAATATGAAACAAGTTTTTCCAGCCCCTAAGCATTTTCAGTGCAAGGTCTACGCGGGTGACATTTCACACTGCTCTGAGCTGCATATGAACCCACGTGTCTTTTAAATTCCACAGATGAAATGCTGCTTCCAACTTCACATTGCTGCTCAAACGCCTCCGTTTTATCACACCCAGAACCACTTCAAGACCATTTTCTCTCCTTCTGAAAGTCTCAGGTTTACCCCAGCACATAAACATGACTGGTCTTGGAAGGCGGAAGCATCTTGGATGGAAATACAATGAACATGAAATACACAAAGGTTCTCTGAAATATTTCTGCAGGTACAACTGAGAAGACAAAGCACTTTTTCCATCCACACCATTTAAAGCAACCTGCAGAATTCCACTACTATGATATCACATGTAAATGGGGAGAAAAATAAAGGGAAGAAAAGGGCACAATGCGCTCCATTAAATGCTTCAACTGATTCCTATCGCTGCTCTTACAACCTACACAATTTTCTGGAGACGCAGATGCAAAGGCAAAATGAGAAAGTAACTTAAAAAAAATAGCTATTTTAAAACATGCTCCACTCTCGTCTTTGCTGCGCTGCTGAAGCCCACCATTCTCAATGCCTGCTCCAGTTACTGGCAATGTAAGTTTTGCTCCCTGCCTGCAAATCTGCAAGCACAGTCCCAGATGGGAATACCAAACAGAGGTCAATCTGCATCCATGCAATGGTTGCTGGCTGTCAGGTCTCGTAAACCATGAGCCATCGCTTCGTCAGTCCCAGCCTTTGGCCTTAACAGACTGTGACTAAAGATCCTGACTTGCTCTGCTAGCAGCTGTTGCAAGCTGTGAGCCAGCAACTTGGCATTCTCAGCTGACACACTCACCCCTTCAGTGCTCGCAAACCATCATTTTCTGCTAGCAGAGCTCTTGGGTGACACAACATCAATGTAAGGCCACCACGGGGTAAAAAAAATAAATAAGAAACCCCTCTGTTTGAACAACCCACATTCAACCAACTGACTCATTTTTAATCACTTTCCAATAGAGGTCACCCAGCCAGTAAACATCTGGTCATGGCACCTCAACAGCCTTATAATGTGAATTATCTCGTCCTGCTGTATCAGTTGTCAATTACTTGTACAGTCACCTTAGTCCAATGACCTGCTTTCCATTATAAGAATAGCAAGAGCCACAAGACCCAAGTTTTCTTGCAAAGAGTGTCTTGCTGTTGCCCAGCTGCGATGTCTCTAAGGAATGAGGTTGGATATGTTGGTGTAGAGGACTGAATGTGGACTGCAAACTACATGTCAGCTATACAAGCTCTAGATATACTGGTTTGGAATACCTGACTTGTACATGACTTCCCTATTTTAAAGTGGAAAAAGGAATTGTTTTGCCCAAGAACAATGAAAGCATCAAGAAAACAACAAACTGGAATTATTGAACTCCTGTAAATTACGTATAATTGCAAACGAAACACTGAAAACCTCAGGATGTTTAAAGAAGAACTTTCAGCCCTAAGCAAACCTTTGTGAAGCACCAGGTAGTCGTAAAGAGGTGGAAGTTCAACCTTCCTAATTCCTTTAATACCACATTCAGTAAGGACTGAATAATGGTTCGTATCATTGGCACTAAGAAGCAGAAAGGATAAGAAAATCCAAGACCTTGTGCCTCACCTGTGCCTTCTATCTCTTTTCCCCTCAGAAACACAGCATTTCAGTACAAGATTGCTGGCCTCATATTTGTCAAAGGCACATGAAGGGGCTTGGCTGAGCCCGGCACCCCACCCCGACTCACAAAAAATGTGCCAGATTTACTTCTTGCTTTGAACTTCCTTAAGGCAGGGAGCAGTGAGTTCAGCAGTCAGCAGCATGCTGTGAAAGGCAGAGCTCTGCAGCTCCCTGCTTCACACAACCCACAGGCACTTTGGGTCCATCAGAGACAGTCATGGCTTCTTGATGATCCAACAGGTCTCAATTGAGCCATTCTTCTCATTAAAAAGCAGCTAAATACCAACGTCTGCATAGCTATAGAGTCTAAAAAGAAACTCTAAGCAAGGACTAAAGATAAACAGACCAGTCACTTCTTCCACGCCTGTCTCTTCCTTAGATAAAGAGAAGAAATAAATGACGCATTGAAATAAATGACCCATTTTATCTTTGTTACCGCTTGTGGATAAACAAGAATAGTCTCAATAACACACCAACTCCAAAATCCATCAAGGTGTAGCAATTCCTTTTATGGAATGGAAATACAACTTTCACTCAGACTACACCAGCAGTGACTGTGCCGTGGCTGCAGGGATAGGTCAACACAGTACTGCTATTGCTAACTTCAGATTTGGATTTACGTTTACAATGCTAGGTAAAAAGCAACACAAAACAACATCTCTCTACAACCAGAGATAAGCATGTTCTAAGGCAAGACATGCATGCTGTACCCCAAACCATAGTTTTGCTGCTGTAAAAGCAATGAATGAAGAAGAAAAGCACTGAGCACACACAGAGGCCATTGTGCTCCCTCTGCTGCTCTCCCAGAGGAAAGGCAACAAGCCCGTATCACACCTTGGGAAAGCAAATGAACACACACCTACCACCACCCAAACCTGCATCTTTGGGTGCTTCAAAAGCTGCACTGTGCCCATTGTGCAAATACAAGCATAGGAGGCGTGTAAATACAACTATTAATAATTAAAAATATTAAATTCCAAAGGTAAACGTCTGCAGGAAGAAAAAAGCAAATCCATTCTACTTCTTTACTCCAAAGCTTTCACAACCACTTTTCCCTTCTCTGCACAACCAGAACATATACAAGACCCTGACACATGTACCAGCAAGCCTGCAGCCTTCATGCAGTACAATGCAATACAGCATGATAAACAACAGCCAAACATTCCCATTTGTCCTTGTGCAACACTTGCAAGCAGAAATGACCTTAGAACAACATCAAAATAAGACAGTATTTCAGAAAGGAAGCTTGCTATTTTTAAGGTTAATGTATAAGAATCAGAACAACACACCTTTATTTTACCTTCAAACCAGGGCTCAGCTCTGGGCGTTGAGACACGCTGGGAACTCACATGATGATTACAGCTCTTACACAGACATCAGCTTATATCCCTCTCAATGCATGTCACATCTTGCCAAGCCAAGGGAAGAACGCTTCACTGCCAGGATTCAACAGTGTGTGCACTTGTCTAGAGCTGCAGCCTGGCTTCTCACGTGGGCTTTATTCCTGATGCTTTTGCAGCTGGGCTATAAACAATAAAAAACAAGATCAGTGCTCCCAACAGTGGGATATTACACTGCCCAACCACAGTATGTTGGCTCACAAGGAACATGCGATTAGCCTTTTATAGCACTTCCCATCGGTACTTTGAAATTTACAAGGAAACCAACCATTCTCTCAGTGGAACAGAAGTTAATAAAACTGCCATTGAGCTTTTTAACAATCAGTTTCTTACTTTTAACTTGGCAGCTCAATATAGGCCATTTGTTAGCAGGCAATCCCAGGTCAATGCTTTGTATACTGTTAGGCTATGGCACTGTCATAAGGCTTTCTCAGTTTAATTAATTTTCTACAAGAACACCCTTTAATAAGACAGATGCTTTGGTGTAAATGCTGCAAGACCATAGCATACAGTGTGCTTTGCTGCCAAACACTGTTCTAATTGCACCTCTAACATTTGTCCTCAGGCAAAAGTTGTTGTGACTTTGAGAAATGCAAAACCTGCTAAAATGACCCAGATGACATCCTAAATCATGAATTCTTACTTATTTCTACAAGTCAATTAACAGCAGGATTCTATATACATCCCTGTGTTCCTTGATGGGTTGTGAATCCAAGTTCCCAGTTAAAAGTTATCAAGGAAGAAGCCAAGAATACTACCCTGTTTCCACATTCTCCAGCCTGTTGATTTGACTAATAAATGCAATGGACAACACAACTACGTGTCTGGATGGCATTTCTCTATTTCCAAGTATGTGTTTGCTTTTGAAACCCCCTCATTTCCAGTGTCAGCAGTGAGTTTGGTGCTAAATCTGCTCACCACACTTCTCGATCCTCATGGTTCTAATGCCTTGGTAATGGGAATCAATGGATACAGTCAGTGTGTGCTCTTGAACATGGCGCATATTACGAAATCTCAAGTACTTGTATGTTAATGAAAAGGTTTCTATTCAAGCTCCAGGATACAAACCAGCTCTCAATAAAATAAACAGCTGAAAATGAATCTGAAACCTTTTGAGGTGCACTTCTGTACCTTGCATAATGTCTTAAGATGGAGAATGCCATAGAAAAAGACCAACAGATGTAAACTGAGAAGTATAAATAAAGCTATTTATAAATGTGATCATCATTTAAGGAGGTATGACACTCTACTCATTGCAGTCCATCCATAATCTGAACATGGATCTGTTTCAGTAGTAAGGGATGTTTCTTGGTTGTCTTCTTCCAGGCAGATAGAAGACACTCTTACCCAAAGTAATGTTAAAGCAGAAATAATATTTCCACATGTATAACTTCATTTTAATGCAGTAAAACTGCAGGGATGTAGAAAAAGTTAACATTACTTCTGACTGGTGAGATACCAAGTGTGGGGCATCACATGTGTCGTCTTTCTCACTTCCATATTGAAGCTTGTAATTGGTACAAGACCATTAACATTCAATATTTGGGTAAGTGCTCTTACTCAAAACACTTTCTTTTATCTATGTATAAAAGTTGAAAACACAACAAATGTAATCCACAAATAAAGAGTGAATGCCAAGTTCAGAAACTTAATGGGACACTGCTCCACTAAACCCCCAGTACATACACAGGGCAGGGATTGGGCTTCTAGGGACCATAGGCAGCACACAGAGCATCACAGCAGCAGCTAGGAGGCACAACACAAGCACAGACTTCCTTTACTCCAGCAGATGTTGCTGTAACAGCTGGATATGCAAAGGGAGTCCAGTGCTGGAAAGCCTCTGAAGGAAACTCTTTGCTTCTAGCAAGATGAATAATACACCTGTTCCCTAGTCATGAGCAAACACTACAAAGGAATAATTAGAAACTATCTGACCTGAAACCCACATGCCCATTACCGTGGTATTTTTCCACCTACTACAGGTGAAACAGAAGATGGGCTGGACCTGGAAGGGGAGGGGTGGAGTGGCAGCACAAGATGCTGATTTATAAAGCACCAGCAAACAGTGCTCCTTCTCCACAGGCTTTGGACAACAAACTCGTCCTGCCTGAAGGATGCCAAAACGCAAGCAGGATTCCAGCTAACATCTGCTTGTTGAACTACCACCCCTGTGAGCTTCTGCACTGCAACAGCCAGAAGTGTTCTGAGTTACTCTTCTCTCCTTTTGGGCTTTTGCTTTTCATCTGGAGCTTTTGGCTTGGCTGCTTCATTGCATCTGGAAAGGAATAAGCTCACCAAGATGGTAAAGGTGAGTACAATGTTCACTACTGCATGAATTCCTTCCTACTAACAAGCTCTAAATTAATGTATGTTTATCAGAAAAATAAGCAAAGCAAAGAATTGGTATTAAACTATTGGGCATCCAGTCTTAATGACTAAAGTTGTCAATCTTGATATGTATGCACTTCCAACCCTAAAATGAGAAGAGATCAGACTGGATAGAAAACACCTCCAGGAATGGCTAGTTTTGTAATCCATGCTTTCATGAACTCTCTTGCAAATACTAAAAGCTGAGATTTTATGAAAATGTGCAGGTTAGAGGTTATATGTACATCATGCACAGCAATCAACAGCATTTACTGCCTTCACCCATTTTCTTTCTTCTCCTTTTCCTGCTAGGTTGTCATGATAGGCAGCTGCTTTCTCTCTATCTTGGTCTATCTGCTGGAGATTTGAAAAGCCAGACAGATCTTCAAGTTGGATAGTTTAAGGGAGGGAGTAGGAGTGTAAAGGAAGAATCCCAGCAGATGAACCAGATTGTGTGTCTTTGGTGTGATTCAAAATTTAGAACATCCTGTAATAGAGAAGTTCTGTATCTGGGATATTTATCTAACAAACTGAAGTGCTTTAGAAGGATTTCAGGCTTGTAACTGCCAGAACCACTCACCAGCTCTTAGCTTTTCCCTTCCTCAAGATAAAATGTCAAGACTTCAACATTCCTTTAATGAAAGGGCATCTGAGGACAGGAGGTCAGTCTGGAGTTCAGAATACTAGTAAGCAATGAGATATCTAAACCCTTTCTTTCCTCATTGTTTCCATCACTTAAGCTGTCTGATTTAGGCTTTATACAGGACGACTACATTCAATTCACCTGAAATATTTCCTCTGTGGGAATCTAAACAATGATAAATGTCCTGCAAAATGTGTGTGTACCTATCAGCAGCACACCAGCACATCCATCCCACTAGTAAAGCACACTGTCAGATAAGATCCAGCATAACTCTCATGAGAGTCTGATGGTTAATCTCTAAAGAAGCCTCTGAAATGGGGTCAACCAATAGTCCTTCCAAGGAATGGCATGTAATTTACAACGTAATTAGGATCTGGAACGTTATGATTATAGAAGCAGGCAAATGGGCAACACAGGAAGTCTGCCCTTCAGATTACGGTGTTAACGTAAAGTTAGGAGGATGCAACCCTCCTCAAGTTATGTTATCCATAAAGCAGAACGTCAGAGGTTTGGCAGCATCCCTGGGTTACTTACCTGTTACTACACCATTATGAGTGAAGACAAAAAGTAACTGGCTTGGTTCTCTCTGGCAGCCCAATAAGCTGTTTGCCTCCATTTAATGCCATCTGCTGTAAACATGTCAATATAAACATGTAAATGGTAATTTTAATTAAAAATGACATTGAAGTTGTGTCTCTAAAAAGCTGTAGGAACAACCAAAGAAGAAATGTTCTCATTCAGTTTCTCCTTTCTTTCCTTCTGAGGTCTTGGGCAGCACAGGGATAGCACTCAGAGTTGCCAGGAGAAGAAAACAGTAGCAATTCCTAACTTAGCAAAGAAAAAGGAGCATTTGTCTAGATCTGATCTGTTCAGGTGCATGCAACAAAGCTAAAACCTTCCTTCTTCCACAGAAAAAGTCTGATGTTTATTCAGTTGAGATCAATGGGCTAAAAGATCTGGAAAAAACAGAGACTGGAGATGAAGAGAAGTACAAAGACCTGAAGGGCAACAAGAAAAAAAAGAATGAAGAACTGAAGAAAGAACTGGACCTGGTGAGTATTGCTAAATCTCCATCAGCTGGCAGGACAGCCTCAACCACTGCTTGAATGAATGCTGGTGAATGGAAGTGCCAGTGCTGAAAATCCAACAGGGAGGAATAAGCTTCCTTACGCCCCTAAAGTATGGCTGATAGAAAAGCTGTGCAGGATCAATATCTGTAATGAAAGTATGATTCTGGCTTGATGAAGCCACCACTGGTACAGAGCAGTGCATCCCTACCAAGGTCTGTGCTTTCCCAGATGGAATTACTATAAGCTTCCTTCCCTCAGCTGTCATTTGCACAGCCAGCCAGGAAGAAGAGGGAAGAGAGGAGCAAAATATCTTGCTCCAGAGATTGCTAGTAGATCTAGAAGGATGCCTCAGCTTTACAAAGTTTTTTCCCTGCAATGTAATTCAAAGAATGAGCATGGAGCTCAAGGAACCTGCATTTCCTTCTGGCTTGCTAGGGATCCGCTGGCTGGGTTTGGAAAACTCATTTCCTCCATGCATGTTTCAGTTTCCCAATCTGAAACATGAAGTTAATTATTCTGACCTCTTTTCTGGACTGCTTTAAGAACAGCTCACAGCAAAGGCAATGCACAGGTTAGGCAGTATTTCAAAGGTAAAGAAACCCCCAAACAAGCAATCAATTTCTCTATCATCTTTCTGAGCTCTATTCAGTCCCAGCTAAATAATTCTCAATGTAGCCCATCTTTACCACTGGGGATGTAACAGCACTCTCATGTTTCTAAAGAGAAATCAAAGCACAGACAGTTTAATTGACTCATCCGAGCAGCAATGAATCATTGTGAAAACAATGGTGAGAACTCACAAATTCTTGGCTTCCAAACCTCTGTTCACCACAAGATATAATTGGGTCAGTGATACCACAGCCATGTCACTGCGGGGGAAGGAGGAGAGCTTTCTCATTGCCCTCTCCCATGGCTCTTTTCTTAACTTAGAACCTGCTGCCTCCTTCCACAAGACCACAGCAAATCATTCCACATGCCCTCCCTCCCTTTCTCAATCAGACACCAAAGCTACTGTCACACACATCCCATTATATCCCATTGGTGGGTTATGGTACTGAATGCATGGTCCTGTAATGCATAAAGACCAAGTATTTGTGTTGAGCAATTAAAATGAGAACCCCATCCTGCTCCTGTGAGAGATTTGCAGGAGAGATTTACAGATATATGCATAAAACCAAAAGAAAGCACCAGCTCCCAGCGGTGTGTACACTTCTAGCAGCTCCTCGAGTCTATCTCAAAGCTTTTCACACTTACCAGTTAAGCTTCTTGACTCTACAGAACGCTGACGTTTGTGGTGAAAGCCATTTCCGTCCAGCAGAAGACAAGTGTTGTAAATGCTTTGCAAATAGGAAAATAGGAGCAAATGCCAGAGGTGCGAGTGGATAAGAGGAGACTTGTACTTTTTCTGATGATCTATACTGTTTGTTTGTGGAAGTGGGATGCCATTCTAGCAACTGGATCCATAGCTCCAGATCCAGGCACTTAGAACCACCTCCAGATCCTGATACAAAACTTACTCTGCTCACTGTCTGCTATTTTCTCTCTATTTTGGAATCCAGGATGACCACAAACTCAGCACTTCACAACTGGAGGAAAAGTACGGCACAAGCATCGACAGAGTAAGTCCATAGGGCATCATTGAGAAACTTCCTGATTCAGATGCCTTCCTTTAACCTCTGGCTAATCTACAGCTGCATGGAGGCAGTGGGAAAGCATTCCAATTGGCAGACTGACAAAGATGCACTCATGGATGCCTGCATAACCATAGAGCACTAGCTCCCAATAACGCCTCAAACAAGCAGCATCTCAGTGCACAGCACCTAACCTTCGGAAATCAAAGGCACAGGTTACCGATCCATAACACTAATAATGCTTAGGAGACAAGCAGCACACACTTTTTCTAAGCTGAGATAAAAACCTGTTTTTTGTGACTCCATGATAAACGTGGCATTTCCTTTTGCAGGGTCTCTCCAGTGCAAGAGCAGCAGAGATCCTGGCTCGTGATGGTCCCAACTCACTCACTCCTCCCAAAGCCACTCCTGAAATTGTTAAGTTCCTCAAGCAGATGGTGGGAGGGTTTTCCATCCTCTTATGGATTGGAGCTGTCTTCTCCTGGATTTCATTTGGCATTCAGTTGGGCCAGGGAGTTGAATCAGCCTTTGACAATGTAAGTGTTTGAATAACTACAAAGCGAGTACGCGACCCTTTGACAATCTAAGTAATTGAAATACTACTTCATAGTTACTCAGTAACAACCAGGAGGCCTTTTGTTCCTTCAGGACTCTCCCTTTACTACTGAACAGTTCTGTTAAATACCTGACATACCACTTCTAAGAGTGCCTGTCCAAAGGTTTTATAACTACTGCCTGTAATCACAATACCTGAACACACTGGAATCTTTGACTTTAGTTCTCTGCTAGGAATATAATTGATTCAGGATCATGCCAGGTTTGATTTAGAGGTTTTTAGAGAGACGGGACATTTGCCATTATATCTCTTTATACCCCAGAAACTTTACTTGATCAACAGCAAGGCAAAACTTGAAAGCTCTCTTCTCAATTTGACTTTTAGTCTGCTTCAATCCCTCATTTTAAGTTTCTTGAAACCATACAGAACTATATGATTTACTCCACCAGAGGAACTACTTTCAGCTAACTGGATTATTTCTTTCATTTATCAGCTCTACCTTGGTGTAGTCCTTGCACTGGTCGTCATCCTCACTGGTATCTTCGCTTACTATCAGGAAGCAAAAAGCACAAACATCATGGCCAGCTTCAGTAAAATGATTCCACAGGTGAGATTAACCAAGGCATTTCTTTTGGGATGAAGGCTCACCCTGATAACGCACCTCAAAATGACTGAAGTGGGACTTTTATATAAGCCCCTTACATATAAGCAATAAGCACAACTTGAATCTACCTCTTGGTTGGGTGTTTAGAGGGCAGCACCATACTCATTTGGGTCTTATTTCTGCCTTTCAGCAAGCTCTCGTCATCAGAGATGGAGAAAAGAAGGAAATGCCAGCAGACCAGCTGGTAGTAGGAGACATTGTGGAAATAAAGGGTGGAGACAGGATCCCAGCAGACATTCGTCTGATCGCTGCTCAGGGGTGCAAGGTAAGCAGTGCTTTATAGAGCACACTAAGAGAGCGTAAGAATGGTTTAGAGGCTTTTATGACATAAACTATTTCTGCACATCTAGTACAAGTTATTCGAGCTTTAAAATTCAACAACATTTAAGACACAGAATACAGAAGCTCTACTGAGATGCTCAGCTCATGCCATACTAACATCCCTGCTTCCTGAACATCAGAACATGCCATTATAGCCATAACGTGTTCTAGCAATGCTTTTTGCCAGGGCAGCAGCAGACATAGCAACACTGCACTACATACATCCAGAGACCTGGAGTGAGGTCTTCACCTTTCAGGCTGCCACTGAAAATCCCACCAACAAACACACAGCGTGGACTGAACCAATTTCCTGCTGAAATACATCCCCACAGTGACAGTCATCACACAGAACAGCGCTGAGAGATGATGGCCCTGTCACCTGTTATTAAACATGCTGCAGCCTTCCTTTGGGCTGCACAGAACTGCGTGTTACTGACTTTAATATGGGCATGTCTCCGTTTCATTAAAGGTGGACAATTCTTCACTCACAGGGGAATCAGAACCACAGCCCCGCTCCTGTGACTTCACCCACGAGAACCCCTTGGAGACCAGGAACATTGCATTCTACTCCACCACCTGTGTGGAAGGTTTGTAGCCAGCAATGACCTCCAAAAATGGCACCTGTAGGGAGTGCTATATAATACTTTTAACTCACTTTGAACTTATTCTGCCTCAAGGAATTCCAGAATGGTTTGATTGCTGTAAGAAATGGTTTTCCAAAGGACACCAAAATAAAACCTGCAGTACTGAGCAGGTTGTTCCACCATGTCAAGCAGCGAGACCTTTGTTTTAACACCTAACCTAGTTATGGGCGCGACAAGCAATTAACTGCAGTTCTATTGTGGCCTTTCAATCATCACCTTTAGAAACGTCAAGCTGCAGAGGCCTCTTATGTACTTGTAGATGCTTCTGTGAAAGGGCTCTGTATACTTGAAGGTGTTGCTCCTGTTCTCAGAACCAAAAAGCAGGTGTTATACCTAACAGACTACCTGCTAGGAAACTACACAGTGCCTTGGGTAATGCTGCATTACCACTGCAACACCATCAGAAAAGACTCACTAAGGAAAATAGAAAGGGAAGGAAAGACAAAACCCAAGGGAAAATAAATAATTCTGGGGTGAGGTCTCAGCCACATTAAGGCTGAAAGGGGTCTTTGTTAACCAGTACTGCGTAGGGAGACCAGTCTTGGAGCTGATGGTCTTATTTCCCTGCAGGCACAGCTACTGGAATTGTAATCAACACGGGGGACCGCACGATCATTGGGAGGATTGCTTCTCTTGCATCAGGAGTAGGAAATGAGAAGACACCCATTGCTATTGAGATAGAACACTTTGTCTACCTGGTGGCAGGAGTGGCCATTTCCATTGGCGTCCTCTTCTTCATTATTTCTGTATCAATGAGATACAAGATTCTGGACTCCATCATTTTTCTCATTGGCATCATTGTGGCAAATGTGCCAGAGGGACTGCTAGCCACTGTAACAGTAAGTCTGCACATGAAGTCAATAATTAAAAAAAAAGTCTTTAATGGTACCTCACTGGCAACAAGCTGAACTTCTTTATTTACTCCTACCAGGTAAGTCTGTCTCTGACAGCCAAGCGGATGGCAAAGAAAAACTGTCTGGTGAAGAACTTGGAAGCTGTGGAAACACTTGGCTCTACTTCCATCATCTGCTCTGACAAGACAGGGACCCTCACGCAGAACAGGATGACTGTTGCCCACCTCTGGTTTGATAATCAAATCTACTCAGCTGACACCAGTGAAGATCAAACAAGTAAATATGGCAGTGGGGGATGTGGAAAAGGGTGGCTACACGGGATGTTTCCCACTTACAGTCTGTCCAACTGATATCAATGAGGTTTATCTGTTCAGAGCTAAAACAGATACACCTCGCTGCCACACACAAATGCAGTGTGCAATAGGAAAGTCCCCTCTTTGCCACATAGAGATAAGAACAAAACAATTCCTATCACAGAAAATAAGCCTGGAGGAGGTTCTAATTCCAGGTGCACTAACACTGAATTTGGGAGGGAAAGAAGCACAGAAACTTTATCTAAGTAACTTTGCCAAAACAGCTGATCGCTGTAAACTTCCTGTTAAAGTGTTTTTCTGTAACAAAACCTATCAAAAGTACAACCTTATTTTGCAAACAATTCAATTGTGTTGGTTCAAACTTGAGCCTTTACTTCTACTACATAGATTGCTAAAGGATGCTGTGTTCATTTTGCTTCTCTTCAGCCCAATCTTTTGACCAAAGCTCTCCATCATGGACAGCACTATCAAAAATTGTAACTCTATGCAACCGAGCAGAATTCAGACCAGGACAGGAGAACCTCCCGATAATGAAGGTACCGCTTCACATCAACTTCTTCCTTTTCCTTTGGTTGAGCAATACACACAAGCTGTTCTATTTGGCTCCAGCCTTCTAACTCACTATAGGCTATCAACTCATGAAAAAAATCTAAGGCAAATCTTTTAGCACAAGGATATTTTGGAGATAACTGCTGCTTTATCACTGCTGCTCAAGCACACAGCATCTTATAGAACCATATAAGCTGTCACGAAAGAGGTTTAGAAGTACATGTGTTACCAACTGTCTCTTCTCTCATCCATACAGAGAGTTGTGGTGGGTGATGCCTCTGAAACAGCTCTGCTGAAATTTGCAGAGGTTGTCCTGGGTGATGTCATGAATATTCGAGCACGGAACAAGAAAGTGGCTGAAATTCCCTTCAACTCTACCAACAAATTCCAGGTGTGTTTCAGTTCTTGGGAACAGGTCAGACTGTTTCCAGCTTTCAGTGTTTCCATCAGTTTATCCAATGCAGCAGTTTGTGACCTGGAAGCTTTAATAGGTGAATTCAATGACAGGGAAGATTTAACCTACAATAACTGTAGTTCATTTCATTCAATGGAAAGAATGATACGTGAGAAAGGAGAATAAATATTATTTCTATGTAAAGTGAGCCAAAATGGTAACACGTAAGGACAGTATATGCTATTTTTAAATGACTTCATATTGTGGCACACAGCTCTCCATTCATGAGACTGACGATCCCAATGACAAACGCTTTCTGCTGGTGATGAAAGGCGCCCCAGAGAGGATCTTAGAGAGATGCAGCACTATCATGATCAATGGGAAAGAAGAACCACTCGACAGTGAAAAGGCAGAAGCTTTCCAAACAGCATACATGGAGCTGGGAGGCCTGGGAGAAAGAGTGCTTGGTGAGTCCTAAATAGAGGGACTATAAGAGAACTGCGGTGCAAAATAGGGAGTTCAAATCCTGTGTGTATGGACTTTGTTCCCCTTGCAGTGAAGGGTAAAAAGCAAAGTGTGCTGCCTACTATGCAGGCTGCTAAATACTCACTGCCATGATGTAAGCTCCCTGTGGCAGGGATGCTCTTACTGCTATATACCCATGTCAATCTGAAACACTGTGCAGCCAAAACAAAGTTACAACTGCAGGCTAAATAATCCTCCATAGAAAGCAAATGGTTAAATGCACTGGAATTTATAGCCGAGAAAAAAATGTGATGCTAAGCTACAGCAAGCTCTGCACTTTCTTTCATTATTTCCTGTACATTCAGTCAACATGCATCTCCTTTCAGGTTTCTGTCACCTGTACCTGCCTGAAAATGAGTTTCCAGACACCTACCCATTTGACACAGATTCCATGAATTTTCCCACCTCCAATCTATGCTTTGTTGGGCTCTTATCTATGATTGACCCGCCTCGTTCCACAGTGCCAGATGCCGTCTCAAAGTGCCGCAGCGCTGGGATCAAGGTGGGGATCTCACAATATTCCTAAAGACTGTAACCTCAGTATACGTAGCATGAAATCTCATAAGAAAAGGTTTCTTTACTCTGTGTTATAACTAATGATAAAGATTTTTTTTCGCAGCTCTTATAAAATGGTGTCAATAACAAGAGGTAGAGAACTGAATACAGACTGAAATCAGTAGCCACAACCCATCTTTGTTATGTAAATAGCACAGCTTTCCAAGTTCAGATTCTAAACTGCTTCCTGGTCTAGAATAATAGATATTTCACCTAATCTCTCTGCATCCACAGCACGTGTATTTGTCATTGACTCCAAGCACTTCTCCCTTCCTCAGGTTATCATGGTCACTGGTGATCACCCGATCACTGCTAAGGCCATTGCCAAGAGCGTGGGCATCATTTCAGCCACCAGTGAGACAGTGGAAGACATTGCAAAGCGCCTCAACATTCCTGTTGAGCAAGTCAACAGACAGTAAGAGCAGGCAGAATATCTGTGATACCCACTGCCTTCATTTCCTGAGAGCTATGCCTTCTTCTACAGTGCTTTTAGCCAAACTCTATGAGCTCCTCTTTCAAAGACAGAGATGTCTTTAGAGACGTCTTCCTCCTCCACTCTCATCTACCCCCCCATCTCTCAGAGTACTCTTGAAAATGCATTTGCTGTTGTTAAGTCTGCTCTGGCAGAAGCTCTAATTACTTCCCCCTGTATCTAGGTAACTAATTCAGTCTGGGTTTCTGCAGCAGCCTTCATTCAACACCTGCTGATTAACTAATGCTTGTGAAATTAACTCAACTTGCTGCTCTCCTCACTGTTAAGCTGCATTCATTCTATGAGTGCACTGTTCTCTATCTAAGCCTTTTGATCTGAAAACATACCCGTGGTTATCACAGGGAGGCTACAGCAGCCGTAGTGAACGGGATGGAGCTGAAGGACATGACCTTGCAGGAGCTGGATGAAGTTTTGTGCAACCATTCGGAGATCGTCTTTGCACGGACATCGCCCCAACAGAAACTTATCATAGTTGAAGGCTGCCAAAGACAGGTAAGAGGTGCACAAGCTTCTGCACAGACACAGCTCTGCTGCATTTCCACTGGTATCATCACCCAGGTGACAGCGGAAGGCAATTTCCAGTGCACTCTGAGCTCTGTTCATACTGCTCTCACTGTGCCAGAGCAGCATCACACAGATTGCCACAATCACTGTCCTCTCTGGACAGAACCCAAGTTCTTTAAATTCCTGCTACAGACTCTGAACTCCTACTGACAAAATGAGCTTCTCCAAAGCACGAATGCCTCAGAGCTGTGCTGAGGGGTCTGACAGGCTTGCTGTAATTCAGAGGTGCTGCTGGGATGCACAGCAAGCATCCTGGGTAGAGATTTGCACACTCTTTGGGAAGGAGCCTTCACCCAGGAATTCTTTAAACCCAGATCAAAGCCACATATTACCACATCCTCTCATCTTATCTCTTGTGGCCATTTAGACCTATGTACTTCCCTCCCACAGGAATGTTTAGACAAGAAGCAAGATATGAATCCCACAAAATGTCATCGCGTGATTTATCTGTGACCAAGCCTTATCTAGATTACTTTCAAAGACTGCAAAAGAACCCACAGTAAGCATGAATCTAAGGCAGGATTTAAAGAGGGATTGTCCCACTCGCATGCAGCATTATGTAAGGGAGCACAGAGCGCAGCCAGCACAGGAGGCACAAGGAAAGAAATGACAAATATAGTGCTCCAGAGAAGATGCAGATTGTCATTCAATGATTTTCCCCTCTGCCACATCTTCCAAATAGATGCTGCAAATCAAAAGCAATGCTACCACCATGCCTGCACTTCACAGGGATGGAGATCCAGCACAAGCCACTATTTTCACTTATGCAATTATGCCAGCACTAAGCTTTCCAATCAGCATTAACAGCTCTTCAAGTTTAAGCCTGAATTGCTTTCGGGGAAGAGAGGGAGGAAAAAAAAAAGAAAAGAGGATAAAAATCTTCCCATTAAATCTCATTTTTAATTTTGTTTCTTTTTAATGCCCTTTGGCAGACAAAGTAAATGTGTTCTGTACTGCTTGGACACCCACACTCTCAGTGGATGGAGAAGGACTCAGAGGAACATCCCCTTTCCCCCCTCTTGAGCCACTCAGTCTACACGCTGTGTTTAGTACTGAGAGCTTCTAAGCCATTCTGTCCATGGCAATATTTATCAGTAGTGACACTGTGCTAAATCCCCAAAGGGACAGGACGTTCTGCATTTGCTTTAATCAGTTTGTCAGGCTTTTTCCCACTCAGAACACTGTGTTGCTACCCAGCTGTGAGATTTTACACCAAGCAGTAGAGGATCCTTTGCAGTAGATGGTTTCATTGGAAGATAAAGCTGAATTGAATGACCAGCTTTCCATCTTCTGGATTCCCAACATAGCATGCCAATGGTCAGAGTTGTTGGGATAGGATACAAAGGGTCTCTAGCTGAACAGCTACAAGGTTTTAATCTTAATTGTAAACCAAGTGAGTCTGTAAGCACTGCACAAAAGAAAAGGACAGATCATGTCTGGGGTCCCTGAATTTCCCATTTCTCTCTGCTGACTGTGGAGTCAACCTTGACAACACACAGACACCTATTTAGCCATCTGCTGCACGCAGTCTGAGCCTACCATATTAATTCTAGAGACTTAATGAGACTGAGAAGAGTGCTGAGAGCTGAATGTCCTCAGAGAAAGAAGGCACCACATCCTCTACAACCCCACATTTGGATCCTTTTGTGTGTTGCAGGGTGCAGTTGTTGCTGTGACTGGAGATGGAGTCAATGACTCCCCTGCTCTTAAAAAAGCAGATATTGGAATTGCTATGGGCATTGCTGGTTCTGATGCAGCTAAAAATGCAGCTGATATGGTACTGCTGGACGATAACTTTGCTTCTATAGTCACAGGAGTGGAAGAAGGTAAAAATAACATTGCTATCTCTTTTCTTAGCTGAAAGGTGCTGACAGCCACACAGCATTGGCTGGTCAGTCCTCCTGATCCTGTCCTCCTGCATCCCTCTCTGCAAACAGCTCCTCTAGTGTCTCCCTTATTTTCATCCCAGATATCAAAATAGGATTTTGGTATTTGAAAAAAGAAAATGGAAACTGTTTCCATCCAAAGGCACTACAAAGACAATAAGGAAACCATTCCTCTCTTGTACATACTTGCTAAGTAGAGCATTGGTTTGCTATCTTTGCTTGTTCAAACTCCAAACAAAAACATTTCTCATCTTGATCCTACACAGTCCTTATCATCATAAAGATACAAGCTGTTTTCTTTACATTTTAACCTTAATACTTGCTTGTACAGAATCTTTACTGTGCTGCACCCAAACAAATAAACTCCTTCTCCAGCTGCAAAGTGCTCATGGCTTGCATTAAAACCACAGCGTGCTGAGGAATGGGAGTTTCCATCTTTCTCACTGAGACTTTAATTACCATTTTCAGGAGGGTCAAAGGGAAGGTAGGTTAACAGCTTAGGGATTAAAAAAGCACCTTAAAGGTGTATGAGGAACTACATGGAGAACACACATAAACCATGGCTGCTTCCACTTAAATTAGTTAGAAAAATTAAGTTTTTGGGTTATTTATTCTATGTTTGCAATCAGCTGTTACAGAAGCTTTTCCTTTTCCTCCAGGCCGCCTGATCTTTGACAACCTAAAGAAAACAATCGCCTACACTCTGACTAAGAATATTGCTGAGCTCTGTCCCTTTCTTATCTACATTATCGCCAGCATTCCAATGCCCATTGGCACCATCACCATCCTATTCATTGACCTGGGAACAGACATTGTAAGTTGCTGCCTCAGAGCTGAATAGAGAAATACCCTCACAAGTACCAGAAGCTGGGTGTATAGGGACAGATGCTGCTACAAGACCCTGATGGTTTATCTCTGTTGCAGATCCCCTCTGTTGCATTAGCCTATGAAAAAGCTGAAAGCGATATTATGAACAGGAGACCTCGAAACAAAAAGAAAGACAGGCTGGTGAACGAGCAGCTGGCTATATACTCCTATCTGCAGATTGGTAGGTTGGCCTATTCTCCATTACACCACCTTGCATCTGCAGAACGAGATAGAAACAAGTTCTTTCATTTCTTAGAAAAGGTGAACGTGAAATTAAACCAGCAATCCTAGATTAGGATTGCTATATCCTATTAGATATAGAGACTGGCAGCCCTACACGCAGCAAGGGGGTTGGAGCTTGATGATCCCTGAGGTCCCTTCCAACCCAAACTGTTCTCTCTATGACACAATTGATTCTCCCTCTTTGACTTTGCAGGTATCATGCAGTCAATAGGAGCCTTCGTGACGTATTTTACAGTCTATGCAGAACAAGGCTTCCTCCCTTCCACGCTGCTGGGTGTTCGAGTCGACTGGGAAAACAACGCTATTAATGACTTTGAAGACTCTTATGGACAGGAATGGGTAAAGAAGCACCACAATATCTTGACACTGCGTCATTAAAATCCAACGCTCTCCTCCAAAACACAAGATTAAGAAAAGAAAGGGAGGCTTAGATATAAACATTGGCCCAAATCCGATCACTGCACACCTTAATCTAGAATAACTGAGTTTATCCCTTTGTAATGGAAATCTTCCTGCCAAGGTTTACAGTTGCTTCCACAAGAGAGGAGTGTCGGATATAACACAGCTATTTGTTTTTCCCCTTTGCTTTGCAGACTAAATACCAGAGGACGTACCTGCAGTGGACTGGCTACACTGCCTTCTTTGTCAGCATCACCATTCAGCAAGTTGCAGATTTGATTATCAGGAAAACAAGAAGAAATTCCATTTTCCAGCAGGGTCTTTTCCGGTAGGTTTTTCTGGTCCTTTACCTGACAGGTGGAAGGTTAAATTAACCCACCACTAATTAGCTCAGAGATTTGCCCCTTCGTGTTCAGTTGTTGAACAATATCAATTATCAATAGTTAGGTCACTTGAGCTTCAAGCTAACTGCAGCCTGCAGGTAAGGAACACAAGCTGGTCCAGCTCTCCACAATAGTGCTGGATGTCCTTTGCAAAGGGTTCTGTGCCTGTCAATCCCATGAAAGCCAGGGAATTAAAGACATCTAGTGGGATGGAGGCTGCATGTCAAAGCTGGCATTTGGAGTATTTCAGATAGGGAAGCAAACTGGTTTTCTTTCTTTATCTGCAGATACAGAGCCTACACCTATGTATTTTTCCTTCTTCCATTTGTATCTGAGTCACAATGAGCACATTCACGTTGCAAGTAGGAGACATGAGTAATGCAGGCAGCAGGCCTGCCTAGCTCTGCTCTACATGGGTCAGGAATGGGAGCAGGAAAGACATGGGAACCTTAGATACATAGCAATGCTTCAGAGCCCACCAGTTCACACCACACTGCTCCTCATCTACCTCATGCTGGTTGTCCAAACCAGCAAGCAGAGCCTCAGGAAGGCACAAGCCTTTGCAGTGTGCAGAGGAATCGGCTTTAACTACTTCTCTGTCATTTTCTTATAGGAACAAAGTCATCTGGGTGGGTATATTTTCCCAGATAGGAATTGCTCTGATTCTCACTTATGGTCTTGGACACGTTACAGCCCTGAACTTCACACCTCTGAGGTAAGTTCTGATGCTGGCACACTTCCCTTTCCTATATGTACTAACAGACATGGACTTACCATTCTGCCTGAACCCACAAATGGGAGAAAGATGCCCATGCAGGACAGTTTTAGGATAAAATATTTATGAATATTCATTACGAAGAACAGGATGGACAATTTCTTGACCAAAACGGGAATTATTTTCATAGCTTCTATAAAGAATACATCACTTTTTTCCTACTGAATTTACTGTAAAGGGTACAGAAACCTCCTTGTGTAGAACAAACACCCAGATTTTGTCCAGCATCACCAATATTTTGGTGAGATTATATAACATTTTTACTTAATTTCATGCAAGCGACTTCTATTTTAAACATATCCCTGTCAAAAATGTTCCATTTTTCTGACATCTTCAGAGACTGTAATGCCAGCAGGCAACATTTCCTTCTGAACAGTATCTGGAATTCATTCATTAGTTCAGTTAACTACTTATGCCTGGGCAGCTTGCAGGGACCTAATCTCATTTCTAACCATTTAAGTGCTTAAGTTACAGGGGAAGGAAAAAAAAAAAGCAAAACAGCACAAAGTCCAGATTTTCTATTAGTGAAATCAGACATAGAGCCAGGCCTCAGAAATTCAGATGCTTCTGAATGAGAATCTCTTCTCCCACTCCCAGGTTTCAGTACTGGTTTGTGGCTGTACCGTTTGCTGTGTTGATATGGGTCTATGATGAGGTCCGGAAGCTGCTCATCAGGAGATACCCAGGAAGTAAGTAGAATTTCCTACATTTACCATAAGCTTTTCCATTTACCCTAAGTCCTTTCGTTCACTGCCACTCACTCACCCCCCCCGCCTTAGCTACCACTGATAGACCTAAAAATGGACCATTTGCCCCCAAAATCACTTTTTTCTTCCTCACCTCTTGCAGGCTGGTGGGATAAGAACATGTATTACTGAATCTGTCCTTATCATTGGACTACTTCCTCCTCACGGAGAGCTGCTCCTTCACCTCACACAGCCTCTGCTGCTTCAATGTCCTGTCTGTGCAATACCAAGTATACACTGGACTCACCCCAAAAATGGGTGAAGAAATTTCATGAGTTTCATGAAGAATTAAGGACTTAAGAGGCTGGCAAGTAACCTCCCACTGTACTGTAAGGACGATGCTTGTCTGAAATTGAAATGCTATCTATTTTTGTAAGAAGCACGACTTTCCCTCATCCAAGGATGAACTTGGAGACCACTCAGAGGAAAACAACAGAAAAACTTAATGTAAGGCATTAATTTGCACTAGAGAGGTTGTTTGCTTATTTTCTTTTTGTTTTGTTTGTGCAACTGAATTCTAAGCAAGTGCGTACATAGATCTGTATTACCTTGCTAAGGGTAACAACACTGTATAGGAGAAATTTGATAATAAAAGTATTTTCCAGAAGACAGTTCTTCACCTTATTTTCTTACAGAGACTGAGAGTGAAATGGAAAGGGACCAAACACCTTGAGAAATGCATCTGGAAGACCAAGGCACAGTCAGTCCATATAAACACCTTGTGACTCTATGAGCCTAACACTCATTTTCCGAGGGATATCTCTATGGCAATGTAGACTTGCATATGCATTACACAGGCACTGTTAAGGGGCTGCTTGAGAACAGGTCTTCAATACAGATACACTTATTAGAGAAGAAATGGGGACAGCAAGACCTGCCTTTTGCAGGAAAAGGAGAGAGGGATTACAAATGAGAAACCAGAAATGAGGAAGGGGAAGATGGGGAGGACTTAGGGAATAGATGTGCTTTAAGCTGGCAATGTCCACTTTTGTAACATGCTAGAAACCACTTTACATTCTGTGAGCTCCTCCTCATAAGAGCCAGGTGGGTATTGCAGTGGGTGCCACTGTTTTTCAAACGCTGACTCAAGGAAGAGGAAATACAAATGAAGAAGGAAGAGTGATAAAAAATAAGCACATAAACTATGAATTATGAGGGTGAGCCTGGATTCCAGATACGTGCCCTAGTGCGCTGCTTATCAGTTGGTGATGCAACCCTGCAACACACCAGCTAGAAGTATGTGAGGTGCCAAGCAGACTCATTTCAACACCTTGTCATTCGCCAGCTATCAGGAAGGATTTGTTTTCTCTTCTGCTTACAAGACAGGAAAAATATGAGGAGAAATGACACAGGGAGCAACACAACCCTCTTGTCAACACCCATAGATTTGCTGTACTCAGTCAAAACATTTTTGAATTCAAACAGGAAAAGAGAAAATAAATACAAGAAGGTCTTAGAGGAAAACTTGGAAGATGGATGGGATACATGTGATTTATCTGCTTTTAGGATTGGCATATGCTCCTGACTGAGAAGTAAGAGTTCTGTCATAGTAATATCTGTAAAACTAGCAACATATATCTTGGTGCAAACGTCCCCTTGGTGTAAAAGTGAGTGGGGAGGAATGAGGGCACCACATTTTCCACATGAGGAGTGATTCTAGGGCAAAAATCCACCCTCTAGAAGATAATCAATGGCAAAAATAAAAGCAGCTTACGGTCTACAGCAAAGCCCATATCAAATACAGGCAAAATGGACAAACAGCCCAAAAGTGGAAAGAGTGAATCCTACATTCACTGACTGCCATCCATAACAGTTGTTAGAGCCTGTAAGTCTGGGAATTTCTGCATTGGACAACATGGGTTATTTCATAACAAACAGCAGGTAGGACCTCTCAGTTCAGGATAACCAACCTCCATTGACATGTAAGCTATGAGGTTACTGTATCTGATGCAACTCAACATGGAATTGTCCTCAAACAAAGGTCTCATTTAAGTAAGTCCAAAGAATGCTGTACCCAACAGTGTCTTTTCACAAGGAAAAGTGCAAAGAAGGATGCAAACCATTTGCAAACTGATGTTAATTCAACAAACACAGAGGCATCCTCCCTGCAGTCCCATGGGTTAGAGGCATATAGGATACAGAGCCATGGACCACAATAAATACTTCCACGTTAGCTATTAAAAGAAAAAAAAGGAAAACAACTCCTACACTCAGTTCTTGCCTAAAAAACCAGCCAGCTCTATAGCTTTAACTTGCTCTCCCACAGTCAAGGAAGTAGCAATAACTCAAAAGATATGCAAAGCAGAGGAGCAGATTATGAACTGCACATTAATACACCTACAAGAAGGCTGCTTCTTTCCTGGCTCCATCTATGCTGCAAGCATGCAAGAGTTAAGTTACTGGCTCATAAAAATGAGAAATCCTTCTTGAACACAGAACTGTGCTTTCTTGCTCCAGCCAGACTAGACAGGTCAGATGCCCCCACTGATTGCACTGAACTTCACAGCTTTCCTTTACCTCCCCCTCTTAGCAATACCCCCTTTGCAGTTTTCTCTAGTTCTAACTAGCTCTCACCACCCCCACCTCCAAAATACCCCGACACCCTTCCCCTTCTACATGCTGTGACAATTCCTACATCCTGGTCAAGCAGAGAGTTGGCTTCAGGTGAGTTACTCCTTAACAAATGAGAGAGAATGCAAGGATGACAGATAACACTGTGCAATGAAGTAACAGGTACACCAGTGGACTAATTGTGCTGATCTCTCAGCTGTGAGGCCTGCAGTTGGCCCTTATGCTGCTTAAGATTTAATTCATAAGAATAATTCATATCGTAGTATCATACTTTCAGGCATGTGGTTTTTGAATCACAAAGCCACGAGCACTTTGCCTTGAGACTGGTCAAGCTTCAAGATGGTAACAAATAATACTTACACCCTCTGCTTTGAATGAGTGAGAGCTGAAGTTCTCAGGCGTAGCATGTCTGAATTTTCCCCTACACTCAAATACAAAACTGCTTTTTGGCAGTGGTAGCCAAGAGAAACACACTATCTGTAGCATGCAGTCTTGTTAGTGACTCCTTTACACACATTTCCTTCCCTGTGCATCCATTTCACAGTCCCCAACTAGGATAATCGCCCCCTCTCAAGGCTATTAATCACTATGAATTCTCAGTGGTACATTTTTAACCACATAAAGCAGTACAAGATGCTGAGATTTCACTGAAGATTGGAAGGAGACAGTGAAGACTCTTATCTCTACAGTCTGGAAAACACCTTTGCTGCCATTAAAGCATAGGCAGGGTTCACATTTCTAAACAAGAGATGCTGCCAAATTATACAGTGGAAATTGTTGTTGTTACCTTTCCTGGTGGCACCACCTCTAAAGCAAGGAAAAGATTCCAGCAAACACCACAACACTGTTGGCCCATGTCAATCTCTGCTACAAGGGGAAGGAAAATACAGAAATTAATCTCCTTCCTGCAAACATTTGCAGACAACTGCTGTTCTCAGCCCGGTGTCAATGCTTACTGAAAATAGAAATGATCTCAATGAACGCTGGATGCACACACCCTGCTCTCTGTCCATTTAATCATGAAGTTGAGGAGTTTACTCCTGGTGCACAGAAAGAACTCAGGATTGGCTGCCCAGCAGGGTAACAAATTCTCAAGGGTCTTCCTGCCAATCTGAGATGCAAAGGAAATGAATGCAAACATGTATGTAAGCCTTGAGCAGAGAGGCAATGCTGCACTCATTGGGTATGACTACAGTGCCATTCTTAGGCCTTGGCAGGACCTCAGTAATGTCTTTAGCACCAAAATCTTGCCTTGCATGGGCTCCAATGATACATTCCAACCCCATCCTCTGACACACACACCCAGGATGGTGCTGCCTGCGCTCATTTCTTCTGATGCCAGAGGTTTTCACAGAGGAAAAACACCATCTCTTAAGTCACGCTTTACTATACCTGCTCTAACCAGATCAGTTCATGAACTTTTTCCCAATCATTATTTTGCAGTGAATGAAAACTAGTCCAGACCCACCAGCACGAGAGACCCCCCGGGAGCAGATATTTTCTGGCAGCTCTACACAGCCCATAATCACTCAACCCATCTAGCTTCCAGGTTACAGCACAGGCAAACACAGTTCAATTTGCATTCATAATGACCTGCAATTCCTTACTCAGACAGTAAGCAAGTTTCCTTCAACTTCACATTGCCAAGTTTGAGCTGACAGAAGAGCTTTAACCTGCAGGTGAAGAATTTAAGGCCATAAAGGCAAAATAAACACTAAAGTGGTATATTGCAATGGGGTTTGTCCCCAACACTGACTGCCTAACATGGACTCACTGATAAACCACAATCACAACAGCAACATGAGCTAAAAGTTCAGCAACACGAGCTACCATTTGTTACCTGCGAGATGCTATCTTAAAAGCTCATTTGGCATCATTTAAATGCTCACATAACTTTGTTTCCCAAATAGCACAATTAGTAAAATGGAATCAACTGTAACTAGTTTGGTGCAGCTAAATTCTTGAGGAACTTCCAGCAGAATGCCCAGCAGCTCTTTCACAGCAGCCCAGAATGTTGTGTTTAAGAATGAATGTGAAGGTTTCTAGCAGAGCTGTACAGCAAAGCAGCAAAAAAAGCCCTCAAAACTTGGAACCCTCTCTTTTCTCTAACAACCTGCTCTGAGACACTGCTGTGTTTTGTATCTGATACCACCTCAGCAGCAAAATGAATTGCAGCAGGGAATGACTTGGAAAAGACTAAAAGGCAGCTTTCCATCTGACCTGACAGATTTTTGGAACACTGGCTGGATGTTTTGAATAATATGTGTCATAAAATGCTTGGAATAATTAAGGATATTTAAATATTCATGTTCATATAACCCCCCCCTTTTAACACACTGCTACAGTTTTGAATGCACGGCCTCTGCATTTCTGTGATAAGAGATTATTTTAATGCCTTAAAGCAGACTCAACTTGAAGACCACAGTTTGTTTCAGATAAGGATTATTTCTTAAGACCTTAAGAACCTCCCTTTAACAGAAAAGCAGCTGCCAGGTGATCCCTGAGTAAAGCAAATCCACTGATGCTGAACTCTGTCAGTAACACTCATGCAGTGACTCCACATCCATCTATCCAGCAAATAAATCCCTGAAAGCTTGTTTGCTAGGAGAAAAGAAACCTGGTCTAAACATGCACCAGATCTGCTACAGAGAGGGGTTTCTACACATCAGAAATACAAGTCCCAGGGTCCCACAAGGACAATTACTTCATTCAGCTTCAAAAAGTGCAGGTCATGTCTTTGCCAATGAGGTAAACCTGAAGGTCTACTTCCTAGCTCTGCATTACTGCTTCCTTTGCAAGCTCAGCTTTCACCTCTCAGGAAACTTAATTATGTTACCATAAGGGTCAAAGTCCATAGAACCTTAGAAAATCACTTTGGAGAAAAAGCCACTAATTGCTGCCTTATTTAGTCGGTCAATTTGGTCCAAAGCCATCACTGTTAACTCTGAAAATATAGCATTCATTGGACAGGTACAATTAACGAGGTAAAGTTCAGTGTTGGTTAGCATCCCAGGTAGCCAGAGGGCGTGTGGAAGGCACTCGGCTGAGAACCAATTGAAACAAAAGCCTCATTTTTAGCAGTAAAAGCATATGTCAGGTGATATAACTGAAGTCCATCCTGCCTAATTCAAAGCCCTTTGCAAGCACAAAACCAGAGTTGATTCACAGGCAAGTCTTGACAAACATGAAGTAGAAGCTTTTCTCTGTTGCCAATAGCTTATAAAATGAACACTGTAGATGTTCCTCATGACAAGAAACACACAGAACAGGGTGTAGAAGAGGTGAAAAACAGCAAAACTGACAGCAGATCTCTGCTGAATGAGGTTGGTTTGACTGCTGTGAAATCTCTCACCCACAGGTCAGCTAACTCATGTGCTGCCATGCTGTCAAAGCTCTATTTTAATAAAACAAGACAACCAAAATGATATTAAATACAATAAAAACAGCACAGTCCCAAAGCTTCTCAAATAAGATAACCATTGCTAAGGCTCCTCCAAATTTCAGCCCAGGAAATAGTCCCTCACTTGCCCTTTTTTACACTGCAGATTGAGCCCAACCTCGTTCCAATCTCAATGCAAAAAACAAATGGTACTTTATCAGTGCCTTATTGTCAGGGGTCAGGATGGGCCCTAACCTGCAAAATCATCACACAATAAAAATATTGCAAAATAATTGCACTATTTATTTTTCCAGCCTATGAATTCTTCAGTCATACAGCACTTCTGTTTTGCCCCGTCGTTCCAGCCCTGCATAGTCTCCATACTTCCCCAGCCACTACTCTTGTAAAACTGGAAAGCAGACAGCTTTTTAGGCTATGTAACTGAGAAGCTACAAGAAAAACCACATTGTTCTGCACAGGCCTACCCCTCTTAGGCAGAAATTCCTATACTATCAGTTTGCCAGGTCTGAAGGCTTGTAGCACTGCTTTAAAGACCTGCATGGGGCTTTTCAATGGGGCAGCTGATGCTTATACATATTGCTCCCTATGCTGCAGTCATCTCTGCTGCTGGCCTTTTTCAGTCCTGCACCTCAGTTTGCTTTATGTACTCAGAAACTACTGCAGTTTTCTTCCATATGTAGCATTAATACACTTCCAGTGCCATGCACCTCTGGAATATCTGCCCTGCCTCACACAAAGCATCAGTGTATGCTATTTCTGCTAACCCAAAGAAACAAACACCCCCAAAACCATAACAAATCTGCCACAGATCTGTAGTTTGGTGGCAATGAAGTTGCACAGCACAATTCTGAACATGTTGCATGAGGGCAAAACCTTGTTTGCCTTCAAAGAGCTTGCTGGAACGGGAGACTCAACAGGAATACACTGTATGTATAGTACAGAATAGTATAGAACTGCTACAGCTGACACACACTTGATAAGGTAATTCCAATTAAAAGCAACAAAGCAGAACTGAAGTAGAAAAATACACAAGGGAAAAACAGCAAAACATGGAAAGTGATGTGAACCGAGGCCTGCAAATAAAGAGCACCACTCACAGCAGCGCCTTGCAATCATTTATTTTAAGCTTGGTTCTGCTACTTGCCTGCAGGGAGGAGGAAGCAGCCACAAAGATGCACTGAAGTTATGTGACAGAAAGAGGTAGAAAAGAATTATAGGGCT
Source organism: Coturnix japonica (assembly GCF_054131305.1). Taxonomy (NCBI): domain Eukaryota; kingdom Metazoa; phylum Chordata; class Aves; order Galliformes; family Phasianidae; genus Coturnix; species Coturnix japonica. The sequence continues at coordinate 4,564,063 of NC_140696.1, forward strand.
ATTTTTAAAGATGCCCACGGTGCTGATTCTCTGCAGCTTTCCACATTTTTAACAAAAAAGAAAGAAGAAAAGCCTGGTTTGTGAGAGGAGGATTTGACTTCTAAGTACTGCTTTATAAAGACAAGTGATGTAAGGAGACCTGAGGAAGGGAAACAGCCAATGAAATGGCAAACTAGCCCAAAGACACAGCAACAGATCACAGTGATCATAATACAGCCTTGGAAAATAACACCAGTTGGACTCAAAACTAGAACCAGGAGGTGAGACCTATTGCTATGCCTGAGCTAAGAGCTCCTATGCCATGTCAAGCCATGAGATGGAAGAGGTAACCAACTCTGACATGTTTCTTGTTAGCGCACGCACACTTCAACATATCAAAGGCACAGATTGGGTGATAAGACTCATACAAAGGGACACACTTGAGATGACAATGTCCTCGATCTCAGATTTTCACTTAGTTCCTCTCTGAAATAAATTAAGATCAGTAGAACAAGAGCCTGAAATCTTCCAAGGCTTGGAAAAGAAGCCAGATGTAACACTGTCACTAAAAAACAACACAGAAAGACAGCACTGACCTACTAGTGATTTTAGTTTACACAACGACAGGCTCCCCAAAGCACAAACATTAACAGATTTAACCTAAATCTCAGTTATCAGCAGAACTGGAGGAAGAAGCTATTTGTGGTACCTTCCCTATCAAAATACGGAAGTCTTTAGGTCAGAAACACAATGCTGTACCACTACATTTGCATTTCAGGTATCCAGGTCAGTCATTGTGGGAAATATTTAGGGCTTCCCCCATCCTGACCTTCTGCCCTACTTTGCCATGTTGGCAGCAACACAGCCCTGACTAGAACCAGCCTCTTCTCTTTATTGTGGATGAATACAGTTCTCAGTTTACAGTTCTCAGAGGGCTCAAGTCAACTGTGCTAGATTATACTTGAATTGCTCTACACTTCTGTCAGGTATGGCCAAATATGAGCTACTCTGAAGCAAAGCTCACTACATCCTGAACAGACAGAACGTTCCCAGGACACATCTCCTCCCAGTTCCCAGCTTTAACCATACTTTCTTTACAGGGTGCACACCAGGGCAGGTCAACAGGGGTGTAGGAGAACTGCCCCCCCAACATTAGCACCACCCAATGAAGTATGAGTAGCAACTGGAAGGGTAAAGAGCCGCTTGGCTGCACAGCCTCCTGTTCAGATTGCAGCTGGATCCAGTTTGCTCATTGCTGAAATTAGCTTTTCCCACAAGGTGAATTTCTCCTTGAGTCCAGGATCTGCACAGCCAAGTCTCAAGACTGGTCCCTCCCAGTCCAGAAGGTGAATGTGGCCGGAAGAAGAAGTCACTAAAGAATAAAACCCAACAGGAGTAATTCTGCTGCATGAATACTTCCTTTTTTGAGCTTGGCTAAGAGATCTGAAACTGCAGTTTGCTAACAGAGGGTGGAGAAGCCAAGGTAAGCAAAGGATTTATAACACCACAAAAGTCTTCCTCATTCTTAGTTACTGCTGACCTACAAAACAGAGGCAAATGCGCTACAAGAGAACTGTATGGGGCAGTAAATAATTGATTGGGGGCATTTGCTGAGGGACAATACGGATTAAATTGTATTGACGCCTAATATTTAAAGTTATTTATCTAGGAAAGAGTTCAAAGTCTGCTGCAGAGAAAAGTAACCCGCTTCTCAGGAAACAAAACAGGTCCTGACCCCATCTACAGGAAATAAACACACTGACATTTCAGGTGAAGTAAATCCAATTGCACAGGAGTACTAAGAGAGAACCCCATCTTCTTATTGCTCCCATTTCTAACTTGAGAAGTGCCATAATAAAATCCCACCCATAAATACCCACTCTTTCTTCTGATCTCCCCCCTGGTATCATCCTTAAGCACATTCGTTATCTGGCACTTTTCTACAAAGCTCTTTAGTCTGGGATCTGCACTCAGGGCTCTGCTAATTCTTGCCTTCTGACATTGCAGTAAAGCTCAGCCTGCGGATCCCAATGAGCCGGGCACTTCAGACAAGCTGCTTTGGCAAATGCTATTTCTTACACCCACCAAAAAGTGCATGACCTCAATATCCAGCATTACAAGAGGCCTGATTTGGACAGCACACAGATTCAGGCTTTTGTCAGCACAACCCAGGGATCAGCTGGCATCTCCCCTGGCACTACTCACAAAGGGCAACCTATCAGCCCTACACGCAATGGCCCTTCAGTGCGACTTCGTAAGAGCTGGAGCTTTTAAAATGCCACAGTCTTCGTTTTATCTGTGTTTGGTTTGGCACTTTTTCCTCCAAGAAATGGGCCTATTAGCACCTTTTCTCCTAATCTTATGGTATTTTTCCAAGAGCACTACAGGTGTGCACCTGGTACAGCTTTAGAACTACAGAGCATGAAGTTGTTTGCATGGGTGCAAGAGTGACAGGCTGCAGCAGGTTTCTCATAGAGAACAGCATATCCTCTCTGCTATTTTGAGGCTTTCATTTCTCAGAACTGACTGACAGATGGGTGAGGAGGAAGATGGGAATTTAATGCATGTTGCTTTTGGTAGATAGAAGTGTATTTTATATGGTTTCTTTTCTCATACTGCCAATAAGGAACAGACAAAAGGAAAACCAAGCTTCTCCTTCCCCAGTTCAAGCTTCTTGCAGCTCTTCTAGTACCTTCCTAGTACCAGCAGAATACACTTTTGCAGCTCCATCCTTCATAACTTTGGCAACTGCTAACAACACCACAGCAAGTCAGCAATGTGATCTGCAGTGATCCTTCCTGTAACATCATAACACACCTTGGAACTTCTGCACATCTAATAGAAAAGAAATGCTACCCACTGGGCACATAGCATGCATTAACGTCAGACCAACTAACACATGGGGGGACTGAAAGCAGATGAAGCACTGCATGACCATAACCACATCTAGGTTAACCACCAGATCTACTCTTCAGATATGGATTCCAAGACACCAACTATTAAATATATCCAAGTCCATCACACACAGCTCACATGAACACCAGTCATTTCCAGCATACAGTCATCAGCACGTAAGGAATCTCACTGGTCCATCCCATGTGGGGGCCACCATTACAAACATACATTTTGGAGATCACTTCATCTGAAATATTTTCAGCAACAAAATAACACAAAAGCAAGTGCTGCAGCTTTGAAATTGTTCGTGAACTTATTGTGAGATCAGTGTATCACTGGGTGTTTTACAGAAGGAAGTTAGGTTCTTGCTGATTAGCTTTTACAGCCTTTTTAAGAGGAAACTTGAAGTAGAAAGGTTCATCTGTTACTTTTGCAAGTTTATCTTCAGTATGATACGCAGTTTTAATATGTTTCTAAATTTGCGTTTTATAAACAAGTACTCAGCACATCAGCAGGATTACTAGGAACTTAAAGATGGGACAAGGTCCATCCCACGCAGCTCTGACCCACAGACAAGTGATAAGGTTATTTACCAGGAAGGTCAGGTAAAAGTTGAGTTAAGGACACGTTAACTTCAACAGAGAACAGCTAACTTAAAGATGAATCCATTACAAGCCTGGTCCTAAAAGTTTCTGTAATTCAGCATACAGCCATGGCAAAGACCAAGGCTTCACTAGGCAAAGCTATTAAGCATGTATCCAGCTTCCAATGGACTCACTGATGAGCCAGCTCAGTGAGACCGTTTCTTTTCCTCACAAAAATGAGATATTTACTATTTCAGGCTTCTGGGAACATCCCCACAAATTAGACAATTCATCAAGAAATAAGCCAACAAATATACAGATGCCCTCCAAAAACTCAGTGCCAAGCAACAGCTTCAGTTTGACTCTATAATAGAGTTTCCTGGTTTGCTTGGAAGGGGAACCCACAGCTCTATTCCTGTTGCCTTGTAGCTAATGGCTCCTTTTACATGCAGTAGAAACACAACATGCTCATGGACAGAAGTGGAGGCACAGCCAAAGTTAAGTATTAGACCTTATTCATGCCAGAGGCTCACCTTCTGTGGATGGAACCTCCAAAAGCACAGTTGCTTGCCTGCTTTATTTGGTGACACTTTTCAATCTTCCCACATACCCAACTTAGCTGTAGAGAGAAACAAAAAAGAAGCTGATAAGAAAAGATCAAGTGAAAAAGAAGCTGATGAGAAAAGATCAAGTGATATTCTGGTGCTTCCAGGGTACACTCCATCTAATCTGTCTAACACTCACCTCACATACCAGCCCAGGAGTGGCAATAGTCTTGCAGCAGTGGCACAAGAACAACCCTGTTGGGACCATCAAGTCCTGTAAGAGACAGAACTTGGCATCAACTTTTGAAAGGAGCTTTTTTGGGGGGGTTGGAACTGAGATGGTTAGGAAACATACAGAGGGAATCCTAGCTTCAGTTTGACTTATTTCCAAATGCAACTTGAATTTCAGGTGCTCAATGAAATTCTCAATGGACATTTTTGTTTGATGGAACAAAAGGTCCAATAAAAACAGTGTTTCAAAGTTTATGGCTTTCTGAATGAGAAGCAAGGGTTAACTACATGAACACATATCCAAGCAGGGCCTCAGTAACTGCAACAAACATCACCATTAATATTGTCTGCTTCTGCTAACTGGGAGACTAGCTAACAGCTTCACATTGGAAAAGAAGCAAATACTACCCAGCTTGAGAAGGCCTTATTTCAGAACACGGAGCCACACAAAGCCATCAACTGAAGAGATCTTTGTAAGGATCTCATCATACCTTTTCTTCCAAGGTAAGTGACCCTGGACTCGGTCAGTCTTATCAGCAGTCTCAGGGAAAGAACAGTCTTCCAGACCAGAGGGGACTTCACAGCTACTCCAGAAGGTGCTTGACTTCCAGATTTCAGAGAGGGCTGGAGAAAGAGCTATTAGCAGTGAATACTTCAAAGAAAGAATTAAATACATGATCACGCCACCCCCCTCTTTGTAGCCACATCCCTCCTATACCAGGGGCCACAAGCCTGAACACAGCACTGCAGATGGGTACAACCCTCTGTGGGTGCAAGAGCACCCCTACTGGGCTGCAAGCACACACTGCTGCCCCATGTCCCACTTACATCCATCAGAACCCAAAGCTCCTTCTCTGCAGGGCTGCTCTCAAGGAGATCTCCAAGTCCATACTCCTACCTGGGATTAACTTGACCCAAGTGCAGCATCTCTCACTCAGCCTCCTTTGACTTCATTTGTTCCTTCCTTTCCCCTTGTAATTACCCAACAGAACATGAAAGGCAACACGGTGTGAAACTCGACTTTTCATTAACACTCTTTCATTTCATGGGGGGGAAAAAAACCAACACATTCTGAAGCCCAAAGCAGTTTACTTATAGCTGAAACACACTTGTTACGAAAACCACAGTGGTGGAAAAGAGAAAACTTCTAGTAGAATTCTGCACATGTATATTTGTTTCAATCCAAAGCAGAAAATTACTTCCATTAGAAAACTGCTGCAATGAAAAATAGTCACATTTTATTTGCTAATGCCTCCCAGTCTGCCTTTTAAAACTGTAACACACAGAGCACACAGAGGTAACTTTACCACCTCTCTAGATATTTTCCTGTGGATATTATGGAGACGGCATCTCATTTTCTCAAAGTCCCTTCAAAATAACTGAATTTTTCCCAAGGTGGGGTTGCAAAGGTATCAAAACAAACCTTTTGCTTCTGGGAGCGAGCTCAGAAAACGTGTAATCAGCAAACTAATAAGGTGAGGGCAAATGAACCAGAGTTGAGGGCTTCTGTCTGAGCTCCTTGGCACTGAAGTCTCACCCTCTAATTAATATGCTCTGCTAAGGCAAAATGAGTAAGGACAGATTTGTGTTTAGGAACCAGGAAGGAGCAGGTTCACAAACTTCTTCACGCATAAGCAATTCAGTAAGTATTGCAGAATGAAAAGAGAACTGGCTTTGTTGTTGGAAACAGCTGGCTGAAGCCTACCTGCATGGTTTGCCCAGGCATTGTATTGGCTCACAGTCAAGCAATTTCATGTTGTTCTACTTCACCTGAAGCTAAGGAATGCTGTGCAGAAAGAGATGGAGCAGGAGCTGATCCTCATCCCTCTGAAGCAAAGCCCACTTCACAGCCAGGCCCTCTTGGCATAAAAACAGCAATGATAGAAGGGGTATATTCCATTTAAGGCTCTCAGAGCACTGGACACCAGAAGCTACACCAATTGCTGCAGTCATCACTACAGGGAATAATTTAAGTGCACTCTTTGCCCCCAAATCACATCTCTAAAGACTCATAAGGTCTCATAAGGCCAGCAAACCTCATTAAGGTCATGAAGATTACACTGAAAACATGCATGGCATTGTGGAGTTGTCTGGTAAGGCTTAGACGTAAGGCTCTAAACTATACCTAGAAGATCCTCACAAATATCGTTGTATCAGATGTCAAAGAAGCCATACAGAATATATCGTTAAGTGTGGGCCATTAGTGGCCTCACATCATTTCTGCTTTACTGACTTACCAACAGAAACTCTAAAATTAGTGAAGAATGTTAAGAACCTCAGCTTATCTCTCAGGCCTACACATTATTGATAGCTGAGCATGAATGCGCTTCAACCAACTAAAAAAACCCAACAAATATGAGTTATCCACAACACAACTGATCACATGCATCTCTAACTACATACACATCCGAACTGCTGGCTGCTTTACTTAGATGCACCCAATAGTTGTGCTTCTATCTCTTCAATCCTCTGGGCAATACAGTTCTTCTCTATTTCCAGCAGCAAGGCTTCATCCCTCTTTATGGTCCAAGAATGTAACAGTTCTGAACACCGCTGAGCTCCCCACACTTCTTTGTTGCTTGCAGCCTATCACAGAAAGTAAAAACAAAAGCAGAGTGTAAGCTCAATTGACAGCATCAAGCTGTATTTACAACACTGAGTCCAGTGGGCAAAAACCTGAGCCAGGATCAACTGCTGCCAACACCATGCACTGCCTATACAAGAGCATGAGACAGGCTGCACCTCACATGCTGACAGCATCCTTAGGTGCTGGTGGAAGACTACACAACAGAAGACAATTCGTACCACAAGTGATTCCTCCTGTTTTCTCAGCTCCTTTTCCAATAGATCCCCATCTTCTTGCAGACTCATGGCCTGGACTGTCAACTCAACAAACGCCTCATTTAGTTCATCCAGCCTCTCCTCCAGTTGTGTAACTGTCAGCTGGAGAGAACATAACATAGGAAAACAAACATATTCTATGACAGCAGCATCTTTTAGTAGGGGTCACTCTTCAGGGTAGGCAGATAAGCATGTCAGCTCCAAGGAGACAGGTCATGTCACAACAGCAAGTCATGGAGATACCTCACTAAATGAGCATCCTTTAAAAGAGGGTTTTAAACATCTGGGAATGTTCTAAAGCTGTCAATGGACAATTGTCAGAGAAGAAATAGCAAAATTAAATGACTGACCTTAACAGGGGACTCTGAATTTCTGCTGAAGTTACTTTCCTGTGTATTTCCCACCCTGTCCAAAATCCCCTCTCGCAGATGAAGGTATTGGTACTTTTGCAGTCTAGATGCCCTAATAGGGAGAGAAACACAAAAGGAATTACAGGATGGAATTTTTGGAAGGAAGGGAAGATGGGAAGACTTACCAGTGTCCCTTGACACCGAGATGTGGTGCTGCTCTGCTGCTCAGAAGTTCTTTGGGCGCTGCCTGAACATCAAAGCAATCAGATGAGCCTGAGGGGTCCTGAAGTTGGAGACAGAAAACACACAAAACCCAACACATTCAAGCAATACACAGAGCATCACAACCCCATTGATGATTCTCCCCAGCCATCATCTAAATTTTGCAGGTAAATTAACAAGTAAAACTCTTGCTCAGGCAGCTTATGATCCTAAATAAAGAAGGCTTAAGAGTTAAATAAGTAAGCAGGTAGAAAAAACCAACAGCAAAAAGGTGAGGCATGGCCTGACAGCAGACATCTGCAACTCACCTGCCCTTCCACTACTTTTGCTTTACTTTCACTGTGCAGTGAGGGTAAAACTGCCACCATGTTCTGTCCATGGACCTGCTGCTCCACCTCTTGTTTCATGCTCTTATGCTGAGCTTTCCCAAGCAGGATTTCCAGAGCTTTCATCAACTCCATTGCCTCTTGCTGCATTGCATCTAATGGAACCCATCAAGTGATTCAAATGGGCTGCTACAGGAGCACACAATTGTTATAATCACCACAGCAAACCTAAAATCAGGCATCTTTCTTTGGAAATCCCATAAGAAGGCTCCCCAGAACACCTCCTGGGAAGGTGACCAGATAGCACTGCATTCATTATGCTCTGCACAGTGCTCCTCTTACCTGCCTGCCCTGCTTCATGGAAGCTGCTGCTGCAGTGTTTATCACACTGTTCAATGCTCACTGCTGCCTGGCTGCTGTCTGCAGATCTATGCCCACAAATCCTTTGCCTGGCAAAGACTTTCAGGCCTTCAGCATCCAGTGCTCGCACCATGTCCTGTTTATAACAAAGCAGTATTGTACTTTAGAATCCTCAAAATCCATCTATTTCACTTTCTGCCTCTCATGCCAGACCAGAGATTAGCATAAACTTATGCCAAAACAGAGCACAGCAGGGAGCAAGACCTATCATTCAATAAGCTGCCACTTGCAAGCTTCAGTTTCAAGACCCCTTTTCCCACAATTCTTTCTTCACACTGACCGTGAGACCTTGAATCTGCTGGCTGATTCCACTGTAAAACACCAACACATCCCTCCTGTGCTTTGCCAGCTGCGATGCCAGGTGCAAATTCTGATCTTCCAACTTATCGTACAGGGTGCGAACACTGAAATCCTCCAGGTCTCTCACTGCACAGCACCCTTCTGAAACACAAGGTAAGTCCTTACTGACCACGGATCCATTTTAAGTTACTTCCCAAGGGGCACCGACTGTCCCAGAGGAGGCAACAGCTTTTTGTGTACTGTGAAGAACCACAATGGGTTGAGGAATGATGTGTAAGGGAAGGTCTGATTCCTTAGTAAAGAGAGGATGACACAGCGTTACTATCAGCCTCTAACTTGCCCATGTAAGCTGTCAGGGTGCTACTTCTGTACTGTATTTATAGCTTTGAGTGGTACTTTATCCACCAGCTGCTCTCAGCACCAATAGATAGTGCCATCTGCTGGGCTGTGGATGCGCTCTGCTCTGTGAACATCCAGAAATCCACAAGATGAGGTCATGCCTTGAAGGCTAAAAAGGCCCATGAGTCACATGCATTCAGAGAATAGAATTAAGTAGAATTAGCAACAGAATAACCCAAGGAATTACTTTAAGGATCTTAATTTTATTCACTAGTCATGTGAACACACTGGTTACTTGCTCTTCTACCATCTGGGGAAGAAAACTCTGATCCATCCCCATGACAGGAGGTTACAGACCTCAGATGAAGAGATTAAATGAATCTACAAAAGAAATACATGCACATTTGTGTATGTAGATGTCTGCGTGCTAGTGTAAAGCAGTTAAAGTGACCACATATGCGCTCATGTTTCTGGTAAGCTTGTCTTAAAGTTATTATACCAGTGTAACAAAAGCCAAAAGGAGAAGGCTGGAGTTGGTACAACACCTCACCTTCATTATGCACAGCTCCTTTTTCTCCAAAGGCTGCATCTCCTCCAGAACCACGAGGACCAAGCATCTGGTAGTAGAGAAGGCTGGAAGCAATGGAAGAAGTTGGTGAAGAGCATCTCTGTGTTTGACATACAGATTCACCCCACTAAAACCAGACACTGCAGGACTGCTATCCCAGTTCAAGCAGAAGTACCAAAGGCAGCTCACCTTTCCTTAAGAAGGACATACTCTGGTGGGATGTGTGGCTCACCCAGGCTCCTCCATCGTGGCTTCCAGCTCCTCAGGGGACTAAGGACAGGGACAGTGGGCTGAAGCACAATAGCCAGGGTTGTCAGCATCACAATTAGGAAGCCCAGAATGAAGAGCACCGCTAGGAAAGCCAAGAGGGATGGCAAGACATGAGAAACACAGGAAGCAGTGTGCATCAACAGCACGGTTTCCCCTTACACTGTTACTCAGTGCTCTCCTTCCCACACAGACCAGACATTTAACAACTTCCATCTTCATAACAGGGGCTTCTGCTCCTCCCCTCCTTGATCTGCTGCATGTGAGCAAGGAGACAAAGCAGTTTCAGTGCATGCATCTGAATGTGATAGAACCAAAGCTCATTCCTGCAAATCATTACATCAGTTCTACTGTTTTGCTGCCCTCTGAGTGAAGGACAAGAGACTGGCAGGGGCAGAGCACTTACAGAGAGATAGGGCTTTGGGATAAGACCTTAACTGCCCTTGTGGTTAGCCTTTAGTGAACTTTTAAATGATGCATTTAATTCCAGTTTGGTTTATCATGGAAACATACACTTTCTGCATTCATGCCAAGGGAAACAAGGCTCTCAATTACTTGAATTCTTCAAGCAGGGTGTGGGTAGAAATGTAACTGCTCCTTCTCCCCCGCTTTGGCTCCTACACAAGCAGGTTCTTGGCTAGAGAGCAGTGACCTTTGGGAAGGGAAACACCACAGGGGTAATGGATTCAAAATGACAAAGACAGTGGTTTGATGGTATTTCTAAATAAATGCTGCTTAAAACAAACCCAAGAAGGTACAACAAAGGCTATGGCTAAGCAACAGAGTTCAAGATATCACAGTATTTTGGCTGTACCTATGATGGAAGCCCAATTAGGAGCTAAGTTCAGTTCCTGTTGCTTCAAAATCCCATGTCTGGCCAGCTGGAACAGAGAAGAGGGCTGGAAGGGCACATCTCTGGGATCACAGCCCACATTTGCTTCATTCACAGTCACAATCAGAAAGTGCTCCTGAATAGTCCTATCCCTGAATACATATGTCCCAGACTGCAGGAAAACATGGGCAAACCTAAAAGGGAGAAGGAAAGCACCACAATTGGTCTAAGTGCCCTTCATCTTACAGCGGGGATGACAGCTGAACACACCATACTTCTGCATTTTCACATGCTATTCACTGCCAAGGACCTAGTGATTCCATGGAAGACTTGCTCTCAAGTTCTGCACCTAGTACACACACAATCAGTCACACCAAATATTACCAGGAGATGTTGAGCTGAGTCTCCTGGATGAGGTGGTCCAGCCTTCGGAAGGGTCCATAATCCCAGCTAGGGTTGCTGTTATAAAGATGTTGCTTCTGATAAACAGGATAGTGGCTGGATGCACGATCTGGGAACAGTTTGGCACAACGTCAGCCACTCTGACCCATTTCAGTTAGGATAGTTGATAGCCTTCAGATTGCATTTATTTTACAGATCCCTGCAGTGTCAACTCATTTACTTGAAGGGTGCATTACTCCCCAACAAACACACAGCTCTTCTAACAGAGGAACTCTATCTGTAGTCTATAGAAATCCAGCCAAAATGTAAAGAACATCTGATGAGTCACCGACAGAGCCAGATTAAAGATCATGAATCCCTTGAAGGCAAGGGTGACTGGGAGGTGAAGGAATGTGCTCGTACATGCAGTACTATCAAATGCACAGTCATTGCTCCAAACGCGTCTGGACACATATACATATCAGCAAAAAGCATTTTAAATTTTTATCTATTTACCCACACGACACTCACTGTGAGAATTGATGCTAAGCTGGAAAAGGATCGTGTCTCCTGCTTCCAAACATACCACTGGGTTAGGGACGAGGGGCAAGGTGGGCATATCTTTCAAGGAAGCCCTCTGGACTCGATGACTTTTCTGCACCAACTGATCTGATGAAAAATCTCCTGCCACAGGCAACAGAAAAACATAGCAAGTAAAGGAACAGCATGTGAAAACGCCTAACCATTGGCAATGCAGAATGTTTTATTTTGTATCTCTAAGTGATTTGAGCTCACAAGGCCAAGTTTTATTCTAAATGACATTCCCATGCATTGGGAACAATTGGAATCAAGAGCTAGTGCACGCAAACTGACAGATTCACCGCTGAAGGGAGTTTTCTTTTAGCTCTTTGGAAGGCCAAAATCATCTTAATTTGACCTTCTTCCCAGGGAGCAAACTGTGCAGCAGTGAAGGTCCCTGCTGATTACACCCAGAAAGAAAGAGATCCCTCTGCACTTTGGAAATAGTTTGGGTTGTCTGACACTGAATTCCCTTTGTGCCAACCTGCTGCCCGCTTGTTGTGATGACCTGAAGTTGACAGCTTAGCCTGGCTGGGAATTAAGCTCATCCCAAGGTGCTGTCAAGTCTTACCTAAGAGAAATGCATCCAAGACATCCATGCTGGAGACGACAAAACCTAACACTCCACTGGGATTAAACAGAGCCAAATGCACCCTCTGGCTCTTCTGTACGTGTTCATCCGGGCCCAGAACATTTGTCACTTCCTATTACAAGCAAAAGGGAACACCAGTCACTCATACAAACAACCCTGGACTCAAACCCTGCTTTGTAACCAACCTTATCATCAGCTGTACAACACTAGTGAGGCTTTTTGCCACAACTCAGGAACCATCACTTCCCATTAATGTGCCCATCTCCTGCCTGGTCAGCACTCTGGGTTATGAGATGTGCTAAGACTCCCTTCTTTCTCTCTGCTCATAGCTTTGTATGCTTCTGTAACATCAGCTACAAAATCTCGTTGTAATCTATAGGGATTCTATGCAGGCTCACATAGTGAGAGAGCAGTGCCCTCATCCACACATACCCTGACTCCCTCGTCCATCCTCAGCAGCAGCTCTCTCTTGATGCCAAATCCCAAAGAGATCCGTGGGGCTCTCAGCAAACACATTTGGTCACAGAGCTCCTCAGCAGAGACGTACTGCTTGCAGTGACATCTGTACAGCAAACAGAAGCTTCTGATTACTTACATGAATAAACAGCTACAATATGCTGAGGGTCAAGCAAGCCTCAATCTTATTTACAATCCATACAATGAATGGGCTACTCTATATTCATAGTAAATAGGGTGGACCAAACTCACAGTCCAGCTCATCCAGTACTGGTTTTTAATGCTTCTTCCTTAACCTAAGGACCACATTACAGTATTTCCACACAGAGCAGCTCCAGCAATGGAAAGTTTCTCAAAAGCACCTCCCAAAGTCCTACCCTGAAATGACCTCGTGGCATCAGCAACTTAGCCAGTCAGAACTAATTGTGAAGCGTTCCTTAATGAGAGGCTGCTGAGACTTACATGCCCAGCTCTGCATTAACCTCTCCACCCGCAGGCCCACAAGATGGAGAGCAGTCATATTGCTCAGGAAAAACACACCGGCGTGTCGATGCTAAACGGACCTCTCCAGGAGCACAGAGCTCATCCACCTGGAAAACCAGCACATCCAATCCATGTCATACAAGTGTTTCAGCAGAGAAGCAGCGCCCCTGAAATTCCCCATTTGTCACTGACACACAACAGAATGGTAATGCAACAACTTAATGCCATTAAGCGACAACCTGAAAAGCACTGAAGTTCATTTCCCATCCAAACTCCTCAACCAGCCCCCAGTGAAGAATCCCACATTGAAAATATGGAGGTTTAAATTCCTGCATCAGTCATCTAAGATGCTTTAGCTGCTTCCCATTGTCTTTGCATAGAAATATCTTTTTGCCTCTGGCCCTCACTGAATTTAGCCTTGTAATATTCCATGAAAGAAGCCAAGTGACATTATACCCCAAGGAATGGTCATGGCTATCAAACAAAGCAGCCAGAGCACTTCCTTGTGTCTGTAGCAGTTCAGTGATCTGAGCTGCGATTGCTCATGGATGCTGAAGCAGTGCCCAAAGCGCTGATCTACTCTCTTATCCATGTCATGCAACAACTTCATTGTGAAGCCAAGGCTTACCTGAGGTCGGCAGTCCTGGTCACTGTTGCTGTCAGAGTTTTCCTTGCCTCGCTCATCATAGTAAACGTAACCTGCCTGGCAGATACAGGAGGCATCTGAGTGCTGGAAAGCCCGGTTCAGCCCATGGCAGGTACAGCTGGTAGCACCTGAGAGAAGGATGGATTTGGAGGAGAAATTAAGGTAGGGAATATAGCTGGCAAAACCTGTGCTCACAATAAAGGAGCAGTTCCAATGTTGGGTGCTCACTTAAAAACAGCAACTCACCTGGCTGTGATGAAGAGGAGCTGCCACAGGGAAAGCAGGCAACCTGAGCAGGAAGGTGATTGAAGGTGCCAGCAGGACAGGCCTGACAATCCTCTATATGCTTGGCCAAGCTATTGCTCCCATGGGTCCCCGGGGGACAGGGAACAGGGGCAGATGCCAGGGGAGGGCAGTAATAGCCAATGGGACAAGGCTTCTTGTGGTAAGTCTCACTGCCTAGAGAAGGTGGTGGGGCTGTCTCAGACACTGCTTATGGATCAGAGCAAGCGTTCTGACAGGCAGAAATCACTTATTTGTTCCAATCATACACATACCTTTATAGATGTACATGCAAATAAATATAAACAGATACATATGGATATGTAAAATTAACTAACATTCAACGTGTTCCAAATTAACCTATTCATATATAAACATCTAAATCCATTCCTCCCAGTATTTGATTGGACAAATCCAGTGGATCAAGTGGATAGTCATGATCTCTCCACTGTGCTTTACAGCACCAGATCACACATAACTGCAATTTACAGAGGAGGTCGATGAGTGGAGACCTTCAAATGCTTGTAAACAGATTCCTCCTACCTCCTAACCCAGCAGGATCCATGCAACACTGGCTGTCACACAGCAAGGTTTGAACACCTACATTCACACTCCAACACATTAACTCATGGCCTTACAGCTGAGTCACAAAATCAGAGGAAACAGTGCTTGCGGGGGCCTCCAAAGTCATCCCTTGAGAGAAAGGACAACAAGATCCAAACCATCTTTGACGTATTTCTCTCATTTCTAACAACCTACCAGAAGAAATGCTCCACCAACCAACACGACAGCCCACATCAGGGCTTTAATACCATAGAGGATTGAGAGCTTTGCCCACACAGAACTTTCTGGTTACCGCTGAAGCTATTTCTTGCACAACACAGCAGCCACGTTTACCTTGTGGGCAGATGAAGCCTGCTGGGCAGGGCTGACAGGGAGCAGAGATGAAAGAGTCGTTATGATAACTGCCTGCATCACAGATCCTGCAGAACTTCTCAAAGGAATCTCTTAGCCCAGATGAGCTGAGGGCCATGTATCCTCCTTCACAGGGCAGCGGGTGGGCACTGCCCAGGGGACAGTAATAGGGGAACACACATCTGGAAGGCAAAACAGGGAAGAACCACCTCTGAAAATGTTCTGACTTCTGGAATCAACTGGCTCCACCAGCCATGCTAAGTACTCACAGCTGCTCAGGGCTATTGTATGTTGATGAGCCTTCAGGACAGTAATACCCAGCAGGGCACACTGTGGGCACAGCTGTGAGAGCACTGCAGTATGAGCCAGGCCTGCAAGGCTTTGGATTGACTGAACCTGGTGGAAAAACAAGGTTACTGTCCATAAAAAGTCCACTTTTCCTATTGCTCATAAAAGGACATAGAGAACCAATTTACTGTTAAGCAAGAAATGCTAACACACCTGAATATCTAAGCCCTGCATGATAAAGGATATCTCCTTTAGGAATCCCAACTAACTGAGAACAAGAAGGGAGGCAGGAATTCAAAGGCCAAAAGCCAGGAGAAAGCTTCAGGTTACTAAATCTACTTCTAAAGCCACTCCACCAAGGGCAGCAGCAAGAATTGGGCTCCAATCACTGCTATATGCCATGGCTCTGCACTCTTCACTTGTCTGGGCTTAAACAGCTGGAAATAAAATAAAAGAGCATGATTTTATCACCTGCTGGGCACTCATAGCCAGGCTCACAAGGTACTCCTTGGGTGTTAGGTAGCCCTGTCTGTGCTGGGTCTGGGCAATAGTAGCCAGCTGAGCAGGGATCACACTCTTCCAATGATTTTGCACCAGGCTGGACCCTGGAAGTGCCAGGTGGACAAAAGAAAGCATCCCCTGTACCAGGACACCAGTATCCCAATGGGCATGGATAATCCTCAAAACTGGTTAGACCTGTTAGGAAGAGAAGAAAGGGAGGCTGAAAGGCCAGAAGGGGTTTTAGAGAAGAGCGCTAAGCACACTATGAATGTTACCCCTCCCTTCCTACATCATCTCAGGGAGTTTTGTAATCAGCTCCAGCGGTGGGAAAGCATTTGATTTCACCAGGTGCTCACCTGATAGAGGACAGTGATAGCCTGGAGGACATGGCTGGCAATCCGTCAGGCTCTGAGCTCCTGGGAGCTTGCGGTAAGTATGGGGAGGGCATTTCTGAGGTGCCAACAGACCGTCTTGGTCACTGCCATTACTTCCAAAGCAATAGTGCCCTGAGGGACACGGAGTGGCCTCTGAGTCTCCTACCAAACAGAAAAGCCAGATTTAAGGAGCCACCTCTTCACTGTGATTGCAACCCCTTTTTTCTGCACCCTACCTGGGTCCCTCCTAACCCATTGTATCTAGGAGTATGATCTACACCCACAATTCAAGAAACAAAGACAGTTCAAACCCCTCTTCTGGCAGGTGGAACACAGAGCTGTCTGGAGACTTGCTTTGACTCCAGAATCACAGCACATCCCACAGCAAGGACTGATCCACAGTGCAGCGTCTGATACCAAAGTTAGTCTGAACAGAGTCAGGGATACACACAAAGAAACCCTCATTGCTTCCCCTCACTATTATCCCAGACTCCAACCTGCTTTGCACCAGTGGCCTGGTGGACAGGGCAGGCAGTCTTCCTTCTTCCCAGCCCCTGGAACATCCCTAATAGTATTGGCAGGACATGGTATAGGTAACTCAGAGCCCTCCAGGCAGTAGAAACCTGCAGAAATAGATAGGGAAGGGATGAAAGTAAAACAGAGAAGCCTTCTAGAGGGGGGAAAAAAATGATTCAAGAAGCATCTCCTGTCATAGGATTAACATCTACACAGCTGCTGGGATTCAACAACCAAATCAACAGCCTTCAGACATTTCTGGACCAGCAGCCTGGCACCACAAATTTAAGGTGGCATATTTCATTGAGCAAGCTTCTTTTACATCTTTTGACTAAAGAAGACAACGCCAATGAGCATGACAACCTCTAAGTGGGTATCGTAATATATTATGTAAGATCACAGATGTTCTCTACTTGGTTAGAATCAACTCTCTACATGCTGTGATGACACCTCCAAACATTCTCACCTGCAGGACACAGCCCAGCACATGCCTGACCCCATTGGCATCCAGACAGAAAGCGCCAGGAAAAGCCAGGGCCCTGTGGAGTAGGCTGGGAGCTCCCAGCAAGACAGAAGTATCCAGCAGCACATTTCCCCACTAGTTGTCCATGCCTGGAGCAGAGAGAGAAAGAAATTTAGTGTTGACTGATCAGCACAAAACAAGGATGTTGAGCTGCTTAGGAAGCTGAGGAAAAAAACATCAGAAACAAATGGTCATTACCTGCAGTAGTGACCAGGTAAGCAAGGCAGGCATTGTTTCTCATTCCAGAGGCCAGTCATATTTGGAAGAGTAAAGGTGCCTTCAGGACATGTCTGAGGAAACTGTGTGCCTGACAGGGAAAAGATAGAAAATAAAGCATCCTAGGAAGACCTTATGGTCTGACATGACCCTACAACCATATCAGAGTAACAATCACCTCCCAAGAAGCAAGGCAGCACAATGCAAGGTTTGTCAGTTCCTCATTCCCTGGCCTACAGGGCTGACATTGGGTCTGTACGACTCTGGCACAACAATAAGGCATGCAAGGTTTGAGCCCTTGGCATAGCTGGTGTGCCAGTTTCAGCATACCTGTAGGACAGTATGTATGTGGTGGGCAGCTCTTGGGGTCTCCAGCCACCATCTCCTGGCAGTAGAACCCTCTCTGGCATGGGATACAGGATGCAGAGCCCCTGGCTGGCTGGTATTCCCCAGCAGGGCATGGTGTTGGGTGGGCTGCTCCTGACCGGCAGAAGTGACCCTGGCAATGAGAAAGGAGGATTCCATGCATACTTCAGGTCTGTGTAAGTTGAACACCAGCATTACCAAACCAACATTCCCTGTGGATATCATCACCATTTCAAACAGGCCTATAGGAGGCTTTATCAGAGGAAAACACCTGCCCAGACGCCCACCTCTTTCACTGCCCTGATGTCACTGAGCAGTACCTTAGGGCAGAGAAATGCTGTGGGGCTGAAGGAGCTGAAGTTTGCTGGGCAGTAAAATCCCTCAGTACAAGGTCCTGTTGGAGAACTCAAACCAATGCTAGCACAGAAACACCCAGGATAGCACGGCACACAGCTCTCTGGAGAGGTACCACCTGAAAACAAAAACAGAACCCAAAGTCAGTGACAGAGAACATGGAAGCATCCCCTAGATCAGTCACAGTGCTGTAAGCATCTACTTGCAAAGGAAAACCTATCACCTTGGCCATGAGTAGCCAAGACCCCCAATGCTGTGGGCTACAAGAGAAACATGCTGAGTGTGAACTCACACTCACCTGTGTTGTTGTTCAGGGTCCCAACTGGGCAGGCAACTGGGAAAGGAGTGCCCTCTGGACAATAATGTCCAAGTGGGCAGGGCCCATTGAGTGGGAATGCTGGTGTCCCATGTGGAACTGCATCAGTGGCTCCTCCTTCACAATAGTACCCAGCTGAACACAGACCTGCCATGGGAGAGCAGAGAAATGGTCATTGAAAAGGATGGAAGCATCTCCTGAATGCCTCAGAAGTAGGCAAGAAGCTGAATCCCATCCTGGGCCCATTTCATAGCTCTACTGATGTCCTGCAGAGTTTTACTTTTGGTTTCCTTACCCTCCTCCTCCAGAGGCCTCCATTGCCTCCATTCCTTACATGCACTGACCTCATCTGGTATTTATCTATTTTTTTAGACTATTCTTAAGTCTCTAACTTGTTCACACGTTCTGTGGATAAACTTCTTTCCAAGGGAAGACTTCTGCCTTTCTTCTGCTCATATGCCTAACCTTTGCATTTTAGCTGAGCAACAGCTACTCTGCACAAATAAAAAATGGGGTTGGGGAAGCATTTAAGTGGACAGAAAGAAGAGCTCTTCAACTCACCATCAGGTTCCCAATTAGCATCTCCTCTGCAGTACCTCCCCACTGGACACAGCTTGCAAGCACTGGGAGCCAATGCCCCCTCCATGACATTCAGTGTCCCCTCAGGGCATGGCAGGGGAACAGCAGTCCTAGCTGGACAATAGTAACCTGTATAGTGAGAGGTGAATGAGGCATTGCTCAGAAAAGAAGGGAGGAATCAGCATTCCTGCTTATCTTTCTCTATCCAACTGCAAATATCCCATTCCCAACTCCATACTGCTATGGTCAGATAGAAAGAGGTGTGCAGGCACACAACACAACACACTTCTGATTGCATGCCAGGGGTTTTGTGGCATATATTATTGCTTACCTCTGGGACAGCTGAGTGGCTCTGCAGTGGCTGCATGGCTGCAGGCCATACCAGCTGGGCAAGGGAGGCAAGTACTCGCTCCAGGCATAGGGCTGAAGGTGCCAGGCTCACAGGGCAGTTCTAGCCCAGTGCCAGCAGGACAGTAGAAGCCATTAGGACATCTGTATCCATAAACCCCATCAGAAGGGCAGGGAGCAGAGCTTCCTTCCAAACAAACATACCTATAAAGAAGAGAATTCTGTGCTGGAACCATAGGCCCACAGCTGCTAAAGGAGCAGCATCAGGCAAAAGGACAGCAAAGCTGCCTGTCAGCATTTGCTTACTCAGAAGCAAGGCCTGCTATACCAAGCAGCAGTTGTGATTTGGTCCAGCATGTTCAAGAACTGTTAGCTATCAGAAATCTTTTCCTACTAAACCCGGTTACATGCACCGTAGTGAGATCACTTCTAAGCTTTTCCTTTCACAGATTAAAGGAACTGAGCTCCCATGGCCTCTTGTTACAAGGCACACTCATGAGATGGGAAAATACTGCTGACAGCACTTTGCTGTTTGGCTGATGCAGGCCAGCATTGCTTCCTTGTCGCTGCTTATTGCACCACCTGGTGGGAGCAGAGAGAAAACAGAGGGGGAAAAAGGATGCAAATTTGCAGCAAGCGTGTTTATGGTAAATAAAGTGTTTGTAATTAATTAAGCCTACAGTAAAAGACTATGTAGAAGGCTGATGCAGAATGTGAGGCAAACGTATGGCTCTGAAACACATGCCAGGACCACCAAGCAGATGCTGTACAGCAGTATGTAACCTAGAGGGCTCAGAGCAAACTCTGCAGTTTAGTTATTTTTGACTGTAAATATTTGCACACAAGGGATTGGGCAAGATAGATTCAGGTCCAGTGTTTAGTTTGGACGCCCCTCTGCTCCAGCCTACACAGCAATCCTGCCAGCTGTATTTTCCCACTAACAAGTGACGGTCTCACCGCACCCTGCATTACACAGCGATGTCTGAGCCAGATCAAACAATCCTGCCCTGCTGCAATATCGGCCAGCGGGGCAGGGCTGGCACTGCTCTTCTGCCTGCAGGCCCCTGACAGCAGAGAAGGAGCCAGGAGGGCAGGGCATGGGATTCTCAGTTCCATTGGGGCAGTAGTGTCCTGCAGGACAGATGTCATTACCAGGCAACACAGGGCCAGCAAATTCTACCTGTGTGAGAAAAAAGAAACAAAAGAAGAGGAAAAAAATGTTATCAAAACAAGATTTGGCCCAAAATACTACAAAGATGTTCTGGAAAGGGTACATATAGGTTGAATTCTTCAAGTTTTCTGCTACTGAAACTAAATGTAAACCACAGCTGGCACAAAAAGGGCACTGGAAGTGCTGGTTGCTGAACCACAGCTACCCAGTCACTGCACTCATTGTATGGAAGAGAGCTGAGACAGGCACACTCCAGTGATATCTCCAGAAATGGATGTCTGGCCATCACTTGTTAGCAGTTCAGACATTAAGAGCAGCATATCAGTCCATCTGAGCAGCTACCAAGGGCAACAGCAGTGGGAAAGAGCAATGCTGTGCAAAGCAGTGAGACTTAAACACGACACTAAAATCCATGACATTGTGAGAGTCCCAGTCCTTGTCCTCAGGATGCAAGGTTTACTGCGCTGTTTGCCAGTGCTCACTCACCCTGTGTTTGAAAGGGGTTGGGCTGATGGCTCCCTTGGCACAATGATAACCTGAATAGCAAAATCCAGAGGGCTGTGAAAGACCTGGTGCTGAGCAATACATACCTAAAACAAACATAAAAGTGATCTTACTGAAATGGCTGGCACAGAAGATTGCTGAAGGAATCAATAAGCTGAAGGAGAAGTCATGTTTTCCTAAACCTTGCCATGTACACCCTCAGGTTTTTTTGTTCCAAGTCCCTACTTACCTGCTGGGCAGGGATCACAGTCAGAGTCACTGGTGGCACCAGCCCTGGGGCCAAAGGTGCCCTTTGGACATGGATGCTCTGTACTGAAGTTGGTACCTGGCAGACAGAAGTACCCAGCAGGGCACAGCTCAGGAGTATGTGCTCCAGAACCTGTAGGACACAAAAAGTAGCATCTTGATCAGGAAACATTACAAGACACGACAAGCAGTGTCATTCTCCATCAACATATTCAAGTTAAACCCAGGATGTGGGATTCATTGTGTGTACTTCTGATGCAGTTGTTCAGATTCATGCTGCAGTAACTGGATAGAAACAGGACTTCCAGAAGAGCTGCGCTTCAAGTGCAATTCATCTCATCCTAAGGCAGACAACTAAAAATGAGATAAATTGCACCCTTAATGTCCTGGGCATTAAGTTTCTTTGCCACAAAAAGGAGAAAGATTTAACTTCTGCTTACTTTTTCAACAACTTCGTAGCCTTAAAACCCCGTTTTGGCTTCCACTCTTGGCAGATACTGATGCCCCTGTTTGTCTAGTCCTATCCAACGCTTAGTAGAACCTTAACTAAAATAAGGAAGTTATGGCATTCAAAATCCTTTTTGTCCTGCTAAATCTCAGTGAGACTCAGCTCTCAGTGACACAAAATCCATTTTTATCACAATACACAGCCCTGCTATTGTTAGCTTGGGCAGACTCCCTAAGTCCCTCCCATGACCGATAGGTCCCATTCTCGATCCTGTGGGGCAGTAGCAGCCTCATAGGCAATGAAAGGGAATGGGAATAGCTGAAGCCTGGCCAGACAGGCAGCAGTACCCTGCAGAACATGCTCCCCTGGATGTGATTTTGCCCAGTCCTGCAACAACGAAAGCAAAAGCCTTTCCCTTTCCTTTCTCAGATCAAAGACAAAAGAAAACCCTTATCTTCTGAAAGCACAACCCCCTTCATCATTCACCTGTCACCAATATCAGAAAGAACGTGTTCTCTAAAGTTCAGCCTCAGACATAGAACATCTTAGCACAAAGGAAAAGCGATTCTGAGTTGTATGCATGTGGGAAATGTGGACTTCCATGTGCAATTGTACTTTTGGAAGTCTTGCTTGTGGTTCCAAGCTTTGCTACCAACGTGATTTAAGTCTTTCCCTCTCTCCTACTCCAGTTTCCTACCTGAAAAAGGATAAGCTGCTTTGTCTTATGGAAGGGGCAGGTGAATCTGCTACCACCAGTATGACCTCAAATACTTCAGAGTCATGGAGGTAGTTAACATGCACACTATGCAGGCAGATTGTGAGAAGCTCTGAGCAGCTCTAAAGCAGAGACCCAGGCTGAGAGCCAGCACCAAGTACCTGTCTGCCAGGCTGTTTTGTTTTCCCAGAGAGGCTGAATACTTGTAAGACACCTAGAAAGGGTGTCAGAGCCAAGGAACTGAGATGATATCGAATAGCAAGTGGTGTTTTGAGTGCTATAGAAAACCCCACAGGAACTGAAATAACATGGGGGTGTTTATGCTTGGTAAGTGTTCTACCAAAGAAAAAGTGTGGCATATCAGGAGTTGGTTCCTCCTCTGCATAAGGACAAGCTGAAAGGAATAAAGCTGTAAAATGTACCTACCTCGCCCTACTTTATATTGTGCAAACCCCAGTTCTCAAATGTCAGCACTCACCACTGCAGAAATATCCAGCTGGGCAGAGCTGACAGTCTGCTGGCTGCCACTTTCCTCTCTCAGAATTGAAGTGACCGGGGCTGCAAGGAACAGGGGATTCAGAGCCTTCGGGACAGTAAAAACCAGGGGGACACTGCTTATGGTCCGGCCGTGTGGATTCACCATCACAAAAATAGCCAGCAGTGCAAGATCCTGCAAGAAAGAAAAGCTTCTGCATTAGGGTTAAGCACCCAGCAAACATTAAAATTACCCAAATAAAGGATGTTTGGTTCAGTCAATACACACCAGAAACACTCATCGAGCCCTCTCCTTGGCAGAACTTCCCTCCTGGGCAGGGCAGACAGGCATTGTGGTAAGCCATCCCAGACTGAGGCAAAAACATGCCATTGGGACATGGCTGTGGCTTGTCGCTGCCTGCTGGGCAGTAATGGCCTGCTGGGCAGAGTCCACCAGTGGCATCATTGGCAGGATTGGGTACATGTGCCTTTAAAGTGCAGTAATACCCGGGCAAACAAGGACCACTTGGGGAAACGAGTCCTAAAGAGAAGGAATACAAAGTCAAGTAAGCTGGTGTGTTACATAATTCACAGCTTCTGGACTAAACAAGGCAGACAAGCCTTGTCAGCACAATGAATTCAGCATCTTCTGACTTGTGGTTACATTCGTTATCTAAAAGCTACATCTGCAGGCTCCACCACTTTCTCACATAGCTGACTAACAGATAGCTAAAGGCCTAAACATTCTAGATCAACTTAAAGAAACAACTCCTAGAGCCTAAGCAACTTGGCTTTTGGTTCAATAATCTTATCCAAAATATCCACCTTAACCCACCTCTCGAAACTTGCAAAAGATAGATTTGCAGAGATGTAATGGCCATCAACAATTACTACTCAACAGGTCCCAGATATGACTGCAGACACTCCATATGAACTGCATACAGAAAACTTGACGTATCAGTGGAACTTTAATCCAGATATAACACAGGCTGGGAATTGTGTTTAACCCACACGTGGTCCTTACCTGCACTGGCACAAAATGTGCCCCCAGGACAAGGCAAGCACTCTCTAGGGTTTCTCAGTCCAGTTTTGTTACTATAAGTCCCTGCTGGACATGGGTACTGATTACCAGCTATTGTGCCTGGTGGGCAGTAATATCCTGCTGGACAGACCATTGGTTTGATCACTCCACGTGAGTTGTTATGGAGACTGGATGGATGGTCTTCTTGGGCACAGAACCTAGAAAATGAAATCCAAGTACTGCCTCAGTCCACGCTCTCCCTTTGTTCTAAGGGACTAAGAAACACTTTCTGCACAACAGCGACAGTCTGAGATGACAAGAAAAGGAAAGTAAATTACTTGAAGTGATACAGAGAGCTGAGATGGAGCCTGTCAGGAACATTCCGTCTTTCCCAGCAGATTCACCTACTAGGATTGCAGGTTGCAATACAGAAAATACCATAATAAAGGGAAAAGTAATACAAAAACAGGAAGAAAAAACCCAGCCATGTGTATCAAAGGAAACAACACACAGTGCAGCTGCCTAAGGCAGATGGAAATACACACGTGAATAGGCAAGCAAAGAATCAAAATGAAGCAGCAAATCCATTTCACTTACATTCCTGCTGGGCACATTTCACACTGGCTTTTACCAGCCTGGTCCTGGTATTTTCCGGAGGGGCAGGGTATGGGCTCAGGGCTGCCAGCAGGGCAGTAGTGACCCAGGGGACATAAATAATCTAGAGGGAAATAAAGAAGGAATACTTATAATTGCTCTGCATGTGACCAGTGTCACTGGAAGCACCATCACCACAAATCTAAAACAGGAAGATTTAAGATGAGGTGAATTCTTATTCCTGGTCTAGACTGAGCAGTACAATCACATGCTTAACATATCTGTAGATTCTACGCAGGAAGGAAGTCATCATCTGGAAATCTCTCATTCAACTTAATTGGTAGTCTCATTAGCAGTGATGTTAAAGGACGGCTCTGACTGCAGCAGAGACTCTTACACGTGCTCAGCTCACTACTGCTGTACAACCTTTCCTTCAGGAATGCTCAAAGAGCATCCTCCCAACAGCTGCACAGCAGCATGTATGCCACAGACTGAGGCTCCAGAGGCAGTTGTGCAATTACTGTCTGAATTTAGGACTGATGCTTCCAATACAACAACAGTAGATTAGCAGCTAAGATTTCATGCTGACAGCAGCTGCCCCTTGGGGAACATAAAGGCACGCTTCAGTGCAAAATAACAAGGGGCTGCAAAACAATGGCACAGACTCAGATGAGCTCAGCAACTCACTCAGTGCTGGTAAGAGAAATGATGGCATGCAGCAGCTGCTGTCAAGTCTACCACAGGGACAGGGAGATGGAGAAGAAATGAACCAACAGGGCAAAAGGTTCCTGCTTGGCACTGCCCAGATGATCCAGCAGCTGGAGCTGCCATGCCCACTGATGGAAAGAATAGAGGTTGAGCAGAAGCAGAAGAATTGCAAGGGATCTATCTTACCTAAAGAAATAAGAATAGAACTAGAGCACTCAAAGAAAGCAGCAAGGGAATCAAGCCATTTAAGTCCTCTAGGTGACTCCACGCTACCACTGCTACAGTAATAATGATTATTACACTTTATCATACCTGAGTGGTTTCCAAGAAACACTGGCTTGCTTGACATGGATCCAGGTGGACAAAACCATCCAGGCATGCACAGACCATCTGGTCTTGTTAGGCCTGGCTTGGAACAAACCCTTCCAGGAGGACACAGCTGGCACTTGGAAGCATCCCTGATATTTAAAGCATCACTGTACGTTCCAGGAGGACAAGGATACTGAGTGGCAAATTTGGTACTCCTGGGGCAGTAGTGACCTAGGAGAGAAGAGACGGATCTTAGAAATGTCAGTGCATGCTGATAACAGCCTGAGAAGAACCTCCCAGCCTGTGCACAAGGAATTCTCTTCATCTGTTTCTAAGAAAGGCTGGAGCCAAGCTATGGCAGTGGGCATGTCCTGCAATTTGTCACATCAGCAGCATGAAATGAAGCTGATGAGAGTTAAGGATTAGTAATGCTTTTAACAGCAGCTGCTTTTTTATTATTACCTTTAAGTCTGTTATAAAAGTCTCCGTAGTCTCTGTCTACTCAGACAAGGGAACTGAATCACAAAGAGGTTAAGTGCTTTGACCAAGGTCCAGCAGAAGAGATCTGTAACGCAGTCTAATGTTGAATCTACTCCAAACTGCTCTAAAAGCATCTGCTAATCCCTGTAAGTTCCCATAATGTCTAAGTAGGTACCATCAGACCCACCTGTAGGGCAATCCGTGTAGTTTGTGGAAGCAGTTTCACAATAAAACCCTTCTGGGCACTCCAAACACTGCACCATACTCCAGGATGGGCTGTAACTCCCTGCAGGGCAAGGCTGGGCTCTGCTGCTCCCTGCTACACAGTAATGTCCAGGTGGACACGGTCCTCCACTCTCTGTTATCTTTGAAGAACAACAACTGTTACAGTAAATCTTTCTATACAGTTCATGAACATAGAGGGCTTTATACAATATGCCATTCTACCCTGCTTTGCAGCATCAATATGCAAAGATAGAGATGTTTTTGGTCAGGTGTATTTTGCCACTGCTAACCCCTCTCAATATCAATAAGCCAGATGCACCTAATACAGCAGATAACACAGTAACTTACAGTTTGCGCTGGGGCAAAAGAAATACAGTGATCTAATGGTGTTCAGTTCAGATGCCATGTTTGCATCACAAGAACAACTTACCCTGGGAGGTTTAGGAGAAATGGCTCCTCCACTGCAGTAGAATCCACCTTCACATAATCCAGTTGGAGATAAAAGTCCAGTCCCACTGCAGAAATAACCTGAAGGAGGGACCATAAAAGAACCATAATGACATTGGGAAGACAAAACAGACAGGAAAACAAAGGGGTAAGCGGCAGATTTCATCTATGTTTTAATTCATATCCCTCCCTAAGACAATATGTGTGTGATCACCCGCTCCAGAATCAAAGTCTCTCAGGAGCCTTAGAAATGCTGGTTTTTAGCTGGAATCTCCTTAATTCTCTCAGTACTGTACCTGCATCACACAGAAGGCAGTCCTCAATCCCAGTACTCCCAGTCGAGTTGCTGTAATAACCAGGAGGACACGGCTGTGGGAGGGCAGTGCCCATAGGGCAATAAGTTCCCTTTGGGCACACATCCCCCAGAAGACCATCTGTGGGTGTTGGACTAGAAGAGCCTCCACTGCAGTAGAACCCAGCAAGACAGGGCCCTGTAACATGTGCCTGCCCTGCGAGTGCACAGTAGTGCCCTGAGAAAGCAAAGCACTGCTATTAGTACTGAGAGAAAACAATGTCAAGATACATCAGAAGACAAGCTGCACACTTAAACACGTAAATAGATGCAATGAATTGCAAGAAAGATTTTCCATGGTTTGGGCAAACAATAACCAGAAGATATCTACTAATCTACTATGAAACTAAATTATTAATCTAGAGACAGTACAGTCAATTAAAATGATCTTTAATCTAAGCTAATTCTCAGTAGGACATGATGCCACAGCTATAGTGCTTCTGATTCTCATCTCAGTCGAGTACCTCTGTTCAATGTGAAATGTTGCCGAGTTCCTTTCATAAAGATCACTTTATTTTTCAGGTTTATGAAGCACTCCATAAGGTATCTGTGACAGATGTGTGACAGCACGGAGATGACAATCTCCCAGACTAATATCTTCTCCCACATTTTTCCATATCACATCTCTTTAAGGTACATTTTAGAGCCAAGATGTAACACTTTGTCTGAAGTGTCTGACTCCAATCAAAGAGCCTTGCCAAGTGCTGTTCAGAATATAGCTTTAGAAGCCCTTAGATCAACAATAACATTGAATAGCTGACTGCCTTCATTTCCATATGACACACTGGGCATGAGACACCATAGCCTGTTATTCATCCACTGAAACATGCAAATGCTATTGCTGAACCTCAAGTACATTCAAAATGTATTTTCAGACTGCCCAGACACCATTGTGAGATACTCCTTATTTGCCATTTACCTCGTTCACAGGGGAGACAGTGAGACAGCAGGCTGCTCCCATTTTGTGGGTTGTAAGTCCCCTCAGGGCATGGAAACTGAGTGGCAGAAGCAGTGCCAGCAGGGCAGTAGTGGCCAGCTGAACATTCATTCTCCAAAAATGAAGAGGAATTTTTGGGGCAGAAGAATCTGGTTGAAAGACGGAAGAAAAATGGACAGTGGGAGGGAAGAAATCCAGCAATATTCTATCCTCAAATACCTGAATAGTGACTTAGTGGTGGTAATAACCAATCTAATGTGGCTGCTGTGCTGTACTGACCACAGAAAACTCACACACAGTAATATGTTCTTACTTGTTTCCTCAAATACACCTAATTGCAAAAGCCACAGAGACATAATTTTCTTAACTTGAGTCATAACACATCCAGGCTGTGAATCATCAGCTTGTAACAGTTAATCAAGGTCAAATCCAGTTAGTAATTGGAGATGAATCCCCTAAGGACATGCCAGACTCAGCAGCAGGTGATACACAAAGACCCTCTTTCCCTACATCAGGACTACACCAGCCTGTTGCCAAGGGAACAGTTGCCATTTATTACTGCAGACATGAAAGAAATTAATTCCAATGGTATCCTTGCTTTAATCAGATCTCTCATCTAAATTCCCTTCCAGAGCAGTTGTATGTGGATTTAGGACTTTGCTTGGCCCCATGATCAACTGCGCAGTCTAGCCAGAGTTCAATACTTGCCCTGCTTACTGTCATATGCCCACTGCCAAGGTGACTAGATAAACCACCACTTCCAATAGTCATATATTCCTCCATACAACACTAACATCACATTCTCATTCTTACCCTTGGGGACAGGGGAGGCAGCTGGCTTGCCTTTGTGATGGGTTATATGACCCTGCTGGACAAGCCATTGGAAGAGCTGTGCCCTTGGGACAGAAATATCCTGGAAAAAATAAAACAAGAATTGATCAGAATTAGCATCCTCTGAAGAATATACAGAAAATCAGGCCCAAGAGGGAAATCCTAACTTACCCTGGGGACATGGCTCTGGTTGCTCACCAGGGACACAGTATTCACCCTCAGGGCATGCATGGCACTTCTCTCCATGGGTCTGTGGCATATAGGAGCCTGATGGACATGGTTCTGGACTCCTGGATCCAAGAGGACAGAAGTGACCAAGGGGACACGGAGCCCCTGAGAGTCCATCAGTGGGTGTTGGGGTCTGGGCCCTACTGATACAGTAATACCTGCAGCAGCAAATACAGGAACACACATTGTTTCAAGAGAGTAAAGACCTCTTGTAGAACATCCCTACTTCCAGAGTACATAAAGATGTTCATTAACCTACTCACCCTGGGCTGCAGTGTCCTGTGGGGGCCCTCTGCCCAGAGCTGTTGCAATAGTGCCCTCCAGGACAAGGCTGGCAATCCTGCAAACTCCTCCTGCCTTCATTGCCAGACCAGGTACCAGGAGGACACTTTAAAGGATGTGGTGCTCCTGGCAAAATAAGTTGTACCAGAGTGAGGAAACATCACCTCATATATAGGAAATTAGAAGCTATGCTTCAGGGAAGTACATTACCTTCTGGACAGTAATGACCAGGAGGACAAGGAAATCCTGATTCTCCATCTTGAGGATTTCTAACACGGGCACCAATTCTGCACCAAAATCCCTCAGCACAGTCTCCTAGAAGACAGAATAATGCACATAAAGCACATAATAGGTGTATTATACATATGCATATAATACATATGAATTTCTAAATATAGCTTGAACTGTAGTCACAGGCCATGACAAGGGGCTTCATCACTGCATACTACACAAATTAATGATGAAATAGCCATTGAGGGGAGAAGCTGCTTCTAACTGGATGGAGTGCAGGACTGGTAAGAGATGACAGACTGACAGCTCCTAAACAGAGCACTGAGCTCAGACCAAGCACTGTCTGTGTTTGGGCAAGTACTTCAGCACACACTTTGAGCTCCTGCAGCACTGCTCTCCATTCCTATACAGAAAAAGAGGTATTTCTGCTACTCAGAAAGTTCTCAACAAGTAAAACTGGATAGATAATTTCAGCAGAGGAAAGAAACCTACTGTCCTTACTTCAACCTCTAGCAGTAGCCAACAGCAGGACTCCAGAAGTTGTGAACATACCCAGAACAGAACTATACCTGTAGGGGCAGCAAGTCCAGAGAATTCACAGTATTTTCCTGGTGGGCAGCTCTGACATTCTTTGACAGCTTTCAGTTTTTGCCTTGGGCCAAACGTTCCTGCTGGACAGCTGTACTGAGTGCTCCTGCTTGTCCCTGGTGGGCAGTAAAAGCCTTGTGGGCACGGGTAAAGGGTGAAATCAGTAACTGGCCCCTGCTGGTTGTCACAGTAATAGCCTGCAGAGAAGACAGAGGGGAAAAGACCTATATTAGTCACTGAGATGGACTAGGTATGAGCTGCTACTCCTTGGAAGAAAAGGCTCATAACAGGTTCTTCCAGGCCCACTAAGAACCTCACTGGCCACTCAAGAAATAAATCCATCACTGACCTTAACTTATTACTGATCAGAACCACAACTCTGCTGGGACAAATCCACATCAAAGCATTCCCAGTTGTGATGCTTGTAAGAAGGAAATTTAACACCTAACGATCCCCAAAACACAGGACAAAAGCTATGGGTGGTATGGGGAAACACACAGGGATGCAGCATTGATCTTTGCTTCCTTCCAGTTACTGAAACTTGTCAAGGAGAACTTTCCTACTGGCTATGAAAGTTTTCCCTTGATGGTATTTCAGTTGTTCAGAAGAAATACAGAGGTCACCGCTGCTGCTTTTATGTCAGAGTTGCCTGAACCTTTAACAGCCTTTTCTCTGGTCGAGAGAAGAAAACCAGGCAGTGAGTTTCCAAGCTTTCACCCTCGAGAAAGCTCAAAAGCCAGAAACAAGCAGGCAGCTCTTGTACAAAGGGTACAGAGCAGACAGTGAATTCCCTCACCTTCCCAGCACTCTCCAGTGGGGGCACTGAGACCAGGACCCTCACAGTAGAAGCCAGAGGGACAAGGTTGGCATTCAGAAAGTGTTCTTCTTCCTGGCAGGCTGGAGAAAGTGCCAGCTGGGCACAGCTTGGGTTCTGCTGACCCTGCAGCTGTGAGAAGAGAAACAAGGCAGAGAGAAATCAATGGTGAAAAAACAAATAAGGATTATTGCATTTGGGGGCTAGATAAGTGCAGAGCAGCATAGAAAGGGCAGCAGTGGAATCTTATTTTCACTGGGACTCGGATCAGAGCCCAGCAAGTTGGACATCACAACCTCAGAATCACCCATCAGGATCCCAGATATTAAATGCCAAGGAACTGGTGCCCTTGGCTGATGCTGGATACTTACTGCAGTAAGATCCCGCAGGGCAGATATTCCCAGTCACATCATCAGTTGGATTAGGGAGGACTGCTCCACCTTTACAGTAAAAGCCAGCAGTACATTCCCCACTAGGCATAGACAGGCCTGAAAGACAGAGAGGGTAATGGCAACCCAAGCATGAACACAAAGGAAGAAAAGCAGGAGAAAAACCAACTTGGAGCTTCCCTCAGGGTGAACATGACAAGCTAACACCATTCTATGCCAGCCCACGGACAGCAAAGGCAGCTTGCAAGCACCACTGCAACTCTATGAATGTCTCAGGATAAAAACAGATCACATTTAACACACCAAATACTGAAGGGACAGCAAAGAAACAGGAGAAAAATGAATCAGCAGCCTGTATCCCAGCACCTGCAGGCTCTGCAGATTCAGAGAGGATAGAGGAATCTGACAGAGGACCCCGACCCCCTGTATCTACAAACCTATAAAGGGTTCACACTGCTACTCTGAGGATGGGAACATGGCCATGGAAGCTTAAGGACACACTGAAATTGCTGGGTAAAGCTGAGTTTATCACCTGGAATCAGAACTTAAGAGCTCAGTAGAAGGCCTAAAGCTAACTAATATGTCTGTATTTTAGCTCCCTTTGAAAAGGATCACCCTTGCTTTTCAAAAGCAGACACCAACCTGAGGCATTGCAGTAAAACCCCGGATGACAGGGAAGAGGCTCTGGGCTTCCCTTGGGGCAATAGAAACCAGCTGTGCACTTCCCTCCAGTAGCAGTAGCTGGGCAGAGGCAGTTGGCACTGGTGTAGTTATCCAGGTCAAAAGGCTGCGACGTCCAAGCAGCAGAGATGCAAAACCAACCTGAAAACAATTGCAAAGCACCATTATCAGCTAAGATGGTCTCAACCCTGAGTTCAGTACTTCTGCTAAACAGCAACAGGGCTCAATTCTGCCAAAGCAGGCTGTGAATTGCAGACAGAGATTACTGTTCATGGCTACCAGATCCATCCTACATGAAGTCTGCGCCCATTTGAAAGCCAAGCAGATGCCCAGGCTGCCTTCAGTGGTACTGCACACTACAGACATGCAAGTGACTCAGAGAGGCTGATGGATGGATGCATCCTAAGACACTGCCCTTATGTGCTGTGCATTATAGCAGCCAAATCGATCCAGACTCACCTGCATCACACTCGCCTGATGGAGCTGTCAAGTTCTCTTTCCCACAGTAGTGCCCAGGTGGGCAGGGCAAGCAGCTGTCCAAGCTCTGTGTCATGGGATCAGGGTTAAAGTAGCCACGGGGACAGGGGAACTCAGTAGCAAACCTGGTTCCTTTGAAATAAGAGAGATTCTTTCAGATTATAATAGCTTGGTCATTAATCCCACAGCATCACCTCATGTCAGCCTTGTCCCCCATGTGCCCATCTCACCTTTAGGGCAGTAAAAGCCAGCAGGACAAGGATTCACACTGTAGCTGGTAGTATTTTCTGGGCAGTAGTACCCTGCAGCACAAGGGAAGCACGCAGCTTGTCTGGTGAGGTTGTTGTAAGTCCCTGCATGGCAAGCTAAGGGAAAGCTGGCTCCTTCAGGGCAGAAATGGCTCACAGGACAAGGGCCTCCTGTCTCCCATGCATCTAGAACACAAAAGTACAAGACAAAGTAAAATAAAGAGACGATGCCAATAGAGGGAGCCAACTGATGAGGATCTCCACTCAGTTTTGACTTCTGGGATCTGAGAAGATAAATCCAAAGCTTTAGAAGAAGAAAGAGGATAAATCTAAAGCTTTAGAGTTACTCAGTGCTGCGTCACCTTGTGCTTTTTTCCTCCTTGCTTCAAAGGAAAAGCCACAGTGAATTGTATTTCTGCACTTCAGATTTCTAAGAACTTGGTTGCACACACACTAAGAATTCTGGACAATATATAGCTGTCCACTAAGGACCTGGAACTCATCCCTGGAAATCATTACTTACAATGAAGTGGTGAATGGAAATGAGGCCACTTGCATTCTATGCTGGCAGCCAGAGCTCTCCCAGTGTTGCAAGTACCTCATTCAGTAACAGAGATTGGTGGACTGACCACTTTTTCATCCTTGGAGTGTATGCACTGGTATAAAACGCACCAATAAAATTAATTCAAGTGCTTAAATGACCTGAAGCTTAAAGAAGAAACAGAAGAAGGAATACTGGGGGAAAAGGGGGCATCTTTAAAGCTGCCTATTTTATATAAAGCCTATTTCCAAGACCATTAATTATTGGACACAAGCAGGAGAAGATGCTGATGCTCACACAGTACAACTCACCAGGTGGTGATGGAGTGGAAGCTCCAGCCAGGCAGTAGTACCCAGCTGAGCAGCGCCCTGAGGGTGCTGTGAGGGCAGCAGAGCTGCAGTAATGGCCAGATGGACACAGCATGCAGCTGGATTCCTGCCACATGTATGGCCTATAGGGAGACATAAGCAGGCTTTTTGTTGGCAAGGCTGCAAGTTCAACAGGAAGACCCTCAATGCTTAGACCCCTGGCCAAGTGAAAGCAACCATGAGGCTTTTATAATCAGTGCAAGGATGTGTTTAATGAGCATTACTGAGCTGTGCCTTAAGGGGGTAAAGGACTCCATAGGAATGCAAGGAGGGCACTGGATAGTCAGCAGTATGGACAGAGGGATAAACAAAAAGGAAAGGCAAATAAAGAAGCTCACCTGTCTGAGTAAGTGCCCACAGGGCACTGATGTGGGGTACTTGTGCCAGCTGGGCAGAAGTGTCCAGCTGGGCATGGGCCACCAGTGCTGGTGTTTGTGGTTCCGTCAGGGTTTGAGACACTTGCTCCTACATCAGGAAGACAGACCAAAGGTTTCCTGATTGATATGGGCTGCTATTTGAAGACCAGTCTACCCCATATGCCTAAAGAATAAGAGAAGAGAATAACTGCTTCTTTTCCCAGGTCCTTCTGCTGGCCTCAGAAAGCAGGTTTTTTACTAGACATTCCTTGGGGCTATCCTGGCACACTCTGCAGGAAAAGCCAGGGAGAGATTGCACAAAGGAACTGTAAAACTGTTCCTAAAGACCACAGCTTTCTACATTTACACTTCTCCATTGCCCTTGTGAGCGTTACATTTCATACCTGCTGTGCAGAAGAACCCTGGCCAACAGGGACCACTTGGAGAGGAGAGACCCCAGTCTCCACAGAACATTCCTGTAAGACCACAAAGAGAAAAGAGTATCAGTACAAAACAGGAGAGCTGGTGTGCTGCATGTACTGAGTGGAAGACAAAGAGGGAGGCTCTGATAGAGATGATCCCTCAACATCAGCATTCCAGTTCAAATCACACTCCACTGGGAAACCTCGAGTGTAAAACCAATCTGTTCTCCTACCTACAAAGGATAAAAAAAGCCACCAAATTTGGCTTACTGGGCAACAACACCAGTGGGACAAGGAATCTACTCTGGGTATTGTTATGCTTGCCTTTCCAAGTGGGAAAATCTCAGTGGATTAGGAGAAGAGAGATGAAGAGATCACCCTCTGATGCTCCTCCATGTGGACAATGAGAGTACTCAGTCATCTCCTCACCTGCAGGGCACTTCTGGCACCTCTCAACCTGGCTGAGTCCATAGGAAGGGTTGAAAGTCCCAGGGGGACAAGGATAAAAACTGATTCCTGTTCTCTGAGGGCAATAGAAGCCAGGAGGGCAGCGGCGTCGCAGTCCTTTAGGACAGTGAAACCCAGCAGGACATGGAAAACATTTGTCTTGACCTACAGAGGGAATAAGTGATTAACTGGAAGAAGATGCCACACAGACAACTTTCTCCTACCAAGTCATGCACTTAAAGAATCAGCAGATGCTTCAGTTATCCTGCAAGCTCTTTGGGAATGACTGGTGAGATCCATCCAGCAAGTGTCTCAAATCCACTCCAGCCTGAGTCCCAGTAACCTCACATCACACCAGCAGGTGGCAGGCAGAACAGTGAGGAAACTGGGTTAATAGCTCACTTAGTATCAACTGCTACAACCCCTTCTGACCTGCGTTCTGCAGGGGTGAATTGTACTCTCCATGTGACATCAGATGAAAAAAAGAACCCCCTCCTCTGTCCCAATCCACACTGAGGATGCAATAATCCAGTTCCTGACCTGTTACATTGCTGTATTCACCATTGGGGCAGGGAGAAGGTGCTGCTGAGCCTGCAGGGCAGAAATGTCCTCGAGGACAGATATCCCCAGTGACACCATCCTCCGGCTTTGCAGTCTTTGCCCCTCCTGTGCAGTAGTAGCCTTAAAGAAGAAAACATGTAAGTCTTCTCTGTCATGCAAATCCTCCCTGAATTTGAGTAGCTAAAAAAGGTTCTGGTTTTGTCTCACCTTGTGCACAAAGTCCTACGGGAGCATCTTGGCCAGACATACTGCAGAAGAAGCCAGGGGCACAAGGAAGACACCAAGTGACATCCTGGGCTCCCCTCTGGTCATTCCAGGTGCCAGCAGGGCAGGCCATCTCTTTTGGGTGTGCTGTGCCAGCAGGGCAATAATATCCCGGTGGACAAAGATCTCCAAATGAAAGACCCACCTGAAGCAAAGGAAATGAGATTAATGTAGTTCACAAAAGCTTTTGCAGTGCCAAATGGTCTGCAGCAACACAAGATATTGAGTACTCACAGGTGAGGAGCTGCTGGACCCTTGGCTGCAGTAATAGCCAGGCTGGCAAGGTCCTTCTGGCTCAGTCAGACCTGCCATGCTGCAGTACATGCCTGCTGGGCAGGGCTTGCAAGTACCTGCCCCAAGCACATCTGTATACATTCCCTGCACATAAACAGAAAATGAATGAATTCCAAGGGACTGGAAACCTCCTGAAAACTACTGTTTAAAAAACATGTTGGATTCTTACCACCGGACAAGGGAGAGGCAGAGAACTTCTACCCAAGCAAAAATGCCCTTTAGGACAAGGCTGGGCTTCAGCCAGGCCCATCTCATTGCAGAACGTTCCCTCTGGACAGTCCCTGCAATGAGACTGACCACGGTCCTAAAAAGGGAACATGAGATAGAACTCGGTGGATGCACAGCAATATTGCTTATTTATTTTTCTCCACTTATGAACACTTCACAGATGTCTATTCACACCCTTGTACAACGGCTCTGAATACCCCACAAGCATCTTAGAGTGCAAACTCCTCTAATACTCACAGGCTGGAAGCTGCCAAGAGGACACAGCTCTGGCTTGAAAGCTCCTGCTGAGGAATAATGCCCTTCCATGACCACATGCTGAAGAGCACTTTTGGCACCACCTGTACAGTAGTATCCAGGCTCACAAGGTCCTGAGGGAGCTTGGGTATTTGTCCCATCACAATAAAGGCTTTGCATGGTGGGGAGAAAAATAAAGATCTTGGGTGGCAAGAGTTTGTCAGTGGGTAGCACAGTGCCCATAGAAAAAAATCCCCCTCAGTCTACCTGCAATCTCAGATACCTCATTCCTGATCACTTACAGGCCTTGAAAGGAAGTTACAGAGCATACACACCATTCCTTATCACATCCTATTTAGAGACCAGGTACTATAGCTTTAACCTGGGAAGAATCCCCCCCATACAATCACAAAGCTACACCTGCATATTTGTGTGGTCCGAATAAAGAAATTTGGATTCTCTCAGCTCATTGGATTCCATCCCGTGGAGACCTACAGCTCCATCCCAGGAAAGCACAATGACAGTTCATGTGCCACTAAGCCCCAGAGATGATCTTGCATGCTATCAGAGCAGCATTAAGATACAGCCACCTGAAGGGCACACTGCTCATCGCTAACAACCTGCATGCATTTGATGGAGAGGTGAAAGCCAATGCTAAATCCACACCTCCTCTTTCAGAATCAGATGCGTAATCCTGGCATCATTAAGAGGAATGTAACACAGCGGTGAGTTATATAATCTGGTAATACATAAAGGACTATCCAAACAGTACTAATGAGAATGTTTAAGCAGGAGTTGCTAGGTCAGGCCATCCAGCACTACAGATATAATGAGTCTTGCTAGATGCTAACGAACAGCAAATGCTGGGGGGCAACTCAGTTCAAGTTCTTTATAGCAAATCATCTAATACAGGCTTACAGCAATGGAGAGAGCTGGCAGCACATTTGTTGGGAACATAGGGAACACTGCAAAAGGGCTGGAGGTAAGGCTGTGCTGCTTGGGCAATAAATGCAAGGTTTAAACAGTCCTTTTGCAGTGAGACAGAACTGAGTTATAATCAGCAAACATTGTACTCACCCAGGCGGGCAGTCCAAGCACTGACCAAGGCTTCTGAGCCCACTCACATTGCTGTAGGTTCCTGGAGGACAGGGGATGGGTAAAGGGGAGCCAGGTGGGCAATATGCCCCTGCAGGACACACATCTCCTGTCACACCATCTGTAGGCAACTGCAATTGACAAAGGCAACATGTAAGAAAGGAGAAAACTGGGCTAATATAAAGGCATCATACTAATTTGGGCTCAGGGCAACACCATGGAGAAAAAGAGACTTTCACTGCTGTACAGTGAACAGATGATGCCTCTTTAAGGGGAATGTAGTAAACACACACAAAGAAGAAATAAGAATGACCTTTTTCACACCGGCAATCCCACTGCAATTCACTCCCACTGAACTTCTCACCTGGATATTCAACCTAGCTACACTTTTAGTTAAGGTGATGGCAGTGTTTAGAGGGAAAGCTATGGAATGGTTATGCTCCCTTGGAGGGCAGCAGAGCAGCCCTCCTGCTGTTAACTCGGATGAGTGCAGTGCAAAGCTGTGGCTCTTGAAGACACTGGGTCAAAAACACCTGACCACAACATAACACAAATAGGTAAGGAGAAAAGCTTGACTTACTGCAGTAAAAGCCCTGCCCTGGCAGTAGAACCCAGCCTTGCAGGGACCACTTGGCCCAGTCTGCCCTGGAGTAGCACAGTAGAAACCACGGCCACATGGGCTGCACTCTGATGGTCCAGACAGTCCCTTTTTGTTACTGTAGGTTCCCTCTGGGCAGGGCTCGGGTTTAGAGCTGCCTTCACCACAGTAAAAGCCCTGCAAGACAAAAATCAGCTTAATACAGCATTCAGGACTGTTCTATTTAATAGATCCCCCACATGCAGCTTCTTCTATTAGATAACCACTGAAAAACAACTCACTATGGGGCAAGCTTTGGGCTCTGTCAAGGCAATAGAGTCACAGTAGCTCCCAGCTGGACACGGTTTGCACCTGTCTTCATCCTCTGCACTGGAATTATCCCAGAAGAATCCAGGGGTGCAGGGGAAGGAGAAAGGGAATCCAGTTCCTGGAGGGCAGTTGTAGCCAAGTGGACAATCTCCAGTCTACAAAGCAAAGATGACAGTGAGTGTGGTTTTGTCATTATTCTCTGGTAGGGAAGCAAGATATACTGAGATTCAGCACAGAAAGACCCAAACTTCATCAACAACAGCCTGAAATTTTAACTACAGGAAACTGTAAAACATAGACAGAAGGCACTGACAGACAAAAAGGCAAAGGAAAGACAGAAAGTATGCATTAAAGTAGGCTTCGTGCATTGGAAGAAGTTGGGCTATGCTTACAGGGTAGGGAATTCCTGAAGGCTCAGTCCCAGCTCTGTAGCAGTACTTCCCTGCAGGGCACAGTGAGCATTCCTCAGCACTGCTGAGTCCCTTCTGTCTGCCATAGGTCCCATTGGGGCAAGGCTTCGCATCTGAGCCCTTGAAATGAAATAGAAAAACAGGTCTAACACGTCTGCCACATCCCATAAGGCCCATATGCAGCAGATGAAGCTACAAGAATATTCTTTTCCGATTAGTGGGAATGAACATAGAAAAGCAGCCCAAAGCAGGAGCACTCACAGCATCTCCTTGGGGACAGTAGAAGCCCCTCGGGCAGGAGTTTGCATTGGCCTCTGGAGCGACAGCCTGTCCTTCTGGGCATCGGAGACCTGCTGGGCAAACCATGGCCAGCAGCATCACCTCCCGGCTGGTGTGCTCACTAGCACAGTAATGTCCAACAGAGCATGGCAAGCAGGAGGCAGAACCTCGGTCCTACAACATGGAATGACACCCTTTTAAAAGCCTTCCATCTAATCTAACCTATAAACAACAATCAGCAGGGAATTCAGTGTATTCACACTGCCGGCAATAGTGCTTGGCAACATGAACCCTGTCCTTCCTGGGGATTAATCCATGTGAAGGGCTCTGAGCCTCAAAACAGTCGATCCAACACCTTTTGCCAGCAGTAACAGAGAAAAATAAACACATTCCCTCATCTTTCCTTGTCACACTGAACTGCAAAGTGCAAATTAGAGATAATCAAGGTCCATTTGTCATAGGTAAATAAATATCCATTCATCATTTATCTCGTCTCCAATCTTAATGAATGGTTCTAGTGGTAACCACAAAAGTTGTGCAGTGATAGAAAAATAGGCTGGACAGAAGACTGACGCATCATCTCCCCCTCAATAGTGAAATCTAACAATTATCATTACTCATTACAGTTTGGAGGCAGAGAAATGAGCCTCAGAACCACCTTGTGAGATGCAGTTGTGCCATCCACCATTCCCTTCTGGGGCTCCATTACATTGTTTTACCTTCCACAGCCAAACAATTTGCTTAACTGCACTGCAATCTAATACTTCCTTCAAAGCATGATCTAAATACAGATGTTTGCTCTGCCATTCCCATGCAATACTTACACCAACAATGAAAGCTAAAACAAATCACCCAAATCCAAAGCATCCATCCAACAGCACGCTGCCAAGTGAGTGATGGATGAAGGGGTGAGATTGCTACTGCAAAGCCTCAGGAGTGGGAGTGACTGCAAGAAGAGTATTGAATGTGATGCACTTCCAGCATCACGTCTGGAGCAGCGCCAGGCCTGATCATTCAGAAACAAGGAACATTCCCAGTGCATTTTCTAGACTAGCACTTTCATTATGTAAAGGGTCAGCACAGGTGGGCAATATTGTTTAAAGCACTGCATGCAATCTCCTCAAATACCCAAACTCGTAATGCAAGCAGATTGCCTCGTTCCAACACCTCCTTTGAGGGGTATATCCTAAAGCTCCTCTTTCTACCAAAATTATCCACTCTTTATGTTGAACAGATGCCAAGATAAAATTATTGCTGCTTACTGAGAAGTTGCCAGCACCACATGTTCGAGGTGTAACAGTGCCAAGGTCAGGGCAGTAGTACCCTCCAGGGCAAGGGACACAGTCTGCAGCCACCCCTGCACCATGTTCTGCACGGTAAGTTCCTCTAAGGGAGAAAAGACAGCAGTAGAAAAAGTCACTAATGAAAACAAAGTGACAAAGAAAAAGGACAGCGTGTTTCTGGTTTGCATGCAGTGTACTTACATGGGGCAAAGAACTGGCTTGGAGGTCCCAATGGGGCAAAACGCCCCAGCAGGGCAGGCAGTGCAGTCCTCTACTTTGCTGTTTCCCAGCCTGGTGCCATATGTTCCTGCAGGGCAGGGGTGCTGTGTGCCTCTCCATGTACCTTCCCAATAAAAGAGCAAAGAAATGTCTCAATTCCTATTAAAGCTTTCAAAACTGAAAGCAATAACACCTTTAGTTCTTACTTGCTGCTAAGTGCTTACATAGGTTATGTGTAACTGTATACTTAGTATACATTAGCATGCATGTGTATATATATATATATATATATATATATATATATACACACATGCATATATATATATATATATATATATATACACACACATACATACACACACTGATGTAAAATTTCTTTCATTTCGGGCTAAAACTGCCTACCTTGAGGGCAGTAGTGCCCTGAGCTGCACATGCCAGAAGGTGCATGAGATCCTCCCACACAAAACCAGCCTGCAGGGCACAGCAAACACTCCTCTGCTGATTTCAGCCTTGTCCTATTGCTCCATGTGCCCGGGGCACACTTGTACTGTGCTGCGTGCTTCGTGCCTGGTGGGCAGTAGTGACCAACTGGACATGGTGCAGGAGGCTTCTGTTTTCCCCCTGTTCCTGCAAACATTAATTTAAAGAGATGAAATGTAGCCTATTGTGCAGCAAACTGGCTTCAGACAATCCAATTCCTTTGGTCTGTTTTCAGCTGCATCAAGTCTTCTCCTTTCGCACCTTTCTTCCATTCAAAATGAGATCATAATTACTTCCTCCATTGACAAGAGGCTGTCACAGAACTGGCTACTAAAGCAATTATTTCCAGCCTTGAGAACCCTGCAGGGTACCTCTGTCCAAACCTGACAGACATTAAATTGAAGAGGCCATCAGCATGCAAAATATTTGGATACTGTAAGAAATAAATGGCTGTTTCTATGTCACTAAGTTAAAACAACAACCATGAGTATCAAGGGAAAGACTCAGATTAGAACTAAACTCAACCTGTCCAGAAGGTACAGCAGCCTCTGCAGTAATATCAAACCCTACACTGATACCTTTCTCCCTATTTACATCACTGATAACTCAGTGATCTGCTCTTATCATCACTAGGGGGGATACACGGTACAAGGTACCAAAGAACACCATTCACTTTATCAAAGAACCACATACCTCTAACACAGAAATATCCAGCAGGACATGTCTCACACTGGGACTTATCAAAGAGGTCAAAGCTGTCACCAACTGTTCCTGGAGGACAGGCATTGCTGGGAAGATGTGGGCTGGATGACCCCGCTGGGCACACGTACCTAAAATAACACAGCAGGTTGGTCAGGGTCAATGGTTCAATGCAAGAGGGAGGCAAACTCTGAGCCCAGCCAATGTGATGTGATAAATGGTGCAGCTGGAAAAAAAAAGCAGCCACATCTGCTGTGCTTCAGAAAGTCCTTCCATCAACACAGCCCACATCAGAGATTTACCAGAAACTGTAATAAAACCTCAACATTTCAGAGGATACCTCTATGCAAAGAAAAAACAACACCAAAAAAAGCCAGTAGCACAACAGGGATGAACTATATGTACAGACATATAAGAAAGCATAGAAAACAACCAAGGCTTACCCTGGTAAGCACTCAGAGTCAGGCTGGGTTAATCCAGCCTGGGTGCAAGCTCTTCCTGCTGGGCAGGCTCTGCAGTCAGTGGCTTCATCCTGTCCTTGGAGAGGATTGTATGTACCTGGCTGGCATGGTGTGGGGTGACTTCCTCCAGCAGGACAGAAATACCCAGCAGGACACTTCAAACACAACCCATTTCCTAAAGACAAAGAAGGTAAAAGAAGGTATTCAGAGTCCCAAATGGAGCACGACTTGCTGATAAAACAGCCTTGCAAAATGCAATCCCTTTACTTTCAACCTACAGCAAGAAAGCATAATGGAAGTTTATTCATAACAGCAATGAAGTTAGTGGTAAGCCAGAAGGTGGTGGTATTGGATTAGCTGATTATTACTGTGACTGAGTGGCTCCTGGAAGCAGTAGAACCATCTGGACTATGTTGGTAATAAGAGGAGTAAGACGCATTGAAAAGCAAACACATCAGCCTGAAAACACACTCCAATGGAGGTAGATTTAATAACCTCAGCACCTCATCGTACAGGAGCCTGGGGTTTCCACGAAAGCTGGGCTGTTTCCATATTTGTACTCTGAATACTGAGAGAATTGAATGAGTTTCGCAGACTGGAGATGGACTCAATAATAATGAATGGAATGGCAGCAACCTGAGCTGTGCCTCTAAAACCTAAGACATGCCTGAACTTCAGCTTAAAGGGAACACAGGCAAGATCAATAAGAAGTGAAACAATGCTTCCTTACTGGTTTTGTCACATTCACAAAGTGCATTTCATTATGGGATGTCCCCAGATGCCTCACTTAGTGAAAAGGAAACACGCATTTAGCACAGGAATATCTACTATCCACTGAGTCAAAGCTGCCAAGTGTACAAAGCGAATACAGCGATACTGGCTGTGAAGGGAATGCAGTGATGCAGGGTTATTGTGGCTCCCAACAACACTTCCAGGTTGAACCTCAATGGAGCGGGGTAAGTACATCACACTGACTGTGCTCTAATGCAGGTGGGGAACACAAGCTAAGACCACCATATGGCTCGAAATACTTTCCAGCATGTCAGAGTTCATTCTTATGCCCCTTGCCTGTTGCGTAGACAGCATTGTACTATCTTTGCCAAGCTTTCCTTATGAGACTACATTACAGAATGTACTACAGGCATAGGATATCAGCTTACATGATTAAACTGGAAGTGTTTGGAAGTTTTATCTCCTTTGCATCTTCTACAGTGTTTGCTCAGGTGCCATTGGCCCTGTCTGCCTTGACAAGATGCCAGCTTTGCTCCTCACTGCACAACATAAATGCAATTCTGCTTTTAATTTCAGAAGTGGGTGGATAGCAGCAATTTCCTAGTCTTAGCTGGTGAGCAAAAAAACTCATTCAACAGTCAAGATGCTTTAGCAGCTGAGTCATTTGCTAGAAAAGAAATGATCAAATAGAAAAATATGGGGCTTGAATTGAAAGAGATAATTAGTTCCTCAGCACACGTACCTCTCTGAGGCACGGGGCATAGTAAATATGAAGGGAGATGGAGCAGCCACACTCTAGGATTCCACTCCTGGCAGTGCACCTGGTGATTTGTGCCCCTGGACAAAACATTCTGGACTTGGACCAAAGCTTGCTTTTATAATGGAGTTCACCCCCTGAACATCTCTGATGCTATTTTCCCATTTATATAGCAGCATTAAGAACAGAGCAGCATTTTTATACTGCTGAAAGAGAACCTGAGGTATTCTGAAATGTTCAAAACCAGAGTTAGTGTAAGAAACATGTTACAGGGGAAGCCTTGTGCCTACACCCTTGCAAATACATCAGAACATCACCTGTGGCTTCTACAGCTTCTGAAAGCACAAACTGCAGTGCTTGTTTATTGTTATAATAAAAAGTTCAGACTGATCTGTAGTGCAATTTCACCTTGCTGCAAAAATGAGCCTGTTTTGATTGATTCATATGCATGTAAATGGAGCACTGCTGTCCCAAATGCAAGGTGTTCCATCAGCTTTACCACATCACTCCCTAACAGACCTGCTGGATGACACTGAGCACATCATTTCAGATTGCTTCTTAATTATTTCCAATGGAAGTACAATTATCACCCTTTTTCTTTACTGAAACTTCTTAGAAATCTCTGCACAGGGTGGATATGTAAGTGCTGAGATCCACATCCACACAGGGAGCTCCAATGAAGTAGACAGTAAATGCCTGTGGATGCAGCAGTTCTACACTGAGCTATAGTTCTGCTAATAACAGGACTCTTGAAGGTCAAGTTTTAATACAGGATGGATTTTTATTTAAGACAAGTCCATCTGGTTGCTGATTCTGCCAGCTGTGTCTTTTACAGAACGTGAACTAAAAGGGGCTCTATGCCAAACACTTTTTTGTAACACCCCCCCCTGCATCAGCACAAATTATTCCATAGCGGCCCAACTACAACCTGAGTGCACAGAGAGAAGGGAGGGTTGTATTCACTATGACACTTTATCCTACCCTTCCCTGCTCCAATTGTCCACCTTGCCTCACCTCAATTCCTTCAGTGGCA
This sequence comes from Coturnix japonica, assembly GCF_054131305.1. Classification (NCBI taxonomy): domain Eukaryota; kingdom Metazoa; phylum Chordata; class Aves; order Galliformes; family Phasianidae; genus Coturnix; species Coturnix japonica. The sequence continues at coordinate 4,608,947 of NC_140696.1, forward strand.
TATTTCTCTCCAAAACCTCTTCAAAACAGGCAGACTCTGAAAACCTCCCAGTCTCTAAGCTACAAAGTCTGCTGCAAACCTGGCTGTCACTGTTCTACATGTGAAAGGTTAACTTTACAGCTTGGATACCTCCAGATGAACTGTCTTTGGCTTTGATAAATGCAGTAGCCCCAGGGATTCACTCACCCTACTGAGTAGATGAGGGCAGTGGCTGCACAGTGCCAGCGGAGCAATAAAAGACAGCACGACTGACAATAAATAAAGCTCTCCCACATGCAGGACGCAGTTTATTTGCAGCCTCTCTCAACAGACTTTTGTTTCTCATTGTTAATCTCTTCCCAAGAAATTATAACCCAAGGACAATGTATTTAGTAAAACACTAGCAACTAATGGATGCTACGCTGCCAGGCTGGTGATTTGTAGGAGATTTCATGTTCCTTTCATCCAGCCCTAATATAGCCTTAAATAGAACTTAAATAAGTATTGTAACCATCACCCCCTTTTAAACATGTACTTCACACTGTGATTTAGAGCAAGAATTATCACTCCTACTGCAAAATAACACATACTGGGTAAGAACGAAGAGCTGCTGCTGGGCACGAGGATCCCCTCTTTGGGCTTGAAGCTCCCTGCTGGGCATGGAGGAGTATCTGTAAGGCTGTCTGCACAGAAGTGACCTGTAGAAAAGAACACAACTCATAGTTTAGAAGCAATGTTCTTTAACAACACTTAAGACCCTTCTATTAGTTGTATACTCAGTGATGCTCATGCCCAGCTGGAATGAATTACTTTTTCTAAGTAAGATTTTTGTAATACTTGATATCAAATGCTTTACTACACTCCAGATGGATTATCTGAAGAGAGTGAAAAAAGAAAAATGGATTTAACTGTGCAATAAAACTGCCACTGCTATGTTGAAATATATTGCTATGTATCAGCATAGCAATGACACTTCATTCACACGCACGCAGCACTTAAGTACACAGATTATATATAATTAAAGTCAGTCAAACTCTGCAAAAGAACATTGAGAATCCTCAAGCCTCTCTGGCTTATGATGGTATTGAAGCTCCTTACCATCTTCGCAAGTAGTCTGGATCATTTACTCTGATTTACAAGAGCTGATGGAGAACATGCCCAATGGAACACACAGGACTAATTTTAAACACCAAAGCATTGAATTACAGCATTGGATACTCAACATGTAACCTCATTGATCATCTATTGAGAGATTTTCCCTTGCTCTCCCCAGGTTCTGCTATCAATACACTTCAGCTGAAATGTGACCTCAGCCTTTGGTTGATCTTGTGTCGTAAACAATAATGCAGTAGCAAATCTGTCACTGAAATCCATGCACGGATGTGCCCACAGCACTTACTCAAACTTCTGCTAAGTATGGTGTACAAATGGGTCCTTAAGTCCAAAGGACACAGCATTTCCTGGGTTATTATTTTTAAACAAGCCTCTATGGGACATCAATAAATAGTTAAGTATAACACGATACACACTCACAAAGACGTCATTGCTTCCCTGTACAGCTTATGTACAACAGTTTACTTAACTGCTATGCTTTCATACACAATCTCAGGCACTGCAAATACAGCAAACTCCTCTATTTTGTCATCTCTTATTATAGCTGGATCTAATAAATCACTGAGGTTCTGGCCTAGCACAATCTCTGTAGCTATTCTATTTCTCCATCTATTAGGAGGCGAGGTATCCAAAAGTACAGGAACTCTTCATTATTTAATAAAAAGGATTCTAATTACAGATGTAAGAATCAAGTTACTGGGTTCAGTGACTCTGCAGGAGGCACCTGGAGCTGCTCATTAAACACTTCATCTTCACATGCAAGACAAGGCTTAGAGGGAAGGGGATGGCTTGGTAGGACAGCAGATTGTGAACGGCATCCCTGTAGTGACATTAAATATTCCTTTGCAAAATCACAGCTACACCACGCTCTCCCTGTCAGCCCATATTTCTTGGGTTCTGCTGGGTAGAAAATGTGAATTAAAACCTGATTATACGTGCAGGGAATTATCAGTAATAGCACAACTACCTGCAGCAATGAATATTTCCTATTACCAAGTACTGCAAAAAAGAAAGGAACAGAACTTGTGTGGAGGGGCCTTGAGGGTGTACCAAAGCCCCACACTTATCACAGGAAAAGATCCCAACAGAAAGTCAACCTTAGGCTACCAAATCCTCAGCAGGCTTCTATTCACTCTCTAGAACGTATAGAGGACATGACAGATTTTAATGTTGAAGAAAACTTTCTGGTAACAGGTAGTTTCCTTCAATTTTTGTCTTAATGACTAAAGAAGATACTCATGAGATGCACTCACCTGCTGGACAGGGCTGGCATATCAGCACATCTTCAGCAGAGACAGAACCACGGGCATAAGTAACACAATGAGTGTGGCTTGGATCTGGCTCCTGCCCAGCCAAACAGGGCTAAGGGGAAGAAACAGAAGCTCATACCAATGGGCCTCTGATGCCCACAACTGCATCCAGAGGAGACCTGAGTCAGGACATGAACCAGTGCTGCGTTCTTTCTTGTGCTTCCTCCTTCTCTTCCCTCTCCTCTGTGCCAGCACTCTCTCAAATCTATTCTCCAGTGTTAATTTCTAGCAACAAACTTACTCCAAGCTCCTTTGGGTCCTCAGACAAGAGCTTTAATGGAAAGCAGAAGATCTGAGCACTGATAACCTCAAATTTTAGATAAGAAACGTGCATCCAGACAATACATTCACATTCAGGTCCCACCTGTCAGAAAAGCTGACCTTGATAAATAACGTGCTTGTTTTTGTACCTGCCTGCTCCTTCCATCTGGGCAGACATGGTTCTCTGGGCACCCCAGGCACTCCAACTCTCCCTCTGGAGAATACTGGCCAGGACTGCAGCTCCTCTGCACACCACTACGTGGATCACATGAATAGCCATCTGGGCACGCACGACATCCAGCTCCATTCTCCATGCTGAGATAGCCTTCAGGACAGACCTGCAGTGTTATCACAAGCAGCATCAGATCCAGAGAAACATATTCTTTTCATGAATACGTGAAGCTCAAATGGTAGAAAGGATCTTGGATTGTGTTCAAATTCCAGCTTCAACACCAGGAAGAGTTCAGAGAAGCACAGAATGGATGGACACAAAATGAAATGAGATGATTCTAAATATGTGGCAGCAAATGTAGAGATGTGGAAAATACTCCTTCCACCTGTCTGTCCTTCTTCCCTGCTCATCTGCTTACCCGGCAGGCTATGATGTCCACTTGAGCTGTAAGCTCATTAGCTGTTCCCAATGGGCATTTCCTTGGAGCTTTTTGACCCCCAGGGCAACTGGAACAAAAACAATGAGTTTTAAAACCAATCTCTTCCACTTCCATCTCCTAAAAGCCAGTACAGTGTTGTGCAGCTACATGACCATCCCCCATCTACTCAAATACAGAATTATGAACCCAAACCAGATCACTCCAGAACCTCAAAGGGAGCTTCTACATACTTAGTCTTTCAGGAGACAGCTCTCTGAATGTTTTCAACCTAACAGGATGCTGCAAATACCCAAAAGTTTAACTTGCTTACTGTAGAAGTACTGAGAGAGGAGGAAGGAAGGAGACTTACTAAAAGCCAGTTGGACATTCCAAGCAGTTGCCAGCTGTGTAGTAATGTCCCTGCCTGCAGTCTATGAGACATTGGGTCTGGCAGTCTACATCGCTCTCTGGTGAGAGTGAAGAGGTCCCTAGAAGACAGCAGAAGACAATATACCTCATTTATTCTATTTTTATTCATTCATTTATTTCTCAGAGCAAGCTGTTCTGCACTCAAATGAGCATCTCTGTGCTGTTAACTGAAAACCCTGTCACATTTGATTCCTTCCTGCCTCTTAAAAAATTAGCTCTTCTCGGTGAAAGCATTCCCCCTTCCCTGCCTATTTTCTCCCATGAATTAATTAAAAACAAAAAACCCAAAAAAACACTCATAGTATTGAAAGAACAGCAGCCAGACCCAGGAGTTTATAACCAGAGCAAGCTAAACAACTGTCATCTCTAATGCCTTACAGCCTTCAGAAGGTAACAGTGTCAGCACTAACACAACAGCAAGTCTGTCTGAATAAGGAAGTTATCCACTCACCTGTCAGGAAGATCCTAAGGCTACAGAATAAGATCAGCAAACTCAAAGCATTAGCCATGGGGGCTGGTAAACAATTGCTAAAGAAATGCTCAGATGTTATGCTGAAAACATTTCTTGAACATCTGGTGTTGCCTCTATTGAAGTCTAATGTAACCAAATCCCACTCACGTAATCACTTTCTAATAGAGCCCAGAGTGAAATGAACACCGTGCAGCAGCAAGATGGCACAAGAGGTAAAAGAGCAGAAAAATACCCCATAGTGCTAGTGCTAAAAAGGAGAGAAAACTTGTTTAAACAAGATAATATATACCTTCTGAGCATCCTGTGGGCAAGGAGATTGAAAGGCTCTTTGTCCTCATCTTGCACATCTGTCTGGCTGCTCAGAAAGATAACACCGTAGGGTCACAAAGTTATTCTTCAATGTCTACATGAAATATTTCCTTCTTGCAAACTGTTTGTTCTGCAGTGTCAGGTTCTTCCTGGAAGTTAAAACACCAGGTGAATTCTTCCTGAAACTCTATTCTCCCCTGTAACGTACACTGTCTTCTAGCTAAGTTTTCCCTGTTCCAAGAAATACCCTTTGATGATACAAGACTAAACTTTGTGAAAGCACTGGCAGTGCTGAGGAGCAAAGAGAACTTGTAGGTCTACAGCAATAGCAAAGCAAGCAGAACGTATCCCGAAGCAATTTCATGCACATCCTACTTCAGAGCAGCCTTGTTTTTAAAAAGCGTTCTCCTACTTTTAGAAGGAACATAAAAAATTCAAGATTCAGCACCTGCTCGATTGAAAACTGCAAAGGGATCCTTTATCCCCCCTGTAAATCACAATATCCTCTCCTTACTTCTAGAACCTCCTGGAAGCCCACCACTCCTTTTGGAAAGCACAGTCCTACCATACAAAGCTGCAGGGAGAAACTGCTTTTATTTAGCTTTACTCTCCAGAAAACATCCTTTTCGGACCAGAATCATCCAATTCAGACCAGAACACACAGCACATGTTACCCTTGAATCACTCAAGTGATCTCATGGAGGATTATGTCACTGCATTTCTAGACAGCAGGGAGCAGAAGTCCTAACCATGGTGGCAGAACATCCACAAACAGGACTCAAGCCTGCCTTCCGAACTAGCAAAGCACCATCTGTTGCACTTTATAAAGTCTTTAATTAAACTCCTTCAGTAGAACTCGGATCTGTCTGTTTCTTCCTATTCTACAAACAACTCCTGGAAATCTCTGCAATTATCTTATATTACAGACAAGAATTGCCAATTAAAACCTAATCAACACAGTGTAAAGGCAGGCACCAGGCCAAGTGCTTCTAATTTTCTTCCCATTTTCGACCTGCTTGCCCTTTGTACTTCGGAAAGTTCAGAGAAGACAGAAGATGCAATAGAAGGCAGAGAAGGAGAGAAAAGCTTCAATTCCACTTCCCTAATTAACTGGAATTCTTCGATTTATGCACAGGTGACTCATAGGTCACAACCACTGCAAGACAAAAGGCAAAGAATGGATCTGCTGCATGGCTGATGGCTCACCTGGGGGATGGAGCACTCAGGTTTGGTCAGTGCTCCTTCTGATCTGCTGAACCAGAGCTCACAGGGATCAGTGCCTCCCATGTGTCACCCATTGGTACAGCACAAAGTCCTACGTTGACATCAAAGCTCCCCAGCTCTCAACTCACATTCTGATATCTGCTGGGTCTGCATCAGTTTTGAATCAGCCCATTTCATCTGCCTCTGCCACAACCACTTCTGGCTTTAGGAAGAAGACAAATCTGGCTTGATGCTTTTCTTTCCTGGGCTGCTACAGAAACAAACAGCAGAACAACCTGAGACTCACTCCAGGACACCAGGATTTACTTTCATAGAGCAGCAGCATCATTCATCTGAAACACCATGAAAACTGGCACGGCTTCCACCAGAGGGTAAACTGCAGCTATCTGCTCCTAGCTAGAAAGAAAACAGAGCTGTGCTATTATTTTATCTTCTTCTGTCAAGAAGCAAATAGATGCAGATTGAATTATAAACCCGAGCTGTTGGAAGCAATGTGTAAATACCTGAAGGAGACTCCAACAAGGAAATAAACAGGTGTGCCCTTTTCTCAGCTGCATGCACTCGGGACTAGCAAGCACTGGCACAGCCATTCCTTTGGGATACAAACTAATGCAGCTCCCAGCACTGATGTACTCATCCTCTCCCCACCACCAACTTCCTATTGCTTCAGCAGACATGACTGCATTTTGAACAAGTTCCAAACTTTCTTGAGCTGTGTGGTCAATCCTAAAGGAACCACTCGGCCATGCAGTATTAGAGGGCTGGTTACAAAGCAGAAAGGCTCCGATTTTCTTGACTGGAGCACCAAAAATCAGTTCTGCCCAGCTCACTGCCAATAGTAATTAACTGCTGGGTGTGTAAGAAGCATTACTACCTGCCTTAGAGCAGGAAGGGTGTGTGTGCCTACCTGTTCTTCACCCAAAGTACCAGGGAAGACACCTCACCTTGCAGAAAGTTGCCATCTCTTACAGTGAAGTTAGTTAGCATTTCACACAGGCAATCTCCCCCAGTCATCAAACCCCATAAAATGTCCATTTTCTAAATGAAAAATATGCAAATACCCACATTTGCAAATCTCATTTCATACCACATCTTCTGGGGTGGGCACAAAGGGCTCAGAACTGCAGGGAGAGGCAAGAAGTAGAAACCACATAGCTCAGGGTGCAGCTCCCTCACATCCACTACCTTCTCTTCTTAGTATTATACAGGTAGTTCTACTTAAAATGCCTGAGGATTAATATATTAATATTCCCCCCTGGGCCACAGCTTCCTTACATGAATGCATGCATGTATTTATACACACACTCTTAAAACAAAAACCCAACGTCTATAAATCCCTTCTAATGATCCCTGTAAACACCATGCATAATTCACATCAGCTTATGGGTGGTTGTAACATCCCACCATACCTGCATCCCAAACACCTGCTAACACAGGGCACAACATCACAAGGCATTAATGCTTCTGAGGACAGTCCTAAAGATGCACTCAGAGGTGCTGCAGTGACACAGACTGTTTTCCTGCTGCATAATATCACACCATTGCTTTACCTTGCATGCTCTTTTGCACGCTAAGCTCTATCCCTACCAAACTAACAAAATTAAATGGTGAATTTACCAAGGCAATAAAATTCTGAGAGAGAAAGAGAAATTACATGGTTATAACATAAAATAACAGGAAGATCACCAGGCAAATTCAGATTAAGATGAAGTACTTCTTCCCCATATCACCTCCAATGGCCCCAATGAAGGCAACCAATGGGCAGCATAAAAGCAGAGCAAGGAAAGGCAGAGGGGCAGAAAGCAAGGGAGGAATCCCAGCTCTAGAGGAATCAGTAGCAAAACACTTCTGGATTTCTACAGGGTTAAGACTTCATGCAACAGTGCACACATCTTGTATCAAAACCGCTTCTGTTAAACACAGTTTCGAGAGAGTGAATTACGGCCAACAGTAAATAACAAAAACTTGCTGCATCAACAAAACCTCACAGCATTTCTATACAAAAAGCAGTGTTAGGAGCAGCAAAGGTGGTCAAAGACATACACCAAGATGTATGAGAGACCTGTGTCAGAAGTCTCCAAGGCCAAAGTAACAGCACAAGTGTCAAAGCCTAGGAAAAAAGTACTGCAGTGAGTGCCAGCAGCAGAATAGAGAATGAAAAGACATTTGGAAGGAGAAAAAAAACCCAGCCTTTCAAAACCATCAGGCTGGTAATCTATCAAAGGCTGCAAAGTGTTATATTAAGGGACCTCATATGACCCATCAGAGGCACTCGGCAAGTTTGCAGTCTCTTCATTGTGAAGTACTGGAAAAAATCTGATGCTTCTAATGGAATCCTCAGATTCAGATATTAAAGTGATGAATGGCTTCTAGCAGGACAGACAAAACCACTGTGTCTGTTCAGCCAGGAGCAGAAACTTCACACTAGTGATACTCGACCAGGAATTCAACTGAAAGGGAAAAACATTAAATATTAAATAGACAGTGCAGTTACCTGAGTGCAGAGACAGAACGTGCTACAGCCCTGCAGGCAGCACTGAGTTGGCTGAGGATGGTCACAGTACCACCACAATGCACCTGTATGCCCAGCAGTTCCTTTACACACAAAATCCAGCAGTTTTAAGTATTGCATATTGAACATATTCTTTCAGTGTTGAGAAGAGAGCCTGGCCTTCCAGGACACACATTGACAGGTGGATGTGATTCAACATGGAGTACCATGCAAATAAGCTGGTCCATATCAGACTATTGGAAAGATATTAGTCTCCTACCAAAGGTCCTTACAGCAAAAGCAGTTACCAAGGCAGAGCTGAAGCTCTAGCAACTTCTCCCTGTATTCATGTCCTATTGTACTACTTGCCTCAGACCAGGAGAAACGTATTTATGCCTCATTATATCCATCTCCAGAAATGCTGCCATTAGCCTCTTTAAACAAGTCAAAGCAACAACAGGATCTTGGTTTCAGGGTCCTTTCAGTCTTATTTTGCCACTCAGAGATGGTTGGGGGCCTATTTATCCCTGGAAGTTATATACAGCCTGTATTGTGCAACTACAGTTGGAGCTGAAGAGATGCCCTGCAGCAGAAGCGTTCTCTAAGAGCAGGAAAATAATGCTAGTTCTACATACAATACCAATGTACCCTCCAGAATAATGACTCGGAAATAGTTCAGAATCATTATTTCTTATAGGCTTAAATGCCTCAATAACTACTTCATCTTTTTCTGCTGTTACTTCCCATAGAGGTGCCACAACTTTACCTATAAAGAAAAAAGTGCTTGAATATCTTAAGATCCATGCAGTTGTGCAGACTTCCTTTCTTCCAAGTGTTGAAAAAAAATCAGCCCTCCTCTCCCTTGCAATGACATCGACCAGCTTTTACTATTGCCTTTCTGAACCTCAACCACATTACTAAGGAGAATGTAGCAGTATCCGGCGCTATATCCCATCTGGCTATAATGAACAGAAGAGATTAAACTTCACTTGCCTTAGCTCTAAAGTTATTGTTAAAATAACCTATTCTTTTCAACTACAGCTACATGGCACATAATAGCATCTCTTCTGTTCTGCCTCATTCAGGAGATAGCACTGTTAAGTGCATCTACTCTTTATTCCCCCCTGAAAGATCTAGTGTTTCAAAAGGAAATCTAAACATGGAACACAGCTTTAAGTGAAGGCACATTTAATACAGGAACTGGTTGCCAGGTATATTCTCCCATATTAATGACACAAGGGCAGGACAGCAAATGTTTTTGGGATGCTGAGGGACTCAAACACCCAGAGGAACTTCTGTTGTGCCAGCCAAGATGTGCATCTGACCATTCATCCATTTAAAGCATGCTATTACAGCCTGATAGTTCCCTCCCCAATACAGAGACTCCCAACTTGGGTAAAGGACCTGCCTCAAAGTGCAGAAAGAGCCTGGTGTTACACAGCTCCTGCTTCACAACATGGCCATAAACCCTCTACAAGAAGCAGCTGTAGCACTGTGTCCTATACCACTGCCATAGACCTTTTTTAGTGCTATCCATGAACTTCTGATCCACATAACTGCTGTATTTTAAGAAGTTTCTTCCATCTGTGCTCCTCCAAATAACTGAGTATATTATCAAGAACATCTGTCACAGACTGAAGTGCTCCACACAGCCCTTGAGAGACAAGCAGATAAACTGATTTTAAGTATTTCGGATATACATTCAGGCTTTGTGCTGCATCCTAAATCTGCAAGGTGCTAATATACTCTCTAATTCACTCCCTCTTGATACCTGATTACCTCTCCTTTCCCTCAGCTCCAGTTGCACACTTCCACAGCAAACTACTCCATGAAATTATGATTAGCAGGCAACTGTCTCACTGATATTTACCCAGCTCAGACTCACCCCCAACACATGCCTTATTTATGACGCATAGTCATACCTTGAGTTAACCATCTTTTCTTCTTACTTGCTGTTCCCAAAAATCAAAGCCTGGGTTGTGAACTAGCCCTGTTTAAATTCCTGTTTAGCCTAGCATGAAATTGTTTCCCAGGTAGTGATTAATTCTGCTGCAACACTTCCCCCTCATTGGGCAACGTGCTCTTTGGGAAGCCCATGCTAAACCACAGCTGCCCTATTATCAGGGGTGTCATTAGTTGTGTCAGACACAAGCCCTTGAGCATCTCCCATCCGTTATAGCACCTCTTATTAGTTCCTGTGTGGTTTTGAGGTCAGTTAGCTTATCCCAAACAAGATGGGCAGACCATGACAGAGTGATTGCTGGCTCACCATTAGGAAGAAAACATTCTATTGCAAAAGCTTGTTTTATACCTACAGGGATTAAAATCTAACTGGATCAGAAGTGACTGGTAGGGAGAAAAAACTGCAGAACCAAACTCCCTGTTTTCCTCTGGATTTTTATATCATTTACATTTGAGAAATGGGTATTGAAATTCCACCTAAACCACCCCATGTTTTGGATGGAGGGGTTTCCTTTAGAAACCCACAGTATTTACAAAACATTCTGTATAAAGATGGCTTTCATTTTCATTTTCTCCTTTCTCCATCCCCCCCGTTCAGCAGAAAAATATCATTCCAAAGCCAGCTCTGACCCATTTGTATTCAGAATAGTTATTGCTTTAATTATTGTTTGTACATGAAATTTCCAAGAGCAGCCCTCTTAGGGGACATCTGCAGCTTGCCAGCTGAGCAGCTGGCTGAGAGATGGCTCATGGGTTCTTTCCTTCTTCCTCAGTATGAGGTCCCACCTGATGCTCAAGCAGAACCTGAAATCCAGGCCTGAGGCTACCACCTAGGATGTGATGGACACGTCTACCCCACACCATAAAGAGTTCTGACAGTCCTTAGAAGCTCAGAGTAAGCTAGCAGATATGCAAGGGGCATGACATTGTGCAGATACAGACCAAGTCTCAGAAGCAGAACAACAATGTGGATATTTCATCTAGCTGACCTGAATAACACCAGCTAGCTCATACAGCAGCAGCTGAAGTTCTTTGCATACATTGCTCTATGCAATAGCAACAGTGCCAGCAAAACCCTGCCACCACACACCCCAGCTTCAGGTTCCCTTCTCATTCAACAGGACAACACCACAAGCACACAATATAACATGATACTCATCAACAGGACTCATTTGCTATTTAGTCCTAACAAACTCCAATTTAGGCCTTCACCATTTGCAATAGATATGGATTAGCTGTATTAGATACTCCTAAAGGCTTTCAAACATTTCACTGTCAAAAGCACAAGGAAAACTGGATTTTAAATTAAATTCTGTGTCCCCAAAATAACCCTACCCCAAATATACTTAAAGCTTTGCTATACACCATACACAAGAAAGCACAACAAGAGCTTGATTTCCAAGTTGCTGTTGATAGATCCACAAAAGCTCAAGGTGATACTTTGGGAGCAAGAAGTCATTGCTCGTTTAAAAGAATAAGAATCCATATATGTGAAACGCTCTCTGAAGAGGCTACATAAGAACAGAGGTAATTAAGAAGACAACTTTATAGCTAACATGATATACGTTACTCTCATGTCACAGCACCAGAGCATATGATATTAATAAGTTATTACATCCCTCTAAGTTAGAAAACCCATTATCACCATCACCCCCTTTTTCCATCCTGGAAGCAGGCACAAGTAATTACACTGCTCAGCCAAAAACCATACACAGTATCTGCAATGCAGGAAGGAAATTGATTTTCAGACTTACAGGCAATGGTGGAAGTCATCTCCCTTCCCCTCTTTATGGATAGGAAACTGGGGGAAAAATCAGTTTGTTGGCAGATTAGAAAAATAAGGGCAGAGTGTGAGTTACCCAACTGACAAAAAGCCAATTCATGCAGGCACTTGCTTCTCTCTAAAAATATATTGCTGTGCCATTAGAAACACTACAGACACCTGTGAAATTAGGACTAAATGTTAAGAGAAGACATTGAAACAAATGGAAATACCATTCCTTTCTCAGTTTGCAAAACCTCAAAGCTAGATGGCCAGGGCTGCCATGGCAATCTTTGCTCTCAATGGCTTGTTTTCATACTCTGATTTCCTCTTGACACTGCAATCATCAGAAGGTTGGGACGAGTGACCCTTCACAAAATTGAACTGCAGGCAAATTGATGGCACAAAAAGTTCTACATTGAGACAAACAGCAGAAATAGGTTTGAAAGTAAAGCCTATGCAATCTTAGCAAGGGAAGGACCCAGAGAGATATATATTCAATGAGAAGTACAAGAGACTCATCTATAAAGCAGGGGGGTTATTTTCTTCAGTCTACTTCTGAGCACTGAGATGCATTATCGGCACAAAGACCCTGTTGATATCAGTCACTGGGAGGAGAAAATTACATTCCAAACTTCCTAAACTAAGTAAGAGGGATAGAACTTCAGAAGATGCTCCATTTTCTGACTGCAGTAGCACATGTGGAAGCACTTTTTAATGCAATAGACAGTTATTAAATCAAAAACAGAGGAGTTGGAGGAGAAAAAAAACACTAAGGGGCACAACAGTAAATTAAGTAGTATAATTTATTCAAGGATCTCCACAGCAACAACTATTCAACTACTAGTTTTATCAACTAGTTTGATATTAAGTCACATGTAAACTACTGTAATCACTTGTAAACTACTATAAAGTTTTCTTTCACAGTAATACACAAACAGATAGGAGAAAACAGGCAGTCAAGGAAGAATGCAAAGAATAGAATGCAAGAACTAGCAAAGTCAACTACAAATAAGCAGGCAACCAGTGAAGAGGCAACTAAATGAAGTTGAATAATGTGATTTTCCCTTTGCAGTCAGATACAGCACTGAATCTGGAACAGCATTAGCAAATTAGGGCAATTCTGAGAACAAAACATTACAATAATCGATTCCTGTAGTACTAAAAGCCTGAGCTAAGCATTCTGCTCCAGTACCATTCAACTCTGCCCATAATAAGGAGGCCTTACTTTTGTTATTCACCTACAGCTGTCAGAAGCTCTCCCTCTTAAGGCAACTGACAATACAAAAATCAAAGCAACTCTGTGTCTAAACAACCAATGGCCTTAGAGAAACATTTTTGTTATATTAATACAGCCTAAAGACAACGACAACATTTGTTAACAACTTGCTGTGAGAGCAACAAACAACCAAACAGCTTTGCCAGAAGTGGCTCCTGTGCAGAGGTCTCTGTGGCTGGGGATAAAGGCTCCCCAGCTGCTCTCACCTCTGGATTTATTCCTCTATAGCACAGGAATGCAGTACAGTGCCAGCTCCCTACAAGATGAGATAACACAGCACACTAAGCTGGAAAATCAACACTACAGAATGCTCAGCTAATCCTTACCCACTGAGTTAATCTAGACATCAACAGACAGCGTTTTGTTATCATCCCAGGCAAGCTCAGCTCACAAGGTAACTGCTTTAACTCAGTTTAAGAGACATCTGTGTGCCACCATCCACTCTCAGCCTTTTTCTCACCCCCAAGAACTCAAAAACCAGGGCAAAGCCTCCATCTGAGCCTGCTTCCTTCTAAGAGGAAATAAGAAACTCTGGTAATATTAAGCCTTACAATGAAGCATGAAATAACGCCGTTTCCACGTGGCTCCACACAGCACCAGAACTGTGCAGCTTCACAGCTGTTCTTGAGCTACCCTCTAGCCCACATCCCAAACAAACCATCATCTCTTGTCCACTCTGGCAAGAACAAACAAGAGCAATGCTACGAATGGCCCCTGCTAATGTCTTTCTTTTGTTGCAATCTGTAATTTAATAACCACCAATAAAAATGGCTGGTTCAGGAGCAGAGCTTATTTAATGCTTTAATTGGTACTTATTTCAAGCAGTTCATTAGGACGGCAGCATTTACTGCTTGATTTTACAGCCTACCTGACCTGACAAGCTGAAGGCCAGCTACTCTGATCAAGCAGGGACACTAATTAACAAGCCCCAGGTCAGTGCTCTCTTTTCAAACACATTAGGTGCTACAGTAAGGTCACAAGGGAAACAGCGACAGCACGCCAAACTGTAAAAGCCTTTTGTTTCCTTGTTCCAACTCTAGCAAAGGGCCCACAGATGGATTACACAGGCCAGCAACACTGACATTTAAAAGGGATCTGGGTTACAGCAATATCTGAAACAGTCATGCAGGACACCCTGCATTGCTACTACATCACCTGCTTTGTGCAGATGCAGTTCTATGCTTGATAGAGTACGTACGTGTATGTACAAAAGTGGAAACGTGCTTGTTGCAAACAGGCTGAAATTCAGCCTGCTGAGCCTGGAGCCGCCCAGCTATTCCCAGCAGTGACACAGAACACTTTGCTGGCTCTCTGGGGGGGTCAGACTGCACCCTCACCCAACTTCATCATACCAAAATTGCAACAGGATCAATTTCATGCAGACTAACAATAGCGAGCTGGAAGTAATTCCTAGCATGATAGCTTCATTACTGGATATCTCGCAACACGCATCTGTTGGAGGAGCACGCCATTTGTGAGTGATAAATAGGAAAATGCTGCCTTATGAATAATGCAGGTTTATCACAACAATGATGGCTTGGAAATAAATCCAAGTCCTTGAGCATTTCAGTAAACACCTTTGTGCCTTGAGAAGAAAGGAAGGAAAGCAATATATGAACAGACGACACAGGAAGCTCCTGAGCTGCCACTGGCGCTGCTGTATGAAAAATAAAAGCCTCTTCAGCTGGGTTGATGAAGATCAGAGCTGTCAAACAACTTGAAGTTATGTACTCAATTATAACACCTAACAGTGAATATTTTATGTTTTACTTAGGAACTGTCTTGATTCAATCATCCTTTGAAGGATGACTACAGTAGTTCCTCCCGTATACTGTACCATCTTTCTTCCCAGCACAGCATCTCTTCATTTCAGTGCTTATACCAACTATTCAGACTGTATGATAATTTCAGGAACTCTCCCCCAGTTAATTACATGCAGATTTATTCAGCTCTGTTTTGCATACCTAATTTTCCCCAGTTTGCCTGCTTTACCGCAATCCCTCTGATGTTTACTTTGTCTTAATATTCTTGCAAAGTTAAAAGGAACTAACACTTAAACATCCATTATTAATTTCTCCTAAGCATCTCCAATTAACTCTTTGAATAGATTGGTACTCTATGACAGTTACTGATTGTTGGGAAGCAAACTTCCTATTAGTACAGCAGCTCCAAACTGTAGTTTGAGTGTTTTTCTGCTAAGTAAGGTCATCTTAAAGCTGCATCCCTTTAGAGTCCCAACTGAAGCCCGAATGGTTACAACAGCCCATAAATGCCCCCTTAGCAACTGCGTATCTCAACTGACACATATAAACAAACCATAAGTTGGTAAAGCAGGCTCAGGTTCCTAACACAGCAAGAGGATCCCACCCTATGCCTCTATCACGCTGCATTGTGGCTCTACCAAATGTAACTCAGAACTGGGAGCAAACCATCAAACTTGCATAACTCTTAATGAGACAAAGCTACAGGGCTCAAGCAATTTTCTGTTCAACAATCACCAGAACCAAGAGAGCAAGACGCTAAAAATTGCTTCCTAAGAGCAGGCATGTCTGATTTCAGCACTGCATTTCATTTTGCTCTATCATGAGACTAATGTAAGATCCCTAAAGGAACACTAGGCAGGGAAGTAGCATTACATCAGAGCCAAAAAAAAAAAGGAGAGAAACATTTAAGAACATCACAAAAACCAAAGAGCCACAAGAATAGGTGAAAACAAGGGTCACATTCAGTAGCAATGCATTCCAGGAGCCTGATGCTATCAAAATGCAAGGTGTTATTACACACCAAAGCAATCCTGGAAGCTGAACTTCAGTTACACACCCTTGAGATAACCTTCAGCTCACAGACCACAGGGTCATGTCTAACAGCACTCAGGGGTCAGAGCCACTCAGCTTGCAAGCTCTAAATCACAGCACAAAGCACTCATTCCTATCATTCCCATCCCCTGTCTGGAAACCTTCCTAACTACCTTTGTGTTCTCTTTCTATAAACCTCAGGGAAAAAGTCAGATATTTGGATTTGGAGAGATTCTTGATAGCCATCTTGTTTTCTTTGCTCAAGTTTCAATTGTAGCAGCAAGAAAGTGGCCTAGAAAACTTTAAAAAGACCTCAGGTCTGTACAATGCTCCAGCAGAAATGCATTGCTAAGCAACACAGCCATGTCTGGGATGTAAGAATGTTCAGGCCAACAACACAAAACAGGGTTCATCAGAATTACAATTCTAAAGAGTGTGCCTTGCTACTGCCAGACAATAATATCCCCAAAGGGGACGCAGGGTCAGTATTGATGTCAGCTGGATTTCATTGTGAGGCAGATGGATGTTATCTGTCTGCTTGTCTGAGTGGCCCAGTCTTATCTCAAGGAGTTTCTGAGCCTGATAATGGCTTTCTAAGTGTTTGAGAGTACAGTGAATGCAAACAGGGACAGGACTCATGTAAGAGGAAGTTTGTGCAGGAGGTTATCACTGGAGAATGCAAGACAGTCAAGCCTTCAACAGCAGCTACTCACATCCCCCTTACACTGAAATGAGGGAGACGCAGTAATTTTCACTTAGCCTTTAAAATTAATTGGCAACTAAACCAAAGCGATCAATTTACTAACTGAATCTCACATACAGAACTCAGAACTGAAGCTAGATTTATTGCATTCACTTTAAAGTACAACTTACTAAGCTTACAATCCTGCCTACACTGAATAGCAAGCCAAACCTCAGTCTCACTATAACAGTGGTATAACTGCATGGTTCCAACCCAGACTCCTCTGGCCTCATCAATAAATACTCACTCCTTAAAGACAAGAGAATGAAGCATAACAGCCCTTACTCTCAGTGAATAAATAAGTCATTCAACAGCTAAAAGCTGTGAGGTTTTCTTAGGTCTTCTATGGTTCCTCCTTTAACCACAGCGCCAAGCAATGCACGACCCCTTAAAAGCATCCTTTACTTAGGAAATGGTGTGACTGGCACCAAAGGAAAGAAAGTGCAAACGAAAAAGGAAAAAAGCAATGTGGCAACCTGCTCAATTTAACTGAAAAAATAATTCATTTAGTGGAAATTGTTTGGAGAAATAAGATGTCAGAGCCAGAAGTCAAACAGTAAATAAACTTCGCCCAATTTGAGCACGTAGCTGCCCAAAAACATTCTCTGCAGTAATGTGCAGTTTAAGCACTTAGGAGAATTGCCAAGAGGTGTCAAAATAATGAAGCCTGAAAATAAAATCACACACAAGTAAACCCTTCTCAGTTCCTCCTGAGATCTCAGGGCCAAGAACTGTAACAAAGCTATATACAAAAAAGCTGCTCTTCACCCCATGAGGACAGAGTCACGTTCTCCCCCCATTCCCACACCAGAACAAGCCACCAGCATGGTCCAGCTCATTCCACACACTTCTTACTCATGTAACTTCATTTCTGTTACTTGTAATGCAGCAATAACCGAGAGTCATCACTTTTGCAAGCTCTATTTTAGTTAATGCTCATCTCAGATCTGCTATTTTTCCACTAACAGGCATTATCCCAGATATTATATAATTCAAATACTGACCAACAAAACAGATTACAGCAGAATAGTCTGCCTGGTTAAAAGGGAACTATGCAGCAGAGAACAGTTGGAACGCTCTCATTCTCTTGTGCTCTTTTCTGCTGCTGACTGAACCCTAATTTAGTGTCGGTATCGCATTCTCTCTCATCTTCTCCCCTTTTCTAAGTGTGTTTAATCTGCTGTAAAATTGTTTTCATGGCTGCAGTGAATGTTATTGTAACTGTTTTACAATGTGCATTATCTGCACTGTGTAAAGGCTTTTGCCTTCTGTATGCAAATCCCTACCTTGCCTGCTGGCTCTCAAGGTGTGTGCCCTAACACAGCTACGTTCCACATCACTGAAGAGCACAAATGGTCTTTCCTGCAAGAGAAATTAATAATCACTTTGGTTCTAATACTACAGGGCTGTTGGCACTTCCTTAAACTCCTGCACCTCAGGCTTGCTTCAGTTCTGTTTAATATTTCACCGAACAGTTTCCATGTCCAAATCAATGAGGAACCCAGAATAAAGAAGGACCTTCCCAGAGATACAGCCACTGCAGAACACAACACTAAAAGCAGCTGCATAACAGCTACTGAAAGCCAGCACTAACATTATATCCTTATCTACAACGTCATCTTTTGCCATTACCAACCTCTTTTTCTACTGCATCTCAGCTGCAAAAAAGCAGTGTTAAAACTTCACCTGCTCTGCTGGAACAACACATTTACCTCCTTCCCTCTCACTATTCCCATCCCCCAAAATACACCCCCCAGCATGCAGACTCCAGCTCGTTTTCTGCATGCAAACTGTTTGCAACTCAATACTGTAAAACGCAGCCACTTCCCGAAACAAGTTCTATTTCTTAAGACAGTAAGCAACCTCATTAATAACCAAAACTAATCTAGGAATAAGAAAAACCCAGGCTACCTAGCTACTTACATGGATTTATGCCATGCCAGTTGACATTTGCAAATGTTTCTAGCCACTCTAATTATCCCCTTGTACACATAACAGATACAGCTTTCACTTTCAAAGTGCAACTGTTTCATAATGGAATTTCACTCAGTTATGTCCAAACCAAGTGGGAACCATATTTCAGGGTTCCTGATGGCATACCAATTGACAGGAGGTAAGTCCATTGACTTGTCATATATATATATATATAACAAGGATGCAAAACAGTAACTTCAGACATGTCTTTTAGTCCAACAGTTTGATTTTCCAAGCTAAAAGGTCTCAACTTAAACACTGGGTCACAAGCCAAAGGTCCAAGCAGCCAATTCCTATGAAAGAAAAGCATTCAGGCTCCATGTGGAGTCTCCTAGCTGGAGAAGCAGCAGCTCAAGATCACTTCTGAGACATCAGCTGGGCCTTATGCCACCAGCAGGCTGATTAGAACATCAATTGTCTGGTTAGACTGGCTCCCCAGTTACCCTTCCTGGCAGCATCCTCAGCTTTGTAACTCTTCATTTGCTAAGATCTACAGCTTGGTGACCAGTAGCGATTGCTTAAGGGGGGAGCCAGTCTCACTTCTCAAAGGCTGAAACAAAAATCATCTCAGCTGCATGGAGATGGTATGCCAACATTGAAAAGACAAGCTCATAGGAAATCCCAGCCTGTCCCCCAAGCACTGCAGCCTGCAAAAAGGCCTTGTTTTGCTTTATATATGCCTCTACACAGCTATCTTATCCAGCACAGGAACTCATTTACCAGTGGCTTCAGGATCTACTACACCTTGAATTCACCAATTTGCCTTACAAGGAGTCAGCATCAGATTGCTCAAGGAGTATTCCTCAATCTGCCAACAAAAGGGCATGTGATGAACCAAAGAAATCAATAGGGGGGGGAAAAAAAGTGAGAAAAAAGCCTACACACTCAATCCTCAGTCACTTCATCACAAGCACTCACACTGTCAGCACCTGAAGCATCACTGCCATGGCAACCATGGCACCTTCAGCCCAGCTGACAGCAGAGCAGGGAAGGAGACACTTGTCTCCAGTTTGTTAGCTGGGTAATTGGTCCTGCTGTGCAGGGTCACTCATCACCAAGATGACAGCAGGCAATGGCTGTCTGCTTAGATACCAGGGCCACCTTATCCTTGGAATGGATCTCTGGGATTTATTAAACACTCAAGAGGTTAGTGAGCTGTGAAAATCCTATTCACCACCACTGCAGTCTGCTGACTAGAAGCTTCCTCCTGTGCTTCAGCTTTTCTTTATCTTTTTCTGCCTTTTTAAGGGTGGATGGGAGCTTCAGGGATTTAGAATGCCTCAATTTTCAGACAAGGGAAGCCTTCCCACCCCATCACCCTCTGGCTGCCACCTTTTCAAGAGAGAAAATTGGCTGGAGCTGGCTCTTATGTTTAACCCCTCAGGTAGCACACAGGACAGAGCAAGTCCTGTCACAGATTATTTCACTTAACTGCTCCACAGTTTGCCAGCAACTACACAACCCAACCCCTAAAGCTTTGTTTCCTGTGCTCATTAGCTGCAGATTTGTCTTGAGGCACAGGGAAAAAAAAAAACAACCCACCTTGTTCTTCATCTGACCCAAATTGGAGATCTTTGGATCAGAAGAATGGATTTGCTTGATGTAATTTCTGTACCAGCTCTCTCCATTATTCATTATTTCACACTATTCCACACAGGTTGCTGAAGTCCTGTAAGCTGTCACCAATTCCAATCCACGCTTCACCTTGCAAATCCATAGATTAAGGGTCTAAAAATATTTCTCTTCATCTATAGTTAATTGTGCTCTGCAGGTCAAAGCAAAAGCACTACCCAATTGCTGAGAAGAGTCTGAGACTCATTTCTCACACCAGCAGCTCAAACACAGCTCCAGCTGAAGCACCTGGAGCAAAGATAGCAAAGCTATCCTGCCCTCCTGCAACCAGAGCTCCCTACCTCTATTACCCAACCATGTACAATAAAAGACAAGAGCTGTTTCCTCCCCAGCCTCTGCAAAGCTCACCCTGCTCCTTGTGATGCCCTCAAGTCAGTTCTCTACCCAGGGACATTCAGTCTCCATTACACCTCACCATTCAGTTGCCCTGCAAGGGATGACATCACAATAAAATATAATTAATATTAAACACGCTGTAAATACCCACTCATTTCCAGCTTGGCATGCGTATTATTATAATGACCGTACCTTCCTCAAACTTTAAAGTTCTGTTTTACAAGCCTTCATTTCAGCATAATGTCCTCATAAAACAAAATGGCAGTGCAGTGTGGAGAAGACTAAATTAAAAATTAATGGGCCCTGCCAGTACTGGGCTTTCTCAGAGCCCATAGGAAGAGAAAAGAGTCCTCACCTCCACGCAAAAACCCAAGTTATGTAAAGGCAGCAAATATACCCTTCCCTGACCCAGGTTTAATAGCCACTGCAGCACATTCATTTATAGCCATGAAGGATCGACATCACTGCACAATGAAGTCAGGGGATGCAGGGGGCAAGCCTTGTCTGTTAATAGTATCAAGCCTGCAACTCGTGCAAGATCTTTACAGGCAATAGAACGGACCTGGGCTGAGCACTCAGCATGTTCTGCTGGATAACCCCAGCTCCCAGCATTTAAACACTTGACCAAAAACTCTCTTGACTGAAATCCCACACAACAGCTACAGGATTTAAAAGGCTATAGGGTGACACAGTTATAGAAGGCTCCTAGACCCCAAGAAAATAAGCCAATATGGAATTCAATAGGATTGCACTGTGATTAAAGCAATATCTTTTAATGGAAACTGATTCTTTTGCACTTTGTGATTCTTTCTATGCATTTTAAAGTGCATTCACAGAATTTAAGACACTTGCACTCCCACTCAATTCTGTAAACTGTTACTAAAAGTAAATTGCTTATCCTCTATAAATATCTTCCTTCTTCCCTCTCCAAAGGATACTCTAATCTCCTGCAACTCTCATTCCAGCTCCTTATCTCTGCAATAACTTAAGAACGTACCACTGAACATACCTAGAACATCAGTTTTATCTATTGCTTTTAGCAGGCGTCTCTTTTATCAGGAGCTGGTGCACCATCTTCCTTCGAGCTACTTTCCACATTTCATCCTGGCATCAAAGCTAAGCATTGCAGCATGCATTGCTGACACAGACTGCTCCAAGACACTGGGTAATCTAGCATCGTGTTACAGTCACTCCTTATTTTTATTGCTAGGTTCATATCACACCAGGAAAGCCTCAGTTCTCGATCAGCGGCACGTGCTGCATTTCAGCATCTCCTTGCAGGCAGAGTGACAGCACAGAACCTTCTGGTACTTCCCCCAGAAGAACACTGCCCTGCTCAAGCTGCCCTCAGGCACTTCAACTAGATTAAAAGATATGCTCACAACAGTTGATGAAGTCCCCCAGGCAAGTGCCAGTCTTCTGTGAAGCAAGAGGACACATGGCCTTCAACACTGCTTCTCTCTTATCCCACACTGCCCATTCATCTACTTAGGATTTATCAGCTTCAGACCAACACATCCCCATTTGTAACAAAATCCCAGGCAGGCACCTCAGGTTCAAAGATTTAAGCTGGCACTTCATCATCAGCAACAAGATATAGAAAGCACTGCTTAAGCATTGCCAACACACCTATTCCTGTCCCCAGCATGGAAAATGCCATCACCTAGGAAACCATTTTGGAGATCTACTGGTGTCCAGGGATAAGGTTCAGAAGTATCTAATGCAACAATTACTCAGAGGCACCCACTGGAGAACCTACTGGAGAGCTGACAGTTTCCATAGAAACTATATGGAGGAGCTTACAGTAAGCTTCCTCCCAGCTGTTCCACATCCAAGTGCAAACAAAAAGGCCCAGCTATAAGCAAAAATGGCAACTCTTAAATGCAACAGCTGGCCTTGCTGCTTATTGTCCTGGAGTGCAAAACAGATTTTCACATTCCTTAAAGGTTAGCCTTAGGGAGTAAGCAACAGAGTTACCTCCTACAGCAGCCTATTTTGTTATATCTGCTTATTTGTTGACAGCTACTACCTTTAAAAGCCTTTTCACCAGCTCGGAAATAAATTAGTCCTATAGAGATCTCCTAGTGCTCATAGTAGCTGCACAGCACAAACACCTATATAAACACTCTAGTTGTCATTCCAGCTGAGATACTTAAAACTCAGTCTTCCTCCTCTGCACAGACAGGCTTTGAGTGATGCCCTAAGCAGCAAAATGAGCCTGACAGCAGAAAAGATACCTATACAACGTAGACCTGTGGTCACATGGAATAAAGTCCCTTCTAACTCAATATTGAGCTATCAGTGAATGATTACTCAGTACAGAATACACCAAATAAATGCACCCCTGTCTCATCTCAGAGACAAACAGCTTCCAACTTCCACTCCTCACTTCACATGAGTTCTCCAATAGGCTTCATGCTGATGGATGTATATATGAATAACCACATGAGCCACCAAACAAGCACTAAGACTCCAACAGCCACCCCACTTCATGCCTGTTACACAATATATGCTCAAACCTAAAGTATATTTCACCCTCAGAGTTGAAAGTTTTACTCCCCCAGACTCTCTCGTGCTCCCTCTGTCCAATCCCAATGCCAAATGCCCACCAACAGATGCCATTCCCCATCATCTCAGCCTACAAATGGATGATACTCAAGCACACGTGTAGGACTGCAGGCTCTGCCATAACAAAACAGTGCTGTTTTAAGCTGTCAGCTGCATTTATGACCCAGTAAACACAAGTGACTAAGAGACCTATATTAGGTGCAGCTATCTTCTTATTGTCAGTCCTTAATTAGGAAAAAAATCATCTTAGCCATAGACAAAAGAGCAAAATTTACAACTCAGCAACAGCTAATCATTTGCAAGGGAACAACAGATGCACTTACAATGAAGATGTATTTCACCCATCTTGCGAAGCACTTCTTCCTGACTGAATAATGCATTGTAATGATCATTTGGATAGCTCAAAATACAGTTTAAAACATTTATAAAGCACTCTGTTCTCCATCCGCCTCTGCAGAAGTATTCCTTAATTTGTGCCATACCTGAAGGCTAGGCAGTGCTGGCAACACATGCATTGATTTCTATCTTAAGCCAAAAGGAAGAAAGGAAACAACCTAAGCAGACACATCACAGGTGGAGTTAATACTTCAGTACTTTCTGGATGGCCATATTTTTCCTGCCCTATTATTTCTCAAAAGAGATACTGAGATAAACCTCTGCCAGTAGTCTGAACTATTAATCCACAGCTTCCCATAGATTTAGAGGGAATGAGAACTAAATAAGTGTCAGGTTTGGCTTCCTTCCCCCCCCAAGTAATTTTTACTGAGGTTAACTCAGAACTCAAATCAGAGCAGAAGGAAAACTTACACTTAAGTTAAGCCACAGAAAACACATTAAGAGTCTACAGACCTACAGAGCTCTTCAATACATGAACTTTGCTGACCAGTAACCAATTGTCCAAAACAAAGCTTCAAGAGCCTCAGCATCCAAGAAATCCCAGGTCTATAAAGCTCTCTACCTAAGGCAGGTAAAGAAGTACAAAAACAAAGCTGAATCTGAGACTGCTTTTACTTGATATCCTCTAAAGGGGTTAAGATGATTTCTAAGCATCTCCTTCATCTATAATCCTCTTACTCTGCAAGAGATGTACTTGTTTATACATCCCATGCTTTTCACATGAAATCTTAACACAAAACAGGAGGAAAACCACAAGTTGTCCATCTCTGAAGAAAACAGTCTGGTAAGAGGCTGTTTATCTACTCATCTGTGGGCCAGCAAATCCCTTCCAACCTGCTGACAGCAGAACTAACAGAACCATCCACACAGCAACCGACTCATTTGTCTCTAAACTGTTTCTTCACATAATCCAAATAAAACCAAACTCACCCTGCTGCAGTTCTCCTTTCAGCCCCCCATGTATTTTAATCCCTTTCTCTACTAAAACACACAAGTCAATACAGATCAGGACAGGAATAAGATGTGAATCGTTTGAGGAGGAATGAAAATAAGAGACGGGCAATTTAGATCTTAGATTCCTAAACAGAATCTTTCAAGTGGAGGGAGGTTATGCCAGTTCTCACCTAAACCACAACTCTAATCCTTTAACTGCTTTGAGCAGAAGTGGGCACATGGAAAGTAGTACACAGGGCTTAAGTGTTCTGACACAAACATGCCAGTCCTTAACCTCACTCCACACCTAATGCTATTATCAGTATTTTTCCCCCATAGAGATAGTATGTTACATCTGGCTCCTAAACTAGCTCTAAACCAGTATTACTAATTCACTTTCAGATAATGTTTTATGATACTTGGATGAAGCTCAGTGCTTTTAAGGGCTCGCATTAATTTCTATTTATATTCATCAACTCTTCCCCCTCCATAAAAAGGAAACAAACCACAAGTCATCCTTATTCTTTAGCCTTGGTTTTTGGAACAGGGCTTCAGCATTTCTGATGCTCTGGTCTCAAACAGCAGGCTGCCATTGGCACTGGAAGAATGAGGACAGGACCATCCACTCAGCCTGAAGCACTAGATAACTACTGCATCCTAGTAAGAACACTATGAGAAAGGCTGTCCCTCTGATATGTGAGTCAGGGACACCAATGTACCTTGAGCTGTTTTTCACCATCATCCCCATGAGAATTCCTCTATGAATTCAAAGCACATCTTGCATTTGTACTCATATCTTGCAACTGTCATGGAGCAAATCCTTCAAGGTCCAACGAGCACATCAGCCAGCTCTGCTGAAAACTAAAAAGACACTAATAAGAGAGCAAGAGAACAGGAGCCACCATCCCATCTATTAATAGAAACTTCAGCAGAGCATAAAGAATAGAGGGCTGGGATGACTCTGCCTTCTTTCTAGGATGCTGCTGTCCTGCTTACCAGACCATTAAGTGTTGAGCAGAAGGAAGGACAGGTTTGGGTGAATTATAATGGAGGTGTAGCTTCTGCAGTTTTTCATTTACGTGTGGGAAAATGCTTGCAACCACTTGACCTAGCTAACAAGGAGAATGGCTTTTCTGATCTTGCAACATTGAGAGCCTTTCAACAGGCAACACTACCTACTTTTGCAAGGCCACTCCTCATCCTCTAAGAAAGAGCTCATTAACTCTTCTAGATGAGCACATATAAGGCTTCAACAAAGAATATCGGCTTAAGTCAGGTCTGCTCCAGAAAATAAGCAACTCAAAACAGAGTCCTGAAGGCCATACAACGCTTACAGAAAGCACCCAACAGAACACCTCACCAGCAACTTGTTTTAAGTGGACTGAAACTTGAAGCCAGCAAGAATAACTCAAGTATTGGCTGGAGTGTGCAGTGAGCTACAAGTCCTCCTAGCAAAATGGCATCCAAGTTAACAGATACCACAAAGACTCAAATGCATCTATTGCTTCAGAATGGCTTTGATAGCAGCACAAAGTATTTCATGCATGGAGACAAGGAAGACAATGCACGAATACCTAACATGCCAGCAAGCTGAACTTATCTCATGTAGCATTCTCCCCAGCTGCCAGCAAACAAAGATTAACCAGCACCTCCTGGCACAGACTACTTGGATCCTGGATAAATCTTATCACCGTTTTCATTTGCAAGTCCAGTGTCACAGTGTCAGCAGCTGAATCAGTTCTGACCCATCTTAAGATTTACATCCATATGTATTCACAACTGTACAATGCAGATGATGGAACAGGGCTACTTTAACCTACACTGCCACTCCATATATATATTGCAGCCCAAGCTAGAAGAAATTCTTTCTGCATAACATTAGTCATGCTGGTTGTTTTATTCATTTCAGCATCAGTTGTCAGCATCACCTTCCCAGCAGGACATCCACATCCCCTTCACCTTTTCCCATGGAGACAAGTGCTTGCCACACTAGGCACATTAACATGCATCATAACATGCACCAGGATCAGTACTACAAGTCACCTGGCAGGGTGTCAGAGCTGGAAAGGAGCCATTAATGCCACCAGAGCAGACTATAAACTGCAGAAGTACAGCATGCAAACTTGTTAACTTTTGACTGGGTTATTAGCTAAAACCAGGCAACACAAACAGGTGAAGTGACCGAGATCTTTCCCTCCCCCTCCACAGCAACATGCTGTGAATTTAACATGAGACAGTTGCCTTCTCTTACCTTCAGCTGCTTGCTTTCCTACTACTAGGAAAATTGAAAGGATGACAATGATGTAAATTTGTTATGGGTGACAAGCAGCTGTGAAAAACGATGAATAAAGTCACTAAGCTGCTAGAGCATTTGCACACATGATTGCATCACTGCCTATCTGCTGAAGAGACAGAACACCTTGGCCAGCTGTAAGCTTGAGCTTGCTCTCTCCCCCCTCTCAATAAGGGGAGAGCAACAGCATGAAACAAGCTGGCATGAGAAAGCGGCCTCTCATTCCAAGCATTTAGTGACTCCAACATAAAACAGCCTCTTGGTTCAAGCAGTTTTGAAAGAAGCAATGTCAGAATTCCTTAAGCATCTTCTGATATTTGGAAGTTGCAGTGGACCTGAATAGAGCTTTCTCAAAGGAGAGCACTGAGATGCCAGCAGTCACAACTACATCTTACCATTAGCAAAGGTGGATTCTTCCAGGTAAAACAAACTCTGCAGACACAAGTTAATAAGAACACACAGACAAGCAGCCCTGATTCAAGTACATAATCTTCCATCATAATGGCACATCCATATAAGCCCTTGAACCAGCCCCTTACCATACCAGGCACCACCTCCTACCTCTGCCTGTATTCACTAATTGTATTAAATTGTTACAACAACTTCTATCTGATGAGAAAAGTTACATCTCAAGATTACAATGCTGCTGGTTCAATATATTTTATCAACAAGGATTGTACAGCTATAAAAGCTGCTGTCTTTTAAGGGTGGGAAGACTACCAAGTCACTTTGCACTCATACAGCACGTTCCCCTAGGACACACAGATGCATTCATGTCAGCTTTACAACAACAATAATACTACTTTGCTTTCCAGTAGTATCTTTTACACAGAATCCTGGCGTGCCTTACAAATGGTGAACCAGACGCTCGGAGTTTCTCAGCATACCTCTGGGAGCATTCACAGAGGCTAACGTCAGCTAAGGAGGCCCATTGCTGGATCTCTGCTGTCAGAGACAGAAGCTATGTCAGCACTGTTACAAATCATTTCCTATAAGACCCGTGGGAAGTCTGCAGCTGTAAATAGCCTCTCCCCCCCCACAGTTTTAAATGAAACTTGGAGTACTTGTAACCACCCTGGGCCAGAGCTGTGTTCATCAACATTTTAAGGGACAATTAACATATACATCATCTCAATGGTATTAACAGAAGGGTCAGCACGATAATATCCATCATTCTCTTAAGTTCAAGAGAAAATTGCCATCTTGTCTTTATTTCTCTCTAAGAAGGCACCACTCTTCCCAAAGGCTCTTCTTACACCATT
Source organism: Coturnix japonica (assembly GCF_054131305.1). Classification (NCBI taxonomy): domain Eukaryota; kingdom Metazoa; phylum Chordata; class Aves; order Galliformes; family Phasianidae; genus Coturnix; species Coturnix japonica. The sequence continues at coordinate 4,637,059 of NC_140696.1, forward strand.
CATCAATGTCTACTGCTATGTTTCACAATCAGCTTTTCATGTTCAGTGCTCCACTTCTCAGCCATGCAACACAGACAAGCTCAGACAGAACAATTCCCTTCCTGCACCAAAAACAATACATCTCCCCTCTTGCTTAGAGGCTCCAATCTCAGCCATGCTACAGATGACAAAGCCTTATGAGGAACAACAAAACTAATGAGGCCCCTCAAACTGCATAGCAGGTGGAGCCCATCCTGTGCTAAAGCAAACAAGAGCACAGAGAACGGGGGGGGGGGGAAACAGAGCAAAAGTATTGCCACAAAGAGAAAATATAGGGCAAAACAGTCCAAGGACGAGCATTATCCCACCTACTGAAAAGGAGACTGACTTCAAAACCAAAGCATTTAAGCATATACACTCATCAGCCTCTTTCTTAAAGGGAAAAAAGGAAAGATCCGATCTCTGATGTGGTAGCAGGAAAACTCCTGTTCTATTGTTCTCGCATTACCCCAAGAGGCATCAGGGCAGATTTGATTTATCTTCTCTATTTCAGATGAAAGAACAGGATCAGAATTTTAAATGGCTTTTTATACCTCTTTCCCCCCCAACTTTCTTCGTGTCAGCCTTCATCTGAAACAAATACCAACTTGCACAATACCAACCTCTTAATTCTTATTCCTTGCAAGACCATTTCCCCTGCTATCATGTAAATGAGCCTCCTTGGAGCTCTCCAGCATTATTATACATCATAGTTGTTTTATTACTCAACACTGTAAAAGCAGTCCAAGCCTCAATTGCTACTCACAGATGAATAAAGTATACGGAGCACTTAGTGAAGCAGTGGCTGCTTAAGGTACATAGCCCCTGTATTTGTGCACATTTAGATTTGAAGTGTCTTGAAGGAGAATGTAGGTCTGTACAGGAATGTCCTTCAACAGCCAAGCAATAAATGCCATATTTTTATGCAACATTCATTTCAATGAATCAGTTCCACTCATAGCTGCAATTCCTCCATATGAGCCTTGCTCTTCACTGCTGCTTAGAGGACTTGAATTTAAAGACCTGAATTCTAATTGAAGTATCAAAATTCTAATTCATACAGGACACCTGAAAGACAAATTACTAATACTCTAAAGGCTTCTGAAAGCACTACAACCAGTTGGCTTACATCTCTGATAAGGAGCTTCCCCACAGTTAAAGACAAAGCATTAGGTGCTTTTAGCACAGCTGAGAGCATCAAGCATTTCCAACTGTATCCATGCAATCAATTGCTTCCTGCTCCCCAGTGCCTACATCCAAGACAACATTCTTCTAAGAAAGAACCTGCTCTCTGTACTTTGCAGAGCAGCTCTGGTCCCTGCAAGCATGAAGGAGTATGTATTAAGACAATGTTTCTACATAGTTGTAACTGCTCTCCAGTGTATACTTCACCCAGTAATTGCTCTTTTATGTTCTCATCAGTGGTAAGATAAACATAAAATCATTTCTACAATGGCTCAGCAGCTCTAGGAGTATTTAGCACCAGATAAGCAGTTTCATGGTCAGTCACCTCCCAGTCCTACACTTAAACCTTGAGCTAGCAGTGATTCTGGTATTGCTGTTCTGCTCCAGCCTGGGGCACAGAACAACAATTGCATCCTAGGAAAAGGCTGCAGCTCTCCAGCAAGAGCCATGGATCCTGCCAGCCCCACAGCCATTAATGTGTGACAAAACCAAAACTCCCCCACTGCATGAAAAGAGTCCAAAGGAAAGAGTCACTCTAATGGTCATCCCAGTCTGTTCTGAGTCCACAACAGCAAATGATTTGCTCCTTAACACACTTGAGAGGACATTCCTACCCATGTCCTGAGAGATAACATGCTTTCCATATTGTTTGCAAAGAGCAACTGGCTCCTCAGTAACAACACTTCTTGCTGAGCTCCAGCTGCCAGTGCAATTAGGAGCTGAACACTCACAGCTGATCCATTAGTGATAGGACCTCCCCCTGTGCTTCCTTCACCTCCATCAGCTGGTAACAAAAAGCAAGGTTTTTTCTTTGTACTTGCATACATTACATACAACATACCCTTGTGCTTAGCTAGCTGATAGTTTTGCTGTTCAGCAGAACAAAACACCTTTAATAAAGCCCCTTTTCTTACACATACAAACACCCTTAGCAATCCCCAGCACCTAACATTCCCCATTCAGCAGCAAGCCATCCCTCACCCCCCCCTCCTCCCACAGCTCCACCAGCAGCTCCTCATTTTAATCCATTCACACCTGTTAGCTCATTTCCCAGCACCTTACAGCTGGAAGCTGATGGAATCAGGTTCTGCACATTAACAGCATGCAAGTTTGCCACACTTACTTACATTGGTCGAGGAACACAACATGAACAGCTTTAAGATGAATCCTAATTTTTCTTGCTAGCTTAAGCACAGGATGGTACTAGCATCTTATCCTGCAGGCTGTATTGATTTCTCAAGTTGATGTATGGCTTGACCAGCATATGTTAATTAAACGCAAGGTCTCTTCTGGATACATCAATTGCTTCTTTTTAAGAGAGCAACTGCTTACACTGCATAAAGCTCTGTTTGTGCACAGGGTAACGCTAAGCACAAACACCTGAGGCTGACAGAAGCACTGAGTTTCAGAGGGATATACATTTTAATGGTTGCTTCAAAGTCAGAACAGAAAGGGGGCTTTCAGCTTCCACTAAATAAACCTCAGTTATGGACTACACGAAGAGCAGGGAGCATTATGATAGCAAAACCTCTGATCCCAGATCTTAACTCATTATGTCACACAAGCATATACATGGCAAGTTTGCTTTATAAGCTGTTTTAGACAGCAACTTGATCATATTGAAGCCACACAAACCAAGAGGAGAAGCCATGTTTAAAGCATTAAACCTCAGTCTCATTAAAAGTAGAGTCCAAAGCCAAGCTTTTTGAGGTACATCAGTGCAAGGAACAGCAAAAAAATAAGTCAAACCGTAAAAAGTATCTGTCTGAAATAACACTGATAACACAGTTACCGCCATTGCCTATCAACTTTAAGGTATCAAAGCTCAGGTCTTACTCACATCCAGCCTCCCATTCTCTCAACATACACAGCAATAAATCAAATTCTCACAAACAAGGCAGTAGGTCACTGATCTTTCCCAGTTTCACAACATTCTGTCCCAATAAACTTCTTCTCTCTTTTTAGGCTCCTTTCCTGGGTTTCTATGTTTAACTCCACCACCAACAGCTCTAAGCAAAAATAGAAGCCTTAGAGATACCTACAGCTCTTGGTTAAGGCTTTTATACTCTGCCTTAATATAAAGCTCTTACTAAAATAAAACAAAAATAACAAAAATATATCCAGAATTATGACTCATACAGCTGAAAAAAGAAACTACATCTATTGCCTAGACAGGACACTTTTACATACAAGTTTGCTTGTTGATTCCTAGTGATTTTCTCTCCTCATTTTAGCTATTGGTAACCTTCAACATACACTTTTTTTCTTCTAAAAGCACAGATTTAATCAGTTTATTTCATTATAAAGCAACAGAAGTTCTCTGAGTCAAAAAGAGCTTTACAATATTCAAATGAATAAGCTACAAACAAGCTACCAGCTTTATTTATAGATTCATAAGTAATTGCTTCATCCACCTACCTTGCTCATTCAGTTAGAGAGATCTTGAGCCACCTCAGGAGAGCACTGTAATAACTACCCACCCCCTGCATGGCTATAAATAAGGGAGAACAGCAATGCCCCCCCCTCAGTGCCACCTGTGCTTTGTGGGGGGTGGGGGCTGTTCTGCTTTTTGAGGCCCAGCTGAAATCAGCACCTGGAGTGCAGGAGGTGCAATCATTGCTGTAGAAGGCTCTGAGCTTTGGGTTTTTCTGGTATGTTCTATCAGTAAATTCATAACGCTGGCCTTGCTGCAGTGATGCTCCCGGTGTTTTTAGTTTTTGCGTTTGGTTTGTGTTTGTAATGCTTTCTGATTCCTTTTTGCTGCTTTTCTCATAGAAATAACAGGACTTTTTGGGGGGTTGCAAAGAGTTGGATGGCTTCTTTCTCAGCTCTAGTAATGCAATGGTTCTAGGTATGCAGAGTATATGATGTTTTGGCCTTGATGAGTTTTAGTGGTGCCTTGAATTAAATACAGAGTTCACTTCAGTGAGCCTCTCTCTTGCTAATACAGGCAGCTGTAACATAAAGAAGCATTACAAGTAATGTATTTTTCAATATAATTGTAGGTGAAGGGTAACCAGGTCAGGACTTGAGCAATTCAAAGGTCTTGGTGTTTGTAGGCACTCTTTGTTGTTTTAAATTTACTGGTGTAATTCAGTTTGTTCCATAGAGATCCCTTTAGTCATCAATCATTGATGAAGTGCTGCGTGCTATAATAATTTGATAGTAGCAATTGTAGTCAGGGGAAAGCAAAACAAAGCAAGCAAAATCTGCTCTTGCTGTTCTTGTAACTTGATTGGATTAGGAGCTACCTGGGATGATAGTTGTGTTGATGTGTTACCTGCTCATATAAAGCCCTTTTGTCCATGTGAATGTACCTCAATTCCCTTTGGGTGACAGCACAGTGACAGGAAGTTCCATAATCACGTGGAGTGGTGAACATAAAAGAACTAAGCTGAAATTATAGCTGGGATATATCACTTATTGGACTTGCACTCACAGGGCAGTTGGCCTGGGATGCTGAACAGCTTTATCTCCCAAATTAACAGCCTGCTGTGATGTTCTGCTTGATTACAGATGTGATTTTATTGGGTTTGGAAACCAAGAGCAAGCTTGAGAGCTGTAAGAGTAACTAATAGATATAACGCTATGCTAGGAATCCTATACAAAGCGAGCTCTGTAACACACAGGGATAGTCTGAAGCTCGACTTGGCATCATGAAATGCTATAGTGAATGAACAACTGCTGATGGGCAACCATCAGTAAGGTATCTGTAACTGGGGAGGAGACAATAACACGGCCCAACTCTCCTAACAGATTGAGAAGCTGCAGTGATAAGTTGTGGTCTGTGTTGCTGCCAACATCACTTACTTATGTTAGGATGATCTTGATGGGTATTTGCAATTGTTCTCCAGAGGTGTTTCTTCTTCTCAATTATGGGGCTATCCTGGCTATACTGAGTCAGCTATATGCAATATAATCATTAGGATAATATAGGATCTCCGAGCAGTTACTGAGTGAAATCTGTTGTCCACTATGCCCCAAGGATAAATGCATCTAATGTGATTTTTAACTGCTCCCCTTTTATACAGGCTGGCTGCTTACTTCTGCAAGAGACAAGCACTGCTTCCCTGCAGGGTACAGCTGTCAGCATGGGAGTGCAAGTCAGTAAGGAGCCCTTCGTTGTGGTTTACAAAAAGACAAACAAGCGGGTGCAGAAAGAAGCTCCAGAGGCTGCTGTAACACATCCTTCAAAGCCTGAGGACCTCCAGGTTACTGCCAAAGAGCCGGCTAAGGGAACCGGTCAGCACTGCCAGGATTCTCCAGATGCAAGAAAAAGACTGTAGAAGTCATCAAGAGCAAGTCCTCTGTGTAGGAAGGAGGGAACTGCATATAACATCTGTCCTTCCATACACTGCATCATGGACTCATGTCTTTAATTGGAAAGGGGCATCTTCTCCCCCTGCTGGATGATCTCCTGTGTCTTGAGATACCTCCTCCTAGCAGATGCATATTTTATAACCAGAACAACTCTGGGCCATGTATATATGAAATATAACATCCTCATAGGAAATTATTACCCAGCTAGAAGCTGTCTGTTATGATCTGGAGACACACTGAGTTTAAAATGAGTACTTCATGTAGCATCAGTGAGATTCCTGAATGCATTCAGCCCTGTACTACCTAGTAGTGTTTGTTCATGACACAGATAGTTCTAATGCTCCTGCAACTTTAACACAAATGAAGTTATTGGAAAGATGCAGAAAGTCTCAGTAAAATGAAGACAAATGTAAAATAAAGAAACCTGAGCTCTGTAATTGGTGTTCTGTAACCTGAGTGTTTATAACCTGGATGTCATCAAGTTCTCACTGATGTAATATTTTGGTTATGTTCTAATTGGACTTAAAGTATCTCTCTGGATTAAGAGTTGTGCTGGGGTAAAAAGACCTCATCCTAAAAGCAGAGGTAGTGTAACTCCTGCAGTTACTTTGCTCTGAGGCTGTAGTGACAGAACAAAGTCCTTGGCCATAGCTGTAATAAGGTGGAAATGCCTTGCTCTCTAATTGAGGTTCAGCCTGTTCTGAATTTCGCACTTGAAAAGGAAACTGAGATGTTTGCAACACGATTCTTCAAAGCGTTTCTAAACATGTGCTCTCTCCCCTCTGAAGTTTCACTTGGGTTGAAAGCAGCTTCATTATTATTTCATCTTCTTTCACTTACAATGCTGTTGTCTCAAGCTGTTTGATCTATCTTTCTTTCTGCTAACCCCATTTCACTCAGTCCAGTACAGATTAAGGTGGGGGGATGTGATTTAAGGTCTCTGGAGCAAAAAACCATCATCTTCTTATCGTGTCTATGGTCTAAAGACATGGTCCCCTTTTACCACTGCCTTTTTCTTTCAGTCAGTGTAGGCTTCCAAGCATCTGGTGCTCAATATGAATTATAGCCACACTCAGCTGTCCTGCATGTCTGTACGAAATGCTTCTCTTCTAGAGTGTATTGCTATAATGAGGAATATGGATGGCATAACAAGAGCAGGGCAGTTCTCTAGATGATTGGATTTATTACCTGCTACCTCAGTCTTAAGTGAGCTAGTTTTGCTTACCTGTGTTGATACAAACTACATTCCATATAAAATGCAGAACCTTGTTCACTATTAATATGAATAGATAGCTCAAGTGCAAGTTCATGGCTGGCAGACAGGTCAAGCCCAGGCCAAGGTTAGCAGTGGGACTTGATAAACAGCTACAAAGAAAGAATTAGCTCAGTTTCTTTGGCAGGCTCTGGGATGTTACAGCATTAAATTCAGTACACATGTACAGACTGAATGAAGAGGCAGAGAAATGGTTTGGGCACTGGGAGCTGATAAATACACTGCATCCTCTTCACAACGCCCACAGGTAACTTGGTGGATTGCTATACAGGGGGGATTCAGCTGCAGTTCACTGGTAGGTGACTGGGACCTGCTTGGGGACATCAAATCTGTCTGCAGCTGTAATGTGCTGCTGTAGTGGATCTGCTTTCAGGTGGCAATGAGCTTGTATTTTACCAGTGTGCAAAGCAGAGGACGAGTACTTCTGAGCTAGAGCTGTGCACCTCTTGTTCCCTATGGCCAGCTGTGGCTTTTGCAGCTGTAAGAGCAGAGTGGGCCTGTGAGTGCTCTGCCATGTGCATGTACGACTTTCAGCTTAATCTGTCATGTCAAATAAGTAAGCTTTTGCAAGAGAAGTACAACAATCTTTCAGACAGTACATCTGCATGCTTTCTCCTAATGCTGTAAATGCAAAAGTATCCGCAGAGGCTAACACAAAATAAGGCTCCTCATCTGTTTCTTTTCCTGTTCTAACGTGCTTTGTCAAGAGTCATAAACCAGCCTTATTCAAATAAAATGTTACAAGCACTGATTTAAGAATATTTTAAGTGATATTAAATAATATTTTGTGTGATACAAAGGGAAATGGTGCGAGGAGAAGCTGATGTAATGGAACTAATGCTCACGGACATGTGAAGTACTGCTGAAGCTTTGGGGATGGGGTTTGCAGCTTGTCTTGATGTATGTTATACTTAACTGCTTTGCCTTGTGCTTATCTTCCACTGGAGGATGTGATGGAGTTGTTCTCTCTGATATGAAGGGTTTATATTCCTGTGCCACCTGCTAATAAATAACAAAGGGGAAATGGAAACATCTATTGATACATTGCTGTGATTAAGCACCTGCTTAAACACACAAGATCTCAAAGCCTGTTAAAGCAATTTCGATCTTATAGGAGGTGAGTTCACATGCTGTTATTTACCCTACAAAAGGAAAGTCCATGATTTATCCTTGTGCAACAAAACACAGACTTAAATAAACACATAATCTTCCATATTAAGTCTTCCTCCCCCCCCCTTCAAAATCAATGTCTTGGCTGTAATAATATAAGAGAAGATAAGCTGACTGGCTGAAGAGGAGATGAGCACGATGAAGATGTGCTGCAAGACTAAGGACAGCACTCAGAAGCCTTAAACTTTGTTCTTGATACAGGAACACAACATACAGCAGAATATATACATTCTGCTTTAACAGAATATGTATATGTATATGTATAATATATATATGTAACACCACATTTACATCACTGCTCCATTTCAACTGAAGCTCTCCTATTAAATCAGCACTGCGTAAAAGTATTTTGTATCTATTTTCTATTTACTTAGATATGCAAACTACATATCAAACATGCAGCCTGTAGCACAGCTTTGAATGTCAAGTGGGGCAAGATGTAAGCTATCCCTATCAGGCATATGCTCTGATCAATGATGCATGCACTTGCAGGACTGATGTTACCCCTCTAAAATCAACCCAAGATGGCAAAGGAGAACAGCTGTAAAACAGGCAACTTTGATCTCTGTTAAGCTTAGCAGCTTGTTCATCCAGTTTTCACTCAATCTTTTTTATATATAAGGCCCGATGAGGCAGGTTCACTAATGTACTGAATGATGGGCCCAAACACCTTCAGTCGTCTTTACAGGTGGTAAAAGTAATGAGAAAATGAGTGAAAGCAGACTAAGGACTCTGAGTTCATTTCTATTCTCAATGCAGTAACAGTCCATGCTGGGCCTTGAGTATGATTAGGACAACACCTGTATCCTTCTTTTGTCCAAATGAGTGGGTCTTTTCATCTCATACAGGTAATATCATTGCTATGGTATATCTGACCTTACTAATGACACAAGTGAGAAGATCCTCAGGGATGCCCAACCTCACTTCCACTACAGCAAAGCCAAGAAGCATCTGAACTCACCTGATGGCAGGTAGAGCAGAGGAAAAGCCTAACCCCAACCTGCCCAACACAATCTGATCTTTGAAAGCTGCTCTCAAATATTCCCCCTGCCCTTCTCACTTTACAACAGAGTGTTGTTACAGTATATTGCTAGTGATCACTCATTTGCAATAAACTGAAACTGCATTTTAGTTTTACTTTACCCTCTGATAAAAAAAAACAAAAACAAAATAAACAACAAAACCACACCACAAAATTGCCAATAAAATACCTTCAGCTGTAAAATAAAGCAAGCAACCACAACAGCTGTTCCCAGAAGGGAATGAAGAGTGGAAGGGAACTAAATACTCTGCCCATGGAGCTGGGGGAATTGGTTTTGTGTGGCCCCTTAGTACTATTTAAGCTGAGTTTGACACCCAAAGGACAATAAGGAGAGTTTGTGTTGTGTTCTGTTGCTTTCTATTTGTTAGAGGCTGGTAAGTTCTCAACTTCATCTAAGCTTTGGTGTTTTTCTCTCAATTTCTATGTTTAAAGATGTCTGCTGTTAGAAGAAATGTATTGGGGAAGTAAATGTGAAGAGGTTGAGATCATCTTAGAGGGCTTTTAGGTCCTTATATTGTTGTATGTTGGTAGCTTTTAGTTTGCTTTTAGATGCTGGAAGTGTTATTGAATCCTGCAGCCCCTTCTAATGCAATGGTTTAACTTCCAATGGGATACTTAGAGGCTGTACTCACATAGTGAGAAAAGCTACCTGTTTTTCTCTTTTTCTTTGCTTTGCTGCTGCAAACAAGCTCCACCTGAACAATATCACTCCATGGGATTAACACCAGGTATTACTTGGTGTTGACTGCAATATTACAACTAATATGGGTGATGTGAATCCCTGATTAAGAATAGAGGCATGATGCACCAGAAATATGTCAGCGCTGCAGATCTGTTACCCTCAATAAAAGTAGTAATACTGTCCCTTCTATCAAAGTCTTTGCTCAGGGCATGCTAGAGAGATGACCTTGTGTAGGAACTCTGTGTAGCTTTGGTCTGTCCTGCCATGTAGGACCTCAGAGCTAAGCTAAGGAGGCTTTGGTGTAGCAAATGCTGCTGTGAAACAGTTAAAATAATCAGGTTTTCTTTTTTTCTTGCAGGTTCTGTTGAGCGACAGCATGGGGAGCAACCTGAGCAGGCCAATCTGCTGTGAGACTTGTGGGAGTTATAAGAAGCAGGAGGAAGCAAATGAAGAGACTAGTGAGACCAAGCCAATTCTGCACACCTCAGGGGATACATCAGCACATACTGATATGCAGCCTTCCCAACCAGCCCTGGAAGCCTCTGAACGGATCTCTGAAGAAGTTCAGTCACTCTGCTGGGACCAACAGCTGTCAGCTGATATTGCAGAGGAGAGCATGGAGACCTGCTATCCTGTGGATCCTATGGGAATGACTGAGGAATGGAAGGCAGCATTGAGCTCCGTGGATTTCTTGATGACGTCCTCAGACAAGGAGACCAAAGAAGAGGCTGAAGTCCTGGATCAGCAAGAAAGAGAGAATGCATGTAATACAGATGGGGAAATTAAACCTATTCCTCACGATGAGGCCCAGCTGGCTATGCACACAGCTCAGGATCTGAAGCTTGTTGCAGGTATAGAACAGCCTGCTGAACAGGCTGGGGCTGGCAGTGAGGATGGCCCATGTGCTGGAATAACTCCCCAGGAAATAAATATTCTCGAGCTCATGGAAAGCACATGGGAAACTGAAGCTGGTCAAGACTTTGAGACCAAGCCTCATATGGAGACTGATGAGAGTTTAACAGGATGGGACTTGGCAATCTATGCTGTGCAAAAGATGGCAGAAGAGGCTGAGATGAACCTTCCTGCTGGGCACGCAGAGCAGGCAGATGGGGCTGGCCTTGCTGAAGGAAGTACTCAAGTCTCTGAGAGTGTTTGGATTACATCTCTTGCAAAGGCTGTTTCTCTAATGAACGTGCAGGCTACAGAGGAGACTGAGAATATAGTGGATCCATCAGAAGCCGTAGTGAATGCTGTGGTTGAGATGCACTCTACTTCTGTGGTGCCTCAGGAAGCCCTGTATCCAGGAGGGCAGTCTCCAAAGCCATCCAACCAGCTGCTTGACTTCTTACAGCAAGAGATTCAGTCCGGTGTGCCAGCTGCACAAGAGATGCAGAGCCAAAGCTGTGCAGAATCTGCTGAACTGAGCGAGGTTTTCAGTGATGAAGATGAAGTCTTCAGTGACACAATGGAAAGTGAAGAGAACAGGGAATACAAGCTAGAAACTCCAGCAGATGAGGCAGAGCCACAGGAAAGGGCTGTGCAACAAATGCTGCAGCCTCCAGAAGAACTGGCTTGTGCTCAGGTTCCTGCAGAGGAAGAAGCCGAGTTTCTCAGTGCAATACCCTTGCTGTATGAAGTGCCTGGGAGTGGAGGAGATGTACAGGCTGAAAATGCTGAAGCTTGAGAGATGTGAGGACTGGTGGTTTGGTATTCAGTGCCTTTAGGAATTTCAGCCAAAAAAAGCAATTATCTCGGCCTTTTGAACCCAATGTTTTGTTGTGTTTTTTTTTCAAGTGTGTCCTGGACTTCAGACTTTGTTAAAGAGATGTGTGAGGTGTGCAATAGATGTTTCTAGATATTCTCCTGGATTATATATTGGTTGCGCTTTTTGTTTCTTTAGTAGCTGATTTTCAGGAGATCTTGCTATACTGGGAGAGCAGTGATTCACTTCAACAGTGGTTTCACTAAAGGAATGCTGAGCACTGCATCCCCCAGTGTTGTATAGTGATAGGGGGTTTCACTTCAAAGTCTTAAGAGTCTGGGAACAGAATAGGCCAAAGCTCCTCTAACCTGGCCCAGCTAAATGCCTTCTGTGGCTCACAGCCACTTCCACTGCCACCTCTAAGTCAAATGTTTCAACTCCCTCCTTTTCTACTTGCATGTTTAGTGACTGTATTTTGCAGGTGTTGAACACGTCTTCATCAGGAGGCAATGAAATAATACTCTGGTTTGTTCTTTGTATTTCTTGTAATAGTGCTCATACGATCTGTACTCTTTGTGCAGAACTTAAATGTAGTCTTGATCAGAATGCATAAGTCAGTGTATTGCGGTTTAAATCTACTGACTTTTAATGTTCATAACTTTATAATACCAATAAAATATTTTAAGATCATGGCAAAAACATCCTGGATGTGTTTTAATTGTTGAGCCCTTCTTATAAGAAAGTGGCAAACTATGCTGAAGTCCTCTTACCTGATGACCACCTGAACTAACGTGCCCAGATGTAAATGTGGGAGGGGGCTATGAAGGCATGCTGGAACTCTTGCATGTTCTATAATGTGCCTGAGGATCTGCACTTTAAATGGTGCTGAGGAAGAAGCTGAAAGAAAATACATCACATTGATGACTTCCCTTATGTTTTCATGCATGCAGCTGAGGGGTTGAGAGCTGAATATGCTAAATGGGTTGACACATGATGGACGTTACTCCATGCTTTGAAGAAAGTACTCTGGGAATAGGATAAGCTTTCTTAAAACACCTGAACTTCCCTCCATCCAACTGCATTTCAGCTGACAAAGCACCCTATAAGTCAGACTTTCCAAATACTCCCTCCCTTACTTGAGATTCCACATGCTGTAAAGAAGAGACACCTGTAGTGTTTTCCTATTACTACTTAGAAGGCTGATAAACCATAGCTCTTGCTTGGGTAGGCAATATCTGTAGCAATGATAAACAAGAGGTTTCTCAGACCTAAAAGTAGGAAACCATTAAAGCAGCACTCCTGCAAAGCTTGCTGCAAGCTCAGATTCTCCAACTTGCTTGTCTTACTGGATTTATTCTGCCAAAAGTCATGCAGTCTGTACTGCTAAAGCTTGTTTCCAAAGGCTACTCAGCATGGAACCAGATAACTTCTCCTTCCACCCCCCCAAAAAAACATGCCCCACTAACATAAAACTTCACTTCAGGCAGGAGAGAGGCTTGAGAATGTAATCCCAAGAGAAATTAAACTCAATCATGTTCATGCCTGCCTATGGGCTGATAAGTTAATTCTGTTAAGCAGGGGGATAATAAATTACTGCGCTGTATGAGAAGTTTCTTCACTGTTTGAGGGTTTAAGCATGTGGGTTCTTAGCCTGGGAACAAGGGGAAAGCAGAAATTGTCCAAACTCTGGGAGCTGTTAGAAAAGCAAAGCACTGGTATCCAAATGGTGCTGCAGAGCTCATGCTCCGAATGCCCTTCTCACTCTTTGAACAGAAAATCCTCCAAACGCAGCTTGTCATTCTCTTGTAGTGTCAGCATGAATGATGAATGAGAGATGCCCCTGGGCAGATCATCCAGTGTATCTAGATGCCACAGTTAATGCAAAGAGAGGCCCTGCCATGCGCATAGCAAGGAAGAGACAGTCCTAGTAAGAAGGAACAGCTTGAACTCAGAAACCCAACACAAAGATCAGTGTTCTGCAGACAGCAGCACGCTCCTTACAAGTGACGGTGCCATCTGAATGGCTCTGTGACCATCCTATGGCATTCAACCCAACCCTGAGCAGACATTCAAGCCAAGCTCTTCTTAAGGTCTATGGCTATTTGTGTTTGTCAGAGGATCACATCTGTGCTTTTTGATTTGCCATCAAAGGAAGTCGGTTCAGTTAAAAATACACAAAAATAGCCCAGAATTTGGCTACTCTGACCCCTCTGTTCCTTTCACACCCATTGCTGTTGGAAGCACATATTTAGGATCTGCCTTTACACTCATGTCTCTGGGTTTAGTTTGCTTTTACTAGATGTTTGCTTTTCTTTTTTGCCCGTGTGATCTATTTAACATTAGAACTCCCAGTAAGTAAACACAACCAGAGTGATACTGTAATGTTAATGCCAACAGAGGGTGATCAGCTGTGGCTGGAAACATTACAACAATCTGTCGCCACTGTAAAATAGCTCATTGCCTGTCTCAGTCAGTTGAAGACGGCACGGAAGCAATAAGAGGGATAATTTTTCACTCCTAACCACACAGTATAAAATAATATAAAGACTGCAGGTTCGCTTACATCATTTTTTTGTCACTCAGAGGGTGGTGATGCACTGGAACAGGTTGCCCAAGGAGGCTGTGGATGCCCCATCCCTGCAGGCATTCAAGGCCAGGCTGGATGTGGCTCTGAGCAGCCTGGGCTGCTGGTTGGTGACTCTGCCCATTATAACCAAACTAATCTTGTACCAGCCATGCTTAGGATGTGCAGCCATCTGCAGTTTGCAATGGCTACGAAATGGCTGGGGAAAACAGCAAGGAAGAAGAAGGGGGGGAACTTTAGAACTTGCAGGAACTAACACTGAGGGTCAAAGGGGGGAGAAATTGAGTGTGACCACCTCCACCTGTTTAAAAGAAGGCTGGTGCCTTCCTTTCTCAGGTGCTGGGTGCTTGTTAGGAGGATTGCACTGGTAAGGAGGTAACTGTGGAGTGAGTGCTATGAACTCCACATTTATTTACTTCTTTTAATATGGGTTCTTTCTTCTCTTCCATAGCATTTGCCTCTTTTTCCTGTCTGCCTTGTTTCTGCTACTGCTGGTACTTACCCTTACTAGTAGTCTAGGCACCATGACTGGATGTGTTCCATTGTAACTAATGGCAGCTTTACTACGCGAGTCTGTGGTATGATAGAATCCTATTGGCACTGCAGCAATCTGCTGAAAGATAACTAACAGCAGTGCCTGTATGGCTGCTTGGCTTAGGAGGAACAGTTTTTCATAGTGATCTAGTTTGATTGACAAGTAGCTTGTTGTGTTTTTTTTACTCCCCAGACTGTTATTGCTTTAAAAATCATTTCTGTACAGCAGCTCCACCTGTATTTATCTTTTGTGGCTTCTGATAACATTAGCTGGAGGACGTTATGTGAAAACATGACAACTAATGCCCACAAGTGGATCTAAGCAAATATCCATGTCTTCCAGGTCTGAAGCTGCTTCTGTCAGAGAGTTTCCTGCTCATCTGCTGTCTGTGTGCATCCTACAGCTGGCTGCCATCACCTCCATTGGGCTGTCTCTTTGCATTCTGGCAATGGGTGGTTGTCTTTGCAAGAACAAGAGGCCCTGTGTGTTCCCTATGAGAGTTACTTTTCGTAAGACCAGGGGGAAAAAGGCATCTGAGTCTGTAGTTATGTTCTGTGATGCTTCAACATGGACTGGGGAGAACCATTTTTATTCAGCACGCATAGGAAGGACCCCCAGAGCCCCCAGACTTTATCTTGTGGAATCAGATTCCTTAAACACCCCTGAATGTGAATCTGCTGACCAAGATAAAAGGGACACAGGAGCTGCATCCCAGCACATAGAACACACTGAGGCCACGCTTTGTGCCTCTTCTAGAGATGCACACAATAGTGGGGAGCCACAGGACCCTGAAACCAAACCCAACACAGAGGGGATGAAGAACCAGGAGCTTGTTGAACAGCCAAAACATGAAGCCCAATCTGTCAGATGCAATCTACAAGAGATGAATAGAGCTCAAGCTCATGAGCATCCTACTGGTGCCTTTATACTCCATGAGCAACTCAGCTGCAGGGATGATGAAGTGAGGCCTCATACAAAGAAAATTGTGAAGGTTGAAGTCCATGTGTCTGCAGATGCCCAAGGTGAGGTCTGGCCTGCTATAGTGGAGTCAGTTCCTGCAGAAGAAGATGCTACAGTTCTGTGTAATTCAGAGGAAACTTGTGAGGCAAAGGATCATCAAGAAGTGCCTGTGGAGGAGGCAGCTGAATCTTCACCTGTTCTGTGTGTCATGCAGGAGTCAGAGCTGCTTTTGGAGACCATGGAGACAAGAGAAGACATCACAAGTATGCAGAGATCTGCAGAAAAGCAAGCAGAAGAAGAGAAGGAGCACTTTGCTGCTAAAGCCTCACCTGATCTCCAGTTGGAACATGATAAAGAGGTGGCTCTTCATGAGCATGCAAAAGAAAATGCTTTTGAATCGGAGCAAGCTGAAGAACAGGCTGAGGTTGGTGATGATGGACAGACATCAATTGAGAAGCCACGCTGCCTGGTAGAAACCCAAGCTGCTCTGCAGGATGAGGAGGAGATTAAAGCCAGCAATGGGGAAAAGCAGCCTGCTAATGAGCAGTGCTGAAAGAGAACATGGAGCCTGGTGCAGTAACCACTGAACAGGCTGAGGGTTTGTCTGCAACAAAGCAAAGAATCTGCCGTCTTGATCCTACAAGGAGCTGGGATGGATGAATGTGGGTGTTTGTATCCTAAAGGGCACAGTGGGCAAGTTGTTTATAAGGCCTGCTTTAGAAAGTGGGACTAAACAGCAAGTTGGTGCACAGCTTTCCATAGGAGTGAGATTAATCTTCCCTAAGGAAACCATTTCTAGCTATTGTGTTCTTGTGTGCTTCCTATAATAACTGTATTCATATGGGTGGGAGGGGGAGGGATAGTTAAAGGCAAGCCAGGATATAAG
This sequence comes from Coturnix japonica, assembly GCF_054131305.1. NCBI lineage: Eukaryota > Metazoa > Chordata > Aves > Galliformes > Phasianidae > Coturnix > Coturnix japonica. The sequence goes on from NC_140696.1 coordinate 4,653,416, forward strand.
GATTTTGAAAGGCATGCATCTATTTAAAGAATGAATAGTTTTACTGTCTTTATGTGCTTAATCCCATCAAGAATATAGTGTATGTTTGTGTATTTCTTCTAAATCAAGGGACCAGGCTGGCATGCCATGAGCCTATCAGTTTAAGCCAGCCCTCCCTAAGATATTTTCCCTTATGACCAAAGCAGAATGGAGACACTGTTCATGGAAATCTCAGTTACTGTCACTTAACACAGAGCATGTTCCCTCCCCTTGGATGTTGTGTAAGATCCTGAAGATACCAACATCAGTTTATTATGCTGACAAGCTGCCCTGGGTTGGTTCTATGAAACAAACTGCTGCTTAGGTTAGTCTAGGAGAATGTGGATATTCCCCCTGTACTTAGAATTAAACAACCAATGTGTGGGTCTGGAGGCTTCTCCTTGATGATGCTAAAAGAGAAAAAGCCAGCAAAGAGCCACAGAAGCTTCTCTGCATTGTTCTGCCAGTGTCTTACGTACATAGATCAGTAACTATAATGAATTGCCAAGTATTTTCAGAGGTTGGTATTAATCCTCTTCTCTCTGTTTTGTGGTTGCTGAGATAATTCGTGGCAATGAGTTTGACGATACAGCACAAAGAAATGTTGAAAGCAATGAAATATTCAGGATGAGAATCACAGCTTTAAGAGACAAAAGAATGGGGGGGTTGTGGTTTTTCCTATGATGGGTAAATGCCAAACACCAGGAAGGAAGAAGAGGGACAGATATAGATGTGAAGTAGATGGCATGCTTGCATGTACTCCTGGCAAAGGATCATGTTAGTGATGGTGATGCAGGATTCCTAGGGGGACTTTGTCCATCTTTGGGCCAAGCATTTCAGTGAACTTGAATCAGAGATTCTTCCCAGTACTCAACATATGTTTGTATTCTTGCATTAAAGAATCATTCACTCCCAAACTAAGCTTGTCACTGTATTTTATGCTTGTGATTTAATTAATGTTTGCATCTCACTACTCAACACAGAACCACGTAACAGTGATTCACCAATTCATTCTCATTATGACTGTTGTTAGTATGTAGCTGAGATTGAAGGGATCAGTTTAACCCAGAATCACAGCATGATTCTGTTGCTGATGATTTAAAAAAGGTGGTTGGTTTTGCTGAAAATAAAGATGTGATTCCAAAATTCCTAATATTCCTCCTATGAGAAGAATAAGACTGAAACTATAAAAACACTTTAAAGCTTTTAAAATCATGTTCCTGCCCTTTGAAAAGAAAGGATGGACCAGTCAGTATCAGCAGAACAGTTTTGCCATCTAGGGCAGCCCATCTATATGCCCTCCATGACTCTTCTTCATGAGCACTGAACTCTTCTTTGTCATCACTGCTGAGTGAATGCAAGTTTTAATGCAGTTTGTCCATCTTTTTAGGCAAGTTTTAACTGCACAACCTATTCATAAAGCAGCAATGTGAGCACAACTCAGTTCTGTTCCCAGGCTCTAGGCTGCCCTCTTAAGATGATTAGCAGCAAATACTTTGACTAGCAAATCGACTCTGAATCACTGCAAAAGAGCATGAAAACAGCATCACCAATTTACCATTCTGTGGATGGGGCAGACTGTAATTTGATTTTTTGCTCCTTGAAAATCTCAGCTCCCACTGTTAAGAATCTGTACTTAACGAAGCTTTTCGTGATTCAAAAGGGAACCCTGAAAGTACAACCTGGCAAGACGCAAATCAACAACCCAGGAATGCATGTTTAGGAGTTTAACATTTGCGATCTGCTATCAGAAGCTGCAGGGTGTGTTTCTCTTCCTTTATAAGCGCTCACATGAAGCCAGCAGTGCACTAATCACAACAGGTCTGTTTCTTTCAAACCAATTAAACTATTGACACAACTTGGTGGAGAGTTCTGAAAACAGCTGGCCAAAATAATAACATCTCCCTTAACCAAGGCTACAGCTGTTTGTTAACGTTTCTTGTCAATACCAAATGCTTTTGTTTCACTTAAATAGCACTTAAATCTCCTCCTGGCCAGCAGCAGCAGAGTATTTTGCTTGCTTCTCTGCATGCTTTTCCCTTGGTAAGGTGTGAGTCCAGCTTTAAAGCTGCAAGACCTGTCAGCAATCTGACAGCAGGATGGGAAATTGTAACAAGTTCACAAACAGAAGTCAGCTCAAACAACCTCCCTAATGGAGAGCGCTCCTCCAGAGGAGGAAACACCACTGCAGAATCCCAACCAGCTCTGCCTCCTCTGTTGCAGGTGCAGAACAAGCAGGCAGCAACACACTGGAACTGATGAAAAGCACCTGAGATTTGCTGTTGCTGTATGTCAGGAAGATGTATGGTGCCTATGAACCAAAGTGTAACGCCTAAGCTCTGAAGCCTGCTGTGTGGCTGTTGCTCAGCCCGTGATACTGGTTATTACTGTCAACTTGCAGGTGGAAATACCCCATCACATTTCTCTTCAGTTTTGTATAAACACTATGAGAGGGAAAAAGAAAAAGCGTGCAGAGACTTACAAAGTGAATCAGGGAATGTCCAAACAAGTAAGAAATACAGAAAGGAGTTTTGATCTTTGGGACTGTGGTGTAGACACCTCCTCCATCCATCTAAGGTTGGTTGGCTCCCTTAATTCAAACAAAGCTTGAGTTATTTGTCCAAGCAGTGACATAAAGTGGTGAATATCAATGTGAATGAGGATGCACGTTAATCAGGGCTGGAGCTCAGCACAGGGATCACTTAGGTCAGGGACTTAGGGATGCTGATGTCTGTTCTGATGGGTTTTCCTCCTGGCACCTTCTCCAAGGAAGGCCAAAATCCTGCTTATTAGCAGGATTATAAATAATAATAATAAATTATAATTATATATTATATATTATAATAAAATATATATTTTAATATATTATATATATAAAAATATATAATTATATATATATAATAAATAAATATATTTTAATATATTATATATAATAAATTATATATTATATATTATAATAAAAATTAGCAACAGAAAAGTGAATGAACATTCACAATAGGAAACGGCCAAATTGGGATCAGGAAGGAGAAACAATTTTACTACACATGAAAAATAACCAGTGCCTTTGTGCATATGGTAATGAATATATATTTACGACTTCCTATAAATAACGCCTCTCTTGAGACAGCAGCAGCAGAATTTGTCAATCTTCAGATTTTTAAGTGCTCCTGTAGTGATGGCAACAGCCAACCAACACAAATACACCATAGAATAAACTATTATTTTCCTTCCCTCGCTAAGCATTACTCTGTCCTTCCAAAATCACACGGAACACTTTGCTGCTATAAGCATTTACACCAAATCACTGATGTTGTTACAGCAATTGCTTTCTCGGAACAGTCAATCTCACAAAAATATTAATTTATTTCCATCTTGTCCTCTGTCTACCTTTGGCATCAAATAGCATCTCTTTGTCCTCTGATATTCTGCTTTCTCCCACAATGAAAAGCGGCTGCTTAGTCTTTCCTGCCTTCCCACTCTTACAGCTACACAGCTTTAGGTTCATGCAGTCTTTTGAGTGCCTAACTAGCATGGAATCACTCATTTCTACAGATTCTATCCATAAAAGCAGCTCAAACAGTGCATCAAAACTGCTCCGGAGCCATTAGCTTCACTTTAGAAATCATCATCCCTAAATTATAGATCTGGTTTTACTGTGGTTCCTCTTATTCTACACAGCGATGGCTAAACCTTCTGCCGAACCACCACTAATCACATCGTGCTGCACAGCAGCTCGGTTTTACTTTAAATATTTAGCTACAGAAAGTGCCACAGGATTTGCAGTGGAACAGCAGTTTAAGAGAACTAATGATGTGGGACTCGCGGGGAAATGGTTTGCTGTCATCAGCTACCCTACTTAAGAGCAATACCTTATCAACCTGAATAAGAAATAAAGGCCAAGAAATTGTGATGCTGGAAATGGTTGAAAAGAAATGCTTATTTTGTAGTTTCTCTGCCAGAAACAGGGCAGTTTTGCTCTTGTTTAATTATATCATGAGTTTAAATTGCGTTTGCTTCTTTCTAGCAACTGCAGCTAATCTGCATGAGATAAATTTCAGAAGGAATTAATAGACAAAGCTGTATGTGGGTCCTTCTCTCCCTTTTCAACACCATTTTCCTCTCTTCTTTCTCTGCAAAATACTTAATCTGTTTTCTAATGATCCTGTGGTTTTACAACAACGCTATAAATGTGTCTTGAGGTAAAATTTCTTCTGCATTTGTAATGTACTGTTCCTTATTATTACCTTAGTTTAAGCGATAACACTGCTGTGCTTTCTAAAAACCGAGTAAATGGTTGATAAAACAACGACCTAAGGGCCTGAAATCCACCTATTTCTGATCACTCAATAAGGAGACATTTTACTTTTCACTCCTCCTCCCTTCTATTTCCTACCAGGTCTATACAGAGCTGCTAAATGTGAATTTCTTTCTACTATTAACAAATGGACTAGGAAACAAGAGGAGACCTAAATACTATTTACTTTGGTAATACAAACTAATAGCTGTAAAGTGCAGTATTGGCTGAGAGTCACGGTGAGTAACTGACTTCCTAAGTGCTGCTAGTGATATCAAAAGACCAAAAAAAGACTGTCCCTTGAACTAAAACAGCTTTAAAACTGTAAATCTTGTGCCCAGCCCCATCCTGAGGAACTTGTGGAGTGAGATCACATCAAGTTTTGCACTCTTTCTTATCTATATGCTCCTGAGATAACTGGGTCACAGAATCAAACACACCCTCACAGAAGGATTAGGGTGTGGGTCCTAATTAATTTCTTGCCAATTTGCAGGTGGGATAATTGCCCTCTGATTTATATACCACTCAGCTTAGCAGAAAGAAAGAAGCTTGGTTTTTTGTCCTCTTCTGACTAAGGGTTTTGCTGATATTCCTGTCTCCTAAAGCCTAGCAGTTCTCTGGAGAAGACTGCCAGCAGGATTATTGCTGTACACCTTCATCATGGGAAATAATATCAGCCACGAGAGCTATTGCAGGAGGTCTGGGAAGCCTGAAAAGCAAGCAGCTGAGCAAGAAAAGGTAGAAGCCGATCCTTCCACTGCCCAGGAGTCTCTGCTGGGGAGCAGTGAGAATCCTCTTCCAAAGGAGAAATCGCTGGATGCTGCTGTGGGGATGCAGAACAAGGAGACAGAAACAGCCTCATCTTCCCTGCAATGCATGCAGGATTCTGTGCCACAGGCAGCAGTACAAAGCATGGAGATGGAAGACCATGGTGAGACCCAGCCCCTTGTGCAAGAGCCAGAAGTGACTGAAACTGAGCCTGCTATAATGACTTCAGACATGCTGATGTGTGCTCTAACTCAGGAGGGTGCTGCAACAGCTCAGCCAGCTGCAGGAGATGCAGAAGTGACAAAAACTGACCTGGCTCTGCAAGCTGCTGGAGAGGTGGGAGATAAAGAGGCAGAAGATGTGGTGACCAACCAGGCAGCAGTGGAAAAACACTCGTCGGTGTACAAGAGATCGAGTGGAAGGCTGTGCAAGCCAAGTCCTCTCTGCAGGTGGCTGAAGAAACTCAAGTCCTCTGCTGAGAAGAAGTAAGGTCAGGACTGAAGCAATTACCACTCAAGAGTGAGGCTTCCTGTGAACTATAAAAGGACTATTAAGTGCCTCCTGGGAGGGGGGAAAAAAAAAAGACTAAGTGTTAAAGTAGAAAGAAAATATTTTGTCATCTTCAAGCTGTATGTCTGCTGTGTAGTTCTGGCTGTTGTACAGGCCTGGGTGCAATATAGAGGGCATCCCATCTGGATGTAAGAGAAAGGGAAACCTGAACTCCAGCTTGTGAGCTTGGCTTTTTCTGCTGCTTGCTGGGCTTTGTCTTTAATAGCTTTCTTTCTGAACCTATGTAAAAGTGCAGTGTACAGATTTCTATCTTTATGGTGCTTCCCATCACTGTTTGACATCCTTTTGCTTGCTTTTAATAACTTGCTCTGTCTGATTAGGCCAAGCTTAGTGCATTAGTATTATCAAACTGAATAAATGCCTTGTAAAAAACACTAAATGTTTACAAACGCATGATGTTAATAGTGGGTGTTGTGTGGGAGGGTTGGTAAACAAGGGGCTCTTGTTTTGCTACTAGAATTGATTGCTTTGTGTATATTTGTTAACAAGTAAATAAAAGCCAGTTTTATTGCCTCAAATCAAGTGTTGACTACAAGTGAAAGGGCATTAAGGGAGGGAGGAGAAATGGGATGCTACAGGCTATCTTCAGTTGCAGATGATGACAACAAGGAGGGTTCCCTGCTGAGCAGGAGAAGCAAGGATGCCAACAGCTTTATCCTCTGGCTGCCTCCAAAGGTAAGGATGCCCAATGTCTGCCCAATGGTCTTCTCCTATTAGAGCATCCCAGCCTGCCTTCAGAAAGCATGTAGGACTCATGTATCTTCCAGGAAAGCTAATGAGAAAACAGCCTGCACTCTTGAAACTTGATGTCAGCTTCCCATGCCTGAGGTAGCCATGCTGCTGTTCCCTGAGTGTAACCCTCTGATTGCTGCTTATGGAAAGACACTGCTATGCAGCGTGTGTGAGACGATTCATCCTATGTCTAGAATACATAAGGAATGGAATGAGTAAACTTCTTATTCTGGTCTTTATTATTCACCACTTTCCCTTACATAAGATACAGTTCAACACTCTGCCCAGCTGTTTCTCATCTTGACAGGTGCACCACCAGCTTACCCAGGGAGAGTAGCATGCTTTAGTAGCATCAACTGCTGTATTGATGTTGCTAATGCCACGTTCAACAAGCTTGGGGTGCACGTTAACGCTTCTCTTGCAACAGAATACAAAGTAAAATAGCTTCAGCATATATATTCCTATACCTTAATCAAAAGCATTTAGCTGTGCAAGGAAAGAAATATATAAGTAGCAAAGCAGCTGTTTTTCACCATGTGCTCAGAAGCACCATCTGGTGTGCTGCCTCTTCTGATGCAAAATGAGTTCCTTGGTTGTTAATGACCTATAAGGATAACATTTGCTTGCTGTAATCTCCAGGTCCCAAAAGAAAATGTTGTAGGGAGTTTTTAAACAGAGTTTAACAAGGTTCACCCCACAAGAAAAAAAAAGCTGGACCATGTGAGCACTTTCCTATATGCATCTGAAGGTCTCATGTCTGCTTGCACCTTCCCTGGATAATAAAAACATCCCTGTTGTCTTATAGAACGTTTTCTTGCTATTTGCATCTATATACTCCCTAATTATCTGCCTTTTAAAAGCATTTGTCCTACTTCCAGCATCAGTGCAGTAGAAGAAAAATGTTCACTGTGTAACTGTAGAAAATGTCCCACCCATAAGTAACAAGCTGTTGGAGGTTCAAAAGATGCTTCCTAGAAGGATAAAATACTGCCAACAAGCAGCACCCCTAAAACTTACTTACATCACACAGGGCAATTTGACCACTGTATCTTGCATCCACTCAAGCATCTGTCTATTTAACTCAGCTCTGCTGTATTGATTGCAGCTACAAAGTACTTCACTTTTTTTCTTTCAGTTAACCAGCGTATAATGGTACATCAAATAACAAACACCAGGTCTTCCTGGCTTTCTTCAAGACTTAGCAAGAAACCACAGATGTTAAGAACTCTAAAGGGCAGCAGGCTGAGACAGAAAGGAAATCAGAACCTATTGCAGAGGGTATGGAACCAAAACTGAGCAAGGGTCTCATCTCAAAGAAATCCTTGTTCTGAATCTCTGTGACCCCATCCCACACCACATCACCTCCTGAAGTCAAAATGTAACTACAGAATGTGTAAAAAGGGATGTGTGTGATATCTTTGTTAAAATACCTGCAGGGGAAATGCTAAGACACAGCTTGAAGCAGTGATGGAGCACCTGGTGTGAAGGCAGGGCCAGCCAAGGGGAGCTCAGGTGCACGCAACATAGAAGGGCTGGAGCTGGGATCAACCCTTTCCCAGCCCTCATTTAAGGGTTGGCAGAGGAGGTGAGAGCATCTCTCTAGAGATCCCTGCCTACCTGAGGCCTTCCAAAGGTAAGTGGATTTTTCCTTTTTTGTTTTTGTGTCTATGGCTGCTGCATTTGAGCTTATCCTCACTTGCTGCAGCTTAGGACTCTGCTACCTCGCTATCACTGCTGTGCTTTCTATCGCATTATAGCATTGTGTTACCTTACAACATTCATAAAGTGCCAATAAGAGGCAGCAGAAACACTCGTCTAGACAACCAGGGAGTTGTCAATTACAAATTGTACAGAGTTAACAGAACAGTGCTATGCTGACAGGCTTATCTTGTCCTGCCAAAGATCCCAGTGAAACCAGGCACTGAGAAAAAGGCTAACCTGGGTATTTCTTGCTTATAAGAACTATTAGCTGCCTTGGAGAAGTGGCACCCAACTGTGTTGCCACAATAGATAGGATGGTCTTAAGTCAGTTACACTTGGTATTTACTTATTTACAGTGCTAAGTGAATGCAGAGGGGGTTGGCCTGTTGAGTGCCTGCTGCTGAGGCAATGATACAGAGTATGATACAACAATACGATATAGCAACTTAACCCAGATCCCACTGCTGAGCCTTGGCCAGGTGCTCCCTCTGAGTGCATTCAGTGCTCCACGGTACTGAGCCAGGGCTGCTGTCACCTCTCTTGGCATCATCAACTTCCAATGGTCATCCTTGGGTGGTGGACTCAGAACCACATTCAGCCCTAAATTCCAAAATCAGACTCTGAGCAGGCAAATAATATCAAGTCTGTGGTACAAAGCAATAAGATTCCAGCCAGCAGCAGAGAAGCAATGAAAGGCACGAAGCCATGCTGTACCAGAGCCTTAAGGAAATAATACAGTTCCATTTTGAAAAGCCATTGGATTACCCTGGAATAAATCCATATTGGCAAACATTATTACTCCTTATTAAATCAAAACCTGCTAGCTTGTAGAAAAAAATAAGTAGCACAGTGAACTCTTCTGGGGGCTGAAAATATCAGGGAGCTTGATGCTATGGAAAGAGCTCCTGAACTGCAACAGAACGTAATTCTTTATAGGAGGGAAGAATGTAAAGAAATAAATCTATAAATCCAAGGACCAGTTTGGCTCAAAGAGCAAAGCAGTCATCAGTGTGTCTGGCATTGCTGGGTTTTCTTTTTGTAAAGATGTTAAATACAATCATTTAATTAACAAGTTAATATCTAAATATATGCAGTTATCTATTGGTGGCCCTCAATGGCTTTGCCAAGAGTGGTAGTTTGGAAACCAACACAGCTCACAAGTGGCTGCAGACCCAGGTTCTCCCAGGGTTGTGTCCATATCTTATCATGATTTTTCCACCAACCACCTTTGGACTTTCAAAGCTGAAGCTTCTACCATCTTTTCCTTTCCCAGTGTTCTCTCCATGCCCTGTGCTGGATGCACAGCTTTATTACAGCCTCTCTCCAGAGATGTGTGGATGTATTCCTGAAATGTGAAGACTGTGGCTCTGAGAATTCATGGGCCATGCAGGCTCCTAATGGTAAGGCAAACATCTCTTTAAATCATGGTATTCAAACTTCTGCAAATGCCTCTATCAATAACCTAAATTAGAAGCAACAGCATTTTCTTTTTATGGAGTCCAGCTTTGTATTCCTCTCACCCAGGTGACATTCTATTTTAATGCTCATCTCTTCCTTTCCTCTATGTTACCATCTGTTCACGCTCATTCTCCCTTATATTTATACTGAGGAAAAACTTGAAGCATGATCCAGTAGCCACAGAAGACTACACCTATAGAACATCTAAGCTTATTTTCTTGTTCACGTGCTGTTGTTCCATACAGTCAATTAGTTTCCACGTTATTTATATTAGTCTGTTTAAATTGTAATCAACCGTGGGCAAATATTGCTCTGTGTGTGTGCACATAGCCTGGATGTTGGTTAGGGTCTGTGGGCACTACTATAGGACTAAGGATAAACCCAGGGAGGCTGAATGGCTACGTCATAAGGCTGTTAAAAAGGAACCATCAGTGAGTATTGCAGGTCATGGTGGAAAAGTGAACACATCCACCTCTGTGGATGGCACAGCTGAGCTGCCCTTTGTTGTAGTGCATTGATGTCAGGCTGAGGGTGATAAACTGTTGAGATAAAAAATGAAACCCCTGTGACAGGCAGTGTTAGGAAACACATTGCTAAAGGTGCATTAAACTTTGATGGCTCTATTTATACATTATACATGTGCAAGTCAGCAAAGTTGTACTGATGGTAATTTTCCAAAGGAATCAGCTAATAATGTTACAGCACATGCTGGAGCAAACTATTGCACACGTTGCTGCTCCTTTTATTATTATTTTTTTCCTGTTTTGTGTACTAATAAGCAAAAATAGGAAACATTCCACACTGCTTTATGCCCCGGTGTATAGTCCAAGGAGCAAAGCAAAGGGGAGCTGTAAGGAAGATTGATAGAGAGATGCTCTGCCTCTATAAACAGAATGCTGATGAAGAGGAGAGAAGATGAGAACTGGAGATCTCCATATGTTTGAACCGCTTAGGACTCACAATCTTAAGGAAAAGCCCACTGCAAAAATTATGCAAACTATGCAACAAGGAACATCAGCAATTTTAGGAAAGGCTGAACTCCTTCAAAGCCTGAGGCCACGGGTGTTTAGAAACCATGCTGACAAACAGAATAAAATATCCTGATCGAAAGGGGCTGACAGCAAAGCAACCAGCTAAGACTTCAGTAGTTTCCTCCTTTGAAGCAGAACTCCAGCTGGTTACACAGTTGGAATATGGGGTTAAAAAAGAAACGGGTAGCATCAGTCTTGTCCTCAGAATACCTGTAATGCTGTGGACAATCATTGCTGCACAGAGATAGGCAGAAGGCCTGGAGACTTGGGCGATGGCAATAGAATATATTACAGGTGTTTTGTTTTCATCGTGTGGAAGAGTCTTAGATAAAGCATCAGCAAGTCCTGATCCAACATCAAGTTTCTCCCAGCAGTTCTCCAGCACTCTAATGGTCCAGGTAACATCTGGGACGGCACAGTCAGAAAGGATAAGCACCTCAAAAACTTGGGTTTTCCAACAGCAGGTGAAAAAGCATCACCTTTTTCTCTCATCTCCCCCTAAGCCTTATATCATTTTCCAGGCTCTGAGACAGAAGTAAGACTTGGTTGTTTCTGTGGCAAATTAAGGAATGAATATAATCTCTACCCAACGGATGCAAATCCCAAAGATAAAGGAGTTTAAATGGTCCCAATGTAAATGTCTGTATCTTCAGGGATGACTACAGAAGTGACATGAAAAGGCTTTGAGGCAACAACTGTGCACTTGTTCAGCTTTTGCCCAGTGGCTGTCACAGTGAGTCCTTCCATGCTAAAACTTGGTTATATCCTACTCTAACAAGTAGTAAAAACAACAGCAGAAATAGTGGGAATCTGCTGCTGAAAGGAAACTTATTCCAGAGCAGTATTAAGCAGGCTGTGCTTCTCTCACCCAATGTGAACTGGATCAGAGCCATGCTGTAACTCACCTAAGTGGCCAACACAGCTTGTATTTGCAGGATACAGAACTGAAATTCCACCAACAATATCAGGTACACAAACAACAAGTGCTGGAATTGCTGGTGTTTTATAGATGCTTCCTGACAGGAGCTTATCTCTGCCTGTACAATGAGTTGTTATCCCTAGAAATGCTGCGTGTTTGTATATTATGGGTAATGAAATGCAGTCTTAACAGCTTGTAGGATACAGGAGGACTGTCAGAGCTTCCTGCAGTGTCTGGATAATTCAATGTGTGGTGGTTAACAAAAAAAATGTGGGAGAGAAATGATTATTAGTGCAAGGAAAACAAACTGGGTGGAACTCTGTGACCAGAAGGAACTTCTTATGGCATTCAGGCCTCAATTATCAGAGACACAACTTGGACCATAAACAATATTTCTCTCTGGCAAAGGTAGGCTGCTTTATTACTGGCCTCAAAAAGAGGAAACAGTTTGAGAATGGAGTTAAAGGAAAACCAGAACTGCACAATCTGAGAGCAGCCTTTTCTGATCAAGACGTGAGTGCTGTGCTGGTGAAAAGTAAATCAATAATACAGCCCCCGGGAAGGCTCTATTTATGAAAAATTCTATAAATTGATGCTTATGCACTGCTAGCAAAGAATAATATTTTCTTTAAGGGGCCTGAATCTCTGGAGATAAACAGAGGCTGGAAGGAAGTCAAGGTATATTTATATACTGACTGTATAAACACACGTAGTGTGGCTGAATGTGTCGAATTTAAAACATGAAAGACAGGCAGGGATGCAGGGAAGGCAGCATTGCTGTAGCCTGTAGGAAAACTGCTGTTTTCTTGGATGGCAGAATCCACCCCTATATGTGCAAGCAAGCAGTGGGAAGCCACAGAGGAAGGATCCTCTGCATTGTGCAGCTCATACAAAGAGAAATGCAGCAGGGAAGGCCTGTAAGGAGGATGCACAGTGCATTATGAGTTTCTTGGACAAAGGATTCCACTTCCACAATCCTTGCATATGAATGATAGAATCTCTCTCGGCTTCCACCCTTTTGAGGCCAAAGAAACGAAGGTGCTCCAGTACATCTTAAAAAGCTCATTAAAAGATGCAAAGGACTCCACCCAAGGTCAGCAGATGGAGTGTGAATGTAGAGCTCTTTGTCTCTAATTCAAGGACTGAAGGAAAGGCTTTGTTTCAAAACCCCCCTGATAGGCCAGCAGTCACTCAAAGGTCACTGGCTTGCAGTACAAATTGTCTATCACTGCCCTTGTGCCATTGAAAAGCTTCTCCCACTATTTTCACCTTGTGACAAAGAGGGGAATTGTAGCTGATGAAATACAACGTGACTTCAACTGACAGCATGTGCCTGCCTCCTTCCTCATGCATATTTTCTTCCTAGATGTTTTTGGCTTCTAACAGTCACCTGCCTTTACTGAAGTGATGAACAAAGTCTGTTATTTTACAGATACTGCCTTGCATTTATCACTCCTTACTTTAAAGCCATTCCCCATGGTAACCACATTAGCATCCTACTTACTCCAGGCTCCTTCCACTACCAAAGCTGAGATTTCAAATGGCATCAGCTGTGCTCTGCACATTAATCCCTATTTAAACTGAACTTCAGAGAAAGCTAAAGGCACCAGATTCCTTATCTACACGCTTCAGTTAATGACAATGTCTGATAAATTTGGACACCACTTAAGTTGGTGTGCATTCCAAATCATATTAAAAGCATAAAGATGCATGCCCAAACTTTCCCAAGTCCATTATTACCCACCCAACTGCTTCACTCTTTCCAAACCCTTCTTCCTACTGTATATTTGCACTCCAATCTGCAAAGGCTTAGGAAGAAGCTTTGCATAAACTATATGCTTTCCCAATAAACACCTGAATTCTTGTATGATTACAGCCTTAGATTATCACTTTGTATGTACAAAACCAGTTACCCATACACACACACATATATATGTATATATAAAACAGCATCAGAAGTCACTGGGGGAACCAGGGCAGTAGCCAAAGTTTCTAGAAGTTTCTCCTAGGCTGTTTTCTGACTTATGCCTCAGTGCCTTTCCCCACTTCTCCCTTAGGAAAGGTGTAATTATCTCGATTTCACAAACAAAGCATAAGCTGAAATAAAACGTTACTCATAGGACACACAGGGAATAAGTGGTAAAGTAGGAAATGAAACCCAAGAGCCCTGCCTGCCCGTTCCCTGCTCTAATTTACACAGAGCAGGAGGAGAACAAGCCTGCCCATCTGGACATCCACACAATGGGGAAATTCTACTGTAAAAAAAACCACTAATTGCTATTACAGACAGAGCAGAAATCTTCTTGCTTTTGCTGAAATGGACTTCAAAGCTTCTGCTTTTCTTTCATTTCATAAAAGCTCCAGGAGCAAAAATTCAGCATTAATGACAAAAACGGTTTCTTCTCATATAGTCAAAACCCATTGGTTTGAAAATACCTTTTCTCTCAGCCTCATCAACACCCCCTCATCATAAAAAGGATTGGGTCAGCTTCAAAAGAGACCCAGCATAGGATTAGTGCTGAGAACTTGGAATTACACTTGAGGTCTCTGCTCAAGTGCTGAGATTTCAGCACACGTTCACTTGTTCCAGGAGCAAGAGGCAAGTTTCCCACCTCACCTGTGTCAAACAGAGCTTGGAGAACAGAGACATCTCAACAGTTGCCTTGAGAGGACAGCAACTAAAAACAGAATATATACATGAAAAACCTCAAGAAGCAGCATGGAAGGCATCTTCCAAAATGTCATGTGAATCACTACCATATGTAGAAACATACTGGGGAACAGAAACTCAGGAGGTGTTTCTGTGTACAGCATTCTAAGTTAACAACCTGAACTCCCAGTTCTGTGTGTCAGGTCTCTCCTACAAGCTCTGATAAAAACCTTTTGCTTTTCATGCCTGACTGATACTGAAACAATATGTATTTTTTTTCCTCTCCAGGATTTTGCATGCACAGAATTAGAACATCAAAGCTTGGAGTGACAGCCCTCTAAAAATGGGACTCTGACTATTCCAGTCTAGATTTGGAAAGCAACTGATTACACCAGGTTCTTCAACAGGTTTTTGAATGCCTCAGGGCACACTGAACAGAATGTTCCCTTCTAATGATGAACAAGAAGAGAAGGGCTGCTCAAAAAGACACTGTGAAGGTTTGGTGGACCCTACTTTATAAAGAATCCCATGCCCAGAAAGGCTTTCATCACTTCTGTTAGTTTTTGGGTGCTGAAGCCAGTTTATCATGATGAATACATCCATGGAAAACCATAATTTAATACTTATGGGATATAAAGGCCCTCTGCCTTAAAGGTGCAGGGCATGGCCATGAGGTCTGATGAAGAAACTTGAGTGACATTGGCTAAAAGAAATGGACAAACTAAGAGCAAAGTTGTACTAGACCACATTTCATAACCACTTAATTACTCTGTAATTAGCCAGCAATTACGGTACATTTACACAAGGCGTTTGGTTTTAGCCTTCTTGAAATTGCCACTAATTTGTCTAACTGGAAATGCACCAAGCAAGCAGCAATAATTACAACATGAATATGATGTAGTTAGATATCTAGAGTTTAATAGCACTTCATTAAGAGTAATATCCAAGGCTGTTATGTTGTCATGAAGTTAACCTCCCAGTCATAGGAATAGGCATTATTTACACATTTGGAAACAAAACTGGGATGTAATTACACTGTCATTACACAAGAAGCCTGTGTTACAGCAGCCACTGAATGGAAGTGACTATAAGGTCACTGTAAAGGCTACAAAGACTGTTTTTAATCGCTCACCAGAAACTTTAAAGAACTATAAAACTGAAAAGAGAAGAGCCTTCCTAACACAGTGCTGAGCCTCTCACTTCAGGAGAAACAAGCAGCAGAAGAGTCACCAAGTTTCCATTTCCTTTCAAGGTTTAAACTCAGACCTCAACACTGCAGCCTCACTGGAACCACTGCTTCAGAAACAGAGCCTCCTCTGCATGTTCTGTTTGGTTCTATGCATGCAGATATCCCAGTATGTTCAATAGGCAAACATCTTGATCCTATGTGAAATCCTATCTGACTCTTAAAGCAAAACCAGCCTTCAGAGAACAACCAGATGGATGCTGATTATTCCAGACTGGCACAAAGTTCAGTCTACCTTATGTTCAGTACACACAAAGAAAGGCAGTCAGAAGAACTCAGGCCCAAGATCTCCCTGCCCAGCTCTCCTGTTTGAACCCAGCTATTCAAATAGTTATCACCTGCAACCACAGAAACAACTGAAAGCAGAGCACAGCACGGCAGCTAACAGGACAACTGCACCCTGTGCTACCAGAGATAAGAAACATCAGAAAAGCCTCAGAAAGTTGAGTTCAGAAGGAAGGAATGGCAGAGGCAGGACTCTGTAATCACAACTTTCAGTACAAAGGTTGTAATTCAATTTCAGAGTTCTGCTCCAGTGCTTCTCTTATGATGTTAGCAGAGAATCTCTCAACAGAATTAAGGAATTGTATCAATCAGGAGACAGACACTTTACATAGAGAGAAAGCAAGAGAAAGACAGTTTATATGTGTGTGTCTGCACTGTGTTCCAATCTAATTACTTATAATTATAAGGTAGTGAGATGTGAAACGCTAATTGAAAACTTCGGGTGCTTACGTCTCAGTCTGAGAAGAATTTGTGTGCCCATCTGGTTAATAGGAAAGGGATTTTATTTTCTAGATCATTGATTTATCATCATTAAGGGCCCAGATACGCAGTTCTGTAAGTCAGCTTCAGGAATATGTTTTTTTCCATTACGTTTATACTCTGTCTGAAATTGCCTCCAGCGCTGTGAATGTTAAAATTGACTGGATTCAATTTAGTGAGATCGCCTTCTTGCTCTGTCAGGGGTTATTTATCTCACTTAGCTTTCATAGAGGAAGTTTCTGTTGTGGTTTTATTTTTTCCCTCCGCTTTGTTTTTTTACATAGAGGTCTGTGTAATTATTCCTTTCCTGTTATTACTAAAATCCAAGTGCCAAACTGCACTGACATGGAATGGTAGCACAGTGTCTGGATGGCAGCTTTTGTATAAACACACTGATTCTTGCCAAGTAGGAGCTCAGTAATCACAAGCGAGGCTGTTGTTTTATTACAGCCTATACAAGAATGAGTCCCATTTAGCATCCTGAAATTCCTTCTCCATTTAGTGCCAAGGTCTATAAGGTACTATAGGACATTACATCTATCACATCTCAAGTTCACTTAGCACGTGGGCTCATGAGAACTTGTACAACAGAAACTGCTTACAGAAGAGGAGCAAGAATTCTCTAGAAGAGCCGACCTTTACTTCCATAAAGCCCTGTGCAAGTATTACTACCAGTCCTGGAAAGCACATTACATGGGGAAATGGGGAGCACAAGACTGAGTAGACAGAAGAAATAGATGAATAATGCAACAATGGCACATAGTATTAACATGAGATCATGTAAAAGATGTGGTCTTGTACTCAGTATCTATTCCAAAGGACAGATGGATTAAACTCTGCATTTTGCAACTTACTGTGTAAAAAGATCCATCGTGTTTAACCTTCCTGGGCCTCCATCCCACACCTGCCACACTCTGTAGCACTTATCATACATCAGCTTCTAACAGCTATCACAGTATTAGTGCTAACAACATGGGTAGAAGTATAAATACAACTCTATCCAGCAAGAGCACAGTGAAAGCACCTAGTGCTCATAAGTCCACAATGAGTACGTCCGAATCAAGCCAAACTCCTCAGGCTGAGATACACTGAAGGCCACAGTTGTGATAAAGCCTTCTGAGTGCTCCTAATGATTTATTTATCCACCAACTCCAAGAGGAACAGCAATCTGTTCACCCTTCCACCCACCCCAGGCGCTAACGTACCTTTTCATTTCTCTATTGAATACATTACCCAATAAGCAGGTTTTGATGAAACTACAGGGCTGCAGTCTCAGAACAAAGAGCACAGAAGGTATAAGCAGCCATAATCTTCATTTTCACAAAACACAGCATCAAAGGGCCACTATTTGTGAAGGACAACTCTCCTCTGGCATAAATACTCACCTTTTTCTGGTCCAATGTACCTCTTTTTCCTCTCTTTTTGCACACAATCGTTCCGAGGAAATAATTAAGTATTCTATGGGGCCAGTGGGCACCTCCCCCCTGAAAAATTCATCTTACATAAAAAGAAAGGCTTAGGCTAATGTACTGAATACCTTGCGATAAGTACGCTGCCCTCGGGTTCCGTTTGAAAACTTCCATTTAACTACCATTCCAAAATCAGCTCACAGCATTTGCAAAATGATTCATAATTGAACTGAGATGCCTCCAGCCGCGCTCAGGTTCTGTTCTAAGTGAAGTCCCTGAATCTGTTAAAGAGCATCAAAGGATTTCGGTCCAGATAAAAATAAATGGCTTGCTTTGCTGGGAAATCCACAAAGGGGAAGGAATATACGCTCTGTCTACAGCAGGGGTACTGGACATAGATGCTGCTTTTCTAGAACTCACTCTGGAAACAACCTGGCTGCTGTTGCTGAGATAAGACTTGGCCACTATCCTCCTCCTGCACATCCTGCTTTCCTTTTGCAGCTAATTCCAACGAACGTGCAAGGAGGAAAGGAATGAGGAAAGGAATACGAGGCACATCTCATACACCAGCTCTGCAGTCCAGATGTGGCCAGGAGTGTCTATGGGGACCCAGACTTTATTGCACGCTGTCCATCTCACCACTGAAAGAAGCAGCTTATGTCTACTTCCTCCCCATAAGCCAGTCAATACAAAAATAGGTATATCCATGAAACCTTCCTTTGGGTACAGATGTCTGTACTCTGTTTGAGGGAATGCTAAGATAATGACTTGAGAAACGTAACTTCCCCAGACATTCTGGCACTGCCTTCCCATTGCTTTCCCTTTTGTCAGTGGTAGAAAGTAGGCCCACTCTCCATCAAACAGAGATGACCTGGTTTAGGTGAGGTGACTCAGAGCAGATTGCAGCATTTTCTACAAGCTTTTCAAAGTGCAATGAGCCTGACAGCAACTTCTTCATCCCCTACTGAGCCATTCTCCCACATCTCTCATTTCCCTCACCTCCCACCAACACAACCAGTTACATCCTTACCTGCCCTTTTGCTACCGCAACCCTTGCATGCATTTCCTATTTGATTTTTCTTTCCAGCAGGGGCCCTGTGAAAGCAAAGATTGGCTTCCTGCAGAGGGGAGAAAACCACTCTATAAACACTAGGCTGGTGGAAATCAAATTTGCTATTACGGTTCTTGAAATAAAGACCTTTTTTCTTTATCATTAGTTCCTGTACAGGCCTTTCTTCCCAGCTGGGCTTACAGCACTGAGGATACTGATCGCTAAACGCCCCTCAATGAGCACACACCAGAATTCAGACACTTACAGCCATCCAAATCAATCTAGGGGAATCTGGTGAAGAAATGCTCTCACGCTTGCAGCAGAGCTATTAAACTTTTCCCCTTGCTGTCTGCAGCCAGCCAACCCCAGGCACATGTTCATGCACTGACAGGGCTACAAGAAAGAGCACAAGCTTAGAAATGATGCTAAGATGTATTTCTTTGTCTCTACACTCATGGTTTCATGGGAGCCTTCCAGTTATTCATTTGCAACTTCCTATAATAATCATGCTTTCAAGCCACTCTAGAAGCCATTATAATCAAAAGGCCAAGTATCCAAATGGAATCAGGGCTTCCCAGGCACAGAGGCTTCAATTTGCAAGACCTCTAACTTTGCTCCTAGCTCTGCCACTGACCCCAGGCATGCCAACTCATTTTTCTCTGCCTTAACTCTATACCTTAAAATGAAGGAATAACAGCTGCTTTTAGCAGAAGGAATTCTAACGGGGGAAAAAAGGGAAGCTAAATCAGTATTACAGCTTTGCTCAAATATGGTACTGATGGAGAACGCAGTGGCACATGGACAACTAACTCCATAACTAAATGCCTTAGAAAAACTGCCATGTATCTCATTCAAAACATGAGAACCTCATTCAAATAGCACAGAAAGAGAAGATGGGAAAAGGACAAACGCTCCTGAGAGGATTTGAACATATAACTCTAAAAAGATTGGGATGATGCTTATGAGAGACAACATTACAGTTCCTACAGCCTGAAGCTAATGCTGAGAGGCAGAATAAACTGGATGTGGATGTAGCTCATGGTAAAGGTGTCACTGCAAATACAGCAACCACTGTAGAGAAGTGGAAAATGTCGCTGTAATCTAATGAAGAGTGACTACAGGTACAGACAGCCTTGTTTCCTAGAGGAAGCTTGTTCCAATACAACCCAACACTAATGAACTGAGGACACAAGACACCAGCATCACATGGCAGTAATAAACAACTGTTGCCCACTTCCCTGCAATCACCCTCAGAACCAATTATCAGATGCCACTTTTGCTCAGGTAACCACAGGCAATGCAGCACTATGTTGGCCTTCTGCTTATGTTCATCTGCTTGAAAGCATATACACGTGTTCATTGTGCATCTACAACTGCACGTGTATGTGTCAACTGTGCAAATTCTTGGTATATCAGCCAACAAACACATAGACCAATGTCTCTAATGCACATTCATTTTAATGCAGAGCACGTGTTTGAATTTCTATCTCTGCAGGTCTCCCCCCTGTGAAAGCACATCCTGATTAGAACACATACGTAGATGCGCACGTCTGAAAGCATATGTGACAGGCATACAGATTCCCCAGGTATCTCCATCAAGATGTGTATATGTGGAAGTGTAAAAGCTGTGGTGAGTCCTTGGGAAAGCAATGCTACCCGGCTGCTGCAGCAAGCTGCCTTGTGATGTCAGGTAATAAAGCAATCAGCCCTCATACCAAGGAAGAGCAAGGAGTTTTTAGAATGATTGCACCTCTATCTAACAAATTCCCTCTGATGCATCCTTTTCTTCTACTACAAAATTAGCATGGGCCTAGAGAGCTTATTAGCATGGGCTCTTCATCGGTAATGCGCTCACATCTCAATACTGCAACAGGAAGCCAGGAAAAGGCATGAAAGGTGAAAATCTATATGCAGAGAAGCTTTAAGCATTAATGAGCAAAGCTTGATTAAAAAACAAACAACCTTCCCCACCCACCATCCCCTTGGGAACTGTTTGTCTGCTGGGTACAGAGGATACTAAATGCATTTAGTAACAGTAATACCTCTAACCTATAAAATACTACCAACATAACTCAAATCTTGATATTTAATATCAGAGATCCAAAATACACAGAGAAGCACAATGAGAACAGGATACAGTAAGATGGAAAAATGTATTCCCACTTCAGAGTGAGAAATAGGAAACTGATGCAATGGTTTGCTCCCAAAGCATCATACACATCATTGCCCATAGGGGTGGGACAGACCAGAGCTGTATTGCTAGAGAGGCTCCTAAGAGATGCCTGAGAAAAACCAGTTCTTGACTTGAACCAGGTTAACAGGTGGGTAATACACAAACCCATTTACTAAATGCCACTTGAAAAATCACAGGCAGCATAATTGACTTTTACAGCTCGAATAATGTAGGTCACCGCGTTAGTGCAACAAGAAAATGAACGTATGCTGGAGTGAAAGACAGAAGGGAAGTAATTACAAAATATAGATTAAATAACCATCAGATAACAAGCATAATAATAACAACCAGGGTGAAGATAGGGGAGAAACAATTTGTTAAATGGATTGCAGTAGGGTTCTAAGAAACTGCTGGGCTCAGATGCTAGGCCCTCTTTTTGATCCTTGAGTGAAAACTTGAATGAGTAAGATATTCCTCCCCTTTTCATGCTGATATCCTACTTCTCATGGTATCAGCTTGCAGCTTGTGCAGCCTAGAGGGTTATTAAGTTAGAACCTGATTATATTAACACACAGTTCTTAACTCTTGCAGAAACAGGAAGCCACAAAGCTCCAGCAAATAAGAAGGATCACAGTTCAATCCGACAAAGCCCTGAATCCAGCAAAGTCTCACCTAAGGCTTGGTTTTATCAGTGCTTCTGCAGGTTAGCCTGCAGGAGTTAAAACAACACAAAAACACACAAACCTACAGTGAGTGGCAACCCAGATGTTCCAGGGCAAGGAACCAGAAGGGGTGTAACACAGCTGTGCTCATACTCAACCAATATCGATGGTGACATGACACTGACCTGCACTCCAGAAGAGAGTATTTTGTTTTTCCTCAACTCCTGCAAATTCACACCTGCTGGTGAACGTGCAGCTGACACCCAGAGACTCAATGGTGGTTGCTGTAAGGAGAGCAGGAACAGAAGCTGTGGAAAGAACAAAGAGTCACCAAGAGCTTAATGGAAGTGAAAGATGCGTAATCTGTATATTGAAGAGCAATAAGATGCACCACCTTCCACAGCCACCTCTGAAATCAACTTTATGAGAGCAAAGGAAAAAGACACAAAACATGTCCTACAAATGGATGCTTGAAGAATCCTTTGTTTCTTGTGAATGCAGGAGAAAGTGGCACCGTTCAGCTCATTGCTTCATTGCACCGGATGGCTGTGCTCTACAAGACCTGCAGAGTTCTGCTGCTTTTCTCCCTTAAGGAAACAGGGATTTAACATGGGCTCAGCATCCCCCATTCGATCATACACTTGTACAGCTAATGCATAAACACAGCATGGGGAAAGGTGTAAGAAACAAGACTCACTTCTGCCCATTCACAGCCCAAGGGAAGGAATAGGATGAGTTCATCTCACAGGACACAGTTTTTGCCTTTAAGTGCAATAAGGGGCAGCACTGCCTTACAAAGCAATTTGCAACATAGACCCTAATAGAAATTCTCTAGAGGCAATACTTCTGCTTCATGCAGCTCGTAGCTGTGTTGGATCATCCTTGTCCTCCATTGCTCTGTTCATTAATCAATGGCTCTGAATGTGAATGAGTTCAGAAGGAGCGAGGTGAAAGGCATGGCAATTTGCTCACAGCTTGATAATTATGCATTTTTCAAAATAAATTAAAGCCAGAGCTAACAGCAGCACACTGTTTTCAGAAGTCCTGCTTACACAAAGAAATTAATTGGAAAGTACATTGATTGGAGGGGCTGCTGAATTCCAGCATAGAATTTATTTCCCTGTTGTTCTGAAGCAGCTCCTGTACAGCTTACCAAATAGAAGCCCTCACCTCCAACAAACTGAGAGGGGGATGAAAGGCAGCATAAATAGCCCTCATTCATTGGAAACTGACTGGAGAATCCTCATTGCCTCTTATAATAAAGCGGCGTTCGGGAGGGGAAAAAGATCACAGCCTCCTTGTTGGTTCTGTGCTACCAAAACAAGTTCCAAGCACACATACAACTTGCCACTCAATCCAAGGTAAGGTAGAGAGGTAACCTCACACATTCCCAGGCAATAAGACACCACGGAATGTACTCCATGAGGACCCTGCTTTAGGAGCATCCTTCCCACTGAGTGTGCTACACAAGCCAACACACAGCAAGATCAGGGCCGTCTTCCAAGCTATTACTACAGCAGGTTACAGAAAGTGGTTGTGCTCTTACAGAACCAATATGAGGCTGCTTCTTCTCCTCCTCCTCCCCTCCTCTGAAGAAAGGGCTCCTTCTTTTCTTCAAGGCCAAGGTGAAATGGATTCTATTCTGTTCCAGTTGAGAATTCTGTTGGCCAAACCAGGATACACTTGTATTAATTACTCCTGAGATCCCTATGATCCACATTCAGGGAAGAAAGGATGAATTGGCACAATAAGAGCAGCTGGAACCCGCTTCTGATTTCCTAAGCAAGATATCTTAATAAAATGAGAATGAAACCAATCCCAGTATCAGCCAAAAGCAGAAGCCACATACTGAAGTACCATCTGTATTAACTCTTCCTAGACAGTTATCTTATGAATAAAAACGTGCTGGTTTTCTTTACACAGAAAGCCAGCACGCCAGTTGACCAGGATACAGAATGCAGTAGCATTGGGCCAAAGGGGTTTTCTAGTCAGTTGTGCACCTTCCCTCTGCTAAGCATGCAATATCCCTGTGTGCTACAGAGCAACACTGCAAAGATAGCACTGAGTTCCAGAGCAGTTCTGTAGCCCCCTAATTTTCAGCCAAATCATGGTGTTAACCATGCAGCTCACAGCATTAACTATTCATACCAAGGCTGTGCTCACATCAGGGGCAAAACCCTTCTGAACTCGACAACAGTTTGACAGTTAACACCATAGAATCTGTTTACAACTCTGAACCTGTCCAATGCTGAGCATACAGACCGTTCAATCACTGACATCATCACTTCTCTTCTACAGCAGAGCACATATGGGCCCTCACACCTTTAATCAGTTCCTTGACACAACGTACTTAATTGCTTATCCATTCACTAATCAGCACTGCTCATCGCTTCTTGTATGGATGAGGAAGCCTCTCCTTGGGGTCACTATGAGCCCAGCAGAATGACTGATGAATGGATTACAGACACACAAGCTACTATAAAACTGACCCATCTCAAAGCTACCTGCATTCAAGGGGAAAAAGAAAACAACAAGATGTCCAAGGGAATACTGAGTGGGCTTAAGGGCTGGCGTTCCCCTCAAAAATGGCCTCAGATCTTCTGGAAATACAAAAGAACACCTAAAGAAAACCTCCCATCCCGTTCCAATTCCCTTGCTGTAAGCCAGTCCTGTGCTCTGGACACTCACCAGGAAAACTGAGGTTCTACTCTTGAAGTGATGCACATTTGAGGCTGTCCTTATCCTCAGTTGCTCCACATAACCGTAGTTCAGCATTTGTTTCTTTTATCTGCAATATATCTTCTTATTATTTGCACCTATTCAGGAAATCAGCCTCCTCACTATGCCCAGAGAAATACAGCCACCTCAGGCAGAAGGCACTTCTCACCTCTTCAGAAGCAGAGGAACAAAGCAACTGCTGGATACAAAGGGAAGAGGAAAGGTGCTGTACTCTATACTAGCAGACCTCACACTGGGGTCAGACAAACACTTCAGCCATTAAATTCAACAGAAAGACAGCAAGGGCTGCACTACAGTTCTGAGCAACCAAACCCTTCAAAACAAGCTCATGTGAGTGTGGATGGACACAGCTGCAGAGCACAGCCAAAGCAAAAGGGTCAGTGTGCCTGAGATACATCTCACCTTGAGAAAGGGCCCTCAATGCCCCCCTTGGGGAGCACCCCAAGGCTTACAGCTCTCTGCAGGTCTTGCTTCAGGAGCTCCTCGGGGCTGCTGTGCTGCAGAGACAAGCAGAGCATCAGTGATTTTACTGCCCCGTTTTTATTCCTAATTCATTTACACAGCAGAGCTGGGTGGGACCAGGGAGGCAGCAGCCAATTAAGGAACCATCAAACTTCCTTTAAAAGCCTCCCTCAACAATGCTCCCCCCCCTCCAGCCAACACGGTAATTGTGTCTAATTTCTAAATTTTCATGCAGTTGCTGCATTTGCCTCCCCTTAATGAGATGTAAATGTGCTGCTAGTTTGTGGATTTGGTTAATTGCAGGGTAGCTGAACTGTGATTGGCCAGAAGGTTCATTTTTAAATTTATTTATTTAGCACACACACAAGGCATTTTAAAGATTCTTTTCTCCAGCTAAGAGAAGGAGGGGGGGATATCTTCTATATTCCTGTTACGTTCAGGATCCTGTTGCAAAGAAACCATCTGGCTTTCCAAGTGTTTGCTACAGAACTCAAAAGCCACATTCCACGTGTTTGAAGTAAGCCTGAATACCTCCTGTTTGATTCAGGCTCAAAGCAGGACTTGAACTCAAGTATCTTTGAGGGGCACAAGGAACACACAAAGCACTTTGAGTGGCTTCACTACACAACATCACTAATTCTCTGAGCTTCAACTCACCCACCTCCCACAAAGGTATTTGAAAGAAAGACTGAAGCCCTTAACTGTGAAAGAGCAGGGTCACCACTGACTAGTTCAACTCCAAACAAGCTCCACCAAAGCTCCAAGGAAAAACAAACTGATTTTGGTACCTTTAAGTTACTGTCAGTGTAGACTCTGCCCACATAGAGGAGAGCAGTTAGTTGCTAAATCTCAATCGGATCTTGTCCAGTAGCTCAGGCCAGTTCACAGCTGTAAATGCAAAAGCAGTTTGGCTGCACAGCTGTGTAGATGAAGCCCTCACTTGCCCCATTCAACCTCTACTACTAAGGCTGACTATACACAACAGGTCCAGTTTGACTTGCAGATCTCAAAACATCAAGAAACGTCCTCCCCTACAGACTGTGACCATTTAATATCAATCACATAAACATCACAGGTCTATTTCTGCAGGAGCAGTTTCCAAAGCAGACCCACCAGTAAAAGCAGAAAGCTCTGGCTTTGCAATTCAGAGAGCAGATCTCCTGCTCTGCTGCTACTTAACAACAATTAGTCTGACCAGACTTCAGAAGTATAAGCCTTAAAAAGTATAGCTTGTTCAACACTGGCTGTTCAATATTAAAACCACCGACTATAAATGTATTATTTATGCTGAACTTCTTTAACATCCTGAATTTTATAGCATTGTTGCCTTCACCACTTAACTCCATATAAGAGCTCACCGATATAATTGAGGCATGATCACAAACGTATCCCCAACCTTCCAAGCAAGATGATTCTAAAGCAAGATTCACTTCAACATTAGATATCTTAACAGAGGACCTAAAAACCTTACTCTAATTATCTAGAAGCTCCAGAAAGTAACATAAAGAGCCTGAAAAAAACCAAGTCTCAGGGTCCCTTCCCCATTCTGTTGTCTTACAGGGATGCCTGAGGATACACATCAGAGCACAGCTCCTGTGGGACCTATGCAGATGTACATTTAAATATTCTTCTTCATGGCTGGAAGGCACAGACCTCAGAGCAAACCCAGCACGCTTCCTCTCATGGCAAATCTAAGGGGTAACACGAGCATCTGAGCGCTAGTGAAAAAAAACTGCTGTGCAACTGGTGATATCCTGCCATGCAAGTCATTGCTGTGTACCCTGGAGAAATGAAGATGATTTGGGCTCTATTTGCCTGCCGTTTCCCCATATACAGATACCTACAAAGGCAATCAGCATGTCCCAGGGCCAAGGGCATCACTTCTCTCAACCACTGTCAGTAACAGCCAATAACACCCGCCGACACAGTAAGGGAAACTGACAGCAGGGAAATAATTTAGCCTTTAAATGACACGTTATCCAGTTAAAAGCCATTTACCTTCTGCTGCTCGGTGTGTCATTGCTCATTTTAGTTTTGAAGTGACATCTCCCCAAGTGCCATTAACATGCCAGCAGTGAAAGGGAATTTATAGAGTATGCACCCTGTTGAATTACAGCCCGGGTGGTTGTGGCAAAGGAAAATACTTTGTGGACTCCTTATTTATTCTGATAGCTCCCATCCCATGGGATTCAGAGCATCCAGATGGAGAAGCATCAGGCAAATCCACCATCACCTTCTCCCCATGGCACAGCATGAACCCATGATGTTATTTCAACAGGAACTTTCTGGAAGGATCTCCCAGCGTTTGATGCAGCACAGCCCTCATTGTAAGCTTCTCTTGCTGGAGAAGGAATGGGTGTACTCTAAAACACTTGCAGGCAAACACTGCTGAGAGGATCACGGCAAAAACTTACCAGCAAATGCAGCGATACTGGGTAAAGCACAAAGGATTACAGTATAAAACTGAGAGAAGCTCCATGCAAGAGCATGACTCTAAAATGGAGATTCTTTCTCCAGACTCTTGCAGTTGGAAAAACATCATGTGAAACCTGAAGTCCACAGATACCTCAAAGACGAGAAGATACCCAGGAGCACCATCCCTCCCTTCTAATCACTCAAGAAATGAACAGCAATGGATTTCAAGCACTTGGACAAACTGCCACCTCGTGCCTCGATAGCATCAGGATAAGGATAAAACTCACCATTTATCACGTGCTCACTCTTCAACTCTTAGCAGAGCTCATCAGGTTGTGCTGTGGGACAGATGCATCCTCAGACCAGATTGATTGTTCTGCTTTGCACACTGGGCTGCATGCAGCAGCGTGATTGGGTAAGGAGTGTTGTTTCTCGCTTTCTAAACAAAGTTGCCATCTCAGTCATCATTATTTTGCACAGTTATTACCTCTGGGTTTAAATATGTTACTATATGGATACTCATCAAATAGAGAAGTACGCCAGTCCCAAGGGATGGAACCCTGCATCCCATGAAGGAGGGCTGTGATCTTGAGTGTTTGCATGTGATTCCTGAGATTCCTAAAGCAAAGGAAGCACCTGATGCAGGGTGAGACAGGAGCAGAACCTGTTATTTTGGCTAAATTTCCTTCCTGCAGGGTAAAGAAATAAATAAATGAGTGCTTGAGAGAGGTCTGAACTGAAGGGTCTTTCCCCACTGAGAAATCTTGATCTGATTCTGTTCAGTAATGTGACTTGGTGTTTCCGAGGCCAGAGGGGGCAGCTGCTCAGCAGGGGAGGATGCTGCTGCTGGCAAGGTTTCTCTTGTTTTAATCTTCTTTATCTCCTTTCCTTTCAGTAGTGTCTCCTTCACAGATCCATCATGCAGGGTTAGGCAAATCACGGTCCTTAATGCAAGCAAATGGAACAGCTTTTCTGGTTTCTGCTGCTCTCTGTGACCTTTAGTCTCGCAGTATGAGTCCAGTTGACCGCATGACCTTGCATGGGGCAATTAGCACATTTTCTATTGATGGTTTTGCATAAATGGCTCTTCTAGCAGTGGCTCAGCAGAGACAGTGGCTTTGGAAGAATGCAGCAGTGTTTGTGAACGTTGCTCGTTGCTTTAGACTATACGAAGTCTAAAGTTGTGCTCTGCATTAATCTGAATGCACCACGCTTAGGACTCCCTTGGGACTTTGCTCACTGCTGGACCCATTTTCATTCATCCATCGTAAAGCACTGATTTTTCCTTTCTGCATCTCTCTCCGCACGGATTCCTATTTTTCATTATCTTTTAGAGCACTGAGGAGCCCCGTCCCCTCCATCCCCTTCTGCTTGAGCCACGGGATGATGATAAAATTGTTTTTCCCTCCAGCTCTTTTCAATGCATCATTTAGCAGACCTCCTCTAACATGTTCTGAAAAGCCTCTCTTATCCCAGGTGGAGGGCGGGGAGGAGAGGCTGCGGGCTGCTGGGACCATGAAGTTGAAATCCATCTAGGTTTAAATAGCTCAAGGTCAGCTCAGGATGGAAAGGACAACAGCAGACTTCTGGAGACTCCATACAATGAACTGTTGATTGGAAAAGCTCCTTTGGATCCCTGCGGAGCAGAATCTGGAAGAAATGTGTTTTTCAGAAGGAGGACAGCGGGTTAGTTGTTAATGATTTCAATAAAGCAAGAGAAGGCACATTAGGAGGTTGGCCATGAGGGTAAAAAAGGAGGCTGGTGTGTTGCTCATTAGCGGTTTGCTAAAATTAACTCCATCACCGTGTTTGCTTTCATTGCGAACCTTCCATTTAATTGCAATTATTGCTGAGCTGCAGAGGAGGGGCCCTGCTCTGTGCTACGGGTTGTAGGATAAGGGGAGAGCCCAGAGCTGCCGTGTGTGAATGGGGTTGTCTGAGTGGCGGAGCTGAGCCTGCTCAGCCTGGCTTTGCTGTGCTGTTACCTTGGGAGACCAGGGGGATTTACTGTTGGACCTCTCCTAATGTATCCTGTGTGTTGTTTCTCAGGCAAGAGCAGGAAGAGTAAATTAAAAGAATAAAATAGAGGGCTGAAGGGTAGGGAAATGAGTGATAGCTGTGCTGTGGTTTTCTGCCACCTTGCATTAAGCCCCAAGCCCTACAAAATTAATTTCTATAAGAAAACAATGTTGGTTTTTTTCCTTTGTTTTTTACCTTTTCTCCTCTCTGGATTCTTGCTTTTCCTTTTTATGTTCTCGTTGTTCCCTTCCGCCCTATTGAGTCTTGTCTACTATTTACTGCCTGTCCTCTCTTTCCGCCAGCAATCCTATACTGAAATGCCTCTCCATCTTCTGCACTCACAACCTTTAAATAAAGAAAAAGCTTTGTTACTCTCAGCAAGTTGCTCGTTAGCATTTTCATAGAAGCACAGAATGACCTGGGTTAAAAAGGACCACAATGATCATCTCATTTCAACCCCCTGCTATGGGCAGGGTCACCAGCACCAGCCCAGGCTGCCCAGATCCACATCCAGACTGGCCTTGAATGCCTGCAGGGATGGGGCATCCACAGCCTCCTTGGGCAACCTGTTCCAGTGCATCACCACCCTCCTTTGTGAATAACTTCCTCCTAAGATCCAACCTAGACCTGCCCTGTCTGAGGTTTGGTTGATTCTTAGATTTTAGTTGATAACGCAGAGTGAAAGAACAAGGAATTGTTGTGATATGGTTCCAGCATTGGAAGAGAATTCTGCTTTCTACGTACACATACCCATATAGTTTAGAAAATGAATAGAATGAAACGTTAATATTGGTGAAAGGGAGAGAAGTCATCCATCCCATTACAAACTATTACACATCCTCTTATATATTAGGAAGGTTTTCTCCGAGGGGCAGTGATTATTCAGAGCCAGCAGAGGTTAGTTAGTTAATTTGTGCATGCAAAGCAAAGAGATTCTTCAGAGCACCAACAGAGACTCATCCCAAATCAACAGGAATAAACACTGTGTGTCCCTGGGAGACCTCACAGCTGCTGATGCTGAGTGGGGCTGTGTTGTGTTATTATGCAGGTCCACATGGTACTTGTTTGGGGGGTTTTTTGGACGCTACTGCAAGTAAAGTCCAAGGGACCTGGATGGGAAGGGAATAAATGAGCTGTCTACTGCGCTGGGTTCAGTTGCATCTTTGTTTGCTGATTCATATGGATGAGAGGGAGGAGCTGGGCTGTGAAGGCAGATTGCAGGCAGGATGGGTGCAAATAGAGGAATACAGCGGAGCAAGGTGTGTGTTTGTGATTGGGGCTGGCAGTGCTGTGTGAGGCCCAGCAGAGAGACAGGACATCTATAAAGTCCAATTATTGGCATAAACAGTAGAGGAAGAATAAGGAGCTCCCAGCTGCTGACCTTACTGGTGGGTAATGCTGACTGTTCAATGGTCACAGCTTCTGGAGTTGGAGGAGATCCCTGCATGCCAGAGCGTTTTATTGCCTCTTAAATGTGCGGGGAGCCAAGGCTGTCGTGTGATGCTCTGGGTGGAGGAAGACAAATGAGTCAGTTAGGAGATAGTAACAAGGACTTATGGCCAAGCTGGTAATTTGGAGCCTTCTGTATATCTGCTGCTACCTTATCTAAGAGAAGGGCAGGGGATGAGTGAAGCAGGTGGTTTAAAAGCAAAACCATAAGAAGGTGCCACCTTTAATAGCCGTAGATGAAAAGGGCAGCGAAAGTGACCAGCTGCTTCTTAGCTGTTCTGAACCTCCAAGCAGGTTCTCTCCAGCCGAGCCCAACCAATAAACTGCTCCTGCATCTGACTGTTGGTTTCTTTGTAGCTTCAGCTCTCTGAGTGTTACTACAAATAAATGTCTGCAGTCCAGAGCCAACGTGAGAACAAACAAAAACCCCAATGACAAAAGTAGAATAATGGAAAGGAGGGAATGTGCCCTGGCAGAGGATTAAAGGTCCTCCAGGGGGTCTGCAGTGAGCTGTGACCCTGCTTTGTAAGGGAAGAGGAATGGTAAAGAAATAAAGTGGAGCCTGTGCAGAGCAAAAGTGGGTATGAGGAAGGATGAATATGCAGAGATGAATGTAAGGCAAACGCAGCTAGGGGGAGTTGTGCAGAGTCAGATGAAGACATTCACAGAAAGAAAGCGAATGTGTGACCGTGCTTTGCAAGAAGGGTTTGGGAGAGATATTTTAACAAGGCCTAACTATCTGACTGTGGGGCTGAACCTGCATCCTGTCACTTTCAGATTGCAGCCAAGCTCAGCATTAAGTGAATTTGGTGCCATCCTATGCCCCAGAGAGAAATGAGTCAGGAGCTGGCACTCACATCCCCCAAAACGTTACTTCTACCAGACATGGTGGCTTTTAGCTTCGGGGTTAAATAAGCCTGTTGCACTCTATGTCACTATGGAGATGACTGCAGGAGGGCAGGCTTGGTTCAGCGAGGCACTGGAAATCAGAGAGCAGCTGAGATGGGTCCTGGCTGAAAAGAAGCTCTAAAGCTCAAATTTGGAGCTTTATGTCTTTGGTGGTGGTTTAAATAGATACAGCTTGTGTGGGTAACCAGCTGGATGAGTGGCTAGAAGAAATCAATGTGCTGTGCTGGAGGACACTCACCTAAGCATCAGCAGAGGAGCTAATGCAGCCCCTCTGGTCCCAGCCAGCTTTGATGCAGATCTGAAATCAGCTCTTGCTGGGGCTCTGAAGCAAGACATTGTAGCAGTGCAAACTGCTGCTCCCTGCAGAAAATTAATAAGGAGACTTTGGTTTCCGCCCTGTGTCTGACCTAACCAGCTAAATAGGTTACACTGAGTTTTAAGAAGTGCCCCAGTTTTCCTTTTAATAGGCAATTTTTTTTTCTGCTTAATTTGCAGAAGAAGCAAAAAGCTATTGTGTAAAATTTATCAGCAGCAATTGGCTCTCATTGGAGATTGGGAATGGGAGGTTTCATCGTGAGGAGGAACGATGCTCCAAATATTCACGTCAGCCTCAGTTTCCCAGTGCTCGTTCTAACCCTTGTCCTGAACACATTCAGACACAAAACCATCCCTGTTTTATCCTGTCCTCACCTCCCTCGAGTCTGGTTCTGGAGTTTTGTAGCATTAAGTAACATCTGATAGGGGCTGAATGAAGGCAGAGGATAAGCCACGATTCCCTTATCTTTGGATAAGGTGTATGCAGACTTTCTCTCCCTATGAAAAGTAGGAATACTACACTTGAATACAGTGATATATGTACAGAAGGGCTCTGGATGTCTGGCCTAGCAGTGGCTCTGCCTGTCCCTGCACAAGCTCATGTTTTCATGCTGCAGTAGCTTCTTTTGGCAGCAGCTGCAGACAGCTGTGATTCGTGTTGTGGGGGGGACAGGTGAGCTGTAATGTAACTTCCTATGAGAGACGTTAAAGAAGTGGAAATTATTACTGACATTGAAACACTCAGATGGGGATTTTCCTTTTCTATTCCCCCTACAGTAAATGTTAATTATACATGAAGTTTCACTACAGCAGAAGGGATTATAATTAATTTATATTTGAACTATAATAGATTTCACTACAAACTGCATTTCATTGCAACAAAGTGCATTATGACTGTTGTTTGCTGCCAGTAATTTACATAAACCGACCACAAAGCATTGCATCCATTAATCCTGCATTAAGGACAACAGCAGGGGGATGAAAGTATAAGAAATAAAAATAAATGAAAGCGAGTCTGTTTAACTTGTGAACAGAGTGCTTGTACTGGCTGCAGAACCTCATAACCTAACCTGGGAAATGCAAAAAGGAGCTCATTGGAACACAGGGGATTGGGATGGTGATGGTTGATAGCAGATTTTGCTGTGTGCCAATGCTGAGCCCATGTAGAGCAGAGTGTGTGTGCACAGTTGGGCCCTGTGTTGTTGCAACCAATTGGTCTGCACTGGTTGCTGGGTGTATGAACCAACGTGGTGCTCAGGATGCCTGAGTCACCCTCACCTAGAGGAGCTCAGATGGTGGAGCAAGTTGTATGTCAGCACTTCCATCTTCCACAGAAGGCTATTAAAAGCCATGCTGATATTGTAACCGGGTTCTACGTATGCAGCACATCTGGATGCACTCGAGCTATCTTTATACCAGAGAGCTGGGGCAACTGAAAATCAAAACTGCAGCTTCAGTCAAGAGTGCAGTCAGCACGAAGCTGCTGGGGCAATCCTTGCCTGGTTTGCACTTTCTTTGCTTCCTGGATGGTTCATAGCTGCTTTAAAGGCTCTTGTGGGCACTTCAGAAAAGTCTGGTTTGCTTCCAAGAGATTTCTTATGCAATTCATACTTCTGCTCCAGCTGTAAAATTAACAGACTGTTTTATTACTGAGGCTTCATCATTCAGGAGGACCCATGCAAAGGTGAGGAGCTGTTTTAATCCCAGCAGAATGACACCTTGGCAGCAAAATGGTTTTGCTACCAAGGAGGCATCTGCTCAGAAAGGGGGAGAAGCCCTGAACAATGTATTCCAACTCCTCCTGACATGAGAAGAAGTAGGATGGGGCATTCTCATTTTGGAGCAGCACAGAGCAATAGTGACATTTGAATCTTCCCAAGAGATGCTGTCCCCCAGCACAAGGCTCAGACATTTGTCCCTTACTTGCCTCTGCCTTGGCCTGAGATAAAAGACCATTTCCAGAAAGCTCTCATGGTGAAAATATTTCTGTTTTCTGCTTCTTTGCAGTTGCCAGTCTCACAAATTTCTACTCTGCTGTCACCAGCAGTGGCCCCATTAACGTTATTTATAGTGTTTGTGCCTTGGGCTTTGGTTGTGCTCAAGGCCCGTTGTGTGTTTGCAAGGAAGGGAAGAACAAATCTAACCCTTTCAGTGGCATATCTCAGCCTGGATTGTATTCCAGATTCTCTCTTTCACACCTGGGCTGCCTGGATCTGTGCCTGACTTCCGTCCGTACCTTGGTTTGCTATGACAAACTAACCCTTCTCAGGCTGTATTTTAGTTATTTAGAACTTAGCACACAGAGTGTTGTGAAACCCAGCCAATCCGATAAAGATGCTGCAGGGAAAGGCAGTCTGCAAAGCCAGATGCAAATGCAGCCAACCAGAAACTAAAAATGTATTAATACTGAGAGAGCAGGCAATTATTCTTCTCTCAGAGTCACAAGGATTTCAGTGCGTGTGACCTCAGTGCTACTTAAGGACAGCTGGGCATTGGGATCGGGGCTGGAAATGGGCCGGGCCATAGTTGGTTCAGAGCCCACATCTTTCCCTTCATGGTGCCCATGAGCTGCAATTAATTGATGCACTTAAGAAGCACGTGTTGGTCTGTGTGGGAAGAACCTTTGCAGGTGACTGGAGCTGCTAACCTGAAGCATAAAAAAATCGTGAGTCAGGCTCTATCTGATGCCTCTTATCCTAAAATTAAAGGTCTGTGAGGTACTTTGCCTGAAAGCTGAACTTTCTAGCTGATCAAATGGCTGGAAGCTGAGGCTTTTTGGATAAAGCACCAGATATTTCCAGAGACAGTATATCTAGAAACTGCAGTCAAAAAGCTGTCCCAAAGGAGCTATTTCAGTGCTTCAGTTGATCTCTGGTGTGAAGTGTGCATTGCTTGGTGTCTGTGTGCAGGAGAGAGACTTGGTCGGACAATGTGTGCCTCCCAAACAGCCCTTGTATCTTTAAGACATCCCATAAACCACATGGCCTGGAATCAATCCCTGGGTGAAAAATTTTTTGTAGTGAACTTGTGCCCCGTTCCTTATGCATTTCACATTGTTCTGCAATATTTCAGCCTGTAAGAGGCCACTCAACGCGTTAATGATCGGGAAATAATAACGTTCTCAACCCAGGGCCAAGCATCCTCCATCTCCCTGCCATCTGCAATAACAGTGTGCTTAATGGGTGTGTGTGCAGGATGGGCTCTCAGGGGCCCTCAGGGAAGCACGTTGCTATGTGAAGGCAGAGTGAACTCAGCTGTTCCCAGAGGATTCAAAACTCTTTCCAATTTTTCAGTGACTTTCCCAGCCACGTCAGTCTCTCTTACCTGCAGCAGGTTCTGCTTTAGCTTCCTTTCTGAACTGGGAGCTGTTTGCTCTGTTGGCACCAGGGTACTTTGTGCACGTCCTGCAGCAGAGATGGATGGTAAGCAGTGAGAACCAAATGGCTGCAAAGTCTCCCAGCAATTGCCATGCATGATGGAGAAGGCTGTCAATCAGCAGTCAGCAGCATCAGTGTTATTTTAAATCAAATATACAGGAGTGACTGACTATACTTGTAAATTGCCACCGGGCATCAATTGCATTTTGCCAGATCACTCACTAACAGCTTTGCTCTCTCCTGCTGTTATTGTGTTGTCTGCACTGCGTGCCTTTTGTGGATATAAAGGCAATGTATGATGCTGCCTCCCAACCCAAGAGAAATCCTATTTTGAGGGACGCTTCTCAGAGTGATTGGTCACAACCATTAGACCTAACACATGGCTTGTTCTGCCATCTAATTCATCTTCAGCTCTTCAAGAGACCAGCACTAAGGAAAGCACAATTACTGGGTTTGATCTAGGAATCACAGACTAAAAGCTGATGGCCTTTGTTAAGTGCTATGAGCATAATGGCCTCCACTGGGTATTAATCACTATGAGACTTTGAATGTGGGATCTTGGGCTATTTTTCAGAGTCCTGTCAATTGTGAGCAATGTGTCCTTGGGCAAGCCTTGCCTTTTCTCTGGGACTGCTCTCACACCCCACTGCACAAAGCATGGGATGATACTGAGGTGCGTACAA
The DNA here is from genome assembly GCF_054131305.1 of Coturnix japonica. NCBI lineage: Eukaryota > Metazoa > Chordata > Aves > Galliformes > Phasianidae > Coturnix > Coturnix japonica. The sequence goes on from NC_140696.1 coordinate 4,689,231, forward strand.
AGACCGGTCCGATGATGAACGAGTTCTTACTGCATTTGTTTGAGATCTTTGGATGCCAACTGCTATTTTAGTGCTAAGTAGTATTGATTATCATCATGCATATGTAATACAGTAAGTTGTTATTCATTTCTTTATTGCTTCTCTTCTTTGACATGATCTTTATTAGATACCTCAGGGGGCAAGTTAATAAAACTGTCTGCTTACATTAAGGAAGTGTACAGTCCTCAGTACAGTCCCACTTGCTGTCCTAACAAAAAACCCATCAGCTTGGCACAGGGCTCCGAGGCACTGGTCCAGCACACCTCCCAAGCATCAGGCTGGAATCCTGCAGTGATAGATGCTTCCTTTCTTTTTCTTCTGCTGCATTTTGTAACTGCAAGCCTGACCTGGCATTGCTACCAATCATAAAGAGAGGTTGATTCTTTCCTGAGTAATCTCATAGTGCTTATTTTTATAGGTATACTGAAGACAATGATCCTGCTTCTGAATGGGAGATAAGCAAAAGACAAAGACAGAGCTGCTGCCTTTTAACTTGCGTGACAAGCTTCAGTGATGAGGGCAGTAGAGGAAGACAGAGCTGTGCCATGACATGTAGGAGAGTGAGCAATTTAGCAACTGTGCTATGAATAGTCACCTTCTCAGTATTAAGCACACTGTGTGACGTTGCAGGGATGAGGCTTAAGACCTGAACTCACCACGGTGACAAAGTGATGCTGAACTCAGCAGCACTGAAGTATCTAAATACCTTTGTAGATATGAAGACGAATGCCTTACTGAGTATGAGTTAACATGACTGGAAAAGTGAAGTAGAACATGCTCCATCTGAGGCTGTGTCTCCACTTTTCACTGTAACTGCCATTTTGTGTTATGAACAGCACTTGTTGCCAGCCTTGCCCCAGGCAACGTTAACGAATTGTATTTCCTCTGATCTGCCCAGCTGCAAAGAGCTGCACCATATTTTGCTGCAGGAGCATCCCTGGAAAACTATGGAACAGCAACACAGAGCCGCTGGCTTTGATGGTCTTTCATTGATTGGCCAACAGCTTCCATCAACAGATTTGCAACACAAGGGTGCCAGTGTGGCTGGTGACCCAATCAAACACATGGCAAAATGCTGAACAGAACAGGGGAGCCAAAAATTGCCAGCTGGAACCAGGGGAGTGGAGGGAGAGACAGCAGTGAGAGGCTGCCAAGCCTTAATGCCCATAAAGCTCAGGGTCATGGGGAGGGACACTTGATATAGATAGTTTCTTTCCTCTTTCTTCCCTTCTTTGGTCTCTGATATTTTCCAGTTCCCATCCTCTGTAAGAGCAAAGCTGGCAGAGCTGTCAGGCCTCCTCAGCACACCACTGGTCAGATTTTGTATGAAACCTGGAGGGAAGAAGCAACTGCAGCAGTTTTACCAGCGTTTTACCTCGTTTATGCCAACTGTGGTGTGCAAATGACTTGTTTTATGACTCTGCCATCCTTTCCCGTAGAGAGAGGGAGAAGCATTCTCATTTAATATTAATCTCCCCTCTGCGGATTCAGGCAGCTTCTGACACTGTATCAATTATTAAAACTGGTTGAAGAAATTTCCAGGATTAAAGAGATTAGTTTCTTGTTGATTTTGGTAATTCCTCCTGCTTTTGCATCTCTGAGGCTACGAGTGCAATGCAGCTTCTGCATTCCTGTTTGCTCAGGGTTCGCCCTAGTCAGGGGCAAAATGGAAATGCTGTTTCTATGATTGCCAAGGTCTTGCCTGAGCTGCAGGCTTTGATATCAGGGAAAGTGAAGTCCTTAAATGGGTTCTTTCACTGGGTCTTCCCTTTGGTAAGCAGAACTGCCGGAGCAGTCCCACACATCACTCCAGCTGAATGGAATGTTTGTGGCTTCCTATGACATCCCATAAGTATTCCTTTGCCTTAATTAGCTGGTCAGGCAATCTTGCTTAACAAAGGGAAGACCCGGTGATGCTCATATCTAAAACCAAGTTTCTATAATTACAAATTAATCAGGGAAAAGCTCTCAGTAATCTTTCCTAAGTATTCGCTGTTAGAAAGAATCAGATGGCCCATTATTTTTCTTTCCGAGTGTTTCATGCTGCATGATAGACTTTATCCATCAGCCCCAGAAACCAATCTCCTCCCAGCCTCCAGCACAGCCATCATCAATCAAACATGTAAGCAATGGTGCCAGAGCCCCAGCACTGCCTTTCCTTCACTAGCAAACCTCACAGCTTGGGGAGAGAGGTGGAGATGTGCATTTCCGACATTGATCATTCCCTCCTGCAGAGGAAGGATGATAGGAAGAGAGAAGAGAGAGGGGGATCACGTGTTAAAATGTTTGTTGTCAGCATCTCTGGCTAGAGACTATGAAGCTGCAGGACTGAGAGCTCAGGGAGAGCCTGGTGTGAACGACGTGTGGGAGGCAGGTCAGGGAGGGAGGAAAACAAAGTGTCTTGGTTTTGCTACCATTATTTGTATTAGAGAGGTACTACAACCTCTGCAGTGTCCCCATGTAGCATTGCCTTCCCTCTCTAGGAAAGGGTGGGTCTGAGATTGGGATCTCTCTGTGTAGATCAATACAGGAAGAAAACAGCCTTCCAATGGTGCCAGCATTCTTCCTGTTTCCTGAGTGCTCTCTGTCAGTGTAGGTCATCTGTTGTATGGTTTCCATCTCAGAGTTTTATCCTGTGCTTTGTGCACCCATCACTGTGGTGTGCAGCCCAGAGAAGCCTCTTCCAGTTCATATGGCTGGGGGAAGAAGAAGGAAAAAGCGACTACCAGACAACCAATTCATTTCTTCTGTTTGCTTCATATTTCATGGAGTTTACGTTCCTCATTTACACAAATGAAGAGGAAGGTGTTGTCTCCTGGGTGTAGTTTTCCAGCCGTTTTTGCAGACTTTGTCAGCAAATCATGCCTGTAAGATCTGCGAGGGAGACAGACAACCGAGTGTGTCTTTCTGCCTTATGTCTATAACACTGTTGGTTCTCCTTGCAGGCACTGGGGGAGTTTATTCACTTGAGGTTTCTTTAAGCCTTTCTCAGATGCTGAGAATATGATCTCTGGGTGTTCCTACTTGAATGCATTAACTCCTTGAAGAAACCAGGCTGAGGCTGCATCCCCAGTTGAAACATGGCTCCTTGGTTTCAATGGTAATTAAGCTGGCAAAGAAAGCTGCATGGAACCAAATCACCTTGTGCTTCCATGCCTTTCTATCCTTAAAAAAAAAATACTCTGGATGCAGGTTTACCCTAATTGGCTCTTCATTCTTGCAAGCCAAAGAGAGCAGCTTCTTTTTCACTGTCTTTGTGTCCCTGCTTCTTGTCCTAACTTAGTTTAGTCTTCTGTGAAATTGTTTTCTCTGCAGAGACAGAGTTGCCTCGTCTCTTGTAATTTCACTAGAATAATCCTTGGATCCATGCGAGAAAAATGCGGAGCGGAGTCAGTGAGGGGAGCACTGGGGAAACACAGGCATCTATCTGCACAGATACATTTCTTTCCTTTAACACTTGCTCTATGATAAAGTAGAAAAGGCAGTATGTGCCAAATGAGCAAAAATAGTGGGGCACCAAAGGCAGCTGTGGGGGAAATAGCTCCTTTGTACAGAGCCTCACTGCAGGCAGCTCAGGGTGGTCTGTATGTGGTGTGCATAGAGACCCTGCATGCACCCAGGTTTAGGCTGGATGGGGCTCTGAGCTCCTGATGGAGATGTGGGTGTCCCTGTGCATTGCAGGGAGTGTGGCCAGGTGGCCTTTAAGGTCCTTTATAACCCAGACTATCCTATGATTCTATAAAACAGGCTTAGTCCTTCAGCTAAATGAAGAGTCTTCATCAGCATCCTGTAACCAAGATAAGCATTGCTCTCATTTTTTTACATGAATGTATAGAGGTAAAGCATGGTTCCATTAACAGGCCATAACGTTTCCAACATAGCATCTGAATCCCTAACCAGAAGGTGCCAATAGACATAGCTATTAAATGTGTGTGATTTAAAGCCAGAAGGGAGCAGCCTCCTTCATACAACCAAGTGATTCTTTTCCCTTGCTAGATAAATGATGACTATAATACCGAGCGTAACAATTCCCAGTTACGCTAAAGAGCATCTCTTTTCTGAGTTAGCCAATAGCAGTTTTCAGATGTTATCAACATAGCCTACAGTCCCAGCCATATCACACCAGTCCTGGCAGACGGTTCATTGCTCCCTGTGGAGAGAATAGGACTTCTTTCAGAGTTTATTGTCCCTGTATCAGTATTGTGCCTCAGGTTATCAGCCAGCATCCAAATGGCAGTGCTCAGGAAGCTGCTTATCCTGTGGTCACATTGTTCTGTAATTTCTTGTTATTATTATCTTCTATTAGCTTCTGAATCCTGGCTGTTGTCAGCAAGGAGATTTGAGGTAGGTAGGCATGATCCAGTTAATATGGCAATGCCCACATTCATAACCTGGTCATAACCTGTGGTGCACTGAACTTTGACGAAGTCTGATAGATGAAAACTTTCTGTGGTTGGAACAGCTAGAGTAGGTCTAAATTAGAAATAAAAATGATACGGCTCGAGATAGGAAGGTGTAGATTGGGAACCCACAAGGAGGGGGCAGCACTTGCTGTGCAGTGATGGGGTCTGTCACTTAACATGTGTAATGTGATGGGTGTCCTAAAGTATGAGACGTTGTCATTTAGTCTGTGGATATGCATATTTGTTATGCTGACAGACAACAGAGTCCCGACTCTGTAACTAATTAAACAGTCAAACCAGTCAGCAAACATGACAGATGAGGAATTGTAATGTGAAGAATTAAACATATTAGTTAGAGAGACCTTGCAGTGGTTCTCCGTTGAGTTTTGTTGACTATCAGCAGCCTGATCCAATGGATGGTGACCAACCCATAGCAGGGGTTTAAGTCCCTTCCAACCCAAATGTTCTATGATATTATGAAGGAAACCCACAGTTCACTGGTTGAAAGTTTTTCTGTTATATTTAAAGCATCAAAGATTAACTCATTTTTCTTGCCCTTCTATTTGGTCTTTATCTTGCTCATTGGTAGTGCACTGTACTGTTATTAAAGTTACACAAGGAAGTCTATTGTATAACCCTCCATTTTTATTTTTATTCAATTATTCATTTCTAAGCAGCACAAGTATGGTCTCTCTCCTATTCAGCCTTATTGCTTTAAACACGGTGAACTAGGCAATGCATTTCCTGTCTCCCTCATTCATAAAGCCATCTGGGTACATCAGCTGTGATGGATCATTTCAGTACTTTGCCTTCTATCCTGGAAATGGAGCTTTCCCTCCCCTTTTAGATAAAAGCTGCTAATATTTGAGTCCCAGTTCCAGTCAACCAGGCCACCAGACGTAAGGCTTCCTGACAGCATATTTGGGCTGTGAACATGTGATGCTGCTCCTTGCTTCGCTAGGCCAGACAATAAATATTGTGGAGGCAGAGCAAGAAATGAGAAGGGGATTTACAGTGCATAGCATCATATGGCTTGTAGGCAAGGTTCATCCCTGGGTTAGTGCTGTTCAATTCAGAGGAATTATCCCAAGCAGTGAATCTGCTCCAATGGCAGACATGCAAGACTGGAATTTCAGCTGTTTATATATTTATTTATTTTAACTCAGTCTTGTCAAAACTCTATGGGAGAATGCTTAGCACAGAGCTCTGGGGATTTACACACCACTTGGTTGCAGAGAGCAGGGGGAATTTTGAGCCTGGGATTTGACTTCCACTCACTTGGCATTGAGTTGCTAAACCTATCCGACTTTCAGATGGATTCCAGTAAGAGCCAGGATGAGTACATCATCAGTGCTGATATACAGATATATATATATATATATGCTTATATACAGCCCCGGAGTAGGTGGAACTTAGCTATTAGATTAAATTCTGAAGGACATTGGTTTATGTGGAAATCACTGAAATTGATCAGATTATGAGTCTTGCTTATTTAGAAGAAAATCAAACTTTATGGTATTTGTGATAATTTGGACATGCAAGCTTGTAGCAGCAAATAACTAATGCCCTCTCCTCCCTCCCCCCCATAATATGAAACCATTTACACCTGAAGCTGGGGTTCCTGAAACCAAAATTCAAAGGCAGCCCTGGCCAAGGGAGGTGTAGGGAATGGGCAGCGAGAAGGAAATGGCAGCTTTCGTATCTGCCTGAATACCTCTGTGGCCTGTTGCTATAGCATCTGAGCTCTTCCGAATCACTAACCAATTTGGACTGCAGAGCCCTCCTGTCCAGGATAGAAGCATTTCCACTGCTTTAAATTCCTTCTTCCTATGGAGAGTTAAGCAGAGTGGAGGGGAGGGAGAAAGGTATGGAGAGACCAAATAAATCAGTATCATTTACAAAAAAGGTGGAAAATTGAAAGAAAGGGAGGGGAAAGAAGCAAGTGCTAACAGTAAAATGAAAAATGAAGTGCCGTGATAAAAATGATACAGTGTCCATGCAGCCCAGTGCCCAACCTTGAAAATCCCACGAGTAAAACATTGCTCGGTGAAGATGAATCCTTTCTCCTAACCTTGTTCACAGCTACAGCTTTGAAGGTTAGAAAATCATTCCTTGCTCACTTTGCAGCTCTCAAATGAGTTCCTGCATTTCTCTGCGTATGGATGGGTAGAATGGATTGGCTTAGACTGAACTGAATGGGCAGAGAGATTCTCTGTCTCTAGGAATGTTGTGCAGTGTCATTTGTTTTCAGTGAGAATGTAAGAAAAAATCCTCCCTGAAACAAACAAAGGGACCTCAATATGTTGCCATCAGACGATCTGTTTGTTTCAGCCATTGGCCGTGCTGAAATAGCTGCACTGCAGCAGAAATGCTTGGAAGAAATAGGAGGGCTTCAGCAAAACTGCACAAGCTATAGGAGCAAGTAGCTTGTGGGTTCCTGCTCCTTTTGCAACTAAAAGGATCTGTGGACCTTCCTTTGTAGCTCATCCCCAAATGAGCTACGCAAGCATCCAACACTTGTCTTCCCCTTTTTCACTACTACTTGGAAGGTGAGGTCTCTGGACTGAGGCTGGGCACTATGACTATCCATGAGGAAAGGCCCTTGATGGGAGTTTTTAGACCCTGGTTAACATGAAGTGGACTGGCCAGAGCTTGCAGTTCACAGTTCCCTACATTTCACCCAACTGGCTTTAAAAGGAGATCAGTTCTTTTAGACCTCAGGAAACCAGGTGGTTCCTCGCCACAGGCAAAATAAGCAAACAAAAAAATGGATGCCATCAATGTCCCAGGTGCTAGGGGTAAGATTGGCAAGAAAGGCATGAGTAAAGGCAGCAAGAAGCACTGGGAAATCTCACTGATCCTTCTAGGATCAGATGCTTTAGCTGGAGAATGTGGTAATAGATTAGAGGACTGTCTCAGATCATCGGGGAAGTTAGCCAGAAAAGCAAAAGCATGCAGCAATGAAAAAAACAGCCTCAAGAAATGGAAAATAGACCTTTTCTGTTTTTAATAATATGTCAGCTTTTGTATAAACTGGCCCCGAGCCCAAAGATACGGACTGTTGCTTCCATTTACAACAAGACCATGTCTGGGTTTTTGATGGCTGTATAAGTAAATGCTCCATTATCTCTTACGGATATATATTCAATATGCTATCTGACCCAAGGTTTATTCATTCACAGATTTGGTCATCTCTTTAGCAGGAGTGAGGCTCTCGCTTTCATCGAGGAATTTCAAAGCGTTCCACACATATCCGTGATTTCAGCTTGTTAAATGTCACTGAAATGGAAGCTGAGGCATGGAGAAATGAAGTAAATGTCTCCAAATTCACACTGTGAGTCAGAAACAGAGCCAGAAATAGGCTGGCAATGAACATACTAGAGATGATGGAAGGTCAGGACAAAGCCCAGCGTCACTAGCAGGATGGAGCTGCCTCTTTTCAAGGTAAGACATCCTCTAGGATTCATGATGTGCACAAAGAGAAGCTGATAAAATGAGTGCTCCTGCACTTCTTATGCAGCTCTTGTCTATAGCTTCCTCTCATTTCCCCATCTATGTTTCTGTCTTTCTCCTCATCAGAAGTTATACAGCCCTTTGTAGCATATCTTTCACTGGCAGATTTCCAACAGTTACTTTTAACCTTCCAGGATCCCTCATTCACATGAAGGACGGAGATGCCTTGGGTGCTTCTTTCACTTTGATTTTCCTGCAGAGGTTTGTACCATGGCTAAGCACATTACATAAGAGTCACCGCTTGATGCAATTTGTGTTAGTTCATTAAGCACAAGATATGATTAACGTGAACACTTCTTTAATCAACCAAAGATGCTGTTACAGGCACTTAAAAGTCTTGTGCTTTTCTAGCTGTTCCTTTCTCCATATTACTTTTCTGTCTAGATTTACAAGCGAGCAGACAGTCCTCAATCTCTATGTGGCACTGTGAAGCAGTTTGGAGCCGTGGAAGCATTTTCAGTGCTGGATCAGAGAAAGTGGAAGAGAATCATCTTCCCCTAAAATAATTCTGTAGCTTTTGCTCTTGTGCATACCTATACAGGCTAAACCAGAAAGAAAGAAAGCAACATTTATTGCCATCTTCTTTCTTGGCTCTCAGTCTCGAAGCCACTTTGACATGATAGTTATGGTTTCCATCATTATCTCCATGAATATGTGACCACACAGGGTCTTTTCATGCATTTCACCTAGTGGTTGCTCATCTCTATTTCAATACCCTTTGTTACCAGTCCTGTTATTTCAGTAAGGAACGACACTCTCCTCACCATTTGATTCTTGCAGTTCTGTCATCTCTGGCTGCAGTGGTGCAAATGTGTAGATCTGTGTCCATGCTGCGATGGAAGTAACTTGGCATCTCTTTGCCCTGCCTGGTATCATCAGACCACAGAGCAAACTAAACAAAGAAGCACAGACACTGCTTGCAATTCACTTCTGCTCCTCACTGCAGCCTGGTGATTCTCCATTACATCTCTGCTCATTATGAATACAGATAACAGACTATCATGAGCAGAGTAGCCTTATCCTTAAGAGATAAAACTTATCTGTGTGCTTAGATCAGCAGCCTTCTTCTTGCCTAATCTCACCTTGGAAAGCACAGTAATTGCAGAAACATAGAAAGGAAGAGAAGAGAAGGGGGTGAGAACCCGAGTGAATGCTTCTCTCTAATTCTACCCTCTGAGCTTGTGAGCTTTCACTGCTTCCTAGCCACATCCTTTCTAAGTATTGAGCATTTACAATGAGCATTGTAAGGAAACAGTCCTTTATAAGAATTCTTTTGTTCAAATAAAAGCAGAAATAAACCTTATGCCTAGCCGCAAGAATAATCACACTGGGTAAAAGAACCTCTTGTACTCAAAGCTTTGCTGGTACAATAGGCACCATGTACACACCACTTTCCTTTCAGGCTAGATTTCCTGTATTTTCCCTGTTTTGACTCTTTTTAGTGTTTTCTTAGAACAAAAGCAACATCCATATCCTCAGTGTCAGATGCCTGTCTTTTGACCCTACTCTGCTGCAAACAGTGAAAGCAACAAGAGCAGGGTGGTTCAAGTTGGGGTTCAAGCTCTAACCCAATTGGGGTCAAGCATGTGCACAGCCCTGCTAACAGAACACATAGCTTGTAGGGGAACTCCTGCCCCAAATTCTGCATTCGGAGACAACAGACAGATCCAGGTGCATGTTTCTTAGATGGGTTTCCATTCTCACTGTAGTCTAAAAACCAGACCTTTTAAATTTACTTTGATTCTGGGGTTTGTTTTGGAAAGAAATCCAATGTGACCCATAATCCCAATTTCCTTCTTGGCTGACTTTACAGCAGACATCCCAAATCCCCCACCAAACTCGTTGCCACAATCTCCTCGCCCTTGGTGAAAGCACATGCTTAAGTTTTTGGGACAGTTTTCCACATTCAACTCATGTCATTTCACCCTCCAAATCCGAGCTGAGACTGTAGAGTTATAAAGGAAAAAATTAATAGAAGGCCCTCCTATTTCTAAAACCTACAGTTTAATATTGATTTTGGACTTTCCATGAATCAAAACAAGCCTCCTGTGCAGAAATCCTCTGTAGGTCCCATGCTCAGCTCTCCCCTCAGCATATTATATTGATCCACATGTTTGTGCCACATGAATGATGGATTTATCGCATATCAAACCTTGCAGTATTCATTTAATGCCTCTGAATAAAACATCTCTCACAGATTAACAGAGCAGTTTTAAGCGAACAACCATTTTCATCTGTTTTAAATTTTCATGGGTACTTTTCTGGAGAACGAGTACATTGTTAATAATTGAAGGGATTGAGACCTTGCTAATCTCTTTGTATTTTAATAAAGTCCTGTTGCACCCTGGACATTTCTTTTTAAGATCTCAGCATTTATGAAAATTCATTAAATTTTATTCCCCTCTCTTTGAAATGAATAATCCTGAGATTACATGAGAAGAAGTGATTGTTTATGTGCCGAAGAGTTGGGACTTTGTTGTGTGCAGAGAGATGCAAGTGTGGCTTGTGATGGGTTCAGTGAGAGGAGGGAGCACCATTTTTCATGAGAAGCAGAGGGAGAAGGAAGCAAGAGATGAGAATAAATAGGGAAGCAGTTTTGTCACAGAGTCAGATGGGCGTATGGAAACCAGACAAAGTGCTGGTCGGTCAGTCAGGAGAAATACATGCACGTGGGTGAATGCATTCATTGCTAGAATACATATTTTCTCCTGTCCTTTCATCACTCCATCTACATTGCAATGTCTATGACTCGTGCGACTCTTTCTCCAGCTCACCTTTTGACTTCTGTCTCACACTATCCATCCCTGCCTGTCTCTAAGAATCCAATCTGAATCTTCTCTGACTCTACGCGGTCCCATTTCTCTTTTTCAAACAAAATTACTTCTCTGCACACAGCCCCAGGATTACTTTTCAAAGGAGAAGAGAAAACCCAATATGTACATGATTTTTTTTATCATTTTCAGTATGGAGTCAACCCCTTGGAATGCTGGTCTCAAAACTATTTCATTCCAGTAAATTTCATTAAATTCTGTAGTAGGATAGAGCATGTTTGGTGCAGGAGTCTGATAACAAGATTCCTGAAGGCTCCAAGAGATAATGCATGTTGGTGTTACATGCTCAAAACAAGAAGTGACTGATGAGGCTTTGGCAGAAGTAGCAGAAAAAAAAGCAAAGCAATTCCACCTGATGCCATCTTAGGAAGATGTCTGCACAGAGAAGGGGGTCAGTCCTCCTTTATGAAGATTTTGGTGGCCAAGAGATCTGTGCTGATTCCAGCCACCCTTGAGCTATTCTGCTGCCAGCTGAATGGCCAGCTTTGGTTTGAAGGGATCGTGGTGAGGGGGACCAAGTTCTCATGTCATGAGCTGAGATCTTTGCCCCCTCTGTAAAACTCTTTGAAACGCTGCCTGATCTGTGACCATTCTCTGCGTAATCTGTGCCAGGCTATCAAAACCATTGAAAAGATGCTGAAACATTGCTCATGTGTTGGTGGGAACAAGAAATTGGACTGGGCAGCACAGCTTGGGTTTGGATTGACAGGTTTCTATGCGAGTGATTTCAAGCAGCAAGTTGTGAAAACCTGCTGTGGGAATGAGCTTAAAATTGCTCTGCATTAAATCTTCCTCTAGAGGAGAAAATCTTTCTCTTTTTTTGCATTTATAATCAAGTTTCTGCTTAGCTGTTTACTGATGAGCTCGTGGTGGAGGATGGAAAAAGGCAGAATCTGTGCATGAGACAGATTCCTAAATGGTGCTGCTGTTATCAAGCTCAGCAGGCTGGGTTTGATCTCCAGAAAACATTTCTGTATTGCTAGAAAGGGTTTTCAACAAGAACATCAGTGAATTAAGTACTGCTAATGAGGTCTTTGGCAAGGAGTATGGTCACAGAGGGTGACAGCAGCCACTGCCATCGAATTAGATATAAAACCAAATGTCTGAGTACCAGTGATCTGTGTTGCCTTCCCATTTGCAGACTAATATTCTTCCTATCTGTATTCCCCCTGGATGTGCACAACTTAGAGCTCCTTTCACTTCCTATTTCAGACTGTGTAGCATCATCCTTAAATAGCTGTCATACTTCACCCAAGGTGGGATTTGCTGCATTTAAACAGTGGATACCAAGGTATAAGATGTGACGTGGAAGCTGAACTAAACTGTGGGCCATATTGCAGCAGCTTACATGACTTCAGTGGTAGTTTCCGTGGGAAACTGGATTATCCATGTGCAGACAGATTCCCAGACTCACACACAGCTGACATTTATTACCCCCACTGTTTCTTCTCTTGCATCCTCGACTCTTGCATCAAGAGGCAGCACAGAAGAAGGTTCTCTTCTTGGGCAGCACACGGCTGGCTTGTCCTCTCCTTGGAAGTGAAATATTTACAATTTACACCTTTCCATTACACATTTGTTTAAAGCGGTTGCCTTTCTGCCAGGTCAACAGTCTGTTCCTATATACTTCCTTGTCTCTAAAAGATATAACCCGCTGCTTTCCTGCAATCCAGGCCCAGTTGACTGTGACTGATGGCTTTGCTAAGACCTTGGGAACTTCAGGCCAGCTGTACATCTCAGAGGAAATAAGGATTTAGCCTTTTTAGAAAACAAATGACTTGTCTGGAAGTTCACTCTCTCTCTGGGGTATAATGCAATCAGTGCTCACACAAGTACTGCATGCGCTCCCAGTGACCACAGGCTGGAGAGTAAAGCAAGGCTGGGCTCAGCTGCAAGCTATTTGTGCTGCTGTGACATGGGCTTATTTGGGCTTGAAGTGCAGCGATGTCAGTGCTCTTGTCACCTGGAGCTCCATCCTCAGGATGATCCTATTTTTACAACTCCTTTGTCCCAGACTGACCTCCTTTAGCTGCTGCTTAACAAATGCACAGTCGTGTGCACACAATGAGACATGAGCATGCAGTCGCACAATCCAAAGTCTCATGTGCTCATCCATTTTCTCTCTACTTCTGTTCCCTTCCCGTGCACCCTTTCTGCATCTTCTACATTGAAGGTCTGTTATTTTTTAATATCCCATATCCCCAGGTGTATTTTCAAATATGATCTATAGGTGAATGCTGAGCCAGCTGTAACCCTGACAACACTGACCCAAATGGTAATCAGCAACATGGTCTAATTGAATAATGTTGAGTTTAAACTGGTGCTTTGCAGAACTCTGTTAGACCCTGCAGAAACTCCATGTAATTTAAAGATGTTGACTGAATTTCACATTCTCCTCTTTGCTTCCACACCTGAAGACGTATCCCACAGTGGTCAGAGCAACATAAATGCTTTTTTGGGACCTTCCATTAATTTATGGGGCTTATCTGTGCCCTGAAAAGGGACGTAAATCCAACACATCTTTTTCTCTGCTGGGACACTAACACAGGCTGTGAAATGAAACCTCATTCCGTACGTAAGTGCTGCAGCTGATAGGCTACGGGTGTCCCATCACTGTGCACTGGGATGGAGACACCAGTACAGCAATATAGTGAGGTCCCCATGGCACAAAGCATGTGTTTCTTTGGATCAGCCAGTCTGCCACAATGGAAAGCAATGACTGCAAGTGGAAAACAACCTGCCTGTGAATGGGGAGGGGTGTTGACTTTCTGTCATTAACCTTTGAGATTCTCTTTGGCAAGGAGAAAAGTAATGAGCAGTGGCCAGTGATGTCACTGTACAGAGAGCATTCCAGCCCACTGATTTATGGGGCAACTAAATAATTCAGCCTGCCTTTGCAGCACTGTATTAATTCTTTCTCTGTCACTGGGGCTGAAGGTTGCCTGGGGAACATGGACTTAGAACAGATAAGCTCATCTTCCTCGCTGCATCTTGGACACTTGAGCCAGGACCAGGTGGGTGAGTACAGGAGAAAGGTGCTTCAGGTGGGAGTGTTGGGAAACTGCTGGTAGAAATGGAAAGGGTCACTGGATTCATCTGCTTTTGCTTAGCATCCTGTCCATAAGAGCTTAGCTGTTTGGAGAGCACACTGAGAGCACAATATCAGTAAGAATGGAGTTTGGGGGTGGGATTTGCCACCTTCCAGTTAGCAAAGATAATGCTGCCTACAAGTATCTTTTTCTAAAACCTTCAATTTTCCTAAATTCTGCCTCCAGCAAACCCAGTCAGTGCTCGGTTTGTTTGGTGCTTGAGACTATTCCACATTCCATCACCTTATGCTCCTTTCTTACCCATTGATTGATTGACTGATTGATTGCTACTGAGACCCTTTAGCTTATATTTTTCTTCTGGCAAAGGAAGAGCCAAAGAATGCTTTAGATCAGGGCCAGCTGCCGTTGCTGTAAGGCAAAAGTAGCACTCATCTTCCATCTAAAGACACTAATAGGATTTTTGTTAATTTCAGAGCACAGGGTTCTGCTGCCCTTCATATTCTATCCCAAACTCAAATCTCTTGAAGACACTTTGAAGACTTTCTTGAAGAACAATTACAGTTGATGAGGGTCTGGTGAAAGAGCTGAGTCCAAGCAACTTTTCAGCCAACAGAATTCTTGCAGTATCTGCAGATGATCCAGGAATAGTTCTTGGATGAACAGGGAGCCCAGAGCAATGCAAGATAATTGCCAAGGACAAGACTGGGTCAATCCAAGCCTGGAGCATTCATCAATTTAGCCACAGTAATTCCAGCAGACATGCACAACTTTGTCCCTGCTTGAGAGCATAGACCCAGGGAACCTCTGAGCTGCAGAAGTTTGGAGAGCTTTCTCCTGTATGCAGTCACTTCAGCAATGGTGAATGTGTGTGTGCATAAGTGTAGCAGCTCCAGGAATGCTACAGATGTGTTGCTTCCTGTGGAAATCACAGCCCCCGGTGTGAAGAACATCTCAAAAGTACATTCAGAGGCCCAATGATAGATGGTGGTTTGGAAAGAAAAGATGGGAGAAAGATGGGGGCTGAGGTATAGGAACAGAAAATGGGATGGGAGGGAGAGGCTGGCAGCATGTTCCTGTCAAGGTGGGCTGCCTGGCACCTGACATTTCACAGAGCCATAAAAGCCAGAAAGTAAACAAGCCTCATTAATTCCGGCAAAGGGCAATGTACTCAGCCGCCAGATTCTGCTCTTTTCTTTAGCTTTCTCCCTTATTGTCTGAGGACTCCATTGTCATAAACAGCTTCACAATTTCATAACAAATAGAGTTTTAAAAATATTTAAAGAATAGTTGAATAGTAACATATATTCCATGGAGAGAGCAAATCCTCGTCTTCCTTCCTTCGTACCATTGCCAGACATCCCTCCTTTTCTACTCCACCCACATCACTTTGTCTCAGTTCCCCTGATGTCTTCCTCTGCCCCTCTCTCATTCTTCTGCAGCTTCCCACTTTGCCATGCGATGCTCACACAATACACACGCCTTCCCAAAGCCTCCAGCGTTCAACACAGTTATTCTCCTGTCTGTTGGGAAGGAAGAGATTTGGGGTGGAAAATTTAATGAGGTGATCCAGAAGCCAGCTGTTCCCTATTTGTGTTTGTTTCTTGCTGGAACGAGATAATTTGTACATCCACTTGGCAAACTGCAGGACAAGGCACCAGCCCAGCTCTGTGGCTCATACAGGCTTCCATACACTTGCTTTCATATTGGGGGTGCAAAGCTGTAGCCCTAGGGTGCAGCTGAAGGCAAGCTAAGCCCTACCCTGGGCTATGCCTTGCATAATGCTGCCAGGATACAGAAGCAGGGTGCCTGGCAAAAGGAGGAAAGCAGCTTGAGAAAGCAGCTGATGCTGAAGAGCACACGCAGCAGTGACAGACATTATTTGCAGAGGTGCCAAATCTGTTCTGCAGGATGTTTCAGTCCAGGCACAGGGTAGAAAATCACGCTTCCTCCTAATAACATGCCATGCTGAGGAGCATTGGAAGGGATGACAATTCAGCCAGGAATGCTCTCTCTTTTCACAGGGCCAGCCTGCTGGCCCACACACAATAAAAGAAGATGCTGCATTGTTAGATATGAAGCATCGTATTCAAGCAGCAAGTTTATTTTCAAAGATGAAGGACTTGCAGTCTGTTCCTGTCTGTGGAAAGGTCCCTTTTTGAATAGCCTGGACAAAAAGAGCTTCAGGCTCATCTGTGGAGACAAGAGGCAGCTCTCCCACTTTGCAGAGTCTCTTTCTTGCTGCTAAATTCACAGAAATTCAAACCAGGCAAAAGTCGGTGTGATGATAAGGATTGTTTTGTTATTTAACAAGACTGCCCAGAATTAGAATCAAAGCAAGGAGTAACTTAGGGGTGTATGTTTAAATATCTTGCTCCGGGATGCTGACGTCACTGTGTGCATGAAGGGTGAGATGTGATGCAGTACTGGGCATGGATTACTCCATCCAAAGAGTTCAGGAGCATCCTGCACACAGCTTTCTTTCCTAGGCTCTCTATGTCTGCTCTTCTCCTGTCAGCCTGTGATGCTGAGGCTGTGCAGTGTGGAGAAAGCCTTTCTCTGGTCTGAGGACTGGCCTGAGAGCAGCATCCTGTGTCTCACCTGCTGCTGCTTCAGAAGTTCCCTGTTACGTGCATGCAGGATTCATCCTGCGCTAGCCATGGCCTGGGTTAATAGCTGCTAAATTCAGTGCCACTGGGATCTTTCCTCTTGGAAAATCACCATGGAGACCCCGATGTGACTGTACACAGCACACCTCTTGGCCCTGGCATTCATCCTTTTGCAATGTACCACAAAGTCAGCTTTAGCTTGGGGGAGCGATCAAATAAATATGAAAACTGCTCCCAGAGGAGGTAAATATTCACTAGACAAGCAGAATGAAAAGCAATAATATACCATGTAAGCTGTTGCCTTTTATTAGCTCAGCTCCCTTTTCTCCCCTTGTAAAGTATTGTTGCACTGTTATATTAATCTTTACTCTGAAGCAAATTAAAGCAGGGACAGTTGTCAGAGCATTATTAAGAACATCTGTTTAATTAGGGCTGCTTTTGCATCAATTTGAGAGAGGAATGTACCACCAATGTTCACCCAGTGCTGCCTCACTCCCCTTCCTACCCCTCCCTGGGTGCACTGTGTGCTGGAGGGAACTTGCAGGGAATGTAGGAGCACTGGGAGCTCTATAGCATTGCACCTCATCTGCTCCTGAGAGGTGTCAGATCTCCCTATAGGTGCTGGGGAAGGAGGCAGGGATATAGCTGTCATGGGTTTTTTAGTGATCTCTGTTGAGAGCTTCGATCCCTGCTTTCTTCTCCTCAGAAGTTAATTTGGAATTCTGTAAAGTGATCGTGAATAACTATTAATTATCATTAGCAATTTGCCATTCCAGGCCAGCCTTTCATCTGGGAATCTCAGAGCAGTTTTACAAATGCTAATTAATTGAGACTACTTCATGAAATAGTCTGTTAAGCTCATTTTACAGGGCTAAATCAAGGCTGAGTCACACAAAGAGACTTGCTTGTGTCAGAGGTGATGCTGACAACTGAACCCAGATATCCCAGCTACAAACTGTGTGTGGCAACCACTCCAAAAGAGAGGTTCTCAGGCTCTCCCACTTTCAGTGCAATGTTCTGGCTGGGTGATGGCTCTCCCCCCAGTTCTTGCATAAGGCAATGCCTGGAGGTAATGAAAAGAAATTGCCAAGGGTTTGGCTACATCTGTTCCTTTTACCTGCATGAGATGGTTTTCAGAAGACAGGTCCACTAGAAAGGATAAAATATGAAGGTCTAAATGCAGCCTGCCTGTGATTGCTGGAATGTTAAGAGAGGTTCAGGGTTTCTCAAAACACACTCTGTTCCTCCTTAAACACTTGCTCCTGCTCTTTGTCAAGGCGGTGATGCAGGACAGCTTTTGCTGTGACCCATTCAAAACAGTTCTTACAATCCTATACCCACCTATCCATCTTTCTCCACATATCTCTGCTTTTCTTTATGTCTCCAGATTGCTCCATCTGATTGTCAAGGCACCATTTCTTCTGTATTTATGTAGCCACTCACCCAGGCAGCCAGCAGTGAATTAATCGTTGCATCCACAGCCTCAGCTGGGAGAGGCATTGACTCACAGATGCAAGTCCAGGAGGCCAAGAGCTTTGCTATGTGAAAAGACAAAACTCTGTTTGGAACTGCCTAAGATGTTCATAGTGCCGTCCCATCACATGGCTTTGAAAATTAGAAGTTGTTACTGAGTTCACCCTACTCTGTCTCCATTCAGCACAGACCATTTTCCCCTCAGGTTATATTTCCTGTAAGGTCTGTCACTTCAGTTCCACACATTGTTCCCATCTGATGTGTCACTCGAGGTTAGAGCTGTGTCAGATCACACAGTTCAAAGCAGTGCATATCTACATGTGAATCCAAATTCCAGCAAAAAGCCTGAGATATTTTCATAGACCCATAGAATCATTAAGGTTGGAAAGACCAATCAAACCACCTCATCCATCCACCAGCCCATACCTTTGAGCTCTCTAAACCACGTCCCTCAGTGTGACTTCTATCCTTGTCTTGAGACAGCGACTCTACTGACTCCCATAGCAACCCATACCAATACCTCACCAAAGCAAGAGCTGGAAGATGAAATCCTAGAAATAAAGTCATACGTTGTTTCTCGATCTACAAGTGCAGGCTGATATCTGGAGTTGTGAGATGGTCTGAAGAATCAGGTCTGAATCACTGAGGTTTTCCCATCATTATAAGAATTAGCCATATAATTAGGTATTATCTGAGAATTATCCATAAATACTCACCACAACATGGTATTTGCTAAGTAATAATTAGACTATGAAAAGAACTCAAATAATACCTTTGTCAAGAAAATTAACGGCCTTGCCTTGCATTTATACAGCATCATGCTGAGGGGGTAATAGGGTTTAAAATTGCAGTAAATTACAGCTCGACCAAATCTCAGCCCCCTTAAGTGTAAAGAAGCTACAGGGCAACAGAGTGTCAGGCATCCCATGGAATTCCTGAGTCAGAAAGCAGAACAAAATGCACTTCTTTACAGCAAGTCTGAAATTCACTTGGCATAAAACACATCATGGTGCTCTTCAACATCCAGCTCTGGGATGAGGCTCAAGGTCTGTTCATAGGGGCAATACCTGGGGGCTACACTGGCTTCAGCATTTTCATTTTAATTCAAGTCTTGGATTTGGGTGAAACAAGAACTCGCGAAGATGAAAGGGACTTCAAGGAGCAGCGCTGCATTTTGCTTTGCTTTGCAGTGCTTCAGAATCCTCCTGATGAGCGCAGCAGAAAGTTACGTCTTTATTTATCACCATTAGAGATGTTGAATTTAGTCTAAGGAAGACAAACAAGCAAATTCCTCTGAATTTCGTATTTCCCCTGGATGCGTTTCAGAATCACAGGGAAGGAGCACAGCAGGCCCTCAATTATGCAGCAAACTTTTGCTGCAGATGACAAAGTGCTGAGCGTCTCAAAGCAGACGGCAATATTAAAGGAGAATTTAAATGTTATCTCAGTTGTATTTTAGCTGCCGTCCCTCGCTGAAGGCTGTGTAAAACAGGGACAGCTTCCTTCCTCACAGACCACATTGGTGTTTCAAATATAAATCTGCAGACGTGCACTAAATAAACACTTCAGAAAAGATGGGGAGGAAGCGAACAGCTCTACATGCACAGCAGGACTAGGAAAGCAACCTGAGAAAGAAGCAAAGGGTCACATGAAGGACTCTGAAGGTAAAACAAAACACTGAGCAGATGCTCATTGCAGGGCGTGTAGTGGGCAAGCATAGAGCTGTCTCTGAGGTTGGGGGCACAGAGGTATGCCAGGACACCAGGGCACACTGACTGCAGCGCATCTGAGCCAGGCACTATGGGGGAAAAGCAGTTCTCATTTTGCCTGAGTTTTGCATGTCAGAACTTGGGACATGACCTGTAAAAGCAGTAGACAAGGTTGGGTGTTTTCTCGCCCTGGTTCTGTTGATCTTAATTCTGGTGGTCTCTCTGTAGTGGTCAAAGCCAAAGCTGTTATCCTGTCTGAAATGTGGGGTTTACCAAAGGAGAGTTGAGTTCTTGTGGTTGGTTGTCCGTTGTTTTTCCAATAAAAGAAGTATTTGACTCTTGGAAAAGGGGAGTGCACCTCTTCTGTGAGGCATCCGGATCCCTCTTCCTACGTGCTCTGCTTGTCAGATTACCCTGTACAACACATTCACATTCCCTCTCCTGTGCTGCCAAACCTCTATGCTGATACTGTGGTACCTGGTGCAGTTTGATCAATAGTTGCTGTCTCTTAGTTACCTGTAAAGGGACTGGAATTGAGAACAGTCAATGCATTTGGACAAAGCTGGCACACAGCTTTGGCCATAAGGGAAATGTCAGACTGTCACGTGCTCTATGGCGTGCTGCTGGTGGACTTAGTGCCCTTTGAAATGGGCATTTCTCAGTATGGAGACCTGTCTGTGAATGTTGGGATTGAACCTCACCAAAGGCTATTCCTGCAGCAGCCACAGCCACCATTCAGTGTCAGACTGGGACCTGGCTGACTCGGCCTTGGCTTGACTCCTGCTTCTTTTATGTTCATCCTCTCACAAAGGTTTCAGTAGATCTGAATCCCGACCTGGTTGTTCAGTGAGAGAAAGCAGAAGTGAAATTTTTATGCCATTAGGAACAGCTGAGGAACGAAAACAATTTGTCCAAACGAAAAACAATGTTTGAGGGCATCAGCGGTACTTAAATGTGAGCAGAAAGTGCAGTATAAACATTAGCTGCTGTGCAGGAAGCTGTATCAATTGAAATCTCAAGCAGATTTAGAAATTGTTTTTATTACAGCTTAGCAGTTCCCCTTTCAGCCTTTTTATTGCAGGTTTTAAATTCTAATGTGTGCAGAAGACCAAGTAGGTGACTTAAACCTGCTACTGCTCGGCGACCTTTGGTGTTATGCAGCAAATACCTCATGGTATATTGGGAGTCCTCTTCTCAGAAGGCTTTGAAGTCTGTATCAGGGGACAAGATGTGCTTGTGTGCTCTGATCCGTGAAGGATCTGTGCTATATTTGCTCACTTCAGAGAAGTAAACACCTGCGTGTTGAGGACTGAAAATTTACAGGCAGTGCCATGCTGTTAGCATTAGGACTGGCTTAAAACTCTTGTAAATTTGGATGAAAAAGCTTAGAAAAAAAACAGCCTGTATCTATTGCACACATCTACACCAGCCTGAGCTACTCAAATCTGCATGCAGGTGTTGGATGGGAATATGCAAGTTGAAACACGGGTGTAGTGGGACCCTGGGGCTGCTAGTTGTTCTCCAGCTGATGGCTGCGAAGGGGACCACTCTGGCAAGGCAATGGGAGTCTTTCTTTTGCAGAGCTCTGTATATGTGGATGCTGCAGCCCTGCAACCCATAGCTCTACCGCAGATTGCCGTCTGCCTGTCGGTGGGGGGAATGTTTCACATGAGTGCGGCTCCATAAGCTGCTTCCATCAGGCTCAGCCAGGTTAGTGCAAACATATCATTTATGCCATTTGAGCTAAGCTGACCGATTAGGACTGAAGTGGATCAAGGGACGCTCTGAAGCAGCAGTCTGTCTGCAGAGCTGCAGGGCTGCTGAACTCAGACAGAAGGGCAGTGGCGATGCACTGAGGAAGGGAGACGTCTTAAACTTCTCCAGCTGGCTTGCAGAAGGTCCATCGTTTGGAAAAGGCATTCTGGCACCACGTCAGCCGGTGAGCTGAGTGTCAGTATAAATCCCACAGCAGGTCGTGTGGAACTTGTTTTGTGAATTGCTGCCATCTCAGTCAGAGTTCCCCGGTGCATTCAGGTAGATGGGTGAATCTTTTCCACTTGCCACTGCCTATTTGGTCATGTCACCTCACACTGCCTAGCAGCAGGCTTAGGGCTGTCTCAGAACTGCTTCTACTTCAGCAGTGGCTGCTCCTCCTCACTTGTCCTCTTGCTTTCTGCTTTGATTCAGGATTTTTCCAGCACTGGAAACATAAAACTGAGGCATGGAATTGCATCCAGCCAGAGGGCTGTTGATACTATTCATTCATCAGCTCTTCCCCTAATATTTCAGCAGAATAATTCTGTTCTCAGGCTCAATAGTTTACATTTAACCCCAGCCAAAAGAGAAGAAGTATTTGTTTCCCTTCCTCCCTCCCAATGAACACATCAACCCTTCTCAGCATTGAGATGTCCTGAGATACAAGGCTGATGACCAGTGGAAGTGAAAGCACCGTCTCACGCTCTCTTTAAACTTGAAATAACTCTTTTTCCTACAGATTTCAGAGTGATGGAGGAGGTATTGAGTAAAACAAGGAGAGAACTGACCAGCCTGAAATCTTGCTTAGCATTTTTTGGCATTGGGTTTTTTTCTGTTCTTGGAAAGGAGCACCATTTCCTACTTACTCTGCAAGGAGATAATCCACCATGTCTTTCTGTTATTGTGATGCTGTGACCATGGACTAAGCCCTGGGGTTGATAACACCACTGTAAGTAGAGCTTAGTCCTGAGCTGAGCAGAGAAGTTTGTGGTCTCTGTAGTCTGAATCAGATAAGTTTAATGCAGAAGTAGTAGTTTGATTGTCATCATTCCATGTACACACGTACCCAAATGCACGAGGTCAGTGTTGCTTGAAGACATGATGGGAAATGATGCAAAAAGGTCAGAGACAGGCGTCAAGCTTCAGTTTGGAAGTTTCCTCTAATGCTTTCCTTTATCTTTTGTAGCAGCTGTGGCTGAGTTCTGTATTCATATTAGTCCCTTTGAAATCCTCCCGCTCTCTATTTTATCTAGCATTGAATTCCACAGCTTAATTATGCATCTGAGAAAAGCAGCAGTTGACCCGTATTTGTCACGAAAGTGACGCCCTGCCCCACTACTTCACACATTCATGCATTTGCAGGTTCTCACATCTTCATAGCAGGAGCAGTTGTGAGCTGATGTGAAGGGGGTTTGGGTGGCACCTGCTGAGTGCAGCACGGTGAGCACATGCCATGGAAAGAGATGGGTACACATGGGGCTGCGACCTCCTGTTTTTCTCCTGGTACACACATCTGTATAATGTTTCGGTTTGGATTTGTGTAATGTTTTCTATACATTAAAAAAGAATGTGGCTCCTCTTTCACCTGCAGAGGGAGCGCTGGGAGGGCCAGGGAGAAGGCAGCTCTGTCTCCCCCATTAATTGTCAGTCTGTGACCCCCTCAATGCTGATGGTGCAAATCACACCCCTGGTGCCTGCCTGTCTGTGATCTTCTATCTAAGACAAGAAGAGGAAGAGCTGTTGGTTGGCTTTCTGGGATGCCTATGGCCCCATGTATCAGGAATTAAAATCTTAGCTCTTATATCCTGATGTTACAACTACTGCATTCAAATGCTGATATTCATTCGTGCAGGGAAGGAAGGAAGGAAAGAAGGGAGGAAGTGAAATCCTAACCTATGTAAGCAGGCTTCAAAAGTGCAATTCTAGCAACATAGTGCTGTATTCCAGCAAGAGATAAAATCGCCGTGCTTTGCATATATTAGAGATGGGATGATGAAACAGGCATTTAGATGACCTAAAATTCTTGGTGGATTACCATAGGAAATGCAGCTACTACAGTAGGATCTGAACATGGAGTTTGCTTTTCCAGCCAGCACGTAGCATGGTCCCAGGATGATGTAAAGCCACAGGGTGGGATTTCTTGTCAGCCCACACACGTGCTTCTTACAGAAAGATTCTCCCCTTTGGAAATATGCCTTTGATTGTGATTCTTCTCAGCAGTTTTCTGTGACCTTTGAGTTTAGAAGGCCCTTAAATACCAAAAAGGAGGAAAGCAAAAAATTTGTAGTGATAAATTTTCACCCTTGCTGGCAAGTCAATATAGTCCTATATATAAGTCCTATAGTCCTATAGTCTTTGTGGCATTGTCAGACTCTGGAGGATCAAAAATGGACCTCATTTCCAACAACCTTGACCGCACCAAATTGCCAGCAGCATCCTAAATCAGCGTACATGTAAATAGACTGCATTAGATATGGAGAGCCTTACTGCATTGCAGCTCAGAGCATGGAGATACCCTGCATTTACTTCAACAGCTCCTGCTTATTCAGCTCTGTAAAGTAGGAGCTAGGACTTTGCAGCTGAAGTGTGGCCACATGCACCCAGCAAACCCTGGGGCTCTGCAGGCAAGCTGTGTGCTAAGGAACACCCCAACTTAGCACCATGGTTTTATGCTAGCAGGTGCCTTGCTTGCTGGAGGCACCCTCCTGCGTGGGAGCTGGCTTTGCTGTGGCTGGCAGGCAGCAGAGTATAAGGCTCTCTGTTAGGAGGTGGCTCACCTCAGTGCGTGTGCTGTGGTCTGGTTGGATTCCTTCCACTCAGTTTAAATCACTCCTGCAGTTTCAGACAGATGTGGTATGTTTTACAGTCTTTGCTGAACTGCTCGATTGTCTGGCAGTGTGCTGCTGTAAGGTCTACTGCTTGTCATGCCAGTACTGGCTGCATTTCAGTGACAGATGACATTTTCCTAGTGTATGCATAGCTTATAACCAGCTTTTATTAAAGCTTTCTCCTTGAGCAAAAGGACATGTATTAAGAGGAGACATTGGCAATCAAATCCGGGGTCTCTGATGCCATCCTGTTGATTGACTAAGGACGAACTACGTCCCGCTTCACAGAGCACAGCAGGAGTCCAACAACAGAAAATCTCTTTTCCTTGCATCTCCAGCTCTGTCTCAGCCAGCACTCAGCCCAAATATTCTCCCTTTGCTGTCTTTCAGTTTTGCTACTGGTGCTATTTCTGCCTCTGCAAAGCTTCTCTCTTGGCATTCCTTAGCCTTGCTGCTCTTCCACTAACAAACAAATCACAGCAAATAGCCAACTGCGTGTCTACATCTGGGAGCTCCTTGCAAGTGTATTTTTTGGTGGTGGTTATCTGCCAGGTTTCTTGATGAAGCACGAACTTCTTGTCTTCTTCAGCTTCTGTATATATCTGCTCACATAGGAAGGGAGGTGTGAATACACATGGCGCATGAACATGAAATGTATGGATTCTGTAGGAGTGCAGATATGAATAATCATTATTTTTGTGTGCATGTGTGTGCATGTCTCTTAGTCTGTGCTGGATGTGACACATAATAGTACAGCGATTTTTTCCAAATCTGATGCATTTCTGTTCAGCATCAATATAGTTTATTCATCACATGTGTCACTGTTTTAAAGGCCTTGCCTTGCCTTGCCTTGCCTTGCCTTGCCTTGCCTTCCCCTGCCTTTCCCTTCCCTTCCCTCTATTCTTTCCTTCCCTTCCCCTGGCTTAATTATTTTAAGCTCTGCCTCAGAGTGAACTATGAAGGATAGGTAAAGCAGGTAGAGAGCAAATGGAGCAAGGCAGCTGGGAGATTATTAATATTGAAAATATCAGCAAGTATCGGCTCTCTGATCACAACGCTTGTTTACAAAAGGACCTTTCCACTGTGTGAGGATACTTGTGCACTCCACCAAGCTAGTTGGCATTCAGAGCACACCATAGTATCAGGTTCTGTCTCTTGCTCTGTGCTGTCCAGAGAGAGATTGCAAAATGAGTCGACAGGTAGATAAATAAAGAGAGAAAACTGGGCTATTGTCAGAGACAAATACAGGTTTATGTAGATGGAACTTGACAGGAGGTGGGGAGAGACTAGTCACAATTGCAGGCTCTAAATGGAAGTGTTGCAATTGCACTGGAGCCTCTGGTCCAAAGGGCCTGGGAAGGAGACTGGGAGGACTGGGAAAGGAGAGGTGGGCATAGCCAGGTATGCTATGAAATAACACCTGTAGCTGGAGATGATGTGCCGGAATCTCTGTTCCCTGGCTGAAGCTGAGTTCAGTGTAAATACCACTAATAAATAATATTGTATGAGCAGTGATCTGAAACTCCCCTTTGCTCAGTGGCATCCACATTGGCAGGCAGTAGCAGGAGATGGCGCGGTATTTCACAAGCAACATTTGCCAGCCTTTGTTCAAGACTTAGTGCAGATGTTCAGTTCAGCCATGGTTGTGCCCCTTTCTGTTTGCTGTTGGCTGAGAAATACATGGGTGAGTCTGGCTGTTTGGGAGAAGGGAGCTTGAAACTTGTCTTCTGTTAGTAGAACGATTGAAGGAGAATCTCAGCCTCTTCCCATTGCTCTCATTGGTGTATGTCTGCCTTGTAGGGCTCTGAATTGCACGCTCCTCACATCTCTGCATTTCAGACCTTGTTTGAAAATCAGTGAATTTCTAATACCATGAGAGGAAAACATCCCCATGGGGAAAGATATCTTAGATTCCAGTAAGGTGATCTGCACGCTAAAATGATGGGAACAGAAGGTAAGGCTGGGGGATGAGTCTCTTGCCTCAGAGGCCACTAATGCCCAATCACTCAGATAACATAAAGAAGAGTTCTACATTTTTAGCCCCTTCAGCACACAAGGCATTCTCTATAGATGTAGCCCCCCTTGCCCTTTCCTCAAGCACAAAGGCAATGTCATACAAGTTTAGGCTCTGTGTCTATCTCACACATATCCATATACAGAAATGTACATAAAAGCTGTTTTCACAGATTCAATCCCATGTATCTCCATCTCAGAGTTCAGAAGGTTCCGATGGCTTTTGCTGATGTGCACATACATAAACAGTCTCTCACATCCCCACACATGAAAGCGAGTTTCCGTATCTTTAGTTCTGGTGTCATACGAAAGCAGGTTTTTCTTCTTTTCAAAGTGTGGGAGGCTGTTGACTATCTTCAGATTCCCAAAAGTAAAATAAATAACAAATCTGCAAATCCTTTTCCCTTGACAAAGCACCGTTTAGCCAGAAGAGCCCCAAATGCTTTAATTTAGCTGAAATTGTGTACTTGGTAGAGGTATAGCATGGTAAATGTAACGCTTGTGATATACAAGAGATCATCCTAGATAATCAGCTGGCTCCCTCTTATCTGCAAAAAAGGTCTATGTTTTCTTTTGTTCTGTTTCCTTCTGCAAGAGAAAATGCCAAAGCAGTAGAAGAGTGTATGGGAACACTGTAAAAGCGTTTGTTTCCCTGCTTTCCAGAATGTGAAAATGGCAGTGGGAGCCAAATCTGTTGATGGAAACAAAGGAAAGTTCATTTTTAAACAGCAGATAATAGATTGGTTTGCTGCAAGTTTGTTCTCTTTAGAATTTTCAGTTTTCATTAAAAGTAAGCCGAGCAGTAAGCAAGCAAGCAGGAGGCACAGGAAATTGGGTGAAACATTTTCCCTTCAAGATTTTTGTCCCAAAAGTAAAACAGAAACAAGGAGCATTCTTTTCTTTGCCAGCTTGTCTATAGACTTTCGATTCAGCGCTGTGTTTTTGTACCTCCGGTAATGAACTGCTGTGTAATGAATCAAAAATGTCTTTAAGGTTATACGGTACAAATGCGTGCATGGCATTCTTCATCCTGCATTGCCCTCTTTGTTCCAGCAGCGCTCTTCCCCATAGGGAACAGGAGGTGCTGACCTTTGGGGTTAAAGTATCTGGCACTGGGGGATGGGTGTGAAACTATCAACATCCTCATGGGCCCATGTCACACCAGCAGCATTTGGAGCATCTTTGCCTGGCAGAGAATAGGAGCTGAAGAAGGGGTCGTTTTCTGACATCACATTACATGTTCTTAGGGTGGTCTCCAGTCACACTGTTTGTACAGCTTAAGGTTGGAAATATAACAGTTGCTGTTATCCTGAGATAAGGCACAATGAAACGGTGCCTGTAACTGGTGAGGGTTATTTCAGTATATCAAATTATTTCATGCTAGTAGGCTTTCAAATGGACTCTAATTAAATTAAACAGCTTTTTTTTTATTATTATTATTTTTTTCATTCATCACCGCAGGCAGATCAAGATTGTGTTGCAATTATGAGGGAAGATCTATATTTATCTCATGAAAAGAATCTGTACAGAAGCCACAGCTGTATCTCTGCCTGGCACAGCATTTCCAGCCTGCACTAATGCTGTAGAACCTTCTGGTAATGAAAACTCTGACGCTGTGCAGTCACTATTACAGGTCCTTCTTCTCTTTTGCTTGAGAAGCCATTGGAGATGCTAAAAAAAACCATTTATTTCTTTCTTCTACGATGACAGATAGAAATGGAATGCTGAAATTCACGTGTTTGCTAGAGCTGGGACTTCAAGAGAAATATCGAATAACTTTGGTCACAGCAGAGAAGCACACAAATGCAGTGCTAGGTAATATCTGCTGCAGAGTTTCAGTTGTACTTTGGCATTCATTTTCTATCTCATAACCTCATGCAGTTGTATCTGAGTACCTTATAGTCTGCTGAACCTCTGTCCTCAGAACATCCCTGTGAAAAACTGCCGACCAATTTTCCCAGGAGATGCAATAGAGATTGGCAAAAGAAGTTCATAACTGTTCCAATATCAGGCTCTCATCAATTCACTGTTGACAAAGGTTACGCTGGAAAATTGGTTTCCCCCAGCACAAAAACAACGTGATCAGAGGCATTCCGTAATGATGAAAGATGCTCTTTTTGTAGCAGGCCTTGGCTAGGGAGCTGTAAAATACAAGTTCCGTTTGTAAAATCTATTGTAACATCCAACATCAGTTTTGGCTCTGCCAAAGCTTTCTTAGTGTATGCTCATGGTCAAAGCAGTTCTTCCTCTGCCTCAGTTCCACCTTATTTAAGGTTTCCGGAGTATCTCAGCTTATACAAGTAGTCAGTGTCAGCCTCTGTGCCATGTTCCTTTATCTCGAATATATCTTGTGAGATTCTTTTTAATGCATATAAAAAGAAATGAATGTCAATGCAGAACCCTCCTTTCTCATGGCTTTCTGGTGATAACAATTCAGAGCGAGGAGAAATGAGAATTCGCCTCTGAATCTGTCACAGCAAACAAATGACCGTATTAACGCATGCCCTTCTTTGCTTTGTTCATTTTCCTTTAACAAGCTGTGATTTTTACCCATTTGCCAACATGACGCAGCTTCTCAGTAAACAGCTCAGTGGGCCACAGGCTGGTCAGCAATCAGTCTATCCTTTAACATCAGGACAGGGCTGAGCACCAAAGCTCTGTAGCTGCATAAGGAATAGACATGATCCATGCACATGGTGAAGATTTGCTGTATCCCAGCAGGGACAAACAGGAGATTTGTGTCATGTTCAACTCATGGTTTGCATCCAGAGAGGTCTAGGAACATCTTTCAAATGCTGCTTCAATAAGCAGTAAATTCAAAACCAGTTAAAAGTAGATGGACAGGGAGAAACAATGTGAGGAGTGGAAAGTGGTGGCCTAGCTCTGTTTAGACTTGGTATTCTGCATGTCACACTTCATCAGATTGTGAGCTGCAAAGACAGTGTGTTTGTGCTCAGGGGCCTCCAGGTAGCAGCACTGTTGCATGTCTGAAGCAAGCAAACACCTGAGCACCAGCAGGCACAGGTTATCACAGAGAACATCTCCTCTGCCTCATACCATTCATCACAGGGCCAGTGCTGCCCTCCCTTTACATGTTGCTTTTCTTGCTGTGCATCACTAAAATTCTCCTGACTTAAAACTTCACACTCCAGCCAAGTGTCTAATATTATTAATCCAATGTTATTACTATGAATGTTATTCAATGCGCTTATTTTTATCATGGTTGTGCTTAAAAGTCACACTCGTATTCCTGGTTTTCTTCTGTACACCCAGGCAGTACCAGCACCTTTCCAAAAAGCTTTCTCAGGTCAGCCAGACAAAGCAGATCACTGCTGCAGCATTCTGCATCTTTCTTGCAATCCAGTTGGTGCAACAAACTTCTCATTTCAAGTCCTGGTGCCACTGAAATGAGCAGGAACTTTGCCACAAGCATCAGCTGGACAAGGATTTCATCTCTAATACAGCAATTGAGCCAGGGCAGCTAATGGCACTTGGGTTTCATCTTCCTTCAAAGAGACTGAATTTCCTTATGTATTTGTTTATTTATTTTGGTTTTTGCTAATGAACAGGTGGCCTCTGGTTCCTGACTCCTCTTTGTAATGAAGCCATTTGCAAATATGCTGCAGAATTGTTTACTAAACACAGTTTACCAGGCTCTTGGAATAAAAACAACTTAAGATGTCCAAGAGCTCCAGCTGGTGATGCACCTCTTACGATCTGTTATTCAGTAATGGATTGTAATTCCAAACACGACACTACTTATTCCACTGTGCGGAGTCTAATTAACTGTCAGAAATGCATTGTTGAAGGGATGATAGATTATACCAAGGAAAACATTAATGAAGCTCATTCCAGGCAGCGTACGTGAAGACCACAGCTGATGTCATGGGCTGCATGGAAAGTCCATTCCTCTTGGCTTCCAAAGCCTCCAGCAGGGAGAACCTCAACTGCCTGTCAATCCCACCCAATTAAGAGCCTGTTAGATGCACCCTTTTCTTTTGCTGCCATGAATGAGGTGATTTGTGTCTTTGCAGGTAGCTAGGGTTACCACAGAAAGAGACACTATGGAAAGCGAGCAGTGATTGTGCCGTAGTCACAGTGTGACTTAATTATTCCTGATCTGACAGAGCTGCCCGTTAGCAGAGTGAGTGTAACGTGGCCATGGTGAGGGAAGAACAGCCTTCCCAGTGGGGAGAGCTCCAGTTCCCCAGGCAGCCCCCAACACCTGGACCTCCCAGAGGGGAAACTGCTGCAAACAGGGCACTGTGCACAGCCTGTCTCCTGCTGTCACAGACTGTGCCATCTGCTGAGGAGAGAACATTTCTTTCCAGTTTTCAGGTGTCAGTTCAAAGGCAATAGCAGTGCATGCAACGGTGTGAAATTAAGGGGGGATGGATGCCCGTGTGAGCCCAGGGGACAGAGGTGAACAAAAGAATTCTTCACACCTTGTCCTGAGCAGATGGCACCAGATTATTCCTTTTTATATATTTATTTATTTGCTTATTTTTGTTATCTCTTAAATAATGAAGCAGTAACCCAGCTTAAAATAGCAACATCTGGCTCATGTCATGCTGATCTTCCTCAGGGTTAAGTGCAGGTTATCTCAGTAAGGGCATGGTCACCAGCACACCAACTGTATGGCTGGAAACTGATTCTTTTAATTAAATCACATTATTGTCACAAGTGTTAAATCTAGAAATGTTCCCTTCTATCTGAAGACCTTGGACCAGAGGCTTAAATTAGTGGATATTCCACCACTTCTGCCTTTTCTACTTTCCCTAGTCACCAAACCTACATCAGGTTGGAAGAACAGAAACAAGCCTTGCTGTACATTCAGCTGGACATCCTGTTTGCCTGACCCTGAAGCTGGCCCTGGGCTGGCAAGGAAACAAGTTGGAGCTGGGGTTGTTTCCTTAAGCTGATGCTCAAGGGCTTGTTCAACTGATTAGTTCAGCATAGTGGGATGCCCTGGAGATGGATTCTAAGACTTGACCCTTCCAGTCTTCCAGACCCTTCCTACCCCTGGTCTTCATAGGAACAAACCCATCCTGTGAAAACGAATGGGATTCAGTAAAGCACGGAGAGGTTTTCACTATAAGAAATTACATCCTTTTCAATTATGGGATGATCCCAAAAGAGGTGACAGAGTGCAGCAAACAGTTTAAACCAACCTACATATACCAGCTGTAAGATGAAAGGCAGCAGATAAATTAATTAAAAATCTGTGGTGCAGATGTGCCTTAAAACACCTCTTACTGTCCATGGAATTCATAAAAAGAAAGAAGAGTACAAAGGGAATGGAGTAGCACAAGGGTAAATCTCTTAGCGTGCTTTTGGCACCTGATAATGTTGGTTAATTTAAGCCATAGACAATCTAACACACACACACACACAAAACAGCATTCCAGCAAACAAAAGTCTTAACTGAACAAATCATTTTTCACCCTTTTTATGATGGCATTTATCAGACAATCTCCGAAATAAAGTTCGCCTCACTTATATCTCATCGGGAAGACTCAGTGTCTGCTGAAATGAAAGCAATTAATTGAGGTCTTTTACAGAGAGCTGCATTACTTTCTCTCATGCATCACTGAGTTAATTATTTAATGACATATAAATCCTAATGGTTCAAAAGGTCTGGAGCTGTGCTGGAACTACACTGCAAAGCTGCCTTTTATCTTTCTCTTCCCACAGAGGAGCAACTTCCACTTTCTTGTGAAGAAGGAGCGATCTCTTTGAAATTGTGTTGTGGCAGCCATCAAAAGGTGCGATATGAAATGTTTATT
The DNA here is from genome assembly GCF_054131305.1 of Coturnix japonica. Taxonomy (NCBI): domain Eukaryota; kingdom Metazoa; phylum Chordata; class Aves; order Galliformes; family Phasianidae; genus Coturnix; species Coturnix japonica. The sequence continues at coordinate 4,721,237 of NC_140696.1, forward strand.
CACAGGCAGATCCCAGATATTAAATGAAATGAAACATATGTGAATGCCTGTTTGTTTGTTATTCCCCTGTTAAACCCTAAAGACATTTTCCTATCACTCTCTCTCATTGGATTAGCTGCTGAGTAGTATACGTCTGTTTGATGCGGCGTGTTAGCTTCATTAGATAATATTTCTCATTAAGGAAATATCACAGAATAATTAATTTGTAAAAAGACTGAACATATTGTTAATAACAATGCCTTGGATTTGTGTGGTACCTTTCATGTGGGAATCTTGGAGCACTCTGCAGCACTGAATTAATTCGTGATGAACTTGCATTTTGTCACATCACTGCAATCCTGGCATCACTGGGGCCAGAGCTTTATATCTGTCCTTCAGCCAGGATATGGTTTTATGCTGACATCTCTCCCTGCTCGAGGGATGCCAGACTGCTATGGAAGTAGACTGGGGAGTGTCGAACTCCCATTTCCCAAATTAAGAGTAAATGCTTAGTGTTCAGGCTTGGCTTGTCACCTTTGCATCCTTGCATCTCATATCATGCTGAATAAAAGTGAAATAGCACACATAGCCCCCACCTGTCCCTGGGACAACTTTCTTGGAGCTCACACTGTCTCCTTCTTACTTGCAGCCATTTTCTGAATGGGTTTGAGTGCCTGTTTCACAAAAAATAAATGGCTCTTTCTCAAAGCCTTACTCTGAAGCCTGGACCAACATTTGCAACATTATCTTGTGCCCATCACAATCAATTAAAAACGTAGCACAGATACATCCACTGCTGATGAGGGAAATTCAAACACATTTGCAAACCTCCCTTGTCTGCAACTGAGACAATAGGCTGAGCACAGCTGCCTGGAAACAACTCAGCCAGCAGCAAACAGCTGCAGCTCTCACAGTGCCTGCATTTCAGAGAGACACATCTGTGAGCTGGCAGGGCATCCAGACAGCTTGGGGTGAGAACACCCTACTGCTGAAACCGTGCATAAAAGCCAATTCCAGGAGACACAGTGGGCATTTAGCAAAGAGTTCAATATGTTCTGCAGATCTGTTTAGGCCACGTTACTCTGTTTGATGTGCTTTTGGTATCTTGTATGCTTTGGACACTGGAAGCACTCGAATAACAGGTTGTGTGCATTTCCATTCCACCCAACCTGTCCAAAATCTGAGGGGGAAACAGTTAAAGGGAACAGATGAGGTTTTGATGTGAAAAGAACCCAGAATTTCAAAGCAGACTGATTGTTTTCTTCTTTCTAGTGACAAGAACGTGTGCTAACACTGGGGTGAAATATCTAGGACAAATGGAGTTTGGAAGAGGTTGGTCCAGGTTCACTTTTGCATTAGCCACAGTGCTGGTGCAACACACTGTTCTAGGAAAGGCAGCTCCATGCCACTCCTCGGTTCACCAGCATTTCTTGCATTTCCTTTTATTAAAGAGATGTGGCAGCCTAAAGGAGAGCTCTGAGGAACCTGCTATTTAGGGACACCACTGCATCCACATCAGCTGGCATTAATTCCCCTACATAAATGTGCTGCAGAGATCACATTCTTCCAGAGTTCATCATTTCTGCAGCAGCTCCTCCCTCATCCCTTCCCTACCCATATGAAATGAGTGTTCTGTGGAGCAACTGAAGCCACAAAGTGCAGCAGAAGGATCTGAGTGGTGTGATGTGTTTCGACCAGCTCAAAACGAGGAAGAGGCACTGAGAATTCATGAAGAAATGCAATGTTTTTCTAGGTCAGTCATACCAGGTTGAAAACAACAAAACACACAGGCACACCTGCACAAATAGATGGAAAAAATATCCCTCTTGACCTCCAAAAGACAATGATGGAACCTGTAAATCGAGGTATCCTTAACTGGCTGTGTTTGGAAGCCATGGGGTTATGATGGGAAGAGGTTACTATTATCCTCTGGCAGCACATTCTACTTCATATTTGGTTTTACCCGCTCTGAGAGACAAGACCTGTGCCAGGTAGGGCTTTTTAATGAAAAATCCTGTTCCAAGGACCCCTGCTAATAGAGAGATCAAAGAAAAAGCTTGGCTTCTACAAAAGCAGCTGAAGACATACACATCAAACTAAATGCGAGCAGAAATTAGCCAGGAGAGTGAGGACCACTCAGAAAAGAATTCTTATGCTTGATTTAACAAGAGCTGTGTGGTTTTAGCAAATTATTCTTACCACAGTGTTGAGGAAATGCCCTTTTCCAGTGAGTTGCTGATTCGTCATTTCAGCTTCAGCCAACAGGTTCTCTTTGGTTTCCTTTCCTCGGGGAAGTAGCTGTAATTGAAAAGAAAGAGGAGAATGAATTAAATAGATCCACCCTGAAAGTGAATCGCAGCCTTTCAAGTTTCCCAAAGTCAGACAAGCTGCTCCTGTTTCTGAAGGAGAAAAGCAACTGGATGGCCAGGACAGAGGAACCACTTCCAAAGCATTCCAGCCATGCTTTCTAAATTAAGATTCCATCAGGCACTTACTGGATGTTTATAGTGTACTGACTGATTGTGGGAAACATATTTATGGGGATATGAGACCTGCTGATGTCTAGCAGTCGTCCAAGAAAGGCTGGGTGGACAACTTCACTTTGCAAAAGTCATCAAAGGTCAATAGAGACGTTGTGTGATGCTCCATCAAAGGAGCTCCATCAGTCATCTGTTCCCTACACACAGGTTCCCTGAATGTCACGTTGTGCTGCAGATGGCCTGGTGCTGGGTCCAGATGAGCAATGCAACTGACTGAATCATGGAGACAACTTGATATATCATCATTTGGCTTTTATTTAATCCACAATAACATTCCCCTCTAAGCCTAAATTAATTGCACAGTAGTACATATGAGTCACTTAATTGTAATTGTTATTACCTTAATTTCTACAATTACAGTGGATAAACAACTGTACTTCATTTTCCAAATGATGTGGCTTACATTTATAGCATGCATTCTTTCTACCTTGCACATTGCCCAGAGCCAGTCTTAAGAAAATTTACATTGACGTAATATCCTCCGTAGCAGAGGATTCTGAGGCATCACAACTCATTGTGCTCTGCACTTAACCCAGCTGTGGTCGCCTCCTATGTGGGACATGGTGACTAATTAGCACCAGCCTGCCCTACTGTGCAATCACTCCAGCTATCAGCTGAGGATCTGGGGTCTTCTTTTGGTGGCTGTACCCGCTGAGACATCTATAAAACCATAATGTTGTTGGATTTACTGCTTTTCCAGACATTGATGGGCTTTTAATAAACATTTTGTAATCTGCTGGTTCTGGGTTCCATTCTAGTAAATGGCTGATCCGGGAGCAGTGTTTCCTTGCTGCTGAATGAGACAACGCTTTCCCAGCAGCAGAGCTTTGCAGATGCCTCGCAGCTGCTGCGCACATGCAGATCTATAAAAGGAAAGTTCACTAATAACTTTAATTCTTGTTCTCTCCCCTCAAGTTACAATCCCTTTAATTACAGGCATCTAACATTTTTCAGCAGTTCTCACTTCCCAGCAAATAGTTTGGCTAATAGTAGCTGTATTGATGGACCCATCCACCAGAGCACAGAAAGAACCAAAGCTCACAGATTTAGAATGAATGGAGTGTTTACCTGTACATCATTTTAATGGATGGTGAAATTCATTCTCATGATAGGCCCATAAATGTCACTTTCTGTCTGCCACAGCAAAATACTTGCGTAACAAATGGCGTGCTGCATTAATACCCAACAAGAGGACATTCAAAGCAGCTTGACTTGCATTACACACGCTAATAACAGCTCAACCTGGGATTTTTATTCATTCCCGCAGCAGAAACACATGGGTGTAGGTACAGCAACAAGGAAGATGGATGATAGGAAGGCAAATAAACCAGTCTGGCTTCCCAGAAATGACACTCTTTGTTAAGCTTGGGCTTATTCCAGATGCTCTGGTTGAAACAATTATTTTTTAGCCTAGCTCCGAGGAAATTCTGAGACTGGCCAGTGTCATACATTTGTCAGAATAAAGAGTTCCATCTCTGCCATCGTAGTGCCCAGAGAAGCAGTGAAATCAAAGCCCTCAGATCGATGGGTGTGCATGAAAGGGGAGATATAACCCTTTCTTTCTTTATATCCTGTTTTTCCATCGTCTTTCAGAACTGCAGCAATGTCACAGAATCATAGAATCACAGAATTGATCAGGGTGGAAAAGACCTTGAAGACCATCAAGTCCAACCTTAACCTATCCATACTGCCCTAACCCTCAAACCCACTGCTAAATCACATCCCTGAACACCATGTCCCGTCTTTGTGCCTGCCTGCAAAATACTGTGGACACTGGGCAGTATGTGAACTGTAAACATCAATAGGCATTCAGATTTTATTTTGTTTTATAGCACCTGCGTACTTTTTATCCAGGAAAGGTTCCATTTACTGAATTTCCACGAATTCTAGAGTTGTACAGATTAAAAAGCAGCAATACTGCCCATCAGGCCCAGGGACAACAGTGCTTAAAGCTATGAACCCTTTGCAGGAGGAAGCTGCAAGGCACAGAGCTTGAGTAATGCAGAGTAGTTTTCCCCTGCTTGCCAATTCCCATGACCGATGCAGCTCAAATGGCCTCGAAGCATCATCCAAAAGGGCAGTGTTGCTCAGCGTTTGGACAGAGTCATCTCTTAGGTCTGCATCAGAAGGCCAGGAGCATCTGTTAATCTCTTGAGCACTGACACTGGATCAGGACATATGGCAATTGACAGGCCCTCAGAGGAGATGGGATCTGAAGGGTTCATCTGCTGCTGCTATTTTCTCTTGCAGAGCTGCTGTGAGAATATGTTTAAGGCAAATGGCCTTGCTCCACTCTGATGGCCTTTCTGGCTTTTTATGTGAGGAGAGTGGTAATTCCACAGTGATCTTTCAAGAAGGTTGGTTCTCTGTATTTAAGAGCTTTGAATTGTGAAGGGAACAGGAAAATATAATCTTCTTATATTATCATTAAAGGCATCAGCTAATCCTGCTGCAAAAGGTATGATTTGCTGATTGGAAGGAAAAAAATAATTCTTCTACATAGAAATACATATCACCAGCTAATGAAAACTTCTTCCCTGTTCCTCGAATGCTTATCTGCATCTGATATATGCCAAATCCCTTCATGGTTAATACAGAATCCCCATGTAGCAAATGCTGTGTCCCTTCCTTTACATACTTTCCTTTCTTTTCACTGCTGTAGAAATTCAAGCTGCAGAAAAACAGCAAATTACTGATGCTGGGACACAAACACAATGCAGTTTTTTTAAGAGGTAGCAGTCAGGTGGGTAGTCAACCCAGGGTGAGGTCTGGGGTGCACACTCAGTTCTTCATGTTGCTGCTGACTTGATCTCTTGCCTTAGGCAAATCACTTCACCCCTATGTGCCCATGGGGAAAATCAATATTAGAACACCCAGCTTTGCCCCACTTCTTTCAAAAGCAGAAAAGAAGGAAAGATCTGTCTAGCTGTGTGACAGTGATCTCTATCAGCCCTCTTGGCCTGGGCAGGATGGAAGGAGGTGCTGACTGTAAATCCCTCCTTTTCACAGACAGATTCCCCACCAAGTGAGCCTTGAGGAGGCACAGCAGTTGTGCAAACTCCCAAGTGAGGAAGAGGGATGTGAGCAGTGTAAGTCTGCTTCTGTGCAAAGCCATTTATGCTGTCAATTTGCTGACGGTGCATTTTCCCCCATGGCGTATTTTGCTATGATTATAGGTGCAAATTGGCTAGATTTACCTTGCTGCAGTGTGTTTATGACAGTTCCATCTGCAGGCATGCAGGAAATTGGCTTTGCTAATAACACGCATTGCTTCCCTTTCCTTTTTCCATCCTTCTACAGAGATCAGCTCCAGACCCTGAACACACAGATCTGCAGTGGCTTCAGACATTCCATGATTGCAATGAGCTCAGACATTCCCAAAGCGCCTGTATATTGCCAAAGCTGAACAGAACTACAACATGGGGGGGGGGGGGATGGAGGAGAAGGGTTAATTTAAAAGTAGCCTGATTAGCTTTTACTTTGATTAATTAATGTTTTCATGGCCCTTTAGAAAGAAAAGCCCTTCTGGCAGCCATGTTAGCTCTGTGAGGTGCCACCAATGTATCCTGACCAGCTCACTGCCCAACCTGCGGCCTGCAATGGAGTAGGCCGCATCTTTACATCTTACACCACAGGCCTCCAGATTTGGGGTGTTTTGTTCTTCTGTGCTTAGTCACAAAGGCACTAAATATGCCAAAATTCCTCCAAACTTACCTTTTTTCAGGATTCCTGCCTTTTTCAGGTTTCCAGCCTCTTTTTCACCCCTCACACCCACACTGTCCTCAGGCCTTCCCCACAGCGACAAAACCAGGCGCTGAGGCAAGAAGGAATGTGGGCCAGCAGTGGGATAGAGAACAGAAATGGAGTTTCAAGCTTGATGCACCTTGCGTGGAAATATGAGTGGAAGCCAAAGAACCCCACAGAGCTGTGTGGGATGGGGACAACCACCAAGAAATCAGCTGCAGATGATGGTTTTACAAGTACAAAAGGCACGCAGGCCGGAGAAATGCAGAGAGGCTGCTGCTTCAAATACTGGAGGAACTCTAACATGCGAATGGGAAATATTACATTAAGAAGGCTCATAGGGAAGAGTAGCCCTGTGACATTAGCTAGAATTACCTTGGGAACATGGGTTGACCATCACCAAGTGCAAAGACACAACCAGCTCCCGACACCGCCGGCAGCAGACGAGGTTTGCAGCCAGCTGGCAGCAGAGGGTAAGTCTCTTATTTTAACATTTATTTGGTGCCAGTATTTTGCAGTGCTGAGTGATTGCAGCGCTATTTGAAAATGAATAAAATTATATTTGGATTTCCTATTTCTTCTCTTTTTTTTTTTCTTTCTTTCTTTTTTTTTTTTTTTTTTCTCTTTCCTTAATGACTTGCTTTTAGTTAATGAAACGGACGCTGCTTCTTGGGAAAGAAAAAGAATAGGCTGTGATTTCCAGCCAAATGAGTATGTGCTTGCCAGGGTCTGTCAGTGCAATGCCCCATTAAATTCTGGGCAGGATCTGGGCACAGGGAGCTGCTGCACCATCAGCACCTGAAACCCTTCTCTTGTCCAATCCTTTCTGTCCCATACCCGAATTTAAAGCTCAATGCTGTTTGTTGGTCTGTTATAACAAGGTGTGAATGTGTTAATGCGATCACTTCAGGAACGCTCTAAGAGGAAATGTATTGTGCTGACCAAAAAGTGGGCAGCAGTTGTTATTTTGAAAGAAAACATCCTTTATTACCTCAGAGTAACAACTGTGTCTTGGAAATGTTCTTAAGATCCCTTTAAGCTACAGTAGTCACAAAGGTAATGTGTTTCTTTGGCCCAAATATAGCAGGCACCCTCTACTCCACTTGGCCCTAAGCAGGTGAGCCAGCCTGGTACATCTCCACCAGAGGGCTGGAAATGCAAACACATAGTAATTTGGTTAAGTGGGAAGAGGAGGAAAACTCATCATAATAGTTCAAAACAAGAAACCCAAAACCAACAACCACCCCGAAAACAACAAATAACAGCTGCTTTTTGCAGGAGCAGCAACGGCCAATTTTCCTTCTCATAAAAGAGAGAAATGATGTGTGTCTCTGAGCCTGCTGCAGCTGCAGAGCACAGCCCTAACCAACTTTCCGGAACAATATGATAGATTGTATCTGCATAATCAGAAGGAGGCAAGATCCTAAAGGCACAGAAGTACTAACAGGCAGGAAAGCCAGGGCTCTGTGTGCTCACCCCATGCATCACCTCAGCAATTACCTTCATACTTACACAAGTGCACTGCTTGTGGTTATATTTTTGGCTGAAAAGAATGCATTTGGGCACTCTTTTGAGAGGTGGGGTTGCAAATATTTGAACTCCTTGCTTCTGTTCCACAAAATCACTCTGCTGTTCCTTGCTGCATCTCTGTCATTTTGGGCTAAGTGTGCTGAGCTGTGTGAGTCACAGTTCTCATTTGCATCACCTGTGCCATTTGCTTTCTCCTAAACACTCTTGTTCCTGGAATTGCATTATTTCTCAGAATCTCCATGGACTTCTTTCTCTCCCTCATCCCTTGTGGTGAGCATCATATTTTCATGGTTGTGAGTAAAGTAAAATACTGAGAATGCACGCTCCAAAGAGGAAAGAAAGACACATTCTGGGAAGGAAAAAAAAGCATCAATTGCCTTTTGTGACACAAAGTTGTGAGTTTAGAACTAAGTGCAGCTGTTGTACAGAATGGTGACGTAGGTCTGCACTTACTCAATGATCCTGAAAGATGTCTGTGGGTGGCACAGGACCAAAAGCAGATTTAAGCTTCTGCTCTCAGAGGTGAAGCTCTCTGCCTCAAAGTGCTACTCTGACTCATCTCACAGCAGGGCCATGATTTGATACACGCTGTAGCCAGATGTGGCCACGGAGATAACACTTCACCAGATGTGTTCAACAGATGTGAGTGACCTCAGTGTTACTTCAATGACCTTATTTTCCCTCCACAGATCTTCAGTCACACGTATGTGACTTTCTCAGCCTTCTGCTGAAATTAAGAACATAAATAGTTACGTAGCTCATCTGGTTGCAGATGGAGTGTGCTTCAGGTTAAGTTTCTATAATTGCTGAAGTTGAAAGGCAAAGAAAGAGAACTCCTAGTGTTTGTTTTGTCTTTAATCATGCCTTTACAAAGTCAGTTTTGCGGATCCCTGGGGTTTAGCTGGAAAGTTTTGCACATCTAAGAGAGGCGGTGCTGCCTTCCTCCTGCCCTCTCCATTATTTGTCTGTTCCTTTGTGGTGGGTCCCTCTGAATCCGTGAGCATTCTCTGGGCTTTGTTGTTAACTATATTTATTCCTTGGAGATGGCTTTCACTGGGTTGGCAAACAAGGCAGGTCCTATGAGATCCTACAGCCTTTGGCTCTCTGATGGCACCAAAAAAATGTGTCTATAGGCTTTGTAAATGCAGGTGTACAGAGAAAGTACTCTGCTAATCCCACTGCACTGCAAGGTCACCCTTACTAGACACTGGAATCTGTGTGGGAGATGTTGCAAATATCCCAAGAACAGAAAGAGCTCCATTGTGAGCATGTGACAGGAGCCTAAACCAAGATCCACTTCTGCAGGAAACTCAGATTGCTCTGGTCCCCCTGCGCACAGAATGAGCTGTGTTTTAACAGGCTTATATGTTTAGCTTATTTCTTCACAGAGCACTCCTTTCAGCACATAAACAATATAGCTAACATCTATCACATTCTTTGCTTTCCTGTGTCCTGAGAAAGGAGCATCTGGGGACTGGAAGCAGTACAAATGGTGCCATGTTTCAGATAGAGAAGGCAATGTCAGAGAAACACTCCTTGTGTTGGGCATCTTGGGAAGTGCTGAACTATCTAATCCCTTTTCTTCCTGGAGACAGTGATGCTCCTGGGCTGTGTGATTCAGGTTAACTTCAGGATTTGGTTGCTTTTGCATTTTGGAGGTGGTACAGCATGGCCTGCAGGATGAGCACAGATGACCTCATGTCTAGAAGAGTGTGGTGCACCCTGTTCGTCTGCTTCCAGCCAGAACAAATGCACTTCCTGAATGTCTTGAGATCTGATTTGAAGCGGTTCCCCGTTCTGAATGTCTCCCTTCAAAAACAAATACATAAATAAATAACTTGCAGGGATTAATATGTCTTCTCTTAAGGGAATAGGAAAGTCCCAGTCTCCTGCACAAGAAAAAGGTAGGCTCTGAGTATAAAGCAATTACACTTCAGTACTCTATTCTTTTTAAACATGCATGGAAATCAGAGAGGTATCTCCTTGAAAGCTGCTGGAGCCTCACTGATCAGACATCTCCTTCACCACGTACCATCAGACTTTGAGGGCAGGCAGAAGGTATGTGGTGGGAGTTGGGAAGGGATGTGCACCCTTCCCCCAGCCTTGCAGCACAAGGACAGTCATTGCTCTTCTCTGTCAAAAGCTCTAATTCCTAATTTGGGAGGTAATTCTAGTGCAAATGAGTGCGCCTTGCAGATAGAATTAGAGTCTGTGTGATGATTTGGAAAATACAATCAATTTACTCCAATTGTTTGTACATGTCAGATCTCTCCAATAATGAAGAATTTACTCCTCGTGCATGAATACAAACAATGAGCTATTAGCCATGCGAGATGAGAGAGCCTGTCAGAAGCAAAAACCCCAAGATGCGATGTGCTACATCTGAACATCAGTGAGGATGTGCCCAGGTCTGTGCCATGGCTGTGGGGTGGAAGCACTGTGGCTTCAGTGTGTGATGAGGGGATCTCCTCCTGGCCTAGGAGATGGAAATCAGCTCCTCCATCCTGGATGATGTGGGAGGAAGGTGAAGGAAAAGCTCTTGATCCTTCTGCCATAAATGGGGAAGAGAATCTGCTGGATTTGGAGCTGCAGTGCCTCTGAAATGGGGTTTGTATTGATCCCTATTGCTAAGCCAGCCTATATCAGGTTGCTCCCGAGTCACGGTGGCTGCAGCCCTTAACAGTGCTTCTCCATGGCTCCCCAAGGGCTTAAGGTGCCTCTGGAGCTCCTAAAGGATGCTACAGTGCAACATCTATTGAAGTCCTAATTGGGACTTTACTGATGTTGACCATTATAAATAGTGTAGCTGTGGTTTCTCAGTTGCAGTAACACGTTTCTTAATATTTTCCCCATCTGGAAGACAGACTGGATCTCCAGCTGCATACAAGAGCTGTGGATTATTTGACTATACGGTGATTTCCATCAGCGCACAGTCTCGTGTTTCTACCTCTTTTAAAGCTCTTACAGACTGTTCCTTTGTTCCACGCCCATCCAGGGCTCGTTAGAGGGTTAATGGAGAGTGACTGTTGGTCTAATCATTAATTTCAAATCATTTCATGCTCTGATCTAAACCGCTTTTTAGGAAGCAAACAGTATGCATATTTCATGAAATTAATTTCAATGTCTGTTTAATTGTGAGTGCTCTCCGTGAGCCTACGAGATACTTACTGCTCCTTTTTGAGCTCACAAACATGGAAGCTATGAAACTGATAATGAACTGCTGCATCCTGAACCTCCTTCAGCCCCTTGGACTGGGAAGCAGCTGTTGGGAAAGGTTGGTACCACATCTGCAGACCACAAGCCCTGTGTTGCCTATTGGAAGGGGTGACTGCCTTAGCAGGGCCTATGCTGGCTGCTGGGAGAGGATGCTGGAGTGCAGAGCTCACCTCTGTGCTGCATCCAGGTGGGAGATCCTTGTGGCTGTACGTTATTTAGGCGTACAGATGTTAAAGCATATGTATCCTATCTCTGGGGCCAGCCTTAATGCTGTGGGAAATGTATGAGACAGTAAAACCTACATTATCTGGGATTTAGGATGTTTGCTTTGCAGAAGGGGGGATTAGAGAATAGAAAGCCTGAAATGACCATCTGTCTGCAGAAAAAGGATACTGTGAATTACAATTTCTGTGGTCATTTTCCCTCGTTTCCTTGGCTTTGTTTGATAACTTCTAGCAGAGGTGATGTCCTTGTGCCCCCAAACAGTGACATAGTTCACGCTGAAGTTTTCTTCTCCTTATGTCCTTTTCCGTGGAGCTGCAAGATATCTGTAGGAAGCATTCACTTATCTGTTGCTCTCAGAGTTCTCTTCTTTTTGCAGCTCTGCATAATCTTAGTGCTTCCAGCACCTTCTCTCTAAAGAGTGACAGCTGTGAGTATGCACCTCGTTTCTGTATTGCTTCTACATCTAGCATGGAAATGCAATTGCCTCTGGGGTGGAATGACTCATGCTGTTGAACCTATCACTGCACAATAGTTTAGGTCAGGAAGAAAGTAGTAATACTGTGTGCTTATATAGTAGCATTGTCGATTTTTGCAATGTGATTGTGGATCTAATGGTATTTGATGTTTCTCTGTAGAGCCTCTTTTCCTGGAAACACAGGAAGCTCGAGCTTCTGTTTTTCAATAAGTTTCCAGGCCTTGTGGCTTTAGAGAAGGAATGTGAAAATGTGTGAAATGCAGCCTACAGATTCACAGTCCGGGGTATCTTGGGGAACAGGAGCTTTTTTTGCTTACTGTATGTTTTCATTTCTCCCTCCCTCCCTTACGCCCTTCCTCCCTCCTTCCTTCCTCCTTTCCTCCCTTCCTCCCTTCTTTTTTCCACTTAACACACAAACCAGCACCCCCCACTTATCATTTCCTTGTTTACAGCAAGGTGAGTCGTATTTACAGTGCTGGGGAATTTGTCAGGAGATGCATTCTGCTCGTCATCTGTTTCTTCCCCATTTCAGAAAGCAATTAGCAGGCGGAGCATGTGAATAACAAAATGTGCTGGAAGGGGCTGCTCACCCAACTGTGCCGAACAAAACGGCTGCTGTCAGTTCCTGCAGGCTGACAGCTCTGACACCAGGGTACAACCCAGGTCCTGTAAACAGAGATGCCCTGAAATGGCAAGTCAGCAAGAAAGAGAAAAAAAGAGGTGCACAAGTAACAGAAAGCGGACATCAGGGATTTTGAGAGAACAGCCTTGGGGCAAATAATGGCCATTGGGAACATAGAGCATAAAGCTTGGTCCTTCCTCTTTCCATGTAAGCTGGGAAATACTGGGGGAAATAACTTCTTTTGCACTGACTTTTGCTGCTTCTGATGCAAGCTGTGCTGAGGCAGTATGTGAGGCTGCGGTGCAGCAGCTCATTGCCATAGGAAGGATACAGAAGCGGACCTTTGTGTCAAGGTCTGCTTTGACCGTCCAGCAGCAGCTGTGCAAAGGGGCTTTGAGACTCAGGAACAAAGTGGTTATTTAGGAGGGAGATGTTTGTTGTTTTCATGTTCTTTTGGAAGGATGGGCTCAGCTCCTTGGCATGGGATGCTACTGGCTGGGAATGTCACGCACAGCCCACACATCACTGATATAGACATAGAAGCACCCATGTGCTGGGCATGGTCCACTGCTGCAGCCTGGAGCTCTGTTAATGCAGGTGGATGGGAGCACATGTCTGCATTCCTGATCTAGGTCCAAATGCTGAGCATTCTCCTGGCTTGCTTTTGTCTGCTTTTAGATTGAAGACAAGGGAGGAAAGGGGAAAGGAGAGTGAATAACGAGTAGATGTTAAATTTCTGTTTATGAAAGGCTTCTTGATGGCAGTCATTTAAACAGCACTCAATAAAATACACTCCCTCGGAAAAGCCAGTTCAATTCTGTACCGTACACGGATTTGCAGTATCCAAGACAGATGAGATCTCTCCCATGCTTTCACAAGAAACAATTTATTTACAGCTGTCAGGCCTGCATGGACATTGCCAAACCTGGCAGCTCTGCAGAATAAGCCTTTGTTTGGTTTATCTTCCTTGCTTCTTCCTTCAGCCAAAGCTTTGTTCCAAGAAGGTCAAGGGACAGTCCTGTCTGTCAGCTCATCCAGACCAGTGCTGTGAGTTGTTGTCAGTGTGTGGAAAGGATCTGTGCAGAAATCAGTGCTGCACAGGAGTCCATTGAAAGGGAAATCTTGTTTGGAGGGGAGCAGAGGTTGTGCTGTAGGGAGATGAAGGATCATGTTTGATGCAGCAGGTGGTGGAGCGTTCTATACCCTTGGTGTGAAGATGCGCATCCTCTGAGGCCTCAGCATCTTGCTCTGCCACAGCGACTCCCCTCCATTCCTGCACTGATTCTAGTGGGCTGGGAGCATTCCTAGCACTGGGGGCTTTATCAGCTGCGCTGCAGGCTTCTTCCTTCATCCCTGCCAAAGGGTTTGCAGCCTGCGGCCTCTGCTATGCAAAGGCAAAACGTTTTGCTGCCAAGAGGATGGTGTAACTGAGATTTAAGGTCTGTCTGTATGCAAAACCCTGCCGCGTTTGAAATGGAAGTAGAAACACAGTCATCCTCAATCTGTTTTTTTTGTATGATTCACAAGGGGACTTCTGGGCCTTGAAAAGAAAAAGCATGTCCAATGCCAATAGATAAGGTTGCGGTGCTTACTGTTGCATTAGCAGCATTTTAATTGCAGCATTGATGTCAGAGCATTGAGTGAATGTGCATTCATACCCCATCAGCTTTATCAGTGACAATGTTGTTGCCATTTAAATGTGTGAGGAAGCAGGCTCTGAGGTCAGTGTCTTGCATAGGATCATTTGGAGGCAGCAGCTGAGCTGAGCCCCTGTGCCTCTATATTCCCTGCACTGGAGGTAAAAAAAAGCTTCCTCCAACCTGAGCCACTGATGCCCAGGGTACTCACCTCCTTTTTGGGGCAGAGGGAGCAGAGATATGAGTGGAGAGCTGTCTGGGGCTGGAGAAACTCCTCGTGTTGCTCATCCTGGTGCCTTGGGGCTCCCTGCTACTAACCACAAGCTGCTTTTGTGTCCTTCTCTCCCTTACTGGTGGCTCTGATGGCCTGTTGTTTAACATCAGTTTCACCTTCATTGCCAAAGCTGTGAGTGCGACTGGGCCCAGCAAAGAAGTGTAATTAAAGTTTGCTCAGACAAAGGCGTTTGGTGACGAGACGCAGTGTTGCTGAATCCACAAGGGGCACAATTAACTGATAAGAGTAAACTAATTGTTATTCATATTAAATTAGGGCACAGGTGATTTGGAAAATCTATAGACACTCCCATATGCTTTGCAATTTTGCATTGCAGATTATGGTTTTATAAGGCCCTTCTGGGATTCAGATTATAGAGGCGAAGCGTGGAGCTGTATCTAAACTGAACCTACTGTTTCCTGATTAACTACATGATAAAAACATAAATGTGCACATCAGAGAATTTATCACTGTGTTTGCATATTAATTTTTCTTCCCAGGAAAAAAAAACACAACCAGTTTTTTATAGAAGCAAACCATTGCACTTCGTGACAACTGAGTGAACCCAGAGCCAGTGATGTGATTTCAGTGCCGTCACAGAACTGTTTGGAGGTGGAGGTGGCTAACAGAGACTGGGCATGTGACAGGGATGTGTGTGGGAGATATTTGCTGCTTTGGTGCTCTCATGCTCTGTGTTTAGGAGGTAAGAAGCAGCAGGACAAGGGGCTGCACATGGATGTAGGCACTGCATAGAGTTCTTGCACTTGTGGGGCAGTGTTCTAGCAGGTTCTGTTGGTTTAAAGGAGCACTGAAATGAATATTTATAAACAGGTGTAGTAGAGATGCGAAGTCAGGTCTTGAAACAGTGAATGAGCACCTAGTGGGAAGGCAGGGCCAACCCCAGGGGAGCTCAGGTGCATGCAGTGTACCTGAGTGACCAGAAGGACTTGCTGCTAAGTCTCCTGGCCCCCAAAAACATGAAGAGCCTTCGACGTGTCATCTGAAAGTCTCCATTTGGGCTAATCTCCCTTATCACACCAAGGCACCCAGTGGGAATCCCAGCCCTGTGCTTATTTTCTTGCTTATTCTCCTGCTTGTGGTCTCCAGTTGTGGTACCTGGAGCCAAATCAAGTTTCTATCCAGTACAATCCATGTGTGGAGGTTTGGAAGGCAGAACTTAATTACTGAGTAGCACAGAGAGAGCTGCATCACTGCTTCTGTTTGTTTGCTAACAGGGTGCTTCCCAATGAATTAAAATCCCTCTGAAGACCGTTTGGTGGATGTGATTGAGTGCTGTTTGGGGTCCATTGGTCTCTGAACAATCTCTGCCTTGGATTCTGGCCAAAGCAACGATCAGAGAAAAGCTGCAGCTGGACAAGGAGCCCAGGCGTTATTGAATCACTCCTGTTAACTCCCAGCAACGTATTAAACCATTTCCTCTTTGATGCTCCCCTGAGTCAGGTTTACCTGTGATGGGTCTTTAGGCTGTGAAGTTTCTTCCAAGCCATCAAGAAAAAGCACTGCTTGCAAGGAGCTCTGTGTGATGGTGTCTCTCCTTCCAAAGCCAAAGCCTGGCTCTCATCTGGGGTGGAACTTCAGTCTGAGGTTTCTTTGCAGGAGGAAATCCAGTGGTGAAGTGCTACGCTTGGCCTGAACTTGTTTGAGGATTTGAAGGGGAGAGCACCACCTGCTGATACGTCACTGCGGCTGTTCTCTCTGTCCCCCCCCGTGCTGGCTCTGACCCCTCCTAACTGTGTGACTCGAGTATCTGTGAAGCATCCCAAGGGCACCCTGCTTCAACAGCTGGGATGTGCATGTGTCCTTCAAGCGTGCACAGAGACTCGATGGGGTAAAAGAGCTCCTGACAGGTGGTACTGCCAGGGAGGGAAGCATATCCTCATCTTAGTATAAAGGGAAAGATGGGCCATAGGGTATTCTGTGGCTCTTTTGTGCTCAGGGAAGGGTTTTCCTCCAACAGCCCTTTTACTCATATTGAGTTGTCCAAAGCCCTCTGCAGGTGCCTGATCCTTTGTGTGTGTCCGTGGGCTGTGAGCTGGTACCCAGCCTGCACCCCTAGCTGCTCACCCCATGCTGCAGGAGTCATGCTCATTGATGAGGAAGCATCTCCAACACCTTGTGTAGGTTGTGAAATAGACTTCTTGGGTGAAAACTAAGGAGATTTTGGATGGGGTGACAGCTTTTATTGCTGCTTGTTGTACATTTACTAGAAGAAAAAAAGAAACCTTGTCACCAGAGCAGATTTGTCACAGAATTATCTGCTGGTTTCCCCCCCACACCCCTCACTTAAGTCTAACAGACTAAAAGGCTGGAATAGCTCTTTGTAGAGCTGGTAAGACATGGGCATTCTCATCATGTGTTGGAAATGGTCTGTTCAAATAGCAGAATGTGTGGCTCCACTCCATAAGAAGCTTATCCTCTGCTTGAAAACCCATTGGCCTCCAGGTAGAAGCTGGGATAGGAGGCACCTACTGGTGGATCTTTGTGCCCAGCTCGGACCAAAGGAAGAACAAGTACCTGTTCCAGAGGCTGAATGGAACAGACAGGCTCCTAAAGGGAGTAAGCATTAATGGGTTGAGAGATGCATCGCATGGAGAGCTAACGTGAATGGCAAATTGGGGTTGTGAGTGTGAGCAGCCACTGCTCAGCCTTGAAGTGGGATTTTCAAATGAAAAACCCACTTTCTAGTGTTTTTAGACAGGGCTGGACCATCTCTTTCCTCATCCATAGGCAATTTCTCAGCCCTGGGGTTGCTCTGGCAGCTGTGATGCTCCATCCCAGCAGCCCGGCGCTGATCGTGTGCTGAGCTGTACCCTGCTATTTGCAGAGCATTTGCCCTCATGCTTTTCCCTTTGCCCCGTGCTGCCTCGGCTAATGAGGTTATTGTGCAGCCGGAGAGAGGCATCCGCTCGTGTTTGTGCCTGGCTGCAGCTCGGAATGGAGATGCTCCTGACAGTGCCAGATGGAGAGCAGGGAAAGGGACGGCAGCTCTGCCACCTCCCGGGAAAACAGCCTGGTGGGAGCATGCCCTCCCCAGCACCGAGCTATTGGGGTCTGCAGGGGAGATGAGGCAGTGCTGGGCAGACAGAGCACACCAGGCTGCAGCACCGAGTCTGGGCTTTGTTGTGCCTCCAATCCTATGGTAATAAACCTTACATAAACCTAGCCAGAAGCATAGCATTAATATTTAAAAAATGACATTTAAGGTATTGAATATACGCTGCGTTCTCCAGAAGAATATCTGTGTGCGTGCATGTGCGCACTTGAGGCTTTGTTTTGCTTTTATAGCGGATGGCTGTGTGTATGTATTTTACTCGGGGTATTTGCGCTATAATAAGAAGGGGGAGGGAGCAGGGAAATACTGCTCTGTTTATATTCTCTGCTGTCAGTGGTGGAGCTGGATGGTTTAGGTTCAGCTCCTCTGAAGCACTCTGATTTCCAGCAAACAACTGCCTTCCCCCCACCCTGAGACCCTGTAGGAGCTTTGCTGAGCCTCTCCTCAAGCCCTCCCCTTGAATCTGGCTCTGGTAACGTGGCGTGCTCCATATCCAGCGTGCAAACAAGTTGATATGCTAAAGTTCAAAGGGACAACCTTGGAAAATGTCAGAGCAGTCGCTCTGCACTGTTGTTCTGCTGCTCTGATCACAAAAAGGAGCTCTGAGTGCCATAATTTGCAGGCTGGGGGCAGGGGAGGTACATAGCAATGTCTCCATACGTGCCTATGTCCCTCCTAAGCTTCTTTGACTCTTTTCCCGGTTCCTTTCACCTTTGTGAGTCTTTGGAGACACTGATGCAGAGCTGAACCTGAAACGTTACTGCTCACCCATAATTTTTATAAATCTCAGGTGTGACACATCTCCTCTCTTTCCTCCCTGCATTTTTATGTGTTTAGGTTTTGTGACAGGAGCTCTTTTATGTCACTTCTCTCTTGTTTTTCCCTGTCAGTCCCAGCCTTGAAACAGTCAGCAGCGATGCCCTTTCCCGTCTCTTGCTATAGGCCTCCAGGGACAGCTCCTGCCCATCCATCTCCTGTGAGCCACACCAGCAGTGAGCTGGGGACATGCTGGAAAAGCACCGGATCTGAATCTGCCCTTTGATATAAGCGGACATTATGCATTTTTAATAGACATAGAGCTCAGTGAAACCCTTAGTACTAGCTGAATTGGCACAAAAATCCCAGGCAAACAGTCTTTGGAGCTGATGTCTCCCCAGGTACCTTGCAGAAAATGAGCCCAAGGACACAAAACCACCACGTTCTCTTTGATTTCAGGAGCTGGTTCATTTTGCAGAGGACATGGCTGAGCAGAAGGCACACAGTGGTGGTCCTCTGTGCAGTCTCTCTGGATTGGCCAACCCAGAGATGCTTCTCATTCACCTGCAGAGCAGGTGTAGTGTGAGAGGGGAGGCTGTTGCAAGACACCTTCCTTTAAGGCATCTCCCTCCATCTCCAGCACTGGCCTTGAGCTGGCCAGCAGACATCCCTGTGCCCTGACAGCCCTTTTGGTCCCCCCCATAATGAAACACTTGGTGGCAGTGATGGAAACAAATGGTGAAAATCTGAGGCTGTTCCATGATACAGAACTCCTCCCTCTGAGTACTGATTCTTTTTGCAGAAACTTGAAGGCATTTTCTTTCTTTGTCGTTCCCTTTTGGTAAAGTGCAAGCAAATCCCTCCATACCTATGTGTTACCATGGCACTGTAAACTTGCCAGATGGGAAAGAGGGAGCAGCAAGGCATTAGCTGTGGCTGTAGGTCTGTGCACATACACTGATTGGTAGCCAGGAGGTGATGGTAGAGTGTGGTGGGAGCTGGAAGCAGGTAGGCAGGCAGCAGTGGCAGGGAAGCAAGAGGTAAGTCCCCCCCAACCTCAGGGCTGGTTGTTGGCTCGTGATAAGCTGCCTAGCTGTGAGCGTGGCATTCTGAGGCATATGTATTGTGGTGTTCAGCCATCTCAGAGAATTCTGCTGCTGAGCATGAGTCAGCCCTCCCTGGGTTAACTGTTAAAGAGCAGTATCAAAAGATATGATCTTTTTCTGATCCCTGTGCCCTTCAAGCCCTTCCCTCTCTAAGTGGCCCCAGCAGAGAAATGGAGTGTCCCTAAGGTCTCACTGCAGTGTCACAGCTCATAGAAGTGAGATGTGACTCCCAGCTCCCCATGGACTTGGTGCGATTGTCCTCACATTAAGCAGTGTGGAAAGACATGATGCTAAATAAGAGGAGTTGTGTGACATCTAAGGAGCAGGGCCCACTGGTTCAGAGCCCAGGTGGACTCAGCCTGGGAGCCATCAGTCTGAGTCTGAGTGCTACAAGGCACGAAGGGTGCTGTATGAAGCAGAGCTCAGCCTGCCTTCCTGAGAGCCTTGCTTTCCATCTAGCATCATGTCACCACTCTGTCTCGGAATGGTGCTGAGCCTCCTCACCAGCAAGACCCGTCCCTCGCACCCATCCCTTCCAGCCTCATGCTTCCCTCTTGCTGCTGAGCTGGGAGAGCATCTCCCTTCGCCTGTGGCAGTAAACTCACTGGGTGATGCCGTGGAGTGAGGATAGCAACAACCAATTCCTTAAGGGGCCATCTCAGAGCCTTTCCTGGCTTTTCCTCCTGTCGCAGGGAGAAGTGCCCCTGCCTAAGTGGAATAAATTGGTACAGACCATTAGCAGCGCAAGACCTCCTCCAACGGGGGAAAGGAGGGGGCTGTCGGCGCTGCTCTGGATACAAAGCAGCCAGCCACGCTCTGGCTCCTTCCTCCCGCATCCCGTTGGCCTCCTCCTCCCTGTTTGCACGCTCCCTCCCTCCCACGCTCGCTCCCTCTCTCATTCTTTCCTTCCCTTACCGCTGCAGAGAAGCAGACCTGGGGAACTGATGGTCCACGAAGGAGGAAGGAGCTCTCCCCTGCGTTTCTTTGAGGGTGAAACGGAGAGGCAGAGATACGATGAAGGAGCGTTTTTGTTGCTGCCTGGATTAAGAAAGAATACATAAAAAATATATATAAATAAATAAAATCCGGACCCAACAAACAAGGAAAAAGGGAGGAGAGAAGGAGGAGGAGGTTGCTGGGGGGAGCCCACTCCAGTGGGTGAACAGCTGCTTTGAATCGTGCCTCTGTTCCCAGGGATTAAAGCATGAATGGGAGCAGCCTCCCAGCCACGATGGAGAGAGAAGGCGGTTCAGGCTGTGGGAATAAGGTAACTCTTGCCTCTCACAGACATTGCATGGCTGAGCTGAGCAGGACAGAGATCCTTTATGCACTAGGGCTGGGTGTGTGTATGTGTGCATGCAATGGGCAGGGTGTGGGAGGAAGCAAGAAAGACTCCAAGCAATTTTACTATCTCTTTCAGTGTATTTGAAGGATGCACAAGGGGTCTTGGGGGCTGCAGTGCTGGAGATCGCTTTACCTCCCTTTCTCAGGCTGGGTGCCATAGGATGTCAGGCTGCCTTGCCTGGGGAAAGGCTGGCTGGGAAAAAATGCCCATGTCTCGCCTCCAGGAGCACTGTGCTCCCAGCTTTGCCCTCCCAGCCCTGCACCTGCTCTGGGGCTCCCCTCGTGGGCTTGTGTGTGGCTCTCCAAGATCTGCTTGGGGACTTCAATGGCCCTGTGTCCCCCAGAGCCCACCCGTGTACTCTGCAGAGTGACAGGAGGGAGGTGAGAGGCAATCAGAGAGTTGCTTTTCTCTTTCCTGTGTCAATCTCTGCCTTTTCTTTGAACAGAAAGAGCAGGGATTTAGGAGGAGGGGGAACTGAAGTCCCTTTCATTCGTGCCAGCCAGTGGCGAGAGCCAACTTTGGGGCTGCTTAAAGGGAAAAGCTTTCCAAGTGTTGGTTGTTTTGCTTTTTGGTTTTTGGGGTTTTTTTTTTTGAGGAAGAAGAAATGGTTGTGCAATGCTCTGCCAGCGGAGGATGATCTCTGTGTCATGTCATGTTGTGTGAGCGGACTGGGATGAGAAATAGTGATTAACGGCCAGAAAGTCCATAGCGATCAATGAAGCAGTCCACAAATGACGCTTGCCCTTTTCCTGCTGAGCTTCTCTCTGCTATAGTTCCTGGATCTGTGACCTTTAAGGTCCTCATTTCTCTCAGCCAGACCAGAAAGTACAATTTCAAACCATGCTGGGAAGTGGCTCAGCCCAGATGTTGTTTGGGAAAGCATGGAGGAAGTCCTGATGTCTCCAGCTGCAGATACCATACCCACTTCATGCCCTTAATCACCTTTGGGGGCTTCTTGGAGGGTCTTCAGCTTGGCATGGAGCTAGGAGGAATTTGCTTTGATTACTTTGCTAGCGGCATGTCACAGATCATGTGCACACAGTGCAGAGAGTCACAAGCCCTGATGAGCTGTCGATTGACTTCAGAGCTTGTATACACTTGTAAGGAGTTCACAGCCTGATGTTTGCTATGGACTCGGAGGCTGTGCAGTCTGTTTGTAGGTCTTGTGTGCTTGTCTGACACGTGTTCCTGAACATCTACAGCAAGGTGATGCCAACTTGTGAAAACATCTGGGGTTGTGTATGTGCATGGACATCAGTACAGAAGCTGGGCTGTGGAAATGTGGAGTGGAGCTTCCTTTTGTATTGTGAGTAATTCTTGCTTATGTGAGGACACTGAGCCATTGAAGTGCATCTTGCTGACTTGTTTGTGTGATTAGTGCTTCCCTATATGCAAGTCTCTGATGGGAATGAAGTGACCAAGATTTGGCTTGAGAAGATGGTTGGGATTGCTTGGGTAACCTGACAGGGTCAGTGTGAAAAAGGTGGGAGAAAATGGAGGCGTGTGGGGGGGAGGGGAAGGTAAAATAACTTTCAGTACGTAGCCCCAACTCTTCTCTGCATCAGCTTCAAAGCAATGAGAAAGATGGAAGATATTCAGAAGAAGGGATGGAGTAATTAGGCTGTGGAAAAGAAAGATATTGTGTCAGAAGGGCTAACCCTGTGATATGAGCCGAGAGCCTTGGAAGTGGGCAAAGCTGGCAGGGCAGTGGATGCTGCAAGGAGGGGAAGGCAGCTGAGCAACATTTTTGTTTTCTTGGTAGAATATGTTGGGGTATATGAGAGAGGGAAGAAACGCAATGAGCGATGCTGACTGTGAGTACTTTCCCATCTCATGCACCCAAGTTCTGAATCTCTCCTGCCTTCCCATAGGCATTCCAGGTGAATCACTTAGCTCTCCGGCACAGCACTAGGAATCTGGGGTCAGTAGTGAGGTGGTAACGGCTCTAATGAGAGCTACTGCTTCTGAGCTGGGCTAACTTGAGGAAGGTGCAAGAGATGGGATGTAAACCTCGTGTCATTTCTGTTCTCTAAGGTGGCAAATTGAGAGGGCATCCAAAGGAAAGATCTCCCTCTACATGTATGTGTTGGTACAGAGAAGAACTTTCATGGGTGTTAATTGGCATCTCGATGTTTCCTGACCCAATGAGGTGGCTCAAAGTGGAGAATAAATATTGTCCTTCTAAGGAGGAACAGTGCCCCGAGCCAAGGACAGGGCTGTCACCTTGGATGTGTCACAGGCCTGGCATAGTTTGTAATTCTGTTCTCCTGTGGCTTTGTCCTCAGCAGGTCAGTGTCTCAGCCCCAGCCAGCTCCAGCAGTGCTGGGATTTTCTCTCTCCTCCCCTGACCTGCAGCGTTGCTCTGTGTCTTTCTGGGTTTTGCTCTGCAGTTGTACAACCCCTGAGGCAAAAAGAGCCCTAAGTGCATCTGGTGTGCAGGGCTGTGTCACATCAACATGCCCCCCAACACCACCAATTTCTAGTAAATAATTCCTCTGACAGGGAGATCTGGCCTGAGCTGACCAAGAATCCTTCCAATTGCCAAGTGTGAGCACACACCCCACTTGTGTAACGCTGGCTGCTCAGCATCACGATAATGCGTTCTGAAGGGAAAGCAGCACATCTGCCCTTTGAATTTTTTTTTCCAGAACCCTCACATTGCAGCAGCAGAAGTCTTGGGAAGTGAAAAGAACTGCTTTTTAAGGGACAAATTAGGGCAAATGTTGCAGTTCTTTTTTCCTAGTGTCTCATGCAGACTTGCCCTTTGCAGTACCTTTGCTCTCTCTTGCCCTTGTTTCACTGCTGCCAGCTCAAGAAAGTTGTGCAAAAGCAGTTTGTTCTTCTTCAAACAAAATCCAGTGTGCAGATGTGAATCCACAGGAAGAGAGGATGCAGAGCCAGGCTGTTCTGCGTCACTTTGCATTTTGTCTTGCAGGGATGCACAGCATGAGAGGCTGCCTGGGTTCCAGATCTGCTTTATGTCTCCAACTCCCAGGGACGCAGCAGACTTGGGTCAGCATCCTTCTTGGGGCTGTTGCCCTTTGTGGCTTTCTCACCCCACACTTCTTTACAGCTCTGCATTGTGAAGTGCCATTCAGCAGCCCTGAGAACTGAGTGGGCCTCTGCTTTATTTTTTGTTCAGACATTATGGCTGGAGCAGCATTTGGTGTAGCTTCAATACACACACTATGGCAAAGCATCTTCTGGAAGCAATGTCACAGGAAAGGCCGTCTGCAGTATCTTTTTCATAGGTCCACATTCTCTGTACTATGTCATTCTTTCTGTTTTACTTGAGGACATCCTGAAATGGGATATTCCCAGTGATTTGTTCCCTGGATGGCAAGAGAGGTGGCCTTTGCCAGCTGCAAGGCCTGAAGAGTGAGGATGGATTCTCCCTCTTTCTCCTGCCAATCCCAACTGCTTGTGTTTGATTTGGCAAGCTGATGTCAGGGCTGGATTCACTTTCCTCAAGCTAATAAGGGCCTTGCTGAGTAGAGATCACAAGGTGTGGCTCATAATTAATCTTAATATCTTGATTAGACGTGTGGACCACCCCCAAGTACTCTAAGCAACACAGCATATTACTCACTACTGAACATATCCTCCTATATTTTCTAATGGAACTCCACAGCTCCAGGGAGCTGAGAGATGGGAGAACTGAGGGCAAACAGTTCCCAGCTGTGCACTGCTATAGGTCTGTCCCACAGCTGTAGGCAAGTTAATCCATTCTGTCATTGTACAGAGAGTTGAGCTCTTCTGAGATACACACACCTCGCATGCTCCTGGCCCTGCCCCAGCACCATGGAGCCTTTAAGCAATTTGCCAGCTGCACTGGTACTCAGCAACCCCTCCGGATGATCCATGGGGAGCACAGTGTGATATTCTTGGCAGTGACAGCAGAATAAATAGGAAATGCTTAAGATCCCCTTCCTGCCTGGATCAGAGCTGTTTTCCTCCAGACAGGAGAGGAGCTAACCTTCTTTGCAAGGCTCCCTGCACTGTTCTGTAACAGCAGGTGATATGTCAGCACTCAAAGGGTGTGTGGTTGCATCGGTCACTGCTGGCCCAGCTCCAGTCTGTACACTGCCTGCAGTGCTATTTATTGTTAGCTCCTGAGATGTGGTTTGCTGCTCCTTGGTGCTGCGTGCATCTGAAGCATAGCGTGTAAGTACGCAGAGGAAATGGTTGTAGGTGGAAGGAGAGCTAGATGCTGACAAGAAAAGGTGAATGTGACCATACTGAGAGTCTTCTGGCAGAGATATGGGAGAAATTTTGCTCATTAGAGTGGACCAATCTTTAGAAATGCATACAAGCCTCCAGCTCTGATGCCTATGAGGAAGTGATTTATGGCTTTGCATCGTGACTGAGAATTCTCTCCATCCAGCTCCGGGCTGTTGCAAAGGTGTGTGTGCACCGTGGAGCCTACTAAAGACTGATGTCTGTTGGGCCCTTCTGTGTCCTCTCTGAAACAACAACAGCTGGTACACAGCTCTCACAGTGAGGGAAGTGGTGCTCAGACTCTCCTTCCATTCCTGCCTGGTGCAATCTTGACTGGTGGGTTGGGTTGTCAGAGGAAATCGCTCTTCTGCTCTGTCTGCTGTCTGGGAACCCCGTCAAAGCCCAATAGGAGTAGGTCAGGAACTGAGAGCTGTGGCACAAAGAACGGTGGCTGCAGAAAGGTGGGAATCCCTTTGCTTACTGATGTCTGCTTGCATAGATTCAGCTGTAAAGTGACATGGGCGGTGGGAATTCGTCTGGAGCTGCGAGCTCACAGCTGCAGTACCTAATCTGCAGCCAGTCTGCTCTCCAGCCTCATGAGCAGTATGTGAATGGGGACAGAACCCCAGTTTCACCAGTGCTGCAGTTTGCTGTGGTCAAGGGGAATAAGACGTGTTTTGCTTTGTGAAAGCAGACGGGCCTGTCTCAGCTGCTTTCCTAAATGCCCTGGCACGGTTGGTTTGCCAGATTTGGCACCTGAAAGACAAGGAAGGCTAATTCAGAAGAAAGACCTGCACTCTGCCTGTTCCCCCCCTCCAGCTTTCATACAGCTGGGTTGAGACCGAAAGTAAAAGGATGGATGCTGAGGCTCCGCTCTGGATTTCATGAATGGATGAATGTAGAGAGGCAAGTGGGGATTTTGAGGGGATTTGGAAGCCTGCTCCAGGATTTGTCTGGCAAGCAGAGCATTTATAATACTTCCAGCATTATGATAACATAATGTCAGCATGATTCAGGTCCCACTCCTGTTCTTGGCAAACAGGAAGCCCAACTCCTATCACCACCAGGAGGAGAAGGATCCCATTTCTGACAGGTTGTAGTTTTAAATAACCCTACTCTTGTCTCCCATTGGTGTTCCAAAACAAGAGCTGAGATGCTTCTGTGTGCTGCTGTGGACGAGTTGGTCTGCCTGCAGATGCTTATGAGAGAGGAGCAGAGCTGCATGAGCGGTGCTGCCATGGAGCAGAGGAACATGAAATGAGAGAGGAGTGGGTGCCTGGGCCAACTCCCACCTACTCTGGACTGCTCCATAAATACCAGCGGGGCGCTGAGGCATTCTGGCTGTGCTCCTCGCTTTGTTTTTCCATCTGCTTAGCAGCTTCTAAAGCTAAAGAAGAAATGTGTACCGACACATTGCTGTTAACACAGGTGGCCCTGCAAGGGCCAGGACTGTGCTCACCAGTCTGTGAAGGAATGTACTTGTGGTAGACCCACTCCCAGCAAGTAGGAGAGCAAAAGGCAGTAAGTGCTGTGGAATGACATTTCTCTGACCAGAGTAGAGTGATCTGTGATTATTCTATCTGAATCCTATAGACTGTGGTGTGGAGGGTAAATTTGGAGCTTTGCTGAGATACAGCTGGCCCTGCAATGCTTCTGGGTCATGTTCTGCCATCTCTCCATCCCCACTGGGATGCAGCTGCAGGCCCAAGGGAAAGGCTGGAGTTTGTGGAGTGTACAGGAGGTGAGTGATGCTTGCTGTGCCATTAATGAGGTACATTAACCAGATGATGAGGGAGCGGCCTGACAGGGCTGTTAACTCCTGTCCTTTGCTATAACAAAGCCGTAAAACCCTCCAGAAGCATCAAAGCAGGAGAGCAGCAAAAAGAGCAGCTTTGCAGGAGGGATTTTACTAGAGGCTGGATGTGGTATCTGGAACCCATTTTGGTACATGGATAAGCTGATCATTTTTCTGAATAATAGATGCACTTGTTGATTGCTGAGGGGCAGATAGAGAAGGGGGCTGTGTCTCTAAAGGAGACAGCAGGACACATGGGGTCAGCTGCAGTCCTGAGGGCTCCTGCTGGACCCAGGGAGCTGTGGGTTCTTTGTGAGGTGGTTGCTGTGCTCAGATTAACAAGATGCTTTGAGATACTCCTTCATGCAGTGGTACTGAGAGCGGCCTCTTCCTTGAGACACAGCTTTCACCTTTCTAGTGACATGTTTTGCTTCTAATTTGGGATACAGAAGTGAAATCTGGCACAGGCCTGCCATCCTTGAAAGGCTGCCAGCCAGTTTATGGCACTCCCTGACTGTATGCTCCCCACAGCCTCAGTGAGACACAAGATTTGCTCACCCTTCCCATCCTTAGCTCTTGCAGTAGCTGCAGGGATGCATCACACCCTTGGGAGAGCCTGACTTTGGCTGTGTGACACGGGCTTGTAGGGATATTCAGAGGTTTATTCAGATGGGCTCTGATCCACTTGTATAAGTGGCAGCTGGTTATGGAGATTAGAGCTACAGAAGTCACTATTAATGAATAATTTTCCCCACTGTCTTCCTTATAATAGTGGTGTGTCCACAAGGCATGACTCTAATGCATTCATTTTCAGTGAGCGTGCAGCTCCTCGAATGCCCTTCTGTAGGAATTGGAAGTACTTGTTTCTCTCCATCAGTTTCTTCTTTATACCAGGCATGATTTTTACCAGGGAAGAGTCTCAAGAGCAAAAATTAGATGCTCTGAAAAGGCTGGGTGGGATATGAGTAGTAGAAGGGGCCTTGGGATGGAAGTGTTGTGGGCTGAATCCCAGCAGCAGGGTGTTGTCACTGTCATCATGTGAAGAGGTGCTAGGTAGGAGCATATAGAATGCCATACACCTGCTGCTGAGTGCCTGTAAGGCTTTGTGCTGGCAGGATGGGGTGAGCAGGGGACCCGAGCTGTCTCCCAGCTGCTGCCCTGGTCCTTGCTTGGGAAATTCAACAGCTGTGAAACTGATGGTGGCAAAGGATTTGTTACGATCCTCTGAAGCTCTCACCCCATGCATGCACCTCCTTTCTTCCTCCGATTTATCTTTTAATAATGCTGCCAACATTATTTCTCATCTCTGTCTCGTGCGCTCTGCGCTCTGCCTGGCAGTCCCTTTTGTCTCACACAGGCATCTTGAGCCATTCTGCTCTAATGGGGAGAGACTCTGGCTGCTGAAGTTAATAACTTATCCTGCAGCCTGCGTCATTCCTGTTACAGAGCAGCTGTGGATGATGCAGCCCTTGCTCTGCGGGAGGGAAAGGGTTGTGGTGGAGGTGGTGATCCCATTCAGTCTGGGATCAGCCCAAGCACTGGCTGTGTGTGGTGCTGAGCCCTTCTGCATGCAGACAGCACTTATTTCTCCCTCTTTATCTCAACCACTGTTACTGTTGTAGCTCGTTTTCAACTGAGCCAAAGAGTTTAGTAAGTTTGCCTTATTCTTGAAGATTAGTCATCTGCAGCGATGACATTTGCTAGACTGACAGCTCCAATCAAATGTCAAGGGCTGCACTTGTGCTTAAAGATATTTGTTTAATTTAAAAATAAAAGAAAATCAACCTGACTAATTAAGCGTTGCATGTTGAGATACAGTGTAGGAAAGCACTGATGTGTTCCAGGTTGCTTGAAGAAGCTTCCAGGGTGCCATGGCCTGGGGTGGGCAGAACTGGAGGGAGCAAAGTGTGGGTCTATGCTGTGCCTGTCAGTGCTCCTGCCTCTGCTCTGCCCTTGGGCAGGGGATGGCCTGCCCCTCTGTCCCTGCCATGAGCTTGGTTGTAATAATAACGATGTAATTTGCCTGGTTGATTTGCATGCAACATAATTACCACATGATTACAATATTCTTAGAGCAGCCATTACAAAACTCTTTGGTTTCGCAGAGCTATCTAAGAGCTTATCTCACTCCTCACCTTGCATGTGTAGCCCTGCAAGGGAGTCTGGCTGTCCATCCCTGTCTGCAGCTCTCTGTATGGCAGGTTATACCCATGTACTTTTAGCTGCTTGCACATTTGAGCTCCTTGAAATGAGGCACTGTGTGGTTCATGGGGAGTATTTTCCTATCTCCTGGCTATTCTGGAGACAGATCAGTGCCTGGCTGAGCAGGTCAGGCTTGCATACAGAATGGAGGTGCTCTCATACATGACAGGGGCTGGCAAGTTGTGCTGGGGAGCTGGGCAGCACCAGAGGCACTTGTGAGGATCAGCCTTCCATAGGAGCTGCTGCTTCACTCCGCTTTGACTTGGGCTGAGAAACCATCGGCTTAATTCTATACCAGCTTTTATTTGGCTTTTGCATTTCTTATTCAAAATCTGTGCTGGGTTTGGCCTTTGGGTGTTTTTAAAACTCGAAGAAATGACCTTTCCTGGGCACACACACCAGCCCATCAGATCGGTGAGAGCTGTGCTTTGCCAGCACCTGCAGCATCAGAGTTTGTGCCGTTTCCCTATTTAGCCTGTGAGCTACTTGAGCCTTGCCATTCCTGTCCAAAAGTAGGCAGCTATTTTCATCTCACCCCTAGAGCAAGCTGCGGTGCAGGTGAGCCAAAATCACTCAGCCACAGGGAAGCCAGTGTCAGATCTGGGTTTGGATTGGAAGCTGGACAAACTGTGGATTTAGCCTTTGCCTTCTGCACTCAGAGTCAAACTGAGAGCCAAATCCTACCTCCTTGGGCACTGCTGGAATGGCTGTGGGTTGATTGGATTGACACACAGGTTTGTTTTGCTGGTAGACACAAAGAAATCCTTGCCTTCCAAATGCCTCTCAGCTGGCAGACGGGCCACGTTATCCTGACAGCTGGTTCCCAGGCAGGCAAAGCTTCAGTGCTCACTCTGGAAAGAGGAGATAGAGGAAGAAGGGAAAGTGTATGATGGAAGGAGCCCTGTGTGCTTGCTTTTGGCTGGCACTGTGGGGTGAGGAGACCCTGTTGGATCTCAACAGTGACCAGAAATTGAAGGGAGGTAGTTTGAAAATGACCTTCCTGTTTCTGAGGAGAATATTGTGTAGGTTTGTGGCTGCACAAATGGGCTGCGGAAGGGCAAGCAACGATTGATTGTGTTGCAAGCTGCTGAATTACAGTTGGGCATTTGCTTTATCATCCCAGGTCCCTCCCCACCCCCTTTCCCTACCGTAGCCTGAAAGAATCGATGTTAATCCC
This sequence comes from Coturnix japonica, assembly GCF_054131305.1. NCBI lineage: Eukaryota > Metazoa > Chordata > Aves > Galliformes > Phasianidae > Coturnix > Coturnix japonica. The sequence continues at coordinate 4,751,151 of NC_140696.1, forward strand.
TCAGTCCCATTAGTGACTTTTGCAGAGGTCACAGGCTGGCGGTCTCTACGTGCTGTTTAACCCCCAGCACTGAGCAGGGTTTAGGATTTGAGCCTCATCTCTTTAAAGAAGCTGTCTAATGGGGATGGGAGCTGGGGATTTTCTATGCTTTCTACAGTTTTGGGCTGACTTTGTTGCAGGCTTGTCCACAGCAAGCAGACGGTGTGCAAGAAGGCAGGAATTTACATGTGGATGTATAGCACAGAAGCTCTTTGGTTTGAATTGCCTGCATAGCTGCTCTTAGTGCCTCTAAAATGCAAAGCAACCAATGCCAGGCTCCTGCAGCTCCTTGCAAGCAGGGCACGTTGGAAGTGGCTCTCAGCCACTGACAACAAAGACATGAAGGGGGTGCTGGTCAGGTGAACCTTGTTATTCTGACAGCTGTGCCAGTCATTTCATCACCCAGCTATGTTATGCATGTTTAACTTGTTAGGTTTCTTTGGGCAGAGGGAGGAAGGCAAGCCCCCATGGTGCACAGTGTTAGCCTGGCATCTTTGGTTCAGTGATTCCATGGTGCAAGTCCTGTGAAATCTGATTGGGAAAGGAGGAACCTGGCTGTCACAGCCTGACACCTCCGGTAGGTTGCTATCAACCCCTTCGGACAAAGCATATGCAAAGCCTCTTATGGAGCTGTGGAATTTAGACCAATCATGTTGAAATTGGGTCATCCTTTGTTAATGTCCCTTTTAAAAATCCATGGAAGTCAGCGGTGCGTAAAATATTCAGTGTCATGCAGACCACGGAGATGGAAATAGAGTCCGGAGATACGTCTGCTTCTGAAAACGTTGACGTGGCCTTAGCTGAGCAAGGGGCTATTTTGAGGCATTGCTGTGTCACCAGCTTGAGAAGACTTCATGGAGAAGGATGAGGAGCTGATGTTGGAGCTCTTTCCTCAGCACGCGTTCAGCATTCACCCACGAGCAACCTCAGAGAAAGCTGAACGACTTTTCATGGGTGTCGTCAGCATTTCCCCAAGATAACAACTCCCAGTTGCCTTTCTATTTTGGAAGTGGGCTGTAAGTCAAACAGCTTTTCATCTCAATAGGAAGAGAGATGCTTTTTAAAACCAGTGCGTGAAGCGATCAAGTAGGAGCGGGTGCTGGAAGAGCTTTCTAATCTGAGGCTCGAGTCAACCCACAGCTTTCCAGGCTGGAACAACCCCAATCCACCAGCACAGCCCCTGGGAGCAGCCAGGGCAGACCTCCTGCTGGCCAGGGCCGGGATGCTGAGCATCCCAAGGACCCACACTAACTGCTGCCAAGTGTGTGACATGGTTTTGATGGTTCCTTGCTGAGAGCAAACAGATTGCAGAGCCTGTGTTCAGCTCTCTTCAAAAGCACTGCAATAGAGAGATACCTGCTGCTGTGGTGCTGATTGCTTTTCTGTACAGAAAAGGAAACACATTTAGGACAATGTATTAAGCCTCTTAAGGACTTAGCACTTAGCAGAAGGTCCATTTTGCTGTTGGAAGCAGCAAGATGTGAGGGTGTTTGCTGTCAATGTAGGAGCAGTGTCATCACATCTCCAGCCCTGCCCATCACTGCAGGTACCTGCCAAGGCAGAGCAGTGTAGAAGGGGTTAATGTGGACAGGAAAAAGTTTCTGGTGTTTGTTAAAATTTGGCTTAAGCTCCGAGACTCAGCGGTGTCTGTGTTTCCAAACTGGGTGGGTGGCTCATTCTAATTCTGGATATGCAGTTTATTCACATACACAACTAATCCCTTTTTGAATCCTGTTAAGTTCTTGTTCTCCTTAGTGTCCTGTGGCAATAAGTTACAGAAACTAATTGTGCTTGTGTTGAGCTCCCTTGATCCACTTTGCTCATGCTTGCTTTCAGTTCTAAGTGTTGTTCAGAGAAGCTCATTTTTGGGTTTTATCTTGGTTGTACTTTTTTAGTGAGACAATCTGTGTTCACAGTCCCATTCGTTGCAACCAGGGGCTCAGTGTTGGAGAGTCACATCTGAGCTCCTATGGCTGGATGTGGTTCTGCTCTTACTACCAGAGGAGAAGCAGGAATCAGAAACGTTTCTGGTGCATATTATCTCCCTCTCTTGGTTTGCAGTCGAAGCCCTTCTGCCCATAGAGCTGGGGAGAGCTGAGGGTGGAGTCAGCACCCCCCTATATCAAAGAATAAGCAATTCAGTTCTAGCAACGCTCTACTTAATAACTAAACCACAATTAGCTTTGTAGTTTTGCTACTATACTTATAATAGCACCCATTAAAGTTATGGGGTTTTTAGGCAGTTACGGCTTACAGAGTAATTAACGAGCAAGAGGCTTTATTGCTACCTTTATTTTCAGCCAGTGCTTTACAAAGGTTCTCTGCCAAACAGCAGCTCATGGACAGGACCCTATGGGCAAGGACAGGACCCTGGGCTGGGTAAGGAGCCCCCAGGGCTGCACTGCTCCCCATGGGCCAGCATTAGAGCTTGGTGCTCCTCTCTGCACATAGAGGATGTTTGTTTGGGTGGCTTGGAGCTTTTGGTGCTGTTCCATCTAGGCAATATTTTTCCTTTGGTGACTGATGCGTATACACAAGCTCAGCGAAACCCATTCTTCAGCTGAATGTGCTCCAAATTACTCCTATTCAATAAGGGGAAACCGAGGAGCGATGCTGTGGGGCTGAGCAGCCCCAAAGGAAGAGGGAAGGGGAAAAGTGACGCTAAACCTGACTGCAGAGCAAACCAACGTTCCCTATGGCAAGTGTCAGAGCTGACGCCAATTAGCCGGGTCTAAAAAAAGAACCTTCCACATTTAATAAGCCAACACGTTACTAACGCATGGCTCTGGGATTTATTAAAGCTTTTTTATTAGATGAATGCCCTTTTGATATCACCATGCCTTGCCACCATTGCCCTCTGCCGGAGGATGAGGAGTCTCTCCCACCACGTGGCCTTTGTCAGATCCGACTCTGGCAATGACAGGTTTCCAACCTGTGCAAAACACCTTTGTTTTAGGAATGCTTTAACTCCGGGATTGCTTACAGTTGAGCTGATGGTTTGTCTTATTTTGCTTTGGTTTTCCATACTTTTGCTTTTCATAGAAGCAAACGGAGCGTGTTCTTTTTTAATTAATTCACATTTCAATGTGTTCCCCCTCCTTTTCCTACCATTGTCAACTGGAGACAAGCCAGGTTTTGTTCTGAACCTTTCAGTGGCAAAAAGAGAGTGGTATTAGGAGGGGGCAGGAAGGGAGCAGATGCCTGGAAGAAGAGCAGTGTTCCCCCCACAAACAACAGCAAACATCCTGGGGCTGCATTGGTCATAAGGGGCTGTTGGGCTGCAGGGTGAGCCTTGAGCTGCCAAGCTGTGACTTTCCTCAGCAGCAGCAGAATGAAATCAGAGGCAACCATCTATTTCCTCACCGTTGTTGTTTGGAGGAGAAAATGGATTTCAACTCTTGAAGCCTTAAGGTGTGATGGAGGGAGGGAGCATGGCAGCGTCACTGAGGCCCAGGAGAATTCTGACCGTGTCCTTCAGTCAGGTTTATTGGGGTCATCAATAAAACATTGCTTTGTGAATTAACACTGAGCATCTGGAATGCTGTGTGTGCTGGGGTACAGAAGTGTGGGAGGCAGCTGCAGGTGAGATACATTCCCATGGCAGAGCATCATCCCCTGGAGCTGAGAGCAAAGCTGTGCTGGCACCTGGAGCACCAACTGACAGATGAGTGACCAGGAAGCTGCTAAGTGCTCTGTGGCAAATTAAAAGGAATTGCTGCTGCAGAGACCAATGTACAAATGGTTGGAGCCTGCTGGCTTTCCTCTATTGTATGCACAGAAATCAGTGCAGTGTCCCAGCCTAAAGGTGCCCATTCTCCATCACATAAAGCCCAGAATTGAGCTGTCCTATGGAAAAAGGTGGATAATTTGGGACTGGATTAGCAGGAGGCAGGGAGAGCTAAAAGTACTAGCTTTAGGGGAAGCTGCCTTTGACAAACAGGGCATTTGGTGCATGCCAGTCCATACAGGCACTTCTTTTGCAGGATCACTGCCCCATGCCTGCTGTGTTTGCAGAGAGGCACTGGAAGGTGTTGGGGCTTTTCAGAGACACCCTTCTGTGCCCTACCAGTGTGCTCAGAGGGCATTGCTGGCTTTAGCAGGGAAATCAGAGGGTACCGTTGCTCCATGCCTTCTGTTCAGGCACTATCACAATGGCAGGATGAGGCCAGATGCTCTTTCCTGAGGGCACCATGTGCCTTGGCAGTGTGAGGCAGGAAGGATCTCTCTTGCTTTAATAGCTGGAAAGGGATGGAGCAGAAGGCTGATGTTTGCTGGAACAATTCCTCCTCTTCCTATCTGCTTTATTTTGTCTGGATAAGGCTGATTTCTTCAGTTCTGAAAAAATTAAGGACAAACCTGCATTGCCAGGAGGTGCTTCCTAGAAAGCCTTTGGGCTGCCCAGTTGCACATCACTTATTTCAGGGCTCAGAAAGGTTCCTTACCATTGATTCCCCAAACCAGGCTGCAGGAAGCCCCAGTCTCAGTAGAGGGGATGTGTTTGGTGGCTGGTTTGGGGTTTTGTTGTTGTTTCCTCTGAACACCCTTGCAGAACAATAGCTGTCCTATGTCACGCTCACTTGGCACCATGGTCCCTGGCCCAGATTTTGGCATGGTTATAGATGTGTCCCCAGAGAGAGCCCTCCTGGAGCTGGCTGGGAGTTCTCAGTTGTGTTTGTAGGTTTTGTGTGGGTTAACATAAAGGAGTCCCCAAAACATTTCTTGAGGATTTGCATGTGCATTTGAAGGACAAAGGCATATCCCTACCCCTTCTTTTCCCTGGCAGAGGAACACCTCTGTGATTAAAGTGCTTATCTGGAAGAGTCAGAATCCATCCAGGGACTTAGATATCACTTGCTTGCACTTTAAAGGGACAGCCCATCCATTCCTGGAGCCATTTCACTTCAAGTCTTCCCTTGGGCTTGGTGCCATAGACTCAATGTGCAGCCCTATGGTCAAGGCTCAGACAAGGGAAATTCAGATCAGTCTGAACAGGGCTAAATTGGAGCTCTGAGCTTGGATCTCTCCACGACTGCCCAATACAACTGAGAAAAAGCAAGCTCCATGGCTGTCAGGAAAAACATCCGCAAAGCAGCATCTGTATGCATAGCATCCAGAACCTGGGCTTCAGGAGCTCCCCTGTGATTTAAGGAGGGGATCTGATGGTTTCTAGGGCACTGCAGGGAAAGAGAACAGTCAGGCAGCTTGTAGCTGTGAGGGTGAGAGATTAGAGCTTTTGCCCAGCGTGGAGACCTCCAGCCTTTGTCTGCAGTAATCTTTGGGCTCTTTTGTGACTGCAATGCAGCCCTGGAAGCAGCAGGCTAATGTATTCCCCCACCAGGGAACAGCGGTACTAAACTGCTACCCGTGTTTGCAAACTGTCCGCCGTGTGTATCCCTGCTAAGTGATGTACTTCTCTTGCCAAGATACTGGGATAAAATACAGTCTGCTTAAATCTTGTATGTGCTTGTGTTGAATCAAACTAAGCTGCTGTGGCAGTTTAATATACTCCACTTGCAACACCTCCGAGGTGGAAGAAATGAACCTGAACAGGCCATTGGAAGCCTGAGTTAAAACTGGCTGCATCGAAGGTGCCAGTGGGATGGTCAGAGCTGAAGGATTACAGAGACGGGCAGTGTGTGGAGCTGCTGGCTTTGCTGGAGCCAGCACAGGGTCTGTGCTGATTGAACTATGAGACAACTGGCTTGGGGGTGAAGGGTCCTTCTGGGCATGGATCAGAACTGGTATTGAGCAACTGCTGCTTGGTTGATGTGGTGGCCTTGTTCACTGAGCAAATGCAAAGGAAAACAGAGCCCTGAGCACCCAGGAGGCATCCATCTCTCCTGGAGGGGCTGGACACATTTCTGTTGCTCACTGCCCTGGTTTAGTTTGCTTTTCTCAGGGAGGATTGTTGAGCTTTGTGGAGCAGCAACCTGGTACTTTTCTCTGCCTTCTTACCTTTGCTTTGTGTTGCAGGTTTCCTGCCAGATGGGTGCCTGAGGTTCCTGCTGGAGGCCCCAACAGCATCCCATAGAAGTGCTCTCCTGGTCCCAGCAGCTGAGGCCCCTCCAAACCTGCTTCTGCAATGGGTGGGTTGTAAGCACTGGTAAGACCTACGAGTCGTGTCGCCTTCGCTGCTCTCTCTTTTCTCTCGCGTTCTCTTTCTCTGTCCTTATTCCTTCCTGCCCATTTATTTCTGTTCTCCATTTGCTCTGCTGTTCTGTCTCTGGGGTTTTCACTGTCAGGTAATGAGGAGCTGTGGGTCCAGTCAGTCTTGGAGATGCCGAAGAGACGAGACATCCTGGCTATCGTGCTGATAGTTCTGCCCTGGACACTACTAATCACCGTCTGGCACCAGAGCACCATTGCTCCACTGCTTGCAGTGCACAAGGGTGAGAGAAATCAAACCAGCCCATGCCAAGTCTGCACATCACTCCCTCGTCCTCATCTCTCTCATTTCATCTCTCCATGGCAGCCATTCCCATCTCCGCTCCCAGTCCATGCTCATGCAGAAGCTTCCCCACTTCTGCTGCAGGAACAGCCCTGTGCTTTCCAGGAGTCTTTGGAGACATCAGTCTCCAAGCCATGGGACATGTTCCCTACATTTGGAGAGCTCTTTGCCACCTACATCCAGATTCAGTGGAACAGAGCACAGAAGGAGAGTGCTTTCCGTTACTCCCCAGTTATATCTTTTTTTAAGGGAGGAGTCTTTATTCTTTGCTGTTCCATTCTCTGGGCATCCTTCTGGGGAAGAAGGCCAGCTCATTTTCTGTCTCTAGTCCTTCGCTCTGGGAGATTTTCTACCCATTTCATTGTAATGTTCACTCCATCCTCAGCAGTTTCTTTTTCTTTTGCTGAGCACTCTGGTGTGCCATTGGAATTGTCAGGAGCACAGAGTGCATCCTGAACAGTTTTACCTTTTCCTGGAGGACTTGGACTTGCAGCCACCTACAAGGCTTAGGACAGCTCTTAAGGGAAAGGGGACTGATCTCCAAAAGGTGTTTCACAGGATGTGGGATCTCTATTGGGCTCCAAAATGGGGTTTAGAGAAATATCCTTTCTATATAGTGATCTGAATTGATGCCATAAAAACTAGGACCAGTTTGTTGGTGAATGACCGTGGACAATGAAGTCGCAGCACAGCGACAGCCCTGCTGTGACCCGGTCCTGAACTTGCTGGTGCCCTTGGTAAGATGCTTCCTCTGACAGAGCTTCTGTGAGCGCTCAGTGGAAAATGAGTGGTGATAGAGACCGACCTGAAGCTCATGGGAGAAACTGTTATGTGCTTGCAATGCATTTCTGAGATCCTTTGGTAGCAGGTGCTGAAAATGAGATGTGCATCTATATGCTAGTGGGGACACAGTGACAGTGGATAAATGTGCCAGGATTTACAGCTGAGAGTTTGCAAACTATCTCATATGTCTCCTTCAGGCTCCATCCTGGCTAATTATCTTGTGCCCGTGTCCAATGCATTTTGCAGCTTTATTTTTGAATTGATTCCGGTGCTTTCAGATAGCTGTGTTATGCAATGCAGATGTGCAATGCTTCACCCTATATAGGATGTGATCCTCACGTGTGCAGGATCCTTTGGTCCCCAAACACACACCTTCAAAGCTACCAAGTGCAAATCCCTCATTCAGTTCAGGGCTGTATCAAAGGCTGCGCTGCTCTACGTGTAACATGCTATGAAAAACAGATAGTACCCTGCTGGATCAGATCTGATGGCTGTCTGTTCCTGTTCTTTCTCATCTGAAGTCCCCAGCAGCAGCTGGCTTTGCAAAATCTGGGGCTCTAAGAGTCAGGCACCCACTAGAGAGCAGCTGGCGAACCTCTGAATGGCAGCGCCCCTTTATCTCTCTCAGTTCCTAACTGTGGATGCTGGTGTTCCTGCTGCTCTACGTAGTGTGAAAGTTGAAGGCTGAAAAAGTGACAAACCTGTTTTTTTACCTTGAGCTGAGTGCCTTACCCTTGCTTCCCTATGCTACATCCCAGGCCTGTCAGGAAGCAGCAGGGTATGCAGTGTCCTGGCCAGCAGTGATGCAGGGAGCTTCAGGTGATAGAGGGACTCCATGTGTTCAACAGCTCCAGCCCAGTTTGATTCCCCACTTTCCAGTCCCAGTGCTCCAGTGCAATGAGTCCTGCCCTGCTGAGTGTGGTGCCGGGAGCACTGGAGCTCTTTGGGAGCAACAGATCATCAGTCCCTGTTGCTAATTTCATTATCTAGATCTAATTGCTCTACAAGTCTGTCTCCTCTGGGCTCTCAGGCCCTGACGGGTGCAGCTTTTCTAACAGCAGGAACTTTGTTTCTCGTGGGTGTTTGCCCCCGATTCCTTTATTAATTTGTGTACTTATTTATTCAAGCCTCTGTTTGAGCTTGTTTCCTTTCCTCTTGGGCTGTGGGGGTGATCTCCTGCTATCAGTACACAGCCTGCTGGCTCATCTGGGGGGACGGGGGGTGTCGGAGGACCGAGTCCATGCGGTTTTTCTTCTCTCATACCCTTGCTCAGATGATGGTGGTGACTCCCGGCGTGATCTCGCTGCAGGCTTGGACTCCAAGGAATACTGCTTGTCGGACCGGGACATTGTGGAGGTGGTGAGGACAGAATATGTTTATACTCGCCCACCCCCGTGGTCAGACACCCTTCCCACTATCCACGTCATTACACCCACCTACAGCCGGCCCGTGCAGAAAGCAGAGCTGACACGCCTGGCCAACACCCTCCTGCATGTGCCAAACCTGCACTGGATCCTGGTGGAGGATTCCCAGCGGCGCACACCCCTCATCACCCGGCTGCTGCGGGACACAGGGCTCAACTACACCCACCTCAACGTGGAGACCCCTCGCAACTACAAGCTGCGGGGAGACATGCGGGACCCCCGCATCCCTCGGGGGACCATGCAGAGGAACCTTGCCCTGAGGTGGCTGAGAGAGACCTTTAACAAAAACAACAGCCAGCCTGGGATTGTTTATTTTGCTGATGATGACAACACCTACAGCCTGGAGCTCTTTGAGGAGGTAAGACCCTGCTGGAGGAGCCCCATGAGCACAGCATGTGGGCTGCAAAAGGTGCTGGATACATCATCTCCTGTGCTCTGGATCAGTCCTGTGTACAGTGGTACCACTGCAGCTTTCCTGAAGGTTTCAGGGCAGGCTGATCTAGTGGTTGGCAACCCTGTCTGTGGCAGGGGGTTGGAACTAAGTGATCTTTAAGGTTCCCTCCAACCTAAGCCAAACCTCATTTCTATGATTCCTTTGGGGCTTGGTGATGTGACTGCTATGTGTGCATTTCCCAGTGTCAAAAGCAATGCAAATTAATGGGGACCCTAGTATAGCCTGTGGCACACGGTGAGGAGGCATACATCCATACACTTCTCTCTGGATTAACATGCTCGAGAGGAGCATGTGTTTGACAGCACCTGCTTCATATCCTGGAAACATGGAGCCCTTTGTGCTGCCTGGAGAGGGGTCTGGAGGGAGATGTGTACCTCACCTCTCAAGAAGGACCTGTCCCCATACCCTCCTGAGGCTGAGATCCTATAGAATGGGGCAAGAAAGTAGGATTGCCTCCTTCTCCAGTGGCTGCCAGTTCCCATACCAGGGATCTCCTGTTTATTCACTCCATGCATGCCCCGTTCTCTTCCCTGATGGCTCTCACTTCAGCTTGGATAGCCACAGAATATACACGCTTTTAAAGCTGAAAGCAAACTCAAGCTGAATGTCTTTCTTCCACTTTCCTCCTTTGAGGCTGGCGCTGGCAGCATCTTCAGAGAGACTCTGTGCATTAATAAAGCAGAAAGGGTTCCTTCATTCACCCGCCTGCTTCACCCATGTGCTTTGCTGAAAGAGCCTTCTCCTCTCTGATACCGAGCTGCAGTTAAGGTCACATGGAGCCAATGGAACGTGCTGTGAAATGCAGAAGACACGCACTATTGTTCCCCGTGGACAGGCACTGCCGTTAGCATGTGTATAATGCAGAAGGGCAAGTGCCAGAGCTCTTCTGGTCTCGTTTGCAGTAATTAGCAGTGATGAGATTAGCTCTGGGAGATCCCTGATCTAAGAGCCTGGGCTGAGAGCAGAGCATGAAGCTGAGGCTGCCAGAGAGCAGGGCCAGGCACTGGGAGGGCAGGCAGACAGGCGTTCTGATCATCTGTACTGGCAAGCACACACACTGAAGTGTCCCCTGATGGCTTCTATCTATTTCTGGTGACTCTATGGGGAACGGAGGCATCTAACATCCCTCTGGATAGCAGAGCAAGCTAAACCCACTTACTTAAACCTCAGTTACAACCATTGCTTGAAGTTTTGTACCTAGTGCTGAGCTCACACTCAGTCCCATGGCCATGTGCCCCTTCCCAAAGCACCACACTCCTGCAGGCCCGTGTTGCACACCTTTCACAGGTGAGTGATACACAAAGCTCCATTGCTCCAAGACACAGTTATGCTGGGAGCATCACCTGGGCTCCCAGCCCCACGTGTCTCTTGCAGGACGCTGGGAAGGTGAAGGTGTTTTGCTGGAGGTCTGTTGTGTGGTGGATGCTGTGTGCAGCCCATCCTTCAGCACACACCCACTGTGCCCTTCTCTCTCCTTTGCCTCTAGATGCGCAGCACCAGGAAGGTGTCGGTGTGGCCAGTCGCCTTCGTCGGTGGCTTGCGCTACGAGTCCCCCAAAGTGAATGCTGCAGGGAAGGTCTACGGCTGGAAAACTGTGTTTGATCCCCATCGGCCCTTTGCTATAGACATGGCAGGGTTTGCTGTGAACCTCAGACTGATCCTCCAGCGATCTCAGGCTTATTTCAAACTACGAGGAGTGAAGGGAGGCTACCAGGAGAGCAGCCTGCTGCGAGAGCTGGTCACCCTGAATGACCTTGAGCCGAAAGCTGCCAATTGCACTAAGGTAAGGTCTCTTCCTCATACATGGGATGTGAGGACATAGTCATAGGGCACGCTGATAGTTGTTGCCCTTAAGACTCTCCAGTCCAATCTGAGAGGCAGCAGATGGATATCTAGCTGGGATGACAGGAGCATGCGAGATACAATGAGACAATGCTGGTTAGCCTGACAGGCATCAATCAGAGCACATCAGCAACAGAGGGGCTGTCAAGTGCTCTGAAAGCTTTGTGAGAGGGTGGCAGGCACTGGAGGGACTTTATCTGGGATCAGAGACTCCTGCTTGGTGCTCATGCCTCTGTCTGTAGCAGGCAGCCACCCAGCCTCCATTGTGTAATCATCCCAAGAGGACTTTTCTTCTTTTACAAATGAGCTGTTACTGCAGACAGAGACAGTGTTGGGCCATCTATTCCAGGTCCTTATCCACTTCAGAGCTGAAAGCTTTTCGTGCAAAAAAGCTCTGGCCTTGCCCTACAATTAGGTCTTTCTGCCTCTTACCCCCTTACTGCCCTACTAGCTAACAGCAAGTGCTGGCTGGAAATTAGTGTGCTTTCAGCAGATCAAGGGAGATGCTCAGGTTGTTTTAGGCTGTACAGAAGAGTACATGTACATGTAAGAGTACATGTAAGAGAATTAGGAAAAGGCTGGAGGTAAGAAATGGTGCTGACAGACAGGCTGCCGTGCTAGTGCTGCACACAGAGCTGCAGGTCAGAGCTGGAAAGGAAGCAGGAATTGCTGCCCAGGATTTGAGGCAGACTGTGTTTCTTTTCCTGGCATGGCTGTAGGGATCTTACAAGGGTCCTTGTTGAGAATTGAATGCTGTCTGCTCCTGGCAAAGTCTGAGTGCAGCTTTGCAGGTTAGTCTTTGCCTTTCTGCTCTTAGTTGCTGCCAGCAGCCTCCATTTTCCAATTGCTGTTTTGTTCACCCTTCTGATGAGGAGGAGAGTCCAAACGAGCAGCAGAGGAGGACAAGAGGTGTCTGTGCTCTGGGGTCCCCAGCATCACAGCGCAGACTCTCAATGGGCCAGTGTGCTCCTAGCAAGTGTCATTGCTTGCAGCTGTAAAGCTCTGCAGTCAGATTTACATTACAGATTACGACGTGCTCAGGTACCATCATTAAGGAGGGATCAGAGTACTGTGTAAGATAAGCACAGATGTCTGCTCTCCAGCAGAGCTGCCCTCGCTGCGTATGGGGCTGTAATGTTCAGCTGCCTTCATCCCACAGATGCTCACTCCTGCAAAAACCTTACATTGGGCTGAAGACATACATTCTATTTATCTTCTTCATTTGATACCCACCCAAAATGAAGAAGAAAATGAAAGAAGTGAATTGCTCAGGCTGGTTAGCAGTGGGGTTGTAAGGGAACGTGGCTTTACAAGCATGCTCTGTACTTCTGTGTCCTGCTGCTTCTACATTTCCCCCACAGCACACAAAGCTCTCTTCAATCCGTTGACACATTACATCTGACAGGATCAAGGTCTAAGAGATCTCATGTTCCCATAAGGTTGATGTAACTGGGACATATTCTGCTCCCCATTTCCTGGGAGTGCCTGAGGAAACGAGCTGCAGCGCTCAACCAGAGCCCTTAAAGGACAGGGACCTTGTCAGCGGCCTCAGCTATTCAAACAGCACGAGAGCACAGACACAAAATACAAGGGCACTGCAAATGATGTGCTTCTTGTTCCTGCTGCTCTTTCAGCTCCTCGTTTCCCCAGATGGAGACAGACTTATAGTTCTGTGGGTGAGGCAAGTTTCTGTGCACTTGGGTGGTTTTGGTAACTAAAAGCAGCCATTTCTTTGCTCTCCTTCCCTCCTGGCTGAGCGTGATCTGTGATTAAAGCCGTGGGCTCCAGCCTGGCATTTAGGTGGATGTTGCTGAAGGAAACTGGCTGGCAGCCGTGTGCTGGGCAGGGATTGCTGGGCGACAGCGTGAGTGTGGGCAGCGTGAAATGCCACCATGGGAATGGCACTGCTGTCACACACACAGGCTGAGAACAGGCAGCAGAGTGTCCCTGCAGCGCCTGAACCCCAAACTAATGCTGTGGGTCTGGGAACCAGCTCTGAGAGGAGGATAAATTCTTGTGTATTGGAGGAGAGCAAGCCTGGCCCTGCAGCAGCCAGGGAATTACGCAGCAAAAGGGACCAGAGCTGACTGCTTTGTGACATCACGGCTGTAAAACAGCTAAAGCTGACTGCTAATGGGCAGGGGGAAGGAAAAATTCAGCCTAAGGCAAGAAAGCTTGTAAAGGAGTGCTTTGCTTCCTCCTGATTTTACCCTGTGGTGCTGCAGAGTAGGCAGGGAGTTGGCTTCATGAGCTCTTTGTGTTCCTTCCCTTTCAGGGCCTGAGCAGCGGGGTATGGATGGAGCAGATCTGCCCCTTTTTGCTTAGATTGCTCCTGAAATTGGGCTGCTGGGTTTGTGTGGTTTGCAGTGAGCATTCAGTACCCTGGCTGCTGTGCAACAGCGCTTTGTTGGTTAAGCTTCACACGTAGTGCCTGAGTTGGTGATTTTTAGGGGACGTGAAGAACCTGGAGGGCTCTTTTTGCCTCGTTGAGCCCTGATGAGTCTCCAGAACTGCTGTGCCAATGCCATCCCCTGTAGAACAGCTACATCTGAGTAGTTGGGGTTCTGCAGCACTCTGCCTGCTCCAGGACCTTCGGATGACATGGCAGTTGTGGTAGCTCAGCTTGGACCACCAGAACCCTTAATTTCCTTTTGGAAGACAATGAAAAAGCCTGCAATGGCGACAAAGCTATAAAATCTCTTAGATCTGTTCCAAGCCTCGTGATTCTGGATGACAAGGCTGTCAATGACCGACATGTGTTGCAATAGTGAGGACTTCTACAGGGAATGCAGGTGAACTGCAGGAACTGCTGCTTATGGGAGGTCAGGCACTCAGAGCCCCCCTTTGCTCCCATGCAAACTGCATGTTTGCTCTCAGACATCAAACCAGCGCTGCTTGTGGAAAGCATCAAACTGAGAGCAAAAGCAGGTGTTGCTGTGTAAAATGGAGCTGTTCCTCCCATATTAAAGAGCACCGTGTGAGAAATAGTAGAAGCTGCTGCATTGAGCCGCAGACTTTGAGAATCAGTCAGTTGTGGTCAGTTAATTCCACATAACTGCCTTTTTGGCACTCAGATTTAACAATGTCAAAGCAGGATGCAATTGCAAAGAAAAGCTATTAATGTGTATTTGTGCCTTGGTGCCTGGAGCTGTGTGAGACCAAGCCCCGTTGCTGGCAGTGTTTGTATGGGAGCAGATCTTCCCAGCTCCTGCTGGAGAGCAGAACTGCCCACCAGCTTTGTTTCCAGCACCTGCCCTGCATTAAGGCTTGGCTATTCTGTTTGTTGGATGAGGAGCTCTTAGCTGATGCTGATGCTGCCCAAAGAGCTGCTTGGCGAGACCTGTTTGCTTTTGCTTTTCATTAGGAAGTAAGGCAGTAATTGCAGCAGCGTAATAGCAGCGGCTTCTTGGGAAGGTGGAGGGGCTCCTGTTTAACTACAGGGGCCTTTGAGGAATGCTCTGTTTGCCCTTTAGAAGCAGAACATGGCCTCATTTTTTAGAAAAGCAGGGAGCAGGTACGAGACTGTTTTGCATATATTGGGATTGAATGCACCAAGCATTGTCATAGCAACAAGAGGGAGACCCCCACGAGGAGGAACCATCACCGAGCAGGTGAGGGAGCAGGAAACCACAGCTCTGAAGGGACAGAACTGCTGCCAGCAATCCAGCTTGTAGTGCTGAGCAATGAGCATAACTGAGTCTGGTGAAAGGAAAGCATTTCCAGAGCTTGAAGCATGGCACAGCTGCGAGGAACCATTGACCTATAATGTCTCCCCCACCACAAATGTCAGCCAACCTCTTCCATTTATATTTTTTCCAGTTCTCTTTTGTAGGTGTTGATTTACATTGAGCTTTACTGCTCAGATTTTAGTAGGAATCATAGTCCTGATGTGCTTCAGTGCTGGTTGGAGAGGGGCCCTGAAGGTGATGCAGCTCCACAATGCCCGAGGGTTGGCTAACACTGTAAGCAAGAACCAGAGTCAGGATCTTGACTATAGGAAACATCCATCTGATCCTCTGGTGATGAGGGAACGGCCTTACATCATTGGCAAGGTTGATGAGCCTTTGGAGGAAGATGGTTGCTAACCACATGGAAGGAGCAGGTTAATGTCCCAAGACAGTACACTATAAGATAGGTAATTTCTGTGCACTGTGCATTCTGGGTAGCAGCAGGCCCACCTAAATGAAGCTTTATGCAAACCTCCTTGCAGCTGTGAATGCACCATTAGGCTCCAGGGTAGATGGTTAAATAGCACTATTGACTTAATGTGCAAGAATGTTTGTTAGTGCAGTGAAGGGACGAGGCTAATGACTTCTGCTGGTTTATTCAGATTTTAGTCTGGCACACGAGGACAGAAAAGCCTGTGCTGGTGAATGAGGGGAAGAAAGGATTCACAGATCCCAATGTGGAAATCTGAGCGTGCACAGCTGAACGGAGACCAACACCAGGTGAGAGCTCATGTTCTGGAACCATAAGGAGGAGCAACAGAGGAAAATACCTAACAGTGACAGGACATACAAACCACACAGTCAGTGGCAATAAGGGAGGTTGTAGGTTAAACCCCATTGTGTATCTATTTACCTAAGGTCAGCATATATAGTGTCTTTGGATGCCACTGCTGGAAGAGCAATGGAGAGGAGCAAATTGCAGACGTGCATGCTGGTGGCTGACTTGTCCATTGTTTGTTCGTGCTTCTCACCTTTAATTACCTGAGCATTCTGTTGCATTCAGTCTTCTGTATCTCCAGAGTGCACCCTGCAGTTGGTTTGCTAGAGTGAAGGATGGAGTATTTGCTCATATCCATGTCCAGACCACTGCTCTTCATTCTTATGGGGGAAAAAATATATGCACAAATCCCTTCAACCAGAGCACAGAACCAGGCCTGGAGGGGAGAGAAGGTTCTTGTTCTCTTTTCCTCTCAGACACAGAGAAGTCAGAGCAGCAAGGGGTATGGGAGAGGGGCGGATCTGCTCACAGCAGTGTATTTTTAACATAATGAGTTCTTACAGCACGTTCCCTCGGGCTGCGGGGATGGAGCCCTGCCTGCTGCAGGGCCTGTGCTGTGGCCCGTTGGCAGGACAGCAAAGGAAAGCCTGCACTGCACACTGTCTGTGCTATATATAGCAGCTTTGCAGAGAGGCCATAGCTCTTCAGCGCTGTCACAACTGCTTTCCACCAACACCCAGTTGCCTAGCAGCAGTAGTCACAGCTCTGCAATCCAAGATGGGTTTTGGGTTAGCTCCAAGGGGTGGCAGCTCACTGCAGCGAGGCAGAGGGGTAATAAACATGCTGGTTGTGTCTCTGTTGCAGAAGATTTCCTCATGCACAGCCTCCAAGGTTCCTCCCCACAGCATACAGCCAGAAATGCAGTAGCCAGGACCTCTGCTGACTTCCAAGAGTTTTAGTGTACTGAAAGCAAGCAACACTGCATACATAAACTACCCGGATCCCCCCTGCCCTTCCTCCTGGACTCTGAGCAGAACCTGATGCTCCGGGGATGGAAAAAAAGCACAGAAATACAGGACTGAACTTCCCTACGAGAGCAGCTGCCCTGTGAGACGCTCGGTGTGGGAGAACTGCACGATGCACTGAAGATGCAGCTCAGCTGGAAGGGCAGCCCAGACTGAGCGGGCTGTAATACGGGACCTGAGAGCAAGGGTGAGAATGCACACATGAGTGTGCTGGCCCCGATGACTTGTCCTTCTCAGACACGCACCCTGCAGCTACGTGTCCAACAGCCAGAGCAGCTCCTTGCTGACATAAGGGACAGTTGCCTCCTGAGGTGGCACCTCAGCCCTTAATTCTAAACCTACTTTAATCAATGTTTATTACGCTGCACAAGACAGGAAGGCTTTGGAGGAGAGTGAAAAGCAAGGCAGGTTAGAACAAACCCATTTGTACATCTGTTTCTTCTACCCCCTTCTTCTTCCCTTGATTCGGTTCCATGGTTTGGAGGGCACTCTGTGCTCCTGGATGGAGTTACACGCACAGCACACAGCCCTTGATGCTAAAAGAGCTGTGGGTGGGTTGTAAAGAGATTGTTGCGGCCATACACCATAATGCTTTGTCTGGGCTCAGATCTTAGTTCTATTTAGCTCTCATTTGGTTCACATGAACATCAGGTGTGGGATTCTCAGAAGGGCGCTCCTACATAAAGTTAAATTTCTACTCTTAAGAAATAAACTACTTAAAACTAGGGTTTGAACACGAACAACTGATTTTAGTGCATTTACCATCTTAGTGGGGCATATCTTTCAGCCCTAGCTCCTCTTTCAGGGCTGGATTGGTGTGCAAAGGAGTTAAGTAGTGGGAACAGAGCAGCATCCTTGTAAAGGGATCCTGTGCTTAGCACGCTCTGTTCCCTCTACCTCTGGCTCTAGGTAGGCTGAAAAATTAACCTGAATATTAGTTGCCTCTTCCCTGCTCTGTGACATCAAAGGACCTGAGGTACTACTGATGAAAGGGTATTCTCTGATGAAACTATATCTTGCTCCTCAGCAAGAGGCACGTGGCTGAGCAATGCAGAGGAGGAACCTGGGCGCTGCTCCCTTGGCTGACTCTATTTGAAAACGACACACTTGCTGAGGAAGAAATTAAGGTACAGCTTAGCCCTTCTCCCTACTTCCAGCCAGCAAACACACAAAGAACCCTTAATACACACAAGTTAGCACCCTCCCATCACAGCTCAAACATCTCATCAACCCCCACTGCCCCAGTTCTTTCACAAGGGTCTGAAGCAGAGTTTTCCCTTCGAGTTGAGGGAAAATGTAATCCCAGATTTGGTTCTTTTTAGCCCTAACGCATAGAAGTATTAAAGTACTACAGCTGGGATTGTTACATTCACAGTGCAGAAGTCTCCCCTTGGACTAATGGCTGTGCATTCCCTAATATTTAAAGAAACGTTTGGGTTGGTTGTTTTCAAGTTATTTTTTCCCCACTGTCTTTCAGAATCAATGGGGGGAAGCTCTCAGTCACAAAGCCTTGCTACACAGCCTTTACAATAATGTTCTTTTAGACTGGATGAAATAGTATTGGGATAGAAAGCATCCAGTTCCACTGGCCACTCTATTGGAACAGGCACTGTTACCTTGTACTAAAATGGGAGCTCTCTGCATCTGAGCAGACCGATTCTGTTCTTGTACAAGCATCAAACACCTCAGTTCAGTCTGCACACCCTAGAGGGGAAAAAGACATTGTTAAAGGCATATAAATTCTTCTGCTAAGGTAGTTTCCAACTGATGGCCTCTCCTAGCCGCATGTTTTCATTCACTAACGTCAGCTCCAGCTCCTGCTGAGCTGCAGCCTTCCCTCCCTGGAAGGAAATAACTTCCAGAAAAAACACAAAAGCCCAAGTCCTGAGCACAGCCCTGCTTTTACACTCCTCAAAGTTGAGCCCTTCCAACCTGCACAGCAGCACTGTGGGTCTGGGGAGCAGAGATGTGCACGCTCAGCGAGGCCAGCTCTTGTCAGGGTGGAGTGTATGACAGCCACACTGTCTGTTCTCAGTTTTAAATAAACTGTATTTAAATTTGTTAAATAAAATTAAGTATGGTTTTTAAGAGCTAGAATACCCTGCAACTCCATTATGAGAGGCACGTGGTTGGTGCTTCTCAGAGCCCAGATGTGCTCACCCATGTATGTGACTTCTTGGCTTCTATCACAACCAAAAACTGATTGCTGCTGCTTTACAAGGGGGAACTTCATCCCCAGGTGCAAGCAGGGATCTCTCTCTTGTCAGTGACTAGAAACTCTTGCTCATTCCTGACCTGAAACAGGACGGTATTTTTGATAGAGGAAAAAAAACCACTTTTTGAATTTTTAAAACTTTTTTCTTTTTTTTTTTCTCCTTCTTTCTGAGAGAGAAACAACCTCCACATTAAAACACAGTGGAACAAAGCTCACACTTAACTCATTTAACAACCAACGTGGCTTCCAACAAGTGAACCGGTTGCAGCCCCTCTGCAGACTGCACTGATAAATTGTGCCTGGAAGTACAACACCATGTGTTTCCACACCTGGTTACTCAAATGTTCACCATTTTCTCTCTAATTATAAAAATGAAGAGGTCAGCAATAACACGCTTTTAAAGTCAGTGGAGAGCTGGACTCGGGGTTCAGTTCATTCTCTCCTGCCTCCAGCACCGTGTTACTCCCTCACATTCACTGCTGTCTGTAACATCACGCACAGCCATCCAAGCCACAGCTCCTCGGCAGTGCAGGCAGATGAGCTTCCACATCCATCACTGGAACAACAGATTCTGGTTCCTTTGGGGCCCATTCTCTCTTCTGAGCTTATTGTCAAAGAGCAAATCCTTGACCTGGGTCTAGTGGAAATTAAGAGGCCCAAGTGCGTGGGCCATCATGTCCCCAGACGTGCAACCAGGAGTGTTCAAGATGAACCAAACATGGGAAAGAAGCTCTCATCAGTCCACATACTGGGTCCTTCCCAAGTAAGGTATGTCGACAGACTGTATGATCCGTCCTGCAGCGCGTTCCTCAAAAATAATGATCTGCAGAAGAGAGGAACACGGAAAGCTCTTCACACAAAGGCTGAGTTACTTAACAACTGTAAGGGTAAAGGGCACACAATCACTGCAGAGGAAGGAAGCCTCATTTAGAAGAGATCAATCAATATGATTCGGAATTGTAACTCTGATTCTTCAGCACCACACAATGCAGAAAATGAACGAGCATCAAATCAGCTTCGTCTTGATTTTGAACTTGATGCTGCACTTTGAAGTTTAGCTGGGATCCCTGTCATGTCTTAATGGCTGTCAGAACCACACTCTTAGCTTTAGAGCAGCACCTCCCCTAATTTTCACAGATCCTAGGAGCTACGTCTCCTTCCTTCACTATTGCCCTGGTCTTCAGCTGTAGCTAGCTAATTAATATATTGTATGAGTTTAGCTCTTTGGGATATGACCCAGAGCAGGATCTTTAACAACACACACACACACACACACCAAAGCCTCTCACCTCATTGCTCCCTTTCCTCAACCAGGGGCCAGGAAGGTACAGTGTTTCCTGAGGTCCAATTTTCCAGTAGCGGCCAAGGTTGTGACCATTGACAAACACAACTCCTTTTTCCCAGCCCTGGAATCATACAGGATTAGTGAAGCAGCTGTATCTAACATACAGGATCTCTTTAACCAGCTTTTGCAACCCCTCATGAATCAAAAACGGTGGGGAAGGACAAGGACTTGCCTGTAGCTTCAAGAAAGTATCCTGTGGCTGATGCTCTATCCACAGCTTTCCACGGAAAAAAGCTGGACCGACAAAGTAATCTGGGACTGCGCTCCATCCACCAGCGTGCTGCAAGCTGTAAGAGAATGGCCAAGCACAGCTAACAGCAGGGAAGCTCTGGGCAGCACCAAATTCCAACAGCAGCCTCAGCATCACTTCAGAGCCCTGCTTACAGCAGTGGATGGGTTACATACAACAAGGCTGCAGTTTCCTTCCATGCCTAATGGAAGGAGCTGCTTCCTACTGGTAGTGCCTGAAGGTGATATCCTTCATGCTGCAAGAGGGTGATGCTGTTTAGCAAGCACCTAGCTGAAAGGAACGGGTGGAACACGTCTTGGTTTTCACTCTCCTATACTTGCCATGCCACTGAAATGCAAGTCTTTGGTGCAAGAAAAGGAGATATGGAGTTATCACTATCCATGATAATCCAGGTTTTGCATGTTATCCCTCGGAAATTTGATTTTTCTTTTTTTTTTTTTTTCTTCTTTTTTCCCTCTTTTAAAAGCCTGTTTGGTTTCACATCACCTCTCTCCCCTTCCCACACATTGTGGGAGCTGTGCTATCTTGGGGGACGCACACGTGTTATTTTCTGACATTAAGAAAACTCAAAATAGTCTTGTTGGAACATTGGTCAGAGCCCACGGGGTATCTGCTGCCTTAAAATGTGTGGAGAAAACAGCCCAATGTTCTGATAAGGTATCAGCAAGGAACTTAGCAAGGCATGAGTTTACTCACCCACTTTTACATGGCCTTGCCTTTCTGTTACACATGTAACTGCTGCCTCCCTGATTCTGCAATGCTGCTAAACAGTTGGGTTTCAAATGAGCAAGAACCACATTTAAATCCCACCAACCTTTTCAAGAAGTCAGGTTTCATCTCCAGACTGTAAATCCTGAAGTTCCTCAGGGGGGTTTTATTCAAGAAGATGTCACCAATTAAGCCTGCAAGAGCAATGGGGGTAATGAAGAGTTGAAAAACAGCTAAAACTGATAGATTTTCCTCTCTGAATGCAAGGGAACAGCAGGAGATGGAAAGCAGCCACGCTCTGCAATGGAATTAGAGTCCATATGGTCCCATTGCTCATCCAGACTGAGTGGAGAACATTACTATACTTTGGCCTCTCCACTCCCTCCTTCGCTTTAACTCACCAGGCCATTAAAACACCCTCCAAGCAGAAAACATTGTTGGCACACACAGCAGATGGGGTTTTGTTGTTATTGTTGTTTTTTTGTTAGCTGCCCACGTCGAGATTTGTTAAAGCAGTAGATCAGTTACTTCTCTAATAGTAATTTCATCAAAGTTTAGCACAGGGAAGCACTCACACCCAGTGCTGATGCACTGTTTTTCATCCAAAGATCTTAAGATACTTTAAGAAATAACTTCCCTCCAGCACTTCCTTGTTAGATACTCTGCACATAGCAAACAGTGCCTGGGCCCTAATCTAGCCCCCTAATTGCTGGGCTGCAGTTGAGCCTGCCCAAGCAGCAGAGGCTTTATACACAGTATAAAGCAGTAGAACAGAATTAGTACAGTCACACGCCTCACTCCATTATTCTTTCTTGTACACTTTTTGCATACATTTCCCCACTAAAATAGTATCCTGGGGTTTCAACCTCTTCCAGCTCCACAATGGTACGTAATGGACTTGAATGCTTCAGCAAATGCTGCTCAACAGGATGTAACTGGTTCCTCCTGAATATGCTGAGCGTTGTGTGAGCTTTAAGACGCTGTGATCCTCCAATATCAAACCCCAGAGCTTAAAAAAGGTTCTTCTCCTTCCTGCCCTGTGAACAAACACACTCAGAGAGCAACAGAATGGGTACCCTCCCATCACCTGGCAAAAACTCACCTTTCCGCTGCTCGTTCAGCGCCAGGCCATAATTGACACGACCACGGTTCTCAACCAAGAGTCTCAACTGCCTGAATCCCTATGAAGAAATAAGAAAAGAAGAAGATATGGGATGGCATCAGCTATAGTAATGCACAGCATGTGATGCAACAGCCCTAATGCCTGGACAACAGCAGTCAGCAGCAGTGCTGAAGAGGGGAGGTTGCACCAGGACCTTTGACAGTTGCAATTCATCTGCTTACTGATGGTCTCAGCCTTTTTGTGAAGGTTTCCTTTCTTTTCTTCCTCTGTTGAATTTTTAAATACCAGATTGATGGAGAAATGGAGTTTAAGATAGTGCAGGCTTTTGGCATGTAGCTTTGCCATGAGCCTCAAGAGCAGCACTGAGTATTCATGCCTGCTCACCTTACCCAAGGGACTGTGCACAGCAAGAACTTGGCAGTGAATTCATGCTGTGTTCCACCAGCAAAATGGTGTCTCATTAGGGCATACCAACCATCCTCTGCATCAGAGCACCATACCAGCTTGTTAAATGGATTAGATGGGAGGTACCTTCTTGGGAGCTACATCTCATTACAAGTTTTGGTTCTGTCTGCCACCTCCATCAAGTTACCTGTCCTTCAGGAAGGGAGAGCTCCACCGTGTTGTAGTCCAGCTCACCAACATACATGGTGTTAATAAACACCTGCAGAACAGAGCACGAGAGACAAGAGCAGCATCTCATCAATTAAAGTCGTGGGTTGCATAGGTTACTGGAGCAGTATTTGGGGAGAAAACTGTCTCTAATGGGGATTGGAACCAAGGGTCCACAGCTCTGTCACTGATTCAGTCTAGGTGGAAAAAAGATGCAAAACCAGCATTTCTCAGAACATTCAAAATTTAAAGATATTCTGAGTTTCAACAGACCTCAAGCTGATTTACAAATGAAAAAGGTTGGTGCTTAGATGAGAACGGAAAGAGCAAGTCACGTTTCTAATGTAAAAACATCACATCTTACTGCGTGGTTGGCCCATTTGCTGCCTTGCTGCTGAGATCAGAGCATTCACATCAATGGGAAGTTGGCCCCAGGCTCCTCACCTGTGCTCGGTCACGGACATGGTCTCTGGAATGCAGTTGTCCACCACCAAATATGACAACCTCGTAGAGTACATATCCATAGGACTGCCCACTGCTATCGTTTAGTTGGAGGTTCTCCATGTTAACTGGAAACTCTGATTTTATGGGCTGCAAAGGAGAAGCAAAAAGTGCTTTCTTAGCACCAACAGGTCACATAGAGGCAATTCATTTGAGACAGGTGTTCCACTCTGCCACAGATTACTACCTGTACAAGTGATGGTAACACATCCCAGAGAGAGATATATTGATGCAGGAGGATGGCACCGTACGACGCCTTGCTTTCAATCATGGGAGGGAGAGGAAGTGGCTGGCCTGTGATGCAAAAAGAAAGATGGGGCAACTATTTCAGCTGCAAAAAGGCGACACAGATTTAAGGCCTCTCCAGAGCTCTTCTGATCAAACTTTCCATTGAATTACAGAGCCCTGTATCTGCTGCCAAAAAACGTGAATATCTGGGAGTACAGTGAGATGATGCCAAGTGCCACCTGCCTGCTAACAGACTAAATACCTGAAATCCCTGGTCCTCCTCCTTCCTGCCTCTTGGGAAATGCTCCCAGTCACACAATCAGAGCCATAGGGCTCCAGCAGTGTAGATTATTCTGATTTTAGTGCAGTAGACTGCAACACTATTTTGGCTCTAGGATTTATAATTACCAATGATTGTGCTGAAGAGTTGTCGGAGCTTGAAAAATTTGGATGTATAGTCTCCAGCCTCTGTCAGCACAGCATCGTAATCTGAAAAAGAAGCACACATAACATCATTCAAGAAGTGAGAGCCCAAGATAATTCATTCAGCATTAAGTTAAGGAAACTTGCACTCTACAAGCTGTGTCACTGTGCTTAGCGACGCATCCTGGAATGGGTCTGCAAACAGGGAATATTAATGTGAGCCTCCTCTGAGATAAGCATTTGCTTCCAAGCTATATTCCAGCTCAGCTACCCATGACCATGGGGTTACACTGATCATTTCAAAACACTTCTACCAACTCTAAGTAGCCCAAAGGGCAGCCTGAGCTGTGCACTCACAGCAGGTTCATGAGCAAGGCAGTGACAGAGAACTCACCATAGCTGGTGACATCTGACTTGTATTCATCAGTCTTCAAAGCACCATTCATGAAGCCAAAGTTGGTGCCTCCATGAAACATGTAGAGATTGATGGATGCTCCTAATCTGAGGATGCTTGCTACAGTATTCACCATTTCTGTAAAGGAAAGGCAATGCCATGAAGTCCACAAACCAATGAGCTCGGCTGACCGTCTTCTAGTAATTCAAAGCAGACTCAGACATTCTGGTCTGTGTAATTACAGCAATCTGCAATCTCCATTTAGCCCTCAGGAAGGGCAGCGCATCCATTGGCACATTGGGACAGATTAATCCATGCAAATATACCTCTTCTAATAGGCAAAATAAGCATAACTTGTGGACACAGGCTGGAGTTTTGCTGTTAAGCAGAATGACCACTCAATCATACTCCTAAACTCAACACAGCAACTGTCCAGCTACAAAGACAGCTGCAGGTAGATGAAACAGGCATTAAAGTAGACTTACAGAGGCCTTAGATGCCCTTGAGGTTGTGGGATTATTTATTTTAGTGCCTTCCTAACGAGCTTAAAAAACACAGTAAAAATGATGAACAGAGCTTCTGAAAAGGTCCTGTCATTTTCCTGTTACTGTTTGCAGAGCAAGAATCCCCCCCCTCTACAACACCATGCACTGCTCACCATCCGCATCGAAGACATAGTGAGGGCCTCCCCAGTTATCAAACCATCCGGTCCAATACTCCATCACCATCATTGGCTGATCTCGCTTCACCAAAACAAAAACAGAGTTAAAATGGACCAGGGTGGTGGAGCTGTAGCAAAAAAAAGAGACTAACCAACTGTCACTGTTTAGCTTCTGCTAGAAATAGGCATTTATAAATGTCTACTTATCAGCTATGCCACTGCCAGCTGAGGGTTTGCAGGTGCACTGCAGCCAGTGCTTGCCAAGGTGGGAACAGCAGACCTTAGCAGCTTAATGCCTTTTTAATGCTGCATATGGTGTTGGCAGGGAAAAATTAGCCTTTGCAGGAATTAGGTCTTCATTATAAAGGTTCTGCACACAGAGCAGTTGCTTCCCATTCTTCACTGCTTGCCAGCTCCTTTAGCTCCTGCAGAATTCCACCCGGCCCCATCACCTTGCACAGAACAACTGGCACTCCCTGTTCATGGTATTTATTTCCAGTCAAGGCAATTTGGCCATTTATTTGATAGGGGCTTTATGTGATGCCGCATGAAATAGCCAAGGTAAGTGGCATTAAAGAAACTCATGTTTCATTAGGAGAAAACAACTGCAGGTGCCTGTAATAATCCAACCGCTCCAGGTTCAGACCAGCTCTCAGTGATATGTTTAATCACTCCATCCCCAGTAAACAAGTTGAATAAGTTCTACTGACTTCTGGAATAAGAGATCATGACAAGGAAAAGGTAACGCAGCCTCACAATCCTTATGAATATGAATGACAGGCTTCCTGTCTTCTAATCAGTACGTGTGGCAATGGGGGAGCTGCTTTTGCTGGGCTGTGTTTTATGTACGTGTTCAGTTTGTGGGAAAGGTGCCCTCTGTTCATTTGCTGCATGTGGTGGAATTTTCCTAGACCTGAAGAAAGCAGAATCTCTTTTGTCTGAACGAGACAAAAAAGAAGTTAGTGTGATGGGATGCGGCTCTCAGCACGCCAACAGCAGGGCTGCATTTCACAGACTGAGCAAAAGCCAGGCGAAGAGATCAGAATAGAATCGATCGTGACCGGGGGCACATGTCAGCTATTCTGAACTTCCCAGGCTGACATCTGGAGCACACAGAGCAATAGAGAGAGAAGAGGATGGAGGAGAGGAAAGGGAGAGAAAGAACCTGTCACTAAAAATCAAAATTAGCTCTTGCCTTGCTACCCCAGCATCACACAGGATACTTTCTGCATCAGATGCTCATTAGGCAATTCCCTACCTCTTTTTTCACACTGATTCACATCTCTGACAGCGCAGGGAATCAGAGATGCTCAAGCAATGCACTCTGTGTGAATGCATTTCTGCAGCAAACATTAAATGCCAGGTAGGCTGGGCTGCTCGGAGGGCACAGCGCTGCTGGAAGGAGCTGCTGGGAACTTATTCAGCATCTGAAGAGCACAGCCTTCAAACTGAGTCCTAAGGGAACGCACAGCAGCAGGATAAAAGAGACTGGGAAAAAGAGCAGTGATCTTCTGGAGGGAAGGCAACTGCAAATAGGATGCTATTGGGCACCAACACTTGAAAGTGGAGTAAGCGCTGAAAGTGGGCATTTATACGTGTATAGAATCAGCTACATGTATAATACAGCCACAGTTAGGCAAGTTAGGCAGGGACCAGACAGCTCCCCCAGCTTTATTGGATGGTCCCTTGTCCTTCCCACTGGTACACACTGCACTGCCACTACAGAAAACATGTCTGCCAAGCAGCCTCATGGAGAGCACTTTCTCCTGCCAAAGCGTGCTCATTTTAATTATTTAATCAATCACTGAATATTCAGAAAAGAATTACTAGGCACTCAAATCTGTTAGGCACTAAAGATGATCTACGCGGGCAGACCTACAAATTCAACCAAGGAAAGAGGAATAATTCAGTTTATTGCAGCTCGTGGCCCTGTGACAAAGCACATCCATCGCCAGATGTCAGCGCCCTGTTGTTTTACAACAGTGGGTGCAATTGTACCATACTCCAGTAGCTGGACTAATACCTTCCAATGTGTTATGTAGGATCCTTTTGTGGATCTAATAGTCATTGAAGCCCAAGTAATAACGAGTTTGCTGCCTGTACCCAAAGGGTAACAAAAACTCCAACTACCCTCCCAAAGAACATTGTCTTCCAACAGAAGGAACATGAACTTTCTGTTGAGATAAAGCTGTCCTGCAAAAATCAGACAAAACAGAGTATTTCTGCATCTTACCTGTATCTTATCCAGGTATTTCAATACACCAGGTTCCAGCTTCTGAAAGTTAACAGTGGCCAATGCTGTCAAGGAAAGAAAAAAAAGCTGTTATTAATTCAGATGCCTGCAAAATGCTTTCATGTATGGGACCGCCTCTCTGGGCATCAGCCCAAAGGGAACTGGAATATCACCCAAACCACCTCCCCAGAAATTTCCCATCAAAGTCCTCACTGAGTATGTGGGACGTGAGGGGACCACAGCACACAGTGGAATACCTGCAGGCTGTGTTCTCAGCCACAGCATTCAGAGCTACTAGAAAGAGAGCATCAGAACGCCTCATCAGCTTTAATTAGAGGCTGCAAAGCACCTAAAAGGCACCACATAAAGGCAAACTTATTATTAGAACATCATATCTGAATGGCACACCGATCTCCCAGGCTATAGCTGCAGGAAAGCCAGGCAATCTCACTGCTTGTGATGTCTGCGGGGATGGGGAGAGGGGCTGCAGTGTGAGTGAACCAGGCAGAAACTGAGATTGGAAGATGGCTCTGTGCTCCTGCCCCATGCAGCACAGGGGAGCCAGCAGTGCTGTGTGCTGCACCGACAGCAAAAGGCAAAGTGAAGAGCTGGCTGCAGAAGCTGATGCATTACAACACAGCAACCTGCTGTCAGTGTCCCAGCCCATAATAGATGCTCGAATAGTTTTCATACTTTCCTAGACCTCAGTCGCTTCGTTCTCCCCAAGAAACTTTGAAACTGCAGGAGCAGGAGTGGGATTCTCTTGTAAAAAGTGACTTCTTACAAGAGCAGGCATGGGATCCAGCCCCAGTTGTGTCACACAGAGCACTTCAAACAGAATACTTACAGAAGCAAAAGCTTCCTTCTCTCTATATATACCCTGAAACTAATGGGCTGAACTATATAGTGTGCTGAGCTGAAGAATTTTGCACAGGCAAACACAGCAGGAGAACAAAACATAATGTAGACTTAGCCTTGATGCGATACATTAGTTGGCAATCCAGAATTAGGCAAAAATGCCCAATTCTGCTCCTTGTGCAGATTAACATCACACCATTCAACTCTGGACAGGGGATGGAGAACCAGGCCCAAAGCCTTACTCAGCCTTTCCACTGTAGGCAACATTCCCATGCGTACAGCTTTCCATCATGGTGCTTTAGCTTTGGCTTAGCGGGAACCCGGAGCTTTATTTTGGTGCCCATCACAGTGCAACATGCTGGAAAAGATAACTCTGAGCATGATGGAGCTGGGAACTGGAAACACTCCTGCGGAAGACACTGAAGGATGGGGCTGTTCCACACCTCCTGGACAGCAGTGAGAGGGTGACCCTGTGTGGTCACAGCTGGAAACTGCTGTGCTCCATAAGAATCAAAGCACTGTGAGAGCACTGCTGAGAGCTCACACTGCTGAGCTGCTGGATTTGTCCCTCTGGTACTTCTATATACAAACATAGCATCCATTCAAACAAAGCAGTAAAGATTCTCAGCCCTTTAATAGCACTGCCTGGTGTGACACAGGAGCAGCGAGGTGTTTTACCCACACCCATTGAGAACCCTCAAAAGCAGAGAGGCTGCCTCCATGTGGGGCAATGCTGCAATCACTGCAGCACTGGGAAATCTAAGAAGGGATTGCTGTTGTTCTGCATGCTTGCAGCCGCTCAGGGCTGAGATCCAGCCACATCCACAAAGCAGCCACTCTCATTCAATGTGATTTCATTCAGTTTCATCCGCTGCCCCAAGGAACAGCCTCACAAGCACTCACCTCCTTCCACTAAGCCATATGATAACCCATTCTTGTTGTCTGAGGTCATCAGCAGCTCCACAATCCCCCTGCTTAACAGAGCCTGCATTAAAAAGAGGAAAAGCCACCGCGTTAACAGCCCAAATTCTGTATTTATCAGGATATTAAAGCACGTTATCACCATCTCTCTGTCTAACAACAGAAAGTAATAGGAGAAAAACGCCCATTTCCAGTGGGCATATCCATCACAGGACAGCTCGGTTCCTTGGATAGTCACGCCTGAAAGAATTGATGGTTCCTCAGTACCACAGAGCTGTATGCAGCGGCACTCCCAGCTGTGTTAAAATGCATGCACACGCACCTCATTCCCACCAGGAGTGTTCTCTCACACTTGTCCCTTTACACTGTGGCCGATGTTTGAAAGAGGGATTAGGAATTGCTAGTAAGAACTTAACCCCTCTTCTCAGCACAGCTGCAGTCAGAGGGACTCCAGCAGCTCCACAGAGCTCTGAACACACACCTTCACCTTAATAACAAACCACGAACTGCAAAATGGTGATACAAGCACCTACAGAACCTATCCCAACTTATTACTGCCTGCTGTTCATTTAAACAACCTTCTGCATGCTGCACACACCCACATTGTGCAGAGGGGACCTGAGCATCTCACACAACCTACCTTAGAGACAACAGATTCAATTCAGAGTGGAAAAAACATGTTTAGTTTATCAATCTGCCATCAATACCCAAATGGATGCTGGGATCTGCTAACAGAACTGGAATTTCCAGTAAGCTTTATTAAGATAACTCTTGAAGCACTGCACTCAGAGCTAAGTTTCTTCCTTTTTTAATATATTTTCTGCTGAAATACAAGAGCAGCACAGAGAAACAGCAGAGCTGGAAGGCATTTAAATGCACTGCAGGACTTCAGTGCACAGCACAGAACCCAGGAATAGCAGCAGTGTCAGAGGCAGACACTGGTGTGTGCTCAGCTAACCCCAGGTCACTGCCAGCACACCTTCCCATGGCCTGAGATGGGTGTGAGAGCAGGACAGGCTTTTCAGGTTGTGTGTGGATTGCACTGCACAATAAGGTGCAGCTGTGATCTGCTTGTTGCTGTTGGAGCTGAAGGCCTGAAGCACCGCAGACCCCACTCCAACCCAAGGAAGCCCTACACATCCAGCTTTCCCACAGCTTCTGCTGGAAGCACTTCACAATTCCAGAATACAACAAAGCAGCACCACAAAAATACACCCACAGGCCTGACGAGGAAAGTTATCTGTTCTGACAAGTCCATGGAACATCACAAGCTCTTTCATCACTGAGATATGGGAAAGTAAGAACGGAGCTGGCACGCTGTTCAGACACAACAGTCTCTGTGCCCCACTCACCCTGAAAGCCACTTACCCACATGCTTGTCAATGGGCACGGCACACAACCAGCAAAACTATGCAGATAAAAGAAGCAATTTTGACCTTATCAGCTCAGGTCAGCAACTAACCTTAATGTACTTGTATGCATACTTGCTATTTATCTTTCCAAGCAACAAGAAATCACTCCATAAGGTAGAGTTAGTTCAGAAACAGGCAGCTGTTAGCTTCCTGCCTCGCTATTGTACTGGGGAAGAGTGAGCAGGTCTGACTCATGTTAGATTCTCCTCCTTGGGTACTGGCCAACTTCACCACACAGCCTGGAGGCAGGGAGCAGTCCATCTCCAACTGACAAGGGTAAGGGAGACGTTAGGTAAATTAACCTTCCTTTGGGTAAATTAACCTTCCTGATGCTGGACCTCAGATTACGAGAGGTTAGGAATGGAGAAATCCTTCTTTAATGCAGTCCAAGAGAAGTGAAGCAGGACTAACAGGAGACAACTTCTTCAAGGCCAGCTTTGAATGATGGCCACTCCTCTATTACCTGTTATTACCTCTTCTCTTCAATACACAGGAACTCAATTTACCAGTAGTGAGAGGTGTAACCAAAAGAAGTACCATGGAAAATCTAGCTGGATTTAGCACTGATGCTTTCAAGGCTTCCCGAAGCCATGGTCACATTTACTCAGAAGAAAGTACTGCAAGGAAGGTGCTTTGAGTGGGACTCACCACAGAAACAAGTAAACAGGCCAACATTACCATTTTCACATAGGCCATGTAGTTTGAGTCTTTGGCATAGGAACCGTATTCATTCTCCACTTGCACTGCAATGATGGGACCTCCTCTCTTGTACTGTTGGAAACAAAACGGAGATGTTCACTGTGATTTCTAATCAGAAGGAGCAAAATCACAGCAGAGCTGGCTTATAGAAAAGACACACACATCTGCACAACCCTCCCAAAGCCTACACAGCACAACCACACATCTCACACTGCAGAGCTGGTATGGCCAACTACAGCCAACAGTGGCTCCCCAAGTGAAGCTGGTAGATCTGTCACTGCTTCGACCTGCTGCTACTATACAGACCAACACTCATCTGTATACAGAGGGGCAATGGATTGTACTTGCCTGAAGAGGGACTACGATTGGCATTAGACGATCAAAATAGGCATCCACCGCCTCTGTGAAGCCCTTGTATGTTGTTCTCAGCTGCATCTCTGGGTCCTGCAGCAGCCAACTATGATAAAAAGCAGTTTTCAACTTCAGAAACATGACTCCTATAACTATAGAGGAGATAATTCAAGAGCAAACCAAGAAGCACAGAAGGGTAAGCTTATCGCTCTAAGGTTACTCCAGAATTCCCTGCATCCCCAAGGGCGCCCTACAGTTAAGTGCTCTCTCATAAAACCCCAATCATCATTCAAATCAATGGTTCCACTAATTGTTCCCATGGTCTCTTCTGCTTATTTACAAGATTTAGTTGGCTGTTTGGGGGTTAACAGAGAAACAGTGTAAGAGCAGAACTGTGTGCTGCTGTAATGATACAAGCAGAGCAGGACCGCACCACCCCTGCCTCTGCAAAAGGCATCAGTGAGTTCTGCTTTCAGAGGTTGGAAAGACATCCAGCTCAGCGAGCTGACCAAAAACACCTTCAAAGTTCAGTACCTGAACCGTGTGGGACACAAAAGGCGTTTTGAAAAGATAAATAAATAAAAGGACTAAAAGAAATAACCCTCACGTTTGGCCATGTGTCTCTGCTGAAGGAAAACAAGAGGTCTGTAACCAGGCACTGGTTCCACTGGGATCCAGTAACCAAGCGAGTCTCAGTACTGACGTACTCAGCTCAGCTCCCAAAGGCTCCTACCAACAATAGCATTCACCTGCTCTTACCTGGGCAGGCCACCGAGGTCCCACTCTGAGCAGATGTAAGGTCCAGGACGCAGAATCACCCACAGCCCATTCTTAGCTGCCAGGGAAAGGAAGGCCCTAGAAATACAGACACTGATTACTGTCTGACTGCAGCATCCATGCTTCGTGTGCTCCTAATATGCCAATCACCGGGAGAATTTAGAACCAGAAAGGAATTACTAGGTGAAATAATTACAATGGATTGATGCTAAACTTGTAAGCTCCTGGGGCTCTGGGAAGCAGGGGAAGGAGTGAGGATCTCCAACACCAGACCAAGGCTTGGAAGCTGGAAATGCTGTCTTCACCCAGAACCAACACGCACACCCTCCACTCAGTATTTAATGACAATACTTGCACCACATACTCTAGATCCAGGTTCTCACTGAAGTCGAACTTCCCTCGTGTTTGTTCATGAAGGTTCCATGGTACATACCTGAAAGGCAAAGTCAGGGCAGTGAGAACGAAGCTCTGTGTCTGTGAAGCACAGGGAAAATAAAAGCTGAGCACTCCATTTCTTAGTGACAGACTCAGGGATTACAGAACGCACACATCACAAAGTCCCTTCTTAAATATGATCTGTGCCTCTTTTTCTCATGAGCCCTTTCCTTGCTGCACTCTTTTCCTGTGCTGTGCAGTGCCTGAGTTTGTCAAGACCATCAAACTCAGTGAGATTGGCAAAGAGGAACAGCAGTTACTGTCTGCATTTAAGTGACGATCTAAATTGGAAGACATGGCAGCTGTGTAAACCTCAGACAGATGCTAAAGGATGGGGCAGGACAAGGAACTCATCATTTGCCACAAGTACCAACAGACATCACCACCATCAGGGCTGTACACATCCCAGGGATAAGAGCAAGGGTGCTTACGTTGTGAGGGTGTTCAAGCCACACGCCTTCATCTTTAGCATGCGATCCTCCCAGTATTCCCTGGGGACTCGGAAATAGTGCATGGAACCTCCAAAGATCCGGAAGGGCATTCCTTCCAGCAGGAACTGTGAGTGCTTGGTCTGCAGGCCCAGTGTCCTGCCCCACAGCCGCACTGGGACCAGTTCACTCCAATTAAACCTGCAAGAGAAAAGGGAGAGGTGAGCAGCCTGCAGCAAAGAGCACCTCCTCCTACAAGGGACTCGTTGTGTCACCCCCTCAGTTTAAAGAGAGATTCAGTTCATCACTCAGGAAGGATCACGTCTGCTGTCATCACTAACTTATGTCCACCTGTATTGCTGCTCACACCAACTCCTTAATGACTTATCTGCCAATAGAACTGGACCAAATGAGACGTCGGGTTCCAAAGCACTTACCAGCTGGAACATTCACATCACAGCTCCATTCAGGTCGGTTCCTGCATGCAGGAAACAACCTCCTATTGCCTTGCACTGCTCCCCAGTTCATTCTGGGAACCAAAAAAACCACATTCTTATCAACTAGTCCAGATCCAAAGCAACTACAGTGCCTCCATCAGACCACCCGTGTTCCAGAAATGAATACACAACAGAGCTGGACAATAGAAGCTTGTTCCACTGAGACACCATCACGGCCAGATGCAAGAAATGAATTCCAGCCTGAAGAAAACAGCGACCCACACATTTCATGGGTCACATTTGCAAAGGGCTCTGGCTGTGTTCTATACTAAGTGCAGAGCGGGTGTTAGCAGAGGGTTTACTACAGGGATTACTGCCCAGGAGCCTGCAGCCATTACCTGTCCTCCAGCACGAGACAGGGACACTACAAGGAACTAAATCTAAGGCTTTCCACATATGGCAGGGCTGGCTGGCAAGCACAGAGTACCTGTGTACAACAGCATTCTCACAGGGCTCTGAAACAACAGGCGGCAGGCATGGGTAATACCTGGAAAAGCAAGGCTGGGTTAGAATTCACTGCCTTCACACAACCAGCACCACAGTCGTATTTAAAGGGTGAGGGCCTGGATAGGAACGGGATCAAAAATGCCCATCAGCAGAAGCTGAGCACAAACACAGAATGATGACTGAATGTTGGGGAGCATTAATGGGCTGGGGGAGCCCAGGGCAGAAAGCTGAAAGGTCCAGGTGATGTAAAGCTCCAAGTATGGATAAAGGCACACTGCAAATCTGCTCCTGAGCCACACAAAGCCCTGAGTTACACCTGCAAACACTGGAGGCAGAAGGAACACGGCTAGATAAAAATAAACTAATCACTTAAGCTCATCTCCTTAATCCCGGCCATAACTCAGCTGGAAGGTCCCCACCAAGTCACCAAAGAGGGCTGGGAGACCTGAGGTCCTTATTGTACAATTGCAATGGAACTTTGCTGTCACCCTACGCAGTTTGCATGGATGGTTTGCAATGGATAGTTTGCAATGAATGCTTTGCAATGGATAGTTTGCAATAGATAGTTTGCAATGGATGCTTTGCAATGGATGCTTTGCTATGGATTCACTGCTGGGTAGCACAGACTCCGATCTATGCTCACAGGTCCCATCCATCCCCACTCCATTGCAATACATGAGGGCTCAGGTGCTCTCAGCACGCTTGCCCCGATCCCCACGCTTTGTGCCCAGCTCCCCATATCCAAACTGCCCATTTTTAGTTATTATTCCTATTTTTATAACCCAACCCCTCACATCCCGGCCCCTTTTCCCCCCTCTCCCTCACACCCCGTGGTCTCGGCGGCTCTCACCTGCGTGCCAGCAGCCACAGCACGAGGAGGAGCATCGCGACACCCCCGAACCGCCGCTGCCGCCGCCCTCCGCACGGCCACATGGCGGCGGCCCGAACCGAACCGGACCGACACCAGCACCAGCACCAGCACCGCCGCCCCCCCCCCAGCCCAGAGCGCGGCTTTGGGCCGCTCCGCCCGCCATTGGCTGAGCGCCTCTAAGTCCCGCCCCATATCGCTGAGCGGCGCTGCTGATTGGTTCGTCCTTAAGGTGGGGCGAGCGGCGCAGCGGGCCGCACTCACTCACTCACCCAGTCACTCAGTCAGTGGGGTCGGGCCTGCTGTATAACTTGGTTTTAATCTCAACCCCACACGCTCACAGCCCGAGCAAAGCGATCACAACTTGATCCATTGACAATCATAGATTTACTGACTCCAACCGATTGGATTTGCCAACGTTTGTGCTCCCGCAGCTTTGATCCGAGGGCTGCAGCATTCAGGCATCCAGGAGGATGGGAGTGTATGTAAAACCAGCAGGTCCTTTGAATTAAGGTTTAATTGGTAGATGAATGGGTCCAAGCCATTCTAACTCCAAGCCTGGAGCTCCCATGTCCCTATTCTTCCATGAAGGATGGATGGCAGGCAGCCCACAGTCATTATTTGGGGATAAAGGCCTCGTTTGAAGCTGTATTCACATCTTCAGGCTCAGATCCTGCTCTCCTCTCCCATGTTAAGATTGTTGGCTATAGGTGAGCTCCCAGCTTCACCCCTGTAACAGGTTCCTGGCCACAATCATCCTCATCACCTCATTGGTACCTGCAGTGGGTCAGAGATGCAAAAGGTGGTTAAGAGATGCTCTGATTCTGCACTCAATGAGGGCACACAAAGTTCTTCCCCAACCTACAGTCTATAGGACAGAAAACCCCTCCCCAGGGGAACCATCTGAGGTGGCATTTCTGAGATATCAGGCTGCAATACAGCTATAAAGTGCTAACACATTGCTTAGGCTTCATAAGCACTAGTGCTTCCTTTGATATGGGCACTGAGCTGCACAGGATCTGTGTGAACAACTGAGTTCACTGCTTTGCTATGTGACACAACTTAAAGCTTCCATCCCTACACGGTGCCTTGGTTTTATGTATACGGGTTTCAAAGAAGGGACAGCAAAATGGAAAGGAAGTCAAACAGAGATTAGAAAAGGCCATTGCACACGCAGTTGTGCCCAAACACTGGTAGAGAAAGAAAGCCAAAGACTAAATGGGAACTGCTGGGGAGTGTCAGTGGGAGTCACTGGATAAAATTGGATGGAGGCAACACTGACATAACAGAGATCTCCCCCTGCTGTAAGACCCTTCAAGTACATGGCAGCTTCTCCAGAGAGCTGGAGATTTTACACGCAGAGCTCTTGGCTGTGGGATGCGTGCATGTGATATCCAGGGGTAGTTCAAGCACAGGGCAAAAACAGCTTCTGAAACCCTAGAATCAGTCACGTGGCAAGGCCTGGAAGGCTTGTTCTTTCTTGATGCTCAGCCAAATCCCTGCTAGTAACAGCATCTTTTACCTTCCAGGATCTGGTGGACTCTGATGTCTCGCACAAACTGCTGCACTGCGTAATCCTTCAGGTAGCCATAGCCCCCATGCATCTGCAGAGCCTGGTTACAGATCTAAGAAGACAGCGTTGCTGCTGAAGTGACTTGCGTGGTGTTGAGGACAAGTCAGAGACAGAAGCACGGTAAGAACCCAGTGTCTTTTCTTCTGGTCACCTCATCTCATCCCATAGCAGTCTGGTGTGACAGCAAGGAGCTTTCAGTTCCCATCAGTGCTGCTCTCAGTGCTATCATGTTACCTAAGTGCTGCTTCACATTCATGGTGCATTTATGTGAACAATAGAGCATATAAATAACCAAGAAAGGCTTGACTTAATAAAGGCAGGTTCTGCTGTGTTTCCATGCTGCTATTGATAGAAAAACCAAAACACCAGATCACCACCTAGCGGCAGTCAGCTGAGGAATCTGTTCAAGGCTTTGATTTCTATTGAGGTGTGACTCCATGTGTCATTATCTATCAACTCGAGACGTACAACACAACAG
Organism: Coturnix japonica; assembly: GCF_054131305.1. Taxonomy (NCBI): domain Eukaryota; kingdom Metazoa; phylum Chordata; class Aves; order Galliformes; family Phasianidae; genus Coturnix; species Coturnix japonica. The sequence continues at coordinate 4,788,049 of NC_140696.1, forward strand.
GCAGCAAAAATGGTCTAGAAAAGACCACTTCCTAACTAGGAGTTATCAGCGTGTAACATGGGTGTTACCCTTTGAATGCTCTGCTGCCTATCCCGTGTCCTTGCTTGGCCCTCTCAATAGTTGTATAGAAAGCCAGGAGGCCTGAACTGTGAAGAAACAACTACTGCAGCCTCCACAGGGTGCAGAATTCTGTCCCATTAAACATCCTGGTTCTGAAACAAGGCCTCTGGCTCAATGAACACACTCAGGTCTCCCAAGATTCCAATGAAGAGGCCAAATGAGCTTCGAGTAACCTACCGCAAAGCACTCATCGGTTGCAAACAGCTTGGCCATGGAGCACAGCACGGCTGCATCTTCCCTTCCATCCTGCAGAGCCCGTGCAGCATTACGCACCATGAGCCGCGCAGCCACCAGGCGCGTCGCCATCTCTGCCAGCCTGAACTGCAGGTACTGCCAGGGAACAAGTTAAAATGAGGTCAGCATCTTTACAGAGCACTGTGCCCTGAACCACATCCCTGCTATCTGCAGGCAGGTCTCATGCCTGACGTGCTTTCTTACTATGGAAAAGCACATTCCTGACTTTGATCTCTGATCTCCCTTCAGATTTCCCTTTGGCACACTGAGGACGTCTCCCTCTAGCTGTTTGTTCAGAGTGCAAATCTGGTAGGGAATTTACCTGGTTGTTTGCTAGGGGTTCCCCAAACTGTTTGCGGACAGTGAGATGTTCCTGAGCCAGGAGAACGGAGGCGTGAGCAGCTCCTAATGAGCAAGAAGCTGGTGGGAGAAAATGAGAACACAGAGTGACCACGAGACTAATGCAGAGAGTCAAGACTTCTCTCTTGTCTCTGCTGTCTGTCTTTCTTACCAATGTTTATCCTGCCTCCATTCAGTCCCTTCATGGCAATGTTGAAGCCCTGCCCTTCAGCTCCCAGCCGGTTGCCAACAGGAACAACACAGTCCTCAAAAATCACAGCCCGAGTTGGCTGGGAGTTCCACCCCACCTGGAAGAAAAAGTACTTTCCAAACTGCTCAGGGAGCAGCACACATCCTTATCACAGCAGAGAAATGCTCAGCCTGCTCTCAACTCCTCGATCTCATTGCTAAGAGCACCTCAGAGCCTGTGGTCTGTGTGGTTTGGTGTCGGTGTGCTGAGCTAGAAATGGAAGTGGATTTGAGCAGAGCACTTCTGAGATTAAAATCCTTCATTTAGCAAAGTGAACGTTACTGTGCAAACTTCATCAAAATTGGACGTGGTTGATTCTGGTCCCATTCAACAAAAGGTTCCCAGTGCTTTGCAGATGAGCTCATGTCTGTCCTGCTCTTCCCTCACAGGAAATAAAAAGCAAAGCTCTTACCTTCTTCTCTTTCTTGCCGAAGCTGAGACCTGGTGTCCCCTTCTCCAGCACCACACAGGAGATGCCCTTAGGGCCTGGGCCTCCTGTGCGACACATAACAACGTATACATCCGTGTCACCTCCTCCACTGATGAAAGCCTGCAGTAAGGTACAAGAGGAAAGTGCTGGCTGCTGTATGTTAACTCAGAGCCTGTAGCACCAGCCAGGGCATGAAGATGGAAGGGTGAAGTGATGAGACAAAGACTCCACTGCCAGGAGGCATTAGGGACCCAACTGTGCTAAGCTCTGGTGGATGCCCTGCAGAGGATGTCATGCTGTGAGGATGACAGAGATAAGGAGACAGTAGGAAATGAAAAGCATGGTGAGACCCAGGACCCTTTGCGCATGCAGTGCCATCCAGCAGCTTCAAGAGGAGCAAAGAGGTACCTTGGAGCCATTCAAGACATAGGTGTCCCCTTTCCTCTTAGCTGAGGTCAGCAGGGAAGCCGCATCACTTCCACTTCCTATTTGGGAGGTAAGGGAGCAGCCAATGAAGCAGGAGATCTTTGAAGACAAAGCCTTTAAGGTGTCCTAGGAATCATACCCAGAACCACTGGGGTCTGTACCACAAGTATTCACCAACCATCAACTTCTGGTTGATTGCACAAGAGAATGTGAAAAGAAACATTCCACCTCTGGCTCCAGGCGACATTCACATGTAGTAAAACCTCACTAGGAGTGAGGGAGGGGAGAAGAAAACGCTCACCTGGCTCAGTAAGGCAGTAAGAAGCAAATTTTTCCATGCTACAGAGCGATGGGCAGAACCTGTGCCTCTGTTCCTCGTTGCCAAAGGTGTCGATCATCCAAGCACACATGCTGGAGCAGGAGAGAAGGAGCAGCATTACAGTGTGAGCATGTGAACACAGCCCTAGAAGGAAGGTGGGTCTGCATTATACAACCAGACCGACACCATCCAGCCCTGTGCAGACACTCACTTGTGGATGCTGATGTAAGCAGTGGTGCTGGTACATCCCGTCGATAAGGCTTCAAAGATGATGGAGGTATCGAGACGTGACAATCCGGAGCCACCCACATCTGGCTTCACGTAGATGCCACCAAATCCCAGCTGGGCTGCCTTGCGCATTGTTTCCACTGGGAATATTTCCTATTGGGACAGACAGAGACATTGAAAGTGCTCAGTCCCAAAGCTCTGAAGTGTTTGGTAATTGGGATTGGGTTAAAACACAAGCAATTACCTTTTCGTCCCACTCGGCCATATGAGGAGCCATCTCGTTGGCAGCAAAATCAAGGGCCACTTTTTGGAATCCCTTCTGCTCCTCTGTCAGACCCACAGATGCTATTAAAAAACAGGAAGAGATCCAGCAGGTCATCATTCATACTCTGTGCTACGAAACCCATTTCTTTGCTCCCTGGAACCATTGGGATCTGGGCAGTGCACACATCTCTGGCTGCTCATTGCTGTGCTTTGAGGTTGGGGCAGGGACAGCACAGCTCCTCTGGGCCTGTGCTGCACAAGGGAACACTCCTGCGATGTTCAAGGATGTTAGAAAGCAAGCAAGCAAAAGAACCTCTTTGGAAACAGCATCTAAAGCTGTAACAACGCACTGCCCTGCTGAGGCTTCTCCCCTTAACGCGTCACATTTAAACGCCGGGGCAATTAAACGGGGAAGTGTCACGGGATCCTTTAGGTCTCCCTCCATCCCTCCATCCCTCCCTGGTGCAGCAGGAGCCGTCCTCGCCCCACGGAACCTTACGGTCGATGCAGGAGGCGATGCCGCGTTGCCGCAGCAGCAGCGGGGTCATAACGCGGCTCCGGGCCGCTCTCCACGCCATGGCGGTGCGGGAGGCGGCGACAGCGCGACGGCAGCCGGGAGTTGTAGTCGTCGGATGGGGCTGCCCGCATTGGACGCTGAAGGAGGCGAGCACCGGGCAGGGCTTTTTTTTTTGCATAACGGTTCCAGACTTCCGACTGTAAGAGGGAGGTGCGATTCCTCCGGGCAAGGCGTGAGCATCCTTAGGGGGAACGCGGCCGGAGCTGGTGAGCGGAGCCACGGGATGGGATGGGACGGGACGGTGGGTGTAGGTGGTGGGAAAGTTGTTGGTGGCTCGGTTAGAGGGGAGGAGAAGCGCCCAGAGCCGCATAACTTGTACCAGGGGCTGCTGTTGGAGCGGCCGAGCTGTGGGTGTTTGCATGCAATAAGCTCCGTGCTGGGCAGGCACTGAGCCATGCAAGGAAGCTGCTTTCGCTTTCCCGACAGCACGGCTCCTCTTACAGGCAGAAAACGGCCATGCTGAGGCCGAGCGCCTGCGGGACTTAACTCCAACAGCTGCTCAAAGCAGCCCTGCTGCCAGCGTCCATCAGAGCGATGGAGCCCGGGTGTGGTCCTCAACCAGTGCCAGCACTTGCACTGATAGAGGAAATGGCTGAGCAATAGGGAGGAAACGTTCTCTCCACTTACTGCACAGCTTTTCCATTCTCTCAGCCATCCCAGCTTTTTTTTTTCCTCCAGCTTGCCTCAATAAGCAGCGATCTGCCCCCTTACATTCAGCAGGTGCTGCTTCTTGGTGAAGAGAATTAAAGAGCCCAGAGATGCCCTGGCCAAGCAGAAAGAGGGACAAAGGAGCAGTAGCAGGTCTGTACTATGTCCTGGTTAATTGAGCATCTCTTACACGAGGTTCTGGGCTACAGTGCAAGTACAGTCATCTTAACTATCATGTCTTTCAAGCCATGTGTCTTTGAGACAGCATTTGAGACAGCATTTCCTCTGTAAAAGTGGGCTGAGCATCCATGTGTGACTGAGACAAGTCTGGCAGGTGTAAGAGAGGGACAGTGGTGTATTCTCAGCATGAGACGGTTAAGAAATGTGACTCATCCATTTATTAACAGCTTTCACATCCTGCTTGCTACAGCTGGTCGGTCGAAGTGTACCCAGTTTAGTGGCATAGAAATGATGTGATAACATGCAGAAAACACAAAGCAAAAATAATTAAAAGCCTTACACTTAAGGCAGCGTTACCTGATGTTTAAGGCATAAGATGTGAAAATTACCCAGTTTGGCTCCTCTGTGTGATACATAAAGAAACTATCCTATATGTAACATCCAGGTTTCAGCACCAGCCCATATCAGAAACATTATATTTTACCAGAGTGGTCTTTTCTTCCTCGTTTCTTTTAAGATAAAAAGGAGCCTGATGCTAAAATCGCCAAGACTGAGGAGGAGACTGAAGATAAGGAGGAAGAGGAAACGTCCACGAAACCTCCAGCTGGGGGCTCCAAGTCAGGATGGAAGAACTGGAAAAAGGCAAAAGAATCTGATTCTGGTGGAGAGGAAAGCAAGATAACGTACTGCCATTGGCTTCTGAAATCGGAGCCAGAGAGCAGGCTTGAGAAGGGAGTGGATGTGAAAGTAAGCACTGACACCCATTCTAGTATCCTTATTCAGCAAAGTCAACAAAGCATAGAAGCAATTTCACTCCTAACCTTTAAGGTCACTTTAAGGGTGACAACACAGGGGTTTGATACTAAAGAGGAAATTGGGTCCTTAGGATGCTTAGCTGTAGGCAGCAGGGACTCCATCTGTTTCAGGCTCTGCCCTTACACTGGGTGCAGCATTCATTCATAAGGAGTTTTCTTTAAGCCCTATGAGAACAAAAACATTTTTGTGAAGTTTGAGCTCTAACTGAAGGAGCTTCAGACATTAAAGCAAAACAGACCATAAGGCAACAGAGATCAAACTGCCTCCTGGACTTCAGCTTTGTGTTCATTCCATTTGGCAGTTCAGCATTGAAGACTTGAAGGCTCAGCCCAATCAGACAACCTTTTGGGAAGGAGTAAGAAACTACCAGGTAAGAAGCAGAAGTCAAAGGCTGAAATATCACTAGAAATCATATAAATTGCTCAAAGCCTCTCACTTTAATTTGACAGGCAAGGAACTTCCTGAGAGCCATGAAACTTGGGCAGCAGGCATTCTTCTATCACAGTAACTGCAAAGAGCCTGGCATCGTTGGCATTGTCAAGGTGAGTGCCTCATTCTGTGTGTTGGAGGGGAAAAAAGTCATCAGTGGGTTATCAAATGGTTTGTTAGCCTTACTTCTGTTTCACAATCAAAGGAGTGCAAAAGGAAGTCTAATCAGAGCAGCAAATAGGCCTAGGGTATTTAAGCTTATTGTACATATCACAGCGAGCATCTCTGGCATCTTTCCCCAGAGAAATGAAACCACACCGCTGTTACCTTGCTGTCATTTCAGAGCATCTCCAGCCATGCAAAACATTGCTCTGCACTTGTGGTTTCTGACTGATGTCTAATTTACCAAATTCTACTGTGCTGACTCTGCAAGAAAGCAGTATAAAGCCTAGGGCACAGGAAAGCTTTTTCATGAAGACCTGTACCCAGTTTTCCTCTGTTACGTGTGTTCCCTCCACTTGGCTCTCTATAGAGATGATGATGCTCCATTGATATCCATGCTGTTCTACAGGGCTTCCATCCAAGGAATCTAAAGGGATGAAATATATCTGTTAGAATGGATTTCACAGAAAGCAAGGCTCCCTTTTGCACCAGCATTATTCCTCTTCTGTCCAGGCACAGCTTTCTCAAGGGCATTTCACACCCTTTGCTGACAACAGCATTTAATTGACAGGAGCTCGTCTCACATTCATCTCCCATTCTTGTTTCAGATTGTAAAGGAAGCATACCCTGATCACACACAGTTCGATCAGAAGGATCCTCATTATGATTCCTCCAGCAGAAAAGAGAACCCCAAATGGTCCATGGTAACGTAGCAAACTAAATACAGTCATCTTAAGCTCTGTGTTTGAACCCAGTGCAGTTAGGAGCCTCTTATACTGCATATCTTTGGAAGCTTCTGCCGTATCCTACCTACCTTTTTCTCCATCAAGAGAAAACCCAATCCTGATTGTTTTCTCTACTCTTCTGTTACTTCCACAACAAAATGCATCTCCCTGCATTTTCAGACCTGCCTGTCCATTGCAGAACTCCGAGTCAGGAGGAACAAACATCTCCAAGCACTCCTCTTAGTCTATAGCAATGAAAACTATGGTTTTATTCATACTAAATTATAAGGAAGTAACTGCTGACAGGCTGGCTATATAACCTGCAGCTTTGTTTTATATTGTCTGTGACCACATAAATGTATGTTTCTAGCTCATGGTGCTAAGATTGATATAAATGACTGGCCTGCCAGAAGCATCTGATTTTCAGCCTTCAGCAAGAGAAAGCTGCTGTGCCATTACAAGATACTATACATTGGTCCATTGGTTATTTGATTCAGTTTAAAATCCTTACTCCCCCCAAAGATCTTATGTGTTATCTGGATGCTAAATCCTTCCTCATCCATGCTCCTTTGCTGCTCATCACCTGCCAGGTGGATGTCCAGTTTGTGCGGATGACAAAACGTTTCATCCCCCTTTCTGAAATCAAGACTCACCACCTGGCCCACAAAGCAGATGGGGGGCCCCTAAAGGACATGATGCTCTTCTCAAGACAACGTCTTTCTGTCCAACCACTGACACAAGGTAAAAGCCTTTTCCTCCTCTGGTCTCAGTGCCATTCCTTCTGAGGGGCAGCCTTCAACCAGACAACTTGGAAGTCCCGCTTATGACTCTTTCTTCCTTACCTTTCCAATGCAGAGGAATTTGATTTTGTCTTGAGCCTGGAAGAGGAAAAGCCACATTAAGTAACTGACGGCAGCACAGCTTGTACCCAGCCCGTTGATGCCTCCTTCTAAACCAGCACAATCCTCAAGTTTACTCAACCACAGCAAGGAGAACAAGCCTGCAAATGGTTTGAAGCTTTACGTCCCTTACTCCAACACTGTTGTTTGTTTGTTTGGGTTGTTTGGGTTTTTTTTTTTGCTTATTTTTAAATAAAGCCTTTTAGAATCAATTGCAGCTACTCGATTTTAGCAGTGGTGACATTCTGCAGCTTCTCTCTTGAAAGCAACATCCTTGAGGATGCAGTTCCATGTACTGCAGTGGGACGTTCTAATGTCACTGTGCTTCTGCCTAGAGCAAGAAGATTTTGGTGTGTATTAACCCAATTGCTGCCAAGCAGATCACTGTTAACTTCCTGCAGGTACAAAACTTCAGCAGGGACATCAGCAAGGAGAAATCAGCCTGCTAAATCTTAAGCTACGTGGCCTCCATCAGCACAGCTTCCAACAGTGATGTATTTTCTAAAGACCATAGCAAAGAAAAATGCCTTAATACCATAAAAAAACACCACCACCATCCCATGCACCACAAATCATATCAGACAAACTCACACACAGCATTTGAAAGCCAAGTCTGGCTCTTTTTTAATTGGAGAGACAAAAAAAAACAAACCCAAGTTTTAAAATACAGCCATTGAAAAGACGATGAATTAAGAAACATGTAAACACAGCAGAGGCTTAATTACAAGTTGCACTGCTTGGTTTAGTACTTGCCCACTCCTCCCTACATGAAGCTGCCGAGGAGAGAGGGAATGACCCAAGTAATGCACAGAACCATCCAGCTCAGGGGAACACAACTCAATTAGCGTCTGCCCCGCACTGTGCTAATGAAGTGCTTTCCTATAGTACCTTGTTCTTATGCTTCCACTTATCTGCTCAGCACATCTGCTCCACCCCAAACAGAGGGCCTAATGGGGTTCAACGATTCTTATATTAAGTAAAAGTGGGGATCATTTCCCAAGTGTGATTCCGCAGCTCGGGGAAAGAGGCACAAAGGAGGAAGAAACAAAACAAAAAGCCAAACAGGCTCATGCATTCAACCCTACCCATGGAAGGAGAGTCACAACTGGATGATCTTTAAGATCCCTTCCAACCCGAGCCATTCTCTGATTCATTCTAAGCAAGCCCTCTAGAAGTGATGAACAGATGATGAATCAAAATCTCCTTACAGTGCATTATCAGACTGTACTGATGCTGTTCAGACAGTAAACAAACCACTCCTGGAATGCAAAGACATTTTCATCCGTGGGGCTTCTTTAATACCACATAGCCTACAATCAAAAGGAATTCACAGGGGGAAAAGCTTTACGTAGGAGGAGAGCTGAGGGTAAGCAAAGGGTGGTTTGGGTGCTGCTGTGCTCAGCTTAGCTGTGGAATGATAGTCTGCTATCCCCTGAGGCTCCTGCAGGAGCTTCGCTTGTCTCTCAATGATTGTATATTGCCACAGCGCAGGTGGTTCCCCCTTCATAGAGGGGGAGTAGAGTGTCAAAGTAACATCCAGATTGCTTTGCCGTGTCAGACCTGCAGACGTTGCCACCCCTTGCCCCGGCGTAACAAGGTTGTCTCAGCTTTTGCTTCAGTCTGAGGAGCTCACAGCTCCAGCCCATGGCACACGCTTCTCACGTAAAGAAGAGCAAGTCACGTCTTCACTATTACAGAGCAGAAACATGGTGTGACACGAGCATTCAGCAGAGATGAGTTCATTAGTGTCCTCTACAACAGAGTGAGACTGCCCAGCTCTACTAAAAACCACAACCTTACACATGGTGATTAAAAGATAACTTACTTTGGCAAGCAGAAACACACATTGATCACTGAAATACAGTAGCTGTCTTATTACATAAAAAGCTCCCCTTCCCACCCTGACCCCATTCCCTCCACCAGCATCATTCGACTAAACAAAGCAGAAGATGCCTCCGTTTCCCAGCTGCAAGACAACTGTTCTACATCCAGCTGTAGGACAGAGGCAGAGGAGGTTCATTCCAGAATCAGAAAGAAGCTGGACAAAACCACAGCGAGCCACAGACTTGCAGGGAAACTCAGCCAAATCCCACTTGATGGAGCTCCGATCCCAGCATCTATTGCAGGCTTGTCTCTCTGGTAGGAGCTCCAACCACCTGCTTCTCCAAAGGGCATCTAAACAGGATGGATATTCTCCAAACTCAATCAAATCTACAAAGCCATTTCTAATTTGTAACGGAGGAGTGATTCCATTCTGGGAATGTTCTCATGATTCTACTTAGTTGAAGACTAAAAGCAGCTTATTTTAGAGTTTAAAAAAGAACAACCAACAACACAACTGCATTCGGGTTCTCAGTTCAAGGCACACCCTCAGACCTCACTGGTGACTTCAGCTCAGGCCTGAATAATGTCCCTCTGGAATATGAGAACTCCACCATCCTTCCAGCTGCTGCTTGGCTCATCCAGCAGCACACATCAGCCACGAGCTCCTTAAACAACTGCATCCTCTTTCTGGCGTTACCGATCCTCACTCTGCAGGTGAGAGAGCAAACAATACAACACACGTTTCTGCACTGCTCTCAGCCCTGCTACAAAGCCTGCTCTGTCACAAGGACACAAAGCACAAGCAGGGCAACATGTGCAGTACAAACTCACTCCCATAGTATTTAATATCCCAAAACCAAAGCTCCAGACCTCTCAAGGATGCTCTGGCCTGCAGATGGGACCTGGCTGAGTGCAGCAGCCCCACACACACTGCTCACAAGGCGCTGCTCTCAGCCTGCAGCCCTCCTGCCCCGACTTCTTAACCACCCAGCACCACTGTCTGCTCCTCCCAACCCTCACTGCACTGCCCACCCTGTGCCACCTCTCTGTTCCATGTCCCACTGGATTCATATGCCTCCCTCCCTACCAACCAGCCCAGCTCCCCCTGACACAGCACAGAGCCAGGAGCTCCCATAAGGACACAGAAGCCATCCCGCTGCCCATGCTCCACCAGCAGAGTGGCTGCGTGGCACTGCCTGACTCAACTGCATTATGTAACTGCTTGTGACAAAGAATCCACCACCAACACAAAGAGGAAGAGGAGGCAGTGAGGGGATAACACGAAACCACTTCAAGTAGGCTGCACCTCAGTCTCCGACTCCCTCCTCTACCTTCCAACCAAACGCCACGTCATTTTCCCTTGTGAAGATTTCTGAAAGGCAAGAAAAAGATACCCATCCCACGCAGTCCCAAAGCAACCTCCACACCGCTGAGCCGCAGCAGCAGCTTTGGCCTTCACTTGCTCTCTCCCTCCCCGCAGCCACCCCAAAAGGGACTCGGGGCAAAGAGGAGATCAGGCAGCTCCGCAGCTTCCAGATGTGCCTCAAAGCAGCCGACCCGAGGAATGTAGTTGATGGGGAAGCACTGAGGTACCTTCAACTCTGCACCACCAGTGCTCCGCCTTGCCCTGCCCTCCCAGCCCCTTCCCACCCTGCTAGTCCTTTGAAGAAAGGAATTGAGTTCAAAAACGGATATTTGTTTTCACGAAGTCTCTGAAGTGTTGTTTTCTTCCTCCTCGCTGCTGTCCCCGCTGGCTCCACAGCAGCCCTCCCTCTGCATGGCCTCTCACTGCCGCCCGTTGTTCTCTGCAGGCTGGTTGGGGGTCTTGGCCTCCGTGTGCGAGGACGTCCCCTCAAAGCGCTGGGAGGCGATGGCCGCTTGGTGGGACATGCTCTTCCTCACTATATCTCCTTTCCTCCAAAGCACCACCTCCTGCAGCAACACATCCAGCAATGCTTGTCAAGGCTTGTGAGACCTGCCCCCAACCCCACCCAGACCCAAAGGCTGAATGAACCAAGCTGCCCAGCACAGCTCGCACCCAGTGGGAACTTGCCCACGCTGGCATCTCAAAGTCTCCTTCCTGAAAGCCTGGAGGACCAAGGAGCTGTTTCTCACCTGCTGTTTAAAGTAGCGTCTCTCTTCCTCGTCAATCAGCACCAAATTGAGGTAATAACGCACCGAGAACTTCTTATTGATGTCTCTCATTGTTGGAGTCAGCTCGTAGCCAGCCAGAAAGAGTCTGATGGGAATGGACTCCCCTGCAAAGAGCACACAACCATCAGCATGTGATCCTGGAAATACAAACTAGGAGTGCCAGCAAAACCACTAGCACTGAACTTGAACACCTTCTGCCCTGAGCTGCAGCAATGCTCATAGATTCAGCTGCAAATACTGTTCATATTCCCACCCTTAAAGACATGAGAAGGATTTCAAGGGGATCATCTGCTTCCTCACCTCTCACAGGGGCACCATCCATGATCTCATATTTAGCTATTGTGTCATTCTCGTGATAGACATTGGGTCCCGTCCCCGTCGTTTCTCTCTTGATGATGTCTATCTCCATGTGTTTGATCTTGATCCGCACTAGCAAGAAGTAGATCTTACCAACAATCACGTCTTTTAAATGATACCTGACGTATGAAGGAAGAAAGGACCACAGTCAACAAGGCAGAGCAGACCAGGTCACTTTGCTCTTACCCTCGGCCCCAGCCATTAAGTGGAGCACATGAAGAAACTGCATTTGAGAACCACATGCAAAGACACGAGCTTCAAGCATTCCCCCTATCAGAACCCCCACCACCACTGGCTGCTCATGAGACACTTACTTGGACTTGTTATACTCAAACTCAATGTGCAGGCAGTCCTCAATGCCCACCTCCATCTTAATAGAGGAGTTGAGCTCTGGGTAGGTGCTCAGAGTGTGCACGACTATGTCCATCTCCTTCACCACATCGTTCAGTCTGCGGCTGACAGTCGCTCGGAGGAAATACCTGCAAGGGAACCCCCATCCTGTTAGTGCTGCATAGGCAGCAATGGAGATGAAGCAGGGAAGGACACGGGGCTGAATAGATTGCACTGGTATTGTAGGTACCCTGATTTGTGGAGCAGCCAACAGGTTGCAAAGCCAAAAGGGAACTTTCACATGGAATAACAGACTATGACTTTTCGAAGCCTCTGTGCATTTGTGAGCCTGAATTACCTAAGTGTTATTTTGGGGATCTGAATAAGAGCTTGTAGAGCACGTATGGAAAACCACTGTCCTTTTGCAAGAGGTAAGATCACATCAGTCTCCAGTGGCTGCAGATCTCACCATTTCCAGCTCACCCTCTGAATCCAGTGACTGGATGTGAAGTCAACTGGAGCACCTAGATGTGAAATACAGCTTGCAACATACGAGCGAGATACCAGCAAGGCATCTGTTTGCATATAGAGCACAATTAAAGTCAACAAGACTGATTACACGATGGTGAAAATGTCCCTGCTGGGGACTAAAGCAAACAATTTCTTCTGTTTTTTTTTAATTGCCGAGTAAATTGGAAAATATGAGGTAGATTCAGAAGGGGCTGATTTCTCTTGTCACTTAAATGGGGCCAAACAGGTCTCTTTGAGCTTTACATGCTTATAAAACCCCTCAGAGACAGCCCTTCACAATTCAGAGCACCAGATTTCACTCGGAGTCGCATCATAAACTCACAGGGATGTTTTGGAAGGGATGCTGCACTCCAGTATCACCGCAATAAGCATCAGCACATTGCACAGCACCGAGAATAGGGGTCAGCAAAGGGAAGAGACTCACCTCAACTTCACATTCTGCCCCGTGTAAGACTCGTAAGGTTTTTCCACGTGTGTGAATTCAAAGTCAAATATCTGTGATTGAGTGAATTCCCCAGGACGGGCCAGGTCTTTCACCAGGGACACAAACTCGTGGTGGTTTCCTCGGTCATAGTAGAGCTCTAGGAAGATACAAGTCCACGTTAAAGCAGCAATACAAAGTGGGATATGTAGATTTCACATATCACGACACCAGAAATAAGAGAGGAGCTGTTCTGCACTAGCACAGGTTCCTGGTGTATTGATTTGCTGCTAACCCTTCCCACGCTCATCTACACTGAGAGCAGCCCTACAGCTTGCATCACCTTTAAGCCAGAAGACATTGGCTCTTCCATGTGCTTTAAGGCATCATTCAAAGCAATGCATTCAGAACACAAGGCCAACAAACACTCAGCAGCTCGTGCCATTTGCTCTCATCGTTTCCTACACAGCCTTAAACTCAAGGCCAAAGGCACTGGCACTATAATGAAAGGAAAAACACCGCTGCTTCTATGGAACAGCAGTGACAGAGCAAAAATGGAGTGCTAGGAGGCTTCCAGCTGGTGCTGCTTTGCTTCTGATTCACACCAGAGAATAACAACAGCACGGATCCTCACTGATTCTGCACTAAAGCAGCACTCAGTGCATGGCAACCAAACGTGTGTGTCCAGCAGCCCCTGGAGAACAGGGAAACATCGATGAAGGGAGAGCATTCACCTTGCTCAAACCAGCTCAACTCATGTGGTCACACTGCTCCAGTTTACCCCACAAGCTCCTCCTTTAATGCAAGCTGTTCCTTCTACACGTAACAAACTTCCAAGTCAAAGCAACAGCAACTTCAACTCTGCAATCTGCATTTGCAGCTGTGTATTACGCATAAACCATCAATGAAATCTGCCCTTCCCAGCCCTGTGTGAATGCAAGACACCCACGCAGCCCTTCCAAAAAGCAAAGCCTCAGCCAATCTGATATATCCCAATGAGAAAGCAAAAACCAAATGGCACACAGGGGTTCACCATCAGCACTGAGCTGTGCAGAAGAGGCTGTTGGGATGGATTGAAAGAGTTGAGGAACAGCAGCGAGATTCAGGTGTAAAAAGCAACCTGCCAACATCTAGTTGGCACAATAACTGCAGGTGAACTGAAACCTATTGTGTGCTCCAACACTGGGACTGCTGCACTCCCAATGGCACATCCCACATCTCAAGTTGGTAATTCAGCTTGTACACGTGCTGACCTCATGGCAGTCAGGAGCCTGAACAGAAGGAGATGGGAAAGCACGCAGGGAGCGCCATCAGCAATAGCAGCTTCCACACCTTCACCAGCACAAAGGGCAGAAGCAAAGCTCTGAGCACACATTGCAGAACCAAAGGACACAGCAGCTCTGAGCACACATTGCCTGTGTGTGCTGTATTAACTCAGGGCTGCTGTTCCATACACATGGATAGTGATGCTGAGAGCCACACCATGGGGTTATTGAGGCTGTGGGTCTCATGCACGGCCTGTACAATGCTACAACCACCAGCAGTGGGTGTGTCAGCCTCCAAGCAAGCAGGAAATGCTCACACCCAAACTAGGGCCATGCACAGGGAGAAAAACCATTTTCATCATCATTTTGGATGATTTACCACCCTCAGCCCCGAGTGCAGCTGCTGCATGGAGCCCAATAGAGCGATACACAGCCATGGAGCTGTGCATGAAGCAAATGGACACAGTGTGAGCCCCCAGCCCTGAGCCTGCAGGATGGAGTTTGACACCGGATTTCACGTTTATTACGAGGTTCGGAACAACGACCTGGATCGGAGCCGTGGGGATTCAGCTCATAACCCACTTTTATGTCACAGCCACTCACCGATCTGCCCGATGAACTCCACCTTGATGCCCTGATGCTCCAACCTCCTGTTCGGGTGCTTTAAGGTGAGGATGACCCGGCCGGACACTGTTTCTCCATCATAAAATAGGAAATATTTCTCCTTTTTGCCTTCCTCCGTTTTATGCTCCACCCGCCTCCTGCTCTCGGCATCGCTCAGCACCAGCTCCACCTCCGCGCTCTGTCCGAACCCGAAGAAGCTCATGATACCGGTACAGCCCCGAGGGGACAACGGGAGCCCCCGGGATGGGCTAAAGGGGCCGCAATGCGGCACAGCGGGGCCGGTAACGCTGCGTGATGGACCCGCACCCACCGCCCCGCAACGCACCGCACGGCACCGGCCCGGCTCAGCGCACTGCGCATGCGCCGACAGCTCGGGGCCGGGATCGCGGCACGCTCCCCCCCCCCGGCCCGGTCGCACAGTGCGCATGCGTCGCGCGGCAGCGTGATTTCGCGCGTCCGGAAGTGATTTCGCGCGTCCGGAAGTGATTTCGCGCGTCCGGGAGCGCTGTGATTGGTTGCCGCTAGGAAGTGGCGCGTGATTGGTCGGTTCGAAGCGCGGCGGCGCGATGGCGGCGGGTGGTGAAGTGATGGGGATCCTCACAGAGTGGAAGATAAGGGATGTACGGGATGGTGAGTGATAAGGGCTGGGAATGGGGGAGATAAGGGCTGCGATAAGGGCTGGGAATGGCTGAGGAGGAAGGGAGAGTGATGTGGGGTCAGATATCAGTGTGAAGGGGGAGTGAGAAGGGCTGTCTGTGGGGTGGTGGTGTCTGAGGGCCTCAGTGGGCGCTGAGGGAGGGTAGGCCTTGGTTATGGCACTGATACCCTATGTCAGCTCTATATGGGGCTGCCGTGCTCTGTATGGGGCTGCCGTGCTCTGTATGGGGCTGCCATGCTCTGTATGGGGCTGCCGTGCTCTGTATGGGGCTGCCGTGCTCTGTATGGGGCTGCCGTGCTCTCTATTCGCTTCTTGTCTTTGCCTATAAGCTGCTTTGTTATCTGATTTACTTCTACCTGTTATTCTCGCAGTGTGGGTGAGCACAGTCTGGGATCTGGATTTCAATGAAACTGAGCCTTTGGATCCTCGCATCGAAGAGGAGATCACGGAGGATGGGCTGGCAGCCTTCAATTCCCTGTACCAGGTGCTGGCACCGTTTGCCACAGGGGATGACAAGAGCAGAGGGGTGAGTTGGATGGATGGCGCCGGGCTGTGCTGCTCAGCAGGAGCTCTGTGCTTTTTGTTGCTTAGTCTGCCCTTATTTCACAGCAACATTCTAAGACTGCGCCATATGACTCTCATCTGACACACTCACCAGAGTGTTTGAGATGGAGCTGATTTGCACATTGAAAATATATCCAAACCTTTTCATTTAAGGCCTTTCCTTTGTGATATCCTTATAGGAAGTTCTGTTATTATTGGGTTTCTTACTGTTGTTCTCGTGTTTTGCTTTAGAATATCTGGCGCTTGTTTGTCGAAAGCAACATCTCTCGTAATGCCCTCGTGGCTGTGTGGCACCACTTCGTCCAAAAAGGCCTGAATAAAAGAGCCAATGCACTACAGAGGGTTTATGCTCTCCATGCAGCTGGGTTGTACTTCTTACTGCTTGAAATCCCAGGTGAGTGAAGGGCTTCACCTCCTTATTGTTGATTAGAGCGTTGTTTATTCTTGGAAGGGGTTAATACTCTTTGTGTCCAGAAGATGGCTCACGTTTTCCTTTCTGGACAGGCAGTATAGCTCATCAGATGTTCCACGATGTGATGTTTGACAAATGTCTTCAAACCCTGACGAAATGCTGGCCTCAGGGACAAAGTCTGATGAGGAAGAGGAAGAATATGCATACTGAAAGCTCTCAGACCAAGCCAAGAAGAAACAGAAGAAAAGGAATGGCAAACTGGAATGACACCCCTAGTGTAAGATGTTTGTGTAATCTTCAGATACAGATCTCTATTAGCAAGCAAATCATTGACAAGCTATTTCACTTCTAGGTCAGTGTGACACTTGTTTTTGCTTTTTCAGCCCTTGTGTTTGTGTTTTTTTTTCTCTTAATCTTTTATTCAGCTGTTGATCCATGCTCTCAATCCCTTTGATTAGGAATTTCTAGAGGTGTGATGATTCAACATCAGCTGCAGTTCTTTGGCTGCTGACTAATAGAAAAATGAAGCTTCTTTGTCTGTGACATGTTAGCTGGGAAGCACCAAAATGTGCAACAGAGATCTGTCCCTGCTGTGGGATAGGATGATTCTGTTTCTCTTATCTGCCAATGTAGATGGAAGAGGTACTTGAAGATGAGGAGGAAGAGGATCTTGAGAACGTTTACTTCTCAACAGATGATCTCCTTCAAGTTCGCAAAGCAATCCTCCTTCTTTTAAAAAACTTCTTAAGGTTTCTACCTAAGTTCTCCCTCAAAGAAAAACCTCAGTGCTTCCAGAACTGCCTGCAGGTAATGAGATTCCTTGAGCAGAACATTATGTCCCCCAGCACGAGCTTGCAGTCAGTGCAGAACACTGTATGCTCACAGAGCATGGGCAGTGCTGCCTTTCATAAGCTGCTCCCCCAAATAAACTGCTCTATGTAAACCTTGGATGGGGTGCCTGCTGTGGCTGTCCCTCATGCTTAGCATTTGTTGCAAGCTGGGCAGTTAGTGTTCCATTATAAGGTATCAACCCTCCCTGTAGCTGGGTGAGAGATGCGAAGTATTGGGCCTGTGGGCTCTGGGGTCTGCTTATGTTCTGCTTTGATTGAGGGGCGGTGGTTTCAAAGCTCCAAAGGCTCACATTCTCTGTGTTCTGGTGTCTAACCAGACCAGCTTGTCCTCATGTGAATCAGCTAAGTTTGGCTTTCTTTCCTTGCAGACTTTTGTTGAAATGACAAACTTTGAGCCAGTGGAAGGCGAGTTTGAGATTTCAGCAACAACGTGAGCAATTGATTCTGACTATTTAAACACTGCTTTAAAAAGTAAAGCCCTCGACGCTTGTGTTGTTATTATCTTGTTTATACCAAAATGAAAGCATTGATTTCTTTTACTCGAGATAATTAGGATGTGTTCCACCTAACTAACAGTAAACAATGTTCAGTGAATATTGAATGTTTTCCAGTCAGTGGCCGTGTTTAGTTGTAGTAAATGTTTCTCACATGAGAGATGACGATATCTCTGCCTTCCTTTGTTTAGGAACATTACTCGTGCCAAGTATATCCCTGAGCTGGCCTACCACGGACTGTGGTTATTGTGTTCACCTCTACATGGCACAGAAAATGAGGTAAAAGATGGTTTTTTTCCTATCCCTAGTGCTTATTTCTTTGGCTCGTTGGATGCTGCATTTTGTATTCATTATGTTCTGTGCTTTAATGCTTCTTGCCAAATGAATCGAATGCAAAGAACAGCTGCAGTGCCATTAGATCTCAGATTCTTAATGAAGATAATTCCAACGTCCTGCCTTTGCCTGAAGTTTCCTTGTTTCCTGCTAGGTGGAGCTCCAGCACTGCTTGCTGCTGTGCTGTGTGCTTGGATTGTGCAGTGTAGCATGATGGGAAGCAGGGAAGTGTTGTGCTCAAATAATTATAAGCAGGACGGATGCAAATTCAGAGAATATTATCATCATGCAACATCCAGTTCTACCAGAAATCTGTCTGCAGCTTTACATTTTTATTTGGTTAAATTATCAAGCACGCTGTGTCATCTCCTGCTTATCTGTGTGCTGCTCTTTGGAGATGGAGCTTTTGAACTGTGGGTGTGACTGTGCTGCTGTGCTTCGGAATCAGCATAATCCCATCTGAACTAGTTTTGAGCTAGGAAACCAGGGTGCTGTTGGCCATTTAGTCAAGTAAGCCTGGAGCTAAGTACATGCTAACCTGGTATTCTTGCCTTAGTAGCTGCCCAACTTCAGCAGCCAGGAAACCTGTGTGTCTCAACCACCTCAGTGTTTCAGTGCAGCTTTTCAGAATGGTTTACATTTGTAGTATAAAGAAGCTCTAATAGCTCCCTCTTTCAGATCCGCTGCATGTTCCCTGTCTCTCCTGTTAGGCTGCTCAGGGAGCATCAGGATGATGATACATGCTGTGGTCCCTGAGTGCAGCAGGGAGGAAACTGCAAACATTCACATGCACGTGGTGGTAAAACATGCTAGGAAAGATGTTTCTTGTGTTATTGTGTCCGCCCTGCATTATTCCACTAGAGGTCATCATTTGTCAGGTGCTATTGTTTGGTTCAGAGTCATTTCATAGCCATGGTTAAGAGTGCTGATCTATCTGCTCTGCTCAAGGTAGATGAAGATCTATCTTGTTGCTGAAGGTGAACCTGAAGATAACCTTTTCCTTCCAGATTCTTCGCTGTGTCTTCCATCGAATCCTCAATGTCATTCTAATGGTGCAGGGTGGCACAGGTTCCAGACACACGGTCCTTGCAATCACATCAGCTGTGATCAGTGCCAGGAATCAGGCTGTAAAATTCATCAGGTGAAGTACAAAGCTCTGACACTATCCTTTCTGTGCAGGTCTGTTCTTTCTTCTGGCTGCCTTTGCTTTACTCTTTGGTTGATAAAGGGGTGAGACAAACTGAGAATGACTTTGATGTTGTTTGCGCAATTAAGGTTTAATTAAAATTTCTTTAATGTAAGTTTACTGAACTTGCTGTTGGAGGAGAAATAAGGAGCTGCTAGACAGTGAGTGGAGGGGACATACCTTCAGTGGTTTGCTTTCTATTAACATGCAGTTCACTTTCTCTTCAGCTCTTTGCTGTCTCTTGCTTAAGGATATATTTTGCCTTTGTTGTTCTTCTGTGTGAGGATCCGTGTTGTTCAAAAACACAGTTTGTCTAGAGATCCCCAGACAGAATTCAATCAGTAGACTGAGAATAAAGCAGCTTTTCATATTGCCCTCTACTTGTAGAAAAGTATTGGAAGTAATTTTTTCTGCCTGAAATGTCAGGTTAGTATAGAAGGTAAGGTCTGCTTTCTTGACCGTGTCTCCTACTTTGCACTTGTGATTCCTGAACATGCCGCCCTCCTGACTTTCAAAATGCATTTCAAAAGGAATACCCTACACTTGATTTTTTTGCTCTGTTATAAAAACAGCCTTTCTTAAATGTGCTTGTTTTTCTTCTGTGCAGTTCAGTGGTAGAGGAGCTGAAGGAAGTTGCCTTTCCTGTTCTTCGAATATTACTGCAGCATATCTGTACCAAGGTATGCTAAGCTTTGGTGTGTACTGGGCTGAAGGACTTTGGTGTGAATTTGCACTGTCTGTGGTGAGAGCTGAAGCAATGACCAAGGAATTTGGGATTGTCTTCCCAGTGTTTGCTGAATGCACCACATTGCCCCATTAATATTTCTCCTTAGACCTTCCTGGCTTCTGGGACGGTGTGTTGGAATATCACAGTGTAAGCTGCTCTTGCTTTTCAGGTCCCAGATAAAGCTGATTATCGCACGTATGCTGCACAGGCCTTGGTGACTTTGCTGAATAAACTCCCTTGTACGGAGCTTGCTGACTTCATTGCTTGGCTTTATAAATACTCACTCCACACGAAAGTAAGTACATCTCCTTAATGTCCCACACTTTGACTACAGCAATACTTTGGAGATGGCGAGCTTAGAATCAGTCTTGAATAGTGCTGTTATTGCAGGTGGGCTGAGCAGGTAACATCCATGCCTGTTTTTATACTAACAAAGTGTCTTGTGTGCTTATTTCTCCAGATTTCCTACAGAGTGTTTGCACTCGATGTAGCTTTAGCTTTGTTGGATGTGCCTGAGAGAAACCTGGACTCCTCAGTGTCGCTGGATCACCAGAAGTTTCTGAAGCACGAGTTCTTAGTGCAGGTCATGGTGCTTGGCCGCTGCTCAGACAGAGCACCTGTAGTTCGTAGCAAAGCTCTAAGCAGTTTTGCCCACTGTCTGGAAATGAAAGCTGCTGCTACTTTGGATAGCATACAGGACTTGTTACAGAGTAAGTACTGTCAGTAAACTGCATGGTTGAAGCATTACTTGAATTGTCTGGGGAATAATTGCTGGGACATAGTAGAACTGGTTGTCAGGATCTGTAACACATGCTGTAGCAGAAGTGCTAAGTCAGGGCTTGAAACAGTGATGGAGCTGGTGGGAAGGCAGGGCTGACCCAGGGGAGCTGGGGTACATGCAATGCACCTGAGTGATTAGAAGGGGTTGAACCAGGTTCTACCCTTTCCCAGACCTCATTTAAAGGTTGGCAATGGAGGTGAGGGTATTTCTTGCTGGAGATCCTTGCCTACCTGAGGCTTTCCAAAGGTAAGCTGCTCTTTTCCTTTGTTTCTGTATTCATGGCTGCTACCTTTGGGCTTGTTCTTGTTTGCTGTAGCCAAAGACTTTGCCACCCTGCTGTTATCATCCCATTATAGCCTTACACCTGCACAGAGCACCCTTGGTGTTTGTCACTAAGGGAGGTAATAGATGAGTCTTACTTGTAGCCTTACACTTGGAGGGTGGTTATTTTGCGTACATGCTCTAAATAGATTACTCCATGAGATACCTTTAACGGATGTATGAGAAGCTGAAATTGTACAATAAAAAAAAGTTAATTTTTGTCTGAGGGTTGATTAAATCCTGAGTTGCCTTTTGCCTCTGCTAAATTCGTATCTTCGTGATTGGCATTCTGAACTCCCTCGGGTTTGGTAGAGGCCAGATGGCACAGTTGAGAAGCGTGCACACATCATCGTGTGGTTGGATCACTTGCCTTAGGAGAAAAAAAAAGAAGCCAAACTAAAAATCAGAGTGACAGAACGTGCTGAATGGGAGCGATTCATTTAATTTCTGTTTTAATTTCTTTTTGGCAGGCTATGACCGTGCAGCCTTGGATGCAAACACAAACAGTGCCAGTTTGATGCTCAGTGAAGAAGGTGCGGAGTCATTCTCTTATGATAAGTCTCAGGCTTTTCTTGGCGTGCTGCTTTCTAAAAATATGTGTATCCATAAAACGTGGGACATGTGTGCAGCTCTCTGTTTAATGGTGAATCACGTTGAGTGAATGTATGCTCAGTTCTTAAGCTTTTAACTTTTCTTCCAGCTACGTCCAACCATCCGCTGAAGACCTTACCAAGCTTCAAAACGATTGAGCTGACAAACAGCAGCAGTGCTGCCATGGTGAATGGTATGTCACAGTTACACCAGCCTTTCAGATAGCTCTTCAGAACCTCAATTACAATTATGTTTTCTGAATCTTGTTCGCTGACCATGTCTCAAAGAGCAGAGAGATCTTTCTGGAGAGCTGTTAAAAAACACAGGTGGTGAAGGGGTGGAAGTGCTCGCTGTAAGGAAATGCTATTTCCACTTAAATTTGGGAAATACATTTAATTGTGAAATGCTGGTGTTCATTTGTATTAATGTGGTAGCAATACTCATTGCAAAGCAGATAATTTATACTTTCCCAAAAGGATGCTAATTGATGTGGGATGCAGTACTTGGAGCTCCATAGATTTAAGGGTAATTAAACCTCTTGCTTCAGTGCACAAAGAATGGATGTATTTTTGCTGCATAAAACACAGCACCTTTGACTGGCACTGTTACGCAGGGAAGCATTTAATTCTCAGCAGCACCAGGTATTGGCTGATGTTAAAAGCAAAGTGGGAGGTTAAATGGACTGATTTGCAACGTCAGTGTGCTAGATCTGATTCCTTAATGGCATGAAATCAGCACAAAAGTTGGCTTTCGTGGCTGTGATATTTCATTGAATCTCTTCCTCTTCAATGTGGAGTCCTCACATTTAGGCCTCTGTCTGTGTCTTCGCTCTCAGTTGTTGCTATTCACCTCTCTTGAACTGCTGACAATTCAATTTACTGCTTAGCTCGCATCCTGCCTCTGTGTCTTTGTTACACTTCTCATGCTGCTCTTCATGTGGGATCCCTCCATATCTTCATGAACCAGGCTCCTATCTTCTCTATTGAAAGCTTTCTTTCAAAACATTTTGCTGATAAATTTCATTAATCTGCTCTCTAAGATAGAAATATCCTCCAGGCCACTGAAGGTATTGTGTATTCCCTGTTCAGTTGCAGGCTCTGTGTGGCAGAGGATGCCTGGTTTTGTATCTGATACCCAGCTGAGCATACGCTTGGCACTTGGCAAAACAAATTAAGCAAAGGATTGGATCAAAAAGGGCTGTCTGAGGCTCAAGAGGATAGCTAAAAAACAGGCTTCTCAGAGCCAGTCAAGGTGCATTAGCAAAGCTGTCTGGCACACTTGCTAATTTTGCACTTCTATGAAGACCAAACAGCTTGTCTTTTAGAAGCAAAATAAATCTTTGCTGAGGATATTCAGAACTTGCAAAATGCACAAGGGCAAAGATAAGACTGGTAGGGATAATCTGCAGGGTGAAGTATACTCTATAGAATATGCAGTGCCTGTCAGCCTATAAACACTCTATTCCCTTGCTAGTTCTCAGCCATTTAGATCTCAGGGCTTGTTTGGTTTTTTTCCCTATGCCACTATGCATAGAAATCCATGACAGTTGGCCAAGGTTGATCACTTTAGCAGATTTGGTTACCTTTGCAATAGCAGCATGACTGTTCTCTTGGCAGTGTCTTGCAAAGAAAAGGTTGTGTGCTTTTTCTGTCAAGCTATTCTCAGGAGAAAGACTCAGTTGCAGTTACCTGCCTACTAAGAAAGCACTAGTCATGCAGATTGAAATCCCTTAGCTTCCTCTGATTAAAAAAAGCCTACTTTTAGACCCTATATTTATTGGTTCCTAATGACTAATTCTTTCTCTTAATGGAAACATGGTAGATCTCCAGATGAATCTCTCAAAGTAACAGATTTCTGTATTTGCAAGTTCAAAATGTCCTTAGGAAAACTTAATTTCCAGCTTTGAAGGCAGCCTGATACCTTTTATATACAGAAATAAAAGAACTGAGAGTTACAGATTATTCCTTTTTGCTCTGTGTATGAAATGATTTGGTATATCACCAGATTTTGTGTTATGTCCTATGATTTATTTTCAAGATAGAAGAACTTTGGGTTTTTCTTCCCCTTGTCAGAATGGCAGCTGCAAAGGAGAGCCCACATTCTTTCAGTTAGTTGCTGTTGTGCTTTCAGTCCTCATCTCTTGCTCCTGAAAGCCTTGGGCAACAAACTGAGCTCTGCAAAGCGTACAGAGGGAGGTCTGGGTGGGTGTTATAACTTCTTTTTATCCTGGGTTTGGATAGGAAAAGAAATCATGGCCCTGCTGAGGCTGAGAGCTGGGGATGAGAAAACCACTGTGAGGAAATCTGCTCTCCAGGTATGGTGTTCTTTGCATGATTTCTTGTTCTGCATGATTACACAGAATGCCATTGGAACAAATAATTGAGCTGTAGTACTGCGGTGAACTGTATGTAAGTTTGCCCAGCTGTAGCTTCTTGCTATTCCCACTGAGTGCATTCAGTCCTTAAAAAGGTCATTTTTGCTAGTTCTTGATAAGTAAATAATGCAAGGAAGAAATAACATTCTAGTACTCTTTTGCTGGCATTCACTTATTCCATCATTTAGAAAAAGAGCCTCTTTCCAAATGTCAATAGGTATTTAACTTAAGCGACTTCCTTACAAACTGGGGCATAAGAGGTGCTTTGTTTCTACCTTGTTAGCAAGAGTTTGGGCTATATCTGGCATCATTTTGAGGGATGCACTGCTTTTCTGCTTGCTTCATTTTAATTAATTAAGTCATGAACTTTGAAAGGTATCTTCTTCAATGTGAATTTCACTGTTTTATAGGATACGGATCTGTTGTTGACTGCCTTTCTCCCTGTTAGTCCTCTTTCCCTTAGTTCTTCCCCTCCAGGATAAATCAGGATGAGAACACCTCAGGTTAAGGGTTTCTAACTGTTTTGTTGTGAGGTTTTCAGTTCTTTTCCCTCTTATTGGCAGGTGAAAGATGTAGGTCATAACAAGAGAAACATTGGCTTCAAGGGGGAGTTGTGGCATTGACTCAATGCAGAATTCTCTTATAAAATCTGAAGGACTGAGAAGTTCTCTTAGCATTCTGTATCAAGTTCTGCCCGGTACTTAGAAATTACTAATGTTATGTTTCCCTTTCATTGCGATACATTCTATTCCCTGTTGACTTAAATTAGGGATTGATCTATTTCTGATTAATTACCCCATGCATCCTGGCTCGTATTCCCGATGAACTCATGCTGTTTTTTGACCTGCAGGTTTTTACAAACATCCTGAAGCACAAAGCAATCCCTTGCACTGCAGAAGATTTGTCCACTCTTCAGGACCGTTGCCGGGACCCCGCAGTCTCTGTGCGGAAACAGGCCTTGCAGTCTGTGACAGAACTCCTCGAGGTGAGGAAATGAACAACACCAATTCTTATGGCTGAAATGTAGGTTTAAGAGGATGAGGGTACAGCAAATCACCTGTTCACTCACCAGATTTTATGACTGTGTTCTGTATTTGTTTTAATCATCTCTTGACTTGCAATCAGTGACTTGCACATACTTGCCATTTATGTGGGATGCTTTCAACTGCTGGAAATGCTTTTCTTTTCCCTGCCTGTTGGTTTTATGTGTCATGGAAGGGATGTTTATGTTGCTGTCCTTCTGAAATTTGAGAACCTGAATCATTTTGCTGTGATACAGCATGTTCATGATGCCACTGTAATGTTTTTCCTTCTCTTCTATTTATTCTCAAAGGTTTGGTAACTTAGTCATGGAGCATAAGGTTTGTATTAATCAAAACCTTCTTGTTTTAGTCCTAAATCATCTGCATTACAGTTTTATTGCAATACTCTCATAATTATTTATAGAGTTTCAAAACAAACTATTGCATTGCTTTAGCCCAGGTAGTTTGGTCAGAGTACTGTCCTTTCTGCTGCCAGTTGAGCAGCAAGCTAATTGTAACTTATTTTACAAGTTAACAAATGAATCTCAAGGTTTCTAGGCTTTCGTTGATCTTATCTGTGCTTGTAGGACCACATCATAACTAAAGGAGATGTTTCTAATACAGTGTGTTTCTCTCAGGTCCAGCACGATGACGTCCTTGTGCACAAGGCTTGGTTGACTGGAGTTGTGCCTGTTGTGATGGACTCTGAAACTTCTGTTCAAGAAAAGGCCTTGGAATGCCTTGATCAGGTTTTGTTGCAGCACATTAAGCATTACAGTAAATTCAGGATGGAAGACAAGAAGCAGGTGCTGGCATGGGATCTCCTTACGCTGCTGACTTCGGAAAGCCAGGAGCTGAGGTAAATGTGGCTGTCTTTCATTGTGGGCTCTTCTGGTGTTTCCAAAACACTCCTTTGTCCAGTGCACTGGATCTCTTTGTTGCCTTTATTATCTTGGCATTCGTGGACAAAATCCAGATTATTTTATTAAACTTCTAATAGGATTAAAACATGCAGCTTTTCCTTTACGGTAGGAAATGGCTTAGTGACCGGAGGACTAAGATACAAGCATGGGCTTATGTTCTCAGCTTTCCCATCCTCTGTGTGACCACAGAACAATAAGTGCCACAGTTGAAATGCATGTGCCACCTATTGCACAAGGGCAAAAAACTGAATGTATTGGGTATTTTTTTTAAGCTATTTGAACTCTCTGCTCAAAGCAGACAATGAAAGCACACATTGCTCTAGAGATGGCAGCTGTCATGCTGTGAGCTGCCTGTGTTGCTCTGCCAGTTCGTAGGACAGAGGAGCTGTCAAACATATACACCAGCAGTTGGTGAGAAGAGCACAGTTTTGCTTTGTGCTGAGTGTTTTGATTTGCTCTTCTTGTTACCTGTGCAGTCTCTCCAAACCCTGGTGTTCATACACAGGAATGTCACTTGCTGTTCTTGATGCGCTGGTAGCAGCATGAATGTTAAATGGAGGTGTTGTGATGACAGAAGCAAGAGAGGCTATAGGAAGGGAGAAGATCTTATTAATTCTGGTGTACAATATGTTACTTGTCTTATGACAAATAGAATGATTCTGCCTTTTGCAGAATGTTGTGGGATGAAGCAGAAGAAATGGGCTAATACAGTATGACAAGGACGCAACATTGATTAAAGCCGGCTGTATGTTTATTAGTCAACAGGGCATAATAGCTCAGAAATAGAAAATGAGATACTGGTTGTGCTGCCTTGCAATCTGTAAAACTGTCAGTGTTCTAATTTGGGCTGTTTTATGACACAGTTTGAAGATTCATGGCACCTTTACTTGGTGACCTCGAAGTACCTTGCAGCTTGATATATCTCAGAATAAATCTGTCCGTGTGAAATGGGTAGCTAGAGTTAAAGAGAAGGATGCAACCAGTGCTGTCCCATTAAGGATGTTAAATAGAAACTGCTATTGTCTTTTTGAAACTGTCTTTGGTACAAATCTTTGGTTGTTGAAGTAGCTTCTGGGCTTGTTCTGATTCAGGTTCCTCTGTCTGACAGACACATTAACTCCAGGTCTGTAGTGCATCAGGACTGATCTGCACTGCAGCCATCTGAACTCTAACAGAAAGAGTGACCAACAATAAAACACATAGCAGAAATCCTATCTACTGGGGGTAGAAGGCAGGTGAAGTCATAGCATGGGCAGATGTTGGATTTTGCTAGTGTTCTCCAAGACCCCAAGAGTTTTGTTTGCTCCTTGTTTATCATGCTTTCTTTTCTTTCTTCCTTGTAGCTGTTATATGAACAAAGCTTTTCATATTTGGTCCCGGCAGAAAAAATTCTCCTCTACTTTCATCAATAACGTGATGTCTCACGTGGAAACAGAGCATGCTGTACCAGCTTGGATGTTGCTTGCTAAGGTGGCAAGTTCTTCTCCCAAACTGGATTATTCCAAGGTCATCGAATCCTGGTACACTGTCAGCAGGTATGTGTGCTTTGACCTCCTCTATTCTACTGGGAAGAGATGGAGGTGAGGATGAGGAAGTGAGCCCTATCTGTCCTTCCATAGACATAGTGCTGCTTAGATCACCATTCTTTATTCAGGCAACGACGTTCTGTAGCTAGGAGGCAAGCAATAACCCACAGATTTGTGCAGCCATCAAGTCTTACATTGAGCTTTTTGAGTTTTCATTTGGTTTGATGAGTCTGCCTTGATAGAGCGTAGCCAAGATGCGTGGATTTTTCTGCTGTGGTTGGTGGTTTTCCGAAGCATAAATTTTAGCTTGTCTGCTCTGCTGTTTTCCAGGCAACAGAACACGAGCAATGATTCTACAGGACATATACTGTCTGTTGTCAGTCATGTTGCAAAGCACCTCCCTAAAAGCACCTGTGAGAGACTGATTGGTGAGTGGCCCTGAGAAACTGCAGGGTAGAAAGTACAGCTTGGTTTTATCTCCTAGCTAAGGGTTATTCTCTGTGAGTGGTTGCTTGGCCGACCAAATCCCCATGCTATGTGTGTCATCTCATTTTCAGATAACATCAAGCACTGGCTGAAGGAGTTTCAGTGTCCCCTGGAGGTGATTAGCCCAGCTGTGGAGTCACTGCAGAAGCTCTGCTGTGCGTATGCAGGTGACCCAAAGGCACAGGTGCGACTTAAAATACTCCTTTTAAAATAGTTTGTTTCATGTGTATAAGGACTGACTCTTGAAGGCAGCTTCTGTCTCCAGTCTGTTGCTTGATTGTCTCACTGAGCACAGAG
Source organism: Coturnix japonica (assembly GCF_054131305.1). NCBI lineage: Eukaryota > Metazoa > Chordata > Aves > Galliformes > Phasianidae > Coturnix > Coturnix japonica. The sequence goes on from NC_140696.1 coordinate 4,816,147, forward strand.
GATCCAGCTCCAGCCACTAAAGTCTGTTGACTTACTGCATTCCTAAATGAGACCTGCACTATCAGCTATTTCTGAGGGTTGGTCCATTAGAAGCTATAAGCTTTCACTATAAGCTCAGGCTATTCTACACCAGAGCTGGTGCTAATGCATGTATTTTCAAGGCCTCTCTAATGGGCCCAAGCACACAGTTAGCAACACATTATATGCATATAAGGATTTTCAAATTGGGGATTTATGTGTGCAGATGCTAAATGGAACTTAGCCATGATGTTAATAAAGTGCCTGATTAATTTTGTTTCATTGTGGAACAGAAACTGCTCAACCAAGTGTTTGGAGACTTAATATCCACTTGTGAAAGTTATATTTCAAATATAGTTCTCAAAGAGGACGGAGCAGAGCAGTTGCAAGAAGATCTCTTGGTAAGTTTGGTTCCCTTTTGTGGGCTGGGCAAAGGATGTGAATTTTTTCCAAATGAGGGGGCTGTTAAGTTCATGGCAGTAATGGTTACACAGGAAAGTCCTGCTGACTTAAGGCTGTGGCTGAGCTGCAGACTTAGTCTGCAGCATTGCTTTTTCTTTCTATAGGTGAGGCACCTCTTCCTCTTGGGTGAGGCTGCACAGCTGTGTCCAGCCAAAGTGGAGAAACGCATCTTTCTTTTGATCCAGTCCATTCTGGCTTCTGATCAACGTGAGGCTCTTTCCCTTCTGCCTTTAATTTTCCTTTTATCAACAGTGCTGTTACCCAAAAAGCACATTTTCTTTCCTGACCCATTCTTTCTTAGTGTCTAATCCTCCTGATGATGAGGAAATACCGGCTTCTCAGCCACTGTCCCAGTTCAGAGGATCAGCCATGCCTCCTGTGATCAGAGCTCATGCATTCATCACTCTTGGTAAGCATTGTCCTGCAGCAAGAGTGCCCTTTATATCCAGTTCCCACCCTTCCTGTCTGCTCTCTGCTTCATGTTCTGCTCAAAGGCCACGTCAGCTCTAACAGATAGATGCAGCACTCAGTGTTTTGTTTCGCTTCTTAGCAATGCAAATATCCATGGTAACAAGTTGCACAAACCATAAAAGTCTATGAGACTGTTTTTCAAGTCTGTTGATGCATTTTTCCTATATAGTACTCTTCAGGCATATGCTGTCCTTGTACTCAGGATTGGTTTCTGTCTAGCTGAGTGATCTTCTAATTTGTAGTAGGGTGCTCAACAGAGGATGAAGAAAACCTGATGCTTTTGGTGCAGCGTAGAGCAGAATTTCTGTATGTAGTTACTTGTTCTCCTTAGTATTATATGGGCTTCTTTGTCATAGGAACCTGGTCAAATCTGTAATCCCAATTTACAAATGTGCTAAGTGAAACTTTGGGTATTGTAGCCCCACTGTATATATGAGCAAATCTTGTATCTGTTGCAGATAGAATCATTCTTTCCTTAACTGCTTTGGGAACCTTAATATTTCTTGCACCGAGCTTAGAAACAGTTAGGAAGAAGTAATGTTAGAATGCAGGCTATTTTATTTTCAGTTGGTTTAGTAATGCTCTTGGAGGTGGGTGTCTCCCTGTGATGCCTATGACAGCTGGGGCTGTTCTTTTTAGCTGCTTTGAATAATACCCCGTACACAGGAATAGTTCGCTGTGAAGGAGGGAGTTTGGCATAGAGGCCCACAGTATAGGTCTAAAAAGAGTTTGGAAGAACTCCTTGAAGTATAATTTCTTTGAGAGGTGGTGCAGATTGCTCGTCAAGTTTCAGCATATGTTTCTTGTTTATTCACCTGTTTACTACCCGATTCTTCTCTTGGCTCATCCTGGGCTCAGAGCTGTGGTGGTTAGGAATATATTCACAGCGCTGACAGTCTCATCTCTATTTCACAGGTAAACTGTGTTTGCAGCATGAGGATCTGGCAAAGAAGTGCATTGCAGCTCTGGCTCGAGAGCTGGAGGTGTCACACGACGTGGCTGTTCGCAATAACGTCGTCATTGTTATGTGTGACCTTTGTATCCGCTACACCACCATGGTGGACAGATACATCCCCAACATTTCCTTGTGCCTGAAGGACCCATATCCCTTCATTCGGAAGCAGACATTGATTATGATTACCAACCTTCTGCAGGTAAACAGAAGTCCCCTTCTGTTGTACTGAGCACTGACCGAGAGCTTATTGCTTACAACTTGATTCTGGAGCATAGCTGTAATGTTTCTTAACTTATGAAGGCTTCAAACATGCATTTTGATACTATTTCTCAAGGTGGGCAAACATTGGTGATGCTCAGCACAGCTGGATAACAAGATTATTTTTATTCAGTGGTTCTCTTATCTTGGTTTCTGTGAATCCCCTTCCATTTTGCTCCTATATGTATGAATGTACTGAGCATCACAGCACCTTTTCCCTCCACCTCTGCTTATTGTTTTAAAGTTGTGGAAGTGGAGAGGCTGACAATATTTGCCCCTCCGGTGTTCACGTGAAGCCAAACAAAGCAGATTTGGAGTGTGTTTGGCTCTCACAAAAGCGTTGAGGAGCATCTGTGCCTTTGGCACTGGAAAGCAGATTTTTCTTGATTCTGCTTTTTTATTGGTGAACCTGGATGCTGTGTGCTTATTCTGCTTCAAGCATCTCCTAGAACTGTCTTTTTGAGGTTTATTTTCTGTACATAGTGGTGAAGTTGTATAGCTTGTTTATTTTTCGATGTATGTTCTGGCAGGCTCCATCAGATACTGCCCTGGCTGCTCTGTGAAGCCTCACATGAGGTTTTCCCTGGTTCAGGCTTACTTATCATCTGTCCTTTCCTTCTAGGAGGAGTTTGTGAAATGGAAGGACTGTCTCTTCTTCCGTTTCATTAGTGTCTTGGTGGATCCAAATCCAGATATTGCCAGGTAAAATACTCACCTGTAAAATACTGGAGGTGTTGAGGAGCACAGATGTACTCTGTTCTTTATGCCTGGCCTTTTTAAGCTTTCTGCCACATTCTGTAGTACTTTGACATAGCAAAAGAATGGCGCACGCTGATCATAAGTACACACACGTGAAGTTTTTGTGTGTTTCCAAGTCTGAAGCTGCTTTGCTTTAGGGGAAATGAGAGGCATTTTCCTCCAAGGATGGAAGGTTGTGTTGATGCTGGGTGCCAGTGAGACTTGGACAACTTTCTGCCTGGAACATCCAAACTTAAGTTTGCTCTTCCCAGGGCTGTCAACCCATCATTGCTTACAAGTTGCATATTCAAGCCTGCTCTTCTTTTTTTAGTATGCAAAAATATCTTTCCAGTAGGTGGTGGCATTGCAGCATCTTGTTCCTTGAATTCTAGCTGTGGAACACGCTGCTATTTCATTGGTAGCCTTTTTCTTTGCATCTGCATTCAGAGGCTGTATCTACATAAAAAATACTTTCTTCAAGTCTGAGATTGACTTTCAGCTCCTGCCAGACTTCTGGTGATTAACTTTTTGCAGAAAGTGCTGTGTTTCAGGGGCTTCACTCATAAAGATAATGAAAATGCTGTGCCTGCATTCAAGTTAAATTTATTTCTGCCTCTGTTTCAATGGCAATAAGAGAGCAGTACTGCAGAGCTTAAGGTCAATAAGCTAGTATGTTGTTTAAGCCCAGATATAACTGGGCAGGTATTAAATGGGCGTGTTGAGGGAGACTCAGGAGTGGAGAACTCCTCCTGTACTGCCTGTGACCCTCTGCTGTGTTTCAGGGGTGACTTCTCTTTCCTTTCTAGTTTTGCAGAGTTCTGCTTGGTGCATCTCTTGCTGAAGAGGAATCCATTAATGTTCTCCCAGCACTTCATTGAGTGCATCTTCCATTTCAATAGCTACGAGAAGCATGAGAAGTACAACAGGTTCCCACAGAGCGAGAGGTCAGTTGAGCTTGTTTCTACCTCCTTACTCCTGAATGGTGGCCACGCAGACTTTGGTTACAGAAAGCATTTGTGGTACTTCATATTTATGTATGCAGTAGGGGGAAAACAGCTCAAGGAGATGGTGTTAAATTAAGTGGGAGAATTTCTGCATGTAATTTGTGGGAGTGTGTGGTATCCTGGCACACTGATGGGTCTTGAATTTGACATGCAGATATTCCTTGTTGATTTCAAGTCTTACTATTTTTGTGAGATGGCATAATGTGACTTAACCACGTAAAATGTCTTTCTCTACTACAGGGCAAAGAAGCTCTTCTCTCTGAAAGGAAAAGATAACGAAGAAAAAAGGATGTATATCTACAAGTTCCTACTGGACCACTTTACAGACGAGCAGAGGTTCAGCATTACAACAAAGATCAGCCACAGTGTCCTGGGTAGGGGCCACCTTCAGGAAAAAAAGATAATTAATCTGGCAGACAACTTGTGTCCATTTAAATAAACCCATAAGGCTGTGAGTCCTATGGTGTTACTTTTCTGTCTTTCCTGGCACTGTTTTTTCCTCTGAAGTGATTTTTACTTCTTCCCTTCCTGTTCCAGCATGCTTTGTGGATGGGGTCCTTCCATTGGACATGGAAGCCAGTGAGCTGCTCTCAGATACGTTTGCTATCCTTAGTTGCAAAGAAATCAAGCTGTCGACTATGAGATCAAAACCTGAAGAAGACATTCAGCCTGATGAAGATGAAATGGCAATGGCTAATGCTGTCATGCAGGCAGCACAAAAAAAGCTCATCTCACAGGTAAATGGCACTTGGATCTGGTTGGAAAGAGGACTGTCCACAGTGCTGAGAGGAGTTCTAGCTTTCTGTGTTGCAGAGACTTGGCAAGCATTATTCATGTATTGGTACCAAGGGCATCCAATACATATATGTTGTTGTTCAGGCTCTGGCTGTAGATCCACTCTGCCCTGAGGGCCTGTATGGAAGCACTGTGTATTGCGAAAACAAGATGTTAAGGCTAGATTTGTAACAGACCATTGTGCTTGTGAGGGGTCAGTTGCAATGATCAGAAATGCATTTCCTGTTTAAGAAAAGAAAAAGCAGCTTTAATTTGTTTAAATTGCTTCTACACGTCTCCTATTGTTAAAGCATCTGAGCCTAAATGGTTTTTGGTGCACCTTTAGACAATTTGCTTTCAATGTACAACAGACTCAGTGATCCATCTTGAAAGACTCCCATTTAGGTTAAAAGCCTAACCTGTACACGTGCAGTATAAAAGTGGGCTTAATTGTGATAATTCCTATGCTATGAAGCAGTAATTCCTTTCACTTAGGCCATTCATGTAACAACAGAGTGATTTCTCCTTTGTTGCATCTCGTAACTGTTTGTGCCTTGTTTAAACAAAGGTTCAAAAGAAGAATTTCATAGAAAACATCATCCCAATAATCGCTGAGCTGAAATCTTTGATGGAGCGGAAGAAGATCCCAGCTCTTAGGGACCTTATGGTCTACTTACGGGTAAGGAGGAGTGTTCTCTTGTTGGCTTTTTTTCCCCCTCTTAACTTAATGTGTTAGGTACATAACCAGTAATGGAGCGAACAGCCTTCTTAGAAGGAAATTTGGAAGGCATATGATGTTGTGACACTGCCACTGTGTTAAATAAAGCAGGAGGTGGAGGGATTTTAGATTGGGATCTCACAGTGTGTTACGTGTGAGCCTCCTCATGGAATGTGGGCAGAAAGCTTGAATGCTGGAAAGGTTTTTCATGTTCTGAAGTACAAATTGGAGTTTAAACTCTTAGTCTGTTAAAAACACCTCTGCTCTACCAACTGGTATTTCCTTTTGCACTTAAGCAGCTGTGATCTGAATGGAGACATGAATCAGTAGTCAGGAGAGATTTCTGAAAGGGTTTAAATATTCTCTATTGCTGTAGGAAATGATGCAAGACTACCGAAATGAAATCAAAGAATTCTTTGCTGTGGACAAGCAGCTGGCAGCCGAACTGGAGTATGATATGAAGAAGTATGAAGAGCAGCTGGAAAAGGAAAAGTCAGACCAAGAGCAAGTCTCGCCATCGCAGGCAGAGGTTGGTGGGGCTGTTAACTCTGTATGCCTTCTGACTGCTCTACAGAAGTCTATACAAAAATTATACAAATAACACCTACATTCTGTACATCTGTGGATGTTGTAACGTTCTCATACTTCTGTGCATCTGCTGACCGAGGCTTTGGTTTCAAACTCATTTAATGTTAGAAAAGCAGCAAACAACACACGTCAGCCAAAGGCAAATAGCAAACAATTAATATAAAAACAATTCAACTTAAAAGGAAGTCTAATTTTCCACTGTTGGTGCTTACGTGCTGTATCACTCTTTTTCCAGAGTGATAAAGATGATAAATGGGTCAAAAAGAAAAGGGTTTATTTTGGCTGATTTTATACTTAAATGGAATGGAAACTTATATCTGTGCTGGTCATGCAGATCTTTTTTTAGAGTCGGCATGCTTGGCTCAATTGTCCCAAATCATTTTAGATACCTACCTTAAAATGAAATGACTTTTACCCTGGCAGCTCCTTTCTTTTTCTGCTGACCTACAGAAGCACCTATATATATATAGACCTTTAAACTAGAATATACATATCCCATCATAACTTACTATTTGCTACTCGTTATAATTTTGACCATCCATTTAAGTCCATCACACAAAGGATTCAATCACACAGCAAGCTGTTCTGGATGTCTCCTATCTAGAGTTGTCTGCATTTAGTCTGTTTTTAGATTTGCTCTTTCTTTCCTTTCTGCAGCAGCCTCCATCTTTGGAGATGCCGTTACCTTCTGGTGCCCGGAGTGATAATGCCCAATCCCCTGTTGCTGGGAGGCAAGTCTCATCCCTTGGGTCACTTCCATTCTCTGTGCCTTCTGAGTTTACTACACCTAGAACTGGTGTTCCGAAGCAGCCCTTATATGGTCACAGGTATGGGTTTCTTTATATTACAGGTTGCAGTTCTGCAGGCCTATTCCTTTGTTTGTCTGTTCTCTCTTAGTGGTGTGAAATTCACAATGTGAAATCTATGTTTGGCCCTGAGATTGTAAGGGGTTGGGAGGGAGCAGGACTCTTCCTCATGTCATGCTTTTCACCTTGGCTTGCAGCAAGAAGTCACTTCAGTGTTACTGTCTGTCTTTTGCCCTGTAGGCCGGCATCCTTGAGCACACTTGCCATCCTGAACTCTGCCTCGAGAGCAGTAAAGGCCAGAAGCAAGCAACGCAGCAAGAGTGCCGGGGGAATTTTATCAGCTCACTCGCTTCCACCAAGCACAGCTAACAGCAAGCAAGGTAGAAAGATTGCTGCAAACTGGTTCAGTGTCGGCCTGGGTCTAGTTGACACAGCATGGTTGTTAGACCCAGGAGGTCTCTGAACATTTCTATTCTTCTTTTCTTGTTATATGTAGCTTCTTTTCAAAGCATGAATAAGCTGTCTACTGGAGCACACGTTCCTGTGGGGGGCCGTGCAATCAGCACACCAGAACGTAAGTAATCCAACAGAACTCTTTCAAATTGGGCTGAGCACTCCTTCTGTAAGAGAGGTAACAATGTGTGGCTTCCCTGAAGAGCAGAGGAAACTAGTCAGGATTAGCAATAGATAAATAGAGAAATATGGCTGTGGTAAATCAGAATTACTCTGAAACTGAAGGTCTCATGGGAAAGGATGCTTCAAATACGGTTTTCGTTTATACGTCACAGGGTGTTACAGATTGAATCAGTGCATGAAAACATTTTCAGCAGCCTAAAATAACAACGAACCCACTGCCCTTTCTTCTTTTATCAACTGAGGATTGCTGAGAAGGCATGTTGTTATAATTCCTTAGCAGGTTACGCTGCCCAGGCTGTGCAGGATTCTGTTGTCCCTTAATACTTAGAGTGTAGCTTAGCATTGAATTACAGAACCCTGCTGCAGGGGGAAATACTCGGGGTTCAGTCCTTTTCAGCTGTACAACAGGAGATTCTTTTGTCCAAACAAAAGATCCCAGGTGAGTTGTGACCTGCTTCTGTCACTAGAGCATGCAGTGAGCTGTGTCAATTGAGATACCACGGAGATCTGCTCAAGGAGGATTAATAACCTGCACAGTCATTTCTGATTGTTCTGCCCTAAGGAAGAACTGAACTGAGCTTTAGAGAAGGAATGATGTAGTTGTTCTTTCTTTTTTTTGACTCTGCTGTAGGCATTAAAGTGAAAATACATAATGATGAATCTCTAGTACACAAATTGTGAGTCTGCTGTGCTTATATCCACTGCAGCTGAATTGCCATCTCACAGAAGCTGACCTTCAAAAGCTATGCCTTTTTGGAATGGGTTTTTTTCCTGACAGCATTCTGCAGTCTTACAAATGAAGCTGACTTTCAGCAGATTTCCTTGCTATATGTCAGTTTGTGGACACATTGAACTCCTTTAGGTCTCTGTTTCTCATTACACTAAACTTCCCCTGCTCAGGAGTGAACTCCAATTAAGTTAGGAGTCCAGGTGAGCATCTGACAGGTCAGTTGTCATGAGGCAGTTGTCCATGTTTGTGGGGCAGTGATGATGATCTAGAAATGCAGGTATCTGAGTGTGGGTTTGTTTTCCTATTGCCTGTGTCTGTGCAAATACTTGACCTGCATGCACACAGGAGAGCCAGCGGCACATAGCCAATAAGGCAGTGAGCTGTGTGGGAGTCTGCAAATACCTGACATCCGCGAGCAGGCAGGAGCAAAGCAGTGGCAGTCATGTGCATCCACTGGAAAATCTGGCCCTTCTCCTCCCTGTACGCTCCACTGTTTGGCTCGATTTGTCTGTCTGGATGTTTCTCCTTGCTGGCTGAACAGCAGGCAATGATCTTTGTGCAAAAAAGAAACTGGGGTATGTTTTTAGAGAGCGGAGATCTTTAATTGCCATATCTCTGTCTGGAAGCTTGCATGGCTGTTTCTCTTCAGCATAAGCACCATATGGCATGCAAGGAGGAAGAATGTTAATCTGCAGTGGTACTAAGGCTGAATTCCTACTTAGTTTCAAGGCTCCTTTGGTGGGGAGACAAACTGTATGAAGCAGTATCGTTTTGGTTACTGTGTTGAACCATCTGCATGGTGCTGCTGGGTCTTGCAGGCTGACAGACAATCAAAAGGGAACATTTTCTTTTCCCCCCAGGTACATTGTTCTAACACTGTTGGAGCTGCAGCTCTTTGTAAATCATTTTGTACTTGAGAACAACAGCTGTCTCTTTATCTTACTCAACCGTCCTGTCAGTCTGTCCCCTCTGTCTGTCACCTCCTTATCTCTCCTGCTCATTACTTTGAGAATGGCTGAGTGAGTCTGGACAAGTGTAGATTTATTCACTGTGATACATAAACACATGTTTTGAACATAATACCTTTCTTTGATTGCGAGGGAAGCCTCACTTGATGGCAGCTCTTTAGCAGAGTTTCCATTTCCTACTCAATAAAGCATTCTCTACTGTAATTCCTTGTGAAGGTTTCTGGGAAACAGGAGCGTAAAACAGAGAGCTGAGAGAAGAAAAATCTGAATACTGTGACATCTCTCCTGAGATAAATGACAGGAAAGTGACAGCTGACAAGCATGGCCTGTTCAGGCAAGCTAAATTCTACCTAGCTTCCCTGTCAAGTGATTCCTTGTCTGGCTGCAAACAGTTCCTTTTGGAAGGGCTGATCAAATCCTTTGTCAGCCTTTAAGGGCCCCATTCTGCCTTGTCTGGGCCATGTAACCAATCTGACTGTGCTGCTGAGGGCAGTTCATGAGGTTCTGTGCCATCATCATTATGGATGGTGGCTAAGCTGCAATGGGAGGTGTGGCTCTAGCACCTAATGCAGGACAAGGAGGTGCACCATCCATGTCCCACACGTAGATTAGTTTCCTCCACACACAGGGAAGGCTGTAATTCAGGAGTATGAACGTGATGTGCACAGATGGCCCATCAGATTCAGCGCGTTGATTTGAGGCTGATGGAGAGGCCCTGAGATCTGATGGGTTGGAGAAGGGAGATGCTCTGCCTAACTGCTTGCAGTGAACTGGATATACTTATTCAGTGTAACACCTGGGTGTTGCACTGCAGCTTGTCTTCCCTCTGGCTGTGTCACAGACAGCTGGCTCACGTGTATTTTTTTCTTTCAGAGACCATTAATGACTTGACTTTTGGTGCTGGGGTCAGTTGCATCAGCTTGACACACACACCTGGTTCTGCTCAAGGCAAGTTACCCACAATTCTATCTCAAAGTGAGGGGGTAAAAACCCAAATGATCGAATCTGTGGCATTTTAAAAACATGAAAATATGTGCATTATTTGCAGAGAATAAAGAGGCCGAGGAGCAGTCGGGAGATATTATTTGTTTGACATCACCAGACAAACTGTAAGTTCAATCTAGATCCGAAACAGTGACCACAGTGAGAAGGAATGCTGGAGTGCTTTAAAATACACGATGGCTTTGTTTCTTCCTAGACCATCCGTGCCACGAGAGTGGAAAGTAGAATCTCCAGCAAGGAGAAAAAGCAATCAGAAGGTCCCTCTGAGACGATCCCAGCGGAGGACTCCTCTGAAAACAGAGAACTGATCCTTACCATGAACTTTTATGCAGAATCTTCATCATGTTGGGGGAAATCTGTCCTTTGATCCGTAGTGACAAATCACTGTGGACAAGTGTCCTTCCTTACCTGTTTTTCTTCACATTTTATGTGTCTGGAGTATGGATACGCAAAGTGTGCGTTAACATATATATTATAAACTATTGCTGCTGTTGGCAAAGCTCAGTGAAGTGAGGAAGTGCGAAAGCTCTAGTAATAAGGGAGGCTTGCAATTCATTCACAGGATGTATAATTTGTCCATTTGGAAAAGTAAGAGCATTATGTTGCTACGAGCTTAGCACTAAGCGCGTTTTATCGCAGTGTGCAGGAATGTGAGTGGCTTGGCTTATTCACTCAGTCCCTCATTGTCCCTCTTGGTGATACACATGAATTACTTTAATTTGAACAAAGGTAGAACAGCTTGTCACTGCCACACCCCTAGATCTGGTAATTGCATGCTACATCACCTCTTATTTGTTGTGCAAACTCCTGCGTGTGTGAACAACCTTCACGTCCTTTTATATGGAATATTTCCATTCTTGAACTGTGCAATTGCCAGTTATTAAGATTTTATGAAAATAAATGGTTATAGAATTAATTCCACCCACAACTTCTTCCTTCTTCTTGATCTAACAAATTATTGCCACATCCTGTTTTAACTTGCTAAAATCAAGGCTGGTAAGTCATGTATGTACGTACCTTTGTGCTCTGTCTAGAGGCCTTGTTTATCACCAATGTGCCTGGTGAATGCTGGGTTCTGTATGCTCCTGCCTCCCTCTGATGCCATGTAAGCCTAAGTGAAGCTTTTCAGTTGTTAATTTGTATTACAGTGCTCTTGCCCTGGATTTCACTGCAACTGGAAAATGGGACCTTACCAAAGGTGCAGATCACAGCACAAATGGAGCCAAGGAGGCTTAGTGCCTCTGTGCCAAAGCCCTTCCAGAGGCACTCACCTTCTGCACTGGAATCTCCTTGTCTGCTCTCACTTTCCTTATTGAAAGAATAGAGAAGCCTTCAAGTGAGGTTAAACTTTGTTCTCAAAGTCAAAGTGAAAACCTGAGAGCAGGAGATGCGTGGAATGGCTTTGGCTCAAGCAACGGTTAATTATGGCTGCGTCCATTTATTTTGTTGTTCTCTTCCATTAAAGTATTACTTAACTGCTTTGCATGTTATCTTGCTCTGATTCCAATTTTATCTCCTAATTTGTGCTTTGTAGCTCTTGCTCTGTCCCACAAAGATCAGCCCTGTGAGCTCTGATCGGCCTCCTATAGAAAGAACCAAGGACCACGAACTGATGGACCATGAACTGATGAACATGAATGTGCATTGGACTTCCTGCAGCCCAACTCAAGTGAGTGCTCTGAGAGAGAACTCTTCTCTTCCACTGAATTCAAAGCAGAAGCCAGCAATGAGGTTACTTGATTTAAGAACAAAGAAAAACCCACAAGAACACTTCAGAGCTCAGGTATTTATGTAAAACATTCTTGGCAAAGTTAAACATCATACATTAGTACAAACCTAAAAATTATTCACAATGATCCAAGTTCCATCCATCAGATCTCATGAGCTGTGCTTTGGGGGTTGTCTTCCCCTTCTCTCGTTAGAGATGCCACTGTCACATTGCAGAACTGAATGATAAGTTGTGATTCTTAGCTTGCAGGCTTCCCCCATGAAGGCTGCCTTTGGCTCATAGCAAGGCTGTAGATTGTACTCTCAGAGCTACCCTGGCTCAGCCATTTACCTTCTCTCCTTTATTATGAGGATCCTACAAGCAGCACAGAAGGGTGGATGTACAGAAAGTGCAAAGGAATGTTACGCTCACTGCTGTTGTAATGATGAGAGGCAGCGTGCAGTGAATGCCACTGTGTGCCCATCTTAGGAAGGCTGCCAAAATGGAGTTGAAAAACAGCCACGTCTTGGTTATAGAAAGAAATCGCTGCCTTGGCTTTAGTTTTGCTTTCCTTAGCAAAAGGAAAAGTGGTAATGTTTAATCTAAATAGAACAAATGCAGCAATGGCATGTCCAGCGAGGCCCCTAGCAAACAAAGCAGATGAATGCAGAACGCTAAAACAAAATAACACTGACAGTCCAAATCATCAAGTATTCAAAACGCTGCCTACGGGGAGAGTGAAGACAATTCATATTGGAAATACATGAACACTCAATTATGCTACATTTAAAAAGAAAAAAGTTCTTCAACCACAGCACAGTCCTAGTGTTGCATCCACATCTTGCAGCTCTATGCAACCCAGTGTTGGAAAGCAGTATCAACTCATGTATCAACATGAGTTTCCATTTCTTCTCTTGAACGCAAAGAGAATTAGATTGCTTTCTTTTTATTGGTTTCTTTTTCCTTTTCTCTAGCTGGTAACAATTGCTTGGCTATGCAGTCTAAACCTGTAACATTGCCACAGCTGTCCCACCATCGCTTTAGTGCCTCAGGGAATTTGCAGAGGGGGGTTGAGCAAACATTAAAGTCACTCTGTCACCTTGTTGAAACTGAATCCCAACAGCCATCCCTGGGTTATTTCTTGCGACACCAAAAACAAAGTGTTGGTCGCTGGCAAGAAAAGTTCAATGTATAAAAAAGTCGATAGGTCCCGCTATAGATCTACAAAAACGATCCCTGAGTGACTCTGTTCTGGGTCTTGTAAGACCTCACGTGGCAAGGAAATAGCTGAGGGGGGCTGAGGAGGGAAGAGATGCTGTTGTACCTGCAGCTCTGTATTACACTGCAGTAACACCGAGCTGCTCTGACTGTGCCATATAGTACAGCAACATCTGAGCTCTCCTCTGTATCTTGGGAAGTAAAAAAATAGCCACGTTACTTAAACACGGCTGGCATCACGTATTTACACTTGAAATAGAAACGTTACCTTTTCTGAAGTAATCAAAATAGATCTTTGCAAAAAAATTTAGGATGTAGGGGTTTTACAAAAGAAAAGGAGAAGGTTAAAAAGAGAAAAGCTCACAAACATCTCAGTACCTTTGCTGGGCCTTTGGGCCCATAGAAATATTTGGCTTTGATTTTCCTGTAAGGGATAACTTAGCACACTGGGTTCTGTGCCTGCACTGTGAGCCTCAGTAAGATGCAAGAGGGAAGCCTGCTTTGTGCAGATTACAATGTGGGGTTACCTGTAAAGCAGTGAGCAGCAGCAGCCCTTCAGCCTGATGCTGCCCGTGTTTCTTGTTAAACAGAGCAATGAGGGCTCAGTAAGCAACAAACAGGGCTGAGAACATGAGTTGTGTTTGCTGTACGTGTGCCTGTCAACTAGTTGGGTGCCTGTTCACACCTGAATGGTCATAGAAGCACAAGATAATCACAAGTCACAACCTGGGCAACAAACTGCTGCGAGGACTTTCCCTTTGCATGGGCAAATGGGTAACACTTACTCTTTGCAGTCCTATTGCTGTATCAGCACCTTTTGATCCTACTAGTAACTCATCCTAGTAATGTCTATGTAATGCTGCTCCCTGGTTGCTTTGTACACTGGGGCTGTGTCCCTGCAGCACAAAGAGAAGGCAATTCCACAGGCTTCCATAGCACAGTCTCTTGGGAAGTATTTCCCTTCCTTACTCCAAGGTTTAAGGGATCCTGTTGGTGTCTCCGGAGTCAGGGAGATGCAGGTTGGGCAGTGAGGAGTTGCTTTAAACTTTGGCAAAGAAAACAAAAAGATCTACAGCTAGCTATCGAGTTCTTGTGTGTTCCAAACTCTTCCAAGCGCACTTCATTCATCTTTTGCTCTGGCTTCGAGTTCCTGGAGGTATTTGCACACTTTGCAATTTTCTTTTGGCATCTTAGATGACAAACGAAGACTTGTGCCTGAAGTCGCCCTGCAACCAAACAGTTGTGGGTGTGGGATGGATGTGGTGGCATTGCAGGTTCCCCTTATTTCCTGCTGCCCACAAAAGGCATCAGCTGTACCAGATGAGTGCTCCCTCTTTCCTTCTATCATAGCACGGTGTGGCACAGTGCTTCCTCATTCCCTATCTCTGCTAATAGGGAGAGGCTTTTTCTCATCCTAAACCCAGCTATTTAATCAAATCCCAAAAAACTCTCACTGCTGGCCCATTTAATCCAATGAAACTCATCCTAAGATGGGGGGGGGGGGTCAAGCTATAAGAGAACTGAGACAGAGCAGAGCTGTGTTCTATAGCTTTTTTGGCATCAATCGCTTTGAGCAACTTCAGCTGCTCATCATTCCTAAGGAAATGACTCAGCCTTTACCCTTCTGTTTTCTCCCTGTTTGAAATCCTTGTTTCTCAGTGGTGTTTGCTCTTAGAAAGTCTATAGGCCCTAAAAAAGAAACCCACCCTGGTAGTGCTCTGCCCACCCTCTTCCTCTCCAAAGCAGAGAGATGTTAAATGCAAATCGATGGTTACCTCATCATCTGTCCGGATGTAGTTAACACAGTCGGGTTTTGCTGGAGTCTTGTAGCTGAAATAAAGGAAAAGATCTTATTTCTGGGACAGGGAGACTGTAGGATTCGAAGGGAAGAGGTTGGACTTGGACTTGGGGGGCAGAATGGGCTGAATGGAGTTGGGGGACAGAAGGAGGACTATGGACTTGAGGTGCAGAATGGAATGAGTGGACTTGGGGGGCAGGATGGGGACATTGGAGCTACTTGGACGGGATTTGGGGGGCAGAATGAGAGCTCTAGAGTTGGACTTGGGGGGCAGAGTTAGAGGTCTGGACTTGGGGGAAAGGAAGGAAACAAGGAAGAGTGGCCCAGAGAACAGAAAGCAGAGCAAAACCTCACATGGAACAAATGGATCTGGTGAGAATCCTATTTACATCCATCATCTCTTCCTCAGATTCTGCAAGAACACTGAGGCTTGTTTCTGATCTGTGGGAAATTCCCACCTTCAAGTGCTAATGCTCTTGTTTTTAACATTCTAAAAGGCTTGTTTTTAATCCCAAATTTAGGCTCCAAGTCACAGCTAGCACGATTTCCTGCAGAGAGCCAACTCTTCAGCATCCATTTGCTGTGCATCTCCTGATGCCTTGAGCTAATTGTGCAGCCAGCTCTGCTTGCTAAGCTGTAGACCTCTATGCCAACAGCACCTACCTAATAGGTAACCTAACAGTCACCTATTGGACAAACACCTACTGCTATTTAATTGCGTTGGTCCCCTCTTACTGTGAATAATATGAGGATGTTATAACACAGCTCTCGTTCCCTTATCTGGTCCTGGTAGTGAGCACAGAAGGAACGATAGCAACAGGAACAGCTAAAGGAACCTTTGGTGCAGTGCTTAAAGGGGGAACTGGATCCTTTGAGAACTGTAGTGTTTGGTAGGGAACTAAAAAGAAATATATCCAAGTTGAGCACTGAAATACATCCAGTGAGTTGGCAATGGATCCCAGCTTACCTTTCCCCACTGTCTTTGCTGTTTGCAAAGTAGCCCCTCCTGTAGGCACAGCAGATACCAAGTGTGATGAGCACCAACACCGCCACGACCACCAGGACCCCACCAATGATCCCACCGATGTTCAGGTCATCTGACAAACACACAAACCACAAACCAGCCATTTTTATGTGTTTGGAGCTAGAAAGACGCTCTAGGATGCCCCCCTTCCTTCCCCATAGCGATGGTGGTTTATTTACATTAAAACATTAATTAACATTGCCCACAATTACACAGAGCCACTCACAAACTTCCATCTCCTGCTCCTCACACTTGGCAAATCCAGCATCATTTGTTGCAATGCAGGAATAACGGCCCGTGTCACCTTTGTGCACAGCATGGAAAACCTGGGGAGGGGGGAAAAAGGGTTATTTAACATGCTGTATTTATTAATAACCCTTATTTAACATGAGGGTTATTTGACATGTATTAGAAAGCAGGGCCTGAGCTGCTGCGGGGATTCACACAAGGAAAAGATTCTTTCAAAGGGGGAATTCTCTGCTTCTCTGCCAGCAAAAATAATCTGCCCTGTAACATGCGTCTTGATTCCATCTTCAGGGACATTACCAGAGTTCCTGTGGTGGGATTCAAGCTGTAGGATGAATTCTGGAGCTTGGCATTTGATTTCGTGTCCGGTGATAAAGGTTCGCTGTTGCGATACCAGCTGTACGTAGACTTGGGGTAACCTTCATTCTCGTGGCAGTGCAGGGAGGCCGTCTTACCCACGGGGACAGCTTTAGGCACTGTGCATCTTGGAGTCACAGGTTTCACTATGGGGAAGACACAAGCCATGTGAACGATACTGCTGAGCACAACAAAACGACCTGGCTTTGTAAGGTGGCTGCGCTTCGAAGGCATCGACACCTCCAGCCATTTCCAGTTGGTCTTCAACAAGACCCTGTTGGATGCCACTGTTACAACAAAGCTCTATGGCAAAGCTATCTGGACCTGAAGCCGTACCTTGGACTGTAAGCTGGATGTTTATCTCATCTATGGTTTTGGTATCAGAAGGTGCTGCCACCTCACAGCGGTACGTGGCCGTGTCCATCCGTGTGGTGTTTTTAATCACCAGCGATGTCCGGCTGAGGATTTCTGCCCGAGTTGCAAAATCACCTGATAAGAAAGAGAGAGAAAAGTGTCGGGAGAGACACACAGAGTGACTTTAAGCACCTGAATAATGTGGTTGACCCTGGAGACCAGAGGACCACCAAGGGAACTTGATGGTCTATAATGTTAAGAGCCTTTCTCTCTGCTGTGATCACAAAGGAAACCAGTGCTGCTAAGCATGGAAGAGAATGAACAGCAAAGCAGTACCCCAGAACTCAAAAATAGGCAAAATGAGCCATCCATGTCAGCCTCAGATCTTTTGGAAGGCTCCTCTGCATGTGGCTGTTGGTCCCATTTAAAGTGAGCTCTATCTTGGAGTAGCACCAGTTGCATTTCATATGGAAAGATTGCATTTGGTCCCGAGAGCACAGACATGGAATGACCATGCAAGGAGTAAATTCTGGAGGAGACTGCAGCATTGACTTCCATGTTCATCTCCTACACAGGATCTCCCTCCAGCTCTGGGGCTCCCTGCTGAGAGCAATGACCTGCCAGAGGGCAAAGAACATCCTGCTCTCCTTCCACTTTGTGCTTGGGCTGCTGAGCTCTAGTTCCAGAAGCAAACAGCAAGACAGCTAGGGGTCCTTCCTCTTACAGGCTTCTCAGTTCTATTCGTTGCTGAGGCTGTTTGGAAGTCTCAATAGGACAAAGAGTCTTCATACCCTGCATTTTATTGTCAAAAAATACATAAGAGGTTTCTCCATCTCGGATTTTCTTCCATTCAATTCTGGGATCCGGCGTTACAGTTGATTTAATGATACAGGACAGCTCAACACCTAGCAAGAGAAATAAAGGGAATACAGATTAATGGGCAGCAGCTGTATTTTTGTTCTGCTTTAAGCCGTCTCACACGCTGTTTTATTAGGAGATGCTGCCCACAAAGCAAAAGCCTCCTCTTTCATGTGCCTGACAAACAGAAACACTGCTGGGTTCCAGGAGCTGTTGGGGAAGATGGACTTTGGCCAGCAAAAATAATAGCTGTACAGATATCAGCTACGGAGAAGAAATGAACACGCTGTTCTCTCCAGGCTCTAACGTATGGCAAACAAGACCTTATGACAGGGTGAGCCCGCAGCACTGTCCTGCTGCTAATCAGAGCGTACGATGTGAGTCAGGGCGGCAGAATCTCCCTGGGTGGTGTCTGCTCATCTTCTGGTGACACATTGTCTGCCTGAGTGTCCTGGGGACCACGATGCCCAAGGGAAAGCTCAAGGCTTCCCATCCCTATGGAAGGAGGCTTCGCCATCTCCATCTCCTCCACTGAAGGCAGCATTGCAGCACAGCTGAGCGGTGGCTCACCCTGTACCACACTGCTCGTCTGTCTTAGGCCCAAGATAGAAGATAAATTTCCCCAACCCCCTTTCAGTGTATTAATTGCAAGGCAACAGCCCTTCCTCCATTTGGGATCCAGTTCAAGAAAGCACTTAGGCAGCCACTTTACAACGCCAATGGCTTTCAGGGGACTTCAGCAAACTATTTCAATCAAATCTATGCAAAACCTCAAGCTCTCATCACCCCCCCTCACCCAAAAACCAGATACCACCAGCAACAAGCAAAGCTTTTCTCAATGGTTTGGGTGCATTGCTCCAGGCAGTGCACGGCAGTGTTGGAGCAGCCTGCAGCCCCACAGCACTCACTCTGGAATTCCTGCACCACGGGTTTGGTGTTGCTGGATGTCAGCTCCACAGCCAAGAGTCTGTAGCCTGGAAAAATAAACAGAAGAGAATAAGAAATAGCACAGCTCGTAATTCACCCCGCTAGAAGCACATCGCATGCTGGGAATAGCTCTCCTCCAGCTCCAAGGCCTGACTTCCCGACATAGAAGCTGTTCCGTGCTACCCATGGCAGTCCAGCATGACGAAGTTTATTTAGGAGCTGTGGTGTAAATACAGGAAAACCTAATTGTTAGAAGCAGCAATTAAAGAGGGTGATTAGCATAACGGCACAAAGCCAGTGCCAACACAAGCCACCTCCCTGTGCTTCACACTTAGGTAGTAATGGGAGGGAAAGGGACATATGACAGAGGTTCCTTAAAGGAAACTCGATGTTCCTGGGTTTTTTTTCTTGCTCTTGTTTACAACAGATCATTTTTCAGATAAGAGAAATACGCCCCACCAAAGAGATAAGAGTCTGACTGAAGAACTTCTGGTCTCTGAAGGTCCCTTCTAACTGAGCTATTCCATTCTATTCTCCCATAGCCACAACACAGCTGGAAGCAGAGATGACATTACCACGATCTCACATCATTCTAAAGAATTGAAGGCTCCAGCAGCTCTTTTCCATGAGACAGGGACTCCATCAGACTCTGCCCCATCTCAATTCTCAGAGGTTATTCCCAGCAGCATCCTTCCTTTCCCACCCATTAAACACAAGAGCTTTCAGGTCTATCCCTCAGGCACAAAGCAGGATGGCAACGAATTTGAGGCAGAAGCTGAGTCCTTGGGGGCTGTGCAAGAGCCTCACATTATTACACGTATTGACTGCGGGCAGAGATCAACGTGGCTGCTTCAATCACCTCTAAGCCACATTTATTCTTCTGTGCATGGCACAGGCACGCTCTAAATAACGAGATGCCTACAGCTGCGTGGCACAGAACTCCCCAGTGAGCACACAGATTGCAAAGCAGGAGCAAAACATCTTTACAGCTCTTCTCAGCATCACTTGGAGGTATCCCTTTCACACCGGTCTCTGTAGGGCTGGAGCAATTTAACACAGGCATTGCTTCCCAGCTGCCTGCACCGTGCAGCATCTGCACTGTGTCACACAGCTCTGCTGTTGGCCTCGTCTCTTTGGTGACTGTGCTCGTGCACCCGCTTTGCGTTACATCATCCTCATAGGGGCAGCTGTCACCCTTAAAAAGTTTGTTCTGAAGATGTTCCTTCAGGCATCGTTGGGCCCAGTGCAAAGCAAGCAGCGAAAGCTCTGTGTTATGTAAATCCCACTTGAAAGGTCTCAGCACCCAGACTGTGCAGGAGAAGGCATGCACTCCTTCCCAGAGCAGCGTGCATGCCACAACAGAGGCACCCACCAGATCTGTATGTACTGTGGGCTCAGCCAGACATATGGTTGAATCCCAAATGCCATCAGCTCTCCAAATAGACTTCAGTGCCTCGTCCTGGATTCTACAGCGTATTCTTATGGAGCTTCTTTTAGCTGAAGGGAGCCAGCCCATGCATGTTGCTGTGACTCATGGTATCTGAATCACTTCAAAACGCTGCTCTGAACCTACAGAAGAAATAAACTAGCGGCTTTATAGACAACTGGGCTGTGTTAAACCTCCCGTCTCTGCACGGGGCTTAATGCAAAGCCTGACCTTTTTGTCTCCATCCACCCCAACCTTTTATCTGCTTAAAAATTCAAGGCAGAAATTTGAAGAGGAGCTAAAATATCCCTTACGTTGGACAGGCAACGTCAAAAGGATGGCCAGGAAAACACCAAGTTGCTGCCAAAGAGGCTGCGCTGCAGCAAAGCACAGCCCTGTGCCAACGGTGCAGTTATCTGATACGGTAATTGAAGTTAATGCACTGTTAGGCACAAGCAGTAGGAAAACATGCAGCTGTATTTCAACACCCACCCACTGGAGAAACGAAAATACGCCTTTCTTGAGGTGTCCATCAGCCCTCCATTTGCAATTCAAAACGCATCGTCTAAGCCATGTGGGAATGCTGCAATAAGCCACACGCCTTGTTAAGCATCTCTGCTTTTCTGGATGGCAGGAGTGCCATGAAGGTGAGAGATTGGTAGGTGTTAGAAACCCATCAGCCCAACGCTTTGTGTGTCAGCACTAACAGCACCCAGAGATGGAGTGAAGGGAGCAGTAGTGAGGGTACATCACAGAGGTGATGGGGGCAGTGGGTGTGAGACAAGCCCAGCTGACCCCAGCACTGTCCCTGCGTTGGATGTGCTGTGCAGGAAGGGAAATAGCTGTTCTATTTGTGAGAAACCCCCAGAGGGACAGCAAAGGAAGCCCGCAGTGCTGGGCTGAGCTGGATAAGAGGAGGAAGAAGGAGGCCAGGCTCTGCGTGCTGCTTGCTCTGAGGAAATGGCAGAAAACTGAAGAAACATCTGACCTCCTGCAGCACAAAACATCCATCGTTTTTTCTCTTTTCAGGCTCTTTTTCCTCTTCTCTGTCCCCAGTGCATCTCACTCCTGATCCACAACTCAACCTGTGCCAGCGCAGCCAAGGTGGGGCAGGATGGATGATAGAATGTGTTATAGGAATGAGACCCCAAAAGATCGTAGAGTCCTCATCAGGGTGTCTCACTGCCTTTCTCAGTGATGGTTCCTTTACATCTGCTTTCAGCCCCTGCCTCCAGACCATGAGGAGCTGGTGGTCCATCATGTGCTGATGAGGCTCTTTATGAGAGAGCAAAGTCTGCACTGAGGATGGCTGGGGAAGCATCCAGACAGAGCTGCATGCCCTTCTCATACCACAGCTCTCAATGTGTAGAACAAAACCTTAACCTGTTTAAATCACTTAAACCATCACCTTCAAGACCTGACTGTATTTGCTACAGACGAGGCCCATTGGCATCCAAACCATGCACACCATCTTTCATTTTTTCCCCTTCCCTTCTTGTACAAGAGGATTTACTGTTCCACCTCCTCACCAGACAACAAAACCATTGGTATACAGCCAGCCTACGCAACCACACACAGTTGTGAAACAAGTTGTTAGCAAGCAGATACAGAGCCCTATTAAAACAAAAGTTTCTCAAAGCAGCCTCCTTCTGCAGATAACCCTTCCTCCTCTCTCCCATGCAGGGAAGGAAGCTCAGCCATTTGCCCGATGAACCACGTGGTGCTTTCTGATCATCTCCCAAGATCTGGTTTCGTTGTGCTGGGTTGCAGTTGCAGACACGCTGCCTCCAACATCCATCTGACAAGGGCTTCTGGAGGGAAGAATTTCACAATCTTTGGTTGTGGCTCTGCTCAAGGCAGCACAGCGTGTTTACAGGTGAGATATTAAGGCCTTGCATCCCTCTGCACTTGCACAACAAAACAGCCTATTCTCACCACCAGGTTTGCTCACCATCAGATTTGGATCTGCAAATTCAGAGGCCCATGCCAGGAGGAGGCATCACGAGCCACATGCCAGAGCTGTCTCAACAGGTAGGTTTCAAGCTTGCTAACACCTTAGCACACACATGAACCCTTGGCTGGGCATGTTGAGCTTGGATATTATCTACCAGTAGGTTCTTGTGCTCTATTCTCCCTAAGAGAGCATGGATGCTTTAGGAGAAGCAGCAATGAACCAGGTTGGCAACCTGCTGAGATTCCCATTGGCAGAGCTTCCCCATGACCACTTTCATCTGTTACTAGGTTTTACATTCATCAGTTAATCTTTGGTCTTCCCAGATGCAGTGTCCCCTCCAACTCAGCCCCAATTAACTGGAGGAAGACGATGAGTAAGGAATACAGTATATCAGCATGCAAAGGATGTATGACTGTGAGATCTGGAAGAATGCCTTACAGCAGTGAAATTAAAGGCTGGGAACAAAAACGGTGAGCACTAAAGGGAAGCAGGGATATCTACACATGGCAAACTTGAAACCAACCCTTCCTGCCTATTCCCACTTGCCTTCCATTGTTTCCCCGGGCAGCCCCAAGAATTGCCATACAGGCACATCCTACGTTATTTCTCACTTCTGCAAGTCCCCTTCCTCCTAAAAGTGGCAGATGCTGGTAACCAAATTAGTGCAAAGTGGGAGGGAACCAGCTGATAACTGCGATAAGAGCCAGAAGCAGCACAGTGGTCTTCCTCCAGTCCTCTCCCTTCCTCCCAGCTGGGCTCCCATTCCAGCAGACAGATGTTAGTCTTTGGGATGGAGTCAGGTCAGTGATGCAGAACAGGGAGCTGTGGCCAAGACCAGGGAGACAGAAGAAACTAATGGGGAAAGGGACAAGTTCCATTTGGGCTTTTCTTTAACCTAATGGCCTTGTGTGGGAGTTTGACTCCAGCATTGCAGAGAATCTCATAAGCCAAAGTGACGTTTTCCAGGCTGAACGCCAGCCAGCACACAGCCCTGCTCAGCAGGTATTTGACTTTGGGAACTGGGGTGCTCCCTACCTGCCTGACCCCGGCTTTTGCTGAGGACACATATATCAAATAGCTGCCTGGAATGCAGAGGCAGGAACTAAGCGGATATGCTATCAGCACCAGGCTTTGCAATGCTCTTTAGTGTCTGGCTGTGTCCCAACCATCAATACAGAGACTCGCAGGGTTTTAGCCTATAATCCTCTATTCCTCTGTCTGTGACTCTAATCTCCTGATCCCCCCTGTTCTCCTCCAGCCTATAGCTTGACCAGCAAAACACAGATCTGGCCTTCTGCTTATCAGAGCCCAACAGTGTCATCTTCATGAGGAAAATGGGAGATGGGAAGAGAGCAGAGATATCAGAGCTGAGAGAAGGGAAAAAAGTCAGGAAGCTGTGTGAGCTATGGGCATGAAGATGGCTGAGCTCTGATCCATGCAAGCGGATCTGAAGAGACTTACCTTGTCAACATCAGCCAGCACAGGCTGCAGAGGGAGGTGTGCTGTGCAGTGCAAGGCATGGCCTGAAGGAACATCACACAGGCAGCCTGGGTGAAGTCAATGACAAAGCTGAGGGACTGGGTGCAGGGAGAGCACCATTAGGGAGATGCTGGCCTGAATGAGCAGGAGGAAAGCAGTGTAATGTCAGAGCAAGGGAGGAGAGGGGAGAGTCATTCCCAGCCTGGATTCCTGACCAATAGAGCAGAATAGAGTGGAAACAAACTTTGGCACAGAGAGGTTAAAAGACTCCTTGTCCTGGGGGAGCTGAATGAGCCACACATCCGAGAACCAACTTCTCCCAGCCCCTGACTTTGTTTTTCTCCTCGAACATATCTCACTGCTATTTTTAGCAGAGCATTTTCTCAGCCCAATGCTCCCAGCTGAGTGCTGCTCAGGGGCCCTCGTCCCAGAGAGGCACAGCCCGGCAGTGTAAGGTTTGCTGCTCCTGTCCCACCATCCCTGCAGGCTTTGGGGTCTGCATGTCAAGCTGTCAGCAACGTCCTGGCATTCCCCGTGTATGTGGTACAGGCAGGGTGATGCTCTCACACACCCAAGCAAGGGGCTGCAATCCAAAAGCAGATGAAGAAGAGGGTGGGCTGAGCTGGTTACTGTCCTCAGGCTGGTACTGAAGAGTCTGAATGATGAAGAATGGCAGGAAGGAGATAGAAAGAAATGATTAGGCTGACATTAATAGCAAGATTTGCTTCTCGGTGCTAAAATCTATTTGGGTTCCTTCCAGCACCTCCAAAGGAAACAGTGGAAACCTTTTGTTCGTAAAAGTCACAACTAAAATCGGACTGGATAAAGCTTAAGGAAATACCTCTCAGAGGACAACCCTGCCTTGGCTGCTGGAAACAGATGAGGTAACTCCCTTCCTCTCCTCTGGTTCTCCCAGGCCCCTTGTTCCTCCTCAGCCAAAGTGCTAACCTGGCTGCCAGGCCATTGCCCGGCTGCTCAGCCTGCAGCACAAAGCTCAGGATAACCATCCATGTGCAATTAGTGATGCGTCAATTAATGTCTGCGACACTCAGCAGGGAAGCAATGCTTGTAATTTCTTTTATTTCCAGCTTGATTGAATACCTGCCTGACAGAGATGGGCACATAAATCAAAAGGCCAAACCAGGGCACACGGGTGGACAAATTGAATACAGCAGGGATGAACCCCCGGCTTGTCTGTGCTAATGTGCACTTACAGCTTTGGGAAGCCCGGCTGATTGAGAGCTCTGAGTGCTGTGAATGGAAGGCAGAGCAGCAGCAGTCGGTCACAGCAGAGCTGCAGCCGAGTTGGTCCCTCTAACAATGGCCCCTTCTTGGTCAGTGTGTGTCGCCTGCCTGTCCTGGAGACATGTCAATGAAGCAAACAGATTGGGAACATATTTGCTCTCCCTGCAGCAGCACAGAAGCCAGCCCTGACAGAGGAGAGCAAGCTGGGCTCTTTTCTGCTCCTTCTCTCAGTGCCAAGTTTTCAGCTCTGCTTGAAACCTGCGGCCGGGTTCTCCTTTGGCAGGAGAGAAGGGAGGAGACAGGCAGGGTCAGGAAATACTCAGCTTTCAGCTCATGCTTGCAGCAGTTGGCTATGAGAGAAGGCAGCAGACTGACACAGCCACACACCTCCAAAAGCCGCACAGGAGAATAAATCTGGCACTGCACAACTTCACCCTCCTCTCCAGCTACGCTTAAACAAATGGACCCGAGAAGACTATTCACCTGGGCAGCCCACAGATGCTGCATGAAGGCTTGTCCTTCCAATTAGAACCTTCAGAAAGTTCCTCCAAGCCCAGCAGGAATCCCAGGAGCTCAGAGCCCCTCTATTGACTTCCATGCACACGTTCAAAGCCACGGGCACTTAACCTTTGAGGCTCCCTTGAAAATCCCAGCGACGGCATTTCATGGATGAGTATGTTTCCCCTAACATCTGCCCCCTGTATCAGATGCTGCCAGAACCTCTCTCCTGGCTCTGCTCCCAGCTGGAGGACAGACAATGGGCATCTGAATGCAGTCTCTGCTTCCCCTCCCAAACGGCCTGGGGGGGTGATGGCACATTGGAGCCAAGGCATCCTGAAAGCACAGCTTGCCAGCCAGCCAACAACAAGTCTCTCCAGATCATGGCCTGCCATTTCTCTCCCAGTGCAGCTGAACCACTGGCTGCTGTTGTTCCTGGACATCCAGGTCAGCTTTGCTGGGCACTTAATCCTGGCAGCATCCAGCTGACCACACTGAGTCTCTGCAGCACACTGTTGCTGTGTTCAGCCTGAGCATGTTCTGAATGGGGCTGAAGTCATCTCACCTGCTGGGTTTTGGGCTTTGCTGGCCAGAGCAGTAGGTTACAGACCTCTCCTGCATCTCTCTGTCATGCCAGCTCCCTTGGAAACACTTAGCTAACACATAGCTCCTAAAGAGCTATGGCTCTGTCTTGCTAGAGATAGCAAGGCTGCGTGCATCCCAGAGCTGTTCAGCCTGTTTGGCACTGCTGCTGCTTGGGAGACAACACCAGAGTGAGTACAACCTGTCTAGACATCAGTTACCTTCCATCAAATCCCACTGCCACATCAAAGCACTGCTGCAAACAAACCTACAAACTGGCTAAGTAATAGCCCCTGCACCAGCCAGAGGCAGCCAGATCCATCCCATTGTGCTTCTCTTTAAACCAAGCTCTTCTGAGAGCAGGAAGACATAGGATGGAACATCTCCTCATGGGACCAACAGAAGTGAGTGGGAAGTCACAGCAGTTCAATTCAATGCTTGGGAGACCTCGAACTGATGGGGACAGCGGTGTGAGCAGTTCTAGGTCCCTTGAACACAAGTTACATGCAGTCAGTGCTCTGGGGAAGCACCTGAAGCTACCATCATCCCTATGCAGCCACTAAAACAGCACCATCTAGCTCATTATTTTAACATGGGTCCTTTGAAATACCTCCTGTGTGAGAGGCAGCTCGGAGAATCCTGTCTGGCTTTCTTCTATCTCAGGCAGGAGCAGACTTTATTTAGCAGACTGCTGCTAACAGCTCCGTCTCATTAGTCAGTGTTTAGGGAACCAGGCTGCAATTGTTCTGAAGCCTGGTGTTGCAGAAAGCCTTGCTAATGAGGTCTAAAGGAGAGATTCCTCCTGACAGGGCCACAATGACCCAGAAATCCTACTTAATTCCCAGTCAGTGAATAGTGCTGAGTAACAGCAAGGTGCAGAGGCAATGGGGGCTGATCGCAGGGCCAGCATGTGGCCTCTGTTCACACTATGGGCTGTGATGCAAGAGCTCCAGGGTACAGCCCAGCGCTGCTCAGCTGTGTGCTGGTTGCCCAGGCAGAGCAGCCAGGAGTCTGTCAGGCAGATAAATGGGGATTTGCTATGGGAAGGTTTGCAGCCTGGTCTGTGAAAGACGTGCCACCATGTGCAGAGTGCACACAGCGCTGGGAGTGGAAATCTCTGCTCAGTGCAATAGGAATGATAGGATTGGGCAATCTGAAGCAGCCTGGCTGTAGTTGGGGTTCTGCTGATACCTCCTCAATGGCAGCAGCTGGAAGTGAGCTCCGCAGTGCAGCAGGGTTGGGCTCCTCTGGATCACGCTCCCTTACAAACCATGCCAACAACTCTGCCAAGACCCTGACTCAGCAAGCTCAGCTCTTACCTTTGTTCCCAGGCCTTGTGTGCCCCACAGCTCCCAAACTCCATCCATGCAGCTACATCAGCCTGGGAAGCAGCATCCCCTGCCAGGCCATGGGCTCACTCAGGTGCTGAATCCTCAGGTGGATGTGGGATGAGCAGCAGCTCTGCTACAGCAGTGTGTGTGCCCTAGGGGTGCTGTTAAGTTCTGCCATAACCACTATTCCTTATTTCCTCTAAGAAAAAATGCAGCAGGCTGGCACTGCCTTGGTCCACAGGCATTCCAAACCATCAAGTGGTTTGCTTTCAGCAAGCAGAGCATGTACCATGATGAGGATCCCCTTGGCTGCATGGCCCAAGGCCAGTGAGGGGAGAAGATGAGGAACAGGGACCCAGCTGGAATGCAGCCTGCATGCAGCTGACCTTTTAGACCACCCCCAATAAAGATTCTTGCAGGCA
The DNA here is from genome assembly GCF_054131305.1 of Coturnix japonica. Classification (NCBI taxonomy): domain Eukaryota; kingdom Metazoa; phylum Chordata; class Aves; order Galliformes; family Phasianidae; genus Coturnix; species Coturnix japonica. The sequence goes on from NC_140696.1 coordinate 4,843,702, forward strand.
TCTGCTTGCCACCTGTTTCAGCCAGCAGACGAGGGACTAAAGCAGGAATTCTGGGCTTGAATGCACAGTCTGTTAAAGAGTGGACTAAAGACTCTCACCCACGTGAAGCTCTTGCTGATGTATGCTCCGTAACAGACCCAGTGCAGAGGAATGCATGTGTGTAAGGCTGCTACTCCCATACCACAGATGCACCCCCCATCGAATGCACAAAGAACTGCTGCTCCAAAAACCACCAGCCAAAACGGTGTCTAGAGACAGTCTTAAAGTGACTAATGATCTGGGGAGCCTCTGTTTCTGAACGCCCACTCTGAGATGCTTGGAAGGAGCATCATTTCAAAAGGCATCATCTAAGATCACTGGCCATGCTGGACCTGTTTTTGGCCCTCACGTTGAGTTTGACTGTTTTCCAGCTGACACCTCAAGCCAAACTCCTTCAATGTCAGCTCCAGAAGAAGGAATGGCTCCGAAGCTGAGCTTGTTCTGCATCTTCCCTGCTCTGCTGGCACAGGGGAAGGATCTGCCTTGGAGACATGAGGAAAAGCCATATGCTGTGAAAGGAAGGACCAGCTTTATTTTACCAGCCTGTGTTCCCACCAGAAATGTGCTTTAAAGACTTGCCTTGCAAAGTAGGAATTAAATCCAAAGGTGTCTATGCGTCTTCCTTGCTGTCATCCCATTATCAGTCATCTCCATCCTGCTCCCAGCCAGAAGATGAAAGGTTCATAACACCACTTATCTTCCCACTTAAGAACATGCTTAGCAGCTTGCTGCTAAAGAGGAGCATACTGAAAGCCTGGGGAAGCAGCTGTAAATTCTGCAAATGGGTTCCCTGGCATTTCTTTGAAGGAGATCCTACTTCTCAATGAAGGATATGGAAAGGAAACAAGAAAGGGAGGAGAAAAGGGAAGTCTTTGTAGCAAAGAAAGACTTGGTGTCAAGAACCTGAAGCTGAGTGACAGATGTGAGACGTATGGCATGTGTGGGTCTCAGAAGTGCCCCGAGGATGAGCCAGGAATTAAAAAGCCCTTGGGAAATATTTCAGCAGCCAAACTTGTTTGTCACCAGACCACAAGAAGCTCCGAAAACACTTCTCAAGACTGTACAGCACTACAGCCAAGGGAAGGGATCCTGTTACACCATGCAGGCAGTAGGGCTGGATGCAGCCCAGCTCCAGCTCCAACAGCTGAGACCAGCTCACTGCACGAGTCCCCTATGCCTATCATAAGGGATAAGCTGCTGCCTCATCTCTCCATCTGACCCTCACCTCCTCTCTTCATTGAGCTAATTGTCATCACAGCAAACCTGGGGCCAGCTTGCTTTGCTCCACGCTTAGCAGCTGAGTCAAACCCTCAGAGCTGCCAAACAGAATCTGTTCCAAATGTATGCAGAGCTTTCTGCATCTCGAGGAGCCTGCAGCACAGCACCACGGCCCTGCCCTGGTGAGGAGAACAATTGCTATTGTGGACCAACAGCGGGCGGCTGGTGGGCAGCAAGCACGACTTGCTGCTTCATTGGGGAGAAGCCCCCAGGCCCTATCGTGCTTACAGAAATGAGCTGGAATCTGGAGGTTCCTCCGTCCCCAGCAACCCAGAGCTGCTGACTTACCAGCCCTGCTGACATGGGGCTCAGTGTCAACCAGCTCAGCTGTTGACATGGAGCACTGAAGATGCAGTTGGTAACTAGAAGAGGGAGTGCCTTAAAAGCTGTTGCCTGCCACAGTGCAGACTTCAAAGGGCTTATCTTTGTGTGGGAGAGCATGCAGTGCCTGCAGGCAAGGACAGCTGTTTGGCCAGGCCCATCAGAGGACTTCTGAGGGTACCTGGTTTGACCCTTCCAGCATGAGCAAGGCAGGCTTGGAGGCGGAGCTCTGTGCTGCCCTGTTATTTATGGGATGCTGAAAACTGGCCAAAATGAAGGGAAAGTACCAGATACATTAGGATGCTCACCAGCTCATATAGCTGGATCTGCCTGAGGGAGAGCACAGAAGATCCAGGCAGTGATTACAAGGCACTCTGGCTTTCATCTCCAGATCAGCAGTCCAAAGGCAGCTCTACCAGCACTGACCAAAGCACAGCCAACTCATAGTGACTGGCTGCTGCACAAGGAGATAAGGCATCGCCTCCTCACTCCCTGAGAGATCAGACCAGCCCCATCTATTCACTATGTGCAACCTCAGCAGAGTAGATAAGACCAAAGGAACACACAAAGCAACGCTTCCCCTGCTGTAGGAGCTCCTCTATCAACAAGTTGACTCATGGTGGTTGCAGTCAGCTTGTTTCATGGCACTTGTGTCCATTCCTGCCAGCAAATCATTCCTACTAATGAGGGGCTGTGTGTTATTCCTCTTCACTTGGCTGTAGGTCTCTGGACACCTGAACTACACCAAATCCCTCTCCCAAAGGTGGAGGATCCCACAGCTCAGGGCTGGTCCAGAGGGACGAATGGTTGTGCAGAGCTGGGTATAAAGAAATATTTACCTCCAAGCTTTTGCAGAGATTAATGCAGAAGAAAAAGATTAAAGCGAAGATTGAAGGGTATGTTAAAAATAGGTGTTGATAAGATCCTTTGGGGGGGGATAAAAGCTATTTTGCAGAAGCCACAAGAGCCAGAAGACGCTGAAACACCTTTCCTGACCATAACTAGGGGAGCTCCAGGAAACCATTCAACAGTGTTAGCAGCCAAAGCGCCTCAGAAGGAAGTCCATTAGCAGGCAGCAATCTCCTTAATGGATCCTCTGGGTATGTGGAGGGCTGCCTTGCCTATGGATGCTCCATTCTGTCTGCTGCTGTGATTCAAGAGTTGTTAGTGCAGCCATAATCATTGAATACTGTAAGGAATGCTGCTAATCTTTCAGGAAGCCCAACAGCCCGATGAATGGGGATGTAAATTGGTGCAGTGAGGTGTTGTTTGCTTCATACAAACCATGCAAGGCTCATTGGGAGCACTGCATTTCTTCCCTTAGAAGCAGAGCAGCCAAGCTCCAGCCCACCTGCAATCTGCTGGCCCTGACCAAGGACGTGCCCCAGAGGTTACAAAGGTGGGGATTTTATTCTAAGAGGCCGGGGGTGTTTGAAGCACGGCCAAGTAATGGCTACAAATCCCCTGAGATTTCCGTGGATTTCTGCAGCTCAGCAGCAAATCTCACCTAGGCCACCAAAATGGGTTTTTAATAGAGCAGCCCAAAATCTGCAAGTGCTGAACGTTGCCAAAGTGCTGCCTTTACAGCCAGATGCCAAAGACGTGGCAAGTTGCTGGCAGGTTGCAGTTTGCAGGCTCTTAAAGGAGCCGGCTGCTTCCAAATGAATTAAGAGGACTTATTAAAAGGGCTTTTTTTCACCCAGAGGGTGGTGATGCACTGGAACAGGTTGCCCAAGGAGGCTGTGGATGCCCCATCCCTGCAGGCATTCAAGGCCAGGCTGGATGTGGCTCTGGGCAGCCTGGGCTGGCGCTGGTGACCCTGCACACAGCAGGGGGTTGAAATGAGATGATCATTGAGATTCTTTTTAACCCAGGCCATTCTGTGATTCTATGACTCTTACAAACCTGATCTTATTGTGCCTTGTAGTAATCAAGGACATCGATGGGAGCAGGTTAGGATGCGTTCTGGCCTTGACTCTGAAATCCAGGGATTTATGATTAAAAAAAGAAAGAAAAGCCCATGTATGAACATGATCTGAACAGAATTTAATTTCATCTACTCCATCCATTACTGCTCTGAAACCTTCATTTCCCCTTGTAGCAGCCTGCGTTAAGCCCATGCCCCATCCTGCACTGGGGCACGATATAACCCAGTACACAGAGCTGTTTTTACTGACAGCTGAATTCTTTCTTCTTTATTATTTCTGTCGGGTTTCACTTATTTAAAGAAAGAAGAAGCTGCTCCAGCATCTCCTACCTTGGTTTATATTCTGCCACTTGTCAGGTTTGCAACACGCAGCACCAACCACAACTTCTTTGGACACCCAACGCAGCAGCAAAGCTTTGGACACCCTCTGGAGCCCCTCACTCTGCTCTATCAAGGAATTTGGATGCTGCTCTAATGAGAACTGGGCACCAGCTCAATTATGCAGCTGTCTGACTGGTCTGAACTTCCAAGCTTCGTGGTGGACAGCTGAAGCCCATCAGAGGAGTCACACAAAGGCTTCTTACAGCACAGCAAGGCAATCAAAGGCAGCTACTGCTGAGCTCAAGTGCTAACAGACCCACAGCTGGCTGTTCTGGGGCAGGAAACTCTTCCTATCACTCTGAAGGGTGATAGGAAACACAGACCTGAGCTGCCCATCTGAAAGAAGTCTGGATTTCTTTCCTTCTCTCTCTGCTTGTTTCAATCCATCCTGTCTTCCTGACACTGACAACATGCATTTTCAGCATGGGAATATGAGACCTCAAGCACAGCACCTATCTTCTCAGCCCCAAACTGCTGGCAGAGCCATACCCACACAGTAATCCAGCCCTGTGGGTGAAAACAAAAACCGCATCCAGAGCATTCATTAGCTCAATTAAAGCCATTAAGTGGTTCTAAGGCTGCAGCCTGACTGAGCGAGGTTTTTTGGCCACTGCATGGGGCGATGCTCAGAGCTGTCATTCCCAGCCATTTCCAACAGCACAACACTGCAGATACAATGGGGAGCAGACAAACACACCCCTCATCGATTGGAAGGAGGTGGTGTGACTCATCTGCCAGCTGATAGTGAAGCTAGATTGAGCGTGCAATTATCCTCATTAATTTCATATTGCGAGTTCATCTGTTTTCTAATACACACAGCGGTTTCAAAGCAGGCCATCAGCATCTGCACGGAGAGGCACGTTCATCTGGCTTTGTGGGACTTGGGATCCTGCACAAATGTTGCTAACTCCTTCTCACCTCTCCCAATCTGCCTGGTAAGGAGTGATGGAGCTCCTCGGCTCATTGATGCAATCAACCATGAAGCATTCTTAGCTCTAAGTGTGCAACAGGAGGCACTGCAAAGAGCGATAACGCGGGGAGCACAGCCTGCAAGAGAAACTTAAATCATCACCCATGGGAACTGTGGGGGAAGCAATTAGTGAGTGGGGAGCTGGCAAAAGATGGGGGCAAAGCAGCAGGAGATGCAGAGCGGGGCCACCTGCAGCCATTGCCTGTATTTGTGAAGCTGGCTGCAGCAGCTCGTGCTGCTGTATTTGATTGTTTAGGTGAGGTCTGGCAGCACAACCTGTGTTCCTGGTGCAAACCCTCAGTGTGGGGATGGATGAGTGAAAAACAACCCAGCAGGCGGGGAGACCCGGAATTCAACTCTTAAAGGAAAATAAACACGTCAGTGAGGAAGCAGAGTTCACTACCAGGGCAGCATCTCCATCCTCTGCTCCTTCTCCCTACAAAAACCCCACATTTTACTCTCTGGATCTACTTGTGCCTCAATAACCAACTAATTCCTGACAGCATTCCAAGCAAAAAGGAATGCGCTGGTGTCACGTTCTTTGTCAACAGCTGTAAAGCTGATGGGATCCAACAGCTCTGCGGTGGTGGTGCCTGAATAGGAACACCAAGCCCTCCCCAGGAATTCTTTGGAAGACATTATTAAGCATCTGATTTTGGCACTGCTCTCGGAGCTGATGGTCCTGCTTTCTCACTGCCTGCTGAAAGGAAAGCATGGCTGCAAATAGCTCCTATCAGCAAGGAACAACATCGGTGCTGCAGCAGGGCCAGCAGCGTTTGCACCAAGCAATTCCTGGTGCTGACAGCTGAGTAGGAACAGTTGTTGGTGGCTGGGACAGATGGACTTCATAGCTTATACAAAGGGAAGTAAGGACTTCTGTTTGCTAGGTTGAGAAATGGCCTTTGCACAATTCAAACCTCAGAGATAAATCAAAGGGAGATTGGAGCACGCTGAGTTTGGCACCGCAACGTGCCAAGGACCTGCCTCCCCATTGAGGACGTGCTTTTATTTTCATCAGGAAATACTTGTGAATTTTGGGAAGGGCTGCACAGCTCTGCCCTCAGTCTGACACGTGAAACCCTCCAAATCCAAATGCTGGAAGGTTGCAGCAGAGGCATCGAGGCAGGACGCACCATGGATGTTGCTTACAAGCTCTGCTTTCCACCACTGATGCTGATAATTTCCGCTAGCATAATTACGGCCATGGCATTTCCCTCATATGCAGAATCTTTAGATGCTTTTAGTGCCTGGAGCGGGGTACACACTGCACTCTCCATGCTTCACTGCCTTCTGTGCTGTGGCAATGTTTTGAGGCCATGACCAAGAGTTGGGTCCATTCTGAATAGAGAAGCACAGAGGCCATCCCTGCTCTATAGTCTAAGAAGCACATTGAGCTCCTAAAGCAGTTTTGCAGCATCTCACTGGCCTTGTTGCCTTCCTTCTCTGCCAACCAGTGGGCTGGCATCGAACACAGCCCTATGGGACCACACAGCAGCAACCTAGTGCACCTTTAATGTGGGATTCCTCCCGGTTCACTAATATGACTATAGTGCAACCAGGTGTGAAAGCAGTGGGGTCTGCCTGCATTCAGCAACTCCCACCTGTCCAAAGAAGCACCCAAGTAGCTGCAGCTCATTTCCAGGCTGTTGTCTTTTAGGCCACATTCAACAGGATGCTCAAGCACTGCTCCAGCACAGAGGGAGGAGAGGAAATGCCCCTTGAGCCCAACTGCAGAAGCTGAGTGAAATCTGCCGTTTTTCCTCACTCAAATGGAACACCCAGATCCAAAGTTGGGACCTGGATGACTGTGATGCTCCGGGTACTCACAGTTCAGCCTCAAACCACAGCAAAGCAAGCAGAGCCCCCCAATTGCACTCCTCATCCCAATGGGTGCTGCAGTGGAACAGCTGTATCTTCTCACCCCTTAATTTTGGAGGGAACAGAGCCCAAATCTTAACTTAATTCAAAGCCCCAACGTCTGAAAACCATTAGGGACTGAAGAATTCCTTTGTCCTTAGATAAACTGGCTGAAATATTTCAATGCACTCCAGTCTCGAGCTGACCCAACGCAGTTATTTGTGTGCACAGCCCCGTGGATCTCAGTGGCTGAACTTTCCAAGTCAGTTGCTGATTGGCACTCTGACCTCCCTCCATCCCTTCTCCTTCTGTCGCCTGCCTGGAAGGGGGGAGTGGGGGTGGGGGGCAATGGGAGCCCACCGGCTGCTGTCCCCCCCTCTTCATCCCCCCGCTATTAATAGCCAGACAACAAATGAGCCCGAATTCATTCCTGAGCGGAATTAGCAAATGTTTTTGCAATTAAAAACTGCAAACATTCATGCGGGCCCCCGGAACAATAGGAGCCTGTGCCTCGGCTTGAATAGGGACCAGTGTCCGCCCTGCCTGCCTGCCGAGGCTGCACATTCCTGGCACCCTCAGCCCTGGACCCGCACCTCGCTGAGCTGCCTCCCCCCCCATCTCATCCCATCCCACAACTCAGCGCCCTTTGGGGTCCTGTTTGGGGTAGAGGCAGCGCATCCTTCCCATCACTGCTCACCCCGGGATGGGACGGCGGCAGAGCATCCTCACTTCGCCGGGACCCCGATGAAAGTAGCACATCCCTCCTGTTCCCCACGATCAGAGCAGCACATCCCCTTTCTTCTCCGGGTTATGGGCAGCGTATCCCCCTCTGTCCCCGGCACCAGGGCAGCGCACCGCGTTCCCAGCCGGGACAGCGATCAGGGCCGTCTCCGCTCGGGATGGCGATCAGAGCAGCGCATCCCTTCTTTCCCCGGGCTCGGAGCGGCGCATCCCCGTTCCCGACCCATCTCCGCGGCACCGCATCCCTTTAACCCCCCCCTCTGCGCATCCCCCCCCAGACCCCAAGGACCCATCGGGCATCTCCGGGCCGATCTCCATTGCCCGGCACTCACCGAACAGGGGCAGCAGCAAGAGAAGCGCCGGCCGCCGCAGCGCCATGATGGGGTGTGCGGAGCTGAGCCCTGCGCTGAGCCTGCGCACTGCCCCGACGGGGGGAGGATGATGAAGGGGGGCGGCCCGGGGGCGGGGGTGCCGCTGATGTTGCTGCGGTAACCGGGCGGGGAGCTGCGGGGATGGAGCCTGGCACGGAGGGGCTGCGGATGGGGCGGCCCCCGGGGTGGGGATGGGTTCGGTTATGGGCAGTGCTGGGCGGTGGGGGGAGGTTTGAGTGCGTGGAGGGCTGTTGGGGGGGGGTGTGCCCTGCTAAAGCTGACTCGTGATGTGCAATGAGCGGCGGTGCGAACTTTTGGATGAGTTAAAGCGAGGGAGAAACGCAAACAGACAGAGCTGCATCTCGTGCTGTGCAGAGTGAGAGCACCCCGAGTCTCTGTATAGTCCCCAAAAGCATCTCAGAGCCTTTTCCATTAGTTAACGAGAAGCAAGTTCCTGCTCCATTTGATTCCCTGCAAGACCAATGATAAGGGGATGTGGCTCTGAGCCTGATGGGTTCCCATCACATGAAGCAGAACCAGATGGACTTTAAGGTCTCTTCCACCCCAAACCCTTCTGTGATTTGAAGTCAGGTTGGATGGGTGCCGGCTCGTGCGTCAGTGCACTGTGATGGGGATGTAATTAAGATGCTGTTGAAAATCAAGCAGCTGGAATGAAAGCCAAGCTCTTCTCTGTACCACGAGCTCGGCAGAGCGGGTTGAAATTAAGGGATGTAAAAACGTATTTAACTTGATAACGTGGTGGATCTAACTCTCAGTGCTAATGAGGAGACTTAAAGGGCTGATCTGAGCCTGGTGAAATTAATATGAAGGCACTCATCAGTCCTAATGGCCAGATGGGACACTTCAGTGATGATGCGGGGGATGGATTCGCTCAATAAGACTTGATGGCTTACAGCCCAACAGCACCAATATTTGGGCCGGGTCCCCATTAGCAAAGAGTCATTTTAACCTGTTTCCTTTGGACTGAAGGGATAGAGAGATAAAATCCAACAGCAATTAAACATCACTGAGCCACCAAGTTCCTTCCCGACACCAAGCAACCGCCTGGGCAGGGAAAGCAGCAAAATGGATGTGAACTCAGAGGACAAGAGTGGGGGATGAGATCTGGAATATCACCTCACTTCTATGCCCACCCCTGTGTGCTGCCCCACGGCTGTGTCATGGCACAGCAGAGCCATTGGAGATGTGAAAAGGAGTCACGATCAATATTATACGATATACTGTGCCCATCAAGCCAGGATGGCAAAGTGCTGCAGTGTACAACATTGATTTTCACACACAAATGGAGCTCCCCTTTCATTATTTAGCGGTGAAACAAGTAGCTAGAATAAAATATGCACTGAGAGCAGCCCTGTGCATGCAGGGATGTATTCAGGCGTGATGAGGGGCAGCGCAAAACTGCCTCTTCCCATGATCTCATCCATCACTGAAGCTCTTCCCATCCACCCTCAAGATGCAGGAGGGGAGGGAAGGAACTCATGCTCTGCCAGGGAGCAGGGATGGCTGTTGTCACTGCAAGGAGGGAAGGAAGGTGATGGGGAGAGGGACACATGGAGGCTGTAGGGAGAGGGGTGTGCATGCAGTGTTTGGGGTCTGAAGGGAAAGGCCTTGTTCTCCAAGCTCGTAGTGCCTGGAGGACTAAATGGAGGTTCAAACCCTGCTGGGAAGAAGCTGCTCCAACAGCCTGCACCTGTCATGGTGACTTCCAACAGCAATGCACGTGGGCAGGAATGCTGTTCTCTGAGGCCCTGAGGATGCTGGCACTGAGCTGTGACACTCGTGTGAGGCCGTCTGTAGCCCTGGGCTGTCCATCTGCACCTTCCCCTGTGTCAGGTTGGTGCCAGCTCCCTCTCAGTGCTGTACCAGGCCCATGGGACAGGGGGGGACACTGCGTTCTGTGCAGTGCCTCTCTGAGCTTAATTCAGTATCTCTTCCTTTTTTTGCCATCCACAGTCTAGACAAGCTGTTGCTTCCTGGTGTCACAGCCCATGACCCCACTCCTACACCCACCCCATCGCTCTTCCCTGGTTCATGTCTCAGGCATATGCTCATCTATTTTGAATGCTGTGTATGTGTGAGGCTGAGTTGCTCCTAATCTCGTCTCCCTCCCGGGGCGTCAGTCACTCTGGCATGTGCCTTTTCCCTGTCTGCCTCCTTCTGTTTATGGACAATGGATATTTTTAACGCCAACCTCTAATTAGAGGTAGCTTTCTCTGGGTGGTTTGCATGGAAGGGAACTCACAGGGCAGCAACAAGGCTCTGGGGCTGGAGCTGCGTGGATCATTCCTGCCCAGCACCAACCTGCTGCAGGACAAGGAAGGGCCACAAGCCAAGCTCACTTACCAGGGCTGGAGCCAAGAGCAACACCAATTACATAGAACACATAGACACCCTTTCTCCTTGGCTTCCAGCCCCACATCCTTACCTGCCTGGTTCTCAGCATCCTCCCAAGTCAGGGAGCAGCCCCAGCACAACACAATGCAGCTCGCTGTGCACAGCCCTTCCCAATCCCTGCCGTGCAAGCAGCATCTGGCTGAGCCATCAGGCAGCGAGCACCCCTCGGGCACACTGCGTCCTGCTGCTCCATTCACAGCCAGCTCCTCTCCCCTGCCCCATCCCCCAGCATAGCACAAGGCCAGCTGGGCATCATCACGTTCCATTGCACACTTCTCCTGCCAGCACCAGCCAGGGAGATGGCACAGACACACAGAGCAGCAGGTTGGGCTCTGGCTGGTGACCCAGCAAAGGGCTCAGTGCTGCTGAGCGTGGAGCTGGTGACAGCAAAGTCTTTTCACCTTCCTTGTTTAGTAAGTGCTTTGGGTTTGGCCATGCTGGCTCTCTGCTAGCAGAGCTCCCTGAGTAAAGCTGGTTTTAAATGCTCTCCGTGACTCCCATGGAAATCAGCTCTGTGCTCACATACTGCAGGTGAGGAGGAGTCAGGAGCCTGGCTCTCCTTCATCACACGATGTCTCCTTGTCCTCACCTATGGGATGAGATTACCAGGTGACACGGGGCTTATCTCATGGTGAGCTGCACCGGTGTCTAGACTGCCTTGGTGACTGATAGCAGGGTTTCTTGGTGTGTCAGTGCATGATATTTTCTATTGGTGCTGTGCCCCATGCCCTCCTGGTGCCCTGCAGCAGCCAGGCTGCAGTGCTGAGCACAGCACTGAGCTGGGTTTGGAGGAGGAGCAGGGCTGTAATCTACCAGCCGAGTTGCACCCGTAAAGGCGATTAGACATATGCCAGTTAATTCATAGCAAACAGGATGGAGGGAGAATTTGCCACTTATAAAGGGCAGACGAACAAGCCCATCATTCCTGCCACTCTCGGGTAATACATGCTGACATAAGCCCTGTTTAGCTGCAAGTTTAGCATTGCTAATCCCGCTGGTCCACGCCTCTGGTTTTCCATCCTCCTCCTGGCATTTTTCTTCCCCTTTCTCTGCTCTGCCCTTTCCTCCCGGTGCCCACATCCCTTTGGCCTTTGGGGGAGATGCTCTGTGTGGGTTCTGGGTGCTCTGCTCAGAGACCTGGCTCCGTGGGGTTTAGATGGAGCACAAGTGATACCCACAGATGTCGGTGTGGGCACTGTGGGATGGCTGCTACATTGTCCCGTGGATCCTTTTGGCTTTCCATCACCATAATGATGCGGCTGTCCTTGCTTGGCTGACCCACCCACACAGAGCCCATGGATTTTCTTGCTGGTGCTGTTAGAGGCTAAGGCAGCTTGCCCTGCTCTGAGCCCTCCCCCGCAGCAGCAGCATCTAAACCTCATCCCTGACCTGGTCGGCTGCCGGGAGGGGACGGGAATCCCGGAGAGCCAGAGAGTGTAGCTATAGGGCAGTGTTTCTTAGGGGCGGGGGGTTGCTGGAGGAGCCGTGGGATGCGAGCAGAGCTTTTGCAGCAGGGCTGTGCAACAACACGTGGATATTTGGCACGCTGCTGCGGGATGCTCAAGGTGTGAGCGCTGCGCTGCGCTGGGGGGGGGGCGGAGAACGGGCACGGGTGGGGGCTCCGAGCATAGTACCCTGCCCGAATCGCTCGTGTCCGTGTGCGGAGCTCCAGAACGCATTTCTCCAGCCCAGGGGTTCCCCCTCGTGGCAGGACGAGCCCTGATCGTCGCATCTCCTCCTGCCGCGGGTGGCGGCGGCTTTGAGTGCCCCGCACCTCCCCCGACCCATGGCCCCATGAAACCAGATGCTCTGCAGACGTGACGAGGTTTAGGGCTGCTGCAGGAGATGTGCACAGAGCGGAGGGCTCCTCTGGCACAGTGAGCGCATTGATGCGCAGCCGGCGGCACCCACGCGTGGCCGGGACCGCCAGGGGGAGACCTCGGCCGCGGCAATGGGATGTTCTCCGGTTGGGAGAGAGGAAAGCAGCGCCCGTGGCCCCGAGTGGGGTGAGCGAGGAGGGATGTGCGGGCTCTGAGCGCCTGTCCGGGCTGAAAGATGCCTGGGATGGGGAAGAAATACAAGCAGGCCCAGTGCTTTTTGTTTGGATGGATTCCATTTGTTCTGTATAAATAGATCCTTCCTTGCACCAAGGCTCGGCTCCCAGGGAGGGTTGGAGGTGCAGTGGGTAAAGGGGTGTGTGCTGGGATGCAGCGTGCAGCCCCACTGCGGGTCACCCCACCGGGAAGGGCGGATACAGGGGTGGGCTTGGGGTGAGGACTCCCCCCTTTCCTCTGTCCCCATTGTAGGTCAGGTGTCTCCCTGCCTCAGTCCCCCCCCCTTCAGATCTGCTCAGGTTCCTTCAGGTCTACCAGCAGGAGGAATCCAGGGGTGAAGGCACAGTGGGGCTGGATGGACCCGAGCTGTGAGCCCAGCGGTGTCCACATCCAGCCCTGGGGATCCCAGCACCCCCAACCCCAGCAGGAGGGGTGGGTGCAGCAGAGGGGCAAAAACGTTCCATGTTGGGGCTGCTCCCCCCACCCCGGCTGAGTCAGGGCACTCCCGGTCACATCCCGGGGGGCGGGTGTGGGCCTTAAGGACGCAGCTGCCTCCCCTCCACGTCCTCTTCTCTCCTCCTTCTGCTCTGCTTCATCATCTCCTGAGTCATCGTCGCTCCCTCCTCCGCCGCCGCAGCGGAGCACAGCCGAGCGGAGCGGGGCAGCCTCGGGGCTGCAGACGGGTGAGGAGTGGGGTCGGGTTTGTGGGATCCCCTCCTGCTGTGGGATCCCCCCTGCTGAGCACCCAATGGGTTTGGATGGAGTCCTTTCTCCCTCTCTGCTCCGTTCCTTCGGTGCTCGGAGCTCTGTTCTATGGCAGGTGCTCACTTCTGACTGCTGGGGTAGGAGAGGCTGCTCTGAGCCGCACAGAACCCGGCTGTCAATCCCCGTGCCCCTGGGCATCCTCTTCCCAGCGCTAATCCCTCTCATCGCTGACAATTTGTGCCCTATTAGTCCTAATTTGTGTTTTCTCTCCCAGCCGTTTCCCTTTGTGCCGCCTTTCCTGGGCTGCTCCCAGATGCCACCTCACCACGGCAAAGCTTTTCTGAAGCCCTTTTATCCCCCCATCCCCAGACCTCTGCTCTCCCCCTGCCCATCTCCGTGCCGATATCTGGGTCACGGCAGGGCAGAGAGCAGCACATCTCCCATCTGCTTCCTCCTCCTGCCTCTCCTATGGGCATCCCCCGCTCCCTGGGTACCACAAACACTCGGGGTACCGCAATCGGGAGGATGCTGAGAGCAGAACGCAGCGGCTCCTGCAGCAGCATCGGGTTGTGTTGGCAACCGCAGGGACAGCGCTGGCATCCCAACAGCCGCCCCGTTGTGTCGGCGGCTGCGACCCGGCGCCGGCAGCGGGGAACAAGGGCTGCTGTGTGTGCCCAGCACGAGGGTTGGCCCGTGGCCCCGACATACATTCCTGCCACGGGCAGGGCTTTCCGGGCTGCAGGAGGGGGGGGGGGGGGGATGAGCTGGGACTGTGTGGGGCTTGTTGTGATTTTCTTTTTCCCTTTTGTTAGAAGCCTATGAGCATCTTTTCGAGCAATTAATCTGGGTCATGACATTCACCGAGACTGGAGGGGCTGGGGGCTCGTTAGCAGCCAGCACGTGGTCACCTGCATCTGCCCAGCACCAGGAGCAGGATTGGGTCCAGCTTTGGCTTTTCCATTCCCCAACACCCCGTGGCCATGAGCTCCCACCACCGACATCAAGGACCTGGCTGCAGGAGCCAGGAGATGGGGACCACCAGAGCCTCTCTGTGCTTGGCTGAGTGTGGAGCAACATATGTGCTCGGATCTGCTCCGTGCCTGCTGTTTATCCGCTTCCTTCGAGTTAACTTATGTTTCCCCCACTGCCCATCTGTCTCCTTCCCTTCCACTCTTCCCTCGTCTCATTGCACACAGCGAAGGGTCCCCATCCCCAGCGGCTCTGGGTGACCCAGGGGTGGCTCCATCCCTCCTGACCATATTCAGGAGCAGATCTGAGCCCACTCATGCAAAACCACTTTCTTGTCCCCTTCCCCTTTCCCCATTGGGGGACACCAATGCTTCCTGCCCTTATTCCTCCAGCCTGATGGATGCTCAGAGCCTTTCAGCACCTCCGAGGCCATTTTCTGTCCTTCTTCCCCTCCATCTCCTCCCTCTCCCCTGCACACTGTTTGCATTTCAGATTCATTTGATGTCTCAGCAGCGAGGCAGGGAAACCCCACGTGCTCCCCACCAGTGCTTCCACCCGGAGATGGGTTATTAGGGATCCCCGGGTTCTTCAGGGAACACAAAGGCACCAAGCGCCATATCCCGCATGCACCTGCTTCCCTCACTGCTTCAAAGAGCCCTTGTGGCTGCTGCCTCCCACTCCTCCAGCTCTTATTTATAGTCTGCCTTGCTCTCGCTGCTTTTTTCTCCCCCTTTCCCCAGCACAGCTGAGCTGCTGAACTGGCGGCGTCGCAGGGATGTTTCTCCATCAGTTTGGCTTCATGCAGCCATCGTGAATGAAGCGGAGGAGAAACTGTCTGTGAGCCTCAGCACTGTGCTCCTCCTGAACACCAAGCATCCTTCGAGTTGGGCACGGGGTGACAACTTGGGACCCCATATACCATCAATGTGAGGGATGTTGCCATGGCTCTATGGGCCTGCAAAGGACAGTGTAGGTCTTAGAGGTGGGACATCCAGATTGTCCCATTGGCACAGCTGGGCTGAGGTCATGCACATTCATGATACTGATGGTGGTTCACAGCCTCCTCCCATAGATCTGCATGAACACAGCATCCAGGTGAGGTTTTCTCTATACTGTTTTTGTTTTCCCTTCCAGAGAGCTGTGCTGATGGGGCTGCTGCTCGTCTCTGGTGCTCGCTGCTGCTGCTGCCTGCTCCTCTCCTCCTGGGGGAAGGTGGTGAGAGGACACGGCAGGAGGAGAGGGAGGGAGAGGGAGGGACCGTGGACTGAAATAACAGCCCCACAAAATAATAACACAAAACACCATCACAGAGTGATAGGTTCACCATCTGCTGTGTGGGTGCCGGAGCAGGAGCTGCACGCCAGCCCTGTGCCTGGGTACCACTGAGTGACTCAGCAGCAGGAGGGAAGGAGGGATGTGCTGGAATTCCTCTGCCCTGCGTGCCCTGAGAAATGACCTGATCCCATGATGGGGACCCGATGTGGGACAGAACAGCCCCCGGGTGGCCGTTCACAGCCAGGTGCTGTGGGATGCCATCACAGCTGGGGTCAGACTCTTCACACCTCCAACATTTCCTTGGGAAGGGGGGGAATCCAGGTGGAAGCAGAGGTATTTCTTAGGAGGCACGTTTCCATGGCACCCAGCAGAGAGATGCTTTGCCACAGCCCTGCTGCTCTGTGGGGTCCCTGGGCATGGAGAGAGAAGCACAGTGTCCCCCAGCCACCAGAAACCTGAGCCCAGTGTCCTAATATCACCACTACACTTAGCACAGGGATCTGCAGCCTTTAGGGTCTGATACATGGGACATGTGCTGTCCTGGTGTCCTCAGATGTCCCCTGATGTCCCCACCATGCCAAGGTCACAGGGATGCTGCATGGCTGGAAACCATATGTCACCCCAAGGTGTCCCCAGATCCCATCCTTTTGGTTCTGGGAGCATCATGTTCCCAGGTAACATGGTCCTGGCTGTGCTGGTGATGGAAACAAAAGCACCATTACTCACTGCCAGGGGGGAGTGGCTCAGTGCATTACTCAGCCCCTCCATCAGACAGGTCTATTCTTCACCCATCAACCTGGGGCAGTGGGGAGGAGGAGGAGGAGGAGGAGGGCAGTGGGGGATGATGGCTCCAAACAAGTGGTGACAGTCTCCAAGCTGGGAAGTCTGAGCCCTGGGGCATGGCCCTAAGTCACTGCCCACCCCCAAACAGACAATGGGTGGAGCACAACTGGGGCTGTGCTTTTACTGGGAGAAAGATGTGACAATGCAAAACTCATCCATGCAGGTGACAACATAATGCTGGGGTGGGATTTGTGGAGGGAGAGGCTCATATCCTGGCCACCAAAATTGCATGGAGCAAAGCACTGGGTTAAAGCATCACCTGGGCTTGCTCCTGGCTGAAAGGGCTTTTGAGGAGCTCCTGGAAGGGCTGGATTGGGGAGCTGAGCATCATCAACACATGGATTGAGGCACTAATGGCACGGAGCAACGGATGAGCCAGCAGCAGATTTGCAGCCACACGTGCTGCCTCTTAATGGAACCAAATCCTTGACCTGGGTTCAAGCGGGAGGGGGATTTGAGGTGGGGAAGTGTGGTGGTTTGGAGGCATGGGATGGGAGGAGGATGAGGACAAATGGGAGTGGATTTCCCAGGGGGCATCATCAGGATGAGGAGGATACAGGTGGGGAGGGATGGAGTAGTGAGGAAGGAGAACCTGGAGCCTCTCAGCTAATAGGGCACTGCTGTGTGTGGTGAGGCTTTAAATTAGTGAGGGGGGCCCATTCTGCTCCTTCTGCTGTTCTGTGCTGGCTCCATCACCCCCTGCTCTCCCAGTCAGGTAAGGGACCATGTTGAGGCTGTGCAGCATTAGTAGTGGATTAGAAAAGCTTGTTTGATTTGCTCTGCATATGAGGAATTTGCTTCTTTCTGCTCTCAATGTGCTTGTCTCTCCCAGGGCTGGGTGTGGGAACCCCTGTCTGCAAGGAACCCCTCTAAGCACTGGGTACCACCATGGCTGGTTGCCCGAGCAACTGTCACTCTCATCCAGCATCCATCACAGCGAACATTTGGGTGTTATCACACCCTAAACACAGCAGGGCTGTGGTGATGGATGCTGCTGGGGGATAAGGATCACCCCATCACCTTGCCATCCATTTCACAGCACTCACAAACACCCGTTGGCAGCTGTGTCCTGGAGACTCTGTAGGAGATTTCTGCAGCAAACCAATTAGGATTTCAGAAGCAAAGGTGTGCTGTTAATTGACTCTATCCTTGCAAGTTAATAAGGTGCTGGTGCTATTGTTTCAGTGCGGATATGAATGTGGGTTTAAACTGGGGGGCTGCAGAGCTGTCCCATGGGCATGGAATGTGTGCATGGAGTATTTGCATGAAGGCATTCCCAGGCTCTTAGGTGGTCACAGCAATGCCTTGCAACCCTCATTCACTGCATTAAGCTGTGAAGGGCTTTAATTAACTTGCTCCATGCATGGAGGGCTCGTGTGCCCACCTGCTGAAGGGTATGTAACACTTAGGGCTGCTTCACCACTCCTCTGCATCACCCTGTGAGCGTATATAGCAGCATGCAGACATGCCTCAGAGCTGATAAGAGCTGACAAGAGCAGCCCTGCCTCTCTTGAATGAAATTGGTCAAGGTGTCCCGGGTGCTGCAGGAGGGCTGGGAGGGATGTTAATAGAGCTGCAGCAGGAGATGGGCTCTCCCAAGCAGAGGGATGACGGCACGCAGGAGGGGCTGTCAGAGCGAGGAACATGGGCGGGTGGCAGCTGGTGTGGAGAACAGGTTGGCTGGGGTGGGTGGGAGGCATCAGAAGGTGTTTGTTTTCCAGGGGAAGGGAGGATTTGAGGAGACGAGCTGCAGGCAGGAGATGGGTGCAGAGCTGGGAGGATGCTCTGTGTCCCAGTCCTTCCTGGAGGGGAGGAGTGGCACTGGGAGGTGACATCCCTGTCCCTACAGAGTGATGTGATCCTGGTCCCTTGGGTCCCATTTGGACACCCTCTGTGGGTGTTGGAACATGCTTCCCACTGCCTCCTCCCCCCCCCACTAACGCTGGGGCATTCCTGCTCCTTTTCTGAGTCAGATCCATTCCTGAAACAGCACTTTTGTCATTCACTGACTTAATTTTAAGTGCAGGAACATATTAGTCAAACAGATCTGAGGGGTTTTTTTCTGCACCATCTAAGAATAAGCACTGCCTCTGTGGGTCAGAGCTCCAGCTGGGGAAGAGCAGCAGGTATCCGGGATACTCCTTCATTAAACTGGAAGGGCTCTGTGCTGTATTTTTTGTCCAAACCTGCCTGTTTTTGGCTCACAAAGTGCCTCCCAAAGGGAAGCCCAGCATGAAGACACCCGCTCAGCTTCCAGCTCTGCTCTCATCCCAGGCTCCTGCAAGGGATGCCTGGGAATAAAAGCGTGAATCAGCCATTCTCCAAGCACGGAGTGTGACGAGCTCCTGCTGCTCCCCATGGCCCTGCTGCTATGAGCATGGTGCCTATAGGGATGATTTCATTGGGTTTTATTGGCCAGGCATTGCTACAGCTCCTGTGTCCTCACCAGGGGATGTTTGCATGCTGAACACCTTTGCATTTCTGCAGGTGTTGCAAGGAGCAGGGCTGTGCTTTCTATTCCCCTGCAAAAAAAAAAAATCCCAACACCCTGATATTTTGCTGATGAGAGGGGTCAGGTCCAGGTGGTGAGAGCTGAATGCAAATGCTGATGGAGGACACAGAGCAAATGCAGGCAAGGGCACAGGACAGTGACAGAGCTCTGTGCAAGGCTGCCGTGTCCTTGCCAGCTGGAGGTGACACAGGTGCATGCGGCTGCTGCTGCATGGCTGCTTCCTTTGGCCCATGCTCACAGCACAGCAGAGCCCTGCTCCTTCCCTGCAGTGCTGGGGATGTGGTGGCCATGCAGATCCATGCCCAGCACCGATGGAGCTGCAGCACAGCAGGGAAACGGCTCTTATTTGCTGCGACAGCTTTGCAACAGATTCTCTGGCGGAGCTGATTGCAAACTGCAATCTTAAACTGTAGGACGGCTCCTTTTTCCAGCCTGGGAGTGTGAGAAACAAATTTGTTTGGGTTATAAAAACATATTAAAACGCAACACATTTTGTTGTGCAATATACATCGTTCTTCATGCCAATTCTATTTTTTTTAATGAGTGCCTTCCAGACAAAGACGTTCCTTATTAACTTTTCGTGAAGTTAATTGCTGGGAAGGTGGCTTGGGGAGGTGTCAGGCAGCCTGTGTGATGGCTGCGGCCTCAGGTAGGAGCTGCAGGGCTGGGAAGTGTTTGGGTCTCTCCTGGATGGGAGCGGCTTTTTGCTCAGTAGTTGCCTCCAGAAGCATGGAGGTGTATATCAGGATGCACAGGTCTTGATGGCTGTAGTTAGTGTAATATTATTCTACCACACTTGAGTGCTTCTCTGGATTCTGGGCTGTCCCTGTCCTGTTTGGAGCAGTGTTTTTGGGTACCACCAGCCTCTTTCATGCTGAACTTGGGGATAGCAAGCTTGCCTTGGGTCTCCAGTAGTGGGTATCTCTGGTAGGAGCCATGTTGAGTGCTGTGATCCTTATGAATCCCTTTCATCTTGAGATATTCTATGAGTGAGGCCCCCAGGAGCTGCAGGCAGGTTTCAACCCAGATCTCAGTTCTCTCAAACCCAACAGGAGGCAGGGCCATGGGATGGCACCAGCAGGTGGCACCTCCAACAGGTTTCTGGGCTCTCCGTGTCCTTCTGCTTGTGTTGCCAGCTAGAAGGGGGTGTCTTTGTGGCTCTGCTTTGGTGCTATTGTCAATGAACTAATCACAGCTGACCCCCAACCCATCTTCTTCATAACTCTGCTTTCCCAGGTTGGCGTCAGCTGCTCTTCAAATCAAGGAAAATGCCTGTGGGTTGTTTCTTCAAATGGCACCAACTTTGATTTGTAATTAAAACGTGCTCCGTTTAATTAGGAAGGTATCACACAACCTTTAGAAACCCGACTATTTTTATATATTTACTCCCATTGCTTGTGTTTTCCTTAGTGACTCCAGCTCCAATTAAAGCCACCTCCTTATTAAACCACCAGCTCTTAAATAAAACCAGCAGCTAAAAATACAGCCTGGCCACCTCACACCTCTCCCATTTATCCCAGGCACTTATGGGCAGACCCTCCTGCTGTTCCCAGCTCCATCCACGCTCTGGTTGATCCTTGTGTTCCCTTTGAATGGGACACGCTGCTTCTGTTCTTTGTTTAGTGTTTATCCTCCATGAGGAGCTTGAGGAACCAGGGCAGCTCTGGCTCTTGATGCTCTGGTTCTGCTCCATAGAGCTTTTCCCCCACCTAGAGCAGAACCTTGCTGGTTACAGGCTCAGTGCTCAATGGGGATGGGATGGAGGGCTGGTTTTACTCCAGTATGACCATGGGGATGCTGTGGTGGGGTCAATCTCCTGCCCTATGCAAACAATATGCAAAGCCTTGTTGTCTTGCTCCTTGGGAAGCTCATCTTGACGCTCCTCCAGCTGCAATACGGTGCTTGCCATTGCTTTAACAGGACTGGGGGGAAACAATCTGCTTTCACTCACAACATTTCAGGATGATACATGTATTTTCAATGCAGGAACAATAGCCGTCCTGCCAAGCTAAACACGAGCTGTTCCCAAAGTTGTTGGCATTTTGCTTTTTGCCAAGGGTCTAGAGAGGAGGCGGGTAGGCAGCCATTAACTCTTAACAGCAGCAAAAAGGTGGCATGTTCCTGTGCTGCAAGGAGAAAATGAATCAGAACAAGGAGAAGGTTTGGAGCAGGAGGAAATCCCTGGCAGGTTGTGGTGATGCAATGGATATCGGTGCTGTGCTTGCAGCCAATTGGACTCGGTGCTTTGGGAAACCGAGGCAGGAGGTGTGGTGTGCAAGGGAGCATCCCACTGCTGCCTTTGTAGCAGGGGTGGATGCTGAGCTCAGTGCAGCACCGAGGTAATTTCCCAAAGGTGCCTGAAGTTGCCTTAATGTGAGCTGTCAAAATGATGTAGAATCGTGCCTGGCGGGCTGAGTCGGCTCCATCTCTCTCCCAATACATCTAACCGTGACAATTTTGTCAAAGCTCGTTTTTGAAAAGCTGTTTTGACGGGGTGTTAATGGCTCCTTCTTAATCAGGCAATTGTGAGCGCTGATGTCCCTAAACGCGGAGAAAGGAAGCGGCTTCTTTCTGTTGTAATTAAAAAAGATGCTCCTATCGGGTTGGAAAGAGAACAACGGAGAGGTTGGAGGCTCTCAAAGCTCTGCTGACAGCCCTGCATCGAGGTGATGCTCACAGCCCAGGGAGGTGTGAACCCATCTGTGGGGTGTATTGTAGGGGATGTAGGGCTGGGGCTGCTTTGGAGTCGGGAGCTGCCTGGGCTCGCATTAATAAAAAGCCAGGTTAAAAATAAAAATCAATAACCATCAGATTATTGAGATGGGATTAA
Organism: Coturnix japonica; assembly: GCF_054131305.1. Taxonomy (NCBI): domain Eukaryota; kingdom Metazoa; phylum Chordata; class Aves; order Galliformes; family Phasianidae; genus Coturnix; species Coturnix japonica. The sequence goes on from NC_140696.1 coordinate 4,865,190, forward strand.
TATCAATTTTAAACACCAACTCCTCCCCAGCATAAATAACTACCCGGCATAGCCCGGCTAATGAGATCGGGAGCCTCAGCAATCAAGGCGGAGGATTAGAGATGATCAGAATAAATCCCGAATGATGAGGGATGCTTCCGAAGTGTATCCTTGCAAGACCCCACCAGCACAGACCCCATGGAGAATGGGCTTTGTGACCTGCCTGTGGCTGCTTGCTGACTCCTCAGGCATCAGATCACTACCCCCAAATCCTGCAGAATCTGATTTCTGTTGGGTCAAATCCCATCCATCCACAGCATCTCATGAGTTCCCAATGTTTTCTGCCTTGGGGCACTGGGGGTGGCATGTAGGCCTTGCCCATAGCTTGCTTGCCACACCTCAGGTCCCCAGCCACCTCTCATAGCCACCTTGGCTCTCCAGCTGTGCTTTCCCTTCCCTGCTCCTGCCTTAATCCCCATGTGTGTTTTTAATGTCTCTGCATGCCTCTAAGCTCTTCCGAACCCAGAGGCCAAATGCTCCTTGTAGGATTCAGATGTCTCCCCTGTGGATTAGATGGGATGGCAGCAAATTCCTTGTAATTTCCTTGTGCGGGTGTATTATCTGCTTGGGGGCTGTGGGGGACAGAGGGGCAGCTCTTGTCCATTCCCCATCCATGTAACATGTGCTGAAGGTTGGTGAGTGTTCTTGGGCTCTGACTCAATTACTCTGCTGGAGCCGAATGGATGGGAGTTTTGAGGGGGAAATTCCTTTGAGTTTGGGGCCATATAGGGTAAGACAATGAGGCTTTAGCTCTTCTTGCTGCAGCCCAACAGCCCTCACCCAGTGCTGGTGGGTGCCGGGGGCATCCCCGCTGCCTTCCTGGGCTGGGAGCACGGATTTGTCTTTCTGATGCCTCAGTCAATGGCATCGATCAGGCTGGAGTGAGGGTTCAATTGTAATTGGGTCGGAAGACCCCGTGCCGGGTGCCAGACAAGTAATTAGGGCAGTGGGCAGCTGGCTGCTATGGGGTCAGGACCTGGGGCATTTGCTGGGGTCCCCATGGCATCCCAGGGTTGGCTCCTGTGTCCCCAGCACCTGGCGTGCCCTGGGGTGATGAGAGCAAAGGGACTGTATGGACACAGGGAGCAGGTGATAGGGATCCCAGTGGGAACCAGGTTTTGCTGTCTGGGGGGGAGGGTGCAAAGGGAAAATTTCCCTGCAGCAGCCCCAAGCAGCCTGAAGCTGGGATGCAATCGATGTGCAGGAGCTGTTCCAGCTCTCCCTGCCCTTCCAGCCTGCAGCTTGCTGGCAAATCCCACCCACACAGAGCTGGGCTGCTGCTTTCAGCACAGAGACTGGGGAAAGGGCCCCTGCTGCTCTCCCCCAGCGCAGATTCCTGATCATCTGGGTGGGAGGTTCAGCTCCAAACTGTTCCTTGCAGAAGGAAAGTGGGTCTCGTGCGTGATGGACACCCCTAGATGTTTCCTTTATGGGGATGCACGTGAGCATCCAAGCTCGGCCTCGGGGGATGCTGCATGTAAATGGGTTTGGGAGAAAGGCGGGGGTGGCTTTTGGTGCTGGTGGGAGGATGGAAGGGAAAGGAGGATGTAAACTTGGGAAAAGGTCAGGCGTGCTATAAATAAGTGGCATCCGGCAAAAAAAATGTCAGCATGCAGCAGCAGCGACACACCAGCCTTGAGATGGAGAGGGAGGCTGTTATGGGAGAGATTGTGTCTGTGGGAATTGGGGTTACGGGATCTCGGGTGGCAGGGCTTAAAGGGAGGATCTCCCTCTGCTCAGCATCAAGGGATGGGGAATGGACAAGGGCATCCATCTGCTGCACATTGTCCCATGGTGCAGGCCCTTAGGGCTGTCCTGCTGCTGTCTAATGGGGAAAATCCAAGGTTAGAGGCATATTTCTGTTGTCTCCTCTCCCAGGACCATGCTCAGCTCATTCAGGGTTAAGTTCAGGTGGGAGGTTTCTGACCATCCAGCCAGAGCTGTGGCTCATGGATCTGGATGATGATGCAGTGATAAGCGGGTGGACAACACACCTGGAGTCTCAAAGCATCCTTGGGGCTGTTCTGGGGCTGGGGGCTGCCAGCACATGGGCTGTGGTGCTGTAGAGCTGCTCAACCCACGCTCACACCCCACAGGTCCCGCTCTGGGTCATCCCCTCAGTTGTTGGGAAGGTGCTGGTGCTCCTGGGCTGATTGCACATTAGTCCCAAAGTGGTGTGACTCGCTGCCTAATCATCCTCCCCAGCAGCCTCTGAATGCAGAGCTGATTGCTGCCTGGTGGCGGGGGAGCGGATTCGGGGCCAAGCCCAGCTGCGGGAAGCGATGCTGATGGGGAGCTGAGAGCTGACAGATTCATCTCCCAAGTTGCTGCCTTATCCCTTTAGCTTCCCTGCTTCTGCTCACGTGGCAGTGGGTCCATGTATCCCAGGGACTGAGAAGATCCCAGCTCTGTGCCCCCATGCAAATCAACCAGAGGGAGAAGGGCACGTGCAAAGTTGTGCAGTGGGTAAAGAGCTGCATTCCTGGTTTCTGGTTGGAGATTTCCTTCTTGCCACTGCAGTGTCATCTGGTCATCACCCCGAGCTTCTGCATCCCTTCTGGTTTCAGGCTGTCACTGTAATGCCCTGAGCCTGGAGCAAGGCTGGTGCTGGTGGGAGCATGGAAAGGAAAGGAAGGGACAGTGTGGGGAGTGGGCACAACTACATTTCCTTGAGCCCATCCCCATGGTAGCTGGACTGCAGCAGTTGAAGGGTCATGGCCTCCACTGAGCCAGTGAGGGACATGGAGTCCCTCTTTGGTGGATAGCTGCAGGAAATAAAGGGTTATCTCTGACTGCTCAGTGCTGAGGACAAACTCTGGTCCTACTCAGCCCCCAGCAGTGGCTCTGTTTAGTGCTACCCACTTTCAGGAGCAGCAGCACAGTGAGGATGTGCGCAGCTTCAGCCCCTTCTCCCCTGCGAACAAAGGCAGCTCTGAGACTCCCCTGCTTCTTGGCACGCTACAACAGAGCCCTTCTCTCTGGCAGCAAAAGCCTTTTCCAATCCCCAGCATGCTGCAGCCCCCTTCACTACCCCTGTGCTTCCCCTGCCAGGGAGGCTGCATGTGCTTGTCCCCATCCCTGTGATACAGGGATCCAGGGGACCTGGCTACAGGAGCCCAGCATACCGGGCTGCAGCCTGCAGCAGCACAGGGGGGAGCACTCCTGCCACCAGCAATTACCGGCGATGCTGCTGCCGCCACATGATTTGGGGACGTCAGCAGAGTGTGTCACTGCTGATGACAAGCTGCATGTGCAGGGGATGGGGAGGATGCCAGGGTGAGAGGTTGGAGTGCTGGGACTCGGCATTAAACCAGCCCCACTGCCCGACCTTTGGTGAGTTACCTGTCCCCTGTGCTGGCACACAGGAGGTGACCAAGCCCTTCCCTCCTGCTCCAAAGCCCCGTGCCTCAGTTTCCCTGCAGTACAGAGGAGGCTGCCGTGGGGCTGCACTGCCCCCAAGGAGCGATACTTTTTGGGGATGTGCTGGGGGGAGGCCAGGACTCAGTGTCATTACTCACAGTGATGACAGTGCTTATGACAAGTCCCCAGCCTCCAGGAGCACGTGCTGTGCCCAAATTCCCTGTGTGGGGCTGTGTTCCCAGTGCCAAGAGGCCCAGTGAGTAATGGGGTGGGTGGTGGTGCTGGGGCTGTGTGGGAGAGGGATTTGTGCTGCTGCCAGGAGGGGACAGCAATGGGTGCCTGCTACCCCTCGCTTGAGGTACGCCCAGAGGGGCTGATGTGGGTCAGGGTCTCCAATCCCACCTGGGCTGCATCTGCCCCAGCCAAGGTCCTGTGATGATGGCTATGGGCTTTTCCCCATATAGTGATGGGATGTGGACCCTGAACTTTTCTCAATGTGGGCACTCTTTTCCTGTGTGGCTGCAGAGAGCTGTGTTTGGGCTGGATGAGATAAGGATGGGGTATCACGTTACCGGAGCCAGATCCTTCTTTGAGGTTAATCAGACAAGGCAGGCAATTGCTGCCTCTTGATACAGGGAGTGTTGTGTGAGTGAGTCTATTAGTGGGCTGATTACTCATCAGCTACGTTGGAGACCTGCTAACGGGAGGAAAAAGTTGTTAACGTGACTCAGCTGACCCCACTCCGCAGAAGTTAGTGTGTCTTTTCTCAAATACCACAGGTGGATTGCTCCACATCTTGGCCGGGGAGGCATGGCAGGATGCTGCTCTTTGCTTGCCAGCTGGAGTCACAAGCCGGCAATGAGCCACCGGGTTCAGGAACCCAGCACTGAGCTGCCTGCTCTATCACAGGGCTCTGCATTCTCCCTGTGCTGGCAGTGATGCTGCAGGCTGGCTCAGCATTTCAGCTCCTGCTGCCTCTGCCCCAAAGCTGTCCCTCTCTTTGGGGTATGCTCCGTTCTTCTGGTCCCCTCCCAGGGTGGGGAGGAGGTGACAGCTGGGCGATGTGGGATGCTGTGAGACACCGAGTCCCACTTTCCAAATGTGGGCCGTTGCCTCCTGAAGTGCAGGAGGCAGCTCTCCCAGGAGATCAGATGTTGTGAGACTCGTGACTCCATCATGCAAATGCTGGGGGCTGTGAATAATCCCATACGTGTGCTCGGCGGGGGCTGCAGCAGCCCAGGTCCATGCAGGTTGTGCTTCTCTAGGGATGCTGTGATGCAGGTCAACCTCTCTGTGACCCGTCAGGTTAATTGAGAAAAGCAAGCAGGTTCTCTTTGGCAGCCCATGCCCTCACTGTGCCATAGCACTAGAGCTTTGTTCCATTCTTTTTACTGCCCCATGTGAGAGGCTGAACCAGAGCCTCACTGCTCTCAGGGCTGCCCAGCTCCATTTCCAGCCTCATCTTGTATCTCAATCCCAGTTTTTGGGCCTATTCTCAAGCCTTCCCCAGCGATCCCAAGCCCAAGGGGTCTTGCCCAAGGTGCCATGGGGAAAGCTGCATTCCAATGTCTCTTGGCACGTGCGTTGTCATTGCATATACTTGCAATGTCAGTACCTCTCAGAAAAGAAAGCAAATCAAACACGATGACGTTGTTATCCCTCTTGTAAGGCCAACTGGTAAACGTACCACTGGGCAGTTGTTGAGTGACTCAGCCCTGCGTGATGTGCTTTGCTCTCCATTCCTGCTCATGGGGCAGAGGGCTGTGACACCAGGTTCTGCTCTGCAATGACATTTCCCACCCCCCCCATTTCTGTGACCTTCTGAGCTGAGGAATGATGGGCATCCCCAGGCCAGTGGCATGGAAGAGCTTGAGACGGGAAGGTGCTGACCCTATTGGGGTGGCACCAGTTGTGCACTAGAGGATGGGCCCATCCCCAGGTGCAGAAGGGTTGTAGCCGAGGGTCCTGGTGCTCCTTGCTTGCTGTCAGCTCTGCCACAGCCAACTGATGGGAAAGTACACGGAGTGCCCTGCTCATGTAAATAAACCCGGCTATAAATAGAGAGGGACAGAAGTGTGAAAACAGTGGGGAATGGATTTTATAAAACTAGCAAATTAGTCTGGAAAAACAAGGGTGTGAACCAGCAGCCACGCTCCAACCCAAGCCATATTCCTGGCTCTGTGATGGATGGCAGGGCTGTGGGGCTGGGTCGTCCCCATCGATCACAGGCTCCGGGTGCCTCCTGCCTTGGGCTGTTGTGTATGTATAATCAATGCCCTTCATTATGTTTATTTTCCTTTGAATGTATGGAGACGCCCCAACTGAAACCATCAAGAAGATCCGGATCATCACGATGACCAAAATAGATGGTGGCACTGCAGATGGGTGGGTTGAGCAGAAGGGGTGGGGGACCAGCAGCTGCTCCAGCCTCTCCAGACCTTCTTATGTCGGCGTGGGCATCACGGCTGTGCCAGCCTGTCCCTCCCAGGCTGCCTGTCACCTCATGGCAAGTGCAATGGCCCATTTTTCTCCTCGAGAGCCGGCCAGGCTGCTTGCCCATCTGGCATCAGCAAAGGTCTGTACAGGGAGGAGAGGTGGTCAGGGTGCAAGGAAATGGCACAGAGCTGAGTCTGGGTGCCACGGAGGGGGCACAGAGCTGCTGTAGGGTGGTGACATGGGCAGAACAGGATGGCAGGAGGATGTGGTAGTGAGCAAGTGGCACAGCTGGTGCTAGGGGTGGCATTGGTGGGATGATGTGTGTGAGTGGCACTGTGCTATGGTGGCAAGTGTGTGACACAGGTGAGAGAGGCATGGAACAGGGAACAGGGGGTGGGTGGTGATGCTGCTGCCATGCAGGGGGGTCACAGATGGCAGCAGGGCCATCATTGATCATTGAACATCATTGATCAGCAGGGGGTCAGGGATGGATGGTGGTCATCAGGGTGGCACTGAGATGGGTCTGGAAGGTGGCACATGTGGGCAGTGCTTGAGGGCAGGTAGTACATAAGGTGGCACTGCTCAGAGGCAGGTAGTACAGCAGGGGATGAGGGGCATTGCTCAAAGGTAGGTGGTACATCTGGGGATGGAGAAGTGACATTGCTGGAGGGCAGGTGGTGCATGAAGGGACACAGAGGTGGGACAAGGAGGTGGCACTGCTCAGGGGCAGGTGGTACAGCTGGGGATGGGGGCAGTGACATTGATGGAGGTGGTGCATGAAGGGACAGAGAGGCGGCACTGTGTATGGACCAGTGGCACAAAGGTGAACAGAGAGGTGGCACATCTGGGCACATCTGGGGAGGTGACATTGCTCGGGGACATGTGGCACCGCTTGGGGACGGGGAGATGGCGCTGTACGGGGATGGAAAGGCGGCATTACAGGCGGCACATGGGGATCGGGGAGGGGGCCCAGCCTGGGGACAGGCTGTTCCTGGGGGTGACCGCGATCGGAGGTGACCCCTTGTCGTGCCGTGCCGGCATTGCGCATGATACTGCGGCGCGGGGCCCCGTGCGCGCCAACCCACCTTGAAACGAGCCCGGGCCGTATCGTCATCATATCACCGCCCACTCCGCCGTATAGAGACCAGTGAGAGAAGAGCGGAGGCGGCACCGAGCATCTAAAGGGCTCAGGCTAGGCTGCGCGCCGCGCCGAGCGGCTCAGGCAGGTGCGAGATGGGCGCAGCCGAAGTGGCGGCCGGTGGTCGGCCCTGAGCCGCTCCTCCGGGCCGGCCAACCCCATAACGGCACGGGGAGAGCTGCCCCGGCCCGGACAGACCCGACCCGACCCGGCCGGGCCGCCCGGCGGGCGGAAGATGCTGCGCACCGGGTGCCGGTAGTACTATGATTTGGTATGTGGCCGCTTTGGTAGCAAGTGTGCTCGGAGCCCGCGGGCTGAGCGTGCAAGGTGAGCACGGCTGGGTGTGTGTGCGTGTGTAAATGGGGGGGGTTGTACCGGGTGGGTGGTTGTTTGCACCGAGGGTTGATGCGGGGCTTTGCATCTCGGGGTGGGGGTGCGGTGCACGCGGCTTTGCTGCGGTTCCGGGTGGGTTTTTGCATCTCCTGTTGTTTGTGCAGCGTGCTGGGCTTCATTGCTTTATTCTTTATTCTGCTCTTTATTCGATGCTGTGACCTCCCGGTGAAGCAGCGGCTGCACATCGGGACGTTGCGGTGCTGCAAATGGTGCGGGTTGTGCAGCTGCGGATCCGCTCCGGGCGTTGGGATTCTCTTTAGGAGAAGTTAATGGGGACGAGCCCTTGCTGGGGATGTGTCCTATAGGGGTTTTGGGTTTGCACCCCTTGTTTTTTTTCCCTCTTGCAACTCAGCGAATGCGGAATGCCCTTCCCTGCAGGGCTGTAGCCTCGGGGGAAGGTGGGGAGGAAGGGGGGGGTGGGTAAGGAGAAATGCAAAGGGCTTTGGTGCTTTCCTTGCGCTGTGAGGTCAGTGCTCACATCTGCAGGCTATGGGGGGCAGTTTGCTCCCCGCAGCCCCTGTGGTTCCTTCTCCCTCGCAGGGTAAACTGAGGCACAGGGTTGTCCAAGGTCAGGCAGGAGACAGCAGCAGGGACTCACCCTGCTTTTCTCGCTCTGCCTTCAGCCGCCAGCCCTGCAGGGAGCAGGTGAGCCGCGAGCTTGTCTGCTGATGCAGCAGCAGCTCCAGGCTGGTTGGGGGAGGGGAGGGTGGTCCTGGGTGCCCCCAAACCCAATTATGGGGACGTGGGGGCTCCCCGAGCTCACAGTGGCACCGCTGTGGGGTTGTCTCATGGTGTTGGCATCCCTGCAGCTAGAATGAGGGGGGTCAGAAGGGGACTGTCCCTAATGGGATGAGGCTGCCCTAATGGGGAGGGGGTGGCGGGGCTGGCACGGGTGAGTGGGCTGCAGGGGTTGGCTGCTCTGCGTACGGCGAGGAGCCGACGTGATGAATGAGCTCGCTGTGAGTAATGTGTGGGTGGGCGCAGCGGGCGGGGGGTGTGCGGCCCCCGCGGGGATGCAGCATTGTGGGCATGGGGACGAGACGATGCGGAGAAGGGGGCTTTGCTGGGGGGTGATTGCGGTGTTCCCTGCCCGAAGCCGTGCTGGGGGTGCGGCAATGGATGGGCGAGAAGCAGGGAGTCCCGTGGGGGGGTGGCTGTCACCCTGCATCACTCGGCGGTGGATGGGGACGGCGTTTGTTGGCGATGTGGCTGCGGGGAGGGAGCCGTCAGCGTGTGCTTGGTGGCAGTGCTGCATGGCTTTGCCGGTGTCCTGCTGGCCCTGGGCTCTTCTGCAGGGTCTGCCCATCCTGAGCTGCTGCACCCAGTGCTGTGCTATCAGTCTGATGATGCTCGTGGGCTGAGATCTCATCCTGCACCAGATTTCAGCCCTCCCTGCCTTGCCGGCCTCCTTCCCACTGCCACCGCCTCTTCCTCCTCCTCTTCCTCTCGCAGGGCTGACCCACAACCCCTCACAGCCCTGCTGGCTGTGGGCAGCCCCCTGGCCTGGCGAGGCTCTCCCAGGGCTTTCCAGGCAGTAATCCGCTCAGCGAGGCTGCGTTATCCCCTCTTATGGTGAGGGGGAGGAGAGTGGAGACGTGACAGTGCTGGGGTGCGGTGGCAGTGGGTGTCAGGGGGCCCGGCCTCCTGGTGTTCCCTTGGGGGCTGTGATGATGCTGGGGCTTTCCTCCCTCTCCTGTTGGCGTGGCATTGCAGGGATGGCACAGCACGGCGTGCGGAGGGATTTTAGACCTGGCTTTGGGTGAACCACCAGGATGTTGGCACTGGGGATGCTCACCTCCCGTGGCGGTGCTGGAGCTCGGGTGCTGCATCTCTGGCACGGGGATGGTTTGGCACCGGCGTTGGGCAGCGGGTTGGTCCCATTTCAATCCTTTCCTGGAGGACTGTGCTCCGTTGGATGAGAAGCACAGGGATGGATGTGTGTGCCGCGCTCCCCGGCTTGGCGTTGGATTTGTGCGGTGATGATTTTCTGCCTCCATTGCTGTTGCACTGGATGATGCAGCTTCTCCTATGATGGGAGGACCCTGCGAGCCTCCATCCCTCTGCAGAGCTGCTGCAGGACAGGTCAGCGTGAGCCCCCTGTGTTCTGTGCCATGCTGTCGGCACTTGGCACGCTCCCATCCCACAGGGATGATGGAAGCATCCCCTCTTCCTTTCTCCATGGCAGATATCTCCTTAGCCTGGTGCTCTGGGTGCCCGGCTGGCCTTGCACGTATCGCTCTGTTCCTCCTGCTTCCTGGCATTGGTGGGAGGACTGCCTGCGCCAGGAACAGCATGATTCAGGATCTGCTGGCGGGTGGCTCGGCTGTCAGCACACAGAGTGCTTGTGCTGGAGTTGATATTAAGCTGGAGGACTGGGATGGCATCGGGATGGAGAGGACCGCACGCTGTGCAGGAGCCAGATGCAGAGCAGGTCTCCCCGCGGCTGTTTCTGCTCCAGCATCTGCTGCAGCTCAGCACTATGAGATGGCTCTGGGTGTTGGGATGCTCTAGTATGGGGAGGTGGGCAGGTGGCATTAGGAATTGCATAGTGACCCCCCTAAAATCCAACGTCCTTCATTTGTTGGTGACACCAGTGGCTGACAGCACAGTCCCACTGTTCCTATCACCATCATGGTGCATGGGCAGCAGTCAGACTTAATGCATGCCCCCATGGGGATGGCATTGATGCCACATGGGATGTCCTTTGTCCCTGTGCGTTGGGTTTGAGCTTGCCACCTTGCTGCAAACCTGCTCATCCCGGGCTGCCACCGCTGCCTCTCTGTGCGTGACCTTGAGGTGCGTCGCTTGACCTCCACGCAGCGCAGTCCATCCATCTGGAAAATTGGGTTTAAAACACAGGAATCATGCTGAAAGAAAACCAGATGCTGCTGTTCAGCTGGGGGAAGGGCTCCAGCCTGGGGACACGAACAGCAGGATGGTGCCCTGTTCTTTTCCCTATAACACAGCAGGATGTCTCCTTCCTTCAGGCAAAGCATCCTTATAGGAAGTGTTGTGTGAGCACATCCCATGGGACATCCCAATCTTTAGAGCCGAGCCTCGTTGCTGCTGCATCCTTGCTTCCCTCCTGGATCCCAGCAAGGAACAAGGGTAGTCCCAGCCTCAATGGGAGCCCCACGATGGCATCGCCCTACGAGATGGCAGCCTTCCCACTCCCTCTGGGATGTGTTCCACTCCACCTCCACATTCTGTATTCTCGCCTCCTGGCACGCTGCGTGCCTTTATTTTTCCTGGATCTGCTCTGATGATGAAGCCTGTTGATTGTGTGTTTTTCTTCACAGAGCATCCCCAGCTCATTGCACCGTGGGGGCATTTGGGGTTTGCATCCCTGCAGTGGTTCTCTCCTTTGACCCAGGTCTCAAAGCCCCAGGTTATGTCTCAAACTCCCCCCTTGAACTTGGCTGGGAAAATCAAGCCTGTTTAAAAATACCCTTTCTATTTGTGCTCTGTTTCTTCTGGCGTCTGCGGGTTGTTTTCAAGCATTTCTTCACAAATGTGAGGGTGGGAAATGCTTCTTTTAATGGCAAGCTGCAGCCTCCATTATTGTTATGCTTTCAGGAGCTGGGACTGGAAGGGAAACCTGCATGTAGCAGGGTCAGGGCTGGGTTTGCAGGTTGGGATGGGGCAGCCCTGGTGCTTTCTAATGAGTGGAGAGCTGGGCACTGTCCCCATTCCCCTTTGCAGCTGGGAACACAAGATCATGATGGGGTTTCTGAGTGTCCATCCTTTCATCTCTGTGCTGGGGAAGCTGCTTGGGTGGGACTGTTTGGCTGGGGGCTCGCTGGCCACGTGGCCTATTGGCTGCTTTGCTGCACGTGGTCATATGCCAGAAGAGGAGACCCTGGTGCAGCACTGACCTATTTTCCTCTGTGTGCATTCTGGCACAGAGGCTGCGGGTGGAGGGTCAGTGCTGGGTCTGTCCATGAACTAGGAGTCACTGGGGTCACCGATGGGGACTGATGAGTGCCCAGGAGCAAATGACTTCTGTTGTGGCACCAGGAGGTCCCCCCAGAGCCCATCCCCTTGGCATAGGGGTGCATGGCAGTGCTCTGCCTTGCAGCACCATCCATGCTCTGTTAGGTTTCTGGGAGCTGAAAACCAGCATCCCATCCCCTGGTGCAGGAGGAGTGCTGGGGAAGGGGCTCTGTGCTCGCAGGGGGATGGAGCTGGGGGCAGCGAGGTTTGGTGAGAGAATGATGATGAGGTTTTGTACTGTGTTCATGCTGGTAAGCAGGAGGGGTGTCCCTTGGAAGGTCATGGGCAATGCAGTGCCTGGTGGGGTGCTGGGGACCCGCTGGGGCGAGACAGCAGCCTGTGCCTGGGAGGCTGGGCCGGCGTTGTCCTTGGATGCTCTTGAGCTGCACGTGACAGCTGCTGTCCCTGCTCTGCACAGGGGGGCTGCGGGCAGCCGGGGGGAAATCCCACTGCTCCCAATGCTGTCTCCCTTCCTGCTGGGAGCTTGGCCACGTCCCAGTGTTACCCTGAAACCCATTCCTGTGCCACAGCCCCGTGTATAGGAGCAAACCCAGGGCTTGGCGTGGGGAGCTGGGGGTGCTGGTGAGGTGGTGGGCATGCTTTTGGTGCTGAGCCGGCTCCTTGCAGCTCCTCACCATGGGGGCAGAGCTGCCACCGTCGCTGCTGACAGGGTGCAAACGCCTGGGCTCATCAGCAATGCAGAACTAACAGGGCCCGGGAGGTGCGAGTGTGCCACTGGGGTGGTGCGAAGTGATGGCAGTGGCCCCACTCCTCCCTTCCCCTATGGGGCCATGCAGAAACCTCGATAGCAGTGCAATGCAGTAAAGCTTTCTTGCATGCATTGTGGTGCTTTCACCCTCCCTTCTGCGCACAGCCCTCCCCATTCCCATCTCTAATCCAGCACTGAAGGAAGCAGAGATGTCTGGCTTGGTGAGGGCTGCCTTGCTCTGTGGCACAGAGCGGGTTGGGGCTGGCAGAGCCCCGGGATGCCGGGTGGAGGAAGGGATGGATGGATGGATGGATGCACGGCGCGGGCCTCTCGCCGGTGCGCGCTTGTGCCAGAGCCAAAAATAGCCAGTGATGCTCAGCTCTCGCGGCGGGGAAGCGGTGATGTCACTCGCCGCCAATCATCGGCGGCCCCGAAGAGCAGCGCGGAGGAGTGGGAACGTGCTTCCCCGAGCATCCCTCCCCAGCATCCCTCCATGAGCATCCCTCCCAGAGCATCATATACCTGGGAGCGGGCAGCAGCCATGGATGGGCGGCTGCATGTAGGACCGAGGGGTCCCTGCTGTGATGTGCTCATAGGAATGGGTTAAACCCCACATCTGTGGGTTTGGGAATCCCCAGCCTGCAGTGCTGCAGGATGGGTGGTGTGTGGAGCTGCTGCATATCCCTATGCTGCATCAGACCCCCTCCCCCTGTGCCTTCTGTACTGCTGTTTTTGGGGGATTGTGGAGAGCTCTGGAAGCCCATCTGGAGCTGCTCTCTTCCCACATGCTGGTTGTGCTGGTGATTTCTCACCACAAAGGCATTGAGCTGCTGTTCTGCAGGGCTTACGGTGTGGGAAAGGCAAGCAATAACTTGGGAACGGGGACCTCCCTGCCCTGGGTGCTCGTCTCCTTTTGTGAAAGCCGTACTGAGGATGCTGAGCTTTGTGCTGATGAAAAGCATAGGATGATAACAGGCTGCAGCCAGGGTGGAGCAGCACCATTGCTGGGAGCAAAGAGGCTTTAATTGCTGCGGACAGGGTGAGGGGCAGGGTGCCACAGGTGACAGCTGGGTTTGAAGCCTGGGGCTCTTGGTGATACTGAGGATGAGGACTTGGCCATTCAGATGCCCACATCCCAGGGCTGCGGGTGCTCAGTGCTGCTTACTGAGCTTGCCTGGCTTCTAGTTTTGGGGTGGTGGGACCGTTGGGGGTGGCAGTTGGCATCTCCATCCAGCCTTATTGCCAGCACAGTGGTGTGCAGCAGGGTGAGCTCTACGGTTCCCCATCCCAAAGCCTCCAATTCTACCTTCATCCTCTTGCAGGTGCCCTCGGCTCGAGGGAGGAACCCGAGTTTGTGACCGCTCGCGCTGGCGAGAGCGTGATCCTGGGATGCGACGTCATCCACCCTCTGACGGGACAGCCGCCTCCCTATGTGGTGGAGTGGTTCAAGTTCGGAGTCCCCATCCCCATCTTCATCAAGTTTGGGTTTTACCCTCCCCATGTCGACCCGGGGTATGCAGGTGAGGACAGGAGGTCTCTGTTTCCTCTGGGGTGCGTGAGGCTCCGCTCAATCTGCTCCTCTATCGGCAGCCGCGTGCGCTCGCTCTCTCTCTCTCATCGCTTTCTTTCCACCCAGTTGGTTTTAATTAAGCAGCAGCACTAGGAAGCCAGCTGGGCTGCGTGGGACGGGAGCAACCGAGGCAGAGAAACTCAGGGTGATACGTGGTGGCAGCGGCTGCTGCTGCGCCCCAGAACAGCTGTGATGCTGGGGAAGCTCGGGGGAGTGAAGCAGCGGTTTGGTCCCCTCTAGGGACATCTCCCTTCACTGGTGGCCAGGCATATGTGGCATTTCCAGCAGAGCCATGTGGCTGCACACTGTTGTGTCACCTTCCCCGTGTGGCTGGAGGTGCATCTGAAGGCTGAGATGCTCTGTGGGCTGGTGGCACAGTGGGGGTGGACCCATCGCAATGTACCATCACCTTGGGGACCACGGGTGTGCATGAGACTGCGGTGTCTCCTGTGAGGATGCATTGGTGGGGTTCAGCATGATGTGGGCAATTAGAGTGAGGTGGGAGGGTCTGGGGTCATAAAGCTGATGGGTTGTGCTCTCCCCACAGGCAGGGCCAGCCTGCACGACAAGGCGTCCCTGCGCATTGAGCAGGTGCGCTCCGAGGACCAGGGCTGGTACGAGTGCAAAGTGCTGATGCTGGACCAGCAGTACGACACCTTCCACAACGGCAGCTGGGTGCACCTGACAGTCAATGGTGAGTCCCAAGCAGCAGTGCAGTGTTGGGGTGCAGTGCTACATCCAACCCAGTGCTGCTCTTCTGTCTCAGCATGGCACCGTGGCATAGGATGTGCCAGGAGGTTGCATGCCTGGGGAGCACAGCTGTACTGGGAGCTTGGTGTGCATGAGTGAACAGAGATGGTGATGGGATGGGGGTGGGATAGACGACAGGGTTGCTGTTGCACTGAGATGTAGGGTCAAAATCAGACCCTGTCTATTGTCACCCCTCTCCATGTGCATCCTTGCAGCACCAGGGTTGGTGTTTCAGGCTGAGCTTCAGGGTGTGATTCTGTGCATGGCTTTGTAGATCTGATAGGTGATAGTGGTGGACAGCCACCCTCCAGGTCTGGCAGAGCCCAAGCACACAGGCTGCTGGCACTGGCATTTGGCAGAGGGCAATGGGGCAAGTGTCCAGACCTGGGGAGCTGCAGATGGCCTGGGCAGCAATGCCAGGAGCAGGGGCCAGGTCCCCATCACCACCATGCACTGAGGCTGTTCTGCAGGATGATGCTTTGACTGGGGAAGGTGGAGAACTCTGGTGTGGCTGTGCAAGGTGCAGACTTGCTGTGGGGTTGGGCTGGGTTCCCTTTGATGCTGGACTTAGATCCTATCTGCACCTTTAAACCAACAGAGAAGCCATCCAGACTGACTTCAGGCAGGAACATCACTCACAACGGGGACAAACTTTTATTAGCAATCACACCATTTAATTACACAAAGCCTGTTTAAAGGCGAGGCATCAAGGAGACAGGGCAGGGCCCACATCTCCATTTCACAAACAAATCAGAAAACCAAATCTTTGTTTTCTTGAAATTCAGATCGACTCCACTGTCTTCTTTTTCCCCTCTTTTCCACTTTATTAGTGCCGCGCATTCAATTAATTAGCAATTTGCCGTTTGGCACGTCAGGAGCTGTCTTTATTTTTAGCCCTGGGATGCAGGGTGCTGTGCTGCAGAGGGGCTGCAGCTCCTGCCTGACCTTGAGCCACTTATGGCACCTCCAGGAGGGCCGTGGCGCGGTGCAGAGCTGCCTAATTGAGCCCAATTAGCGAGCAGGAGCAGGGCATGGAGTGTGGTGGCTGTCCCTGCCTGCTGCCTCCTTGCATCGATGCGAAGCAGGATGAGCTGCTGTCCTCTAATGAGCTCGGAGAGTCTGGGAAGGATAAGGAGGGAGGGAGGAGGAGGAGGAGCGCAGGGTGAGATGGGAGGAAGGCGTGTGCAATGGCTGGTGGAGCTCTGACTATGTGGGGATGCAGGAGGAGGATGGTGTGTGCTCCATCTGCACCATACAGTGTGCACAGACCCTGCAAAGCACTTGGGAAATGGCATTGGGTTGTGCATCACCTCCCAGCCCTGCAGAACTGGCTGGTCACCACCTGCTGGTGCGAGCCCATTTCCCAGCACAGAGGGCACTGGGATGAATGGGAGCTGCTGGGCACTACCACCACACCACAGGGCGAGGTGACCCCGTGTGCTTTCCCCATCCTTGTGCTGCTCTTTGTGTTTTCTGTATGGCCTTAATAACAAAATAATGACTGTAATTCTGCAGGGTTGAGGAGCTGCTTTCGGGGGCAGGGCTGTGGCTTTCCCCCTGTGCATTAGGATGCTTAATTTTCATTGGGGAAAATAAGTCATTTTGGGAGAAACAAAATATTATGTATTTCTTTTTGGGGCTTTTTTTTAACCCCCCAAGCAGATAAAATTACCAGCCTGTCTTCCTTGAAAGTGGGCTTTAACAACTTGCTGGGAATTGGGGGCGGGCTGTAATGCTGCCAGCCTCTTTAATCAGAGAGGAGTCTTTCGATCTGCACTGCGGTGTTTTCTTATGTTTTGACAATAGCGAGTTAATGTGTGATGGGAAGGGAGGGGGAAAGCTGTGCTGTGCCCTGGAGATGCCAGAGAGGAGAGGGTGCCATAGGGTGTACTCAGAGGGATTCTGGTTCTCCATACAGCGCTGTGACATTGCTGTCCTTGCAGCTCCAGCCCTGTTAGCCTTTGGATGCTGCCTGCCCCTTCATGGGGAGAAAGGATTCACAGGGTGTCCTCATCTCTGTCTCTGTGCCACCGCATGACAGGAGTCATGTGTGGGATGGGGAAGGTGACAGTGCTCTGCTTCCTCCCCAGCACCCCCCACCTTCACAGAGACACCACCGCAATACGTGGAGGCAAAGGAGGGCAGCAGCATCACCCTGACCTGCATGGCATTTGGCAACCCCAAGCCCATCGTCACCTGGCTGCGAGAGGGCGAGCTGCTGGCTGCTGGCCCCAAGTACCAGGTGGGTGCCATGAGGGTCCCCACTGTGTGTCTCCTGCGGTGGGGATGGGATGGATGGTAGTGCACGCTGTGGCTGGAGCCAGTCTTGCTGTCTCAGCACATTTCCTTGCTTCCCAGCAGTGGGAATGGGGGGGGGGAGTTGTGCTTCCTGGGCTGCTGGGGGCTGTGCTGCTCCCTTCCCCCAGGAGGGGGTGAGGGCCAGGACCTGGGGATGTGGTGGCTGCAATGGGATGAAATCAAATGGATTGTGCAGGGGGGGGGCTCCCCCCAGCTCTGTTTCCCATCCCATAGTCTCCCACTCCTCTCCCGGGCAGAGATTCCATCCGAGCCATAATTGGTAAATCAGGCATTGGAATCAGCGCAGGCACTAATGAGAGTAATTAGGAATCATTTGTTACTAATTGAAATAGAAGGATGAGGCAGAATGAGCGGCGGGGAGGGAGGCTGCCTGGGAGCGCAGCGCTCACTCGCGGGAGGGGTTATGCTGCAGCCTATGGGGGTGACAATCCCCATCCATCCTTTGCATGTCTCAGCCCTGCCAGGGCTGCCAGGCAGTGCTGGGGGCAGGAGGTTGGGGGCCATAGTTGCACTGTGACCATTAACAAGGCCATGGGGGAAAATGGGGAGCTTCTTGTGGTCCCATGCCCTACAGGGGCACTGAGCAGTGCCCATGAGACTGGGATGGCCACTGAGCTCTCTGCAGAGTGCAGCACTGTTGTTGGGAAACGCTTGGCAGGAGCAGAGCAGTTTAGAGTCTGCTGCACGTCAATCACTCCTGCAAGAGATGAATACATTGTGAGAGATGAATACATTGCGAGGCTTCTTTTTTTTTTTTTATTATTATTATTTTTTCCCCCTTGGCGTTGAGCAGAGATGTCTGTGTTGGTTTATTAATATCGGCGTCTTGCAGAGCGGGGAAACCCATTTCTCAGCCGACTTCTACTGGCGGCCTTAAATCCCATCTGTTACCCTCCTGTTGGCTTTGGGGGTGCAGGGGGGGAGCAGGCATCCTGCTGGTGGGCTCTGCATGGTCCCCAGACACTCTGTGATCCCCTCTGGTTGCCCACAGGTGAGTGATGGCAGCCTGACGGTGCTCTCTGTCAGTCGGGAGGACAGAGGTGCCTACACCTGCCGGGCATACAGCATCCAAGGGGAGGCTGTGCACACCACGCGCCTGCTGGTCCAAGGTGAGTGGCCTTGGGGTCCCCCAGGAGGCTTTGGGAGCTGGGACATCCCTGTGTGTCCCCATATGTTACGTGGGCTCAGTAGTCCCTGGGAAGATCCCAGCCCTGTCCTCGTGGTACAGCAAGGACCAGTGTTGGTTGGTGGCACAGCTTGGCCACAGCACATTGCTACCCCACTGCCCACAGCCTTCCATGAGGAACACCATCAATAAATAAACAAAGGAGGAAATGAAGCCCAAACCTCAGATGTATAAATGATACTGGGGCTGCCAGCTTCAAAGAGAGCAGGGGTAGGGTTGGGCTGGGATCCTGGGCAGCACCAGTATGTACCTCATCCCCTGTGCATTGCAGTGGGAGATGTTTGGGTTGGGGTCCTAAACACCAGGGCTGATGTGAATTGCCAGGAGGGCTCTGCATCCCGTTTGTAGGGCAGCAGTCCATTTAATTGGGCCACTCTGGTGACCACGCTGTCATCTCAATGAAGCAGCTGTGCCGATTAGCAGCCGGGCCCTGATTGCAGCTTGGTTTTGTTTGGAAATCAGGGAAAGATTGAGAATGTCACAAAGCGCCTTGTCAGATAGCGGTGATATATGGCCGGCCTCCTGCTCCTCTTTATTAGATAAGACTTTAATTAGGTCAACAGCTACTGGCAGGGAGAGGAGCTGGGGGGGTCCTGGCGTGGGCAGGAGGATGTGTTTGCAGGGAGAGCGGCCCCAGCCTGGTCCCTATGGGGATGATGGAGACCAGCCCCAGCTTGGTCCCAAAGGGGTGATGCTCTCCTCTCCCAGGACCTCCCTTCATCGTTTCCCCTCCGGAGAACATCACGGTGAACATCTCTCAGGATGCACTGTTCACCTGCCAGGCCGAGGCATACCCCGGGAACCTCACCTACCTGTGGTACTGGGAGGAAGAGAACGTCTACTTCAAGAAGTGAGTTTGCAATGCATCCCACACTCATTTTGCTGCTTCCCTCCGTGCTTCTCCTGTAGCTTTCACCCTCTTTCTCTTCTCTCACAGCGACCTGAAGCTGAGGGTACGGATCCTGATTGATGGCACGCTGATCATTTTCCGGGTGAAGCCAGAAGATGCTGGAAAATACACCTGTATCCCCAGCAACAGCCTGGGCCGCTCGCCATCCGCCTCCGCCTACCTGACAGTGCAGTGTGAGTGCAGTAAAGCCTAATGGGTGCTGTGAGGTGCCTGCCTGCTCCCTGCTGTGCTTTGGGGTGTCTCCTGCATGCTGATGCTCCAAATCTTGCATCTTTAGGGCCAGTCTTATGTTGCTGCAAAAGGCTGAGAGCATCTCTGTGTGCTGGTGGGGTGTCCTGGGCACCAACCCTAAGTGGGATCAGTGCTTGCCTTCCTGAAAAGTGGTTTTATCTCTTCTTGCTGCTGCTGCTGTAGGTGCTCCCGATTGCTGTTCTCATTGCTTAGGCACGGAAACACCAAATCAGGGCTTTTACCACCAAATACCCGCTTGTATTTTCTAGGTATTTATTGTAGGTTGCGTGGATTTCTTTGAATTTGTAGCCGTGCATGGAGTAGTTTCAGGCAGTAACTGATCTAAACAAACGCAGAACAGCTCTGAAAGGAGCATTGCTGCCCACGCCTGTTCTTTCAGGCTCCCCCTGCTTTAATGGCTAGTGTGCCACGAGCGTCCTATGGCATTCAACAGTAATGGTCCAAATTGCTATGCTTTGCAATTGCTGTATTGCTCTGCTGTAAAAGACTGTAGCGATTTTATTTTATAATGAAAGATAGGCTCGAACAAGCTGGGCTTGAAGCACAGTTCCCAATGGCTTTACAGCTTGTGTATGCAGCCCCACTGCTGGTAAATGCCCTGCAATGGAGAGCCCGATGTGTGCTGCTGTATGGTGTGCCCAAAGGGGCAGGGTGCATGCAAAGCTGGTGCAGGGCTTGTGCTGACCCAGACTGGAGTGCAGCCAGCGCCTGGCGGAGCCTCTCGATCCCATTACTGACTCCAACCTCTTGATTGCATTTCCGAAGAGGTCAAGTTAAATGCGGGGGGATAAAGCTGGTCCCATATGCTGTAAGCTGGGTTACGGTGGCAGTGAGGAGCTGCCTGGTTTTGGGGAGCACTTGTGTGCACATCCCTGTGCTGCTGGAGTCAGGGGGGGGCTTGCACCTGAACTTGGTTGCTTTTGCCCTAAGAAAGCATCAATGAGAAGGATCTTAATTCTTATGCTGGGTTTCAGCTCTGCATGTTTTGCCCACTTAGCATTTCTGCACCCCAAAAATGATTTCATCCCTTCACGCAGCGTAAGCCCTGTTGGGAATTTCCCATAACCTCGTGCTGTCTAGACAAGATTGTAGAAATACTCGCTCTTCCTATTAAAGTAACTTCTTTTTTTTATATATATATATATATAAAGCTTCTTATTAAAGAAAGTCGAGGTTCTCTCCAACCCACTCGCACTTAATTAAAAAGCTCTTAGAAGTGCTGTTAATGACACGTTCTAGACTCGAGGATTGCGAGACGCCTTCCCGTGTGGGTGGTGAAACGTGGGGAGGTTGGAGGCATATTTTAAGTGTTTGCATCCCATTTGGAAGGGTGGAGGTGGCTGATTTTTTTTCCACGCAAGCCAACAGCAATTAGGCACAGGCTGTGAGTGCAAACAGGAGGTAAACAGCTCTGGCCAGCGGGTCTCTGCCGTGCTCCAGGGTGCTGCACTTGGTGTGGTTAAAGGTTCTAGAGTTGCTGTACTGGAGTTGTTTCTTATATAAACAGCCTTTTCCTCTTGGCATGCAAAGTGAGCTGTAGGGCGGGTGGGTGCCTTGCTTGATGCATGTGTCACCTTGTGTGTGTCCTGCAGGCTGAGGCTGTGCTGACGGAGCAAGTCGGGCTGGATGTGCCGAGCACTTGCGTTTAGCATTTTGTTTTAGATGCAGCTTTTAATGAGCTCCATGTAGGAGCACTCTGGGTGCAAGCAAAGCCTCATAGAAACACCAGGTATTAGAGTAGATTTGGGTGCGTAGCAAGCCTGGAGATAACAACCTGTGGGAGCTGGGGGAGCATTTGGGTTTTGTACTCATTAGAAAAGCAATGTGATCCTTGGGAGCTGGGTGGTGGCTGGGCTGATGGGCTCCTTCCCAACACTAACACACTGCTGCTGCTATCCCAGATCCTGCCCGTGTGGTGAACATGCCCCCCATCATCTACATTCCCATCGGGATCCATGGTTACATCCGCTGCCCCGTGGAGGCAGAGCCCCCAGTCACGCTGGTCAAGTGGAACAAGGACGGCCGGCCCCTGCGCATCGAGAAGGTGAGCAGCATGGGAAGGGTGGTAGGGAACGGGGCGGCTGGTGTCCCTGCATGGTGTGTCCTTGCCTTGGACAGGATGGATGGTGCTGCCTTACCTTATCAGCAACTTTGCTCTGAGTTAATTCAGGTGCCTGCAGACATGCTGTCTGTCTCTCAGCCCTCTCAAATGACCTTTGGATGGCTCTGTGTTCTTCCAAGGGCAGCTAATGGTTAAAAGACCCTTTTAACAAGTCTCCATCATCCTTTAATCATTGCTTGATGTTCTGAGCCATTAAATATTTAAGAAAAACACTCCGTATTTAAATTTTTTTTTTTTGTTTAAATATTAACGATTGGATGTTTTTATTTGGTTTAAACCCACTGTTGATGTGGGCTCCTTGGTGCCACCAATCCTTGGTGTCCCTATTGCTTAGCTTCATTTCTCTCTGATGGGGATGCAGAGGAGCCTGAGTGGAGACTCCTGGTCCCCCCATTTAACAAAAGGTGGGAGCTGGGTCCTGGAATTACTCCAGTCTGTGACTTTCTGTTTAATAAATGCCCAATGGGAGAGTGCTCAAAGGAAAAAGCAACCTCAGTGCGTTTAGGCACGTGTTTGACAATAGTTGGAAGGGACCTACAAATATCATTGAGCCTATCTGTATCATCTGGGGTATGACAGGCTGCAGTGAGTCCTTTGGGTTACTTGAAGAAGCCTGATTGTCTACAAGGGGGAGGGGAAGCAAGCAGATAAATATGTGTCATCTGTGTGCTCAGAGCTGGGAAATCCTTCCTAGGGAAGGACAGGGAGTGAGATGCTGGCGGGGATTCAGACTCCGTGGGTGGGATTTGTCTCACCTAATTTTAGGTGTCTCCAGGGCTGATGGTTGTTGAGGACTACTCATACTATACTCACCCAGGCTGCTCTCACAGTCCTTGGAGAGAGATGTGCTTCCAGGAGACGGCTTTTCTCTGGTTGAGATGAGGCATCCACGGCTTCAAGTGGTTGAATCACTCCCTGGGATGTGTGTGTACAGAGAAGGGCAATGGAGCTGTGAAGAGTCTCATTGAAAGGAGTGGTGCTGCACTGCACAGCTGCCCAGTGGCCTCAGTGTCCTTGGCACTGAGGAATGTGGTCAGTGGGCATGATTGGATGAGTTGGGCTTAGGGAGCTGCGAGGTCTTTTCCAACCCAAAAGATTCTAAGACCCAGTGATTTCTCCTCATTAGCTAGAAAAGAGGGCTAGAGCAATGGGAGTTACCTTGCAGTGAGAGGACTTTGTGCAGACAGGCTGATCTCGCCTGCTTTTCCTCTCCCCGCAGTTGAGGAGGTGGCCTGGAGATGGGTTGGATGCTGGGAATGGAACTGGACACTTGAAATTGATTTGGGAATCTCAGGAGATGCCACAGCCACCCTGGGTTGAGGTGTTGGGGTTGGCTGAAGGGAAGGATAAGTGGTGGTGTGTGTAGGATGCATTAACTCCCTCTTTCTCCCCACTGCAGTACTCTGGCTGGAACCTGCTGGAAGATGGGTCGATCCGAATTGAGGAGGCAACCGAAGATGCTCTCGGCACTTACACCTGTGTGCCTTATAATGCCCTGGGTACGATGGGCCAGTCTCCCCCTGCCCGACTGGTACTGAAGGTAACGTGCATAAATTTGCTGCCTTCATTCATGGTCCTGAGAGGGGTCATTTTTGCCAACGAAAAGGTTCAGTCTTGCTGACCCAGCCTTAGATTTGCAGAGAATTTTAATGAAGAGCTGATTTAAGCAGTGTAGAGAAGCTCCACGTGCTTCTGCTGCGTGCTCAGCCCAATGCAAGACAGGCTCTGCTGTAGTCACCAGTGCTGCTGGGGTAGGAGCTGCTGCTCTTTGTTTTCTGAACAAAAAGGTGGTGCTGAGTTGTGTTATTGCTGAGGCTCATGCAGTACAGCTCAGCAAACCTCATGTGTATGCACATCCACCGAGACGGCTGCGGAGCTGATGAAATCGGGCTGATACCTGATGTGACGTGGGTGTTTTTTTCCTGTTTACCTCCTTGAGATTTGAACAAGGCATCGTAGCACTGTGTCTGCTCAGAGAAAACTTGTGTGTGTAATTTAGTGTACCATAAAGCCTCCTCAGCACACGCTTTCTGCTGCCTTCACCTCACCCAAACTGCTGATGGTTTTCATTTTGGGAAGGTTTAGTGGCACAGAGCTGCTGACGTGTGGCAGTGTGGGCTCACTCTCCTTGCCTTTTCCCTTGGCTGCAGGACCCCCCCTATTTCACGGTGCTACCAGGCTGGGAGTACAGACAGGAGGCAGGAAGGGAGCTGTTGATTCCTTGTGCTGCTGCAGGAGACCCCTTTCCTATCATCGCCTGGAGAAAGGTACCCGGCCTGCCAGACAAATCTGCAGTGCCTTTGGCTTTTGGTGAATATTGCAGACAGAGAAGCCACACTCTGTCCCGGTAAGAACAAACTGCAGGTACAGCTGCTTCGCTTTGGGCTGAGCCACTGCCGTCCTGTCCCGCAGGTGGGTGGGGGAGGCCCAGCTTGTGGCCACCGAGTACTTAATACTGGGAAACCTTCATAGCAGCATCGGCAAAGCTGAGCTCTGCTCCCACCCCGGCTCCCTCTTCCTCGCTGATGCTGCTCTCAGGACCCTCCTGGCCCTACGTGAGGCCGGCATTGATGTCAGTGATCCTACAGCACAGACCTCCCGCAGCAGGAGGGGATGTGCCACCACAGTGGGTCCGGGGGATCTGCCCTGGGCTTGGCTGAGTTTTGGCAAGGGCCTGGACCCACCAGTGGCTGCTTCACTGCCCTGGTAGTTGGAAGATTGTGGGAAGAAGCTATTTTCATTTTGCTGGACTGGCCGTGGCAATCTGAGGATGTTCCTTTTTGCAGGGCCAGGTCTGGTGTGATGTCACCAGGGCTTTCCTGTCTCCCTTCCCCTTTGCTTCCCAACTTTGCTGCTTCTGTAGGAAAGCCACTGTCCAGCTGTCAGGATCATCTCCTGGAGCCTCCTGTCCCCTACCAGCCCTTCTCAGAGGGCAGGATCCCTTCATTGCCCAATGAGTACCATCTGCACTCATCTCAGAGCAAGATGCTGGATCTATTCACCAGCTGAAGGAGGACTGTAACTTGTACTGTTTTTGAGTGGCCTATCTAAAACTTGTTGGCTCTTTAGTCATCTTATCCATCTTATTTTATCTTCCTACTCCGTCCTCTTCTTATTTAGGTTTATTTCAAAATACTTTTGTGCTCTCTGACTCTCTTCCTCACAATGTAACTTGGCTTTTCCTCCCCTGACCTCAGCTAGGACTGCATGGGCTGAGTGGAGTTTCTCAGTGTAAAAAGTAAGCTCCTTTGCTCCCCATCAGCCTTTGAGGGCTGGTTTCCTCCTCCTGGAGGACTGCAGAAGACCTGGGCTGGGCACTGTTAACCTGCCGTGCTCCTGCTGCAGGTCCCTGGAGCCCATCAGTGGGATCCATGCATGAAGAATAGCAGAAGAGGGCTCAGAGCAACACGGGATTTGTGCAGCTTTGGATAATGGGCATAAACACGAGTTGTTAGAAGAGGCATCCTTCCGCTTGGCTTGAGAGCTGCCAGGCACCTCCACGCACGCCATCCTCCCGTGTCCCCAGGCTGCCTCCTGCTGAAATCTCTGCCACTGGCTGGGACTGAGTGGAGCAGGAGGGGCCGTTGGGAATCTCCTGGGGCAGACACCCATCTCAGAGAGTGTTTGTGGGGACACTCAGTGCCTCGTCCTCCACAGCAGTGACAGTTTCAGCTTTGGATGCTGGAGGAGCCATGCTGAGTTCTTGTGAATGGTTCAGTGTCTGTAAGAGCGCTGTGGGGTTTTAGACTTGTGTATGAGTTGGGAATATCAGCCTCTGTTTTGCATGTCTCCCGAGTTACTGTGCCAGGTCACATTGAAACCAGGGAGACTTTGCAGAGAGATGGGAGCACTTGTTAGCGCCTGGTGTTGCCCTGCAGGCCTTGCAGGTAGCTCAGTCATTGCGTTGCTGCCTTGCCTGGCTTGACGTGCTTCTGAATCGTGGTTTTTCTCTCTTTGCCATGCTCCCCTTGCTCCTTGCCCAAGGTAGGGAAGCCCAGCAGGAGCAAGCACAACACGCTGCCCGGAGGCACCCTGCAAATCCGCTCCCTTGGCAAGGACGACCATGGCGAGTGGGAGTGCATCGCCACCAACGTCGTCGCAAGCATTACTGCCAGCACTCACCTTACAGTCGTAGGTATGGGCAGGGGATGGGGCCTCGGGGACGGCTGGTGGCACAGGGACATGTTCCTGGGGTATACACAGCAGAATGCTGTGCGTGGGATGGGATGCTTTCCATGCAAAGTGATGTCTCCCTTTAATTCCAGCTGCCAGTGGTGCTGTGTTTTCTGCTCTTTTATTTTAGCCATATGCTGCTGGTATTTCTAGCAGACATTACAGATAGGAAAGCCTTTGCTTTGTGCGGGTGGAGTCCCTTTGTGTCATGGCTGGAAACAAATCCGCACTAGGAGCCGTGGGCTGTGTTTGTGCTGGGAATCACAGCCATGCCCTTGCTCCTGCTGCAGCCCATCTCTCTCCCTGCAGGCACAAGCCCTCATGCCCCAACCAGCGTGCATGTTGTGGTTGCCATGACCTCTGCCAATGTCTCCTGGGAGCCCGGCTACGACGGTGGATACGAGCAGACTTTCTCAGTTTGGTACGGCCCTCTGTGAGTCATCCTGGCATGCTTTGCTCTCTGCTTCTTTTTCTTCCTAGCTGAGCCCAGCTTTGAGCAAGCAGGGCTGTGCCGTGGCGGGGGGTTGGGCTGGCAGGGGGGTGGGGGTCGGGGGGGAGCATTGCCTGGGTCTTGCTGTGATGCAGAGTAGAACCCCAGTGCAAATCTATGCCCTGGGGTGGGTGGGATGGGAAGGATGGAGGTGGCCCTGGGCTGTTCTCTGCAGCTTTTCTCTGCTCTTGCTGGGTGCAGAGGAGCTGCTAGCGGGACACTGCAATGCCACCCAGTGCACTGGAGTGACCAGCAGCAGAGGTGTTGTGGAGGGCTGCAGGTCTGCAGTGTTTCCTTTCTCTCTTGTGCTAGCCAGTACATCTGTCTGCCTCAGCACATTTTAGTCTGCTTACACGGGGAGACACTTTGCATTCATGTAACTTTGCCTCTGGCATCTAATTTCAAGATAAACTGTTTATGAAGCTTAGCAGCCATGGAGAGGATGGAAAATGCAATCTTTAGAGAGTACATCCTGAAGAAATGTGACTAAGCAGAAACGATCTCTCCCTCCTCTGTGTGACTCCCCGGGGGCCATTAAATCCCAGTTTAGCTTGAGACCGGTGATGGTGAGATGCAGGCCGGGAGACTTTACTCCCTGAGCTGCTGGTACCCAAAGCAAAGGGTACATTCAACCTCTCCACAATGAGGCTGGCTCTGCTGGCCCCCCACCCCGAGGCAAGAGAGGGCAAAATGTGTCTGTAGTGAGGTCAGGCTTTTTCTCTGGGCTCTGCATTTACAGTTGTCCTTCTCTTCTAAGAGCCATGCTTTGAAGTGTGAAGAGGGCCCTTTCACAGGCTGGTGCTGATGTCCTCCCCCACTTCTTCAGCCTTTCTTCTCACTCCTTTTCTTTCCTTCCTTTCCTTAATTTGCCCAGATGGGGTCTGTTGATAGAGTGGAGATTGGAGAGATGCTGCTTGTAATGAGTTCTCTGTTCTAAACTGAGGATGGTCTCTACGCTCGCACAGTGGGGTTGGATTATTGTGTCAGGAGACAAAGGACGGGAGAGAGGAAGAAGGAATTGAACGAGTGGAAGAGAAAAATGGGGAAGTGAACAGAGTGGATGTAGCAGCACAGACCTTGTGTAGCTGCCTCTGAAAACGTCCTTGGGAAGGACTGATCTGACCTCCTCGCTCTTGAGACGTGTCTCACCTTGCAGGGAGGTGGCAGCTGCTGGCTGCCTGCCTAGCCCTGTTTTACTCCAGACCCCACATGAAATGAGAGCAGCCAGAGGCAGGGAAGGGATGTTAAATTGAATGCAGGGAGCATTGGTGAGTTGGAGAAGGAGGGAGAGCCCCATGCAGCTGCCCTGCATCCGACTCCTATGGCATGGGAGCTGGAGTCCCTGCTGTAGCCGCTGTGATTTTGGGGCTCTCCTGTCTGCAGCTGCTGGGTTTGGTTTAGACACTGCACGTGCACAGAGCTCTGCTGAGCTGCTTGTTTCCATGGCTTGCTGCTGCTTTTCCTGCCTTACCTTTTGCTCCCTTTATAGCAGCATTACTCCTCTTTGCTCCAGATGGGTTTACCTGGCAGTGCACCGAGAGCTCACGTATCTGCAGAGTGGAGCTTCTGCAGTGATCTTTATTAAATCCTCAGTGAGCACAACAGAAACCTGCAGCTGAGGGCTGGGTCTCCCTAGAGCATCTCTAGTGCATGTGTGGAGTTCAGCGATATTTGCAATATCACTGCAGTACAGAGATGCTGCTTTGAGCCATCAGGCTTTTTCACCATGATTATTCCTGTTGGTAGAAGTGAATTGGAGATGGATGCTCATGGATGCTGTGGTGACTGTGTGCTTTATTCACCCTGAGTTTGGGGGGTTAAACCCACAAAATGGGGCTTTGGCTAATCACCTCCTGTATGGGATTGTATGTACAAAGATACAGCTGATGGGAAGCTCAGCTCTGGCTTGGGAGCTGTCAAGGTATGAATGAGAACAGGGCCCATCAGCCAACTTGCTTATTTTACTTTGGGGATGTGGTGGAGGTAACCCTTAGAGCAGGGCTGCTGGCTTTGCTTTTGTTTGTGGCCTCCCTGCTGTCAGGGTGTGGGGCTGCAAGGTGGTGATGGCAGTGACCGTGGTGCGATGGGACAGCACTCCAAGTCCTCATGCACGCTGACCCTGAGCCAGCTCTTGGGTGGCAACGGTCAGCACCGCATCCATGCACATTGCTGCTGCCAAACCAAACCATCTCTCAGGAAAGCTCCATTATCACTCAAGAAGTTAACGTGGCATCTTTGTACTCCCAGTCAAAGGCACGTTCCCTGAAGATGTTCCCTTCTTTCTTGGCAGGATGAAGAGAGCCCAGTTTGGCCCCCATGACTGGCTGTCTCTCCCTGTGCCAGCTGGTTCCAGTTGGCTAGTGGTGGATACATTGGAACCGGAGACTGCATACCAGTTCAGTGTCTTGGCTCAGAACAAGCTGGGCACCAGCTCCTTCAGTGAGGTGGTCACTGTGAACACTCTAGGTAGGTCCTTCCCGAGCACAGTGGGAACAGTGGTAGTTTCCAGATGCAAAGGAGGTGTTTGTGAAGTGTCCTGGATGGAACCTGTGGACTTTGCAGGTGCTCAAGGCTCCCAAAAGCTTGTCCCAGGGGAGCAGTACTGTGGTCCTGGCCACCTTTCATATCTTCCTGAAGTTCAGCTTGGGGCAGGAATTATTAATAGAGCACAGAATCACTTGCGTGTGGCTCAGAGCTGGAGCTCTCACAAAGGGCTTTGAGCTGGGTACCAGCCTTGGGGCTGTCTCAGAAATAGGTCGAGAGAAGAGGAGGCTTTCTGATGCTGTGCCCCTCTTTCTAGTCCTTGTATCTTTAGTCCACCTGTTTTTGGAAAGCTGCTTTTCTGTCTCTGTGATGAGAGAGCACATGCCTGAGATATGTCCTTACCTGCTGCGAGGTGGGGAGCTGCTGCTGCAGTGATGCTCTGTCTGCTGCTGATGCCAGCATGTGGGAGGGATCCTGGCACACTGCTCTTGTGCAGACCCATATATCATGGCTGTGTGTGGAGGCATGAGGAGCTGCTGCCCCAAAATGCAAGGGGGAAGAGATCATGGCGATGACCTCAGGGAGGAGAGCATCTGCTGCGTTTCCCTCGACCCCATCTCAAAGCTCCATCTCCTCTGTTTGCAGCATTCCCTGTAACAACTCCAGAGCCTCTGGTGTTGGTTACCCCACCGAGGTGCCTAACAGCCAACCGGACGCAGCAAGGCGTCCTCCTGTCGTGGCTTCCTCCCGCTAACCACAGCTTTCCAATTGACCGCTACATCATGGAGTTCCGTGTTGGGGAGAGGTGGGAGATCCTGGACGATGCCATCCTTGGGACCGAGAGCGAGTTCTTTGCCAAGGATTTGTCCCAGGTGAGCAGAGAGGGGCTGCATTGGAAGCTTTTAGGGTGACTCGTTTACTTCTCAGGGCTGATGATGCGTTTGGTGTTTTAGGACACCTGGTATGAGTTCCGGGTTCTGGCTGTCATGCAAGATCTCATCAGCGAACCCAGTAACGTTGCTGGTGTGTCCAGTACAGGTAAGGGCTGCTGCTTCCTCCTTCCTCTCTTTGCCTGGCTGCTGTGGGAGCATCTGCACTCTGCAGTGCTGCTCTGGTGGGGTTATGCATCACTATATATATATATCACTATATAGTGCTGGCTGGAGAAACTGCTTGTGTGCATTTGCTTGTGAGCTGTGAGCTGGGTTAGGATTAGCATCCCAACACAGCTGGTGTGTCTCTGATCACAGGAAGCATTAGTCTGTAAAGCAGCATAACAGTATATTGGCTGATGCTGTGTTGGTGCTTTCCACAGCCAAAGAGGAATTTGAGAGCTGGGCCACTCTGCTCCCTTGTGCTGTCTTCAGAGCAGCAGTGCTGGGAGCAGGCAAGGACAAAGTGCCCTTCTTGGTCCTTGCTGCTCTGTGGGGTGCCCTGAGAACAAAGCTCTGAGCCCAGCACTGCGCAGCCTGGAAATGGAAATGAAAGGTGCAGAGAGGGAAATGCAGCACTGCAGTGCGGTGTCCAGAGCAGGGGGTGGAAAAGCAGCAGAGCTTTGCAGTAGGAGACTACAACACACTGCAGCGTGTCCCCTGCACACCAGTGCAGCTCAGAGGAGCACTCCTCCAGCCAGGGCTGGGCAGGTGATGGTGATGGGAAGGGGGAGATCTGCAGGAGAGGATGCAGTGAACCCTGTTGGTGTGGTTTGCCTGGAAAAAGCTGAGGAGCCGCCCAGTTGGGCTGCGTGTAGGAATAAAGCAGTCTCTCTCTGCCCCCAAGTGGTGCTGGTGCGATGCAGGGAGCCCGCTGCCAGCAGCCTGCTGCTCTGTCCTCCTTGTGCTGCTGCTCTCCTCTTGCCCAGTGTTTCTTATTGGGTTTGACAGCACATGGGGCACGAAGGCAGCTGCAGCCACGGGGTGTGCGTGCGTCCCTGACCCTCCTGGGTGCTGTCTGCAGCTCAGAGCTGCTGCTCCCAGCAGGCGAATGTGCACTGACCCTGTGTGTGGATGTGTGGCAGGAGCACTGGCGTGTGCAGGATTTGATAACTGCTCTTGCATCTGCAAATAGCTGCAGCTAAGCTCTGGTGGTGATTCAGTTAGAGAAGTGGTGTGGTGAGGGTTCAGGAGCATCGGTGCTGGTTCCAGCCCAGTTTTCATTGAAGAGCTGCAATATGCTGTATTCACACACTGGGGAAGATACTTGGTCTTGCTACAGCCTGAGCTGTAGTAGGTTATTACAGCAGCAGATAACTGCAGCTTTGATGAAGCTGTGTTCATTTGTGCATAAATGTGGATTTATGCAGTGGCAGCACATCTTCCCCACGTGTCCATCAACAGAGATGGAAGGGTCTCTTTTATGTGACACCACTTGGCCTGCAGCATCACTAACTGGTCTTCCCACATGGGCTGGATTTAAGGCAGGGTCTTTCCTTCAAGGTTATCACTGCAGAAACGTGTGATCTGTCTTGCATCAAGGCAGCATTGCCCTTCAGACTGTTGATCCCCCAGGCAGGTTGTGCGTGTGTGTCTCTGTGTAACACCTGATGGTTGCTCTTTTTCCCCAGACGTATTCCCTCAGCCTGACCTGACGGATGAAGGTTTAGCCCGCCCGGTGCTGGCTGGCATCGTTGCCACCATCTGCTTCCTGGCTGCTGCCATCCTCTTCAGCACACTCGCCGCCTGCTTCGTCAACAAGCAACGCAAACGCAAACTGAAACGCAAGAAAGGTGAGCTTGGCCCCGGTGTGCTTCTCTCCTCGTCCTTTCTGTCCTCTTGTTGTCTCTGTCCTCTTTCCTGACTGTGTTGTGGTGGTAATGTTCTTCCCTGTCTTGTCTCTTCTTCCACCCTTGCGCGTCTTCAGGTGAAGCTCTGACTTCATCCCCCGGCTGTGCCTGAAAGCGCCTGTGTTCAGGAGTGGGAGAGGAAGGGTGGGTGAAGAGGCGGCACAGAGGCCTGAGATTTCTGAGGGCACAATCTCACATGGTGACAGCTCTTAGAGCTTGGGGGCTAGGGCTGGGATGTCCCCTTGGCTGAGGGGTACCAATGCCCTCCCCAATCCCCCCCCCCAAGCAATGGGCTCTGCAGCTGCTTGGCTCTGCCTGGCAGTGCCCAGTGGCAGCAGTAGGCTAGAGAAGATCCCAAGGAGGAGACTGCACCATTTTCCTTCCCTAAATCTGGGCCAGCAGCCACCTTACAGGAGCACCTGGTAGGGAAACCACCACCTGTCCAGGCAGCTGGGGAGCCGGAGAGGGCAGGGGAATCAGCTCCTTTGCCTCTAGCGTGCGAAACTGCGGCAGCAGGACTGATAGGAATCTGTGACGGGAGCTGTTTGTTGTCAGCAACTATTAAAGTACAGCAGCAATGAAAACTTGGCTTCTTGTTGAGTGTCTTCTTTGTGGTTGTGATGTTGTTTGTGTGTCTCTCTGTCTTGTTGCGCCTCCTCAGCGTTCTCTCTTCTTTCCCCTTTTATTCTTTTCCAGACCCTCCTCTCTCGATAACCCACTGCAGGAAGAGTTTGGAGTCCCCGTAAGTATCTGTCTTAGATTTGGCACCAGGCTGTGGGTCTTCAGGGTGCCTCTTCCTACAGTTGTTGGAAAGGTCGAATGGAAATATCTGGCCTTGTTTTGTGGCTTCTGACGATTTGGTTTCGATGTTCTGTAAACTTGTGGGAGCAGAATGGTTCACAGGAGACAAACAGGCTTTGGAGCAGAAAGCAGCAGGGACAAGCACAGCGACCTTTAAGAGACGACCTTGTGGATCTGGACGTGTTGACCAGGTGGAAATGAATTACACACCCAGCTTGAAAGTGGCTCCTCAGGGGAAGGGCTGCTGCTGTGTTTGTAGTCCTTTGTGCAAGCTCAGTGTAGTTTTGAGTTGTTCTGTTGGCTTCGTTTATCTTGGGAAATTCAGAATCTTAAATGCATATCTTTTCATTTCCCATGAAGTCTCTGCTGAAGTCTCTTTGCATGTATGCCTAAAGGCTGTGGGTGAGGATGTTGCACTGGCCACAACTCCTTCCAGAGCCCTTCAAAAGTGCTAATAGCCACTAAGTAGCAGAAGCATCTTTCTGATGTGAGTGCAAGATTCTGAGGTGTGGACACCTCCTGCTTAGGCTCCTGGACTGTTGCACAGCGTCCCTGTGTTGGTGGATCTTAATCTTCCTTTTTTTAGCTCATCTACCGCACTGAAATGGCCATGTTCACATCATCTCTGTTGGATCTGCTATCTTTTGTCCTTCAATCCTGTTTGTCTGAGGCTTTCTGAATAGGGATGCTGTTCCGATACTTATCTCCTCCTGCCATCTCTTTATCTTTTGAGGCTCTCAGCCTTAAATTTGTGTATTTGAAATGGGGAAAAAATTGATTTGAAGCCATCTGTCAGCATCTCTGTGTGAGATGTTGAGATCTGCAGGAGGGAATGTTTGCCTGAGGTTCTTCTGGAGCCCTAAAATGGGGAAGCACCTCATGGGGGCTTTCCCAGAGCTGGGTAGCTTTGGTGAATGTAGGAAACTTTGGAAGGAGTTGGAAAAAGACTCTGGATCTGTCTTTCATTCTGATGGGACTGTGGAGCTGGTTGTGAGACGTTGGAGCAAACTGCACCCTAAGGGGGTGCAGAGGTGTCCTGAGGAATGGGGATCGTGTGTGGTGTTTCTGGCTCCTCTTTCCCACTTGCTTCTCACAGCCTGTGTTGGAGCTGGCCAAGCCATCGTGGTAGTCCCCAAAAGTTTCTTCCAGCAGTCTCTCTTTTGAGATCTTTGCTTTCTGGATCCAGCAGTTCTTCTGGATGAGAAGAGCTTGTTTCCTCTCCGGTGACCGCTCCCTCTCTTGGTTTTTCTCCCCTGTGGTCCAGGTTGTCTTCTGGCAAGGTGAGTCCAGAGAGCATCCGCACGCTCCGTCCCCCCTCCGAGTCCTCTGACGACCAAGGCCCACAGGCTAAGCGGATGCTGAGCCCCACCAAGGAGAAGGAACTCTCCCTCTACAAGAAGACCAAGCGAGCCATCAGCAGCAAGAAGTACAGCGTCTCCAAGGCGGAGGCCGAAGCTGAGGCCACCACCCCCATCGAGCTCATCAGCCGTGGGCCGGACGGCCGCTTCGTCATGGACCCAGCAGAGATGGAGCCTTCACTGAAGACACGGCGGATTGAGGGCTTCCCCTTCGTGGAGGAGACAGACATGTACCCTGAGTTCCGGCAGTCGGACGAGGAGAACGATGACCCTGTCGTCCCAGCCTCAGTCACGGCCCTCAAGGCCCAGCTCACCCCTCTCTCTTCCAGCCAGGAGTCCTACCTTCAGCCACCAGCATACAGCCCCCGGTTCCACCGGGCACTGGAGGGTCCCGGCGCCCTGCAGGCCACAGGCCAGGCCCGCCCGCCGGCCCCCCGGGCTTTCCACCACCAGTTTTACGGTTACCTCAGCAGCAGCAGCCCCGGGGAGGTGGACCCACCACCCTTCTACATGCCAGAAGTCAGCCCGCTGAGCTCGGTCATGTCCTCCCCGCCGCTGCACCCCGAGGGGCCCTTTGGACACCCCACCATCCCCGAGGAGAACGGGGAGAATGCTTCCAACAGCACGCTGCCCTTGGCCCAGACCCCTACGGGGGGCCGGTCCCCTGAGCCCTGGGGGCTCCCCTTCGGCAGCCTGGAAGCGTCCCCTGCGACAACGTTCCCCCCTCAGCTCCAGCAGTGCGAGGCGGCAGCCGAGGGCTCCCAGCCCACTGGTTGTCTTCCTCGGGGGCCGCCTCCTTCCTCTCTTCAGGTCGTCCCCGCATCCTACCCGGGCATCCTGCCCCTGGAGGCACCAAAGAGTTGGACTGGCAAGTCACCCAGCAGGGGCCAACCCTCTGTGCCCACCACCACCAAGTGGCAGGACAAACCTATGCAACCCATGGGATGTCAAGGGCAGCTAAGACATACCAGTCAAGGTATGGGCATACCTGTGTTGCCTTACCACGAACCGTCCGAGCCCGTCGGCCACAGCGGCACAAGCACATTCAGCCTGGACACCAGGTGGTACGAGCCCCAGCCCCGACCTCGGCCCAGCCCTCGGCAGGTCAGGAGGGCTGAGCCCAGTTTACATCAGGTGGTGCTACAACCTTCGAGGCTTTCTCCTCTGACCCAAAGCCCCCTCAGCTCCCGCAACAGTTCCCCGGAGCTGACTGCCCGCGCCAGGCCCCGTCCTGGCCTCATCCAGCAGGCCGAGGTGTCGGAGATCACCCTGCAGCCCCCCGCAGCGGTCAGCTTCTCCCGCAAGTCCACGCCATCCACCGGATCCCCCGCACCGAGCAGCCGGGGGGAGAGCCCCAGCTACCGACCTGCCACAGCCTTCACCTCGCTGACCACTGGCTTTTCTGGCTCCCAGGGCTCCTCCCTGCCCACAGACACCATGGATGTTTTTGGAGACATCCCTTCTCCAAGGAGGGCTAGTGAGGAGATTCTCAGACCGGAGCCCACATCGACAACGGTAGCCACCTCGGGGTAAGTGCGTGAGACCTGTGGTCCCCCCCCACCCCAACCCCCAGGCCCTCTCCCGACTTTCCCCATCCCGCCTCACCCCTCCCTTCCCTCCAGCTCCCTCCCCGCCATCATCATCCGAACTGTAGGGTCTCTCTGGGTACGCTGCAGCATCCCTTTTGGAGATGGCGTCCCGCGGGCTTTGCTAGGCCATGGCTCTGCAGAGGCTCACGCTGCGGGCGCAGGGTGCATGGCCGCTGCCCGAGCCGGCTCGGGGTTAGGCAGGCGGCCTTCCCGGTGCTGCTTTCCTCCTCCCTGACTGCTGACATGGGAACCAGAGCTCTGTGGTTGGGCTACCAGGCTGACAATTGCCTGGGCTGCAGGCCTGGCTCCTGGCTTGCAGGTAAGTGTCCTGGTGTCACCGGCGGTTGTTTCCTCTTCTAGCTTCTGGCTCTTGGCTTTCTTCGAACGTTAGGGCTGCTGCGCCTGTGTCTTCCTTCTGTTCCATCCCGCGGAACCTAGAGAGCTTTAATGCATGACAGAAACAGCTATAAAAACCACCGCCCCATCTGCAAAAGGGATGCTGCAGCCCCAGGACGCGGGCAGGGAGAGATCAAGGACTTAGCCCCACCAGCAGCATGTCAGGAGAGGAAAAAATAACCCAGTGGAATTCAGGAGGCCGCCGGCACGCTCAGATCCTACCCTAAAGAGGGATGTGGCTGCACTAGACTGTAGCAGCTGGTTTTCCAGGTACCAGGGTTGCTCCAGGCAAAAAGCGTCTTTCTCTCTCTGTATTTCTCCTCTCTTCCTCCGTCTCTTTCACAGCACCCTAGAATCCCGTAGCCGTGCTTTCGTTCCATCCTTTCGTCTCGCTTCATTTTGGCTTGTTGTGTAGGGGGGGTCTGAGCCCCTCGGCTCTCCATGGAGCCCCGCGGTGCGGTCGGAGGCATTTGAAGCAGAGCTGTGGTTTTTGGGGTGGGGGGAGGCAGCCTTTCACCCTGCAGCGCCCTCCACATTTCACTCCCACTCTCTGGTACCTGGAAGCGTTATGGCCTTATAGGAAATCCCTCCAGCGTGGCTGGGGAAAGGGGTGTGTAGGGTGTAGGGGAGGGCTCACGGGAGAGGCTGGGGAGGGAGATGGGGACCTGGAGGACCTGAGATGATTTCTGCACAGTTCTTGGGAGCACAGGGCCGTAGTGATGCAGTCATGTACACATGGGTCCACGTCTCCATGCAGTCTCAGAGCCAGGGCACCCCAAGGAGCTCCAGGTACAGGACAGTCGCAGGACATTTCTGTGTTAGAGCACTGTTGTCCGTGCTTTTAAGCAGTGTATCCATTCGCTTTGTTGATTATTATTTTTGTTCTTTTTTCCTTTCTCTTCTGTTTCTTTCCCCCTTTCTTCTCCAGCCTTGTTTCGTTTGTGTTTCAGTTTGGTTTCTTTCCCTCCTTTTCCTTTGGAGTTGTTGACGTGCTGATGTGTTGCGGAGCTCGGCTCCTTGCGGGTGTTGATAACTGCTTTGTTTTTGATTAATCTCAGCTATCTGGGCAGTGTTGTCGAGACAAGCTTCTCCTCAGCTCAATAGGTAAGGGTGATCCATGTCCG
The DNA here is from genome assembly GCF_054131305.1 of Coturnix japonica. NCBI lineage: Eukaryota > Metazoa > Chordata > Aves > Galliformes > Phasianidae > Coturnix > Coturnix japonica. The sequence continues at coordinate 4,901,564 of NC_140696.1, forward strand.
AAAGGATGGTGTGGGCGCTGTGGAGGGTGGCTGGGAGTGGGGCATGAGAGGGGACATGGAAGGGGCTTCTCCAATACCATCTCTTCCTTTAAAGGGGAATAAGGAACTATAAAACATTAGGAAACACCTCTGAACGCACAGTCTCTGTGGCTTTTGGGTTTTCCCCTATCCCTTTGGAGGAGCTCAGAGCCCTGCACCTTCAGCTGGTTGAAATAGCTGCCCCTGGTTCTTGTGGGCAACAGCTCCAAAAGAGGTTTCCCATTCCATTCCACAGAATGGAGGCTTTAGTTTCCAGTTTCTTCTTCCCAAGGTTTCTCAGATGTAGAAAGTGGGAGAAGTCTTTGTTTCAGGGTGGGCTCTGTGGTTGGCAGTACCTTCACTGCAGTTCCAGGCAGGTGGAGTGTTTCATCATTCCTATTGTGGTGAATGTAGTTACAGTAAAAGCCCTCCCTCTCTGAAAAGCTCCTTGGAGAAATCTGTAAGACTTCTCCTGACCCAGCTGTAATTAAACAGCCATAAGCAAATCTGGAAAGATTCTCTCAAGGAAATACCTCTCAGGTGCTCCCATGTTGGAGCAGTTTCCTGGATGGCCACAGGCATCCCTGGAATGGCAGCAGGAGCAATTGGGAGATGGTTTCCAGATCTTATAAGGCAGAGAATTTCTTCCTTTTTTCTCTTTCACTAAAATGGATAGAACCAGCTGGGATGATGCTTGTTCCCAGCCCTGAGGAGTCAGCCAGGCTGGCTGGGAAAGGAGAGGTGAGGTTGAAGATGGGACTTTTTTAGGGCCTGACCATCCCCAAGCTTTGTTAGATTCAAAACCTGCAAGCATGAATGAGAAGTGTCAGTGGCCTGGCTCATACTACCCCAACAGCCTGAGAAGACCATTGAAGTGGGAGAGGTGCCTAAGGGAATTAGGTAGATATTTCCAGGAGGGAGAAACCCCTGTTTGTTGCAGGGGAGTTGGACTAGATGACCTCTAAAGGTCCTTCCCAACTCAAATGGTTCATGGAGCTCTCTCCTGAGATGGAGAGAGGAAAGGAAGGAGTGTTGGGTCTTGGTGATGGAGCTGGGATAGGTTCTCCATGGATAAGTCATCTTCTTAGCATGGCAAAACCCCTCTGGTTTGAGCTTTGCAGCTTCCAGAGCTCCTGAGCACTGTTTTACATCCTTTATTCATGGTGATTCCCTAATCCAAGAGATCTAGAGGCCTAAATGAGTATGGATTCAGCACTGCCTGATCAGACCAGTCTCGTGTCCCAGCTTGGTGTGGCTCTTGCACAGGTTGCACTTGGCTCCTGTCTCAACAGCGAGCCCTGTGGGTGGGTAGGTACCAGGAGCAGGGTCACACTGTCCTACAGGATGCTTGCAGAGGAGCTGCAGTGTGTCCTGCCCTGCATTGCTGCCAGGGGTTGGAATTGCAGGAGTGAATCCAGGGTTGTTATCCCAACAAAGGGGAAGCCATAGAAAGAATAAATCTTGCTGTAATAAGCGAGGAATCCTGTAAAGAGCCCAGCCAAGTAATTTTGTGATGATTTGGGGTTGTAAAATTGTCAGTGGATGCAGAGCACGGGAATTTTCTACTAGAGCAGCTGGATTTCTGTACTGCAGTAATAAAAGCTGAGAGGAGGAGAGGGAGAGGCAGTTTGTGAGCTGGTGGCAACTGCAGCTGATCCCCCAGCACTGGAAGCAGGAGCTGCCATGTGGTGGCTTTGCTGGGTGAAGGTGAGCAGGGAGAAATGCTGCCATTACTGAGCTAGGAGCTTCCCATCTTCTGCTTCAACCCAGTGGGCAGTGATTCATTTCCTACCAGGGAAGAGGGCATTGTTGTCTCCATGTAGAGGGAAACCCAAAAACCACAGATGAGACACCGAGCTCCTGTGCCCCTTGGCATTGCAGGCAGCCCCCTGGCCTCCATTGCCAGGACAGTGCTGCTGATGCCAGGAGCTCATGGGCTGGGTGCACCGTAGCATTGAGTGACAAAGGGACATCGGTGCCAGGCATGCAGGAGCAGGAGCACCCCTTGCTCCCAGCTTGAAAGCAACCAGGTTCCCCTTTAAAGACTGTCCATGTGCTGATCCTCTGCATGTGTTTCATGCCTCCTCCCGCTTGGAGAAGTTGTGAGTCCTCCTGTCTGAGTGCGTTCTTCTTTCCTTTCTTATGATTTTTTTTTTTTTTTTATTTTTACTTCTTTTTTTTTTACGTTACTTATACGTTTTCTCACTCCTGGTTTTCATTTATCTTCCTTTCTCCCTTCTTTTCCCGTGACTGTTTCCACCCCTTTCTTTCCACTCCGGTCCCTTTTCCCCTGTCCTCTCTCCTCTCCCGTCAGCATGGTGCAGTCCATGGTGTAGATGAGTTGTGTTGTCTGCAGACTTGCAGAAGGGCCCCCATGCTCTGCTGTGCTCCCCACTGTCACCAGCTCCCTCCTCCCTCATTTTGGCAGCAGTGGCTTGGCAACAACTATGGGGGAAGGGGCTGCAACTGCTGCGTCTCTCCAGCACTAAAGGATCTCAAATGGTGTATGGTGGCATCCTGGGATGGAGGTGGCATTGGGCACTGCTTCAGAGCAAAGAGCGCAAGGGGATCACACAAGACTGGAACTTGAGGTTGAGCCTCGTGTAGGCAAATGGAGCTCTTCAGCAGAGTATGAGGGGTTGGAGGAGCTTGGCTGGGACGTGATGGACACTGGAGATGGCCAAACAGAGGCTCTGATGTGTCCAAACATATCACTGGATATCACTGTCTTGACTCAAGGAGAAAAGAAGATGGGGAAGGATGTGAGAGACCTCCACAAGGTGACACATGCACCCGATGTCTTTGAAGGTCACAGCTTGTGCTTTCACGTGGCTTCCCCCTGGTGGGCAAAAAAAATAATTGTGATGCTTAAGGAGCCTTCTCCCTTACAGTGCAAAGATGTTTGAAGAAAACATAGCAGTGGTATTTGTTGGTTTGGATAACGTCACTCATAGTTACCCTTCCTTGTCCTGGGGCTGAGTAACTCACCACTCTTTCCAAGACCTCTCTGTGCACGTGCTTCAGACCTTTGCTTGTTCAGAAGGGCTCTCCTTTGAAGACTGGAGGAAAAATTCAGTGCTGAATGTTTTATGGCATCGCACAGGAGGTCACGTCTGGAAGTCACGTGTGTTTCTTGAAGCTTCTTTGCTTGGCTCCATCCTGAGGTCTCCAGAAGTTCATCCCCCCACTCTGAACTTGTCTGTTGGTGCTCAGGATCCCTCACGCATGGATGGCTGCCCATAGTACAGACTCTGGGGGCAGGAAGAGGCTTTTGGCTGGACTTAAAATGCAAGTTAATTCAATTGAGTCGGAGACCTTTGAAGAAATAAAGGGTGGGTAGAGCAGATAAGATTTGGCTGGTGAGTAGCATCGTTTTGTCCTCCACTGTATCTCTTCCTTGCCAGAGGTCAGACAGTATTTATAGTGGCACATGGGTTCACTGCGCTCGCTGTTTATGTTTGTGAATATAAATACAAGCCCAATTAGGGAGAACTAGCGGAAACGAACTTCAGGCAATTTCCTCATAATCCCTTGGTAAATCTGTCTTGTTTTGTCAACATGCCACAGTCACTAGCATCTTCTTAGAAGAAAAAAAGAATGGAAATAGCAAGAGGCTTTAACATACGGAGCTCTAATAGCATTAGCAAAGTTGTCTGGGCTGCAAGACAGGAAGACATGCTTGTGGGCAATGCAGTGATATCCAGGGCTTGGCACACATGAGCCACATGGCAATGGACTGGTATTGGAGTAGCTGAGGTTGCAGTTGGCCAAGTACCTTTCTTGCTTAAGCTGGCTGTGGGAAGAAGGCATTTAAGCGCAGAGACTCTACAAGCTTGTAAATGTCTTCCCTGAGAGGGAAGACGTATTTGTATCCTGCCAGCAGGGCTATCAGCCTGTGTAAAGAGATGCTTCATCTTCAGCTGATGCACTGCTCTGCTGGGAGCTGGAAGAGAGGATCTCCGGGAGCATCCACTGCTTGATGTCTCTGTTGCAATGGGAAACATGAAAGGGGCTTTTCTATCCCAGCCTTTGGGTTTCCATTGCGTCTGCTGCGCCCCAGCTGCTTCATCACATTATCCTGCGTTTTCCTTGGTGCTCTCTAATGCTAATAGCAAAAGCAAGAAGCTCTGTAATCCCATGTATCTTCAAAAACAACCCCTTCTGCTCCCCATGGGGGGAACAGCCCTGGGGAGTTCTTAGTGCCTCTCCAGCTGAAGTGTGTGCAGCTCTAGAAGCTGCTTGGAATCTCAGATGTGAAGCATTGCTCATGAGTTGCACTCCCATACTGGTATTTCATGGCATACATAGAGACTGGCAGAGGGGGGAAAGCCTTGTATATGTGTGCACAGCTGGGGAGATGAGAAGCTCCAAATGGACCTCAGGTAGCATTGCACCTGTCCTCCTCTTCCATGCTGTTCCTGCTAGGCACCTGCAGTGTTTGTCATGGTGAATGGGTAACACCTCATTGACAGCCCCAGGATGGGATGGAAGAGTTTGGCTTCAAAATTTTGGTGACATGGAGTTGGACTCAGTGATCCTTATGGGTCCCTTCCAATGCAGGCTCAAGGTGATGCTCCAACCCATCTGTCCTGCTTGTGGGGGTTCTGTTCTTCACAAAGGTCTCATCACTCCTCTCTCTGGGTTAGACACAGCTCACAGATCTCAAACCTGCTGATATTTTCAGTTTTGGTGAATGGTGCTGTAGGTGGCATCCTTGCCACAGTGCTCATTTACCGTTGTCGCCTTCCTTATCTTCAGCAGTGTGTTAATGGGGAAGGCAGGAGTGCCTCTCCTCACTTGTGATCCTCACCATTTCCTATGCATGGTTTTTTCTGCATACCTTATGTTTTGAGCCTGTCATGGTTATTTGCTGTTAGTTGGCCTCTTGGACTGGATAAGTGCAGTGAAATGGGAACAGAAGAAAAGCATCGTGTGTTTGGGTAGAAGTAAACGCACTGAGAAGGTGGATTCACCATCTAGAAGTTCTCATTGCCCTAACTGTGTGTGGGATGTGCCATGTACTCACTGCTGGAAACTGCACCAAGGAAGAGCTCTGCTCCCACTGTTTGCTGGCAATAACCCTGGAAGCACAGCCAGCCCTGCCTGACCTCAGGGATGCTGGTTGGGGCTGCACTTGAGCCCTGCAACCATCACAGAAACCTGAAGATCCTGGAGCTGCTGTTTGTGCTGCCTGATGTGTTGCTGATTTGGTGATGTGCTTTGGTCATTGAGTTAGGAGACCAGAAGAGTTCCATCGTCATTCTTTGAAGGATGGGACAGGGTAAGCGCAGGCTCGTGTCATTTCTGGGCACCTCATGTGCAGGCTGTTGTCACATCTGGGGCTGATCCCATGGCCTTAGCTGCCTGAACTTAGACTTCTGCTTCTGTGGCATAAGGTTCATACAGTTTGGAGAGACTGAAAGCAAAACAAACAGGAAAGAAAGGAGAATGCAGCAAATGGGGGGATGCTGTGATGTGTTATAGCTGAGAGCTGGACTGGCTGCTCTCCGAAGAAAAAGGTTTTCTTCTACTGCCCTGCATCATAGCACTCATATTTTTCAATCCTTGGATTGAAAAATCCTTGGCAAAACAGGTACAGTAAGGGGAAATGGAGCACAAAGCCTTTGTGAAGGGGAGACCACTTAACCTTGAGCAGACTCCTGTACAAGAGTTACTTGGGGACTAAGGCTGGGAAACTCTCTTACAATTACTGACTCTCCCACAGGAAAAATCCCTTTACGAATCCCCTCCTTATCCCCTGCAGTGAAATCTTGTTGGTATTTTCATTTCCAAGCTGTGGTGCATCCTGTCCAGCAGGGCCAGAACATCCAGCTCCTGGTATCCCAGTGTGAAGGAGCAGAAGCTTCTGTGCCATTGTATTTGTTGTCACTTCTAGCTGGGAGCAAGCTGCTGACCCCAGCTATGCTCTTTGTGTCCCTGTCTGTTGTGCAGTCCCTGTTTTTCTTGCTATGGGAGCCAGGCAGGATCCCTGCCTCCTTCCTACTCGTTGCGCCGGTGTCTCCCGCCCCGTGTCGCGCAGGTCTCGGTGCTGTCGTGCCGCTTCTGCGTTTCTCTTCCTCCCTCTCCATCCCAAGGGGTTTCCCATCACTTCCCAAAAATACCTTATCGGACATAGGATCTGCCCCGTCCTTTGTGTCTAGCAGTGCCGGTGTGGCAGGCAGGTGAGCCGGGTGCCGGCTGCGCTCTCTCTGTGCTGGGACTTTGCAACGCAGCTGAGTGGGAGGGGATGGGGACACGGACACGTGTGGGTCTCCTGTCTCCTGTGGCAGCGTGCCCGGCCTGGGCTTTCTCACCTTTTCCTTCTCCATGGCAGAGCTGGCTGGGGTCAACCGTTCCCCGCCTGGGACGTCCCACAGCCCAAGCGTGACCCGGAGCCGCTGATGGCACGTGTCTGCTTTTCCTTTCTAGAAAACGTCCATCTCCGTCCTGGGACGCTGCTGCACCTGAGAGGCTCGAAGCTCTGAAATACCAGCGGATAAAGAAGCCCAAAAAGTCATCCAAGGGCTCCTCGAAATCCAGAAAACAAGCCAGTGAGTGTGAGGACCCCGCAATCCCCCAGCAGCGTCCCCCTATAACCCCATGGATTGCATGGGTTGGTCTCTGAGTGCCTGCCTCCCAGATGGATGGCTGCTTGCCCACATGCTGTCTGCAGTCCTTGCCCTGCTTCCCAACACCATTCCCCTTCCATCCTTTAACATCTGCTCATTACCCATCTTTAGTGACTGTATTTACTTTTTAAAATTTATTTAGGATTTTTCTATGTTTGTTTCTTTTTCCCTTTCTTGCATGCTGGAGCCCCCATCCTTCCTCTTCCTCCTCCCTTCCCTCCACTCAAGGTGACTTTCCACACCCTCTCCTACAAAGGCCTACTTTCCTTCCAGCAAATCTTTCCCCCTTCCTTACCCCACACATAGTAGGGCCTGAAGTGGTGTGGGGAGGAGGAACAGACTTGATATAAGCTCTGTTTTACAGCAGTGCTACAGGTGGGTTCCACATCTCATCCTTCTGCCTTCTCTCCTCTGCAGACGGCTCTGCCTCCCAGGTTCAGCACCTTCCCAGCTCTCAGGTACTGTGGCCTGACGAGGCTGTCTGCCTCCGCAAGAAGAAGAGACACCCTCGTCAGGACCCCTTTGCCCGCCTCTCAGCGCTGAAGGACGACCTCTGCCACCGGCAGCTCCCCGAGGACCAGACAGCCATCCTCAACAGCGTGGACCACGACGACCCCAGTGGGCACGCCACTTTGCTTTAGCCTCATGCTGACCCAAGAGAAGGTTAAAAGGGAGAGGGTAGAGGGAGCCGAAACCTCGTCTGCGTGCACGCTGGGGTTGGGCAACTGGTGGCAAGGATGAACTGGGAGGACGTGGAGTGGGTTGGGGTCTAGAGGGGGGATGCCTGGGGCTTTTCATATCTGCATCTCTCCCTTAGAGCTTTGGTGAGACGGGGAGGGGGTGTCACACCTCTGTGTCAGGGAGTTTTCCGATGTAAAAGGCATAGGTGGAGATTCTGACATCTGCTTCTGCAGGGTGCGTGTAGATGGAAATTGTGAGATTAAGCAGCCGGCCCTGAATTGAAAGAAGGAATTATGTGACACGAGGTGTAATCGATTGACAAGGAACTAACAACCCAACTAGCTAATAGCTGGTAATCCCGTGAATCTGATTATGATAAAGTATGTCCAAATGGTCCCAGGAAAGCTGCAATTATGAAATCTCCTTGCCACTCCCTGCCCAGCCTCCCATTATGTGAAGATAACAGCAACAACATCACTGACATCTTTCCTTGCCTGTCTCTGAAAGGGAAAACCAGAAAGACCCCAAGGCTTCACACCAGCCTGAGAAGTGATAAATCACAGTTTCTCCGTGCATTTGCATTTGAACCTTGTTAACATGTACCAAACTCTTTGTAAGCAAGCAGGTATTGGCCATTTGCATCCATGGGTGTTTTCCCCCCAAGTCTGGTTTGTGCCAGCTTTGATGAGGGTGGTTTTGACCAATTCTTCCTGACACTCCGTGTATCACTAGCATATGTCCCTCAGTGCTGTGCAGAAATGTGATTTCTTACTATGGTCATGTCTGTAATCTCTATTCATAACTGCAGAACGGGGAGATGCCGCTGTACGTGTGCGTGTGAGCAGGGTTTCACTGTGTGTTCCCAAAAGCCACCGTGGCCAACATGTCCCTGAGCCAGGGCAGCTGGAAAAGCCCAGCTCTGTGGGTCACAATGGACGGCTGCTCCAAGCACAGAGCTCAGCCCAGCATTTGGCATCATTTCGAAATGTGTTGCTGCTGGTTTCACTGTCCACCCTTTCTCCCTCCTCCTCCAGCCTGGCTGTGTAGGCGACCTGTGACACCTGCTTTGGGATTTATCCCTCCCTTTGCCCATCCGAGGAGACTCGCTGTTCCCCTCTTGGTAATGCTGTTCTAACTCTTCACCAGAATGTATTTTCTCTTCCTAGGGTAGGTTCCTTTGGCAATTGATGTTTCTCTGGGTTACGTAGGCCTTTTCTCAGCAGGAAAGCTGCAGCCTGCTCCAAGAACACCAGGCTTCTCTTTCCTGCTCTGCCTCCACTATCTAACTGCGTGGCCTTGGGCAAGTCACTGAACCTCTCTGTGCCTCAGTTCTCCCATCTGTAAAATGGGGATAAGTCATATTTAAGCACTTTTGTAAAGCTCTTGGCTGCCCACGGGCAGCAAGTGCTACATATGTGCTGAGTGCTATTACTACCAAGTGATCCCTACCTTTAAGATACTTAGAGATTTTTTTATTTTAAGTGGTAAGATCAAACACTGCATCCAGGTTTGCACACTTCTTCCTCTCTAGCAAAGTGCTAAACCCGCCAGCCTGCCTGGGAATAAATACCAATGTCACGTGGATATTCTTGCTTTAAGCTGATTCAGGCTGTTAGAAAAAGAGAATCCAAGAGCCTGTGTAGGCATTGCCATTTGCATACAAAACTCTTGTTTATTCCCAGGTAGAATTGCCAAGAGATGCTCTGCAATCTTGCCTTTTAATTGTGATTTGCCTTGGTTATTGCTCTTGCTGCTGGTTGAACCTCAAAGGGCTTTGATATTTGGAGAATCATGCGACCTCTCAGCTGCCTGGCCAGAGCAAAGGGTCAGGGCATGGCAGTGAGAACAAGCTGAGCTCCCAGTGAGGTTTTAGGTAGAAATCTGTTCATCAACCTGCCTAGAAATATCTAATTTTAAATGAAACTGTGCTTTGTCTTCCACCGAGATGTTCAGAAACCTGCAACAACGAAAGCAGAGCACGACGTCTTGTTTTCAAATCTCAAAGCCCTGACTTAGGTTCGAACCGCTTGACAGAATCCTCTAATTGATGATGAGATACTTTCAAGCTTTAACAACTTCCTTTAGGTGGTCTTCAAACCGTGAGCAAGTTTGTCTCGGGAAGGAGGGAGGGTTTCTTAGAGGTGCCTCTCTCTTCTGTGCCATCAACCACCAGAGTGAGACTTCAACTTCGCTAACAGTATAACAGAGTATTTCTTTTATTTGAGTGTGTTTTAGGGCTTGACCTAGAATCCACTTGGATCTGAATTGATTTAATGCCATTCGCCTGCTTGGCAGTGGGACAAACTTGTGGGTAACTTCAGCTCGCTGGTGTGAGAGGAGCTGACGTTGGCCCCAGACCTTAGCCGATGTCACAGCGGAGGAGGAAGCGGGCTTAGCCCCAGGGCTCACCTCCCTGCTGTCCCCAAGGCTGCCCGCTGGCACCGGCCCTGGCCTCCCTCGCTGCACAGACCCTACAGGTGATGGTGACCGGGGATGCTCAGTGGTGTGGTACCCTGCAGGGAGGGGGGTGTGGAGGCTCTGTGCCGGCTGGACTGCAGCTTGCTCGCTCTTCTTTTGGCTCTCATTGCCTGGACCTCTCTAGTAGGTTTCCTTGTTCATTTGAGCGCTTTCCAAGCTATTTACTCTGCCTGTTTGCACAGGCAAGGCAGTGTCTTTGGGCTCTCGAGGTTGGGGGACTGTGCCCCCATCCTGCTGCAAAGAGGAGGATCTGGAGTGCAGGAAGGTTGACTGAGTGCGCCAGCTTGCTTGGTCAATCTTTTGAGAGTTTGTTTTCCTTTTTCAGGTGTTTTGAGCTGATGGGCCCTCTGCTTTTCATTGTCTTCGACCTTTAAAGGCTGGAGCTGCAGCTCTCTCTCTTTCAGCCGTGTACCTGCCACGCTGCTGCAGTGGGAAATCCTGCCGGGGCTCCTCATGGACGCGGCTCTTCCCTAAACCATCCCTACCTCCTTTCCCTGCTAGACCAAGTTACCTTCCAATAGACTCTTGCCACGTGCTGGGCCGTGCTTTGGCAGATGGGCTCGCCTCTTGCTTTGGCAACCTCCTCGCTTCTCCCAGCTCTCTGGTTTCCATGCCCTTCAGGGGTTTATCTCCTCTGCTCCCGCGGACCTGGGACATCGAAGCTGTGTCAGATGATGCCAACCATTTTCCCCCATTCCATCCCTGTTTGAACTCCGTTTTTGTTTTGATGGTTTGCAAACACGGCTGCTGCTGCTGCTGCTTTTCCTTTTTCTTTTATGCTGCAAAATATATCTTGATTTTTTTTATCTTTCTGGGCCAAACTCTCTTATTTTGTAAGCTTGTCTTAGGGTAGATGGTTCTTGCTTTATTGGTAAACATAAGATCCGTTCCTCCTTGCACGGTGCAAATGCAATGTGTTTCATTAGGTCTCATGCAAAGAGCTGGGCTGTGGTGGAAGAGACGCCTCTGAATCACAAGCTGTGATGAGGACACAAGCTGAATGTGTCTGTGCAGTGAACCCCAGTTTTTGGGGTTCTGGTGCTGCAGGTGGGTGAGAGTGCTACAGTTCCATGCTTCAGTTTCCATGGGCTCTGCAGGGCTGCAGGAGCACTGAGGTTGCTGCAGGTTTGTTTTGAGAGCATCAGGAAGTAAGAAATGGGCAGGATTCAGCAGCCCCCAAGCTGGGGAGGGGGTAATGCAGAGGTGTATGTACAAGGGCGTTGTGTAGATCTAGTTTTGGTGGGCACCAGGCTGTTGTTCCTGCGTGCATTTCCTTATCAGTTCATCCATGCATGGAGGCTGGAGACAGTTGTGTTTGTGGTGGAGTTTTGCTGGGCAGCTCTGTGGACTCGTGCATGGCAGTGGTGCTCAGTAAGGTGAGTTATGCATGTTAAATGGTCTGCTTGGAGCATGGGGCCGGCAGCTGGGAGCTGCTGCTGTTCCCAGCTCTGCCATTGGCTTCCTCTGAGCCTGCAGGCAAGTTGCTTCAGCACTCTGCCTTGGTTTCCCCATTGCTATAAAGGGAATAACAGCAAAGCTGTACCTACCTCCAGGGATGCTGTGGGCCCAGGGTTTGTGGTCAGCACTCCAGCAAACCTCCCAGCAGGGCTGGGTTATGGCTAATGGCATCAGGGAGTGACACAAGCCTCAGTGCTGCATATCTCTTGCAGTCTGTGTTAGGACAGAATCTGCTCGGTGGTTTGGTCTCTCCTCCTCCTTATTGCAGTGATGTAAAATTTGGATCTCTTAGAGTTTTGGCTTGGTTTCCCCATGTGCTTCGGGCTGTAGTTCTTGGCTTGGGGTGTTCTTTGGAGAGCTGAGGCTGGAAGGTTCACAGTCTGATGGCAGCGATTCCTCCATGGCCCACTTGGGCTCGCTGCAGAGCTGCTGCTTTTTGTGGAAGGGAACATTTTCAGGGAGCCAGCATAAAAAGCAATGTATATATGAGATATAAATACATAGAGAAGTGTAGGATGAGGGTAGATATGTATGCAGAAGTCGGGTATATTTGCATGTAAAGGGTATGTTTGTCTATATGGGAGTGTTTAGAGCCGTGGTGGAGGGGGAGGGCATTGGGATGGGCAAAGCCAGGCAGAGCCTGGGGAGGATTTGGGAATGGATGGGCACAGGGCACCTCTGCCTGACCTTCATGCAACCCCATCCCTGCTACACAGGACTCGGTTGTTCTTTTTTCCCCTTTTTATCAGTCATGCTCCTGCCCCCAGTTCTTTTGTTTGCTGTGTTCATTGTATGTGACTCATCACTGGACCATGGGAGCGGGAAGGAAAGAGTTAAGGGCCTCTTACCTGCACACAGGGCATGGGAGCAGAAAGGAGCATCACATTGCCTCATCTTCCATGTCACTGCAGTCGTTCAAAGAGGAAGCAACACCAAGCAGAACCCCTTATCTTAAATCTCTGTTGGTGCTGTTCTCTGGTTACTGGTGTTAAAGCATTTTGCTTTGCGTCTGTTCTTTCCAGAAGAGCATGACTCAGAAGAGATGAGAGAGATGTGGCTAAATGGGTTGAGAACTGCTGTGCTGGCCATTCTCAGGCTGTCCCAATGTAGTGGCTCCACAGGACAGAATGTTCTGCCTCTCCCCCCCGGGTGCCATATGGCACATTTGTCTTTTTTAAAACTCATTAGTAGGACTTTTGGGATAAGGGGATTCAACCGGAGCCACTGTTGGAGGTACATTAGCGATGGCTCACCTGATGTACTGTAGCATTGCTGCTTCATGCATCAAACCAAGAGCCCCTTGCAGAGCACAAAGCAAAGGCTGGTCCAGCTGTGGGGGGTGCAGGCAGCAATGACATGGCCCAAAACTGCAGATGTGTAGTGGCTGAGTTTGGGACCCTGTGCCCTTCTGCAAGTGGCTGGGATGAGTCAGGGCCACCTGGTGCAGTATTTCCCTATTTAAGTGTGTTTCCATCTGGCAAGCCTGTGCTGTCTGAACTGTCTGTTCCTTGACATTGCTTGGCACTGGATGTCTCACCCAGCAGTGCGGGGTAACCTCAGGACATGTGCCGACAAGCATCCCGAATCCCCAGGGCTCTGGGCATTTTTTGATATGTGCATGGATGGAAGAAGGACCGTATGTGGGGAGGGGGTGGGCAAGAGAGTAAGGGGGGGCAGATAGGTTGGTCCAGGCTTAGGGGTTTTGGATATTGCAAGCATGCACTGTAGTGGTAGGTAGGATTTTTATACTGGTTTCAATGGGCCGTGCAGGGGCTGGCATCCTTTTTTTTTTGGCACTGGATGGAGCAGGAGGGGCCCATGATGTACCCCTGTAAGGCTGGGGGCTCTGAGGACAGCAGGCATGGGGAAGGGGCTGCTGTCACACACATGGGCAGCATCCAGCCCCTCATTGCCATGGGGAGGAGGAGAGTTTGCCCAGGATGTTTTGCTTTACCATCAACATACCAGTTTCTCTCCTGGGGAGAGTTTTCTTCCAGTTCTCTCAAGGTGACCAAGAGGGCTGCCCAGGGGCTGCCCATCATCCTGGGACAGCTCCATCCTGTGCTCCCAAAGCCCCTCTGATTTCTAAACCCCCCCACCCAGCACTTAAAAAAAAGAACATGACCAAACATGAGCCCCAGTATCTCTATCTGAAGAACGATATTGGTGTACTGAAACTGCGTTGTATATAAAATTATACAAATATATATTTACTTTCTATTTTAGAAGAAGGGGGGAGGGTGCAGGGGGGGAAGAATAAATATTTAAGACAATTCCTTAGTACTAGGTGTCTGAAACTTCTGTGCAGCATGAGAGAGGCTGTCAGAGGTGGGGAGAGTCTGAACAGCGGGAGCAGAGCGAGTATTTTTACATTATATTGCGCTTAGGCTTCTCTGCTTCTCCATCCACCTATAAATAGACAAAAACAAAAATCTATATATACAAATATATATATAAAATATATATATATATATATCTAAGCCACATAGCTGTTTTATTTTTGTAACCATGCCTAGTGCTGTCTGAGCAATACGGTGGTGAGGGGGACGGGGCTGGCTGGGGCTCGTGCTCCGCTTTGGCTCCATCCCACATCCTTTGCCATCGCTGCCGCTCGCTGCCGCCTTGCTGCTTGAGTAGGAAAAGTGGGAGAAATAGGAGCGGGGTAATGGGGCTGCACGGGGAGCCCCGGCTGCTGCCAGCTAGATTTGTGCCGTGGCAAGGTGATGGTGCCCGTGGTGCTTCCTCTGAGGGGCACGGCTTGTTTCTTTAGTTGTTCTTTTTTCTTCTGGAGACAAGTGGAAATTCAGCTCAATGGGTGCTACTTGGAGAGGAGAGGATGTGGCTGGTGGTTGTGGCAAGGGCACAGTGGGGACACATCCTGCCCATGGGTGTGCTGCTGCTTCACCGGTACCTGAGGACCCCTCCTTGGCAATCTGCATGCCTTGGGGAGAGGTGGGCAAAGGGGATTCGGTCCTTTGGTGCTCCTGCAGGCTGGGTGGCCTTGATTGCCATCTCCCAGCTCCTCTGTAGGACCTGGCCCTGGCACTTAAATACCTCTCTAGGGAAAGAAGAGATCTGGGACCGGTGCTGTGGGGGCTGCTGTTAGGTGAGTGGGACAGATGGTGCAGCGTGGGGAGACCCGCACCCACTACAGGTGTGAGGGGAACGTGGCAGGGGTGCTCTGGGATTTTCCTTCAAAGCAATACGGACCCGCCGCCTCCCCTGATGCTCACCGTGCTCCACATTTCCCTGGGGCTGTGTACTCCCCCATTCACCCACCCGTGAGTTCCTGCATTTGGGTGCTGAGCTGTGCCCAGGAGAGATGCCAGCAGCAGCTGTCCTACTTCCCTCCTCAGGGGCCAGGATTTGGGCTTGCCCATGGGCAGAACGATGGGGTCAGGGGATGCTGCTCCCCTCGCCCAAGCCCACTCCCACACCCTTGACTCCATGGGATGCTGTCGGGGCTCAACTCCCCCTGCAAAGGGGAGCTCCCCCCTTCTTGCTTTTGTCCTGCCGTGTCCCTGACCGACTGAGGCATGAATGTAACATGTTTGGGAGGGTGAGGGTGTCCAGGGATGGCCCCTCTGCAGCGGCACCGTCTCCTCTGTAGGTGTCACCTGTATTTTCCATGATATTTCTGTCTTTGGGGTGGGTTTGGGGTGGGGGGCGGGGGGCTTAGGGGGGCTATTTCTAATATGGAACCAAGGTTTGTTCAGCGCCAATTCTTGATATCGAAGCAAAGCATGTTTGATGGAACTAACTTGCATTTATTAGCGGTAAATACATAAGTGAGTATTTTATATGTTTCAAAAGGAGGGAAAAAAAGAAAGGAAAGCAAAGGGATGAGCCACCTCTGCGGCCGCTTCCTGCTGGCGTTGGGGCTGGCTTGGCTTTGGGGTATCTCTTAGGGGGGTGGGTTATGGGGTGGGCAGCTCTCTCCTTTCCCCATCTCTCCTTGAATCACTTACAGGAAAAAAAAAACACACACACACAAAAACAAAAAAAAAAACAAAAAAAACCAGGAGGAAAAAAAAAAAAGAAAAAAAAGAAAAAAATAAATTAAAAAAGAAAAAAGAAAAAAAAAAAAAAAAAAGAAGAAGAGATGTTTACAAAGCACACTTTTCCACAGTACTGTTAACCCTCTGGATGCCAAACAGACACACTGAGCCACTCCTCCCCTGGGCACTGTGGGACCAAGGGGTGGCCGTGGGGACAGCATCACCCTGCGTCCCTCATGGATGTTTTTAATATCTCTGTTGTTTTGTACACACAACCCCTCCACATCCGTCTGCTGTACAGTGCGTGTTCCTGGTGGGAGCTTGATTCTTGGGGGATATTTGCTTCCTGGGGGCTTCCTGCCCCCTCCTGGGCTCTTCTAAGTGGGGGAATGAGGGGCGGAGATGCAGGGAAAGCACCCAGCTCTGCCTGGAGGGGGTCTGGGCTCTGGTGCCAGAGGCAGCCTGCCCACTCCCTGCCCTCCTGGCTGCACTTAAGGCCAAACTTTTCCTTTTTTATCTGCCTGCTGCATGGAGCAGCTGTGCCTCAGCTCTCCATGGGGCCATCGGAAGGCAGTTGGGGTGCTCCATGGCCACCATCCCCAGAGGTGCTGTGGGACCTTCTGTGCTCTGCTCTCTTTGCGTTTCCCCCCGTGAAGGCCTGTCGGAATCGATCCAGAAAAGCCTACATTTCTGTAGCTTCCTTGTGCCATCCTTTGGGCATTCGGAAATCACATTGGTGTGCCATCTCCCTCAGAGCATCCCCTGCTCCCTCAGGCAGCATCGACTTAACTCTGATAGGTTTATAGAGTCTCTGAAACCGTCTTAGACTTCCATAGGTAGGTCTTAAATGTCCACCTAACTACAGTATTCTCCTTTAAGGCAGGATTTGCTTTAGAACCCAACAGGTCTCTGGTTGTGTGGGACAACTTTTCCTTTTTTTAAGAGTTCTTGCCTCTTGATATCCAGCCTGGACCATTCAACCTCGTCTCCATTTCTTGAATGTCGAGTATTACAGTGTATAACACACATTAGGGTGCTCTTTGGTGCTGTTTCAATGGCAACCAGTGGAACCGACCTTTTTATGTTTTAATCACAATAACAATAAAGAAATCTCCAGTACCGCTGGTTCCATAACGTTTATCATTGTGACTTTTTGGGTGTAGGGTTATTTTTTCCCCTCTTTTTGTTGTATTTGATTGGTTTAATGAAGACTAATGACCCGCTGCTGGGTCTCTGCAGAGTTGCTGACTGACTCCGTGCACGTTGAACCGCAGTCCAACAGCAGCTGGGTTTGGTTTGCTTTGTGTTTTTAATGGCACAGATGCACACAGCGTAACTCGCATTCGGCGTGAGCCCGAGCGGCAACTAAAGAGGGTTAATTTTTCAACTTCAGGTACGTTCTTCAAAAGCAGAAAATGATTAAAAAAAGATAAAAAAAAAAAAGAAACAAAACACTATTTTTTCAGTCAGCTTTTTTTTTTTTTCCTTTTTCTTTCTGTAAACGACTTAGAAATAAATCTGAGACATGATGGTGCTGTACCAAAGCCTTATACAAAACTTACTCCGCGCTCTGTATAATCTCTGTATCCGTATTGTTGCTCTTGGCCTCCGTTCTCATGAAGGCCTATGAAATGCCAGCAGCAGGGACCGGCCGCGGCCTAGCAGGTGCCATCTCACCCCGAGGTCCCCTACGTGGACCTTGGTGGGGAGGGGAAGCTGCGATCTGTCCTCGCTCCCCCTTATGGAGCAGCAGTGGGGTCCCTCACCCCGCTCTCTCCTTTTGATTGGGTGCTAATCTGCCTTGGGCAGGGAAATGAGACCTCGGGAGCACCGCATGCTCCTCCTCGCTGTTCCCCCGCCTGCTGCGGGGTTTTACATCTTCCAGCTCAGCTCAACCTACAAAGCGCTTGGCCAACGCAGCGCTCTCAGAGCCATCCCGCTACTAGGGACAGCCCTGAGCTGCGTCTGCTATGATAGCTGTAAGCAATAAACCCGCTCTGCCAAGAAAAACTGCCCCCTCCGGCTCTTGGACTGTTGTTGGTTCTCAAGTCAATGCTGATAAGCCAACAAAAACTGGAATAGCGTTGAGTTTGAAGCCCTGCCTTACTGGAAGTAGCTGGTCTCTGCCTGCTGGGATTTTAAGGCCTGCTGGGTACTTAACGATGTATCGCCGGTAACATTGCATGTTGATAGATTGACTTTATTTCATTTTCTTATTTTCTTTCTTTTTGTTGTTGTTGTTTCTTTTTTTTCCAATGTACCCACTTAAGTAATGACGGCAGTGTTGCAATGTTAACGTCCAACCAGCCATGCTGTAGGAGAATG
Source organism: Coturnix japonica (assembly GCF_054131305.1). Taxonomy (NCBI): domain Eukaryota; kingdom Metazoa; phylum Chordata; class Aves; order Galliformes; family Phasianidae; genus Coturnix; species Coturnix japonica. The sequence goes on from NC_140696.1 coordinate 4,919,151, forward strand.
ATGGGTTTTGGAATCGATTAACTTGCTCCTCATGTAACGTTACCCTGCTTCAGAAATGTTTTGTATTTTGATATAAATAAACATTTGCTAAAAAACAAAACAAACCAACAAACAACAACAGCAACAAAGCAGAGTCTTGTTGATGACATTGATTTGGGTTGGGTTGGTGTCTGTTGGGATATTGGGAATGCTTTTCCCCCAGGGTTGTGTAGAATTCCCTCTCCCTGTTGCTCCTGGAACCTTTGGGTGCTGGAACTGTGACTCAACAATGCTGGGTGTTTGGTGGTGCCATGGGCTGCCCCCAGCAGGGTGTCCAGGATGATCGTGTCCTTATGGATGGCATACATTGCAGCTCGTAAACGCCAAACAGACACAGATGGCGTACCAGTAAGCAGCTGTTGGGAATGGGCAGGCACTAGGGCAGTATTTGGGATGGGACTGGGAGCACACCAGGTGCTTCTCTTCCAGGATGGCCCTGCGATAGATGCATTTTCCATGGTCAGTTGGTGTCCATGCAAGGCAAAGATGAGGCAGGCAAATGCCCACGATGGTCCATGGGATCACGTACTTTAAATCCAAAGGGTGTTGGGTATTTTTGAGGGCAGAGCCAGCATGGTGGGTTGGGATATGACCCCTGTGGGCCTCAAGGCAGTCCACAGCCACATGCAGTTCTGCTCCCTTTGCAGGGTGAAGAACAGTTCTCGTGGTTATTCAGGATGCTGGATACGTGGTCCGGGCTGTGGCCAGGGCAGAGGGCATTACCACCGGCAGAGCCTAGGGCAGATCAGCAGGCAAAACCTCCAGCAGATCAGCAGGCAGAGCCTCAGGCAGATCAGCAGGCAGAGCCCCAGGCAGATGAGCAGGCAGAGCCTCCAGCAGATCAGCAGGCAGAGCCTCCAGCAGATCAGCAAGCAGAGCCTGGGGCAGATGAGCAGGCAGAGCCTCCAGCAGATCAGCAGGCAGAGCCTCCAGCAGAAGAGCCTCCAGCAGATGAGCAGGCAGAGCCTGGGGCAGATGAGCAGGCAGAGCCTGGGGCAGATGAGCAGGCAGAGCCCCAGGCAGATCAGCAGGCAGAGCCCCAGGCAGATGAGCAGGCAGAGCCTCCAGCAGATCAGCAGGCAGAGCCTCCAGCAGATGAGCAGGCAGAACCTCCAGCAGATCAGCAAGCAGAGCCTCCAGCAGATCAGCAAGCAGAGCCTCCAGCAGATCAGCAGGCAATGCCAAAAGCAGAGAGTACACCAGCTCCTCCAGACCTCCCACGTCCCGTCAGTCCAAGCCCACAGGTTAGCATCCATAGCTGCATCCCATCAGGAGCCCCTCTCTCTGAGATATGAGGGGTCCTGGGGGCTGCTGGATTCCCAACATGCCCCTATGTTGAGAACCTTCAGCCCCTGGTGCCCATAGGGTGAGCAGGTCACTTCAATCCCCCTGCCAGGGTCAGCCCTTCTCCCGCCCAGACCTGTAGCCATGGATCATTTGTCCCCCCTGGCTTTCTGCAGGAAGGGGCCAATTTGGAGGTGCAGGTGTCTCAGCAGGTGGTCCTGAAGGATGGGTTTCACGTCTTGTCCATCAGGTAAATCCCTGCACTGCCCAGGGGCACAGGGCTGGGTGCTGGGGCAGCGGTGCCCCTGGGCAGCATCTGAGGGGTCTCACCTGATTCTTGCAGCAAGTCCTGTTGTGTGCATCAGATCTCGAATGTGCAGGAGGATGGAGAGACAGTGACAAGGCCGGGGCAAACAGAAAATGAGTGAGCTCCACTTGGCACAGCTTCTGGGGGGGGGGTTCCCATTCCCAGAGACCCCCCGTGTATGTAGCTTAGCAGGGGAGAGACCCACTCCCATTTGCCCTGCTCCCAGAGTCCCTTTATCAGTCAAGAATTTAAAAAGATGAGAGCTCCAAACCCAAACTCCCTGCAAGGAGAAAGGGCTGCTTGATCCCAGTGGGTGCAGCAGGCAGGGTCCTGCTCCCCTGCCCCATAACCTCTGTTTTTGCTGCAGGATGCGCTGGATGGTGCTCCAGGACATGCCTGACCTCAAAATTGATACCACGGTGGATGCTGCAACAAGAAACATGATGATCACCACGACAGACACCGACAACTTATCTGAATGCCCTACCAACAACTAGGAGGTAGAAGAGAGCCCCTGCTCCATCACTCACATCTCCCTGCACACCCCAGGCAGCCCCCAGGACCACCCAGCTCTATCTGCCTCTGCTCCACTGGTCTCTATTCTCCTCCCCTTTCCCAGCTGTGTCTGAAGCTGTTTCCACCTCTCCAGAACTGATCTGCCCCAGGAAATAAAAGGTTTCACGCACCAGCGTGGTTGTGTGTGCTGTATCCACATGTCACATCCATGCCCCCTAATCCATGATATCCCCTCTGTGTTCCCCCCAGCCCACAGTGGGGTCACACAAATGTCCTGGAGGGATCACACATGTATCCTGGGGAGGGGGGTGTTGCCCCAGACAGCAGGCAGGGAGATGGGCAGCCTGTTGTCGAGACAGTCCCCATAGCATTTTTATCAACATTACTATCCAATATTCCCCAGCTGGTTTGTCTTTGCTTTCCATTTATCAATATTACCAGCTGATCCTCCAGTCCCCCTCTGCGGGTTTATTAATATTGCCCTCTGATCTGCGGGTAGCAGCCGCACTTTATATTCCAGCCCCATCCCCGGCTCCTCCAAGCCCCGACACCATGTTTAATTAGATTTTCATCTTGGCTCAGGCAAACACAAATTGAGCTCCTGGTATCTCTCTCCCTCGCGCAGCCAGTGCCTGGCCGAGGCAGATGCCGTCCTCCTCTGCATTAATATTCTGGCGTCATCCAAGGCTGGCGTGCAGCTCAGGGTGATGCTGTCCTGGGGGAATCATCAGTAAGAAGGTGTTGCTTTTTGTCCCCTCCCCGTTCCATGCAGCATTCCCCAAATATTGAGGGCTGGTTTCTCCCCACAGCAGAAATCAGAAGCTGAGATTGCAGCAGGTGAAGCTCTGAACCCCCTCACGTTGCACTGCCCCTCCCCGATGCTCTCTGCACACTGATATCATTTCTTCTTCAGGGTTTGCTTTTGGGGCTGTGCTCTGTATGGGATGGAAGAGGTTCTCAGGGCTCCCCCTGGCTGCTGGGGTTCAGACTCTGCTCCCCCAGTCTCTGTTCCTTCTCTCTGAGCACTGCCCAAGGAGTGTATTTGCCTGAGTCAATAGAAACTTAATGTAGGTGAGCAGAGTGTGCCTGCAGCTCCGAGCAGTGCCTCACAGGGGACCAAAACTCCCCCTTTTTCCCCCCAAACTCTCCTCTCTATGCAGGCCGGGTTTGTTTCTCACCACGCTCAGCTCTAGCTGAGCAGCCTGCACTCAAACTTTAAATTGACTTTTCTTAGCTGAGCTTTGCGAGGCTTTCTGGAGTCGCACTGTCTATTCTTTGGGGCTTTTAGATGTCTTTAGTGGCTTAAGATGCAACTAAGTTCCCCCTAATCTCTCATCAAAGCATGTCAGTTTTCCTGCCCTTCTGCTGCGTAGGGCTCTTAGCCCCACGCTCTGTTGTGTTTATCTCGAAGATAGGTAGGAAATGCCTCCAAAATCCTCCTCTTAAAAACCCAGATTTGCAGATGGGAGCAGCATTTTGCTGTGCTGATGTGATGGGGGTTCAGCACTCCCCATCCCTGTGTGCTCCCATTGAGACACGAGAGGAGCAGCCCAGTCCCAACCTGATGGGAGCCTCTCCATTTGCATGTTATCAGAGGACCCATGAATTATGCAGCTGCCATGGCAAGGCCGGAGAAATCAGCTGCAACATGCACGGGCTAAAATGTGTATTTATCTTTGTGTCTCATTGATTTATTTTCCACTCCCGTTTTTTTCAAGCTCAGGCAGCTGCAGCAGGGATGGGAAAACAAGGCAGGCATATGGGAAGCGTCTGGAGGCAGTTTGCCCTGCTAACAGCCTTCCCACTGGGGTTCTCCACCTCCAGGCTGAAGCCACAGAGCTCAGTGCTGCCATGGGGAGAGCAGCAGCTTCTGAGCAGCTCTGGGATGCTGCAGAGAAGAGAGGGAATGTGGCTGCTGGGGTGCAGGGCCTTCCCTAGGCTGGGATATTGGGGGAGCTGAGCTCACTCTATGGTTCTGTGCATAATAGAGTGGGAAGTGCACGATGTGAGGTTTGCTTTTGGGGCACTGCTTTGTCTTCAGCCCAGTTTTGGGCTGACAGCGGAGGCAGAGCAGGGCTGTGCTGTTTGGGGTAAGCAGAGCTCCTCCATAGGCAGTGCTGCACGCTGCTGAGCCCGAGGCTGTAGGACACATCAGCCCCCATCCCAATCCATTACCACGTTCTCTCTGTTGTCTCTTTGTCCATCCATCTATCCTTTCCATTCATTAACTCCACCATCTGCTCCTCTGTTTCCCTGCTCTCCCAACCACTACGTCCCCCCTGTGCCTTCCCCCTCCTTTTCCACTGGGAGCCCAGATTCCCACTTAAAGACCCCATTTTGAGCTTGACACTCAGGTCTCCAGATCTTTGGGGGCTTTGTATCCCATTGTGATGGCTCTGAGACCCTCAGGAGCCTAAGGAAGGGATGGGACCTGCTCCATCACCATGCTGCATGGGCACCATGTCATGATGCTCCTCCTGCATCCCACCCCATCCTCCCTTCTCATCCCCTCTCCCCTGGCAGCAGAGGTTAGTCCGGATCACACAGCCAGCCGGATGCCCAGATTCCTGCTCCCTGGGGCTAATTATGGAACAACATTAGATAAAAGTCAACATATGTTGTAAAAGGCACTATGTATCACTGCCTGACAGTTCTTAACAATGTGCTCATGTAACAGCTGTCAGGCTGCAACGCTTGAAAATGAGTAACATGTTGATTTATGTATATCAGATCTGCCCTTACGTTCACCGGCAGCACCACGTGCTGGGGATGGGGATGCACTGTTTCTCTGCGCTGTGTCCCTTCATGAAACCCCATCCCCATCCACTCGAATGGGACTGGAGTTCATCTCCATGCCAACTGCAAGAATGCAACTCAAATGCAACCCATAAGTGCATGAGGTCTCTCCTTCTTTCCCCACTCTGTTCTAGAGCTCTTGGTGCTCTCTGCCTCCATCCAACCAAGGACTGGGCTGTTTTGAAGCTTTGGGGTGAGTGGGAGCACCAGATTACTGCCAGCAGAAGCATTCAGAAGCCCCAGCTGTGTGCTGGTGAAGAAGGCAGCGGGTCCCAAATTAATCAGAGGTGGTGGTGAATTTGCAGCTCTCCTTAATGTCAGGAGACATCACCGCTTTGCTTTGCTTTGCTTTGCTTTCCTAGCAGGATTTGCATCTCCCTCATCCCCTCTAATTTATTCCAGCTCTCATGTTTTTTTTTTCCTCTATGTTCTCGCTGGTTTTCCAGCCTTTTTGTGGGGCTGTTTTGCTGTCTTTTCTTTCTTAGCAAACATGAATAAAGCTATGAGCTACTCTTGCTCTGGCTTTTCCTTTCCTTTTTATCTAGCGGGGGGGTGCTGGGGTCTCATAACCCATAACAAGGCTGCTAAAAGTTGCACAAGCTGGAGGGTAATGCGTAAATCTCCGGGAAATTGCTCATTTCATTGAGATTTGAGGATATAATGAAACCAGTTATGTCATTTCATATAAAGTAATACGGAAAGGTCAACGTTGTTCCTCAACTAGCAGCCCTCGCTTTTAATCTGCAAAACAATAATGGAAATCTCCATTTATGGAGCTGTGAGTGGGTTGGTCTGAGCCTTCACTAAACCTCACATAAGACAAAATAAACGAAGGCTCTACTGCAATTTGCTCTTTATAGACTGATATTTACCAGCCTGGCAACTACTGTACTTTCTAAGTGAATATATTTCATTTCTTTCTTTTTCTAATACATATTCATTATTTACAAACTTGTTTCTACTCCCAGACTTTCGCTGCTTTGTCTGATTTCTCCTGGGGATCCTTTTAGGATACAGATTTCATCTAAAATATGATTTTATATATATATATATGGGTTTTGGCTGTACAATTATCTCCTTCTAAATATAACTTTTAAACTCCCTACACGACAAAAAGGCCGTTTGGTTGGGGTATTTGTGTGTGTGTGTGTCTATAATGGAGCTTCCATTAACCACAGCACTTGGTACATGGGTTGGGACCTCCATTGGCCACAATGGTTGGCACATGGGTTGGGACTCCATTGGCCCCAATGGTTGGAACATGAGTTGGGACTCCATTGGCCACAATGGTTGGTAGATGGGTTGGGACTCCATTGGCCACAATGGTTGGCACATGAGTTGGGACTCCATTGGCCCCAATGGCTGGAACATGAGTTGGGACCTCCATTAGCCACAATGGTTGGCACATTGGCTGAGACCTGGAGGTGCTGTTGAGCTCACAGCCCCCTGGTCAGCCAGAGGGACCCAGTGGGGACAAACATGATTTGATCCAGTGGAGGAGCATAGTGTTTTGTTTTCCACTGTTCATAAACCATGGGAAAAGCAAACACATGCTAATGGGCATTAGACACCGAACAATTCATCGGGGCCAGGCAGAAAGCCCTATAGCATTTGTAATGCAAATTGCCCCGTCATGCCTTAATCATTACCGCTGGGAGACAATTAGGGTTAAAATATAGATTTCTCAACAACAAGGGCAAACAATAAAGAAATAATAAGAAGAAAGGCTTGATATGATTCATTTATATCAGCCTGTTGCTTTGAGGATTAGGTTGGCTGTTAGGGGCTCGAGCTGTGAGCTTCTGCTTGAAAAACACATTCAGTCCAGTGCTAATGGCCCTCTCTGGGGGCTGTTTGTAGGAGAAGAGTGGGGTTTGGGGGGGTCCAGCACCCCATGGGTTTGGGTTTGGTGTTGCTGCAGCAATATGTTCCCTCTTGAGCCCTGGAATGAAATGGGTTAGAAGCACAGAAATGAATCAGCTCTTCCAGAGACCGATCGAAAGTGCAAACCAAAGGATGGAGGAGGTGAGGAGCAAATGGCCTTTTTTGCATTTTTATCATCTCGTGAGTTTTATTGCTCAAGGTAAGCTTAATAACGCAGGACAAGAGCCCTGCTCTTGAGTGAAAGGAAGGGAAAGCTGAAAGCACCAAGCCTCACTCTGTAGCTCTGCAGAACCTGGACTTTGCAGTGTCCCTAATGGCCACCACCTGTGTGATGCTTATCAAGATTGCATTTAAGGCTGGTCCCGTGGGGGGGATAAACACCATCAGTGCTTTGATCTTTAATTAGGCCGTTAATTAGCCTCAGTGGCTACGTACTGCAGCAAGGAGACAGGATGCTGGATGGTGCAGCTTTATGGGTGCAAGAAGGGACAAAGACCATGCAGGTAGGGGAGCCTCGACCTCCAATTATCAGCCCCAACCTCGAGTGGGTGGTGCTGGGAAAGGCTGCGGCACCCAAAGCAGGGAAATACCCCCCAAATATTCTAAGAGGAGCCTGCGGGCATCACAGAGCCCTGTTAGGGGGGGCACCCCGTTCTCTCTCTACCCACGAAGCGCAGGACTGCGCTTTGCCCAGCTGAGGGTGCTCTAAGCCCACAATCCCCACCTCCCTTTTGCTTGGTGCCCCCCCGGCCCCTCTGCCAACCAGGACAGCGCTCTCACTTTGCTCCCCCAGCACTCCCACTTGTCACTGCTGCCTCCCCCACATCCTTTGCTAGCAGGTATTAGGGACAAAAAGCACCTTGAGGAGCATTTGGGGTGTCCTGCAGCCAGCACAACCTCAGCTGAGGGATTTGGGGGATATTTCATGCTTTTAGGGTGTACCCATCCCAGCACTGTAGGGGATGCAGCACTGGAGGAAGAACGTGAGTGGGAAGAAAAAGAGAAAGAAGGGAGAAACTGGAGGATCAACACAACAAAGTTGACTAAACCAAATATTTCCATCCCTGTAGGAGGGAGCGGGGCTGACTGGAATGTTAAATTCACCTCTATTTGCATCTTTTTAAATAGGAGCCGATAAAAGCAAATACTCCAGCACCAATAATTATAATATTTTAATTGCATTTCTTCGGGGCTTTTGTTTTTCCTTTTTTTTTATTTTTTTTTTCCCCCTCTCTCTCTGCGTGAGAGACAAAGGCAGAGCTGCGAACTGGAGAAAATACCATTCCTGACGTTGCAAGCTGAGATCAGAGCTGCACTGAGCATCCTTATGGGCAGGGCCAGTGATGGCTAAGGGGTGAAGCACAGGCAGTGATGGGACCAGCCCTTCATCCCCAGCCTTCACTGCATGCTCCACTCCTGCAGCTTCTTCCCTTTCTTTGGGCTCATCCCAGCTCCTCCCATCCCATCCTTGAGCCTGGCATTGGCCCTTGAGCTTTGGAGGCATCAATGGGATCCCTCATGCCAACAAGCCCACAGCCCCATCCTACTGCCACCCTCGCATTCTGCTGGCATGCACACACAGATCTGCACGTGCCGTGAGATATTTGCAGGGTCAGGGACTAATAATTTAAACTGCTGAGCAAAATAAATAAGTGTAAAGCAAAACCAAACCCAGCGCGCCGTGGGAGCAGGCAATATTGTTTGCTTTTCAAATAGACACACAAAAAATACAAACAGTAGCGGGAGGATACAGAGATTAAAAGTTTTATAAACACAAAATAGCCAAAATCCCACCAGGAAGGTGGTGTTTCCATTCTGTGTGTGCATAAGATTAGCAACACTTTGCTGCTTGCTGCAAAGTCCCTCTTCTCTTTCCCCGTAGAAAACTCTGATCAAATGATCTTTTATTGGCGGAGGGGGGGAAGGAGGAAAAAAAACCACCCTAAAGATTGAGATTTCCTATGGAAAATATTGACTTTTTAAATTGGAAAACGCCCCAGCTTTGGCCTGGAAGGCAGCCAGGAAATGATCCTTTTTCGGCTGCTCTGAATCAAAGATTGGAAATTCGAAAGGAAACGAGACGCTTTCCTTGCAAATCTTGATGTTGTCATAAAGCCAATATCCATTGGGCAGCTGAATAGGAGAGAGATCTCCTGGCTCTGACAGCCGCTGAGAAGCGGAGCAGAGCACTCTTAGAGCTCTGCGGCTTTGCTTCTCCATCTCCCCTCTGAGCATTTGATGAAGGGGCTGCAGGGGCAGGAAGGGAGAGGAGAACTTTGCTTTAGCACCAGGAGGGGCCAGCAGTGCCTCTTAGGCTGTGCATCAACACGCAGCATCCTCCGTAGCATTGCTTCGTGTGCCAGCAGCTGCCAAAATGCTGAGATGGGTGGTTCAGCTGGGAGAAAGCTTCAGACGAGTTATTTCTCAGCTGACATTAAGCCTTTATCTGCTGCAACAGGTTTTAATTTGACCGACCAGAAGCTGGGTCTAGTATTAAATGTGGAGGTTGGTGGCCCTGCCTATGGCACAGGGGTTGGAGATTCATGATCACTGAGGTCCCTTCCAACCCAGGCTGCTCTGTGATGTGGGGTAGGGGGGCTGAACCTCTGCCATCCCCAGCACTGGGAGGCAGCTCTCCTTGGCACATGGTCCCATCACAAATACAGGGGTTGTGAGGTATGGGAAGGCTTTGACAAGCAGATCCCATCGACCCCCACAGCCACGTGCTGCTCGTGGTGGCTGTGCAGAGCCCACCCTGCCGCAGAAGGCTGGAGCAGGCATTTGAATAATGAATTCTGTTTAAGACTGAAAGCTCGGAGATCCATCTGTAACAAGACTCGAAATAATTACAGCTGATGATTGCCTGGTACCTCAGCCAGAAAAAACAGAACAGATTTTGGCCGCCAGCAATTACAAGCAGCACCCGCCTGAGCACAGAGAGAACTTTCTGAGTGAATTCATGAATACATTTGAGCGGATCGGGAGCGATGGGGATGGTACTTTGGGGTGGAGATGGGACTGTAGGGACAGGGTGGCCCTGCTTGTGTGGCTCTGGGAACTCTAGGGTGCATGTCCTATCCATGTGTGCTGCCCACAGTGTGATTTGGGGCAGGGAAGAGTGGGCCATCAGTCTCTGCCCTTAGCCAAGCTTGCATGGGCTGAGTGTAGGGGAGGGTTGTTGTGTCCCATGGTGGTGCCTTTTGGTGGCCAGGGAGAGACTGTGCGCTGCCTATAGCAGCACCGTGCATCTCCTGCACTCAGATTCACCTCCCATCTAATAGCAATAATTTGTCAAACAGTGAATAATATGCTTTCCTTCTTCCGTGTCTCTTCCACGTATCATTTCAACAAGCTGAAAATTGTCAAATTAGACTATTTTCCTTGACTGTTCCATTTAGGAGAAGGGGGAGCTGAAGGCTTTGATAATTGCACTGCGAGCTGAGCGTCTGTCTTGTAAAATAAGCAGAGAGAGCAAATGTTATTGCCCAGGCTTTGAGGAATGCCCTTGCTGCTGAAGCCCAGCCTTTCTCTCCTGAGGTTAGATGCTGATGGTTGTAGCATTGTTTTCTTTGCCTTTTCGAGCGTGACTGCCTGAGCCTGGCTGAGATTGACGTGGGCAAACCTTGGCTGCCAGCTCCGAGAGCCGCTCGGGGACTGTAAGTACATGGCACTATCACTTCTTCCCATGCACCAAAATTGCATGTGCTTTGAATTGTCCCAGCGTAATGCGTCTATATTCATCATTGCTCCCTTATCTTGTTTGGCTCCTATCTACAAGGATCTGCTTGGTTCTCCTCTGCACCTTAAATTCTCTTTTATCTCTCCACGTGACACAGCCGAGCCTGCAAACAGCTGGAGCGCCGTTCTGCCTGCAGCTGGATGACAAGCAAACCTTTGGCCCCCATATTTTGCACCAAGCATGGGGTTGTTGCCATTGCACAGGTGATATGTGGCGACTGAGCACCTCAGCTTTGCTCACTTCTGTGTGCAAAAGCCCTTCATCTCATGCCAAAGCAGCCTGCCAGCCACAAGCCAGATGCACGGGGAGGTCTGGCTGTTCCATCCTTAAGTTCTGTGCTGATCTTACGCTGCAGGTGGGTTTTTGCAGGTAGGTATTAAGATGAGACGATATCTTCCTCAGTGATCTAAGTTACTTCCCCTTCTTCTCTCCTTATTGTTGGAGCTTGTTAAGTAAAACACAATTGGCTCTGGATGCCCTGGCCACAATGCCAGCCTGTCTGCCTCTCCATCACCCTGCTCCAGCACATGGTGGGATGTGCTGGCTCTATGTAAAAGTGCCACCCCAAGCTGATTAGCTCCATGAATCCCCACTGATAACACAGCCTGCGTGGGATCACCAAACAGGGACCCGCATACAGGGAACAGCTGCTTAATCAGTTCAAGCGGCTGGGAACCAGTTGACCGCGCATTAAGTATTCTTTGATTCACTTTAATTGGGACATCTCAGCGACCCCGACGTCCAGCAATAAGGACAGTGGGAAGCTGATCAGACAGCTCGTTAACACTCAATTAATGCTGCTCAGCTCAGCACAGCAGTAACATTTAAAAAATGCATGTGTGCAGCCGAGGTGGGATGAAACGGTGCTGGCAATTTCCAGAGTGCAGGCACTGAGATCCGCGCGGCGTTAACTTGGTGTGCGTGTGCAATTGAAGTGGAATTAAAAGTTGAAGTGCAGTTTCTCGAGGTGAATGCAGTCACTTTGCACGGCGCAGAACGGGCTCATTGCTAATTTATAGGTGCAATTAAAGCGCACTAAGAATAAAATTCATAAATCTTTAGCTAACTGACCGTGATTTCTCTGAAAACTCTTTTTGTTCCTTCTGATGCAGGCGATGTGGGCACCCGGTGTGCCTGGAATAATAATGGTTCTCTCTTCCCCCTTCGTGCTCTTCCCTGTCAGTCTTTGTGGACTTTATTAATCTGGTGGAGATGTGATGGCTGTGTGTTGGCACGCAGCTTTTCTCCCCCTTGGTTGCTTTCCCATCATTTCCCCCTTGGCACAGAGCAGCTGGATGTGGGGATTCCCATCACTTCGTCTCCCTAATGAGCTCTGAGGCTGCTCATGAGCCTGTTGGCAGGGCTGACCCTGCATAGACCCTCCCTCTGAAGGGACATGGCCAAGGGATGCCACTCGTCCCTGTCAGAGCTGCTGTATGCAGCTCCATCCAACTGTGCATCTCTGCCAACTGCCATTCATTTAAGGGCCTGATTTCCCTTCCCTTCCCTTCCCTTCCCTTCCCTTCCATTCCATTCCCTTCCCTTCCCTTCCCTTCCCTTCCCTTCCCTTCCCTTCCCTTCCCTTCCCTTCCCTTCCCTTCCCTTCCCTTCCCTTCCCTTCCCTTCCCAAAACAGCACAGCTTAAACACAGCGCTGCTGAGCAGCATCTCTCCTCCTCCTTCCATGCCTCAGTTTCCCCCCCACATCATTACAAGAGCACTTATGATCACTTTTATCCTCCCAGAGGAAGGAGGGTGGATGGATGGGAGCAGTAGGACTATGCCAGCAGCAAAGCCCATGGATGGAGGCAGCTCTGACCATCTCTTTGCTCCCTCCTTGCTCTGTAAACGCTTTGCAGTCCGGGTGCAAGCACAGAAGTGGAAAAGCCCCTATTATTCAGAACGGCGATGATGGAAGTAAATCTGTTGCTTTGAAAGGAGGGGCAGAGGGCAAAAATCAAAGTTATTCCTTTTCTTCCACCTCCTGCCCTTGAGTAGGAGCTGATAAAAATCCAAAGGCAGGTCTCTGCTCCGCCAGGAAATCAGACTCCACTCCGCCTTTGCCTCAGAGCCGTGCAGATAAAATATTAAGCAGCGGGGCTGGGTACAGCAGCCATAATCAGATGAGTAGTTAAAGGTCTGGCATCCTATGGGGACCACGTGTGATTGATCAGCCCCTGCAAAAATAAATAACCCGGCTCTTCAGATCTATGTAGCAATTTTAAATGTTTAATAAATCTGGATGTATGGTGAAGGATAAGTCGTCACCTCGCGCTCCGTGCCTGTGATTGTGGCTGAATTCATCATGCTCTTTCTTTCAAAGGACTCCAGATCCTGCTGATAGACAGCGGTGGCAGCCTTTAGAATTCTTGTCCCATCTTTATCTCGCTGAGGTGTGATAGGAGCTGGGCTGGGGACCGGCCGTGCTTGGGATGCTCTGATAGCAAGCAGGGAGTATGGAGGGGGGGGGGGGCACAAAACACAGCCCTGCTGCATTTGCTGACTCCAGGTTTGCAGAAGGAGGATCTGAAAGCAGCTCCCGGCCACGAGGACTTGCTCATCAGCTGCAAACTTTTGCAAGCTAAAGCCGAACTTAATCCAGAGCTCCATCCCGGCAGAGGGAGCCGCAGGGACCTCTTAACAAGAGAACCCAAATCTCGCCCTATTCTCGCTTTAACCGGGCTGTTGCAAAGCACCTTTGGGGTCGGGCAGTTGTCCCTGCACGTGCATTGCTCTCTTGGTTAATTACCCCCAGCTGATTGCACAGCTCTATACCCGTCGGGCTGTACCCAGGTGCGCTGCATTGGCCCCGCTCCCCTATTGGTCGGCCAGCAGGTGTTAATTAACGCCCGGCTGTTAAATGGGCTGCACGAGGTGGGGGTGGGTCTGAGGGTCTAAAGTTCTGCCCCTGTGAGACACAACGGGGCTCGAATGGAGCTGGAAAAGCTGCTGATAGAGCGATGGGGAACCCGGTCCTGTGTGGAGGTGAGTGATTTCCAGCTGTGGCAATGTGGGTTTTGGGGTGTTTTTGTGCTTTTGGAAGTTGCTGCTTCTCCACGAGGTTGAGCAAAATGGCGGCTCTCTCCTTGCCCCTCTTTGCACCCCCCCTGATGGGGGCGTTGATCACAGCTGCCTTCATTACTTTAGCATCCCATACCAGTTTCCCCCTCCATTTTCTTCGTTTTCTATTAAAAAAACCCTTCCCTCATGGAAGTGAAAGCCTGAAATACAACGAATTAACCATCCAACCCAGTGAGTGGGGGAAAAAAACACCCAACAACTCAAGGAACTGGAGTGAAAAATGGGTTGGGGGGGGAACAAAACCTCGATAAGAAAAGCAGGCAGGTGTTGGAGCACAGCAGACAGCTATGGGAATAGAGGCATAGAGTGGTGGTGAAATAATTGTGCCCCTTCAGCTGAAGTCCAGCTCTGCTTTCTGCCTTGCTAACCCAAGCCTGCCATCCTCTGTTAGCTCCTGCAATATTTTATCTGCCAGCTCTGACTCTGTTTTCGGTGGCGACGGTGAGGACTTGATTAATTAGAAGAGATCTCTTTTTACCCAGCCAGCCTGGCTCTGTGGGGGGAAGGCAGGGAACTATTTAAAGGGATGAAGATGTAGTGCAGCAGCTGCCACCTCTCTCCATGGTTATGTGCTCACTCACCTATCTGCAAATCCATCTCCTTTTGCCCTCTGCCAGTAAATCCCAGTGATTGCTGGTGCAGAGAAATAAAAGTAGGATGGGTTCCCATTGCAGGGCATGGGTTGTTGGTGAAAGCTGAGTGTGAATGGACCCCATGTGAGGTTTGGGGCTCACCTGTGTGCTCCTCTTGTTGGTTATAACACTGCCTATGGAGGTATGGATTGGGGGCTGTGGGTCTCCAGGACAAACCCAGTGGTATGGGCAGGTTGGCAGGAGCATCCTCTCCATGTTTCTCGGCTCATTATGGCCCAGCTTTGCCTTCCAGTGACACAGGTAATGAATCCTCTGCAGGGTGCCTGCTGGCTTTAATAAGCTGGAATGAACCGAGGGGGAGAATTAACCTGGCAGGATTAGCTCGCTCTGCGCTGGGATGCTGGGAATGGCTCATCCTGTGCCGTGCAGGGAATTTAAACACTTCTGCTTCAGAAAGCACTGAGAACCGGCTGGGCAGGAGCATGCAGGGCAGCAGCACCTTGCTTTGGTGGCTTAGGATGCTGTGTGTACCTGCTTGGGAGGTGTGTGAGCAGCACATAGGGCTGGTTTTGGCTCAGGCTCCTGAAGGCTGGTTTATCATAGCACTCAAATGTAGAGTGAGAGAACCTGGTGCCTGAAAACCCTGCAATTATGGTGTATTTGGTTGGGTATTTTGGTTTCTTGTTGTCAGCAAATGGCTTGGTAATGCAGACCCCTGCGTGTTTAATGCCAGTGGGATGCTTTGCTTCTATGAGCTGCAATGGGGCTGTAGCAGAGCTCCCAGTGCTGCTGCTGCATTGCTCTGCCACCCCAGGCTCCCTGGGGTCACCCTTCTGTGCTATGGGGCAGCACAGGGAATCTGTGCATTGCACTGTATGGTGTTGCAGGGAGGGGGTGGATGCATGGGATCCCTGCTTTTTGCTTTGCTTCCCACCTGTGCACAGGAGACCTTGCTCCACATGTGCATGCTAATGAGCCCTGCATGCAGTTCTTAGGGCAGAGCCTTTAAAAACAAGCATGGGTTTTTGAGCAACCCTTGATGGCACTGCTTGTAATTATCATGTAATTGGTGTAATTGAGTGCCCAGGGCCCATCGTTGGGGCTGATTTGCATGTTCATAACACTACATGGGGATAGCACCAAACCTTCCCTTCCTGTGTTTGTGTGGCTTTTAGGGTTTGGGGTTTTGGGGCCCTTCCTCCTGGTGGGAGCAGAATGAGGTTTGTGAATTCCTTGTGGCCTCACCAGCTCCTGTTGGGGGTCCAGTGCAGCTCTCCATTATTGATAACACCCAGGCTCTAATGAGCTCCCAGTTTGGATTAGCAAATCATTTGCAAGCTGATCTGGATTTTGTTGGAACATGGCTGCTCCTCTGAGGGACTTGGCAGGGTTTGGGCTGCTGCTCATGCAGGGTGTGATATCCATCCCTCTGACTGAGGGTATGGTGTGTGCTGCAGGGCTCCAGCATCAGCCCTGGGGGTGTACCTCCTCTTTGCCCCTAACTTGGGTTCCTGGCAGCATGACACCACATCTAGGTTTGTTATAATTCCTATACAGCATCTCTGGGGGTTGCTTTGTGTGCATTGCTGTTGATGGGTGCAGTCCTGCTCTGCTCCCCTGCAGAAGGAGAAAAGCAATCCCATGAAACAGGGCTGGGCAATGCTATTAAATCCACTGGGGATTTGGGAGGGTATTGTTTGTGCTTCTTGAATAATGCCTTTTGATGTGTAATAATATATTGTGCAGTTCTTGATGGCCAATATCACATTTATTTTAAATGATGTAATCAGCCCTCGGTGTCTCAGTTGATTTAGTCAATTAAGTTTTTAACCTCATGTCTTCAATCTCATCTGTGAGTAATTTAAATGTGGTGATTTTAATGGAAGTACATCTACCTGTTCATTTATCCAGACATATCATTGCCCTTTAAGTCTTCTCGTGTTATAGGGACCGGTGATGCTTTTTCTCTTCTGCCTGGGGGTGTTTATCAGCACTGAGGGGTCAGTAATGCCCAATAGGGCAGTTGGCTTTTTTCTCAGTGCAATCCATATATAACAGATGCAGTGATTTCCAAATGGAAGTGGCATGTACATGAAGGCTTTCAGAGGGGGATGGTGGGCTTGTGGGGCTGTGTTTAACCCTGATTGATCATAGAATGGCTTGGGTTGGAAGGGACCCCAATGGTCATTAACTTCCAACCCATGTGCTGCAGTAGAGATGGCAGTAGTTACCTCCCCAAAGTCAGTGTAGGCACAGCATCCATTCATGCAGTGCTGCAGGTTTTTGTGTGGGAAGCATGTCCTGGTTGGGATTGCCTTCACCCCAAACCCAGCTGTGCTGCTGTTACCTTGAGCTTGGGGGCTGTAAAGCAGCCATGTCCCTATAGGAGCAATGCTGGGTGTCCATGCCCCATCTCTTTCCCAGCAGGGTGGGCTGGGAGGTGTCCCTGGAGGAGCCCCAGAGCCCTGCCCTGCTCATGGCTCAGACTAAATTCCAGCTGTGAAAATGCAGGTGATGTTTTCTAGCCTTCGTTGGTGTTGCTAAGAGAAATCAAGATGAATGACCCAGGGCTCTTTGCTGGCTGCCTTTGCCTGCTCCCAGCCACGCTCCTTTCTCTGAATGGGATTTCTCAGCACTGGGATGATGCTGTGTGAGCTCAGGGTTGTGTCTGCTCCGTTGATCCCATGGGAACATCAGCGGTGGAGTTATTGGAAACCCAACCTGGGGATGCTGTCATTGGCTCTTTGTTCCCATTTCATAGCTGACATCCTGAAAATACATTTTCTTTTAGTTTTTGAAATGAAAATGCTTAGAAGGGGCATTATACAGTTTGCTTGCAGAAGGCAGCCTCCCCTCCCCCTTAAAGCCACCCAAAAATACTCATTTTTAAAACTTAGAGTGGAAAACGCGAGCAGTTTTTGATAAAAGCATTTCTATTCATGAGCAGCAGCTCGCAGAGATTTGCAAGAAATAAATAGGTTTTGGCAGCGTCGTACGAAGGGATGGGGAAGGTTTGGAACTTGATTTGGTGTCGTTTCACATGGAATCTTAGAACAAATTCACCAAGAGGAGTGTCAGGGGATGATGTGTTCCTGTCTATCCCCAAACCAAACCTTGTGATGCTGGGGGGCTGCAATGCTGAGCTGTTAATTACCTCCTGGTTGTCTTTTGTGATGCTTTGCTCCTTGGAGATCTAGCTCCATTTTGCCCTGGGACATGCTCACCACTTGCTGGGTGCATTAAAGAGCTGGTCTTGAACTCCTTCCAGTTTATTAGCAGGTGAAGGGCACTGTGCAGTGTCTCATTGGAAAGTCGATTTCTCCTGGCTTTTCAATAAATGTGTCGCCTCGTTATTCTTAACGAACTCCACACATAACATACAGCAGAGGGATGCAGTGACGTCGGGTGAAGCTGGTTTTGCAGCAGTGTTTGGTCTCATCGTTCATGCTCCATCTCCTCCCAGTGTGGGATGGGGACCCTGGGCAGTCGAGCTGATGCTCCCTGCTGTCAGACCCCACCTGGTCTGAGTGCTCCATTATGCACAGATGAGTGATTTGAATGGCCATGCAGAGGTGCTCTCGTGTGTTTTCAGGCTGGTGCTGGCTCTGTCCTGCCTTCATTCTTGCAGGGTTTCTTGCTTGTTTGGGGCTGTTTCTGCTCCTTCAGCCACAGGTGCCATAGAGCTGCAGATGTTGGGGTGCAGTAGAAACCCTCTGTGTATTAGCAGCTTGCCTTGCTCATGAGGAGGCAGCTCAAGCCTTAAGTCTGCAAAATGAAGGGTGTTTGTGTTTCCAGCAGGGAATTGCTCGGAGCCCGCTCATCCCCCACGTGTACCTAAACACATAAGGGAGAGCACAGAATTGCCTGTGCCATTTTCTTTTAAGCAAGGATTCAGCTGTGGCTCTGAAAACAGAATTAGAGGTAGGGCTTAATCATACGAGCTCTGGAAATAGGGTAGATTAAATCTTTTTAAGGAGGGTGGCTAAGCACTTTATTTGCTGTGCAGGAATCTTCAGGGGGTCAGAGACCAGAGAAACTAGATTTAAAGCTTTTAAATTCCTTTTTTTTTTTAAATGTCCTTTCACAATGTGCTGTTGGAAAGACTTTAAAGTTACGATTAAAGAGGCAGAAGGATGGATGGAATGGAGACACTTGTTGAAAACAGGCATTAATAATGTGTGGTGTTGTTCTAATCCTTAAAGCGTGGCTTTGCTCTAGGGATGGAGTTGTTTTGGGTGGGGAAGACCTTCTGGTGCATTGCATTTACATCCTCATTGCAGGGGATGTAGGGCAGTGTGTAAGGCAGGGTTGGCTTTAGTGTGGAACAGGGATTTGTTCTTACAGCTCAGTGCTCCCCATACTTTGTTGGGGTGGGGGGTTTGGTCCCATTTTGTTGCCTCAAATGCAGCCTGTTTAGGGATGTTGCTTTGATCCCACACTGCTTGTGCTGGGAGTTCTTCGTGCTCTTAACTAGTTTTGTTGCAGCCTCATGTGTCCCCAGATGAACCCCTCTGTACCCCCCTCCAGCTGCACAGCATCCTCTGCTGCCCACCCCATTTTTAGAGCCCAGTTCCACCGAGCAAATGAGGCAGCACATCCGATCCCTCCTCTCGGTCTGCCAGTGAATTAGCACTCCATTAACTTAATGAGAGCTCTCCCAGCCACCATGGGTGCAGTCAGTGCGTGGTGCTGCCAGCTTGGGGGTGGGAGCCAAGCTTGGCTGAGCCTAGAGGGGCAAAGCTGAGCCTAGAGGGGCAAAGCAGATCCCTTGTGGTTTTTCCAAGGGGTTTTGGGGCTGTTGAGGCTTTGTATTGCTGCATGGCTCTGTGTTAGTGTTGGGCACGAAGGGGAGGGATGCAGGGGGTGGTTGGTGTGTACACTGGGGGTGCTGTGATGTTCCCAGATGTGGCACAGAGCTGTGTGTCATTGCTTTGTATGGAGAGGACTTAGTGGGGCTGGGTGTCCATCAGAGGGATGTGCCATCTGTATGGCAGCCCCCAGCAGTGCCAGCTCCCTGCCAAGCCTTTGTTTGCTGACAGAGGTAAATGTGCAATTTCATGGTTTGATTACAGCAAATGTAGCTGACAAAGTTCGTGAGCTGTTGGGGGGAGGTGAGAGGAGGGGCACGACATGAGGAGGACATGAAGGTGAGCTCTATGTGTCTCAGGGTTTGGGTGCAGTGTGGGGCTCAGGGAAGGGGTGCAAGGGGACAGTTGCATCCTGTGGTGGTGCTGCATGTACTGTGAGCTGCTTGCTAGGCTGGGAATCTTCTCAGATGGCTTCTGGAGCCATTGGTTATTACATGGAAATGCTTCCAGGGATGGAGCCCGGATGCTGCAGTGGCAGACACTGGGAAATAGTGCCATCTGGGTGCCTTGTTTGAGCCCCTTGCCTTGGTGTATGAGCTGGGTTTTCTTCTGCTGTTGCTCTCTCTGCAGGCTGCCCTGTGGGTTTGGGGGCTGCCTTGAGAGCAGATCCCCTGCAGACCCCAGACCCCAGGCTGGACACAGCTCCCAGCAAAGGCTTTGCTCCTCCAGCAGCCTGCAGCCAATGCATTGCAGCGGAAACCAAAAGGCAAAGTGTCAGGAATGATCTAAACAAATATTAGCCAATTAATATTACATGCAGGGGAGCTCAGGGGGAGGAGGAAGGGGAGATCTTGCTGGAGGATGTGCAGCCGTGCGCTACCTGTCTTGCATGGCAATGGCTGAGAACCCCAGGTGGCATGAGCAGGAACCAGCAGCGTGCTTGGAAACAGCAATGTGGGTGTGAGCACCCTGCATGGCTTGGGTTAACTTTGCTGGACCAGACTGGTGTATTTCCAGCTTGGAAAATGCTGTTGGGTTTCACTGATCTTTTTTTCTGGTGTTGCTCAAGGAAAAAGAAACAAACCCAACCTCTCACTGTCAGTCTGTTGCTATGTGTGGTTGTGGATTCAGGCCACAGATACCAAATGCTCCTATTCCCTGAGGGAGGCAGTGCTGGTAGGAGAACAGGCTCTGCAGGGTGTGGGACCTCAAGGTCTGGTGCTGTTAAGCCTCTTCTTAATGGATATAGTAAATGAAGCCTGGGGGTGTGGGAGGGTGATGGGAGCTACCATAGAGCAAAGCAGTGATGTCTCACCAGGGTCTCAGATGCCAAAACTCTTAAGGGGAGGAGCTCCAGGCTGACATGCAGAGCATCAATCTTGTTCTGATGATCTCTCTATGAAGAAATCCCGTAGCTGCTGTCTGTGTTTGTTTAGCATTGCCTTTGGGTGGTAATTAGCACCCTCCGATGGGGGAAATAGGGACTTTGAACTTTTCTGTTGCTCTCCCCATGGGCCAGCATGGCAGGAGGGGTGTGCTCCAGCTGTCAGATTGCTGCTCTGGAGGATGCTGCAGGCATAGGGTGGAGATGACAGCTTGTAACAAGTCCAGCTGTTAAATAAATAAACGAAGCAGCTCTCACCCTTAATTCTGTGGGTTAAAAAGTGTTTGCAGAGGAGGCTTAATGAAGTGTGAGAAACACAGCACCCCAGCAGCCTGCTGCCTCTCCTACTGCTGCTGGCTGAGTGGCCAATCTTCCACTTATCTAATGTGTGGCCGCGGTGCTTTTGAGGCAATAGATCTTTGCATCCATTTGACTGCATCAGAGCGTGGGGAATGCAAAAGGGAAAGCAGGGATTAGCTGTTTTGTTAATGAATCCCAAGCTGGAAGTGTCTTCTGTGCATGTGTGGGGAGGAAACTTGAAGGTGTATTGGGAGACTGGGGGCAAGGCAGGATGGAGCTAAGAGATGAGACCACCAACAGGCTGCACTGTGTTGTACTCCATCCAGTATCCAAATCTCAGTTCTAAGAGGATCATCAGGTGCCTGTTAGAATTACCCTGACATGAACAGTCAGTCAGAAAATGTACATTCATTTGAAAGGTCAAGTACATCCGATTCCTGCATTCGCTATGCTGGGGCTTATTCTTTCAACTTGGCCTTCTTTAATGAGATTCTTGTTTCAAAGCACCGCACGCGTGCTCAGGGTTCGGCAAAGTCAAGTATGGCACAGATGGTTTTTGTTCCCACATTTCCCCTTTCATCTGGCTGCCCTTTGGAAGAGGGTTTTGCTCTGTGCTGGTCAGTGGGGATGCAGCAGGATGGGCAGGGAATGAACCCTGTTGCAGGAGGGGAGATGAAGATGTGATAACAGAGCCATGCTCTGCTGACAACATGGATGTAAATGGAGATGGGACTCGATGCCCTGGGGTACACAACTCCATTGGAAACCATGGCATAGAGAAGGCTGTGTTCAGCCTGCAATGGCGTTTCTTGATTAAATTAATGCCTATTGATACTTCTCCTGTTGTTTTGACTTCACAGGCTGTTTGAATTCAGTCTTGTCACAACAAAATACAAAGGAGGTCGCTCGGAGATTGATTTTATGTTCCCCCCCCCACCCCCCTTTTTAATCCTGTCTTTGAAGAAGAGTGTTTTATACATTTTATTTCCTTAACTTTCAGGTTGACAGCCGGGGAAAAAGGCTGTAAAATGTTTAAAAAGTGTGTTGTGCAAATAATTATGCTAAAACGCTGAGCATCCATGATGGGAGGAAGATGCTTGTTGATTGTAAAGTACGAATCAATTTTCTGCGTCACCAAATTACCGTCATCGGAGTCGGCTTTGCTGATTTATTCCCTTGGTTGATGGGTTGGTGACTGCAGGCTGCTTCCCCCGGAGAGGGTTTTTGATGGGTGATGCTTTGCTTTTCCCCTTTGTTGTTGTCCCCCCCTCCCTTGCGATCTGTTCTTAAAGCGGAGCCTTTCATGCACGCTGCATCCCAAAATGCTCTGCCAAGTTAAATAATGTAGTCACAAAACCAAATATTGAATAATGACTGAAGGGGAGGATTAAGGGAGACAGCTGAGCAACAGCACAGGATGAGGATGCGGTGTGCTGGGAGAGCCCCCAGGACCACATCCTACATCCCAATGGGTGATGGGATGAGATGTCAACCCATCCAACCTTTATCAACACCAAGCCTTGGCTTGGATTTAGGTCTTTCCACCCCTCCAAATCAAAATGGCAGTAGAAGGAATGCTAGGTGTGTTTTCCAGTCTGGCTTTAACCTGTTGGGCACAGCAACCACATGGTGGCTGGTTATGCAATACTTATATTGCAGAATGAGGGCTCTTGATGTAGCACAAAAAACTGATGTAAATGGCTTTTGTGTATCTAGAAGAAAATCTACTATTCCACTAAATCAGAGCTGGAAACTCAACAGGCAGGCTATGAATTCAGGTGGTGTCTTTGCTGTGATAAATTCAAGATACTGGTTGGGAAAGAAGCATCAGGGAGGGTAATGGGACCTTCTTTTATTCTGGTTGGTCCGGAGCAGTTTGAAATGTTATTTAAGATGAATTCCAAGGTGATGATTTACATGGCAGGTGACACTGGAAAGCAAATTATTCTAGGAAGAAGCATGAGATGGGATGTATTTACTGCCTGTCCGGGCAAATTATCCACTCTCAGATGTCAGCCATGTGTTTGTGTAGAAAATGCCTATGTCTGAAATAGCATATAAAGTGGATGCCCGAAATAACAGCTAATAAAAGTGAAACCCCTGTGGCTGTTGTTGCATCCTTTGCACTGACCTCTTTGCAGCTCAGCCTTTGGAGGAGCTGATGTCAGGGACGATCTGAAGGTGGTTTTGAATGAGCTCAGAGTGGTTCAGGAATGGAGATGCAGTTTTCCAGCCCTGACCGCTCTCATCCCTTTGCACTGGGATCGCTGTAGGGCGCCTCTATCACAGATGGATCGCGTGTGCTTTTCAGATGACTTATTTCATTTTATATTTAATCCCGAGATGGGTTCCAGGAGGATTGCTTTTTATTTGTGTGCGTGCCCGTGGAGAGCTCAGGATCTCATCTGGCGTTTAATTATACACTTCTGTTATCTAGCAGGTATTGTAGGTGGATGTGTAAATTAGAGTACTTCTGTTTACATAGAAATGAATGTATGGTATAAAAACAATTTACTTGTAAAAGACTCATCCTGTCTCTGGAATATGTTTGAATCGTAACACAATACAAAGTAATTTAATCCCTCCAAACCCATACGTTGTTTGCCTCTCATTTTTCCAGCAAATTTTACCTTCATCAAAAGATAAATCAATTTGTAGCAGCTATTGGCAGCTATTTAAGCTGGCGAATTGAACAGCTTAATTAGAGAAAGTATATTAAAGGCTCAGGGAGAGGCTAGCGTGTTTTGTGCCTCCTCTGGGCTGTGCTGGTGGGAGGAAGATGCTGTTGGTGGAGGAAGCCAGGTGGAAAGCAGCTTTTGGAAGGGGTTTGGCTGCTGTTTGGCTGTGTGTGCCCTGTGGTTGTTAAGAGAGCCTTCCCCAAAGCTGTGACTTACCAAGGCTGCCCTTTCTGCAAGGGTTGGCTTGAGCATGTGTGGTTTTCATAGAGCCATTCAGCTTGGGAAAGACCTCCAAGGTCCCACTGTGCCCACTGCCCACATTGCTCAGTGCCCCATCCCCATGGTTTCAAAGCATCCCCATGGGATGGTGACCCCACTGAGCCTTGTGTAGCTGTGCTCAATTTCTCCTTCTGAGAAATTCTTCCTAATATCCATTTTGCTGAGCTGAACTCCCCAAGACTCGCAGCGTGTGGGATGGTTTACAGTTTAAAACATATATATTTATATTTAGCTAATTTTAAGCTTGAACTTGAGGTGCTTAGAAGTGGAGTTGATATTAGGATAGCCTCGCTTAAAAAGGAAAGCATTGTCAGTGCAGACTAAGGCGTCATCCATCTGTTCCTGAATCTGTTATCAGCCAATGTTCCATGTCTCTGCTGCAGTTTGGGGATCCTGATGGGGGAGGCAGCAGCTTCATGTGGGCTGTTCCTTCCCTCCTTTGCTTGGGGGCTTGCTTGCACCCACCTTGATTTTGCATAACTTGGCAATGTTGGCTGCTCCTCCCTATGGGGACAGGGCTGCAGATGGAAGTAGAAGGCCAGAAGAGATGTTATGATGGGCAACAGCTCACCAGGCTGCTCAGAGCCACATCCAGCCTGGCCTTGAATGCCTGCAGGGATGGGGCATCCACAGCCTCCTTGGGCAACCTGTTCCAGTGCATCACCACACTGCCTCAAACTTCATATGTTTTATATATATAACCTCATTGCAGATGGCTTGTTGTGCAGTAACGTGTGTGCATCTGTGCACTGCTGGTGTGCACAAGCACTGTTTTTCTTGCCTCAGCACAACGATTTCCTAACGATCTCTTACCCATCTAAGACGGATTGCTTTTCATGGTTCAGTGGTCGCAGCTCAGACATCCATTTCAATCAATAAAACAGTCAAAAGAGAGAATAGATTTACTTGTTTCTGGTTTTTTACATTTAATTGAAAATTTTCGAGTGATTACAAACACAGATATTGTACAGATTGCAGAATTTAGAAGACAATGCGTGCCAAAAGAAAAATCTCCTGAGCCCCGAGCACCCCTCTTCTCCCTGCTTTGTGTCTGTGTAGATTCTTCTTTCTCCTGGCTTGTAAAACCTGGTTGGATTTAATAGAGTTTCACCTAGACATTGCATGGAGCATATGCAGCAGGCTGTGATGAGCACTGTGAAATCCTCTTACCTGTGATAGGGAGAATCTATTCCCATCTCACAGCTGGGGCTCCTGAGAGGAGCCCAGCAATGCCATGGTGCCATGAGCTGGCTGGTGGTGGAAAAGGGCTGTGGAAGCTCTTCTGTTCCAACCACAGGGGCTAAATCCCCTATAAACTGCCTAGATCGCAGCTTGGAGTGATGCCTGAGAAGCTTCCCTTTCTCCTAGGGGGTCTCTGGGGAAAACTGAAAAGCCAGGCTTTCTCCCTTATTGTAAACTTAATAAACCTGGAGGCAGTGCTGCAGCTGAATATATAAAACCCGGTCGTCTGATAAGCTGAATATGGGAAAAACTTCAAGAAGTCATTGAGACCCCTTGTGCCGTCTGCAAAATGAGGTCTGATTTCTCTCAGAGTTGTTTTTAATAGCTGGAATTACCAAAGATCAGCGTGTACTGGTTGATAGGACCGTGAGTGAGCGTCCTGTTTGGTGCCCATGGTGATATCATTTACACTGGCATTTATGCGATAACCTCCTGAGCACGCGGGTCTGCTCACAAATTAAAGCTGAACCTGGTATGCCTGGTGTGCTGCCTCCCAGACAGAGAATTTCCTGGATGCTTTTATTGTCATGTCTGATTTACTCAGTTATTCTGACTGCTGGAAGAGTGTTTGTTTCTGCTTGGACCACAGTGCGGCTCCGGAGGAGCTGCTGTCATCCTCTATCTCATCAAGTGCAGTGCTGACCAATGTCATCGGGTTGTGGTGAGCGTGGCTCCATGCTCTGCACAAATACAGGATGCAAATGTGGCCTGAAGTTGTACCAGGTTGGATATTAGGGAGAATTGGGTCAGGGTCTTAGATATCTCTTCCACCTTTAGTGGTTCTATGATCCCAGGGGGGAGAGGCCAATTTGATTGCCATTGATAAAAGCTGGTGGTAGGATGGCTGGGTCTCTGTGCTCAACAGATTGTGTGTGTATACATATATATGTATGAATATATATGTGTGTATTGCTGCTGCTGTAGAAGTTGCTTGATGAGTGGTGGTTCCTCCTCTGACAGCCTTCTGCCTCTCCATCCCCATGGCTGTGATGGGTTTGGGGTGGGTTTCCCTCACATTCCCTCCCCAGAAGGAAATGTTCCTCTTTAAGATGCTCATTTTCTTTCCTCCGATTTCTTTTTAAGTACCAAATCAAATCCTCCTTGAAGAAGGAGCTTCAAATGGAAAACTCGGGCCAGCCCAAATTAGGGGGGGACTTAATTTACTATGGTAAAAACACTTTGAGAGCTGCAGATGAAAACTGCAATTTAAGTGCCTAATATTATAATTATATACTGATGTGTTTTATTAATGGGATTGAATGCTCATAGCTTTGTAGTAATGAGCTTTTTTGAAGATCTGCATAATAGAGTTTTCTGATGGTAAGGACCCTGGCATGCTGTTCCCTCTCTAAAGCTCCTTGAAACTCATGGATTAGCCAGGGACAGGGTTAATTGTTGACTTGAGTAGTAATTAGTCACACATCTCATGGAGTAGCCCTTCTTGGGGGGGGAGCAGAACCCTAAATTCCTCTTCTAGGCATTGTGTGGATGATGGGAAGCCTTAATGTGGCGGGACAAGTGGCCCTTGAGTAAATGAAGTGTTTTGGGAAGCCTGGAGATGAAAGATCCCGTGTTGACAAATTAGCACTTGGCAGATTGATGGTATTGAAGAGCTGTGGGTTTGAGCAGTGCTCACATTCAGCCCTTTGTAATGTGGGGGAAGAAGTAATGCTCCTATCTTGTGCTTTGTATGGTCCAAGTCATCCCCACCCTACAGAATGAGGTGAGGTCAATGGAACCATTGGAATGTGATGCTGTGATGATTTGGTTTCTCTCTTCATGCAGCCAGTTCATCACAGCTGGCTTTGCTGTGAATAAATTTTGACTGGGATAAATCAACTTGCAGCATTAATTGTATTAATGGACGCATTAATTGTATAACAGAGCATAAAAATTCATGACTTCCTACAACTGCATAAGGGGAGCAAGGAAAATAAGGTAGCAAATTGCATTAGTGTTGGATCTCAGAGCTGGAAGTTCTGTTTCTTTCCTTGGTGTTCTGAGTCCCAAATTTCCACTGAGAGAGAGATTCATGTTTGGCTCAGCATCCTCCATGCATTTAGGAAAGGTCAAGGCTTGTTTTCACTCTTCTCCCTTTGTCGTGAACCCAAGATGTATTTTAATGGGCACCTCCATTCAAGATCCCAGCTGCAGGGAGATGACCCCAAGTAGATAAGCTGTGTTCTGCTCACTTCTTCCACCTCAATCTGCTGGGAGGAAGGCAGGAGGTGGGAGGGCTCCTGTCCTATGTGCTCACCTCTGTGCCCACGTCCCTTCTGCTCATCTCTTTCATGGTTGCTGTCAGTGATGAGATGGGAGAACTGGACAAGGAGGCAGTTCCAGCACCACCTTGTCCACCCCCACATTATCCTGACTTATTACATTGTAATAAATTGAACCATTCCACTTCATTATTTCATATTTGAGGAGATTTATAGATTGTCCTGGTGGCTGAAGAGGCAGTGATTAAAGGAGCAGTGTGCTAATGAATGAGCCTCTGCACAAAGCCTTTTTAATTAATGCACAGCCCAGGGGCTGTAAAAGGCTTGCTGATAACAAGCCTGGCCCATTCAGGACATGAACTGACAACTTTGCACAAAATGAAGGCTTATGTGAAGACATGAGTATGGTATTGAAACGGCAATTAAGGCTAATGGAATGATTTGCCTGCCCATCCATCGCTGCATTGCTGGCCCTCCTTCGGCATTCCTGGCCCTCTTTCTGCTCCAAAGTAATGGCAGGTGGAGATCTCATTTGGCTCTTCCAGCCTGTCTGTGCCTTTTTGTCTGTGCCTTTTACTTGTGTTGTGTGTCCTCGTTCTGCATGTACTCTGGTTTGCAGCGCTGGCGTGTGCTGTTGGACGGACTCCACGCTTCATGCTAGTTAATCTGTGATAAGAGACTTCCATAAAGTGCATTGAGATATGAGTCACAGGCTCAATAAACAGCTGTGATAAAGTGTAAGTAGCTGTAACACCAGGTACCTGTAACATCAGCCTCCCCAGCCACCTCAAGCAACTCTTCCTGCCACTTTCCTGATCTCTCACCAGCAGCATCCTTGCTTAGGTCTGCTGGTAGAGCTCTGTGTGTGAGCTGCTCGTGCTATAAAGGAATTTGTCCCTTCTGCCCCTGCAGAGGGACCTCAGGAGTGTCAAAGAGTAGAGCTTTGTCCTTGGGAAGTTGTCAGTTGAACGGCATAGAGCGATCGTGGCTGCTCTGCTGAGTTGTACCTATTGATGTCAAATGTGTGTTGCTCAATTAGGGTGGTATTTGAGTGTGTTTCATAGTGGCAACCCATGTCAACAAAACTCCTTTAGTCATAGAATCATAAAGTGATAGAATTGCTCAGGTTGGAAAAGACTTGATGATCTTTAAGTCCAACCACAACCCAACCACACTCCTTTAATCCATTGAGCAACATGGCAGCATCATGAGCTGCACCACACCAGGTGGCTCCAATGCTGCATAAGGCTTTTTGTTGGTATGCATTGGGAATCTTCTGTCCCTCTGAGCTCCTCCTGGGGCCTGGGAGAGATAAGGAGCCAAAAGTCCTCTGATGTCTGATCTTATCAGGGCTCAGGTCTCCATTTCACCTCACTGAATCCCTGGCAGGTGGAAGAAAGGAGTGTGGGGAGAGGAGCTGGAGAACTTTTGAAACATAAAATAAAAGCAAAAAAAAAATAATATATATATAAATGATGCTGCCTGTGGCCTGCAGATTTAATGATATTTACCCATTTGATTGATGAAGATGATGAATGAGGCTTCGTGGCCTGTTGAGGGTGGAAAGTCTAAGTACCAGGATGGAGAGTGAATCAATCACTTTTGCGGCTCCCCTGCCAGATGGGTTCATCAGTTAACGGCAGCTCCCAACAGGGTCATATATTACCCCTGGCTGAGGGACGGTGTGTCAGCTATGGCTGCTGACTCTTCCCTGCAGAGATCGATAACCCCATGGTGAGAGGAAGCAACACGGCCGAAATGAAACCACTAAAGCTCCTCTCTGACTTGATCCTCGCGTTAAATGTGGTTTGCTAACATGCAGGCTCCCATGAAATGAATAGCGAGGGTTGGGCTACAGGGAGCTGGGCCATGCAGCATTTAGTTCAGAGAGTGGCCAGGTAGGTGACAGGTGGAAAGTGCAATATCCAGCCTGATGCTCTGCTGGCATAACTTGAATCTATTAGCTCTTATCCCATCTTTGGGCACCTGCTGTTCTTTCTGGGCTGGTTCCTGTTGTGTTGATTCAGTATTTGCTAACCATTCCATAGTGAAGCACTTTAACTCCTTCTGTATCTTGATAAATATCCTTATTGAACCATCCAAAGGCTCCATCTTTTTTAGGCTGGGGCTGTAACCTTATTTTTAGTAGCATTTATCTTGCACAGAAGCATTTGAGGACATGCTGGTAAATATGGTTTGCCAAACAGCAGCACAGGACCATGTCACCAGTTGGGGACTCGGGATGTTCATCAAAAGTTTTAGGGTTTTATATTTCCCATGTTCTGCCAACCTTGTAAGCAAAGCTGGTCTGATTTATGGCTCCGTGTTACGTTCCTGCAGGATTTTGATATAAAATTCTCCTGGCTTTAACTGTCAAGTTTCACCTGAGTCCTGCTTGGAGGCCATTATTCTTTATGTTGTCATTTCTGAAGAGCCTTTTACAGCAGGAACTCAGCATTATATAGCACTTAATAACAAGCAGGTTACACTCCTGAGTAAAGAACATTCTGCTATGTTCGAACCTTTCATGGTGATCATTGCAGCTGTTGATATCCAGGATAGATACGCAGAGTGTTTTGCAATGCGTTTGGGTAGAGAAGTGCCATTCTGCTCCTGCAGTTTTTTGCTTTGTGATTTAAAGCTTCAGGAGGGTTTTCCATATGTCTGTGTTCAGTCAGGTTAAAGCCCTGTGTTGTGTCAATAGGCAATGTGAGGCTCCTGCTTTTGGAGCCATCCTTGGAAGGAATCTGTCCCTTTCTCAGCCTGGGGTGTCATGAAGGAAAGGAGGGTGAGGCTGATGGACAGGGATGTGTCAGTGCTGCTTTTGAATATGAAAGCTTCTCTCCTCAGGCTGGAATTGCTGGCTAAACTCCACATCTTAGATTCAACCCAATGCAGTCATTAGAGATTGGTTTAAACTCATTTTCTCCTTTTCATTAGCGCTAACCATTAACTCCGGGTAGTCCTGTTATTGATATAAATGTCTGTGAAACCTTCTGAGCTTTTGGCTTCAACAGATTTCATGAACTGGTTGGGGAAAGTTGTTTCTTTTCATCAGTTTCAGATTTGTCACTATTTTGGTGGAATCAAAGGGGATGCTCGTGTTGCAAGGCAGGGAGGACAGACGTACCAGATGTACTTTGTCTCTCTCATTCATTAATTCACATACATTTATCATAAGACTTCCTATTTGTCTCCTTCTTAAGATAAATAATCTCAGCCCTTCCAATCCCTTGTCATATGGTGACAAGAATGATTTAAGGACCTGGAAAAATCCCAAATGACAAGGGATACAGAGACTGGTATATTCAGTCTGGCCATCTAATATCCTGAGGGCTGGAGCGGAAGATGGAGATGACCAGATTGAATATACTTGTTTCTCTGCAGGTGTCCCACTGAGCAATGTGGGGATGAAGGCACAGATGCGCATCTGTCCACACAGTATTTCTGCATTTTTAGTGTGTTTTTGTAGCTTTGGGCTGGGCTGAGTGTGGCTTGAGAATGAAATAAGATGAATTCAGCAGGGGCTGGCTGTGTGGCATATTGGGTCCTGAGCGGAGACGTGGTTGCTGACCATGTCTGAGTTGCTTGCTGTGCTGATGTGATTTTTCTAACCTGACTGAGGTTATAGCTGCAGCATTTGTTTAAGATGTGATCTAAATTGCAAGGCCTCTCTCATAGGGCTTGGGAGAGCTGGTCTGTCTCATTGCTGTTATATTGTTAGAAGGCTTTGCAGCCCCACTTCCCTGCAGAAATACCCCCAAGCCTTTTTTATGTTATTTGGGAGGCTCAGCAGGGCTGTCACTGCCCTCACTATGGACAGAAGCAGCTCTGTTTTACAGTGCTAATCCTATCAGAAATCACTGCTTGTGCATCTCCAATAACAACTCCTGTCTCGAATTCTGCCACTTGGATGGTGGCTTGCACACATCCCTGAAGCATTTGGTAAACATGGAGCTAATCCTCCCCATGTCCTGGGATTGGTGTGAACAATTAGTTAATGCTTGTGTACTACTTGGAGTGATGTGGAAGGCTGTGATTCCTTTTCATAGCAGGGAAATGGGGTAACATGGGGTGTCTGGGTGCAATAGGAGGTATCAGTTCCTGGAGGGTTTCAAGAACCATGGAGATGTGGCAGTAATGGCCATAGTGAGGATGAGTTGGGGTTGGATTTGATGATCATTAGTGGTCTTTTCCAACCTTAATGATTCTGTATCTGTGTGCTAGGAGGGGTATCCATAAGGGTCATCTCCCACAGCACCCTTGCTGAGTTCCAGGTTGGTTTGTTTATGCTGGGAGCTCATATGGAACAAACTATTTGAGAAATCTTTCCTTGCAGCTGAGCCTAATTTGTCCTGTCAATTTGGTGCTTGCCTTCCCTCGCTCGTGTTTAGCCCCATTGATTTATTGGATTGCAGGAATATTAAGAACCTCAAACTATTAGTCCTGATTACAACTTCTTGGCGGCTTCATCACTCCATGTGCCCCACCATGTTCCTCATGGGGCTCTCAGGAGCTCCTGAGCACCCATTCCTTGCACTGATGCCTTTGCTGTTGGAGCTCCCCTTGTTCCTCTGCTGCTTCCCATCCTTTTGATCCTTTTGGTCATTACCAGTCATCCTGCAGACAGTACTGATTCATTCCTGTAATCAACATCATAATTAAAGGTCTTGAGGTCTTTTTTTTAATCTTCGAGTGGCTTGCACAGTCTCTTTCCTTCTCCCTTTTCTGGTTCCTGAATGCTTCCAGGAGGGAATGGGAACTTGATGGCTGTTCACTCGCCAGGAACACATTTAGCTCCTCTGGAGATAGGGAGCAAACAGCAAAGACGTGCTGCAGGAGCTTTGCTTTTGAAGCTGTCGCTGGCCTGGATCAGGAGAAAAACAGCCTCAGGCAGCAAGGGAGGGGGAGAGCAGGGAATTTGGGGCGAGAAAAGTGCTGAAAGGAACAATCTGCACACGGGCACGCTGCGTGCAGAGGATGGATGGGTGCTCTGCATAGGGCTGTGCATGTGTTTGCCTTGGGATTGGGAGGCTTTTTCTATAGGGATGCTCAGCCCCAGCTGGGTGCTGCAGTGTGAGGGTGCAGTGGAGCTCATCACAATGAATGGCTGCAGGAGACTCTCCTTGCCTGTGCTGATGGATGTGGAGGTGAACCTGTTAGAGATACTGTTTGTACCCAGGCTGGTAATAGATGAGCTTGTTTAGGGGGCGGTGAGGCAGGAGGTGACAGTGGCAGCAGGTATTCCGGTCACCAGACCCTCCCATCTGTCTTCATCGGCTTTTCCAGCCCTCCTGGCTTTTGCTCAGCATCCCCTCTGGTCAGCACATTGTGGGCAGGAGGAAAAGCTGCTTAAGAGGAATTACTTGGTGGGGGCAAAAAGAATAAGGAAATGCTTGTAGTGAGCCTGAAAGCTCCTTGCCATTTATACTGCTGGTCAGGGGGGCTCTGATCTCTGCATTGCCTTCTGAGTGATGCTGAGCATCACTAACCCTAACCCTCCCCTGCATCCACCTTCAGATTCAGCCAATAGAAATGGTCACGTTCCCTTCCAGCACTGCTTCAAGGGGTGCAGGTGCTGGTTGAACTGCTGGTGCCATATCCCCTCCTCCTTTCCTTCCCTCCTTTATGGGGACATAAGAGCTTCATTTCCAGTCCCGTCCGTCCTCAATCACTCACGGCCTGAGAAATATTTTGCAGAAAGTTTCCAGTCTGCTGGTTTGAGACTCGTGCACTCGTCTGGGCGAGCTGCAGTGAGTAATGGATGCTGTGTGCTCCACAAGGACCCGGCCGCTTCCCGACGAGAGGCTCTCAATCATGCTTTCCCAGCCCTGTGGCCACACAGTACTTCAGCCTAATTACAGCAACTCTGCTTAATATACTGCAGCCACCAGGCGTGAGGGGACTTTGGAGCTCTGATGTGTCTTTTGCTGCCCATCAGGCAGCTCTGTGTGCTGGGAAGCACCAGGTTCCCTCTGATGGGTGGGGAGAAATCACCTTTCTCTAGTGCTGCTCAGATATAAATGATCTGTGCCCTATTTTGGCAGTCTGCAGGAGTAACCGGTACCGGGTATCAATTACCAACATGGTGTTTTGGAGTTAGGCTTCATGACCCCAATGGTTCCCTTCCAACCTGGCATTTTCTATGGTGCTGCAATAAACCACCTTTCACAGGAGACAGCATTTGGAGCAGTAAATCTGTTGGGAACAGTTCTTCAGTCCCCATCCATCCATTGTAATGCCCATCTCCTGGGCTGCGGGTGCTCCCTGGTCCCACAGTGCAGTGCCTGGGTGAGCAGCACATACGTTACTGACTGAGCAGCCAGCGTGCTTAAGGAGCTAAATTTATTTCATTTTCTAAACTGCAGCTGGGAAAAAATAAGGAGCCATTAGGCTGTCAGTTGTCAGAGCTTTACAGGAGCATCAACGCATCATGTTTTTCTTTACTGAGACATTAAATGTGTCAAGACCTGTGATGGACTGTCTGGATCAAATTCAGAGGGCAGATGGAATGGTGAGCGAGGGCAGGGAGGTTGTTCTGGCCTCCCCCAGCTGTGCTGTTGTACACAGTGCTCTGCTTTGTGAAGCACAGGGGGCAAATCCTGCCCCTTTGTCACCATGCAGGTTGGGTATTAGAAGAGATTTCTTCATGGAAAGGGTAGTGCTGCATTGCACAGCTGTGCAAGGAGGGAGGTGGGGGGGTCACCATCCCTGGGGTGATCCGTGACCATGGGGATGATGCTTTGGGTTCAGACATGGGGATGCTGCAGCTGGGTGGGCTCTGGGGGGTTTTATACTTGTTATTGAGTTTGGGGGACATACCAAACCCACCCAAGGCCATTGCTGAGCAGATTTGCAAAGCTCTCCTGTTTGGTCTGCATGCACACAAAATGTACGGCAAATATTTCATTTCAGATGCTGGCATATTTGCACTGGCGCTGACTGCATTACATGTGAGTGATGAAAGGTTCTGTATAAATATGGTGTTTCCATTGGTATTGATTGCATTAGGATTGCAATTACATTTGCAATGGAGCCGACTGTATTATGTGGGTTGTTATATCGGCAGTCATCATCAGCGCTTGCCTGCGGGCACTTGCTTTCTCCTGGAGTGGGAATGGAGCTGGAGGTCGCTGTGTTCTGGCTGCACAGCTCCTGTTCCTGTGCACATCCCTGTGCTGGGGACAGAAACAGGCACATGCATAGAAAGACCTTTAAACTTTTGAGATGACACTGAAAAGTTCCTCCTTGCTCTCAGTGCTGACCTCCCCATTATAGAAGCTAATTTCTTCACATCATCTGGATAGCAAAATGCTTCTGCTCCTTCGATTCAATCTCTCTGACTCATGCTACTTTTCCTTTTTGTTTTGTGAGATGCAGTGCTGAGGGCTCAGAGGTGGTTTTTGATATTTTCCAAGTCAATATCCCTTCCCAGTAAGAACAAGATGTAGTGTGTGTGTGTGTGTGTGTGTGTGTGTGTGTGTGTGCTGGCACAGAGGAAGCCCCTTGCTAGAATGGGAAGAAAGGGACATGCAGGTCCCAGGTGCAAGCAGGGAGGGATGACTCTGCTTTTTGCTGCCCTCTGAAGCTTGTGTGATGGATGCCCTTTGCTGCCCTGCTTGTAGATGTGGTTTTGCTTTCTCTCTCTGGACTGGAGGGAGTTCAGTGCCTGCTCCTTGCCCGAGGCCAAGGAGGGCTCTGATGCAGGTGGATGACTTGAGCTCAGGCAGCATTCCCCCAGCTGTTAATGAGAAAGGGCACAGGGTGATGGAGTGACAGCAAGAAGGGGCAGAGGGTAGGGACAGTGGGAGATGAGGAGGTGAGAGGAGCAGCGACGGCTGCAGAGAATTCCTTCATCTATTGCTTAATTATGGAGGTGACAAGGAGGTGGCCTGGTGAGCCAGGCTATATGGCCCCTTTGAATGGTGGTGGGGATTTGGTTTGGGCTCTGCCTCTGGCCCTCAGCCACTGCCCTGCGGGTTTGTCATCACGTGGAGGAAACAAAATAAATAA
Source organism: Coturnix japonica (assembly GCF_054131305.1). Taxonomy (NCBI): domain Eukaryota; kingdom Metazoa; phylum Chordata; class Aves; order Galliformes; family Phasianidae; genus Coturnix; species Coturnix japonica. The sequence goes on from NC_140696.1 coordinate 4,954,315, forward strand.
AGAAGCACAATCCATAAAGGGGGTGAAAGTGCTGAGGGGGAGGAAAGGAATAGGAAGGGACGCAAAACGCGCTCCCTCGCTTGACAGTCCGCATGAGTTTGAAGTCAAAACATTCTGTGCGTGTCTGCTTTCTCCCTTGCTCGCCACCTGGTAGCTGTTATCAGATGACAATTTATTCCGGGCGTCCTCTTGGGAAGAGATTTCACAAGCAGAAAGATTTAAATCACAGGAAGGGCCACAATGGGCTCAGGGTGCCCATCCCAAGCTGTGCTCCTTTGGTCCCCTCCTGCCAATCCTTAGGCCATAGAAATTCAGCATCCAGCATCCTCCTGCTGGCTCCTGCACCCCTCAGGGTGTTCCTATGCAGGGCTGGCTGCTTCTCTCCTGCTTAGGAGCTGTCAGGACAAATTGCTGGTTCACACCGTCCTTTTTGTCTTAGCTTTTTGCCTTTGTTACAGAGGCTTATTAGTCAAATTATGAACTCCTCAAATGTTACTTAATTGCTAATGACACAGTAATAAGCTGCGCTGGGATCGTGCAATCCAAAAAACCCCTTTATCTTATCGAAGCGGCCACCTTCTCCATGAGCATTATGACTTTCCCCTCATTAGTGGGATTGTGCTATCGCAGCCTCACCGTGCTGCCTTCCCCATGCACAAAGTTGGATGCAGCCCTATGTGCCCCCCCTCGGGCTCTTCGTAAGCACTGAGCTGCAGCACGTTGGCAACTTCGCTTCCCCGACAGTGAAAATAGACTTGTCATGTTTGGTTTGGTTTCCAGCAGATGGGCTCACAAATAACTTCATTTGATGGTGGTGATGGGAAAGGGGGAAAGGAAAAGAAAATCATCACGATGGCTTCCCGAGAGTAATCCAATGATCTACGGAGCTACTCAGAAATTAAAGAAAAAATAAATGGAAAAAAAAGCATTGTGAATTATCTGACAAGAATGTCGGCGTGTCTTGAATGAAGTACTTGCAGCACGTAGCTCAATTGGTTGGAGTTCTTCGTGTGCCTTCCTATCTGGTGCATTGGAATATACTGTGGATGGCTGAGCCCTGCTTGTGGGGTTTGGATGGTGATGCATTGGGAGGGTGGAATTGAGACAGCTTTGGGCTCAGCTTCTCTACTGCTGGTGCAAGCAAAACCCTGACCACATTGTCCTGTAACAGTGCTGGGGTGATGCTTTGTGCCTGTTCAGGGTCTCTGGGTGAGGCGACTCCTGCGATGTGGGGCTCAGCCATGGGGCTGCTCTATGATGGCTGCAGGCTGAGCGCTCAGCTCTGGAGAGCTCTGGTTTCCTGGAGTTCAAAATGAGATGGCAAATTGAATTTGTTCATGAGCATGGAGGCTCTCTAGGGATTCCCTTTTAACTCACTAGGCTTGCTTTAAGGGACTTTTTATTCTCTCGCAGTAAGGATAGGCTTGGTGCTTCCTTCTTTCTTCCTTTATGATTTTTCCCTTTTTTCTCATGGCTCCTGCAGAATACATCCAAGAGCAGAAATGTCCCTTCCCCCAGCCCTTATCCCTACTGTCCTGGGTTGCTCTGCACGCTGCAGTCATCCAAGAGAGTTTGCTTTGCAGAGTGCTCTGAGGCACCTTCCATAAGGGCAGTGGGGAGGTGAGGTGATAATACGCATTACAGCCTGCCCCATCTCCCCAAATTCCTCACCTGGATATAGGGGGAAAGAAGAAAGCACACTGAGTTTTGTATAGCTGAGGGTAGGTGGGGCTGTATTTCTGCTTCCCTCTCCTCCTTATTTATTTGTATTGCTGCTGAAAATGGAGCCAGTGTGTGGCTGACCCAGCAGAGGCATCGACCTCTCCACCAGTGGACATGGCTCAGTTTTGCTGATATTCCAGTCCTTTGCTTACCCCAGCGAAGCACTGCGGTCTGCTAAACTCAGAGGGCTCGTTGTTAAAGCTAAAAGTAGTGTAACAAAACAGGAAACGAGGTGAATTTTGCTGCGCTTTAGGTTTTTGCTGTGATTTCAGTGTCTGGATTTGTCGTCGTTCTGGGAGCATCAGGACGGTGTGACTGTAAAATTCATTGCTGCTGAGCTTGACACTGGTGCTGGTACGAGCTGTTATACTCACAGCATGTCCCTGAGGCTGTAAACCCCAAGGACAAGAGGCAGCAAAGCCCTGGGTCTCTCCAGCAGCCTGCACCAAGGGGCTCTGACATGCATTGAGATCTGTGCTCAGAAAGGTGCTACTTGAAGGACAGAGTCTGGGGATGTTTGGATCTTAAGGTTTTACAGCTCTTCTGCCTTCAAACAATGCCTAAAAATACAAGTGTATGCAAATTATAAACTAATTTAGATGATGGAGCATGGGAATATTGCTCCTACTCCCCAAGCATGGCATTTCCAATCATATCTTCGTTTCATTTTTAAGCAAAGAAATCATAATCTTGACATGTTTATCATTCAGTGCCTGCTCCAATTATCTCTTTGGGTTCATTCTATAGTTCATAGAACTGATAGATTATGATCATGTTGTTAGGAGAATTGTGCAGTCATTATTCCTCCAGCTGGAGGAGAAGTTGAAAAACAATTATAAAGAACGATTCTCCTTTGGATTGTTTTGAGTTGGAGGAATAGGCAAGTTCCTATTACAGAGGCCAAGAGCTGCAAGGCTACTGCCACTCTCTGTTTTGATCTCCTGTGATCCAAACCAGATGACTTGTAAAGCTGATTTTCTCTAGCAAGCTCCAGTTGTAGTTATTATTTTTTTATGGGTTGATCATAGAGAGATGAATGCCTCACAAGACTGGAAACTGTGCAGAATGCTGATTTCCAGTTTAATTAGCTCCGGAGCAGAGGGGATGCACTGGTGTATGTCTTCTGGGAAGTGGTGGGGTTAGATCTTCAGACCCAAGGCTTGCAATCAAATAACACAACACCGGCATCTTGTGTGCACTTCTGACACGAAGCTGGTTGAAGCGTGGTTCCCTTTGCTGAGAGATTTGTTTGCTTTCAAAATCCTTAATGAGCCCCAGGGGATGGTGACCCCCCAAAGGAAATCAGTGCGGAAGGAGATGTGGATGCTGCAGGCAGTGCTGTGCTCCCAGGGGAGAGCTTTCCTTTGATCCCCAGAAGGAGCTCTCTAATCCCATCCATTAACACGAGTGGGCAGCCAGAGGCCTTCCTTCTGTGATTGATTGTCCCCAGAGGAATACATTCCCTTTCCATGCCTCCCATGCCCCAGCCCTGCATGCATGCTACTGAATATTTCAGTTACTTGACCAGAAGGGAACAGAATCAGACAAACTCCTTGTCGAGGCATCATTCCCATGCTTACATCTTCCCTCCTTGTCTCCCTAGGGCTTCCCTTCCCCTCCCATCTCCCAGCTGGTGCTCAGGATGTGGGAAGGTGGCCGTATCCAGTGCCTCAGCTGTGTATGTGCTTATCCAATTCGGGACTAGATGAATCCCCTTGTCCACCAGACTTTGTTTTGTCTTCTGGAAGCAGTCAATACTGGATGCCTGAGCAGATGTGTTTATTTAATAACACAACCCCTGTCAATATATACGTAGTTTGTAATGGGCTGGGTGTTCCGGAGCAGTGTGGGTGATAACTGATGGGCAGGAGGAGCTCTCCAGATGTGAAATGTTTTGTTCCTGGGAGGGGGGAGCAGCACCTGAAGGACTCAGGTGTGTGGTGGTGTTGTGGAGCAGCATCCTGCCTCTGTGCTGCTCTCTGCTTCCCTTGGGCTTCAGACATCTTTCTCTTCTCCATCCTCTCACAGATTTTCTTCATAGAATCATTCAAATTAGAGCAGATCCTTAAAGGCCATCTGGTCCCATTCCCTGCATTGCACATGGACACTCACAGCTCCATCAGGTGTTCAGAGCCCCATTCCACCTGACCCTGGGTGTCTGCAGGGATGTTGTATCACCATATCTGGCCAGGAGACAGCATGCTTACTTTGAGACCCATGATTCCTTCAGTAACCACAGCTTGTTTGTGCTGTTAGATGCCCCTCCATCCTCATGTGCCTTCAGAGGAGTCTGTGGATGGGATGATGGTTGGGGCTGGATGTTCTGAATGGTCTTTTCCAGCCTTACTGGTTCTGTGATTCTACAATGTAAAGCATCAACATTGTGGCACAGGGAGGTTAGCTGGGGGTTTGGCTGTTGGAGTTTGGCTCAGGAGTCAAGAGTACTTGAAACTTTAGAGAGAAGTAGTAAACATTATTTCCTATTTCTGGCTACCAACCACCTCCAGCTCCTGGAGCTAACAGGCTCCCTGTAGCTCTTTGCTTGTTAGTGTATGGTAGCTGGATAAACACGCTTTATTTCTTTATAAAGGGGAAAGGTTGTTTACAAGTTGTAAAACAGAATGGAAATGCCGTTTTCTGTCAGAAGAGTTCCACGAACAATAGCAAAATAATGTTTAAAAAGCCCTTGAAGTGTCCCTTTCAAATGAGAAATCAAAGCTCCGGGATGAATATTAAGCACGAATGAAATACAAGGTATTAATACTTATTAATGAACTAAGGAAAAAAAAGAAGAATGAAACGCAGGTGGAAGCTGCAGTGTGCGTCTGGCATCAAAACCTTTGTGAAAATGCTTGAGCTGGAATCCACATCTCCCCAGGAGGAGGTTGTGGTTTTGCTTTGAAATCAAGAGTTGGCCAAATCTCCCCTCAATCCAAACTCCTTTGCTTGCTGAATGGGAAGGAGGGGAAGGGTCCAGCAGTGGGGTCTAGGGGATAGCATGGGAGGAGCTGTATCTCTGATTCTCCTTCTCCAATCCCCTGCTGTAATAGGGATGGAGGAGGATGCTTTCAAACTGACACAGAGCAAGGCTGCCTTGCTTTGAAGAGCAGGGCTGAGAGGAGGATGCTCGTGCACAGTGCATGGCCAAACTAATTACAAAATAAAAAGTATTTCCGAGTGCCAGAGGAGGGAGCCAGCAAAACACAGGAAATCTGAAAGATTTCACTTTTTAATGGCATCTTTTTTTCTTAATGGAATGGGGATCAGTTTATCAGCGTGGCACTGTGCTTTGCTTGGGCAGTGTCTGGAGCACGGATGGGACTTGGTGGAATGCATTGGTGCTGAGTTGGGTGTGCTCATTTCAAAGGCACGGCTTTGGCTTCTTAAGAGACACAGATGCCTGTGTTAATGGGCTCTGGTGGTGTTTTTTTTTTACCTCTTTTCCATTGGCATCATCCCTTGCAGAATGTGTTTGTATGGCAAGAGGAGCCCTTACGTGGTTTGTTGGCACAGTGGAGAGCAAAGGGACCATACTGGTGCTGGGAAGAGCTGGGGGAGGCAGGGAAAAGGCCATCTGGGAGATGCTGCAGCAGCTTCTCCCTGCAGTGCTGCTGTCACAGCCAGGCATGCTGTGCCCTGGGTAATGCAAAAATGGCTGAGTCCAGCCCTAGATCTCTTCTCTGGCATTGGGGATGGGCAGCAGCTGGCATTGCCAGGCTCCTCGGGCATCGCCTTTCTACTTACTTGCTTTCCATTCCCTTACAAACTCCCATTCCCCATCAACTTGCCTTGCAATGTGCTGCATACGAAATGGAGGAGATAAAAGTATCTCAAAATTGGCCGGGCTCGGTGCAATATATAACGTACCAGATGGCACTCCATGATGCCTCTGAAATATCTGTGCAATAGCATTTTAAGAAACGTAGAAGTGATCAGGCAGCATATGGAAAATACGTTCTGTGCTGCACGAGGGAGCTGTGCCCCCTCTCCTGGCACCTGCTCACTGTGCTGGGCTCGGGGTGCACTGTGCTTTGCCCCATAGAACCCATATACCCTGGGCAGGGTTGTGCCATGCAGCTGTGCCAAGGGTAGGATTGCAATGTGACTATCCTTGTTTTTCCCTTCCTTGTGCTGCTTGCTGTGTGTCTCCATGCAGCACTAAGGGATGGGGTGGCAGTTTGGGGTTTGGCTTTGCAGCTGTAGGGGTGTGCTGCATGCTGCCCATGCTTGCACCGTTATTGGGAGCTGTCAGTCTGGTGTGCTGTCTGCCCGCTGACATAAAATCCCCTGTGTATTAAGTGTCTGTGAGAGCACCATGGGCAGACTCTCACTTGTAGTTCTTGCTTTTGCTTTATTGCCCTCTATTCCACACTTCCAATCTGGGTGTTTGGATCAGAGCTTGCTCCTCATTTTTGGATTAACCTATAGAAAAAAAAAACAAACCCAGAAGTGGAAATCTTGCAGAAAGCAGGCTCCCTTTCTTTGTCTTTCCTGACTTTGTCCTCTCTGTTATCTCGACAGCTTTCTATTTGCTGCTGTGTTTCCCTTTAATCTGCAGCCCTCTGTTCTTACCTGAGCTACAGAGGACTGACGAGTAAAACCACTGAACTTGGCGATAAATGAAAGGGAACAAAGCTTAAAATGTTTTCTTTCTCTCTCATTAAAAAGAATAAAAGACAAATAGTGGGAAAAGGGGAAAAAAAATGCATCTTCCAAAGCTCACAGCTGATACGTGATGCCTGGATTATCCTTGAACCACCTCCTGCTTATGGATCAAGATGCATCATATCTGTCCTGGTTTGGTGTTCTTATCCCCCTGGTGTTCAGTTGTTTTGATCATAGCTAGAGGAACAAAAGTGTGTTGGTTACAAGAGGAGGAAACCCTGCCCCGTTGCTGGCAAGGGAGTGTTGGCTTCTGATGGAATGAGGAGGGAGATGTTGTCCCTTACCACGTATAAAACAGCTGTGGTCAAAGATCCAAGCCCTGATCAGACAGAGCTGTGGAGGCATCTCCATCACAGCTCTTCCCACCCTGCTGCTGCCCATTGGATAGTACCTGGTGGGAGCTGTGGGCACATACAGGGCTTGGCATCTTCTTGGGGTGCCTAAGGACAGGCCAAGAGGCAGCAGGCACAAACTGTCCATGGCACTGGGGTTGGAACTCAATGATCTTGAAGATTGCTTTCAACCTAAGCTGGCCTTTGATTCTATGATGTTCTCTTGAAATGCAAGAGAAAGCTTTTTCTTCTTTTTTTATGGTGAGGATGGTCAGGCAAAGGTTGCCTGGGGGAAATGTGGAGTGTCTGTTCTTGGAAGTGCTCAGAAATCAATGACTTGGTCCTGGGCAGCCTGATTTAGCATGAGTATGGCTTCACCCCATGAAACCTTGCCCTGCTCATGGGGAGGTGTGATAGAGGCTCAGGGTGGTGCCGTGCTCTGGGATCAGTGCTGGGATCTGCAGTGGGTCCCTGGATTTGCTGTGTGCTCAGAGCACGTCTTTGGAGAGGTGCCTTGTCCAGCACTGAGCTGGTAATGGTTGGTGATGGGAATTAGTGCCCCGTCCATCTGGCCCCATTCTGCCATCTAACGAGAGGAGATAAGTGCACTTAACAACACACCGGCTCTTGTTCAGGCCCCTTCTTCCCAAGCCAGAATCAATAGCAGGTCTCCTCAGCTTTTAGAGACTTAGATCCAGTCTTTTCATCTCTCTCTCTCTCTCTTTCTCCTTTCCCAAGCAGCACACGTTTGATTTTTCTCTTTTTTTCCTCCTGCACGCCGCAGAAATTTTCCCATTCTCCCTTTCATCTGAACCTGCACAGCACTCGCCCAGCCAGGGCTGCAGCTTGAGCTCCAGATAAGGAACCCTGCAGCGCCTGGGTTCCCTGCTCCCCATCTCCACCTGGGTGTGAGCGCTCCTCCAAGTCGCCTTTATCTTCAAAGTGCTTTACAAGCACTAATTAATCCTCCCAGCACCCCGCTGCTGTAGGTTGAGGGAGCCTTCACCCACAGTGCTGCTTCCTCTCTCCCTTTCCATGGTGCGGGGTTTCTCTCCTTGTGCATCCCTGCTTTGCTTGCCTGTTTTTGGGGAGCAGGACCCTCTAGGCTGTGCAGTATGGCTTATTTCTGCAGGTTAAAGCAAACCTGAGGGATGTAGCCCACCTGAATTGGCCTTGGTTTGCCTTTACTGCAAGTCTGCTGTTGGTCATCAGCAGGATGAAGCAGCACGAGGTGATGCTGTGTGTTCTTGTGCATGGAGCTGATGCTGGAACAACAGGAGCCAGGCTGTGTGCTGAGCACAGGGAGCAGAGTCCTCCCAGGGCAGCCTTTGCTGGCATCTTCTGTTTACTTCTTTAGTAGCACTGAGTTCAGAGAGGCTTCTCTTTTTTTTTCCCTTTTCCTTCCATGAAATGCAAATCAATAGATGTTGTATTCACATTCTAACAAGATGTCAAGGAGAAAAGGGTAGCCTTTCATTCAGGGAGAGAAGCAAACACAGGCAGGGAGAGGCGGGGGAGTGGCGAGGGGACAGGAAGAAGGGGGGGGCTGGAAGGTGGCAGGGGGGCCCTATGGGGTGGGATGTGGCTGTGCCTTGTGCAGGATGCTGCCAGCAGAGAGAGCAGCAGCGAGCCTGAGCCCATAGGCACGATACCCATAGGCACGATGCTCTGTCCCATCATATTAAGAAGTGGAGGCTGCAAGGAGACGGTCATGGGATCTCCAGCTCCTTAAGACAGTGTATTATTCCTCCATGAGTCTTGGGGGGGGGTTCCCAGATGTAAATATGCATTAGGACAGCTTGGGATAAATACTGCAGACACACACTGAAATGGTGTTTAAATGTGCCCAGCAGACCATAATGTCTCCTTTTTTGATCCAGTGCTGCTGTCAAATTTGAATATGGTTGAAATTCTGTGCTTTATATCAAGAAACAAACAACCCTATACATCCCCCAAATATCCTAGAATAGCTCCACTGGTGAAGTACATATTTATACATCTTTTATTTTGTCTTGGAAATCAAACAGAACAGACCAATTCCCTGTTCAGCCCTGCACTAGTGAGCAGCAACAGATGATTTTGCCCGAGCACGTTTGTTCCCATTTTACAGATGGGAAAGCAAAAGCAGTGATGTCCTGGAAGTCTGGTCCTAGGTTGTGCTTAGTGCTGTGCTTGTTTAACCAGCAAGGAGAGCAGCTAAACTTGTGCTGGGTCTGTTTCATAGTTATTGCAAGGTATGGGGGGGGGGGAAATACAAGCCTGAGCATACGGGAGGGATGTTGTGGGAGGAGAAGTAAGAATGTGTTGTTTCAGAGTGTGCCCAAATATAGCTTTTCAGCTCTGGTTCTGAAAGCAGAGCAGCACGCTCCTTCTGAGCCCATCAGGTCGTTAATTAGGAATTATTTCTATGTTCCTTTGAGTTCTGTGAGGATAACCATAGTGTGTTATTTTTCCTTGGGTGGGTTTCCCAAATGCTATGTGAAGCAAAGGGTGGTGATGCCTTTGGGGTCTGGGGGATGGATATAGGGGGAGCTGGTTCACTCAATGGTCATGCAGGGTCTTGTGCCCCCCAAATCCCTCTTGGTTGATAGAATGGGGGTGGGGGCTGAGTTTTATGGGCTCACTTGAGAGAATAAAATCACTCAGTGTCGGCCATTTGGATGTCAATGATGGGAAATCCAGCAGTGAAACATTGCCGTGCTCATCTCAGGCTGAACGAAGCTGCTTGCTTGTTTTTTCTTTGCTCAGTGCAATGATTTAGCTCTTCCAGAGGTCAAGGCTGTTGTGAACGATGTGGCTTTACTCCCATTAAAAGATAAAAATCCCCGGGTGCGTTCGCTGCAACGTGCACCAACTCACCTAAAGGGGTGGGATGACGTGGGAATGGGGTTGAGTTAAAAGCTTTATAAGAACTTGTGGTTTATTCATGGAGAATAGGAAATGAATAGAGATGGATGGGTGAAACACAGCCCAAGTTTGTCCTGCTGGTGCATGTTTGGCTTCCATCCCTCATTGGGTGAGCACAGAGGTACAAGTGCAAAGTCTTGACCTCAAAGCACCTTCAGGCTGGCCTGCAATTAAAAACATAAGACTTAACAGCCTAAAAGTAATGGGGAAGGAGATTGTGTTGTGCCAAAGGAGCCGTTTTAGTTTGCCTTTATGCATTTTAAAAGGCTCACGATATATTTTTAACAAAGCTGTGATGAATATGAAACAAGAAACTCTTTCTGTTGTTTGGAGAATGTCAAAAGCAGCTTTATTCCATTTGGAAACTTCTTAACAGCGCGGCACAACCAGTCCCTGGGGGTGCAAAAATGCATTGGGGGGAATGGGGGGGGATGAGTGAAGGGGGGCCGTTTTAGTGGGCAGATATCACTGTGATCCCATTAGGAAGCTGGGGATGGAGCTGGGGAGCTGTGGCATATGGCAGAGGGATGGATGGCAGCGTGTTGGGGATGCTCAGGGCTGGGCAGCAGTTGGGAATGTGATGTGGGGGTCAGGGAGGGGACTTAAAAGCTCTGCTTTGGTGGAAGCTGGGTGGTATCAGTTTGGGGGGCAGCAAGAGCAGACAGCCCCACTCTGGGCATCATTTGGGAGCTGTTTAATGCACAGAAGGGGGGAAAAATAGAGCTGTGGTTGAGATGCAAGGAGACAGTTCTCTGTGTCAGGTTTTTGTGCAGAAGCCACCCACTCATGCTCCCAAGCTCGGAGCCTCTGCTCCCATCCCTTGGCAGCAGGCAGAGCTGCCGGCTGCTCCCGGGGGGGCTTTGCAAGGGGCGAGCTGGGGGGCTGCCAGCCCCAGCTGGGGGCTCAGTGTGGGCACAGCCAAGTGCACACTGTGATGCTGCTGGGCTGAAGGCGGCAGTGGGATGTGCGGGTCCGGTACCCAGGGGGGGTGATGCCCGTGTTTAACTCCCTGGTGGCACAGAGAGAGTGTGCGGGTGTCAGTCAGCAACCCGAACCAATGGGTGCCTGGTAGGAGGTCTGCTTCCCCGTGCACGGTCAGAGCCCGGTGCTTCTCGGGCTAGTTGTGCGTGTGTGTGTGCAAGGAAAAATCTGACTGCCTGCTCCCGTCTCTCTCTCTCTCCCCAGCTCGCTAACTCAGTCTCCCTCCCACTGCAAACATTGGATTTAAACCTGCTCAGCATTCAACGCAGACGAAAGCAGCAGCGGCGGCAGCAGCAGCAGCAAGCAGCAAGCAAATCAGCCGCGAGCCGACCGCAGCTCCAAGATGTACCATCCTGCCTGCTGGATCATCTTCACCGCCACCACTGCCCTGCTCTTCATCCCAGGTAGGCAGTGAGGGAAGCTTTTCTATCCCCAGGGCTGGGAGGGGAGCGGTGCAGAGGATGGAGGGGTGATGGTGCGTGCTGGGGGGACCCGGACTTCATGCCCATAGCGCACGGCTGCACGCAGCTGCGAGTTGCTCTGCAGCAAGGCTCGCCGAGTGCTTGCAGCAGGGTTCAAGGCATCAAGCTGGGCTCTGGGGAGAGCTCTGGGTGCTGGCAGTGCAGGAGGGTGGCATTGCACTACTGTCTGGTTGCAAAGAGCCGGTTCCCTGTCTAGACGTGGTGGGGTCACGCAGCTTTTTCACGTTCCAAGTTGGGCATCTCCTGCATCCCTCTCTCCTCTTGTGAGCTGTCGTGCTGTTCTCCCTGCTCCCCCACATCTCTGCTGATTGCCACCGGGCAAAGCGAGCTGTCAGCCTTGTGTGTCTTTGCAAAGTGAATATGAAGCCCCCGATGTGGGTGCACACAGGAATGAGCCCACCTGCAGCAAAGGTGCTCAGCTGCTGCGTGCTGGGCTGGAGGCTCCCAAAATGCAGACTGGCTTCATCCCCTCTGCTCACCAGGATGAGGGGGAGACGTGAGGTTTGCATTGAGCACCGGCTCCGAGCTGATGCTCAGCGATGGGGCAGTGAGCACAGCTCTGCAGTGCATCCATGGGGAGGGGGGAGCAGCGGGGTGGGCAGCAGAGCTGTTCCTGGGGGACAAGTCACTGGTATTTCCAGACAAGGATACGTGCTTCTAGCAGCTGAAAAGATTGCGGCCCCTGTTGAAACAGATGGGGACTAGATGTTGAGGCTCGGATCCTATCTCAGCCCAACATGTGTTTTTCATGACTGTCAGTGAGAATTATGTTGGACTCAGGAGGGCAGGGAAGATGTGCAGCTGCAATTTGAGCTGCTCTCTGTGGTTTGGTTTAGTTCCACTGCTTTCTCTGTGCTGGGCTGGCACGTAAGAAGCCGGAGTGGGGGAGAGATGAGCTGTGTCATAGCTGGAAGGCAGCACTCAGCACAGCTGTGATGAGCACTGGGGTGCTCAGGCTCAAAGTTGCTGCTGGAGGTTCACATCATGGGACTGTCTGCATCCAGGGGTGCCACAGCCATGGGAAACAGCCACTGACATGGGCTGGGTGCTGCTGATTGATGCTTGGTTCCCACTGATGCTCGCTCTGATGGCAGGGTGACGTGATGTGTGTTAGGCAGGCGTGGGCTGGGCAAGACGTGCCAATGGAGGACCTCCTACAGCAGTGCCTTTAATGTGTTGTCTTTAGCTCCCCAGCAACTCTACAAGCCAAAATGGTGCACCTATAGCACAGCAGAGAGCTCATGAGAATGGGGATGATGCGCTCATCCATTGGAGAGTACAAGGGATTTGAAGGGGAAGTATTGCAATGTCTTATCTTGAGCAAAACATGGCATTGGGTTTTCCTGCCCTGTGCTGTTGGGTTGAAATTGCAATGAAATGGATGCAAGGCAGCATCCAGAAGGAAAAAGAACCATACCAGTTAAGCCTCCAATAACTTGGGAGAGGTTTCTTGATCTGCGCTTTGCCGTTGTAGCTTTCCCTTCTTATTTATATTGAGCAGCAATATCTGCTTTGGCTCTGAATGTCCCTTGAGCCAAACCAGCCTAGGAATTTGCCCAGCTGGGCTCAGCTGTTAATCCATCACACTGAAACCTGCTGCCTGCAGTGGAGGAAGGAAACCATTCTGGTGTGCCAAGCTGCTGCCTTGGTCCTTTTCCGACCCCTGAGGTTTGCATCTTCCATTGGGTTTTTAGTGCTGTTTATTTTTTTTACAAGCAGAATCCCACGTGCTCTATGCAGGTGATGCTCCCCTGGGATGTGCAGAGGCTGTTTGTGAAGTGTGAACTCCTTTTCCTCACCATTTTTGCGTGCATCCTGCGGGAGTTTCTCATGGGGTGGTTACAGTGAGAAGGGAACCTGCTTTTAGAGGTGTAATTAGAGTGAAGGGAAACATCACAACTTGAAGGCTCCTGCAGAAAATAGCGTTGCGAAGTTATTATTAGCTGTAATAGCTTATTTGCCAGTTTTTTTCCCCTCTTTCTCTCCCGCCTCTGTTCTTTGCTTTTCCTTTTTATTTCCCCCCTTTTACCTTTGTTAGGAAAGATGTATATATATATTTTTTTCCCCACTGGGACTCGCATTGTCTCGTTACCAATTCACTCCTGTGGAATCTAAAGACACAAAAGGTTAATGCAGTAATGAAACCCTGACCCCTCTGGTCATAGATAGCATCTTACTCTGTAGCTCTTTATTTCTTTGTCAGACAAGTTCCCATGCAAAACAATTTCTAAGGCTAATATTGTTGTCACCCGGTGGCTTTGGGCAGGCAGGGGTTCCTGAGCAGCGTTGCTTACTGAGGTGGGCTCTTTCTGATGGGCAGGATGAGGTTATGGCGTGGCATCATGGCTCTACTAGTGGCAAAAATCAATGCGTGTCAACTTGTTTAGACATTTATGTTGCTGCCTTTGCTGGCTTGGCAAAACGACTTGTCATGGCAGTGGATCCTTCCCAGCTGGGGCTCGAGCCCTGCAGGCTCGGAGCTGTGGCAGTGCAGGCTGTAAGACAGCTGCTCCTGGTGCTGCGGGTGCTGGCATCTGGGAGCCTGCTGGGCAGAGTCCCCAGCGCCCTGCTGTCACCTCTTGCATGTAGGGCTTGCTTTCTGCACCCGCTTGTAACTGAGCCTCACGTGGGTTGTGTGGCGTTGGTGGTGGATGAAAATCCAGTCTAAGATGAGGAAATAGGCATTGCAGGAGTTGCAGAGGGTTTTTGCTCCTTGTTCGGGAGTGATGGCTGGGCTTGGGAGCTGCTAGGATGCTCAGCTGTGACCCCCCCCTGTTAAGGAGCACGCAGGACTGGCAGAGAGCTGCTGATCCCTACAACTAAGCCGAAGAATAAGTACCTGGAGCACATTAGTTCTGCTCCAGTGTCATTCCAACGTAGACTAAAAGGGATTTTCAGAGCTCTCTCAAAGGCTGGGGATGGTTGTGGCTGCGCTGCTGTAGCCATGAGCCCTCCATCAGTCAGAGATGTTGGGGAACAGATCCCATTAGCAGTCCTATGCCCTTGGCTCCCATTTGCTCACCTTTCCAAGTGGCATCAGGAAGGAATATGATAGAAGAAGGAGCAAATGCAGCTTCACTATGCAAACCTACTGCATTGTAAGCTTCTGGAATAGTTTGTCCTACGGGCTCTGGGGCTGTTCTCTGGTGGCTGCCTTCCAGAGTGCACCAAACTGGAGGATCTTGATTTGCTTATTCCAGCAGATTCCCTTTGACAGCATCCCCTCTGTGTGTCGTTCTGTGGCTGCAAACAGCTGGATGGAGGAGTCTGCTGGTGTGAGTCTGTGAAGTGCTGACATTGAGGCTGAAATGAGAGAAATGGTTCAAAGGCACCAATGGGAGCTGGGTACATTAACTGCCGCCTTTGAATATCTTCCCCAAAGGGCTGAATGTTTGGTTATGGTGGATCTTAAGTTGCATAAACAGCTGCGTTCATATTATACGCTTGAATATTCAATTTGAAGTTTGTGCTTGGTGTGGTTAGAGCCTGTCTGGGTGTTTGCACATAGAGCTGGTGGTCACCCACCATCCTGACCCCAAAAGGGATCCCCACCAAAACCAAATACCTCCTGTATATACATATATATGTACACACATATATATATGGTTTCCTTATCAAAATCTATGGGGTCATCTGTGCCCAAAGCTGACCATTCTCCCTGGGGTCAGCCCAGGCTTTGCAGCCCTCTCCTCTTCCCATTCCCAGACAGGCAAATCCCAGTGCTGCTCCCAGCTGTGTGTGTGTGCAGGGTGGGCTGTGATCTCAGCCGTCAAACTTGTCCTCTTTTTTTTCTCCTCTTGTTTAAACTTAAAAATAATAACAGCTCTGCCACAAATCTCCTTCCCTCCCTTTCTCTAATGAAGGCATGGTACTTATAATTACCAATGCAGCAAGTGCACATACAGAGGTGGCTTTGACACTTGCTTCTCAGTGGGTGGGTTTTTAAGGAAACTCCTTTTTTTTTTCCTCCCTTTCTCATTTTTTTTCCCCTTTACTTAGAGGAAAGAAACCTTTACCTGCTCTGGGAACATGTTACAGTGCTCTAAGGGTGACTGAATCCCTATGGACTGGAATCCATGGGTGGATGCATCAGCCCTGGGCAGCAGGGCTCAGCCTGATGCGGTGCCATCAATGTGTCATTGGGGCCATAGAGGGATGCTGGACTTGTTGCCTGCACAGCACAGTCATGTGCCTGCGGGACACGTGTGTGATGAGGCAAGGAAAGGAGGGAAGGGAAAAAAGAAAGAGTTATTTTTAGGTTTACTTTTCTGTGAATTCAGCGCTAGTGAGAAGTGCTGGATTGACAGCTCTGGAGATGGAAACGTTCTGCAGTCTGCAAGGAATGGGAGCCCAGCACATTGCCCTGCAGGGTCCGTGCTTTGGGATGGATGCTGAGGCTGGAGTGTGTTGGTCTGGGGTGAAAAACAACAGGAGGTCTATCCTGTTGGCCAGGGCTGGGCACTGGTGTGTTTAATGTGGGGTAAAGCCTCCTAGTGGGGCACGTAGGGTTATTTGAGTTGGGGACTGTGGGTTCCTTCATGGTGGTGAAGTCAGCAGCTGCTTGTGGACCAAGTGAACCTACAGCAAAAGGGCTGGATTCCATTCTGTGACAGCAGGAATGTTGCCCTGACCACTAATAAAATGGGCCAGGTGCATTTACTGTAGGCATAGAACCATTTGAGTTGGAAGGGACCTTCAGAGGTCATTTAGTCCAATTGCTCTGCTTGATTGATGTTTCATCACCGTGTTCCTTACAGACCATAGAAGGGGTCTTCATAGCAGGCTTCAGGCTCCCATAGCAGCACCAATGGAGGGCACTGGGGGTGGGGGTGATGCTGTGCATCCCACATGGTGCCTCCAAGGAGCCTTCATCTGTTCCCACCTGCCATCCCATCTCCTCTTCTTGCACTGCTGTTTACTTCTGGCTTTTGTTTCCTATACTTGTTGCTATGCATGTAGCGTGTGGAAGGAGCTCCAGCGAATATAGGCCACACTTTGATTGTTCAGCAAGCTGGAAAATGATGATTATAATTTTTGACAGAAGGGAAGGAGGGGGAAGGAGATCTCTGGGCTTTCAAATCTGCTCTGTCATAAGCAGGATCTTGCAAGGGCCCTCTGACTTCTCCCTCCCCAAAGGAAATGGCGTTTGCATAGCAAGAGAGGGCTACAGGAGAAATTCTTTGCTTTACAAGGGCAAAACAGTACTTACTCCGCTAATCCTTCCACCTTGTGCAGCAGTCTTGTCACAGCGCATAAGCAAAACGCAGTTGGCGTTGGCCAGTAATTGAATGGGAGAGAAACCTGGAGTTGGATGCTGCTAAAAAAAGCCTGGTCCCTGTTAGACACAGCCATGCATGGTCATATCCCAGGCACGTGTCTGACTACGTATGGCTGCATCAGGACTGGATGTGACAGCAGAGCCCATGGAGACCTCTACCCAACCCCTTCCCATCCCACGCGGTTGGCGTTGGCCGTCTGCTCCCCGCTGGATCTCCCCATTGTTTTATTGAATGGCTTTGGTTAATTTTCACTTGAATTTCTTCTTTGTCTTTATTTTCATGTGATTGCTTCTAATGAGGCTAATGACATTTAGTCTCCATGGCGGCGCATGTTAATTTGGTCACCAAAATGTCAGCGTGAGGCGGATGCGTCCTATCTGCCCGCGACAAACACTCTGCAGACAAAGGGGCTCTGCTCCCAGCCGTCCCCTCCTTATCTCAGGGCATACAGGGACAGACCAGGGCATTTGGCAGAGCTGCTCTCAAACTGTCCCTCCTCTGTTGGCACCAGGTTCTGCTGCAGAGCCCCATGAGTATGGGAGGTGAGGACTGCTGAAACGGAACCTTTGGAGCAAGCTGGTGTGATGTAATTAATCAGATGTCAAAACCCCTGAGCGAAGTTAGCTTTGATCAGTAGGGAAATCTGTCAAGCAGGTCGTTCTGCTGCCTGTGGCGTTCTTCTGTCTGTCTCGGCCCATCCATCTGCCTTGTCCCTTAATGTGGCCAAGGTGGCAATCTTCTGCAGCCAGGTGGCACCTTCCAGCCTGCAAAGAGTGGGATAGCATCTCCTCGTCCTCAACAGCATCAGTGGCATAGGATATAGTGATGTGACCCCCTGGTATGGGCCCCTTTGGTTTGGAGACAGGACCATGGCTGTCAGCTGGAGGTGGATGTAGGTGTTGCAGAGGAAGAGAGTGCTGCTGTGTAAACTTGGCTGTCTGCAAGGTCAGGGGATCAGGAGCAAACCCAAAGCTGAGGGAGGCAGTGCTGAGACTGTAGGTGGCTGCACAAGGATCAGCAATGTCTGAGATATTGTGCTCGAGTCTTAACAAGATGTTGAGCCTTAGAAGCCTGAGCCGTTTTGCTTAAGAATGAGTCCCTTTTTTTCTGCAATCTGGGCCCAAACGCAGCTGAATTTGATCTGTTCTCCTTTGATGTGTTCCTCCCTCTCCATTCTGTGTAGCAGGAATGGATGAAGATTAAAGTTTGCAGCTTCTGAGCAAACTAGGTTGCTCATCACTGCGTGATACCCAATTACCTGCTGATACCTCAGGAGTGAGAAGGTATCGATCCTGCTTGGATTTGAACTTGTTGAACCAGAGAGTCTGGATATTTCAGATACGTTGCTTAGGACACACCATTTCCTATAGGACCTGAAGCGCAGCCTCTGCGCCCGCAGTGCTTGGAGCTGATGGAGGTGGCTCTGTGTCTCTGCCACATGGGAAATAACCAATAAGTGATAAATAACAGTACCTACGCTCCGCAGTGTGCACACGGGATGTGGATGTAATGACTCTTGTGATGTGCATGAGGAACATCTCCATTTTTACACAAAACAAATTCCCAGGTGCTGATATTTTCCCCCCTTTAAGCCCACAGCTTTCTGTACATCATCTCTGTGAGCTCCCCAGGCTGCAGAACCCTTTGGTGGCATCCCTTGTGTTTGCCTTCCTCCTGTCTCCATGCTGGCTGTCACGTTCCCAACTAAAAACAGCATTTTAATTAAGAGAACAAGAGGAAAAATCTTCTCCGAATCAGGTGGTGAGGGGAAGCTTGAGGGACTGGATGGAAATATTCATTACTGAAATGTGGTATCGGGTTTTGCTCGTGTGTCTTGGTTGTTTCTGTAGATCTTAAAACACTTCATGAAGAAGAGAGATTTCATGGTTTCTGTTTGTGCAGACAGGGAAGCCAAGGAATAAAGAGGGAGAATGACTTGCCTAAGGCATGCATGGAGAGATGTGTTAAAAGACGTGTCCTCGCTGTAGTTCCAAATCTGAACTGGAGGCTCCTACGTGTTTTTTCCTTGTGAAACAGCAGGTTTCAGATTCATCCTTTGAGAAACACAGTCAAAAAGACTGAAATCAGGGCATTGAACCCCAACGTTTCTCTGCTGTGTTGAAGTGGGGCTGGGGCACCAAGGCTTGCCCTTATCAGAGCTGTGATGCCCAGGGTGATGTCTGCAGGTTGCTGAGCACTGGTTGGTGACTAGCAGGTGATGAACGTGGCTTTGTGAATCAATGGGCACTGTTTGCTGCTCTTGGTGTAGGCAGGAGGGCAGCATGTCCTGGGTGCCCTTGTCCTTCCATGCCTCGTCTCCATCCGACTTCTCCATAGGTCTGAGAGCAGTGATCTGAGAGCTGAAACCAGGAGGAGAACAGAGAGGGAAAATTCTCAAGCACGCTCTTCTCTCAACCCTTGGGCTCAAAATGGAAACACTCTGCAGTTGAACTGAGAGCACACATTTATCCCAGTAATGCTCGCCGTGCTTCTGCTCTGTGCAATGGAGTGTCCGCCGGCTGCTCCAGGGCTGCTGCTGGATGCCTTTGCCAGCCTTTCCCTATAGTCGGGGCGCTTTATCTTTATAAAGTAGCAATAAGTGGACAGTATAATATATTTCACTTTTAATAAGGTGTTGCCAGTTGCACACACTCCGCAGAGCAATTAGTGTCAAAAGCAGCTAAGCAATGGTGGGGAGCCGTAATTCGGCTGTTTACCGACTAGGAAGATTTATGGGCAGTCAATGGGGGGAGCTGCGGTCGCGGCTTGGCCGGGGATCCAGGAGGTGCTACGTGCTGGCTGCAAAGCCACGAGCCTGAGAACTCATGGAAGCTCTTTAAAGAGGCCAGAATGAGCTGCTCGTCCCTTGTGTTGGCCTTTAGGGCTGGGGCTTGGGAGGGAGGTATCCAAAAGAGGAATGCTGAGCCAACCCTGATGTGTTAACCAGCCAAAATGTGGCTGGGTGGACCTCGTTGCTCTTTGTGTTGGTGTGGCAGACAGCTTTGTGGTGTGATGTTGTCCCCTGTGCTGCTGTGGGAGGTGGGTTGCATCTGGATCAGGTGAGGTTTGGTGCATGGATGGAGGAGATGGCAGGGATAGGGATGGAGAGGAGAGCTTTTACGTCTTGGGGCCGCCTGCTTTATGGCAAGACCTTCCCCTCTAAAGGAAATAGTTACAACATTTAGTTTCTGATGTGAATATAAGGAATATTTCTGGGCCTGTGGCCCCATTCTCTCCCCCGTTTCCACCCCCTGTTTCTCAGTTCAATAGAGTTCCAGTTCCTTGGGTTTGTTCTCCAAATTGAAAGCCTTCCATTTTCGCACCTCTGTAATTGGTGCTATCTGTTGAGAAAAACTCTGCAACACCAGCCAGCCAAGGTCAGGAGGAGCTGAATTGAATTAAAAGGAAGAGAAATTGGTTCGAGGTGGGCAGAGGGCCGCAAAGGGAACGATGCAATTTCCATCCTTGGGGCTCCTGATGAGCAGAGAGAACAGCAGCTTCCCCGAGCACCCGCGGGGTGCTGACACCGATCCACCCACACCTTCATCTGCACACATAGGTGGGCAACTCACGACTGCAAACAAGGAGATGAGGCCCAGCGCCGGGTCCTTTATCTGGTCAGCGGGATGGGGTTGTGTTCCTCCAGCTCCTGGGTTGGGATGCTGACAACTGTCACTGCAATGACCTTGCAGTGATTAAATACAGCAAGAAATTGGCTTTTTAATAAGAAACTAAAGCGGCGACGCAAGCTGGCGGATGGGAGATTTAAAAGTCCCTGCTCTGGTTCCCAGCCCATAGCTTCCATTCCTCACACTGGAGCTCTCCTCCTGGGTTCATCACAGTGCTTACAATGCAGTTGGCCTGCAGTCTAACCAGCTCAGCTAAATGTCCGTGGCTCTTCAGCATCGGGGCTATGCTGGCCCTGCAAGCACTCAGAGTAGAGTGGCTCTACCAGGAGCCTGCAGCAAGGGGGAGGAGATGTTTCAAATGGTGGAATTTCAGGGAACAAGGCAACAATTTTCCACCCACTTCTGAGCTGGAGCAAAGCCCTCCCAGGCTCTTTTTCTCGCTTCCCAGCTGGGCTGGCATGGGGACGTGGCATTTATTAGCAGCAGTATGAAGGCAAGGGGCCAAAGGAGACTTGGTGGATGCCAGGCTCAGCACCTGGTGCCCAACCACTGTTGGTTGCTGGTGGCTGTGCTCGGGGGATGTCCCTAACTCTGTTTATTCCCTGGTATTGATGCTCGTGGCCTTGCTGTGCTGTGCTTTCACCTGGGGCAGGATGGGGATGGTGTAGTGGCTGGAGGCTGCAAAGTGCCCCGCAGCCCCTGCTCTGCCTCTCCCGTAATTTATACAAGAGCCAGCTGATGTTCCCTTTTAAATTGACAAAGGCAGAGAATGGAGCTCGGGAAGCCCTCTGACCCCGGAGCCCTGGTCCATGAAAATTACAGGCGCTGTACAGAGCGTTTCCTCTTGATGTACTTGCAGTGGGGAGATGCTGGTTAATTTGCCAGGACTCAGAGGTGACCTGGGTTTAATAAAGAGGATTAATGGATTTGAGCTAAAGGTCTCGGCTGTTTGGAGCTGATAGCCTTCTCCTTCGAAGACACCGCAGCAGGCACAGCTCAGCCTCTTGCAGGGAAGGAGGATGCTGCTGGCTGAAAGGAGCTGCTGCTGGGTAACAAGGGATTTCCTTGGGGGTTAATGGCCATGCAGGGCAGCCCCAGTTCCCCATGACCTTGCTGTATGTGCTGGCTTCAGAAGGGTTAATAGCTGGGTGAGGAGGATCCTGTGTTGCATCAGTGCTGGGGATGAGGCTGAGCGTCTGCTGCTGCTGTGTTCTCCCTGTATATCTTTGTGCTGCTCGGGGAGCAGTGAATCCCCTGCAGTCCTGCTCCCTGGCCCCAAGCTGCTGGCTGTATTCCCATAATAAGGCAGCGGAGCCCTTTGGATGGGAGCAGCAATAGACGGGTCTGCTTTCCCTGCCAGGGAAATGTGTGTGTGATCAATGCAATCAGCTCACCCTTCAGCTCCTTTTTGGGTTGGATGGAGGAGATGCTCAGGCTGAAACCCGTTTATTGAGTAGAGGAGATGCAGTGAAATTACAAGCTGTAGCTTTTACCATCTCCGGCCTTCTGTCTTGTCTTCTCCTTATCCAACAGCTTGTCTGGTATTATGAAGCATTTTTCTCTTAAAACCCCATTTTTCCTATTTTCAGAGGGGTAAGTGAGCACTCAGCAATGCATCCTTGGCCAGCCCCGTGTAGAAGTGCTCAGCAAGAGATCTGGAGGGCTCAGAGCTGGTTCATCTCACAACTATTATTTGTATCTGTAAGGCTGGATACTGACCTGCTTTACCTTAGTGCTCATCAGGGAAATCCAAATGAATGATTTCCTTGTAAAGCTGAGCACGGGGTTGGAGTCAAAGCTGTTTGCACTCTCCGTCCAGTGAATCCCAGAGCTCTTTAGGACAGGAAGCAAAGGTATTAAATGCATTGCAGAGGAATTAAGTGCAGGACCCTGAGAGCGTGATTCAGCAAATGCTGTTGGAGTTGATATTCAGCCTGGTTGCAATGGGTTGTGCTGTGCTGCTTCAGGTGGAAACTATGGAGGGAGTTTGCAGAGTACTTTTGGTATCTGCTTTCATGGCATTTTCTTGGAAATCCCTGGGGAAAGAGGCTTTGGCTGCCCTTTGCTCCACCTTTGGGTTTTGCTTCTTTAATGATGTTGGAATTGCTGGTTGCTTTTTGATTAAGAGGAGTTCACTTTGGTCCTGTAGGGTGCTCAGAGCCCCATGCAGCCTGATAGGGCACCTCTTTGGGCAGTCTGTTCCTGTGCTTCATTACCCTTATTTATAAAACCCCAAACTTTTTACTTGCGCTCAGTCTAAATTACCCCACTTTTAGTTTGCAACTGATGTGCAGTACCTGGGTGCAGTTCCTATTTCAGGCTGTGGCAATCAGCCCCGGGGGTTCATCCAGCATGCAAATAGCAATGCCTTGGACAGGAGTCTGCTCCCCAGGAACGCCCCGCTTTGATGCCAGAAGCAGCTTTGCAGTCAGGTCAGGTGCTTTTCCTTAAGCCAAGCCCTGCTCAGAGCTGGCCCTGCAGCTCTCCTTGCTGCTACCTGCGGGCTCAGCAGCGGGAGCGCAGCTCTTTGCAGCGGCATCTTGCAAATGAGCCGCGCTGCACGCGGGCTGCTGCCTTAATGCATTCAGCCAGCATTGTCTTCCCTCCTTGCCGCCTGTAATTTATACCTGATGTTGCCATGTATTATTTAGTTAGGCGTTAGGAACGCCGCTCATGTGAAGGAGCGGGCACATGGGCACAGCAAGCTTTGGCTTCTGCCCCCTTACAGTGGGGAATTAAGCACAGCGTGCTCTGCACTCTGACCCCACCACCCCATTGAGCTTCCCAGGTTGCTCCCATCCCATACACAGCCAGGAATCACTGCTCACCCCTCCAGCAGGAGATTCAGTTATCATTAGCTGAGCTTGCATGGCTCCACATGGTGTCATGCAGCTGCAAGTTCCCTTGGCCTTTTTAAATATCCAGCTGCAGTGCGTCATTATTACTTTTTTTCCCCTTCATTTCTTCGTAATTTGATTCTTTGCCTTTTCACGCTGCCATATAATGTTTGGGGGCCACTTTGGCAGCCTGTGGCCATGGCAAGTGTTTGGCCATGGAGGGAGGTGCATTCCAAGGAGACTCACAGCCACAGAGTAAGGTTTAGTATTTATTTCATATCCTGTAAAATGACACCATGAGGGGGGAAAAAAAGTCAGCATCCAAAAATTGTCTTAATATTTCCTTTATTTCCTTCCTGGCAGCTTGGAGTTGGGGCAATGTGGGCTGGAAGGGGAACGTCGCAGCTCGAAGCCGCAGCCTCCAATTCTCACCTCCTTCAGTAATCCCTAAAGTCTGAGTTGTGACATTTCCAAAAAGGGGTTGCTGATGATTCAGGACACAAATGGGAGATGTTGACATTTTGTTGGGAAAGGGCGATTCCCCCTCACTGGGGTTGGATGATGGGGGGGTGGAGGGGCTCCTGCTGTCGCCTCCCCAGGCTCAGCACTGCCCCATCCCCACAGCACCAATGGGGGATTGCTGTTAGTGGGGCAGAAAAGCCCAACCTCGACAATTACCCCATTTTCAACCCTATTCCAGCCTGCAGATGGGCTGACAAAAAAGAAAAAGCCTCATTTGTGGCTTTTTTTCTTGCTGAAAATGCACTTTTCTTATGAAGCCATGGGGCCATCTTTTCCCTTGGTGTTTCTCACCCCCTTTCCTGCAGCCCTCCATACCATTTTACCCCCATTGCCAATAAAGGCAAACAAAAATTAAATCTATAATTATCATTACTAATTCCACTTAATTAGTCACAAGCCAGCAGCCAAATTGGCTTTCTCATAATTATCAGATAAGCAGTAAGCACATCTCATAGATTATAATTAACACTGCTTAATTAAAATCTAATATACATACACCCTTTCCTCGGCATGTGCCTAATTGGGTTCATGAACAGAGGGGTGCAAAGCCCCTTCTCCCCCCCTCCCCACCCAAGGCTTGCTCAGTGCCATGAAGTTGGTTGAGCTTGCAGTGAAGTTTTTGCCCAGGCTGTGCTCTCTGGGGTTAGAATTAGTGGAAAGCTTGGAAATGAGCCCAAAAAGGGGAGCTCTGTTCCTGCAGCCCTCAGCTGGATGGGTTCTGGCAGTGCATGGAGCTGAGCTGTAGCATCAGTGTGATGAGTTGGCTCACCAGGAGGGGGGAAAAGGGGCAGAGATGGAGAAACTCGCCCTGCTATGAGAGGTGCACACCTGAGTTTGAGTGCTTGTTGAGCAGGAACTGGGGCTGGATGGGTTTTGGGACAAGCTGCTTTCATCCTGCCCTTGCTCATGGACACCTTCCTTGCCCTTCTGTCTTGGTTTTCTTTAAAACACCTTAGCTAGAAAAAAGGCATCTCCCCAATGGACGATGAACTCATGCAAGATACTCTTCTGAGTTAAGTATTTTTTATTATTATTGTTATTGCTCCAGCTGTGACCTCTCCATCTCTGCTGGGATCTGCAGTAATAAAACAGCTTGAATAAATTACACTTAAAGAAGGTGAATGTTGGGTTTTCGCTCCGAGCTCTGGAAATTGATGTATCTCTTATTTCCTTACCCTGAACAGGGTCGGGAGGAGCTGCTGGCATTGCTGCTCCTGGCAGATGTGCTCTGGCCCCATGTGCAGCCCCAGCTGGTATCGCTTTCCCTTTTCCTGCTGCAGGGAGCAGATAGTGCTGTCTCTGATGGGTGATCGGTGACGTTCGTGGCCTCCTGACAGTTCACTCCGCAGATGGGATATGAGCATCATTTAGCAGAGGGATGTGGGTGGAGGTGGGAGAAGAGAGGAGAGCGAGAGGGTGATAAGGGGAAGATAAAGCATTGCCTCTGACAGGCACTACGTTGGGGCTGAGCAACAGGAATAGGCTCTGCTGGTGACAGCTATTGCTCCTGGGGGCATTGTTTTTGCTGTAGCATCCTATTTTGCTTTCCCTGTTGGTTGCAGAGAAGGAGATGGGCTGCGGTGGGTGCAGGTCCTCGTGGCTCTGAGTTTGCTTCCTTCCTTTCTGTCTGTGCAGAATAGTCTCACCAGGTGCTGCAGCAGAGCTGGGTTGAAGGAGGACCTGAGTCTTCTCTTGAACTTGGTGCTTGTAGCCAAGACCCGGCACAGCGGGTTGGTCCTCAGCCCCCACTTCAGCTGCCTTTGGAAAATGGGGAACTGGCATCTGAGCTGGTTCTGCTGGCCTAGGAGGGCCTGGGTGGCCCTAAGGGCCCCCAACCCGTTGCATGCCCCAAGAGGTGCAGTAGCTGCCATCCAGCCTTGTGGCAGTGCAGCATGGCCGTCCCATTGGCGCAGTAGCTTTTGCCTATTTGGCTGCCTGAGAAAAGTGGAAACTACTGATAATGCTGATTATTAATTAGATCATTTGCCTGCCAGATTTTGCTGAGTTAATATCTGACAGGCGAGTTTGTGCGCTGGGGGAGATTTGCAAGCTGTGATTTCCGTCGGAGAGATGCTGAGCCAAGCACCTCACAGCCAGGATGGGAGTGGGATCTTCTATGGGATCCTTACAGTGTGAGCCCCATCCTCTGGGTGGGAACTGGTTTTGGGTCTGAGCTTCCCAGCTCGGGAAGGGCATCCTGCTCTATGGTGTGAGAGAGTCTTAAAAGGACCTTTAATGCAGCGGCAGCAAAAAGTAAAGGCTTGGCACGTGTTCTGGTGTCGGGGGAGGATTTGCGGATTAGAGATGTGTAATTGTATGTAGTGCATGACAAAACAAAATAAGTGGCAAAAAGAACTCGGTCGTATTAAGAATTCAAAGCAAGCATTAAGCTTTCTTACTAATGTAGTTGGGGGAGGGTGGGGGGAAAAGTGAAATATGCAAAGCAAAATCCCCTCTTTCGCCTTTGCAGCCTCTGCTCTGCGTACAGCCCTTGCAGCAATGCTGATATTGAAGTCTCTGGGGCTGCTCCTCATGCAAGGGGGCTGCGAGGGCTCTGTGTGAGCCCCTCCAACAGCTGTGTGCATGAATGAGCCTTGTCTTCATCCAGTGACTTCAGCATGAATAGAGTGGGTGGAAGAGCTGGAAGCAGATCCCTCAGACCACAGCAGGATGGGTCCCCATCCCTACAGGCCCCAGCATCACCCACCTGAAGGCTTTAACAACTGGTTGCTTATGAGCTTCTGCTTGACTGCAAGGCAGCTGTGTGCTTTTTCCATAGGGATTTCTTGCCATCATAAGATCTTCCCAGATTAAGTAAATAATTTCACATTAGCTTAATTAAGTCTAATAGTCTCATTAGTTCGCTCTTCGTGCTCGTTCCCAAGGGAGCGGTGGCCGGGAACCATGAAGAGATGTTGCAGAGGGATCCTATGGCATCCTAAGGCAGCAGCAGGGAGCTCTGGCACAGGCAGGTCCCCAGGGTTGGGAGGGTGATGAGACAGGAGCTCACATCCACATGATGATATGGATGGTGGGTAGCTTTCCTGCTCAGAGTTGGTTTGGGGTGTGGGCATAGGGAAATTTAGGTTAGGTATTAGGTAGGAGGAAGTTCTTTATCCAGGGAGTGGTGAGACATTGGAAGAGATTGACCAAAGGAGCTGCAGATGCTTTGTCCTTGGAGATGTCCAAGGTCATGTTGGATGGAGCCCTGGACAACCTAATCTGGTAGGGGGCAACCAACCCATGGCATGGGGATTGGGACTGGGTGGGCCTTAAGTACCCCCAACATAAGCCGTTCTATGATGATTCTATGATATAGGCTCTGTGAAGTCAAGAGCTTTCAGAGCCATGGCTCAGTGCTCAGGTGCATGGAGAAGGGCAGGAGTCCCTGACAGCATGGCAAGGATGGCTGGTGACCATGAGGATGGGGCTGCTCATGGATGGTGCATCCCCAAAGGCACAGCGGGTGGGCATGGAGGGGCTGAAAGGGGTAGAGCTGAGCAGCAGAAATGAGGGGGAATAGGCTGAGATTTCCCTGAACAGAAGGTGATGGGAAAGGAAAGAGCTGACGGAAGTTAAAATGTATATATATACGTGCAGGGATATGCCTGGGGAAGGAGTGCATCAACAGCAGGGGAAGGTTTAGGCTTTTTCAGTTATGTGCCTTCCTGGTGGTGTGTGATATTAAATTATACTGCTGCACCCAGGACGTTTTTATGATGCATTTTCAAGTTATGTCAAGGGCATAGAGAGCATCCGGGTAGGTGGTGACCTCCTTAGGAGTTTGCATAAATCTAAATACATAAAATAAAATGGGGAGAGGAAGGCAGGGGCCTGCAGGTCTCCTCCATTCTAGCGGCACGCTTCTATCTCGGGCACACAATGCTGAGGAGCAGTAACCAAAGAAAAGGGGAGGTAGACATCTGGTTTCAAAAGTGTTGCCTGTTCTTTATTTATAAAGAAATTATTGTATTTCAAGCGTTTCTTCTCTTGTACCAGCAGGAGAGCAGAGATGGGTGTATAGATTAGAGGGAAGCGGCTCGTGCATATAAATAGGAGTTAATTTTCTGACTCTTTGGGAAAGTGAGCGCTCGCTGAAGGCTGTGGGTTGGGGAGTTCCTCATCATATTTTGCCTTTAAAAGCAGCAGGAGAGGGGCTGTCCTGGTCAGAGGGATGGGATGTGGTCAGTGGTGATGGGTTGGGGTCAGACTGGGTGTCTATGGGATGGTTCTGGGACAGTGGGGTGGGTGGACAGTAGGGTTTGGTTCTGGCCACGCTTCCAGAAATGGGAATGTGAGGAGGAATAGATCAGAATGGAAAACACAGCCTGCAGGAACCAGCTAGAACCAGTGGGAACCCTGAGCCTGTACCTGTAGATGAAGAACACGGTGTTTCATTTGTTTTGTTTTATTTCACAAGAAAAATCTCCTCAGCCCAAACTGTCACTTTGGAAATAATTTGTGGCTGAGGATTTCAACACCCACTCCAATGATATTTTATTCTGACCCTAAACAAAATCAATAGCTTCTTTTTCTTTTTTTTTCTTTTTCCTCCTTCCTTGAGAAAACAGTATTTTTCAGCTCAGTGGAAGAAGAAAATAGATTCTACCCAGCGTTGTTAAAAAGATATTATAACCAGTGTCTCTGGAAGTGTAAAAAGTCCATGATCTAATACGTCTGAAGCAATTTTGAAAGGCTGCTTTATTTAGGATAATGGAGAAGCAGCAGTAAACCTCATAATCTGCCTGGATGGAGAGTGCGTTGGGGAGGGTTTGGGGCTGCAGTGCTGCTTTCTATGTGGCAGAGATGGGGCATATAAAGCTGGGGCTGCTCTTGGCAGGGGGGGAGTGAGGATGAGGGTCCTCGCGGAGGATCTTTGGGTTGTTTGCTCTCCTTGGAAACGGCAGTGAAAAAAAAAAAAAAGAGAGGAAAAGGAGGGGAGAGAAAAAGGGGGAAAAAAAGGAGCCTGGTGAATTTTTAAAATAAATTATGAATTATTTTTTTAATAAATTATGAATACATTTTCTCTGTCAGGATTTGAGGCTCTGCGCTCTGATCAAAAAAGTTTCCGAGCGTGTTCTGTCCTCGCTTACTCAAATGTAGACGCCGCGTTGCCTTCCCGCTTCTTGATTTGATTTTAGTTTGATGAATTTTTTACTCCTCCCCCCCCCCCTTAATAACAAATACTTTGTTTGTTCTTGACGGGCGCCGGGGGAGGAAACTTTCTGAAATGGTGCTCAAACATTTCGCTCGCGATCAGGGTGAGCGCGGAGAGCTTTGCTTTGTGCAGAGCTTTGCTTTGAGCAGCGCTGGGGTGGAAGAGGTTTGGAGCAGCGCGTGGCGTGGGGAGATGCGTGGTGGGTGCCACCAGACCTTGTGTTTGCATGCAGTAGGAAAGCAGGTTGTTTGGTGGTGCTTTGGAGGTGATGGAGCGCTCAGTGGTGTGGTGGGGATGGGCAGATGGTTGGACTGGGTGGATGATCAACCAGATGATGGTGATGCACTGGAACAGGTTGCCCAATGAAGCTGTGGATGCCCCATCCCTGCAGGCATTCAAGGCCAGGCTGGATGTGGCACTGGGCAGCCTGGGCTGCTGGTTGGTGACCCTGCACACAGCAGGGGGTTGGAGCTGGATGAGTGTTGTCAGCCTTTTCAACCCAGGCCATTCTGTGACTTTAGTGGTCTTTCCAGCCTTAATAATTCTTAGGGCTACTGCTGAGTCTTTCCCCAGCCCCAGGCTGGGCTCTCCTTGCAGCATTCCTGCCCTGGTGCAAGGCTGCAGTCCCACTCCCCATCCAATGCAATGTGTGGTTGCTCTGCCTGCTGCCCAGCAGCACGTCCTTGGGTTGCGTGTCGGTGTGGATAAAAGGGACTTGATTAGCCTTTCCTCTGCAGGATGACAGGAGCAATCACTCTTGTAGGTTTTAATTAAAACGTTTAATTAAGCACTGTTTTAGCAGGCAGAAAAGTTAGCGCTGATCCCGGTCAAGTCCCCAGACTTGGAGTTAGTGGAGGAGAGCAGTTTGTCCAGCCTTGGTGCTGCTGTTTGGGAGGGAAGAAACCTTTCTGCAGTGATTTCTTCCTAGTGACAGAGAAGGGTGACAGCTTCTTTCTGGCCATGTGCATGGTCTGTGCCCAAGTCCTTCCCAGCACCTCCTTCCCATCCCTCCAACCCCTATACATGGGGTGATTCTGTCCCAAGCACTGAGCCCAGCTCTTTCCCCTTTGGAAAATCATGGATGCTCTCCAGCATTCTGAAGAACACATCTGCTGCCATAAAGATAAAACTTTGACCTGTGCTGAGGTTTCTTAACTCCTTTCCTACATGGAAGTCCAGGAGACAGCAGTGCTTGCAGTGGCAGAAGGGAATAGCTCAAAGAATTATATGCTGGATGAATTGCACTGCTGTAGCTAATGCTTATTATACTAGGAATAAACAAACAACAAAACCCAAACCAACCAAACATAAAACAGGAAGAGACCTGGCTGTGCTGGGCTTGGCCTCTTCTGCTCATTGCCTTGCAGATCTTCAATGCAGGTACATCCAACGCTTTCAAACGAGTCAGAAACCAGATCCTGAAATAGACTGTGGGGAAGGAAGGAGGGAAGGAATCTGTGCAATGTACAGCCTTTCTCCAGGGAGCAATTACCAGCCTGAGAAGCAGCTATTAGTGCTCCGCTCCTTCAGATGCCTTCCCATGTGTGTGCATCCTGCTCGCTCCAAGCAGCAGGTACAGGAGAAGGCAGTGAGGGAAGGAAGGGGCAGCCCAGCTCCCTAGAACCACCTTCTCCCCTTCCCCCCAAGATCTTACCCCATTCTGTCACCTTTCCTTAAGTTCAAAGGGAACGCCTAAAGAATATATGAATTCGGAGACCTCCATCCTCATCTTGCCAGCGTTCCCTTCATAGCAGCTTTGCTCCACTTCAGATCAAATAGATTGTAGTGATTTCTTTTTCTTCCTCAAGTTGCTGAGTGTGAGTTGCAAGAGGCAGATTTTTGCATTGCAAATCCTGCTTCCATCAGAAACGATGGTGCAGAAGCATGTTTTTTTTTTTCCACCTTGTGCAGAGCTGCATTTAGTCTGAACAACAGCAAGATGACATTGATACCCCTCAGATCAGCCCTTTCCTGTCCTGCTGTTGGTCCTGACACACCTCTCACCCTCCTGTGATGCTGCTGGTGGTGTTTCCAATGCTGCCCTTTCTCCCCATGCGTGGGAAAGATGTCTGAGATCATCAAATCCAACCATCAACCCATCACCACCAGGACCTTCTCCCTGTGCACATGGAGAAGGATGTGGGTTAGTGGGTATGGTGGTGATGGGTTGATGGTTGGATTTGAGCTTAGAGGTCTTTTGTAACCTTAGTCATTATATGGCCAGGAAATCCTATGTGCACTGTGTTGGTTGAAACCAATTTGATCTCAAGCTATTTTCTTTGTTTCTAAATAGTCTTCTTCCTGAGACTGTGTGTGCCCTCCAGTATCTTTAGGAGTGGGTTTGAGGACTCCTGTGCTGGGGGGAGATGTGATGATGGTAATAACCTCATGGTTGGAGGCTGTGGCTGCCAGGCAATGGGAGGATGGTGTCAGCAGCCCAGGAGCTGCATGCTGCTGATATCCAGCTAACACCTCGTGTTGCTGGGGGATATTTAGCCTGCTGAGCCCTAGGGTTAGTGGCTGTGGGGTTTCGAGCCAGTGGTTCAGAGCAAGAAAGCCATGGTTTGCTTGGAGTGATGGGCTGCAAACAGCTGCCACCAGTGCCCTGCTTGGCATCCCGAGCCAGGGTCAGCCTTCTCCATCTCCAAGGCAGGCTCCTGTGCTTCCCTTCTCCGTGGTGATCACTGACGTGTTTATTTCTCTGATTAATGAACTCTGCAAATTAACCTCCACGCTGCTCTATAATTGCTATTAAGGCTTCAAAAATCACTTAAGCGTTTCCGGCGCTCGCGAGCCCATTCCGTTTGGATGGCCAGTGCAGCGTGCTGATTGCAGGCAGATAGAGCCAGTCTCCTGACCTCCACGTTTACAATTAATTATTGCATTCAGCACCCAAATTACCCCCAGACTCCACGTGCTCAGCTTTATCTCTCTGCACACACAGGCTTGGCTTTTAATTAAAGGCCCTTCAAATTAAATGAAAACAAATTCAATTATTGCCTCTCATTGGAACAGCTCACAGCAGACTCCTGCCTATACTTCTTCTGTGGAGAACCTGGGGAGCGTTGGTCTCCCATAATCCAGTGTAACTAAATTTGCCTGGTATTCTCTTTTCCTTATCGTCGGTTGAGCTGTTCTCTCGCCAGCTCAGACGTGGGTTTGGCTGTTGCAGAAGCAGCAGAGTTTTAAGTGCTGTTGTCCTCCTGCCTGCATCTTCACACCCTTGCCCTTCAAGGAGGAGATGCTCTTGTATGCTGCAAAGGGCTGTGAGCATCTTTGACAATGTTAATTTGGGCTGCAGTAGGAGGTAGAAGGCTCCAAAAAATTAGGGTTTGGGTTTCTTTGTGCCAGATGGTGGGATGGCTCCTATCCCATGGACTGGGATGTTCAGAGCTGTGTGTCTGAACCTAGAGTCATTCAACCCATCCCACCATGCCCATTGATCACACCTTTCTGCCACATCCCTGTTGCTCTGGAACACCTGTAGGGATGAGGACTCTTGGCCCCTTCTCAGAGAGGGAAATGTCTCCCAGAATGAGGGCAGAATCTTTCCATCAGCATTGTGACTTGGGTTGGTGGAGCTGGGAAGGCACAGAGTTGGCGTTATTTCTGTTGGCCATCAGTATGGCAAAAAAACCCCACAACAAGTGGATGAGAAGGTTTAACAGCAGGTGGTCACCATGGGAAGGTTTGGCTTCAGCAGTGGGGTTTGGCTGGAGGTGAGCTTCATTTCACAGCAGTCCCTTATGCCTTGTGTGTGCCATTTCATGTGATGCTTTTACCTCCCTGGCCCACCTAACCCAGGGTTTCGCAGCTAGCAAAGTGTTTATCTGTTCCCCATTAGCAATCCCCTAATAAGTCCTTTTTTGTCTCCTGTGCGAATGAGGCACCAGCTCTGGCACTGCTCTGCCTGCTCTGGTTCTTATTTTTTTCTCCCTTTGTGGAGTTTGGGCCATCATCTGTGCTGGCAGCAGCTGACAGGAGGGACCAGCTCCAGCCTCACTGATGTGGATGGGGAAAGCATCCAGCTTGGGGAGGAGAGGAACCCAAAGTCATCAAGCGTGCCCGAGAATGAATGATAATTAATGTCTGGGGTAGGACTCTCTGGTGGTGGAAATTAGCAAAAGCTCGCAGCGTTTTGCCAAGCAACATCAGCTGATGATCTGCCTCATTAGCTTCACCTATGGCAAAATGTTCCCTGGCTTGCAGGGGCGGCTGGCCGTGGTGCACGGGGCTGCACGCGTGCTGGGCAGCAATAACATGCATGGGTGCATTGAGGGCGGTGCGGTGAGCTGGGCTCCAGCAGCCCCAGCCTGCACTTTGCAGAGCAGCCAAACTCCTCATAACTCTCCTGCTGTGCTGAACCTCTCCGCGCGCCGCTCTGTATGATAATAACAGGAGATGATATTGCTCTTTAAAAGGCCGCAGTGATCGCCTTGATGTTGCTCACAGCCGAGCGGTGATTGAAGGGAAGCAGCCGTGACCGCTCGTTCCTGCAGTGAGGGCAGTCTGCAGGCTCCCCCTGCCTTGCTTTGCCTCTGGGTTTGGGCTACAACATGCAACACCACCAGGGTCACCCAAGCCTATGGAGGTGGCAATCCCTTGTTGCCACCTTGTATGCCTGGCACAGCACGCTGCTTCCCTTAGCTGGGGAGGGGAAGCACCCTGCAGCACCTCATTAGGCTGCAAGTTCTGCTTTTCAGAGTGGGCAGTGTGGTTTTCTAGTCAAGGCTGTTCAGACAACTTCTTGCACTCCAGAGCATCCACAAGCAGCAGGGAGCAGAAGTGTCTGCGCATAGCTGTGCTGCAGAGCAAAGCCAGGCTGGGTGCAGAGCAGTCAGCTTGGGGCAGAGGGGATGTGCTCTTGCATCACGTTTATTGCTGCATTCCTTTTTAGTATGGGACAGGCACAGTGCTGGCTGGGTGAGGAGTGGGGTGTAGGGCTTTCAGAGCCAGGCGCTGCTTTTTTCTTTCTACCACCCGTTGTTTGGGCAATTATTAGTCTGGAGCAGTCGTGGAGGATTTTCTGCTTCAGTTCCCGAGTTCCCCCTTGCTGCACAAACACGCTGGTGGGGAGCTGATTTTCTCTGTGATGTTCCTGCGGCTGCTGAGATGTCAGCTTGGTGTCCGGGGTATCGAAATGAATGCCTCTTCCCCATCAAAACCATCTGGAGTGCTTTAATAACACGGGGTGAGATCCCAAGGTAGCGCTCCTGTTGAGGCTGTGGATTAAGATAGGATGTCAGAGTCATTTTCCCTCCCCATAATGTCTCCCCATCACTGGACTGTAAGTCTCCTTAATCCTCTCCATCCACATGATGGTCAGCCACAGCTTGGGACGTCACCAGCAGGTTGTTATGGAGCGTTGCAGTGGGTGGAAGGGGTGCAGAAGTCTGGGCTCAGGTTTGCAGCAGTCGGGCGCTACTTGCATGTGGTTGGAACAAAGTGATGAGGCATTTAGGAAAGCGTTTGGGGCACGCATTTGCCTTTGGAGGCCCATTACGGAGCGCGAGCCTGTGCTTTGCAGTGCAGTGGTGGCAAAGTATGGTTTATAGGCCTAATGGAGCAAATTTGTCACTGGAGCAAGGAGGTGTGACTCTACTCAAGCTGGCAAATTGTCCCCCTGTTTCTGCAGACTGCTGTTTTTGCTCTCCTTTTCCCCCCTTTCCTCCACCATCCATCATCATTCAGCGCTTGCCGCAGTGATTTCCCCAAAGTCATCTATCCCGAGGCTGTGCCATTAAGGCTCAGGCTTCAGTGTGATAGGTTTGTTTGTTCTTGGAAAGCTATAAATATTGCTGAGGTAATGGCTTGGAGGACAAAGCCGGGCCTTTTTTTGTGTGTGCGTGTCTGGATACCAGAGGGTAAATAAATAAAGAAAGAAAGAAGTGGCTGAGCTGGTTCAGTGCATGGGGGTGAAGGTGTGTTGTGTTGCAAGTCAGGGCAGGTGAAATCCCCTTTGGGTTAGGACTAAAGATGAAGGCAATCTCGCATCCTCCTTTGGGGTCTGGGAGGGGGATGGCATAGAGGGGGTGTTGATGCCCTGCAGCCAACCTGCTGCTCTAATTCACTTCACTTTCAGTTGTAGATTCGAATATCAAAGAGGATTTTCTATGGCGTATGAAGTGTTATTGTTTTGGGGGTACTGGAATCACCAAAGAGGAGCAATGGGGGTGGGATGCTGGGGGACAGCCTGGCCAGAATCCAGGTGTCCTGGCTCCCAGAGACTTCATCTCTGGGACTGGAAACTGATCTCTGGAGTTAGCCCATCATTCCTCCCCTCCATGCAGAGCAGATTGGGAGCTGGCAGCGTGGGAAGGCTTGCTCATGCTCTGCTATGAGTGTTGATGATGGACGCATACAGAGATTATGTTATGGCCATTTTTCAACAGGGGAAGAGCCTGAATTCCTTGAACAGATTTCCATGTAGTGAAGGATTTGATCAGCTCAGAGTTGGTAGTGGGGCTGTACAACATAACTTGGCATCTCCAAGCCTCCTGAGGATTGCAGGCACCCAGCTACTGGGTCAGACACTCCTCCAGTACAAGGTGCTTTGCCCTCTTTTTGCTACCTGAGAGCTTCTAATGCTGAGGGCAGAGCAGCAAGAAATAAGAGCCCAAGGGATGGCATTGCATCTGCTTCTGGAGGAGGAGAAGCCGATGCGGGCTGGAAGAAGCTGTTTTTTGGCTCCTTTCTGCTGAATGACTTTTCCCCCTCCAGAGAGCAGAGGCTAATTGTTATTTGTAACCACCTACATCCCCTGCTTGATTAGCACAAAAGAGCAAGTGGACGCGAGATTGATAGATCTGTGGTGCACCTTTGCCTCATTCGGAGAGACCCAGCTCTGAAGGCATTAGTGAAGTGAGAGATGGTTATTACACATGAAGGTTTGCTTCTTTCTTCCTCTCAGGAAGCTGCTGCCATAGTTTGCAGCTGTGTAGTGAAGCAGGGAAGAAAGAGAGATAATATGAAGAGAGGGAGCAGCATCCAGGAATGAGTTAGACCTATAATAGACCATCTTCCTTGAAAGAGGCTGTTACTGAAAATCCTCCTCTATTATCATGCACCAAGAGGAGAAATGAGGCAGTGAGCATGGCATGGGCTTGCATTTGGAAATACTCTGCGTAGCAAATCATTTAATAGGTTCTCTTCTTCACTGCTAATTGGTCTGGGAAGTGCCCAAATACTGTGTGAATGGGGCTGGGCTCTGCCAGTAGGTGACAGGGCTGCAGACCTTTGGTTTCACCCACAGCTTTGGCTTTATGTGAGCAGGTTTTGTCTGATCCATAGCAGTTTTCCATGTTCTACACACCACGTCTATTGGGATACTCCTGGTGATCCCTTCAGGTGTGGGCTCTTAGCATGAGAGATGCACATCCATATGTTTACATCCTGCTGAGCAAATGCAAAGCCAAGAAGATCTTTGCAGTGAAGCCCAAACTTCATTTTTCTGCCTAAGCCAAACACTGCCCAAGGCACGGCTAAGGTTAAATCCTTCCTTTTCATCCCTGTCTTCTGTGAAGACTGGATGGCTTCGCTAAGTGTGATTGGAGCAGTTTGTTTTTAAGCTCCACATAAGCACTATGCTGGATTTATAGCGTTTTCATTCTTTCTGAATCGACCCGCTGGGAGCCATTAAACTTTTATTGCTCTCTGCAGTTGCCTGGCCAGAGCGGGATGGAGCAACCTGCTGCTGGAAGCACTCCGTCTCCGTCTGCCTGCATTGGGCTGGAAATTGGGGTTGGAGAGGGATGCTGTGGAGGTGCCTTCCCATATACAGGGCCACACAGGCTTTGCTGGTTAGTTATAAGGTGCTTTAGGCACAGAGGTCTTCCAGTACAGAATATGCTGGCGTATTTCTCCCCCTAGGTCTTGCTGCCTCTCCACTTTGGTTCTTTCAGCCTCAGTATTGCAGTGATGCTTTCTTTGGTGGTGGCAGCTCAGCTGCTGGCCACCAGCATTGCCATGGAGGTGTTCATCCAGGGGTATCAAAGCAAGGTAGCAGCAAAGGAGGAGTGGGGTTACCAGGAATCTGATGCTACAGAGCCATGCTGTGCTTTGCAGGGTGATTCCTGGCATGGAATCTGCAGCCTCAGCTAAAGAGTGCTGCTGCTGCCATTGAGATTTAATGGCTTCTTGGTCTCTCATCTTACCATACAATGGTTTGAGTTGGGAGCTGAAGGGTCTGTTCCCTTTTTTTTTGTGTGTGAACACATGAATCTCATTAGGCTGGAAACTGGTGGTGTTATTTATGCTATGGTGCATCTCTTGTCCTGTCGGTAACTGGGAGGTTGTAGGAATTACAATATAGCAGCCCAATTTGTAGGGGGGTGAAGCTGGGAGAGATGCATCGTAGCCAGGACAGAGAGATAAAGCCAGGAGCAGGGGTAGGTTTGAGCTGTGAAAATGGTTAGTGGGCATATAATGGTGCTGGGTTGGAGTTGGACTTGATTTGGTCTTTCCCACTTTAATAATACTGTGATTTTAATGTGGTTCCTGACCCTGGAGTCCAATTTGTCTTGGCTTTGCAACCTGTGGCTCCTGCCCTGCTCTTCCCAATGCATTGCAAACCTTCCTCACCATTGGGGTCCTTCTGCAAAAGAAAACACTGTTTCAGGATTATTCCCTTCAGCCAAGCTTTCTGCAGCCCCTTGTTTCCCATTAAAGCTCTGCATCAGGCCTAAATGGGGCCAGGGCTGGGATCAGAGCCCTAAGGGTCCAATACTGGAAAGGCAACACAGGGCAACCCAAGCACTGCAGCTCTTTCCCCCATTGAGGGAAGGTTTGCATGAGCCTCTTATAGCTCATAGAAGGCCAGGCTGGGGTACTTCTGCCGGCATGTTTTCTAATTTAATTACTTATCCTTGTCTCAAATTGTTTATGGTACACTAGGCTATTAAATGTGCCATAAGCAAATGGCTCTTGAAAGAGGAAGAGGATTTATTTGTTTTAGCAACCACTCCAACAAAAGTCTATTTCCTCAGCTAATTAAGATTCCATTCGCTAATTTAAATGTTATGCTAATTAAAGCATAATTCTGAAACTGTAAAAAGGAACTTAAGGAAAAAAAAAAGAGAAAGAAAGAAACAGCAAATAAGAAAGGAAACTGGTTGGCCTTTAGGAATTACATTAAATTTATTGCGTTGTTGTAACAATGGCGAGCAGAGTAATTATTTCATTTGCCTCTCATGTGCTATTCATGCTGTTGCCTTTATTCATTTTACCCCTATTCTTGCACTTCATCTCATTATCACCTGCTCTCTCCCCTCTAATGGACATCGATGTGCAGTGGTTAGGGATGAATTGCAGGCATGATCCCACAGCACTCCTTGTGCTGCATGGTGTGAGGCTGTGCTTGGGCTCCCAAACCAGTGGCTTTCAGAAACACTTGCCATGAACTGCGTTCAACCTGCGGCCAATACCTTTATGTGTGGTCTTGATAATGATGGAAATGTCTCTCTATTGCTCCTTGTGCCCTTCCCCAGCTTGTTGCCAGGCTATTTGCCCAGCAGATCAGGTCACTTGATGGTAGGGTTGGACTGGAGCAAACTGGATCTGGAGAAAAGCCAGTGTGAAAGTCAAGGCAGGGCTGGGGAACCTTGTATGCTCTGCTCTGTTGTGTGATCAATGAGGCTGTAGCTGAGGTGAAGAGCTGGGGGATGATGCTTGCGTTATCTTGGTGTGATGGTGGTTGGATGTCAGAAGCTTTGGGGCCTTGTATAATAACTGCAGAGAGGGGCTCTAAGTGGGGTTTGTTCCTGGAGAAGTCTTATTCTGGTTCTGACCCCACCTTGCTCATGTCCTTGTGCCTTGGTGTCCCCATTTGTAAAACAGGATATCAGCACCTGCAGCTCTACAAGTGTGCTCACCCTTCCCCACAAACCATAGCTCTGTGGGGTGAGCAGTTGTCTTATACCTCCCTTCATCTCCATCTCCTCCAGATGTGGAGCATCTCCCCAGCTGCACCCTGCTGAGTCCCTTGGCCCGGCTTCCTATGAAGCACCTCATGTTCTGTCCTGGGCTTCAGATCTATTTAAACTTTGATCTTGATGGGAAGTGACTGGTGAGATGTTAAAGCCATATGTTTTAGATGGAATGGCGGGGACATGTAAGCTCAGTGATATTCACATCTAGAGAGAGCTGGGAACTTGTAGTGCCACCCACGCCTGGTATTTCTGCTAGCTCTGCGAGGCTTACACAGCTGGGGAAGGCAGAGTGGGAGCGAGATCTTCTGCTTAAGGGATTTTATATAGAAATGGATTAGATAGATTTGATGGAAAGTGATAGTTTATGAAAATGAAATCACCTGCATCTCAAATCAGTTCTTGATGTCAGGAGAGGGGGGGAAAGAAAAAGGCAAGAGGGGGGTGAGAAGAGAAAAAACAACAGCTCAGAGTTATTTAGAGTGCAATTTTGATGTGTTGGGCTCTGGTCCGTTTTGGTTTTAGCTGTTTAGCAAGCGTTCTCCTTGTGTCAGAGCAGTAAGCAAGGCACTGCCACTCCTTGTGATCTCTCTTCATCTCTGCTGACTGCCTAATCAGCAGCTTAGGAGAATGAAGTGGGACCGTGGTGAGGGAAGTGAGGAGAACTGCATTGGCCATGGGTACTTGGCAGCATGCAGAAAATCACTTAGGATGGATGTGCTCATCTCCAAGGCTGTCGGAAGTCTCCTGCTGAGAGCTGGCCCTGATGCTGCTGGCTCAGCACCCAGCTGGAGGAGCTGCCGTCACCGCTGGCTGCTACCGGGAGCCCTGGGAGGGAGCCAGATGTGTTGGGTGGGAGAAGGAAAAGGTTTTCAGTGCTCCCTGAGTCAGCGGGGAGATGGCAGAGCAAGGTAGAATGGCCAGGGAGGGCGGCAGGAGAACTTCGAGAAACGCCTTTACAGCGCTTCATAAATAGTCATGCACCGAGCTCTGCAAGCACGGCGAGGGAAATAGGATTATCTCCATTTTGAAGAGCAAGGGGAGAATCAGAAGCTGATTTTCAAATGCTTTTGGTATGCAAAAGTAGCCCCGTCTTCTGTGTGCAGCCAAGCATGGGGCACAGCAAGGAGCGCGTGTGGATTTGCAGCAAACCCATTAGGAGTGAGCGCTGAGATCATCATTGCTGAGCATGGTCAGGCAATGGGGAGGTTTGGGGCTGCTGGAGCCATCCCTCCACTTGCTGTGGGTGCTCAGACAGTGGTTTGTGCACCATTGGGTAGCACAGCTCCTTATATTTTTGCTGCTCTCCCTGCAATAGGAGGCACTGTCGGCAGCCTTCAGTCCCAGCACAGTGAGGTCTTGTTGTCAGGGAAATGAGGGCTGGATTGCTGCTTGGAGTATCATCAGACAGCGAGATCCGGGAGCTGAACCGTGTTCTTCATTGCCATCTATTGATACTCCTGTTACTAAATGACTATTGGCATGGATAGGCACAAACAGCTCCTCAAACTCTGCATGACCTTAGGCAAATCACTTCATCTTCGTGCTTCAGTTCCTTCATCTCTACAACAAGAATCTTTTATTTCCCCCTCTCTCTCAGCCCGTGTAGCTCTTTCAGTACAAATATTAACTCCTTTGGTCAAGAAGCATCCCTGGGTGTATGTGAAGAGTATGTGCAGCTCCGGAGGGACGTGTATTTATTTGTGGGGAAGAGATTGTTGGAAATGGGCAGGTATTTAATGTAGCTCTGGGATCCTTCTCACCACTTCACAGCATGTTTTTTGTGGGAGAGGGTTGGGAAATATCCCAGCTGTCTCCAGGAGCTCAGGGTTAACAGCGAGGCGCGTTGCCCTGCGCTGAAGGTTAACTAGGAAGCTGTAGATTAGTCGTGAAGCTCAGCACAGCGGGTCGCTTCCAGTGCTCCTTCATCCATGGTTGATGGTGCAAACTAGTTAAAGCTCCTCCTAAGGGGCAATAAATTCTTATAAAACAGAGGATGCTGTGTGTGCCCGCTCCTACCGTGACCAAACAAATGCTGTCTTGGGCAAATAGAACAGATG
The DNA here is from genome assembly GCF_054131305.1 of Coturnix japonica. Lineage (NCBI taxonomy): Eukaryota > Metazoa > Chordata > Aves > Galliformes > Phasianidae > Coturnix > Coturnix japonica. Next base: position 4,994,812 of record NC_140696.1, read on the forward strand.
AGCTGGCTGACGCACGCTGCAGCACCCATTACCCGAATGGCATGTGCTCATCCCTATCCAGCATGCAGCAGAGGAGCAGTATTTGTGCTAAGCATCTCCAAGCAACTGCAGAGAGGTGGGAGTTGGGGTTCAGAAGGACTCATCCATCCCTATGAGTGCTGAGCACAGCTCCCTTCTTCCCTCTCTGCTTTCCCTTTTGCATCAACCTGGGGCTGCAGGGTTTTGCAGCAAGTGTGCTGCACTGCTTGGAAACGAGTGCAGGGGAGCCCAGCTCTAATGCCAGCACTGCAAGGAGAGATAATGGTAAATAACCAGCAGCTGTTGGGGAAGGTTTGAAGGGAAATAAATGGATGCAATCTTCAGTGCTTTTATTTATTTATTTGTTCCTGCTCTGTCCCTTGCTGCTCTGTGGGCTGTCGCAATCTCAGTGCAGGGCTGCAGAGCTGTGCACCCAAACAGGGGGTGCTTCTTTACCTGGGGAGGCAGCAGGTCTCCCCCCACCAGCTTGTATTGTTGAGGGGGAGGCAAAGAAAGCAATCTGACTTTCTGAGCAGTGCAGCTTGTTTTGTCAAAGGATAAACTGGGAAGGAAAACGCCTTATTGCTGCTAAATGGATGGAGGATGAGGAAGGGGGCTTGAAATGCCTTATAATGTCTGGAATAAATCTTTTCTGTTTCCCAGTCTTGCTTCCCACACAAAAACAAAATGCATTTTCGACCTGTTCTTTCTGCACCTTTTGGTGTCACAGTGGTTTTTGCAGGAAGCCATCGTGGGCTGCAGCAGGGCTGGGGGAGAGAAGCTGAGTCCCAGCACCACGGGGGCTGTGGGAATTGCTGCTTCGTGCCCTCCCACCCCAGACTGAAAGCTCCAGAGACAGGGTGTGATAGAAGTATAACAGCTTCCCACCTTGCACATCCTCCTCATCAAAATAGAAATGCTTCTTGCAGGATTTCATCCAGGACTGGGCTTACCTCAGAATTCCTCTGCAGCAACTCGGTTTTGTGTTTTCCATCCAGAAGTGCTGCTGTCACGCTGCTTTTCTTCCTTTTCAACATCTTTCTCTTTTCATACCTGCCTTGGAGGAAATGGGATGAGGCCAATCCCTGCTGCCCTGATGGTGCTTTCTGCCAAGCCTTGGTTTTGTGCATACCCAATTGCAATGTAGCTAGAGAAACTGTCAGTATGATGGGACAGGGGGTGCTCTAGACCCCCCTTTCCCATTTGTAAAGTATTTTTGGGCTGCACATGGGTCAGGTGTTGGGCACAGGGCATCCCTGACACCTCTGTATCCACAGGTGTCACATCAGCGCCTTCCAGCTCCGCTCAGTTTCCCAAGCCTCAAGAATGACAAATATGAAAAGCACAGTTTAATTAAATGTGCAACGTGCTGGCTCATTAAGTGACTGCTCAGAGTAAAGAGGAAGCTTTGCTGACAGCCCCATCAGCCTGGCTCTGAAGCAGCGCTGGCAGAAGCGGTTCTGGTGAGATGATTTGCAGCAGGTCACAGCATGGCAAGTTTGGGTTCGGTGCCACAACAGCTTCCTCTGCTTGGGTGGAGGATGGAGGCTGAAATTGGGCATCCCTATTGCAGGAGTGCTCTGCTGGGCAGGAGGCTGCAGGAAGGTCCCTCCTTCCCAGCCCTTCAGAATGCAGCAGGCAGCCAGCACATCAAACAGCTCAGGGCGTTGTGGAACAGGCAGCAAGGTCACCTCCAAAAGGAGTGGAGATTAAGAGGCTCTTGGGCATTTCTTTTATAGCTGAAGAGTAACTCGGCCAACCTACTGCACCCCTCTCTCAAAGGGATGAAGCTCAGGCGGCTCATGGCTGTGGTACCCGAGCCCTTTTCTTCTCCCTCTATTGAAATCTGCCTTCCACATCCAGCTCACCCTGGACCTTTGGTGAAGGGAGGCCAGGAACGGAGGCTTCTGTTGAACAGTCGTAGGGAGATGAGAGGAATAAGGTCTTCTCTCTATTCTTTAAAGCCTCTCTCACCTTTTTTCTTTCCAGTGAAATTCCATAAGGGCTCCGTGCAGGAGAACTCACACAAGACTCTAATTTCAGGTGTGAATATGGAGACATTTTTCATTAGGAGGCATATGGTGTTAAGGTTAGGAAAAAAAAAAAAAGAGAGAAAAAGAGATGGAGTTTGACAGCCAGGAACAAAGCAATGAAATAATAACTACAGGTGGGCAAAGCCTCCAGCAGGGTTTGCAAACAACAAAAAAACCGAGCCAGGGGTGGTTCACATCCAAGTGTTATTGTTACTTATTAGAGCCGGTGGAAGATTTTATAGGGGGAAAGGGTTTGATTTTGATGGAATCTTGGGTTTTCAAGAAGGAATGTTCACCTTCTGCAGGAAATGGTGTGTTTGGTAGGGGAAAAACAAAGGGATGGAGAAGCAGGAGGGAAATTGGAGAGCAGCTGAGGTGTGTCTGTGCTGGGTGAAGGTCTTTCTCCTTGCTGGCACCCTGTGTTGTACCCATGGGGAGGGCAGCTCAGGGTGAGCACATCCCTGGTGCCATCAGCCAGTCTGAGCTTGAAGCAGCTTCTTTCATCATGAGTGAAATAAATGGCAGGAGTCCCATCTGTAAGCGAGGGGATGTTTCCTTGCATCACTTTCTGCCTTCTCATCCAGTGCCTTATCCTGACCTGCTGCCCACTGTTGGTCTTGGATGTCTGCAGGGCACTAGCCCTTCAAGAAGTCTCTCAGTCTTTCTGTCTGCCTAGTAAAACGGGGTTAAAGATATTCATCTCCTGGTTAAAATACCGGGGGAGGTGCTGATTGAAAGCAAGGATGGGAGGCAGACCATTGTGACCAGCCTCCATCCCTCCTTGGGGCCATGGGAGGGAGCTGAATGTCATTGCAGAGGCTCCGCTTTCTTCTCTATGCTTTGAATCCCAGGTCCCGAGCGGCGCTGCAATTTATGGTGAATATTTTATACCTCCAAATGATGTTTTGTGGGATTCCGCTCCTCTCGCCTGCTGTGCCTCTGTCAGTCTCAGAGGAAAGCTGCCTTTGTTGTACGTGTCAGCTTGACGAGGCGCCGTTTTTCCAAATGGATAATTCTGTTCCTTTGCCGTCGAGGAAATTGTTTCCTTCCTGGAAAGGCGGCTCTGTCGTTCAAATGAGGCTTTGGCTGCTGTGGAATTGACTGGAGGAAGCGTATCAAATGGCTGCAGGTGACCTTGAGAAAAGGCACGTGTGGATGGTGGGGGTAGGGATGGCTTCCTTGTGTTTTTTCATGGTCTTCCTTTGAAGCTTGTTGTGAATGGGAAGAGGAAGGGCTTTGGTGCATGGGGAATTGAGCCAGCTGCGTGGGTTGTCGACCCTCAGTTATGCCCTTCATGCTTCCCATCTGCAGGCAGCGTGGCACAGAATGGGACGGGGATGGTGCAGATTGGCAGTTTTCACCCCAAAAGGGAGAAATATCAGAAAAAGCAATGAGCAGTGCGGATTTGAATGGGGATGTAAATAAGTGGAGGAAGAAGTTGGTAGGAAGGCTTACGTTGAGAGGGTGGTGCTCATCATCCATCTCCAACATTTACTGAATGTTTAGATGTTGTATTGATGGATGTGATTTAGTGGGAATGATGATAGGTGGACGGTTGGTCTTGGAGGTCTTTTCCAACCTTAGTGATTCTGTGGCTTTTCAATGGTGACCATTGCCCTTCAGTTGGGCACAAGGCTTGGGGCTGCTGCTGGCAGCATTTAGCAGAGCCATTCCCCTTTTCACCCCGGTGGCTCAGCAGAAGGATCAGACCTGGCCATGCTGTGTGCAGCTGAAGGCTGGAGCTGCTCTCGCCAATGGTGGCTGCACCCCAGTGCCCTCATCTTGCGCACACCTACAGAGCCTGCAAAAGGTTTTGACTTCAGCAACCTGCGGGATGAAAGGTGCCATAGAAACATGAGTTTTATTAATACCGTGGAAGGTTGCCAGTCATAATTAAAGCCGTGAGAAGCTTGGCGGTTTCACTTCGTGGAGCTTTGTGCAAATATTTCTGTTGGGTTTGATCCATGCCTCCTCGCAGCCCCTTGGTTTCACCTTGTGCTGCTGAGCTGCATGAGGTCTCCTCTAAGAGCCCGGGGAGCGCCGGCCGAGCTGCGTGTGCTTGGTGATGCAGCAGGGTGAGTCCTACGTGATCTGAACGCTGACGAACCCGCCTGGCTGGCTCTCAGCGGGCCGCGGCTTGCTTGCAAAGTTAGGATAAATTGGATAGGAGGAAAGTAACTCGGAGGAGTCAGTCAAGTAGCACCTTGTGTGGGATTTCACCAGCATCTTTCCTGCGTATTTCTCTCTCCATTGGAGAGGAGGAGTGTGGGGAAGGAGGTGGGGAAGAAGCAGACTAAGAAGAGGAGGCAACCTTTCGTAACTGTGCAGAGATCTCTCTCCTCCTTCCCCGCTCTTGCAGCATTGCCATCTGCTGCAACTCAGCAGGCTGGAGCCCAGGCAAACTCTTTTTCCCCCCCACCCTTTTTTTTGCTTGCAAATTCAGGCAGGTATCATGGTACCGGTTATGCACGTGGCATTTTCAGGGACCTCACTGCAGACATGGGTTCTCTGGGAGCTTGGGTTGGCTTTGTGTGGACCTAGAAGTCCACTCCATGGTAGGTGTCTGGATTTCTGGTCATCAGAGATGAATGGATGACCCAGGAGTCACTGTTTTTGCCTGTCTGTTGATGGTAGAGGAGACCAGGAGAATTTGCTGGGCTGGGTATTTAATGTTTGGGAGGTAACAGCTGGATGAGGTGTCTCTTGGTGGGATCTTGAGAGTTTGTTTGAACAAAACCTCTCTTTGTGCTCCTACCTCCAGAAAGTGAAACCAGCTTTAATCAGGTCCTGAGGAACTGTCTCACCATTGGTGCACTGCAGTGAATGGAGACGATGGCTTAACCTCAGTACAGCAGAAATATTTGGTATGGGATGTAGTTATGTCCTGTAATCCTTAATGGGATGTAGTAATGTCACTGTCCTCCTATTTGCTGTACTGGTCCAGGGTTTCTCCAAGAGGTTCCAGGACTCCTTGGAGATGCATTGCTTGAAAGCATCACCATCTTCCTCAACAGCTCCCAACTGCTTGCAGCGAGGTTAAAAATGGAGACAGAGACGGAGAGCTCCTTCCATCTGTTGCCCACCCCTCCTTGCAAATCAGAAGGGAATGCAGCCCAATGGCTGACTGCATTGCGGCAGCCCTCCCCGCAGCAGGCAGAGCAATGGGGGCACAGCTGAACGTGTGCCCGTGGGAGGCATCGTGGTGAGGGTGCAGGAGTGGGAGATATTTTTAACGTTCTCTTGAACGTGCAGTCGGCGCCGGCAGAAAGTGCCAGATTGCCAACCCAGCCAAGGAACCAGGCTTGCAAATTGCTGGGGAGGAAGCCGAGGAGTGAATTGGAGGCAACGTGGGGTTTTTTTTGTTGCTGTTGTTAGGATTGCATCCTTAAAGAAAGCGATTTCAGCATCCAGAGCTGCCCATTGGAGATGCCTCTCCAGCAGTGTTGTTCTTGGAGAGCCGCTCTCTGCCTCGTCCCGTACACACAAATACTGTTTGAGCTGACAGGGTGTTTGCCTAATGCCTTCCCTGTGTAACCACTTCTCTTGCTGTCAATGCACATTGGTTGTTTGCAGCTCAGGGGGGTTTGGGGCATGGCAGGGCATGACCTTGGGCTCTGACCTGGCCGTGCCTTTGCACAGCGTTTGCTGCCTAATGAGCCTTAGGCAGCATTTGTGAGATGGTTGAAGCAAGAGTGGCTATTATTGGAACCGGTGCAGATGATTCGAGAGATGATTTGCTTCACTCTCAAAATACCATTAGTCACTTCCACCAGCATGAGGAGAGAGCAAGGGCTTGAACTATTTGTGGCTGCAGGCTGAGGAAGCTGGAGAGCCAACCTCCCGTATCACTGCCCCTGGTATGGACTGCTCCAGATGAGCTTTGTCTTCCCCATCACTTCCCCATATGCATCCTTAGTCCTTCCCCCTGGTTGTGGGGCTGTGAGGATGTCAGCTCAGTCCTGCCCTGTGTGATGATGCCAGATCCCTGCCAGCACTGCTTCTCTCATCTGCAGGAGTTAAGCAGCAGCTCTGGGGGCTGGCTGGCTGCCTGGCTGCTCCGCAGGGTCCTGCTGCTATAGCTCTGCTCATTTGTAGGTGAGCTGTGGCTCAGCTGGAGCCAGCACAGTGCTGCACAGTGCCAACACATCACCCGGCTCAGATTCTCCTCCCTTGGGCAGGTGCCTTGCAGGAGCCTTCATTGCTCCGCTCTGCACTTCTCCTTTAAATCTGTCTTTGTGTTGGTTGCTCGGCTTATGAAAGTATCTCGAGTCAATAGGTGTTGTTGAAAACCTTAATTAAGTGCTTTTTGCATCTGTTGAGCTCCTGCCCTTAAAAACCAGCCTTGAAATTGCAAGGCATTGCAGGCACATTAAGGTTTATCATCTTAACTCCAGTTTCTGCTGGAGCTATCATATCACCCCACTCTGTTTTTTCCTTGCATGCCGGAGCACAGCAGTGACTCTTGCACCTGAGATCACTTTGGGACATGCCAGGTGCACTGAGACCCACTGTGCTGAGACATTGCCCTGCTGGGTTGGCTGCACAGAGAGATTTATTTCTGCACACAGGTCGTGCATAGCCCTGCAGGCTGTTCAGACATTGGTTTGCCCAGCACTTTGGTGTCACTCAGGTATCTGAACCTGGTTTGCATGCTTTCTCATTTTCCCCATCCTTTCTGTGCCCCTTGCACGGCCTTGCAGTCATCCTGCTGTGCCATACAACCCTCCTGCCCCAGCTGTGCTGGTCGTCTGCTCCCCTCCTCCTCTCTTCTTATTATAGCAACTGTATTGTTTTAAGCTGTAACCACGGTGCATTGTGAGTTTGCATAAAGGACGTGGTGGAAGGGAATTGTATTGTACATGCTGGCTGTGTGCTTCCTTTTAAACTATACCCCTGTCACCAGGCGGCTTTCTGCAGGTTGGTTGCTGAGTGAACAGCTGAGAACCTGTGGGAAGACCCAAATGGCACTTAAATTATATTTGCTCTTTGATTTTGAAGACATTTAGTACCATTTAATAGAATCAGAATGCAATTTAACTCCGTGAAGTGGGGGAGGCTGCCTCGGGAGAAGTGACACTGCCATAGCTGGGGAAACAAAAAAATCTAAGTGAGCAAAACAGCAGGGTCGGGTTTACTATCCGGATAATTATTATTAAATAAAGAGCAGAGTGGGACTGTGTCTATCAGCTTCCCCTTGCGCTTGAAATGGCATTAACCACTTCAGGGCTGTGTGATGGGTTGACTGAGCCATGCTATGGGGGATACCCAGAGCTGTGGCTTCTGAAGAGCCCGTCGCAGTGGTGTATTTGTTGGTAGCTGGAATGAAGTGGAGCTTTTGGCTGGGAGGTGATTTCAGTGCACGCAGCATTGCTGTGCCAGCAGTGCTCCTGATGCTCCCATTACCCTACAGGTCCTGCTGCCCTCCACACACAGCAGCAGCTCTTTCTCTGACTATATTCATTTCTCCACCAGCAGCTGGTTAGAAGTCAGTAAAGCAGTTCAAGTTCAAGGCATTTGACTGTGCTGGCCATACCCTCCAGCCCAACCTGGAGGCAGCACTGGATTCTGGCTTAAAGGATCATAGAACCAGCCAGGTTGGAAAGACCATTAAAATCACCAATCCAACCATCACCCCACCATCATTACCTCTTAGCTTAGTTCAGGATATGTCTAAACAGCTATTTTGGCCTCCAGTGTTGGCAACACCGAGTCCTTTCACATCCCTCCCCAGCCCTGTGCTGCCAGCAGTACCCCATAAGGTTCAGATCTGCAGTGCATTGAGGTACTGCTGTGGGCACAACTGTTCCCTGCCTGTATGAAGGAGATAATAGCACTTCCCTCCCTCACCAAAGGGGTTTGCAGAGGACAAGTCTATTAAAGATTGCGAGGTTCTAAAGATGCTGTGCTGATTGGGGCTGCGCAAGGAGCGGAGGTATCATAGCTTAGGGAAAGGTTTGTAGCATGGAGAAAAAGCAGAAGGCTGTCTTATTTTATTGCCTACCAATGTCTGGCACCTGGAAATGAAATTGAGTTTTCAAAATGTAAGTTTTGACTGCAAAAAAAACCCAGTGTGAACTGGGAGATAACAAATGCACAGCAATAGTGGATTGCATCCCTTGTATGTGCTTTGGCCAATAGGCCCCAAAGCATCTTCTGCTGGAGGGAAACCAAGACATGGCAAATGGAGGTGGCAATATTTGCTGACCACCCATGGACGTGGGGTGCTTTCCTTGGCAACCCCAAAGCCAGCAGTAAATGGGAGCAGCCAGGCATTGCTGGTGGACCTGCTTTGATTGGGTGGGTGGGAATCCACCCCAGCATGGTCAGCATTCACCTTATGGTCCATCCAGGGTGAATCTCTGATCATCACAGTGCTGGCATTGCTGGGTGTGTAGGCTGCCTGCAGTGCTGATGTCTTTGGTTGCTTTTAGCTTGAGTTTCCCAAGCAATACATTGAGTTCTATAGAGGAGTCATGACAGATGCGGGCACCAGGTTGGCATCCCTCTGCTTGTAATAGGTGTGAATGTATGTCTGCATCTCTGAAACAGCTTGATATGTCCAATCCTTCTGGATAAAGGCAGGGGATTGAATTATTACAAAAGGACAATTTTTCATTTCCTATAAGTGCCTTAATCTCGTGAGTAAATATTACAGCTTTGTGCTATAATCCCTAAGCTGGTATATCTCTTCCCTTCCCAGTTACCTTTTGTGTTGATTTACATTTAATATGTTGCCATTAAATCTCTTTCTCTCTCTGAGGCCTATTATAAGTGCAGTATTTATTCTGTTGAGTCTTTTTTAGTCACATTTGTATTGTATTCTAATGTGCTTGCACAAAAGACTGCTGGGCACATTCCTAAGATATTTGCATCTTTTCTTCCCTACTTTTGTCTGAAAACACATGCTGTTTTGGCCCTGCACCCAGAGTAGCATTCCTCATACCAATGAGCTGCCTGGAGGAAATCCTCCCTGCTCACCTCTGCTCATTCCCAGGCTTTCCTTGGAGGAACAGCTTGCACTGCTGCACTGCATGGTTCCCCAGGGAGTGGTGGAGTCACCTGGGGGTGTTCCAGAGCTCTAGGGATGTGGTCACTGGGCATGGTGGGCTGGGGTTAGGCTTGAGGATCTGAGAGGTCTTTTCCGACCTGAATGATCCTGTAATTCTCTGATCCATAGGCACCGCTCTGGCTCTTTGCAGCACAGCGCTTTTTGGGTGTAAGCAAGGCTGCAGCTTGGCTTTGGAGGGAGATTTGAGAGGCTGGGGATGTATGCGACTCAGGTTGCTGATTTCTTATTGCAAATCCCTGAGTCCGGGTTCTTTTCTCCTCTGTCCCCTTGATATAATTGCTTTGCTCCTTTCTAAAGTGCCTGGATCTCCACAGATTAAGGGTGCTCAGCCGGAGCTATTATTATTGTGATGTTTTTATTGCATAGAGAGACTGAGATATTAAAGAACTCATTCAGCATAGGCTTCTAGAGGTAGGGAAGAGGAGCAGGAGCAGATCTGGCTGGAAGCGTCTGCCCCCAGAGACAGCTTGAAGCAGAGAAGAGTTGGGGTGGAAGAAGCTGTTGATCCTCATTGCATTGATGAGGAGGCCGGGCATCACCAGTATGGCTGAGGACAGGTCTGATACAGAGCCAGCACTGGTTCCTTTGCTGGGGCCACTCCAGCAATTAGTATGGAGCAGGCATCGCTACCTGCCAGGCTCACCTCTGGGGGTAAGGTTCTGCAAGGCTTAAAAGAAAATGAGTCCATAAAAGTCTCCAGGGGTAGTTCTAAAATGGCCGCGTTTCAGAGCTGATCCAATGAGGCATACAGCAAAGGAAGGACAGAAAACAAACAGTGATGGTTGGGGGGTGGTGGGGGGGACGATGATGCAGAAACTGCTCTTTTATCTCCTTTAAAATAACCCTGTTCTGCTTGGTTTTAAATCTTCCATTCTTTGCCGAGTCGTCGTGCTGCTCAGTGCAAAGTACCGGGGGAGCTGAGGGGAGAAGGGGAAAAAAAAAGAGAGAAATTAATTGAATCCTTAGGTTTGAGTGATGGCTACTCTGAGAGCTTGTCAACCTGATGGTAAATCTTGGGGGTGTTAATTGCTTTGAAATCCCTTTCCTCTCTGACTTTGCTCGTCAGCAGTTCCCCACCTTTAGAGCAGTCCCCCTCCAGCACGCACGATGTGCTGCTGGAGCATCCAGGGCGTACAGGAGAGAAGCCTTTTTTTTCCTTATTCCGTTTCAAATGGCTCCTGTTTGCTGATAAGGTTAATTGATTTCTTTTGCTTTAATTAACGAAATTCAATTTCCACTTAATGAGAAAGATTTGGGTGTGACACGTGTAAGTGGCAAAGTGACTAGTGCCGGGAGAGGCGAAAGGGAAGGGAGGGAGAAACTGGACTCAGGGTGGCCTCTGGATGATGCTCCCAGCAAGATGGGGGCTGTGCTGTGCCCTGCATCTCAGCACTAGCGACAAGTAGGTTCCTTTCCTGCCTCTCAGCTGCCTTGTTTGCACTGAAACCAATATCAACAGGAGAGAAGGGGGAGCAAGGGGATGGCAGAGAGAGGGAGAGAGTCACTTCTCATCAAGTTGATCAATCTTTCTGCTGTTGAAGCCTCTCAATGAGTTGAATGTGATTTTCTCTGCCTTACGCGCAAGGTGGAAGTCGATCACTTTCAATTTTCAGCATGCAGAACAGGCACTCTATCAAGCTGTTGCCTTGCATAACCGTGATTGCTGCTGGTGGGAGCTTCCAGCACGCGTGGAGTCGTGGTGGCTGCAGCCCCCAGCCCGGCACTGGAGGCTCTTTTAGGGATGGCAGTGGGGTGGTGCTGTGCTGGTTTAGAGCTTGCCTTTGGCTGTGAGATGGGGTTGCCTTGTGATGTGTGGATCCTTGGGATGATAGTGCTGGTGTGGGTGCAAAGTAACACGGCTCAGAGGCTGGGAGAGCAATCACCTCTTTGCAAAGCAGAGCTCTGAGACTCCTAAAGTCACTGCACAGAACCTACAAGCATTTGGTTGTGCAGGGGAATGCACCAAGCAGCATTTTGCACATTGCTGCTCCTAAGCACGGAGCCCAGGGCTGGACACGCCGGGTGCCCATGGGGTTATCAGCATGGCACGTGTTGGGGCCATTGCCTGCAGCCCTGGGGCCGAGCGTGGTGGGGAGCATCCTGCCTTCCACACGTGGGCCAGAGGCTGCAGATAAGGGAAAATGATTTCTGGTTTTAATTAACTGAGCTTTCATTTACGGATAAACAAAGGCCATGTTTGTGTGCTGACAGCTGGCTGTCCTTCTGGGTCAGATAAGAAGGCAAGTTATTGCCTCCAAGCTGCGAGAGGGACCAGGAGAGAGTCCAAGAAACAGGGAACGTGAACAAACGCCGAGTGAGCCGTGCATGCCGGCAGCCTGCGTGCTTTATTGTGCCCAGTAAATAGCGAGCCTTGTGCCTATTCATCTGCCTGCCCCTGGGCAGGCGCAGTGTGGGAGCCTCTGTCCTGGCATTGTCCAAGCAAATCCCCAAAGCACAGCAGCAAGCGTGTTGGGAAGGCTTCCAAGGTTTGGTGTGCAAAGGTGGGGTTATCCCAGGGGCAAAGGAGATCCATCCATCCCTGCGTGAGCAGCACTGTATCCAAAGCATGCTGGCATTGGGAGCTTGCTGGGCAGTGCAGGGTACAAATCTCCCTCCTGCACAAGGGTGCATGCTCACCATTGGGCTTGGGAACCCTCTGTGTTGGTTGGAGCCTTCAGGAGGAGCGGGTGATGCCAGGGTGAGTGCCAGCCCTGCGTTTCAGTATCACCTCCGAGATGAATTAAGTGTTTGAAGACCTGAGAAATTGCAGCACTTTACAGGCTTGTCATCTAAACAATTGTGTTCAGTGGGGGAAAATGAGAGCTCCCAGGTCATCAGCAGTCACCTTCCGATGCTGGTAGGTAGCAGTTAAGCTGATGGAGGAGTGAAAATGCCTCTCGACAGCTGATGATTCAGAAATTCACTCAACCTACATTGCACCTCATCCCAATGTTTCGAGGAGGGGAGTTTGCAGCACGTTCTGCCCATGGTTGCTGCCATCTGGTTTAAAAGAGAGAAACGTGTGGCACATTTTGGGGTGGATGTGGGCACCCATTCAACTGTGCCCCATCTCAGGGCAGTGCTTATAGGTCCTATGCTCACCCTATGGGTGCCTGGGTACCAACCTGAAGCAGCTCCAAGCCTATGGGGCTCCCAGCTCCCCAGAGCAGCTGGGCAGGCAGGTCAGAGCTGTGCTTTGCTCTGTGTCTTCCTGACTTCTCCGAGGTCTCCACAGATGGGCTCAGCACTTATCTCAGCTATACGCTGAAAGGAAGAACACGCTGCTTTCTAGGCTAGAATAGGGCTTCATGTTGTGGGTTTTTTTCCCACTGCTGTCAGAAAGTCTTTTTGAGCACAGAGAATGTGTTTGCTGGGAGTTTTACTCGGGTTAAAGGTTTGCAGTTGTCTCCGAGACAAATCAGAAAGCAAAACCCAATGTTTTCCAGGCTGTGGCTTCAAGGAGCTTTTTGTCCCTTTGGAACTCAAATAAGGAGGAAGTATGTTTATTTCTTAACTAATTTTTTTTCGACTGTATGCTGGGCTTGTTCTTTTTCATTGGAGAGAGAGAGAGAGAGAGAAGCAAATAAGCCTTAAAAGGCTTTGAGTTGTGGAAGGAAAAAGTTTGTTTTTCCTCTAATCTTCAGCAAAACAAGTTGGCAGTGTGGTCCAATTTTTGCCTTGGCACATTTTCTCCTTATGCCTAATTTAAGGTGACCGCTGTAAGATCTGCTCTAGTTTCACATTCCTCAGCCTTGTGTTTTTGCACTTCCAAGACTGTGTGATGGATCTTAAGGAGTCTGCATTATGCAGCCCTGTATCCATCTGTTGCCCTCACAAGTTAAACAGCCTGAAAAAAATGGATTAGAGTCTCAGCTCCTGTAATGAAGCAGCAATTTGTCTCCAGATCCTGATCCAGGTGTAGCAGAGCTAACGAGCCGGCTGGCCTTGAGCATCAGAGAATATTAAATACCTTTTTTTGGTGGAGAAAAGCTTGAGAATGTGATGGGTGAGAACGTCACGTTGGGAAGAGGGAGGGGAGGGAAGAGAGATGGGGAAAGCAACAGGGATGGGGATGGAGAACACTGGGGGAGCTCTGGGGAACGTGCCCCCATGGCACCATTGGGGCTGTTGTGTTGGCCATTGAGGGGGTCATGCCTGATGCACAGCCACAGAGTGAAGGGCACCTGTAATGCATGGGCTATCTCTTACCTACTGTCTCTTTGCTGGGACCTGGAAACCTCACTTTCACCCCCATAAGCTGCAAAGGAGAGGTGTCCTTGGAGGCAGGCAGGTGTGAAATGTGCTGTGGTTGCCTTTGCTTCTCATGGGGCACGAGGGCTCCCGTGGTCTTGGGTGTTTCTTAGCAGCTCTCATAGAGCACAGGTTAATGGAAGAAATCACACAGGCTCCAGCTGGCTTCCAGGAGAGATAGCATGACTATGAATCCGAGTATAAGTGGAGGTGGGAAAACAAGGGAGGGGAGAAAGTCTCATTCAATTACACAGGAGAGAATACCTCCCAATTAAAGGGAATGAGCTGAAAGTGGTCGGTGTGAGGGGAGAAGGAAGGCAGACTCTGCTGGAAAGAAAAGAAAAAAAAAACAAGTTGTCATTGGTGGGGCTGATTTGCCCATAACGGAGCAGTGAGAGGGGAGGGAGGATGGCTGGTGTGAGAATCGTGTTGCTGCAAAGAAGGTTTGGGTATGAAAGTGAGAGGAGAAGGGAGGGGAGGGACGGGGAGGCCAGGTTGATGGAGATCACGTTCGATTCAATTTGGAGAAAAGGAGAGAGAGAAAAGAAGATGAGCCTGAAATGAGGCTTAATTTTAATGAAGGAAAATTCTCTGCTAAGTAAGGAGAGTTGAAAGGGAGGGGAGAGGAGGGTTTGAAAATGATAGGAGCCTGACACGCTATTGTGGTGGAGAGATTTCCTTCCCTTTCTTTCCCTTTTGGTTGCGAAAAATAATACTACTACTACTAATAATAAAAAGAGATAATAAAGGCAGTGGCAGGTGGGAGAGAAGAGAGGAGATGTGACAGATGAGCTGCAACACCTGAGAGGTGTCCTTGCTGTGGGGGGCAGTGGTGATAGTGATGTCCTGCAGCTTGCTCCTTGTCCTATGTTCACATCCCCCATCCATGCCATGTCTGTGAGGAGCCAGGCCTTTGGCCCAAGCCTTGTCCTTGCTTTTTCACTTGGCTTTGATTTCCTAAGAGCTGGGAGGGGGGATAACTGGGTGCCAGAAATTGTGGGAAAGGGAAGGAGCCATGTGGTGATGGGCAGCCATGCGTTGTAGGCATCATGGTGCACGGAGCAGCTCCCATAGTGTGGTACAGGGTTGGAACCAGCTGTGCTCCTACCCATCCCCAGCTGCCCACTTCCATAAGAACATGTTCAAAATACACAAATGCTTTTCCTCTTGTGCTGTTTCCTCCATCTTTTGAGCACAGTAATTGCACACAGTGGGGATGAAGGGGAGGTGCAAGTGGGGTCTGTTTGCAAAGTGATGCCTCTGGGGGGTGGTGGCACTGCCAAACCTCTGAAATCCCTTTTGCAGTTACACCTTATTGCTCTGGGTGCCGATGCAAAGGCAGTGGGAACCTTTGTGATCCTCTGCTGGCACAAACCCTTTCAGATACGCTTGAAATGTTTGGCTGAATACCTTTGCCTTGTCGTTCTGCTTTGTAGTCCTGGCTGCCCTTGATTTGGTGGGAATTACAGCTTATTTCATAGGTTTCGTTTCAATTTATTTCACAGATTTTTGCTCCTTCTAAAATCTCCTGCCGGGCTGCTCGGCTGTGGGTGCAGGGGCTGAGATTGAGCAGGACAGCAGCTCCCGAGACCCTTCCCTGTTCTGTACAGATCACATCACAGAACTTTAGTGGCTTAAGGCTGTGTGAAACACGAGCACATCCTCTCAGGACAGAGGTTTTGCTTCCCCCTGTGCCTTGTTGGATGCTGTGAGAAGGGATGGAGCTCTGGGAATGGAGCCATCTCAGAGCAGGTTGCTTTGGTTGTTTCTTTGTCATCAGATGCCATCGCCCCACTTGAATGCAGCCAGGCCTGTGTTTGAGTGAATCACTGCGTCCCCTGTCCAAGCTCTCACTCTTCCTCTTCACTGAAGTATTTAAGGATGCTCCAGAAGGCAGTGAAATCATAATGATTTCATCCTTCCCCTCCCCTGGAGACAGCTGTGCAGTGAGTGCCAGCCCCGTTCTGGAGCTCTTTCTTAAAGGACGTGGGGAGGGTGGGAGGCTCAGAAAATCTGTTTTCTGTCGGGTCCAAGTAGATGAAACATTCCCTGTGATGGGCCCTAAAAATGCATTAGGAGAGCATCTGATCTGCGGCTCTTGGGAGGTGGCTCTGAAATGGGGCACAGCCCTTCCTCTCCCTTCCCTCCTTTCAGCCCTGGGACCTTTTTTCTCCATAATCCAAGGCTTAGATCCTTGATTTGGTGTGGCTGATTCCCTCCTGCCCCCTGCTTCCCCCAAATCCTTTCCCTTTGAAGTAACACCTGCTCATATCCTCGTGTCTGTTGTGGGGAGGCAGAAGGATCTTCTCATCACAAGGAAATGCAGTCCTCTCCATCCCCCCCCGCCACTGCACATCCTCTTCCAAAATACTGCATAATGTCAGACTAAATCCTTATCAGAAATTTTAATGAGCAAAATAAAACCTGAAATCTGTGTGATTAAAATCAAATCTTCCCTCTTCTGCTCTGCTGGAGCTGCCTGCCAAAACAGAGTCACAACGCTGACAATGGGAGGCCCCTTGTATTTAATTACCTCTGGCTTTAGTCCGTGCTTTAGATCGACGTCCTCTGCAGTCCCTGCTGGGGCCGTGGATAACCTCAGAGTACAAACAAAGGAGAAATAATGTGTTCTTGGCCGAGATGTTTGCTGAGGGCTATTGTGTGGTAGTGGGGCTGAGCAAGGGACTGTCCAGGAACGTGAGTTGGCCAACATTGGCCCATCAGTGTCCTCCACTCTTTGCTTAACCTTTATGGAAGTCTGATACAGGTGGTGGTTGCTGGATTTCTTTTAGTTTAATGATAATAGATAATAGTTTCTCTCCTCTCTTCCAAATTTCTCTTGGCTTCTCCCTTCAGCCTTACAGCACCCGTGCTGCTAATTGCCCAGCTGTCTTCTCCTACCCCATAGAGATCCCCTTCCTCCCAAATCATCATTGACCTATTGCTTCCTCTCCTGAATTAATTCCTTGGGTACCTTTTGTAATCACCACCTGACTTTCCCAAAGTCTTTTGAATGATGGCTTCGCCCATATCCTCTGTTCATCTCCTTCCAAGAGACTGTTTCATTTCATTTGTCCTTCGTATGAAGCGGAAGCACATTTCATGAGCTGTAGAACTGAATCAAATAGGTGGGAGCACCGAGCGCTCACCTGAGCTCAGACCTTCCCCCATTTGAAAGAGATGGAGATAATTAAGAGATGCTCGGGAGGTGCTTCTGACAGGCATCCTGACTTGGATGTTGGACTGCTTTGCCCAGAATGAGGAGGCTTAAATTATCATTAACAGCAATAGTATGGGAATCTAGATAGAAATAAGCTAGAGCCAACACTGGGATGCTGTTAGGAGAAGCAGTGACCTGATAAAACCCTGTGACTGAGTGAGATGGTAATAAGATGGGGTAGTAGGACAGGGCTGTGGCATGGCTGGTCTCATAGCTGGATGACATGATGGTGGGATATCGACTCCTCAATGCTCTTCTGCTTTTTTTGTATGTGTGCGTGTGAATTGAGAGGCAGGAGTAATTATGCCAAGATTAGAGCACTAATCATCGCTTGCAGATGGGGGAGTCGTTTCAGAAGGAGCAATAATATATATGGAGAGAAGGTATGGATTGACTGACAGCACCAGGCTGAGAGGAGCCGTACAACTGTCATCCTTCAAGCATACGTCTCCTTGACCTCACACATCTCACAGGGCTGACGTGTGGGCAGCACCGGGTCAGAAATCTGTAGAAATCTGAAGAGAAATCCTATCTCAATTAATGTCAGTGCAGCCAGCCATTCTCCCCTTCTTTGTAACGAAATGTTCAGCTTGTTGAATGCGCTGGAAGAAAAAATACTCTACATCTGGGCTTGCAAGACAGCTCTGTGTGTGCTTTTCTTTATGTTCTCTGCGCTGCTTTCTAGGGATGCTGAGCTGGAATGAAGCATCTCCTATCCAGAAAGGGCAGTGGAACTGGGTAGGAGAGGAAGGCTTTGCACAGACTGCTGTCTTGCCGTGCAGTGCCTGCAGTCCTCTCTGCTTTGTGGGTTTTGCAGTGAAGCTTTTCATCTAAGAGCAGAGGGAAAGGTCTCGTTGAACTTGTCTCTATTTGCCTTCCCCCATAGGCGAAAGCTGTCAGGGGTTGGAAGCATGGATGGTCCCCAGAGAACCAGGAGCTGCATCCTCCTAATTTCATTTCATTTGGCAGTAATAAGATATAAACCTACAATTAGATCCTTACTAATAGCTACAGATGGAGATGGTCATGGGGGCTGTTGGATTACAGTCCAATCCTGCTCGGTGCTGAGTGCCTTCCCTTCCTGCTGATCTGAGGGAAGGGGGGCTGGAGACCTTGCAGACTGTCATAGAAGTACTTGGCATCTTGCAGGGTTGGGGCTTTTAATTTTGCAAATCATCAAAGGCAAACCAATCCATCAATTATCAACGCTTCAACTTGCTGCTGAGTAAATGAGAGCATTACCATGTATCAATTAGTGGCATCAGATGCCCTGAAATGATAAGAGGACAGTCAGCTTTGGAGATGTGCCTGGCATCTGTGTGCACTGCACACATGGAATACAGCAGTGGGTGCTGAGGGTGGTCAGGACCTGACCCCCCCACCCACAGGGATGGGGATGTGGCATTGAGAGACATGGTCAGCAGGCATGGTGGTATGAGTTGGGGTTGGGATTGGAGTGGTCTTTTCCAACCTGAATGATTATGAGAAAGCAGAGATGCTCCAGCATTGGTCCAGATCCCATTCACTTGCATAGCTCCTATGTGCCATCATACTATGTTATGTCTTATCCGGGGCATGGAGGGTTTCCCTTGGTGCCAAGCTTTGCCTCCCTGAGCAGGGGATGCTTTGCAGGCACCAGTGTCCATCATTCATAGGGTGTGCTCAGAGTGCTGTTGGGACAATGCAGATCCACTGTGCTTAATGCTGCCGCGTGGCTGCTGGGAATCTAATTATACTTGAGACACTTCAGCGATTCTTTTTTACAAGATACCTACTTCAATAACAGAAAATCAGCATTAAATTCAGCTAAACGAGGAGCATCAGTGCCCTCGAGCTCTGCAGTCTGTGCCCTTTTCCCCTCACTTCAAGCCTCTGTGTTTGGGGTGTGACATGAATAACCTCATTGCAAATGCAAATCTGGGCTGCTTGTTCCCAGCGGTTGATGTGATCTTTCTCTCCTCTTTATTTATCTATTTATTTGTTATTTTACTTTATTTTTCGGAGCCGAGCTCGGTGTATATCACTTTTTCCTGCTCATTTGCTTGATGGTGGAGTTCCTTTATAAAGGGAAGGGTGGGAAAAGGAGAAGGGAAGGGAAAGGAAAAGGGAAGAAAAGGGAAGGGAAAGGATAAAAGAAGGGAAGGCAAAAGGAAGGGAAAGAAAAGGGAAAAGAAAGGAAAGAGAAGGAAAAAGAAAGGTAAGAAAAGCAAAACTCCTCCCACTGAAGACCCCCCTGCTGTGTTGTTTTGATTTCATCCATTTAAATGTATTCCCAAAGAGTTTAAATAAAGCAGAAGGGAGCTGGGAGATGAGTCTCTGATTGAACGCTCTGCAGGTTTTCGTGCTTCAGCATTTTTTAAAGTTGTTCATTTCTTCCCCTTCCTTGAAACATCTGAGTGGGTTCAATGCAGAAAGTGTTTGGGGTCGGCAGAGCTTTGGGTTTTTTTAGGGGTGGAAGTTGGATAGTTTAGTTTTCTCCCCGTGGTTACAGAAATGGGTCGTGGTGTTAGAAGCAATTTTGCTGCAGCTGCTGCTGTCTTACAGCCTCAGGTTTGTTCTGGATTCATTCTACAGAAGCATCCATCCCCCCTTTCCCCAGACTGGGGAAGCTGAGAAGTGTTGGCTTTTCTTTGGGGCATCCAGGAGTGATGTGGGGACCTTTATGGTGACCTGCACTGGATTGGCAGGAGCTGAAAACCTCCTTAGACCGTGTTTGAGGGCACACAGCAGCTTCCCAGCTCTCCTGGGCTTTCAGCATTGTCCCCACTGTACAACAATGGCCCTTAAACATTCCTGGTGTGTTATGTGTTTGAAGAGTGTTCGTACAGCACTTCTCTTAACAGCTACAGCAGTGCACCTGAGAGATCAGAGCTGATCTTTGTCACAAGTGTTTAGTGCTTGATACACGTGTTTATTATACATTTCAAGTAAATTGGAGTCAATAAACTATTTGCATAAATATAATGTATATGAAGAAAACACTTCCCCTCCCCAAATAGGCTATTTCCTAAGCAGGAGCTCTAAAGTGTTGCAGGGATGTCTGATTCTTACTTCTGTTGTAATTGGCATTAAAATATAATACCCTCTCTTCAAAGAGAGGCTCCCATACTGTGAAAATGCCTTTTCTGTCCAAGCAGGGGCCAAATAATAGCAAATTATAAGCATGGAAAATATTTAGAACAAAAAAAAAGGGGGGGGGGGGGGCTAGGGGGGGGAGAAAAAAAGAGGAAAGAGACCTCTGAATTATCAGAGCTGATCCATAGCTTGCAGTCTTGTACAATTTGTCTTTTGAATACACCGTATGAACCAGCTATGAATAAAATCAGTCAATTTAACCCAAAATCAATGCTCTTTTGTAGAAGTGCTTAAAATCTAAGTGGAAGGGAAAGCTTTGAAGCTGCCTTTCCCTTGGTAAACGCAGCACTTACTCACCATTTGATTTCAGCAGAAAGTCCCTTGTTCTCCCAGTGCCCAGCACAGCACCTTCGTTAGAAAAGCTGATGAGTAATTAGCAAATGTGTAAAAAAAAATGACTAAATTAGGTGGGTTGTTCTTTTTTGTGGGTGTTTGTTTGTTTTTAAAAGGAAAACTCTGTTTTCCTTTCTATGTTTGGCCCACGTGGCTTTCCTAAGCTGTGTCACAAGAGGTTGGGTGCTGCTTCCCTATGATGACCATGCTGGGATGGGGATCTGTCAGATACACATATCCCCTGACCAGGGCTTGTAAGCAGCATGGGGTTCATTGATCTGCTTGGTGCCATTGCTTCCCCATTGTGCTCTCCTCAGCAGGTTGGCTGCGTCTTCATATGGGATCCAGGCACACCAGGCTGGCTCTTGTTGTAGGATTAGAGCCTGCTTGAATGATAGAGATGTGCACAGTGGTTCCCTTATCTTCCATCTCATGGGCACTGGGGTAGCCACAGCCGTGGAGGTGATGCTCGTGCTGCTGGGGCTCTGTTGGCTTCAAGCTGGCCGTTGGCTTTGCTAGTTGGCTGAAGTGGGTTTTCTCCAATCCAAATGTGCAGCCCAGGCAAGATATTGGTCCCCGCACAGCGCAGATGGTTGAAACCCCATTGAATGAGATGTTTAGTGATGGGCGGGTTGTTGCAGCCAAGCAATTGAGCTTGACAGGTCACCGCAGAGGTGCTCACCAGCCCCAGACTCTTTTTTGAGGCCAAGTGAAGAGTGCTGTGATTCAGCAGCTGTGAGCTGGCAGGGCTGAGAGGATTAAAGGGCTGCCTGGGTCTTGCCGGAATGACTTTCCCCCTTCTGCTGTCGTATCTTGGCACCCCTTATTTGCAAATGTGCTGTCTCCAAAGCACTCCCAAGGTGATCCTAACCTGACTGAGATCAGAGAGGCTGCGTGATGTGCCTGGGGCAGAGCAGGAGTGACTACTGCTACCCACAGCAGCTCATCCCAGTTCCATCAGTGATACCTCTGATCTCTCTTCACCCATTTACCCATTATATTACGGTGATGAGTGCTTTTGTGCGAGCCTGGCAGGATTTCAGCTGGGTTGAGGATGAAAGGATGGCTGCTGACTGGAACAGGTTCATGTGATGGCTTTAAACCCTCAGGGGCATCAGATCCCTTGAAAAACCCTTTCTTGGAAGGGGCTTTAAGCCTTGGGATTGCAAAGCAACCTGCAGACTGAGGAGGGGAGAATGAGGATGGTGGGCCTGGTCTTGTGAGTCCCTGGGTATCACAGGAGCGAGAGGTTTTGTTCTCCCTCTTTGTTTTGAGCAGCTGTTGATAAATAGCTCAGCGCTATAATGGATGTTGTGATCAGAAGTTTGAACTCCCCCTAAGCCTGTCAAATTTGATGTATATCCGACGTCTGCGCTAACTTATACAAATACTCTACAGGGCTGGAAGAAATCAAAACATTGGAAGCACAAAGAGTTTGACCCAAAAGAACCAACTTTTCTCTCATGTCCCCAAAGACCTTGTGGCATATCAACAGTACTGCTGGGCATTGCTGTGAGCATAGTACTGAGTGGCTGTGGTGGAATTGAACCTCTCATACAGACATCAATGCCTGGAGACCCCCCCCCCGAGCAAATAGGGAAAATACTGATGTGCTGTGGCTTGTGGAAGGCATGCAGGTAGTCAAAAGTGTGGCCATGGGCACGGCCTGGCCTGTCTGTGGCTTTGCCTTTGCTCAATCTGCCCCTTCCAGCTCCCGAGCATTCATTTTAAGCAGGATAAATAAAAAAGCAACGCTCACTAAATTCCCCAAATAAAAACAGTTTGTGGCTTAACCTATTTATAGCTAGATGAGTGAAAGTAGCGCTCAGTCAGGGGGATATTGGGAGGTTAATACGTGTACAGCTGGTTTGGCCAATTGATTTCTTTGACCATTAAATTCCACTCCTAAAAGCCTTGCATATACATTTTAGTTGATACATCTTGGCTGGCGGTGTGCTTGAAACACTCAGCGCTCAAAGCTTTTGTATGTTTT
Source organism: Coturnix japonica (assembly GCF_054131305.1). Classification (NCBI taxonomy): domain Eukaryota; kingdom Metazoa; phylum Chordata; class Aves; order Galliformes; family Phasianidae; genus Coturnix; species Coturnix japonica. The sequence continues at coordinate 5,016,864 of NC_140696.1, forward strand.
CCGTTTCAGAGGCAGTAAGATGCTGCTGGTGAAAGGTGCTGGAGATAAGCACGGCAGGGTTTTCTTTTCCATTGGTGTTGTTTTTGCTTTTTAATTGGCTGGCAACTCTTGCTGTTTCTCCCCCATCCAGTCCTTATTTAGTTCAGTATGTAATTCCATACACAATACGCGCACGCTGAGGTGTGGTTTCAAGGTCTTAGTGTGTTTAGCAAATATTTCAGCCGAAACGATCTGTTCAGCTGTTACATTGATTGCCAAGATTACAGCACGACAACAAACATTATTTGGGGGATCGGAGACGAAATTACAGCCCACTCTCTCCGGCGTCTGCAGCGAGGAGCAGATGCACCGTTAATTTCGTGCTGCAATGTCCATTACTCCGCGCGGCGGAATTGCAGTGCATTAGCATCGCAGCCAGCCGTGCCTGATGGTGCCGTGGCGGAGGCTGCAAACCCCATTGCTCGCTGGAAGGATCCACGAGATGCCAGGGTGGTTTTTGTGCTACGGGGGGCTGCAGAAGCCAGGGCCAAAGCATGGAAAGCGGAGCAGGTGGTGGAGGTTGGCAGAGCCATGCGAGTGGCTTGGATGCAAGAGATGGTGGCAGAGCTGCAGCCTTTCTGTTGAGTGCGGGGCAGCGGTGCTGGCTGCGGTGCGGGTTGTTTGTTCCATAGGAGCGGCTCCTCTTGGTTCGATTTAACAGCCGTGCTGATATAAAACCTATTTATTTTGGAAGTGGTATTGTTGGATGAAAGGGGTGAATGAAGCTGGTGCGGCGTGAGCCTTTGAAGCTGCAAGGGGTGGAGGAGCTGAGCTTTAGTTTGGGATCTGGCCCCATCCATGCTGGATGTGTGAATGCTGCTGATGCAAACTGCCCCCAGAGCTGAGCTGGTAATGAAGCACAAAAGCAGCAGAAATGTGGCCTCATAAGCCAGCCTGCCTCAGTTTGCCCCATGGGTTGTGTAGGTGAGCAGGCTGTGGGCAAAGAGGGCGGCCTCCTTCAGGGAAGGGGAAGCTGACTCCCTGCCATCCCTCCTGACGGCTCACACCGTGCTGCCTTCCCTAAATACACGCTTTTCACCTTTAATATAGGAAGAGTAAAATATCTGCTGCAACACACGAGGCTGCTGCATGCGGAATGAGGTCACTGCACTCGAGCTTGTTAAGAACTTTTAGTGGTTTGCAACTTGAATATCAACAGAATGGAGTGGCTGTGGAGGAGAGAAGGGGAACGCACAGCCTGATGCAGAGCTCTGCCTTGAGGTTTAGGGCAGGGGCTCTGCAGTCCCAAGGACAAGCTGGCAGGGATGCTCTGACCTTGAGCTGTTTGCTGCGTTTTAGCTCAGTTTCCACCACTAGAGGAAATGATGCCGACTTGCAACATCCCTAAAGAGGGTGGAGGTGCCCCCAAATGCTGTGCCCAGCCTCAGATCCTTAATGGATTTTGCTGCTTGTGATGAGGGCCATAGAAGGGATTTTTCCTTCCTGCTCAGGACAGGCGCTGCTCCAATCCTGCTTGATGCTCCCATGAGATTTCCATCAGAGAAAAGATGCTCAGCTAGGAAAGCTGATTTAATGAGATTTCTGCTTCTGTTCTGATGCTAGCAACAGGGTCAGCCTCCCTATTAAAGTTACATTTATTGATAGCTCTTCAAGAGTCTGTATAGAGTTAATAAGGGGTTAGCAGATGTTAGAAACATATTGCAGATATTAGTAGTAGATTGGTATAAATCCATCAGTAGATGCTGCTGCTGATGGCTACGTGCCATAGTTATAAGCTGAGCATGGACCCATTGGCCAAGTGTTCGGCAATCCATTAACTGTTAACTATTTGCCATGCTTAACTCCCTGCTAACCAGCTGAGAGCCCCTCTCTAGAACACTTGGCATGCAGCACACAAATCTCTCAACATCTCTGCCAGAATCTTGGCGGTGCCTATAGCAAGGGCTTTGTAAATCTGATTGCCTTGCCTTGGATCCCTCCCGGAGCTCACTCCTCAGCCCATTGCTCCTGTTTGTTAAGCATCTTTGTCCTACCACGGATAGAGGTGCAGAAGGGAGATGATCAAAGGGCAGGAGGGAGGAGGAGGAGGAGGGAGAGAGATCAAATATTGGATTTCTGAATGTTTTCTGCTAAGTGACAGCAAGGGAGCAGGAATGAATGAGGGCTATGAATTGAGTGTCCAACTCTGCAGCTTTCAAGGGCTCTCTGTTGCAAATGTCACCAAGCAAAAACAAAACTGGAAGAGGAAAAAAAAAGCAAACAGCGAGAAGGGGCACATCACAGCCCTGTGCCTCGCTACATGACATGCAGCGAGTGCTGGATTTGTTTTAGTACCTTTTATAGGAGGAGCTGCTCCCATCTCAGGGAAGTTAATGAGTATCCAGTTCTTGCTGCCTGCTGGGCTGAAATACAGCACAGCCTGTCTGCAGCAGTGACTGTGGGGAGCAGCAAACACTGATGCATGGGTAGTTCAGATGTAGGATGGGTTGAAATTGCTCTTGGTGGCCCTTTTGCTGAGACCAGGGAGCTCAAATGTCATTGCCCAGTGGGGAAAGGTGACATAAGTGATGCTGAAGCATTGCCCAGCCCTCAGTATGTGCTGGGCTTGTGTCTTCTGCTGAGCTTCACAGCTCCTTGTGCCTCTCATGTTCCTCCTGCACAGCAGGATGTATGGCCCGGCCAGTAGGTAACATTTCTGCTCTGTGGTGCCTCTGATGAAGCCGCTCATCCATAGAGCAGCTGATGCACCCCACATGGCACATAGAAAAGAGCTGGGAGTGGGGCTGAGGTCTGCAAGGTGTGTTGCCCATCATTCATCCAGCATGGCAGGAAGCTTCTTCTGGCCTGGCTGCGTTCTGCTGAATAATGGAGTCAGCGTGGGGGAGCGTGGGCGGCGTAATGCCGCCTGTTACCATAGCATCTAAGTGCTTCTGGAACGCTAATGTATCTATGAAATGGGTCGGTGTTATTATTCCCATTAGACAGATGGGAAACTGAGGTGCGGAGGAATCAAGAACCGCCCTGGGCTGGGTGATGCTGCCACTATTTTGGGAAGATGGGCCTCACTTTGCTCCCACCGCAGTGCTTGGGAGATGGGGAACTTCGTGATGGGGAGTTGATCAGGAGGTCCTTAAGATGGAGAGATGGGCTTTTACCATCTGCAATAGAGACCACGGTTCAAACAGAGGGGTTTTAAGAGGTGTTTTTATAATTGCAGTGGTCTACTCTTCCTTTCTTTTCCTTCTTTTGTTTTATAATCCTTCAGTTCATGAATTAGTGGCCATATCAAGGCAGTTGCTCACCCACCTCGCCCAGGACCTCTGTCTGCTTTACAGGAGGGATACCCTTGAAAACAATGGTTTGGACCCCGTCATTCATTTATTACCTATTTCAAAACAGCCATGTATTATTTTGCAGTCGGCACTTACCGTGTCATTATTTTGTCCCTAATTACCTTTATGTTTTATGAAAGAGATTTAAGAGGTAATCAACATCCAGAAAGCATCTGAAGTCAGACTATTGCAGAACGTGCTCATGTCCAGCAGTGCTATATATCATGACTGGAGCTGTCTGGTTTTTTTTCTTTCACCTCTTTATTTGCTTTACTTTTAGTCTTTTTTTTTTAGTGGTTTTTATGTCAGCATTTAGTTAAGTTTGCGTGTGTTTCTCTGCCACCGGTATCTGGAATGCATGGGAATGCTTATATTCATAGTATCATAGAATTGCTCAGGTTGGAAAAGACCTTAAAGGTTACCAAGTCCAACCTCAACCCAACCATACTACCCTACAGTTCCATGCTGGCTTATGTCCATGCCGTTCTTCCTTTACTTGCTGACATTTAACAACTATGGACGATCACATATTGCGTTTCCAATTCCAATTGTTTTGGGTTGCTTTCTTTTTTCCTAATTTTTTTTTTATTTTTATTTTGAGCCATTTTCTGTCACGGCAGCGTGCCGCCAGTTGGGTTTGCAGGCTCTATTTAAAATACCCATCCCTTGTTAAAAATAATAACCATTTAAAGTGGTGTTCTGTCGGAGTACGTTTAGCTGTAATGACCCTTCTGCTGCTGCAGAGCGCTCAGGTGAAGGAAGGATGCGACTGTTCTCTATTACCAAAGGAGCCTAACTAAGCTGCATTTGCCAATGTCAAATTACTCGCGAGCTGTTTGACCTCCTATTTACTTCTAATTTCTGCAAGCTGTTAGTAAGAGCTACACTAAATCAACCTGTCATTTGATCTTGGCTCTCGCTGCTGCACCTGAAAGATTTGATACTTATGAGCATCAGAGAGGAACCGCGTAAAACTCCTTAAGAGCACATTAGAGTTTACAAAGTGTGTAGGAAGTTGTTCGTGGATGTAAGTGGTACAATTTATAGAGCAGGGGCTGTGGGAGTGGAGGGAAGGGAAGGCAAGCTGGTGTCTAGCCTGTATTCCTCTCACAGGAGGAAAGCAGCAAGGGAAAACATGGGCTTGAAAGCACGGCTTCACCTGGGAAGCGGCAGTGGGATTCCATATTTATTCTCCCTCAATGATTTCAACAGTGAGTTTGCACCGATTACAGGTTTATGAGATGTATTCTTTTCCTTAACTGCTGGAGCTGCAAAATCAAGCTGTATTCAACTGCGCTTCTTAGCTCATCACTAATAATGAAGAGCCTTCAGTTGGAGGAGGGCTGGCGGTTGTGCTGAGGACAGTCACTGCAGAAGCCAGCGCTGAGCCAGAATGCATCATTGTTTGGGGTGAAGCGTTGTACCCACATAAAGCTACTTGTTCAGAGGCTTTGAGCGCGTTGCTTGATTGTTAAGCATCTCAATTTCTCTGTCAGTGAGCTGGTTCTGAGGTGTCCTGCAGTGGGGGAAACAGAGGAGAAAGGAGGGAGGAAGGGAAGTGCTGAGGATAGATGCAGAATAGAGCAGCACATCTGCAGTGTGTGCATCCAATGGGCACAGGGGGTGCTTGCTCCTCTGCTCTGGGCTGGAAGTGATGTCCATCTCCTTTTACTAGGAATGCTGGTCTGCTTGTGCTTGTGTGTGATGGTAAACGAGCCCTGTGATAGGAGCTGGGTGCAAATAGCTTCATAAATGCATGCATGATGGAGAAGCAGCATGCATTCTGGTCTCTCTCTGCTGCTCTCTAACTGCAGGAATGCCGCCTTTGGCCAGCAAGCAACTTTTCCAGTGTTTTTTTGAAAGTGTGGAATTACAGCAATGTACCTCTGTGTGCAAAATAGTGCCCCAAAGGCAAAGTCGAGAAGACTCGCTCCATTAAAGTGTTTATTGATATATGTATATATAAAAATGCTGCAAAAGGCAAAGCCACAGTGGGTCCCTTAGTGGGTATTTATGGCCAGGCTCTGCTGTATGGTCTTTCCCATTTCTCTTTCTGTCCCTGAGGGTCATTTGCAGGCACAGTGTTCCAAGCAAGCTGTCCTTGCAGGAGCCACCTGGGGAGCAGCACGTTCCATTGGGGATGGACACTTAGCTGGATGTTGGGCAGCTTCTGGCACAGGGTCATAAAAATAAGACACCAGTGTGAGGATTGCTTACGTGGGAGAAAGGGCTAACAGTGACCCCGGGTGCTCCTTCTGCAGCACTGAGAGAAGGGGACCAACAAAAGGCAGAGCTGGGAAGGAAAACTCCTGACCTGCTCCACTGTGGAGATAAGTGGAGTTTAAGATTGGGTCCGTGTTTAAGTGTCTATAGATGTAAGGGAGAATTGCTTTCCAGGCATAAGGGCGTGCTCCGGCCAGCACCCACTGCAGTGCTGCCTGTCTCCTAATTGGGCTGTTAAAGTGCTACAGAGCAAAACAAAAGTGGTAATGACCTTCCTTGAAACAAAGCTTGAGAGAAGAGGAGAGATGTGGAAGTGTCTCAGCAGTCTGCGACCAAGTGCTTAGCACTAGGAGCTGGGCTGTGGGAGATGAGGGCGATATCTGTCTCCAAAGAGATAGCAGCGTTGTGAAAACACAGCAAAGTAAATCACTGCTCCCTAAGCAGAGCCAGCCCATATAAATCAACAATAATATCTCAGCCCAAGCTGAGTGCACGTCTGAGACGCCGTGCACGGCTCCAGTCACCATGTCATAAAGGAGGAAATTGCAAAATAAGAGAAGGTGAGAATTAGGGCAACAGGAGCAGAGCTCTGTGAATATCAGGTTGGGTTGGTTTGGGTTGTTTTTTTTATTTTTTCATAGCACTTCTGAACAATTGGAGTCAGATTGTTTTTGATTTTTCTTTATTTTTCTTCCCCCTATAAAATCAAAAGCAATGCCTGAAATGAAATATCAGTGGGGGGAAGAAAAATGCTTTGGATAAAAACACATGCCCTTCTCCAAGCATGGCTTTTATCTCCTGGAAGCGAAACATTGTCAGTGGAATCGGTGTGAATTCATTCAGTCTCAGCTGAGCCCCAGTATGAAACTGGTGGTGGCAGTTCTGCCTGGCTTGGACTCCGGGTTAAAGTAGGGAAAAGGGTGATGGAAGATGTAGTGAACCTAAATCTTCTTGGCTGTGTTGCAAGAAGAGGAGACTGGCCTCATCCTATGGCTGCTCCTTTGCGGTGCTGAGAAAAAGCCAGGTTGGGCTGGGAGGATGTTGGAGATGGTAAAGGGAAGGAGAATTTCAGTTCTCTGTGCCTGAATGATATGCAAATAGGCGGTCAGGACTTGTTAAGTGATGAAAGAAGATCGATATTTCTTACAAATAAAAGAAGAGGAAGATTGGCCGTGTTTGGCCTGGATGGCTGCAAGTACAAAAGCCCAAGTCAGCAGGTCAGGGATGTGAGAAACTGCCACGCTCATCGTCTCCGAACAGAGAAGGTGGGAAATGCAATATTGCTGAGTGATATGTTCATAATAAGGCTCCTTTATTAATGCTCTGTAATGACCTTGCTGGGGCACAGTTGAGTGCCTTGTCATCTGTCCTGATCTTATTAGAGACGTCGGCAGGATTCACTGTGCTGGAGTGCAAGTTACTCTTTATCTCAGTTGCCATCAATATCGTGCGCTGTAATCGTGTAGTCATGATGGGGCTGTTCCCAAGGGCCTTGGATGTGTCTGAAACCCTCTCCGTGACTTGCTGTTTTAAGAGTCACATTTATATGGAAAAATATAGACAGTTGCAGTAGACCAGCAGTGTCTTTCCTATCAACAAGAGATATATCAGAGATAAAGTGCCCTTTCTGCCTCCTTTTCCTCTGCCGTGCAGGGAAGAAATCCTATTGATTCATGGGCTGGGAGAGCTGGGGTGGCTGTGGTCTCCAAAGCTGGCTCATCACAGATATTAACGGGGCCAACAGGAGGAGAGGGTCAGGGCTGGGACTGGGTTGGAAGCAGCGGGTGTCACCGGGAAGAAAAACGAGGCTGGGAGGAGGTGGGGAATTTCAGCTGGGGGAGAGCCGAGAGACTCCGGTATCTGCACGGCAGATATGAGCAAACATCTTGTGCTGTTGTAAATGGGTGAAATTGAATTGCTTGCTTGCTTGTAAATTTAAAAAGATAGTGTGTTTCTATCAATAACTGGAGGCTTAAATAATAGACTTTGGTCTGGCTACCAATCTCATTTCCCCATTTAGAGAGAAAGTCTCTTAGTGCGGCGGCGAAGGGCTCCACACGGCAGCTTGTAGCTCTATCTATCACACACCTTATCAGTGGGTGTACTACATGTTTTTGTACAAAGTCATCATCTTTTCCTTTGTCTGTTCATCCTCTTATGTACTTTAATTTGCGGTTACTGTAATGCTACTTACCGGCAAACAACGTGATGGCTGAGTTGAGCTGGAAGCAAAGCACGGGTTCTTGAGAAAGGGCAAACATTTGGGTTTGCGTGCTTGGATTTTCCCTGTTGGGCTGTTTGTGGTTGGCTGGGCGTATTTCCTAGATGGGACATGGAAAGAAGTGGCATTTATTTGTGCACTTAGAGAACAAATGGGAAAAGATGTCTGCAAGTCAGCAAGTCCAAAGGAGCTGACGGAGTCTAGGAGTAACCAAAAACCCTTTTCCATACCTACACCTAAAAGTGCTTGGGAGCAGCGCTGGCGTTTTTCAGCCTAACGCTGTGTTTCCCACTGCTGCTTTTCCAGGCAAGGCAGATTGAAGTCAGGATTGCTGCGGTGTAAGGAACCCGTATGATGGGAACTTGCTGTGCATTGGTTAAATGGGCTCAGAGCTGTGAGCTCTCCCCTTGTGTCCTCAGCTGCGCCATTTTGTGCCCTACTGACACCCTATTAAAATAAGCACGGATTGGGAATTAGCGCAGCTCAGTCGAAGGGACAGGCAAAACAAGTCCGAAGCTCCAAACAACAAATTATTCTTGAATCAAACATCTCATTAATGGCTGCAGTGTCGCCGCTCTGCTTTGCATAATTAAGTTTCATGGGGCGTTACAATTAACAGTTGTGCCGCAACGTAGGTAGGAACAATCTCCCGTTTATTTACCCTGGCTGTATCTGGAAGTGCTGTGTGGTGAATAAGATGCATTTACAAGTAGATTAGGGTGCATTCTGGGTCATAAATTGAGTAAGGCTGTAATTGCTTTCCAACAAAGGAGAGCTGCAAATAAGACAGGCCGCCTCTCTTTTTTCGCCCCCCCCCTCCCCTCCCCAAACCCCTTCTTTCCTGTTGATGTGTGTCTGAAAATTCTCATCCTGAGCTAAATAACACAGTTATGGCATTGAAAACCTTGTAGAAGCTTTTTCAACTTGACAGCTCCTACTCTGCAATATTTCAAGGCGTATTTTCGCCCTTCTTCTTCTTCTTCTTCCTTCTTGAGACTCCACTGCAGAGACTTGTTTTAAAACCACGTATTACGGCTTTGTATATTATCAGTTGAATATCCGCGTGTGCATCCGTTGGTGTTAGGAAGGGGAGGGGGAAGAGGGGAGATGCTTGGGTTTCAGGCACTTGGAATTAACTGGGAAAGAAGCCAAAATGTCATTAGAAGCACTTGGATACGGCAGAATGCAAACCACCTCCAGTCTATATTCAGATGCTAAGGCAGGACCAGGAATTAAACATTTATCAAGGCAGGGGGATTAAAGCCTGACCAGCAAATACTCTTCTTCGTGAAGGGCTTTCCCTGCAAGGAAGGAAGGATCCGGAGAGTTAGCAGCAGCTCCAACCAATAACGTTTGTATGCTGTTGAGGAGCAATAGAAGCTCTCGCCGTCTAGAAACTCTCTAGGCCAAATGAGCTTTTCTTGCTTCAAATATTTCTTAATCGGAGTTTCTTATAGGATTATAAAGAGGCTGGTGGAGAATTTAAAAAAAAATAATAATAATGATGTTTTTTTCCAGCCTTGCAAGTATTTCTTGGGTGCTTGGTAAGACTTGGAGCCGGAGTAGCTAAAAAGAGAGGCTCGGCTTCCAACAGATTCCGCTCCCTCGTTATGCACTTAAGGAAAAGCTGCCATTTCCTGCTAAAAACCCATTTGTCTTGCAAATTTCTATAATGAGCAGATTTTGGAATAAATACCATGTAATCTGCAGTGACAGTTCTCTCATTTCTTTTTTATTAGTTCAATCTTTTCAGCATCTGAAACACGTAGCAGTGGAGTCTCAGAAGAGGACGAGGCAGCTCTGTGGGAGCTTTTTTAACACCTTGGCACGCAACTCTGCCAATCGCTTTCCCTTTGCATTCCTCCCCTTCTCTCTTTGTTACCTTCCATTTATTTATTCAATTGCGTGTTTGAGCAGCATCTGTCCGTAGCCCCAGGCATCCTTTAAGTAATTTAGGGTACACGCAGTCGCGCATTAACAAGACATGCCCCAATCACATCATCCTGAATGCCTACAACAGCCCACAGAGCAAGCAGCTGGATGGGCACCACCGCCTTGTTTGCCCTTCCATGTTTCCAGATGTCTGGGGAGGAAAAACAATAAGGGACGGGTGTCCTGCATGTCTGGAAGGACATCTACATCTTAACATCTCTGGAGCAGGTTCTGCAATGGGGAAGGGCAGCAGTGGGGTTTCTTTGTGTTGTCAATGAGGTCAATGCTCATGCAACTTAGCAAGAGTGACCGGTGCAGCCGTGTCTTCCTGGAGGGTTGGAAGAAGCAGCAAAGTGAGGCTGTGAGGAATAAATAAGGAAACAAAGCAGACGCAGAATGGCCTTTGTAAGCAAGGTGCCATTCACGCCGACCTTTAATAAAGTGTGTTTAAAACTGGAGTTTTTCCCTCTGTGTCCGCTCCAGTTTAAAAGCAAATTATAGGCTACTTTTAAAATGTCTTCTCCCGGTGCTATAAAACTCAGTGAACCTTAACTTTAATATTTTTCTTCTTCTTCCTCATAGGTAAGTGGCATCCATTTATTGTTGAACTACTTGAAGGCCCGCGGTGGGGGATGTAAAACATCCTTGTCTGGTTGGCAGTTCCTTGGCAGGTAAACCCAAACCTTTCTCTTCCCTTTGTCCAACCCAAGCTGTTCTTCTCTTTCTTGTGATGTTACTCAAGCAGGCTGATCCTGCAGGGGAAGGGCTCCCCTCATACGGTGAGTTTCACAGTCCATAGTGGTTTTCTCCCTCAAGCACTCGGAGCCCCAAACCCCATGTAAGCTGTTGTTCCCTTTGTTTGGAGCCCAGGGGGTTGGGTGCTGCCTGCAGGGTGGGCAGCGATGTGCTGAGCAAGGTTTGCTTTGTCGTGTGACTGTCAGCAGCTCATTCCCAGCGTGTCACTTTTCCTCAGGTTGGTGTATTATCTTGCCCTAGCAGATGCAGCAAGCTAGAAATACAAGGCTATTTGCAATGCAGTTTATTAAGATGTGTTTTAGAGGCAGTTTGAGGGAGTGCTGGCTGGAAATGTTAATCAGCATCTCCGACAAGGCATTGACCTGCCTTTATCAGTGTGCCTCAGCCCTGCCTTCCCCCAGCGCTTCCTGCCTGTGCAGAGAAGAAACTTTTACCTGCAGCAAAACTGTGGCTTCTTCACCATGCAGAGGTGTATGGAGGAGGCAGAGGAAAAGAGGCAATGTAAAGAATACGTTTCTGGACCTGTAGTTGTTTTGAGTGGAGAAAGAGTGATCTGAGCACTATGGGATCAACTTGATGCTTCTGTGCTACCTCACCCCACTGCTCCGGGATGGAAGCTGCCATTATTTTTCCTCTTTTGTTTGAGACTTCTGTGAACAAAAAGGGCTCGAAGATTTTAATGGCCTATCTCAAAGATTGAGAGGCCCTTTATGTGTCAAGCCACAATCCCATCCCAGGCTGCATTGGCCTCTGATTTTATGAAGCTTATTTTGGATAGATGGTATTTTGATAGCTCCTGCTTTGCTTCACCGATGGCTGTATTGATGTAGCGCTACAGGACAGGGCTAATAAATAGTTTATAAAACTCTAGGTTCATTCTCCCAAGTGATCTACAGCTGCATCTGAGCAGACTGCAAATCACAGCCTGGCAAGTCCCGGCCCGGGGCGAGCAGCTCCGTGCTGCGGGGAGGCAGTGAGACAGAAAGCAAAGCCCTTTCTCCCAATGCTTGGGCTGAGCTTTGGAGACTGCATTGCAGCTGACCTGCCCTCTGGCTCTGAGGGATGCAATAGCTCTGGGAAGATTTTCCATGTTCTTATGAAGTTTATAGCAGGGCTGTCACACCTCCGTGCCTTTCTTTGCAATCTGCTTTCGTTGTGTGCTTGGATCCTGAAATCCCTCTCCGTTTCTGCCTGTCGCCCATCCCTGTGACATTGTGACAATTGTGCCTTTCCCTTGAAGCGTGCAATGGCTGAGCCTGGCCACTTCTCCTGGTTCCTCCTGCCATCCTCACCGCAGCTTCATTTTCATCCTCCCAACCCTCTAGATTTGCTTCCAGAGGGCACACTGTCTTGCTTTTGGATGGGATGAAATTGCACTGAGCGGCGGATGTTTGAAGTGCAGCGCTGGGGGCAGAATGTTCCCTGCCCTCCTCAGTGCTGTCTTCATGCTTAATTCTGTGCTGGATGAAATACTGCAAGGAGTTTCATACAGACAAGGGATGTGGTTTGCTCTGCCTTAACTCAGGTGCAAAAGCTGCTAGGATGCAGGCTGTAAGATGTTTGCTGACTGCCACTCTTTGGGTATCCCTCTCCCCTATGATGTACCAGCTTTCATTACAAGGGCATGAGAGCTCCCAGGTGCAAAGGTAGGTAATTATAATAGACATCAATATTATTATTGCTCTTAATTTTAACTTGAAGTTTTAGGCAACTGAATTAGAGGCATAGTGAGGTCTCTGTGCAGTCCTAAAGGTGGAGAAAAGGCAGCTGGCCTTGTCCACGATGCAGTTCAACCTTTACCTGTTCTTCTATTGATATAATCATGAATGCATCCATTGCTGCTGAATACAGGTGTCTGCACCACGTGCATGATAGCAAAGAAATGTTGAAATTCCCCAGGGCAGCTTCTCACGATGGCTGGCAGGTGACTTGGCTGCTGTTTTCCTATGCTGCTATTAGGGCCCTGCTGGGAATCCCTGCTGAGCAGTAGCTCGGCTGCTCACGTCACTGGAGATATTCCCAACCTTTCATAGGGATGAGCGTTTCTTCCACGCTCTGCACAGAAAGCACTTGCAGGGAGATTATCTCTACCCGGTGTAGGATTCTTCTGTAGGAGAGAAGTGGCCACTCGGGGATGGGGTGACCTTGCTTGGTTTGCTCTGCATTCTCCATAGCTTTTTATGCTTTCCTGTTAGCTGTGTGTGTGTGAAAACCCACAGCTGCCTGCTTGGATCAAAGACTGTATCATGTCGCTTCCTTTCGGGTATTAGAACTACAAGCCTCTCTCATTTCTCTGGCTTTTCAGTCTTAGAGCACTCAGGATTGAAGAGTCGATGAGGCTTTCTCTTTGTGGATATCGGTGTATTCTGTAATGGGATCTTAAAAGGGACACGAGACGTCTTCATTAGTATTCGATGAAGCTAAGTTTGGTTTCTGGAAGCGCTGGGGTTGATTAAAGTGAGAGTGTGAGGAGGCAAGGGCAGTTGTATGGGTATGGGATGCATGCAGATGTGAATACGTGTTGATCTCTATGATGTTATTGCACAGAGATGCCAGACATCTCCTCTGTGGTCTGCGCTCGCTTTGGTTGGGTCTCAGGGCATTAACTAGCAAAAAGACTCATCCTATCATCAATAAGGATTTTATTCTTTTGCACATAGCTCAGGAAGAGAAAAGAGCCAAACCAACCCCCACAGCCTTCCCTACACCCACCGTCCACACCCCGCCAGCATTTGGCAAACGATGAGATATTAAGGCCATATTTTTAATGCTGTGCTCAGTTATCACGTTGTCCTTTTCTTTGGAAAGGAAGTTGCAGTTGGGGAGACATATGGAAGTGCTTGTTCTTCTTGTTGCCATGGGTATATCTTCAGTGTCTTCAAGCGTGCTGCAGTGGCTGCCTGGTTTTGGCTTGGTCTGCTTGGTCCCACCAAGAGGTGTGTGCAAACAGTGAAACCTCCTGCAGAATCCCTAGGGTTCTGGAGGGATAACTGGAAGGGAGCAGCAGCCAATTGTGCTACAGCCATATATTGCAGGCATACATCGTGTTTGACAAGTCATTACACAAGGAAAGGTGGGAGAAGACCCAGAGGGGTTGTGGCGTGTCTTTATTTGCTCCTCGAACCATCTAGGACAAATTGGTGTAGGAAAACTTCCTCTGTTCCTCCTTGTTTTGTTCACTGTTAGCACCACTTTATGGTGAAGTTTAAAAGACTTCAGTCTCCAGACAGCTCAGCTGAATTTCTCTAGTGCTGTGGATGAAAGCGAAGTGCAGTCCTCCTTCCAGCTCTGCAGTGGAGTGCAATGAGAGAGAGGTTTGTAGTCGATGCATTTACGAGTAGCATTAGGGCAGAGGAATATGCACACATATACAATCAGCCCCATGCTTTGAACTGCCATTTCCCCCCTCGTTTTAGGTTGCTCTCACTCTTTCTGTTCTGATACAGGAAAGTCCCAGCATGAGATGATGAGATCAAGCACACATTGGTGGCAAACACGGTTTGTAAAGCTTTGGTTGTACAAATGACATCATGTACGAGAGAAACAACCATACTAACATGGCCATGTGACACCAATTTAGTGCGTTTCCCCCATTAAGCTGCTTGCTTGAGACATCTCTCAGGCATTTTGAGTACGGTGGTGCTGTGTAAGACCTCTATTTTCTGAGTATTACTCCTTTTGTGGCTAACAGATGTCGGTGTCTGTTTGTCCCTTATGGAAAAGTCCCTGTAAAGTTCAATAGGGATTAAACTTGTCAGGCGCTATAGAAACATAACAGGATTCTATGGAAATGACTGTGCAATCCTATAAAATTTAATAGATAATCTCCTCGTCTCTGGAGGTGTCTTAACTCTTACATAATTGTGGACCAGAATAGAAAATCTCCATTAAATTCAATGAGATGGCTCCAAAATCCTATAGGAAAACGATCATTTTCTATTAAAATCAGTAGGATTTTTTCATCAGAGCGCTGGTATTCATTGGGAGGTTTTATTCGTTTGCCAATCCTACTAAAAAGTGTTTAGTCAGGAGGCTGATACTGGCTTTGTTCTGGGGAGCAGAGATTTTGCATCAACGATGCTCGTGTCCAACGGTGGCGTTAATTGATGGCGAGGCACTAAATTCCCTTTTAGAATAACTGGAGCAGGGTGAGGCTTTAAGCCTGGCCAGGGGGGGGGAAAGGCATTGCTGGGGATTTGGGAAGGGTCCTCCTGCCCTTGGGTTGCTGTGTTGTGTTGTAGCAGAGCTTCAGCCCATGGATGGGGTGTTGTGTGAGCTCACAGACGTGAGCTTTTCTCTGTCATCTCGCTGGCTCCGTCACCGCTTATCTGAAGTGCTCAGCCCAGGATGCTGCAAATTAATGTTGGATCGAGGCTCTGTTTCTGTTAAACTGCCCGTGTCTGGTTTGAATGGCTCTGCTGCCTCCTGCCTCTGCATTCTGCTGTGTGTGGCGTGGCCTGGGTGGTGGGGAGCGAAATGCAGGGCTTTGCTTTTGGAGGTCGTTGCTGCAGCTCCTTTGCAGTCATTTAGAGTGAGAAACCCGCTTGGCTCGGGGTTGAAGAGCCACCCTGGGAAGGTTTGTCTCCCTTTGCTCCAGCCTCACAAGGTGCTGCTGTGCATGTTGATGAAGGCAGAGCAACCAAGGGGTAGGAGCGGGAGGTGCAGAGCGCATCCTGCAGGATGCAGGTAGCACCTCGGGGTGCTTTGTATGGGGCTCTGCTCGGAAGTGGGGACACCTGGGTGCTGCAGGTGGGCGAGCAGGTGGAGCTGAACCCCAATTCTGCACTCAGGGGTGATTCAGAGGGGCTGTGCCATCCCTGCAGCAGACTGACATGACAGCGTGATTGCTCCTTTCACGGTCCGTCGTGTAGGAGGATGAGTCATAGTGGAGAAAGGAACTGCTAACTCCTTGGGGGGTATTTACAAAGGATAATTTCAGCAGGGAAGGTTACTTTATTTTGGCAAGACGCGATGAAAAGGACTTTCTTAAAGGGATGGCAAATCAGCTTGTCAGTTGTGCCACTGCAAAGGGTGACGGCATCCTGCGCTGCAGTGAGGTACAGAGCAAAGCACAGTGGGGACATGCGAAGGGACTGAGCTCGTCTGTTTTATCCTGATATGGCCTAAAGCATGGCAGTGCTTGGACACTGTGAGATCTGAGGGCAGATTCTGGCTGTTGGTCTCTACTTGAGATGCAGGACATGAACGCAGCCCCCTGCAGCAGGAGGTAGGTCAGAGAGAAAGGTTTGCACAGCTGAGTCTGCTCTGTGGGATCTGCTGATAAGGTTGAGGAGGTCCGTGGCCCGGAGGAGCTTAATGGCAGAAGGTAAAGGTCAGGATGTGGCTGTGATAGGACGGAGGACAGGGAGGAGAGCTGCACCTGATTGAAGTGCCTGCATCCCTTCCCACAGCCCTCGTGCAAACACACGCAAAGCCAGACTATAAAATCAATTGACACAACACATGTAACGGCCTCATTTACTGGAGAAGAGAAATGGGTGTAGATCTGGCATTAAACGTGAGTTTACACTTCTCCCCTTCTTGGGAGGGCAGTGATTGACGGTGCTGTGTAAATGACATGAGAGCGCCGGTAGGAGCTGGGAAACATTTACCCTTCTGAGGTACGTGTGTACATTGGAGAATTGCCTTGTCTTGCCATGAGCCTTAAAGCATCCGGAGGGATCGCTCCTCGCACAGCTCCTTGCTGCTGCTTACAATTAATACCTCTGTGTGCCTTGGAGAAAGCAGGTTTGTCTTGAGCAAACGGGAGCCTCAGCTCCTTGGAGGTGTTGGAGCAAAAGCTCCTGCAAAACAGCTTCACGGCAGCAGGCTGTTAAAAGCAGGGAGCTGCCCAAGGGCCGCTGCCTTCTATTACCGTGCCCGTCAGCCAGCTAGTCCAAGCAGAATCCAATAACAGCCATTTGAGATTAAATTCTGAGCACTTGAGTAATCTAAAGCCAGCAAGGAGTCACTGTCTCAGCAGTCAGTCGAACAGTCTTAGCTGTCATCTTATTAGAGGGAGAGAGAAACTTTGATTTAACCAAAGACCCTTAATTTTCAAACAAGGAGGCAAACCAATAACATTTCCTGGCTCCCACCGGCTCTTACCACTTCCCGAGATCTTCAGCTTCTGAAATCTCTTACTGCCTTCAGGATTTGGAGTTCTTGGGCAATTTTCTTTGAGAAGAGGATCCGTACAAATCAATTAATGGAAGTCAGGATGGAGAGCGGTGGGAGGAGTGGGCATTTGGAGGGGAAGTGCTGCAGGAACTCCCCGGGCTTTAAGAGGAGAAGTTGCCATTAGGGATGTTTGTGGATAGCGGTGCAGGAAGGGGGAAGGAGAGCAATGCTGGGCAGGAGGCCCTGCAGAAATCCCTCCCAGCACAGTGGCTGCTTCCCAGCAATCCTTCATCTCCATGCTCCAGCTGTGCTGCTGTCCCCACCTGGTTTGGAGGGTCCTGTGCTGCTGTCAGACTGCTAGAGCCATCCAAAATGACTGGAATCCATCTTCCTTTGAATTACTTAGCACACAGCCCCGGCTCCATGCCAAAAGGGCCTTAAAAACGATGCTCTCATTTACACTATTGCAAATTCCAACTTCCAGGCTGAGGCTGAGCTCTCAAAGCAAACCCCGATATCCTCTGCGCTTCACTCCACCCCTGTGAGCCAAGGGCTGCGAGCACAGAGGTGCAAATGAGATTTCTTCACTCTCCTGCATCCCCTCCATCCTCCTGGGCAGCCGATGTCAGCTCCCTGCCCGTTCCTCTCCCATCTATTCCCTCATTTCCATAGCAGTGCCCAGGCAGGTGGCTGCATTCTCGTGCACAGCTTTCACCAGTGACCCACATAGCGCTCTGCTTTTGGACAAAGCAGTAAACAATAGCTGTGCTAACAGTGCGTTTGGCTGCTAATTCAAGCTGTGTAGGACTCGGATTTTGCATCAGAGGAATATTCACTTGGAGCCATATGATCTGAGGTGCTTGGATGCCCTCTGTTAGCACACTGTCTGCGCCTGGCAGGTTGTGGAGATGCTCATTGCCATGTTAACCTTTGAGGTAGGGTTGAGGTACCCTGACTGAGACCTGAAGTCCATTAGATCTCCATGTATGGGGTTTTGGGGGCTGGAATAGTAAGAAGCATTGTGGTGTTTTCTGATGGTTATGCTGGGATGCCCTGCAGAGCACAAAGGTGCCTGGGGGTGTCCATGTTCTCACCCCATTCCTCTCATTGGGAAAAGCTGCCATCTCCTTGGCTGCCATAAACCAGCCCAGCCCCACTGTCATCAGTGCTGCCATCACCCCACATTTCTCAAGCTGCTTTTGATGCTTGGGGGATCCCATAAACCACATTGTCTTGCCCAGCATGAAGTCACCAGCTTGGTGCGTGCCATTCCCATCACCTGGAGACTTGCTTCCCCCCTTGGCCGTGCAGCAGGGACAATAATTTACTGCCCCACACTGCTTCCTTTATCTCCGTTTATACTCCTTTAATGCGGTTGGGAATCCACAAATTCCCTTTTACGCTGTTCTGAACGTAACCTACTAAACCTTAATCATGGTTTGGGGAGCAGTAATTCTTTCTGTTACGCGACTCTCTTTTTATTTTTTCTTATATAATTTTTCCTTTAAGAAAAGATCATTAATCCACGTTTCTGAGTCTTCCCATCAATCTATAATTGAATCATATAAAAAAGACTTGATTTTACATCCGTATAAGAAAGAATCCAATTCTCCCTAATGCCTGCCGATTTATAAGTCTTAATCTCCAGATTTCCCTTAAATATTTTTTTCTTCTAATAACCCAGCTTGTCTGGAGTTATCTAAATTAATTGTGAACTTTAATATACTGTGATCTGAGAAGATCACTTATCTCTTTTCCGCAGAGGAGACGCCGGCAGCTTAACGGCCCCATCTCGCCGGCAAAACAAAACCACTTCTAATAGCTACCTAACCTCGGTGTGCTGGGAAGCACCCCTCGCAGGCATCTTCAAAAGATGCTCACTTAATTATTGCATTCTAAATGCCATACAGCGCCGCGGGGCCATCGGCAGTTCCGTCTGCTCGCCATCCTGCTGCCTTGGTGTGGGCTCCATCCTCTGCTTTTCCTCCTTGCCCAGGAGGACGAGGAAGGTAATTGTGCTGTCTCTGCAGACAGTAAATTCCAGCCTGGGTGTCCATTTTAAGCCCGTTGTTTGGAGATGTGACAGTGACATGTGTGCAGGAAATTGCTCTGAATGCCTCCAGCCTCTGCCGTAGCTGCTGGGAGCGGCGTTTAGAAAAGCAACACATCTGATCTTTGTTCCAAGTTTCTTGCACTGGGAAGAAGAACAGAAACGGGTGTTTGCCATACGTGCATTTGCCAGCTTATTTTTTCACCTTCTCTGGTCAACTCAGACCCATCTGCTCGAGGCTTCATGCGCTGCTGTGCTTTTTCTCTCTTGCCATGCCATGCCTGTGCTGAAGATTCCTCCTCTGTAAGTGAGGCACATGGGTCTGCTGCCCATCATCTCCTGCTGCCCATCATCTCCTGCTGCCCATCATCTGCTGCCCATCCCCTGTTGTCCGTCTCCCACTGTCCATCCCTTCTTCTGGACACACTGAGCCCATTCTTTAGCTGTCCCATCCAACCACAATCTCCTTTCCTCCTTTTCTCCCTTTGTTGCTTACGAGTTTCAGATGGAGAAGGCAGATTGCAAAGTCCAGCCCCTCTCCTGCTTGCCAGGTCCTTCTGTTCCCATGTAGCAGCCTCTACTTCCCCCAGCACAGTCCTCTGGATCTTCCCCCAAGGGATAAAAGCCAAAAAAAGGGCATTTTGCATCCATTTCCCTTTATTTTGCAGATAGACTCAGGAATCTGTAGATGTTGTTCTTCTGGTGAGGAGTTCAGCTCACTCCTTAGGTAGAAAGGGGATGTTTTCCTGACTTGGAAAGGAACTGACATGAACATTTTCTTTCTGTATTGATTAAAAACAATAACATCCTGAAGTGATACTGCGCTTCATTAGGTGGAAGGGGAGAACAAAAAGCAGGTCTCTGTTTGCTCATCAGCATGGTGGGCTCCACTCCGTGCTGCCTGCAGAGCTGGAAGGGAAGGGCACTTCATCACTGCTGGGGGGGGGGCACCAAAAAGTGCATCTGCCCAGCATGTGCCTGCAGAATGAAATGACTTTCCTGGCTGGGGTCAGAGGGGAAAACAAAGCAGTGTGAGCTGACGGCTCGGTGAGCAGAATGTGGCTGTAAGAAATGGGTTTTAGTTTCGGGGCAGTGGGTAGGTCACCTTGCTGCTTGTTTGCCTCAGTTTCCTTATGGTAAAGTGTGAAGTGTTCCTCCCAGCCCTCACTTTTTTCTGTGTGCAGTGTATGTGGGAAGGGGGATGCGTGTGTAAATGCACCTTCAGTGTGTGAGTGTGTATTAGATAATGCTATTTCACTCTATGGACGTTAAGCTTGGGGTGATGTCCCTGGTGACAGATTCAAGGCCCAGTCCAAGAGATGCAATTTAAAACCCTATAGAGGTGAGCAAAGATGTTAAAAACTTTCTTGTGATTACACAGCCCTGTCTTGCTGCTGTTTGCAGGCGATGATGGATGACTGCTGAACAGCTGAGATTCTCTGAAATGTTCTGCTTGCTGTCAAGCCCTGTCTTTTTGCCTGTCTATCCATCTTCTCGAAATAACTGTGTTCTGCAGTCCTTCCACACACGTGTTTGAGTCTCTCCATGGGGAGATCATTGTATGGGATAGCTGCAAGACTGTGTGCATTAAATCATTAACAGTGGCATTTGTGATTGTCACCTTCTGGGATATCAGAGCAGTTTACTGAGGTGGGTGACCATTGTCCCAATACTTGATGCATGGAGTCCAAGTGGTTTTGACTCCATCCTCCTCCTGCTGTGTTTCTCTTTGTGCTACTCCTCTGGAAGTCTGGCTAAGGAAAGAAGGAAGGTTTGGACTTGGTTTCTCACTCAGGGAGGCTAAAGTAGCTTTTAGAAGGGTTGAGATGTTGACTTGCCCATGGAGCAGCAGCTGGCAGGGTAGGCAGGCAGCAGCAAAGGCAACATGAGTGATGGAAAGGAGCAGCACTCCTCTGCATGCAAACCCTTCAGGACATTGAGCTGCCCTGCAATTAAGTAATAAAAAATACCAAATTGAAATGTAATGTTAAATGTCATGAGGGAAGTGTCAGCCATGGCTTCCCAAACCTCCAGCTACTTTTGTTTTAATTATAGGGTTCGGAGGTTTTTGTTTTGATTTTGATGGAGGAATTCTGCATGAGCCGAATTATGCAAGAAAGCATCTCTGTACTTGGGTTTGTTTACCAGAACATGCAAATGTGTGGAGCTCGTAGACATCATCACTCCCTGTAGGCAGCCTGGCAATGTGAAGGGTAGGAGAGCTGGGTTTACAGCCAGGGACAGGTATCGGGGTCCTGTGTTGTCATAGCAAGCACCTCTGCAGTGTGCCCTTCCTCAGTCCTCCCAATGGAGACGTAGAGCCTCACCTTCCTCACTCAGGGTGATGTTTGCAGTTTAATTAGCAACCGCCACTTCCTTTGAGGTCCTCAGTCTCTTTGTAGGAAAGTCCTGTAGAGCTTGATGGCAATGATACTAATGAACGTCTGCGGAAAGCGTTCCTACAACATATGGCAGTGCATATTTCAGTTGGGTTCGTTGTAGCTGTCCCATCAGATGCTGTGACAGGGATATGAGTCCTCGTTTTGCTTTGAGTCTGTAACACACACACAGTCTGCAGTATTTCTGTGGGATTTTTTTCCATGAAGTTGAAAGGTGTGCGAGAAAAGAAGAATATATTCTGATCCTTAATTATCTCTTTGCTTTAATAACCTGAACCTTTGGGCACCGGAGAACAAAGCTTATGCCTTCTTGTCCCATTCTGACCCCCTGATACACAAGTTGAGGGTCCTCTTTATGGTTCTCAATGCTGCTCAGAGCCCCATGGACAAGCCCCATGGAAAGCTCACATGCACCCATGCAGCTGCTTCACTTCCAGCTGCAGGGAGCAGGATCTGTCCCATTCTGCCAGCCCAGGGACAGCTGTCATCATGCAAACTGCTTCCTCCCATCCCTGCAGTCGTATCCTTTTGTCCAGGAGATAAAACTGCAGAGTTTCACTGCACTATAATCAGGTTCTGATCTGAACCTTGCAGAAAGTGATGGGATCCTTCAGTGGTTTCTCAGAAGGAAAAAGCAGTGACAGCAAGCAGGCTGTAGGGCTCCTCCTTTCTCTCTGTCATCCTGCTTGTAACCATGTGTGCCTGCCTGTCGAGAGCTGCACAGGAGCCAGTGCAGGTTCTGCTATTTGCTCAGCCCTAGTCCTTTGCTGTCAATACAACTACAGGGAGATGCTAAAGCTTGGCAGCTTCTGTTGCAGCTGTAGAGAATTTCGTGTAACTCCCCAGCCTGGTGAGCAGTAGAAAGTCTCATTTGGAAAGCTCGTTTCAGAGGCTTGAGTTTCTCCTAAGCTGGCGTTGGAGGCTTGGGACCCAGTTGCACAAGCAAAGCACCGACCAAAGTGCTGACCTCAGTAATTGGGATATTCCACTGGCCAGCACAGTGACCAAGAGCCTGGAGGGGCTGAATGGTCCATATCTGCTGGCTGGTGACCCCTGTGTGTGTCATACAGTGTCATGGGCACGCACATCCCAATGGCTGCAGCCATTCACTCACTGCTCTCATTAGGATTTGCTGTGCTGAGGTTGCCCAGCTTATAAGTACAGGATAAAAGCGCTTTAAAGAGCAAAGGCTCTTCCCTGTGCACCAAGCCCACTTCTGAAAGACGTTGTGTAAGCAATTTGGCAAGCAAGTAACTTTTGTATTTAGATTGTAATTGGCTTTAAATTCCAAAGGTCCATTGCTAATGATATTCAGAGCAGTTTAATTAAAGGGGCACTGTCAAGTACTTCCTTTATAGTTCCTCTTTCGTGTGTGCTCTCCGTTGTAATACCCTTCTTTTTTTTTTGCAAGCTTGAAGGTAGTAATTAAAGTAATTCTCTGCTGATTTTGTCTTTTTCTATTTGGCAAACTTTGATCCATTATTATTTTTTAATGGAGCCAAGATTAACAACACGGCCACTTTTGTTCCAGCACCGTTTCGGTTCAGCGCGGCATCGTCTGAAATCTCCCCGCTGTTTTGCTGGTGCCATTGCCCAGAGGTGACATTGCTGCAGCCCCATTGCTCCCATGCTCCACCAAACAGCCCCTGAGCTGCGTTGGGATTCTTCCCCCTGGGTTCCAGGCACTAACAGAGATGGGTCTGGAGGGATACAGAGACCAACCCAAATTCTCCTGTTTTTAGCAACCTCTGCTCCAAGCTGCGCTGCTTCCAAGAGCAGCCGAGTGTGAAGAGCGCTATTTAGATCAGACAGGATAAGGCAATAACCATTTTAAGAAAGATATTCGCAGTGGGTCAAACTTTTAAACAATGAGAACGTTTCCACATGGCAGCCTCTGCCAATAATTGCTTGTAATTGCTTTCCCTTCGGTGCTGCCTTTGCCCTCTCCCTTTTATAGGAGCTGCAGAGCTGCCGTCCTCTGCCCACCCTGCTTGGCTCCCTCCCCACCTCGCACGTTTGCAATAGGGTTTGCTGTTGTTGTTGTTCCTTTTTTTTTGCAGACTCTGTAAATCGCTCGATTGCATCTAGAGGGATAAAGAGTTCCTGCTTCCTGTCTCCCGGATCAAATTATTTGGCAGCTGGTTATTGCAGCAACAGTGAATGCACACAGGGTTCATGTTTGAGGTGTAGCCGGGGTCTGGGCTGATGGAACTTGAAGGATTTTTTCTGCAGGAAGGTGCTAAATAGCGCATCCAAAGCGGGAGGTGAGCACAGGGAGAGCTCTGTATGTTCATGCATTGAGAGCAGGAGCAGAAAACCTCACCTTGCTCATGCCACAGAGGGTATTTGTGTGCAGACAGGCTGTGTTTGCCCTTTCTGTCTTCAGCATAAGGCTGTTTGGGATGTGTGTCTCAGCATGGGGAAGTGCTTGCCCAGCAATGCAGCAGAGCTGTGCCCACCCCTGCTGAGCCACCCTCCCAGCCTCGCTTATCCCATTAAGCCCGACTTTTCTCCAGCGAATCAATTTCTCAGTCGTTAAATGGTACCTTCCTTGTGCTAATCGTACAATGGGACCGCTAATGAATGTCTCAATTATTTAATGTTTGAATCAAGTAATTATTTTCTTGAGGTAGCAAATTGAAGTTTTGAGGAGGAAAAATACTGTCTCTCTCCCCCCCCACACCCCCCTTCTTTCTCTGCTACATAATTAAGTAATTGTATAGCCAGTGATTTAATAGCTACAAGATCAGGAGTGACATATTTTATTCATTTCAAGCAGGAGGGTTTCTCACGTCTCCTCTTTCTCACCGGGAAGGCCTGGCCACCCCCTGGGAAGGCAGGAATGCAGCTGCAAAGCCTCCCTGCTGCCTGGTGGCATTTCTATTGGCATTTAAGGATTTGCTGTGCTGAGCCTTGTGTCGGCTCCCAGCAGATCCTTTCCCAGGTGTAGAGGGATGCTCGATGGGTCTGTTGTGTGCTCATCATTATAGTGATGCTACTTATCACCATGGCCAAAGGCCATCTTGATGCTTGCATCCTATCCGAGCCGTCTGATGCATTTTTTTTCCCTGTTCCTTTTGCTTTATTTTTGGTGTCTAATTGAGCAGAAGGCATTGAGCATCATCTCATCCTCACCAGCACTCAGTGGGTGTGAGCCCCCCAGCACTGCCAGGGCATGCTGCCTGCAAAGGGGACCCTACCAGCAGCACAAGGCATTTGTCACATCATTCCCGTGTTGTCCCACTGCTGGTGAGTGATGACAGGTGACAGCCACGCTTGTGAAAACCCCGCGACTTGTTTTAAATAAATAACGAAGTTAATCAGCGGGGAATTACCGTGCTCAGATGTTGAGACGTCTTGGGGGATGAAAGGAAATGTCTGAGGAACAGACTGACTGAGCGTCAATCCCTGTTACTTTGGTTTGCTGGAACGTCAGCTGTGTGCAATGAGAAGGAGGGAGGATCCCATCCCACCTATCTCACCAAGCCACCCCACCTCACCTGCCTGTATTGCTTTGCAGATATCAAACACTGATAAACTCTCGGTGATGTCATAACTTTGTTCCCTGCTGCCTCAGAGTCACAGGCAGGGTGGGATTGTTCCCTCCTTGGATGAACACAGTGTTAAGCTCCGTTCCTGGCGTGAGCATTCGTGGCCATGCAGCCGAAATGGGCTTTCTTGGCATGAGAGCCCTGATTTCAGTCAAGTTCCCACCAGCCAACTGATGGGCGAGAGCTGGCAGAAGGGGAGCACAAATGTGCTGTGAATAGGCACCAGAGGGAATTCGTTATCATTGCTTAATTAGCAAATTCCCATTGGCAACACTCCGGGAAGGAGTGCGGTATAGGACCCAGTATGGCCAGATGAGCACCCCAGCACCCTGTCTTGATGCTGTGATGTGGCTTTGTGCACATCCATGCAGGGAGAGATTCGTTCCCATGTAACCACACTGGGACACACCATGGGAGGGACAAAGCCCAGCTGTCCCCATGCACAGGGTTTAGCTCCCATGCCGTGGGTGGGAGAGATGGGTGACAAAGGAGCTGAGGGCTGCAGTAGCTTTTGCAATGGGTTTTTCAAGGGCTGAAGCTGCTGCTACGGAGATAACGGCTTGCTTGTAATTATTTATTTAAAACCTGGTGGCAGGGGATGTGTCCTCTGCAGCACCACGACTGCAGCTGTCTGCAGCTCCAATCACAGCTCACATTTCCCCATGCCTGAAGCCCCCTGGGTGGGACTCTTGTTGGCCATGCTATGACATCAGTGCATTTCAGCCCTTGGGGGCCATGCAGCTCCTAGGAATGGGGAGCTACCCCTAAAGAAAAGCAAGAAGAAAGAGGAACCGTGGAGCAGTGACGTTGCCTTTGCAACCTTTTGCAGGTATTTTAAATGCTGTTTTCTCGTGTCCTTATTTAACACACGCATTGTAATTAAGAAGAATTTCCTGTACTCCTCTGGGGCTCCTGAGAAATTGGAGTGCTTGAGGGCTTTGTATGTTATGTTAACATGCTTGTTAGGAAGAAGAGGTCTCTGCAGAGTGGAGCAGAGGACCGAAATGCAGAGGACCTGCAGTGCTGGAGCTCAGGCAGGTGCTGGCATTGTGCAGCCCTATCAGGTGGCTGCTGTCCTGCTGCATGCTGCTCTGCTCTCATGGGGCCTTCCTTGAGCTCTGCTGTGATGCACTCCCAGCAGGACTTACCCTGTGCTGTGCTGTGCTGGTGGGAACACTGGGATGCAGCCACCATCACTCCCCATGGCCACTCATACAGCTGGCAGACAGCTCTGCCTTTCAGTGCTCCCCTTCCTCTGTGCTGCCCTGGGCACCTCCTTGCTGGGTGTCCCCATGGATCACCATTAGCAGATGCTTACACATCTTGAGCTGCCATAGCCAAGGCTCCATTTCTTACGCTTGGTTTCCTAAGTAGAGTTTTTATCTTGCAGATCCACAGCTCAGCCCCAGGGCCGTGCTTTGCAACTGCTGGTGTGTTCCAGCAGCTGCTCCCTACCACAGGGCTCTGAGGGAGCACATGGCCACGCTCAGTCCCTCTGCTTTGGGTACCCATACAGCAGTTGGATGCCATCCCCTAATGCAAGGATTTTGTTTGCTTGTGCTGCAGTGATTCTGCTTTAAACCCTCTCTAAATAGGTGCGAGTGAAGGAGCTTCGGGCAGTTGTCTCTGAGTGCTCTCTGCTGGGTTTCTCTTGTTTCTTCTCAATGGGGAGAGCAGTGGGAGTCCCTGCTTGTATTTATTTCACCTTGTGTCATCCTGGGGTGGTGAAGGTTTCACTCAGCTGAAAATCCCCATTGAAAGCCGTCTGAATAAGGAGAGCAGAATCCGACCCTCATTGAGATCAGTGGTTCATAAGAAAATAACATAGAGATGAACTCAGCCCGCAAAGAAAACCTGGTTGGGGGGGATAAGAAGGGAGAGGAGAGCTGAGTTAATGGAGGAGAGATATCTGCAGCCTGGATGTGGATGAAGGGAAAGGGAACGTATCTTGCCTCGTCCTCCTGGGATTAATTTTGAATATCAAACACTTGATCTCGCGCTGTTCCTTAGGCAGGCGGTCATGTTTCTGTGAAAGCTCTATTTTGAAAAGAATTTTTTCTGATGCTTTAAAACAGAGGAAAAGCAAAGGGAATGACCTTATCCTGCTTTGCATTATGTCACACTCGATGATATTCTCTTGCAGTACTCGCGGGTAGCCTGACACATCGAGGCAGACAGCCCCTTATTATTAAATCTGTTTGCAAATGCGCTCCGATTGCCCTTCACATCCACCCCTGGTTATGAGCAGTGGCAACACATGGCTGCGCATCGCAGGTCCCCACCAACACGTGCCTCCCTTTCCCTGCCTCTGTGCTCATCAACAGTTTGGGAAGTAATTAAGTGGCCCGTGGGAAAACAAGAGTGTATCGCGTTGTGCACCCGCGGGTCCTCCTCATCTTCTGAGCTCTGCAGACAGCGACCTCATTAACCTGCAGACAGCCCTATCGGCTGCATGGAGGACCCTTTGGAGTTGTGTCATGCTCCCTTTGCTCCCAACGAGGGGTCAGACCAGGCTGGTGGTGCTCTGTGCTGTCTGTCAAACCTGGATCAATAGTGCCTCGTGCTGCTGAGTGCCGCTACTGCTGTGCTGGTGCCTCCACTGCAGGGCTGTGCAGAAGGTCTGCTGTATGTTGATGTCAGCATCTCTCCACTTGCTCTGCTGTGGCCACTTGCAGGCAGTTGTGCCTCTGATGTATGGCTTCCATGAGGGGAGAAGTCCTCTCTGGAGACAACTAAGGGGAAATATCCTTTTGTAGCTCCAGGCCATCAGCAATTGGCCTTGGGCCTCTGTAAGGAGTTGGAGTTGAGTAAATACCAGGCTACCCAAAATGGCAAATGGAAAAGGCTCCCAGGGGTTGCAGCCTGCCCTTTGCTTAGATCCTAATAGATTCATGTCTTTGGACGTGAATGTTGGTGTTGCTGTCTAAAGATACTGCAAAAGTTGACGACCTCTTTGTGTCACCTGTGGCTTATGGCTCCCCAAAGTGGCTCCAGTGCTTAAGGTTGCTTCCCAAAGTGTTGGCTTTCAGTTGCATTGAGTTCTCACCTGTCTTTTCACTATTAGAGAATGTATAAGAGGCACCACTCATTGTGACTACTTTTGTTCTGCAATCATTTCACGTCTTTCCTGTCCTCCTTTTGAATCACACCTCTCCCCCCCTCATTTTTTGTTTGGTATGGGAACGTGTTTAGGATCAGATTGTGATTTGTTTGTTTCTTCCTATTCCTCCAACATCCATCCGACACCAAAGAAGGCACTGGAAGTTGAGAATGTTGTTTGCTTTTGTAACAGCATCACAATATTTCCCGTTATTGCTGCCTCTCCATTTCCCCATCCGTCTTGTTTTACGGGGCACCGTGGCCTGTTGATCAGATATTTTTCTTAAGTCGTCCACAGGGATGCCTCGTTTTTGCCTTTTCTTGAGTGGCTGCAATTAAGTTAGAATCCATCAGTGTGTATGAATTGTTGGAAATGTTTCTTTTGATAGGCATTACCTTGTACTTGTCTGTATTAAATTTCAGCTGTCATTGTTTTCTTAATTGCCCGTGTTAGATAATGTTGAATTTCCCAGAGTCCTCTCCTCCTGGCTGCAATGAATAGCATTCGTATCACAAACGCTTCAAACTTGACACCTTTTTCCCCCCATGCCATTTAGAGCTTCACCCCAATTTGGCGGATTTAATCTGCTATCAACTTCTGTTCATCTCTCCCGTCATTCTTCCCCTCCTTCCCATCTCCGTGGGTTCGTGCTCTGCTGTCACTGCCATCCTAAGGCAACCTGGTGCCCTCGGGGGATGCTCACGCTGTGCAGGGAGATGCTGTATCTTGGATGGGTAAACTCCAGTTTCCAAAAGCCAAAGGCGTGATGCTGTGGGGCTGTTGGCGTGTACTGAAGTCCAGCCTTTCTGGCAAATGCTCCTTGTCACATTTTCCCCCCTTGAAACATGGATGCGGCATCAGGAATCTGCCCAGCGCAGGGCAGGGATTGCTGTGACTCAGGAGGGCTGGCTTTTATTTCTCGCTCTGCCACGTCCCCGCTCTGCCTGGCTCTTGACAAGCTGCTTCTCTCCTCCAGCTGTTGTCTGGTCTGTGTATTTTACGCTCCAGATTCCTTGTTGAAATGACAGCCCGTCTCAGCGCAGCTGCAATCGTGGGGGTTTTCATCTTCATAACCCGCTGCTTCTTCGGGGGGTGTTGGTAATTATTAATTAAGACATTTTTTGAAGGTCCCATAAATTATACCCGCTTTTTCCGAGGCATTGTTGACTTCCACAAAGAGCTCCAATAGATCAGAGAGGCGCACCGTTGTTTTCTCCCAGCCCTGCTGTTTGCCACGTCACCTTCCTCGGTTTACTTCATTACAACTTCCTAACCCCACAATTGAACAAGTTTACCTAATGCTGCAAAAAGCCTTTGAAGCCTGGAATTATCCACCTAAAGCAAGGAAGGGATCATTCCCATGCCAGCAAAAATTACCAAGTGAAATCGTGCGGTAATTTTAGTCTTAATTTAGTTTTCAATCTACTAAACCAACTTGGTATTTTTAAATGACATAAAACCATCTCTGTTCTGCAATTGCCCAAAATTCTCTACTGCGGCAAACAGAAACCATTTGGCAGTGTGACATTTATGGGGTGCGCTACAGCTTTTCCTCCCTTTGCAAACACCTCTTTGAGGGAGGGGACATGGCCAATGTTGTCAGCTGCTTGGCAGCCCTACAGCACAGCCGTGTCATTGGGAAGGGGCTGGAGGGCTGTGGAGAGGTGGGCACAGCCCTGGCGCTGCTCTTGAGGCAGATGAAGGGTACAGAGAGAGTTTATGGACCCAGAAGGAAGGCGGCAAGCTTGCTGGTTCAACAAAGCTGAGTTGAATCCTTCCCAGTCAGGGTAGATCCAAAGTTAATCACTGGGAGGTATGTTGGTATTTTTATCGCTGCATTTATATTTTATGGAACCATCTGGTCCCATTAAAGCTCTGAAAGTCAGCTCAGGCTGTATTAAGTTTCCCAGGGACTGCAGAGAAGAAGAGTGAGAGATGGGAGGTGTGGGAACAGAGCACGTCTCATTGCAAACTGCACCGATACCTCAACAAACCACCCCAATGAATGGATCAGCACATCCTGAGTGCAGCTCCAAGTCCTCAGTGGTGTGACCATGCAGTGATGTGACCTGTTGCCTTTCCAGGTTTATGGCCCAGAAAATGGGAGCAGAGTGGTGTGCCTGGGCTGAATCCTCTGGCTTTCCTAGAGCTGGTTGTGCTGGTGGTAGGGAAGGAATGGGTAGGGTTTGGTTTTTGAGGTGTGATGGTAATTGGACAACTGAAATGTTTTTTCTTTCCACTGCAAACAAAACTTGCTCTTCATAGCTGGATCTGACAGTCCCCTGCAGATTTGAAAGGTACAAAACAAAACTTGTATTGATTTCTTTCAGAGAATAGCTGTGCGTTTCCACTGTAAATGCTCCTGTCACCCCCTGTGGTGTTTCAATCACCCCTGACCCACCTCCAATGCCAGCTCCTGTGCTGGGATCCTGCTGCAATAAACCCTACCATCCCTTCTGGCTCCCCAAGGCTCTGGGATGGGCAGTCGATGCTTGGGAAGCCCCTTGAGATGCAGGTGAAGGTGCCTATGAGGGAACTTGCAAGTTCCTTATGGAGGAAAGCTCTTGGCAGCCAAGGACACCTCTTTGACGGTGGTGCTTTGTAGTGATACCTTTGTCCTAGCTTATCTTGGGCATGCTTTTCCCTCTTGCCCTTGAGTGCCTCAGGGCCGCTGATGTCTGTAGTTTGGAGCAGTTGCTTCAGAGCAGCACTGCCTACGTTAGAAGTGAGCGAATAATTCATGTAAGCAATTTATTCATTGAATTCAGCGGTCTCAAGCTCTGGGTATGTCTGCTGGGCAAGTTCCTATTTCCTTCAATTTATTAGTCGTGGAGTAATATGCTGATATATAATGAAACTTCTATATTAGAAAGCAATTGTGGCTCAGAAAGCTGGCTGGACTGGTGCAGCCCAAATTCATGGCATGGGAAAGCATCCTTTCCTCTCCCTGCTCTGTCTGCAGGCTTCATCTGCACTGCCTGCAACTGGGGAGCACTGAAGGTGCTGGAAACACAGGGCAGATGTTGTGTTTGTGAAATGCTTTGCTTTTCACAATGCATGCAGCCCAGCTTGGTCTATGGGTGCTCCTGGCGTGGGGACAAGAAGGAGCAAAGCTGGCCCTGAGCACAGCACATGGACGGGGCGTTTTCATTCACTCCCTGCTCCTCTAAGCCTGGGGGAATCACAGCTCCTGTTATTATTTAAGTGGCTTCCCAGCTGCTCTTACTCCTCCTGTCATCTCTCTGCCCATCTTTGATTAATGACCGGACCATCCGTTCCAACGCTTCCTTCTCTCCTTCACTTAATTCTATTCCCCCCCCCCCACACTCTATTTTTTTTTTTCTCGCGCAAACTGCTGATCTAAATGTTCAAAATAAATTATGCTGAATAATGGATGAGGACAGCTGCATAATTTATGGTGCCATGGGGTGAGGCGAAGCCGTGTGCGCTCTGCCTCGCTGCCTGCCCCTGTGCCACGCTCTGCCCAGGGACCTAATGGCACCAGGAAGCTTAACCCTGGCGATGGATGCCCCATTGTATGTCACCTATGAGCTCAAAGGGCTGGTTTAACATTGTAGAATGGGTGGGCTCCTTGCTTATGGGGTCTGGCTTTACCCCAAGCCTCACCATGAGAAAACCTTGAGCAAGTGCCGCCCTGGTGTTGCTTCCTTTTGCCAAATGGAGGCTTTTTTTCCCCTTAGCTTTCATATTATGTTCTGGCTTTCTCTCCATAAGGATATCAGATATAATTATAATATGCTGAAATGAAGCACTTCAACCTTATCAAAAATAACATTTTGATAATTTTTTCCCTGGAAATGTCAACACAATCAATAGGTTCTTGCACATGTTTTGGTTTCATTAAATGGAGCAGATTGTTCGGAGGGAGCGTTTTAACCCGCACTAAATATCCTCCTTTCCATATTGGGATGAACCCAGATAATAAGGTCGCCCTTCACAAAGGCACGTTGCGATGACGTGGGGCATTTTAGCAGCAGCCCAACGCCTTCAGTAGTAAAAGGGGAGAAAAAGGCAGGGATGACTGAGGCTGAGGAAGGACAGACCAGAGGGACGTGGCTTTTCTTGATAGAAGTTTATTATTCCATCCGTTTCCCTTTGCCTTTTCTGATGTCTTGTCTGTCTGCTGCTGAAACGGGATTCTGCGAGAAATAAACACAACTTGAGTAAATTAAGTGGAAAGGTTTCACAGAACCCAATTACTCTCTGTCCCCCCCGACGCCGGGGAGCAGAGTTCATTTCCATGTAATGAACCAAACAGTGAATGACAGCTTGGCACCACGAGAGCTGCTTTCATCCACAGGGCAGACATGGGGTGGGCTGCGAGGTCTGTCTGTGTGCATAGAGGTGGGCAATGTGCCCCCCCTTGGGGAGTGCTCCCTTTGCTCCAGGTTTGCTTGGTTTTGCTTTGCAGTCTGCATGATGGCATGCAAAAGGATGCTTCAGAGAAGTGGAGTGGCTGAGGAATGGGGCTGGGATGTGGGGCTGATCCCTGCTCTGTCCCTGCTGTGCCTGTGTGACCTTCAGCACATCGTCGGCAGTCTGCCTCTCTCCTCCCCAGCGGTGTGTCGTTTTGCTTGCTTTTCTTGTCTGATTGCAGGCAGGCTTGGTAAAAGATTTTGTTCCTCTGTGCGTGGATTGAACCTGGCACAAAAGGCTCTCGTTCCAGCTGTTACTGCCATTCAGGCAGCGTGCTTTTTTAGCAGGAGTGCTGGAGTAAAGCAGACGGGAACCCACACTGAAACCCTCCACTTCTTTCCCACTCTGTGTACACAACACAGTGCTCCACGTTTGCAGTAGGAGGGACCAAACCCAAGAGCTTTCCTGAGTCAGATGGAGATATGTGTATACACGGGCATCAAAGTTTCATAAGTTTCAGCTGGTTGCATATATTGTTACCATAAGATGAGGATGAGTGAACTATCTTATTCCCTTCTTGGATATACAGACGGATGCTCTTTCATCCAGCTTCCTGACTGCTCCTCCAAGTCCATAGGGGCGGGATGCTGAAGCTGATGGGCCGTTGCTCTCTCAGTCCTTGCAGCACATACCTGTTCCCTGCTGTGTGCTTGCTTTAAGTAGGAATGCCTGCAGCAAGGCTGAGCCGACGGAGCTTGTTTGCAAGAGTCATTGTGGTGCATCGAGTAATAACTGCACAAGGAAAGGAGCTTGCAATGCTTTATTATGCGTGAGATCCAGCCGGTGAAAGACAGCTGCTGCTGCTCTGCGGAGTATTATATCCCCATAATCAATATCAGGGAGGAGGAACTGTTGGACAACCTGTTCCCTATTATGGGCACTTAGGCAATGCTTGGGTTGACAAAGAACCTTGTACCAACTGCAGGCAGCACATGTTCAACATGCTCCTCGTATATCAGGGAGCGATCCAGCCAAATGCCCAGATGCTCTTGACGACTAACTTTGGAGAGGAGAAGCAACAAAGCAGCCTCTGCAGCCAGTGCAAAGCCTCCTTTTGCTTTGGATCCTCAGCCATGGGCATCGAGTCTTGTGGCCCAGAGCAGGGAGATGGTGGTTGTACACAATGAAGTCAATAAACATCAGCCATGCAGGAGGATGGAGTGGTGTGATCTGATGTCAGGTGTGAAGGATCCGGAGCCAGGATTGCTGGGCTATTTTTCTGTCACTGCCACTGCTTCGTTTTGACTTTGAGCAAGTCATTTAATCTCTCAGTAATTAATCCTATTCATACGCTTAAATTGGGTACTGCTCGAGACACGAGTTCTCACTGCATGCGCCCTGCGTTCATTCAAGAAAATTACAGCAACGCCTCTAATAGTGTAGAAGGGGTTTGATTTCAAAGCATCCCGTGTCCTGCCCCCTTGCTTTCTTCCTATCACATCCTTACAAAGAGCCTGGGGCCGTTTCTGAGCAGCTCTGCTTCTTTGCTCAAGAAGGAATGGAATGATGGAAACCTTCATCCTACCTTGGCTAACGAAGTTCACAGGGAGCCTAGGAGGGATGGCACTGGAAAACAGAAGGCAACTCACGTCCTTTTAGCACTGATCTGCCCTGTGGCCATTGGATTTGAGGCTGCTGTCAGCCCTGGGGCTGCTTGTGTGCACTGCCAGCCCTCTGTCCGCTCAGCCTGGCACTGCTTAACCGGGTGTAGAGTCAGCCAGAGAGCAGTGCTGGTGAACAGGGCCAGCACCTCGTGCTCGATGTTTTTATTAGCTCAATACAAACTGCAGCAGAGCACTTATTGATTCCGGTGATCCATTGCCATAAGTAACATCATTTGTAAACTTTTGGGGAAGCAGGAGTGCTAGAAAGGGCTGCAGCACGAGCCGAGTCGCTTGGGCATTCAGATTACCTTTATGGAGAGGAGAATTTACTCCCTGAGACTTGACTCTGGGCTTTGTTGTCAGCTTAGGAAGGGCCTGACAAGCAACACGCAGTCCTTCTCCATCTTTTGCTAAGCTGTGAGACAGCTGTGAGTGATGGAGAGGAGCTGCAGCCCAACCCTGTGTGTTCACCATCACCTCTTATGCTGCTCCTTGCTCAGCCTTCAACCTTTCCTCCTGGTGATGGGTTTAGCTGGGATTTACGAACCCACCTGGGAGCTGTGGGCGCTGCTTCATTGGAATCAGAATTTAATGCCTGAGTTCCCCCGAATGGCTCAGAAAGTTTTGCCGTCTTTCTGAAAGAAGGCTCTACAAAAAGCTGGGAAATAGCAGTTTGTGCAGCCTGGTTTTTAACTTATTAACAGCTGTGGGAGGCTGTGGCCGAGCAGAGGATGCCATCACCGAATAGAACACTGGGTGACCCCCCCCCTGTACCTTTTAGGTGACACGGAGATGGCAGTTTGTTCCATGCCATTTAGGAAAGCATAAATCCACGCAGCTTTTTTTCTGCTACATCTGACTAGTCAAGCTGTTTAGAGGGTGGGGCTGAAGTGACAGAATGTGTACTTGTAGAGATGCTAAATTGCCTTTAGAAGAAGGAGTTGAGAACAGAACATGAATAAATGAAAAGCCAAGGTGGTGCCAGCGGTACAGCCTGTGAATCACCATCAGTGCAGGATGCAATCTGGGCTACTGACTCATCCTTATTATGCACACATCACCCTTCCTTCCCCACCAGGGTCACGCTTCCAGGTCATTCCCATAGTCCTGACTTCATGCATACTTTCCTTTGCCTCTTCCCTTTGCTTTGGTCAGATGAAGGTGGTGGTGTCTGGAGCAATGATTGCTCTGGGGATAAGGATGGGCTCTGAGATGGACTGGGAGCTCTCTGATGCTGCCTCCTCGCCTTCAGTTCTGCCCTCCACAGGGAGATTTTAAGCGTGTTGGAGTGATGGCTTTGCACAAATTCCCAGCTGACGGGATGTGTGTTTGGGCTGGCTGTCTGGTCTGGAATTCATTAGGAACTTTTGTGTTTGCAGCTGTCTCTTGGATTATATCTTTATTGATCCTGCCTGCCCATGGCCAATGGGAAATATGTGGAAATGATGAAGCTCTTCTGAAGGGGAGTTCATAATCTTGCTCAAACAAAGCCAGGCCCCCAGAGAGAAGGATGAATGGCCTGCGTGTAGGCTATTTTGAGATGATACGGCTATCACATCTTGTTCCCCTTGTTTCTGACTGGGATAACATTCAATTACCCCTGCCAACAACAGCTTTCCCATACGTGCTGGTGAGACAGCTAATCATCTGCCCCAGTTACTCCGAGTGGGAAATACAAGCCAGCTGCAAGAGGATCACACCAGTTCAGTGAGTGCAGCACCTGTAATGGACCCTGCAGCAGTCCCCATAGAATCCAGACCTCTTCCTTAGGAGGTGACAGAGCTTGAGGACGGTCCCAGCTCCACCCTATGGCTTTGCTTTTTGATTGTGGTTCTCTTTGTGTCTAGGCAGAACTGAAAGGTGCTGGCTGCATATTGAGAAGAAAGCAGGTTAGGATGTAATTTCTGCTCCCTGGCCATTAGGAGCAGGCAGCCTTTAGCTTGGGGGCGTGTGGGAGGATGAGGAGGTGGCTCTGTGCAGCTCAGTGGGTCATTTGGGCTCTGCTCCCCTTCCTATGGGGCTGCCAGGTGGGGTGTGGGCTGCAGGAGGGTCGGCTGCCTCTGCAGGAATGCTTTTCTGCAGCCCACATCATTTGTGTGTGTGTGTGTGCGGGTGGATAGAGCCCTGCAGAGCTGTCAGACAGTAACAGCTTTCACTTGCTATTAGCCAGGGCAGGATTTGTGTGGGCACCCTAGAGAGGGAAAGGCCCAGCAGCCCCGTATCAATGCCTGACAGCACCTTCCTATTTGTATACCCAGGCAAGGAGACAACCTGTGAGACAACTGCACTTAGCCCCTGCCAGAGCCAAGCGCCGGAGAAGTCCCTGATGTATTTAGAGGAACACGCTGTCTTGCCGTGTCTACTTTGGAGAAACCTTGCTAATCCTTCCTGAAAAGCCCAAAGGGGAATCCAAAGCAGCTTTTCATTAGCCAGACAAGCCCTACAAGTTCCCCAGCAAAATACAACAAGGAGGGGGATGCCAGCACCCGCCTGCATGCTGGGCTGAGTGATGGGGAGGCAGAAGCAGCCTTTGCTTTGTGCTGGCAGCATAGGGAAGGTGTATGTGATTGCTGGCAGCTTTGCAGTGTGGGGGGAGAAAAAGCAGGGCTCTGGGGCTCTCCTCCATAGAACCATACGAGGTTTCAGACTTCTGCATAAGAACAGGGTGTGAAGGGCCCAGCCTCAGGCCCTAGGATAGCTCTGGTCTGAGTCCTATGGGGCAAACCAAAGCCCGTCCACTGCTCACAGGTCAATCTGCCACCTCTGCTCCTTTGTCCAGGCCCTTCATGCTGTTGCTTGCAGCTTTGAAGTAATGTGCTGGCAAACCAAAGCGACCATGTAGACCTGGAGCCAAATCTATATTTGGATTTAAAGACTGGTCTGAACTCAAAAATAGCACTAATGGCTTTTTACTGCCCACGCAATGTCTTCTTTCCCCTCTTAGGGCCATTCTGAGGCACCAGGCATCCCGTGGGGCTGCAGACTGCTGTGGCATCTGCTCCTTTCCCACTGAGGTCTGTCTGTCTCCTCATCTGTCTGTCCATCCCTCTACGTGCTGCAAAGAATCCTGCTGCCCTCATGCAGGGCTTCCATCGTGTTTGTGTGTGTGTGTGTCCATGTGCCATCCCTGACACAGCACCTTTATGGCAGAATAACAGCACCCATTGGGCTGGGCTGGGCTGCTTCCTGCAGATCTGGGATAGCTGGCAGGGGAACCGTGTCTGAAGGAGCCAAAGTGCATGGAAAGCACTTAGTTAGGCTTCCAACTGCATCATAGAAAGGACTGGAATTCATTCCTCAGTGAGGCTCGCTGAGTCAGTGTTGATTGTGGTGTATATCCTCAGGACCTGGAGCAGATAAGTGCAAGCAGCAAGGCCATTAGCAAGGCGAGGCACATGTAAATACCGTGATTCTTGCTTTCATTTGTACCTGCTGTGTATCAATCCCCAGGCTGCTGCCTCTGCTTTCCCCTCATCTCTCCGAGCTGACAGGCTCTTGAGCTGCAGCAGGTCAGATTGCAGCACACTCGGGATCAGGCTAATAGGTGATGCTAACAGGTTGTCAGCTCCCTGGCTGTATGAGGATGCATTTCCCAGGCTGTTGGTACTGCAGCCAGTTGGACGTGACTTGCATGTCCACAATTCCCCTCTTTAAGTTGCAAGACTCGCACATCCTAACAGGGATGGTGCTTTGGTGATATCAGTGGGCATGGCATGAATTCGTAGTCAGTGGTGGAAAGTGACTTTGCTGCATGGATAAGATGCTGCGAAATGATGAGAACAGACTCCATCTCTCATCACATCAGAGGTCTGGATTGACCAGATCTGCTCTGTGTACGCACTGAAAATTGTCCCTGTTGTCTTTTACATGGGTGTACCTATGGCCTCGGGGACGAGAGTTCCCCTAAAGCAGATAAAAGAGCTTTTAAATACACAGGCTTTGCTCCTTCACAGGCATTCTGGTGAGATTAAAAATATAAATCCTGACAGCAGGAGAACGCCAGCATGAAAATAAGCCTCTGCTGAAGCATATATGCTGGGATGTGTGGATGTGGGCATGGATGTGCAGGTGTGCCAGATTTGCCCTTCCAATGGGAGGGCTGTGATTGTGGCAGTGTATAATAAAAGCATTTTCAGTGCTAGGGGGAATACAGTGATCTAAATGCAGACGTGAACGTGTTTGGACCACCATTATCCTAACGAAATTGGTTAATTGGCTCTGAGTGTGTGTGCATCTCACCAGGCTGTTGATTGATAGATGGACACCTGGGTGCCGTTTGTCATGTATGGGCTGTGCATGACTCAGAATTGAGGCTGACCTGTGCTTTTCTGGCTGTGGGATACATGGGAAAGACTTATGAATTTTAAGAGACGGACCCAAGCAATGATAATGAAGACTTGAGGATGGTAGAAAGTATTTCAGGGAAATGTTATGAACCTTGACATCTCTCCCTGCTCTGGAGGCAGCTTGTGATGTCCTAATGATGGAAAATGCCTTGCAGAGCATGGCATAGGGCACTGTTCCTATGCTTTGCTCTGCCTCTTCTGTCACAGCCTCTCCTGGCTTGGCCTGGCTCAGGAGGCTGTCGGTGAGGATCAGCGTTGATGGTGCTGGGCTCAGGGAGCTGCTGCCCATCTGCATTCCCTGTGCCTGAGGTCCAGGCAGCACGAGCAGCACTGATGCTCTGATGTACCCCAGCCCTTGAGGTGCTCTGTTGGCCTCCATACACAGATGTACCACTCCCTGCACCGCAGACCTCGCAGAAAGGTGCAGGGAGCTTAATATAATCGTTTGCCTGGGAAGGATTTTCTTTGCAAATCTCAGTCAGTTAGTGATTGACTTTTTGTGCCAAAGCATAAGGGCTTATATCCCTCCTGCGTTTTTATCTCTTCTATATACTGATGAGCTTTTTTATGGATCTCCTCCATCTCTAACTCCTGTTAAGTGCTATTTCTGCTCCGCTCATCCTTGCAGAGCTCTAGCCAGGCTTGTATGGGGCAAATGGGACAAAACACACAGACCTCTCCTGGTAGGGACATGCTTCTATAGGTGCCCTGAGGGCACTGCTGACACTGTCAGCCAAGCAAATGTGCTTTGTGTAAACGGCATCACCTCCCAGTGCCTCTGTTTACCCTTTTAACAAAGGTGTAATACCCACCGAGATGTGGAGAGGATCAATTACTGTTTCTGTGTTCAGAGATCCCCTGGATAAAAGGGGAGAGAATTATCCTGCCAGTCTGCCTCAAATATTGTTTTCATTAAGATTAACACTGTTCAGTAAACAGAGCTGCTAAAGCCATATTAGGTGTTTAATAAGTAATACGTAGTTGATATCCATCAAGTTGTCTTTTTTGGAGTGAGATGCTGGTTAATGCATGGAAGCTGACGGTGTCGAAGCTGAGCACCCTGCTCTAATTGCTCGTCACCAGATATTTGATTAGCAGCACTTAGGTTTAGCGAGGATGATTGGGTGGACCTCATCAACATCCCTTGTTTCAAGGGCATGAAAGAAACAGGAGACGCAGGAATAATGCCAGCAACAACTGCAGGGATCGCTCTGGCCAAGGTCTTGTGCTCAGCAACGAGTTCAGCCCACCTCCCCCATTGTGGAGGATGCAGCTCAGCACAGGGGGGTGTTGGGGATGGGCTGGGGGCTCCAGGGGTCCCAATAGCAGACGAAGGCGTTGTGTCTCTGTGCTGCCTGCAGGCAGTGTCTGCACATACTCCACACGCAGTAGTGAAATCAAGGCTGCTTTGTGACACAGAACAGAGCTCTTTTGTGCCCGGGCGCTGCAGGAGCCGCACTCCCACTCCCTGCCACTGAACTCAGTGGGATGGCAGAGTTCACAAGGGGAAGAGTTCGACTGCTCTTTGTATTTGCCTGGTGTTTTTTGTCAGTCCGCCTGCTCCCAGGCCAGGACCCCTCCAATCCTCCTCCTCCTCACTTACGGAACCTGGCCTGCAGCCTTGCCTATGTGAATAGGTCTCTGTCTCTCTCCGTATCTGAGTTGTTCTTTCCCAGCTGGAGCTGTGTCTTCAGCTGGGTAATCACAACTGCACCGAGCTGCACTGCTTTCCATCGTCCAAGGTTCTGCATTGTGATCTTTAGTGATCTGTCACCAATATTAGGCTGATTGAAAATGAAGAGGTCTGTTTTCAGTATTGACAGCAACGATCAGATTTGGTGGTGCATGCTCTTCTTTGCCATCTGTGGGTGCTGATAGCCTGTGTATCAGTGAGGACACAGTGTGACAGAGGGCATCACTGCTGTGTGTAATGCTGGCTCCTTTGGCTGCGGGTTCCTTTTCCCAGGAGGGATGTGCCAAGCTATTGCTGACGTTACTGATCTCAGCTCAGTCCCAAGGAAATCCCATTCTGCCCACCTGCCAGAAAGGGAGTCTGCAGGATTTCTACCAGCCTGGCAATAATGGGAGAGTAACACCAATTAAGAGGACAGGCTCAGC
The DNA here is from genome assembly GCF_054131305.1 of Coturnix japonica. NCBI lineage: Eukaryota > Metazoa > Chordata > Aves > Galliformes > Phasianidae > Coturnix > Coturnix japonica. The sequence goes on from NC_140696.1 coordinate 5,057,053, forward strand.
CCGTCTCCCGCTGCTTTGCGGAGAAGATCAAGGCAGGTTTGTCACTGTTTGAAGATCAGCCTTTGAGAAAATTGCCAGTGAGGATGTTCTGAAATAGATCCAAACCTTCTAAAGTTGCTGCTGCTACGCATACAAATAGGTGGAGTGGAGTTTCATCTCAAGAAGTACCAGCGGGGTGTGTCCATGCAGCATCACACATGGAGCCGGCACCCATTGCAGTGCTGTGCACAGGGGCTGCAGGGAGGGATCCCACCCAGCCAAAGCAGAGCCTGCCCTGCTTTCAAAGGCATTGCCATTATTGTCCATGACTTGAGTTAGCACTGCCCTCACCCTCCCCTTGCTCTGCTTTCAGCTGTCACAGCACACCAGTGTCCCCAGGCCAGCACACCGTGTCTCTGCTGCATGAACTGCTTCTGTTCCACACCAGCAGGGCTCTTTGCAGGGCTGCTCCTTGCATGGAGGTACTCAGAGCATCTCTGCCTCGGCCTTCTGGACCTCTGACCCTGTGATTTATTTAAAACCTCATTGCAGAGTTCACCTTGCCATAAACCAAGCCCTGAAGACGGCTCCAGCAATCTGCAGGGCTGAATTAAACATATGCTGCTGTTTCTTGCAGGCTCTTGTTAATTTCTGTGCTCAAACAGAGACATGTCCTGGTGAAGGGCAGATGGCCCAAGTACCCATCTCGCTGTCTCTTACCTCCTTACTAAATAAATGAGTGGTCCAGAGAGGGATTTGGGATTTATAATGCATTCTCAGATGTGTGCTGGGCTGGCAGAGGTCAGTGTGGATGTTACTCTTACACCCTCTTGCCTTGAGATGCCAGTTGATATATGCAGCTCTTGATCAGACTCTCATTATTGGGGGATTCAGCAGGGATAGCTGGCGTTGGGTTTTATTTCTTCCCCCTCCCCACATCCATTTAGTTCAGTAATTTCTTTGCCTCAATGAAACCTGGGCTCAGATGCAGTGTGTGCTGTGAAAAACAAAAAGGAGCCACCAGGTTTCAGAGGGCAGTTGCTGCGTGGTGGTGCCAGCTGCTTGTGGTCATGGTGGTGAGGATGGTGGTTGGGAAATGGGAGCTGCTGGCCACCCATGGCAGGATGCACTGTGATGTGCAAAGATGCACATCCCCTATGGAAGCAGCTCACCTGCCGAGGAAGCTGGTGGGCCATGCATGCACTGTACCCATGGGCTGAGGATGGGAGGCAGAGGCGATGCAGGGAGGGCCGGCAGGCGCGGATGGAAAGGAAAATGCTGACATAAATTAATCAAACGAGGCATCTCGCAAGATTGAATTAGGTCCTGATTTATGACTGCAGTGCTGCTGCTTCTGCAGTTCCGATGTTCTGCGCCTATCGCTCACCCCCTGATTTATGGGGAGGCTGATGCTGAGCAGGGTCCAATGGAAGGAGGGGATGTATGGTGCCACTGGGCAGGATGATGCTGACCGTTGTTCCTCAGGGCTCCAGCTGTTTCGTGGCACAGCTTTTGAAAGGGTGATGCCTAGAAAACAAGAAGAGCCTTTAGTCCTTCATCTTTCTCATCCTCTAGTTCCTGCCCTAAAGGCCTTTCAGGTTGGGCTGGTCTCTCTTCTACTCCTTGCATGTTTCTACTGCCCAGGATCCAAATCCCTTTCTGTGTATTCCACCTTCCTGAGCAAGAAATGGCTTCCTTATCATGTCCATAGAGCAGAGCGTGATCTGTCTGGATGTGTCCAATATGTTCCCACACTGCACAAGGCAGCAAGTCGTCAGAGCATGAAGAGGGCTGAGCATGAGCAGCTCCTCATCCTTTGTGCTTAGAGAGGAGCGGGGTAGCCTGGAGGAGTGCAAAACCAAGGTGGTTTTGGAGATATATTTTGGGGACTTTGCTCCCTGTGCAAAGGGAGTGAGGGCAGATAAAGGGATTAAGTGGACATGGAGAGCTTTGGCAATGAATGGGCTCAGAGCAGAACGTTGGTGTGTGGCTGCTGATGAGAAGGGATGTGGAAAAATAACAAGTGTGTGGTTTGTGCTGGATGAGTTGTTGGAAGAGGAGCAGCACAGAGGATCCAACCATCCATCCATCTAGGATTCATTCAGCATCTCCCAAAAAGCCAGCCTGCCCCATGGTGCCTGGGGTGGGGAACTAGGAGACTCAGCTTTAACTGGAAGGCAGTGGCCCACAGTGTAGTTTGCGGTGGTGTTCACTGGGTACCCAGTGTCAGAGATGAAGAATAGAAACAGATCTTCTGTCTTCCTGCAGCATATTGATTTTTTGCTCCCTGCTTTGGCCTTTTGCTCGTCCTTTTTTAGCAGCCGGCGGTGGAATGAAATATAAGGTTTGAAAAACTAAAAATACAAAAAGTGACAGCTTCATTGCTCCGAGTGATGGTATTTCAAGGGGAAGCATGACCTGAAAAAACAGAGACAACGCCGTCCTGGCCTGTATCTACTTGCTGGGCAAAGGCAGTGCAAGGTGGGGTGCTGAGTCAGGCTGAGGGATGCTGAGTCACCCCATAGCACAGACCCTGCTCCTTCTGCATGGGCAGACCTGGGATGCTTTGGAGGTTTGGGAGTGGGATGTACCTACACAAGCCAACTGGCCGTGCCCTGTATCATGATGGAGCAATGGAAATGGCTCATGTCTGACCTGGGACCTTTGCGCGGTGGGAGCTGGGATAAACACGATGCACTGCTCCACCTGGAGCATGGTTTGAATGCTCTTTGCAGTGTTCTGAGTGGATCCTAATTAGTGACTGCTGCAGATCACTGCGATGTGGCAGGCTGCGTTTGGTAGGAGAGTGCCCAGCAGGGTTTAAATTACTTGTCATTTGCCTTGTTTTGCTTGGCCATTTGAGTGGTTGACTCTCTGCTAATTGCTGTTGTAACCACTGGGGTGATACGCTTAGAGGTTCTTGATTGGATTCCTTCCTTTTTGGAGAGGGAGAACCTGGCAGATGCGGCAGAAATTAAGCGTTGGGAATTAATTCCTCCGTGTCATTACAGAGACAGACAGTGCAGAAACAAGAAATCCCTCGAGTTTTCCATGTTAGAGAGAGCTCAGCGTGGGATTTGGATGGTGCTGGTGGAGGTTGGGATGTGGAAACATCACCCTTGTTCATGCAGGCTCATGGCTGTGCTCGGAGTGCTGCAGGATGCCCTCAGTTTGCATGCTTGGGTTGTACCAGCAGAGATGTGTAATTCTGAAAGCTGCTTCAGGGCAGCAGATAGGTTAAATCTGTGCGTGCTTAACAAGGCATCACAGCCCTCAGAACCAGAGTGAGCACACAATGGGTACCAAGGGCTGGAGGTATGTTGAGTCCGGCTCCAGTCCTGCTATTCTGAGCCTGGTGTGATGGTGGGCTTGCAAAATGAAGGTGGAAATGCAGACCATGAAGGGTCCAGGATCTGTGTGTGCCCTCAGGCACCTCTAAACCCTACAATGCAGCTGAGCTCAGTGCTGCTCTGTTCTCTTATTAAATCCGATGGCGATGAATGGGACGTGACACCTGGGTATATGATTCAAATCGAGTCATCCCATTACACGGTGTAAATCAATAAACAAAATGTAGCTCTGACAGCATTTACAGTTCCCCCTATTACTTCCAACCAGCCCATTTTCTGTGCATGAAAGAGGCATTTACACCCCATTTAACTGTGCTTTGATGCGGGATCCTGTTCCCCGGGCTTTGACAGGTGATATTAGGGGAAGGGGAGATGTACAGCACTCATTTGCAGAGACCTGAGGAAAGGGTGGTGCAACAAGGCCTGGCGGGTTGGTGCTGTCCATCACCCAAAATACTAATGTGTTGGGTTGGAAAACAAGGCTGAGGGAAGCAGGCAGCTGTGTTGGTGTATCCCAATGGTTTATATCCATGAGGAAGAGGGAAATGCTGCATTTCCCCTTTAGGCTGGGCTGGAGGGATGTCTTTAACCTGAGCTAAGCATCAGGTAGGGAACAGGAGAGGGAAAGGCAGGCTGGGAGACATCACTCTTGGAGCACCTCAACTGTCCGACTTGATTTTATTTAATGGGCTCTGCAGTCTGGTGATTAATCTGGTAATCAGAGCAAATGTTACAGCAGCGGCTGGCAATAAAACTATAACCTCCACGAGATACAAACCCTCTTTTTTCGCCTCTTTTTTTTTATCCCCTTGCTGGGAAATTGACAGCTGATCTCTCTCCCCTTCACGACAGGCGGCAGGAGGCAGACGGATGCAGTCGATGGGAAATGCAGGGTGCAGAAAAGCATCCCTGCTCCCTGCTGGGGCAACGGGTTGAGTTCTCCACCCTGGATTTACACAGTGTTTGAGATGGGAGGGGAAGCGGTGGCCGCTTTCTGGCACCCAGTTGTACACGTGTGTCATTAAGGGGTAGATATGGGCAGGGATCGGATCAGTTGTTCTCACAACTGCAAAGTGATATATTTTCTCATTTCCTGAAGCTCCGCCGAATCGCTGCATTACTCCAAAAGGGACAGGAAGGGCCGTTCGTTCTCTCTGCCTTTGTTGTCTGCTGGTTTTCTTTGTGTTTTGCTGCTGTGTGGATGAAAAGGGCGCTCGGTGACCAGGGAGATTGGGCAGAAAACAGCAAACAGGAGCAGAGGTTTTGTAAAGGTGCTCAGTGTCAGCATTTAAGCATCATTTTGTCAGGCTGCATCGAGGCATGGGGTTTTTTTTCCCCACTTCCGATCCCATTTTCCTATAGATTTCCTCCAAAAAAAGTCCCCTAAGCCCCAAAACACAACTCGGAGAGACAGTATTGGATGAATGGAATTCCCATATGCTTTGTGTTCCACATCTGCTTCCAGTAAATCCCCTCGGCAACTGGTATTGAAGTCTGACTGTCTGCCAGTCATCCACATCTAAGACTCACTTTTATTTATCCTCTGAGGCAACATCAGTCCTTCCTTTCCCCATCTCCCCGAGCTTTTATTGTGCTCCCTGTGGGGACAGCACACTGAGCAGCCCCTGTGCTCCATGCTGTGGGCTGGCAGTGCCACTGCAATTGCCCCCCACCCCATAGAATCACTGCACAAAGTGGTGACAGCCCCAAGAAGGTGACCTGGCCCTTTTGCAGCTTGCAATGGAGCGAGTGCTTGCACCCTCTGGCACCATCATTAGCATTGCTTGATTTCCCTTTGCCACCTTGGGAAGGTGTTTCTTAATGCCTCTGTGTCCTGTGTCCCTTCCTCTGCCCTTTTTCAGGCTGCTGAGCACTATGTTTCAGCTCGGGAGGAAGCACACGGTGCTTACACCTCTTTCCCATCTTTCTTTGGCTGCCTATCACCTTTTGCTGCCAAATTTCTTGGACTGTGAAATGAAGCTTTTATTATCTTCCAAGAATTGGGAGGGGGAGAGGGAGGGGAAAGAAGAAGGAGGTGGGAAATGACAGAAATTAAATTAGTGAAATTAAAAAGATGATGATGATGACGATGGCAACCTGAGTGCAGCCCGTTTCATTCCACCTCACACATTAAGGCAGCAGGCTGGTGTTCTGGGGCTCCTGCTTGGATTGCTGTAAAGAACCCAACCTTTACTTTCAAATTAACCTGTCAAATGGTATATTTATAAAGGAAACGAAGGCAGGAGAATGAGGGTCCCGGGTATTCCCACGCATCAATTAGGGGGGAAATTAATTACAATTTGCTGGCATTACCGCGTTAGCACTCTGTTGATTAGCGAGGAGATGGCTCTGTGCTGTGACGAAGTTAGGATTCAGGGTGTGAAGGGACAGGCTGGTGCTGTGCTGGGATGGCACCATGCTGGGATGGATGCAGCCAGAGGAGCCCACTGCTCAGTGCTGCCCTTGCCTATGGATCCAGAAGTGAAGGGGAAGTCTCTGTCTATTGCCAGGGAGTCCCTGAGGGCTGTGAGATCTTCTGTGTGTTTATTCTGGGGGTTATTGAATATTTAATGGGCCGAAATGAGTGCTGGATGTGCTGGAAGGAGCTCCTGGGCAGCGGTTCTCCTGACGTCAGCTTACGTGGTAGCAAAACAGCAGCAGGAATTGCTGCTTGCAGGGAAGGCCACCAGCATCCCAACTCCATGCCAACATCATGCTGCCATTTGGGCACGGCAGGACCCAGTGCCCTGCATCCCATGGGCTTATCACATCCCGCTGCATCCTTCCCCCCTGGGCTGTGCTGTGCCCAAGCTGCTTACAATGGAGAGCAGAGGGGTCTTATAGTGGTGCTGGGAGCTTGATTGCTGTGGGAGGAGGGATGGATTCCACAGTGCTTTCACTGAGTTTGGGAACAGAAGAACCTTGCACAGTGTCTTTGCCGTTGTTGTTTTCTTTAATTCCTGGCATTGACTGTAAGTGAAGACGAACTTCATAGTCTCGGAGAGCCCAGACTTGGAGGTCAGATTGCAGGCAGCAGTGCAAAATGCAGACTGAATGCAATTACAGAGTGCTTGAGCTCACTCTGCGATGCAGAGGTAGCATCCCTGGGCACACAGGGCCATGTGCCTGCAGGGCTGTGTGCCCTTCATGTCCTGATGAAGGAGTGACCTGCATGAGGCAGCTGGATGGTATATTGAGGGATCAGGTTTGGACTTTGTCCCCCTTGCAGATGAAGCTGCTTTCTGCTGGAGCTGCCTGGGCTGAGTGCAATAGCAGAGGGCTGCTTTCCAAATGCTGGTGGTTTTTTCTCCATCTAATCATTATCTAAGATTCTAACCGATGATTCAGGTATTGGTGGTGAAAGAAAAACGATTAAACACCAAAGTAAACAGCTTTCCTCCTTCTATGGCTGCAATCCCATGGGTGCATGGTGTGGGCATGAGCATCACCTCCCAGTAACACACCTCAGTGCACGCAGCAGCCTGGCCAGGCATGAAGGGTGCTGTGACCTCGCCATGGTCACATCCCATTTCCTGCACCTATGTGACAGGAGGCAGGTAATGCTGGAAGGGGAAAAGCGAGGAGCGTGTGTGTATCTATTGCTTGTATGTCAGGATGATACAGCAATGCTAAACTTCAGTCTCAATTTTGGGAAGCCCGCTGGAATGCCCGGCTCTCTCCTCTCACTTCATCACTCATGGAAACTCATGGACCATCTTACTTTGCATCCTTTTCCCTTTGGGGATGCCGAGGTGCTGGCAGCTCTGCGGGAGCCCTCCCAACAGCTGGATGCCCACAGGCTCCATGCAATAGCTGTGACAGGCACAGAAATCACACCTGCAGGATGCTGTGCTCCTCCCCGGCCCCGCAGTGCCCTCTGCTGCTGCTGCAGATGGGCACAACTCCCACCTGGAGAGCGAATGTGCCCACAGATGGGACCACTTCTGCTCCCCCGCCAGCTGCCGTGCCTCTCCTGGCACATTCCTGCAGAGGGAAATACGTGTGTGTCTGGAGATGCTGAGCTGCAGCTGGTTGTGGGAGGGGGGAGGGAAGGCAGGGGAGCGTGTGCTGGAGTCGTTTGGAAGATTTAGGGAGCTGAATGCAGAGCAAACACGGCGTGCTGTTGTTTTTACAACGGGAAACGTGCACAGCTCAAAAAGCCGCTGCGGGATGAGGTGCCTGATATGCAGCGCTGTGCAAGTCAGGTGTTGGAGTAGGAGAGAGCTGGGAATGTGGGCCCTTCAAAGGGAAACTTTGCTGGAGCTGAGCGAGCTGTGTGGCAGCTGTGGTGCTGTTTGCCTCCGTACAAAGGCTTCTTCTCTTTGACATAAATTTTAAGTGGGTGCCGCAATTACTGCGGGCTCTGACATCTGAAATGAGCAGAGCCACCCTTGCTGTAATTCATTGCCAATCTGATTACGAGGCAGAGCAGGGAGAAGGCAAATTATCGAACAAAGCGAAAGGGGAGAGGTGAAAGTCGTGCTTTGCCACGTGGGTCGGGAGCTCCTGCCGTGCTCCAGTGATGCTGGGGCTCAAGGCTTGTCCCCCTGGGCATGGCAAGATGGTGATGCTCGTGCTGGTCCATCTCTGCAGGGTTTGGGGCTGTGGGTGCCAACTTCAGGCAGACCAAAGCAGGGCAAGTCCAGGATGTGCACTTGTAGGCAGTTGTGTGGGCAAATGACTTCAAAACTGTGTCTGGAGAAGCTGCTGCATCCCCTCCTTTGCCCTGCACACATGGGCTCTGCTCACCGAGGAGCAGCACAGAGCCTGGGCATCCGTCCATCCCTCCTCTTCATTCCTCCCTCTCCTCCTTTTTCTCCTCCCAAGGTGCATTTCTACATCTGTTAGACATGGCAGCGTTCCAGCTTGGTTAATTACATTCTGCTTACCTGAATTCCCTGTGTAATTCCAGCTGGAGAACGTTGCTCTTCCCTGGCCGGCCTTAAAGAAACACAGGCAGCAGAAGGGAAGGGCTTTGAGATCCCTTTGCTCTGGGTAGAAGGTGCACTGCTGGATGCTTTCCTACATGCTTCCTCTTTCAGCTGTGCTGAAAGGCTTCAGATCCACGTGGGTGCACTAATATCACTGCTGGGCACTGGGTCAGATCCAGGTCTGGCTGTCCTGGAGGGCAGCACTCCTGGATTATAGTAAATGCAATGCTTGTGAATAGAGCTGGGAGCTCACAGGAGTTGAATGATTGCACTTCTGAGCTTCTCTAATGGTTAAGTGGACAAGATAATGCGATACGTTTTTTCTTATTGGCCCTACATATGAGTTATTAATGCACGCCCTTTCAAGCAGCACCTGTGATTTGCATGGATACAATAGAGCAAGATTCTCATTATTTGGTGGGATGCTGCTTGATCAAGGGCTGCTGAAAGAAGCTGGGCTCTGACTTTGTGCTCTATTTGTCGCTCTCCATCACCAGTGCTTTGTCCTGTGCCCGCTCTGCACCTCTCCCTGTGTCGTTAGCAAAGGAGAATGATTTCATCTCTGCCTTGTTGGATGATAAAGTTATCAGCATTCACGCTTACTTCGCTGCAGTTCAGGGCCAGCCCCAGTTCAGGCTTTGTTGGAGGCAGGGTTTGTGTTAGCAGAAACACAAACCTCAGCACCACTGCTTGTCTCTGCCTGGTAGCAATGGCCCCTTTTGAGATCCAGAACCCTCAAACGAAGGGCCCTAAGCCCATGCTTAAGCCTGGAGCCTTATCATCACTCAGCTGCATCTTCCTTATGCTCTAAGGCAGCATCTCTTTGTTCCAACTCATTTTTCACACCCTCTCTGGAAGCCGATGTCATCTCCCTTCTGCAGAACTTTATTGGGAATGCTGCCCGGGAGCAATGCTGGCAGCTTTGGGAGCCCCGTTATTTGATATTGCAATTGCATCCCTCCATAGCAGTGCAGTGTGCTGGGACCACAGCTGTGGGAACTCAGCAGGGATCCTCAGTGATGCAAATTGCTGGATTGAAGGATTAGGTGTTTCTGAGTCTTTCCTTGCTCTGGCATCCAGCCCTGTAAGGAGCAGAGGCTCAGGGAAGCTCTGTTATCCTTCCATCCCTCTCTCCAGAGCCTGGGGTTCATGGCTGCTGGCGATGGGGAGGATTTGATATTCAAGGCGCAGGGTCAGGAAAACATCATCTGGAAGGTGTCAGTCCAATCTCACTGGCCTTTGTGGCTTTATTTATCTGAAATCCCACAGAGCCATCCTTCACTGCAGCTTCTATCAAAATCCATCTGATTGTGGTGTGGGTTTTGCAAGGTGGTTTTTTTTTTTCTCCTTAAAGCCCCAGTCCGTGAGAGCCTGTGATTGCATGGGAATCCCAGGCTGTGTGTTACTTAATATTAAGACAGGAGCTGGGGTGGTGAGAGGGCAAAGAGCTGAGATGCCTGCAGGGGTTGTGGGTGCACAGGTGATGGAGGGGGCAAAATGTGATAGGCAGCGATGCACACATTGCATGGTCAGGCTGTAATGAGGCAGCTGGTGCTGCAATGGGGCTGGGTCAGAGGAGTCAAAAGAGCACCCAGATGAGGGATTGAGCTGCCTTGAATGCAGTGTGATTTGCAGAAAGGATAAAGGCTTTGGAGACCCTTTGGAGGTGATGCTGTGCCTTTGTAGTGAGAAGAATCCACTTTCCCAGGTAACTTTTGCTGGTGTTTTTTACTTCTCCCTAAAGCAGCTGGTTTTCTTCTGTGCCACTAGGCTTGTTCCTGAGGTGATCTGAGTCAAGTTCAGCCCTTGCTGTTGTGCAGGTTGAATTGTGAGGGTGTCTGTGCTGAAACTGGGTGTGAATGGGGTTGCAACCTCATTCTGTAGAAGGAGCAGCCTCATATGTGTTTGCAGAGCAGGGATCCAGGTGGGATCCCAGCATTTGGATGTGCTTTTCCTGCTTGGTCCCTGGGGTGTGTTTGCAGTGCTGTGGTTTGGGCCATTTACTCAGCACAGCCACAGAAACGTGAGATCACTTTGCACAGGTCAGCGCTGAGCAGTTTAGGGAACAGCTTTCTTGCATTGCCAGAGCTTTCCTTGAAAATCCCCCATCCATCCAGCTCTGACCCCGAGCTGTGACAAGCACACAGCACTTGCCAATAAAGCAGTGGCTCAATTTGAATAATATCTGACAATTACGTGCTGAGCCCCGGCGTTATGCAATATTTATGCATGTCTGGACTGTGAAACAGTGATTATCTAAGAGCAGTAATTGTTTGCAGTCTCACACTGAATTTCTTTCCTTCTTTGGCCTTAGAGACCCAGAGTGGTAATCAGCAGCACGCGCCGGCTCCTTCCCCATGTGTGCTGAAGCAGCCCGGCCATTAGCACAGCAGGGCTGTGCAGCATTGGGGCTCTCCCAGCAGCCAGAAGGCTTCTTTCATTGCCTTGGGCAGTCTGAGAGCTTGTGATTAAGGGAGTAAGGGAAGGCAAAGAGGGGCTCTGCCTCATCCCTGCTGTAGCTTTTTGCAAGTGAAGATGGGTTTTGAAGTGATGAAGAGCAAGGTCGTGTTGGTGGTGAGAGGTAGTGGGGAGGCACCAAGTATCTCTGCCTCTTGCCTCCATTCCTTGTTGCACACATCAGGCAGCAGCTCTCGAGGAGGAGCAGAGCTGTGCTGCTGGCTGGCAGGATGGGGATTGAAATCAATGTTCTTCGCCCCCTCTGCCACAGCAGCTGGGTTTTGCTTTTTGCTTTGCTCTGCTTTGCTCTGCTTTTGTTTCTCCCCCTCCCACCACCTCCTCTTCTTTTTTTCCAAGTGCTGTTTGCTGTCACCCTGGGCTGAGGAGAAGTCAGACCTGTGAAGACAAATGTGTGCTGTCAGATTGCAGGGCTGGGGTGGGAGGAGAGGGCAGAGAGTTCTCCTGCCCTGCACACAAATGCTGTGATTTCTGCTGCATAGCAGCACCAGGGCTCACGCAACACAATCTCTATTTTGGGGAGAAAACAAGCTTTGCCATTCATTTGGCTCTCTGCACTGGGGGAAAAAAAGAAAGGAAAAGGTTTTTTTTTGATGTGGGCTGATAACAGTGTGGGTGCAGAGTGCTGGGACTGGCCTTGGAGCAGCAATGTTGAACCAGAGTTTGGTACCTAAAGTATCCCCCCATCATGCATAAGTAGAGATGAGGGGCTGAACTGCTGGAAGGGAGCTCTGTGGAGAGCAATGTGGGTGTCCTGGTGGCCAAGTAGTGTTTCCTAGTGGCCAAGAAGGCCAATGGGGTTCATTACACAGCCAGCAGGGCAAGGGAGGTTCTCCTCCCTTCTGCACTGCCCTGGGGAGGCCGTATCTTGGGGGTAGCTTGCAGGCAGCAGAGACAAGTGATGTGCCTGGTCAGCAGAATAGGTGCCGGAACTGCAGAGGCCAAGATTACTGCTGCCACAGCTTGTTAACAAACTAATACAGGCTGCTGTGTTGGAAGCAGAGATAGGAGGGAGAAAAATGGGAAGCGTGTGCAGGAATAAGGACCCTGATAATGAACCAGGCAATGAGAATGCAAAGCAAAAACAAAATAGGAAAAAAAAAGAATGCTTTTGTTGCAGAGCCCCGGGGTCTGTCTGCTGTGGCTGCTGGCTCAAAGACTTTCTCGCTGGATATCATGCATGGGATTTGGGTTTTGTGCAATTTGGGGTCTGATGAGAGTAATGGGAAGAGAGAAATGGGAGCAGGTGCTTACCCCAGCAGCACAGGGTTCACAGGAAGGCAGTGCTGGTTTTATGAAGTGTGCCTTCCTGCCTAAAGGGTCCCGTCCTATCAAAGGGCCCTCAGCCGTGGCCAATTCATCTGTTTTTATGGTGATGACGGAAGAATCCAATCTGCAGCCTGTAGCTGGAAAGTTCAGAGCCACGCAAGGCTGGCTGGGGGGAGAGCGGGGTTTATATTGATGGTGTGGGCTCATGGAGGTTGTGTGGGAGGATTCTTGTTAATGGGTCCCTTGGGCCATTGCCTCCTGACTCTGCTGTATCTCCTTATCCAGTGGCTGAAGCTCAGAGGGTGCCTTTGTGTCTTTTAGACTATAAGCTGGTGGAAAACACTGCTCAAGTGAAGAGTGTGGGGCTGACCCACCTCCAGTTCCCTTCCCCTTTGCAGAGCCCTTATAGGAGCAGCCCCATCTCAAGCATTACATCTTGTAGCATTGGGCACTGCTGGAACAAAGGGAAAAGGTGGATTCACCACCCTTGGATGTGTTCAGGAACTGTGGATATGTGGCGCTTGGGGATGTGGTTTAGCAGACACGGTGGCTGACAGCTGATGATCTTAGTTGTCTTTTCTCACTTAATGATTCTACATGTGGGGTTTCATGATGTGCCTGACAGCCAACAGTGAGCTGGCCTTGGATCCAAGGTGACCAGAGAGGACTTAATGGCTAGCAGCCTGCGGTGCCTTGTTCCTATGGAAGGATGAAATCTTGCAGACCCCACACTGTGTCCCATTGCTTGGGTACCATGATGGGCAGCAGTAGTTGTACATTGCTGTCTAAATAGCCCAGCATTGCTGATCTGGCACAGGGGATGTGCATCACAGGCTGTACAGAGCACACACTGCCTTTCTGGCCCAGTTTTGATAATTAATTGATAGTCGAAAACGTTTGACAAACAGACAACAAACAAAAATCAAACCCACTCACGTGTGCATTAACATTTCATGCGCCTTTCTTGTTTGTTTGCTTTTAAATCACAAAATGCTGTGATACATTTTTAATCGGAAGCGCTATTGGCTGTTTCCATCACTATTTCAATAACTTTCTTGATAAAAAAAAAAAAGAGTTCAATACCGCAGCGTAATGGGATCTTTTAGGAGGTGGGCGATGGGTTTCTGACAGATGTTTTCATCTCTACAAAGGGTGTTTTTGTCAGGGCAAAATATATAGGAAAACACTCATTGGGGAAGTCATTGGAGATGCGCTGTGATGGCTCTGTGCACCCAGCAGCTCTGCAGAGTGGCAGTGATGGCTGAGCAGGGAGGGATGGAGCTCTGCGGGTGCTTCCACTCAGCCAGGTCCTCCCTGCATCCTGTATGGTCACCAAACAGCATTAAGGATGTCTTCTCTCTCAGCTCCAGCCCAGCACTTGTGTGTGACTCTCTTATCTTGAAAGCTTAACGAAGGGTTCCTTTTCTCCTCTCTTTTCAAGGCAGGAGATGAAAGGCACGTCTGTGTGTATCTGTGTGTGTGCAAGCATGGTAAATAGTGGGTGGGGAATATTAATACAGGACTAAACCCATCCCTGGCACGAATCACAGTGAAGACATATGTTGCAACAACTTTCCTAAGGGGGTTCTGGCCAAGGTAGATACCAAGTGTTCCCCGGAGGGGCCAAGGAGGGGGTGACAGCTCTTTTCTTTCCCAGCCTGCTGTAATTAAAGAGTTATAATGTCCTCTAACTTCCCTGCCCTCAGCACTGTTGTGCACCGGCATATTTATTTATTATATATTTTTTAACACCAATGGGTAGCTAATAGGCTTTACGCGGGGAGACAGGAGGTTCAGGAATGCAGTTCAGCATTGCAAACAGAGGAGATTATTGTATTTCCCTTGGAGTGAGCATCCATCCATCTCCCCTCTGTGCCGGCGCTGTGGCTGAGAGTGAGGTTAAAACCGGCGTCCTTCCAGCTGCCGCTTAACACGCTGAACTTTGAAAGGGAATCTTATTTTAATTTAATAGAAAAATGCATTATGCATAATCCTCGCCATAAATTTCCCTCTGATCTGAAGGAGAATCTACTGGTGTAATCCATCCACCCAGCCCAGGCACCTGCAGATTTGTGGTTGCATGGCGTAAATAATAACAATAACAATAACAGCAGAAGTAATATCCTTTGCTGCCGTCCTTGAGTGACAAAGATGATGCAAAATGAAGTTGTAGATAGCTGGAGACGACGATGTAAGTATCCTCTGCCCATCTCGCAGGTTATTAGCAGGTGTCAGTCACTGGAAGGAATCTAATCATTTCCAGACGTGGTCTTCCTGCTGCTGTCTCCGTGAAGCCGGGGCTGTAGAAAGCAAATGGTTTCTGGCTCCATCCCTGCTCTGACCCACTGGGGAGATGTACGTGGCCACATCGTGTCACTGTGCTGCTGGCTGTCACCCTGCATGCATTCATGCAGCTGCCTGTTGCTTCGCTGTGTGCTGCTGTGGAGCCGCGCTGTTCCTCGCTTCCTTTCTGTAGTGCATCCTTCATCCCTGCAAACTTGAGTGAGATGGTGAAGGCGAGCACACAAGCAGTGCCAGGGGAGGTTTGTGGCACCCTTGAGGGAGGGATGGACACTGCTTGTGTCCCTGTGTCCACCTACAGAGCCCGACTGCTCCGTGGGACCCACGCGGGTTCATTGTTTTTCAAGCAGGTGTTGCTCCGTGAGCTTCAAGTGAGCACCAGATGGGCAGAGATGATGAAAGAGGCATCGGCATGAAAGGCTTTCCTCCAGGGTGTTAAATATTACATTCACCGAGTCCGCCGAACTGTTGAAACCAATAGAACTAATTAGAGAAGCGATGCCCGGGAAGGACGCGCCTTTGCTAACAGCTGAGAAAGATGCCAGGTCATACTGAGCTGTGGCTCTGTGTGCCCTGGTGTGTTGGGTGAAGCTGGAGGGCAGGCAGTGTGTTTGGTCCTTCTGGGGACAGCACTGAAAGTGCCCCAGAGCCTGTAACGCTGTGGGCATGTGTCTGAGTCCCAGGGCTGGCAGACAGAAGGGCAGATAGAGAAAACCTCATTGGTATCAGTGTTCATTCAGATTGCTGTGCTGGGTGCTGTGGTCCAGGAGGATTGGAGGAGCAGGGCTTGCTGGGATGCATAGGGATGTCCTACTGTCAGCATTGCGTGGCTGCTGTGTGATGATGCTGCAGTTTGGGTTTTGTTGGATTTGAGGCCTTAAAGCCAGCTGCTGGGAGCACACATCAGGCGTCTCTGTGCAGGTTCTTCTGCTGTGGAATGCAGGATGATCGCCTCCTGGTCATGAGCAAGCATAAATCCATTCCTGTGCCCTTGTCAGGCTGGGGTCCTGTTCTCATAATGGGCTTTTTGAGAGCATGCATGCCAACAGCCGCCCTAAACGAGGGCAGGATTAGCCAAGCCAGCCCTTACCATCTGTGGCCTCAGTCAGAGCTGCTTCGTGTCTTTGTGCTTTAAGTGCCCCTCTGCCTCTCCCTC
Organism: Coturnix japonica; assembly: GCF_054131305.1. Classification (NCBI taxonomy): domain Eukaryota; kingdom Metazoa; phylum Chordata; class Aves; order Galliformes; family Phasianidae; genus Coturnix; species Coturnix japonica. Next base: position 5,072,514 of record NC_140696.1, read on the forward strand.
CCTGGCAGCTTTTGCGATGGAAATAATAGTAATAATAATAAAAGAAAAGGAATTAAAGACAAGTAAGCAAACATAAAAATGAGTTGTTGCGTGGCGTCTGTGCAGATTGTGATCTCAATGTCAAGAGAGCATCGCTGCAGCCTAATGGCATCTCTTGGTGAAAGCACTCTGTAGCAGTCATAAATAAACATGCCGGCTGAAAGGCACGATAACGAGAAATGGAAACTGAGGCAGCCAGGATCTTTATTGTCGTGCAAACAAAGCATCTGTGATTAGTAAGAACAGGGGAGAGGAGGGGATGAGAAGGGAAGGCGGCCCATTGTATTTCTGCCTTGTCCATGTCAGCAGCAGATCTGGCTGTGGTAGGTTGACAGGTTGTCTGGATAAATACTTTGGGGGCAGAACATGCATTTCTGATGGAACTTTCCTTTTTTACAGCCAAGATCAGGAGCTCCAGAGGTACTGTCAAGGACGGACGAAGCTCTATAAATCAGGACAGGCTTTTTTGTCTGTCTGAAAAGTCTTATCTCGGAGTTCGTCCAGGCAATTTTTTGAGGTCTCTCTAGCTTCCTCCCTACTCCTTATCAGAGCGCCACAGCTTTAAATGCAGATAGATACCCTCTAATGGAAGCACAAGGCAGAGCCCTCACTCCTTGTAAGTGCCAGCTCGTAATTTAGTTGTGTGCCCTTTGGCATTGATGCATCCATCAGTAAAAGAGACACGGTGTCCCCTCCGGGCACATCACAGAGTGCAGTGGCTGCTGGGGCTCAGCCGTGGCTTTAGGATGCCCAGTTCGTGTCCCCCATGCACAGGCAGCTCCTGTGAAGTGGGCTATGCAGTTGTATGGGAAGGATTAGGGAGTGATAAAAAAACCCTATCAGAGGCAGCAGGGTGCAGACAGGCAGCGTTCCCCTCTGCGAGGCACAGCCATTGCTCTCAGTCCTCCAGGGTTTTTCTTGCTCAGTCTCTTTCTGTATTTAAACCAGATGTGATCGTGAGCTTGCAAGGAGCAGCCAGTTTTTGGCTTTCACTGTGAGAAAGGAGAAACACTGGGCTGCTTCCCTGCTCCAAACTTCCATTGGGCAGCTCTGTCCAACCTCAGCGCCTCCCAACCTCCATCACCTCTCAACACTCCCCTCCTCCATCTCTCTGTCCCCTCTAACGAGCAACCACTCCACTAATGGCAACACTTCACCATTCCGGACAGCTCCCGCCGCCTCCATTCCTCAGCTCCAGATTGTTAATTTCCCCTGCTTTCCCCCCAAATAGCATTTTGCCTTCTGGCTAAAGCAGCGTGTTGCATCAGCCCACCAGCTCCTCACCTGTGGACACATGAAGCGGGTTTAATAGGTTTCTTCTCTTTGCCCCACTGGGCTGTGACCGGGAGGGAAGACAGAGCTGCGTGAGCCGCTAATTGCTTTGGCCCTGCAACTCCCAAGCGATCAAAAAGATTAAAAGGGAAGGAAAACAGCTATTATATCTCTTTCTTGAAAAAACTTGAGGCATGAAAGGCTCATTAACATCATTAGCGTTTCATTAACCTCTAGCCAGACAAATAAGCTTGGAGGTAATTTAACAGTATAGGGGGAAAAAAAGAAAGAAAATTAAAAATTACCCAGGTGGAGGTGACATTCTGCAGCGTCCCTTTGCTGCGCATTTGGAGAGGTGAGCGCAGCAGCGCCGTGCCAACGTGGGTTTGGAGGGCAGCCAGCAGCACTGCCTGCACCGAGGGCTGCAGGCAATCATGAGAGGGGGAGAGGCATCGATTGTGACCAAATGGGATTCGTTTGTGCACAACAGCATCTGAAAGCTGGAAAAAGGAGTGCGGCTCCGCACAATGCTGGCTTGGAGAGAGGAGGAAGAAAGCGAGGGGGAAAGGGAGAGTGCCACAAGGAGAAATGGGGGGCTGCAAATGACATCCTTTGTTTGAGGGAAAGGTGTTTTCCCCTCAATTTTAGTGGGGTTTTGTTGGGACTTTATTTCTCCCCAAGTTTAAGAGCTCCGCCCCCTTCCCGCTCATCAGGACTCCATCTGAGTGTGCACACACCGAGATGTATTTATACACATGCATAAGCACTGTGCTGCTTTGTGCCGGCTATGTGAGTCCAATTGTAACTCGGTGCCTCTCTCAAATTGCCTTTCCTTTAGCAAGGCCTTCTGCTGTTAAAGGAAAATCAATTTCTCTCCTTGAGTTGGACTGGAGATGTAAGGACATGGCAGCGCTCTCTGCTCTTTGTTGTATTCTCATCACCTAACTTCCATGGTTCCATTTTCCCTGTCCATACAATGTGGCTACCTCTCAGCAGTGTGTAGATTTGTGCTTGTGATGAGCTTTAAGGATGTCATCTCTGGTGCCCATTTTTGCCCAGTGATTACTGAGATGAGAAATCTCAGAGCAGAGGTTGGGGTTGAGATGTTGCGTGGTACCAGGAAGGGATGGGAGATGCTGAGCAATCCTGCAGTGCAGCCTCTAGCTCTGTGTGTTTGTTTCGGTCACACCGTGAGCCCTGAGCAGCTTTGGGTACTTTGGTGAAGCATCAACCTTAGAGTTACAGGCAGATTTCTGGTAGTGTGAGCAGCCTGGGACCTCTATTTCACAGCATCCTGCAGCAGCCTGCAGGCACAGACAACCTTTATGTTGTGTTCTTTGCTGTTGATGTAAACTTAACTCCTGCTTGTTCTTATCGTCCCACTGCACATCTGACTTTGTGTCGTTGCAAAGAGCATCCTGAAATCTGGGCTCTTTTCCTGGCACTGTTGGATGAACCCTTTGAATGCTGGTCAGAGTCCACTGGGAAAAGTCAGGCTCCCAGTATGAAAAGGCACAGTTTGAAACACTATGAAGTTCATTTCACTGCCACCCATCTGTGTTTCTGTGTTTCCATCCCATCCTTTTGATAAGAGTATGGAAGCAGCCAGGATTTATCCTTCCCAGCCCATGCAAGAAGCCCGAGGAATTATTGGACAAAAATATAGAGTTATTCAACCCTCAAGCACTCGGGTTTAGGTCAGTGTAAATTTGGAATAACTATTTGTTCTGGTTCTTATCTTAGCCAAGCTGATTTACCCAGCAGCAGCCGATAAGTCCTTTTAAATTCATTGTGGAGTCATCCTCTTCCAAGTGCTCCTTCCCTTCCTCCTCTGTGTCTGTGGCTTTGATGGGGTGGGATGCGAGCAATGCTCAGCAGGTTGGCACATCAGCTTTCCCTTCTTCAAACCTTGGCATTCCTCAGCTATGAGCCCCTCACTTTAGGGGGGGAGCACTTCGAGCACTTCAGCTCCCTCCTTCTCTATATGAACAGCTGTACAGCGAGCTGCAATCCATCCGTGCACCCCTTCCCTGCGCTCTGCAGCTCCATGCCCAGCCCTGCAGCACCACCTCGTGGTCCTTCGCATCCCCACTCCCACCCCACATCCCCAATCTCCTCCTGCCCCCCAGCACCCCATGGCCATGCTTCCCTCCTTCAGTTTTATCCTTCAGTTTTATAATGAAATCCAAAGAAGCTGCTTTTGATCAGGTGAAACCAGCATGTGGGTCTCTCTGAGCTCACGTTGTCTAAGATAGGCTTCAAGGAGCAGGACTTGCACCTGAAGGCCTGGAGGTGGCAGGTCTGAGACTCGCTCACCCAGCTGTGTTTTGCTTGCAGAGATGCAGGCAGTTGTTTCAGTGTTAGCTGAGTTGAGGCTGCTTCCTGGAGGCTAGCTTGGGTAGATGGAGTTCAATTACAATTCCCTCTGTTCCCACCCTGCTTTCTTCATCCTGGCATCGTTAGGTGGAAAATATCTTTTTCTTGTGTCTTCTTTAAATTGTGTTATGTGAATCATGTTGTCTAAAGGTCATATTGTCAGTGGGGGGTTAGGGTTAGGGAGTTTGCAGCTGGAGGCAGGTTTAGCATTATGGGCTGGGGATGGAGAGAATGGCATGGGACTGCTGGGACTCTTTGGAGCCATTCTGGTGCACCAGGGAAAGAAAGTGCATGCAAAGCTGTGTGTGCAATGCAAAACTGACAGTGCAATGCAAAGCTTTGTGTGCAATGCAGAACCGTCCGTGCTGAGAAGTTTCCTGTACCTAAAGCCCTTCCCAGGAGCTCTGCTGTGTCTCTCAGCCCAAAAGCTCAGGGATAAGACAGGATATCTGCAGCCCCCAATGCAGGTGATGGCATCACGGTGTGCTCTGGCAGCTGCTGAACGCCCGCAGTGTTTCGCTGCCGGAGGGCCTCAGGCAGGAGCCAAATTGGGGCTGGATATTGACATTGAAAGTTGGCTTTTTGAAAGGCACAACAGCCTTTGCTTGCTGCAGAGCTAATTATTATGCAAATTCATGCTAATAAACTCTGCCTTGCATGTTGTTCAGAAGCTGCCTTTCCCGGTTAACATACCAGTAATGAGAGGTAGATTTGTAATTCAGATGCCGGTGGTAATATCCTAAATTACTCTGCGCTATAATGGACTTTATTTCTTTCTCCCCTTAGCTCCCCCCCAAGCCCAAATGTCAATGCAAATCAGTTACAACTTTGCATATTTATTACAGACGTATTTATTGTTGATACGGAGTGAGACCCTCAGCTGAACACCCCCAGGTCCTCCAGGGATGGGCACGGAGCACTTAAACCCAAAGCCAACCCCAAAGGACGTTCAGCTGCCCTCCAGCCCTTTCCTGCCCTGACTCATGCACTGCTTTTCAAAGGGGACTTTTGTGCCTTGTTTCAGCCTTTTGGTATGGGGACAGCATGGGACGGTGTCAGCATCCCTCAGGGTCCACATCTCCTGTCTGCTGCCTTTTGAGCAGTGTTGAAGCAGCATATGCTGTTTGGTTTTTATTTTTAATTCATTAATTTGTTTCCATCACGTCTTTTGGGCGGATGGTTTTTTACACGACTGCTTATTCCCTGAGTTGGTGGAGATAACCAAAGAAGCACGGATCGTTTCCAGACTCAGCTAGGATTTAGGCCTAAAGCTGGTGAGCTGGGGCTGAGATTAGATGGCATCAGCCCTCTGTAATCTGTTCCTGTAAGATTTTGGCCCAACTTTGTCATCTTAATCAATGGAAAATCATGCAAGTCAGCTGTGCTTGACGTTTCAGCTACCGCTGGGCTGCTTCTGAGCCAGAAATACCCTTCTGTTACTCAACGTCCCGTGTATCCGAAATGTAAGCTCAGGTTTCTGTCTGGAACTGTGAGCCCATGGCTCAGAAAATCCTAATGTGGGGCCATATGATGGGGAATGGAATCAGCTCCATCCCTGCATCCAGCAGAGAGCATTCAGACCAGACAGCTGCCACCCTCACACGTGCTGGGTTTCGAGTGGAAGGAGGGGTGCAGCTCGGTGATGCCCCAGGGCTGTTTTGCTTTCATTTGGTGTAGCTGGGGAAGGTTGCCAAAAGTGGGGGGGAAAAAAACAACCAAAATTGATTCGTATTTTGTGTTCTTTGGCTTTCCAGCTTTGTAGCTCAGCTGGTGTGATTGCAAAAGGGAGATGTGGAGGCATTTTGTTGCACCCACAGGAGGTTTCCCCCCATGGGCTCAGTGTGGTGCTCCCTCCCATTGCAGCAGCTTGTTGGCAGGTGGATTTCAGGTGGTCCCAGACAAATGCCTTTTGGAAATGCTTGTTTCATGCTCTTTTCCATTCTGTTTATGCAACAGCAATTTAGTGAAGGGATGAAATTATGTGTTAATTGGCTGAGAGCCCTTCACCCTTCTTTAGGAGTAAGCCCTGCATCCTACAAGAAATCAATGGCAGCGTTCAGTTGATGCTGACAGGGTGCTGTCAGGACATAAAGATGCTGTCTGTGAGGATTTTCAGGTGCTGGCAGTTAAATCCCAGCTGGTCTCTCTTACTGGCCCTGTCACTTTCCCCAGGGACGGGGGATCAGGGGCTGCTTTGGGGTGTTAGAGAAGTGACGGTGCTTTGTCCTGCTGGCTTTAAGTTTGGTGAAGGCTTGAACTTGTCTGCTTCTATCAGGGCTGTGTTTTCTCTTGTGTCTTATTACTGTGCCTCAGTATGGACAGCTGGGCTTTTGAGGGATCAGAGATGCTGCTGAGAGATCTGGGGACAGGAACCAGAGCACCGTATGCCTGCTCAAGTGAAATGCAGAGATTTTGGAAACATTTGGACGTTTTACTTTGCTTCCCTTTGCATTCTGGTGTGTCTCAGCCCCAATCCCTGGCCGCCCACCCCTCCAAAGCTCCAGCAACACAGAGGTGTGGTTCTGGGCAGCTGATGCACAGTGTTTGTTCTGAGCCAACTCAGCGGAGCTGTTCCTGCTTGTGTTGGATGCAATGCCGCTGCTTGTCCACACGGTGCTGCCAAAACTCCATTCATCTCCGCTACAGGCTCTCGTTGTCCCTACCTGCAGTTCCCCGTCCCATAAGGGCTTTGCTGGCAGGATGGCTGCGTCCCCAGGACAGGGGTATCGGTGCTGTTGGGTTGGATCTGATTCTAGCAGTCTGAAAGCAGCTCCCGAGCTGCCACTTGAAGGCAAGGGGAGGTTGAGGGTGTTGGAAATCTACTCACATTACTGTGCCCCGTGGCTTTGCCAAAGCTCCAGCCTCCCACCGGGCAGCTGCAGCGGTGTTTTAATTGCTTTCTTAACTTTGTTACTCTTCTTCTGCTGGCAGTGCCCTGCAGCAAGGAGTCCCCCAGGTGCATTAGCTCTTGCATGCCAAAATTAGCTTCTTTTTTATTTAATTTTAAATAAGTGGAGCTTCCTTTGAGTGCCTCCCAGCATCTGCCGCAGGAGTGGGCAGAGAGGGAACAAGGCGTTAATTTTACATGGGCTGCTCCTTAAAGAGCCGTGTATTATTCGGGCTGGTGGATGTTTTTCATGTTTCTTGCAGGTGTCCTTTGCGACACTGTGCCAGTCAGTCCCTGTGGCTACAAAACGTGGCTATGAATACTTCATCCTTCCCAGCATCTGTCTGTCTGGGGAGGTTTTGTGCTTGGCAGGGTGGAAGCATCAACTCTGGAGCTGGGAGGGGGTGAGGAGGTGATGGAGCCCAGCTGGGGTCAGGCTGAGCCTTAGGGCTGGGGATGCTAGAGCAGAACCTGGGTGGGACAATGAGCAGCTTGGAGGTGTTTTCTCTGCCTCTCATTCCCCATGTGGCATTGGGCAGGTTGCTGAGGAGATCCATGCACATTCTCACCCTCTATGGTCTCAGGATGCACTATGCTGTAGGCAATGGGATGGCAGCTTGTAGCCTAAGAAAGCATGGAAGTATCTCAGCAAAGCATGAGCCAGGAGGAACAAGGGCCGGCAGGTTTCTCTCCTTGCAAAGCTTCCCAGTCTGGGGGCGGTGAGCATGTGTGTGTTTTACATAGGGCATTAAAATAATTTATGGAGAGCTTCTCCCTTTCAGCAGAGGAGGTGGTCAAGAAGAGCGAATAAATCTTTAAAAGAATAATGTTTTCAAAATCAGGCTCCTTGTCCTCGAACCCTTTGATGTATGAGAGCAATAGTAGGTAGGACACATAGTGAAATATACATGAGATCTCCCTGGAAGAGAATAGCGGAGTGGAGAAAATATTAGTGTTTACATCAAAACTCAATTGGAACACTCGTTTCAAGATGATAGTTTATTATAGTGAGTGCAATTTAGTCCCACAAGGATGTTTCTTGTGTGCGAGATGCTCGGGCTCAGCCCCAGCCTCCTCCCTTCTGCTGTACCTGGGTGTTGCTGCCCCAATAGAAGCATTCCCCCCCTCCATCCTGCTGTAATCTCATGCTCTTGGGGAGGATGGGGAGGAAATAATGGGCTTTAGGCAGCTTCTTTGTCTCATGGACACTGTTATCTAAGGGCTTCTGGACCCCAGGATGGGACAGATGTGTTAAGTGATGGGAGAGATTGCTCTACCTTCCTGGGTAGGTGAAGAGATGGATTTCCTGTTGCCTTCAGGACCAAAGCTGAACCACACGTGGCCTTGAGGAATGGATGGGAGACCACGCGTGGGGCAGCCCAGCTGTATGTGGTGCTCAGAGCTATATGCAGAGCCCTGAGCATCCACTGCAGCTCAGCAGGGCTGAGAAGCTCTTGTTGTGCTGCTCAGCCAGTGAGAAGGACGTTTTAGAACCTCCCAGGCACGCAGCACAGCACAAGTGTATCATTTTGTTCACTCTTCTTTTTCTCAATCCTCTTTCCTCCTGGTTATAAAGAGCTGTGTCAGAAATCACTCCTGCCTAGTGCATTTGTTTTTTCCAGGTGTATTAGCCAGCCTGGATGGTGGGGGACCTAAGCTGGTCTTGAATAATATTGGCTGTAATCCATGCTCATTTCCTGGGCTTGCAGTCGATGCAATTCCCAAGGGCTGGGGCTGTCAGGGCCAGGCAGCGTGATTTGCTTTGCAGGCAGAGGTTGAATGCCCTGAGCAGTTATTAGTCCTGCTGACGGATGCTGTGTTGGGGTGCCATGAGGTTGGGCAGGGATTTGTGCCATGGGGTGGGCAACTGGGGGCGTGACTTGGGCTCTCCTCACATCCTTCTTCTATTTCTTAATGCAGTCTTAGTTCTGTGTATGTAAATGACAGACGGAATAGGGGAGAGGGAAGTGAGTTTGGTGTTATTGCTGTTATTTAAAGAGCAATTTATTCTGCTGCAAAACGCTGTTCTTTGTAACCCCGTTTCTTTGCTGGCCCCTGGCAAGGAGGAGAGAAGGCGGCGTTGTGGGCACTGGGCAGAAAATGGGAAGTGAGGATGAAGCTTTGAAAGTCACCTGGGAGATGGGGATGCTCAGTTCCCATTAATTTTAATCAAAACAGGACATCTGTCTCTTGGATGACTTTGAAAACAGCAGCCCAAACTTCTCCTAACCCTTAGTTCTTTCTCCACCTGTTGCCATCTTGTAGCAACGCTTTGATGGCATTTAGCAATAAAAGCAGCTTTTAAACGTGCAGGTGCTTCCTAAGCAGCTGTAGGGACGGATTTAGAGACCTTGTTAAACGGAGAATGCAGCTTATTGCATCCCCTCCCCTGCACAACCCCAGCCTACATCCTGCAGCCCTGGATCCTGCTGGCATCAGCTCCAGGATGTTGCTTCTTCCTTGGGATTTGGCATCCAGATTGGGTTCCGCTGTGCCTGAGTGTTCTCCTGCCCCTCCAGCTGCCTCGCAGCCCCGTGGCAGTCGGCTTGTATTTACCCTGTGATTGAGTGTCTATTTGCACACCCGGCTTCGCAGTGCTGCTGTCTATCCGCCGTTTGATTTCTTCATCCTAAGTGTATTACTTTGCAGTCGTCTTTATTGGATTTCATCTTGATGATTTCCAGCTGTTTGTCTAATTTATCACGAGTATTTTGTTTCCTAATCCTCATTCCTGAAGCACACGCAGCTCCTCCCAGTCCAGTCTCATCCGTGCAAAACCTAATGCGTTTTCTGCCTTGTATCCCCCCATTACCATTGCAATACCACCACAGGGACTTCTTGTGACCACCCAGTCACACTGAATAGACCCCAGTGTGGGGCAGGTGGGGCACACACACATGAAATGCCCTCCCAAGGGAGCAGCAAATGCTCAGCAGTACTTTTCCCATAGGATTTCCACCCGAACCACCTTCCCAAAGCTCCTGGTAAGGATGTCAGGACGAACGTTACGCGATGCTTTAATGAAGCCAAAGTATATTACATCTGCTGCCCTTCCCCCCCCCTCTCCAAGCATCCATGGGGCCAATTACACCGTCAAAAAAAGGAAATTAAGTTGGTTTGACATGATTTGCTATTGACAAATCCACGGTGGCTGTTTCTTATCACTCCATTATCTCCTCAGTGCTCCCAAAATTGATTGCTGTATAATTGGGCCGCGCATCTTGCAGACGATAGGGTGATATTTGCGCAGCCTGTTGGGCAGGGAGGGGAGTTGAGGCAAAGAACCCTTTCCCCATTTGCTTTCACGTTTTCCAGCTCTGTGTGCTCTCAGCTTTGCTTCTGTTGGGCGCCGGGAGGAGAAACTCTGCTCTTGTTTAGCACCTTTGGTGGTTGTTGTGGTTGTTTCCGTTTTGATGGTGACAAAAAGGCCCACATGCTTTGTTATTTGGGGATTTATGGGATCTCAGGGGAAGCTCAGCATCGATCCAATTTATCCCATTGACTCTTAAATCTTTGAGGACCATAAGTATGTATTGAGTGAGCTGCTTATGCAGCTAATCGCCCCTATGCACGTCCCTGCACTCCTGCAGTGCTCTCCCTCCCTGAATCCTTGTTTACTCTTATTATGAGCACCACGATTTAGTTTTATGACCCGGCAATCAATTCTCCATCAGGAGCTCTGGAATGGCTACTGCTGTGCTTCCAATAAACACAGAGAATACATAAGATCCTATCCCATTGCCGTTTCATTTCCTTCTGCACTAAACCCATCTTGTGCATACTTTCCCATCTATGGGATGCAGCAACGGGGATGCAGTGATGGGAGTGGGCATGGAAGGAGAAGAGCTGGGGGATGCACAGTGCCCTGAGCTCATATGGGGCTGCATAGAGTGATTAGGCTGATGTCAGGGATGGAGTGAAAGTCAGTGAAAACAACTTCGGGCTGTTATTAATCGTTAAGCTTTTCTAATGAGAGCATTCATTTTTCACTGGTAGCTGGGTGAGTTCTGTCTCTCCTGTCCTGGATCTATTGCATAAACTGAACTGAGTTTTCCACCTGCATCTGTGGGTGAGGACAAAACAGCACAGGAAGCGATTGCATCCTCTTGGCCATGGGTGATGAACAGGCCAGAAAGGAGTGATGTTATGTGCTCTTTCAGTGGGCATTTGCTCCCACCTGTGTGAGCCTTTGGTCCTTCCTTGCACAGCAGACACCAGGGATGCTGCACAGCATCATGGAGCAAAGCGTTTTCTGCAAGCTTCACTCAGACTTCCATTTGCGATGCTGGGAGGGGACTGGATACAAACGTCTCCAATGCTCCGTTTCTTCTTCTTCTTCTTCTTTTTTTTTTTCCTGGGGAAAATCCAAAGTGAGACATTTTGTTTGAAATTGGCACTTCAAAACGTTGCAGATGCAGTTCGGTACAACACGAAGGTTTGATGAAACAAAGAGAAAAGTCCCCAGCTCTGAATCTCAGCGTCGTTGGAACTGATGATTCCAGAAGGAAACCTTTCAACTTCTCACCCGATCTCAAGATGAAAACAAATGTTGAACTACGGAGCTTTCCCAAGAGGGAGGAAATTCTGCTTTCCTAACACCTCTAACGCTTCACTTTTTGTTGTAAATCATTCTGAGCTCCGCAGATGAAAAGCTCTCAGTAGATGCAAAATATCGCTGCTTTTTGTTTTATTTATTATTCATCGCCACGGTTTGGGCCCAAGGAAGAGTTGGGATTCTTGCTTTATGAGCTGCTGGGGTCTATGGAAATCACCCAGCCACGGAGCTGGCTGTGATAGAGAAGGGCAATTGGCTTTGAGTCCTTTTTGCTTTGCTTTGGCACCGCAGCATCTGCTCCCCACCACTCTCAGGTTGTGTGTTACAGGGTGGCTGGCACAGTGAATGGAGCCTTCCCTCCTCAAATATGCAATTAATTGTGGCTTAATAAGACATTTATTGTATAATAAACAACAACCGATTCGTGGAAAAAAATATTTATCGAGGATTTACGGCGAGGTAATGAATTTGTAGCTCAGTTTGCTTCGACTAGATTTATTTACATAGCAGTTAAACCTCAATCAATAATATGCTTTTAATAATCACTATATTTAAGTGGTATTTCAACAATGCTCTGTAATTAGGCCATGAATTCTGCTGTAATTGTTCAGATTTAGTATACTTTGGGGTTCAGAGTCTCTCCTTGATCGTGATGCGAGTGCTCCATTAACATTAATTAAGTGTGTGCCAATCAAGCGGAGCATGAGGCTCACTGTGTGTGATCCGGTGGTGAATTGCAGTAGGTTGGTGGGAGAGAAGCAGTTCATTCTCGGGATAGATAGTAACTGTTCCACTTCAGCAGCCCTCCCTGGCTCACTGAGCCCCTGCTCAGCCATCACTAAAGCCTCTGCTGCCCCAGGGCTCCCAGGCATGGAGCAGCTGCTGCATGGATTCCTGGAGACCATTGCCATCAATGGGCACTGCCATCTGCCTGTCTGTGGTCTGCACCCAAATTATACCCATACCAAGCTGTGTGCTTTAGGGATTCAGTTAGCAGTGTATGCCTATAGAGCTCTGAGCACAGCTTAGGTCAGGGTTGGTTCTTTGTCCTCAGGGATGTTTTGGGGCACGTTTCCTACATCAGGTTGGGCATGGGATGCTCATCCTGCTCTACTGCAGCACCCGCTGGTTGCAGGGGCTGCCTCCTGCTCTCTCTGGCTGTTGTAGCTCCAGCTATGATGCAGTGGCTGTGAGGAAGCCCAGTACTTTGCTTCTCTCTACCTTGTGTTTTCAGTCTGGTTGAGCATTCTGCTGGTGGATATGAGCATGGAGTGGGTGCACTTCAGAGCACCACTCTGCAAAGTTTTCCTCCATTCACAAGGCACTTGCAAAGTCTTTCTAGATGAATAATGCTTGGAATCCACATTTTTTTCTCCCGCTCTTCATCTGTCTGTCTGTCTAATCTCTCTTTGTCTGCGCAGTTGTGCCTCCTGTCTCTGTCTGCAGCTGCTGATACTGCTCCCGAGATAGATAGGGCTGTGTACATTTAGAAACGTCTCCTGCATTCCTATCCCACAAGGGACACTTGAAATGACTTTGGAGAGGAAAAAAAAGAACATATTTATATATGGCCCTTCACTCCCCCGCTTATTCCTTGTTAGCGTGATGCCCTGAGCTGCGTGCTGCCATGCTTGGTGGTGGGGATGGCAGAGAGGAGGTTTTGTGCTGCTGAGTGTTGATACCTAGAGAAGAGGTCTGGAGCCAAGGAGAGCTTTGTGCTGCTATTCTTTGCAGCCGTGGTTTGAGTGCTGTTGTTGGAGGGATGCGGGAGGTGGTGCTCACCAACCCCTCCTGCTGTGATGGGGTGAAGTATTGAGTGGGGTTAACGGATGGGTGGAGGAGTTACTTCGGAAAGATGCAGAGTTGGGACACGAAGCGAGAGAGCAGACAGGGAAGAAGAATGTGTTATGGTAATCGTTCTTCTTAATTGCTTTGACTCCAATGACCAGTCATTTCTTATCCTAACAAAGACGTGATATCCATCCTTTTGTGGCCACAAAGCAAACCCAAAGGCAGCAGCTTTTCTTGCTGTGTCACTGAGCCAGACCGCTTTGTCCTGCTGTATGTCAGGGGACAGCAGCATCCCACCCATCTCATAGTCCCACCATGAAGCCCTGAGGTATCCTGGGCTCTATAGGATCCTATGCTCAGCTATGCAATCTGTGCTGATTACTGAGTAAACTCATAGCTTAAAGCAGGCAGGAGGTGGTGGGGAGGTGCTGCCCAGCTTAGGCCAGGCTTGATCCAGAGCAGAGTAATTGCAATGGCCATTTCACTCAGTGCCTGACAGTTCATGGCTTGGAAATGTGCTGCAAAAAAAAACCCGACACACAGGAACTTGACTCTGAATCCAAAGCAAGCTGCAACTGGCAGAAGTGCAGATCGTTGGGCTCAATCAGATGCACAAAGGCAGGCAGGCTGTGCTGAGATGGGAATATATTGCTTCAGCTGTGCACAGAAAGCTGCTGAAATTTTCCATATCAGAGAGATGCTTTACAAAAAGAGAGAGTCTGGCCTGGGGTTTGCAGGGAAGAAAACAACAGTGATGACGATAGCAACAACAAAAAAGCTCCTCTTGCTTTGCACACTGCTGGGAATTACTTGTTTATTCTCTTCCAATGACTTTCTGAGCCAGTGTTCTCCATTTACAAGTCAAAAGCTTCTGCCCATTTGGCCTTGGTTTGTTACCAGCTGTAGCAGCCCCTTGGAGATGGTGTATGTCACCAGTGGCAGCGGTGTTTTGGGTGCATCCCAGATGGGGATGTGTTTGAGCTGGGCTGCATGCGGAGGGCTTGGAGATGCTCTGCATTATGGAAGGGGTTTTTTGTTGGTTGTTTCAGTGTGTGTTTCTCCTCATTTATTTCATGTCTCTTGGTAATTGGTGGATGTTCCATCCCTGGAGGCATTCAAGATCAGTCTGGACCAGGCTCTGAGCAACCTCATCTAGCTGTAGGTGTCCCTGCTCATTGCTGCTATTGCATCTCCTTTCTCCCCAGACATTCAGCTCACCCAACACCATCCTCTGTGTTGCATTATCATTCACCCAGCATTGCAGCAGCAATGGACGCTCGGACATCAGTTGCATTAAACATAGGGTCAGTCATCTCCCTGCCTTCATTCTTTGTCTGTAATTCTGCATCTAATGGCAGCAATTAGTCACTGTCCAAGAAGGGATGAGCAAGCTCCTGGCTTGTCCCAGCTCTCTGACTGATCTGCTCTTCCAGAGGGATGGAAAGGTCATTAGCAGAGGGTTAGCTATTGATCAGCCTGGGGGAGAGAGAGGGTCTAGAGGTGAATCTCAGCACCTGGCTTAAGCAATGGGCCAGCGGAAGGAGAAGAAAAATAGGCTGGCAGGAGCCCCAGTGAGCCCACAGCCACCGTGCCACAGATGCAGAGGACAAATGCTTATTGATTGGAGAAGTGGTTTTGGATGTAGGTTATTTCTTTTTCTTCTTAAAGCGAGGCCCAATTATGGCTGGCGACTGGCAGAGACAAATGCCAAGCCTGGATTTCCTCGGGCCAGCCTGCTCCTTATGGTGTGGCTGCAGCCCCTGTGCTGAAGGGAGCACCCATCTCCCAAGGACAGGTAGGGTGGGCTGCTCTGTGCCATGGGGTGAGCTGTTCTGTGGGTGGGAAGCTCCCAGTGTGAGTCTTTGGGGCAGAAGGAGCTCAGGGATGGGAGCTGGACATCTCTGATCCCTTGGGAAGCATCCGTTACTGCACATGAGCCTCTTTGTTGTCCCATTTTTAGTTACTACGCCCTATATTGTAACCTGTAACCTTCCTTTTGTTTCTCCTGCTCCTCTTCTTTCACTTGTTGCTGGCTGGAAGAATGAAATGATGTCCCTTGGAAGGGGACAGGGCAGCATAGGTAGGCTTTAGCACATGCTCTTCTGCATGCTGGGCAGGCACAGCTTTGCATTGGAGCTGTGGCTTGTAAAACACTACAGAGGAAAGCAAATAAAGAAGTAGCAGCTTTTGTCAAGAAAAAAACACAAATCAAACAAAGCCCTGGGCTGGGAAGGAGCCCCTGTTGTGGGTAGCAACAGCTCAGGAGCAAGCAGAGCAGGATCCAGGGCAGCATCAATGATTCGATCAGCTCTGTTCTGGCACTGACTTTAATTAAGTTGTGCAGCAGATAGATTATGGCCATTACCAAGTCCTGAGGAAGGAGTGGATAAGGGCACAGGGCAAGAAGGAGGTAGGCCAGTTTGGGGTGGGAGCTGAGGGGGGATTGCTTGATGGCTTGGTCGGTCATGCCATCAGTTGCACATCACAGCCTGTTAAATGCCCTCCAGCCACCTCCTTCATCACAGCCATGTCGAAAAGAGGGATGAGCTTATTGACTGCATCAATGGGGCTGATAAATCGCAACCTAGACATTGCCTATACCACTGGGCTGTCCTCCATTTGTTTGGGCTGGCCCCAAGCATTGCTGAGACATCTTGGAGGCAAGGAACCATTGCTGCTCCTGCAGGCCAAGGGCTGTCCATTGAGATGGGGCACTATGCAGAACTAACGAGCCAGCCCAAACCTAGCCAGAACTACCCAAACCAACCAGCACCATCCATACCTTGTGATGCCCCATCCCATTGGCCTAGCTGGGGGAAGCAGAGATGGGTGGAAAGCAGGGAGTGCAACTAGGAGAAGCAAGGTGGGATGGCAGCCCCATGTCCCTGCCTTGTATTGCCTCCACCCTGCAAGTGATGGAGTGCAGCCCTTTTCTGGGCAGTGATTATCCTGTCCTTGGAGACTTCTGTGACCTTCAGTACCAGATGGATCGTGCTGGGGGAAGGCTTGGGGAGCGCTGCCTTCAATACAGCTTCACCCTTCTGATTTATATGAGGGAGAGAGCAGTGCTGATGCACGCTACTGCTCATAGATTATCTTCATTCCAGCAGCAGGCAGGCAGACAGGAGAGGGAAACAGAGAGCTTTCTGCTACCCTATCTGTCACCTTCCCTCCGGCAGCAGCAGTGGCTGCTGCAGAGCCTTCTCTTCTGAGGGGAACTTTCCCTCTCCATCAAACACCACAAAAAAAATAGTCATATTCTGCAAACAGGTTCATGCATCTCTCAGGAGCTCGTCATGGCTGTGTCTCTCCCAAGCCTCTCTGGAGGGCAGGGGAAGATGGGGAAAATGCCAGAGAAAAGATGCTAATTGTTGCCTTGGGGTGCTGGAGTCAGGGTCTGGTCTCTGTTCAGCCAGGGATCAGAGCAGAGCTGGGGCTCAGCACATGGTAGCTTGAGCAGAGGAAGGGAAATCGAAGGCACTGGGGAGCCAGAGTGATTTCTTGCCTTGTTTTCTTTCCCTCTTCTTACCTCTCAGGCCCTGGTTTCCTGAACTGGGATTAATCCTACTTATTGTCCGTCCTCTTAGGGGAGCAGGGCGGCTTATTCAGTTCATGTCTGGAAAATGCTCCGAAATCCTCTGATGAAAGGTGGTTACAGATCACCAAGGATTTTCAGGATTCCTACTTCTAAGTAAATAGATGGGCAGACAAGAGGTGTGAAGCAGTGGGGCCAGGGAGGTGGATTTGGCGGCTGGGCTGCACTGATGGAGCTGGGGATGCTGCTGGGATAGCGGGACGTAGAGGAGCCAATTTTTGGAGCAGAAAGCAGAAAGTCTTGCACCAACATTAGGCAGGGGTGTCTCAGGAGGAGGTGGGAAGCCTGAAGGCAAGTTATACCTTTCTTCTCCTCCTGTTGCCTCAGAGTGCATGAATTATCCAGCGTTTGCTGTCTGGAGAGTAGGATCAAACCAGCACATGGAGAGCTCTGGCGTTGCTGCTGAGGCTGGGCAGAGCAGGGATGCAGTGCAGGCATGGTGTGGAGGTGGGAGGTACCCCTCAGTCAGAGCTTTGGGGCTCAGTTTAGTTTTAATTCCCACTCTTCTTATTTTTTTTGTTAAGTAAGTCACACTTCAGATCTCTCTACACTTATATATGTGTGTGTATATAGGTGTATGTTTACATATACGCACACTTGTGCATATATTTATATTTGCATATATTTTAATTAGCTGTCTTTAAAATGTACCCATTAGCCCCAACATAATGAGTTTGCTCAGCATGGAGCCAAAGCAGTGTATGTGTGAGTGCAGAGCCCAGATCTGCAGGTTCCCAAAGCTGTGGTTTCATTGTGAGCCATGGACAGCCCTACAGTCCTTGGACCCAAACCCCAGGGAAGATGTGAGGCTGTGCATCTCCCTGTGCTTGGAAGGTTCCTGTTTGTGACACAAATCTGATCAGCATCAACAGCCTGGGCTTTGGTGCATTCAAAATTGCCCTGCGGCATAAGATGAGTGGAATTTGAATGCCTGGTGAGCAGCAGTCCACTGAGCGGGTGCAGTGGGATATACTGCTCCAAATGGAAATGATTTCCAGTGGTAGGAAGGAATTTTGAGCTGTTGCGTTGGACTGCTCATTAATTTGCATGGTGAGGATGGGAGGAAAGAGCTTTATTTCAGGAGCGAGTCGGAGCCCAATCGTTAAGATAGAAACGTAGTCAGAAGCAGCCGGGAAGTATAAAGATCAAAGTTGAAAATCATTTACATTTCATCAAGAACTTGTGGGAAAAGGACAAGGGGGAAGGAAAAAAAAAGAAAGCAACCCTTCTGTTAGGCTGGTTATTCAGTAAGAGGATATAATTTCGAATAGGAGCAAAACATGCAGAAATTGACGTTTGGCTGTATTTTCAAAGTGAGAATTGACTGCTTAGCTACGAGCGTTACTTGAAGTGACATTTGTGGACATGCTGTGAAAATCCTCCAGCAGCACAAAGTCTCCTTCGGAAGGCGGCCAAATGTCAGCACTGAGCTCGGCAGAGTTTGCGTCAGCGCTCTGACGGCAGAGCTGCGTCGCGGGTGAGGCCGCCCCAATTAACCAGGATGCCCCAATTAACCCCACAGCAGCAAAAGGAGATGCTGCAAGGTGGGACGCAGGGCTGGAGGAGATGGTGTTGAAGCTGTCCATAGAGATGGCTTGGTTCCTTTCTGGCCCGGTATTTGGAGAGATGAGGGTTGGTAGCAGCGATGCCATCACGGTGCCAATGAAGAATCAGGCGCACAGTGCCTTGTTGGGATGCAATTTGTCCCCTTGCCCAACTCCTTTGAATGTTCATCTATCATTTCTCTATCTGTAGCATTTTAATGCCTCTATAGAATGTTTCCTAATGACAGAAAGATAATTTGGCTAATGCAGCTCTGTGCAATTAGGTTTCCTAGTTAACATCATGTCCCTGCGTCAGATGCCCTTTCATCTCCAAGCCTATTTTTCATACCCTCGGTAAATATGTTTAATAATCAATTGGCATATTATTAACGCACAATAACGATCTCACTAAATCGAAGCTCAATCTTTATTTGAGACACTTACAGTAAATATTGACTGTTCTGCAGAATTATGGCACAGCCCTGAGCAGTCTGTTCCAATGGGAACTGGATCCATTTTTTAATACTAGTTATTGATTTTTCAGCAAGCAAACTGCCTTGAGGCATCTGTGGTTTTCTCCTCCCCTGTGAGCTATTGGGGGGTGACAGACAAGCACCAGGAGCACAGTTCCCTTTTGCTCCATTAGCAGTGCTGTTGCCTGATTGGAGTTGGGCACTTCAGCATCTCACTGTGGAGCTGGCTGTGCCCTTCCAAGCTGAGAGCTTCCTATCCCTCTTTGGGATAACCAAGTGAATTGGCTGTTAGTTCACTTCTATCCATCCTGCAGCCTCTCTTCTGTTCAGAACCCTCTTCTGGGGGTTCTGCTTTGGATGCTGTCAGAGTAATTAGAACCAATCTTCACATCTGGTTTGGGAGCCTATTCATGGGAGGGTGGTGGTTGTATTTCCAATTGCTTGCCTTTGCTGGCCTCTATACCCACAGCAGCACTGTGGACCCTGTTGGGCACTGGAGAGAAGAAGGTGGCCCTCATGGTGCTGCCTCAGTGTAATAACTGAGCACAGTTTCCCATCCCTGTGGTCCTACCAGCTCAATTTGTTGGGTTGATTTCCATAGAGGAGTGGGTTTTAGCTATCTCTGGTGCTTTAAAAAGCAGAGAGGAAACACGCTATTTCCATTTTCCCCTTGGATGGAAAGGAAGGAGATGGAAGTCAACCCCGTCCCATGCAAGACCTGTTGGCAAATGCACCGAAGGGAGCAGACAGGGTGGTGCTTTTAACCCTTGTTATTTCTGCAGCGCTGTGGAGGGAGGATTGAAGGGAAGGATTAGGGCTAGGTTAGTCTCCCAAGGAGCCCCAAGGTGCAGACCAGCCCTTATGAATGGGTGTGACACCCCATAATGATGGCAGCTAATTAAAGGGCTGTGGGTTTATCCCCACGCCCACAGCCGGGCGGGCTGCACCTTGGCTGTAGCTCACTGAGATGTGAGCTCTGTCGGCATGGCAGGCTGTCTATGTATATTTATGTAGAATATCTCGCATCCCTGGAAGGTGCTGTTGCTTGTTATTTTGACTGATTACAGCAGAGTGACTGTACTACAATAGCAGCAGCCACTCATTAGCTTTGGCGTAGCGAAAGAGAAATCTGCAGCTCATTCCAGCCACATCCACCCCTGGAGGTGAATATTAAACAGGAATTGATCCTGGGTAATGAGAACACAGCCCGGACTGCTGCGATTAGCACTGGTAGAATTTTAAATAGTTAATTATTACAAAAGGCAGGAGGAGTGTGTTGGAAGGGGGAGGGAGATTGTGCCTTTAGGGTGGGGTGTGTGTGTGTTAAGGGATGAGTTTGTGATGTTGCAATGAGGTTTTGGAGGTGTGTTTGTTGGGAACATTGGATGGGCTGTGTCTGGAGGTGTGTGGGCAGCCCCGTGTATTTTAGGAGGGAATAGAGGTGTGTCATGGAGCAGACAGGGCAGGAACTGATGTGATGGGCAGATACTCAAGGAGCTGCGTGGGAGCAGACCTGTATGTGCTCCTCCTGCTCCTCCAGACCCTGATGATTCAGTGCAGGCTGCAAGGCAGCTTTTCTTGTGTTCCCCATCTCTGCTGGCTTCCTTCTTCTGGAGCAGTGTGTAGAGACAAAGGGAAGGAGAAAGGAGGTGGCAGGTGCCAAGGGAAGGCATGATGCCCAGAAGAGACTGGGGAATCGTCCAGCTTGAATAAACGTCTTTTCAAATGAGAGGAAGAAAGGGAAAGAATTTTACTCTTCTCTTCACCCCGTGCTTCCCCAAATACCAAATCACCATGATTAAAAAATGACTCAAATGGACAAGGAGATGTGGTAATTGATTGTGGCCTTTCATTCTTGCAGCCACACTTAATTAACCTTTAGACTCAAATACCAAGCACTGGTTAAGCAGAAAGGTGTAAGCAGGGAAGATGAAGATGGTGCCTGTTGGGAGGATGCTGGGCTGCTCTTTGGGGTGGGGATGGCTGGGTGGCATTGGGATGCTCTGGGAAGAGCAGGCTCCCCAGTAGCACAAGTGCTGGCAATGGAAGGTTTCCCTGGCTGCAGAAGGCAGCTTTTACCCCCATTTTATGTGCTGTTAGTTCTGTTTATTGCTGTCATTGTGCTCTGGGCCCGAGTGAGGAGCTGTGCTCAGAGCTATGCAAAGCACCATCCAGCTGACAAACAGTGCTTTTGGCTCTGTGTGCCCAGTACTGCCTTGTATTGGTGGGGAAAGATAATGACATAATATCTAGCGGGGAGTGCTGGAAGCTGGTACGAAGCTGTCGTGTAAGGATGCTTGTATTTTCAGTGTCAGGCTCAGGGGGGTCAGTGCTGAATCTAATGATTCAGATGCTTGCAGGATTGTCTTGCTTGGGGTGATTGCTGTTGACCACTGGCATCATTGGAGCGTGTATGCTGCTAGATCAGGCCTTAGAACTGAGCCTCGAGCACTTGGCCATCAGGGACAGCTGTTGCCTTTCCCTTAGTGAAGGGTTCTGAATTATTGAGTGTGAAAATCTAAGTCAGAAGTCTGAAGTTCTACCTTTGAGATACGTGGAGCTTGGTCTTCCCACAGTATTATCTCCTAGGCAGGCTTTCATGGGCTCTTCCACTGAGATCTGTGCTTTTATGCTCACCATCTTTAATGCAGAGCTCCTCTGGACTCCTTACGGCATGGATTGTCTCTGCTCTGTGCAATGAAAGCCTGCTTTGACCTGAAAGCCATTGCCAGCAGCAGATGGAGTCAACCTGCAGGCCGGCTGGTCTGCGCCTTGCCAGATGCTGCCATTGTTTTGGCTTAAAATGCTTTGGTTTAAAGAACCTTTGAGTCCACTCTGGGACTGGGGATGCATCAGAGGAGGCTCAGGGTGAGGCATCAAAATGTGAACTGTAAATGAGGTTACTCTTTCCAGGGGAGGATGAGCGATGAGGAGGCACCGAGTGGTGCATCCATTGAAGGCGATATGGCTTTGAAATTCTTACATGGTATCAGTTCTGGTCTTTAGATCAAAGCCTGTTTCAGTGTGAAAACAGGATGAATGACATGCAGAGCGTGGCTGAAACCCAGGAGCGTGGAAACAAATATCTTGCCTCGCTTGGCACAGTGCATAGGAAGGGTTCCTATAGGAACACTGGCAGCTCTTCAATGTCCATGGGAAATGGTTGGCTTCCAGACATCTGAGTGCCATCAGAAGGCTGGGCCAAGGGCTCTGCTCCTAATCCAGGCTCTGGTTGATGAGCTGGGTCCTACCTGCAGCTGTCTCCAGCCCATGGGGTTGCGGTAGGGCTGGGGTAGATTGCATTTGGTTGCATCAGGTGGAGATTTTGGGGTCTGAGTGGGAATTCTCTGCCTTTTGTCTTTTATCATTAGGATTCAGGGATGGAGGTGACAGCAGAGTAAACGTATGAATGCAAAGTAAACAAAGCTGCGTGTGGGTGTGCTGACATGTTTCTTTTGTCCGTGATGTATTCATCCTCCCTGCTCCAGGGTTATGCTTTTAATTCCTCGTGCAATTGGCAGCTTTCGAAGTACTCAAGCACCCAGCTCTCCTTGCCTTAAAAACAACCCAAAAGAAAGCCTGTGTTTTTTGGGATGAAGGGAAGAGGGATGGGTTAAGGAGACAGATGAATTCTACACAAACCTGACTGCACTTATCTGGTTATTTCAGTTCTTTGATGGCCGTGAGTGAATATAAGAGGAGGAGTGTGAAGAGCTTTGCCTTCCTCCCCTGGCTGGGCTCCTCCTTTTCATCTTCGCCCCATCAGTGTTTTGCAGTTGAGTTCCCAATTTGCAGCATTTTGGGGAATCTCAGCTTTTGCAGAGTGAGGTGTCTGTCCTGCTTATGGGGAGGAGAAGCAGGCGGGTGCTTGGAGCGGGATTTAGAAGATTTGGGCATAATCGCTCATTCTGCTCCTGTCTTTCTGCATGATCCCAGGCTTTCTGGGCCTCTCAGCAGTTGTAATAATATCACTCCTGCACAGGGGTGTTGTAAGAGTAAATATATGAAAGATTTGGAGGCATTAAGGTGAGGCGGTGAGGCTGCTGCACAGCGAGAGAACACGGGCTCGGAAATCTCAGAGGCTCCAAAGGCAGGTGAACAGAGCCTCAAATTTATTATTTTTAATATCTCATTTCTGAGTCAATCAGGCGATTTCTGTCTGGCCTTGGTAGGGAGAGCCCTGAATTGCCAGGTTTGCTGCTTTGGTTGCAGGCAACACCTGCAGGTGTATCTCCATCTCCCCAGTGATACCTTCAGTCTCTGCTCTGATACCCGCAGTGCAGATTTGCTCTTAGCTCTGCAATTTGGAACAAACTTTTGCTTCAGATCCTCCAGAAGTTGGAAACTGAAAGCCCAGGGCATGAACCCCTAGGAAGATGAAAATTTCCTCTCCCTATTTGCAAAGAAGCTGAGAGTGTGTCTGGCAAGACAGGTTCATTAACAAATTAATAGAATAATCAGCGGGGCTTTGTGTGCTCTTTGCAGATAAAAAACTGGTAACGGCATTCTTTGACTCCTTAATGGACTGATAAGAGGCAACTATCTGCTCTGTGGCTGGGCTAATCGCAGAGATAGCAGAGGTTAAATCAATTGCGTGGCTCCAGTGCGGGTCTGCACAGAGGGAGGTGGGTTTGGGGCAGAGGAGGAGGGAACCCAGCATTGTTAAACATGAGAAAAGGGCAAAGGCAGCAAAGCAAGGGAAGGGAGAGGAAGAGTTGCAGGAGTGCTGCAGGCAACCCATGGGGGGAGTCCATGGCTGTGCGTTCTGCAGGTCCTGGCCCAATGGAAGCTGATGTTGGGCAGAGTGGCCCATCCTTTTCCAATCGAGGTGTTTCATTATGAGCAAAGAGCAGTGCCTATCTCCTGTCCACAGCTTTGCACCAAGCTGAGCCGCATACAGGATGGCTTTTGGAGAGGCATCGCTTTACCTTCATAAATTCCAAGCGTGTGCACGTGAAATATTGATAGCTCTATAAAAGAGATCCTTGGGCTTGCCTCGGGGAAGCAGCGGTGCAGGGCAGTGAGGGATGTGAGGCTTCTTCTGCTCAATTCACCCTCCTTTCTGGAGGTATCAGGGTGCACCCAGGGACCCCGGCACGTGTTGAGCTGGAGCAGGAGGGTTTGTCCTCATTTCATCCCCCCATCCTGGTGGCACTTTGCTTCTCACAGGCTGCTGGAAGTGACCGTCGGGGCTGCGGTGGGAAGCGTTTGCCTCTTGTCTTTCCCTGAAGGGCTATTAATTTATACAATATTTGCTTTGTTAAAGAAAGGACATTGTCAGGCGGCTTTCAAGTGATGTGTGAAAGTGACTCTAATAAGATGTTCTGGGGAAGCCTGCCGGCAGTCCCGCCTCTCCTCCAAACCTCTCCACATCTCCTTTGAAGAAGCACCAGCAACCTTGATCCTCCTCCTCCACTAGCGAGCCACTCACTGGCACTCACTCGCCTCAAACCCTGTGCCGGGTGCTGGGCAGAGCATGAGACCCAGGGAGCAGCGCTTGGTGGATAATTACCAGCAAGCAGAGCGAGGAGGAGAGGGCATGGGGAAGGGGAAGGTTTCTTTAGAAGCTCTGCGGGAGTGCAATGCAGAGGGGAGTGCAGAGATCTGCTTCGTAGAATCATAGAATCGTGGAGCAGCTTGGGTTGGAAGGACCGTTTGGATTTGGTCCTGGTTTTATTTGCAAGTGTTGAAAGAATTAATTGAATTAGCTAATTAATTATTGATTCACGAGTGAACGCCGTTGTTTGCCCCTCTTTGTGCATACCTAAGGATTTGGGCATGGAGTTGTGGTTCCTGCATGGGCTGGGTGGTACAAAGCTGCTGCCTGCAGTCCCCCATAGCACCTCCACACCCTGAGCTCAGAATAACCTACTAGGGTTGGCTATCTTTTTATTTCTCATAAGGACTCCGTGGCTGTTGGAGGGTTTAATTAATTAGTTAAGATGTTTTCCACCGTTATTGTGCCTCCCCTTGAAGGCTTCTGACTGTAAATTCTCATCAAGTGGAAGATCTAATAAGCGCCGATTATTGAAGTTTGCTAATTGCTAGATAATAATAATACCAATTGATAACACTTTTAACACCACCGCTGATTTCGAACACGGGTGCACGTGCCATGGCATGGTTGATTTACCTTGTAATTCTACTTTGGAGCTCAGCAAGGTACAGATCAGGTTGGTGATATTATGTGGTCCTGGGAGCACGTTGTGTTCCAACCCCACTCTGCAAAGCCCTGCAAAGTTGGTGAGCAAGTGCTTCAAACGGGGATAAATAAGTGTGTGAGGATAATGCATCTCGAGGAAGCGGTTCGTTCATTTCCTTGACAAGTGTAATTTAATTTTAATTATTTATGATTCTTCATAGCCCGCTAGTAAATGTTCTGTAGTATATTCTGTAAAACTAATGAAGTCTTAGTAATGCGAGCCCTGACTTGAGCCCTGCGTGGAGCAGAGGGAAGAGGCAGCTCGTCTCTCATGTCTGCTTAGTACCGTCGTGGACTGGTGATGTTTTGCTTAATTATTCTGTGTAGATCCCACCCAGGCTGGGATGCGCAGAGCTTTGGAATCACAGCATCACAAAGTGCTTGAGCTTGCTCTCAGAGCTCTTTGCTTTTTGAAGTTTGGAGATGGGATGGAGCTCCAGCAAGAGGGCACGCGGGTAGAGCCACAGCACAGCGACCTTATGGATACTGGGAAGGCTTTTTCTTTGTTGCCTCCCAGTGATTCTTGTCTGATTTCTCCCCTTAAATGCCTGGAGCTCAGGCACGCAACGAAGGATACTGCAGGCATGGCCAACCTCAGCTGTTGGCTTTTGAAGATGGAAGGAGGATGCTCTGCATGGGCGTACCCAGCATGACCATACCCAGCATGGCCATACCCAGCACAGCGTGGGGCGCCGAGCAGAATCCTAAATTTAAATGTTAAAAAGCTTTTGTCCATTACTGGTGGCATTTCCTCCCCCTCCCCATTTGTCACTCGGAGCGGAGCTGTGACTCTTTTAATATCAAACAAATAATAAGCTCCCTCTAAAGTGATTTTTCTGACAAGGAGCTCAATATATTAAACTTTATCTATATTTTAATAGCCAATTTCACACCAAACTGCCTTCTTAATAATGTATTTACCACCTGGGGATATTATTCCAACCCATCTGGAAAGAATTGGAAATTAACTGTCCCTAAACTGAGTCTGTGTGTGCTTTAGATGCAGCGGAGATAACAGCGGTGTCATTCCTAGGGGAAGTGGGGGAGGAAGCTCATCACGTGCTGAGCAAAATGTCAGCAGCAAAGGCAGTTGCTGGTGGGGAAACCAGAGCTCTTTGTGCAGCTGAGAGCCTGGTTGTGTTGTGCTAAAGGAGATCCAGCCACATGGGGAGCAGCGATAGCACCACAGGGTGCCAGAAAGGCTTTGCTTCATGCAGAGCCGCGGACATCCTTTGCACCAGGCAGAAAAAAGGTCCAGAATTTCCCTGTTTCAAACTTCTGTTTAAATTTGGCTGTTTGGAGCTCTGTGGCGATTGGTCCGTTTGCATTCCATGCTACCAAGGAAGCGGGTTAATCCTGGCCATGTTTCCTTTTGCTTTTAAAACAATTAAGGGCAGCCGTTACTTCAAGTCAGCTGCAGCATCTCCCAGCTTTGCCTTTTGTTCTTGCTGTAACGAAGCTGTTTGACACCGAGATTAAAGTCTCTGGTGTTTGTGTTGAGAAGAATTGTTTTGACTCCGTTTTATAGAGCAACGTCAGGCTGTTTCCATACAGAACACTTTGATCCAGAGGTTGGAGGTGGAGGGTGGGGGGGGATAAATAAATAAATCAAAATGAGATGTTTCAATCAAAACTAAGATGCAGCAGCCCTCGACGCTTCCGAAACAGCAGCGGATTGTAAACCGCTTCCATCATTGTGTTGTGTCACGTAATGACATCCTCGGAGCTGTTGTATGTGATGTTCAGCGTTGCGTTTGGCGTCGTGAAATGTTGTAGAAATAATTCAGGGTAATGTAAAAAGGCTGAAATGAATACAGGGAAATGGAGGTGTGACTGCGTGGAGCGCTGGGGGAGAGCGCGGTTCTGGTGTTGCTGGGGATCTCTGGGAGGGGAAACGTTTGCGCACACTAAAGTTTATTTGTGATCATACAGAACAAAAGCAAAGTCCTGGAGAAGTTAAGAGTGCCTTTGTGGAATGGAAACCCATGAAATGGACCCATGTCAATGCAAGGGGAGCTGCTCCCCAGCGCTGCTTGAAAGAGCAGGACCTGGCCCCTGGGCTCAGGGCCTGGATGGGGTGGTGAAGCGATGTGATGTTGCACATCCCGGTGCTAACTCTTGGGGCACCTGCCCTCTTGGGGTAGCATCTTGCAGGGCACAGGGTGCTGTAGTGCCCTGGAGGTGGGGACCAAGTGCTTTCTTTTCATCCCCAGATCAGCTGAGTGCAGTGACAGTGTGTGTGACAGGCGGGTTGGGGAGGAAAGGTGCACAAAAGCAGCTTCAGTCCTGCAGGGGAGGTGTAAGTGCTGACGGCTACCTGGGGACCAAGAGCTACCAGCATCCCTAACTTAATCAGACAGATAACGGGAGCAGCTCGAGATGAGGCAGGAGCAGGAAATGCTGAACAATAGGAGCCAGCCCCCCGGGCCCCCGTGCTGTGACTGAGATAATAAACTATATAAAAATCTGTCACCGTGCGATAAGTGATGAATTAGAATCAATTATATGTTTAAAATAATAGACCTCCCCACGGCGCTACCCTCCAGAACCGTGATGGCTCTTGCCTGGGCTTGGTGGCATTGATGGGAGCTTCGCTGGCAGTGGTGCTGGCTGAGATGGGATGCAGAAATGGAAAGCTGGCAGCATCGCTTGGTTTTGCATTTCCCCCACGTGTAGTGCAGGTTGTTCAATGACCTTCAGCTTCCACGCTTTGAGAAACCACCCGAGAAGTGCATCAGACCCAGCTCTGTTGCTGGCTGCAGTCACTGCCCTGGAGAGCCCCTTCCATGCCCAACCATCCTTTGGTTCAGGACCTTTTTCTGATACCCAGCCTGCAGTTGGGTGCTGGAGCTCATTGCGTTCTTGCTGCAAAGGGATTTGAGTTTGCTGGTCTTGCTTTCAAGGCACGTTTCCAAAATGATCCTGTTTAAACACACACATAAGCCTGCTCAGGTGTTCTCAGACGGTTTTGCAAAGAGGTGTATTGCCCTAATTAAAGCTGATATTTTTCCCACTGAGCTGAATTAAGGAGGTGCATGGGGAGGGGCTCTCAGACTGGAGCAGACCAGCTTGGGCTGAACCAGGCTGAATTTGTGTTTGTAGAGGTGCTGGCGTTGCTGTGTCCTTCTCCAACCAAACCCTTTCCTTACGGCGTGTTGGTGCTTTTCCCATCTCCGTGCATTGAGTGCACAGAAAGTTGTGTTGGAAGCCTGTGCCGAGCCTGGCTGGCTGTATTATTTTGTTAAATAGCACAAGTTGCAGCCATAGAGCCCCTGGAAGGCTGCACTAAGCAGGGGCGCTGGGACCAGTGCTAATGGATTGAAGTGAGCGGCTCACCAGCCACAGGGGTGCCCTGGGATTTCCCTTTTGAATCTTATTTACATTCGGACTAACAATAGCTCCCAAGCTCGGCTATAAATAATTTCTGGGAAAGAGTTGTCTAATTAAACGTACAGCAGCAAAGAAAGTTCTTTTAACCACAAGGCTGCTGTCCTAATGAACGTAATCACTGGATGGGGACAGCTTAGGAAACAGAACTTGACATCTCCCTGCGGAGGCAGAGAGATGGAGGGGAAGCATACTTGGGGAGAATTCCCAATCAATATTTAATTGCATAGCATGTAATCTGCCTCCGTATTTCTTTAAAATAAAATTAAACCCCCGCAGAAACCGGGAGAACCTTTAAAGCAGACTTGAGGAGGGGGAGCCTCTGTTTTTAGTGGCTGTCAGGGGAGGGAAGAGCATCCAGCTGCCCCTGCAGGCATGCAAATTGTGCATGAAAACGGCAGCCGACAACACGGTCTGAATAAGAGAAAAGCCAGAGCCGTGTGAGCAGGTGATGGGCATGGGCTGTGTGTGCAGGCAGATAGATGGTTTGAGCTTGGTATGGCAGAGAGGGGCTGTAATGCCAGCGGGCCTGTTGTATCTTCCAGCATGGAGAACTTGGGAATAAGGCAGACCCAGGATGCAGTGTCCCTTGGCTTGTGGTGTTGGTTGGCCCAAGCGATGTCAGGGCTGTGGTGCTGGCAGGTTTCTTGCAGGAGGGGTGGCCATGGGAAGCTCTGAATGTCACTGCTGGATCTTGGAGAATGCGTGCTCCATCCCCAGGAGAAAACCCCATCTCCTCTGCGATTAACCTGATCGGCCACTGGATGTCAATGTTGCCTCATCCTATTACAAGTGGGAAAGAGATGAGTCTTCAGGAAGGAGAAAATGCTGCTGTCAGAGTAGCGGAGATTGGATGCTGTGTGTTGTTCGGCAAAGTTGGCTGCTAAGCACTATGGGGCCAGGTATGAATGCACCGTGGTGGGAACCATCATTGCTCTTGTTTTGCTCTGCCAGGGTGGGACTCCATCCAGACTGCCTAAGGGCTGAACCCCCATTAGGGACAAAAAGCCTGAGCAGAATGAAAAGCCAGGCACAAAAACGCATCCTGCTTCTTGGAGGTGCAGCTGGATGCCTGCTGAGCCATTGGGAGCTGGCACAGACCTGGTGTGATGCTCAGGAAAGCAGTGAGGTGTCCCCTTGGAGCTGGGGACAAGGAAGTTTTGAGGATGTGTCATCAGAAAACGGCTCTAGCAGGGAGGATTTGCAGCAGAGAGTGAAAGCAAGCCTAGATTTAAGTTTTGCAGCTTGGCCTCCTCTCTGTGATCCATCTTCTAGCCAGGCGCAGGGAAGCACAGACAGCAGCTGCATCCTGCCAAGATTCATGATCAAGAATGCCTCTCCCCCACCTCCTCCCTCCCTTTGACAAATATCTTAAATCCAGGCCACACTTCTGGCAGCAGGTGCAGCAGCCGGGCTCTGCAGGCTATTTACATACACAGATGGGGCATCTCTGTGGGGCAAGTCGTTGGGAAACTGGGGTGTGGATTTGGGTACTAGCATGGATTTGGGTGTTGGCATAGAGCTGTGTTCCCAATGGGATGAGCAAGGATGGGGTGAGATGCATCTCAGTGTAGTGTGGCATAGAACAGCTTCATAATAGAGACCTCCTTGCAAAGACCTGGGGTTGCTGAAGCTGTGCTGTCTCCCTGGGTTCTGGCTCCTTGCTTTTGCTTGCACCTCTCCATCAGTTCAAGGAAGAGCATTGCTTCCCTGAGCTCTCAGTGTGCTGCCTTATTTCCCTAGCAGTAAAAAGGAAAATGGACTCCTGGTTCTCATCCCTTTGGAGTTATTCGCCCTCCTTTTGCTTTGGGTTCATTCGTGTGTGTTAATATCTCAAATTTAATGATAAGTCTAAGCGAATTCATTTATAAGATAAATAAGATGTTATTAGTACATTAGTGGCAAAAAATGTGCAAGGACACCGCTAATCTAAGGTGAAAATGCTTTCCTGAGTGAAATTTAATTAGCAGATTGTGTTCTATTAGTGACTTTTATGGGGAGTTCATGAAAATGAATACAAATTTGGGAGGAATGTGCTTTCCTGCGTCAGGGGCAGTGGTTGAAGGGTGCTGTGTAAGCTGAGTGTGCTCACAGCAAGTGATGATGTCCCATTTCCCCCCCCCCCATGTTTGAGCAAGAGCTGGTCAGAGCTGCTTTACCATGTTGAGAACAAGGATGGTTATGGAGATGTCCTTTGTGCGTCAGGCTTTCTGGTGAGAAAGAAGGCAGGATTAAGTCCCTGTGCAGGAAGGAAGGTCCCCAGAGACCATACACCAGATTGCCACATGCTGGCAGACCCCTCTGCTCATACAAGCCCTGTATCACACAGTAGCTGCAGGGGAATGGATGTCATCCAAGAGCACCATCCATCTTTTAAAGACTTGTGGCTCTCCAGCAAGCCAGAGGGTGTTGCAGAGCTGTTGTCTGCCAAGCATGGGGAAGGATCCATGAGCTACTATTCCCAACACACACGGTGCTTCCAAAGACCCTTCTCTCCTTCCTGCAGTGCTGGAGCATCCATGCAGGATGCAGCTCTTCCCGGTGACTTTGCATAGCAGTAATGCAAGTGCATGGGGAGTCATTATTCATGCAGATGATCCTCGCAATTCAATAGAGGTAATTAGGGGAATGATGGAGGAAATTAGCACTTTCCTGCTAGTTTATTAATATTAATAAAACGATCCAACGGTTAAAAATAATAATAATAATATTAATAGAATAAATACAAAACCATCAAAGATCCCTTCCAGCTACTAAGCACCACCTCTGCTCCAGGCAGTCATCAATGGGTGGCTTGAATTATCCTCCAGAATCAGCTTTTTGCCCTTTCTAAAGATGGCATCGCAGAAGTGAGAAGGGATTGAGGCATAAACAGCTCACATCTCGTCTTCTCCATAAGCAGCTGCTTCTTCAAGGCAGCAGGGAGCTTGGGAGCTGGTCTTTATTGTGCCAGTGGCCGTGGGAGATGGTTGTGGATGTTTTCAGAGAGCCGCCTCTGAAGCTTGTTGTTGTTCTGCTCCTCCACTTGCTCCGCTCGTAGTTATCCCAGCAATAATAGCAAGAAAAACGTTCCCATTATCCCCAGTGGTTAGCTGTGATTTGCTGTGATGTGGGTCTGCTGGAAGGCCCATCCTAGGGAGCTCTTTGGTTTGCTTTTCCCTTTGCCTCTCATGTTGCTCGCAGCAGAGCACCACAAACCGCTGCCCCCCGTGTGCAGCGTGGCCTTGGGAAAGTGGTGTCATCTGCTGTGCCAGATAGGCTGGAATACATGGAGGGGGGGGGTTATTTGCTGAGGGTGAGGTGATTATCAAATTAAAAGAGGCACAGGATGTTGTTAATGGAAACACGCGACAAATGTATTTAAACGTTAAAAATTTAATTAGAATTTTTATTATTAAAGTATTGCTTGAAAGTGCTTAGTGAAGCCCTCCGCTTTCTTTTTGAGATCAAGGCTTTTCCAATTTCCTGCATGCTGAGAAGAGAATTTGAGGTGAGGACGGGAGTAATTGGCGCTGGTTCACTTCTGGCAGTCGGACTTGATGATCTTTGTGGTCTCTTCCAACCTTAATGATTCCATGAGTCTGCCTCATCTCTAGGGATGCTCACACCCAGCACCCATCCATCCCATGTGGGATCCCAATGCAGCTCTGGGCTTGGGATCCCAATGGGTTTCCCTCTTCCATCTGCTTGTGTCTCGGGAGCTGTGCCTGGTGCTGTGTATCTGTGCGGAGGTGGCAGAGCAGGGAGGACCGGATGAATATTTCCATTCTGGAGGAATTTGCAGGGCTGGCAGTTTTAAGGGGTATGGGGGGGGGAAGGAACCCTATCTCCCAACTTGTAAATTAAGCAGATCTGGTCAGGAACTGTCATCGTAGGAGGAGAAATATGGAACCTCTGGGGTTGTGTATGCAGAGTAATTTTTCTGACTTGAACTCTACTTAAAAGGGAGGAAATGATGAAAATGCTGAGAGCATTTTAAATGGACTCAACAGGGATGAGCTGCAGATCCACTGATGTCTGTGTGGAGTCTTTTGGGTGTTGGCTTCCTCTAAACTCTCTCGTAGCAGAGCTCAGTGCAAGGTTGAGAAATAAATTGACTTCTCCTTATTAACAGCAAACCTTCTTAGATGAAGGAGAAGCAAGAGCCCTTTTATTTAAGTTCTTTCTGTTGCTGTGTTGCAGTGAAGCGGTGCATGGAGGTGAGCATTGAGGAGCAGCAGGGGGGTGCTTGCTCCCCATGTTGGCTCAGGATGGAGGTGGTCTGTGTGTGCTGGAAGCCCCAGCATTTGTCAGGCTCCCTGCTAAAACTGATGGTGTGAAGGGTTAGAGAAGGGGCATTTTGAAAGGATATATAGGAATATGAACCTTGCAGGAGCTCAAAATGTAACCCAACGTGAACTTCCTTTGGGAGTAAACCCAGACAGCTCCACTCCCAGCTCTGCTGCCCAGTCTTTGCCCCCCAAGCTGGGTGCATCTCGCTTTGCTCCAGTGCCTGCAGAGCTCACCGGGTGAAATCTTGCAGAAAAGCCCTTTGCAATCAGCTGTGAACCTTCAGCTGTCAGTCTGGGGCATGCTGTATTTCAAGACACACTGAGCACAGAGGGCTCATTTGGGAGCAAAAGCAGAAAGGTGCATCACGACCTCAGGGCTGGAGCTGGAGGTGTATGCAAGGAGAAGAGGTGGATGCGTTCACTGCTTCTTGTGCACAGACCCACTTTGCTCCCCAGCTCCCAGCCCTGCTGCCTCAGCTCAGACACAAGCTGAGAGCTCCCGTGAGTCCATCAAGAAGATGTTTTGAAGGCTTGTGCCTGGAGAGGAGGCATGCGTGTGGGTGTGCAAATAAGCGTGCAACGGGGATGGATCAGAGCAGGGGGAGGTGGGGAGGGATGCTCTGCTCCTCAGTGCATGGCTGGTGCAGTCTGTGGGGCCCTTTGGGGTTGTCTGCACCAGGGGGTCCCTTGGAGGGGCACAGACAGGGCAGAGTGGGCTCCGTTGTGATGTGGTTCAGTGGAGACAGTTGTGCTGTGGGGGCTGGAAAAGTTTCTTCTCTGTTAGAGCTGCATGTGTTGTGATGGGGTCACCATCCCCGGGGGTGTGACTAGGGGAAATGGATTTAAGTTAAAAAAGGGAAGATTTAGGTTGGATGTTAGGGGGAAGTTCTTCACTAGGAGAGTGGTGAGGCCCTGGAACAGGCTGCCCAGGGAGGTTGTGGATGCCCCGTCCTTGGAGGTGTTCAGGGCCAGGTTGGATGGGGCCATGGGCAACCTGATCTATGGGGATCTATGGGGTCTCTATGGGGATCTATGGGGTCTCTATGTGGATCTATAGGATCTCCTGGGCAACCTGATCTAGTAAATGTGTATGTTTGGTGGCCCTGCCAGGCAGGGGGGTTGGAACTACATGATCCTTGAGGTCCCTTCCAATCCGGGTCATTCTGTGTTCAGAGCTGTGGGGATGTGGCACTGAGGGATGTAGGCAGTGGGGACAGTGGGGATCTGGGAGGTCTTTTCCAACCTGATTGATTCTGTGATTCTATGAGACCGTCCTCCTCCTGCCCCAGCATCAGCCGCCCTGTTTCACCCTGTTATGATAACTCTGAGGTGCCTTGAAGCCGTTTGTTATCTGTTTAATTGGCTTGTGGGGAGAAAACTACAGAGGAAAGTCATGCAGGGGAAGTTGTCATCGGTGCCACTTTTAGCAACAGCGTCACAGCGCCCGAAATTTCTTTATTTAATTGCATTATTAAAAGTATAAATACAAGTAAATCCAGGAGGGTGGCCGGATCTATGCTTTGCATCCCTAAGAAAAGACACTGTAAATGCCAGGGAGCACGGGGGGGATGATTTATGAGCCTGTTACCGTGAGTGACTGGGCCGCTTTCGATGGAGTCCTTGCTAATTTCTAACAGCTGCATTAAATCACAGATGCTATCGGCTATTATAAAATAATCACCCGGCGGGCTGCAGAGCAGCACGAGCCCAGGGTCAGTGCTGGAGCCTTTCATTGGTTTCACATCTCAGCCCCTTCTGATTCCTGCAAGGGGGAAATAAATAGGGCCGGTAACGGCCTCAGTCGATCATCCAGGAGTTGACAATAAATAAAACCTTTTTCTAAAAGGATTTTGGGCTGGAATTTGCAACCCAAAGGAAACCTTGTTTTGTGCTTAAATACGGCCGCGTGATGTCAGGACTCCTGGGTCCTATTTCTGGCTGTGAATAGCGGGTGCCTGCAGGTTGATGGGGCAGATGGAGCCGTTTTGGGATGCCGCAGGGAGAAGGAGAGCGGGTTGGGTGGCGTTTGGGGCCGCCAGTCTCCACTCCATCCTCCGCCCTCATTGCTCTGTGCTGTTTCAGACAAGTCACTTCTGTTTTCCTGAAGCTTGACTGCTTTCCTCTCTCGTTTGACAAATAACGTGTGTGTTTATGAGGCTGGGCTCCAGAGGGGGTTAATGCTTGGCCTGGAAATCTCTTTCGAAGTGCCAATTTGTGGTGACAGAGGAACAACAATGAACAGGAGAAGCGTTTTCAGGTCCAGGAGAAGTTAGTGAGCGGCTGCTCATCAGGGCGAGCCGCTCTAACAGGGACAGCGGTAAAGGGAGATGGGAGGGAAAAAAAACACAAATAAATAAAAATAAAGCAGTTAGGAAGAAAATGGCACCCACGTGCGGTGCTTGTGTTTGTCTCGACAGGTTTGCTTTATGTTACAAGGGCTGCTTAACGTGACAA
Source organism: Coturnix japonica (assembly GCF_054131305.1). Classification (NCBI taxonomy): domain Eukaryota; kingdom Metazoa; phylum Chordata; class Aves; order Galliformes; family Phasianidae; genus Coturnix; species Coturnix japonica. Next base: position 5,107,360 of record NC_140696.1, read on the forward strand.
ATGCTGACTTTAATAACGATGTACGGGAGGAGATGCAGGCGGAGGGACTTCTGTTAGGGCAAATGTCTTGCGTCCCCAAACCTATTTGGTTTCCTTTGTCTTTTTGTGCCTTGTTATTCCCGCTGGGAAACAGGCTGACACGCTTTGCAGCCTTTGCAGGTTGGTACCCTGCTGCAGTATCGGAGATTGTCGGGTTGTCAGCAACCCGGAGATAGCACGGATTGCTGACAGTGAGCAGAACGGAGGCAGCGCTGTGTACAAAAACCTTGCTCAGCCTTTGAAACTGCAGCCAAACCCTCCCCTAAGGTTCATGGTACTACAGTGTTGTGCAGGTTGGAAGGGACCTTAGAGATCATTGAGTCCTGCTGTCCCCCAAGTCCAGTGTTCATTGCCGTTTGCCCCCTAAGTCCAGTCGTGTCCTTCTGCCCCCCAAGACCATAGCCCCCATTCTGCCCCACAAGTCCATTCATCACATCCTGCCCCCCAAGTACAGTCCTCTCGTTCTGCCCCCTCTTGCTCATAAAGCGTGCAGGGTGCTAGGAGGGGGAATGGGTGTATGTATGTGGGTGTATATGTATATGGGTGTATATGTATGTGGGTGTACGTGTATGCTCCCAATGCAGCCAAAGCCTCGTGTTCCCTATTACAGCACGGAACGTAGGTGGCCCGGCTGTGCTCTGATCATTTCTGTGTCTCTGTGTTTTGTAAATAAGCCTGGAGGCGATGTGGTGCCATCGTATTTAGAAACAGGATAAACAGGGCTCTCTGTGCTATCTATTTATTCTTCTATTCATTCAGTCAAGAGCTCACGAAGCATTTTGTGAGCATCTATAAATTGAGCCTTGCAGTGTGGCTGGGAAGTGGAAGGAAAGTCCTTGTGCTTTGGGCTGGTGGGGATAACTGAGAGGCCAAGGCATGGCAGGGCTGATGCTCACACAGGTACCTGCTACACGTTCAGGTTCCTATGAGCATCTCCAGTATGGAAAAGCAATCATATGTGGGATGTCACAAAGCAGGCCTTCAATTGCTGTTCCACATCCTTTCCTTAAGTAGGGTCAGGTTCATCCAAGTGCCACCTACCCGCATCCTTGGCCTTGTGCTTTCTTAATGCTCAGCCCTACTTGTTCCCAGTCCCTCCTTTATGGAATCAGTCTGATTTGGCCCCAAACTGGGTCTGCAGAGTCTGTAAGTGGTGTAAGAGTTGGGATTTTAGACCCTCAGGATGCAGAGCTGTTACCAGCAGGGGTTATGCAAAGCAATGGGAGTGCTGTGCTGATGGAGAAGGTTGGCAGTGCCGTAATAGGGTGAAGCAGAGATGATGATATTTGCAGAAGGAATCATAATGTTTTTGTTGCTCTGTGTTGTGATTTCTCCAAAGCATTGGGGTGAATTGTCGCGTGGTTTGGGATGGCAGTGTTTTGTTAATGAAGCAAAATGTCACATCTGTAATCACAAACATCTCCCATCCGCTGAGAGAGAGTTCTTAGGGGAAAAAAAAACCCACATGGGAGCTGAAAACTTGTCCAAACTCACTGCATACCAACAGTAATGGCAACAAGGGATCTTGGCATTGCAAGAGCTTAACATTTCACCCCCCTATGAAGAATAGAATCCTGGGCTGATGTCAGCATTGCTGCTGGAAATGCAGTCCTTGAGTTTCAGGCTCGGCCCCGTTCTGCTGTACCTGAGTTTCTTGGCCTCTTTGAGCAGCGCTGAGTGTTTGCAGAGTGCTTTTTTCTCTAGTGTTTGGTGTAAAGGAGGGGTGGGTGCCGTCAGCACAGCCTCCTTTCTGAAAGCCGTCAGGTTTTCCTCTGCTTTGAGCCTGCCATCTGTCTGCCTCACCCAGGGATTTGAGCTGCACGCTGAGTATTAAGTGGAAAGCAATCCCATTAAAACCATCGGTGTGAAGTGGAGCTTGGTTTGCACATCCTGCTGAGCTGCTGCCATGGATGCAGGATGCCCCAGGCTGGGCTTCATGTCTTTATGGCAGCTGGAGGTGGTACCTACATGTAGGGCATGGCAGAGGGATGATGCTCTGGTCCATCTGCACTATACAAAGCTAAGACAACAACCAACCCACCCTGCTGGTGATCTCTGTGCTTTGCCCTTTGCTTGTCCCCAGCCATCAGCCCCTTGGGGCACGGTGTGAGTGCACTGAAGTGGAGCCCTTCATTCCCAATGAATCACAGAATGACCCGGGTTGGAAGGGACCTCAAGGATCATGTAGTTCTAACCCCTCTGCCTAGCAGGGCCACCAAACACACACATTTACTAGATCAGGTTGCCCAGGAGACCCCATAGATCCCCATAGAGACCCCATATGTCCCCATAGAGACCCCATAGACCCCATTGATCCCCATAGAGACCCCATAGATCAGGTTGCCCATGGCCCCATCCAACCTGGCCTTGAACACCTCCAAGGACGGGGCATCAACCTATGAAGCTCCATAGGGACCTGCTGGGCTGTGGGGTGATGGAGCAGCACGACTGGAGTTTGCATTTTCTGCCACGCCGAGCTCGAGCATTGCGATCAATATGAAGAATAGGCTGTGAGTTGTTTTTTTTTTCTTTCCACAATTACCTCAGCTTTTTCCCTTTGCTAAATTCATGCGATAAAACGCATTAAATGTAACAGCACGGAAAATAAAAAATTGGGTGTTTTTTGTTTTTGCGGAGAAATCCTGATTTAGCGCCAAGATAAAAACAAGATAAAACAACTGGAAAAATTAAGTGGGATAAATAAATCCTGCCTTATAGAGCCAAGGGGTGGGGGAGAGGTTTGTGCTTTGCATGGAGAGCTGCTGCTGGGCAGCTGGACCAGATGTGGATGGCTTCAGGAAGGCTTTCATCCTGTTTTCCATAGGGATGAGAGTTGCTTGGCTGGTGTTGTTTGCATTGCAGAGGGATGCTGTGCGTTCTGAGGTTGGAATTATGTAATTCTGGTGGTGATGTTGCTGTAAGCACACTTGCCCTTGGGATCTCCTGAGCGATAGGTGTGGAGTGCTCTTGCTTTGGGTTGAAGAAATAAGAATAAGGGATAAGCACGAAGCAGGGCGAGGTGTGGGGGAAGAGCTGTCGGGCTGAGCTGCCAAATACACTGGGTAAAAATTAGCAGCTGCAAGCGTGCAAGGAGGAAAGGTTGGGAAGAAAAGGAGGGTAGGGACAGATGGAGAGAAGGAGGGAGAGAAAGAGGAGGTGGGAGAAAGGGAGGAGGGAATAATAGTGCAGAATGGCTGTGGTTAGGAATCCCGTAGCCCCGCACACAGATGCCACTCGTATGTAGTGGGGTGCCAATGTTGTGCAGCTCTGCCTATCCGCCATGGGGCTGAGCTGTGTGCTGTGGCCATATGGTGTGACCGAGCAGCTCAAGGTGAGAAATTTCCCATGTCCCAGCAGAGCAAGATGTGAAAGGAGCCTGGCTTCAGCTGTCTGCAGGCAGAGAATGCGGCAGTGCAGCCTGGAACAGGCTTTGGGGCTTCCAAAGGGAGTGCTGGAGAACTTCTGCTTCCATCAGCACTGGGGTGAACCCCTGCAAGCAGGGCTTGATGCTTTGGGTAAACACATTCTGCCCTCCTCCTGGGGCTCCCTGCTGCTTCGTGAGGCTTCTGCATTCCCGGGTGATGCGTTAACCCCATTTCCTTGTGCACGAGGCTGAGTGGCTTGGAGACTCAAAGCAACATAAAGGAAGCTGTTTCCTAGGCAGGTCTGTGGTTCTCTCTGCATGGTGAGGGCTTTTCCTCCTTGGCTGTGCACAGCATGGGCAGGAGTTGGTGGGGTGCATTGTGTCCAGGTTGGGGAAGCCCATGAGTTGTGCTCCTGGGAAGGATGTGGGTTGTGAATATCTGCAAGGAGGCAGCAATAATCCTTGGGGCTCTTCTGGCTCCTCTGAGTGGGTCCTGGAGCCCTTGGGCTGCTCCCCGGTGCGGAGCAGCGCTGCCACTGAGCGGCTCATAGCCCCCGGGCTCCGGTCCTTCACTAATTACTTCCAGGCCTGTACTCTTGACATTTGCAAGCTCCTGATTAGAGCAACGAGGGAGAAATCTCCAAGGGAGATAGAGGCCAAACTGCGCCACTAATAAAAGCGGAGATTGACAACCGGCTGGGAAGGCAGCGAGGGAGGTGGAGGGACTTGTCCTTGCAGTCTCGGTTTCTTTCTGAGCCTCTGGGATGATGAGAGAAGGTCAGGGCTTGTTAACGTCACCGTGAGGAGCAGCATCCGCCGCTGCCATATGCCTGCTGCCCCCAGGGCTCGTGCCAGCCTCCAAGTCCCTCTCAGCTGCACGGTATTATTAGACATGGACCTGAGCTGAGGCCACCTGCAGAGCACCCCATATGACCCACGGTCTGCAGACGTCTGGGCACAGCCCAGCCTTTCTTTCCTGCCTTCTCGTTTGGTGTCAGGGTCGCGTTTTTGCAGCCTCCTGCATTTTGAACTTTCTCTTCCTCGCCCTTTTCTCCCCCACGTGCCAGCTTGCTTGTTCAGTGGTGGTGACAGTGATGGGGCATCCCAGAAGATGGGGCTCCAGCTGTTTGCATTGCTTTGGGGTGATGCACATGGCATGGAGCATCACTGTGCAGCCCCATAGTGGGAGTTGCTCTGGAGGGAGACACATGGCAAAGCAGCACAGGGACCATGATGGTGTGCAGCTGGCAGTGGGATGTCACTCCCTTGTTACTCAGAGGAACATGCAGGTGTTTCTGTCTCATCCATCACCCCTTGCTGCTACCTTCCCAGGCACAAGCATCATCACTGGGGCTGTGGAGGAGCGGGGGAGCTTGGCTGCAATGAAACATTGCTTTCCTCCTTGTATCTCCAAGCCCAGAGTGGTCTCGGGGGTGAGCACGGTTGAGGCGTATTGCCTGCAGCCTCCTGCAGAGCTGTTCCAGGCTGTTGGGTCCATACCCAGTTAGGTAGGTTTCTATTACATAAATATGCAGAGCGCTCTCTTTCCAGCCCCCTCTCTCCCCTCCCCAATGCCCCATATATGCTCACCTGTGCCCAGCTGTCTGCAGCAGCCACTTCAGCTATCCATCTATCCATTTATGCCCTACCTATGCATCTGTTCATGTAACCACGTCCCTCCAGCCTCCTCAGAGTCTCATTCAGAGGCAGACAGACTTCTTCTCCTTTCAGTCTCCCCTTTCCTGAGTCGCACTGTCTTTGGCAGGCTCGCTGCTGTGCACACTCCTCGCCTACAGCTTCCTATCCCAAGGGGTAAACAACATTTCCCCAGTGGAGCATCTGGTCCTTGCAGCATCCTGCCTCTGGAGCTGCTCCCAGTGCTGGAGGAGGCTCAGCAGTGCTTGGGGTCGGGCTCTGCGATGGGTAAAGAACTGCAGTGGGTTTTTGCTGACTCCTTTCCCTCTGCTGCTCCTTCCCTGCAAGCAGCTTTGCTTCCTCCGTGCTGAGTGTGAGCAGATCAGGCAGGAGATGGGGTGTCCTTCATCCCTGTTTTTCCCCTCAGAGGATGCCTGCTACCAACTGCATGTTCAGGGTTAAGCTAACTTTCCAATGGCAAACTCAGCCCTGCTTTCTTCCGTGCTTTCCTCACTGCCCTATTTATCCAAGCTGCAGTGAGCATCCCTCCGGTGCCTGCAGCCATAGCTAGTGCCGGGAGCCAGGCGCAGCTCTGCAGCACTAGCCTGTGGCTGGGGATGGATTTAGGGTCACTGCGTCTCACTGCCACTGTGCTCTGCTCATCATCGGCCTCGGGAGCAGTGCAAAACCTTAGCAGATCTCCATCAGTTTTAGTAGCCATGTGTGGGTCTCTGGACTGGGCTGGGGCAATAAATTAGTGAAAAGCTTTTCACAGATCCTTCCATTCTTCCTCTAGCCTCTTCCCCAAGAGGCATTCAGCAGAAGATGCTCTTTGGGGGACAGCACCCAAACATGCTGTCGTATTGATGTGGGCACAAGGAGTTGTACAGCATGGTGTGGGGAGCAGCAGCAAGGCACTTAGTTTTGTCTGTAGGCACAGAGATGTGTCTGGGCTGTGAGGTCTTGGTGCTCCCTTTTCCTCTTGGAGCAGCTGAATGGAGGTTTGGGGTTGTCTTTGAACAACAAGGCATTTATTTGTTGCTGGTATCGGGGGCTGCTCTGGTGGGAGCAATGAACCCAAGAGCTTCCCACTGCAGTGTCAGGGCAGAACAGGCGTGAGGATGGCAGGGTCAGAGCATGGGAAGCCCTGGAGCTCCTTTGCATCCTACACAGTCCTTTGGGGCACACACGTGGTGAGAGGACACCACATCCCCCCTACCCTCACCACGAGCATCCTTCCAGCCCTACTGCTGCGCAGACACAGGAGAGAACGCGATGCCCGCTCTGTGTGCATCGGAGGAGCATCAACAGGTGGATGCAGGGAAAGAAGCAGCGAGGTGTGGCCGGGTGGGCAGGGCAGCCGGCATCCCGCCTCTCCTCGGGGGCTGCATTGCGAGCGCACGGCGGTGCGCGCCGTGTGTTGCATGATTAAAGCCCCCTCTGCAGCAAGGGGCTGCGAGGGTTAACGCGGGGGGCTGCGAGTGGCTGGTTCCTTTGCTGGTGTGCGGTGCTACGAGCGAGCGGGAGCCAAAGTGCCGGTCAGTGATGGAGCTGCTGCCATGACAACCCCGGGCAGTCAGCCTGCGTACCGCGCAGGGATGCTCCCGAGCAGCTGTGCCGCCGGGGCTGGGATGATGCCGCCCTTCTGCACCCCGTCCGCCCCATTGCTGCGCTGAGCAGCCCCCGCTGCATCCCCCGCCTGCAGCCACATCCTACAGCCACATCCTGCACCCAACACTGAGGAAGCGCCGCGTCCGGACGTCGCCTGCAGCTCCGCGGGGAAGTTTCGATCTTGCGACAGAATCGGCATTTTGGGGAGCTTTGGTGGTTTTCTTTTTTTTGGGCTTTTATTTTTTATTATTATTATTATTTTTTCCTTCTTCTCTCTGTTTTCCTTTTCCCTCTCTAAAAAGCAAAACGAACAGCAGCCAGCCGGCGACCCAACTCCGAGCCCGCTCTGCTCCCCCAGCCTGCTTTTATGGCCGCCCTCCCTTTCCTGCCAGAGACACTTACGTTTCCTCCTTGGGTTATAAACTTTTGATGCCAGCTCTCCGCAGCGCGTGCCCAACTGAATCTTAAAGTAGCGTCTCGAGCAGACACAGCTCTGTGACCTTCATCTCTTGCTCCGCTCATCCTCTCCTCCTCTTCCTCCTCCCCCCGGCCCTCCCGTCCTCCTCCCTCACCCGAGGATACTGGGGACTCCCTCCGGATGCCGCTCGGCAGGCTCAGTGCTCGCAGGCTGCCTTTCCAGGGGCTCTCCTGATCTCCGTGGAGCTCCGCATCGCTCGCCTCCGCGCCCGCCCCGGTGGTTTTGCTCCCCCCCGTCCCCACACACACGCACCCCCTCCCTCCTCTCCCCCCTTTTCGCTCCCGGTGGCCTCGTCGGGTGTGTTTTTTGCCTGGTGGAAAAGTCCCTGCTGCCCAGGATGGGGGTCGGTGGGTGCTTAGCCCTGCCCTGGAGGTGCCTAGTCGTCCTCTGTCTCAGGCTGCTCTTCCTTGTGCCCGCAGGAGTGCCCGTGCGCAGCGGAGATGCCACCTTCCCCAAAGCTATGGACAACGTGACTGTGCGGCAAGGGGAGAGTGCCACGCTCAGGTAGGAGCTGCTGCCTCGGGTTGGGCTGTTGGGGGGGGGGGGGTTCTTGTTGTGCTGTTATGTGCGTGATGGGATCGGTGTGCTGCGGTGAGATCCCAGTGTGCGTCATGGGATCTGTGTGCCCTGTGGTCCTGGGACCGGCTTGTGAGTTTGCAGTCACCCTGGGGAGGGTGCGTGGCCGGGGGCTGCACATGGGGTGGCCCCTCCTGCCTCTGCCGGGTGCCAGACGTGGGGCTGACAAAGGGGTGAGGTGGCAGACAGCAACTGAGCGCTGCCTGCAAGTTGTCTGCATGCGGAGGAGGGTCCGTGCCGTGCCGGCGGTTTGCAGGGCTGTGATGCCTCGGAGGTGTCGGTGCCTCAGCTCGATCACTTGATAGTCTCTGCACGAATCTGTTAATATCAAATCAATCTTTTACTCCAGGGGTGCATCTTATGAATTCTGATGGATGTTTTACCTTAGCGCGGGTTGCTGGAGGAGAAATGCGAGCGGCTTAGATGCAGATGGGCCACTTCTAGGTTGCATAGTACAGCAACAGCATCCCTTTTCATTCCCTGAGCGAGTTACAGGTGTATGTGGTGCATTACCTGTGTAGGACATGGGCTCTCAGCAGACATGGTGTGGGTGATGAGCAGAGAGCACACAGTATTGTGTCAGGGCTTTGGGTTGTGCTGTGCAGGTCATGCTGTGCGTGCTCCCTTGCTCAAACCCAGAGAACCGGGGCTGCAGCAGACAGCAGCTGCTCCCAAAGCTGAGAGCATCATGCTTTCCATTAGCTGCAAAGCTGGGGCTGCTTGAGGCTCAGGGCCAGGCAGGCTCCTTGTGGTGTGGTCTGTGAGAGGGGAAATGTTTGATACGTAGTGTGCATAAAGGGGCTGGGTGCTGCCTGGATGGTGGGGATGCTCAGTACAGTGCTGTCCCCTCTGTGGAGCAATGCCCTAGGAGATGCTTTTTGGAGCCCCACAGTGCTGAGGGCCTGAAGGAAGGCAGCAGATGGATTTCTGGCCAGGGCTAGAGATGTGTCCCTGTTGTCTGTACACCTGCCCAGTGTGTGCGTTGGGAGCTGTGGTTGTGCAGTGCTTTGGGACACTGCTTTGTGCCTGGGGACCCACTGGGACACACTTGTCATCGTACCATACAGTGGCACCATAACACAGGTGATGCTGGTGGCAGGCAGCAGAAGTGGTGCCCATGGGGTGGGGGCCAGAGCTGCAGGTGCTGAGCCCCCTCCCCAGGGCTGAAGGCTGTTGGGTTCGGTGCTGGCCGAGGCTGCTGCCAGCAGAGGGCTGACTTGGATTCCTTTCTTTTTTTTTTCCTTTTTTTTAAAGCTTCTGGCCTCCTTTCGGTGAGATGGGATGTTTGTGAGGCAGGCAGCCCTGGAGTGAGAGGCTGTAGCCTACCTTTAAACTCTGCAACCCCCAGTGGGACTTAGAGGGATTCATGCCCTACAAGTGTTTTCTGTGCCTGTTTCCACTCCCAGCAACTACTCCTGCCCTTGCTCTCTGGTGCATCTTCCTATGCTCTCACCTCCTCCCTTTCTATCTTCAAGTTCAGCTTTCCCTGCTGCAGTCACTCCATTTTGCTCTTAACACCCCGGTCTTATCTTGCATTACTGTTTCCCAAAGTTTGCCCCCCTCCCTGAAGTCTTTGGGCAGCAAGCAGCCTTCTTTGGGGCTAAGGGTTAGGAAGGCATTACAGACAGCAGACACAAAGTGGAGCATTTATTTGACCTGTGGAGAAGTAGGAGAAGGGAATTGGGTCCTTGTAAGGGGGTGGTTGACATGGGGACTGTCACAGAACCTCCTTGCATGCAATATGGGCCTCCTGGCGTGCAATACAGTCTCAGCATCATCGTTACAGAAACGAAGGCTCCATCTGCAGGCAACTTCTGGGTCATCGTAGCTCAGCAGCAAACGCTTCCCCCACAGGCAGAGCTTGTTGATAATTCACTACTTTTTTTATTGTAAGAACAAACAATTCCCATAATAGTCGTGCACCTTTCCTCTCCAGGGAGCTGGCGGCAGTTTGCAAATTCTCTGTGTGCTATTAAAAATAAAAACCAAGCTTCCTGCTCTCTGACTCCGAAATACAGAACCTGCTGTGATGCAGGGCAGGTGTTTGGATGGCTGCAGCAACTCGAGCTGTGCACCAGTTTGGGGTGTGTAATGCAAGTGCATTGGTGGCAATAAGGGAGATAGGGATTGATTTCCCAGCTGGGATTCAGTTCTGCTTTTGGGAAGCAGAGCCTCAGTGTGGACATGTGCTCCCTTGGGGTGGCAGGGGGGTGTTGTCCCATAGGATGAGCCCAGCCCGAAGCCTTGCTGTGTGTTTTAACCCGTCTGCATCACGCTTTGTAGCATCTCCTCCATTGCCAGAGTTCAGCAGCGATCCGGGGTTGAACTGCATGCAGAGCTGCTGCGGTGGCAAATATTCAAGTGGTGTAAAAGCAGGGATATATAGTAAATTGGGTCGTATTGCTGGTGCTGCCAGCAAATCGACCTTTTATAACAGGCATCAGTACAGTTCATAAAGACGTAAAACAACAGCTGCTCAAAATTTCAAGGCTTTATAGTTTTATCTGTATTTAAGAAATATTGGCTCTTTTCTTTTTTAAGGACAGAGGCTGTGTGTGTGTGTGTGAGTGCCTGGAGGGAGCACTGGGATGGATGGGTGCACTGGGCCTTGTCCTCAGCTGGCACTGCAGGGACACCAGCACTTGGGGGGGCTCCTTGGCTGCTCCCTGCCTCAGTTTCCCTGTCTGTAGGATGGAGGCAGTAATGGTTGTTTCTCAGGGGTAATTAGAAGAGGAAGCTGGTCGACTGTACCAGAAATAGGTATCTTTACCTGGGTTTCCCACTAAGGCACGTAACAGATGCTTTTTCCCTCTATTTGAAGGCGTTTTCCCACAAAGCCCCCCCTCCACCTTTCCATTCACTGCGCCCTCCCTTGTTTCCCATTGACAGAAAGGACCAAAAGAACGGTGTAGCTTTACCAGCTCCCCAGTGACTGGCTGTCTTTTGTCCATTAGCCACTATGAGAACAATTCCAATTACAAGCAACAACAGCAAAGGAAAAAAAAAAAAGAGAGAAAAAGCCAGAATAAAACATCATGAGACGCCGTTCCTCCATTTATTTTTGCAATTATAGTTTTAATTATTTCTGACAAGGCTGCTGCTGCTTCTCCTATGTTTTCTTTATTTATTTATTGGTAACCATCTACCGCAGGCTGTTTCCCAGCCAAATACAAGCATCAGGACCATGGGCTGTGGGTGCGGGACTGGGCAGTCAAGGGGTCAGCTTGGCTGCTTGCTTCCTCCATTGCCCTCACACATAGGCTTGGTCAGATGGCTGCCAGCCCTTAGTTTCCCTCCCTATTAATGGGGGTGGTGTTGCTCCCCATACAACCTACAACTGATGGAGAACAGCAGCATTAACACAGCCACATCTCCACTGTTAAATCTGTGCTGAGAAGTGGGCAGAGGCTCCTGCTTTTTGTGTGCAGATGCTCATAGCATGGGGATTAGCGTGGAGCAGATTAGCGAGGGCTTGCTCCATCTCTGCCCCTTTCCTTCCCCCTCCTCCCCCAAAAGTTTTCTGGAGCAGCTAAATATATACCTGCCGTTTCCAAGGTAGAGCTCGCTGCATGTAGGAGCTGTAATTGGCGACTCAGTGAAATTACAGCCACAGATTCTGGCATTTGGATCCTCCTGGCTGGCATAATAATTTCTCCCCAGGTAGCTGGTATTTAACTTGTCTTATCTGCTCCTGATAGTTATAATTACAGTGCCCGCTAATTTCACTGTACTGCCGCAGCTGCTGGAGGGTGGTGTTGGGAGGGCCCCATCCTGGCCAACCCTTTGCCAAAGGGACAGATGTTGGAGCCCCATTACAGGTGAAGGAGCCCCAATGTGCAGATGTTGGTGCTCTAGTGCTGATGCTGCTTCCCCAGTGCAGATGTTGCCATCTCGAGTGGCAGTGCTGCACGTTTTGTGGTCCATGTGGAGAGCAGGAGGTTTGCTGGATGCACATTGCAACCAGAACACAGCAGACCCAGCCCAGCTCTGTGCCAGGAGGCAGAGATGTCACTTGCTGTCACCTCAAAGGCCAGGACACGAGTCGCCCTGCCTAGTGAGAAACCAACCTCCCCGCTCAGTTGTGGAGCTCTGCTAGCTAGAAATAGCAACAAGCAGTGATATTCAGCTCCGGGGGATGAGACTGAACTGTTAGTTATCCGTTCACTAAAGCGTACACGAGATCTTTTTGCAAGCATAATAAACTCCCCTGGCTGGTGAGCAGTAATAGCTGTCCTTCCCTGGATCAGCGTGCTGCTCCAGGAGAGCCAGCCTTTGTTTCTAGGAAGGGATTAGGTGTGAATGCTGCATAAGGAAACATCCCCGCTTCTAAAGTGTTCCTCTGCTCCCTCAGCTGCTCTCGCAGTTTGCCTCCTCTATGCAGAGTCTTCCATTTCTCAGCCCTGCAACGCGGATGCTCTTTACAACAGCTGGACATATTGTGTTAAGTGATAATCTTTAGATACTGCAGCCGAGCAGGCAGTTCATAAGGAATATCTGATGCGGTGACTATCACTGCTCCTTCCGTCCTTGTGAGCAGCCTTTGAGGGCTCTGATGTTCTGGTTTTTTTTTTTCCCTTCTTTTTCTTCTTCTTCTTTTTATTAATGAGAAAAATAATTCCCCCACAGCCCCTGCCAGCGATTCGTAGCCTGTAATGGGTTGTTTACTGCAGGTTTGCCTCCATGTGTCTTGTCTTCTTTGACAGACAGAACCCTTCAAGGTCAGACATTCGGTGCAAAGCCTCATGTATTGCACTTCTGTTTTCTTATGAATATTTCCCTGAGATTTGCTTAAAATGAGTGATTTCCGTGACTGTACTCACGGATGGGCTCGTTTCTCAGGATACAAGAGGGTCTCAAAGCCTGTTTCTCCACGAGGAGGAGGAAAACAGCAGCTGTGTGGAGCAGGATGGGGTCGGTGATGGGGGATTTTGCTGGTACCCAATGCAGTGTCTGGTGCAGAAATGAGCTGGTGCAAAGTGAGGGGTTGCCAAGCTGTGTAGGGTTGTTTTGGCTTTTCTTCTCTTGCTGTGCGTGTGTTGTCACCCGCTGGCTCTAGCTGGAAAAGGATGGAGGTAAAAGTGCAAGAGAGAGCAAAGTTAGGAGTGGAAAAAGTGAATGGTAAAGCCAAGAAAGAGGAAGAAAGGGGTTGGACTAGATGACCTTTAAGGGTCCTTTCCAATTCATAAGATTCCGAGGGGGTGTAAAGGGACAAACAGAAGGGGATGGAAGTAAAAATCATAGTTGGTGGCTCCCATTGGGGAGCTGGAGTGCGGCGCTGAGGGATGAGTTCCTAAATCAGAGCCAGCTGGCAGCACAGGGAGCTGTGATCCCAGAGATGAACGGGCTTTGGCTGAGCGCTGCTGGTAGTGGGGCTGGGATACAACAGAGCTCCCGACCTCCTATTTATTTATGTTTGTTCCGCGTGCATGTGTGTGTATGTGTGTATATATATATAAAATCTAACAAATTTCTAACCCATATAAATCCAATTACCCGTGTTTTGCCTGCAGGGAGCGAGGGAGATTAATGTTTGGTATTTTGGCAGGGATGTAAAAAGAAATAGGTGGTAATAACAATGAAGGCTCGTAAAAAGGAGCCGATGGCCATGTCTGTGCCCTGGGTGAGGGCTGTGAGTCTGGTGGGCAGAGGGACAGGGAGCAGCGGGGCATCCCTGGGTACACTGGGAGAGGATGAGCAGTTGGATCTGGAGCTGTGGGGTGGCTCAGCAGGGAGATGTGCACGCTGGGATCTGATGGCTGTGCTGAGCCATTGCTGATGCTTCACCCCCTGCATCACCCATAGGCATCACTCCTCCCTTGGCTGTGACACTCAGGATCCCCACCATCACCCTCTGTCCCCCTCTCAGTAGGGCGCTGCTCCCTCCCCGGTCACCCACAGTCACATATTAATCACAGTTCAGATATTGTGTCCCTACAGCGCTTTCTGCCTCCTCGGCCGGCTCTGCATCAGGCTCCTTGCTCTCCCTTTATTACTACCACCAGTTTTATAACCCACTTTATCAGATGACTTTTTTCCTTTTTCTTTTTTTCTTGTCTAAAAAGAGCATAACCCGCGAGCAACTCATCATTTCAGAAAGAGGGAGAGAGCCGTGAGCAGAGGAGAAAGCCTCCATGCTTGCACCTTAAATGAAGAGGCTGCTTTACGGCGTGGTTGCATTTAATTCAATCAAGGCAGTTAAAGCAGAGATTTAAGGTCCTTTGTGCGCTCGCAGGAGTTGCTCTGATGCAGCAGCAGGTAGAGGGAAAGATTAAACCCATTTCCAAGGAGACTTGAAGTAACTGTTAGAAGCAGCCAGGCCTGGGGCTTGCTGCAGCAGTGCTACGTTGGGAAGCTGTTAGCATTCACATCACATCTCATCTCTCCCTCTGTCACCCTCCCCACTCTTGCTCCTTATTCCAATACACCCCTCTAAGTGGAATTGATTAGTTTGGATTTTATATTATTATTATTATTATTATTATTATTATTATTATATAGAACTGGGGGGAAGGCCGGTTTTAATTAGTGTTCTTAACTGTATGGTAATTAGGCCAGCTGGTCCCATCCCTGCCTGAGTCACCCTCTCCTCCCATGTTCCTGCAATGAGGCTGTTTGGACTTAATTAAAGTTGGGGACCTGGAGCTGGTGGAGCAGCAGGAGGCTTGCAGGGTTTCAGATGCTGTGATTGCTATGGGGGAAGCGGTGAGTTTCTCCCTCTGCCCATAGTTGGTGATGCTGAGACCGCGCACAGCAGGCACTGCTTGTCACCCTGCTCATCCCAGGGGGGTTCCAGCACCCCTGCTTTGCTGGGCTGAACTCCCAAGGCTGATGCATCACTCAGGCTTCACACCCTGCTTTGATGCAGGGGGCACCCATGGGCCTTTCTCATCTCTAATTTCAGCATTTGTGCCAGCAGACAGCGCTGCCAACAGAGCTCAAATGCAACCCAAGCGGGAGCTTAACGAGCTTCGAGAGCTGTCCGGAAAGTTATCCTGACACCAAGTGACAGACTCTCAATTGATATCCTCCAGAGACTTGAAACTCACTTCTGTGAGATTTCCAAAGCTGGTTTTGTTTCCTACCTGAAGGATCCTTTATGTGCCACGACACCTCCCTGCCTTGCTTCATTTGATGTCCCTGCTGCAGTGGGTAAACCCCTGTGAGCACAGTGGAACTCTTTGGGGCGTTGCTCTGCTTTTTGTGCTCACTGATGGTCCACATGGGGATGTCCAGAGAGGAGCACAGTGCATTCACTATAAGATCTGCTTGCTTTTCCTTCCCATTGCGCACTGCAGGTTGATTGATAGTTGTTCCCACTGGGGTTTATGCTGTGGCCCTGTCCCTGTTTAATGACAGCCTGAGGTTGGGTCCATTATCCTGCATGGGGATCAATGCAAACTTCAGCCCATGCATCTCTATTCTGATCCATTTTCCTGCATGCAGATGGGTGTCTTGGGGCATCCCACCTCTCTACCCCAGGGCTGATGTCCAGGGCTCCCAGTGCCCTGATATCTATTCCCCCATAGCAGAAGACTCAGGTCTTCATCATGGGGCTGCTCAGGGCTGTGTGCCTCTGCAGCTCACACCCAAAAGTTATCTTCTAGACCAGAACTCTTTGTGATTAAGCGCCAAGTTAATAATACAAGGGAATGTGTGACGGTTATTAAAGTTTAACAACTCTGTCTGTCTATCACCTAGCTGTTAAATCTTTATATGCCTTAAATAATCAATTGATGTTTAATTAGCATACAGTACCATTGCTGGCTTCCTAAATCTATAATGATAAACCAAGTTACAAGTTATTGGACATTAATTACTAGCTGATGATTAGAAACAGCAAGACATTTACCAGCCTCATCCCAGATATAACACGGCGTGTCCGCCGCGCGCTGCAGATCTCAACCATGCTCAATGTTTCTTAATAATCAATGGGTGTTTAACATGCAATATTTGTCTAATTAGCACTAAATTAAATCCTCATTGACAACACTTCAGGGTAAGAGATCTGCATCAAATATGATGGATTAGACACAGAAAGGCTGTTCTGGTTAGCGGAGATGGCGCGTGTCATTTGCTCTGCTTGTCATGGGTGTCACATGGCTCCATGTCAGTGTCACCCTTGTCCTGGGGGCTGGGAGTGATGCCTTGATGCTGGGCTGCCAACCCTGGGACCCCCAGTCCCTCTGCTCTGTGCTGATGTGTGTCTATAGCTGTAGATGTGGTACTGAGGGAGCTGGTCAGTGGGCATGGGATTGGGTGATCTTGAGGTCTTTTCCAACCTTAGTGATTCTACCACCTGTGGGACCCTCAAGGAGCTGTTAAATTGCCCCATGCTGGGAGATTCACAAATGCAGGATGACAATCCGACTTGTCCCTGTCTTCTTTTCCATCCTGCATGCTTGGCTTACAGCTTTTGAGGTATCTTTGCTGCCTGTCTGTGTGATGTGGATGGATGCTGCAGCATCCAGCCTGATTTCCCATCAGTGATGCAGGGTGTGGGGTGGGAGCAGCCCCAGCTGTCACCTGGGGGTGAGTGGAAGAGCCCCATAAGGGCGGTTTGTAGGGGTAGTGCCGTGCTGTGGTTTGTCAGCAGACGTGGAGGTTGTTTTGTGAGAGCAGCGGGATGGATCTCATGGCCTGCGGCTCTTTCTGGGAATCAGCCTGCCCTTCACACTCAGCGTGGATGTAATTAACTGTGCTGATAGGATGTTATGCCAACAGCAAAGCAGAAAACACCAGAAAATGAATCAGAAGCAATGCCGGGGCTGCTCGGCGTGCCGTCTCCTGCTGCACGGCATATGCATGGGCAAGCTCTGACAGAGGGCATGGTCAGTGCCTGGAGGGGAGCAATACAGCACGGGTGGGGTTTGGGGATGCTCCCTGCAGTAGCTCCATCGCTTTGCTTTAGCTGAGCTGCTCTGTCTGCATGCAAGTGAGACGGACGCTCCCTGGGAGGTGTTCCTCTCCTTGATGTTGAATGTACAACTTCTATATCCCACGAGCTGATCCTTGGTTGTAACTCGCTGTTCTTTCTCTACCCCCACCCTGATGCCCAGGTCCTGCAGAGTGGGATGGGTGCCTCACCCTGCAGGATCTGGGAGATGAGAAAGAAGGCGAACAAATAAAAATGACTTCCAATTAGCAATTGAAATTGTTCTTAAAAGAATTTGCCTATTCTGCAAGGAATGTTTGGTAATTGATAGCAATTTCTGGCAATTAAATACAAATTAATTCGTGCTACTGAGGAGCAGTTTATTTATGGCTCTGTATTTATGGGCACTCCCTCTCCTTAAAAATGTCGTCGTGGCTTTTGATAAGTAATTAGAGTTTACTGAATAATTTCCCAATGTAGGTATGAATTTTAAGTAATTTTTACTCCCAAACAAGCTTTTCATTGTACTGCTGGGTGAGGGGCTGTCAGCATTGGCAGCAGTGTTACCCCAGGCTGGGACAGGCGCTGTGCAGGCAGAGCTGCTCACTGCCCAGGCTGACTTGCAGAGGTGGGTACATCTGTCGTATTCCTGCAGTTATGGACATCCCTGTTCACTTTGTAGCAGATGAGATCACTGTATGGTGTGTAATGCTGTTCCTAAGGCTCTCAGTGATTGTATTTAGGGGTGCTGGGGGTGGGGGATGTTGCTTTTATCAGGTGGGAGGATGAGCCTGAGATGCACAGGACAATAATTAACCCTCCTGTGTAGGAGCAGTCCCACCTTCAGGTTATAGATTGAGTGTTATTTGTGAGCTTGGGCCTTTTCAGGATCTCAGAGCTTTCCAGACCTGTGGTTGCCCCTTTCCCCTTTGCCAGCTGTTGGTTCCTCTCTTTTCTTCCAGGGCTGTGTGGTCCTCTTGTGTCACTGCACCGCCTGCTCTGCCTTGTTTCTGTTTCATTATTGAGCTTGATTAAATGGTGCTTATATGGCCAAGGGTTGGGAAAACACACAAAGGGACTTTTCTACTCATCTGAGGCACTTAGATACCGCAGAGACAGATGCTGAAGGGATGGAGAGAGACGGAGTTTGACATTGCGGCCACAGTAATGAGATGGAACCCATTAGGGCAGCGTCCTCCTGGGGTCCAGATGCCTCCGAGGAAAAGAGAAGGTAGAGACAGAGCCTCAGGAGCAGGGAAGGGCTCCCTCTGAAGGAGACAGAGAGCGAATTGGACAGCTGTCCTGTCCTTGAGCTGGGGATGGCTTGCTCTGAAATGTGGTTTAGCAGGAGATAAGGTGGGGAGAAAATGCGGGTGAGGAGGTTTTGACCTCAGCATCTCCTTCTGTATCTCATTTCATAGAGCCTGTGAGTCATGCTGTTGGCGTGCACGGAGCTGGATTTAGCATTATCTGGTGGGTGATCCAGCAGCTGTAACATCAGTCTGTACATGGGCTGATGCTAAGAAAGGGCGCTGCTCTTATCACCTCTCCAAGAGGGAGGGCAGCATCTCGTAGTCTATCAGCTCAAACTTATCTTTAGTTGTTCTTGCAAGTCTCTCATAGCTGGGAAAGGCTGCAGAAGAGTTGGTGACTCCTATTGCAAAGGAGCTGGGCTGGGCCGCAAGGTCTGTGCAATGGTGCAAGGATGCTCTCTTAGCAGAGACAGGCATGGGGATGATTTTGAAGGGCGAGCAGCAACTTCAAACCAGCACCTTTATGGTCTTGAGCTCTCCTTTCTGGCAGTCTTAGCTGAGATTCCACAGCCCAATTATTTCATGCCATGCTGGAGGAGCACGCAGCTTTCCTCCCTGCCCATCTGCACACCTCGGAGCGTGCTTCACTTCAACGCTTTCCTTCTACACGCTCCCTGCTGCTGCTGGGGTCTGGGGCACAGCAATAGCTTTCATCTCCTCTCCTTTCTTGTAAGGAATCAGAGCTGGTGGCGTTTGGCCTCTGCACTACAGGTCTGTGGTTTGTTAGGAGCTGTTTGCTCCGTGCAGCGGGGATGCTGAGGACCCTTTGGATTAATCATCTGCCTGACAGCAAGGGATGAGACCCGGCGACCCAGCAGGTGCTCCCCAGGAGCTGTGTGACAGCCACAATTCACCCTGTGATCTGAGCTCGCTGGTGTCTGAATACGGAGATCTTAGGAGATTGTTGAGACTTTTAACTGCGGTCTCTGATGGCTCCGCTCTCCCTTCCGGCAACTCCAAGACTTTCACTCGTGTGATTAACTTCACATCCAAAAAGTCACTGCCTCTGTGAAGCTTCAGGACTCAGCTGACTGCTTGAGTGCCCTGCAAGCCTCCGGCCAAGGGTCAGCAAGGCTGCTGCTGCCAGACAGCTCAAAGGCTCCAGGTTTGAAAGCAAGAGTACTTGTCTGCTCTTTGATGGGGGAGTGAAGTGCCTGCAGACTGCACGGGGCGCAAACAGGGAGCTGGGCAGCCTGAACAAATTTGCTCAAGATCTTTTTTGCACAGAGTGTGATCAGAGTCGTGGCATGCTCAGCATCAGGGACCCAGAGTGGCTCTATCTGGCCCCAAAGGCTGTGACCTGTGTGCTGTAGTGAGGAGGCTGGACCCGAGGAGATGGAGAGGAGGGAGGTGGGCCATCCAAATCCCTGCTAGAGCAGCCATGGTTAAGCTCCTGCAGCAGGATTGCTCAGCAGTGATTCATCAGCCCCGTGCTGCTAACAGGTTTGTTTTGCTGTCTGCGGTGCTAGACAGGGGTGGGGGATCAGCACTGCCTCTGTGTTATCCCCTGGGAGTGATGTTCTCAGAGTTCCAGGTGGCTCTGAAGTACCACTATGTGGACAACCACTGTGGCCAGAGCTGAGGTCTGAGATGTTGCAAGTCGATGCTGAAACCAGGGTGGGGGAGAGCAATGGTTGCCCTGCAGTGACAGCTCAGCAGCATCTCACTGACCACTTGTGGGGCTCTTTGGGGTTGTGCATACTCAGGATGCAGAAATCCCTTTGGTACTTCAGTGCAGATAGCTCAGACCTCCTCAGAAGCAGCCCTGGCCATTAGACAAACTGGATCTGTTAGGCTGAAGCTTCCATGTCCTCTTTGCTGATGGCAGCCCGTCCCTCCAACCAAATAAAAATTCCACGCACGGAGCTGGTTAAAAACATCAATTAGCTCTAAAACAATTATTATTTTTTCTTTGAAATGCCATTTTATATATGCACTAACACAACACAATAATCCTGGGTTATTTAACAGAGCATTTACCATGAAAACAGTCATTACTCTTTAAACGCTGCTGACTGTACAAGCCTCTTAACGTTAAACGGCAAGTGAGGCAGAAGTCTTGCCATCAAAATGCCACATTTAGAGGCACTGTCACCAGGATGCCCCTGTTTGCTCAATGCCCCCCCAGGCATTTCTGTGTTGGTGATGGGGTGATGGAGGGCACGGCTCTTTGCTCTCTTTGGCTTCTCTTTGGCTTCTCTTTGGGCCCCATCCATCCTGAGCACCTACATGGATGGGGCATCCACAGCATCTCAGGGCTGTAGTGCCAGTGCCTCGCCATCACCCAGTCCTCTGCCTTCATCTCAAGCTGCGGTAGCTGTTCTTTATCCAGCCTAAACCCGGTAGATTGAGCTCATTTAATATTGTCTGTAGGGCCTATCACGCCGCACAGATAAAGCCAGTTTTGCTGTTAAGTCAATAATGGATTTTGTGGAAAGTTCTGCTTTCCCTCCCCGTTCGTGGTTCTGGGGAATTCTGCTGGATGTGTGTTATTTACTTACTTATTAGACCTCTTCTCAATACCTGGCACGAGCCCTAGGGAAGCAGGCAGAAATACCATTCTCAGGCAAACCAAAGCCTTTGGTTTAAGCAAAATAGTTGTGTTTAAAGATTAATTTAAGATGCTTTAAAAATTGAGCGAGACCATACATTTTTAATATTGATTGATATTATTATAAAAGATTCAGCTGCAACTCTTCTCACCAGGACCTCTCTTGGCTCTCAGACGGAGCGTTTGTCTGCCAGGGATGGGGTTTGGTTATTTTTAATCTCTGAGACTCCACTCCTGTGAGATTTATGGGAAGCGTCGCATCATGTCTGGCACTGCAGGGCTCCCTGGGCACCGGGCTGGGATGTGCTTGGTAGAATCATAGAATGGGATGGGTTGAAAAGGACTGGATTCATCGTCCAGTTTCAACCCCCTCACCATGGGCAGGGTTGCCAACCATAAGATCAGGCTTATTGTGGTGGCTGCGAGGGGAAGGGATGGCGTATCTAATTCCTGTAGCATCCCAGGGCTGGGAGCAAAACTCCTTCCAGTAAACTGGAAGCACTGTTGGATCGCCTCTAAGATCACCAAGCCCTACCATCAGCCCATCCCCACCATCCCTCAGTGCCACATCCATCTCCTCCTTGAAAACCCCCAGTAATGGTGACTGCAGGGCAGGGAGACAAAGCAGCTGCCCCAGCCCTGGAGGAACTAAATCTGCTGCCAAGGAGTAATTCTCCAAATCGCATTTATTTCATGGCCGTGAAAGGTCACAAAGTGAAGGGAAACAAGAACTGTATTCAATTAGACAATTCGATCAAAATAAATCTGTCAAGATGGCATTCCTGCTGAGGAATCAATTGGCTTGGAAAATGAAGGCAGCAGCTGCTGCTGTTGTTATTATTGTTGTTATTATTATTATTTTAAATTAGCTCCAGTACCTGACATGAGTACCTGAGTTGGAGTGCCTGAGCGGTTCACATCATCTATCACTCTTATTAGATATTAATATATCCTCCTCCGCCTCGCTGTTAGTGCCCTGTTAATAGCCAAGTGGCCCCAGAGTGTTTGCTGGGAGGTTGATGTGAGCGATCAGTAATGAGAAGGGATGGCGGGGCTTTGTTCGGGCAGAAGGTTAAGGAAAATAGAGAGAGAGGATGCAAGTGAGTGCATGGCTCAAGCTGGCATGGGAGCATCGTGGGTGAGAAAAGGTGGGTGAATGGAAAGCTCTTTTCTGGGTCAGTCTTTGGATCTTTTCCCCAAAGAATGGGGCATCCCAAAAGATGATGGCATGAGCTGAGAGGGATGGGGCCGCCGACCCACTGGGTTTGTTGAAGATGAGGAGAGGTGGATTGATAAGCACCATTAGGGAATAAATAATTACGCAGGGGAAGAAATCCTCCTGTCTGAAAGATTGCAAAGCCTATGGGGTCCACTCCATCATCTGAGCTATTTAAAACGTGACTTAATAGCACACTGGAGAACACAGCAGAGAGCTGGGCAGGGGTGGGTGTAGGGCTGTGTGCAGACTGCTGCCCCACTGCCTTTATGGGATGCTCCTGCATCCTTCTCCCCTGCCCATCCTGGTGCAGCCTGGGTAGTGGGTTCATTAATTATCAGGCACTGCCTGTTTTTGGCAGCTCTGTAGCTGGGTCTGGCTGGGATCGTGTGGCTGTGCTGCAGAGGACCAGGGATGGCAGCTATTGCGTCCTCCTCCTCCTGTTGCTTGCATTTTTATTGACTGGTGATGACAAACTGGTTTATGGACAGATCTTTTATACCCGCCAGGACTCGGCAGTTATTTTGAGATGATGCTTTGCCTCAGAATCTTCCTTCCTTCATCCTTCATAAATCTTAAGCAAGGCTGCTGCATTCAGACCGAGCTTAATATTCCTCTTGCAGATCTCTGCACCAAAATGGCTGCATTGGAGCAGGGAGGTGCGCGGATTCCTCTCCACCCCACCACTTTTAAAGGGCAGTTGTGAGCCTTGGTGTCTGTAGAGGGGTGAGAGGACCTGGGATGGGGTCAGTGGTACCTTAGGGCTGTCCCACATGGGAATCCAGTGCGTGGACATCAGTCTCCTTCCAGCAGGTGGTGTGCAATGGTTTCAGCATGGATTAGGTAGAGAAGGCTGAAGGAAAGCAATGACAAAAAGATGGGGTAAAGAAAGAAGAGTGAGGAGGAGATAGAAAAGGAGATTTATTGTGGGGCCGTGTGTTGCTGTTGTTGGCTTTTTTTTCGAGTAGAAAGCAGAGGAGAAAGAGTCCAGCCCCCTCATTTCACCTCTCCTACACTAATGCACTCAGTTGCAAAGGACAAATCCCATTCTCTTGGCCTTTCTCCTCTCCTCATTAACTCCAGTGACCTTGGGGCCGTGGTGAGAGCAAAGCGTTTATTCCAACAAAAGGATTATCAAAATAAATAAGCAGAGTTTTCACAAAAGGTCACGTCCCTCGCAAGCCCAAGCAGAGGCAAAAACCTCTGTGCTCAGCTGAGTTTGGGCTGCTTTCTCTTCCCAAAGCCTGGGGTAATGAATCCTGCTGGCTGTCACCTCGCCCACCAGCATCACCTCCCCACTGTCACCACAGCAGCCCTGCAGAATGTATCCTGGTGAGTGTGGGGAGCTGGCTGATGCTGGAAGCATTGGAGGTGTGAGAAGGGGGGGTGGGTGTTGGTTCTTCAATGATGAGAAATGGAGTGACCTATGGAAACCCTATGGAAACAGGTGCTCACCTGTGCATGGGCAGCGGGGTGGGCAGAGCATCTCCCTAAAGGTGGGGAGCCAGGCAGAGCTGTGCAGGGGGTGGGTGGAGGAATGTGAACAAATAGGAAGCCATGTATATGAATGCATTGTGTGTGTGTGTCCGTGCACGTGTAGTATAAGTTATGTAGTGTAGTATAAGCCGCAAAGCTCGTTGCTAATATCTGACATTGCAGAAATTGCTGATTTATGGTCTCTCAGAAACTATCCCTCTAATTTTGCTGTTGCTCAGGACCTCTCCCAGCTCTGTTGTAGCACTCAGGTTTTGTTCAGGTCCATCGGGGACACATTCTGCCCTCAGCTGCTCACCCAGCACCTTCTGCACCAGATGGTTCTTCCTTCCACCCTTCTGACAGCAAACAAACCCATCTCTCAGGTGCTCCCGCTTTCAGTTTCCCTAAAAGAAAAAAAGACAAGGAAAAAAATAGAAGCATCTTTGGCTGGCATGAGCGCGTTTGGTTGCTCACAATCTGCCCTGTCGCAGCCTGTCAGCAGCAGGCAGCCCTGGCTTACAGAAGTTCTGAAAAGCAAGCACTGAGCTGCTGCCAGCAGAATACCTGTCTGCTGCAGGAACAGAGCTGACTCACCGCTGGAGTCCTCCTCACATTGCGGGGTGCAGAGGCTGAAGGCAGCATGTTTGGGATCTGAGCCGGCTCGGCTGCTTGCTGCTTCCCTCCTGTTCCTCGCAGCTCTGTGCAGCTGGGAGAAAGAAAAAGCACCTGCCTTCAGTGCTGCTGCCCGAGTGAAGTGTTAGCAGGTTTTATTCTCCCTCCTGTCTCCCTTTTTCACACCTGTGCACCGCAGAAGTGTCTGCGATCATCACATGCCCCGCGAAAAGCACCCGGAGCGTTCAGCTATTGGAAAGGAAGAGCGGAGGATGTGATTGGAGACTGGCAGCCTCCCCCTGTCTTTCATCCCTTCTCTTTGACATGATTTAGCATCTCAGAAGTTGTAAAGAGCAGCTCTCTTTGTGTAGGTGCACCTGCTCCGTGTGCGCGCAGGTGGGCGGTGTTGTTGTCACTGAGAAATTGGTGAATAATTTACCAAGCAACCGGAGAGAGCCATAAAGCTTTAAATTATTAAAATGCCTCTCTGTTTGGAGGAGAGATGCTGGAGGTGTTTGCTTTGGCTGTGGGTTCTGCCTTGGACATGAGCCGGCCGGAGCAGGAGCGCCTTGAGAAGGAGCGATGCTGCAGACAGGCTGCTGGTGATGCACGGGCAGACGGTGCAGCAGCCAAATAAATAAATAAGGAGATCCAGATAGGCAGCAGAACGATGCCAACAGCCTTCATGATTTAAGCTGGAGACATCTTTCCTTGGGAAAGAAAAATTAATGACCTTCCGTTGCATTGCCAATAAATGGCGTTTTCTTGCCTTGCCTCCCTCCATTTACCTGAAGGCAGAGGAGCTGCAACTCTGTCCCTTCTGTTGGTGAGTGCAGCAGCAGCTTGGCCCCGTGTGAGCACCAGGTACCCAGACTCCAAGCTGGAGTGATTGGTTGGATATAAGGAAAGGGTTTTTAGCAAGGAGGGCAGTGAGGCACTGGCACTGAGTGCCCAGAGAGGTGGTGATGCCCCATCCCTGCAGATACCCAGGATCAGGGAGTGGGGCTCTGAGCATTGATGGAGCTGTGGTGTCCATGTGCACTGCAGGACGTGGGACCAGACAGCCTTTGAGGGTCCCTTACAACTCAAACCATTCTGAGATTCTATGTGATATGGATCTATATGATACGGAGGAAGCCAGGGCCCCTGTCAGTTTGCATCAAGCATTGGGATGCTGTTGCATTTTGGATGATGGCAGTGCAACAGCCGAGCATGAACCAGCGCTGAAGCAGAGCTGAGCACTTTCATTTGAGAGGTTTAGTGTTCTTCTCTGCCTTTTTTTTCTCCCCTTTCAAGCATGCCGAGAGCAGGGAGTTAATTTTGGAAGCATCACTTGTGCAAGGATGTTTCTGGCAGGCTCGGGGTTGCTAAGTGTAGCTAAGTGCCTCGAGCATCCGTAACTGTTCTGCTCCTTGTTTTTCTCCCCAAAGAGAAACTTTCTGGAGGGAAAGAAGCAAGTGAGTGCAATCAGCCGTGCTAAGTAATACCGTAGGGTGCTGCAGAAGGGTGCCACATACACTGATGCATGGGGGCTTGTGCAAGTGCCTGTGTTGGTTGCTTCCCCCTCTTCTTCCCCTTCCCTTGGCCTAGGATTTGGGCAGGGCTCTGAGCGTTGAGCTGCTTTGAACCTTTGCCCGAAGTCTTTCCTCCAGCTCTGCATCTGATCTCCTCCGTATCTGTTTGCTGGCATCTTTTGAGCTGCAAAGGGTTTGGAGCTGGGGTCAGGCAGAGCCAAGCTTCCAAAGCATTCCAAAGCATTCCAAAGCATTCCAAAGCTTCCAAAGCAAAGGTGGGATCGCTGCAGTGCTTGGCCTGAATCAGCTGCACCCAGATGGGATGTGCAAGGATGAGAGATCCAAGCCTCAGCCTCAGCAGGAAGCACCACCACGTGCAGGTACTGCTGTCTGATCTCCATTATTCCCACCTGCTCTGGGGTGTTTGGTGTGCACCGAAGAACCTGCTCTGGGATGGGCTGGTGTGAGGTGATGGATGCCATTGAAAGCTATGGGTGAATCAGCTCATGTCTGGGGCGATACGATTTGTCTGTAATGCTTTCAGGAAGGATTTTCTTAACTGTTTAAATCGGGTAAATTGCAAATTACTTAACAGCGTGTTTCTGAACGAGGTATATAAAGAACGCTCCGAACCCTCTAAGTGGTTTTTAACAAATACAGATTTCATTTTCTATTAGGATCTCAGAATTGGTTTCCGATGTGGTTAATGCCGCTTGTTGTAGCTGTTTAGAGTCGTGTTGCTCTAAGTGTAGGAGCCAGCCCTGAGCTGTGCGTGCTAAATCCCAGAGCTGCTTCAGTTTAATGGCTGGGCTCTTTCCATGGTGCCTGGGTCGGTGGGTTATGTATGTGCTGGGCTGACAAACATTGCCAGGAAAGGGTCAGTCGTGTCCTGAAGCAGCCTGCATACCCCAGCCAACAGAGCAAAGCAGATCCCCTCTCCTTTCTGCCTTCCAGCTCCCCAATACTAATAGCAAACTCCAGCTCCTGAGACCACCCTCCTGGAAGCTTATTTATATCTCTGCTCGGTGTTGATTCAGCTGCCTTGCAGCCAGTGCTCAAAATACAGGAGCCCTTACAGAGATGAGAACCTCCCCACACCGCTCCTGCCCCTCTTGCTTCTTTTCTGTTGAGCGGCTGTTCCCATCCTGCTCGAATCAAAGAGGAGAGGAGAAAAGCACGACAGGTGCCTCCTCGGCCTTTCCAAATATCCCACCGTCGGCACATTTGTATTAGATATTGATTTCTGTTTAATAGAATAAGCCAGGAGAAATCACACTCTTTGTTGGCGTTCAAAGGATAAACCATAAAAGCCATTAAGAAGTACTGTAAGCGGCGGGATGATTAATGAGACTTTAGGTGCATTCTACTGACTGCTTCCAGATAATGTCTTTGAAAGATCCTGTTGCTTCTGGCTGCAATTCAGAGCTATTTATTTGCAAGGTGAAGCTCAGAGGAGCGATGCTCCAGCGTGAGCCCGATGCCGTTATGAGACGAACTGGATGCTCCCAATCCCAATTGGGCCCAACTGGTGGGTTCAGAAGGACGTGTTTCCCCCCATCCCCATCCTCTCTGTTAAGAGATATATTCCTTCTCCTCTGCCATGGAGGGATGGGGTGTGCATTCGCCTTCATTGCTTACTCATCCCCATCCCTTTCTCCCAGTCACGCTGCAGCAATCAGCAGTATGGCCATGACAGGGCAGGGGATGGAGGCAGGGATTTGCTGCCGAGGGAGCTCTAGCTGCAATAGTTTGTCATCAGGAGTAATAATAACCAAATGATGATTGGCAAAGTGGCATTGGGGGGGGTACTGAGGATATGATCCAGAGCAGCAGAAGGGATAAGGAGGGGGTAATATCCCATCTTCTTGCTTCCCCCTCTCCTGTGTCCTTTCTTTGTTTTACACTCCACTCTCCCAATCCCTCATTTTCCTCTCTCAGATCTCTCCTTTCCCATGGCTGGGCTTTTCAGCCTCTCCCTGGGGCCCTCCGCTCCGCCAGCCCTTCCTGCAGCTGATTTATCGCCCTTGCCAGCTCACTTGGAGGAAATCAGTGCCGTTTTCAGCTCTTCCAAGATACAGACACAGCCTCTGGGTGCTGTGGGCACAGCAGTGGGGTGCCCAGAGGTGTTTAAAGGGGCGCAGTGCTCACCGGGTTCATTCTCAGCACCGCAGTCAAGTGCAGCAGTTTGTGCCTGTAATCTCTCCCGTGCTTAGAGGCGAGTTTTATGGTCTCTTGGCTTGCTGCATCCTTGCTGCTGAAGATTTAGCAAATCCTTTAATCTCTCTCTCCTTCCTCAGTTTCTCCAGTTGCTTAAGTGAGGATAATGAGCCATAACTAACTTGCAGGCTGTCAAGGGAGTGGTTTAATTAGAGGCTGATCTTGCAAGGTGCTGTGGGACTGCAGTATCGGGGTGGTAGGGGAAGGCAGGATCAGGCACTGGGGGCTTAGGAGCTGTGAGACATTTGGCTGCATAAGTGCTTGGGAGAATGACCTCCTGGGGGATGCAGGGTCCTCAGACCTTGAGGGATCAATGGCAGTGATGGGGAA
This sequence comes from Coturnix japonica, assembly GCF_054131305.1. NCBI lineage: Eukaryota > Metazoa > Chordata > Aves > Galliformes > Phasianidae > Coturnix > Coturnix japonica. Next base: position 5,135,164 of record NC_140696.1, read on the forward strand.
CTGCAGAACCATGGGTCCCTCTTTCCTTGGCTGTCCCTTTGCTTCCTGTACGCGTGGGGTTAATGGCCTGGTGCATCTGCCAGCCGCAGGGCTTCCCAGCACTGCGCTTCCAGGAATAGAGTTCTGGGTTTGCGGCGCTGTCGTAAATCCAGAGGAGAAAAAGAGAGAAGGAGGATGAGGGAAATGAGCTCCTTTCAGCCATCTCTGGTATAAGCTGATCAGATATGGAGGTGTCTGTTGGAGAAGGCAGGAGGTGAGGTTGAGCAGATGGATGCTCCTCAATCGCCTTGTGGTCTGCAAGAGGCCACTGGGGCACCTGAGCCACTTTTTGCCCTTCCATCAACCCCTTCCCTCTTGTGTAACCCCATGAAGAGCCTCCTTCCTGCCCCATTGCAGTGCTCAGTGCTTTCTTAGGATGCTCCCCAACCTTTATATCCCTGGGGGACACCACTGCTGTACTCAAGGCCTGTTGTCAGACACAATCTGCATCTGCTGGGGGGGCTGTGTTTCGTTCTCTGCCTTGGTGGTTAGTTGTGATGCTGGAGGCACTGTGGGTGTGTGTTTTGCTGCCCCCAGATCTTGTGGCTGGAGCTGAGCACATCCTGCAGGGCTGTGTTTTGGAAGATTAGCTGACGCTGGAGCAAGCAGCATGCACTGCCTTCCCTGTCTGTTTGCCTCCACCACTCCCTTAACAAATGCAATTATATTTGTCTCGCACCATCTTTTTTCTCAAGATGAGCCCATGCTGACAAGTGCTTTGAGCCCCGTTCTCTCTTCCCCTGCCAAAAATCCGGCAGCATCAACAAAACAAACAGGCAGAAGCAAACTGCTTCCATCTCATCCCTAACAACCGACTCCGGCACTGCTTTATTTCTGGCTGCTTTCTTTGGCAGTGGGGTCGCATGAGTTGGACTCTGCCTCCTTTCCCTTGTCCTAGTTTTCTTTATTTCTGCCCTTTTCCACGCATGCACATCTGTGTGTATAGAGCAGAGCATGCAGCACATCCTGCAACACTGCTGCTCCAGACCATGCAGCACTGTTGCATGCAAGCTCCATGAGAGCCCGGTCTCTTGAGCCCTGTCTGCCTGCACTCCAGTGGTATTTCATACAAAAGCCTTTGAGAAGCAAAGAAACCCTTGAAAATCTCACCCCAGAGTGACCTTTTTTCCCCCCCTTTTTCCTTGGGCAGGCAAAGGGCATCGTGTGACCCGTCCACTCAATCCTGTAAATCGTTCTTATGGACGTGTGTAATATCAGAGAGAAATACTTCATCCCTTTAAGGAGAAAGATAAACAGTTTTGCTCGTCATTATACAGTTTCTAGGATGGAAAGCGCAGTTGGTGTTGACAAAGCTTAAAAAGGAAGGGGGGAAGAAAGAAAGAAAACCCCAACCCGAGATGCTGAACTCTCCCCAAACAACTTTGCCTTTGATATTTGCAGATGTGTCACTTGTTCCTTGTTGGATTTAGTGTGAGCTCATAGTGAGTGCAGCCAGGTTCAGTGCTGGGATCCCTGTCTCCAGGCAGGCAAGGTCACACTGCATGAGCCTGCATGTGTTGGGGCTGAGACATGGATGTTAAATCCATGTTAAATCTTACAGGTCTTTTCCAACCTTAAGGATTCTATGATCGTTCCATAACTGTCCAATTCAAAGCATCCCTGTGGGATTTTGCATAGGAGCCCCTTCAAGTAGATGGTTTATCACTCACAAACTCCCTTCCCATCAGCTAGGATTGATTTCAAGACGTGAACTCTGGATTCTTCTGTGGACTGTTGTTGGCTGTGCACTGTTGCCTTTTAAAGTGCTATGAGAGCTGCAGGCGTGTGAGGCCTTGTCTTTTCCCATTGAGATACTTTCAATTTTTCCCCTTCCTGGGTTTATTGCATTCGAGTTGTGCTTTACCCCTTTGAAGAATAGATGCACTTTAGCCACAGAATTTCATCTCGAGGTGTAGATCCACACTCAAAAGAGGGAAGCATTCACTGCGTTTTATGTTCTGCCTGTTAGAGAGTTGGACCCAAGCTGTGAAATTCAGATGTAAATTCCTCCTAAGCCTAGCGACTGCCAAGCATGGTTTGATCACCCAGCTTTTAAGCTAAAGAGCACCAGTGCCTGGAAAGGGAAGCTTGGGAAGCATTCCTTAGTGACAGGAGAGGCTGTTGGCTGTGATCACTTCTGCATCCGGAAAACCAACTGGGGTAAGCTTGGCACATCCTGGAACATGCCACAATCCTCCCATTGCTATGAGTGTAAATGCTGTATGAAGTTGGGCTTGCAAAGGCTGTTTCTGCCTCTCTCTCTCTGCTAAAAAAGACACTGATGTAAAATAAATGATAAGGATAGGCTTATCTACAGATCATGGATCTACAGATCATGGGAGACAGTTGGGAGCCTGGTGGGAAAACAGACCCATAGGTTGCACTGTCCTCACTCAGAAGGCATCAGAATTGAAAGGCTTTGTCCCCTTTTTGTTCTCTGCTTTTGCTTTTGGCAGGGCATAGTAAGGGGGAGCAGGGTGGTAGTAGCACCCCTTCTGCCATTCCTTGTGTTTACTGAGGGGTTGAGATGAGTTTGTTCTCTTTTGTGCAGATTGAGATCTCCGAGCCTCCTAGGGTGTATGGCAGGGCTTAATAATAACGGATGAGTCAGGTCTTCAATATTGCACGAAGGTACCAGGCTTAAATAATACATGATGCAAAATTAGTCAAGGTATATCTGAAGGGAGGGATGGACACGAGCACAGGAGCAGCGGCAGCAATAGAAATGAATTTGTGTCTAAGTAAGAGGCAGAGAGAGTTCTCTATATATTGTTCCTCGTTCTTTAAACAGTATCATTTGTTCTGAGGTTTCGTGTTCAGTGATGAAGAGCTGTCCATGTACCACGAAGGTGTGAAAGACTTCAGTTGAAGTCTTGGTGCTTGTTGGGGAGAAGAGGGGAGGAAAGGTGGATAAAGGCAGCGTCTTGTGTGCAATAGGTGCAAAATGAAGCTGGGCTCTGGGATGGGAGATGTCTGAGGCATAGCACAGCGTTTCTCTGTCCCGTTATTCATCCCTTTCCTACCCTGGGCTGTGCTCATCCAGCCTTGAGCTTCCATTGCTGTTCATGTATGAGGAAGGGGAGAGAAGCAGGTGGGCGTCAGCTTGATGCTCTGCAGTTTGGTGCTCTTTTGAAGCACTAAAAGCCAAGCACGAAAGCTTACGGGCAGCTCAGCAGCCTTGTGGACTGAGATGTTGGTTGTCCTTTGGCTTTCAGCAGGCCCTGGCTCTCTGATTCCAATGCAGATCTTGGCTTGAAGCCTCCCGGCTTCCCTCTCAACAAGAGCTCTGTTTAACCTTTCCTCTTGTCTGCAGAAAGCACATCGCATTAGCCCACGCACACAGATGGAAAATTGAATGGGATCTTTGCCCTTTTCCTTCTTCTAACGCGACGACTCAGGGATCCCCCACAAAGGCTGGATTTCCCTTACGAAGCGCTCGGTGGCAAAAGACATGCAAGGTAATTGGAAAAGTAGCCAGGTTTGAGATTAAAGTTGTTCCATCAGCTGAGACGTGCGTCGGAAGCTTCCCCTCCGGCTGATTTACATAATGCTCCTAACCATTTCAGGAGGAGTGTTGGGAATCCCATAATGCAAATAACCCCCGAGCCTATATAATCAAATGCCTTTACCTGATCCGGGATGAGTGCAAAAAGAAATTTGCCACATGTTTTACCCAGCTCAGCAATGTCTCCTCTGCAGACGGAATTGCTAACAATATTCCGACCTGTTGGAGCACAACATTGAAACGTATAGAAACAAGACCCGCAGCCACGTTCTGCAATTCAATCTTGTCTTTATTGCAGCAGTGGAGGTGTGCTGCATATTAGCGAGTGTTTTTTTCCCCTGACTAACCTTGGCTAGTTCTCATTACCAGTCCCCAGCTCTGCTGAGAGTTGGTCGGTGCGGGTCTTTCTCCCATCCCTGTGAAGGTGACAGCCCCCCTGTCCTGCCCGAGGATGGGGCAGCGATTCGAGATCAACCTCCAGCCTGAATTCCCACCGATGACCAAACAAACAGCATTGGGATGGATGTGAGGTGATGCACTTTACTGCCTCCGGGTGGGCACAGCTCCTCCACTAACTGATGTTCCTGCATTGACTTCAGCGTCTCTATGCAGATTTACCTCTGCTGAGGATCTGTGCTCTAATCCCTTCTTTTTTTCACTTTTATCTTCCAGAGGAGAACAATCTATCTCTTACCCTCTTGGTACTTTCCTTTCCATTCCTCGTTTGAATTATACAGAGGGTGCACTCGAGTGATTTTTAAATCTAAATGAAAATGTAAAGAACCCTTTACTGCAGCACCAAGTCCTACAATAAGGCAAATTGTTTAACTTCTACGCAGCCCCATCTGGCCCTAATTGATTCTTGTAACCCAACTGTGATTTCTAACATGTTCTAGTCAGAGAAATCTACCGGCACTAATTCAACACGGTGAGCGTTGATACGGCGTTTAATGCGACAATGAGATCAATTTTCCTTCTGAGTACCGCCCTGCCCGGCCGGGATGTGAAGGATGGTTCTGAGGATGGGAAAATACAGTTTTTCTTCCCTCCCTACCCCTCCCTACCCTTTTCTTTTCTCCAGTCCTTGTGTACCTGCAGTTCCCTTGGAAGTCCCATAGGATTCCCTCAAGGGGCAAAGATTAAAACCCCGTTAGATGAGTCTGTGCTCACCATAGCCCTGTTTGTGGACCCCGGAGTGTTTTGGCATTTGGATTCTCTGTGTGGTTGGGCAGAGGTTGAATCCCATCTCTCTGCAGTGACTTCCCTGCGCCTCGGCCCTGCTGTGCACAGCGGGGATGCAAGGGCTGTCATCCAAGGATGCTCTCACTCAGCATTACAACTTGTATCCTCTTGAGCTGTGCTAGGAATAGAAGGGTGCCTTTTCTCTTTTTCTTTCTCCTTCCCCTCCCCGGTCATCTAAAAATAGGGCATTTTTGGACATCCTTGACTGCTTAGCAAGTGGGGTGGGAGTGTGGGCCTCTGGGGCTGGTGCAGCTCTTGCATTGTGCCCTGATGGGAGTAGAACTGGCCGTAATTTCTCTATTGCTCTTTGGACATGCTAATGCTTATCTCCTTGCTCTACACCTTGTGTGTTGGTGGATTGGAAGCTGCTTACCCCGGTCACTGTGTTTTAAACAAGTGGAGATGGGATTGGAGTAAAGTCTGTGTGTGTAGGAGTGTATCTACAAGGCTGTTCTACTGGAGAGGTGATAAGCCATAGGGAGAAGCCATTGTGGAAGCAGTCTTCTTTGTGTAGGGGAGGTGTACCTCCCGTACCAATGCGAAAGCAATACTTTGAGGCATGGTGGTGGTGGAGCCAATGCTTCCCATGCCAGTATTGGGTGTCTCATCGCTCTGCCCACCCCATCCCCTCCCCTCCAGGAGGCTTTGCTTGCTGCCAGTGCTTGGTTGAGATGATGTAGAATTTTACAGCCACCTCTCAGTGCTGCAGTGCAGTGTGACTGGCAGGTGACAGGCTGCTTGATGGCAGTGACAGGCAGGAAGCCAGGCTCCGAATTAGAGATGACAGGTCCAGCCGGCACCACAGCATGTGTCGCTGCTCCTTAGCCATGCTGGGAGGAACGAGCTGCATTGCCAGCCTTGCTCAGGGCATGTCACTTGTCCATCAGTTGCATCCTTTGTTTCCCGTTCCATGTTGGATTTCCAATCCACCTATGGATGCCGTAGGAACAGTGCTGGCAGTGGCACTGCAGATACATTGCAAACAGCACTGCCTTGTCCAAGGAACATGCAGGCTCATCCTTCCAAGGACCGATATCCATTCCATAGTCACAGCTGGAAGGGACCCTTAAAGGCCCTCAATGCAAAGAGCAGGGACACCCACACTGCATTGGGTGCTCAGAGCCCTGTCCCCTGACCCTGCTGTCTGCAGCATGTTTCCTTGGTGTTGGCATGGCTTGGCTGGGAGCTCATCCCTGAACCCTGGCACACCTCCTAACGCCGACTCCAGAGCTGTTTGCTGGAGATTCTCATTTGCCAGCTTGAAAAATAGGAAAGAAAAGCAACTGGAATCTACGGGAGATGAGATTTACATACACAGAAGGAGTAAAAAGCTCCGTTTTTGTTTGTTTTTTTGTCCCTGTTTGTTTGCTTTCTTACTTTTTCTGACTGCTTTTCCCATTAAAAATTCAAGATCTGTCTGTCTTCCGTTTTCTGGAAGGCTCAGAGGACATCTGGAGAACTTGTTAGGATTATGTTGTTTGAGAGATGATGCCTTCAGAGGACAGGGGATAGCAGCCCATTGGAAACCCCACATCTGGGGGTGGGTTTTGTTGTCACCTCTTTCTTTAATGACTTTTTTTTTTTCCTTTGGAGAAACCCTCTTGGGAGAGAAGCCCTCGTTAAACCCCTCGCCTGGAAATAACGGCTCAGAAAACCTCCAATTTGGGGGGACCTCTAATGAGTCTCCCTCGGAGACAGAGCTTCGTATTTCTGTTGCGTCTGCAGTAGTGTGGATAAAAAAAGAAGAAGGAAGCAAACAATCGAAAGCATCTTTTCAGCTAGGAAAAAAAAGGGAACCTCAACCCCCACCTTTCTGCATGCACTGCTTGTAAGTGGGAAAAAGAAGGCAGCACCCCGCTTCCTTCCATCAAGCTTCTTCTATAATGTATTAATAGAGAATTATATCCTCGCTATAGGATTATTAAAAAAGAAGAGAGATAAAAATGATAGAAATGAATCCGTATGCTATTATGCGGATGACAATAGATACACTTAAGCCTTGCAGCCCTGACCTTGGCACATGTTTCATCTCAACTCTGGGAGAGTCTGAAATTGATACGCTGACACTCAGCATTAGGATGAGGATTGCTCCTCTTCCCCAGGGAACACGAGGGGATGGGAAGGGTTTTGCCAGCGCCCCAAGGGGTGAAGCAGGACCTCTCCTCCTCCCAACCCAAATCCTTGGGCTCCCTTCTGGGATTTTAGCTATTTATGTATTTATTTTCAATGGAACTTGCTAGGGGTTGATGTCAGTGGGGTTTCACCTTGGATATAGTGGTGCCTGTGAACCCCTCCCCAGATGCTATGTATGGCATGAGGATGTGCAGACAGCCCTCCAAAAAGGAGGGGTTTCTTGCTGCACGTCCCCATCCCATGCACTCAGATGTCCCCAATGGTAGGGCTGGGCTCTGGAGACCCCAGCATGGCAGCTCAGTGCCTCCAAACCCACGTGTGCATCTTCCTTTCTTTGTCTCCCCTTTTATTTATAACTCTGGTTAGCATTTGTTTTTTATTATTATTATTATTATTCCTGCTAAGCCATAAAGTCGTTGAGAGGGGAAAAAAAACAAGAAGAAGGAAAAAAAAAGATAGTAGGGCAAATGTGTCAGGCAAATTAAACGAGCTTGTTATAATCAGCTGCTTCTCCCATATCCTTTCTTTCCGTGGCTCGCTCCATCCCTGCTCCCCATGTACACAGAGACGCTCTCCCTCCTCTCAATTTCAGTGTCAAGAACTTTATTGGCATGACAAGATATACTGTGTTGCTGGAGTTAATACAGTCTCAAGTGTGTATGTCTGAGAGAGGTTTTCACAGTCATAATTGGGTTTTATACAGTGTGTCCAGTTCTATATTCGGAGGCTGAGGCGCAGCTATATCGGGAAGCCGTTTCTGCCACCTCTGCTGGATTTATGCAGATGGGTTGGTTTTTTTTCTGGCTTTTAAGGGCGAGACCTCATTGGTTTTGCTGCCTGCTCAGTGCCCACCAGCTGCGTGGCTGGAGGAGCCCTGGCTGTGTCCTTCAGGCTGAAACCCATGTCCCAGCTGGAAGGTAGCATTGAATTTAATGCTTATCACAGAATCAAGCCTCTTTGGGTTCTTGTTCACCCTATGCCAACGCCTGTCCAACATCATTCTGTGCTCTGGGAGTCATCACTGTGTGGCCCAACATAGTGGCCATTCACTTTATATCTCCATGCAGCCAACATCTGCCCAACATCCCTTCTGCTGCACTGGAGCTGCCTTGATGCCCCAGGGTTGGGACAAGCACCCAATGCCATCTATAAAATGGGTGTTTACAAAGCTAAGGAACCAACAGGACCGAGGACAGGCAGCCCACAAGGGAAGGAACCTTTGCTCCAAGAGGCGATGAAAGGCAGCGGAATTGGAAATGGTTTGATTTCAATTAGTTTTTAATTAGCCGCTGTCTCCAAACCATCGGATCGGTCGCCAAATAATTGAAAAGCAACAATATTTGCATGTGGAGCCTGGAAGAATGGCTGTGTCTGATCGGAGGCAGGGAGGGCTGGGGGAGATAATTCCCAAGGTCAACGGCTCCTCGCTGGTAGTTCAGTGTGGGCAAGCTTCTTGCAAATAACCTACTGTAGCCTCACACTAATTTTACAGTAAATTAATGCCGAGCCGGCATTTGTATGGATTTAATTAGCAGGCAACACAAAGTTTTATAAACCTTTTGCAGTGGCAATTTAAACCTGATTGCAAAGTTATTAAAGGAAGCCATGGCAGGCTGCTCGAGGAGTCTGTAGGGACTGAGGCACGCTGTAGCACTGCGTCCTTGCATCGGGCTGGTCTGTGCTGGGACAGACCCTGCTCACCTGCAGCAAAGGGTCTGTTGGGCTCCATCTCTGCAAGTGATGCTCGCCTTGCTTTGTCCACCCGCTTCCCCATCATGCTGGTTCACATTCCTGCCTCCCCGCCGCTCCTCTGCCCATCTGCAAATGGCTGCTGCATGGTTTTTACGGCAGCTGCAAATAACTGGCAGGCGGTGTGGTGCAGAAGCCCCATAAAAGCTCTGCTTTCCTCTCCGTGCAAGCAGGCAGCGCTTTATGAGCAGCTCTGTGGCGTTTGCGTGGTCCCTGAAGAGAGCTGCTCGAAATCGCAGCATCATGAGTTTCACAGCAGATAACTATAGCTGGTGTCACAGGGAATTAAAAGAAGCAGCTCAGTAGCCTCACTTGGCTATGTGGGTTACAGTCCCATCATTGAGGGTGGGGTCACCATGGCTTGAAGCAAGGAGGATGTAGCCCTGGCTGTGCTAAGGGCATTGCACTTTGGAATGGTAGGGCCCAGCGTGGAGTCCTTTTTAAGTGCCTGCAGAGTGAGGCTGTTTCTTATTTTGCAAATAATTGCATTGAAATATATGTATATAAGGGAAAAGGCAATTCTTGGCAGAATGGATTTCATTGCCAAGCAGACATCATAAGAAATGGGAAAGAGCAGCTTTTAATTACGGCCAAGGGTTTTATATGGCGATTCCAGGACACCTCTGTAATCAGCCAGAGATATTCTGTCCTCCATGCTTCCCCCTAACACGTTAGGAGGACAATGGCAAGTCATTAACGAGCTATAATGGGAAAAGCCATATCTAACTATTCCATTCTCTTAGCGAGGCCGGGCGGGTGACTAAGTGCTGGCAGACTTTTTCTTCCCTTTTCTCTTTGCTAATAACATCCTTGCTGCTGCCAGACCAACCCAGGCAGATGCTGGGGCAGTGCTGTGCACTTGGCTTCTGGCACGGCGTGATGGAGTGCAGGAGCTGCTCTATCAGCGTGCATTTGTCTGACATGAGTGGGAGCAGAACCTGCCTAAACCCCTTCCCTGTGAGCTGGAGGAAAGCTCTGATTAATGATTGATTGCTGGTATTAATTTGCTGCGTAAGAGGTGTCCAGGGACAAGCTTGAAACGGTTGCTGTGCATCCAGGGGGAGTGGAAGGAGCTGGTGGATTGGAAGGGATCATTGTGCTTTCCCAGAGGGGTGCAGAACCCTTTGAACAGGTTTTAGGGTATCTATGGGGACTCCCAGCTCCTGGCTTGGGGATGTTCTTACCTCGTGTCCCCTGTTTTATGCCTGCATAGCCTGGTTCTCAGGCTTGGTTTTGTCAATAGAATCTGTTGGGTATCCAGCATGGGGTGGAGGTGTTTTTGGTGTCTTTGAGCCTTGCAGGGAAGCCAACAGCTGTGGGAGATGGGCACCGTTAGGTTGCTTGAATCATCTGCAGAGTGATTCTTGAGGCCAAGCAGCACCACTTTGAGATGCTTTCAGGAACACTGGGTTTTGAGCAAGCACAGAGTGCCAGGCTGCTGCAAACCAGATCCTCCTCATTTCAAACTCACTGCTCCCTTCTGCAGACCTGAGCCTGAATGTGGAACAGAGCGAGGTGGGAAAGAGATGAAGGTGGGGGGGGAGGGGGGTGCTAAAAACGTAAGGAATGCAAACGTAGAAGATCTGAGAGAGATTTCCAGATGGATGTGGGTAGGAAAATGAGAGAGAATGCTATTTGCAGCTTGCAATTAAAATAAATCTGAGCGGGAGAAGAGATGGCAGTGCTGAGTCTGTTGATGCATCTGATGAAGCAAAGCTGATTCACCTAGAAGTTGACACAGCTGTGTTAATGTGCCTGCAAATAGCAGCTCCTGTCTGCCTATGATTAAGCCACGATGGAAGGGCAGCCTGTCACCTGGGGGTTCTAACAGCCACCCTTAGAGCTGCTTCCTAGCTGGGTTCCCATGCACATCCCCAGCTCCTGCTGCCAGCTGATGGAGCAGTGGTGCTGCTTTGGCTCCAGCTCTGCCAGCCAAGGAGCACAGCGTGCATTGACTGCGTGAGCATTTCAGTCCTCACCTGTTATTTTGGTTTGGGCATAGAGGGTTGGGAGGAGGGACAGGATGTGGCTTTTGGAGTGTGATTGCAGTGATTTACCTGTTGGCTGCAGTGAGCAGCAATGAGGTGTCAGCTGTATGCGCAAGGCACTGTGCCAGCAGCCAACTCTGTGCACAGGGATTTAGAAAGGAATGGGGGGGATGAAAACCCCCTGTCATGGGTGAGGGGTCTTAGATAAGCTCTAAAAATACCCCTCAGCAATCAGGCTGATGCTCTTCCCCATTGTGCTCTACTGTGCTGCTGCTGCTGCTCATCATTCCCTGGGGTATAAATAGCAGCTCCTGGAGGAGAGCTCGGTCTTATTTTGCTATCTTGGTCGCTGTAGCAGCACTGAGCTGCGATGGTAAGGAACCAGGTCGGGATGCAGCCTGGGGAAGCAGCGCCTGTGTGGGGAGCCCAGGACCAGGTACTGCTGCCCTCCAGCAAAGGGTGAGGGGGTTGGGAAGAAGATGCAGTTGTGGGACTCACAGGATCGGATGGTGGAAGAGGGAGATGTGATCTCGATTCTTCCAATATGTCAGAAGTTGTTACAGAAAAGAGGCTGATCGATCGCTCTGTCCACTGTGAGATAGAACAGGAAGGAATCGGATTAATTTGCAGTAGGGAAGATCAAGGTTAGATATTTGGGAATAGAAATCTCCTTGGCAGCAAGAACTGGAGTGTCTTGGGAGTGGCAGCGTGAGAGAATTGTGGAATCATTAAGGTTGGAAAAGACCACCAGCATCACTGAGTCCAACCCCAATCCAACCCATCCCCACCATGCCCACATCCCTCGAGAGGTTTGAACCTTGTTGCTGGGGCCTTTGAAGGGCAATGGGAGCTGTTGGGGATGGGATGGGATGCTGTCCCCATGGAGCACATGAGATTCATGAGCTTCTAACCATCAGCTTCCCAGTGCTGTGTTATCCCTCACCGTGAGACACACGTGCAGCAAACGAGGCTGCCGCCATCCGATGCTTATTAAGCGATTATAGGGGAAGTGGAGGGGGTGTCATCAAACTGGCTGCTCTGCAGATTTCCTGTGAAAACTGTCTCGCTGAAACCCAAATGTCATCAGTCATCAGCCTCTCCGAAACCTCCAAGTGGGACGTATGCACTGGTTCATTACAGCTGTCATCCTGCTGGTGCTTGGGTTTATTTGTGGCGGTGGTGTTGCTCACAGAGAGACTCTGCTGTGCTTTTTGGACACGAATGCCGACTCCGGGGGCTGAGCTTTGGAAAAGTTTCATCTGCTCTGAAAGCAGACGCTGCGTCAGCACCCACCATGGTTTCCTGATGCTGTGCAGAGCCCCACTCTTCCTGTGGTCTTTGCAAGCACCCAGCAAAAGCCAGGCAGGTTCTTTGTGACTTCCTTGCTTGCTGGGGTTCATCTGCAAGGTCTAAGGGCGAGTGTGAGTTCGCAGGGGGATTTGAAGGGTTGGGAAATGAGGAAGAGGGCAGCACAGGTTTGCAAAGCTGCACCCTTATTGCAGTAGGTCTGGTGTGGTTTATCCCTGTAGCTGGTGGTGGTTCAGGGTAGACAGGTGGCCAATAACGTTGCCTTGAGCGGGTGACGGCAGTGAGAGCAGCTCCTCCACTTAATCAAAAGGTTTTTTACCTGTAAGAAGGAATTTCTGGAGCTCCCTGAGGAGTGCAGCGTCTCTCCCTGCTCTTGGAATCCTGTCTGAGCCTTTCCCCTGTGCTCTGTCTCTGGGTTAAAGCATATTCCCCACAGTAACCAGAGAAGGGAGAAAAAGTGCAGCCGGGAAAGAGGAAACCTAATGGGTAGGTAATTAAAGGACATGCCGGGGGATAGATGAATGAATAGAGAGGAGGGAGGATGCGGAGAGGCTATAGAAACACATCAATACATGTATGAGGAAAGGAGAGATGGAAGGGAAGATTAATTTATGATCGTTCCTATCTATTATTATTCTGAGTCAGAGGCTTGGAGCACATCTGGAAAGTTTCCAAACCTGCCTTGATGCTGTCAGGTTAACACAAGACAAGCAGCTCTGCTGTGATGCTCCGGGCTCAGGGCTGTGCTGGATGAGCACCAGGATGGGGGGATGTGGGAATAGGGAGCATGGCATGGAGCAGGGCACGGTGCTCAACCCCTATGTGCCCAGAGGGTGAGCACGCACCGCAGTTTGTTTATTCCCTGTTTTAATAATTGCCTGATTGAGTTGCATTTTTATTTGGTTTCAGTGGCAATCAGATTGAGAGCTGTAATATCCACTCGCACCTTGTAATTACCATTAATGTCTTCTCTCTCCTCCATGCGAGGCAGCCTGGGGTGGGCAGAGCCATCGGGTGGGAGCGCTGTGTATATCCATGAGCTGAGGCAGTGCCCACCTGCAGTCAGGATGAGCCCAATGGAGAGGGAGGGATTGCTGGGGAAGGGAGATGGGGTGAAGAACAGGGGGAAAATCCACCTTAAAACCCAGACAAAGGCGAACCCGGCAAAGTGTCAGAGTCAGCACAACAGCGTGCGAGCCTAATTACCATAACGATGTGAAAGAGCCCAATCAGCAATCTGGGGCTAATCTTTCATGTATTACAGGTCTCTCTTTCGTAGCGCTCCGCAGCTAAATGCATTTTTAATGAAGATATTCCTAGACTCGTAGATAATTTCCTACTCTTTACAAGGAGTGTATCAGAGCTCATTAAGCAGGTCGTTCTTTATATATATATAGAGCTATATGTATATATATGTATTTCCTAGTTCTTCAGGAGGCCAACATCAGTGCCGGCGGCAGCAAAGAAAAGCTGTCTCTTGCTGTATAAAAGCAGAGAAGGAGGGATGCTATGGCTGGGGAGGTTTTCTATGCATATAAAGTCATAGAATGGCTTAGGATGGAAAGGATCTTAAGTGTTGTGCATTTCCAACCCCTTCCATGGGCACGGTTGCCTCTCACTAGATGAGGCCCCATCCAACCTGATGTCATTGCCTCCAAGGATCTCCCATGGGGTTGGATCCTCCTCCCCTGTCCTGTATGAACTCCCCATGGCTAACGTGGGCAGGGTGAGAATGAATCCAAATACAACGGCAGCAAGAATGAGAATTGGAGGCAGCGTGGGGGTGGGGTTGGACCCGTGCTGGAGGTGAGCAGTGGGTGCACTTATTGCATCCTCATCTGTGGTCGTGGAGGGTTGTAATTGGATTGTTGCTCTGGTGGTGACTTCTCACAATTTGTAAAGTGCTGTCAGATGAGATCTTGTTGGAAATGAAAGAGAACACCGAGGCCGGCCTGGAGGTGAGATGGGGGAAGGCAGAGGGGTCTCTCCTGCTCCCTATATGCTTATCTTGTCAGGGTCTCCATGGAGCCTCAGTAGAAGGGAGATTGCCTTTAGAGCAGTAGCCAGCTGGCTCCTGACAGGCAGAGGACACGGAGGGTGTGTTTCCAATTATCTCTGTAGATGGGGCCAAATCCCAAGAGGGGATGAGGAGCCGCAAGGCAAAATGAGGCCAAGGAACTGCCAGACAGAAGTGGAGTGATGATTGGCCCCATCCGGCGCTGCGCCTCCCTGAGCGGCTGGTCCTGACGTGGTGTTCAATTATAACCTGCCCAAAGGAGAAGAGCTCTGAACTCAAGGGAAGAAACCTGGCTGTGTGTCTGTGGGCAGGAGCTGCGTGGAGTGTTTGTGGCTCAGCAGTGTGTTTTCTCCTGGGCAATGCATTGCTGGGGGTTTGCTTGAGCTCGGCAGCAATTCTGGGGGCTGTTTCTCTCTTAGGGTTGCTCCCATCTCTTCCCTCCTAAGCTCATCATATGAACACCCAATGGGAAGGCACCCGAGGACTGCAGGCAGCAAGGAGTTAAAGATGTGGAGGACTAAGAGAAGGATGGCAGAAGTTTGCAGGGATGATAAACACCACTGAGGCTGTTTTTGTCTCCCTGGAGCTGGCCACTGATCTGTGATTAGAGCCACTGAAGCTTTTGTAATCAATCAGGTGGGGAAGTGGCAGGATGGAGGTCAGAGGAACTGGGGAGAGGGGAGCTGCCAGCTGCCTGCTGCTGGTGGAGTGTCCCCCTTTGAGACTCCTGAAGCCAAGGCTCTTCAGCTCAGTTTGGCTGTCCAGTTGGCGAAGGGTGTCCCAACTTGTCCTTTGAACATCAGCTCGTGTTGTCTTCTGTATGGTGGGTGACTTTGTGTTCCAACCAGGTCTGCATCCATAGCATGGGTGTTGTTTTTTCTCTGAGTGCTCCCATTGGAGTGGATGGTAACACTCACATTGGGCTGGGAATGGACATAAGGGAAAAACACTGCTGTGCATTTGCTGACCCACAGACCTTCCTGGGATGGAGCAGCCCTTTGTTGGCAGTGCTGCCCAGCCCCAGCAGCCCTCTGTGCAAGCCATGCTTAGGTGTTATGGATTCCTGCAGTAATTAGGTTATCCGGGGTGTCTACTTATGATAGCAATTTATCTAGGTAGCCATAATATCTTGAAAGGAGTTTTAGGAAGATGCATGCAAATAGGCAGCAAGGGAAAACTGGAGAGAGCTCGTTTAGCACGCAGATGGGAGGGAGGTCAGGAGAGGAGATGTCAGCGGGTGCTAAAGGGTTACTCTTTAGCAGATAGATCACGTGCTATCTGGCCTTGCACTTGGGGAAAAGAGAAATAACTGAGGTGCAGCAGATTAAACAGAAGATAAAGGCTGAGTGTGGTGACAGCCTTCATCCTGCTTTCCCTCGCCCCATGACTGAGCATCTCTCATCCTGTGCCTCTTACTTTGTCCTCAGCCCCCTGGCTCCTCAGTGGGGTGCTCGAAAATGTGATATGATTCTGTTGCCTTCTGTGTTTGGAGACCCATTGTAGGCACTGACCTTTCAAGTCTCTTTGTGATTAAAGCTCTTATTAATTTCCTGTGGGGCTGCAGACACTCTGAAGTGGTAAAGTGTTGTTGGGAGTTCATTAACATGTGGGGCTTTAATTAGTCGGCAAGAAATCCGTCTCTGTCCTGATTTGACCAAGGAATAAAGAAGGAGGGGTTGGGAGAGGGGGAGAGGGGGTGAAGGGAAGAAAAACAGAGAGAGAAAATGATGTTGAAGTAAAAATAGCGTCAGCAAACGTCTGCACAGTAGGAAGAGATTTCAGGGCTCACGATGTGTTTATCAGGCACTTTGGATCCGTGTGCATGTTTGCCACACAAACCCTGTTGTGCAGAGCTGTGATCACAGGGATGGTTGTTCCATTGGCACCCAGGGCAATAAATAATAGCACCAGGGAGGGGATGGGGAGAAGGGGCTGCAAAGCAAATGGAGCGAGCTGATATAGCAGCATCTTTGCATCCAGGAGGAGCCCAGGGGCTGCCTGGCAGCAACAGCCAACAGGCGGCCCTCCCATTTATTTAAACCTCCGGTGGAATAATATATGTTTGATGGCCTGCTTGATCTATTTGTGACAAGTGTTAAAACACGTGTGCATTGATTTTCTTTGAGGAGCGTATTTCTAAGGGTAATTTAATAGTGGCATTGAGCACAGCTTTTACTGGCCGAGGAGAAGGCGGAGGGAGGAGGGGGATTAGATGAAGAAGAGAGAGACACTAATGGCGTTTTCGTAATGCAATTGCTTAGGTCAGTGAAAAGCTGTCACAGTTTAATGCACTCGCTTGTTGGGGATGTTATCATATACGGGATTAAGCCATTCCAAAACATGAAAACAAGAGCGGCTTTTAGCGAGGGAGAGCGTTAAAGACCCGCCGTGGCAAAGTTGTGATGGCAGTGAGAAGGGAGTGGAGAAGTTGTGCTCTGTGGGCACATCCCCTTGCTAACACACAAGCTCTTCTCTGCCATATATAATACTTAGTCCTCAGTCCGGTGTGCTGTGAGGAAGCAACAGAGCACCTCCTTCTTCCCCTGGGAGATGGTTGCAGATCGAGAACTTTTTCCATATTTATACTTGACCTAAATTCTCTCCCTCTCTCTCAAATAGCCTTATTTTCAGCCCTGTGGCATCTGTACCTCTTCTTTAGAGTTTTCACACTTCAGATACTTACGAGTTGGAATAATATTCTACCTTTATATGTGTCTTAACCAAGCTATAAATCTCACTAGTTGACAAGGTTATTGTTATCTGGCTTCTGCCATGACCCACTGTTAAACTCCATGACATAAATTACACGGAACACATCATACAAGCCATTTTTCCTCATATGAAGCCTGATAAATATTAATGGCCCGTTGCTGTGGCTTTGTACCGTGGTAGTATTGGAGTCAATGAGGTTGATCCGAGGCGTGATAATTGCTGGTGGACATGGACCCTGCTTGGTTGTGGAATTAACACGCTCCCCAAGAGTAGTGCTCCTCTGGAGCTCTGAACTGTATCTGGAATGGGGGTTTTTAGCCTCTGCTTTGAACTCTGTGCTGTAGAGCAGTCAACCCAAGGCTCTTCCCATGTTGTGAAGCATGCTCAGACCTCCCTGTATCAGTAATACTGATACAAAGCATGCATCCTTGCAATCAGCAGAGCCCTGCCACCTATCCCTGCTGCACAGGTGGCAGCATGGATGTCACCTCTGTCCCCAGACCCGCAGTGATGCTCTTCACCTGTGCCTTTGGGACCCATTGGCCCACACCTCCCCTCATCTCCCCATCTAAATTCGCGCCACCTGCCTCCTGTAAATGGCACTTTTACAGTGGAAATGTGAATCCGGTTGGCGGTGTCGGCTCCGTCATGCTTATCAGAAATACATTATCAGGTGGGGATTAGGCAGAGCCTGGCGCTCGTGTTGCTGTCCACGCTGGGCGAGTAATGAATAATGAAAATTCCCAGGGCCGGAGACAAACGCACTTGACAGGCAGGGAAGCACCCTTGCCTGCCTTTCACTCACTTTAATGTGACAAACATGGCTCCTTCAGAAGGCTTTCCGCTCCATTCGCCATGGCGTAGCTCGTTCTTTTTATCCTTTTCCTTCCCTTTTTTCTTTTCTTTCATCCCTCCACCTGCAGCATCTCTCCCACCTCCCCTTCCTCAGTCACGGAACAAGCCTGCACTTCCCTGGGACTGGCTGCCCACTCTTTCAGCTTTGCTAAGCATGTAATGTGTGAGGACCAAACTCCTGTTTATGGTCCATAAATACCAGGTAGCAACAGCTTCCTTGTGTTTAGTGAGTGGTTTTCATGCCCTGTGTTGTGTCCATTTTGTATGGTTGGAAGGGTCGGATGCGGATGTGCAATGATGTACAGCCCCATGCAGGTTATTATGTGCAGTTCTCTGCAGTCTGTGGCTGTGCTGCAGCTTCCACCAGGTAGACGTAGCTGACCTGTGTGCTGGGATGCTTGTTGGAAACGAGCAAAATGAAGCCATGGAACGGAGGTGCTGCTTTGCACCCAGATATAGGATGGTTCATGGCACTCAGGTTTGTCCTGTCTCTGCTCTCGTGTAAATCAGCCGTAGCAGTGCCATCTGTAAAGGCTGTCTATGCGAGACGAGGCTCCAGCAGTGGGGTTTTTTTTTCTCTCCTGCAGTTGTCATCTAGAAGCGTGCAATAAATTTTATGGACCGGGGTTTATCGAGCACAGAAGAAGAGGAATTGAAGTGCCTTGCTTGAATCTGAGGCTGATGTTCTGGAAAGAACAAGCGCTTTCAGATGAGTGCTTCGATCACTCACTCCCCACTTTCTGGAGGGAGTCAAATGCCCGTGTCCCAAACCTGTGTCTTCTGGGGGGGCACAGAGCCCTGGTGCCAGCCGCTCCCCTGTCTATCGTGGATGACATCTGTCTCTTCCCCAGCCTGTCTCTTGTAAAGGAAGCCAGCCTGCTGTTGGGACGCCATCTCGGCTTGGCACCGCCGGTGACAGTCGCACTTGACGCAGCCTTCCTTGGCCGCGGTTGCACAAACTCCAGCTCTTCCCCCAACCCACCCAGCGGGGAGGGAGAGAGCTGTGAGCCCGCAGCACATCTGCTGCGCAGTGTGAGTCTTTGCCAGTGCGATTCCTGATAATTAATGTCAAACTTATTTTAGCAAATAATGCACATTATCTCGTCCCGCGGAAGGGGTTGGTGCCAGCGCGGGTGGCGGCTGCTCCTTAGGAGATGTATCTTAGTGTTGTGTATAGGCACGGATTGGTGTGGGGATGTGCAGAGGGATGGGAGCACTTCGGGTAGCCCCAGATGTCTTCTCCTATCGTATGGGTCAGCTTGTGCCGTGGACAAGCACTGATTCTGCATTCATGAAGCCCTTTGAATGCACACAGTGTAGTCCTTCCGTTGTTTTTCATGCCTCTCATCCCACTCATTTTTGGGCATCAGAGACAAAGTGAGTCCCAGCCTTCTTCCCCTCCTGGTGCTCCAGCAGTCAGCAATCATTGCTTGCAGGCTGGTTTCTGGAGCACGATGAGCTGTGACCCCTCCTCGATTTCCTGGCTGTCACAGCGCAGAGAAGAGCTGGTGATTTATTGTGAAGGGCAAAAAAAATCCGTCTCCGGCAATGCTGACAGCATTGCTTCTGCAAGCTGAGGCAGCTCACCTGTTTAAAGCAGAGCTATTATTTCAAACAATGCCACCATTAGCCGGCTATTATCATCCTCATTTTTCATAAGAGTAGATTGAAGCATGGGGAGAAAACAAGCAAGTTATATATGTCGAGCCAAAGAATAGCCAGAAGTCCTGGCACCGAGTCCTGTGCTTTTGTACTGTTTTGACTGCGATTCCTCTTTGAGGTGACAGCTGCAGGGTCCTCCTTTCTCCTTGCCCTTTATCAAGCTGATAATGGCCAGCTAGTTACTGCAATCAGCATCCCTGCTCACTTGGGGCTTTGTGCCTTCAGTGCTCTCTAAATGCGGTTTTGTCCGGAGAGTTTGAGTTTAATTATATTCTCTTCCTTTAAGTCTAACAAAGCATTATGCCTTTAATTGCAGAATCCTTTTGCCTTTTAGGAGAGTTACTGTTGAAGTTAATGAAAGTTATTTACTACCATTTATGGCAGTTTCTATTATGGTGCTATAGGATCCCACTTGTGGTGGTGGCGTTCAGGGGTGGGGGACTGATGGAGGAAGACCATCATGCAGGGATAGCCCAGAGGACGTGGGTGCTTTAGCATGTCTAACCCACAGCGTGCTTTAGCTGGGGGTGCAGGAGGAGGTGTGGGGGAGCTGAAGAACTTGGGAATAGTGCTACAGGAACAAATTTTCCTTCTGAGTGCTTTTTCTCCACCAGAAAAGGGCCGCCTTTGTCAAGAGACACTGACGTGTGAAACATCTGTTGTGTGCTAAAAAAAGGGAAAAGGCTTATAGAAGCAAAACTGCTAGGATGCGGTTTCCCACTCTCCCCCCCCCCCCTCTCTGCTTTTTAAGCAGCAAGATGGAAACAAAAATGTGAGAGTATGGGGGGAAAAAAAACACCGAACCAACTACAAACATATGAATAAAGTAAGATGATTTTCTGGCTGGGCGGCTGATTTTTATGTTTGGTTGGTTGGTTCCTGGATATGAGATTGGGTATGAGGAGATGTTAAGGGAGATTAAGATAGATGGGAGCGTGGCTACATCCTCCAGCCCAGCCCCTGCAGCTGCTGGGGCACAGCCCTTTAATACCCTTTCATAGAATCATAGAATGGCCTGGGTTGAAAATGACAACAGTGCTCATCCAGTTCCAACCCCCTGCTGTGTGCAGGGTCACCAACCAGCAGCCCAGGCTGCCCAGAGCCACATCCAGCCTGGCTTTGAATGCCTGCAGGGATGGGGCATCCACAGCCTCCTTGGGCAGCCTGTTCCAGTGCGTTGCTTTCCATCCTATCCTCCCTTTCTCATCCTCCTGCACACCCCCATGGATTTGCAGAACACTCAGTTCCCACACCTCCCAGTCTGGACCTCTTGGTTCACATCTTATCAGCTGCAAAGTTTGCCCTTCCTGGAAGAGGCACCCGTAGCTCGTTAGGCCACCAATTAGTGTGACCGGGAGGTCTGTTGCCTGCGATTGTTTCCCACCTTAGAAGTCTTCCGTCAGATAACCTTGTTGGAATAGCAGCATTCATACATCTCACATCCTCTCTCAAATTAGTGAGCCCAGCCAAGAGCTGGTGCCCATCACTGCCTCCAGTCCTTATTATCCCTTGTTGCCTCTGAGGAGGTCCTTGGCCAGGTACCCATACATGAGCAATGTTCTCCTTCCTCACAGCAGGTAACGTGCAGATGGGACTGGTTTCCCATCAGTACACCAGGCAAAGACAAAGCAATTAGGAGAATCAAATTGCAGCAGCAAGCAGGATGCAGAAATAACAAGAAGGCCTGGTCTACCCCAAATAATGCCACAGCTTCGAGCAAGGTTGGCAAAGGGACAGAACCCCCTGGGGTAGGGGGTGAGCAGGTCCCACCACAACACAGAGCAGTGCAGCAGAGCCACTGATCATCAGGAGAGGGCTTAAAATGAGCACTGCACATGGAGTGCTCTCAGCAGCTGCTGCAGCTGAACTTTCTGCCTCGCTTGAAGCAAGTGGTGATATTTCTCCACTGTCCTAGAGAGGGGAAGAGTGAGATGGAGAGCTGGAGCTGTGCACTCCTGTAAGTGAGAGCAGCCAGGTGGAAATGAAATGCTTCTCTTCTCCCAGCCTGTAGCTGCCGGAGCGTTGTAACTTGGAGCTTGCACGTTGCTGAGCCCCAGCACAGCCCCATTGCCAATGTGGGGTGATGCCATGCTGGGTACCCAAGTTTGGGTTGGAGCAGCAGTGAGGGTAAAGCATTGCATTTGTCTGACCCAGGGCTTGGAGAGCGCTTCGTGCTCACCTGGTTGCTATTGCACCTGTTTGTCACTGTCCCTTCTCCTCCAGACAAAGCAGCCTTATGTTTCAATCCGAGGATGAATCTGTCTTCATAGCTTGAGAGGGAGGGAAAGAGAAACAGCTCGGGCCCTGCAGGAGACAGGTGTGATGTGAGGGACCTCCCTGAATTTAAGCATGACAGTGACAGCCACGAGAGAGATGGCCTTTGCCAACAGGTAGCAGAATTACCATCATTTCTGACCAGTCCTGGACACGGCACTTGTCACACCACGTGCCAACTCCTGACATCCACCATTTCTCAGCCTCCTTCCTCGGAGGAGCAGAAGGCACAGGGGGATGAGCACAGCTGAGGCAGCGGGACCAGATGTTCTAAAAGCACTGGCATGAAGGAGTGGGCAAACGCTGCCCATGGATCCTCTGCAAAGCCTGGAGCAATATCTCAGCTCCTGCTGCTGGCTCTGCTGTCCCTGCGGGTCCCCATCCCCAACACCTCGGTGGCATCACAGGGTGCCATCCGTTCCTCCTGGTGGCTGGCAACTTGTCCCTGGCATCCCAGTGCACTTCCCCTTGGAGCTGCAGCTTCTCCTGCTCATTAGCTCATAAATAATAGGGACCAGCAGCGTTCAGCTCTAATTAATTTTGTGAACTGAACCAGGGTGAATGGGGTAATTACCCGTGGCGTGCGCGGGCCGACAGGTGAGCCCTCCTGCTTTCGCCCTCCGTGTTTACCAGCTCCTCCAGGTTTATTTTAAGAAGCATTTGGTCCCACTCCTTGTGAGGAAGGAAAGCCATGTGATCCAACCCGGAGAGAGCGCAGCAGGCGCTGAATATTAAATTAAAACACATCCTTCACTTACATACAAAAAAAAAAACCCCACCACCCCAAGCTGGAAAGGTTAAGAGCTAACAGGGATCCTCAGAACATTCTCTGTCTGTTTGGAATGAATTAATCAGACCATTAAACAAATCTTTTCATCTAAAGTATCCCTTTCATTTCAGTGCTCTGTAAAACAAAGTGACTGGAGTGTTGATGGGAGCGTTTGCTGTCAGTTTGCTGCAGAGGCTGATGGGGGGCTAACAGGGCTCCTTCCTTTCCTTGTCATTTAACATCCAAAGCTGTGCTAGATGAAGCTCCTGTGCTTGTAGGCTATAAGTAGAGAAGAAAGGAACCCCCATGTGAAGGAGCCTCTCCCATGGTGGGTTGATGATTGGGCTGGATGACTTCAGTGGTCTTTTCCAACCTTAATGATTCTGTGATTCAATTAGCCCCCAGAGCTGCTAACCATCTGGGTAGAGGGCTCACTGGTCAGACCCTGGCTGGGTGAGAATGGAGGCATTAATAAGTGCTGTTCTGCAATGACGTCTTGTAATCTTTGGTTGTAGAATGATGGAATTGAGTTGGAAGGAACCTCTAAAGGTCACCTGGTCCAACCACCCTACAGTGAACAGGGGCATCTGCAGCTCCATCAGGTTGCTTGGAGCCTATGAGCTTTACTATAGGCTAACCTCAGGCAGGAGACCTGACATCCCTGCTTCTGAGTGCTGTGCATGGCAGAGCACTTAGGAACCTGCTAGTTTGGTCAGCTGTTGTGCTTTCAAGGCCGGCTCTTTCTGGATCGCTGAACCACAGCCTCCAGAGTTGTGTTTTCAAGGGATGTGTGAATCTGTTGCTCCCATTCCCTGCACTGCTAACCACAGCCTTGACGAAGCTTTGCTCTTCAGGGCAGCACTAGAAGCAGATATACAGCTCTGCAGGGACAAATCCTCACTCCTTTTGGTTCTGCCCCTCCAGCATCACTTTAAGGGATGTTTAAAGCCCTTTCCCACCACTCAGCACTATGGTTCAGCAAGGGAGATCCAGCCCATGAGCAGCATCTCAGCATCCAGCACTGCTCAGCCCTGCAGCACGTGCTGCTCTCATTGCATTGGAAGGGAGAGGCGCAGATAAAGGGAGGACAAACCCAGGTAAAAGCAGCTGATCCTGTTTCAGAATCGAATGTATCTTCTCTCTCTTTTTTTTCCCCTCTCTCTTCCCCTTTTTTTAATACACTCTTCAAAGCTCGCTAAGATTAAGTGTGCGATTTATCTTCGCAGAGTTTGAATTTTAAAAGGAACAGCCGAGTGTGTGATCGTATTATTAATATTTATACCTCGTCACAGAATGTTGACAGATTAATTATGCAATACGGTATAAAAATCAGCAGGCAGCGTGGGAGGGTGGTGGCAAAGTTCACGTATTAATAACACAGTGGGGTGGCTCGCCGGCTCCCTGTGTGGCTCAGAGTTATCAGTGCTGCATCCGAAGGCAGCCGCAGCCTGAGCTCGGCTCATGGGGATGCAGGCAATGACAGCAGGAAGGGAGACAGAAGCAGCAAAGGTTGTGATGTCCCTTTGTGCTTTTTTGGGGTTTGAGAGCTTTGTAACCATTCCTGACCTGCTTGGGGCACTGAGATCATCAGCCCTTCTTCACCGGCATGGTTCAATGATGGGGATGGGTTGATGGTTGGAGTTGGTGGTCTTAGTGGTCTTTTCCAGCCTTAATGATTCAGTGACTCTAAGAGGTGGCTTTGTGCTATGGGGGATCTGGGTTAGGAGTGCTGCAGAAGATGCAGTGGCCTCTTTTAGAGTCCTGACCAGCGCTAGGCACTTTGCAGGGAGGTTTAAATCTTCTTTAGTGGACACGTATGAAATGGCCTGCTGTACGGGAAGAGGCTTTTCCTTCCCCAGGAAGCCAGCTGCTGTCAGCAGGCATGGCGTGTGACAGATTTATACACCCTGCAGTCCGGGCTGAGCATGAAATTACCACCACGAACCCAAGGGATGGGAGCAAAGTCATGCTGACAGCACCCACCTCATGTCTGCTGTCCCACTCTGAGCTGTGCTCTGCTCATCATCAGCAGGAGAGCAGCCCTCCTCCTGAAGCCCTCTCTGGTTGCTCCCTCCTTCACAGATGCTCTCTGCTGCTGTTCTTTTTCATTTCCTTTCTTGCAAGGCATCTTTATTTCTCGGTGTGTCTCAGGGGGATGTTTGATACGAAACAATTTACCTGAGCCATCTCGGGTGGTTTCAGGCAGTGCCTCAGGTTGGGATGTGGGGTTGTATGGAGGCTGGTGGCAGATTTCTTTGCAAGCAGAGCTTTCTGATGGGCTGGAGATGCTGGCAGAGCTCATAGCTCTCCTCTAACCTGGTCCTTTTCTGTGCTGGAACAAGCATGCCAAGCCACCCATGCACATCACCAGGAACGGCCTTTGTGGGGATCTGCAGGGTTCTTTCAGGAAAGATATCTCCGCTCCAAGGAGGTGTTTAACCCCCGGGAGAACAAAGAAAACCGTTTAAGGTGGGCTTTGAAAGCCTTTCCGAGGATTTGGATTCTCAATTTCCATTCAAATGAACTTTGCCTCATCCCATGAATACAAGCTCGATTGCTGCTTCAAAACACCTCTTTTTTACAGCCGGGGCCTTTCTTTTTTAATTAAAAAAACCGGAAAGAACATAAAAAACCCCACAATTGAGCAAAGCACTTGAGCATGTGGTTAAAGGAGCAGATTTTCCTGTAGGCACTTAGAGATGCTCTGGGGCTTTGCTCCATGAAATTGGGCTCCTGTAGCTCAGGGTGCAAATCCCTGCTGCGTTGACACCCCTGGAAGCAGTCGGGTTTGGGATATCCCTGCTATACCCCCACTATTGTGGGATCAGCATCCCATTGGGCTGGCTGAGGTAAGCAAAGCAAAAGTCCTTTTGGTGCAAAGGGGAGAGAGCAGGAAAAGCTCAGCAGCGCAACACACGCTGCACTGAAGTCAGGAGACGTTTCCATCGCCTCTCTGTGTGTGCCACGGCTTCCTTTTATAGAGGAAATCAGTGCACAACTGAAAGCATTGGAGTGCTGGTGGGAGCTGCTCTGGTTGGAACACTGTTTTAGTTCCTTAAAGACAAGCGGTTCTGTGCGGTGTCGGTGCCGGGGAGCACCTTGATGTGAAGTGTTTTGATCCAACCTGAGCACAGGTTTCTCGTCTCAGGAACTTGCCTTGTGAAGAATTTCCATTTTTATGGGTTTCTTTCCTAATTGGGATGAAAACAAACACAGAAGGTTCTGAAAACGGCTGGAAAATGAGTTTTCCACTAACAGCAAAGTTTATCTCCCTCAGAGAGGCCCGGCAAGATTTGTCAGCAGTATCTGTCAGATGTGCAGAGTCCTTAAATAAACGGTAATATGGAAATGCAAAGGGTTGCTATTAGCAAATGGAAATTGGGAGCAAGAGGTGAGGGGAAAGGAAATGAAGGTCCAAAACGCCGGCGGCCACATTCCTTCCCTGCTGCTCCCCAATCCGAGCTGGATGCTGCCCCAACTCCCCTCCTGCCTTTCCAGACGAGAAGCTCTGCCTAATTAATTTCTTCCGGCCGCGACCCGCTGCCCACCTCCCCCGGGTGCTTTCCTGGCCCTGCTCCGCAGCCTTCGCACCAGGCGAGGACATGGAGCTTGGCAGGCAGCAGATGGAAGCCCGTCTTGTAGGCATGGAGCACAGAGGGCTTGGTGCTGGGCTCTGTGGAGGTCGATGGCTCCCACGACCCCGCTGTGTTGCAGGGAGCATCCTTGAGCAGGCTGCCTGTCCGCGGGAAGGCGGTTTTCGCTGGTGAAGGTCCTTTTCCAAGTAGCCCTGAAGGTTAAAGTTGGATGCTCCTTCCAGATGGTCTCCATCTGATGCATCTCATTACGAGGATGAGCTGCCTCGCAATCCCAGCCTCCCAGTGCCAAGAATAACAAGGAATGGAAGCCAGCAACAGCGAGGGCTGCTGTTGGAAAGGCGTAAGATGATTTAAGGGTCAAGACAAGACCATATGGCCCATCACAGCCCCAGCGTAACAACCCTGAGGAGTGTAAAGCAACTTGCATTAGCGATCATCCCTCCTGCTTCCCACCAAGGCTGTTTGCTATAACCTTTACAAGTTCAGCTCTTGCTCTGAGTTTAACCTGGTTGATGCTCATGTCCCATTGTGGGGTGCAGAGGTGTCTGGAGGTTGCAGGGTAGGAAACAGCATTGTGAGCTCAGCCTGCATGCTGCAAAGTGCCTTACCCTTCCCAGGGGTGATGATGCAGAGAGCTGGGGGCCCTGGGTACCTCCTTACTCAACACTGGGTCCTGGTTGCATGAGAGCCTCTCAACAGGCAAACCATCATTCTGTGCTCAGCACGCGCCCCGCAGTCCATTTGCCCACGGGAACACTTACAGCACTGACCTTAAAGAGCAATTTTGGGCAAGCATAGTGCAGCTCAATTGTTCATAAACCTGACATTTATGTCTCGGAGATTCTTCCTCTGCAGGATGCACTGCTCTTTATGATTTGATCAAATAAAATGCCCCTTTACCCCCACCCAACCTCATCCTCCATCCCTGGTGTTTTTGCAGGGCGGTCGTCATGAACTGAGAGCTTGGAGGCATCTGCCCATCCTTAATGTTGTGGCTCAGGGAGGGTTAGGGAAGTGGTTGTGTATGCATTAGCTAGTGCCAATGGTTAAGACCGTGCTTTGGTCTTTTAATGTTGGTAATTACTGAGCAGGGATTAGGGGCTCGCACTTTGCATGCGTAAAGAAATGGAGTATTAAATATAAACAGATCAAACTACCTGATGGACCCTGAAAGTTTATTCCGGTGATTTTCCCTGCTCTACAGAAACGCGTTCTGTGCTTTCGGATCATTTCCCTGCTCTTTACAGGGATGAAGTCATGGCCACATGGTGGGTTTGTGCAGAGAGCGCTGTGTGGATGAGCCAACATTGCATCGCCGCCTTCCCAAAATAACCCATGGCCGGGGGGTAGATTAACAAGCTGGGGAGTGTGGGGACACTTCTACCAGCCTCCTGCTTCAGCTTGTGTTTACACTGAGCAAAAGCTGAGTGAAGGCAGCAACCTCAGCCGGAGGGACCTGTGTGTGAGCAGCCCACAGCACCATGGGGACGGTGATGACCCAAAGCTGGAGCACCTCACTGCTGTCTGCCATCCCTCTGTGCCATCTCCCAGCACCTTGCTGAGCACAGCCCCCTTTACAGCACAGACACCCTCTGGGAGAGCAAACACCTCCTGCTCTGCTGACCGGGGCACCTTCTATCACATCTATTAATACCAGCTCCTCGCGGAGAGCTTGCAACCCTGCAAGTGTTAATTAGCTTTCCCCCTCCTCCCTCCCATTATTTTTTCACCTCACTCTTTAGAAGATCTCTGAACCAGGAGATCAATGCCTCCTGCTAATCGGCTCTTCAGCAGCTTAGAGAGGCACTGCAGAATAGTCATTTTAATTCTCCTCTAACACCGTGGCTCATCACCCCTCCCAGCCCCACAACCCCAGCAGAGGCACAATGGGAGCACACCTGGGAAAAGTCAGGGTGAAAGCAACCTTAAGGATGGAGCAGAAGGTTGTTCGGGATGTGTAGTGCAGCATGAGTGTGCAAACCATGCAAAAGATGCATCTCTTCCACTGCTTTCTGTGCTCATTGCCTTCTGTCTTGTCCTGTCCCCCAGTGGCTGCAGACACCGACTGCATTGTGAAACGTATCTGTGGTAACAGAGCTAATAAATGCTCCTCTTCTCTGTGGGTGAACAGGCTGTAAGGGCTGGCTGGTATGTGATGTTGGGCTTTGGGGTTTGGGGCTGACATCAGGAGGGCCTGCAGGGTTTGGGAGCTTTCCCATTGCCCAGGTCCCAGTGTTGCATCCATCCATCCTGCCCTCGGTGGGAGCAGGGCTTTGTGGGGTCAGCAGCCCCATAGCCACAGGGCTGGGGAGCAGCACTTGGTGCCCTTGAGTGTCCCCAGACACAGGCAAGCTCTGTGCTTTGGCTCCTTGGTTAGAGCTGGACCACTTCAGCATAAGCAGCATCCCCTCTGCTGAGAAGCCAGTGTCCTGGATTCAGCTCTCAGACCCTTAATAAGCCTTTCCATCCCCGACTGCTGTGATCCAGCTAAATGGCTGCGAGCAAAGGCCCGCATGGAAATCAGAATGCATGCTAATGAGTTGCGTTGCCAAAACCAGAAGGAACAAACTCTACAGGGAGTTTGTACTTGTATTTTTTTCCCTGCTACCCGAGTTCAATAGCAGTGAATTGCATATTTCTCTGAGGCTTCTCAACAAACAATTTACAGTGTAAATATATTTGTTGGCATGCAAATCACTCTGCATTATGAGTCTTGATTAATATTATAATGTGTTGATGAAAGCCTGTAAGTGGTTCTTGGAACTGAGGTTCCCGACAAAGATAGGCTGTTTGGGTGCCCAGTGTTTGTGGAACATTAGATTAGGGTGGTTGTTTTTTTCTCCCCCTTTGTTTATGTTTTTGTTTGTGGGCTTCTTTATTCTGTTTTGTTTTGCTTGTGCACGTTGTTTAATGGGTTGTTTATTCCCCCCCGCCCTCTGGTTAAGAAGCTGAATGTGAAGTGGCAGCGGCACACTTGAAACTGTGCAATTAATTAAACAAAACCCATCACTCCCTGCTCCTGCCCCCCATTGGTGCTGCTCCCACCCCACACAGCCCAGCCCCTGTTTTGGGTGCATTTAACCTCTTTTTGGAGGTGCAAATGGTGTCCATTTGCTCCCAGTGAGCATGGTTTGCTGCCTTGGAGCCAAGAGTTGGACTCAGTTATCCTTATGGGTCTCTCCCAGCTTGAGGTATTCTGTAATTCTTCCTGTAACCATCTCATGAGGGCAGTGAGATGATTAATTAGTCCGTGGTCGTCAGAGAGCTGAAAATAAAACCTGTGTGAAGGAGGTGAATGGATGCCTGTGTGTGGGGTAATGTTGGAAAAGACCACTAAGAGCACCAAGCCCAACCATCAACCCATCACCACCGTGCCCACTAAACCATGTCCCTCATTGCCACATCTACCCTCTTACTGATGGTCCCCAAGCTTTCCATGACCAAACAGCTTTGAAGCAGCATCTTCTCCCCACCCCATCCCTTCTGCTTTCCCTCCAGCTCCATCCTTCCCAAAGGCTCCTGCAGTGGAAGCCCTTAGAACCCACCTTTCCCTCTCCCCCCTTGCCCAACATGGGTTGCTCTGGGCACTGTCTCACTCCTGGAAGAAAGATCCATTTCCAGCCCCTTGCTGGCATTTGGTTGTGGAGATGGCAGAGCACAGCAGTGTCAGGAATCAGGGCCATCTCCTTGGTACCGTGCTGGGTGGCCAATTCTCTCCTTGCCATTTCCCTGCTACACTTTGCAGCTGCTCTATCAGAGACGCCGGGACAAATGCTGTTCTCATCAGCATGGATAACACCCAGACAGGGAGAGAACATGGGAGGAAAGGCAAGAGGGGGAAAACAACCCTCTTTAGCAGGTGGTGGTGGAGTGCTTAGTGACAGCCTCAAGTTTTGACCTTTGTTAACTGCTGTTTTGCTCAGAGTGTGACAGGGAGCACTGCGAATTACAGAGTTTGCAGCTCGTCGCGCTCCGGAGAGCTGTGTGGGTTTGTATGTGATGGGTGAGGTGGGGAATGGGGGCATTTAGGCACTGCATCCTCATCCCTGTAGCATCCCCTTCATCCCTGCAGTCCTGAGCTGTCAGCGGGGGAAACAGAGGCACCTATAGGAGAGACACAGAGAGAGGAAGCAGAAAGAAGAGCCAACAAGCAGCCGCGTGCCTTATAAGAGCACGGTGCCTTTTTTAAATGAATCTTCCTTTCCTCCCTTTTTTTTTTTTTTCCCCCCTTTTTTTCCCTTTTTTTTTTTTTTTTTCTTTTCCCTGAAAGCAGCTGTGCCTTTTTCCAGCACTTTTAAATGGTTGCCAGGGAAACAGAGCAAGGGAGAGTGTAAAGGTTAGATGGATATTGGACGAGGCTAATGCACTTGTTTCAACCAAGAATTGACAGGTGCTTAGGACACTGAAGGTCCTGATAACTCCTCATTTGCACGGCTCCTTTGCAGAGCTTCCAGTACCTCCCTGCCGCCGTTAATTGTGTTTTAATCATTGGCAAATTATAATCCATCTCCATCAGGGGATCTCTTAATGGTGGGTTTATGGAGCGCGTCCGCGTGTTCCTCAGCCCTTACGGGACGCAGGGGATGAGATATTTGGTACGCAGGGCCTTGCTTGGTGTGGCTGCAGGGGTGTTTGGTGCCGAGGGGCATCATGGAGGATAGTATGGAATTACATCTGGGCATCCCCAAAGTGCTGTGATGCTGTGCAGGATATGGGGACAAGTGGTAGAGGGATGGTGCATCCCATCCAGCCCCATGCAGGTCCTCACTTTGGCTTCCCACCTTCCTCTGCATTAAAAACCGAGGGTGAATGCCTTGTGATGGATCTCTGCTGCTGTGGCAGAGCTTTGAGGGCTTTTTCCCCCCCGTGTCCGCTTTAGGTTATGTTGTTGCTTCGTGTCTGTCTTGTCTAAAATAGCAGCTCCATCTACAGAATAACCAAGGGGCCTTCAGCGAGGCTGCTCAGGATGAGCGTCACATTTGGTATTTGCAAAACACAGCAAGCAATAAATAGCTACAGTGTCGCAAAGCTCAGGCTCTGGAGAGGTAAAGGTGCCCGGTGAGGCTTTTATTGTGTGTTTTTAAACATATTTTAGTGTTTTCCTGGGGAGGAGGAAGATCATTGATGGAAAGAAAAGTAAGAAAAACAGCCCACAAAACACACAGGACTCCATTTGTGTTTATGCATGTGATGATGGGACGTGGTGAGCTGAGGTCCACCTCTGGGCTCTGTCCCCACTCTACTGCTCCAGGTATCTGGACCCAATTATGCATTGAAATGTGGCAGTTCTCCCTCTCTGGGCAGCTGGGAGCCAAGGAGGAACAGGTTTCCTCTTTACCCAGAGCCACAAATGGAGTTGCTTGCTGATTCTTCTTGTCAGCGCTTCCCAAGCCTGCAATCTATCCATCACGCCTGAGTGATGGGTACCAGGCCACAACAGAGATGTGCAGCTCTCATGGCCCTATTATGACATTGTTGGTGTCACAGCAGAGCATGAGGGACTCGGTAAATGTCACTTAAGGTATTAGAAAATGACTGTGCCTCTGTCAGGCTCTGGGTCCTGAGCCAAAACACTGCAGCCTTGATCGCTGGGTGCTGTCTTTGAATACAGGCTCTCAGTTTGGTGTATTCTTTATAGGATTTCAGCAGCATAGAAGGGCCCACAAAGCCCTCCAGTTGTGCCAGGAGTGCTACACCTTGTGCCCTGGGCACAGCTCTCCATATCCCCTCCCTCTGCTCTGGAGGGTGATGATAGAGGAGCTGGGTGACCTGCTCCATAGGGGAGCATCACTTGAGCATCCCAGCTGCACTAATAGCCTTTATGTGTGGTACAGAATTGCTTTCTGCAGCCCAACCCCATTGATCCCATGGTTCTGCAGCACTTACACCCTCTCATCCTGGATGCTCAGACCATGTACGTGTTCCAGCAGGAGCTGCATTCTCTGGCTTGAAAGAGAGCTCAGGAATGTGAAGGGGGTGGGGGAAGCGGAATGATTTATGAGGCTTTGCTTGGCCTGGCAGGACATTCTCAGCATATTCCAAAATAATTTAACGTCATCTACTCTGCCTGCAGTGGGAGTTTGTTCAGTAAAATAAAAAGGAGAAAGGAGAAAAAAAAAAAGAACCCAACACACGATAAAGAGCTGAAAGCCCCTTGATGGGATGGCTGGAGCTTGAAGTTTCTCTTGTCCTCAGGCAGCTGCCTGCTCTTCCCAGTTCTCTCCGTAAAGCAAAGCACCTCCATCCTCCCCATGCGACGAGGGGGTGGAACCACCGCCTCCAACAGCTTGAAGGACACCAGCACGGGAGGACGATTTGTAGTGAATAATTTAGGAGATGAATTTAAAGCTTTTGTTCTCCTCGCAAATTACCTGTGAACTGCATGGGAAGGCTTTGATGGTACAAATTCGTTTTACATCATCTCGATCTGCCAACATACCCACCTACCTGCTTAGCAGGTTTTGAACCGAGCGCTCTGCTTTCCTCGCTGTGTTTTGGGAATGGGTTTTGCCATGAAGATGGGTTCACAGCTCAGTGGGACTCATGCTAGGCTGACTCCTTTCTCATCTTGTAATGCTGCTCTGACGGGGTGGGCTCTGCTGCATCCCACCCAGCTGTTATCTTAATGCTCTATGGAAGCCCTGCTCTGTGCTGTCCCTCCTTATGAAGCAGGCAGTGAAGAAGGGCTGAATTCCTGTAGTCATGCGACAGAAGGGGAAATTAGCCCCCGAAATGTGGATGTTAGATGGAAAGGGGTTGGGGCCAGAAGGAAGGAGGGAATGCCTCAAAATTACCTGTGCTCAAGGACCAAGGCCACATTCCTTAAAGACCTGGAGGTCCCCATTGGGCACCGGGGAAAGGGTGGGTACAGAGCACAGTGTTCCATGGTCTGGCTGGGAGAACATTCTCCATGGCTCTCATTCTCCTGCTCCCCATCCTCCCACCCCTCCTCCTCCTCCCTGTTCAGCAGGGTGACTCAGCCCCATGATGCTCCTGGCAAGCAGCACAGCCAAGATCACCATCCTCCTTCCTTCCTCCCTGCTCCCTTTTGGTGTTGTTTGGCAGCGGGTGCATCCTCTCGGTGGGTCCCCAAAGTGCTGGCAGCGTAGCCTCATCCCCAGGGATGATGCCAACACTCTCAGCTTCATTTCTCTTTGTCTTATTGACGCAGCCTTGCACTGCCATCCCTGCCATCAGCTCCACAAGCGTTCCTGCTCCCAGCAGCTCTCCTCCCTGCATCCCTCCTCTGCATGCGGACGAGCAGATCCATCCAGCCTGGGACTCGGGGATTTAACAAAGTGCCCGTGGAGGAGGCTGCAGCCACGTGAGATGAAGTTGTATCTCACTGCGAGATCAAATTATCCTTCTTGGCTTTTGGGGAGAGGACTCGCTGCAGCCCCGCGTGGGAGCTCTCTGCCTCCTCCTCCCGGTTTACATCCCCGCTCCCCTGGCAGACGCTGCAAATGCTCACTCATCAGGGCTTGCTCTCCGTGCTAATGGCCCTCTATAAATAAGCCCCAGGAACAGTGATAGAGAACAATCATAAAAGGCAGGCGCATAAATTAAAGCCGATGTTATAATAAACCAGGCAAGCCCTTCGTCGAGGGTTTTATGTTTCTCCTTGAGTCGGCGGCTTTGCCAGGAGAAAATGATTTCTGTGTGCGTTTGCCCATTCCTCCTTCTTCCTTCCCTCTACCTGCTTGTGTGCCTGTGTGCGTTGGAGTGGCAAAAATAGTGTCGCCAGCCCCATTTTTTTGTCATTATGGGTAGAAAAGGCTACAGGAATTTCCCAGAACAACCTTGGAGAGGTGACAGGATGGCAGATTAACTGTCCAGAGTGGCTTTGGCCACTCTTTTCAGCTTTCGGGTAGCTATAAATGAAATTTAATGCCCCTAGATGGCTGCGATTGCAGAGAGCTGAGCCCATTGCCTCCAGAGAAAGTCATTGCTTTCTCCTTGGTGAGCTGTGGGTCTGGGAGAAACGGTGTGAGAAATAGTGTCTTGGTGTGGGTGGAGGTGCAGGTGTAGTACCTCCAAAATGGTCCTTCCCCAGTGCCACCCCAGTACCACTCATCAGTTGGGGAAGCACATGCTGCTGGCTGGCAAGGCAGAATTGTTCCCAGGGCTGCTTGCAGGAGATGGAAGCCATCCCCAGGAGGCAGCTGGCTCTTCCCCAGCCTTATCACTTGTCATCTGCTGCGGTGCAAGAGGAGAAGTTGGGTCCCCATCCTCTTCAAGGGCACTGAAGGGGATGCTGTGGGTCGGGTGAGGGCTGCCAGGGCTTCACCAGTCCTGTCATGGGGCTTGGTGCTATGTGGGGTCTTTGTGTATGGCCCTGTGTTGTGTGCTTCCAAAGGCAGCAGTGAGCAGCTCCAGGGTCCGAGTATGCCTATGGTGAAATCCATACAGAGTGCCTATGGGACAGGAAAGCTTCAGCAAGTTTCTTGCGTGTCCAACAAGGTGCCACACCATGATCCTACCACACTTTGGCTTTGCTGGGGCTGTGCTTGTCTCCACATCTTTGTTATTTAGGCAGAAAGGAGGAGTGGGGCTGTGCACCACAGAGGTGTCCCACTGTGCCCCTTGCAGGAGGCTGTGGGGACATCAATGAGGATGATTACCGGTGTCCATCTCCTTCAAGGCTCAAAGCAATTTGCAAACAAGTGTTCAGCTCTGGGATGAGCTCTGTGCTGTTCCGTTCCACATCATCCCTTCCTGCTTGCACCAAGCACCCTTTGCCTGGCTGCTCCTTGCTGCTGTTGCCCGTCAGCCCCACACTGGCACGGGGCCGTTTTCTGCTTCATTTCCTCCCCCAGCCTCTGGATCCCCCCTCCCTGAGCTCTGTGCTGTCGTCTCCTTAGTCATCCTGCCCGGGATAAAATATGACTGCAACTGAGAAGCGCTGAGATCGCAGCTCCCCTCGGGGACTGCTTGCCCACATCACCTGTCGGATCGAGAGCCGGCGTGTCCTTGGAAAATTATGTATTTCAGTCCGCCGGGGTGCTAATTTGCAAGGCCCATTACTCAAACGAAACATTAAAATGGCCGTCCATAAACCAGAGCCTTTATTCGTGCCTCCCCCTCTGTCTGAACTCCCCTCGCCAGGTATAGGCTTCCTGTCAAGCCTAAGAGCCAAAAGCAAAGATTTATTGATAGGTACCTTGACTCCAGCTTGCATTTTAATTATGTCGCCGTCAGCCTGTGCCGAGAATAAACTCGGTGGCTATTGTGTTATCCCTGCTTCATCTCTGCGAATAAATGCACCTGGAGAACAGTGGTTTTATGGAGTCCCTCTGGGGGGGACCACTTGCTTTCTGGCACTGTGTGAAGCCAAGCATGGCCTCGGGGGTTGGGTTGGGTTGGGTTGGTGGGCTGGCTGTTGGAAGGCAACGGACTTGAGCTGGAATTGCTGTTTGGCGGGTTGGATTTCACGCTGGGAGCAGCACTGAATTGAGAAGGCACGCTTGTCAGGGAGGAGATGTGATGAACTTCGGCGCTGGGTTGTTTATTTTCCGTATCTGTTTGTGCGGGTGTGTGGGGATGTATAAATATTATTCGCATGCGACAGACAACACTGGTGTCTTTCTTAATACGGGTGCAGAGTTTGACCTGGCACTCTCTGGTGGAGGCGATGCATATTTATCAGCGAAGCAATGGGTGGGAATTAATGCCTCTCCCGGCGTGTCAGACGCTATCTCAGCAAAACGGGGCTATTATTGGAGTGAACAAAGGCACAAGCCGCCTGGCCACGGCCGTGTCCCCAGCTCTAACTTCGTTAAGAACCACAGGAGAGATGCCCTCGGCATGAAGCCAACCCTGGGAGCTGACAGCTGCGTCCCATAGGCTGGTGATGCCATCTGCCTCAGTTTCCCCACTGGTAGAGAAGACATCGGTCCTTACCATGGCCCAGCAGGGGAAGGCGAATGGTTCTGTTCATTAACATGCACAAAGTGCTCTGATATTCTTAGATGGAAGCGCCACGTATTGGTATAATATTACTGTACCTCGTTTGACTTCTTTTTCTATTGCAGACCCTCTCTTGATCCCGTTACCTGCAGTAACAGTTATCTGGCTATATTTTATCATCTGAATATTTCAATTAAATTACTTTAAGGGGGAAAAAAAAGCCTACACCGAAGTTGGAAATGATCACTGTATCACTCCAACTTTCCTCCATTCCCAGAAGGTTAATTGAAAGGCAGCCATCTTGGTGACGTTTAGACAAATGAGGATAATTATGTGTTCTCCAGCTCTTTGAGAGGTTAATTGCTTAGATGTACGAAGACTTGAAGAACAAAGAAGGAATAAATCAGAAGCAGGACTATGATCTGATAATGTAATTTGGTATATTCATGTACAACTCAAACAAATAAACCCCCCCCTAATTGCATGAAGTCGTTGGGCTGCGCAGACGTCCCGCTGTAGGGTGATGATGGAGAGGTCTCCTGCCAGCTGTCAAGCTGATGGCTCGTGATCAGGGCCTCCCTCTTGTACCTGGGATGGCTTCATCCATTGGGTCCATGGGATTTCCTCCATCTGCAGGATGTGTGCTTTGGGCTTCTGGTAGAAGGAAGGTGTGAATGAGCTGGGGATGGGGTGGGAGATCTTCCAGTCATCCTCAGATGTGACCTTTGTGTTCCTTGTCTGTGGCTGTGCTGGTTTTGATGAGCCAAAGGTGTGGCGTTGTGGGCCTGAAAGAGATCAGCTCTTGGCATGGTTTGGAGGAACTACTAAGCAACCCGATGGAGCTGTGGGCGTCCCTGTTCATTGCAGGGGGGCTAGACCAGATGGCCTGTAAAGATCCCTTTCAACTCATACTATTCTATGACTCTATGATCTGGGCTTCTGCTTTGCCTTGCTCCTTGAGCACCTCAACCACACAGGTATTGTGGTGCTCTCCAAGGCACCCACACAATGCTCAAGAGGGATGCAAAGAAAAACACCCTCTAGGTCAGCCCCTCACCCACGTGCTTCAGCACAGTGGAAATACTGAGCACGTTGCATTGACGCCGCTGGTTTGTTTGAGTCCCACGTGTTAGCATCATGGCCATCAGGTGCATTTATTTAAAGCACATCCCAATTATAGTTCTCTTTGTGTTCTCATGTGCTGACAAACTCGGGAGAGAAGAGAATTTTCTCTTGCAGAGAGCTGAGATGTTCACAGTGCTCCCTCATATACACACACAGACAAATGAATATCTCTATACAGGTGAGATGTGCTTTGGCTGCTCGTTGCCTGGTGCTTGGAGCTGCCAGCCCTGCTTTCCGAGCCCATGATGAAGTAGTGAGCGTAGAGCAGACAGGTCAGAGGAGGCGCGGGAGCGGCGGGCAGAGAATTTCCTCTGGTGGGTTATTTTATTTTGCCTAATTGTTGGTGAAATTTCTGCAAATTGGCAATTATATTCCTGGGCTGATTGCTTACCCGGGTAATTTGCACATCTCTCATTTGGCAGCAGCTCTGCACGGCGTTCACTGTGAAATATGGCCTCAACCTCTACCAGCACTGCTTCCCTCCTTTTAGGCACTATTAGTTGTGCCCATGGAGCTTCTTCACCCCAAGCCTCGTGCTTGCATCACTTTGAGATGCTGTTTTTTTTCTTCATTATCCCAAGGCCCAGCGGTGGTTGGAGCACTGGAGGTGGGTGGGTGCAGCTCCATGCTCAAGGAGTTGGAGCTCTTATCGAAGCCTCCAGGCTGTGCACAACACTGAGCTTCCCAGCCAGGCAATGATCAAATACTGTCTGATTTTTCAACCGTGAGGGTCAGGAAAATGGTGCTTTGCTTTTTCTGCCCATTGGGAGCTTTGGGGTGAAACGTCTTCATCTGGAATCTCTTCTTCCCTCCCCGTCCCCCCAGCTCCATGTCTGGGGAAATCTGAATTGATTTCAAACCAACAAATGCCTCCCCACGCCCAACCTTTGAGGAGTCCTGAGCCTCAGCCTCCAAAGCACCGCCAAGTGGTTTTTCCACCTATTTGTCAGGCCCGTCTGAAATTGCAGTTTAATTCTCCGTATTTGCTCTTGTATTGTGTATTAAGATACAGCGAGTTTATCCAGCAGTCCAGCTGTTTTGAAGATAATTACTACAGAACTCAACCTGATGTAAAATAATCCTCCCGGGCAGGCAGCCAAGAGCCTGAGACTTATCCTCCAAAGACTGAAACCTCTCCATTACCCTTAAGAGCTGCAGAGATAGGAGCGGGTGTCTCATGACAAATATATTTTTCCTGGTAATTAATGGTGGGTAGGGAGAAGGGCTGGGGAGGGGGTCTGTGATGGGGGTGGTGGTGTGGATGGACAGACTGAAAGACACACAGAGCACATCTGGCCAGATGTGCATCCAAAGTGACCTGCGTGCCAACGCTCCCCCTGGGGACACCCATGGGCCCCTCTGTAAAACCTCCTCACTGTTACCTCCACACTGATGGATCCCATGGATTCTCCAGGTCTGGTGTGGATCCCTCAGCTCAGTTGGTGGTTGTGTGTCCCACCAGTATAGGCTTTTGCTTTGCACTGATGGTTGCACAGTGTTTTTATCAGGTGTCAGCCTCAGCCTCTTCTGTTGGCAGTGCACAGAGGCAGGCCATGCATCAGTAGCATCTGCTACAAGGCAGCACTCATGCTGTCCTGGTCCAGTTTTCCCTCTTTGCCATCCAGGGAGAGCTATAAGATCAGTTTGCTCAGGCTGTACAGAAGATCATTCTATCCCTGACCTGTGCTTTAATCAGGTTTAATCAACATTCTTTCTTCTTCTGTATCCACGGGACACTGCCAGAGTCACCGGAGCTGTGCCTGCATTGTCCCAGGTTGAAAGTGGCTGCGGTGGATACTGTCACCATCCCCATCAGGACGGCTGAGTCATAGCAGTCAGAGCCCAGCATTGCCACACGTTAATTACCACTACTTAGCTGCATGGCCAACTGTGACAGTGAGACAGTTATTTCTGCCTGTGAAGGTGGTAGAAAAAAAGTAGAAAGGGGAGAAAAAAGGAATAGTGTAAAAAACCAACCCATCCCTAAACCCACACCACACAAGAAGAGGGCTGCAGGTTCTTGGCTGTTCAGGTCTGCTAACACCGTGAGCAATAAACTCTGCTTTTCTTCTCCTCCTTTTGATTGAAGAACACTAGAAATCAGCCGGGGAGCAGGTGCTGCATTGTGTTAGATTAGCACTGATTGAATTCTTACACAGGTGCTGATTGAGGTGCCTGTCTCAGCAAAAAGCCTGTGTGCTGTGAGCACAGGGGTAGTGGGGCTGCATCCTTTGGGGCTGTCAGTGGTTTCTCCTGGTGTTTTTGCTTCCCTTCTGGGCCACAGAGCATCAGTGCTGGGTGAGAGAATAAGGTGAGAAACCATCCCCACCCCTGTATGCTGCTGGGATGCTGCAGGTGATGTTATCAAGGGGAGCAGCAATGCTCTGGTGGGCATTATTGGAAGGCTGTTTGGAGAGGAGCTGGGAGGGTGCTCAGCTCAGCCCAGCCAGGCTGTTTCCAGACATGTTTTCCCCAGACTGAATGCCCAGCTCTGTGCCTTCATTCTCATCTCCTCTTGGAAGATCAGGTGTGGCTGCACACACTGACTTATTCCGATGTTAGCATTTAAGTGCCATCTGCTCTATAAACATCCCCATTGATTTGCTCTATCAAAAGGGCCTCCCGCTCTATTTCTTTTGCTGCAGCCTCATATTTTCTTATGAAGATTTCTATTAAGCTAATAATGGCTGTTGGCCACCGGAGGCTAAGGCTGATGCTTTCTGATCTTCTCTGCTGCAATGGGCGCGAGGATAACATCTCCTCTGTACCCTTAGGATGGTGTCAGGGGGCATATTTGCTCAGTAATGATGCTTGTGTTGTCTTGCATTGGGAGCACGGTGCCTGAGGCAATGGGTGGTTTCCCATAGCTGTATACAGACATATGGAGAAGTGTAATCTATAGGCACAGGTTGGCAGAGATAACAGCAGAAACAGGTGGATGTGCAGAAGAGAGAGATGGGTGCTTGTTGTTTTCATATCTCTCGCAAAGAAGAATCGAGTCGAGGCAGAGAGAGTCTCAGCAAGTAGCTCAGTGACTGCAGGAGGCAAAAATCTCATTGCAACACCCCGTCCACTTTTTTGTAGGGGGTGAAGTTGTCTGCACACAGACGTGCATGGTTGAGCTTCTGATCAGCTGCTGGTGGATGACAAGCTGGTCTCCTGGGAGCAGAGGTGTGGGGTCAGAATGAGAACATAGTGAGTCCGTGTAGGATCAGGACTGGCAATGAGTTTGGGCCAAAGGATCTGGGAGTGGTGGTGGTCACAGGGGCTGCTCTGAGACTGAGGGTTGTGCAGATGCTGCAGTGCATCAGTGCTGCTCTGTGCAGCTTCACCCCTCAGGGCTGCATGGCGAGGGTTAAGTCTGGAGTTGTGATGCCTTGCAAAGCCAGCGCCCGCCTTCTTCATCATCTTGTTATTATTCTAATGTCTGGGAGCTGCAGTCATGGACCAAAACACCATTAAACTCTCTGAAATGGAGTAACAAGACAGCCCCGGTCCTCACAGGCTTATTATCTTTGCAGATGGATATTTTATATTTAGCAACCTCTAATGTATCAATTTGGGCTTTGGTTTTTCATGGGGACTGACTTCTGTTCTGGTGCTGGGGCACAGGCAGAGGGAACAGTGCTGTAGGGGAAGCAGAGGGGAGAAGCCTCCTGGCTGGGGGGTGGTCTGGGAGGAAAATGGGGGGATTCCTGGTGGTCTGTGGTGTGTTGGAACCATGCTGAGGTTGCCTGGGGAAGCCCAGTTGTGCAGTAGGTATTGCTGTGGGAATAGCTGTTGCTGTGTCCTTGGCAGAAGAGGGGATGTGTGTTGGGATTCCTGTGTTGGGAAGGGTTGGGGTGGCCCTAAAACAGGAGGTTGGGTCTGATCAGGAGAGGTAGAGCCATACAGCCCCAGTAGGACAGGAGGGAGAGAGAAAAGCACTGATGGCCCAGATGGGAAGAAAGATGCCAGCAGAATGGGATGAAGATGAGAATAAACCTTGGAGCTGATGGTGCTGATGCTCAGTCCTGCCCTGGGGAGCTGCTGTCTGAGCCCCACCAGCACACACTGCAGATGCCGTGGTACGCACAGCTAATGCGATGCTTTACGTTGTTGGGAGAGGATTAGAGGAGCCGCGTGTTTTGCTGGCCTGTTTCTAATTTGCATATTTAACGAAGCGGGAGCTCCGCCAGGTTCTGTTCTTTTGTGTTTACTTCTGAGGAGCCGTGTTTATTTCTGATGATTACAAATAAATCTCCTCTGCCTTTGCTCCAGCCACCCCGAGTTAAAGGCATTCAGTGCCACGTTCAGAGCCTGGTAGCTCCATCACTGGAGCAGGTACTGGAAGAGAGGGAGAAATCCCAGCAGGAATCCCCTGCAAACATAATTAATGATAGCTTCTTGTACTGGGTGCGTGCTCTGCCCCTTGGACAGGCTGGAAATCTCCCAAGCTGAATGACCACACTGTTACTATTGAGGGGATGCAGTGGCCCAGTGGGGGCTGTGCCCCTTCAGCATCCTCAATGACCCACCTGCATTTGGGTTATTGTGACAGTATGGGCATCCTGTGTTCCTGCAGTAGGTGCCAAAGCCACCTGTACCCTGGTGGGAAGATGGGGCACACTCAGCCCGTGGCTGTGGCCGTGTCCTCAGGACAGGTTCCTCTGCTCCATCGTGGCTCCAAGCTGCTTCTCTTTCGCTCCTGATCTGGGTCAAATATTTTAGCTTCAGAAAACTGGGTCAGCCGATGCGTTTGCGACCAATTTTGGCATCTCCATTTGTCATTTGGAAGAGATGTGGAGCCTACAGGAGTGAAAAATGGTTTGGGGTTGAAGGGCTGTAGAAGTATTTAAAAGAATGGATTTGTTTGTTTGCATGAGAAGGTGAGAGGGTTGCGGGTCGATGCACATCTCCCCCGAGGCTCCTGCTCTCCCATAGCCCTGCTTTGCAGCTGCAAAAAGACTGTGCTGCCCCAGTGTTATGGGGATATCCATCCTTTGGGTTATTTTGCACCCACGGATCTCTGTTTGGAAGCCCTGCTTTACTCCCCTAACTCTGCACGTGTCATTTATCCCTTGGAAAGATTGGTACTGCCCCTGGTGGGTTATTTCCCTCACCGTGGGGGAGCCCCAGCTTGCAGATGTGCAGCTCCAGGCTTGGCCCTGCTGCCACTGCAGGGAAGGGCTGAGATGTGCACAGGGGAAGGCT
Organism: Coturnix japonica; assembly: GCF_054131305.1. Taxonomy (NCBI): domain Eukaryota; kingdom Metazoa; phylum Chordata; class Aves; order Galliformes; family Phasianidae; genus Coturnix; species Coturnix japonica. The sequence goes on from NC_140696.1 coordinate 5,177,237, forward strand.
GGGAATGAAGGCAGCAGGTGTTATTTCACGTCCCATGCATAGGGAAAGTGCTGTCGGTGTCATTAATGAGGCTGGGCAGGCACCTGCCATGGGAGCAACGCGGGGGTCCCTGCTAATAAGGGTGGGAGGAGGGGGGGCTGGTCACACAGTGCTGCCAAACACAAAGGCCATGTCGGAGGAGTTATTTGTATTGTTGACACTAAGTGAAATAATTCCTCGGAAAACTTCAAAATTAGCATTTACGGATGAGGAATGGGTGCAATTAGAGGGGAAGAAGCAGAGCGTCGGTGCCCCCAGGTCCCTCCCTCATGCATCTTCCCACTCTGCCACGCTTGGGTTCATCGCCCTCGGCTCTCATGGGGTGTTGGCGTTGGTACAGCGGCTCCCATCCCTCAGCAGAGCAAAGGGATGAGTATGGGGCTGGGGAGATGTTGCAGGGTGGATGTGGAGCTGATAGAATCGATTGTGGTGCACGAAGAAGAGCTGCAGAAGGGAGCCGGGATGAGGCTGTGGGTTGGGACTGATGTTTGCATCTCCATCCAAAGCTGTTTCCCCTGCCTCGCTGTCTCCAGGTGAACCATGGAGACAGGAAGGGGTTATTTCCCTCCTGCCTGACACATGCTTTATTTTCTTTTGTCCCTTCTGGACTCGTAACGGAGCGATTCTCCTGGAGATGGATATGGTGCCTCCAGGAGACTGTTAATGTGGGTTTGTCTTTGTTCTTAATTAGATCCCTTCAAGGGAAAACCTCCTGGCCCGCTTTATTATCCAGCTTTGTCAGAGCTTGTCTGCTTTATCTAAACACTTTGAAGAAGTCTCTTTACCTGTTTGCTTACTGGAGACATTATCATAATCCTGGTCAATTGGAAATAGGTAGCAAAGGCAGCTCAGAGATGAGGGAGTGCTGGCGGCTTAGCAGCTAATGGATATCGCTTTCTGAGCCTGATGAAGAAGCTGGCAGGGCACTGTGTGTGTTGGGGTGTGTGCTGGTGTTTGCTGTCACCCGAAGCAGGGAGGCTCTGTGGGTCGACTCTCTGCATTACAGAAGCACGTCAGCTTCCCAGTCTTTGAGTCTTTTTGATGGAGATCCTTTCCATCAAATGCTGTGGGTAAGGAAGGGGGGATGCTGTCCTTGTTCCAGCCCACATGAGCACATCTGTCTGTGTTATGGGACTGGTGGAGGTTTGGCTTTAAGCCCCAGATGTGGGCAGGAGATGCAAAACGAGCAGCCTGGGCTGCCAGGGCTCTTGTGCCCACCCCAAACAGCCCCAGTTCATGTGAGCCGGAGCCAGTGAGTGGTGTTTGAACATTCCCAGAGACGGCACAAGCGCATCTTCCTGTCACTTCAAACCCTGCTCCTTGTACTTCACCCCTAATGAGGGGACCCGGGAGTACCTCGGAGGGCTTTAGTCTGGATATTTATATGAGTGCAGACATGCAAGTTGTCTGTTTTACATATTACTGCCCTGATTTTTCAGTGCACGCAATGAATAATTTACAGAAACCGTGTGTAAGTATCTCTTTATTATTCATTATAATGAAGTGAGACAGCAGTAATAGTCCACTAGACTGGAATCCCCCAGGGCTGAACTTAACTAGGCTGTGCTTAGCTCTCCCCCAGTTAATTTGAATGGAGGGAGGACTCGCTTTCCCCAAAAGGGCAATGCCTACACTTGGCACAAGGCCACCTCACCTCTTTGATGGGACAACCAGGATGCCTGCCCTGCAGTGTGCATTTCTATGGCCGTGGTGGCATGAGGATGCTTGGGCTCCAGGAGTGCCCCCAGAGCCATTGGGCTTTCCAGGCATCCAGCGTGCAGTGCGAGCTTGTGCAGATGTACAGCTCCTACATGGGGAAAGGGACTTGTTTGCAGGAGTGAGCAATACATCCGAAGACCAATGGGGACCCTGAAACACACCACCTCTGTGTGGTAGGGATGGGGCAGTCCTCCTGCCTATGTCTGAATTTACTGTCGTGTGGGAAGGGATGTATGAGTGCTGCCTGATTGACTTCAGTGCCTTGCCCTAAGTTGCTGCCAGCACAAGATTGTGCCTGGGGTTGTTTTCTTGGTCTGCTTTCACACTGAAGGAGCTCCCCGACCGCCATCCTCAGGTGGGAAAGGCAAAGCTCCCGAGGAACACTCAGCTCTTGATTTACCCAAATGCACAGTGGTTTGGCTGTGGGTACCAAGGAAGCAGCGAAGGCCAGAAGTAAATAGATCGAGCAAATCTATCAAGTGGAATGAAACAGCCACGTTCTCAGGGAACATTTTAATTCCTCTTTTTATTCCCTTTCCCCGGCGCTTTGTTGCCAAGCGTAAGTCAGCACCGCGGACCGGAGCTCCCCAGCCTTCGCGCTTCTTGTGGAGGGAGGGAGCCAGGCAGGAAATAAGTAATTGAAATGACTGTGTTGTGTTTTCAAGGCACTTGGAGGATTTACAGCTGCTTATCCAAATGTTCCCTTTCCTTCCTGCGTGTGCTGGCTCGACGTCTCTGGCTCTTTCTCTTCTTCCTCTCTCGGTGTGCGCCGGCCGCTCTCCCCTGCCGTGGTGGTGTATATCACACCGGGATGGCTCGAGGGCTGTGCTGACAAGCCAAACTGTCAGCAAATTTTACAGCTTCATCTCCAATCCTGGGCGAGCGGGGGATGCGGGAAGCCTTTGCGGCGCGTGGAGGTCAAACCTAATGGGATTTTCATCTGCGTCTCCCCAGAGCCATGGGGGGGAAAAGGAAAGGAAAAAAGGCAGTGCCATTTTCTGAGGAATCTTGCCATGATGGGGAATGCAGGTGGTGGTGGAAGGGATGCAATGCCTTGGTGTGCAGTGTGTGTGTGGGGCATGCAGTCCCCGTACCAGCTGTAGGGTATGGGAGGATGGTGATAATGTTCCCATCCACTTCTGGGAGCTGGGGTGCTCTATGTGTGTGTTGGCACTGGGTTGGTGACCCTTCTGCTCTTCTTTTGCAGGTGTACTGTGGATGACAGGGTGACGCGGGTAGCGTGGTTGAACCGCAGCACCATCCTGTATGCTGGCAATGACAAGTGGTCTATAGACAACCGCGTGGTCATCCTCTCCAACACCAAAACCCAGTACAGCATCAAGATCCACAACGTGGATGTGTATGATGAGGGGCCCTACACCTGCTCTGTGCAGACAGACAATCACCCCAAAACATCACGCGTCCACCTCATCGTGCAAGGTGAGTCCTAACATTCATGGTGCTGGCTTTGAACTGAATATTGAAGAAGAGTTTCCAGAGTGCCAAAGGGTTTGGAGGCCCTATTTGTAAATGGAGAGTTTGGGATCACGGTAACATCTGTTGCATTGTGTGTTCTTGGAGGAGATGAACTCATGTTGTCCATGTCTTGCTGTGTTGTGTGGTTGTGGCATGAGGTGGAGAACACCTGGAAACTGAAGCTGGGGCTGGCATCCTCCTTTTCCTACCATGCAGTTTGGTTTGCTGCACTGGGGAGTTGTTTGTAAGGTGCTTAGGGAAGGGTGAAGGCAAAGCACCATCAGGTGTGGTGGAGAAATAGACTCAAAGAGCACAGGACTGGAGGAAAGATGGCAGATGGTGTGCATGGGTGTCTTCAGTGATCTTTTGTCATGGGGCTTCATAGCAGAGCGTGTTGGCTTATCAGCTGATGTTGGTTTGAAAATTGGCATCCTCAAGTCTTCTCATCTGGGAGATTCTCAGTGCTGGCAGATCAGGGTGCCTGTAGCATCATGGGCTGCAGTGAGGTGTTTTGGGGCCTTTCTTGAACCAAAGATGTCTTTCCCTTGGTCAGATGTTGGCTTCCCAGCTTGCCTAGCCCCCCCTTCACATGCACACTGCTTCCCCAACCTTCCCACCTGCAAACACTCCCTATAGAAGCAGACTAAGGACCACTTGGAGGCATGGTGTGTGGGAACCAAGCTCAAGCCCACTAGTGAGATGACCCCATAGAGTGCTGGGGCTGAGCTAGTTATAAAGCACACTGGGATATTTCCAGAGGGATCTCAGTTTGCTGGAGGTCACCACTGGGCTCCCCAGCTCTGGTGGATGGTGCCTCCAATCCTGGCTCCTTTGCAGCAGCTATCAGCTTTTGTCCAGTCTGTAGATTAATTTTTCAGAGTTAGTGTTAGTTCAGGTTAGATAAAGATAATGAAAGTTTCCTAATCCTCTTAAAGAAGATTTATCTGGCTGAGTAGAAAGCTCTCAGAATACAATAAAGCGTGTATAAAACCAGGACCTAATCTTTCCTTTAATTTCAAACAGCTGATGGGTATTGATTTTGCAATGAGCAAATCTGTAAAATTTCTCAGCCTCAACATGTCTCTGAGAAGCCCCCAACACGGATATGTATATATTTATGTATCCTTCTCATTTGGAAGAGGCAGGGTTCGATACGGCCACCGATCAAAGCAGGGAAAACCTCACCCAGCCTGTCAGCTCTCCTGCCAGGCGTGGGAGATGAGCGACTTGCTGCTTCCATGGGCTGCTGTGTGTCTGTTTGCTGCCAGATGTCCATAGGAGTTTGTAGTGGGGATCAGCTCCGAGTGTGCTGGGCTGTCCTGGGGCGGTGGTGATGCAGAGAGGGGAGGGCATAGCTTGGAAAGAAGGGAGCAAAAGATATCAGAGCATTCCCTCCTCCCATTTTAGCGATTTGACTACCATCCATCCATCCGCAAAGTTTAATCTGTTTATCCTGTCTTCCCGCTAATAGTGCTAATCCATCCAGCCAACACCTGTGAAGTATCCGAGCTCTTTCTGCCTGATGGAATGACCCCCACCTCGCCCATCGCCCTGCAGAGGCTTGGGATGGATGGTTTTGGAGCCCACCCTTTGCTTCTGCTGCCCCAGAGGTTCTTTCCTTGAGGTTGTGGTGGAGCTCTTGGTGTTGTTGGCACCAGGACTGGCCAGGCTGTGCAGCATGCAGGGCTGCAGCTGGTTCTGCCCATAGAGCACAGGCTTTTCCATGTGCAGCATGAGCACACAGCCTGAAATGAGCACGTTAGCATGAGCAAGAAAGATTACATCTCTTCTTCTTTTCCCCTCTTCATGCTCTGGCTCGTAATAAATCTCCAGCACCTAACACCCAATATCTTGCCTCATAAAATCCCCGTGCGATTATCTTATCTCATTAAAGCAAGGCCAAAAATCCTTTTATTCCACAAAGATGTTGGTGCCAAGTGCTGGTGCTTGAGTGTGCCGCAGCAGAGAGGAGCATGGAGAGAACAGCCTGCAATGCATCTCCAGGCTCTGAGGGGCAAAGCAAGGGATGGCCGCATCCAGAGCACTTGCCAGGCAGCCATGGATGATCCCACCAGGGATGGGACCACCACCTTATGTTTATCAGAGCTCTCCCAGTGTCAAATATAGGTTCAGGACTCCCTCTGCAGAGCAGACACTGTCCTGGTGGCACTCCACACACGAGCAGGCAGTAAGGACCAGTTAGCATCCGTGTTCAGGTCAATTAATTTATATTTGTATTTTGCACAACTAAAAGTTGCCCAGATAGATTATTGATTCTTTGTCCCTGTATTCAATTTGGTTTTAATTGCGCTACTGCAGGGCCAGACCTTCCCTCCTAGCAACCCGGCGATAAATCTGCCAGCGAGTCACAATCAACACTAAATGTGTCTCTTCGTGTTGTTATTAATATGTCTCTCGGATTGGTTCATTACAGCAGTTAACAGCACTTTGGAAGAGCGGGGATGGCGGGAGGCCAGGCAGCTTTTTTTCCTCTCCCTATGACGACAGGACGGATGCTTATGGGCACGTGCGTGGTGTTTTGGTGCTTGGGGAGGGTTGCAGGCACAGGGAGAGCTGGGATTTCACATGGTGTAAGAGAGAATGAGCTGCCTAATCCCTCTCTTATCATAAAGAGCCTGAAATGAGGATGCTGTTGGGCCAGGGGCTCCCTCCATTGCTGGAGCAAGGAAACCTAAACAGAGCTTGTAGGGGTGAACGGGAGGGGAGTCTGCATAGCAGAGCAGCTCTGCTGGCACTAATGACACCAAAGGAGTTGTAATTTCTCAGTCAGAGCAATTAGTAGGAAGCGGAGACTTTTGCCTGCATTGAACTGATGATGAATGTAGCCAGGAGATGTGAAGGCAGGCTGCTCCAGAGGTGCAGTGTGCCACGATGGGCCAGTGAACAGTTAAACAAGAGGTTACAGCGATGCTGCAGAAGCGAGGCATGGTCGGGTGGTGCCAATGATGCAGCAGAGCATCCTGCAGTCATGATGGGGGGGCTTTCTTCCATCAGGTCTGGAGAAACGCAGAGTGTGGTTTGGGCTGAGACCTCGGGGATGTCTTCTAACAGGGAGGAAGCCCCCATTTGTGGGTATTCCTGAACACTTCCTGGCTGATGCTGCTCTGTGTTTGTGCCAGAGCAGCTTTGCATAGCATGGCTTTGCTTTGGGATCAGAGCTCTGCGGCTGGTGGAGATCTCAGCAATGATCCCCAGCGCTGCCCATCCCTACCCAACAGTGGTCTTTTGTACTCTTCAGATGTCCCCTGTTTCTGATTTATTTGGAGAACCCTCCTCTGTTCTGCCTTAATCCCACTCACCATAGATTTTTCATTAAAGCCTCTCCCAGCTGTCTGCATCGTTACTGTTAGTTTCTGGTCGGTGCAATCCATTTTCCTGTCTCGGTGTTTTGCTGTTTCCCTCTCCCCATGGGCAGGATGGCTTCTGAAGGACCACAGCCTTTGTTCTTGGCAGCAAAGTGCTGGCTGTGCATCTCCTTCCAGCAGTACCCCCCAAATCCACATATGGGCAGTGCCCCGAACCAGGTCCTGTGTCAGTGTTTGCATCCTCTGCCTCTCAACATGGCACTGACAACAGCTATAGCTCTTCAGCAAGTGTCTCTCAAGCAAATGGAGTCTTTATTTTTTCCTTCTTCTTATTAACAACCGACTTCTCGACTCTCTGAAAGGGCAGCCCCCCCCACGCCAGCCTCATTGAGCTGTTCTCCCCTAAGACAGGCTGTGCTGCAGGCCCCCCCTCCACCACCGATTGCACAAGTGATGCTTTTAAACTTGCTTTTATCGTGCTACCTTTGATATCCAGGCAGGAGCTGAGACTGTGATACTTATTAAAACCTTACCGGGAGGCTGTGTGGCAAATAGCAAAGCAAGGGGAGCAGCTGAGTCGTAGTAGAGCTGATAAAATGCTGTACGTGCAGAAAGTGCTTCACATGAGTGTCAGTGGTTTTGCTTATTATTAGGGCGCAGGAGAGTTTGGCATGAGGGCTGTGCACGTGGTGTACAGCAGCTGCAGCTCAGCCTGGAGAATGAGCAGGGCAGGATGTGGCCTCTGCAGCAGGTTCACTGCTGTCCTTGGGTGCTTGATCTGCATTTGGGATGCTTAGAATCAGAATCAGGAAGGTTGGGACCCTCACTGTGCCCACTGACCATGTCCCTCAGTGCCACATCGCCACAGTCATCACCATTAGGGATGGTGTCTCTGCACCACTTCCCTGGGCAGCTGTGCTGGTACCTGACCGCTTGCTTGCTTTCCTACCCATCCCAAATGCACCCCTCGTTATAGCATGGTCCCTATGGGCTCTGCTTTAGCAGTAGAACAAAAAACGTGCACCAAAAATGATGTGTGTTGGCTGAGTTTTCAGGCCTATGTGTCCCAGCAACAGGCACATGAGGCTTCTTGTTTGCTTTTCTCTCCTCTTGGTGCTGCCGCCGCTCATCAGGTGGGCCAGCAAATGGGCCAGCAACGTTTGGCCACACTCTGTATCCGGGAGCATCTTCCCCCTTCATCACTCCTTGGGGTCTCGTTTGGTGCTTTGTTGATGACTGTTTTGGAGGGTTCGGCTCTGGCTGCAGCGGGTTAATTGTCCTGGTGGGGAAAAGCAAAATGGTGACTTTAAGCAGAAAACTCTTCCGTCGTTTGGCTTCGTAGCAGTGGGGATGGAGTGCAGGAAAATAGAGAAAAATCAAAAGGCTTTTAAGAGGAAAAGGGGAGAAAAAAAAAATCACTTAGGCTGGAAAGAAGTCTTCCCAGCAGGAGCACAAGGCAAGAACACATAATGTCCATAGCAGTTAAACTAATGTTTCACATTTCCTTCTCCAGGGGTATTTGTGCAGGTGGGGGTGAGGATGGAGGGGGCCTCAGCTGTTTGCTGAGCTGTTTATTGTACTACCCACTGGATGGCACAAGAGGGGGGAAAAAAGAACCATGAGCAGTTGCAGGGGGAAAAGCAATTGGCACGTGCACTGCTAGAGAGGACGAGGGGGAGATGCTGCTTTTTCATCCCATGGTAGGGGGGCTTTGGAAACTGCCATGGAAGGAAGTAGAAATCTTTGCAAGTGGCCAAAATGTGGAGTGAGTCTCATGATATCATCGTGCTGCAGGAGGTGGGGGCTGGAGAGGGTTGGTGGGGGCTGGAGAGGAGCTGCTGGACCATGCAGTTGTAGGTGGGGGCTGAAGGGCAGAGCAGCATGGGGAGCAACCAAAGGGTTACAGGAAGATGCTGAATGCTGGGGAATCGCTGCTGCAGTGGCACGTGTTGGGAACCTGAGGCTTTTGAGCTGAAGAGAGAGCAAAACGTCCTTAGAGTGGCTGGGAGAGAACACCAGCATGAAATTCAGCTGGGTGTAGGGAGGAGGCTGCGGCTTTCAGCCATAGGGGGAGGTGTGAAAGCATCCTCAGGATCCTATAAAAACAAAGGAGGGGAAAGCCCCAAAAAGCAGCTGGCAGTGAGCAGGTCAGAGCAGCAGGATGTGCTGCAGGCACCAGGAGCTGACAGAACAAAAGAGCATCAGCAGCTGGATTAATTACTGCAAAAAGCAAAAGATGGCAGAGCGGGGGGGAGGACGGGAGAAGTTGTTTCTCCCATTATATTCCCAAACAGAAAGAACGTTTTTATCGTGCTCACAAATAGCTCCCTGGGAAGCACTTTCGCTTCCTAATTGTTCATAAATTTACTGACAGGTGGTTACACAGTAGGTATAACACTCGGAGTTTTGTTTTTATTGCTTGCACCGTCTCCGTGCAAAAATATGGAGAGAAAAAAGGGTGCGTGGTATGCAGGTGGGAGATGCTGCATAGTGAAGGCAGCTCTACTCCCATGCTTTGGTTTTGGAGTTGTTTTGTTCACTCTGGTACATCCTGATTGTGGTTTTGTATCAGTGATGGGGTCTTTAATGGAGTGTTTATCCTATTGCTTTGTCCCATTGAATGCAACTGCAGGCCAGAGGTGTCGTGGTACGACAATGTGTGATGCTGTGGGTGCCCACATCCTCCATAAGAGGGGCAGGAAGGGGCTTGAGATGCAGCTGGGACATGCTTTGTGATGCTTCCACGCTCCTAAGGCATCTGGATGGGGCTGTGAGAGACGTGGCTTAGTGTCATGGTGGGGATGATTTGACGTGTGATGATCTTAGTGGCGTTCTCCAACCTTAATGATTCTGGGATTCCCCAGATATTCACTTTCCCTTCTCCTACCCATAAATGCTGCCTTTCCAGGTGCTTGTGGTCAGTTTTCTTTACTCCCCTTGACTGCACTCGGGTTGTTTTCAGGAAGAGAGGCAGGAGAAGAGATGTGGTCACTGAGGGAGTATCAGCCAGGCAGGAAAATCTCATCTCTGCTGTGGAGATGATTTGTTTGAAGCGTGTGGGCTGCGATGATTGCCCAGCCTGCAGCGTGCGAGGTGTGCTTTACTGGGGAAGGCACTGGAAAGGCAGCATTTATGGGTAGGAGAAGGGAAAGGGGGGAAGATTTCCCCCTGAATAGAGCGTTTTTGGAGTGTGCGAGGTGACAGCATGATGTGCTGCTCTCTGGGCTGAGGAATGTGACAAAAACCATCCCAATGCCCAACCCGTAGCTGTCAGATGTGCTTAATGTAGTGCTGATAAAATCAATGCCGACGAGCATCTTGGTTCATCAAAGTGGGGTTGATGAGAGGTGGTAATCCTGGCTGTCAACAAGCAGCGCTTTGGTTAAAGCCTTAATGTGCCCCTTCCACGGGAGCAAGGCAGGACATTGGGTGCATGTGTATGGGGTCTGCATCCCTGTGTGCTGGGTGGGCTGTCCAGAAGGACTCTGTCCCTGCAGGGTGTCTGGGAAGCCATCCAGGCTTGCATCTCGATGCTTCAGATCAACTGTCCATCCTTGTCTAGTAGTAATGAGAGGGAGATATGTGAATATCAATGGGAAGAGACGAGAGGTCCATAAATACTGGCGGATAAATAAAAGCATTAACATTTAATGAAAGAGGGCGGCAGCTCTCCTGCCAGATCTGTCCCTGGAAAGAGGGGAAGGAGGGGCTGGGCCGGGGGGGGAGGGAAAGCAGGAGATGCTTTTGTAACCAGAGCAGCACACGGGGTGCACAGAATGAGCAGTGGTATCTTGTGCCTTTTTGCATTGATAAAGCAGGTCGGTTTGCCTCTCACAGTGCTGTTTTGGGGCAGAAAAGCCACCAAGCACACCCAAGAGGCCCCAAGCTGTGCCAGCAAATAGGGCAGGGCACTCATGGATGCCCAGTGTTGTGCAGAACCCATAGGCTCCCATCTTATCCCACCTTCTCCCAGGTGTAGGAAGAGGTCTCTTTGAATGGTTTAGGAGCTAATGATCCGGAGGGACATCGGTGGCTCAGCCTCCCAGCTGTATGCGTGCAGCATTAATGATCTCACAGCTAAAAATAGGCAGCTTGGGGCAACGAGCATTGCTGGTGAGGATCTGGGATACAGAGTGGCCAAAAGCCAAGCCAGCTCCTGTCTGTTTGCATGCTTCTGTGTCGCTTTGAGTCAATAAGCAGGCAGTAATTACCGAAGAGCTGCCTCTCACTGCACAGATTAGCAAGGGAAGGCCATGCCCTTCGCAACAGCCATCCCCCATCAGAGTTGGGTGTCTTGCAGCATCTCCAGCCATTTTACAAGGAGGTTGTTGTAAAGCTGGGCCCGGAGGATTGGGGCAGCCCTGGGGTTTGGCAGAGTATGGGGACAAGGGGAGGAACAGGGTTTTACAGCCCCCAAGGGCATCAGCAGGAACCACTGTGCAGCCGTCTCCTGTACCCAATGTAAAACATTAATCGGCACGTCGGGCAGTGCGGGTCTTGAGCAGTAAAGGAAGGAGATAAATCACAGGCTTATTGTTATTGAATTTAGTGGCATCACTTTCACATTCAATTTCTCTCGCCCGCTTTCCAAACAAACAAGAAATTACAGCCCAAATGTATTTTTTTGGCCTGGCGAACATTATGCATTAACTTCCCCCTGATTAATATTACACGGGATGGAGGCAATCCTCTGCGGGCCACACGCTGCTCTGATGAGACCACGCGATTTGCTTTGCATCCAACCTGCTCCTAGTAGTGGTCTTTTGAATAGGAAACAAGACTGTGAATCAGGGGGTAGAGATCCTGTGATGCTGTTTTGCTTCACCCCTGTAGCTCCCCATGCACTGTCCCATGAGCACACCATGTGCTGGCATCCATATCAGTGTGACCTTGGGGTGGCTGGAGTCAGAACTGTGTTTTGGTGGCCCTCTTTGAGAAGCCGTGTGTCATACCAATGGCAGACAGTGGGCAATGTAATTTGGGCAGCATCTGTGCCCCTATTTTGGGCAGCACCTCGAAAAATTGAGGGAGGTGGTTTAGAGGGCTTGGTAGTCATGGGGTTGGCTTGATAATCTTAATGGTCTTTTCCAGCTTAATGATTCTATGATCTCACCCCTTCTCCCTTGAGTATCTCACCACTGGTGTGTTGTATGTTTGGGCTAATGAGGCAAGGCAAGGTGAGCTGCAGTAAAGTGCATTACGTGTGCTAGGAGATGGCACTCCATGTCCCCGCCTGAACACTGGTTCTGCTGCTCATCTGACTGCTAAGAGGTTTGCCCTGGGATCGTTTATTATGTTCTATATTTAGTGACAGGAGTGTCATAAAGTTGGATATTAGCTGCATATGGGATGTAGGACAGGGAGAGAGCCCTTGGTGGCTATTGCAGAAAATCAAAGATAGCCAAAAAATAGCTTGCTGTCAGCAGGTAAATGAATTGCAATGATAGTACCCACAGCAGTGCTGTTAGTCCAGCTGATCTGGGAGCTGTGTGGGTGCTGGGAGGACAGGAGAGCTTTTTGCCTCCGTGGTCATCTCATGCTGTGTGGGTGCTTGGCCTTACCTGCATCATCCTGGCCCTGCAGGTCACTGTTAGGCCACTGTTGTGTTTGCTCCCTGTTACCTTGCTCTTAGGTCCTGTTTGCTGACTGCTGTGTCCCTGCGCAGTCCCAGCTCCCTCCTGCCCTTCTTGTGGGTAAAAGCAAAGGCAATGGCAGCCTGCCCTTGAGGCTTCAGCCAGCAGCTGGTGGGATCTATAGAAATGCAATCAGGTCCCTTGGATGTCCTCCTGCCAGTCCTTATAACCTCATAGGCAACGATTGCCGTCGCAGTCCGGTATTGATGCCAGTGATGCTCTCAGGGACACCCACCCCTGTGCATCCCATGGGATCAATGTGCTGCAAGGGGCCATGCAGGCACACTTCCTGGCCCCACTTTGAGTGTCTGTCTATAGTCTGCCTTACCCAGGGGTGCATGGATGAGTCAGGCCAACATTGTGATGCATAAACATCAGACTATGAGTGCACCCAGAGATGAACAGCACAACGCTGCTCTGCTCCATGCCCTGGTTGCTCTGCATTTCCCGTGTCGTGCAAGCAGCTTTACAGAGAACATTGTCCCTGGGTGCTGTAAGGAGCGAGAGGAGCTCGGAGCACACAGGGCTGCTCAGAGCAGCAGCTGGGGACGAGCCATGGCAGCGTGCCGCCTGCACTCCCAGCACTAACTACATTTTTCACCGGTTGCTGCTGCACACTTTTCATTTTTGGATTGCCAGTCTCCCCTGAAGGACTCAGACAATCTCCCTCTGCTATAACAGACTGTACTTCTATATTAAAGTGTCAAGTTGCTGGGAAATTTACAGCCTCGCAGGGCCCATCAGGTGGCAGAGGCTCGGCAGCGCCCTCGCCATCGGGCTGTGGGGAGCGAGCTGCAAGCGCATGCATGGGGAAGCCCAGCCTTTGTGAGCCCCCCCCAAGAGCAAAAGGGGCTCTCTGGCTGTATCTTAACCCCTGCCAAGGCACAGGAATTGCTAGCAGCTGAGCATCAGCAGGACTGGATTCAGGTGGTGTTGCTGGTGGATGGTGGAAGGGTAAAGAGGGATCTGCCAAGATCCATTTGCACTTGTGCCCATTGCTGGCCACTGTGGGGCTGGGGTCTCGCATCTGCCATGGCCATAGAGGGCTCATGGGCACTGAGTGTGGCATAGCCAGCCTGGGATTTGGTTGCAGGAGACCCCTTTGCATTGTTGGATCAGCTCCTGGGGAGTGGCATTCACCAGCCCCAAGGCCTGGAGCACCATTGAGTGGCGTCAGCAAACGGGCTTTAATTGCTTTTTGCTGGGGATGGGGATTTATAGGCTTGGAGATTGCCAAGTTATTTATTAGATGGAGTATCAGGGGATAGACTAATATAAATCACAATGGCCAGCACTGAATGGAGCAGACAATCGGTAATTTAGAAAGCTTTAATAAAAATGCTAAGATATGAGAGCTGTTGGCAGTCATAATGAGTTGGTTATCATGGGTTGTCCGAAGCAGCAGGGTGGGTGTTTTGGGGTGTGCAGACCCCTCCATGCTGGTTACAGGTGGCATTTTCCAGCTGCAGGGTTGGTGGCTGGAGGGGGGGAGGTATGGCAGACTCTGGTGTCTTGAGGATTGGGGTTGTCAGGAGCAATTTCTGTTCTAAAAGGTTGTAGGGGTTGGTCTGGGTTTTCATTGTGGTCAATGGGGCCATGCTTTGTGTAGGTCTAAGTGACATCAGAGCAGGGCTGGTAGTGGGGAAAGGGCTGGGAATGTTGGTAGGTCCCCATGAGTCTGTGTGCTGATGGTCCCTTTGTTGTTGTGTCCTGCAGTCCCCCCTCAGATTGTCAACATCTCGTCAGACATCACCGTGAACGAAGGCAGCAGTGTGACCCTCATGTGTTTGGCCTTTGGGAGGCCAGAGCCCACCGTCACATGGCGGCATCTCTCTGGGAAAGGTGAGAGTTGTGGGGCTTGGGGACCTACCTGTGCTGGGTGCAGGAGATGCCAGCTTGGCAAAGGGATGGAGGATGGCAGGGATGTGGGGGGGATTTATGTGTAGGTTGGTTTGTGGGAGCTGTTGGTGATGGTGCCCCATTTTATCACAGGGCAAGGCTTTGTGAGTGAGGATGAGTACCTGGAAATCACAGGCATCACCCGGGAGCAGTCGGGCGAGTATGAGTGCAGTGCTGTCAATGATGTGGCTGTCCCAGATGTCCGGAAAGTCAAAGTCACTGTCAACTGTAAGTGCATGGAATGGGATCCCTGGTAGGGATGTGGTGGTGGAGAGGGCATGTGGTCCATCCTAGGGACATGACGTGGCATGGCATCCCCACAGACCCGCCGTACATCTCCAATGCCAAGAACACAGGCGCCTCAGTGGGCCAGAAGGGCATCCTGCAGTGCGAGGCCTCGGCTGTCCCCGTTGCAGAGTTTCAGTGGTTCAAGGAGGACACCAGGTGCGGGTGCATGGAGGATGCGGGGTGGGATGGAGGCAGCCAAGGGGTCAGTTTGGAGGGAGGCCAGGGTCTTCCTGCTATGGAGGATCCAAGAACTCATGGGGATTTTAAGGTCTTTCCCTCCATGGATAGTGTGTTACAGTGATATCCCAGGGACAACCCAAGGAGGGAGATGGGAACGGAGATGGGGTGAAGTGCTCCTGGGTGGCACAGTGGGGTGAAGGGTGGACCTCATAAAGCTATGGGGGACAGGGAGGGGGTGCCTGGGACTGTTATATTTTTGACCCATGTAGATGCTGCTGCTCAGAGCCTTACAACCCTCTGTGCAGGTTAGCAAACGGGCTGGAGGGCGTGCGGATCGAGAGCAAGGGCCGCCTCTCAACGCTGACCTTCTTCAATGTCTCGGAGAAGGACTATGGCAACTACACGTGTGTGGCCACAAACAAGCTGGGCAACACCAATGCCAGCATCATCCTGTATGGTAGGTGCCCTAAATGTCACCTGTGTCCCCATACTGGGGACTTAACTCACTTCTGCCACCTTGCCAAAGGGGGAGAGAGGAACATTAAGAGGGAGAGGGCTTCTGTTTGCATGACAGCATGATCTCATCCTGCCTTTAACAAAGTTCCTCTTCTGCCCCCAATGCAGGTCCTGGAGCAGTGCACGACAGTGGCAATGCAGCCTCCCGGGCAGCTGCTGGCCTCTGCCTCTGGGCCACCCTCCTCGCTCGCCTCCTCCTCGACTTTTGATAAGGGAGTGGAGGGTCCCAGGACGGCCGCCCGGGGACTCCTCTCCGTCAGACGGGCACAACGTCGGAGGACGGGGAGCGGCACCAAAGGGCCGAGGACGGCCACGTCTCCCACCTGCCGGGATCATTCTCGCCGCCAGTTACGCTGTACAGACCCCACCACGTGCCACCAGACTGTCACCCGCCACCGCCGCCTGCCCATCCAAGGGCAATGCTGCACCGAGCCTTGTCTGCCGCCTTGTCCCTCCTTGCATCGAGCCGGCTGCGGGCGATGTGCCCTGCGGATGGGGTCCAGCGTGGATGGGGCTCCCTGCTGACACCTGGCAGGCGTCTTGGCAACACCGTGTTGGACACGGGTGTGGTGGGTGGGGGCCACCCGGAGCAGTCATTGGGGACGTCCATCTTGTCGTCACATTGAGACACCTAAGCCCAAACAGACCCTGAAGTTGAAGCCCTGCGTCTGCCTTGCACCATCTCGGTCCTGAATGTGATCTCTCACCACCAAAGCTCCTCCCAGACCATCTCCTCGCTTCTCCATCCCCTGCTGCTCCCCTTCTGCACCACAGCCCCTCTGCTCAAGGATGTGTCCCTGCCTGGATTTGTTAGGAAGCTCCTCTGGAGATGCTCACTGAATTTCTAGCTCCTTGCTCAATCTGACAGCTAAAGCACTGCAGCACTGGCACTGGGAGGAGGCACTAACCAACACAGGCAAGCACCAAGCAGCAAGCACAGCAACATGCCTGCTGCCACCCCTGTGTGCCAGGAGGGGTGGGACCACAGAGGTTCCATCTTCAGAGGTGCTTCAGGTCTCCCCCAAGGGCTCTTCCCACACTGTTCAGACAAATACCTCTGCCTGCCCTGCAGGGGTGTTTGACCATTTGGAGACAGCTCAGGCTCCACTGGAAAAAAATAATGGTCATCAATTTGCTACACCTACACTAAAAGGGCAAGGATGCCCTGGTGCCTCCAGCTTGCTGAAAGGCTCCACTGACACCACAACATATGCAGTCAGAATCTTCTTTCTGCTTCCTCCTGCTGCCCTGCAATGGTTACCTCTATAGGGCTGTGTTGGCTCCCAGCCCATGGCACACAGTGCTGTGATGCTCCTTGCATGGGGGTGTAACCTCAATCCTTCCTTCTGCTCTGGGATGGAAAGCTTTGGGTTTGTGCTCCAGGGACAGAACCTCCTGCTCAGCTCCAGAGAAGTCCCACGTGGCACTGGACTAAGTGCCAGCACCAAAGGACAAAACATGACGGTAGCTCACCAAGGAAGCACATGATGTCCCCTCCCACCGGGACCTTGTGTCCCTGGGAAACTGATGTCTCCCTATCCTTCCTCCTTCTTTCTCCCTCCATAAGCAAGATAACTTGAAAGCTGACGCTGTGTATCTCTCCCCATACAAGACTCTGCTGCTGCCCTGTTTCCATCCTACAGGAAAGAAAGAAAACCCAAGCACAGACCCTGCAATGTGCCACTGCCCTGTCCTCACTGTGGTGGTGCCCTCGCCTCATCCCTTGTCTCTTACGGTCCTCCTGGGCATTGCACAAACAAGCACACGTACAATGCTGCCACAAAAGCAGCAGCAGCATCTACAAAACATGCAGGGATGCTCCTGACCTCACAGATGGGACACTGACAGTGACAAATCCCATGTGGCCCAGTGACCAGGCACACCAGCTTACCTGATGGGCAGGGATGTGGCATGGTGAGCAGTGAGCTGGTCCTGCATTCCCACCAGCATCCTGGGAAGGAGGCATGAGCAGCATTCTGATCCCATCTGTGTGCATCTCTGCAGATGGGGGGCACAGTGGCCCACACATCCTTCCCCACAGTCCTGCTCTGAGCCCCCCCCCATCCCAACTGGTTGATCCACAGAGCCCCTCTCCACCCAGAAGCAAGGCAGAAGCATGCAAACGTGATCCCACCACCGCAGTGATGCATCAACTGCAAGGAAACAGATATAACCCCCCCATGTCCTACCTACCTGGCAGCTCCATCTCCCAGCTCTCCAAAACTGCGTGGGACATCGTGATGGGCTGAGTGCCCTGCAGTGCTCACAACCATGCTTGGCAAAGGATGGTGTCAGCAGGTTGCCCCCGACTCATCTTTGGGGCTTTCAGATGCATTCCTGGGGCATGGGAGATGCTTGGCAGCGTCACCCCAATGCCACCTCCCTGTCCCCCCTCCTACACCCCCTAGCTGGCGTGCAGCCCTTGCTTGGCACACTACTCCAGTGCCCTATTTCTCTCTCCCTGCAGAAGAAACACTGAACCAGCCCCAGTTATGTGGCCAAAGGCCGTGGCATTGCAAAGACAAGACATGACGACTACCAGATGCCCCAAGGTCCCACACAACATCCTTGGGGCTGCCCCAAGCTCCCCATTCTTCTCTCTCTCCCCGGGTTGGTTTGGGCTGGCTTCCTTGTCCTCCCCCGTCGGGACGGCGTTCGACTTTCTCGTGCCATGTAACGTGCAGTTGTGAGGAACGTGTTGGCTGTCCGAGGCCGTGGCTCTGCCGTGTGGGTGGGTGGCAGAGCCTCGTGCCATCGCCGCTCCCCGCGTGCTCGCCCCGCCGGCGCGCGGTCTTCGAGTTTCCGTCGATCATTGTATTCCAAGGGTGGCTATAACTACCTGAGATTTGTGCATGTTACATTGTAGTTGTAACCTTTTCTAATTCGGCAAGAATAAGAGATGGTTGTGATTGTGCAGTGTATCAATAAAGTTTGACGAACTTTGTACCCTCGGGGCATTGCTTCGCGGAGCGCACGTGCCATGGGGAGCACGTGGGGCTCCTGTGCTGTGCTCCATGATAGCCTCATTTAGCTCTTGGTTGCCCTCACACTGGCACTGCTTGCAGCGCAGTGATTTGGTTCCCACCCAGGCTCCTTGCTCTGCTGTTATTTGACTCTTCCCTCATCCCCATCCCCACATCTGTCCTCCACTGATGGGACACGCAGCACAGACAAGCACATACCTATTCCAGGAGCCCTGCAGGGGAAGGACTGGCTCTGCTCGCTCACCTACCTTCAGCAGAAGCATCACTGGATTCCTCCTTTTGGTGGCTGTCTCATCTCAGGTGTCATCACCTCTTAACAACGTTTGCTCCAAAAACCTACTTCTGTGCAAGGAATGCCACTGCAGAGGAAATGCTCCTAACAGTGCTTTGCGCCTATCAAGACCAAGACACAAACAGTATGTCTTCATCAATGGACGAAGACCAGGGGAAGGGACCTGTGCCTCTTGGGACCATGCTTCCATCCCACTGATGGATGCTTATGAATGAGGGGCCCTGTTTTCCTGCAGAAATCCCAAAGCTGGCATCTCAGAGCCCTCTGTTAAAGGGTAGGAAGGCTGCAGGGAGCACAAGAGCAGCAGGATGGTCTGGGGCCAACGCCTGACCCATCAGGGGATTGCTTGCTTGCTCTGCATCTCCCTTTGCCTTTCCTGACATGAAGCTGGAATGCAGAGTATATTGCTGAGCCCACAGCTCTGTCAGGGACACCTTGGCTGTGCTCCTTGGAAAGAAAGGTAAGTGCTTCCCTAAACACACTGGGATAGGGGTCTGGGATGGGAGGACCACACCTGCTCCAGAATATCCAAAAGGATTGGGGATAGGGCATCACCAAGACTCCGAACAGCTCACCTTGATCGTGGCAATGGAGTTGGAAATCACTCAGCTGGGCCATTCCTCTGTCAGTGTGCATCTCTACAGGTGATATGATGCTCACACCGTCCCCCTGCTCTGCATCCCCCTACCAGCAGCCTCTTACGTGCCTCTTAGGGAAAAACAACAGCTGCAGCCTGCAATACCAAATCAGGTTGTATCCATCTCCCATGTAAAACTCCTGGACTTCTTGGTGTGGTTGGTAAAAGGGTGACAAGCACCAGTCATTGGGATGCAGTGTTAAGAAGGAAGAGCCATTCAGAAAGGAATGAGCCCTTGTCCTCCTTTCTTTGGGCACTTTGGGCCTCTCCTGAGTGCAATTTTGCTTTGTCACAACCAAGAAGAGCAATGGAGGGACGATGGGAGGCAGCCTGACATACTCCCTTGTCTTTGCTGTAGCCCCAGACCTGAGGGCTTCCCTTTGTGCTCTACATCATCACTTCCTGCAAGGCAAGAATCACAGCTAACACACCAGGAAACCTGTGGCACAAGCAATAAACCCTGTCTGGAACAACACAAGCACAAGTGGGCTCCTTTCACAACATACAGGAAAGCATCACTAACACCTGGACCACAGCTACATCCAGAGGGAGCGAGGGCATCTTTCAGGCCATGACATTCATCTGCCTTCACTGAGAGACACAAATAAATATGTACCTAAATAAATACAGAAACACACCCATAAACCAGCATCTCTCTGTCTCTCTCTTCAACTTATTCTGCAGTGCTCAAACCCTGGCACTGTGTGCCTTTTGACCTCTTGACTACAGCACTGAACATTTCCAAACCTCAAATATAAAGGGAGGAGCCCCATTAATCCCAGATCCATCCTTTGGAGGGGCAGGGTCCCTCCGTATCCTGCCAGGCTTGCCCTGCCACAGCCAACTTTCTTTACCTGAAAGCCAACAGCCACGCACTGCTCCATCTCCTCCCCCAGGAGAGGCACAGACACACATTTGTGGCTGTGGCACAGCACTGTGACTGGCACTGATCCCTTCTTTCTCTGCCATCCTGACTCCAGGATGCAGAAAGCTGTCAGCACCCAGCCATCCTGCCCTGGAATAGCAATTAAATGCCACAAGCTCATGGGGAAATGCATGGTGGAGGGTCTTTGCAACCCCTGCCAACAGCCCATCCTTTGGGATAAAGCCCACCTATTTGGGGCCCCTCTGTTTCCATAGGGGCAGTAATTGCCACCAAGGGAGAAGACAAGCAACCCTGGGGCTCACAGCAAATCCCTTTGGAGATTTTCTCCTGTGCCCACTGCATCATCAGTGATGGGGTGCTGGTGCTCATAGTGACAGCAAGGGACAAACACCCTCACTTAGGGCAGGGAGGGAACAGCAAGACACACTGCAAATGCTGCTGGCCAAAGGTGCATTGGGCACTGTGCACACAGGGGTGGGGGTCTCTGTTCCCTACCTTTTCTCCCCGTCCTCGAGGGATGCTCCAACCTCAGGTCCCCACATGCTGCCCAGGGCCGGGAGATGCTGCGCCGTCATTTCACAACACCTCGCTATCCTCTCTGCTCTCTCTCTCCTTTCTCCCTGCCTACTTCTTGGTCTGCACAAACTCAGAGGAGGAAAAAAATAAAACATTAAAAGCCCTGCAATCGTTACGGAACAGCTCTGACCCTCACACAACGCATAGTGTGCCAGGTGGAGCACATGTGCCTTGAGAAGCCGGAGGCTACAGTGAAAGCTGAAGACTGGATGCACCAAAGACCCTTCTGAAAATCAACAATACCCCTCCACACACCAACAGAGACCAACAGCAAGGTTACACCAATACCCAAACTCACTTGTGACCTGCACGACTGCACTGTATCACCTCCAACACCACTGGGGGACCAGTCAGATTACAGAGCAGCACCCCAAGCTCTCCACGTACTCACTGAGCCTTACCTGCTTTGCAACACATCTGAGCTCAGCGGTGACATCCTCCTGCTGCTCCATCCTTTTCCTGCAGCAGATCATTGTTCCCTCCCTCCCTCCCTCCATCCCAACATCCCTCCCCGTGCCCAGTGGCCACGGCGGGGGCAATGAGCACCACAAGCAGACGGAGCGGCCACATGGAACAATCGTTTTAATGGATAGAGGCAGAGAGAGCCCCCTCGCCGCCCGCCCGCTGTGCCCCCGCCTCGCTGTCGGCCGCGGAGAAGGAAGGGAAACCAAAGGAGGAAAAGAAACTGCAGGAGAGACCCCCCACCAGTGAAAAATAAAGCCAGTTGTTGAGGTGTCCCACCCTCCCCCCTCAAATTTCTGCCAGTGGCTCAGCAGCAGGTGCCGATCACTTCGCCTTTTTTTCTATATATATATATATATATGTATATATATATACATACCCACACACACGCACACACACCCACACACATATACATATATATATATTAATATGAAACTGAGCTATATAGATCTATATCTGTCCATCCCTTGGTTTGCTTCAATCCACCACCAAGGGCCGGGGCTGGGCTGTGCAGCACAGGGTGATGGAGAGGGACCCCGGTCCCCATGCAACACCTGTGTCCCCTTGTCCCCATACACCCGAGGGCAGAAAGGTGATGAGACCTGGGCACGTGCAGAGCGAGAACCTCTCCTCATCTCACAGAGGACCAATACACACCTAACTCCATATACAGCATGCAGTAATGGCAGCGGAAGGATCCTGCTGGGAACTGTGGCTAGAACGCTAACTGAAAAAAAAAAATAATATATATATATGTATATTTATATATACTGTATATATATATATATATCCCATGAAAAGATTCAGCGTCTCCCTTCGCCTCGATGTGTGGAGGAACTGTTTGTATGGCCGTGGTCCTGGCCGGGTGAGGGGTCTCAGCACAGGGCTCCTGCTCCTCGCCCAGGGATGAACCAGCACCATCCTCCTTGGAAACACACTTCTCCTCTCCGCTTGCTCTCCCGTTCCTGGTTTTCTTTCTTTCTTTCTTTTTTTGCATCTTTGTTTTTTAGGAACTAAGAGTTCTAGGCTCATATCAGAAAATATAATTAATAAAATTAACCCTTATCATTCACGATGTCCGCGTGGCGTACGATGAACATGGCTCGGCACTGCTCTCCTTCCTCCCTTTCCGTTCGCGGCGGCGTGGTGTAACTGTTGAAGATCTATATATCTATACATATATATATATATATATGTATATGTGGATATATATATATATATATATTTTGAAACACAAATGGCGGCACAGTCCATGAGAAGACAGAGATATCTCGGCGAAGAAGAAAACCTGTGCATACGGACGGAGGGGCTCCGGGTGAGCGGGGATGGTGGGGGGACCAGGGCTGTCCCACCCCCACACTGACCCATGGCAGAGAACGACGAAATGGGGGGGAGAAAAAGGGGCAGGCGAAAAAATAACCAGAGGAAAGAAAAAAAAAAGACTCAGTCGCGTTGCGTCTTCAGCAGGAAGCCTTGGATAATTTTTTTTTGTTCCCCCTCCTTTCCAAATTCCCTTTGAATTATTATTATTATTATTATTAATTATCATTATTATTATTTTTTGCGTGTTTTTCCTTTCTCCCCCTCCCCCAGAAGGCCTGGCCGGACAACTCTCTCAATTCTTATGATTATTTTTCAGAAACAGTGAATACATCTTCTTCCTCTCCTCTCTGCTGTGGTGGTCGTGGCCGCCTCGGGGCTCAGAACTGGCGGGCGAGCTGGGCGAGCGGCAGGGCCAGCAGCCAGGCACAGCTGCTTCGCCGCCATGCACCGCTGTTGCCATCGTGCACTGCACCGGGGCCTGCGGGGGGAGAAACACCCGCGTTGTTAGCTGTTGGGAATGGAGGGGGGAGAAAATAATGCTGCTTTGGGCCCCGGTGCTATCGCAATCACTGGGGTCACCACTGTGAGCTGCACGGTGCAGCCATACCCATCCTTGGGTTTGGGATGTGAACCCCACCATGGTCCTGTGCTGGTCCCCATTTCCCATCCCCAGCTTATCTTGGATGCAACAGTACAAAGAAACCTCCTCCAGCTCCTCCAAATGTTCTTTGAAGTTGGAGGCAATAGCTCTCAACCAGCAGCACCAGAAATACCACCAAGGAATTGGACTTGATGTTCCTCACAACCCTCCAACCTGGGATATCAGGTAACACTGTAATTCTATCACTCTATGACTCCATAATTTCTCTATGATTCTATAAAAACCATCCTGGGGATGGATGGTGAGACAATAGCAGAGGATACCTAGAGAAGCAGTGGGTGCCTCATGCCCCGAGGTGCCCAAGGCCCTGGATGGGGCCCTGGGTAGTCTGAGCTAGTGGGAGGCAACCAGCCCATGGTCTCCCTTTTGCAGCACTCCTACAGACACCACTATCCACAAAGCCCCAAAATCATCACCACTAACAAGCCAGGCACTGGGCACCTCTGGAGCCAAGATCAGCTCCATGCTGCCTCCAACTCTTCCCAGTATCTTGAGGTCATCCCAATGCCAGCCACTAAGTGCACTATGAACAGAGCCACGTGGCTGCAGGGCCCCAGATCAGGATGGCATTGGTCCCCAGGGCAAGCGATCGATCGATCAGTAAGAGCAGCAATGCAAGAAACAGCACCCCTATCACATCCCGAGGTAAAAAAAAAAAGGCACTAAAGCAACACTAAAAGCATCCTAGAGGAAGAAAGACTGGCTAAAGCACCATTGGGCAACAGAACCACGAAGCCATCCCTGCCTGCATCCTGGAGACAGGAGGAAGAGAGCAGCTGAGGGGACAGTGAGGACAGGGCATGCAGAGGTGGGAATGTTAAAGACCCAAACAGAAACGCAGCTAAATGCACGTGGCTACAGTAAAGCAGCAACAGGGAAACCACGAGCAGCCCCAAAGTTATCACAATGGGGTTTGGGGGAGCTGCCCCCTGGATGTTGCCAGAGGGACCCACAGGGACACGGAGCCGGGGGGGGATTGCTGGCATGGTGGGCTCATGGTTACTGACCTTTCCAGGGTGTCAGAGCAGTTGTTGTCTCTTCTAAAAATCAAAGAACAAGTCATGGTTAAGGCACAGAGGCAATGGCAGGCTCAAGGTGCTTTGCTCAGCCTGCTCTTGGCATGGGAAAATGCACCATCACGATCATTATAGGGCCTCTGTCCTCCATCCACGTGGAGCTCCCTTTGTGGTTTTATTGCAAAACCTCTGGGAATCCACACGGACTGCACAAAAGGGGAGCAGTAGAGAGCTCTTTATTTTTTTTTTTCTTTCCCTGACTCAAGAAAATTATTTGATTCCAGAGCACTTCATCACATTAAAGACAGCATCAAATGAGCCGCTGAATTAGGTGGAAGGCCTGTAATAAGAATTGCTATGTGTTAGATAAAGCACCAGTTGACCTCCCTGAAAAAACAGATTAAGGAAAGGATTACAAGATGTATTCTATACTACCCTCAGTTGCAAGGCACTGGAAACGTCAATGTGCCAACGGGGATTAAAGCTCCATTTGGGGGAGGAGAACTCTGAATAGTTCACTCAGCCTCGAGGAAGAGGGGAACAAAACTGTCCCCCAAACCCACCCAGATTGGACATTTCTCCTGTAACAGGTAGCACAGCCCATCACTGGGAAGCATAAGGGAATTTGGCTGCACACAAGGTGATGGGGCCACATTCCCATTATGACATGAGCCATTCCAAGTGTCTTTAATGGAAGAGAATCCAGTAACTGGCAGTTCCCATTAAGCCACCAGTAGAGAGAGTCATTCTTAACTCAGAGGCTTATTGTCCACCCTGCACAGTGCAGTCCTTGAATGGGGTCCCAGGACATGTGAGATTTTCATCCCATAAGGCAATACAGAGATTACAATCACAAGGGGGTGGCCCAGGCCATATGGGACACTCAGCCCCCAGGACAGGACAGCACAGACAGAGCCGTGTGGCTTCGAGGTGTCCTGTCCCCCTCCCTGAAAAATGAGGTCACTGGTAACCACAATTACCAGAAAGCCCGATGGGGAATAAGCTGAGATCGTTCCTAAGCAACCCTAATGAAGGTTTAACAGCCAGGTAACAACTCATGTCTGTCACTTACAGCAGCGACTTTTTCCTGCAGAAGTGACTGTGATGCTCATTAACACCCAAGGTTGGAGCTACATGGGGGCTGTGGGCACAGCCCTGAGCATGGTGAGGGGAAGAAATCAGTGGGGGAACCCAATGCAACAGCTGGTACCCACAGAAGATGAGGATGCAAGCAGCATGCGGGTGCTCATTGAACCCAACACATGTAAAGGAGCAGACACATGATGGGCAGAGCCTTCTACACAGAGACATGGGAGGATAGCAGGAAAGAGAGACCACGTTTCCAGAGATGCCTTCCCTCCCACCCTGCTGGTACAAGGTGCTAATTGCTATTTTGTTTTCCTCCTATTAATCACTGCACACCTACGATCATTGCACACCTACAAGAGCAGTGTTCTGCTCTGTTACAACCCTGCCTCTCCTGCAGAAGAGGGGTCTCTTGTAACCTCTCCAGGCTTAATTAAATAATTCACACATGCTAGGAAAGGGTTTGCAATGCCAGGAGCAAGTTGGTGCTTTCCATTAAACCTTCTTAGCAGTGATTAATTCCATCCTGTGGTTTGTTTAACATGGGCTGCTATTAATGCCATCTACAGACACTGCTACCCATGGGTAGGAATGCCACATTGTGCCTCCACTGAGTTTCCCCCTTGGTATCCCCAGCTCTAAGTGATGTAGAAGAGATGGACAATGATATACTCTGCACACAACTTTTGCAGATCTAAAGTGGGCCCAGAACTGAGTGAGGGTGGGTCTGAATGAAGAATGATGCTGGGAGAGGATGGTGGTCCCCAAGCCCTGCTTCTCCTTGGTATATGCCAGAGCAAGGTGATGGAAACCTGCAGCCAGATCCTTGCTTTGCACTGATGCCCAAACACAGCCACAGCACCCAGTCAAAGGGTGGCTTGGAGGTTTTGATGCTTCCCTTGTGCTCACCACAGCCTCTGACCCACACTCTGAGCTATAAAGGATGAATAGGAACACACAGGTGGTCACTCCGTTAAGCTGTGCCGGGTCCCCACCCCAGTCCCTCAGTGCTGCTCACCATAAAGGATCATGCTGGCGTTGGTATTTCCTAGCTGGTTGGAGGCCACACAGGTGTAGTTGCCATAGTCCTGCTCAGAGACGTTGAAGAAAGTCAGTCGGGAGAAGAAGGCTTTGTTTTCCACCTTCAGCCCTTTCTGTCCTTCAGCCAGCCTGGGAGGAGAGCAGAAAGGGAGACAGTGATGGGAATGGCTTTGCTCTGTGGGGTTTTGGGGATGACAACAAATGGAAGGGGTCAGTGTGTGGCTCCCACCCCCCCAGGGCAGCCCAGGCTCTTACCGCTTGTCATCTTTGTACCACTGGAAGTCAGCGGAGGGGACGGCAGAGGCTTCACACATCAGGATGCCCTTCTGCCCCACGGGCACACCGGTGCTCTTCGCATCCGAGATGTACGGTGGGTCTGTGGGGAGGATGGAGCTGGGGGTTGGTGCCTCTTACCTCTCTCTCCTTTTCTTTCCCCATCTCATGGAAGAAGAAAAATCATCTCCAAGCTTATGCCCAGCTCCTGCAACTCCTGTTCCCTGCATCCTCCAAAGACCAATGCTCCCTGGCACTCCCTGATGCCCAGCAGCTCCAGAATGGAATCTGGGGGGGTTGGAAGGTCTTCACTTCTGTCTATGAGCACAAACAGTGCTGTTTTCTTCCTCTCTCTTTCTCCTTTTTCTCAGAATGAAGCAATGCCTGTTTACAGCTTGCTTCCCTCCTCTCCCCTGAGGTTATAAGCACAGCATTTCACCACAGGTGGAAAACTCAGGTTGATGGAGACAGCTGAGGAGGAGGTGGAAAAACAAGGAGCTTGGAAAAAAAAAGAAAAGGGGAATAAAAGGGCAAAGCAGCACCTGCTTGAAAACTTGCAGGTGCCAGGCTCAGTGCTGGGACCAATGGCAGGTGATGCTGCGTCCCATCAGGGTGGGACAAAGTGGCCCTGAGCTGTCCCTGCACCCCACAGCTACTCACAGTTGACGGTGACTTTGACTCGCTGGACGACAGGCGCAGCCACGTCGTTGGAGGCACTGCACTCGTACTCGCCCGACTGCTCCCGGGTGATGCCTGTGATCTCCAGGTATTCATCCTCACTGATGAAGCCCACAGCTGTTGGGTGGAGGGAGAGGCCTGTGAGCAGGGGGCACGCTGAGCCCACACCCAACCTGTAGTCACCAGCTGGGACCGTGTCATGCTGACCCATCCATCTACTAGGTGTCAGATGCACTGGTCCCAGCCACACCGACAGCATCATGTGCTGCAGATTCATGTCCCCATTGTGTGCAGGATGGGCGGGGGGTCCTCATCCCACCCCATCTTCCTGCCTCGAGGTGCTGGCTGGACTCTCCCTGCAGCCTCCCTCTGATCTTTCAGCCCCAGATGGGGGAGGTGGCATCTTCTTCCCTTCCCTGCCACTTCCCCATCGCCTTTCTCAGCTCTCCTGCAGCTCAGACATGATAATTACTGCACGAAGCATCTCCACGACCAGTGTCACACTTAATATTCCTATAAATTTTAAACGGTAGTCCTTGGTACATATGTGTGGCAATTGGTATCATATTTTAATTAAGCTTGCCCTACACCATCTGAAATTAATAATAGCTCGAATTACCAGTGTAATTTATAAATTAACATTGCTGCAGCATTAGGAAATAAATTAGCTCTGGACAGCTGTTTCCAGGAGTGAGTGCCAATGGCAGCGTGGCCGAGCACAGGTCCCTGCTCCCAGGGGATGTGGTGATGTGACCTGCACAGCCCTCGCTTCCCACCCGGTGTGAACTGCTGTGACCCAGAATGCTGTGGCTTGACATGCTTGGGTGGCCAACCGGGCACATCTTGCTCTTAACACGTGCATGCAAAGTGTACAACAAATTCTGCCTGCGTCCCACTGTATGATACCTTTAGAGCAGCTCGTCCCATGGGTCTGAGCACCCAATGAGACACTGATGCCCACCCCCATCCCACAGAGCCCATCCAGGGCTGAGGTGAGCCCTCCCATGCACACAGTGTGATGGATCGCTGCCGTCCACCTGCAGCATCCTCAGCCCCGAGCTCCCAGCGGAGCGGCTGGCAGTGAAAACCGCTGAGCTCATCAGCACTTAGCGCAGCAGAAGGGCGAGATATGAAGGCGTTACCCCAAAATCGATATCCTTTGGAGACACAAAAATTACAGTTTTATACCCAGCAGCAGTTTGCGCAGCAAAAGAGGAGAGAGAGGGAAGGAAACGAGCTGCCTGTTCCGGTTGACCTAGAATCAGCTCTCAGTAGCACAGCGCTGCCTGCCGATGGAATTATGACACAGCTGCAGCCCTTGGATGCTCCGCGTGCAGATCTGACTCCAGTTTGTGCAAAGACCCCGATAAAGCTCTGCTTCCAAACTCAGCAAAGGCCCTTCCCCAAATCATCGCACTGCACGGCTGAGGTTTGATCCTGGAGCAAGGCAGTGAGGGCTCGTTTCATTACCCAGCAAAGGACTTTGTGAAGTGATGGCCAGGGTCAGCTTGCCACCTGCAAAAGCTGGGAAAGGGAGAGATGAAGGCTCCCCCAGCCTTTGTGCTGGCTTAGTGCAGGAGTCTGACATCAGTGCCTGGTAATCAGCCTCCAGAGGGGCAAAATGCAAAGGTTTGGGGGCCGGCTTTGTGCCATCAGCCTGCAAAGGTACCACCATGTAATGCTCTGAGTGCTATTGCCGAGGTAACAATGATAACACTGAGATAAAGAGCACTGCTGCTAGGGTCCCTGTATGGATCCAGCCTTGTTAGTGCAGTGATCCCACACCAAAGTCAATGGGAGAGAAGGGTCCCCTGCACAGAGCACTTCCCTTTTTCTCCCTTACCTGCTTTACTTTCAGCATACATGCATAGAGACCGGCCTAAATGGCTACGTACGCACAGGCACTGAAGTGGCCTGGACACGAGATGCCCTATTGCACTTTAGCAGCAGTGACAGAGCTGATTTCTGCCAGTCTGCACCCGGATGGAGGCACCTGCTGAGCCCTGCCCCATCTCCTTTCACTGCCTTCCTGCCAGAGGGCTGAACAAACAGGGCACTCTCCACTTCTTGGGTTTTATATCGAGAGCTGCTTCTGATGGGGAAGTGGCAGTAAATAAAGAGCGAAGCCATGCGGCTTGTTATGTGCTGCTCCAGCTGAGAGCACTGGAAATGAATGGGCTCAGAAATCAGCGTGGTATGCAAGGAAATAACAGCTCTGGCTCACGTCCTCTCCTGCACAAAGGACTTTACAGGAAAAGCAGCTCCATGCAAGCACTGCTGCCCCGTGCTTGTTGGGGTCCCCAGTGGCTGGTGATGCTGCTTTGGGGAAGCTGAGGCTCAGGATGAGGGCACTGCCAGCCCAGCCCAGATTCTGGATGGAAGTCATCCCTCTGACTGGTCTCATGTACATCAGACCCCTTAGGGTTGCACTGCGGGTCTCCAATGATGCACACACTCCTCCTGCCTCTGAAACTGCTCGGAGCTCAGCAGCCCTAAGCCAGCAGCAGCCCTGCAATGCCCAGAGTGACTTCAGGAACTTCTCAGGGCTGCCTCTGCTTGAGCACAATTAGCTGCTGAAATATTGCAGGAATTAATGGCACAGCGCTCTCATCTCCTCAGGAGCTACAAAACCAGCACAGCCAGCACCCATTATTATTAATAATAATAATACTACAATCCAGGCCAGAGATGGAACAGCCATTCAAAGGCACAGCACCTCACTCCTCTCCTAACCTGGAGCAAATGGAGCAGCACCAGCAGGACCAAGGGGCGCTGCAAAGCAGAGCAGAGCTTGGCCCAGCAGTGCTGGGATAGGGGTGCTGGTT
Source organism: Coturnix japonica (assembly GCF_054131305.1). Classification (NCBI taxonomy): domain Eukaryota; kingdom Metazoa; phylum Chordata; class Aves; order Galliformes; family Phasianidae; genus Coturnix; species Coturnix japonica. Next base: position 5,207,053 of record NC_140696.1, read on the forward strand.
GGACCATGAAGGTGAAATCCTGCTCCAAGAGGCATCCAAGCAGTGCCTGGGGTCCTGCACAGAGTGGATGCAATGACGTATGGGGAGATCAGGGGCCTCATGTATTCCTTCCATGCCTTTCTCCTCCTGCTTCCCCTTTGCTAGGCTTGACTGGGCTCCCCTCTGCCTCCTCCCACCTGTTAGTTTCCACTGAGCCTCTGACAAGATAATAACTCACCAGTAAGCAAACACATGTTCCCAAATTAATTACGTGCCGCCGTCCCCCAGCTCACCGCACAGGGGTCTCTGTGCCATGTTGCTTCCAGTTACCTTGGCTGAGCACTGCTGTGACACCAGCATCAGAGCGAAGCAATCCCAGCCCTGCAGCAAGCACAGCAGCTCTTCTTATTTCTGTGCATCACTTTGCTCCCGTGCATCACTCCAGCTCCTTGTCTTTCTCCCTGCACTAATCAGGGCACAGCACACAACACTAAGCAAGCTCCCAGTGCTGCAATGTACCCACACCACGTCCATGCACCTTGCTGCCATATTCCCACCTCTGTGGATCTGAGCAATGGCCCCACTATGGGTTTGGTTCCCCCACAGGCTGTGGATGCCCAGATTCCCAGTGTTACTCCTGAGTCATGACCATGCACCGATTGGGTCAGCCTAAGAATGGGAATATTTTATGGGGATAATTTTATTAAAATGTTTACAACAATGCAGATATTGACATCTAGCTTCAATCAATAGCACAATTTATTGTCCTTCAAGGTGAACATTAAGCCAAGCTGCCCATTAGTCAATATTTACCTCCAAGGTCTATAAATCTTTATACTGGCTTCAGCAGATGTTGACAGTGGCCGATTCCAGATAAGTACAAGTAAGAGTGTGAAACATTGCTCCTTTTGGAGGTGAAATAGTAACTAGTTAATTACAGCCCCTACAGCAATTCTGAGCTATCAATTTATGGCTACTTCTGGCAATAAAAATTAACATCGCGCAGACTCCCGGCTCAGAGTGACGCTCTTAAAACCAAGAGCCATCTATTTCACATGTCACGCCGACACGGCGGTGATGGCCTTCTTATAACAGTTTATAGTAAATAAATAAAATATACAAAGGTAATAAGAGGGAACTGCTGGAATCCGAGAGCTCGTTTCCCTCTTCTCCTCCTTCTCTCTCATTGTTCAGCATCTCCCTGCTACTACTGACTGCTCATTTAGCACATCAGGAACCAAGTTGCATTGCAAGATGCTCCCTTGTTCTTTTGCTTGCCCGATGGCACCGTGACAGCAGCATCACCTCCATTCACCCCAAGCTCTGACTCCCCACGCTCCAGTGGAGGAAGACGTGGGGTAATTAACCTGCTGGAAACCATCCAAAGCAATCATTCAAAGGATGATTTCTTCAAGATTACCCTATCGACCCAGGAGAGCACGGCTCTGTCCTTCCTTCCAAGCACATTGCATCCCAATGCCACGGGCTCCATCTGCAGCCCCTTGGAGGGGTGATCCCATTACAGAGCTTGGGGTGGGGACAACCACAACCACTGCCCTGCTCTTCTTCACCCCTCACAAGCCTTTTCAAGTTTCCCAACAACAAGGAATGAAATATCTCACCCTATACAGTGGTTAATTAGCATGATTCAAAGGGCTGGTGGTGCACAAAGCCACCAGGCATGCAGCTCCCATAGCATCTCTGTGGGCCGCAAAGGAGAGGGATGTCCTCTAGCAGCTCACCCTGCCATCAAACAGATGCACACATCACTGCTCCCTGCAGAGCCCCTTGTGTACCACTGCATCCCCATACCATGCAGCAGCCCAGCCTTCTTGCCTCACCGCCACCGTGAGATGCCCATTATAGCACCATTGTGCTGAGTTTTTAGCTTAAAAGTCCTTGAAAGTTTCCCACTGTGACTAGTCAAACAAGATCTTTTTCACTTTCCTTCTCTTCTGCGCTAACAATATTTATACTCATTTCTTTTATTGAAATCTATCTGCCGCCTGTTCTATTAAAGCTGCCTGAGTGGCAGCTCCTATTCTCCGGGAGCCCGCAGCCCATCTATTCTCCAGACAATGAGGTACAAGCAGTCTATCTTCTATTGTGCTTCCCGGCCTTCAGCTCTCCAATCTCCCATCTCCAAAAGGCATGTCAGAGGCGCTGAGATGGAAAGGATGTGGATCCTGGGCTGCCCTCCTGCGCACCCCATCACCATCGGGGGGGTTTCAGGTGGGATGTTAGGAAAAATCTCTTCTCTAAAGAGAAAACACAGGCTGCCCAAGGGAGTGGTGGGGTCACCCTGTGGAGCTGCTCCAGAACTGTGGGGATGTGGCACTTGGGGATGTGGCCAATAGATATAGTGGGATGGGGATGGGCTTGGGGATCTCAGAGGTCTTTTCCACCCCTAATGATTCTATGTTCCTATGTGGCTGTGATCCCTGTGATATCTGGGGACAATTCTCTTGTCCCCCAGCTCTGCACCACGCGACTCTGCGAGCTGCTGCTCACACACACAGATGAGCTTCATGCAACTTCTTTGTGAGCAGGAATAAAAAAAGAAAGCGTTAAGCCCTTTTGTCTGCAAGAAGTAGTTCATTGGGAAATAAAAAGGATTATGGAAATTAATATTTAAAGAAACAAAACACAACAACTCAGGGACCAACCACCCTTGAAGGAGGCTCTAACTCAGGAGCAAACGAGCCACACAAAGCACCAGTTCTCACGTTTCAGTGAGCCGAGCTAATAGAGGCTGACCCTACAGCACAAGGCTCCTCTTCCCCCCTCCCTGTCCCCACTGCTACCCACAGCCCCAGCCCTCCCCTCACCCTTCCTCCCTTCCCTTCCTCCCCACTATTTTTTCCCCGTTGTGGCTCGCAAGGTGAGAGAGGACAGCGTCGCCAGAATGAAGGATTCTCCTGCATGCCCTCTCCCAGCAGCGGCCCTAATTCATTTTTCATGGCCCCTCGCAGTGACAAAAGCCGCTGCTTCTCTCTTGTAAGCGTGCGCCATGCAATAAGTCAAAGCTGATGTGCATTTTCCCCCTGGGTGCCGAAGCTGTGCTTTTGATTTAATTTGTCCTGTTGTTTGGCTCTCAGCCTTTGCCGGAGAGTTCCTTTGGAGAGGCAGCAAGGTAGGGCCCCATACACGGGGAAGGGCTGCCTGACAGATGGGGTACAGTGGGTAGTGTTTAAATAATTTGCTGCGATGATACCGAGATGTTGGAGAGTGACAGATGCTCCGGGAGAAAATCACTCAGACAAAGACAAGCATCCTGTTTGCAGGAGCTTTGCTCCTCCATTAAATCCTGTTGCAACTTGGTTTTCCTGGAGCCCGTCCCATTGCTGGCAGCTCTCAGTGCTGTCTGGAGGAGAAGCAGCACAACACAAGGCTTGGCCCCGGCTAACACCAAGAAGAGAGCTGCTCCTGTTTGCAAAACACCCAAAAAAATGCCAGGCGGGTCCACATTCACTATTGCAGGTGGGGATAACAATGGTGAGATCCCCCAATGCCCTCCAAATCATTAAAGCTGGAGAAGACCACTAAGATCCCCAAGCCCAACCCATCCCACTGTGCCCACTGACCATATCCCTCAGTGCCACACGCTCAACACTGCACTTCAGGATAGACCCTCTGCACCTCATTTTCCTCCATAACAAACAGCTGCTGGCACCCAGCCCCGTAAAGTCCCCCTGGCTTCAAATCTAAACCCCAAGGCTTTCCCTGCAGGAGAAGCTCTTACGACGTCATTTCAATCCGAAGCATTTAAATGGCTGTAACCTCTGCTAAGCTGCATTTCAGCCGCATTAAGAAAATATCCCGAGGATGGGAAGCAAGTGGCATAATGGCATTAGGGAGAAAAAAACCCACATAAGCATCAAGTGCTGGCTAAATCCATTCAGAACGCTGGCAAGAAGTCCCACGGATGTGGGAAACTTTCCCTGCACACTAAGCCTGGCTGCCAGCTGATGGTGAATGGGGATGTTTCCCAATTCTCCCCATCTCACACGGGATGAGGAGCACCCAACCTGGCTCTTTACCCTCTGAACTGGGGCCAGGTGAGGCCGGCTGTTGCCTCTCCATCATCTTTAGCCCGCCTTTATTTTTTTTCAGACACGCTATTTTCCAGCCCAGTGACCTCGCTCTGTCCCTCGTGTTTTATGGCATTGATGTCTCCATTTCTGGTGGATCAGCTGCAGTATTGTGGCTTATGGAGAGCAGCCAGACAGGTGGACACGGCACCTCTGGGGCTCTGGGGGTGCTGTGATCCCAGGAAAAATGGATGGAGTAGTGGGGCCTGCCAAGCACAGCAGGGATGGGTGATGCTGGCCCTGGGCAATGGGAGGGACTGGGAATGGGATGAGCATCCAACACATGGGGTGGGGAGGGAGCAACTGATCTGCAAGGGAAAAGCCATTCTAAGTAACAGCAGCGTAGCACAGGAAGGGGAAACCTCCCCAGGCTGCAGCGTTGCTGCAGCTTTAAATTATACTACAGGAGGATAAAAATAAAGGAGAGGGAGATGGAGAGAGAGACCGTGAGGAAAAAGAATTGCCATTGTTTTACCAAGCAGATGGGAAAGTTCAGGGGATCAGAAAAAGACTATTATTATCTTGACTTGACCGTGAGAAGATGGGAAAGGAAGAGGCATTTTTTCTCCCTGCAGCAAGGAGTGCCATGGCAGGAATCACTTCAGCAAGGAGCTGGATGGAAACAGTTCTCCACCATCTGGGCACAGCACCAGGATCTGCTTTTTGTCCCCTTCCCACCAGCATTGATCCAGCCACATGCTGCACCCTGAATTGCTGCTGCACAGCCAGGCAGTGGGCATCCATCACCGCCTCCCAGCTGTGCCACCCTGCCTACATGGGGCCAGCTGTGCTCCAGATGTGCTCACAAACCCTCTCTTCCTGTACAGCATGTCTTTGTGAACCAGAAGCATTTCAGCTCCTTGCCCATGGTAGCACACCAGAGATAAGGAAACACTCTTCCTGCCCATGCTTGGGGTCAGGGAAGAGCACAAACCCCAACCCTATGGTGCACTAATGACTCTATGATTGTATGGAGGAGCTCAGCTTGGCTCCACCAGCTCTCAGTCACCCTTCACCCATCACATCTCTCCTTGCAGTCTCCTCACCAACTTTGTTCTCTGCCTCTCCACCACATTCTGTCCCTCCTCACTCCACCACATGGTCATTCCCTCTGCCCATAACCCTTTCCTTGCCATCCTTTCCTTGCTGATCCTCCTGTATCCGCCTCCTCTGCATCTCCCACACTTTGAGCATCTCACCCCCGGGAGGTGGAACAGGGGCTGGCAACCTGCCCTGCCTAATCCCGCAGCTACTGACTCCTCGTGCACTTAATATTCACGACAGAGAGAAACATTTCACGGCGAATTGGACGCACATTCAACTGGAAATGGAAATTTTATGACTCTTCTCACTCCAAGCCGCAGATTACACCAGCTGAGAAAACATGGAAGCAAATGAACAACCTGTGAACTGTAAAGTATATTAATAATGAAATCACAGCCTGGGAAATGAAGGCTTTATTCTGTTTATATTCTGCTCCATTAATAGAGAGCACTCTCGCTGGCTCCGCCCCATTAGCCACCAATCTGTATAGGGGAAGAGCGTGAGGCAGGCAGGGGAACGGTGGCGTGGGGACAAAGCTGTCAGGAGATGCCATCAAAGCATCTCCCTGTGCTGCTTCCAGCTGTGGACACTGGGATGCACTGGGACCGGGTGCGTGGGGAAGGAAGGAAGGGAGCAGAGTGAGATGCTGGAAGAAAGGCAGGCATGAATTTCAGGTTGGATATTAGGAGCAAGGCACTGTCAGCAAGGAGAGCATCCTCACATTGACTATGTGGCTGCAGACCCTTCCCACTAGTGGAGCACATGGTGGGTGAGACCCTACGATCAGAAGAGGGCAGACGCACCAAACCCATTGCAACCTCCCATCCCTCCAGGGACGGAAACATCCCTGTAACCCCAAAAGCCATCACCATGGGGTGGGAGGACCTGGCCCATGTGTGACACAGCCCGGCCGGGCTCTCTCCTCCCCCAAAACAACTGCCATGGCTTATGCAAAGCTCATCACGGGAGCTAAAACGAGATGAGTTTTCTATAGCTGAAGCGACCTGGTGTTGACAGAATGGGGACGCGTTTCCACAGCTCAGATTTTTATAATAATACCTCGAGGGAGTCTCTGGCAAAGTTTGGCCCAAATATAATTAGTTTGCACAGCTATTAGGGGCTGATAAAAGGTTTTAATTTGTGTGGAGATCTCTCGCATCTCAGACACTCCCGTTCCTTGCTCTTCCTCTGCTTCCAAATGCCAGCTGAGTGAAAGTCACATCCCGAGCCGGCGACACAAAGCCCCGCATGAACCGAGGAAGGAGGGAGAGCTTTGATTGCTAAAGAAGAGACAGAAAATCTGGTGAGCCAACGCTGTCAGCACGTTGGGGTTTTGTCCGCACAGGGAAGATGTGGAAACTTCCCCAGTCCTGCATGCACAGCTTACGAGATTGTCATGCAAATGGCTCTGCTTGGGAACAAGACAAATAAATCTCCTGCACTCTTATTGCTATCGCATTGCACGGGGCCGCGGCTCCCTTGTGCTGGGCATGGTGTGAATGAAGATCGAGGTTTCTTGCAAAGCCATGAGAAGGTGGTGAGCAATGGGATGAGCTCAGGGATGGAACATGGGGTGCAGACAGAACCCTGTGCTTTTCGATGGGGGAGAGCATCCCAGGTCTCCGTGCATCCCTCAGTCCAAGGGAGCTGAGCACGCTCTGCCTCTGGTGAGGAGGGAAAGTGTGACACTGCAAAGCTGTCTTAGGGAATATGCTGAAGCACAGAGGGCTTTTTCCCCCTCCTTTCTGTAATGGAGAGGCATTGCCTCATTTGTAGCTGGTAGGGGTCTTGTTATTTTTGTATGAAAATGCATCTTGTAAAGGCAGCTGTGCCAAATATGCAAACAAATCAGCTGAGCGGGTTCATTTCCACCATGTGGAGAAACAAAAATATTACTTTTATATATCTACACGCATAGGTACATAATCTCCTGTTGCTTTGAAACAGCAGGAAGAACAAGGGCATAGCAGTGGAGGGGAAACGTTGCAAAGAGCCATACACAGCTCAGCACCCAACGTGCACGATGTGCTACCCAGGATTAAGTTACTCCTACCCCATCTTGCTCCCATAGCAAGCTATGGGCTCTTGGGGGCTAAATCTTCCGCCTGCTCCTAGCAGGATCCCATTGCTGCTTGTAACATGTGCACAAGAACTTTGCAAGCCAGCACTGCCTCCACCTTGGCCAAAAACTGCTGCCTGTGCCACATTGGTACCAATGGAAATAAGCCACCAGTGACCCTTTTCCCAATGGATCTGTCCGGAGTGCACTGATTAAACACACATCAAAATGGGTGGCAGATTTACAGGTTAACAATGATTTAGTGGAGTGCACTGCAGCCAAATTAATGCCGGCTATAATGTAGTTTACCTCATTAAACAATGCACACCAAGATCCTGTCTGTTGTAAAACAATTGGTCTCTGAAGCCTAGTGTTCATCTTCCAGGGTTGCTGGGAGATAATAAATGGGTAATATTCCGGCGATAATGGTAATGGAGTCACGGCTCAGAGCTAATATTATGGCAAAGCAGTAATTATTTCAACAGTAAACAAGGGGACGGTTGAGCTGCCGACAGGATTGGAGCCCGTTGAAATGCTTCAGTTAATTTAGCTGGAGCCCAGGCCTGCAGTGCCTCCTGCAAGGAGGATGGGGGTTGTTGGCTGAGCCTCTGCAAGAAGCCTGGGCATCGGCCAGTGTTGCAGAAGGGCCACTGAGACCAGGGGAAACTAGGTGAGATGGGATGTCATGTTTGACAGAGCAGCCAACCCAGTCCAGGTCAACCCAATCTCAACCAACCGAGCCCAACTAAACTTAAGCCAACCCAGTCAGATTCAACCCAACCTCACCCAACTCAACCCAACCTAACTCAACCCAACTTAATCAACCTCAGCCCAACCAAACCTAACTCAACCCAACCCAACCCAATGATGCAGCTCTGGGTTAGTTCACTGCTCCAGCCACAGGATGCTCAATTCTCTTCCTTCAGATACTGCTGTTGATGGCCCACACAACTATTTCAAAAGTCCTTCACAAAAAGGGGCTCATACCCCTCCTTCACCCAAGGCTGTACTTGGCTCTGGCACTTGCTCAGCTCGAGAAGATTCACGCAACTAAATGTCATCTCAATACAGACAAGAAAGGCAAGACAGGTGCACTGGCCTTCTCCAAAACCTTCAGAACATTCAGTAAGAGCCAAGAAACAGTGTAAAAACATAAGATCCAGGAGGAACACAGCAGTGGCCTTGCACAAACCAGCTGCTCTCTGTGGGAGCCATTTCCTTGTCAAAATGACCGGCAGAGAGCACAACCCTCCGTTATGAAGTAAAAGTGGTGACTTGAGGCACGGTTACAAGGAGGTTTCCCTGGGGACAAGGATTTCTCCAGGCTCAGAGGCATCTCCTGCCTGCAGTCCAGAAAGGATCTGGAAAGATACGGGGCAGCAAGCAATGCACTCAGTGCACAAACAGCTGAAGGCAGCGGATGCGTCCCCTTCCTGGGGACATGCAACTCCTCAAGCTGAATGTTTTTTCAGCATCTTTTCCTCTTGTTTTAAGCCCTGCCAAGAGCCAGAGAGAATCAATATATCCAAATATACCACACTTCTCCCAGAGTCCCTCCGCTGCTTTGCTGCTGATGTATAGACAGACGATCTCAAGAGACCTCTGCCACATCAGGCCACCGTGTCTCATCTATCTTAAGTGCATATACAAGCTGTGATTACTCCCACGCCCAAGCACCTCACGTCCTGAATGCATTTAGCTTCCCCTCAGCCCTGCCAGGCGACGGACTGCTGTCTCACCTCTGCCAGGGAGGAAACAGAGGTTAACAGAGCTGCTCATCGAGGACAGCTGGGTCATGGCAGGATGGGGCCATGCAAGCACCGCATCCCCCTCCAGGCGCTGCCTGGCCCAGCAGCAATGCAGCACTGTGCATATGGGGCAGGGCTGGGCTCCTGCTTTCATTGCCGAGCCTAATCCTAAGATTAATGAGGGATTCCCGCTATAAAGACCTCTTGATCAGCCCTCTTATAAGTAAACACACCATCAAGCCAACCCATAATGTTTTCCTACCCTGGCAGCCTCTGTCTTAAGCCTTACACCAGAATCCATCATACTACAGCAATAATCAAACAGCAATTAGACAAAACCGTGGCAGAAAAGTCTATCAAGGGTTGTTAAGGATGACGAGTTGGATGCAGCCCTTGGCTCGGGATAGCAGTGAGCCCTTGGTGCCACTCACTGCAGTTCATCAGCACTTTCCCTGAGCTTAAAAGGATCCAAGACAAGTCTCGTGCCTGCCTCAGGGATGCATTTGTTCACCAAGAGATGAAAACCAGACTGACAACATGGCAATCACCATAACAACATCAGAGCCACCCAAAAAAATAAATAAAGAGCCCAAGTAACTATAGAAACACCTGCGTGACCAAAACACACCGTTAACCAGAAGGTCTCACCATCATTTGCAGTTGGCATCAGCACCGTGGTGCCAGCACCATAATACAGCTGAAGCCTTCAGAACTTTGAGATGTTTCACCCTTGCTGGGAACACCTCTCTTGACTGACATCCCAATGGGGATGGAGCTGGGCCTGCTGAGTGCTGGAGCTTGGCTTCCCAAATGGGTTTTCTGCCAGGCGCAGCCCCCAAAACCCCTTGTCACAGCTGTGGCTTCTCAGCGGAGCCCTGAGATGGAGGAACGTGTGTCTGCACCCACCTCCTCCTTATTCCATTTCAACCTGTGCACTGACAGGAGACAGGTGGCTGGGAAGAGACTGCGGTGGGATGCATCACTGGGGATTTGAGCTGCTTTGGTGCCAGTCCTTTGGGAAACCAGACTACATGTTCCTTCCAGTGAGCAAACACTCTGATTTGCTCCATTTCCCACCAAGAACCACAGAGAAGACTGAGAGCTGCCGAGAAAATAATAAAGCCCATGAAGTGCTGCCGTGCAGATGAGCACTCAGTCCAAGTATGGGAAGCAGCTCCTCCAGCACTGGCATGGCAACAGTATTATTCGGGTCCTGGATCTCCAAACCACAGCATCTCCTCCCAAGGAGCTCATCATCACCTTGGCACCTTCTACAGCACCTCAGCACACCTGCTCTGGCTCTCACTTCAGTCCCTGTACTGAATCCTTGTTTCCCGTATGCATGCTGAATTGGAAATGGGGAAACAGAGCATCCCCAGAGGCAGGGAGAGGAACAGGAGCTGCATGCAGCCATCAGAGCCGTCCTGGGCCATCCCTGTGCTCAGCACCATCCTCTGTCAGTCAGGCAGAGCCAGATAGATCTTTGCAATCATTTGCTCTCTTTGAGCTTTGAAGGCAGAATGCCTAATCATGGCCAAAATCGGGTAAGAGCTGCTGCTGCAAATTACACAGCACCACAGGTAATTTCTGATTAGCTCACTCTTCCTCTCGTGATGCATCCTCAGTTTCCATAGCAGCTAAGTCCTAAGTAAAATGGAAACATCTGGTTCAAGCGCAGGTAAAGATTCCCTGGGGAAAGAAACCTGAAGGATGGCAGCAAACAGTGAAAATAGCCCCTGTGAAAGTGAGAGGCACCCACGAGCCGGGAGCCTGGTTAGGAGAGGATGGATGGGTGCAAGGGAGGAAGGCAGCAAGGGGCAGATAGTGAGAAAGGAGGGTCCTGGGGGCAGGAGGGATGTGGGATGGAGAAATGGATCATTCAGAGGCTCCTGTCAAGGGAGCAGGCTGAGATGGCACCGACTCTGCTTGCTCTCTGCTGAGGCCATGGAGAGGGATGGATCTGGCCCAGCAGCTCGTACAGAGCAGACAAAGGGCAAAAACCAACTGCACAAAAACAGTGGGGAAAGGATTTCACAGTAATACAGCATCGAACGGGTGTGCGCGGGAATTCACTTCCCAGCAATCCCACCCACACAGTTCTGCTCAGGGTTTGCTTTCCAATTAACAAGGCTACCAATTAATGCTCCGCGTGTTTTCTTGTTGCTTTGCACCATTTCCAGCCCCTCTGATGCAACGTGTGAGGTTCCCCAGGGGACTCTCAGCACGCAGCCCTGTGCCACATGCAGCCACAAGCTGCAGCAGCCCCAGCACTCCCAACACAGCGCAACCCCAACCTGGTAACCATCATTAATCCTCCACATAAGAAAAAAGCCCCATTATTCCTCTCCCAAGCCACCGGGCTGGATATTTCCCTAACAAAACCCCCCCACTCCTGCTTCCAATCACATCCTTTCAGTGCACACCAACTTCTCTATGCAACTCTAGCACTCTTACCTTTGGGCGAGATGTGTCTCCAGGTGATTGTGGGGTCTGGCCTGCCCGTGGCTATGCAGGTGAGGCTGACGTTGCCACCTTCATTGATGGAGATGTCAGAAGAGATCTCGGTAATTTTCGGCGACACTGCAGTGAAACAAAGAGGGAAACACCAATGTAAGCAGACAGCACCTTGAGTGACGTGGTCTAATTTTGGGGTGCTGCTGTGTGGAGCCAGGAGTTGGACTCAGTGATCCTTATGGTGCCATCCAAATCAAGATTCTACAGTTCTGTGCCTTAAATCTGCCACCCTGGTACAACATCAACCCCTGTGTGTGCACATGGCATGGATGCAGACCCAAAGAGGGGACATAAAAAAGAAAGGGGCTGACAATGGGGAACAGACAAGGAGCGAATGGGGTATTCCACACCCAGCTGCTGCTCCCAAGGATCCTGTCCCTCTTTGTCCCCATCCCAGCTGCTGCACACACACTGCAATGACTGCAATGGCCTTGCACACATTGCCTCTGCTGTGCAGGTAAGTAATTTATTGATCCGTAAAGCACTCCAAGACGCTCTGGAAGGGATTATGTCATGCCAGTGCCGTGCAATAAAATAAGAAATGATGGATTTTTTGTGAACATGAGGGTGATTTAGGGTTTGTAGTTGGAAGTGTAGTTAAAGTACATTTTAAGTGGAAATCAAGGTGGGTAATGAATTATTCCCTGTTTTGAAGGGCTTCTGGGAGTTCATTTCTTTGCCGCTCTAGGTATGATGGCTAATCTGCTAATCATGCACTGGATCAGGAGGTCCCAGAAAGGGGGCTCTGGTCAGGACAGTGGCTGTGAAGGCAACACCAAAGGAAATATTAAAATTCATCAGTGTCATTAAGCAAAGCATGAGGGCACACATCTCCTGGGATGGCTGGCTGGGAGATGCTCTGCCAACAGCCGTGTAGTCCGTGGAGATTCAATTAATGACAAAGTGCTGCAAGTGGGGAGAAAGCAAGAAACCAATGTGTGCTTCCCCAACCATGGAGATGTGGCACTGAGGGATGTGGGCAGTGGGCAGTATTGGTGAGAGGTGGGTGGTCAGACTGGATGATCTCAGAGGTCTTTTCCAACCCTAATGACTGTAGGATCCTAAGGAGCCCTGCTGACTCCAGCTGTCAGAAGATGTTATCTGCCATCTCCCATGCAATGCACACCGCGCCGAGGAGGAGCCTTGGCGATGTTTTTAATTAACGGATTCGCATCACTCATATTTGGCTTGTTTTGCCGAGCTCACTGAGGCTGGCAAACAGTAAATTCAGCCTTTGCATTGTGATTCTGGTGCCGTGCACGGGGATTTGCATCCACACGGTTGATGGATAGAAATCTGCAATCAAATTAAATGACCAGATTCTAAAACGTAATCAAAAACAAATCCAACTCGGGTTTCCACGTCTCCTGCAAACACATCCTGAAGGGCATCTCTTCCTCCTCCACTGTTGGTTGGTCTCCAGCAATGCATTGCAGCCTACCCGGGATGAGGTGAGGGATGGGGAACAGGAGAGCGACGGCATCAGCAAAGTCTTTAGGAACCACTTAAATTAAAAGCGGTAGGATTTAACGCGACAGTTATTGTATGCTAATTAAACGTTTGAATAATTAACCACGCGCACTATGTAAAATGCCTTTCTTGAGACTTAGCAGGTACGTCGTAAGGCTTTTACTACACTAGAGAGGGAAACTTCAATAAATAAGTGATCGCAAGTATATATTTAACATTATTTAACGGCCGCCGGTGCTGCCATTCCCTTTGCATTCAGGGCTTTACCCATCAGTTGGCCCTGCTGTAACACTGGGGCAGAGGAGAAATTCCTTCTGCTGAGCTCGGGACGCAGATGGAGCTGTGCCCCAATGGGAATGAATAAATAAATAAAGCTAAATAAATGCCAGCTTCCCAGGCGGGAGCCTCTCCTTGCGGGCAGTCCTTTTGTGTTCAGCATCTCTCCTGCTCAGAAGTGATTAAACATGGCAGTGTTGGCCAAGCTGCTCCAGTGACACAGTGCAGATTTCCCCAGAGACCGGCTGATGTTTCATCGATCTGAATTTTGCTTTTTTTCCCCCCTTTTTTGCTTCTTGCCACATTGATGGGAAAGGTCTCAGCGCAGCACCAAACTGCAAACCCAGAGCTCGGTTGGACTTGCATGCACGGAATCCCAGGGACAGAAAGCAGCGTGCTTAAATATTTAACCAAGCCATATGGCACGTTACACACTCAGGGTGTTCAGTCAGGTGATAGATGCCTGTGCAGCTCCAAGCATATGCACTTGCCTACACAGATGTACTCCCCAACTTGTGCTGTGTGTGCACACGCTCTCCTGCCCCTGGCACAGGCTGAACCTCCCAGCATCCATCCCAGAGCCAACACAGGTGCAAACGCCCCTGCATGCACCCCACAGCAGCCAAATGCAATGCTGTGCACAGATGCTGAGCCCCTACACCACATCCAGCTTATCCCTATTGACACACATAGCCCAGGGTCTGGAGCTAGCTCACCACCAGATACAGGGGAAGGAGACCAGCATGAGCCTACAAGGGTGTCTGCAATGAGGAACTGCATTTTTTGGCTCAGCCTCTTAAATCCTGACTAAGACAGAAGATGGGGCTGCAGTATCTCTGCCTGCTATCTGTGCAAGGGGTATTGCAGCCTGGGTGCACTCAGGGAGTCCCACAGAGCCCAGCATCACTTGAGCACAGCAGAGCCCCAGCAGTGCCCACGCCAGCAGACAGGCTCTGCTGGTAAGGCTTGCTTCCCCCTCATAAAACATGCAAACCTCCATCCTCCAGCACAAGCAACATCTGCTCCAGATCAAAGGCAACAGCAAAGAACATCTATAAAAGCATCTTGAAGCAAGAAAAAGAGGGAGACTCAGACTTGCGTTCTGCAGGCGATCTGTGATGTGCACTGGCAGCTTCCTGAGCATCAGGCTGCCAGAGCTCATGCCTTTAATAACAGGCTCTTTCTGCTGTTACCCACAGACTTCTCCGTGTTTTACAGCACACTGATAGCAGGGCCATGCTGCTGGGAGCCCCAGCCCTGCTCACTGCAATGCCATGCATCACATCGAGCCCACACTGCTGCACCAATAACTGCAAACAACAGGGCTGGCTGGGATGGGGTGCAGGGACCCCAACACCAAGCTACAATCATAAGGGTTGGAAAAGACCTTTCAGATCCCCAAGCCCAACCCCCAAACCTGGCATCGGGAGAGGAGCCGGGAAACGAAGAGGACATACATAATGACCTTAATAAGCAATTAATAAATAACTAATGGCAATTGCTCGTTTTAAAGCAAGGCGTAATGAGATGTGTCATACAGCACTGAGATGTAACTAAATGATTCCCTGAGAAGATAACAGCTCCTATTGCAGCAGAGCTCTCTGAGCTTGGAGGACACCAAATTTTTTACACCCGTCTCTGCAGCAGGTTATATGGCAAGGCATCGAAATAACTCAGAGGGGGAGTGGGGAGAAAGACGTTCCCAATCATTCATTAGTAAAGTATTTGTGAACGCAGATATAATTCACCGCATAAGCTGCAGGGCTTCTGCAGACAAACTTTATAGCTAAGTGCCAAAAGGGAGCCCAATCTGATTCCACTTACGACAGCATAAATCTGCGCTGCTCCTGCCGTCGTCAACAAGGGATGTGCCAGAATAAACACGGCACAAAAGCAGAGTCAGAGCTCAAGCATGAGGACTTCTTTCTGACTTTGAGGTGGGTATGGGTTGTCTGCCATTAGCATTAAGCAGCCTTAATGCTGGGTCGCCTGTTTTTGAGGCTCTGGAAGGATCCGGGTCTGCTTTCATACTATGGTGCCCAAAGGAGGTCAAAATCATATGGTTTCAGCTGGAATGGACCTCAGAGGCCAATCAGTCCCACTCTGTGCATTGAACTGGGACACCCACAGCTCGGAGCCCCATCCCCTGATCATGGGTGTCTGCAGGGATGGGGCATCCCCCGAACTGCTGGACTGCAGTGGATGTTTCCTTCCCTAAAATGATCCTAATGCTGTAGATCTCCTTTACAAACCCGCTTTGTGCTTCTCGGGCAAATGAAAACAGAAAAAGAAAAATGAAAGCTGTAAGAAAGGAGTTTTTATATTGTCAGCCATGAAGAGATGCAGCTGAAGAAAGACTGCTCGACAGATCAGCTCCCTGTCTAGACAGATCTCATTTTCGGCTCCACGCACGCTGCACAGAGCTAGGATCTAGTTTTCAGCTTCTGCTTTTTGCCCCCAAGTCACCTGGGATTCCCCCTGCCAGACAAGCAACGCCTCATGAAAAGCAGAAAATTGAAGGATCTCGGAGCTTTGAGACACACGGCGTCATCTTCCCAGCATCGCTGACACCTCTCATCACAGCACTGCACACAGCCACCTCCACGGCCATCAAACTGACAGTGACGTGGGGACATGTGGGGTCTGCGGGGTCCCCCGGGCGCTGCCGGAGGCTCTGTTGGACCCCTGGGAGATGTCACTGCATGGGGACGAGTGCGCCCGGCAAAGTTGGAACACGACGCCTCGCTAATACAAAGCTTGTCAAACCCATCACCTCCAAATGCTGAACGTCTTTATTAGATTCCTTTATCTCCCCCCGAGATCGGAGGGACACGACGAGACGATTCTCAGCGGAGATGTCATCATCCAGAAACTAATTAAAGGCTGTGCGGGAAGTCGGGCCACGCCGCACTCTGGAGAACAAAACGCATTAGCAACTGGAGTCGAGAAAAATATTACAAGTGAACTTCAGATCAGAGAGGGAGAGCGAGGGATTTGACAATAACTCTCCTCTCTGTTTCTCCCCTGCTCGTCCTCGATGGCCATTCCCCAGCAGGGCCAAGAGCCTGGGAGCAGATCCTGCCTTGTGATGGATGCTGAAGGATGCTGGATCCATGTGGCGCCCAGAGAGAAAATCATCCTTTGGTATTTGAGATGCATGTACCATCCTGCTATGATCATAACGCAGCTTAGGTTGGAAGGGACCTTAATGATCACCTCGCAAAACCTTAGCCCCTCTCCCCATAACCAGCCCTGCATGCAGGTCCCACAACAGCCCCCCGTGCAGCCCCCAGAGCTCCCCACTCCAGGCTGGGCACTCTGTGCATTGAGCCTGCTGAGCCAGCCCACACCACTTCCCTTGCAGAGAGGAACGCACGGGAACAAAGAGCTCCAACATCCTTCCCAAAGATAAATCAGATGCTCTAATGCAGCCCGCATCTCCAATGAATATAGGGCAGGTGTCTCTGAAGTGAAGTATTAGTTAAAGTGATGCTCTTTAAATTACATTTCGGCTATTTCAAGCAGACAGGTTGTGTGTGGGTTGTTTTTTCTTTTTTTTTTTGTTGTTGTTGGATTGGTGTTTTTTTTTTATGATCTATCTAGAGGCTTAAAAAGACACAGAGAGAAATAAATCTCTCTTCCATTAAAAACACACCATGCTCTTGCATATTTGCTCTTATCTTCGCGCTCTCCTCCGCGCTGCCTCTCCCCCGACTCAAGCACAAAATAAGTGTTTCTGATTCCTCTTTCCACACCGACGCTGATCTCATTGCAGGAGCCCAGGGATGGCTGCAATGGTCGCCTGATGCTCCCACCTCCAAACTCACTGCGATCCACAGCTTTAATGTGGAATGGAGAGAAAGCCCCAACTTTGGGCTGAACTGCTGCTGCGGTCTGTCTATATCTTCTCCTCTGTTTGTGTCCCTTTGGCCTCTTTCATCTACTTTTGTCCCTCCTGCTCTCTCTGAGATATCTTTCACCGTTCCAGGGGCTGTGCCAACCAGACACAAAAATACAGTGTGTACTGTGGGGTCAGATGGAAGCAATCCCAATCCACGCATCAGCCATAAACCTTGCAAAGCGCTGGAGATACGCACGACTGCCGTGTCCTCAAATCCCCCATTTGCCTACAAAGCCTCCAGCAGTTCCTCCCCGCTGCCAGCAGCGGCTCTGCTCGCTGTTATTTTTCCTCCCCGTGCCTTGGCATCCCCAAATAATTGTTCTTCCTGTGCTTCCACCTCGAGCTCCATCAATTTCAGGAGCCTCCTCAATCCTCCTCAATCCCTTTCTTTCTGCTCGCGTTCAAGTCTGGTGAAAAATAAATGGACTGGGCAGGGAGCGCGGCCCCATTATCTTCTGATTAGGAGGTCTCGAGGCCAGCACTGCTACTGCTGACCAACCCCTTTGCTCGCCTGCTCATGAAGCAGGAGGTCAGCAGTGCCCGGCAGCCTCACAAGAGCCGTGGGTGAGGTGATTTATGCCTCCAGATGCTGCTGCTCCTCCGGTCTCCTGGGATCACATTGCTCAGCATGCGACCTGCCAGCGCATCCATCATCCATGCTGGGGCACAGCTGCCATCCTACAGCCACCCCATTCCATCTTTCAGTGCTTCTTTGCACAACCTGGAGCATGTGTTCCCTCCACGGGGGCTGTGGAAGTCCCCATGCTCACCCCATGGAGCATCTCTGGTCTTGCATGACCTAGTTGTTGTGTGATGACCCACATCGTGCAGCTCACACCTCTTCACCCCTTAACATCTACTTGAAAGAGAAGTCCTAACATTTAGCCCTCCAGGGCCTCAATTCGCCTTGATGTGCATGGAGCACAACATGGTGCTGCAAGTGCTCAGTATCTGTGCACATCACCACGTACATTTCTTGGGCATTAACCCCACTGTTACAACACCCCCATGTTATGGGATTACTATTATCACAGATTGGGAAATAAGACCCAAAGAGCAAATGGCCCCAAAGTGTCCAGTAGGATTGATGCTCAAGCAGCACCTGCTATCCCGCCAGGCTGTGCTGAGCACAGCAAGACATCCACACGCAGAGGTGCAATTAAAATTTCATCAAGAGATTTCTACCCACATATGCAAAGTTGGACAGAGCTAAAAGCAAAGGCACCGGCAGGCAGGGCCAGCAGCGAGCTCTGCGTGCGCGGGGGCTGCTCTCGTTTTCCATGAGGAATGTGCCTTCATTTCCCATTTCTCCTCAATGAAACCCTCGAGCCTTCAGCCTGGCCACCCTCGCGCCTCTGAGAAAGCCCTAAAAGCCACAGGGACTTATCTTCCCCCAGAGCATCCTTTAATTTCCCTATTTGTCTTGCTAATGCCCAGCCTCACCGATGGTGCTGCGTATTCCCCCTGCGCTCATTACTTTCCATGGAAGGAAAGAATATTTTTACCCCTTCCTTCCTACTCCTCCTTCCCCTCCATTTAATCCCTTTGGAAGCTCCTTCTCTGGAGTTTCCTTTCTTTCCTCTCCCCCTTTTCACTTCTAAAACCTGCGCTTCTCAGATTCAGAATCATCACTGTTTTTAACTTGGCTCGAGCCTCTTTAATTAAGTTACTTTCCATTATTTTTTATCTAGTCCATTTGTCTACATCCCCCTCGCCCTCCCCTATTCTTCCCTTCCTCCCCAAGGCAGGCTGGGTATGAAATCTTACATTTCCATTTGGCTAACAATCACTTTGAATTTTTAAATGCTATTAAATTGGATCACACCGGTCACTGGACGGGAGTTGTCGAGCTGTGATATTTACTTGTGCCAGTCAAAGGGAAATGAAATTGCAGCGGAGCAGGGGGAGGAGAGGGGGGAGAACAGATTTATTCTGCCCGCGGTACTCACAAACAGGCACAATCCCTTTGGATTTTAGAGCGAGTTCAAAGGAAACTCTTACGCTCAACCATGAATGTATTGTAATGTCTTTAATAAATCAATTACTTGTTGGCAGGGAAGTGTCATTGCATCTCCAATCCTTGTAATCACCTCCGCCTTGCTGTGTTTTAAGGGCTGAGAAAGCACTGAGGTGGAAGGGGAGCCCGGAGGAGGAGTCAGGTAGGGCAAAAAGAAGGAAAAAAATGGTAGAAAAAAACTTGTGCATCGTCTGGCCAAAAAAAACCCAACAACCCACCAGCAACAAAAAAGAGGGAGAGAGAGAATGAAAGCTTCAGAAAGATGCATCTCATGTAGCTCCCTTATGCTGCACGTTACTTAGGGGCAGGATTTGAGCTCCTGCCTCCAGGAGGGTGCTGCTATTCCAATTGCACTAAAAGAGGCCTTTTTATGCTGGAAAATGTGCTAAAAAGCAGGAGAGCAGGATTTGATTACAAAGCAGTCCCGGCCAAATCCATCCCCTCCTCCTCTCTCTCTGCTGACAATATCCTCCCCTCCACAACAACAATAATCTGAGCACAAACAGACACAAAGCTTTTCAGAAAGTAATGAACTCCGGCTGGAGCCAAGGCAGGAAGGGTTTAATGTTTAGCTCGGAAAGCTTGGCGAGGCCATCAATTATATAGCCCTGCTGCTGAAGGAGCAAAAAATATTATTTCAGACAGACATGGCCGAGAAGAAAAGATAGAGAAGGAAAACACTGCAAGGAAGAATTAATTCTGGGAGAGAAGTGCTTGCAAAAGAGGAGCGGGATGAAAGCTGGAGCTCTCAGGATGGAGCAAGTGAGGGATTGCAGAGGGCATGGCATGGAGAGACATCTCTATGGACCGTGAGAAGAGTAAGGGGAGCCTATGGACATCTATATGGAGCTGCCATCATCACCACCTTGCCCCATGTTTTGACCCAGCTCCATCATTAGGGCCAGGAAACCCAGACCAGCAATATTTCATAGATTCATAGAAGCACCGAGGTTAGAAGGGGCCTCCAAGACCATCAAGTCCAACTGTCCACTCATTCCCACACGCACTTCCCAAAGGCCATATTTCCCCATCTATTTTTGAGGTTCTCTGCCTTCTCATTCCTTCTGCAAATCTTTCTTCCTCACTGCATCACCGGAACAGAAAAGCAAAAGAAAAGCCAGCAAGACGAGAGCACAAAGCTCCCAGCACGTGTCCCATCAGTCCTCAATCTCATTTTCCAAGTTTCAACCCCTTCAGAGCAAAAAAGCCCCATTCCCCCCCCTCCACTCTCCCATAGGCTCAGTGACCCCTCCAGCCCGTCCTTAAGCTCGCGGATATTTGCCGAGCTTTTCCAGCAGCTGTTCCCTTGGCCTCTCCTTTATCTCCAGCATTGTGTTCACATCTGCTTCCCACTCTGCCTCCTTTTCCCTGCCGCTGGGAGCCGGGTTTTAAATCACTGCTCAGCGCTCCGGCTGCCAGATGCGGATTTCACACTGCCCAGCATGCTCCGTTTGGATAGGTATCCAAAGGCCGTGTGCAAGCCTCTTTTTTCCTTTTCCCCTCCTCCCTTTTGGCCACAGAGCCAGCTTGGCTCAGGATCCATGTTCCGACACCTGGTTGCTGGCAGCTCACAGCATTGGCACCAATGTGCTGCGTGCAGCTCCGTGATAGGGATGGGGAGGGCAGTGTGACCCAGCCGGGCTATCAGGGATGCACTGGTGGCCATCCCCGCATGGGCTGGCAGCTGTCCCACCACTGTGTCCTCACAGCTTTGCTTGGAGGTTTGGCTGAGCCTGGCTCTGGGATTTGTGTGCTAGCAAAGCGCAGCTCTGGACAGCATCGTGTAAGAGATGTGTTCAGGACAAGACATGGCCATCTGCAGCATCACTCT
Organism: Coturnix japonica; assembly: GCF_054131305.1. NCBI lineage: Eukaryota > Metazoa > Chordata > Aves > Galliformes > Phasianidae > Coturnix > Coturnix japonica. The sequence continues at coordinate 5,227,983 of NC_140696.1, forward strand.
GAGCATGGAGATTTTGGCAAAGCAAAGCAGCAAATGCGCTGGGGAGCAAACAGACGGGGGCACACGGAAGGATGCCACACTGCTGCCTGTGACAAAACACCTCTTTTGGATTGCAGTCTCCCTGTGCTACCCAAACAAGTGAGGGTGGCACTCTGTAATGCACTTCATGACTTCCCCAAAACTCATTTGCCATTTTCTCATTGCAATATTGCACCCATGGCTCTCTGGACCCTGCAGCATGGACCCCACAGGTGCTGCCCTATGTATGGCAATGGTGAAGGAAGAACCAAGCTGATCAAACCTGCTGCAACAGGCTGCTGCTGCTGGACCTGGCTCCGGGGGGACTGGCCAGAAAATCAGCTCTAAAGGCCAAAAAGAAGAGCCAGATTAAAGTATCAACTCAGAATTTATGCTCAGGACTTAAGGTTTAATAATGCAACAGAAAATCAATATTTAATAAAGCAAATGATGGAGAAAAACAGTGAATGGGAGATGAGCTGCTGCTCCTGTTTTCAAACATGTGAGTCCCAGAGGAGCCGGGTTGGCAGGATGGATGTGACACCAGATTGCCATGCGAGCTGGCACGCAGGGCGTGAGGTCCCACTGTTTCCAACCGCGGTGTCAGGGGGCTCACAGGTCTTTTATTAAAGGACAAACAAGGAATTAGAGCGGTGGTCAGAGTCCAAATATCCATGGACAGCAACCAAATGCTGATGCACAAGGGGAGCCAAGCAGCTGCCTTGCTGAGCAGGCCCAGATTTGCACTCGGGATGGAGAAATGTGGGCAGACGGGCAGCACCGTGTCCAGGCTCCAAACACACCGAGCGGGGTTGGCCAGGATCTGCTGACAAAAGGGGGAGAGCAGCAGGGCTTGGAGCACTGGAACCTGCCTGCCAAGCCAGGATGCTCTCCTGACGTGCAGAAGAGGGGATGAGGGTGGCAATTATGGGGTAGCAGCAAGCACACCGGGCATCACTGCCTGCCAGGCACTGTGACAAAGTGAGCGCACAGCGAGCACTGAGGGATGCGATGGGGATGCGGGGACAGAGCAGCAGCTCTGACTCCCTCCCCTGGAGCTGGGAGCAAACTGCACTCTGAGTGCATGGCATTGGGATGCTGTCCTGCTGCATGCTGCAGAGTAAAGATGCATCCGACTCCTACAAGTGCATCCAAAACCTTACAAATGCATCCATGCCCTACAAATGCATTCGAACTCTACAAGTGCACCCAACCTCAAAGCACATTTTCAGATTTGGGGTTCTCATTCAAGAAACTGGATGCTTCTTGCTTGAGTCGTACTGAATCCCACTGCTCTCATACACAAAACACCAATGCCCAGTGCTGAGCTGCAAAGCACTCCCTGAAATGCCCACCACTGGCAATGCCTAATGCCCTGCAGTGGTTCTCCCTCCCTCCCTGTCCCCCACCTCCTTCTCTATGCCCACCCATCTCCATCTCAGAAACAAGCTGAGCTTTCCTCATGCTGAAAAGTCAGAAAGTGTTTTTCTGTTGGTCCTTTCCCCACGCCCACCCAGGCAATAGTGGGTGCTGCCTGGGGTACACTGGGCTCACCCACGGAGGAGGGGAGCTGCACCCTGCTGGATGCAAGCAGCGTGGCTCAGGATGCACAAGGCTGCACCCCACCCCCTCAGGCAAATCCAATGTCACAAAGTTTGGGGACTCAGGGTAAGCCTTCCCAGCATGGCTCACACAGTTACAGGTGCTCAGCTCTCCCCGGTGCCCTTGGATGGAGCCCCTCCATCACCGCAGCGTGCCGGGTTGCTTGCCTGGCCCTGCGGCACGGCCATAATTTGTAGCTTGTGCTGGGATCCTTCACGATGAAAGATGACATATAAATATAAAACGTTATCGCTTCATAACAGCCACATGCTATAAAACGCCGGGCAGAAGGATCTGGAACTAGATGGAGGCAGTGCTTTAAATCCTTCCCCGCAGAGTTACTACCGCTAAAACAACAGCCCTGCTCCAAAGAGCTCCGGCACGGAGGGAGGAGAAGAAAGGCTCCGATAACAACACCCGATCGCAGAGTTGGGCTAACAGAGCGACTTCACAGCACGGTGACCTTCCTGTGCCAACAGCCCCAGGAGCTGCAACACGGCCACACCGGCACCATCTCCTCCATCCATCCCCTGCTGTGCTGTGTGGATGGCTCTGTGTTACTATAGGAACGATACGCGCTGCTCCCCGTGTCCCCCTACGGCGCGTTGACTCCGCGATCGCGATAACGGCGCTGTCACTGCAGTAACATTACATTGTTGAGGTCTCACTGTTCTCCCCTTAATTTTATTGTCGTAAGATTAAATTGCAATAATGTTATTGAGCAGCCATTAGCATTGCCATGGTAACAATAACATTAAGGCAGCGCTATCACGTTACAGTGGTCCTACCGCTCCGCCGCAAATATTTTAACGTAGTAAAACAAAAGAGATGACTGCAGTAACATTACATGGCAGCCACCTCGTTAACCCACCGCTGGCTTTGCTGGGCTGAATGGTACTTTGGGGCCTGTGCATGGAGGTGGGGAGTTGCTCACCTCCTATGGGATGCTGGAGGACGCCTTGTTGCAAGACCCAAGACCTGCAGAAACCCAATGTCCTCCTCCAGCTCTGCCTGAGAGATTTTGCAGAGCATTTGCAGAGCTGCTGCTGAATGGCTCCAGGTGATGCAAGTGACCTCCCCGTGAAAGCCTTTGCAGAGGATGGGTGAATGGAGCTGCTGGGAGCTTGCGTGCATAGAAAGGCTCAAAGAGGAGCAGGCTCTTGCTTTGCAAAGAGGAGTGACCTGAGGGTGACCTGTGTGTCTCTGTGGGAGTAGCAAAGAGCTGCACTGAGCTCACCCTGCCACAACCAAAGCACACATGGCTGATGCTGGGAGGGATGGAAATAAGGGAGCTACAGGGCGTTGGGAGATGGGAATGGCCCCTACGGGATCACTGCATGCCGCCCATGTACCTTGGTACACTGTGGTGCATGGTCTGCATTCACACTGCTTAGAGGAACCTGCTGGGTTCCAGTGTTAGCAGTTCACCAGGGGAGAAAAGCAGAGAAGCTACCCACAGCCGTGATGTACATGAGGAAGTAAAGCATGCAGGCAATGAAAACAGTCCACATCCTATGAATCACTACCTCTCCCTTCCCCTCACCTCAGTCTCCTGCCAATTATCTCTATTTGGGAGCAATGACGTTCTCTACTGGGCACTTGTTCGCTTTTGGCCCTACCCCAAATAGCATTCACCTCCCCATCTCTCCCACTCTTTCTTTCCTGTGCCAGTGTCCCCAGGAAGGAGGATGCACAACATTCAGTGCAGACCAGCACACTTTGTCCCTCTAGCACCAGGAGAGCCTGAAACTGCATTGAGAGCAGGGACAAGTACTTGGTGCAAGTTCCAGAGTCTGTTTTTCCCCCTCCTGCCCCACACTATAATTGCTAATTAATAATAACGCTCAGCTCTCAGATAAGGCATTCCATCTTCAAAGACCTCCGTCGACATTACCAAATTAATCCTCATCAACCCCCCTGTGAAGTAGGTGACAATTATTATCTCTGCCTTGCAGATGTTAAATTGATTTGCAAAGGGGTCAAGTGACTCTTAAGGGCTGGGACAGCCTGCCCAGCCCCAAGTTGTGTACCTGGCCACTTGGGTTCAACCTGTGGATTAAATCTCACTTCTTGCCCCAAGAGAAGCGACGAGACCCAGTGCTCAGCCCTTGTCATAGGGAAGCATCCCCATCCACCCTGTTTTCCTTGCAAGCTGCGTTCAGACAACATCAACTACAGCTGCAGTGTCTGATCCTCCTGCACTGCTATGTGAACCCTTTCTCACTCAGCTCAGTGCCAGCAGCAGTGCCCTCAAAAAGTTATTCCCAACCTCCCTTGAGCCAAAGGGGCTTATGGCATCAAAGGAAAATTAATTGGGCAGAGTTCAGGGCTTGAAACAAAGCCGGGGTGAGGCTGTGAGCCCCATCAGCTGCTTTATCTCTTCAGAACACACCAGTGATGCTGTGGGGCAGCAATGATGCTGTGGGGTGAGGTGCCAACCCAGTGCCAGCTCCCACCCCAGGGCAGCCCCATGCAACTTATGCCCACTGCCCCCAACTCCAGCAAGCAGGTAATCAGTTCCCATATGAAAGCAGGGATTTGCAGATTAAGCCCAACCCAAGGAGTGGGAAAACTCATTTACACCAAACAAAAGGGGAGGGGTGATTGCTTGCTACGGTGACAACAGAAAGAGCCAGATAGGGCCACAGAAAGTGATAAAGCAAAGTAAAGTGCTAATATCCCTCAGTTGCATTCCCGTTTTATTTCATTATTTTTTCTTCTGCTTTCTTTCTAAGCACTAAAATTCCACCATTTTCTATCATGCAAATTCGCGTGTCTAAGTGAGATTAAGCTCCGGCAGCACCGTGCCTCCTTCACCAAGTCCATTTCCAGCACTGAGATAAGGCCAACTTTCCATAATGCATCTTACAAGGCAGTGGGAGTGTTGTGCAGGCGCGCGTCGGAGACGGCTTATTATCAATACAAATAAGAGCTTTCCAGACACCGTCCTCCTCCTCCCTCTCCTCTCTCTTTTCAGCCCAGCGACCTGGAGAACAGAGGCTTAAATAGCTGGAGTGCCCCGGGGGAGAGGGAGAAGGAGCTGTGTGTTAAATAAACCCACGTTGGGAAGGAGGAGATGAGAGCGTTGCTCTTCAAAGGTCAATGGGGCCAAGCTGAAGCCTTCTTCTCTGCCCTGGGTTTGCACATCTCTCTATGCACAGAGCTCACTCAGAGAATCACTGCAGATTGATGCCCATTGAGCACATCCCTCAGTGCCACATCTCTGCTGCTCTGGGGACGGTGACCCCACCACTCCCTGTGCCAATAACACCTGCATGCTTTGCTGGGTGTTTCTCCCCATCTTCACCCCACGTGTGCCCCCAGTCTGAGCACACTGCAGAACACACAGCCAGCCACCCTTCCCTGCGCTGTGCTCCTGCAGCAGCAGCCCCTCCTGAGAACAAATCCATGGTGAACCAAAGGGATGTGCAGGGGCCGCCTCCCAGACACCGCAGACAACACAGGCACGGCCCCAGAGGTTCATTTTCGGCTCCACACCAAACAGGCAGGAGGTGGCTTGGAGCTTGTTTCTTGCACTTTACACCTCTTGCAGCGATGTTGCTGCCTCACATCAATTTCACATCACCGACACCCAGCCTGACCTCACTTAAAACGGTCCCTGAAATAGCAGGTCTGAACTTTGATGCATTCAGAGCCGTGGGGCTGTTGTCTCCTTCCTGGGTTCATTTGTCCCATATTAGTGCTGAGGCTCGCTGGCAGCAGGAGGGGGAGATGCGCTGATCTGCTATTCTTGGATTAGCAGCCATCACCTTTTGCCTTTCAGGGGAAGGATTTTAAGAGCGACGAGTTTCTGAAAGCCTGACCAACAAGGAAAGGTGGGAGAAAGAGGGCTCCAGTCGGTTCAGATAGAAGGTGGCTAAGGGGCAACACGATAACAACCTTCCCAAAAGCAAAAGGTTGTAACAAAGAGGACATTGATCAATTGTTCCCCACGTCCGCTGGGGATAGGATGAGAAAAACTCCACTTCATTTACAACAAAGAAGGTTTAAGTTAGGTATTAGCCATAGCCATACATTTCCTAATTATAAATGTAGCAGAGCAGTAGAATAGATTGTCTGGGGAGATGGCAGAACCTGCTTTGTTAAGAGATTTTAAGAATAGCTCTCACAAATGTTTGCCGGCGCTGTCCCTGCCTCGTTGCAGGGGGACAGGCTAAATTAGCTCTGGAGGTGCCTTCTGCCCACCTATTTTGGGATCTCAGCCATCAATTGAGTCAACCTAGAAATAAACGCACGGCATTTCCCTTGCTGCAGCTCAGCCATCCTGGGGTTCCCAATGGCTTTCAATTGCCCTGCTGCCACAAGGGACCATTTCCAACACCTGCATCCTACACAAAGCTCCTTTTCCTACCCTGCCTCTCTTCTGTCTTTATTCCTTCCCCCACAGACCCACTCCACCCAGAAGCCCCATGAGGGATGCCCGAGCTCCCCTCCATACGGACATACCCTACACACTCATCTTTAATTGGGGTCACACCAGCAATCTTCCCTTTGTTGGGCACAGCGCTCACTTCCATACCCCTGTCCCAGCACATTGCTGCTGTTCCCACATTCCACCCAAGAAATGGCTGAGAAACCCAAGCAATAACTCTTGAAATGAGGGGTCATGCTTCCAAGAGCCAGCATTTCTACCAGCAGCAGTGAGGATGTGCAGCATGTTACAGGGCTGAGCACATCACTGTGTCCTCCAGTGCTCTGCTGTACCACTGCTGGGAATTAAGATGTGACCTTTTCCTCCTGTATCCAAACATCTCTTCCTAATGCTACACAGAAGGGATGAGCCTGGGTGTCTGGTGATACGGGAAACTGGTCAGCAAACTGGAATGAGGAGGGAGCCAATATAAATTGCATCACCCCGGTGCCTGATAGCGACTTGGGAACTTGCGGGTGATCGACTTTGGCTTAAGAAATGCAGGCAGGTAATAACAGATTGCAAGATAAACGGCAAAGACCCAGGATGGCAACACATCCGCTTTCTCTCCGTGGTTAATGGAGATGGAGAAAGTCCGGCTGTGTTTAGTTTGCTTGATTGCTCGAAGAGCAAAGACAAAACGGAAGGGGAAGGAGGGGGGGAAGGTTGGGTTTGGGTTTTTCCCCCCCATCTATTCATTAGGCTGTCAATTATGCTCAGGCCTGGCATATTGACGGCGGATTAGCTCAACCCAGGTCTGTGTACAAGACCAATGCCTTTTTAACCCAGCTTGTTTCCAGATCAATACACCCATCAGCATTCGAAAATTAGCCCGAGATGAGATTCCAATACTCGAGTTGGTGTGTCATGCTAAGAGGGCTCCTGGCCAAATCACACAAAAAGAGGGAGGAAAAAGAGAGCTGCTAGCAAGGGATCAGAAATTCTCCATCGATCCCCCATAGGCTGTCTCCATGCCAGCAGCCCCTTACCCAGTGCATGTCCCTACACCTGCAGAGCTGCACCCATCCATTCCCTGCTGTAGGTCCATGGGCTCACACACACCTCTGGGGTTGGCAGCCTCCAGGAGGATGTGTTGGGCCACCACATGCTCCACCACCCCACGCCATCCCTCCTCCTCCTCTCAGGAGTTTTAACATACAAACACATATTGTTGCTAGGCATACACACACCCCCGCACAGTACACAAATCTGCTTGCTCTTTCTTTTCCCCCAGCACAAATTTTACTTTAAGCATTGCCTCCAGCACTGGGAGGGAAAAAAAATGCATCAAAACACGACATAAACCAGCAATGTGAGCTTAGTGGTGATTATTTTGGGAGGCAGGATGGCTGTACCACAGTCCCATGACTGCTACAAGTAAGTTGGGTAAATGTGACAGCAAATGTAGAATCATTCAGGTTAGAAAAGACCACTAAGATCGTCAAGTCCAACCGTCAGCCCATTGCCACCATGGCCACACTCAAGCACATCCCAACCTCATGTGGACTCTCCAAGCCTGGATCACCTTCCATGGTTGCATCGAGCTGTTTTCACAGCAGAAGCAATGGGAGGAGAAGACCCCATGGCAAAAGAGAGGCGAAAGTGGAAGCGCTGAGCCCAGCCCCCTCCTCAAAGCCCCTTCCCCTTACCTTGCACGATGAGGTGGACGCGCGATGTTTTGGGGTGATTGTCTGTCTGCACAGAGCAGGTGTAGGGCCCCTCATCGTACACATCCACGTCGTGGATCTGGATGCTGTACTGGGTTTTGGTGTTGGCCAGGAGCACCACCCTCGGGTCCAAGCACCACTTGTCATTGCCGGCATAGAGGATGCTGCTGCGGTTCAGCCAGGCCACGCGGGTGACGCGGTTGTCCACAGAGCACCTGTGGGCAGAGCAGACCTGTTAGCAAGCTGCCATCACCCTTTCCCAGCCCCATTCCTCACTCCCTGCTGCGCAAAGCACCAAAGCAAGCCGAAGATCACAGAACCTAGTCGGGCTTTGCTTGATGCCAGTGATGGCAGATAATGTCCTTCCATAAAACCACTCAGCCTAAGCTCCACTGTTTATGTTCTCCCCAGTCTACTCCATTATTTGTGCACTGGCTGGGATGCAAATTAACTTTGGAGGCATCAGAGGCTCCTAGCAGCTTCTGGAAGCTGTGCAGGGTAGCAAAGGAAGGCAGCACCCCATGGAAACAGCCCAACTCTTATCATGGGAAGCTGCAAGATGTGCCCCCATGATCCCATTCCAGCTGGAGTTGGCCTTGGTGGGGCATGATCCACCCCCATGAGCTTTCTCCTCCCCATGGCGCTGTTGCTCTCCTCCTCCTCGAGCATTTGCGTACCTCACATGGACTTGCATAGAGTGTTAACAAGGAGAGCCACACCACCTCCAGTTCGTTTCCACGTCCCGACTCTCCCCAGGAGGTGGGCGATGCCATTATTCCCATTCTATAGGCGTGGGAGGGAGATGCGGAGAAGCGCGCAGTCGTGAGAGCTCAATGCGCTCAGCTCTGCCAGCAGACACCCAGGGGACAAACCTCCTCCTCTCCTCCATCCTCCTCTCAGAGCCATCCCTACCGCTGCAGATAAACCACCCCAACCCAAAGAACCAACATCTGGAGGTGTGAGCACCCATGGAGGGGAACTATCCAAGGTGATTGGGGACATCTGGACCCAGAGGGCTTGCTACCCAAACGGTCAGACCGTCCTCCCTCTCTGCTGTGAAAAACATCTGATAAATTAAACCTATTTCACTGCTGCTCCATAATGATGTGACGATAATAATAAATTAAATGCAAGCAGATTTTTATTATCTTCATAAAATAAAAAAGAGAAGTGATAGATTCAGCCTGGGCTGAACACCAAGAGCTCTGCTCCTGCTTGCTTTACAACTTGAGTAAAACCTTAGAATTGAGTTTCACAAGTTGAACAGGACGTGGTATTTCACCCCAAAGGTCAGGTTTATTATACTGCGCTCTGGATCTCAATGCTGGCAGCTTAGACCGACGGGGTCTGATTAAAACACAGGTGGGGATTTGGTCTTTAGTTCTGGCCTGCCCATCCCAATGCAGTGCAAAGGGCTCCTGCAGTGCTTCTACATGAGAACAGGGGTGTCCACCCCTCTGCTAGAGCTGCATTGCTGGGTGATGGGAGCTCTGGTACAACCTCAGGCCAGTCTCATCTGCAGAGATCATTGCTGAGGACCCATAAGCAGGCTGAACTAAAAATATATGTATTATTTCCTCTCTCCTCCTCCACGCCAGTTATTTTTTTTGTAAAATGCATCAGTTTGGAGATCCCTGGATAATAATGGAGCCAGACAGTGTGTAATCCAAGCATTCCCTCTATCATATGGGCATTTAAGTGCTTTTGAGAAGCAACGGGGCTCAGGTAACGCATGAGGCAACAGTGAAATAAGTGCTTTCGCCCTTCACAGCACCCGGTCGCAATCTCTTCTTATCACCCAGACACGCTCCTCTGTCCCTGGGATCGGCAAGCTTCAACTTGTTATTTTATTTTCTTTCCTTCCTCTCCAAGCTCCTGAGCCAACCTGTGCCATGAGCAGCAACACAGCTATGGGGACAAAGTGCTGTGAGTACCAGGCTCTATTTCCGAGCTAGCTGCCATGAGGAGGGCTCCCAGCCCCTCCCCAGAGCAGGTAAGGCCAGGATGAGCAAATGACTTCAACATGACAGGATCCAGGGCTGCAGGGCAGGATACAGCCTCCCCGCTGCTCTCAGTGCCCATTCCTCCATGCACAAGCACTGGGGTCCCTGTGTCTCGCCCCCTCCTCGCAGCTCTCCCACCTCTCCATCTGTTCCCTTCCATCCTGGGGCGGCCAAGCGGAAAGCCTTTGGCGGGGGCTGGGATCAGAGCTCCAGGCACAGGTGGGCAGCAGAGGCACCGCCGTGCTCCCCCCACCCTGCACCTGGCACAGAGCGATGCCCAGAGATGCTATGGGGCAATGGATGCTCCCCACCCCCCTGCCCTGCAATGGGGAGAGAGGGCAGAGACATTGGAACAGGATGATCTATAACGTTCCTTCCAACCTAAGCCATCCTATGATTCTAAGTCCCCAGGCAGGCTGGCACACAGAGGTGGCCTCCAAAAAAAGATGTCAAAATAATTAAGCACCGATGAGTTCATTTTCTCTCTCAAGCTCCTTAATCCCAGCTGCATTCCTGCTCAGAAAGCAAGGCCTTCTCCAAGAAGATGCAGAGCAATGAACCTTCTCCCTCTTTGTTTCTCCCATAGGAGATGGAAATGCCGCCAACACAATTCACCATCCACCAAAGTGGGCTTGTCCAATGACCCCACAGTCCATCAGAACCCCAACCAACCTCCACCCCAGCACCCCACCATCACACATCAAGGCAACAACCACCACGGCACGCAGGCTGTGAGCCCTGCCTTCATGCCATGCTTCATACACCCCCCAGCACCTCCCCATGCTTTCAGCACAGATTGCACAGGCAATGATGCCTGCCTAAATTCCTCTCTGCTTTCTCAAGTTTGCACACAGGGATGTCAGAGAGGAGGTGGCCCGGCAGCGGGAGGAAGGAGGTTTTTAATTACTGAAGTGTAGTAATTGGCACACAACACTTTTTTGTTGCCTCCTGTGCAGCTCGCTGGTGTTTCAGAGGGCTGGGCTGGAGTGCACAGATTGTCTCAACCCAGCAGGACACACAAGAAATGAATAATGCTAATTAGAACTGAAAAGAGCTCGGTAAAATTAGCAACCTGATTGCTGCTTTCATGGCAATGATCAGGACACCAGCTCCATCCCGGGGAGCAGAGACAGGGATGGGGTCCCTGCAGAAACCCCCTGCCCACATCCTCACCACCTGATGGAGCCTCACACATGTTGCACCGTGGCACCCATCCACCACCGAGCAGCCCCGATGGCTTTTGGTTTTTGTTTCCCTGTCTAATTCAGTCATTCTCAACCTAATCCAGCCATTTCCAGTCTGATACTGCAGTTTTCAGGCAGCTCTGGGCTCTGAAGCCAACCCTGGACCGACCCCCAGCACCTCCCACTCCTGCATCACCATTGTGCCATACATGATCAACGAAACCAGCTCGCTGCCTGAGGCAGAGCTTCACATCTTAGATTTATTTCTGTGATTATCACATTTTATTGTTATTTATTATGATTAATTAAAGGCTGGGCTGTGAACAGCTCAATCCCATTCCAACACGGTCCCACGGCTCTCATAGACTTCCCCGTGTGCTGCTTTTGCTGTAGGGGCAGCCAAAATTTGGCTATCACCTCCTGAGCAAAGGGACCCGACCCAGCAATGAACTCAGCAGTAATGGGGGGCCCCCACCTCCAGCCCACCAGCAACCACAGCATCCCCAAAGGCCGTGGGTGCCTTAAGATCAGCATCCACCACAGAACCTCTTGCAGAGGTACTCAAAAGCAGCACTCAGAAGTGGAAAATAGAACCCAAGTTCCACCTCGGCTGGTGCAGATGGAGCCTTGAGGCTCTGCCCTTCCCCAGCTCACACCAACCTGCAGCACATCCCTGCCCTTCAGTTCTGCCCTCTGCAAGGTTTGAACAAAGCTGGCACTTCCTTCCCAGGGAGGGAGAGTTAATGCATGTTTGTAAAGTACCTGATCTCCTCAATTGAAAGTTTATACATGCAAATGATTCAAGCTAATTACATTAATAATAATATACCGGGCTCGGAAAGATCTGCCTTGGTTCATTGCCCGGGATTCAATGCTGCAAACAACTCCCAGTACGTTGCCTTCATGGCAAATGCCAAAGAAACAGGAGGAAAGCAAAGTGGGGAGGGAGGGATGGAGTCAGACTCCCCCCTTCAGTATGTTGGGGATCACAGAGCCAGGCACGGAGCAGCCCCAGCCCTGGGAGGTGCTGGTGCAGAGCAGCAGGTCACAATGCAGCAGGCAGGGATGGCGTGTCTGCAAAAGTCTTTCTCTCTCTGCAATGCAGCAGCACACCAGCACCTTTCCAAGTCCCCTGCTCCCCTGCTCGGCTCATCCAGCCTTTCTATTTATCCTCCTATTGTCTCTGCTAACAACGGGGCTCTGCACATCTACGGCACCTTCCATCCCAGAGGAACGTGTGACAAAGCAGCCGTGCAGGCAGCACGCAGAGGACACGTGTCCCCAACCCAGTCCCTGTCCCCGAGGCTGGGGCTCCTGGCCCATCTGCTTTGGGTGCCCTCCAAAAGTGCTGATGCTGCCAGGGGGTGACGCCAGCATCGAAACGCGTGGAGGCAGCTGTGCGGGGACATGGCTGGGTTACTAATGAGGTGCTGCCCCAACAGGGAGCTCCAGCACTGAGCTCAGGGCCTCCTGCAAGCTGTGGACCTTTTGTTCCTGATGATTTTCTCCCTTTTTTCCCCTTTATTTTGTTTTTGCAGAGCAGGTGAGCTATTGCTTGGGGCTCCTGGATGCCAGCAGGCAAATAACCATGGACAAAAGCCACCTCCTGCCCCAGAGGTCTTCCAGAGGTACCCACAAAAGGGTCAGCATCACCCCACACCGGGTCTGCAAGCTTGAGAGGACTCAAAAGGACTCATGGGAAATGATGCACGAAGAAAAGAACTCCCTAATGATCTCATCACCTCCCTGCCAGCATCGCACGGCAGTTAAACCCCATGAAATTACGTCTCCTCCCACTCTCCATCCTTCGTTCCATGCCTCCTGCTCGCCCCGCTGCCAGGATATGGGATGCTTGCAGTGCATGGAACCAAAGCCTGAGCTCATACAGAGCACCCCAAGCCTTATATCCCCCACTGTTGGCCCCACAGAGCTTCAGAGCTGCCGGCAGCCTGCTGGGGAAGTTCCTACATGCTGCACTCCCAGCAGTTAGCGCTGATCCCCAGCGCTGTACTCGCTCAATTATGAGCTGTGCCCCCGGAATAAATCCTGCTTCTGCTTTGCGCAATTGACACTAATGGCCCAGGAATAAAGTGAAGCCATCTACCCCAACGGTCTGCAAAGGAGCGCATTTAACTAAGCACACAGGCAAGGGACTGCTGGGCTTAACTGCACTGAAAATGTATTCGAAAGGAAGCGATGCACTTAACTTATTACAAGTGGAAAATTATCACTAAAGTGGCTTTTCCACACAAGCTGAGGCACAAAACAGGAGCGGCGAGGGGTGAGCCAGGGCTGCGAGCAGAAGGATGCTGCTGGGGGCAAACAGGAGCAAACAGAGCTGCACACAAAGGCTAGAGGTGGGCACAGCGCATGGAAACCTGTATGGAGAAGGATCACGAGGTCTGGCATTGGGTTTTCAACAGCCAAGTCCACCCAAAGACCTAGAACAAAAGAGGGGTGGAGAGAAAGGACCCTCCCCAGCACAGACCCCCCCCTCCCCTCTCCCCTTAAGGACATCATCCTTAAAATATATTTCATTTCACAGCTGCATTATGGTACCACAAAATCCTGCGAATCCAATTTAAGAACAGATTACCTCCTCACTTACTTCATTTGAAGCAATTACATGTTAATTTTCATTGAGACCAGCCTAATGCATACCAATCTGATGCTGCAATCTCATTTGAATACTTGAGGGAACGCTAGTTGGGCTCGGGGCTCTGGAGGCTCATATTTAAAGGGCCTCTTCACATTTCCTTTCCCTTTTCCTCCTGGTTATTTACGCTTTTGTTGCACTTGTGGCACTCCCTCCTCCCCACTCCCGGTGTTCCCAAGGGCTGCTGCCACTTGTGAAACCAAAGAGAGGGGCCACCAAAGCCTTCATTGAATCACAGACTCATTAAGGTTGGAGAAAAGCTCCAAGATCCCCAAGTCCAACCCCAATGCATCCAGCGACTGCATCCCTCAGGGTAACATCCCCAGTAAGACAGCACCATTCTCAGGCCAAGATCCCAAACATCCATCCCATTTCTGCACAGAGCAAACAGCCTCCTAATAAATGTGCCTTATTGCGTGTGTCCTGCACTGCAGCTCCTCCTCCTCCCAGCCCAACTGCAAAGAGCAGCTCAGCCTTTTCTCACTGATGGTTATCACCTCTCCCCTCACGCTCACTGAAAGCTTCCCAGCCAGCCAGGCTCATGGTATCGATTGGTGTCTCAGATACCAAGCGCTGAGTAATTAATAACGCCACGAGAATGTGGATTCAGCTCCTGGTTGAGACATGAAGGCATGCGGCGCCTGCCTCGCTGTACACATTCCAGTGATAAGCATTCATGTTGGAGGCTGCACCTTAATTAGATTTTTAAGATTGCAAAGGGCCCAGAGACACTTGTGCAGACACCATATAAATGTATATTGCACTGTACTGTAATTAATCCAAGGTGACGCCGAGGCAGATGGAGCAGAGCAAGGTGCCGATCCACAGCCAGCCCAGGACCCTAACCCTAACCATAACCCTAACCTCAACCCCAACCCTAACCCTAGCCCTAACTCTAACCCTAACCCCAACCCTAAACCCATCCCACAGCATCAGCATGGGAACTGAGGCACTGAAAGATCCATTTGGGACAGCAGATATTTGCATGAGTACATTGGAAGTAAGAGAGACCCTGTCACCAGAATTCCTGCACAGCACCCTACATGCCAACCCCTGTGCACAATTAGCTCAAGAAGATGATAAAAAATGCAATCAAGGCAAGCAGAGATTGATTGCAGCTCTCCCTCCCCAAAGCAAATCACTGATGGGAGAAAATCCTACAGGAATCCTAGGGAAGAGCTTCCCATAACCAAACCATGTCCCTGCTCTACAGCAGCCCTGTGTTTTTGTTGGCACACACACCTGAGCTCAAACAACAGGATTTTGGGGGCTTGGGGACACACTTTCAAAGGGCCACAAGAGACTCCAGTTGCCCATTTCCCACTGAACCAACTCAGTCCCTGTGCGAGCCTTTGAAAGCTCCTCCTTTATAGTTCCTCATTTTTGATGTCCCATCTGTAAGAATATATGGTGGTTTTGTTTCTACCTCTCAACCTCTTCTTCTTTCTAAGAGGAGATGTCACACTTTGAACTCTAATTCTTATTTATTTTATTTCTCTAGAAAAGGGTTTTCTGACTCCCCATGGAGCACAGAAGGAGAGGGAAAAGAAAAGGGGGAAGGTGGGGGGAGAAGCCTTTAGAAAGTGCCCAGATTTAATTTTTTATCAGAGGAACAGAGAGAGGAATTTGTTGATGATCAAACAGATTCAAGTACCTTAAAAGAACGAGACCGTCGGTAAATGGAAACTAGTTAAGGAATCAGATGAAAGGCAAGGGAGATGCTGGAGAAACAGAGAAGATGCTGTAACTGAATGGAAAGCCAAATCCAACAGCACCAAACTGCTGCAGCAGCAGTGAGGAACAGTAGATTTGTATTTGTAAATCTGAATCATAGGACTCT